>NC_137279.1:143630000-146552500 GCF_054371585.1 Giraffa tippelskirchi | reverse complement strand
TGTTTTTGAAACTGCCTCACTTTTCCAAGGGGTCAGGAACTGCTCACATTCTTCCTTTTATTATCAATGCCAACCGCAGCCTTTTATTCCTCTGAACAACTCCAAAGCTCAGTGGTGTCAAAATGAGTGTCATTTATGATCAGCATGTCTCCAGGATCAAAGGACTCTTCTACAAAAGGCATTGAAATGTGTGCTGCACCCCATTCCCCATACATACCAGTATCATATGATATAATTTTTAGCATTTTCTTCCTGACCCACAGAAGCACTCTAATGCCTCCTACTCAATCATTTAAAAAAAAAAAATCAAGAGACAGGACTCAGATTTTTAAGCATTGTATTTCCTTCTAATACACACTTGATATTTAAGTCCCTTTTGCACTTAAACCAATTGCAAAGAATAAACCAGAAAATCTTAGTGCTAGTGGATGCTGCACAAGATTTATTATCAGCTAGTTCACTTACTCTTAAATATGTCTAAGCCTTCAGATGATTTATATTAGATCTGAACCTTGCCTGTGGTTAATGGACATAAGGGGAGGAGTAAATGAATGACCCCAAAAGGAGCTCCATTTGATATCTGGTATTTACATTATGTTTCCATGGTAACAGAACATCACAAATGAAAATAAATTAAGGTTATAAAATTAACCAAAATGTAATTCCAAAAGCATGTTCAGCATGTTTGGGAGACTGACCTATTCAGTGACATATGTTTTAAGTCCCTAGTCTTCTTTATACCTTGTAGGACAATGAAAAAGGAGAAACAAAATGCTTGTTGAATGAGATTGAAAAGGTCAAATATTGCTGGACTCCGTAAGAAGAAAATAGAGATACAGTTCTTTTTGTATCTGTAAAAATATAGATACAAAGTTAAATTCTTTTTGTATTTGTAAAAATAGAGATACAGAGTTAAAAATGGAAAATTTTAAGTTCAGAAACTATTAATTTCTGTCATCTGATGAAGATACAATTTTGTTAACATGGACATGGATATCAGAAAAAGTCACAGAAGTTTCTAGGACATGGTCAGTAAAGAGAAGTAATTTATTTTAAAAAATATATCTTGTCAGAACTATCACACAGATTTGTTACTGAAAATTTATTTAAGATACATTTGGAAGTTGAGTTATTGGGATGTGCTAATATTACTGGGTTAATATGGAAGAGTTTATTCTATCGTTAAGATCAATGAGCAGAAATAAGCAGGAAGTAGCATCCATCTACCTACATATTCATCCACTCTTTCTTTCAAAATACACTACTGAACACATATGCTCTTCAAGGTAGAGGACTAGTGACCGCATATTTTTCTAACAATGATTTACATGTGTTCCTTTATTTAAAAGTTTCCTTTACTTAGATCTCTCAATTATGTATTAAGTTAGAGCAAACAGACTATCATTCATACATTCAGTTTTCCTCAGATAATAATCATAATAATATATGTGTTTTTTTATCTTTGCAAATTGGTCTATGACAAAATTAAGGTATCAGAATGACTGAAGCAGAAATGGAGTTATATATAATATATAAACTCTGCTTCTGATCCAGATTTCTCCTGGCTTATCCCTTTGGTTGCTATTAATATCTTCTTTGATGGGAATAATGTCCAGGCTACTGCCGATAATTTATCAAGGAAATAATCTGCTTTGAAGTTTATTGATTCAACTAGAGAAGAACAATGTTGGGTGGGGCCGGAGATGGCCAAAGGAAAATCATGAATTAATGGAATATTGTGCTTTATTCTGTTTTACAATGTCCCCTCTGGACCTCAAGAATCCTCATGTGACCTTCTGATTCCCTGGGCTCCCTACTGTTCTCAAGCATTGACTCATGGTATTGACTTTCCCTGACTTCCAACAGAATATGAACAAAGGAAAAGAGTCTTAAAAAGGGAGATAATCAAAACAACCAGGAACATTCTTCTGAAGGAAGAGTGTCCTTCTGAGCCACTCGTTAATATAAAAGATTCAAAGATTCATTTTCCAATAACAGCCCTAAGAGGAGGAGTTCAGTAACTTTGTTAAAGATTTCTTTTTGGCTTAAGATCTTACAGAACAATAAAATAAGAATCATTGTGTACAGATATAGCAGCTATAAGGCCTAAATCAGTGCTTATTAGATGTTAAATGATTATTCTATTTGAACTTTAAAAAAATAAACTAGTATCTTGCCTTCCTTTTCCTTCCTATTGCTTATAATTTAAAGAAAATCTTTCCATCAATTCTTTTGGTTCAACGGATGATTTCTATTATATATAATAATGAAAATGAATATTAAGGGCTATTTTTTTCTATTTTGAATAAAGCCCTCTATACAGATGGACAGAGTAATAAAATAACAAAAAGTGGCTGTAGAGCAGTTGATCTGTTCTGTTTTTAATTTTAAAAATTGTGCTAAAGCAAATCCAAAATTTAGCAGCTAGGTGTTGACTTGTATTACTTCAGGCCTGTAATTATTGACTATTCAACTAGACTGTAAATTATTTGAGGGTGTAGACTCTATGCATTTATAGTTTATTGGCCTTAGCACTTGGTAAATTTCTGAGAGGGAAATTAGTAAAAAGGGAAAGTAGACATTTTTATTAGATGTCTAATATGGTACAGCCATCATGCTAGATACTTTCCAGAAATTATCTCCTTTAATCCTTTCAGCATCTGTGCTGCCCAACAATGTTATTCCATCAATTGATAAGAAATCAATATCCGCAACACCTAGCACAGTGCCTGGTGCATACTGATCATTTATTACTTGTTGAGGAATGACTGTGTCAGTCAGGTGTTCTTATTTGCCAGATTTGGAAACTAATGCTTGCTAATTTAAGAGTGAGGGAAATATATTAAATGATATCAATTATCATAGAATCTTCCCCAGAACAGAATAGAAAGCTGGGTTTGGCATTCTCACAGTGAGAAATGGTGTCCGGAATCACACCCCCAAAATTAATCCTTTGAAGGCACACTGCCACCCCTGCTAACATACACACCAGCACTTGTGTTTCTGGCACCAACAATGCAGGGCACCCAGTCTGTGGCTGGAAATACTATTACTGGAAATTAACTGGAGCTATTCCACCACTGCTACTTTCCCAAAACAGAAGAGACTCTGCTTTTGTATGTCATCAGCTCTGATGTAAGAGTCTGAAGTAACATGTTGAATAGAAGAGCCTGCAGATAAACGTCCAACCAGGGCATGGTTGAGAGTGAAAGTGTTGCTATTAAAAATTGTACTAGCATAAGAACACTGAACTGGGACAGATGGTCACCCTGTGCTAATCCTGTGCCCTAACTGCAAAGGAGACTTGGAAAGCATTTTTCCAGATTCTATGATAAAATGTGATTTTGGCATCTAGTTAGTACTTTCAACATAGGGAATTCCCCAAATGTCAGAAGAGGTTGTAAGGCTGGATTGGACAAAGAAAAAGTCAAATGATCACTACTGATTGGACAATTTAAAACTGTAGTTAATGTTAAACAGTTGTCTTGGGTAACACAATTAATGAGGTCTGAATCACTTGTTGCCTTTTCATTATACCATGTTTTGTATACTATAATATAACACTTTTCACTTGAGGGAACATCAGAACCTCCTAAATAGCACTATAAACATACAGCATACTAGGCCTCGTGCTAATATATTGGGCCAAAATTTGGGGAAATGATGCTCTGTCCAGAGTCTGAACTTTTTAACATCTTCCATGGGGGGTGGAAGTATAATCAGTTTGAACGATGATACTTGTGGAAATAAGGCCATGAGTAGCTTTTAGATACTTATTAGTTTCCTGAACTCTTTCATTGTGCAAGGTAGATTTGATTAGATGTGTTCTATAGATTTATGGGAGCTAGAAGAAAGCCTGCTTAATGTGATAATAGGCTATAGAAGAGAATTATAACTTTTTTAATTGGTTGCACTTAATTTTCTTTATTGTTGTCATTAATTGGCAGTTTCCACGAGTCTCTCAGGTACTTAGAAAAGTCCCTGATACTACACATGAGGAGGCTGAGAAATAGAGAATTCTAGAAAACATATCTTTCATTTCTTTTGATGACAGTAAATGCTCAGGACAATGAAGATCATGTTCCACTCCATTTCTGTTCTCGCTTTGGACATCACGATATAGTGAAGTACCTGCTCCAGAGCGATTTAGAAGTTCAGCCACATGTTGTCAATATCTATGGAGACACCCCTTTGCACCTGTGAGTATTATGTATAGTTCCATAGGTACTCCAGGTATACTGTGTGTACCTTCCTACTATTCTCAAAATATTTTCTTTAACTCTAGGGCATGCTACAATGGCAAATTTGAAGTTGCCAAGGAAATCATTCAAATATCAGGAATAGAAAGTCTGACTAAAGAAAACATCTTCAGTGAAACAGCTTTTCACAGGTAAAGGAATATTTAAGCACAATTACCACTAAGCGAACACTCTTCAACACCAGAAGTTGTGTATGTAAAGCAAGAATGAATAGTAGCAGATGTTACAATCCGAGAGCAAGAGCAGAGGGTGGGTAGAGGATAGGAAGTCCAAGCTAGATGCACGGAAGAAAAGGTAGAGGCAGATGCTGCAGTCAGTACAACAGATGGGGCTGGAGCCAGATGCTGCCTTGCTGGCAGCAGCCACAAAGACAGGGGCTGATGTTGCCAAGGCAACAGGCATGTCAACATCTGTAAGCATATTGCTTCTATTCCATTTCACTCTGCAGAATGCTGCCAAAAGGAGCAGTGCCCATAATCCTCCTCCGACAGGAATCTCATTACCAGAATTCATCAGCATCAAAAGTGACATTTTTTTCCTTACCACTTAAACCTTATGTGCAAATGTATCTACCTATCTAAGACATCCATCTGTCAGCTTGTAAGAGCTTAGTCAGGGTGGCCACCGAGATACCTAAGAAAGTATTAACTCCTTGCTAGGAATCCATTAGAGTCCTTCAGAGTGAGCTCTGGAAAAGCACATTGAAGGAACATGTAGGTTTGGAAAAGTTGTGACTAAGAAAGAAAGAAAAGAGAAGGAGAGAGGGAAGAAAAGGGCTGATAAAAACTCAAGAGGCCTAAGTCCCTAAAATGTCCCAAAGGAAGGCAGATATTCATATAATTTAAAGGCCCCATTAACAGGCTACTGTTTTGCTTATTAAATAAAAGCATAGTCATTCAAATTGAGTAAACCTTGAATATAAGATATATTCACCTACATATTGCTAGTTTGTAATGTCTGAAACATGTGTTTGAGACTAATGTGTTATTTATGTAGTGTCTGTACCTTACTGGTGAATAATAGAAATGAGAGACTAACTACTGATTAGTACTGAACTGAAGTTAAGCTTATACTTCTGCATCAGGCATCAACGTGTCAAATTTCACTTGGATTTTCAGATTTGTCTTACCAGCCAAAGAGGTCAGCCAAAGGGGAGGTGAAGACAACTTCCGTTTAGAGAACAGTGAATATGTGCTGGATGATTTGCACCCATTATTTTATTTAATCTTCATCACCATTTTATGAAGTTGGATTTACTATCCCTTTTTTACCAGTGAGAAAATTGAGGCTCAAGAAAACTAACTTGCCAAAGATCCTTATGGCTAGAAAATTATGTATTAAATGCCTGACTAATTCCAAATCCTGTGTTTTTATGTATCTTCATGTTCTAGCACCAAAATATTTTGCCTGTTTTCTACACATTCTGTCACAGAACAGATGCAAGAATTCTTTAGATCATACTTTCAGTCAAAGTGGATCATGGAATTTGTCCCTAAACGGGGCAATCGGCAGAACTGATATCTGTGAGGTACTCAAGTCCTTCCTCTTTTTCCATTAGCTCATTCTTATGGAGGCTGACACCTCAGTCTAGTTTTCAAATCATTCTGCTGCTCTGTGGACACACTGAAACCAGTTATAATCTGAGTATTATCATCACCGTCAGAAGATTGTCCATGGGAGAAGATTAGTGTTGTTGTTCAGTCGATCAGTCGTGTCTGACTCTTTGTGATCCCATCGACTGCAGCACACCAGGCTTCCCTGTCCATTACCAACCCCCGGAGCCTACTCAAACTCACATGCATCGAGTCTGTGATGCCATCCAACCATCTAGTCCTCTGTCATCCCCTTCTCCTCCTGCCTTCAATCTTTCCCAGTCTCAGGGTCTTTTCCAATCATTTGGCTCTTCTCATCAGGCGACCAAAGTATTGGAGCTTGAGGTTCAGCATCAGACCTTCTAATGAATATTCAGGATTGATTTTCTTTAGGATTGGCTGTTTTAATGTCCTTGCAGTCCAAGGGACTCTCAAGAGTCTTCTCTAACACCACAGTTCGAAAGCATCAATTCTTCGGCGCTCAGCTTTTTTTATAGTCCAACTCTCACATCCATACATGACTACTGGAAAAACCATAGCTTTGACTAAACAGACCTTTGTCAGCAAAGTATTGTCTCTGCATTTTAATATGCTGTCTAGGTTGGTCATAACTTTTCTTCCAAGGAGCAAGTGTCTTTTAATTCCGTGGCTGCAGTCACCATCTGCAGTGATTTTGGAGCCCAAGAGAAGAAAGTCTGTCACTGTTTTCACTGTTTCCCCATCTATTTCCCATGAAGTGATGGGACCAGATGCCATGATCTTCATCTTTTGAATGTTGAGTTTTAAGCCAGCTTTTTAAATCTCCTCTTTCACCTTCATCAAGAGGCTCTTTAGTTCCTCTTTGCTTTCTGCCATAAGGGTTGTGTCATCTGCATAGTTGAGGTTATTGATATTTCTCCAGGCAGTCTTGATTCCAGCTTGTGCTGCATCCAGCCCGGCATTTCACCATGATGTACTCTGCATATAAGGAGATTGAAGTGAGTTAAAAGTATGTGTTCAATTGTTTTATTTTGTGCAAACCTGTGGCTACAAAGAACAACATATTAATATTTTTATTCTATTCATTTTAAGTACATATTTATACAAGAAATACTCCTTTTACATGCAGAGCTCACTACAGTTATTTTTTTTTCATGTACAAATCACAGTGCTTTGCACATAACACTCGGTACATTTCTGTTATTGTTTTCATATGCTATATGTACACACATTTGTATACACACACTCACATATATATACATACATGTATGTTCAGAACTTATTTCCTGTAATAGTTACTTTGAAAGGAAACAATGGAATTCAGACAAACATGAAAAGTATAGTGTTAAGAGTCCTATTTGTAATACAAATAACTAATGATGATAGGATCTATTACACTGACATAGTGACTTTTTATTCACTCAACTATTCAAGAAAGACTTATTAAGGAGCTGTATTGTGTTATCGCTGGTAGGAACATTGACATGACACAATCACTTCCCTCCTTAAGGAAACTCTGTTGTAAGGCCTCAAAGCACACACAGGTGTATCCATTACCATAACACAATATGAAAGGCGCCATAAAACTGAACTAACAAGGAAGCAGAGGAGATAACAATGAACTCAGCTTTTGGTTCATGAGAAGACTTCATAGAGGGAGCATCAGTTCAACTAGATAAATAGTGGCATTTATTTAAAGAAAATAATAAAATTCTATGATAGAAAAAGGATTTAGGCAAAGTCATCCCAGGAAGAGGAAAGAGTAAGGCTCAGTGAACGACCTCTTCTGGAACAAACCTGGAAAGAAAAAACCCTGTTTTTCTGTACTGTCCCATAACACACAATACCTCACTTCCAAACACAAGATACCAGCTGTGTATAAGGGTTTTCTACACCAAACAGTTCTCCAGTTCTCTGGAGTCACTGAGTGGGTGTCCTCCAATTCAAATTATTTTTGACACTACCTACCTGAAATGAGCATCGGATCTCACAGGGCTGTCTCTCCTCCTGCTTCAAATGTAATCACAAGTGTAATGTATCATTTAAATTTCTCAGAACCTTCCTGGGTTCCTTCATTCCGTTCAGTTTCCCTGCAGAATGCCTAGAAAAGAATTCATATCATAAGAACTATTTAATAATTCGTAAGAAAATGCTAGAAATTTTATACAGCTCCTTTCTTAAAAGCTCATCTTTGAGAATCTTCAGGATCTTGTTGCTTTATGTGCTTTTTCTTCTTATCACCCCCACTTCTCTCTCCCTCCCTCCTTCTCTCTTTTCTGGCTTTTTCGCACTCTTATGTAAACACCAGCATCTAAAATAGCCTGGGTAAATCAGGGCTGCTCTAGTTTTCTAGGGCTACAATAACTAAATGCCATGCCCTAGGTGCCTTGAACACCAGAAATTGATCTTCTTATAGTTCTGGAGTCTGAAAATTCAAGATCAAGATGTCAGGTTTGGTTTCTCCTGAGACCTTTCTCTTTGGATTGCCAAAGGTCGCCTTCTTTTCTGTATTTTCATGAGCTGTCCTTCTGCCCCTGTCCCAATCTTCTAATCTTCCCTTCTTGTAAGGACACCAATCATATTTGATGAGGGCCCAGCCCACCCTAATTAATCCATTTTCACTTAATTACCTCTGTAAATTATACCTATTTAAATAATAGTCACATTGTAAGGTTATGGGAGTCAGAGCTTCAACATACTAAATTTGAAGGGCACACATTCAGCCCATAACAGGGGCCTTATATTTCCCCTGTGTTATATCTTTGCAGTGCTTGTACTTATGGCAAGAGCATTGACCTGGTTAAATTTCTTCTTGATCAGAATATCATAAGCATCAACCACCAAGGAAGGGATGGGCACACAGGTAAGACTGTGGTGAGAACAACAGTTTCTGATGCATATCAATGCTCAAGAGAAGTAGTATGGTCAAGAGGGAGGGGAGCAGTGGCAGTGGTCAACCCCAATGACAAGGAATATTTTATCAATGACATTTTTTAAATTGATGGTTCATGGTGATAAAAGAAAGCAGACTGACCTTTGGTCGGTTTAATTTTTGTGCAAATATATTTACAGTCAATGCATCCATTACGACCTGCATCAGGAACACACTGATCACACTGTCTTACCCTTGGTTTGCTGCTGAAAAAATTTTTTTTGGTTTGTTTGAGGTCATTATTCTTTGATTTATACAAAGATGCTAATATTTGTTCTGGTAATTACAGTGGATGTAAAAATACTAAAAAGTGTGCTTAAGCAAAAGGTAGTCTCTCTCTATATATATCAACTAGATACTTCTTTTCTTTAAAGTATGTCTTATTTTCTCAAAGATAAAATTAATTATCTGTCAGAGAACTCAACTTCTCTGGCAACAATGCTATTATGTGCTAATGACTATCTTTTGAAAATTGGGGTTCAGTTTCCCCATTTTCTCCTTTCATATTTTCATTCTTATTCTATTATAGGGTTGCACTCTGCTTGCTACCATGGTCACATTCGCCTGGTTCAGTTCTTACTGGATAATGGAGCTGATATGAATCTGGTAGCTTGTGATCCAAGCAGGTCTAGTGGTGAAAAAGATGAGCAGACGTGTTTGATGTGGGCTTATGAAAAAGGTATATTTTTCACCATTGCATTGCTGTAGTGATAACATTGAACTGTGAGCAGTGTTGATGTCACTACATCAATAGTTCTTTTGCTTCCATGACTTGTATACTCCCATTTCCTTTGGAGATTGTATTTGAATCACTGGGAATGTGGATCAAAGAGTACAGTAGGGAAGGCAACTCCAGGGCTGCAGGTGAGCTGAAGGCACTTTTGGCATTGGCATTTTGAAGAGAGAAGGAGCTATCACATTTCTAGGTCCTGGAGAAACAAAATTGTGATAGGCAACGTTAATTACTTTGTTAGAGATGTAGAGCTAGTCTTTACCTCTTATATGGAAGAATTTGGATGTGGATTTGAATTATTAAAATAAAGTTAATGCAAAGAAAGAATGAACGAGTATTTGTCATGTCTAACCCTGCTAACAATGCCTATATTAGAAAAAGTAAGGGAGCCGATGTTCAGTGCTTAAGTATAAACTTATTGAGCTCAAAGTGGTGAAAGCTTGGGTTGGAAGAACATGGGGTTTAAATCAAACTATAATGCTAATCTTGGGCAAGTTATTTATTCTTGCTGAACTTTAGTTTTTTCATCTGAAAAATGAAGACAGTAGCAACTTCATAAGGTTGTAAAGATTAAATGAGATAATATATACAAATTGCTTATAACAGTGACTGGCACAAAATAAATACCTAATTCTTGGCAATGATAGTAGTGGTTATAGTAGTAGTCCATAAATAAAGAATGAAAATGAAAACTAATAAATTTTCCTTTTAAGAGAAAGGAAACTAGACAATCAGAAGGTAAAATATCATTTTGTCATTTTTATTGAGATATATTATACCTTTTAAGCGAGCTCTACATAAACACATAAACTCAAACAGAGTTTAAATCTTCAGGTGAAATGGAACAGTATTGAAATCAGAGAGATACAACTAAATACTGTAAAATATATCAGATTTTGATGTCTGCATTGCCTTATTAGGATGTTTCAAGTATGTAAAGAAGTATTCTTATGTTTTTAAGTATTAGAACACCATGCTTACAAGAACAGTTACTAAACTGGAAGATTTCTTAGGCTGTCAAGGTGATCTGAAAATTTTCTGTCTGAAGTAGGACATGAAAGTCCATTAATGAAAGGAGAGATGAAGTTTAATGGATAGAAATAGAGAGCTATTGTAAGCACATATACAAGGAGAAAGAAAAGGATATAGGTCTGAAGACTGCTAGTGAGGAAATGATATACAAGTTACTTTACAAAAAAGAAAAGTGAAAAGACATGGAATAACAAGGCATGAGTTAAGATATAGGCCTGTTATGTTTTTACTTTTTATTTGAGTATTGTGTAAATACAGACACACACACACACACAAACACATGTCTGCATATTATAGCTCAAAAAATTTTCACTAACTGAACTCACTAAGCTTTCAGATGAAAAAACTGAACATGATCCACACCAAGAAGCCCCACTTACATTGTCTTCAGCTCACTCTCCAAAAATGGTATCACTGCCTTCTTGAGGCATAGATTAATTAGCTTTACATCTTTCTGTACTTAGTATGGATGCAGGTTCAATCCCAGGTTTAGGAAGATTGCCTGGAGATCCCCTGGCATGGCAACCCGCTCCAGTATTCTTGCCTGGAGAATCTCATGGAGAGAGGACCCTGGCAGGCTACAGTTCATAGGGTTGCAAAGAGTCGGACACAACTGAAGCAACTGAACATGCACACATGTACTTAATATAAATGAAATGCTGTGATGTATACATCTTAATGTCTGACCTGTTTAGCCCAATGAGTTGTGAGATTCATCCATATTGTTGCATGTAGCTCCAGATCATTCATTCTTATTGTATGGTATTGTTTTTAAATATATTACAATTTATTTATTCTGCTGTTTCAGGGTATTTGGATAATTGAGGACTATTAGGAACACTGCTGTTATACATATACATATCACATATATATCTTTTGATGAATATCTGTGTACATTTCTGTTAGGTATAACTGCCTTCTAATTTGTATAAAGGGAAGTCCAGGTAGTTTTGTATTTGTGTGTCAGTTGGAAAATTTTACTTCTTCTGAAACCTCAAGAGGCCTTACTAAGTTCTAGTTATGTTGCGTTAATTCCAGTGATTCTCAGATAACACCTCTCAAGAAATCTGAGTTTAGAGAAAGACTCTACAAAGCATTAGTCTTCCGGAAGACAGCTCAGAAATAGCTGCTGCAGCCAGCTCTTCACAGTGTTTGGCTTTGTTTGTTTTTAGTTGATTGAGAATGATGGTTGAAAACTGGCTTTACTTTTATTTTCTGTGGAGTTCTACACTTTATAAAACCTTGAATCATTGTGCAACCTCCTAAGATTTCCTACCAAAAGACAACAACAAAAATCCTTTAGCTTAGAGGACTTACCCACTGGTCTCTGCAACATATGCCATACTTGTCACCCTTATTTGTTCAAATAATGTGGCAGGCATCAGTGTTGTATTTCATTATTACTATGAATTTTAACAAATTGAATGTTACCACTCAGGAGACAGATGGATGTTTTGCATATGTTCTAGGGCAAAGCAAGTTAAACCAACAAAATAAAACTGTTGCTATTCTCTCTTGATAGAGAAACGTTTCTTTGTTTTCATGTGTTCAGGGAGGATTGAAATGTCCCTGTTAAAATATTGTCAGCAGTGCACTGTCCCTGTTTTCTTTGGATAAATAGTTTACATTCTCCTTCAGAGAGAGTGTCACCAAATTAATTGATCTGGCATACCAAGGATTTTCTGAGCTGCTAGGAAATGGAGTTGAAAAAGCGCTAAAACTTCACTTGGAGTTCTTTCTTCATGAAATAGAGATGATGTATGATAGAAGTGACCCCACCATGGTTTGCCTGTACCCTATCCAGTCCTTAAAAGAGAAAACCCAGAAAAGAGCTTTATAACCAGTCTATCTATTTGAAAAGGATTACTTTTGGATATGCCCTGTTGGAATAGCTCCTCCTAGTGTACCTTCGAAACAGAAAACTAGGAGACTTTCTCAACAGCCCTCATCTCTTGAGTGATTCTAAGGCCAATTTTGCATCTGTCCCAAGCAAAATTGTTAGTTGACCCTCTCTGCTATTCTGTTATCACATATTTACAGCTGCTTTGGAGTTCTGAAATAATTATCTACTGTCTTTTAGAATACTTTTAGAAAAGAGTTTGCTCACTATGGCTCCCTGTGGGATCAAGTATGAAGAATATTTTCTGTTTACATAGTCCTTTTAACCTAAGATATCAAAATCAATCTTGGAAATAATTTTCCCAGTGACCTTGGTTCTATACAGAAGCCTACTGGTTAAGTTTCAATATTTCTCTGCCAGACTGCTCAGAGCTCCAATTTTACAATACTTAGTGTTTCCTCTCCCTAGTCTGTACTCCCTCTTCTTTTTTACTCTCCTGAGAGTAGCCATATCTGGCTCACTCACTGGGATTTGTTCTGCCCTTCCCCTGGGGTACAAAGGACTTGTATGAATCAATTTAAATTGGCCAGAAGAAATAGCCAGCAGCCTGCTTATGTCCAAATCCTCTGCCCTAATCACCAGTATGGAAAACTCATTGAAAAGAGCCACACATAATCTTACATCCATTGCATTAAAGATGAAACTGCCGAATTGAAAAGATCTCAGCCAATTAGAGTTGAACACATAGCTCAATAGTGTGTCTGGCAGTTAGATTTGAAAAGGCTGCCTTTGACAAAGAAAAGCACTCCTTTATGTCAGGCTGTTTAGGGTCAGAAAATAACCCAAACCAGAAACAGAACTAAAAACTTCTTATTTGCTTCAGTACTGACACCAGTTAAAGTAATTTACAGAGGCTCCTATCCCAATATCTAATTACCCAGAATACAATATTTGTATACAGCAGAACTACTCTAATTCACAGTGACAGGGAGCTGCAGTTGGAAAATTAGTGAGTAAGTGAGCAAAAACAATAAAAATCAAGGCTCCTGTACCATGATATATACTTTGTTCATTCCTTTTGACAAGTGTAGTATGGTGTGAATTATTTATAGTAAACGTTCCATAGTGTATTCTCTAAAAGTAATGAAGTCTTATAGTTGTGAGTTTCTACAGTTTTCAGCCAGTAAAAAATAACTAAGAGATAAGGGTGAGGGAGGAGTAGAAGGAAGGGGAAGTGACTTCGTTAAATTTTTTGATAAATCTTCATCCTTGGATTATAAACTCCCAGTCTTTCTCTATATTGAATTCTTACCTACTTGGAGTTTAGTTACTTAGTTTAATAAACATAGTTTATTATGCTAGGGTGGATTGGGATGAGGTAAAGGCAGGTATAAACAGAATGTTTAGGTGGTATTTAAAATTCTGTGTGCAATTTTCTGTCTCCTGGTTTTCTTTCTACATGTTTAGTTAACTCTCTCTCTTTAAAAAATAAATAAAATAATACCAACTGTCATTAGGATAGGAAGAACCTTTATTCTTGTAGGGGGATAATACAAAAAATTTTGAAACATAATAACTATATGTGAAACTGTTTACATTAATACAAATAGTAGAAGAGAACTTTACACTTGTTAGTCACTTATTACATATGCATATGTGCATGCATGCATGCTCAGTTGCTCAGCTGTGTCCAACTCTTTGCGACCCCATGTACTGTAGTCCGCAGGCTCCTCTGTCCATGGGATTCACCGGGCAAGAATACTGGAGTGGGTTGCCATTCCCTCCTCCAAGGGATCTTCCCAACCCAGGGATCGAACCCAAGTCTCTTGCCTCTCCTGCACTGTCAGGTGGGTTCTTTACCACTGATCCAACTGGGAAGCCCCACATATGCATATGCATATACATATATATATGTGTGTAATTTATTTATCAAAATAACCCTTTAAATTGGTATTACAATTGTATTACAGATATAATGTTTGTGACTTTGAGGTGTTAAGTCACACTAGCTCAAACCACATAGCTCTTCGGTGGAAATCTGATACCAAACAGAGGTCTGTTTTATGACACAGATCAACCTAACCACCTCACTCTAGAATCAAGTAAATCTAAGTCCAAATTCCATACTTATTATTGAATGACCTTAGGCAAGCTATTTAATCCCTCTGAGATTTAATCTTCAAATTTAAATAAATAAATTAATAACTACTTTACAGAATTCTGCTATGGGTTAGGAATAAGAAGTAATGTTTGGATTACAGATTCTCAATAAAAATAGTGATATCTGTTATTATTAAGTGCACAGAAGAGATACTGTCATGCTCCACAAAACTTTAAAATCTCAAAATCTTTCCTAATTTACAACATGCGTTAGTGTCCGGGAAGAAATATGGCATTAACATATTAGGATAATGGGTATCCTCTTTAAACCTTTTCATGAAGCCAGATATCACTGGCCAAACCCAGAATATAGAAATCACTTGTGTTATTTGGTTGTGTATGTATTTCTTATTTATGACAAATAGTAGCATTCACAGAAAACTTAAAATTTAAGGACTACAGTAAGAAGTTTTGAAGATCACTCATCAAAATGTTAAGCAATTTAAAATCATTGTTCTAATATGTATATGTGCATGCTCAGTCACTCAGTCATTTCCAACTCTTTCTGACCCCATGAACTGTATCCCTCCAGGCTCCTCTGTCCATGGGATTTTCCAGGCAAGAATACTAGAATGAGTTGCCATTTCCTTTTCCAGGGGATCTTCCTGACCCAGGGACTGAACCTGCATCTCCTGCTTGACAGGCAGAGTCTTTGCCGCTGACCACCTGGGGAGCCGCCTAATGTGTGTAGTTGCATACAAATATGTAACATAGTATTTTAAGATTTTAGTACAGATTTCCAAGTCTCTTTACTCCAGCAGGATTTCCCCCCTTCAGTCTTGGAAAATTATAAGATTCTGTGGCTGTGTTTTCAAACCATTATACCATCTGATTTGCTAGATTCCTTTACTTGGATATCTGAGGAGCATATAAAACTCAACAAGTCCAAAATTGAACTTAATATCTTTTTTCCTTCATCAGTCAGGGTCTCCTACCATATCCCTTATTCATGATGTCATTTAATGGCATTGCCATTCTCTTAGTCACCTGAGTCAGAAATCTGGATTGATCCTTGACTACTGTTTCTCCTTCATCCTCGCTTCCCCCATATCCGTTCAATCAAAAAGTCTTGTCATTTTACTTCATACTTATATTTTGAATCTATCCTTTTTTTTTTACTGTCACTGTTTTAGTTCATAACCTTTTCCTTCTTCTCCTGATCCATTTTTTTCACCTTATAACTACTTTTTTTCTTTTTTGTCTTCAGCTTTGATTCCATTTTCCAACTGTGATCTAAAAGATGTATCCAAGGTGTAAATAGGCCACATCATTCCCTAGCTTAAACTCCTTCACTGACGCAGTATCCCCTATAGAAAAAAGCCCCAGTTAGAGTTTGTTATGATGGCATACTCTCTGCCCTTCCTACCTCTCAAATATCATATCCAGTCACACCTGTCGCATGAGTAACCCCACATGCTACAATTATCATCACATTCTTTAGATCACTAACATTCACTGAGGTTCACTGTATGCCAAGCATATTCCAAATTGCATTATCTCATTAAATCTACACAACAACCCTGTAAGACAGTGTCTATTCACATGATGTTGTTGTTGTTTAGTCGCTAACTTAATGTCTGACTTTTTTGCAACCCCATAGACTGTAGCCTGCCAGGCTCCTCTGTCCATGGGATTGCCCAGGCAAGAATACTGAAGTGGGTTGCCACTTCCTTCTCCAAGGGCTCTTCCCAACCCTGGTATTGAATCTGCATCTCCTGCTTTGTCAGGAGGATGCTTTACCACTGAGCCACCAGGGAAACCCATTCACACTATAGCTATGCAAAATTACTTGCACCTCCCTACACATGTCCTGTTATTCCAGTTTTCTAAAACTTTTCTCATGCCATTCTTTCTTTCTCTATACCCTTCCACCTTGCCTGCCGCACTTCACTTTAAATTTCTGATTTCTACTTAGCCTTCAAGACTCAGTTTATGGATCCTGTCTTCTAGAAAGTCTCCCCTGACATTCCAGCCTAGTACACATGTCCGTTCTTGGTGTTTTATTGTGCCATACTCATACTTCTATCTCAGGTTGAAACGTTATTCCCCTTGACTTTTTGAGAACAAACATTTGGGCTATTAATCTTTGTCTTCCAAAACCTTAATCCAATGGCTGATTCCTAATAGCTGCTCAATACACATTTGTTGAAGTGAAATAGAGAATGAGGAGATATTTCAGTCACAACATTCTATTAGGTATCTCACTACATGGCATACGATCAGTCATAATATAGTTGATCTTTTCAAGAACATTAATTACTGATATCTGTTTTCTCTGTGGGGATTTTTTTTAATATTGTAGGTTTTTGTATTAACTGCACAACTCTAATATTCAAGTAATAGGCAAAAGATTTTAAAGAATATTCTAAATAAACTTCCTCTTTGGTACTCATTGGAACTGCAAAATTTTTTAATCTGGCTAGAATGCTTTTATTCTCCGTTTTTGCTTAATAGCTCATGCTTATCTTTCAAGTTCAGCTTAAAAGACAATTCCTCAAGGAACACTTCCCTGACCTCTCCAGCCTATTGTAAAATAGCATCATTAGGCACACTCACAGGGTCTTCTACCTTTCCTTCCTAAAGAATCCGCCTGCCAATGCAGAAGACACAGATTTGATCCCTGGGTCAGAAAGACCCCTGAAGAAGAAAATGGCAAGCCACTCCAGTATTTTTGCCTGGGGAAATCCCATGGACAGAGGAGCCTGGCAATCTACAGTCCATGGGATTGCAAAAGAGTTGGACATGACTTAGCGACTAAACCAAAATATTTGTATTCTAAACAAAATATATAAAAGATATATATATGTATATTTATACTATACAACATACACAAAATTTACAGTGAATATATATATATGTTTTTCTACTACACAACGTTACAAGAGTAAAGGGCATTTCTGTTTCAACATTATACTCTTGTACTCTGTGCCTTTCATTCATTTGTTCAAAAATCTGTGTCACAAAACTGATATGTGATAGACAGTATACTCAGAACTGAGGTATAATAGTGAGCAAAAGAGATAATATCTCCCTGTACTTAAGAAGTTTGCATTTCTAGCAGAAGAGACATGTCATAAGAAGGATAACAAATAGAAACGATCAGATAATAATAAGTGCTAAGAATAAAATAAAAAGGAAACATGATAGCAAGTAAAAAGTTCAAGGACACTATTTAAAATGAAAAAGTCACAGAGGGCCTCTCTGGAAAGATATTGTTTGAGCTGGTCTCTAATGGGCACTCAATAAATATGTGTGGAAGAGAAAGAAAGGAGAAATAAAGGCAAAGTGCACAGGGAGGAAAAAGAGGAAAGAGGAATGTTAAATGGTTTGTATAAATGTTCTTTTGCCAAAAGTATTCACCCTTGTGGAGTCTTATCTCAAATAAGGAAGAATAGCGACATTCTATCTAGTCCTGGTGATTAAGGAACAAAAATCACTGGGGAAATAGGGAGTGTGTTCTCTTTCTCACGATATCAAGTTAAAGCAGTTTTCAGATTTATGTCAGAAGAACATGTCACAAGTCTGAAATTTTTGTTCCCTCTGATTTTATTGACAGTGTGAGGAATCAGGACTGTCAGGAGGAAAATGAGCCCTTGAAGGGCAAACAAACATCAGGAGCAATCCTCTGATCTCACTTTTTAGTGTTTCTGGAAAATGGGTTTTTAACCTGAATGTAAGGGGGAATAGCAAAATATTGAGCAAAGCCCCATCTGTATCATTGCTATGAGAGTTTTATTTTTTGAGGCAGGTATAAAGAAGGTCCAAACTGTTCTTTTGATGGCCGGGACATGTGGTACATATGAGATCAATAAGAATTTCTCGGCTGCTTTATCAAGATCAAATCTCCATGTTTTCTACTTAATCTCAGACCCACAGGGCCTCACAGTCGGAAAGTCAGGGAGAAGGTCTTAATACTGGTGTCATTCACCGTTAATCTTTAGATCTAGTTTTTAAAATGATTTTCATGGCAAGCTTTCTTCTGTGTTCTTAAAATAATTTCTCATAGCAGTGAACAACATTCATTGTTTCTAGGACGAAATGGTAGGGACTGAGAGACAGCCTTATAGGGAAATAATACAATTTGTACTTTCCTTTTTTGAATAATTGTGAATCCTCTTTTGTGTATGTGGCCATGATATAGATACTAAATTGTCCATGTACCAGCCCTTTGGATGGACTTGTAGCCTTAAAGGACAACCTAGGTTTTAAAATAAAGAGCTATTCAGAAAGTTTGGGGGGCGGGGAGGAGGTTGTGGGGGAAATCACTCCTAATGTAAGGAATAAAGGAACATAAGAAGAAGACATTAAAGGGGAAGCCTGGTGCTTGCGGAATAAAGACAGGACTAGAAGAGCAGGGAGCTGAAAATGAAAGTGACTGCAAGCCAGCGGGGAAGAGTCCCATATGCCAAAACCCGAAAGGGCACCGGAGTAATAGTCTGAAAGTGCAAATCATTATTATAACTGCATTAGGCTAATAACATAGCAACCTCCTATTTGGGTAAAACACTTGGATGTAGATAGTAAATTCTTAGATATGGGAAAACATTTTATTTAATTAGTGGAACTTCGATTATCTCTGGATGTGTTCCATTAGTGTACCTTTGTTATCTGGGTATATCCATTATCAGGAGTTTGGCTCACAAGTCCATTTAGTGAGTTCCATCAAGGCCTTTTTCTGCTTAACCCCTCACAGCCAAGTATCAGGGTACTGGGCTCTAGTGGTTTTCAAGTTTCTTTGCATACATTCGTAGTTTGTCAGAGCAATGCTAGCAGAGGAGAATTGCCCGTACATGTAGCAGGAGGTGGGAAATCAGGCAGAGATGCCTTCCACAGCCAACAGGGCCTCTTGGCATTTCCCTGGCAGCCTCGTGCTTATCATCCGCCAGAACCCAGGCACTCATTAGGCTCTTGATGAAAAGCATCCTAAGGAAAATGCCAGCAAATTGTGCCACTGTGCTGGCAGGAAATTAAAACTGCTCAGAGCAAGTGGAGCCAAGAGAGCTGTTGAGATGAAAGGTAACATCAAGGGTGTGATCACGTACTCACACAGGCATTCAAGATTCAAGATGTGGCTTTCTGCTTCACTAGGGAAAGCAGGAGGCCCTCTCAGCTGTCAGCCACTGTCAGTCCAACAGAGCGGCTGAGACTGGCGAGGAGATGGACTCTGTGATTTAAGCTTTGTTGTGCTTGGGTAAGTGCTTGTGGTTGGGGTTCTTTTCTTTCCCTAAAGGAGACTCTCTTAGGAAAAACAGAAATAAGAAAAAGATTTGTTTTTGATTTGTCCTGTTCTTCCTGGTCCCAAACACTTAAAAATCAAATTAAGTAAAATAACAATTTCAAAAGTATCACAGGTCTTATTTAAGTAGGATCAGACAGTGTGGATAGGAGCAGATACAACCTTAGAGCCTAAGAATCTAGCAGCGGGACAGATGAACGGGTGCTTTAATTCTGTGGGAAATTCTTGGTGGTGGTGCTAATTTGCCTGAGGCTCAAATGGTCATTAGCAGTGGAGAAGAAAGAAAAGCAGTACCAACATGCAACCATAAGCACACTGAGATTTGATTTGGTAGGCAGAGCAATGGCCCCCAAAGATGCTGAGGTCCTGTTCCCTGGAACCTGTGAGTATGCTGCCTTACATAGCAAGTGGCAAAGGGGAATTAAGGCTGTAGGTGGAATTAAGGCTGCTGATGATCTGACTTTGAGAGAGAGAAAATAAAGCTGGATCTTCCAGATGGGCCTAATGTAACATTGGTCTCCTTAAATGTAAGCAGAAGCCAGAGTGATAGGATGCGAGAAGGACTCAGCCAGCTGTTGATGGTTTTGAAGATATAGAAAGGGGGCCACAAGCCAAGGAATTTTGGTGGCCTCTAGAAACTGGAAAAGGAAAGGAAAGGAAACTGATGTTCCCTAGGGCCTCTAGGAGGAATGCAGGCCTGCCAACAGCTTGATTTTAGCCCATTGAGAATCATGTTGGACTCTGACCTCCGGAACTACAACATAGTAAAGTTGAATTAAACCACTATATCTGTTGTAATTAACAATAGCAGCAAAGAAAATGAATATACTGGTATTTATACTGGTATTGAATATTCATTGGAAGGACTAATGCTGAAGCTGAAATTCCAATACTTTGGCCACCTGATGTGAAGAACTGACTCATTTGAAAAGACCCTATGCTGGGAAAAATTGAAGGCGGGAGGAGAAGGGGACGACAAGAGGATGAGATGGTTGGATGGCATCACCAACTCAATGGACATGAGTTTGAGTAAACTCCAGGAGGTGGCGATGGACAGGGAGGCCTGGTGTGCTGCAGTCCATGGGGTCACAAAGAATCAGACACGACTGAGCAACTGAACTGAACTGACTGATTTAGAAAATTTATCTGAAGTTCCAAAAAAAGAGTTTCCAAGTTCATTTACAATTCTTGAAGCAAAATAGTAAGGCAAGAAAGCAGTGAAAAAATCCAAAAGGCATATTTATGTGTTAGAACTGTTAGGCATATTACATCTATTATCTCTCTTAATCTTTACGACAGCCTTATGAAGAAGTCTCATCACCTCTAATCTGTAAACAAGGATATTTTTGAAAAGTAAAAACAAATCATGCCCTTCAATTAATCAAAATCTTCCAGCAGTCTCCCATCTTCTCTGCTTTAGTATCCAGACTCCTTATCCTCACCTACAAGCTGTAAAGCTCCACATCAGTAGTATTAAAGTGCGGATTACTGATCAGCCTCACCTGGGGCTTTGTTAGAACAGCAACTCTCAGATCCCACTAGAGACCTTTTCAATCAGAATCTCTGAGAGTAGGGCTCAGGAATCTGTGGTTTAACATGCCCTCCAGGTGATTCTTGTACACACAGTTAAGTCTGAAAAGCACTCCTCCACATGATGTGCACTCATCTACTTCTCCAGCTAAATCTGGACCACTCATCCTTGTTTGTAATGTCCAACCAAACTGGCCATCTTTCATTTTATGAACATGTCATGCTTTCTCCCGTTTGGCGCTCTTTACCTTATCTCTTCTTTCTGATTAGTAGACTCTTTCTTTAGAAATTTACCTGTTGGCTTATGTCTTTCATGTTTTTCAGTTTCCCTGATTGTGAGCACATAAGAGTCCAGTAAAAGAATATTGATGGTACTAGTTTCCCATTATTTCATCACGCATGTGTGCATGCTAGGTTGTTTCAGTCATGTCTGACTCTTTTGCAACCCCATGGACCATAACCCACCAGGCTCCTCTGTCCATGGTATTCTCCAGGCAAGAATACTGAAGTTTGCCATGCCCTCCTCACCTATGTCGATGATTTGAGAAAATCATTGATCTGCTACAGATGATAAGATAATGGACACTAGTTGTTAACTCTGTAGATATGTTTTTCTACAAGTTTAAACAATCATAGTTACAATTCTTTTTTTTTTTTTAACTTTCTTTAGGAATCTGGATCTGAAATGTTGCATTTTAAAAAGCTTACAGTGCTGATAAATATCTTAATCATTTCATTTCATAATCCTTCATGCTCTATTAATTTGAATTCTTTTTTGAAGGGAGGATTTAATACGCAGGCACAATTCACAGCATATTCTCTATATTCTAGCTAAATGTATATGAAGCCATGTTAACTATGAACCCTTCATGATAGATAAGCACTTATACTTTTTCAATTTCTAAATTTTGCC
Source organism: Giraffa tippelskirchi (assembly GCF_054371585.1). NCBI lineage: Eukaryota > Metazoa > Chordata > Mammalia > Artiodactyla > Giraffidae > Giraffa > Giraffa tippelskirchi. The sequence goes on along the minus strand of NC_137279.1, from coordinate 146,530,294 downwards.
CTTTATACAGTGAATTCTGTTGCAATTCACAAGTCTCTTGGCAGGGTCTTTAAGGCTGACTTTGTTTTCTTGTATAAATTAGCTACAGTAGATTATTTTCACAGTTAAAACATAAAATAGTATCAGAGTTTAGTTCTATTGAAAATTGTCTACTCAAGGAGCATACATTTTATTCTTTGTAATTTTAAGTTCATAGTACAGTTAACAAATTCCCGAATTTTGGTGGTATTATGTAATAGAAATTTATTTCTCAGTCATGTTACAGTTCAGGGTAGGCATTTCTGGTCAGTGGATTGCTTTTTCCCCTCCCATATGGTCTCAGAGCCCTCCACATGCAGCCAGGAAATAAGGAGAGGAGAGAAGACTCACTTATTTCTCAAAGTCCACACCTGGAAATGACATCACTTTTGCTCATATTTACTTGATGGGTGTTTGTCACAAAACCACAGTTAGATGCAATGGGATACAGAGTTTTTGTCCCTGGATGGGCAGCCATTCTCAGTGACAAATTCACTCTGTGAATGGGAACTACAAATATTGGTAGCTGTCTCCTGCCACAGGAATCTATGGAAATTATCTTAATGCCCTGTTATACTACACTTGCCAGTCAAATGTAATGCTCGGTGACAGCAAATAAATCTCTCCTTCCTGGTTTCCAAACGTACTTTTCAGTCTTCTAATCATGCTCTTTTTATATACTCCCATTGCACGTGATGTTTACTCATTTAGAAATTCTATAATTCTTATTGTTTGTTCAATTACACTAAACTTCCTGAGAGTAGGACCACAGTTGCCTTGTTCATTGCATCCCCCATACCCAACATAGCGCTTGAAATAGTGCCTCACATATATAGCAGTCTTTTTTTTTTAAATTGAAGTGTACTTGACTTACAATATTATATTAGTTTCAGGTATATGACTTTGTGATTCGATGTTTTTATATGTTACAAAATAATAGTAGAGTCTTAATGAATTATTTTGAATGAATGCATGAATGAAAGTACTCAATTCCTATTGCAGTGTATTACTTCTTAAGATTCATCATTTCAAGCTACCTCTGGTTATTTTGAGATTAGATGGTGAGCTGAAAAGATCAAATAAGAATTAAGACCCTTTGCCCTTCTTTGTCTTTTCATAAAGGACATGATGCAATTGTCACACTTCTGAAACATTATAAGAGGCCTCAGGATGAATTGCCCTGTAATGAATATTCTCAGCCTGGAGGAGGTACCCTCTTTCTTTTTCAAATTTTCATTGTAGTGATATTGTGGCTAAAGGTAAACCTGCGTTTCTGTTAGCAACATTTTAGGGTCTGAGAGGAAGGTTTGTCAGATTAGCTTTATTTTAAGAAAATTTATGTCTGAGTAAGGCTGAAAATAAAGAAGCCCTCACTTAGGCTACTTTCTAACTCACCCATCTGCAGTTCCTCCAAGTTTTACATCCCCTGGACTGGGTGTTTATGAGGCTGGTACAAGCCCTGGAAGGCCTAGTAAGCTGAGCAGTCATTTTCCCTTTCAGCCATCTATTAAGACAGGACAGAGAATACTCATATGCAGACACAAATTAAATTTGCTTGAGTCTGCTAGACCTTGGATTTTTATTTTTAATCATTTTATGTACACCCTAAATAAATACTTGCTATACAGTTTCAGTATCCAGAGAAAGACCTGGGCTTAAGTTACACTCTCACTTGGTGTTATTAGCAAGTTTTCTTTTGTTATGTGCTTCTTTGTATAATGTTTAACTTTTATGTAGGAAAAATCGTTTGCTACCTTTAACTCTATAATATAATTTGATTTCTAGATGGCTCCTATGTGTCTGTTCCATCTCCTTTGGGGAAGATTAAAAGCATGACAAAAGGTATTTTAATATGGGACAATTGTTATATTTTATTACTGAGTAATTACTGCCTCAAATATGATAACTTCCTATTTTGTCTTACATATTACAATGACTGTTTTGCAGCATAAGTAATATTATTAGCAGATCATTCTTTCCACGATTAATCTCATCTGCTGTTATTTTGCATATGTCCTCTTAGTTCATGAAGGTGTAACAGTGAAACTTCCATATGAATATTAAAAGAAGATCAAATTCTCATAGACTTCTGTATTTTTAATGAAAGTTAAGTTGTAACTATTAATATCTTTCATAAGAATTGGTAATAGGTTTGTCATAGGGAAAAAACTGAAAAAAAAATTATTTTTCAAGAGATCCCAAATAAGTAATACTTTGGGAACTTTTTGAATGTATACTATACACAGAAATTAATACCACTGAATTAGGGAAGTAAAACATATACAACTGTAAATTTACATTGAACTTTTTAGAGTTTGAAATTTAAAAAAATAATTTCTGGCTTTGAATGTGTCTTCTGAATGATTCGCATGCTCATTTCCTATTTGGCATCTCTTTAAGGTTGAATTTATGGCTATTTGACTAAGCTTTTTGTGACAGGCTGAAGGGATTGACCAGATAAGACTCTTTATCATGATGTGATGTGAACTGTATTCCAGAGTTGCCACATCGTACAGAGAAGTCGTGGTTGGCCAAATCACGTATAAACTCTCAGCCCTGATAACAAAGGTCAGGTAGCAAAGGCAGAGAGCTAACATGTTTCACAGGGATAGGGATCATTTGTGATAAGGTTTTTGTATGTCCAAATAGTTGCAGTTGGAAAATTAAATGGTACTAGGGAAAGATGTTTTTGGTTAAGCATATATGTGCATATGTGTTTAAACATCCACATTTTGCTGTTTATTTATAAAAAAATATAAAATAACAATTCCTGTTTGCAGAGAAGGCAGATGTTCTCCTCTTAAGGGCTGGCTTACCTTCACATTTCCATCTTCAGCTCTCAGAAATTGAGTTCCATGAGATTATCGGCTCAGGTAACCTAAGAAAATACTAGTCTGTATTAGTTTAATGAGCTCCATATGATAACATGTGTTTACTTGTTTGTCTTACACAATTTTAGGTTCTTTTGGGAAAGTATATAAAGGACGATGCAGAAATAAAATAGTGGCTATAAAACGGTAAGCAAGCAAGTGAGAAATTTTAGCATCTGAGTAGTAAACATTGAGAAGTATATGCATGGTGAGCCCCTTGTTTTGATTCATCTGGTGACTGAAGACTTCCTGTTGCTGTCATTTCCAGTTACCGAGCCAACACCTACTGCTCCAAGTCAGATGTGGATATGTTTTGCCGAGAGGTGTCCATTCTCTGCCGGCTCAATCATCCGTGTATCATTCAGTTTGTGGGTGCTTGCTTGAATGATCCCAGCCAGTTTGCCATTGTCACTCAGTACATATCAGGGGGTTCCCTATTCTCCCTCCTTCATGAACAGAAGAGGTATGGTCACTGACTTATCATTTTACATGTCATTGGAATTACAGTTACAACACCTCATACACTTTCTGCTTAGATGAGCCTTTACTTTCTGAAATCTCCGAGTTCTAGGAAATGGGGCATTCTAAAGACGGCTAATAATTTATGCCCAATAATTATTTTTTAATGACTAGAAAGACTTCTATGTTTTCTTAACAAGAATCCAGTTTAAGATAACAAATTCAAGGAATTTAAATTAGTAACTGAATAATTAGGCTAAATTTGACATATCAGTAAAGCAGAGATGTGTAAGCTCAGAATAAAATAATTACCAGGGGTCATAGTATTTATTTTTAAAAGTTTTAAGAAAGAATAATCTTGTACAAGTCTAATTTGAATTCATTTCCTAGATCTATGCATATGATAATTAGAATGTGGTTTTTACTCAGTGATTAGATTTCCTTTTTATATTATTATAAAGAAATTAAGTGTAATATTACAAATGTTATAAAATCAAGTTGAATGTGTAAATAAGAGAGGATGGTATCTGAATTGATCTATAGTTAAGCATTATCAGGTGTAGACAAGCTATTTTTCCACATTTGTTTTTAGCCTAACCTTCAATCAAGCAAAAAAGGCTGAAATTATACAGAATAACAAATTACACACACTATTGATTTCTTTTAAAAGATGTAGTATTGGATTTGACCATTTCATCCTCATTAAATCTATTTTTAAATTCTAGGATACTTGATTTGCAGTCAAAATTAATCATTGCAGTAGATGTTGCCAAAGGTATGGAGTACCTTCACAACTTGACACAGCCAATTATTCACCGTGACTTAAACAGGTATTTTCCCCCCTAAATAATGAACCTGAAATTGTGTAACTGACCAGGAGTCTAAGATAGATTTCAGTGAAGATACATTTTATATTTATTGTAGAGTATAGTTTTCTACTCTGTGGGTGAGGGGATGGGCTACCATTAACCTAGGCAATAGAATGCTTCGCCATTGTGTTTTACAGAAATATAAAGCTGTATAACTGCTTCTGAGGCACCTTTCGAATCCATGAAAAATATCCAGAAAGATTATAACATCTGTAAAATTCAACAGCTAGCTAGTTCTCAGGCCACTAGAGTCAGATCAAGGATTAAGATCAATGACCATTATAGAATGTCACGTCTCATGCAAAGTTAGGTATTGTAGGAGGACCTGATATAAAATTGTCTGAAATACTACTTTTGTGCTAACATTTTGATATTTTTCTTATAAGAACAAACTCAGCCAAAACACAGCAGCTCATTTACCTAACTATCACGTGAAGATGTTTTCATGTGGAATGGAGACTTGAAACAGATAGAGAATTATTGTGTCTCAGTGGTGGAATACCAAGGTTTTCTGTTTGCTTGTTTGTTTGTTAGTTTTAGTAGTGAATGCTTTCTCTAAACAAAGTCTTACAGGGAGGCCAATACACAAAATGGAACAGCTTTAGTCGGAGGCCGAGTGTATAGTAGAGAATTCATTTCTCTACTGTTCATTTCTCACTGCCAAAGAGGGAGCTCCTTGGGCCATCTCTCTGTAATCCCAGAGATGCTAAGGAAAAAAGGTGGAAAAATCTGATAAATCACTAGTTTGTGAAACAAGTCAGATTATTCAAAATCAATATGTTTATTTTATGGTCGTCAATAAAGTTCAAATAGATCCCATGTATGACCCTTTATACAAAGTCCACAGTTCTGAAACTACTAAATATTCATTAATTATGCCAGGCATTTGTTCAACAACTACTTGGGTATCTACTATGTTCAAAGCCTTTATACTTGACACAGCAGACCCAGGTAAAACTGCCATAGACTCCAGTACTCAATATACTTTAGATATAAACCAATAAGTTATTTTAAGGAGATAGTGAAATATTTTCTGTAAAATTTCAGAAAGAAGAATAAAACTTACTTCTGAAGAATTCAGAAACAAATTTATGGAAGAGGTGACATTCGAGCTTGACCCTAAAGGATGGATAGAGTTTGGAAGAGCATCCTAGGCTTAGGGAAGATGTGAAAAAAATAGATGTTAGAAAGTTAAAGGCATGTATAGGAGTACTGAATAGTTTCACTTCAGTGGATGAAATGTATAAATGTATTTAGTGTATGTAATGTATGAAGAGGACTGTTGGGAGAGAAAAATAAATTGAAACAAGAGCACAGAAATTATTCAATGCTAGAGTAAAGCAGTTTAGACTTTGCTCTAAAAGCAAGAAGGAGGCACTGAGAATATTTGAGCAAGGAGTCAGCAATTTGGGACTGTATTATGGAAAGATTAATTCAGCGTCTTTGTAAAAGATCAGCTTGAGCAGAAAGTCAAGAAACTGGTGAAGCAGTTGTTGCAGTGATCTAGATAAGTAATGAAAAGCAGAATTTCACTAATGGCAGAGGAAATGAAAGGAAGAGACATATGAAATACAGGAGCGATAAAATTAGATATGAGCAGTGGCTGAACTTTAGATATTGGAAGTAAACATATATAGGACTCAATCTATTTATAATTATTTACTATTTTTCAAATAAAATTAATTTCTTTCCTGTTATTATTTTCTTTGCGTGTTTGTAGCTCAGTCGTGTCCAGCTCTTTGTGACCCTATGGACTGTAGTCTGCAAGGTTCCTCTGTCCATAGAATTATCTAGGCAAGAATACTGAAGTGGGTTGCCATTTCCTTCTCCAGGGGATCTCCCCAACTCAAGGATCAAACCTGAGTCTCCCACATGCAGACAGATTCTTTACTATCTGAAGCCCCAGGGAAGCCCATTATTTCCTTTACCTCTCTTTTAAAAATATTTATGTTAATAAGCATATTTTTTTCTGTGGGCTTCAGTAGCAATAGTTAGGAAACTTAGATTTAGGTGATAAATTATCAAATTCAAACTGGTGATTTGTGAGTTTTAGGTGTATTACTTTTCATCCCAACCACCTTTGTCATTAAAACAAATGAGAGATCACTGAGTTTTCTCTGGCTGCAACTCTTCATTTATGGGGCAGTTGAATGTGCGTTCTGTTGCCCTGAGAGTAAGTGTAAATTGTTACCACCAGGTAATAAAGCAGGACCAAAAATATAAATGTTGTTGGTTAAAAGTTTCAATAGAACATTTATTATATAACAGAAGTTTATATTTACCATTTCTTCTGTCTCTAACCTAAATACTTAAATTGTACCTAAAAGTCATATGAAACACTGTTTCATAGGATATAATAGAGTACCAAATTATTATATTTATTATTTGTGGACATTCTTTTCTACTGCTCTTTAGTCTCAGTTTAGTTCAGTTCAGTTGCTCACTCGTGTCTGACTCTTTGCAACCCCATGGACCACAGCACATCAGGCTTCCCTGTCCATCACCAACTTGCAGAACTTGCTCAAACTCATGTCCATCGAGTCAGTGATACCATCCAACCATCTCATCCTCTTTTGTCCCCTTCTCCTCCTGCATTCAATCTTTCCCAGCATCAGAGTCTTTTCCAGTGAGTCAGTTCTTCGCATCAGGTGGTCAAAACATTGGAGTTTCAACTTCAGCATCAGTCTTTCAGTGAATATTCAGGAATGATTTCCTTTAGGATTAACTCGTTTGATCTCCTTGCAGTCCAAGGGACTCTTAGGAGTCTTCTCCAACACCACAGTTCAAAAGCATCAATTCTTCAGTGCTCAGCTTTCTTTATAGTCCAACTGTCACATTCATACATGACTATTGGAAAAACCGTACCTTTGACTAGACGGACCTTTGTCAGCAAAGTAATGTCTCTGCTTTGCCCACAAAGGTCCGTCTGTCTAGTCTAGCTCTTAGTCTAGTGACAATAAAACATTCAGCTTTTCAGGTTTATGTAGCATGCATACTGCCCAAAAGAGTCCTCTCCTCAGAGGGCTTACTACAATCTGGTTAGGTACATAAAACATATGCTCAGGAAACAAATTAATTGCCATTTAATGGGGAATGATTAATCAGCCATTTTCAAAGAATTTTTAGTAAATTAAAAATCACAGTAGAATGGAAAACTTCCTGGAAGATATAGAGCTAAAACTAGACTTTGAAGGCTAGGCATGTATCTTCCCTCAATCTTTTCATAGCATACTGATCCTTGCATTTGCACAATGCTTACAAATCCCCTCCCACTGAAATAAGTGGAAGGAAAGATATATAAAACAGAGTGAAGAACTCAGGAGTTGCATTTGTATTGAAATAACCTTCTTCCATGTTTCTCTTCTCTATTTTGGGCAGGTCAGGGCTTCAGGATCAGCAGTCCTGCTCTCTTCATCTCAGATTTACAAAACTGAGCATAGCATCTCACACAGTGCTGTTCAGTCAATGCATTTTCAACTGATCCAAATTCCTGAGGCATTTATATGAACATCATTTCAGAGAACAGTGATCTAGTTGGTACAAGTATGACTACTTGTAGATAGAGTCCGAATAACTTGCTCAGTACCTGTTATAGTTCTAAAGGAAAGAAGATGTTTGAGGTTACAGATCAACCCACACAGAGGGGACACTTGTATCTTTGGTTTCATGGTTATTGATTTATTTGAGTGAAAGAAAAAACTTTGCCTTTTCCCTTGTAAGTTTCTTACCATATAAATATGAATATTATTTTTGATCTTCAGTATATATTAGAAATTCAAGGAGTGCTTAAGGAAGTAGTTCTTTCCAGTGATTATAATAATTCATTTAGTATTTACAATGTGAAAAAGCTCTGCTAAGCCTTTGTCATGTATACTTCCATTTAATTTCTTAGCAGTTCTATAATATAATTATTATTATGTCATTTTACTATAAGGAAATTGACTAAAGGTATTATGCCCAGAGCCACATCCTTATAGACGTATTGTGCTGTCCCAACAACAACAACAAAACCAAGTCAGTACAGAGAGATAGAAAGAAGCTGGTGACATTGGATAAGCATCAGCCATATTTATCAACCTTGCTCTTTGTACCTCAGTCCTGTTGGCTAAATTCCTGTGACCCAAATCACTTCTCATATCATCCCCTTGTGCTTCTTTATTTCTGCTTTATTTCTTCTTCTACACCCCATATTCTGCAAGTATGGAGCAGAGGTTGCATATGAGGCACACAGATACGTTTTCTTTGTCCCATAGTGTTCACTGCTGTTGTTCGGTCGCTCAGTCATGTCTGACTCTTTGTGACCCCATGGACTGCAGCACACCAGAGTCTCCCTGTCCTTCACCATCTCCTAGACTTGCTCAAGTTCATGTCCATTGCATTGGTGATGCCATCCAGCCACCTCATCCTCTGACACCCTCTTCTCCTTCTGCCCTCAATCTTTACAAGCATCAAGGACTTTTCCAGTGAGTCAGCTCTTCCCATCAGGTGGCCAAAATACTGGAGCTTCAGCTTCAGCATCAGTCCTTCCAATGAGCATTCAGGCCTGATTTCCCTTAAGATTAACTGGTTGGATCTCCTTGCAGTCCAAGGGACTCTCAGTAGTCTCCTCTAGCACCACAGTTCAAAGGCATCAATTCTTTGGCGTTCTGCCTTCTTTATGGTCCAGCTCTCACAACTGTACGTGACCACTGGGAAGACCGTAGCCTTGACTATACAGACCTTTGTTGGCAAAGTGATGTTTCTACTATTCAACACACTGTCTGGGTTTGCCATGGATTTCCTGCTAAGAAGCAATCATCTTCTGATTTCATGGCTGCAGTCACCATCTGCAGTGTTTAAATATTTTTAAATGTGTAGCTTTAGGCAAGAATGTACTTTTCAATTTATCATGGACCCCACCACCTACCAACTTACCATTTTATATCTGGTCCAATTTATATATTCACTATGTGGCATTGGAGCTTGAAAAATATGGTTTACAGCTACACATTTTAATGTTTTTACTTTATACAAGCAGCTATGTTTTCCTGGAAAATAACATTTTCCAAATTTCTTGATGTTGAAACCAAAAATCACTGCAAACATCAAATAAATGGTCTTTCCCCTATATAATTATATAGTATCAGTTCAATTTAGTCACTCAGTCGTGTCTGACTCTTTGCGACCCCGTGGACTGCAGCACCTCAGGCTTCTCTGTCCATCACCAATTCCCAGAGCTTGTATATAGAATAACAACACTGTAACCAACAAAATAGTGACATTTCCAACAGAGTGGCCATGACATTCCCAAGAGTGATATAAATGAAAGCCTCTTGTATTACCACTAGCACCAGCTGGGAAGCCCTGTAAACTGTGAAGCACTATACAGATGTCAGTTGTTACTGAAATTCATCCCCTACATGTTCCTTTATGAGGATGGAAAGGAACTCCTCAATATTCTCATTTATATGGATATGTATTCTTATATAACACAACTAATTAATTGGGGCTTTAGGTCTAGATGTGAGGACATTTTTGAGTGTCAGCTTATTCGAGTGACTACAAAGAAAAATAATTAGAGATGATTTAAAAACAGCCAACATGCTGATGGCAAATGACAGATAATTTAAAATGACAGCACTAGTAAAAGAATTTTAATTTTGAAAATGGATTTAACTAAATTAGTGAAAATTTCAGAAAGTATTAAGAAAATATTGACTATAATTTTTAATAATTATTTTAAGTTGATGTATGCATTTGTCTTTCAGTTGAATACAAAATATAAAAACCATGCATTTAAAAAAACAGTAATTAAGTACACATTAACGAATTACTGTTTTTCTAATTACCTAACTATTAGGTACAATTGTATTCCTTGATTAACCTGAATTATAGAGTTCACTCTTAGCTAGTCCTTTCACTTGTGACTTTTCTAATAAGTGGCTATACGAATAGAATTTACCGTTCACTGCAGGTACCATCTTGCAGAGAATTCTGAATACTTGAATGTAGGCCAATTAGTTGATTACACTTCAATATTTATAGTAAGTCTTCAAAGAGAACCCTTGAAACTCATAAAAATTTTCACAATTCTACTTGTGTAAATCTCTAGTATAAAACCAATCACAAGTGGCATTTTTAATTTTGTCAAAAAGTTTTTCATTTACTTGGATTTAAAAATTAAGGTAATTAATTAATTAATTAGTATCCAGTATTTGAATGACTGATATGAGCCAGAGTCTATGCAATGCCTGGAAGAATGGCTGAGAATGAAGGACCAACCGCCCTTTTCCAGGACAGCTTAGAGCCTAAGTATTATTTCCCAGCATTTCCCTGTCATAAGTATCATCTACAGGCCCTCATTTAAAAAACAAATTCAGAAACCCCCTTCTGAAGGCACAGATTGAGAATATCCTAAATTGGTCTGAGAACCGATACTTTAAAAAAGATTACCAGATAATTCTTATAATCAAGCAAAGAGAGAAAATGTTGTTCTAGTTGTAGTGGTTCTAAAATTTGGCTGCACATTCCCTGGTGGCTCAGACAGTAAAGGATCTTCCTGCAGTGCAGAAGACCTGGGTTCGATCCCTGGGTAGGAAAGATCCCCTGGAGAAGAGAATGGCAACCCACTCCAGTCTTCTTGCCTGGAGAATTTCATGGACAAAGGAGCTGGATGGGCTACAGTCAATGGGTTGCAAAGAGTTGGATATGACTGAGTGACTAACACTAGAATTTGTAGGAAAAATTCAAGAGAACTCTGAGAAAAGTTCAAGAAAACTCTGATGCTGCTTCAATCAGAATCTCAGGGTCTATGCCTAAGTGTCATATTTTCAGAGAACACTAAAAGCCATTCAAACATGCAGGCAGCAATGAGAACTACCTTCTAGTCTAATACCAGTTACTCCTCTTAACCATTTGCTCTACAGTTTCATCCTTCTCCACTGCCAGGGTGGAGTAGGAATATTGGGGAATCAAGTCACAATGTAATTCTAAATAGTTTGTGAATCATTGCCCCAAATACAGTATAATCATTCATTCATTCATTCATTCACTCATTCAACAACTAATGCAAAAGACAGATCCACATGCTTATGATGCCTTTGCTACAGAGTAAATTCCAAGATCCAGCAGTTAATCATGGGAATTGTGCTGTGTATACTAATGCATTCTAGAGCATCTAATTTCTAATTCGTAGTTAATACTAGAAAGTTCCCAGGAGTGTAGAATCTTCACCAGTAGCCAAAAAGAAGTAAGAGTTTCAGTTTTGGACAACTGCAATGTACATAGTTCATATAGGTATTCAAGGCTATAAAACCCTGGAAGAATACAGACCTACATATAATAAATTAATCTACACATATATAAAGATTTGCATAAATGTGTATGTTAATATTATATATCAGTGCACAAACAAGCATGCACATTTTTATGTTTTTGTGATGCTTCCATTCTTTATCATCTGCAGTTTTGAGGAAATTAAGCCCTGAGGAAAATAAATTGAGACATAGCTGTCACCAGTTGGATTTATAGAGGGAAAATTAATTCACTACATGCAAGGGGTGCCTTGAAGCTTAGGGTTTAGGGCCTAAGGGCTTAAGGGTTGCCTATAGTTGTGAAATGTCCATATCCAAATTTGTAAGGTGACATAAGATTTTCGAAAGGTTTTTTTTATTTTTAATTAGAGGATAATTGCTTTACAACGTTGTGCTGGTTTCTCCCATACAACAATGTGAATCAGCCAGAAGTATAAATATATCCTCTCCCCTTTGAGCCTTCCTCTCACCTCTACCCCAGCCCAGCCCTCTAGGCCGTCACAGAGCACCAAGCAGAGCTCCGTGTGCTCTACAGCTGCTTCCCATTAGATATTTATGTTACACATGATAGTGTGCGTATATGAGTGCTACTCTCTCACCCCTTGCCCCATTGTGTTCTCAAGTCCGTTTCTACATCTGCATCTCTATTCCTGCCCTGCAAATAGGTTCATCAGTACCATTCTTATAGATTCCATATATATGTGTTAATATACAATATTTGTTTTTCTCTTTCTGACTTTTACTCTGTTCAATAGGCTCTAGGTTCATCCACCTCACTACAACTGATGCAAATTTGTTTCTTTTTATCGCTGATAATATTCCATTGCATATATGTACCACAACTTCTTTATCCATTCATCTATCAGTTAAGTAATCAAATACAACCTGTTTCAATTTCATTACTACTCTGAGTAATGAGGAAAAATTCTAAACTATACAGCTTTCTGAGATGAACTTTGGATTTGTTTGAGTAGGTTATCTACATTGGGTAGGTTATCTACTGCAATAATAGACCTCAAAATGCATAATGCTTCAAAAACAATAGAAGTTTGTATCTTCATTGTGTGAATGAATAGGTTATTGGGGTTGTCCTTTATCCATGTGGTTGTTCAGGACCCATTTTCAACATGTGGCATCCGGGGTCTCCTTGGTTTTCAGCTCCATTCAAGTGAGCATCAATGGAACAAGAATATGTGAGATGTGCGTGAAATGGTTTACAGGCCAAGCATTAGAGTGGCATATATCACTTTCAGTCACATCTTATTGGCCACAGCTCAATCAAATAGCCATGCTTGACTGCCAGGAGTTCTTAGAAATGTAGTCTAGCTGTCTTCCCAGAAGAGGAAATGAGTTTTGGTAGACAGCAGTCTGGGTTACATTCACCTTCTTTGCACTAGTGATAACAGGTAGTAGGGTTTGGGTAGAAAGGTAGTCTAGATTGGCATGAACTAGTTGCACAACCATAATGTTAACTGCATACTAAATATTTTTAGTCTATAAACATATTTTCACAATGTATAAACTAATACCACTAACTGGGAAATGTAGTGAAAGCTACTCAGTAAAGCATATTATATATAAATTAATTTTAAAATAATTTTCGTTCACTTTGTTACACTGAAAATATGAGAATAGCTTTGGAAATGGTGGGACTTGTCCCTGAACCAAAACATGGTTCAAGAGTAAAAACATATACTGTAGTAAGATATAGTTGTATGAAATAGGCTATATAAATTCAAAAACATCTCGTGATTCCATTCACTCTATGTAAATGAAAATACACACGTATTTTTCTTTAAAAGTGAAAACTAAAACACAGGCTCTGATCATGGTATTCAGAGAACCTTATTATACTATATCCATGTGAAAGGGTTCCTCAAACATTTACTTCTACAAATTAACCCTATGTCCGAGCTTCACTCAGGGATTGATACTTGGTCACATTTTCCATTCCTGTTTCTGACATGCTTAAAGTCAGTCTGTCTGTCCTCAGCTCCATGAATCTCCAGAAGAAGCAGATAGTTCCCTCTGACTCTCAAGTTCCTACCTGTTATTTAAATAGAATTCATTACCCAGTTCATCCTCCTCTTCTCTGTTAGTAGATCTAGCCCTGCCCTCTTACCTGATTCTCACAGTTACCAGAGGGTCAGCTGTGTCCCAAACATTCTCAGCACATTTCATTTTGCTTCCTCATCCTGAACCAAATTAGCAGCCCTCCCTCCCCTACTCTATCCTATAATATCCCTTAGTCCTGAGCTGTCCTTTCTTTGTACTCCAGTGGAAATAGAAAGTTTCCTCAGAGGCCCAGTTAAAATGTTCTTCCTCTCTCAGCTGCCTCTATTAGAACCTCTCATTTCATTTTGGCTGAATCTACTAATTCTAAAAATAGTGTTCGTACTTAACACCCCATTAAGTAAATTCCCTTAGACACATGCTTCCTTTAAATTAAAGCAGGTATATTTAAATCTGAGGACAGCTCTGTTCCTTCTGCCCACACTATCATATTGTTAACACAAACCTAGTGGAACCTGCCATCTTTCACTGTAACTTCATCAGAATCTTTGCCTTGGTCCTCCCAGTTAGACACAACCCTGAATCTCACATCATAGAGGTAGCATCTAAGCCACCCTACACCATGTGACACAATACACAAGATTATGTGTGCACCCAAAATCATGTGTGTGTAAAGGTCAGGGTTTGGCCAAAAACAGAAATTCTGTGATACCAAAATTCACTTTTGGTTTGACATAAAAATACTACAGCCCCACAATGAAACCTGGCCTCAGGCTTTCTTACATCAGTGCTTTTTGTGGTGAACTGGTTCAGTCCACTGCCTCTTTGCTCAATACACAGCCATACCTTGGGAATTCCCAAAGTAGGAGAGCCTGGGGCAGGGTTACCTTCTCTCAGCTAGGTTGGAGCTTGGAGGAAAAGCAGTACCCCTCTTGACCTGACAAAACCTTTGCAGTGCTTCCCTGTTCCAGGCAGTGAACTTACTGGCCTGCAATTTTCTAGTGTTGCTGGTTCCTCACATTGCCATTTTCCATCCTTTGGGGATACAGCCTGTAAAAAGCTAGCTTTTGAAAATGTCAACAAAGGCTTTTCTCTGGTCAGCCTCCTTTCTTCTCCGCTGTCATTTCTTGGGAGGCACTGTGAGTGCCCCTCTTGGCACCTTGTCGATTTCCTAAGCAGCTAACCTTCCAATAATATTAATGTAACCTTGTGGTTATCTATTTCTCAGTTCATCATTTTCAACCTTTGTTTGCTGAGATTCATTTATGTGGTTGTGTTCTTAAGATCCTGGAGTTTAATAGAGACCAACCTGATTCAGGGCCCACAACCAGAATTTCTAGCTAATAAATGAGGAACAATCTTAATAGGTGGATATTTATTTTTCCATTGATTGAATTTCCAATAGCTCTACTTTGAATTTGATCTAGAAAAAGAGATGCAGAAAATCATAAATGTTCTTGCCTTATTTAATATTTTCTATCTCAAAATCCTCTTTGTCAGCCTTGTGAAAAAGCAACTTTTCCAGTAATATTAGTCTTCTTTTGAGCTTGCAGCATGGATAGTTCTGGGAATCTGTATTTCTGTGAGTTACCACCCTATTAGAAGGCTACAGAATGAAGTCATTGAGATTGCAGGCCACAAACCCAGATTGTGCAGGGTTAAGTACCAACTCTGTTACATCTTACCTGTGTCCTGCTATTTGTTTAAATAACAGTTTTCCAGTTTGCAGGATGGCAATAATAATACCTATCTTACTGGGTTTTAATGAGAAAACACAATAGATATTATTGTCATTATTTTTCTTATTCATTTTTTCTGAAGGAATATTTTTACTACTTAATATTCTTGAGTGCCCAAATTTCTTTTCTGAATTAAATGTTTCTAAAGAGCTGGCCCCCTTTTTTATTATTGTGCCACAAATTTTGTTTATGATATCTCAGATGCCTTGTTTCTTCTTGTCATAAAGATGTAAGAGCTAACTGGATTGTTTGACTGTAGATCTCTTTATGTATGGAGAAGAAAACGGCAACCCAATCTAGTAATCTTGCCTGGGAAATCCATGGACAGAGGAGCCTAGCAGGCTACAGTCCATGGAGTTGCAAAAGAGTCGGACATGACTTAGCTACTAAATAACAGCTGTTTATGTATATAAAGATGGGGCCAGGGAATTCTCATCCCATATTACTTCCTTCGTTGAGACCTCTCTATCCCTTCATGGTTCACACTTGCAACAGGGATTCAGTCTGTCACATTGGGTTGATGCAGATGTAGAACAAAATTTGGATAAAAACATAGCTAAGGGTTGACAGAGTTATTTGATTAGCCAACACCCTTCTCAGTGATTATTCTTCCTAGGGCTCATTCACACAACTTAAACATACAGTTTAAACACCTGCCCTTCAGTCATTCAACAATCATTGCTTGGGAGCACGATGTCAGAGACGGGGAAGGCACATCCCAGAGTTCATGCAGGTAAAAGATTGAGTAGGAAAAACCCTGATTTTGCAGAGGATGTACGGGGTAGGGCATCTAGGTAGATAGGCATCTTTCCTTCTGTGCACCCGGTTAGCTCACCCAGCTGCCCAGCTAGGACACTGTCCTTCTCACTGTAAGGAGAAGGAGAGAATGTTTTCAAAGTTAACATTGAGAAGGTTGCCTCTGCTCTTCCTTCAGTAGTAAAAGAAAAGGAAAAAATTCATCCTATCACACCCTCTTGATTCCCAGAAGACCATCATTTTTCTCATTTCTATTTCTGTCCTCATCGTGTCACCCTTGTTATGTCATTTGACTTCTTTCTGCTTCAGGTTCCTCATTTGCAAATGAAGATAATGATGTGTGTGTCTTCCTGTTCACAGAGATATCTTTGCAGTTAACAGGGGTGTCAGGACAAAGGTACACGGAGCACTTTAGAGAAATACTCTACAAGAAAAATCAGTATAACATTTTTATTAATCATATGGTACTGGGTTGCCAAAAAAAATCTCAGAGGAAGACTCATTTTGCATCCAACTGCTGGATCTCTACTATTTGTAGAGTAGTCTGAATTTCCTCCCACCGAAGGTGAAAGCTGTTGTGGTTAATAAATGGTATGGGAGACAACATACTCCTTTTCTGAAAGGCTTACTATTACCTTGACCAGCATGGAGAAAAGAGCACATGCGCCTCACAGAATGATTAGAACTCTTTAATCCTGGAGGGATGGTCTTTGTATCAATTACATTTTAAGCCTTGTATGCGAAGAACTGTATTCTCAATCACTAAACCCTCTTTTAACGGCTTTAACAATCTACAGAAAGTAAGTGAAAAGCATGCCTGGTGCCATAGATGAAACAGTGTTAGAGCATTGATGATGTCTGGCTTCTTTTCTTTGGGGAGGGAAATCCCCTTCTAAATTCTTAAAATAGCAGTTGGCTTTCATTAAATCTATTCAGAGTTAAGGGTCTGAGGATCTTGAGTGACCCCTTTCTTTGGGAAAGGAGCACATTTTAATAGGCTTTTTCCTGTCTGTGGTCCCAGAAAGATTTAGCCGCTGGCAGGCCTCCTGAATTGCTGGGATTTGTAAAGGAAAGAATTGATTACAGCCTTCCTCTAATTCTTTCTCTTTCTTTAATTTCTTTTTTCCCATTTCATACAGAGAATGAGAAAGATATTCTGAGTTTCCTTCTATTGAGATATGGTTGGCCTTTAGGGCAGACATTTTAGCATTGAACTTTTATTAACCTCTACTGGGTTTGACAAAAAAATTTTTTTTTTTTTTGCTTCTTAAATATGAGGCTAAAGAGTTCCTTTTTACTAAGCTTCTTCCCCAGAATTTTAAGTAGTAGAGAGAAAACAAAAGTTTGGGGATTTATTTTTATTATTTTATTTTGTTTTGGGTTTTTTTGTTGTTTTTTTGTTTGGGGTTTTCTCTTTTTTTGGCTTTGTCCGTTGAATTGCATCTATATGCTCTTAAATATAGGACTTAATATAGGAGTTAACACATGCTATTTGTTCTGATGAAAATACTCACCCCTGCCCAAACCTCCTTCCTTTCTTCTTAGTGCCCCTTCTCTCACCTCCTTCAATAACACCTTTCTCCTGTCTAATTCCTGCTCCTTCTTCCAGAAATCACTCCTAGGTGTTCCCCCAGCACATCCTACTTATCTCAGGATAGCACTCTTAAAATTTCTCATGTATTTCAATACCTTTCCTGCTACACACTCAGGACAGGGGCTGTGGATTTTATACCATTTTATTCCCAAATGCTTCCACACTGCTGTGTTGTGCTTAGTCACTCAGTCATGTCCAACTCTTTGCTACCCTATGGACTGTAGCCCGCCAGGCTTCTCTGTCCAAGGGGATTCTTCAGGCAAGAATACCAGAGTGCCATGCCCTCCTCCAGGGCATCTACCCAACCCAGGGATCGAACCCAGGTCTCCCACATTGCAGGTGGATTCTTTACCATCCTAGCACAGTGACTGGGTCCTAATAAAAATTCAAATCACATTTATCAATTGCATGAATGAATAAATAACATTTAAAGGTATATGAGAATATTATACATTAATGTTTCTTTGTGTCAGGCACTGAGCTCAGTGTTTCTAGATATTAGCTTATTAAATATTCATAATTCTGTATGATAGCTTTTTAAAAAATATGTTACAGAAATGCTTAAAGAGAGTAAGCAAATTATGAAGGTGATATAGTTAGTAAGTGACAGACTAAGGTTATTCCCCATAGTATATACTCATATAGTCTAATACATAGAGATATATAGTCATATAGTCCCTCAAACCAGAAGCAGCCCTGACTGAACAGCAAAGCAGTGTTTGAAAGGTTGCCTTACCAAGGGAGGTGTAGTTTATAGAATTCATAGCAGAGATGAGAGGGTAGTTTTTTGTTAATATTGAACAATTCAGTAGCATTTAATAATATGAAAGTAATTCCTGTGCTCAATTAAGGCTGCTATCCCACAGGTCACTTACCTAGCTGTTTTGTGCCGTAGATAATTATTCACATGCTAGTCACTAAAGCTTGTCCAAGAAAACAGTGAAGACAGTAAGAAAAGAAAATGTAATCAGCTGTTTGACTGCTCTGATTTTCTAATTTACACAGGTGAAAAGTTAGCCAAACAAGGAACTGAAGACTATCTGATGATTCTTAAGAAAAATACCATCCCCTGAAGTTCTAGTGATTTCTAGTCACTACTGACCATGTCGATTTGAACCAATACCTCCTTTTTCTAAATTGATTGATTTTCTTTCTCATAGGCAACAATTTTATTTATTTTTTTATTTTCTAACCTGAAGCACTTCTATGCCTGACTGGAATATTTTTGCATTTGATTAATGTTTTCATTTGACTTTCAATGAGGTCTCAAAACAATGTGGCTTGTCACAGTCAAATTATTTATTTAAGTATTCTCTGAAAAGAGTGTATGTGGAAAATAAAATCAGATACATGTGAACCTGAAAAACCAGTGGTGACATTTCCTGAACTTGTTATATTTTTATGTCTAAATTAACCATTTCACAATTTTTTAAGTTGATGGTCAACTTCTTAAATACAGTGATTATTGGATGCCTTAATGGAAAATTTTAATTTTTAACTGACCCAGAAGTTGTTTTCTGGTAAGGATTTGTGTTCCTTTTCAAAATATTTTTTGTAATTTCAACAGTACAAATATAGTATGTCATCTACTCATGTTAAGATTTGTTTCCCTTGTTTTTTTTAACACAAATACCTAAATTATCCTTTCACTTCTTAGTTACTCTTCACTCCTAATTGATCAGAATTATCCCAGATATGGATTCAATTATGGTCCACATTCTCTGTTTACATTCAACTTATGCCATGTAAAAGAAGGCACACATTAAAGAGTACCTACCATAAGATTTCATTTATATACAATTTTAGAAAATGCAAACTAATCTCCAGTGTCAAAAAGCAGATCAGTAGTTACCTAGGGCTGAGTTGAGAGAGGAATGAACTGCAAAGGGAGTGAGGAATTCTGTGGGGTGACAGAAATATTTTGTATCTTGACTGAGACAGTGATTTCACAGGAGTATATGTCTCTCAAAATTCACTGAACTGTTGTTTTTAAATAGATGAATTTTTCCTTCTAATGTGAATACAAATGAATTCCCTAATGTAAGTGATAAATATTAAAAGTGAAATCCTTAAAAAGAGATAGGTAGAGTAATATGAATTATACCTTTCTAATCATGAACAAAAGGTATTTATTCACTCTTTTTAAAACCTTAAAAAGGAGAAATAAACATTTGCCAAATAATCTCACTGAGGATATCAAAATCAATTCTGGCTGGAGAAGAAGAATAAACATAACTGAATTGGAAGAAAAAAGGTTTACCCAGATGCCATCACTGAATACAAATCTGTATCACACTGAGGTCAAGTTAGCTGTCTGCAACTGTTAGCATTCAGTCAGAGGACTGTAGACATTGACAGGAAGGAAGATGAGAGAGTGTCTTTGAGATTGTGCACTTACCCTCTATTTATTCTTGTAGGTTCTGGTCTGATGTAAATGATATTCAGTACCAGAATTTACTCCTCAGCCAAATGTGAAAGTGCATATGTTGAATGGCAAAGAAAAGGCCCTGAGTATTTATATATCATAAAAAAGAACTGATGGGATGAAGACATTAGATCTGAAAAATTGTAAACTGGTAGATACAATATCTGGAAAGAAAAAAAGCTACCCTGATATCACTAAGTTGATTAAAAGCAATGTGATCCTAGATATGCAGCATGAAACTGTGGATCATGGGGATGCAGCCAACTGGCTTTTTGAGTTTTAAAAATGTCATTTATGAGAGAAGACATCTAAGGTGTCTAATGAAAATTGATGCTGTGATTCAGGAAAGATACAATGAAAGAATTAATTTACAATCAAGATTATGGAAGTGAGGTTGGATAAACAAAATAACTCATGTGCAAGAAATATAAAATCAGATTTCTTCAAAATTAGAATTGTTAAACACTTTTATGTAAGTGTCAATAAATGAAAAACTATATTTCAAATACCTGCTCTGTGAAAAGTGTTCCCATTTGCACTCTGATCTGAGGTCAGTTCAGTTCAGTAGCTCAGTCATGTCTGACTCTTTGCGACCCCATGAATCGCAGCACGCCAGGCTTCCCTCTCCATCACCAACTCCCAGAATTTACCCAGACTCATGTCCATCAAGTCGGTGATGCCATCCAGCCATCTCATCCTCTGTTCTCCCCTTCTCCTCCTATCCTCAACCCTTCCCAGCATCAGGGTCTTTTCCAATGAGTCAACTCTTCACATGAGGTGGCCAAAGTACTGGAGTTTCAGCTTCAACATCAGTCCTTCCAATGAACACCCAGGACTGATCTCCTTTAGGATGGACTGGTTGGATCTCCTTGCAGTCCAAGGGACTCTCAAGAATCTTCTCCAACACCACAGTTCAAAAGCATCAATTCTTTGGCACTCAGCTTTCTTTATAGTCCAACTCTCACATCCATACATGACCACTGGAAAAACCATAGCCTTGACTAGATGGACCTTTGTTGGCAAAGTGATGTCTCTGCTTTTTAATATGCTGTCTAGGTTGGTCATAACTTTCCTTCCAAGGAGTAAGCATCTTTTAATTTCATGGCTGCAATCACCATCTGCAGTGATTTGGAGCCCAAAGAAATAAAGTCAGCCACTGTTTCCACTGTTTCCCCATCTATCTGCCATGATGTGATGGGACCAGATGCCATGATCTTAGTTTTCTGAACATTGAACTTTAAGCCAACTTTTTCGCTCTCCTCTTTTCACTTTCATCAAGAGGCTCTTTAGTTCTTCTTCACTTTCTGCCATGAGAGTGATGTCATCTGCATATCTGAGGTGATTGATATTTCTCCTGGCAATCTTGATTCCAGCTTGTGCTTCCTCCAGCCCAGCATTTCTCATGATGTACTCCGCATATAAGTTAAATAAGCAGGGTGACAATATACAGCCTTGACGTACTCCTTTTCCTATCTGGAACCAGACTGTTGTTCCATGTCCAGTTCTAACTGTTGCTTCCTGACCTGCATACAGGTTTCTCAAGAGACAGGTCAGGTGGTCTCGGATGCCCATCTCTTTCAGTTTATTGTGATCCACACAGTCAAAGGCCTTGGCATAGTCAATAAAGCAGAAATAGATGTTTGTCTGGAACTCTCTTGCTTTATCGATGATCCAGCGGATGTTGGCAATTTGATCTCTGGTTCCTCTGCCTTTTCTAAAACCAGCTTGAACATCTGGAATTTCACGGTTCACGTATTGCTGAAGCCTGGCTTGGAGAATTTTGAGCATTACTGAGGTCAGTGTAGCCCAAATTCAGAACATTGGGTCAGGAAATTGGAAATTAGTTGGGACAAGGACATTACATGATCAGTGTGAATGTTTAAGCTTCAACAATAAACACAATGAAGGTGTGATAAACGGAATCTTCTCTTTATGACTGTAAATGACTCAGAAATATATAGTTTGGATGGTTCTCAGTTGAGCAGTAGTTCATTTATTTTGCTAATTTAGGAGGATACTAAGCTACTCTACTTGTTATGAGGGCAAGGCAGGTTTAGTCACTTCAGCTAGCCATTTGCTTACTTTAAATGTTAAAATTTCTATATATAAGCTACATGGTAATGTATCAACTATATGTATTATTCTAATTTAGAGGATACTTTTAACAAATAGTTTTTGCTACAAAAACAATTACTGAATTACTGAAGGAAGCTTAGATTGTCTAGTTTAAAAGTTTAGACCTCTTTTGGTCAAATGTCTCAATAAATGGAGAGTGCAAGTATCTTATATATATATATATGTTTTATATATATTATTTACTTTGTATATTTTTCAGAATGTTTTAAAGGAAAATATGTTTTTTGTCTTTGGGGCTTTTTCGGTAAATAGAAAAAAAGCTTCTACTGTAGCAAGAACTAAGAGAATATACTCTTGGTGAAAGAACACCCCCAAAAAATACCAAGTAATAAATTTAATTAAAATTTATATTTTGAGCATTTGATCAATGAAGTTCTGTTATAACCAATATGTTTACAGAACTTTATACAAAAGAAGTTTCTGCTCTGAAGGCCAAGCACTCAGAAGTGTGATTTATTACAACAAGAAAACCTTTGAGTCTTCTCCAATTAAAGCTCTCTTTCAAAAGCTGGGATTGGCTTGCCCACACGAGCTTACAATATCATTTCTTATATAAAAAGAAAGTTACTGTAGGTTTGGGCCAGCAATACAGAAACTAAAAATTAAAGTAGCAGTTTTAAGAGCAGTTTAGTATCAAAGAGAACATATATTACAGATATGGCAGAAGGACTGTGTATTTTCAAGTCAGAAATATTAAGACTTAATCTGCCATTCCCTAATAAGTTATTTCTAAGCATCTGTTTCTTCATTTATAAAATAGGCAAGGTATCTACCTTATAGCCTGGTCTGGCACAACTTGTTCCTTTCTCCTAAAATGGTTTCACATGTAATTTATTTGCCTGGATGTTTACTCAAGTTCCAACTCATATATTTGCTACAAATAAGAGTTGCAGGGAATATTTCTCAAGGGAAAACCTTAGTAATTATTTCTGTGACTTCTTATTCTCTCACTCAACCAAAATTCCTGGTGTTCTTAATGTATAATAATTAGAGGGGCGTGAATGTGGAGAGGGAGAGTGAATGAAGAAGGAGGGGAAGGGAAGTCATAGAAAGAAAAGGAAGAAAAGAGGAGGATGACAGCAATGACAATGAAGGGACTTGCCTGGTGGTCATGGTTGGGACTTAGTCTTCCAATGCAGGGGGTGTAGGTTTGATTCCTGGTCAGGGAGCTAAAATCCCACATGTCTCACAGCCAAAAAACCAAAACATTAAGCAGAAGCAGTATTGTAACAAATCCAATAACAACTTTAAAATGGTCTATATCAAAAATAAATGACAGTGAAGAAAATGTGCAGAGGCAATAGCAACAAGAAGAACTAATAGCCTAAAGCTCGTTATTAAAAACATACCTTCTAAAAGTCAAACCATAAAGAGTCAGTCTGTTTCTCCTCTCTTCCATAGTGTCAGATCTTACCTTAATACAGCCACTTGAGATGTCCATAGGTAAAAAGGAAATATTGGATCACCATAAGTAATTCATAGATGGATAATTGAGAATTAACACTACTCTACTTTTTCGTTTATGTTTTGTTTAATCATAGCTTACATCTTTTGGCTTATCTGAGGTAAAAAAGAACATGGTAAATGGTTGTCATATTTAGACATTTTCAGGCCTTTTTACTATTATATTTTGTTTCTTGAAAAATCTACCATCAAATCACAGGCACAGAATCCCATTCAAAACTTTCACACTGCCCAGAGAAGCATCTCTCAGGGAACTCTCTCCTTTAGGCTTTGAAATGAGACAAGAGCTGGTAAGTCCAGGACAGTGCAGAAGCTACCGTTCTTGCTAGGAATCCTTGTCCCCTGTCTGTAACATTTGCATGCTGCCTGCAGCAGGCAACTAAAAACAAAAGTTTAGCCATCCTGAAAGCACCCATACCACTGTAAGAACATTGTTGAGTGGAGAGAGCATGTCCCATCTCATTGCTAGCTAACGGGCAAGGGGACAGACCACAGATTCAGGACACCATAAGATAAATTTTCAAACATACCTCTGGCAGTGTTATAGAGGGTGGCTTAGTATGGAAGCATAGGTTACTAGAGAGTTAAAGTAGCCCATGCCAGAAGTAGTAAGGGTCTGAATTGAGACAATGGCAGTGGGGAAGTAAAGGAATAAAAGGATTAAATATCTATCCTGGAGATAAAATTGACAGGATTTGATGACTGATCTGAAGTGAGGATCAGGAGGGGAAAAAATTGAAAGATATCTGGAGAGATGATGATTTGTACGTTAAGATACAAGTGTGTTGAAAACAATTTCAACCATGTATGTTTGAAATGCCAATGAAATAATCATCAATACTTTATGTAAAATTGTGAGAAATACTGTATAGGGCATTTGGAAATTGTCAATAGTCTCACTGTTTTAGATGCAGAAGACCCTGTTTCAATTTCTTGTTGTAATGGATTCTCTATACCAATAAGGATAATCCTCCACTTCATGTTTACTCACTTGGATGACTTCCTGTATTCCACACTCTTCCCTCAACAGGCTTTCCAGTTTCTATTTTCTGAGACTTCCAAATAAATGTGAGTTTGTATTGTGACCAAGTACCTCCTAAAATGGATAATTTTCCTCCTTTATCATTTCTGAAGCAGATGAATTGCAAAGGGGCTACACCAATGAGATGTTTAATTTGAGGTCTTAATTTTGTGAGTGTTGAGAAGCATAACTAAGGTTCAGGCAGTACCTAAATGTCTTCAGGAATACAAAATAAACTATTTTGTATCTAGAATTTTGAGAACATTTTCTACTTAAATACAGACCTCTTAGGGCTGCTCTTCTTTGTGACACAAGTGCCTGGCAGAAGAAACACAACATGTAGTCCTCATAGAGGTGGCGAGCGAAATGCACAGTTGTTATTGTGACAAATAGTAAAAAAAAACAGTGTGCTGGGGGAGAGGTGGAGGTGGAGGTGAATGGGACTGGGCACTGGCTTTACATTTCTTTTATTATCATAATTGCAAGGCAGTTTTCTTCAATTTCATTCTACATGATCTCTCAGGTAATTCAAACAGTGAGGAGAGAAAGAAACAGTGAATCAGATGGACATGCAGATAGGATAGTGAAGACTTCTGGGGAAAATGTGAGCACAGAGAAGTTTTGAAATCTTAAGAAAACAGTTACTTACAAGCATTTTTCTGGATCAGCATGCCACGTAATTATTTTTTTAATGAAAAAAAGAAAAAAAACACAACAGACACACACACACAGAGGTGTGGCTCACCCATCAAGAATGAAGGGGGGAGGGGGGGTAGTGAGTTTACTTTAAATACTGGTGGAAAAAGAGCTACTGGTGTTCCAGCCCCTGAAATGGCTATTTCAGACCAAGAAATGAAAATGAAAATCTCTCAGGCAATTTCAATCTCTTAGATAAAGTCTAAACACAGAAGCCTGTTTGAACAAAAATAATATCAATAACCTCAGATATGCAGAATACACCACTCTTATGGCAGAAAGTGAAGAAGAACTAAAGAGCCTCTTGATGAAAGTGAAAGAGGAGAGTGAAAAAGTTGGTTTAAAGTTCAACATTCAGAAAACTAAGATCATGGCATCTGGTCCATCACTTCATGGCAAATAGATGGGTAAACAGTGGAAACAGTGGCTGACTTTATTTTTTGCTGCTCCAAAATCACTGCAGATGGTGACTGCAGCTATGAAATTAAAAGATGCTTACTCCTTAAAAGGAAAGTTATGACCAACCTAGACAGCATATTAAAAAGCAGAGACATTACTTTGTCAACAAAGGTCCGTCAACAAAGGTCCGTCTAGTCAAGACTATGGTTTTTCCAGTGGTCATGCATGGATGTGAGAGTTGGACCATAAAGAAGGCTGAGCACTGAAGAATTGATGCTTTTAAACTGTGGTGTTGGAGAAGACGCTTGAGAGTCCCTTGGACTGCAAGGAGATCCAACCAGTCCATCCTAAAGGAGATCAGTCCTGGGTGGTCATTGGAAGGACTGATGTTGAAGCTGAAACTTCAATACTTGGGCCACCTGATGCAAAGAGCCGACTCATTGGAAAAGACCCTGATGCCGGGAAAGATTGAGGGCAAGAGGAGAAGGGGACGACAAAGGATGAGATGGTTGGATGGCACCATTGACACAATGGACGTGGGTTTGGGTGGACTCCGGCAGTTGGTGATGGACAGGGAGGCCTGGCGAGCTGCGGTTCATGGGGTCACAAGGAGTCAGACATGACTGAGCAGCTGAACTGATGAATAGAACTGAAGGTGAGTCAAGTAGCAAGTACTCACAAAATTGCTTTTTTCTGCTTCTTTTGGAATAGTATTCTATAGCTACAGGATAAAAATAGTAAAAATGATTGATGCATTCATTCAATAGATACTTATTGGGCTTCTATTAGGTTGAACCATATGAAATTGTTTTTTTTTCTGTCAGAGTGGTTGCAAACTGACAATATCATATGATTCAAGGTAATACTATCTTTAATGGTGAAAATTTCTTTTATAATTGAAATCAATCAATATGTATTTACTGAACATGGAGTACAGATTCAGAACCTCCCCAAATGTTCCATATCAGTGGTAACGATTTTGAGTATGATAATCTCTTTGAGTATTAAAAATTGGACAGACCCTAGGGATGCTGTTCTACCTTTAGAGTCCATCAAGTGAGAAAATGCATAACCAAGCTGACACAATATCAGTAACACTTATAAACAATTTTTATTTATTACAGTGATGCTGCATATATTTGAAAAATAATAGCATATATATACACATATGCAAATAATATATATATATACACACACATATATGTATATGTGTGGTATATGTACATTTATATATTTAATCACTAGACAAGTTCAGTTCAGTTGCTAAGTCATGTCCGACTCTTTGCGACCCCATGAATCGCAGCATGCCATGCCTCGCTGTCCATCACCAACTCCTGGAATTTACCCAAACTCATGTCCATCAAGTCGGTGATGCCATCCAGCCATCTCATCCTCTGTTGTCCCCTCCTTCTCCTACCCCCTATCCTTCCCAGCATCAGGGTCTTTTCCAATGAGTCAACTCTTCACATGAGGTGGCCAAAGTATTGGAGTTTCAGCTTCAGCATCAGTCCTTCCAATGAACACCCAGGACTAATCTCCTTTAGGATGGATTGATTGGGTCTCCTTGAAGTCCAAGGGACTCTCAAGAGTCTTTTCCAACACCACAGTTCAAAAGCATCAATTCTTTGACACTCAGCTTTCTTCACAGGTCAACTCTCATATTCATACATGACCACTGGAAAAACCATAGCCTTGACTAGATGGACCTTTGTTGGCAAAGTAATGTCTCTGCTTTTTAAGGCTTAGTGCAAATTTGGATTATTAGGCTGTATTAGCCTTTTTCTGCCATTAGAGTGGTTTCATCCATGTATCTGAAGTTGTTGATGTTTCTCCCACCTATCTTGATTCCAGTTTGTAACTCATCCAGCCTGGCATTTCTTGTGATGTGCTCAGTGTATAGGTTAAACAAACAGAGTGACAGCAGACAGTCCTATTATACTCTTTTCTCAGTATTGAATCTTAATCAGTTGTTCCATACAGTGTTCTAACTGCTTATTGATCCACATGCAGGTTTGTCAGCAGACAGGTCAGATGGTCTGGTATTATCATCTCTTTAAGAGCTTTCCACAGTTTGTTATGGTCCACAAGTCAAAGACTTTAGCATAGTCGATGAAACAGAGGTAGATGTTTCTCTGAAATTCCCTGCTTTCTCTATGTTCCAGCAAATGTTGCAATTGAATCTCTGGTTCTTCCTTTTCTAAACCCAGCTTGGACATCTGGAAGTTCTTGGTTCACATAATGCCGAAGCCTAGCTTGCAAAATTTTAAGCATGACCTTACTAGCATGGGAGATGTGTGCAATGGTCTGATGGTTAGCACATTCTTTAGTACTACCCTTCTTGGGAATTGTGATGAGGATGGACCTTTTCCAGTCCTGTGTCCACTGTTGGGTCTTCCAGATTTGCTGACATAATGAATGCAAAACCTCGATGGTATCATCCTTTAGGGTTTTGAATAGTTATACTGGAATTCCATCACATCCACTAGCTTTGTTAGCAGCAGTGCTCCCTAAGGAAGGCCCACTTGACTTCACACTCCAGAATGTCTGGCTCTGAGTGACTGACCACACCTCAGATATGCAGATGATACCACTCTAATGACAGAAAGCAAAGAGGAACTAAAGAGCTTCTTGATGAGAGTGAAGGAAGACAGTGAAAAAGCAGCTTCAAACTAAATATTAAAAAAAAAAAACCCAAGATCATGGCATCTGGCCCCATTTCTTCATGGCTGATAGACCAGGAAAAGGTGGAAGCAGTGACAGATTTCTTCTTCTTGGGCTCTAAAATCACTATGGATGGTGACAGCAGACATGAAATCAGAAGACGATTGTTTCTTGGCAGGAAAGTTATGACAAACCTAGACAGTGTGTTGAAAAGCAGACACATTACTCTGCCGACAAGGGTCCATACAGACAAGGCTATGGTCTTCCCAGTGGTAACATATGGTTGTGAGAGCTAGATCGTAAAGAAGGCAGAACACCACAGAATTGATACCTTCGAACTATGATGCTGAAGACTCCTGAAAATCCCTTGGACAGCAAGGAAATAAAACCAGTCAATCTTAAGGGAAATCAGCCCTGAATACACATTGGAAGGACTGATGCTGAAGCTCCAGTATTTTGGTCATCTGATGCGAACAGCTGATTCACTGGAAAAGTCCCTGATGGTAGGAAAGATTGAGGGCAGAAGGAGAAGGAGGGACAGAGGATGAGACGCTTGGATGGCATCACCAATGCAATGGACATGAACTTGGGCAAACTTCAGGAGATCGTGAGGGACAGGGAGGCCTGTTGTGCTGTGGACCATGTGGTGGCAAAGAGTTGGACACGACTAGGCAACTGAACGACAACAAGGTTAGCCTTTTTAAGTTGCAAATTGCAGAAAACCCAACCTCAGACTGGCTTAAGCAAAACAGAAAATTATTTTTGCTCACATAACTGAAAAGTCCACGAATAGATGTGTTTTAACCATGGCTAGGCCAAGGATTTCAAATTATATCATCAGACTTGTTTTTCCCATTGTCGAGGCTTTTTTCCTTATTGACTTACTCATTCTTGGCTTTATTCTTGATCTTCACCTGGTGGCCCCTGCTGCAGTGTAAATTAATCCTCTGCTTCCACATCACCAACACATGTCCTAGAGTTATGTATCATTGGCTCTGACTGGCCTTGCTGTGGCCTCCTGCTATTCCCGAGCCAATCTCTATATAGACAGGAGAATGTAATGTTCTAATTGGCCAGATAATTCATAAACCACTCCTAGAATCCTAGATGTACATGAACCTCATGAACTAAAACTGAAGAGGGAGAGAAATTCCGAAAGGAAAATGAAGACATGTGAATGCACGCTAAACAAACAAAAATAAGTTTTCCAACAATGTAATCCCCATGAAATAACTCCATTGCCACTAGGGACAATGGCATATGTGTTTGACATCACTGCTATAAAGATTATACAGTGAAAGATATTTGTATAGGCTTGCCTTGTTCTTATAGGTAATTGGCTTATTCGTTTGCTGGGGTTAATTGCTTCAGCCGTGTCTTTGCAACTGTATGGACTGTAGCCCACCGGACTCCTCTGTCCATGGGATTTTCCAGGCCAGAATACTGTAGTGGGTTGTCATGCCCTCCTCTAGGGGATCTTCCCAACCCAGGGATCAAACCCACATGTCCTGTGTCTCCTGAACTACAGGTGGAATCTTTACCTCTAAGCCACCGGGGAAGCCCCAGCTTACTCCTTTATTCAGGAAGAATTAATTGAGAGTCTATTGTGTATTATATTTTGTACCAAGAGATTCAGATTTCACTAAGACATAATTTCCATTTCAAGGAGCTCTAGGCCTTGACAAAATTGATGAGCAATCAACCAATTGTTAGGAAATTACAAAGGAAAGGGTAACCAACTCTATGCAGAGAATATGAAAGAGCTCAGAGGCACAGTGATATTTGAGGTAGGACTTAACAGAATAGGAATTTTCACCCAGAACAAAAAGTAAAACAGCAATGACTAAGCCAGGGTAATTTGATGCTTAAGAGGGATTCCTAAACTCTTACTGCTCTATGAGTTGAGAGAATAGGTACATGAGGGTCAGGAGGGAAAACTTTGAGTGTTCACACATACCACAAACACAAACATCAATGAGATAAGGAAGGTTGGGAGCAGTTTAAAACATCATGAGCATTCATAGAAAAACCCTATACAACATCTCAGACCACTGCTTGATAAGACAGCTTTTCTCAAGAGCTATTTAGCAGTGTGTGATATGTATGTGTGTGTGTGTGTGTGTGTGTGTGTGTGTGTGTATTTATTCGCTAAGTCATGTCCGACTCTTTGCGACCCCATGGACTGTAGCCCGCCAGGCTCCTCTGTCCATGGGATTTTTCAGTC
Source organism: Giraffa tippelskirchi (assembly GCF_054371585.1). Lineage (NCBI taxonomy): Eukaryota > Metazoa > Chordata > Mammalia > Artiodactyla > Giraffidae > Giraffa > Giraffa tippelskirchi. The sequence goes on along the minus strand of NC_137279.1, from coordinate 146,499,658 downwards.
AAGGACACTGGAGTGGGTTGCCATTTCCCCCTCTAGGGGATCTTCCCAACCCAGGAATCAAACCTGTGGCTCTAACCGTGTCTCCTGCATTGCAGGCAGATTCTTTTACTGCTGAACCATGAAGGAAGCCCCGTTTAGCAATAGAGAAGTCATTTTAAAAAGGGAGGAATAAAAAGAGTTTACCAGCACCTCTTGGTGAGAGACAGAGGAATAGGAAGAATTCCAATTATTGCAGCAATGTCTTTGGGAGCAGAGTACTGAACCATTTCAATTCTCATCTTATGAGGAAGTAAGAAAATATCAGAAAAGTTTTGTGTGATTTTTACAATCTAAAATAGAGCTGACCTCAGTAGCACTTAGAGATAGGATGTCAGAAATATTGAAAAGTTTTAAAGTCTTAAATTCAAGATTTACTTTCTTTTCAAAGTTGATGATGAGCCTTGTACTAAAAGTCAGTTTTTAAGTAGCTGTTCTGGACCAGCAAAGGGTTTTTTACTTCCATGCAGATATAGCTATGCAAGAGACAAACATATGTTTCCTTCTATAATATATTCAAATCCATTGCACACATATATAGGATACACTAAATGCCCATATTTGTTGATTTTTTTTTCAGGTCATAGCAATTCTGGTACTTTGTACATTTCTTTGTGATGAGCTAAAGATTTTTTTAATGTATTCACAGTAGGAAAAAGATTTTCTAAAAACTTTTTATCAGTTTTAATACTTAGCTATATAATCCAGCCCTTTGTAATTCACAAGTTGTATTGAATCTTTAATAACACTATCAATGAAAAGGCATGTACCTGTGTGCATTTTGTAACAAAAAGGAAAAATATATAAATAGCTTGCCATTGTTTGGTAAATTCTACTGCTCAGTTATGGGAAAGCTAAATAATCCATACTCCATGTGAACAAGTTAGAAAAGAGCATTTAATGAGCTATGGAGGGAGGCATTTTCAGAGTACTACACTCATTTTCATAAATGTTGCTGGAGAGGCAATTGCTCAAATATAATTCTCCCAATAGGGAGTTAAGAGACATAATAACAACTAAACACAGAAGGAGATAACAAAAGAAATAAGATGTCAAATATAATCGGATCTGTCTTTGCCATGTAAATTCAAACAATAGGATGGCTATGTAATTATTTTAAAACTTTGCTTATTTTATTTTTCAATATTAAATTCTTCAAGCAATGGTTTGCCAGTACATTTGGACTTTGGATCATCCATACTATTTGCATTTTGAGGGGAGCTCATTATTTAAGAGGAAAGAATGCAACTTTGGATCCATCCCTATTATTGCCATCCTAAATGATATTCATAAAGATGATACAAAATTTATATCGGTATATATTGAACCCTGAGTGATAAACTCACAATGGAATAATCTGAGTAGCCTCATCCTTCACATTTTAAGTTTATTTCTTTGTATTTTAATAACTAACTTTTATTCCATCATAGTTATCCAAGTGTATATAAATCAAAATAGCACTGGATCAAGTGACCAGACTTCTTATATCAACTCTTGACAGTAATTCATGTGACTCTTGGAAGTTAAGGAATGGAGCAGTATTAAGATGAAATTTCAGTGGGCAGCCCAGTTAGCCTAAAGCCTGCCTTAATGGTGATTATACTGCTCTTCCTTTAGAAGTCCCTGAGAAAGTTTTAGTACAGAGAACTGTGACAAAGGAAGGAATAGTAAGGAATTATTAGCTCAGAATTTGGCTCCAAAAACCTACTGAAAAACTTGTTTCTGCTGTGAACCATATGGAAAACTCATTTCCCCCATTCTAAGATATACTCTGAAGTCTTAAACAATGGAGTATCAGATCCAAGCTTGAATGGCTAAGCATCACCCCTTCCCTGCTCCTGATTTGTAACTCCATAAATTAATCTTGCCTGGTTCTTAGCTTTGTATATTAGATTATAGACACTCTTTGAAAACATCTGGCTTCCTTTGTTCCACAGTCTTTTTATGAATTCATCCATTTAAAACAGTAGTATTCTATTCTACAAATATACTTATTTTTCCATTTTAGTGTTGATGGGTATCTGGGCTGTTTCCATAGCAAGGGTATGCTATGCTGAACATTCTTTACATGTCTTTTGGTGGTCATATGCATGTACTTCTGTTGATTATTTATTTGGGAATAGAACAGGGAAATTCTCAAAGCGGGAAATTGACCCTTCAATTCTAGTCTCACATCTCTGTGTTTCCTTCTCCTCCTTCTCTTATCCCCTTAATTCTAAACTGTTTTTTAACCATTTTATGTCTTCAAATATATTTTTTAAAACGCTTTGTATAGCTCCTCTCAGGCTTCCCTGGTGGCTCAGTGGTAAAGAATCTGCCTGCCAAGAAGTAGACACTGATTCAACCTCTGGGTCAGGAAGATTCCCTGGAGAAGGAAATGACAATCCATCCGAATAATCTTGCCTGGGACATCCCACGGACAGAGGAGTCTGGCTGGCTATGGTCCATAGGGTTTCAAAGAGTTGGACAAAACTGAGACGCTAAACAACATAGATCCTATCAGAATGAAGTTTGAGGTGCTATCACCAGAAGTGGAACTCTAAAGGCATAACTTCTTTTAACTAATTTTTAACTTGTTAACATCAAGTTTCATGTTCAATTACATATAGCAGATAGGATTGTATTTTGTTCTGAATTTTCTTGGTTCTGAAGTAACATTTGTTTCTCTCCTCTCCTGTATTACTGCCAAACTTTGGGTATCTCATTGCTAATTTAGTTAAACATTGCTGAACATATAGTGGGATTCAATAGACATTTGATCAATAGACTCAAAACAATAGCAAGTTACCAAAGGGAGTAAAAAAACAAAAAACAAAAAACATTGTACTGGCCATAGCTATCAGAACACCTGCATAACAAGTGAAAATAGATCAGTGGCTTTGTTTATACAACACCAGACATTTAGATTTGGGGAAATTTCTAAATCATCTGCTGGGTTTTCATTCTTATGTGGATCTTTGGCATCATATACACAGCCACATGGAAACTGTTGTTCTTGTTAAGAATTCTTGGGCATAGTTAATGAGAAATATAGTTGAAAGACTTGGCTAGAGTCCATGCTAATTACATTACTATGAATGATGGAAAACAAGCTGAGTATTTGTTTTCAAGTGTTGTGCTTCATTTTGCCTACATCCTATTCTCATTACCTTCATTTGGGTAAGGAGTTGAAAATTGTTTGGTCTTATTTATGTTTAATCTACTTAAGGATGTATGTCAGTCAAGAAGCTGGTTCCCACCCCCAATATCCTGCTACATGAACTAGATCGATTGCTTCCTACCCATGCTTATGCTTTAGTTGTGCTCCAAGTCAGGATGTTTGGATAAGGATTATAAGAAGCTAAAGCCTCTCACTTAGGAACAAAGGGTAATACATATCTGAGTCACCTAGAAAGATCTTATCAAATATGAATTCTTACTCCTATTTCATCACCCCCAAGGGTATATCAGAATCCATACCTACCATTGCCACTAACCTATTGAGACTTACTACCTTAGGAAATATTGGCTCAATATTGCAGTCTTATTTACTTTCTTTCCCCCTGTAATTATTTCTGTATATCTGTTCAATTCCATCAGGATTGATAGCTTAACTTTTTATATCTAGTGTCTCTTAACTCCAACCTTTCTTCCCAGCAGTTTTGATCCTTTAGATATTTGACACTGCTTGCTAAGCTCCAAGTGCCCCATCTTATTATCTTGGCCTATGCCAGTGGTTCTCAGACTACTATCTGGAGGACTTATTAAAGTACTGCTTTCTGGACTCCATTCTCAGAGCTTACAGTACACCAAGTCTGGGTTAGAGCCAAAAGTTTGAATTTCTAACAAGTTCCCAGGTGACACTGATGCTGCTAGTTTAGGAACTACACTTTGAGAACCACTGGCCTATGCCAGTCCCCTAAACTTTGACTCATTCTAAGTTCAGTTCCTATAGGTCATCCCTTATATGAATCACTTATGTTTTGGGCTCTAATTCTTATGTTTATTTACAGCCCACTATATGCCTGCTAAGTAAACTCCTGATTCTGACTCTTGATCTGTGTGTTTGGTTGGTTGGTTGGCTTTGGTTTTCTTAGCCCTGAAGATCAACCAGAGCTCTATTAACTTATTTAATTCATCATTCATATTGTTAATTTATTCCATGATCATCACATATTACTTCATGCCTAGTATGTAACAGTCATTGTCTATGCAAATGAGAAAATGCTCACTTTATTATAAAGAATGTTACAGTTTAAGAGGGAGAGATCATTAAAAAGCTGATGACAATACAATACAGTAAGTTTTATGATAATGTTAAGCTCAAGTTCTACAAAAACACATAAATGAGAGATCTAACCTTGACTACACAGGAACAGAATAGACTTCTAGATAGAAAAGGTGCCTCAGTTGTGCCCTGAGGTACCAGCTGGAGTTATCCAGTTGATGGATAAAGTCAAGACACACAGAGAAGGTGGAGCATCTACAAATAACTGTGAAAAACTTAAGAATCTCAGTGTGATTAATCAAAGAGTATTACATATGAGTCTAAAAAGAACATGAGGCTAAAGAATTAAGCATGTGCTAAAATATATGAGGTTGCTGACGTCAAGCCAATGAGTATGGATCTGTAGGGAGTCATTGGATTTTAATCAGGTAGATGATCTGATCCTCATTACCTATTTAGAATTAGAAAGTAGTGAAAAGTACTACTCTTAGGGAAATAAGCAAAGATCTAAGTGAATAATAATGAAAAAATAAACCAAATTAGTGAAAACTGATATTCAGCAACCTGAAGAGATTTTTAAAAACTGTTAATGAAATATCCCTTATACAAAAAAGAAAAGTCTCAAGGACTATTTCACTATCTATGGCAGAACCAATAGATACACCAGGAGGAAAAACTGAACAGGCTAGTTAGATAAAAGAATGAAGGTTACAAAATATTTTTTTTTAAGTGAAAAGAAAGAAAAGTGATTTCTTGTGATCAACTGTTGAGTTCCCTATAAAGATCTGAGTAATAGAATGAACCAACTAATGCAGTATTATTCCCTTATGATTTTCAAAAAGTCAACTGAGTGCTAATATGGATTTTTTACATCTGAATGTTGACGTTTTTCTTTTTTAGTTAATTTATTTTTAATTGAAGAATAATTGCTTTACAATATTGTGTTGGTTTCTACTATACATTGACATCTTCACATTTACTTCTATTCACGAATAAGTTTCTGCTAATTAGTTGCTGCTATAACAAATAACCACAAATTTTATTAACTTAAAAGAATATAAACTTATTACTTCACAGTTCTGTGGGTGAAAATTTGGGTTGGCTTGGCTGAGGTTTTTATTTTTGGAAAAAGAAAAAAAAATACAAAAGGGTGCCAGTCAATTAGACTCTTATTGGGAGGCTCTGGGAAGAACTACTTCCAAAGTCATTCAGACCCAGTCCTTGTGGTCGTAGGATAAAGTGCCTGTTTACTTGCTGGCTGTCAGTCAGGAGCTTCCTGTAGCCCCTAGAGACCTCTCTCTAGTCCTGATATGTTGACCACTACATTTCAGAGCCAACAAGGCACATCAGATCCTTCTCATGGCCTGGGAGCTCTCTGACTTCTGCCACATCTCTTCTGCTTCCAGCTGAGAAAGTTCTGGATTTTTAAGAGCTCTGGTGACTACATTGAGCTCTTCCAGTCAGTCCAGGATAATATCTCAATTTTAATGACTATAATCTTAATTACATCTGCAGAGTCCTTTCTGTCACATATATGATAATTAAGATATTCACAATTAAGGGAATGAGAGTGTGGATATCTTGGGCCACTTATTCTGCCTACCACGACTCCTATTAGGCCTTTCCATTTACTAAGATAAACAGAAATTGTGGTCCAGTATGAATGGCCTATGCCATTTACCATTGTCAGTGCAGAATTTCTCTGCTTCTCCCCTCTCGACACAAAGAGCTTCCATAAATAGGCTGCATCGGACTAACTGCTTTACAATTACCTTTTTTCTTCTTTCTTTCTTCTCCACTTTTGTCACTCCATTTGTCAAAGTTAGCATCTTTAGTATCAGTGAAAATGCATTTCTGTCAAAGCTGCCTACAATAAATCAGTTGTTGATTTGAGCTCTTTTTAAGCTAATGAACACACAAGATTAGTATGTATATTTGAAGGCATAGTATTCGATGAAAACCAAAGTTAATGAGAGAATCAGTGAAGATTATTTGCTCACATTTTTGCCACCCCCTCTCCACTGAAAGTCAATATTGCATGACAAATAATTCAACTATTGATGATGCAGTTAATCTACACTAGCAAGTCTACCAGGGGCTTCTAAATATGCTATTAACTCAGAACTCCTTGGAAGATGTAATTGTATAATATCCTTTATTGCTGTTATTATGTTGCTTTGTCTTCCAGCAGGGATTTCTGCCATATCAGATACACGGAAATGTAATTCTGGTACCTAATGTGAAAAGGAAATGTGATGGCAGAAATCAATAGGAAACTAAATTAGTATTATATTGTTTTACAATTATAATTTTATAAATTTATAAATTTTATAAATTATTATATAATTATAAAATGTTGTTGAAGGAACCATTTTTTAGGTCTTATGATTGTGTGCTAAGTCGCTTCAGTCATGCCCCACTCTTTGTGACCCCATGGACTATAGCCCACCAGGCTTCTCCATCCATGGGATTCTCCAGGCAAGAATACTGGAGTGGGTTGCCATGTCCTCCTCCAGGTTGTGAAGAGTTGGACTTGACTGAGTGATTAACATTTTCAAGGTCTTATGATTAAAGAGTTGCAATTTTGCATTTGGTACAATCACAGGTTTTATTGTTATTTTGTTTTTTCTAAAAATACATATTGGAGTAAAGTTTAGCTGGATCCTTATGTCTTCTCCTCCAGACTCATGTACTATCTTCACTTTGAAATACTTGAATTTTCATTATTTTCTCTTAGTGTTACAGAAAATAAGGAAGTTCAAGCCACATTTCTTGGTGATTTGGAAGAATTCAGCAAGACAAATGATTATCAGAATATTTCTCCCATCTTTGCTAGCATTTTTCTGGTTCTAATTTTTAAATCCCCAGAAGAGAAGAAATTTATTTCCTGTAAACCTAAATCCTGTAGTGTTAGAGACTGAGAGAAATACTTAGCATGCCATGAAAAGTACTATGCCCAACATAAAAAAGCAGTGTGCTCTAAGTATAGAGACTGTCACAATCCAAGAAGAGATGATGCCTTCTGATACCTGACAACTCTCTGGTCTCTAACCTTCATCCCCTTTCTGTATGAAGAATTGTACAGGATGGTACAAAACAGAACCTCTTCTTAGGTCCCAGTGAGAGAAGATGTTGGATCTTTTGGCTTCTCTAGATCTGCTAGAGGCTAATATAAGCAGACACCTCTTATGATGCCTAAATAAGGAGAAAGGTGGAACTCTGGCATTTGGGTCGCCACCTACTCATTGTGCAAACCTTGTTGGGTGTGCCCATGGTTATCACCAAGTTTTTGTCTCTGTTCCTTGATGTCACTCATCCTCATAGATCTCGTTCACAAATGTGAGCTACTTTACTCTCTGCCTGTCTCCACTTGTACCACTACCACCCCCTTGGCCAATATTATAACCATTCGTCTCCAAGAAATCCCTAGATTCCTAGAAACCCCTCTTTTACCACTCGAAGAACAAGATGTTTTTCTCTCTACCCACCACACATGTAATGGCTAGACATGAGAGCCTTATACTTCATAGTAACCAGTCAAACTTGCTTCCTACCACAAAGTTCTGTGGGTATGTGGGTGGGATTCTGAGTACAAAGCTGATGACAATTTTTCAGTATGGCTTGTTTTTCTTATGAAGTATTCACTTTAGAAAGGCCCTTTTTTTGTTCAGTTACTCAGTCGTGTCTGACTATTTGCGACCCCATGGACTTCAGCACGCCAGGCTTCCCTGTCCTTCACCGTCTTCCAGAGTTTGTTCAAACTCATGTCCACTGAGTCAGTGATGCCATCCAGTCATCTCATCCTCTATCATCCCCTTCTCCTTCTGCCTTCAATCTTTTCCAGCATCAGGGCGTTTTCTAGTGAGTCAGCTCTTTGCATCAGGTGGCCAAAGTATTGGAGCTTCAGTTTCAGCATCAGTCCTTTCAAGGAATATTCAAGGTTGATTTCCTTTAGGATTGACTGATTTGATCTCCTTGCTGTCCAAGGGACTCTCAAGAGTTTTCCAGCACCACAGTTCGAAAGCATCAGTTCCTTGGCACTCAGCCTTCTTTATGGTCCAACTCTCACATCCATACATGACTACTGGAAAAACCATAGCTTCGACTACATGGACCTTCGTTGGCAAAGTGATGTCTCTGCTTTTTAATACACTCTCTAGGTTTGTCGTGGCTTTTTTTCCAAGGAGCAAGCGTCTTTTAATTTCATGGCCATTAGCTATCTCCAAAATGCTTTTATCTCTGCCACTTAGTGCTTGTGGGCAATATCAAGTATTCCATTTTATTCACTCCCACTTTCTTCTTCTATAAAAATTGAAATTAATATTGCCATTTGCCCAGCATTCCTGTTTCAGTGAAGACTGATTGAAGATATGTTTCTAAGATACCTTTCACACTGCCAAGCATGTAAGAGATCTATAACAAATATGTCTCCTTTCCTCAATTCTCTCTTTCTTACTTGTGTCAAGTATGAATTCTTATTTTCCAGTCATTCATTCTCTCTAGGCAGTTATACATCTACCCTTCATATTTTATCTGCCCACAAATCAAATTTAGAAAATACAGACCCCTAATTTTGTGTTCCTTATTAATCAAGTAAACTCAAGTTAGTCACAGGTCATAGGCCTAGAATGTTAAATCCTCCTTTATTCGGTGTGTCTTGATAAACAAATCAAAAGTTCCTGCTTCAAATCCAAATGCAGCGTACTGTTAAATTTTGCAGTCCTTCAGGCTTAGGCTGTAGTTTGACATTCAATTTGACAATTTCATAACCCAAATCTGTGTAAGTTATTTTGTGGTGTTGTACTTTTTTTTGTAGAAAACCTATTTTAACTCATCATACATATCCCTTAATTAGAAAAATCTTTCTCTTCATTATATGTAAAAGTAGAAGGCTTCAAGAAAGTTGACACTGATCTAATGCCTCTACATAGCCGGAAGAGCAAAGGCTCTGCTTAGTGCCAGGTTTAGCTATTGCTCCATCAAATAAAATAACATTCGCACAACACTTTGCAATCTATAAATACTTTTCCATCCATTACTCCTTTGTTCTTCTCAACAACCTGTAAAATAGTCAGGAAAGACACATTTATCATCAATTTACACCTGAGGAAATTGAGGCTAGGAGAGGTTAGGTTGCTCTAATTTGTTTTGTCCATTTTTTTGTCATTATTTTGAAATATGATGAAGGGGTTCTTTATTGCTTTGGTTTTTCTTAAGGTTCCATGCATAATGCTTTGAACTATGTATTCTTTGACATATAAATATTTTATTTCATATTTCTGATTGTGTATATCTCAACATTTTATGTAGGACTTTTGAAAATAATATTCTAGTATTATTGGCACTTGGATACTATAGTGACTTTACTGTGAACGCCAGTGAGTAAATCTGAAAGAGCATTCCAACTGATTCAATGGTTATTCCTAGATACTCTGAAAAACACAGGTTCTTCGGAAATACGTCAGCAACTGGCTTCTGGTAAAGATACCTAGGCATAAAGTTGTCTTACTAGAAGTAATTTAAAGCACATATGAAAACAATTTTGTTTTAAAATAATTCTTGACTGATGAATATGATAATGGGATACTGTATGATGAGTTAATTCTGATAGATATTAGAGGACCCACACTCCTAATCACATCAGTAAAGGTTCTGATAGATATTAGAGGACCCACACTCCTAATCACATCAGTAAAGGCAGTTTCTACTTTTTAATCATATATTTCCATATATAGACTCTCACCTCAAAATATACAATTAGAGTAACAATTAACTTCCAATTACTTATTAGCTGGTGGATTCTTATTCACTTCCCCACCAGGGAAGTCTCATTATGACTATCTTGGCTTCCCAGGTGGAGCAGTGGTAAAGTATCCACCTGCCAAAGTAGGAGGTGCAGCTTCCAGGAAGATGCCCTGAAGTAGGAAATAGCAACTGGCTCCAGTATTCTTGCCCAGAAAATTCCATGGACAGAGGAGCCTGGTGGGCTACAGTTCATGGGGTCACAAAGAGTCAGACATAACCGAGCATACACATACACACACACACACACACACACACACACACACACATATAAATTAATACTGCCTAGAGAGGTTGTTTTAATCCCCCCCAAATCACCCAACAAGTTAATGTAAGTGGAGATTAGAACTGTGCCTCAAGTCTGACTGTTAATCCTGTTTGCTCCTGCCACTACTTTCATCTCCCTTAGTATTTGACTTTCCAAAATTTCATAAAAGTATAAATGTTGTATCTCTTAAGAAATAGAAAAGTATATTTAATTTCTAGCAGAGTAAGAAATTTTTATTTTTATCTGCATTTCACCCTTGACCTCAAGTTATACTACTGTTCTTTCATCAACTGGGTTTTAGACCTTGTCCTGTATTCTCTTAAGAGCTTTCCAGCTTTAAAATTAAGCCATGAAAGACCAGATATAAACCTGACATAAGAGGAGAATGGGGGAAAAAAAACCTAATATTCCTTCCAAGATATAATAGTATAATAGCCAAGATGATGAGATAACTGTCAAATGCCAACAGGGATCTTGAATTGAGATTTATTCTTTGAAGGCCTAACTATCCTCCTAGGGTGCTCTCAAAATCAGTAGTATCTTATGAGTGATCACAGCCTGAGACTGGCTTTGAATGATCCCACCACGAGTTTCAAACAGACTGATTTCTTTCAGTGCTCACGCATGCCCTGTGGTGATTAAGAGATTGTTCTAAAGAAAAGGTTTCTCCTTGAAAAATGGTGGGTCATTGTGGAATTTTTTTTTTTCTTTTTTTTGTCTTTATGTAGTTGTACCTTAGAGCATACATTGCATACCAAGTTTCAGGCTGGAAGAGTTCTAATGGTCTTCTGTGTTTCAATTTTATACCATAAAATTGAAGTTTCTGGCAAAATGCATAGCATCACTAACTCTATCAGCTGCTAGGCTTTTATGATATCTGTATACTGTAGTTTTTTATATTTGAAGACTTCTCAATGAAGGATAATAGTGTGACCGTTCCATTAAATAATAAGCATGACTATAAGGCCCCTGAACAGGTAAGGTTCTATTTAAATGCTAATTATCATCATTATAAACCATTCGGGATGCAAAGTGTGGATACCCTGAGATAAAAACTTTTTATCTAAAAGAGAGGATAATAACCATGGGTAAAACTCGTTGGCTCTTGTACATATCAACCTGAGACAACCCTCAATTAGAAATTCTCTTAGTACAAATGCAGCATAAAGGGGTCTAATGAGTATGTCAAATAGGTAACAAACACTATGGTGTGCATTGAAGAAAAATTTCCCCTCACTGCACATACACATATGCACTCCTCTTGTCCAGAAATAATGGCTTTAAAGAACTCTGACTGCTGTCTGAAATTCTGCCAACACACTTATTCACTAAATCATTCGCGATTGCCTGTTATGTGTCTTGCACTAAGGGAATAGAGAAATGAGTAGGAAACAATCACCACTCACAAGAAGATAGTAGGATAGGTAAAGAAAGAACATTCAAAAGAAAGAAGAACACGAGGGATACCGATAAAGTAGGGAAATACTAACATCTAACTGTTGGAGGAGTGGGCATGAGGGAAGAATTAATAGAGAATGTGTGCTTGAATCTGACCTTAAAGGATGGTCAGGATTTGGGCACATAGAAGCATGGAGAACAGGCTTTCCAGGTTGAGAGAATTAGATAAATTAGGGAGCTGTTTCCTATTAATGTCCAAACACCTCTTGAATGTATTCTTATCAATTAATGCCAGGTGACTCTTAAGATTTATTTATACTAGATTCAACAATAAAACAAGGGTATGAGTCAAGAAGGGCTCATGCCGTCATCTTTCTTTAAGTTTCTACCTGTGAGAACTTTTAAATGTTCACATTTCCCCTGTTTTTAGAGAATTCATGAAAAAAAAAGTTTGTTACTCCACTTTTCCCTTCAGTTATCTCAATAGGTTCTCTCCCCATCACAGGCAAGCTTCTAATGAAAGTTAGAAACACCGAGCTATCACTATTACTTCTCCCATTACCTATTCTATGTTCATTAATCTGAAATTCTACCTTGATTATCCTGTTGCAATATTCAAAGCCATGACTTTAATTGTGACTTTAGTTATGATCTCAGTTTTTTCTTTGGCACCAACTTCTCTTCTATGCTTAAGATCTAAATATCCAACTATGTACTTGGCCTTCTCACTTGGATAACTGAAAGGAGTCTCAAACTCAAGATACCCAGCAACAAACTTGTGATCACAGCAGTGTTCTTATCCAATGTTTCTTTTCTCAGAAATGGTACTGCCATTTACCCAAGTACACATGCCAAAAGTTTTAGAGTCGTCCTATATAATTCCCTCTTTCTCATTCCCATATCCAATCCTACCAAGTCCTTTGATTTTTAACTCATAAAATAGCTTTCAAATTTACTTGCTATTCTGTATCCCCATGCCACCTTCTCAGTTGGAACTACTAATATCTCTCCCTTAGTGGCTGAAATAGGCTCTGAACAGGCCCTCCCAAATTTCATCTTCCTCACATTTATCAGTTCTCTACTTTGTGTCTGGGGTGACTGTTCCAGAATATATAATCAGCTATATTATGCTTTGGTACATTGTAATATTAAGCCCACCTACCCCAATAAATCATGCCTTCTGGGTATCCATTTCCCTGTGAGGTCTGTTCTTACCCCAGTTTGAGGTGTTGACAAGTGATTAAATTTGACCAAAGGGAAATCAGGAAACATGACTCACACAGAGGTTTGATAAGTGCTTGTTTGTTGAGACTTGCCCTTGGGAACACTGCTGTAACTATGTAGAGAAACCCACGCTAAGAACGAGAAGAAGCTGGATGCAGCTAGAACATGGGAGGATAAAGTGGAGGCAGCCAGTGTTTTGTTGTTGTTTTTTTTTTAAATATTTAAGATATTCAAGATTCCTTCTAAACATTGTCTCACCTTGTCTCAATAATAAAAACCACGTGATTTTGTACAGTTTCTTTGTCACACTCAATCTTAATTCCCTGTTCCTCAAATATAGGCCATGCATTCTAAGTGAGTCAGAGAATCAAATGTAGGTAACTCAGGGAAAGATACTCATTATGGCTACAAAAGCAATCCAATGCAAGGATTATATCAGTGATGTCCAATTAACAATGCCTTGATTAGTCAATTGGTCAGTTAACTAACTCATTCATCTGTTTATTTTACTTGTATGGTAACTGTCTATTTAAATATTTATTAAATATTTACCATGTGTCAGGCATTGTAGGAGTAGAGAAAGGAATAAGACAGGCTCTTCTACAAAGCATTAAATAACAAGTAGGTAGCAACTGAATAACGACAAGATAGGAATATTGGTTACATGCATAAGTGTGTTTGTTGGACCTAGAGGAAAGTTCTAGTTAGTATTGGGTAGTCACTTTGTTGTTCGTCGCTAAGTTGTGTCCAACTCTTTGCCACCCCTGGACTGTAGCATGCCAGGCTTCCCTGTCTCACTATTTCCAGGAGTTTGTTCAAATTGATGTCCATTAAGCCGGTGATGCCATCCAACCATCTCATCTTCTGTCGCCCCCTTTTCCTCCTGTCCAAAATCTCTCCCAGCATCAGGGTCTAGAAGATGTACTTTGTTAAACTTTTCTAGCCTCTTCCCAATATACCAACACAACACATTTCGCTATAGAAAGGGTATTTCATACTTCATCCTAAACAATTCTAAGCTATATTAGTTTCTAACATGTTGTCATTGTTTAGTCACTAAGTCACATCTGATTCTTTTGCACTTTTGACTTTTTTGCAACCCCATGGACTGTAGCCCACCAGGCTCCTCTGTCCATGGGATTTCCCAGGCAAGAATTCTGGAGTGGGTTGCCATTTCCTTCTTCAAATGATCTTCCCAACCCAGACATTGAGCCCGCCTCTCCTGCATTTTTCAAGCAGGTTCTTTGCCACTAAGCCACCTGGGAAGCTCAGTGTCTAACATAGTGGTAATCAATTTTAAAGGAGTGGTCACAGGAGAGCCACATATTCTTCCTAAATTTCAGGAGTATTGTAAAATCTGATTTGATAACGTTCAAGAAATTAACTGAGCTTCTCTGATGAAATGTCTTTAATGCAAATTATATGAGTCAATGCATTTTATGTAATTTTGAAGATTCAGCTTTAATGGAAGTTAATTGGAGGCCCTTTATGTTCTATATGAAGAATATTGAGAGTTGTGCCTAATTTGAATGCAAGGAAGTACCAAAAATGTGTTTATAGTGGGGTAATGTACTTGGTTTTTCAGTGTGCATCCAGATTACTTTTTAGTGTTATTTCCTAAATATGCTCAAAATGTTTTTAAAAGAGAATAGAAAAGAATCTGTAAAGTTAGAACAATATATAGATTATAGTGAAATCAGTTGTTTCAGCTGCATGATGGCAAAGGATTTAAAGTGGGTATATGTATTTTGCACTTAGACTGCATTAAGATGTATACTATCTCTTGGATTACATAACGATGAGCCCATCCTTTTAAGTGACTGTTTGCTACGTGGTGGTAGAATAGGAGCACTCTGCTAGTTTTAGTCCCATCAAAGCCTACTGTAAAAATTTTGAATTATTGGATCATTGAGCGTTTTGAGAGTTAATGATTTTATAACCGAGCTGTTGTGTTTCTTATTATGGTACTTGTAGCATCTGAATTAACCGCTTATTAAAAGTCTTTTGAAGTTTTGACTTGAAAATGTTCCAACTGTAGGTAACCATCTATGCTGGTTATTTTACTTTGATTATATAGTGCTAAATGTATTGTGCTTTTTCTCTAAAATTTATGTTTTGACATTATGATGTAAGATTCTAATAGCAGTTCATTTTAAAGAATAAAATATGCATGGAGTTTTGCATGAAAAATTATGTCAATGAATGAAACGTATGACCATTTGGTCCAGTGTATGAATCTAAGCCTTTCCTTTAGTTCTATGGTAGATTGTTATTCTCGTGATTTACATTGAGTAATGGGCTCATAATTCCTGGGTGACATTGAGTGCATTTTACGTTTTTCTGCTTCTAATATCATCTGACAGTGCTCATTTTAAAAGATCTGTATATAGAAACTAAACTAAGTTAAAAAATACGGATTGCTTATTATAGGGCAAATACTATGTTAGTGCAAAGATTATAAGCTAAATAATACATTTATTCTGTCATCGTGAAACTTAAATTCTCGTAAGGAAGACAAACAAGCAAATCAAGAGCTACAAAAGGAATCTAACCAATCTGAAAATTCTATCAACTCTTTCTTGAACACATGTCCAGATTAGACCATTTCTCACTCCCTGCACCACTACTATCCTTATCCCAACCTCTCTCATCTCTCACCTGGACTATCATAGTAAATCTAGAATTTATCTTCCTCTTTTTATCCTTGATCCCTTCAACTCTTCATTCTATTTTCAACAAAGCAAATAACATATTTTTTTTTAAAAAGCTAGATCATGTCAATCCTACCCTCGGAATATTCCAGTAACTCCCCAGGTCACTTGCAATAAAAGTCACAATGCAGTTGCCTAAGAGATCCTACATCTTCTGGTCCCAGCTAATGCTCTTATGTGAACACTAGTACTCTCCCCCTGGTTTACTCCTTTACTGTTCCTTGAACACTCCAAGCTCAACCTCAGAACTTTGCACTTTCTGCTCCACCTGCCCAGAACCTTCTTCCCCCACTTTTCCTGCTTTCCTTACTCTGCTGTGTTTTCCTACACATCCCTTCTCATACTTTCATTTATTTAAATCAGTGGCTTGCTAAATGTTAATTTACTTATCCCACGGTTCATAAATTCATGAGTGTAGGAACTTATATGTTTTATATGCTTAGATAGCACCATCAACTCAATGGACATGAATTTGAGCAAACTCTGGGAGATAGCAGAGGACTGAGGAGCCTGGTGTGCTGCAGTCCATGGGTCACAAAGAGTTGGACACAACTTAGTGACTGAAAAACAAGAGCAACAAATTATTGCTTGATATAGTATCTATTTTTTTTTTAAACTTCTACCATCCCTTCTGTCATGACCTGTGCACAGATTGGAAAAGAATTTCCAAATATGAGGCAGAATGAGAAGAAAATAGAGTTTATTAGAGCAGGAGATGCTATTTGAACAGTAGGCTGGCTCAAGGGAGAGCAGACCCCAAGCAGGGGTTACTAGCCAATTTTTAGAGCCTCAAGACAAAGGGATTCCAGCTGAAAAGGTGCCATTAGGTGATTGGTTAAGGGGCTATCGGGTGAGTAATAGAGGAGGTATTTTTACCTAGTACAGGGTCAGGGAGCTGGCCAGTTTAGACCTAGGGGGCTCATGGCAACAGTTGCTATGAGACTCAGTCAGTTCTAGAGATGACCTTGGTGTGGGGCTCCACATCTATGGTCTTGGTACAAGGCCTGGCACCTGTGACCTTGGTATAGGGCTCCACATATTCTTTGATTGTTTTTGCTGGTTTTATTTATATGATAAATCTTCTCTTACTTTAAAAAAGTCTTTTTTTGTAAAAATCTTTGTCTTTTAGTACTGGCCTTAAGTACAATCACATTTATTATCATAATCATTATTAAACTTTACTAATTGGGTTGGCCTAAAAGTTCATTCAGATTTTTGTAAGATGTTATGGAAAAACCTGAAAGAACTTTTTGACCAACCCAGTACTTACTGGTTTATATACTTGTGCTGCTTTATTGAATTATTTTTATGTTTCCTTGCTATTTCATTATGTCTTTTGTATACAGACTAAGATTTCTTTGTATTTCTTTTCCCCAAGGATTTGAACAATATACACCCTGTTCTTGTTTGTAGGTTGTAGTCATCTTTACTTTTCTACAAACCACTGTTGAACTTTTTGTCTGTTTTTTATATGGGAGGTGGGAGTCCTAGCTTTTGGCCAAGCTGTGACTCCTACTGATGTGTAGCCATTTCTGGTTTTCCTTTCAGGCAAGATTATATTTTAGATGGTTTGCTTGAGGAGTTCTGTGTACAGAAAGAGCACAAAGAAGCGTCAGTGTGGAAAGGGGAGAACTAGCATAGATCAAGCTCAGTCTGGTCCCAGACTCCTCTGAGTCTCAGTTCTGAAATCTTTAAGGGGCTCTACATTAGAGTAACAGTTAATCTTTTCATAGCAGCATGTCTGGTTCTCAGATGTCCAATATGGCACATAATTGGTAGAGGGAATTTTTCCTGCTTTGACATGAAACAGCGCAGATTGGAATTCAAAGGCCAGAAGAATTCAAAGAGCTGAGTCAGTTTTTCAGTGCATGATTTGCAGCAGCCTCTGGTGATAATTGCCTAGGACGTCACAGTGGGTCCTACCAAAAGGTACCATGGTGCGGTGCCCGGGAAGAGCTGCGCTAATGATAAAGCACAACGGGCAGAGCTGAAGCAGCAGGGCCTGTTGAGCAGGCGTGGAGCAACTGAAAAGAAGAATTTGTTAGCACACATGACATAGTTCTCAGCACCCTAGAAATTATCAGAGTAAATTTTTCCAGGAAATAGACATCTTAATACGTGGGGTTGTGGAAAGAGAGCTTATATAAAGTGAAGAACCATTATTGTAACGTTGGACTCCCCTATTTGAAAACAAGGACTCTAATATGCTTTTATTTTTCCACTTAATATTTTCTAATGTTACATGAAATTAGATACATTTATTTTTATTAATACATCTTTCTACTTTTATTAAATATCTTGTCTTTCAAGAATAATTTTAGCTCTTGCAATTTAATTTGGTTGTATTCCCCACTCTCACTTGGAGAATCATACCTATTTTTGCCGGTAGCAATGTTTTCTGGAGTTCTGATATGCCACAATTTCTCCGTTTCTATCTTTTTTTTTTCTGTTCATTTCTTCTAGAGTATATCTGTGTGAAAGACTCCATGATGTGTGTATAATTTGAACCTTTGAATATCTTATAATCTCCTCCTAGTACTCTTAGGTATTAATAAAACTTTGGCTAGGTTGCCTCTACCTTTTTACTCTCCACTGAACTCCAGAAGCTTATAGTAGTTAACTGTCCACTGGTCATCTCCACTTGAACATTTAAAAGATATCTCAGAATATATTAGATAACTGTGTCAGCATGAAATTTCAAGGGCCTAATAATGACAATGGTAGGAGAATATTTCAGTTCTTAGGAATGTAATTAACTATTAGATGTTACAGCAACGATAAAAATGTGCTGCTCAGATCTTCTATTGTAGGAGCATAGTTTACTGCTCCAGTTGCCGCTTTTATGATTCCACCTCCAAGCAGTGTTCTTAAACCATGAGACCACGCATCAGAGAGAGCAGAGCAGAAAAGTAAGGAGCCTGGATTCCTAATGTCTGCCGTTAGCACGGGAGCCCTAGACTTTCTACTGCCAGGGTTCTTTAACAAGAGAGGGAAAAAACTCCTGTCTAGTTAAAGAACTTATTTGTTATTGAGTTTCTTTAGACAGCTAATTTAAATTAACATAGCACTCAAAGCTGAAGATTTGATTTCCATCCCCACTCCCAAATCAACATTCTTCTTAGTCCATTCTTCTAGATTCATAAGCGAAATACCTTCTAAAACTCTGTGCTTTTTTCCACTGAAGTATAGTTTCAATATTATTGTAGTTTCAGATAAATAGCATAGTGATTCAATTTTTTTATAGATTATACTCTATTTTAATTCATTATAGAATAATGGCTATATTTCCATGTGCTGTATCCTTGTTGCTTATTTATTTTATACATAGTAGTTTATATCTCTCACTACCTTACCCTCATTGTGCCCCTTTCCCCTTTCCTCTTCCCAGTGGTAGCCTGTTCTCTCACTAGTCTGTTCTCTTTAATCTATTTTTGTTTGTTTTATTTACGTTCATTTGTTTTATTTTTTCAGATTCCACATATAAGTAATAAAGAATTTGTCTTTCTCTGTCTGATTTATTTTAGTAGGCATGATGTTCTCTAGGTCCATCTGTGGCAGAATTTCATTTTTTCTTATGATGAGTAATACTCCATTATATATATTTTATATATATATATATATACATGTATATATGTATGTGTGTATACATGTATATATATATATGTGTGTAGGGAATTTTTTTCATGTGCCTGTTGGCCATCTGTATATCTTCTTTGGAAAAATGTGTATTCAGTTTTGCACATTGTTTATATGGATTGTTTGTTTTTTGATATTGAGTTGTGTGAGCTGTTCATATATTTTGCATATGAACCCCTATTTGGTTATATAATTAGCAAATACTTTCTTCCATTCAGTGGGTTTCTCATTTTGTCTGTGGTTTCCTTTGCTGTGTAAAATCTTTTAAGTTTACTCAGGTCCCATTTGTTGATTTTTGCTTTTATTTCTTTAGCCTTAGGAGAGAGATCTAATAGAATATTGCTATGATTTATGTCAAAGAGTGTTCTTGGACATATGTTTTATGTTCTTTTCTAGTTTTATGTGTTTAGGTTACACATTTAGACATTTAATTCATTTTGAGTTTGTTTTGTATATAGTGTGAGGAGATGTTCTAATCTGATTTTTTCTTACATGTAGCTGTCCAGTTTTTCGAGCACTACTTATTGAAGATAACCAACCTATTATGTCACTTAAGATCTCTGTTCTCTAACTGATTTTCTGTCAGTGACTCTAACTGTGTTTAGCACGTAGCAGAGTCTCAAAAAATAATTTTTAGTAAATGGGTGGGGATAGAATTATTTGGTTAAAATCCTATTACCCCAGAACACTATAGAACAGTATTCTATTGCCTTATGGCCTACAGATTGTCAAGAAAAAACCTAGAGTAGATATGATTTTTATCCCTTTTTCTTAACTCAGTTTCTTTCTTGGATGTTTATAGGGTATTGTCAATGATCAAATTTTTAATCATTTATCAGGATACATTTAGAGGTATCAATATCTGAATGATCCTACATAGTAGATAGGTGATGATCATTAAGGAGAATGTGGATGCCTTCTCCTAGTTCCTCCCTTGTTTCTGGTGGTCCTCTGTGAAAATTCTGTGCTTGAATCAATTTCTACCCAGTCCTGTCTATGGTAGGTTCCTATGGCTCCCATAACAAATTGTCACACTTTCAGTGGCTTCATAGCACAAATTTATTACTTCACAATTCTGGAGACTGGAATTCCAAAATCAAGGCTGAAAGTCCAAAATCAGTTTCATTCTCTCCTGAGGATCTAGGGAAAATTCCCTGCATTGCCTCTTCCAGCTTCTGGTGGTTCTTGGCCACATCATTCAATGTCTGCCTGTCTTGCAATCACCTTCTCCTCTGTGTATTTATGTCTCCTTTTCTGTCTCTGACAAAGACATTTGTCATTGAATTTAGGACCTACCCAGATCCAAATAAGATGATAATAATGCAAGATTACCAATAAGGTATTATTCACAGGGTCTGGGAATTAGAAGATGGACATACATATCTCTTTGAGACCACCATTCAACTCACCATTCAACACTATCCATGCTACAGTTAAGGGGATTTCTTTCAAAAGATTAGCAAATCACTGATTTGTGCCATTGTATATTGTGTGTGTATCACAGTGCTGTTGTGGAATGTGTGTCTGTGTGTGTATATTTATAGATATTTGTGATGTGTGTGGGCACATATGTGTGTGTGTGTATGTGTTTTTATTCCATAAGGAAGCTCAGGGCTACCCAGTAACAAGTGTATAGAAGTTAGGTAATTAGGACCTATATTAAATGATATGGTAGTTTTTCAGGCAAAAGTTTCACCCCAGTTTTCTTCCAAAAAGTAGAAATTTTTGATACCATACATAGAATATTATCAAAGTAGCATAACAGATGGAAACTGATGGCAAATCTAAGTATTATTTTATTTGTTCATTAAATACACATTTCTGAAATGACTACTAGATACCAGACACGATGTAAACAGGAAGTTAACAAAGACTCCACAGTATCTTATAAGAGTATGATATAATGTAAATGTCTATATATCAAAATAGAAAATAGTAAATATCCAAGAAGAAATCAAGTGGCATGGGAGTCAGGGACAGACAAAAGACAAACATTTTAGGAAAGAGCTTATTAGAAAAAAAATAAACTGTTTTTAGAGCAATTTTAAGATCACAGAAAAATTGAGAGGAAGTCTCAGAGACTTCCTCTCCCCACACATGAATCGATGTCCCACATTGTCAACATCACCTAACAGAGTGGCACTTGGTTACAGTTGATGAATCAACATTATACATCATCATTATCACATATAATCCATTAGTTACATTAGGGTTCACTCTTGGTGTTTTGCACTCTGTGGGTTTGACCCAGTTTATAATGACATGTACCCACTACTGTAGTATCACAGACAGTAGTTGCGTTACCCTAAAAATCCCCTGTGCTCTGCTTATTCATACCTCCTTCCCCACTAACTGAGGCAACTAATCTTTTTACTGTCTCCATAGTTTTGCCTTTTCATATAGTTTATGTCATATAGTTGGACATACAGAGCATCATAGAATGTGCAGTCTTTTCAGATTGACTGCTTTCCCTTAGTAGTATGCACTTCAATATCCTCCGTGTCTTTTTATGGCTCGGTAGTTCATTTCATTTTAGCACGGAAAGTATCCCATTGCCAGGATGAACCACAGTTATTTATCCATGCATCAACTTTCAAGTTTTAAAAACTGTAAATAATGTTTTAGAAATTGTGATAAACATCCATGTGCATGTTTTTTGTGTGGACATAAGCTTTCAGCTTGTTTGGGTACATACTAAGGAATGCAACTGCTGGATCTTTTGGTAAGAGTTATGTTTGATTTTGTAAGAATCTGACAAACTGTCTCCCGAAGTGGCTGTATTGTTTTGCATACACACCGGCAATGAATGAGAGTGCCTGTTGCTTCAGCATTTGGTTTTGAGATGTGCGTTTTGTTCTTTTACCGCATATGTATGAAATGATTGAATAAATAGATTAGCATGCGTTTTATGCATGTATAACTACCAGAGATGTAGAAATCTGCGTAAGTGTAAAACAGAAATTATATGGAAGAAATCCTAATGTGAAACTGCAAATAAACATTTGCTGGATGTTTTCTATGTTTAAAATTTATGCATTTAAAAGCTGCTGTTTCAAAATAAACATTTTAAATCTCATATATTCCATTCTATGCATCTAATTGCTCAAAGAAAAGGAAGCAAAGAACAAGAAAGGATTCTAGCAAGACTGCCAGAGGCAGGTGCTGGAATTTGCTTCCATGAAGTGTCTTTCTTAACTTTCACTTTGCCTTTGAGGTTAGGCATAGGACTCGAGAAATACTTCAGAGTTTTCTGGGCATCCATGTTTTGCCAAGCTGTCGTAGCTTTCTCAAAGCTTTCAAAATTATCAAACATCAACATACATCTCCAACACTATTGCTTTATCAGGAAAAGACACTGCAAACATCATCTCAACTTTCAAAATTCTTTTTCATGTCATAAAGCAGCTGCAGCCAAACTGCAATGCCTCCACTCAAGCTATAACAAAGCAATGTTGGCATTAAGACATAGTGTTCCACAGATGCCAGTTTAAGCAATAGCTGTAATAAGTGTCTGAGGAAAATTATCTCATGGTAGCTCTTTCAAGTTAAGAATGTGACTTTTATCCATCTTTGAAAATAATTGTTTGACTTCAAGTTTACATGCCAAGACTTCCCTGGTGGCTCAGAGGTTAAAGCTTCTGCCTCCAATGTGGGAGACCTGGGTTCGATCCTTGGGTCGGGAAGATCCCCTGGAGAAGGAAACGGCAACCCACTCCAGTGTTCTTGTCTGGAGAATCCCATGGACAGAGTAGCCTGGTAGGCTACAGTCCATGGGGTGGCAAAGAGTCGGACACGACTGAGCGACTTAACTAACTAACTTACATGCCACCTTAAAATGGGGAAGGATAGTTTGTTCTTATTTGTACTGTCTGTCATTTTAATTAGTTTTCCTCTTTTTCTTATTTTAAACGTATTTTATCTCTATAGTCATTATCAGTTACCTATTAGCTTCTAGATGGGAAGGAAATTAAGAACTTTCTTAAGAGTTTCTAGGATGTTTAAAGGTTTTTCCTGCTATTTGACAATTCCTACAACACTGCCAGCATGAATATCTACAGAGTGCCCTGTGTGCAGAAAACAAAAACAAAAACTTCACCAGCTTCTAATCCCTGAAGATTCAAACACATCAAAAAGAGGGCTCATGCTGGTAAAGCGCTCATGAAGGAGGCAGAAATACACCTGTGTGATGAATGGTTACATTTTATAGTGTTTTGCCTATTACTAAAGTCATACAGACTTGTTTTTTTATCTTTACCATAACCTGAAAAGATATTAATAGCTCTTAAAGATAAGAGAATTTCAGGTAGCATAAATAATTTGAATAATTTTTTTCAAAAAAGCTTCCTTATTGGGAAAGTTGCATTAAAGTCCAAGTCTTGTTTCTCTAAATCTACTGTCCTTTCTATTAATACTATTCTATAACTGTAAGAGTTTAAACTAGGAACAAAGATGATTATAGAATGAAGAAATTTTTAGGGACTTCACAGGAGAGGCCTAACTGCTAAAGATAAGAATACTAACATCACCTGAAAGCTGGCAGGAGTAGACATGAGTCATGTCATAGAAGTGGGTGCCCACTGGGCCCACTCTGCAGATTACCACAATAAGCACTCTTGTATGGAATGTGCTCCTGACCACCAAAATCTCCATTTAGCAACCTTCTAAAAGAATCTTCCCCAGATGAGCAAAATCTGAAAAACTAAGAGCAACAGGAGAGTCAAGGCAAAAATAAGAGAACTGGATTGTTATGCTTTTTAATTTATTCAGTGTAATAGCTTCTTTTTAAGAGCTACTCCTCCTAAGAATGAGTTTTCTAAATCTGGGAATTAAATCAACCCTTCTGAGATATGCAATGACTTGTAATCTTTGGAGCCACTTAATGTTTTAAGTGATTTCAAGGTTATTTGTTCTTTTGCTCACAATTTAAAATTGATCATACATCCCCATTCACATGGTTATTCTATGAGGCATTGATACCAACCAGGGTTCTTGGCCTTCTCCAATAAATAGAAATTGATTAGTGGTCAGACCAGAAATTCAGACAAGACTTTATTGGGGCCCGTGCTAAAGTGGAAGGTAGGGGGTGAGAACAAACAACAGTTTTCCTTGCCTGCTCACTTCCTGAAGGGGAGCAAGCTTGTACCTTAAATGGGGTAAGGGTAGGAGTGTGTCCAGGGGTCGGGCCAGAGGGTGGCTTTGGTGGTTTGCCCACCCTTCTGCTGGTGTTAAATGCAAAGAGCAAACTCTGTACCCTGCTCTTGCTCCGGACAAAACAAAGTACCCTATTTTTGCTCCAGGTTCAGTTCAGTTCAGTCGCTCAGTCGTGTCCAACTCTTTGCAACCCCATGAATTGCAGCACACCAGGCCTCCCTGTCAATCACCAACTCCTGGAGTCTACCCAAACCCATGTCCATCGAGTCGGTGATGCCATCCAACCATCTTATCCTCCGTCGTCCCCTTCTCCTCCTGCCCCCAATCCTACCCAGCATCAGGGTCTTTTCAAATAAGTCATCTCTTCGCATGAGGTGGCCAAAGTATTGGAGTTTCAGCTTCAACATCAGCCCTTCCAATGAACACCGAGGATTGATCTCCTTTAGGATGGATTGATTGGATCTCCTTGCAGTCCAAGGGACTCTCAAGAGTCTTCTCCAACACCACAGTTCAAAAGCATCAATTCTTCGGTGCTCAGCTTTCATCACCATCCAACTCTTACATCCATAAATGACCACTGGAAAAACCATAGCCTTGACTAGATGGAATTTTGTTGGCAAAGTAATGTCTCTGCTTTTAAATATGCTATCTAGGTTGGCCATAACCTTCTTTCCAAGGAGTAAGCGTCTTTTAATTTCATGGCTGCAATCACCATCAGCAGTGATTTTGGAGCCCAAAAAATAAAGTCCGACACTGTTTCTACTGTTTCCCCATCTATTTGCCATGAAGTGATGGGAACAGATGCCATGATCTTAGTTTTCTGAACGTTGAGCTTTAAGCCAACTTTTTCACTCTCCCCTTTCACTTTCATCAAGAGGCTCTCTAGTTCTTCTTCACTTTCTTCCATAAGGGTGGTGTCATCCGCGTATCTGAGGTTATTGATATTTCTCCCGGCAATCTTGATTCCAGCTTGTGTTTCTTCCAGCCCAGCGTTTCTCATGATGTACTCTGCATAGAAGTTAAATAAGCAGGGTGACAATATACAGCCTTGACGTACTCCTTTTCCTATTTGGAACCAGTCTGTTTTTCCATGTCCAGTTCTAACTGTTGCTTCCTGACCTGCATACAGGTTTCTCAAGAGACAGGTGAGATGGTCTGGTATTCCCATCTCTTTCAGAATTTTCCAGTTTATTGTGATCCACACAGTCAAAGGCTTTGGCATAGTCAATAAAGCAGAAATAGATGTTTTTCTGGAACTCTCTTGCTTTTTCAATGATCCAGCGGATATTGGCAATTTGATCTCTGGTTCCTCTGCCTTTTCTAAAACCAGCTTGAACATCTGGAAGTTCATGGTTCATGTATTGCTGAAGCCTGGCTTGGAGAATTTTGAGCATTACTTTACTAGCATGTGAGATGAGTGCAATTGTGCGGTAGTTTGAGCATTCTTTGGCATTGCCTTTCTTTGGGATTGGAACGAAAACTGACCTTTTCCAGTCCTGTGACCACTGCTGAGTTTTCCAAATTTGCTTGCATATTGAGTGCAGCACTTTCACAGCATCACCTTTGAGGATTTGGAATAGCTCAACTGGAATTCCATCACTTCCACTAGCTTTGTTCATAGTGATGCTTTCTAAGGCCCACTTGATTTCACATTCCATGATGTCTGGCTCTAGGTGAGTGATCACACCATCATGATTATCTGGGTCATGAAGATCTTTTTTGTACAGTTCTTCTGTGTATTCTTGCCACCTCTTCTTAATATCTTCTGCTTCTGTTAGGTCCATACCATTTCTGTCCTATATCGAGCCTATCTTTGCATGAAATGTTCCTTTGGTATCTCTAATTTTCTTGAAGAGATATCTAGTTTTTCCCGATCTGTTGTTTTCCTCTATTTCTTTGCATTGATCGCTGAGGAAGGCTTTCTTATCTCTCCTTGCTATTCTTTGGAACTCTGCATTGAGACGGGAATGTCTTTCCTTTTCTCCTTTGCTTTTTGCTTCTCTTCTCTTCCCAGCTATCTGTAAGGCCTCCTCAGACAGCCATTTTGCTTTTTTGCATTTCTTTTCCATGGGGATTGTCTTGATCCCTGTCTGCTGTACAATGTCATGAACCTCTGTCCATAGTTCATCAGGCACTCTGTCTATCAGATCTAGTCCCTTAAATCTATTTGTCACTTCTACTGTATACTCATAAGGGATTTGATCTAGGTCATACCTGAATGGACTAGTGGTTTTCCCTACTTTCTTCAATTTAAGTCTGAATTTGGCAATAAGCAGTTCATGATCTGAGCCACAGTCTGCTCCCGGTCTTGTTTTTGCTGACTGTATGGAGCTTCTCCATCTTTGGCTGCAAAGAATATAATCAATCTGATTTCGGTTTGACCATCTGGTGATGTCCACGTGTAGAGTCTTCTCTTGTGTTGTTGGAAAAGGGTGTTTGCTATTACCAGTGCATTCTCTTGGCAGAACTCTATTAGCCTTTGCCCTGCTTCATTCTGTACTCCAGGTTCAGAAGTGGCAATTGGGATTTGGGGTCTTTTTTGTATGTTTTGTCCAGAATTTGCCCCAATTGTGCATGCACAGAGTTTTGTTTTGTTTTGTTTTCATTCTGGAGGACAGGTTTGTATTTTCTTGATGGAGGACAAGTTTATGCAGATGCCAGCATTGCAGCACTGCAGCAAAGGGTCCCAGATCCCAACCTGTCTCAGAATGTCTCATTTATTTGTTTTCATTGTCATCTTTGTGTCAGGTTTATGTTACATGAATTTTTTACAAGTATTATTTCATTTAATTTTTGTTTTCAAGAAACAATGCTAAAGAGAAACTTGAAGGTCAAGAAATTAACTTCTTCACTCGTCACTTAATTGACTAAATGGCAGAGCTGATATTTGAGCCCAATTGCTATGATTCCCAGTGCCTTACTCATCCCATGTTGCATAAATGCCCTCTACCCAAATTTCAAGGGCCTAAATAGAAGTCCACTTCAAATCATCACATCCTCTGGAAATCAGCCATTCAAGTAGATGTTTGCATTTGTTTCCTTGGCTACACAGGGTTTATGGGTAACATTTATAAGATTGTTGTTTCCATCATCAAGTTAAATAGAAGGGCTGAACACAAATCAAAACCAAAGCCAAAAACAACAAACAAAACAAAAAACCACTAAATACTTGAGGAACAAAATGTTCTGCAGTGCTGGGTAAGTACAGAATACAAAGTATCCACCGTATGCTGCATAGCCTGTAGACGTTTATAGAATAGCAGTCATGTGTCACTTCCATGCTGCATGCAAAGACTGGGTAGACGGTGAACTTGAATAAAATCACTGGGTATCTTTTGGCTTTGTTTCAGCTGGTAGATTCATGAGTAACCCAGTCACATAAGGCCAGAATCATGAAATATGCATGTCGTTGAACTATTTAGTCACATGTCACATTTTCTATTAACACATTCTCATTAGATTTTCTAAACACTATCAAGGCAGTTCATCCTTTCATGCTCCAGCTTAGCTCCTCCTGCCAGCTCCTCCTTCCATCACCACCACCCCCGCCCCGCTCCTCCACTCTTCCACACCCTCACCTCACCTCTCTGCTTCACCTCTCTGTTTTCCTCCTCTTTCCATGTCCGGTCTTTTCTCTT
This sequence comes from Giraffa tippelskirchi, assembly GCF_054371585.1. Taxonomy (NCBI): domain Eukaryota; kingdom Metazoa; phylum Chordata; class Mammalia; order Artiodactyla; family Giraffidae; genus Giraffa; species Giraffa tippelskirchi. The sequence goes on along the minus strand of NC_137279.1, from coordinate 146,471,587 downwards.
TAGTCATTATTTTCTGTACTTTATTGCACTACTTTCTTTAATTTATAGACTTCACTATTTTGATGCTCATCCTCTTTGCTTTCATTCAAAACAATATTCAAAATAAATGTTCCTAAATTAATATGACAGATTAGAAATTAGGCTGTACTTTTTAATGTTTCTTGAACTCTTCCATGTGACCTCATTAAAGCGTGTGTGGAAGACAGTAAAAGAATTTGCAAAGCAACTAGATGTGGATTCCAATCATAATTCTGACACTTTTACCAAATGTATAGCTTTAAGGAAAATTATTTTAAGTTTCTCAGCATTAATTCCTCAACTATAAAATGAAACGTTAATACCACCATGTAAGGCTACTATAGAAACATAATGAAATGAGGAATCAGAGCTACTAGCTGTGTTATCTTAAGGGAGTTACTTAACCTTTCTATGATTCAATTTCTTCATGTTTAAAATGGTATAATTATTATACCCACCTCAGTGGGTTATGTAACAGTTAGATAGGTTAACAAATATTACTTAGAACTATGCCTAGTGCATAGTTATATTTCAGTGTTACTTACTGTTATTACCTAATGCCTGACACCATGTCCAACATTGAAAGATCTCCTATAGATAGTTCTTTTCTACAAATGGGATGCTAGTAAATATTGTTGACTTGTCCAAAGGGAATAAGTGCTCCAGTGTAGAAGGCATAACTGGGCAGATATGGAACATATTAGAAAGATAGAATTGATAGGGCATAATGACTGACTTTTATGAGGGGACTGAAGGACAGGAAGCAATCAAGATTGGTTCCCTGGTTTTTAGTTGGGTAGCTCAGTTCATGGTGCTATCTTTCACTAAAAGAAAAGAAGCAAGTTCGGCCAAGGAGAGCTTAATATAGCGTATGATACAAAGACTAACAGCCCATGGCATTTAGCAGAAGAGAAGTTTACGGTGGAGAGAAGGTTTATTAGAGTGGCAGAGTAAAAGTGAGACTAGTGGGTTGAAGAGAGAATAGTCAGTAAAGAAGCAGCAGTAGTAAATTTAAGAAAACCCTTGAAGAATATGTCCCATGAAAGGGAGGCGAGAAATAGAATCTTGTCTAGAGAGTTACTTTGAAAAAAGCAGGATGTTGTATTAGTATCTATATTGATTATTCACAGTCATATTTCTTGAACTGCTATAATTTGTCAAGTCCTAGGGGGCAAAGTATAATAAAATGGTTTAAGAATAGTTTTAATATATCTCAGGGAAATAAGATATAGGAGAATAAGTAAGAAAAGAGCAAATACTAAATGCCAGATGTATGGAACTGAGCAATAGTGTTACAGGCATTCAGTGTCAGAGTCACTGATGTGGGCTAGAATATTTGGGTACGCTTGTTCTTGAATCAGCTAATAAATCAGGGACATGGAGAAAGGGTCAACCAGGTGAAGAACATGTCAGGCAGAGCAGTCAGAGAGATAAAGTGAGAAACGTTTGTTCAGCTCATCTCCTTGTCTTTAACAGAAAGGTGGGTTGTTCTAAAGCTTTGTCTGTGTTCAGCAGTTTAGTAGATACCAAATAAATATTAACCAAATATTTGGTAAATGCTGATTTTATAGGAAACACAAATAAGAATTTTCCTGGAATAAGGCTAGAAAGTGAAATCAAGGTCTTAAGTCTCAGAGAACTTACTCTGAGTCACAAATTTGGATCTATTATGGAAAATATAAAACAACAATTTGGTCAGAGTACCTACAGAATCAATTATATGAAATTTAGGAAAAGTCACTGCTGAATATAACCACCCCATAAAATCTCCAATCATTGTAATTCTTTCTTTACCATTAGTTCTCTAGTATCAAGAAGAAAATGTAATCCAATGAGAGTTTATTGATCACTAATAATTTCCCTGGTTCATGGATCTTGTGCCTGTGGAGTTTATAGTCATTCTGGGGTCGGGTGCTAGGAAAGCCAGGATGAGAAAAAAATCACTGGACTGGATGCTGGAAAATGGGGCTATTGATTGAGAGGAAAAGTTGGAAGTGAATTCAAACTTGAAAGAGACAACAAGAACAAAGTGAAGGAGAGCGGGAGGAAGGCCAAGGGGTGTGTGGGGACAGCCACTCAGCATTGACAAAGGGTTAGAACTAAAATAGCCCCAAACCTTCATGGCTGATGAGTTACCTATCTGTGACTAATACTCTAACCCATGGGGATAGACCATCTAGTGTCTTGAAAAAAACTAACGGCTCCTCTTCTCAGCAAGGGAAGAGGAGCAGAACGATTCAGAGAGTTAAAAAGATAAAATAAAATAGACTCATTCATTTCTTTTGAATTTTCAAAGTGTTCTTGAAGGAAGGCACGCGGGATTAAGTACATTTTTAACCTGCCCTTTTGCAGAGACACGGGCATTTAGTCTCCCTGTGCTCACGGAGAGGGCTGAAGATACCATAGTAAAAGCCATAGCGTCCGATTAGTCCGGCAGGTCAGAGGTTTCCTTTCCTGACTTAGCTACAAATCCCTGCTTCCCGGAGGACCGCAAACAAGTTCCCCTGGAGCCACGCTTGTTTAAATACTCATCTGTGGCTCATTCTGAGAGTTAGAAAGAGACACTCAGAGGTCAAGCTCCGCAGGAGCGCAGCCTCTGTTTGTCAGAGATAGAGCCTCCTCGCCTGCTCTCAGGGAGCCTTATTTGTTGATAAAGCCCAGCTCTCCTCTCAGCTGTTATTTTTAAGCTCAGCTCTCCTCTGCTCAACACGTGTACACCTACTTCAGGGTCTTTTAACAGGAAACTTGCCACATAATCAATGGTGTTTGCATGCCAAAGTCAGATATTTTTCTTCTCTTGCTTTCTCATATATTTCAATTCTTATTCTGCCCTCTCTCTGGCCTTTTCTTTTTTCCCCCATCAGTGTCTAGGATCTAATTTTAACATGCAGAGATAGAGGGTTTTCACAGATCTTTTGTGTCTGAGTGTTGAATAGATGCTCAGAAGACCCAACACTCCCAAAGAGTTGGCACTGATCCCCTGGAGGAGGACATGGCAATTCACTCCAGTATTCTCACCTGGAAAATTCCAAGGACAGTGGAGACTCACCAGCTGGCAAAGAGTAGGACATGGATGAGCAACTAACACTTTCACTTTAACTGTTCTCTTAAACGTGGGTGAGAAGAGTCCTATCACACTTTGGGTACAAGTGAGTCTGGGTTGTCTGTAGTTGGTCTACATCTCTGAATTTAACATGAACTGGAGACTTGCTTGGATCCTTAGAGATCAGGAAAAATGAAGTAAGTGAGGCAAGAATATGAATAGTTTTTAGTCAGGAGATCCAATAGTGACCTTGACGGAAAACAACACTTCAAATTCTTTCTTTATGAACAGATCATTTAGTAATTTCTAATATCCTTTCAAATTCTAAAATACTGTTTGCTCTATCTCTTGCTTGTCCTAAGTACCCCTAGTTCTTGTTTTCATATTATAGTCCATGTTCTGTTTTGACAGACTCATGTTCTCTCCTCACAGGTAAATAAATGTCCAGTGCATTTCAGAGTGTTCATACAAAGTAGGATTTGCATGTGGACTTAGAAGTTTTGGGTATTATTAAATATCAGCATGTTCACTACTTGCAGGGCAGCAATAGAGACACAGACATAGAGAATAGACTTACGGACATAGGCAGGAGGAAGGAGAGGGCAGGACGAATGGAAAGAGTATCATGGAAGCATATACACTACCATATGTGTGATCGATAACCAGTGGGAACTTGATGTGTGACTCAGTTCAGTTCAGTCGCTCAGTCGTGTCCAACTCTCTGCGACCCCATGAATTGCAGCACGCCAGGCCTCTCTGTCCATCACCAACTCCCGGAGTCCACCTATACCCATGTTCATCGAGTCGGTGATGCCATCCAACCATCTCATCCTCTGTCGTCCCCTTCTCCTCCCGCACCCAATCCTACCCAGCATTAGGGTCTTTTCCAATGAGTCAACTCTTCGCATGAGGTGGCCAAAGTATTGGAGTTTCAGCTTCAACATCAGGCCTTCCAATGAACACCCAGGATTGATCTCTTTTAGGATGGATTGATTGGATCTCCTTGCAGTCCAAGGGACTCTCAAGAGTCTTCTCCAACACCACAGCTCAAAAGCATCAATTCTGCGGCACTCAGCTTTCTTCACCGTCCAACTCTCACATCCATACATGACCACTGGAAAAACCATAGCCTTGACTAGACGGACTTTTGTTGGCAAAGTAATGTCTCTGCTTTTAAATATGCTATCTGATGTGTGACTCAGGGAACTCAAACTGCACTTCTGTAGCAACGTAGAGGGGTAGAAAGGGGTGAGAGGGCAGAGGGAGGTCCGAGAGAGAGAGGACATATGTATACCTATGGCCAGCTAATGTTGATATATGGCAGAGGCCAGCACAATATTGTGAAGCAATTATCCTTCAATTAAAAATAAATAAACTTTAAAAATCAGAGTGTTCAAAATGGATAACCAACAAGTTCCTACTGTATAGCACAGGGAACTCTGCTCAATGTTACATAGCAGCTTGGATGGGAGGGGAGTTTGGGGGAGTATGCCTACATGTATATGTATGTTTGAGTGGCTGAGTCCCTTTGCTTTCCACCTGAAATTATCACAGCATTGTTAATCCGCTACACTCCAATATAAAATAAAGTTTAAAAAAAATCCATGTGTTCAGAAAAATGACTGGGAAGGAGCATTTAAATGATAGTAGAAGTAGCAAAAGCTGGAAATTTTTCAATGCTTTTGGTTTTCTGGTTTTATTTTGGTAATCAGGTTAGTTAACTATTACTTGTCTAACTCTTTGTTAAGTAATAATTAACTAACTCTTTGATATTGTACATCTTTGAATTTTCATCCTTCCTCAAAATTTTGACCATGTGCTTTGTGGGAGAAAATGTCCCCCACTGTCCTGTGACACCCCCACCCCCACCACCAAAAACATGGGTTTCACAACCAACTGTCTGAAGGCAAAACTCTCTGCTCATCCATGGTCCCAGTGCATTAGGAAAATGTTAGACTCTGTGGAGAAAATGTAGTCAATATGATGTTTTCCAATATTCCCTTTCTCAATTTTGAATTAAAATAAAACAAATGATATATAATGAACACATAGCTGTTGATGCCTGTGATATTGATTGTCACTTTCTCATTTAAAAAGGTTCCATTTTGCAGTTTGCATATGTCAGATTCCTCATAAGATTATGCCCTGTTAAGAAGTTAATAAGCAGTACAGTTAGCCATACATAGAAATGTAAATCATACTTGATTGCTATTCTAGGGCACTAGCTTGCAGAAACTTCATATCAATAGTGTGTGTGTATATATGTGTGCGTGTGTGTGTGTGTGTGTGTGTGTGTGTGTGTGTCTTTGTGGGTAGACTTATTCAGTCATTCTCACGGCTCCACTTGTTTTTCATGGTGCTGAGCAAACAGTGAGTGAGTGAAAAGTATGGAGTTTTTTCACATTACCCTCAATAAATGGGTTTAACCACAATACAAATCTTATAATCCACCTCTTCAATCCCTCTGGCAATGGGACAAATCCAGTAGCTTTAGAAGTAAGCCTTCAAATATACTTCTACTGACAGACTGGAGCTTGTTTTAAGAAAAGTCAAGGTTCTGCTGTCCTCTGCGTTTATTGGAGTTTTCTGTTTCCATGGTTTCCAAGAGTTCACTGAAAATTAGCCTTTCAGTGTTTAGAAGTTCAAGATATGGGACTTTAGTGAAGTCCTTCTCTCTTACCTTGATTGTGTTCAAGATCAGCATATTGCTATTCATGAATAAGCTTAAGGGGCTATTGTTCTGTAAACATGGTTCTTCCCTGCATGGCTTTTCCAAAGGACCAAGGGTAGATACAAGTCAGTTTGTATAAAGTCAAACCAGGGTCACTTTTTGGCAGCATGAAAAAATAAAATTACTGTTCTTATTTTTAGTGAAGAACTACCTTCAAAGAGATTAATAGAGAGATATAAGCTTAGACTTCTCTGGTCTTTGGCAAGGAGGGTACCCTGATGAAATAAAATCTTAAAAATTGGGTTTCAGAGGCATCATACTTCTTGCAGAAGATTGACAACAGAATTTCGTGGTTGTGGTAGGCATCTCAGAATAGTTTCTATTGAGCCCCAGAGTACAAAGGAAGCATAAAAAATATATGTAGAGACTTTATTTGGCTATGAAGCAGAGTATGTGATTTCTGATGTTATTGTATGATTGTTACCAGGTTTCTACATGAAGCCTAAATCGTGGAACTCTCAGGTGGTTGATGAGGGTCCTGTTACCAAATAACATACATACTAAGTGACTATCAATAATTTCTCTAAACCCAAATGTGCTATCCCCATTATCTGGGGCTCAAACCCAAGACTTTCAACAGTTACCACTCATGAAAATAATGAGTTTTTGATTAGTTGTTGTTATCTAATGAAGTAAGAAGCAGAGGTAGAAAGATATGCCCCTAAAAAGGGTGACTATGAGAATATGTCTCAACTACAAGAAGCTAATTTAGATGACTTGGAAGTATATTTTTAGGAAAGGGTACAAAGTTCCAAAGCAAGTAAATGTGAGTTGCACTGCATTTCAAGAGTCCAGTTAGTACCTTGGATTACACTTAAATTGGAAGCAGTTCAGAGTATGGGGGTCACATATTCAGAGGTAAAGGATCCATACTGAGTTTGGCAGTGGTAAAGGTTCAAGGATGGCTGGTGAGGAGACAGTAATAATGTGATTGCCTATGCTGGAGGTCAAGAGGGCAGTGCTCCCCAGAGAGCGGTCTTTAGCAGGAAGAGAGTCCTGGACCTTCATGTAGTACCACCGTACCACTGGCAAAATGTGACAGCAGGCAGTTCCAGGACTCCTCAGCATCAGGTCTGAGTGATTGCTTGTCAAACAGATGTGTTTGTAAACTAATGACTTTCACAGTGTGATGAGATTGCAAATGAAGCCTAATTGCTTCCACTGATTTAACCCTTGGAATGCTTCCAGGCATGCCGACAGCCATGTGTCTTTAATCATGTAAGTTAATCACCTTCAGGCATAGAACAGAAAACAGTGGCTTTGGGGAAGTCTGGGATGCATTTCTGTTCTGTTAGATTTACAGTTCTGGGGCTGTCATCTCTTCAAATAAGGACATTGAGAGGTTGGCCATGGTGCCCTTAAACTAGTGTTTGTTAGTAGCAGCTGACATAGGCAATTACATGGTTCTATAATTCAGAAAAAAATGAATTAATATTTATGTGATTTTTAAAAGTGACTTAAAAAAACTCTTAATGGCAGTGAAGTGAGAGTTGCAAGTCACCTTGATCCTTCTAAAGCCACTATGAACCTTCAGTCTGGCTCTGGAAGAAAGTCAGAATTGGAAAATGGTCTAATAATCAGGCCAGTCTGATTAATAGTGACAATTAGTATTGGACTATAGTGCATAACCAACTGATTATGAATCATTTGAGCACTTTAGGTAAATTTTCAATACAGGCAATTAAAATGAAAAGACTCATGATGCTTACATAATGACTTCATTAAATTAATTCAGTTATGAAGTTAGAGAAAATTTTCTTTTGTTGCAAGGAACCAGCAAAATTTAACTTCCATTTATTTGTGTTAAAAAGAAAATTGAAGAAAACACTCAAACGATATAAATACACAGACTCAGACACACACACATCACATTGAAAACAGCTTATTCTCTTTTCTGAAAGTGAACTGTGTTACTGTAGAAGACAGAACTGAAGGTCAGAGCATCAGTTGTATTCACATCACTTATTTGTATGAAGTAAACCTTGCCCTCAGTTATACTCTGTATTCTGCTAAGTGCATGTATTGTTAAGGTTAAAAGAACTTCATTGTAGAGTGATCTGTAAAGGATAGAACTTCAAAGAGATAAATACTCAGTTCTGTTACATAAACAATTGACCCAAATCATTTGCTTTCTGATGAAAGACAAACCTAGAGTCAAGTCCAAATATTGCAGTATCAACGTAGTCAGGGGAACAAAGATGCCTTTATTTGAAATGCAGTCATTCAATCAAGTAGTGATAGTCTTGTAGACTTAGACAATGAGAACGGAAGGAGAAGAGATTCTAAGGCCAAGAGTGAGTTGAAATATTTCATAAGTCAGTTTCTATTGTGGTTTTGATTCAGGACTCCTATATGGCTGTGTAGTTTGTACAGCACATTTGCATTTAAGTCATACAAATACTCCGTAAGCTAGGTCTTATGTTTATTAATTATAAACAAAACCTATTTAGAAGTTTACAGTTTACAAAATGGAGAAGGAAATGGCAACCCACTCCAGTACTTTTGCCTGGAGAATCCCATGGACAGGGGAGCTTGGTAGGCTACAGTCCATGGGGTCGTGAAAAGTCAGACACGACTGAGCGACTTCACTTTCACTTTTCACTTTCATGCATTGGAGAAGGAAATGGCAACCCACTCCAGTATTCTTGCCTGGAGAATCTCAGGGACAGGGGGGCCTGGTGGGTTGCCCTCTATGGGGTCGCACAGAGTCGGACACTACTGAAGCGACTTAGCAGTGGCAGCAGCAGCAGTTTACAAACTCCCACGTGTTATCTCTTTTTAATTTCCTCATTCACCTCACAATTTTTAAAGATAGGAAAGGAAGACTCAAAAAGTTGAAGTATTATTAAATTTGATGTTATGTGTTATAATTTACTCACTGGACTAGAAACAGCAAAACCAGGCATCCTGAATATGGGTCCTTGTCCTACCATACTACCTCTTATCCCTCTTATTCCCAAGTTCCTTTCTTCTCCTTTGTTAACGATCTTTTTCAGGATTAATTCTTACAGTTACTGTATTCTTCTCCGGGTCTTTCACAATGAAAACTGCTTTAAATTCTAGCTTGTGGTGATAAAGTTTATCTCTTTGAGTCTGCATTGCATTTCCAATCAGACTGCCTTCTCTTTGAAGGCAGACACTGCAGTTTCTCGCACAAAAAACTAAGCCTTTAGAGCAGAAAGAGTAAAGCTGAGCAGTGCTCATGGAGGTGACCATCATTGCAGCTTATCATTTCTCCTACAACACAAGATGACCCATGGTGGCAAGGAAGCGTTCTGAGCTGCTGACACTGCCAAGGTGACCCGGCACACTTGTCAGGCAAGCAGCTTGCTTCTGAGCTTCAGCCTTGCTTGTCACAACAAAATCAAAAGTTAGCAAATAACATGGACTTTAAAAATCATACCCACTTAGATTAAATCAAAATGATAAATCCAGAAATACCAAAAATTACTGTAAGAATTAAGGACTTGTGGACCTCTATCTGGGGTTTCCCAGGTGGCACTAGTGGCAAAGAACCCACCTGCCAATGCAGGAGATGTAAGAGATGCTGGTTCAATCCCTGGGTCAGGAAGATTCCCTGGAGGAGGGTATGGAAATGCATTCCAGCATTATTGCCTAGAGAATCCCATGGACAGAGGAACCTGGTTTGCTATAGTCCTTGGGGTCACAAAGAGTCAGACATGACTGAAATGACTTAACATGGACATTTAACTACTCGTTTTAGTGGTTTACCAAACTCACTGCTATATAGAGAGTGATCCTTGGTGGTACTTCACCTTAAACTACATGTCTTGAGAATTTAGGAGACAAGCATGTCTATAGGTGGACATGGGTGCTATCGTGTGTACAGATTGGTATATTACAGTGGCTCTTCTCCATTTCCTGCTTCCTCTCAGAGTATCCCATCTCATGTCCTGCCCCTTACCTGGCCTGGGTTACTTTCCCAGGAGGAAAGATTTGAGCTAAGGTGCTCAAATCAGTCAGTAACGCCAGCAGTTACTGACTGGTTTGTTTATCTATCAAGTTCAAATCAAAAGGGTCTGACCTCACAGGCCTGTTTCCACCAGATGTTACCATGTGGTGAAGGTGCTCTGTAAAGCATCAACGTAACCGCAGACTGCCTCTCCCCAGAACCTTCAGCAAAAGCAAAGAGATAAAATGAACCTCCCAAATGGTCTTCTAGGGGAGAGGAAGTTTCAGGATTCCCATAACTGTTGTTTTGTTTCTCTCTTCTGATCCTGATGACAGTATCCAAGGCACTGGCATTCTTCCCGTGTCTGGCTTACTCCCCAGGTCCGATTGCAAGTCCCAGTTCACAGTGACCGTGCTTTATTCCTACATATGACCATAAATCATACTCTGAAAGGGAGGAAGGTTAGTCTTTGCCTGCTGTGTCTTGGTACAGAGGTATATTAGATTACATTCCATGTACCTTGTTGACTTCAGTCTCATTACCTTATAGTCATATATCAAGCACAAGTATTTTGGACACTAGTTGATAGACCTCTCACCTCTCTCTGTCTCTCTCTCTCTGTTTTTCTCCTGGCCATACTACATAACATATGGCATATGGGATCTTAGTTCCCCAACCAGGGATGGAACCTGCAGTGGAAGCATGGTGTCTTAACCACTGGACCACAAGGGAAGTCCTCATAGACCTGTGTGTGTGTGTGTGTGTGTGTGTGTGTGTGTGTTTAGTCGCTCAGTCGTGTCTGACTCTTTGCAACCCCATGGACTGTAGTCCATCAGGCTTCTCTGTCCATGGAATTTTTCCAGCAAGAATACTGGAGCAGGTTGTCATTTCCTACTCCAGGGGATCTTCCTGACCCAGGGATCAAACCCAAGTCTCTTGCATCTCGGCCACTGGCAGGCAGGTTCTTTACCTATCAAACAAAATTTCTGGAATTTCTGTCCAGATATCTGGACATAGCAGTTTTGGCTCCTCAGGGTCCATCTAGATGCAAGGATCGGCTTCTCCTAGAAAGTTTATCCTAGAAACTTTCTCCTGAAAGTTTTCTCCTAGAAAACTCAGTGATAACCTTGAATTCATCACTAATAATTATCATACCACTTCTATTATAGCAGCTGTGTCACTCCAAGGTCTTCCCTCTCCCTAGGAGCCCTCCACTCTGATGCTGGTGACCCATCAGATGACCTCACTGACATAATACCTGCCAGGAGGCCTTGATGTCTCATTGATTAGCACAAATCCCATCAATTTCATCCCTACCTGCCCCTTCCATTTATTTCACTCTAAATAGGAAGTATGGCTTAGCAGTAACTAACTAAAAAATAGATGAATCTTAAAGGAGCAGCCCCAGCAAGATAGTAGGTGCTGGAGCGGCAGCTGTGCAGCACTGGAGTGGCAGCAGCACGGCTCTGGAGCTATTTTGAGGAGATACCCCACATCCAAGAGCAAAGGAGAAGCCCAAGAAAGATGGTAGGAGGGGCAAAATTGCATTTAGAATCAAACCCCATACCCACCAGAGATGCTCAGGGGGCTCAAACAAACCTTGTTTGCACCAGGACCCAGAAACCCCACAGAGACTGAGACAGAACTGTGTTTGAGCATCCCTGTGGAGGTACGGGTGAGCAGTGGAGTGCCACAGGGCCAGGGGCCCTGGGTGCAGCAGACCTGGGTATGGTATAAGCCCTCCTGGAAGAAGTCACCATTACCCCAACCATAGAGCTGCCAGAACTTACACAGGACTGGGGAAACAGACTCTTGGAGGGCACAAACAGAACCTTGTGTCACGAGGACCCAGGAGAAAGGAGCAGTGACCCCAGAAGAGACTGACACAGACTTGTCCATGAGTATCCAGGAGTCTTGGGTGGAGGAGGAGGTCAGCAGTGGCCTGCTGCAGGGTTGGGGGCACTGAGTGTAGCACTGTATGCATGGGACCTTTTGAAGGAGATAGCCATTATCTCCGTTACCTCCACCATAGTTTGGCCCCAGGTAGATAACAGGGAGAGAACACAGCCCCCCCATCAACAGAAAATTGGACTAAAGATTTACTGAGCATGGCCCTGCCCATCAAAACAAGACCCAGATTCCCCCTCAGTCAGTCTCTCCTATCAGGAAGCTTCCATAAACCTCTTATCCTTCTCCATCAGAGGGCAGACAGACTGAAAACCACATCACAGAAAACTAACCAATCTGATCACATGGACCACACACAGCCTTGTCTAACTCAATGAAACTGTGAGCCATGCCATGTAGGGCCAACCAAGATGGACAGGTCATGGTGGAGAGTTCTGACAAAACATGGTATACCGGAGAAGGGAATGGCAAACCACTTCAGTATTCTTGCTTTGAGAAGAACCTCATGAAAAGTATGAAAAGGTAAAAACATAGGACATTGAAAGATGAACTCCCCAGGTGAGTGGTGCCCAATGTTACTGGAGATCAGTGGGGAAACGACTCCAGAAAGAATGAAGAGATAGAGCCAAAGCAAAAACAACACCCAGTTATGGATGTGACTGGTGATGGAAGTAAAGTCTGATGCTGTAAAAAGCAATATTGCATAGGAACCTACAATATTAGATCCATGAATCAAGTCAAATTGGAAGTGGTCAAGTAGGAGATGGCAAGAGTGAACATCAACATTTTAGGAATCAGCAAACTAAAATGGACTGGAATGAGTTAATTTAACTCAAATCACCATTATATCTACTACTGTGGGCAAGAATCCCTTAGAAGAATTGGAGTAGCCATCATAGTCAACAGAAGACTCCGGGATGCAGTACCTGGATGCAGTCTCAAAAAGGACAAAATGATCTCTGTTCTTTTTCAAGGCAAACCATTCAATATCACGGTAATCCAAGTCTATATCCTCACCAGTAATGCTGAAGAAGCTGAAGTTGAATGGTTCTATGAAGACCTACAAGACCTTCTAGAACTAGCACCCAAAAAAGATGTCCTTTTCATCATAGGGGACTGGAATGCAAAAGTAGAAAGTCAAGAAATACCTGGAGTAACAGGCAAGTTTGGCCTTGGAGTACAGTATGAAGCAGGGCAAAGGCTAATAGTTTTTTGCCAAGAGAACGCACTGATCATAGCAAACAACCTCTTCCAACAACACAAGAGAAGATTCTACACATGGATATCACCAGATGGTCAATAACAAAATCAGATTGATTATATTCTTTGCAGCCACAGATGAAGAAGCCCTATACAGTCAGCAAAAACAAGACCGGGAGCTGACTGTGGCTCAGATCGTGAACTCCTTATTGCAAAATTGAGACTTAAATTGAAGAAAGTAGGGAATATCACTAACCGTTCAGGTATGACCTAAATCAAATCCCTTACAGTGTAAGTGACAAATAGATTCAAGGAATTAGATCTGATAGACAGAGTGCCTGAAGAACTATGAATGGAGTTTTGTGACATTGTACAGGAGGCAGCGATAAAGACCATCCCTAAGGAAAAGAAATGCAAAAAGGCAAAATGGTTGTCTGAGGAGGCCTTACAAATAGCTGTGAAAAGAGAAGCAAAAAGCAAAGTAGAAAAGGAAAGATATACCCATTTGAATGCAGAGTTCCAAAGAATAGCAAGGAAAAATAAGAAAGACTTCCTTAGTGATCAGTGCAAAGAAGTACAGGAAAACAATAGAATGGGAAAAACTAGAGATCTCTTTAAGAAAATTAGAGATACCAGGGGAACATTTCATGCAAAGATGGGCACAAAAAAAGAAAGAAATGGTATGAACCTAACAGGAGCAGAAAATATTAAGAAGAGGTGGCAAGAATACGCAGAAGAACTGTACAAAAAAGTTCTTCACAGCCCAGATAATCATGATGGTGTGATCACTCACCTAGAGCCAGACATCCTGGAATGTGAAGTCAAGTGGGCCTTAGAAAGCATTGCTATGAGCAAAGCTAGTGAATTCCAGTTGAGCTATTTCAAATCCTAAAATATGATGCTGTGAAAGTGCTACACTCAATATGCCAGCAAATTTGGAAAACTCAGCAGTGGCCACAGGACCGGTAAAGGTCAGTTTTGATTCCAGTCCCAAAGAAAGGCAATGCCAAAGAATATTGAAAGTACTGCAAAATTGCACTCATCTCACATGCTAGAAAAGTAATGCTCAAAATTCTCCAAGCCAGGCTTCAGCAGTATGTGAACCATGAACTCCCAGATGTTCAAGCTGGTTTTAGTAAAGGCAGAGGAACGATAAATCAAATTGCCAACATCCGTTGGATCATCAAAAAAGCAGGAGAGTTCCAGAAAAACATCTGCTTAATGACTATGCCAAAGACTTTGACTGTGTCGATCACAGCAAACTGTGGAAAATTCTGAAAGAGATGGGAATACCAGACCACCTTACCTGCCTCTTGAGAAGTCTGTATGCAGGTCAGGAAGCAATAGTTGGAACTGGACATGGAACAACAGACTGGTTCCAAATAGGGAAAGGAGTACATCAAGGCTGTATATTGTCACCCTGCTTATTTAACTTCTATGCAGAGTACATCATGAGAAACGCTGGGCTGGAAGAAGCACAAGCTGGAATCAAGATCACCAGGAGTAATATCCATAACCTCAAACATGCAGATGACACCACCCTTATGGCAGAAAGTGAAGAACTAAAGAGCCTCTTGATGAAAGTGAAAGAAGAGAGTGAAAACGTTGGCTTAAAGCTCAACATTCAGAAAACTAAGATCATGGCATCTGGTCCCATCACTTCATGGCAAATAAGTGGAGAAACAATGGAAACAGTGTCAGACTTTATTTTTTTGGGCTCCAAAATCGCTGCAGATGGTGATTGCAGCCATGAAATTAAAAGATGCTTGCTCCTGGAAGAAAAGCTATGACCAACCTATACAGCATATTAAAAAGCAGAGACATTAATTTGTCAACAAAGGTCTGTCTAGTCAAGGCTATGGTTTTCCCAGTGATCATGTATGGATGTGAGAGTTGGACTATAAAGAAAGCTGAGCGCCGAAGAATTGATGTTTTTGAACTGTGGTGTTTGAGAAGACTCCTGAGAGTCCCTTGGACAGCCAGGAGATCCAACCAGTCCATCCTAAAGGAAATCAGTCATGAATATTCATTGGAAGAACTGATGCTGAATCTGAAACTCCAATACTTTGGCCACCTGATGTGAAGAACTGACTCATTGGGAAAGACACTGATGCTGGGAAAGATTGAAGGCAGGAGGAGAAGGGGATGACAGAGGATGAGATGGTTGAATGGCATCACCAACTCAATGGACATGAGTTTGAGTAAGCTCTGGGAGTTGTTGTTAGACAGGGAGGTCTGGTGTGCTGCAGTCGCTGGGGTCGCAAAGAGCCAGATACCACTGAGTGACTGAACTGAAAGGTAATTCTATTTTCTCTGTTACTGAGCATTTAAAGAAGAAATAGATAAATCCAAAAGACTATCTTGAGGTGGAAAAATCATCTCATTATATTCCAGCACTTCCCAAAGTGCTCTCATTCTGCAATGACATTTTCATAGCATTTTTTTTTTTTTGACATTTCGCCCCATTTGCTGCTATGAACACACATTGTCTTTAGGTTCCTAAATTGTCATGGCATCTTTGTTTTGTTTAATTTGCTATTGTTTGTTAAGGACACAAGAGTTCACTTTGAATGTTATTTCAGTTTAATAAAAATAATAGCTATTTATTTGGTAAGTCCAATATTGCCAAGCGCAGAAATCACTTTAGTCAAGTTCCACAGCCTCCCAAGTCAGCCACTATCATTTTCATAAAAAAAATTCACAGGATATTTTGTAAGACAGCCATCTCTCACTGGATATGTTATTGCTTTCTGCTTAAGAATTCCAAACTAGAAAACTTAAAGGTTATCCTAAGTTTTTTTGTTCCCTTTTGTTCTCTATAGCTATGCTGTCCCAAGACCTAGACTCTTTCAAATATGTTGATGGATTCATACTATCTTTTTTGTTTTGTTTTATTTTCCACTTTACCTTATTGCTTTTGTTTTTCAGTATCAAAACCCTCAAATCATTTTTGAACACTAGTCCCTTGCTTTCAGAGTACTGCACCCTCTACATAAAACCTGCTAGCTTTTTGTATCAAGTCTGGAACTCCCTCTCTGACTTTCAAATTCCATTGTAGTCTAACACCACCACCAGTCAATTCCCCCCGTCCCCCCATTATTCTCCAGTATGTAGTCTCCAATTTAGTAAGTATATTCTTCTTTTATTCGCATTAAAGACTACACACATTCCCAATCCTTGGCATTTACCAAGATTTTCCCTGACCTACACTTCTTTCCCGCTTTGTCTCTGCCTCATTTCCCCCTCACTTCACTGTAAGCTTTGCCTGTCTTGGTCACCACCATTCCAAGGGTACAGGAAATTTTCTAGCACATCATCAGATCTCAGTCAATATTTGTAGACTTTCTGAATGCCCCTCAAGGCTCACTTCAAAACTAATTTCTTTTATAATTACACTATTTTCTTTAAGTTCTTATATACCCACACTCATCTAAGCTTTCATCAACTGATTATAAAGTCACTGAAGATGGAATCTATAATGTGCATCACTTAGCATCTCTCATAGTGTCCTTTTTTAAAAAACAACATATACTTATTATTTTACATTTGTGGAAGTCAGAGGATCAAAATCAGTTTTACTGGGCTAACCTTAAAAAAATCATCAGAGACAGTACCTTGTGTAGCCTCTAGTAGAGAGAATCAGTTCCTGGCTTCTTTCCACTTCCAGAAGTTGTGATAGTCATTGGCTTCTGAATGGTTTACTCTGCTTTTTGTCTCCATCATCACTTTGCTTTATGATTGCTAAATCAGTCCAATGTTTGCATATATTTATATGGTTTGATCTCTCTTTGCTGAAAAACCCAAGCAAATGCAACCATTATTACTTGAAAGCCACTGGAGAAATAAGAAAAGAACTAAAAAAAGAAAAATAACCTTGAGTTATTCTTCTTTTATGTTTTGTCATTATTCTTCTCTTAAAGTTCAGGTCATCAAAAAAGTGGTGCTTAAAAGGCTGAGGTTTCTAAGGCAAAGTCAGTTAGCAGGGTTCATATAACTTCGCTATTGAATTTGTGTTATCCTAAAATTAAATTAGTTATATAAGATTTTGACTTAAAATATAGATATAGGAAAAACCTCTCTTGGGAATGTCCTACAATCTTAACAAAAAATGTTTAAAACTTTATTAGAGTATAGTTGATTTATAATGTTGTGTTAGTTTCAGGTATACAGCAAAATGGTTCAGTTATTGGTATACATATATTCACTCATAGGTTCTTTTCCCATATAAGCCATTGCAGACTATTGGGTAGAGTTCCCTGTACTACACAGTAGATTCTTATTAGTTATCTATTTTATATATAGTAGTGTATATATGTCAATCCCAATCTCTCATTTTTGTCCCTCCTTGCTCCTTACCCCTGTTAACCATAAGTGTGTTTGAGTAAGCTCTGGGAGTTGGTGATGGACAGGGAAGCCTGGTGTACTGCAGTGCCTGGGGTCGCAAAGAGTCGGACACAACTGAGAGACTGAACTGAACGGAACTGAACTCTATTTCTGTTTTGTAGATAAGTTCATTTGTACCTTGTATTAGATTCCACATATAAACAATATCATATGATATTTGTCTTACTATGTCTGACTTATTTCACTCAGTATGACAATCTCTAGGTCCATCCATGTTGCTGCAAACAGCTTTATTTCATTATTTTTATAACTGAGTGATATTCCATTGTATATAGTCACATTATCTTTATCCATTCTGCTGTTCATGGACATTTAGGTTGCTTCCATGTCCTGGCTATTGTAAACAGTGCTGCCGTGAACACTGGGGTGCATGAATCTTTTCTCTGGTGCATGCATGGTTTTCTCTGGATATATGCCTTGGAGTGGGGTTGCTGGATCATATGATGGCTCTACTTTTAGGTTTTTAAGGAACCTCTATATTGTTCTTCATAGTGTCTGTACCAATCTACATTCCCACCAACAGTGTGTCTTGATAATGTGAAGAAAGTAAATACCATGCATTGGGGGAAGGTCCATAATATGAAACATAAAATTCACTGTCATCTACTATTTGCCAGGGACTTTTCTAAAATCTGAGATGCTGGCCTCAATGAACTGGATTCAATATCTTCACTGCCCCTGTGGTGGTGCAGGTGCTCGGTTGTGTCCGACTCTTTGCAACCCCATGGACTGTAGCCCACAAGGCTCCTCTGTCCATGGAATTTTCCAGGCAATAATACTGGAGAGAGTTGCCATTTCCTACTCCAGGGAATCTTCCCAACCTAGAGACTGAACCCATGTCTCTTGCATCTCCTACATTGACAGGGGGATTCTTCACCACTGTGCCACCTGGGAATCCTCACTGTCCCAAGCTACTTACATAACATCTGTCAATATACTTTGATTCTCTGAGATTTGGGCTTCACTTCTGAAACTAAGAGGGTTAAACTAGGTTAGTTCTAGTTTATCTTCCAATCTTACAAGTATATGAAATATAAGTATTTATAAGGTGATGACTGATATTCAATAAGTTCAAACTACCTCACAAAACATAGTCTACTGGAGAAGGAAATGGTAAACCACTTCAGCATTCTTGCCTTGAGAACCCCATGAATAGTATGAAAAGGCAAAAAGATATGACACAGAAAGATTAACTCTCCAGGTCACTAGGTGCCCAATATGCTACTGGAGATCAGTGGAGAAATAGCTCCAGAAGGATGAAGAGCCTGAGCCAAAGTGGAAACAAGACCCCATTTTGGATGTGTCTGGTGGTGAAAGTAAAGGTAGATGCTGTAAAGAACAATATTTCATAGGAACCTGGAATGTTAGGTCCATGAATCAAGGCAGTCTCAAAATGACAGAGTGATCTCTGTTCATTTCCAAGGCAAAACGTTCATTATCACAGTAATTCAAGTCTATGCCCCAACCACTAATGCTGGAGAACCTGGCGTTGAACAGTTCTCTGAAGACCTACAAGACCTTCTAGAACTAATACCAAAAAAAAAAAAATGTCATTTTCATCAGAGCAGACTGGAATGCAAAAGTAGGAAGTCAAGATATATCAGGAGTAACAGGCAAGTTTGGCCTTGGAGTACAAAATGAAGCAGGGCAAAGTATAAGAGTTTTGCCAAGTTATACTGGTCATAGCAAACACACTCTTCCAACAACACAAGAGATGGCTCTACAAATGGACATCACTAGATGGTCAATACTGAAATCAGATCGATTATATGCTTTGCAGCCGAAGATGGAGAAGCTCTATATGTCAGCAAAAACAAGACTCAGATCTGACTGTGGCTCAGATCATGAACTCCTTATTGTCAAATTCAGACTTAAATTGAAGAAAGTAGGGAAAACCACTAGGCGGTTAAGTATGATCTAAATCAAATCCCTTACAATTATATAGTAGAAGTGACAAATAAAATTCAAGGGATTAGATCTGATAGACAGAGTGCCTGAAAAACTATTGACGGAGGTTCATGACATTGTATAGGAGGCAGTGATGAAGACCATCCCCAAGGGGGAAAAAAAATGCAAAAAGGCTGTCTGAGAAGGCCTTACTAATAGCTGAACAAAGAAGAGAAGCGAAAGGCAAAAGAGAAAAGATATACCTATATGAATGCAGAGTTCCAAAGAATAGCAAGGAGAGATAAGAAAGCCTTCCTCAGTGATCAGTGCAAAGAAATAGAGGAAAACAATAGAACGGGAAAGACTAGAGATCTCTTCAAGAAAATTAGAGATACCAAAGGAACATTTCATGCAAAGATGGGCACAATAAAGGACAGAAATGGTATGGACCTAACAGGAGCAGAAGATATTAAGAAGAGGTGGCAAGAATACACAGAAGAACTATACAAAAAGATCTTCATGACTCATATAATCATGATGGTGTAATCACTCACCTGGAGCCAGACATCCTGGAACATGAAGTCACATAGGCCTTACTTAGGAAGCATCACTATGAACAAAGCTAGTGGAGTTGATTGAATTCCAACTGAGCTGTTTCAAGACCTAAAAGATGATGCTGTTAAAATGCTGTATTCAACTGCCAGCAAATATGGAAAACTCAGCAGTGGCCACAGGACTGGAAAACTTCAGTTTTCATTCCAAACTCAAAGAAGGGAAATGCCAAAGAACGTTCAAACTACTGCACAACTGCACTCATTTCACATGCTAGCAAAGTAATGCTCAAAATGCTCCAAGCCAGGCTTCAATGGTACATGAACCGAGAACTTCCAGATGTTCAAGCTGGATTTAGAAAAGACAGAGGAACCAGAGATCAAATTGCCATCATCCCTTGGATCATTGAAAAAGCAAGAGAGTTCCAGGAAAACATCTACTTCTGCTTTATTGACTACACCAAAGCCTTTGACTGTGTGGATCACAACAAACTGTGGAAAATTCTTAAAGAGATGGGAATACCAGACCATCTTACCTCTCTCCTGAGAAATATGCAGGTCAAGAAGCAGCAGTTAGAGCTCCACATGGAACAAAGGACCGGTCGAAATTGGAAAAGAAGTATGTCAAAGCTGTATATTGTCACCTGGCTTGTTTAACTTATATGCAGACTACATCATACAAAATGCTGGGCTGAATGAAGCACAAGCTGGAATCAAGATCGCCAGGAGAAATATCAATAACCTCAGATATGCAGATGACACCATCCTTATGGCAGAAAGTGAAGAGAAATTAAAGAGCCCTTTGTACGGTGAAAGAAGAGAGTGAAAAAGCTGGCTTAAAACTCAACACTCAAAAAACTAAGATCATGGCATCTGGTCCCATCACTTCATGGCAAATAGATGGGGAAACAATGGAAACAGTGGCAGACTTTATTTTCTTGGGTTCCACAATCACTGCAGATGGTGACTGCAACCATGAAATTAAAAGACACTTGCTCCTTGAAATAAAAGTTATGAGCAACCTAGACAGCATATTAAAAAGCAGAGACATTACTTTACCAACAAAGGTCCATAAGGTCAAAGCTGTGGTTTTTCCAGTATCATATATGCATGTGACAGTTGAACTATATAGAAGGCTGAGCACCAAAGAATTGCTGCTTTTGAACTGTGGTGTTGGAGAAGACTCTTGAGAGTCCCTTGGACTGCAAGGAGATCCAATCAGTCCATCCTAAAGGAAATCAACCCTGAGTATTCATTGGAAGGACTGATGTTGAAGCTGAAACTCCAATACTTTGGCCACCTCATGCAAAGAGTTGACTCATTGGAAAAGACCCTAATACTGGGAAGGCTTGGGGACAGGAGGAGAAGGGGATGACAGAGGATGGGATGGTTGGATGGCATCACCGACTCGATGGACATGGGTTTGGGTGAACTCCAGGAGTTGGTGATGGACAGGGAGGCCTCCGTGCTGCAATTCATGGGGTCGCAAAGAGCCGGACATGACTGAGTGACTGAACTGACTGACTGACTGAAAAATGCTGTAGTTATAACTATGAGCATGATCTCTGTATCCTGAGACATCCTGCCTCTCATACCAGGAGGAACAGGGCAGCTCAGTGATCAAATTCATTTGTTTCTTTTGCTATTGTTTAGTCACTTCAGCTGTGTCTGATTCTTTGCAACCCCATAGACTGTACCCCACCAGGCTCCTCTGTGTATGGGATTTTCTAGGCAAGAATACTGGAATGGGTAGGCATTTCCTTCTCTAGGGGATCTTCCCAACCCAGGGATTGAACCTGTGTCTCCTGCATTGCAGATGGATTATTTACTACTGAGCCACCAGGGAAGCCATTTCTTTTGATTGAAGAGTAAAATTACGCTAAACTATCCAGTTACCTGGCATTATCATCCTTATTCTTAGTAACATAAAATATTTAGAAGAAATTTAAACACACAAGTGAATAAACAAAATATGCCCAAGGCTTCTCATGGACAGAGGAGTTTGGTGGATTACCATCCATAGGATTGCAAAGAGTCTGACACAGCTGAAGTGACTGAACAGGCATGCACACACAACATCCAGAATTTTAAGCTCTTGCCTCAAGGACCATGATTTTGGAACAGGTGAAGGTTAAGTAGGGTTTCTGTCAGCCTTTTCCGGTGTTCAACTAGGGCAACTTCATTTAGATATCTGTTTTTCGTATTGAGACTATGCTGCTAACTATTTTGATAACCATTGTTTTACGTTATTAATTTGAATTAAAATTAAATTAATGGATAGGATACTATAAATGTAATCATTGAATTCAATTAGTAATTCATGTTTAGCATGTTTTAATGATATCTATGAACTGTGACCCTCATTATCTTTTGATAGATTAAGGGACTGTGGTATAATAACTCACCTAAATCCTTCAAATAATCTAGTGGTACAGCATTTTAATGCATTCTTCTTGTTGCCTTTGAACTTCCAGAGAGCTCCTGATACTGGAGAATTCTTTATCATGACAGTGTCATTCTCACAGAATGTATTAATTGGTAATTTACAGTTAAAGATAACATCTCAGGGGGCTTTTCATTTTGACATCCTCTTACTTCTCTGGGCTTCCCAGGAGGCACAGTGATAAAAAATCTGTCTGCCAATGCAAGAGACACAGGAGACATGGGTTCTATCCCTGGGTGAAGAAGATCCCCTGGAGAAGGAGATGGCAACCCACTCCAATATTCTTGCCTGGAAAATCCCGTGAACAGAGGACCCTGGTGGGCTACAGTCCAGTCCAAGCGGTCACAGAGAGTTGGACATGAATGAGCAACTGAGCATGCACTCAGTCATTATGTGTTACAAATTAGCAATTAATTAACATTACTTCTACACTGGTCTCTTCCAGGCCAAAAAAAAAAAAAAAGCTTGAACACATTCTAGATTTTTGCTAGTTTAAAAGAGAATTAAGTGTATACCATAAAAGTAAAATTCATTTATAATACAAGAGAAGTTCAAAGCTAACTTTCTTATAAAGCTTAACTCAGTACCTGAAAGCACTATATAAACGGTTCAATATTATACTGGAGTTATTCAGACTAAAAGATTTTCCTTTTTCGGTCACGAAGAAAAACAATGAAAGAAAGAGCAGATGAATTAATATTGTATGGCCTTTGTGCACTAAAAGAAATCCAGTGGGTTATCTCCTAATGCTGAAATGACTCATTTAGAAGCTAAATGTGAAATGAACATAAAGAAAGGCATTCAATAAGAAACACTCAAAGACCATCTTGGGTCACAATATATTTGTCCATAAGAGATCTCACAACTCAATTCACCAATATGTGAGAGAAATGGCCTCCAGTTAGACTGTCCCAACCTTGGTTTACTTCTTGAAAAGGACAGCCTTGTTCTAGCTTGAATTCTAGTTTGGAAAGGAGACTTTGAAGACCTTTCTATGTTTTCCTCTCTAAGAGCTTAAAAGGTACTTTAGCTGGCCTCATTTCACAGGCCTTAAAAACACTTCTTTTTCTTAGGATACCAGCTAGAACATATTGACCAAGACATTTTCCATAAAGAGTCCTTTTCCTGTATTCATGTCAGGTCCTGCCTTGAACTGCCCTTGTGCCTAGAGTTCTAGCAAACTTTTCCCTTGCTCTGACTCTGATATGCTCACAGATACCTTTTACTATTGCCTTAACCAAATTTTGTTAGCAACTGAACTTCAAAGAGCTGAAAAACTAATCTTCAGGTAATGGGTCTTTGACAAGTTTAGAAGATTTACCTAAAGTAAAATACTTTGAATACTTTCAAAGTCAGATATAGGATGATCACATTATATAAACACTCCTTTCAGATTAGCAAACTAAGAAAATCAGAGTCACTAACCTGAGATGTCTGTTAACTTTTGGGGAGTTGTTTAACCTCGGGGGTAAATAAATGACGATTGTCATCCTCTTCCTTGAAGAGACCATTCAGACTGAAAATAGTAAACTTTACTCAAAATCTACTTTTTATTTTTTTACAGTCACAATATTCTTCTCTATGAGGATGGGCATGCTGTGGTGGCAGATTTCGGAGGTGAGATTTCTATGAATAATGCCCCCAGTGACATCAGTTTCTTTCTTCCTTCCTCATCGGTGGAGATATTATAAGATGAACCTGGAAATGGATATCACCCTGACAGCTATATTTCTCTAAATTATTCACATTTCAAGTTATCATGGAGGGGTACTGGGAAGAGTTCTCAATTAGCAAGAGGGGAGTGACATGTGTGTACCTGTGGCTGATTGACGTTGTTGTCTGGCAGAAACCAACACAATATTGTAAAGCAATTATCCTCCAATTCAAAGCAAATAAATTTTTAAAATTTTCAATGCATTTTAAAAGTATGTCTTTTCTTTTCAGTTTTTCCTCTTTTATAGCCTCAGCTAAAAAAAATGGAAGTAAAAATTTAAATAAGGCAGAGGTTTCCTTGGGGTTTCAAACTTTGAGCTGTAATCTCTGACCCTGGTTTTAAACTATTTCCTTTGACATGAATTTGTTTTCTCTTTTCCCCAGAATCAAGATTTCTGCAGTCTCTGGATGAAGACAACATGACAAAACAACCTGGGGTTTGTTGCTGCTCATGTTCCCTATAATTATGAAACAATTAGAATGTGTAAACTCAGCATGAGAGAAAAGGAGATGAAAGCAGCTTTAACTGGAAGAAATGTCATTCTCCCAGGGGCAGGATAATGTTTTATGTCTTTATTTTTAGTAAGCCCCCAAAAGAACTATTTCAAGGCTCTGTTAGAGAAATAGATTAGACATATATTTGAAAAATATTACAGAAAAAGTAACAGAATTTGTTTCAAATCTAATTGAAAAGTACACGGCGGTCATGGATAATTGACTTTCATGTTTAGATCTCCTTATTAAGTGGTAGAGTTAAAATTTAATAGGTAACCATAAAATCCATAGTTTACCTGCATCTATTAACAATTTATAGTTTTCCATTTTAACATTGTAAGGCGATAGGTGATATAGTCAAGCATTAATGTTTAAGAAAAATATAAATTATAACATCTGAAGCAAACATAAATTGTACTCGAAATGTCTGCATTTAGATCCATTACCTGCTTTTCCCTCTCCCCTCTCCACAAAGGAGTGTACTTCTCTTTCTGACATAGCTGTGTTATTTAATTACCCAAGCTTGGGCTAATTTTCTGTTCCTTCCTTTTCCTGCTTCTGCTAACACACTGCTCAATCACTTTTTCTGTTTGTTTCTATTTCTTTTCTTTTTTAGTTTATCCCAAACTTTCATTTACCACTGCCTCAATTCAGGTCTTCCCCATCTCTTTTCTGGACCATTGTTCTAGGCTTTTAATTCCAGTCCTCTCTTCCAGTTCATTCTTTGCAACATCAGCCAGTGCTGTGTTCTGACAATTCACTTCTTCCCGTAAATCGTCAGTGATGCTTAAAATGTTATGTGTGTGTGTATGTGTGCACATTCAGTCCTGTCCGACTCTGCGACCACATGGACTATAGTCCACTATAGTCCACAGGCTCTTCTGTCCATGGAATTTTCCAGCCAAGAATACTGAAGTGGGTTGCCATTTCCTCCTCCAAGGAATCTTCCTGATCCAGGGATTAAACCCACTTCTCTTGCATCTCCTGCATTGGCAGGCAGATTCTTTACCGCTAGCACCACCTGGGAAGCATTAAAATGTTATAACACTCTCCTCCCAGTCTGAACCCAAGACTCTTCTGTGACGTCATTTCCCACTAAACATTTTCTCAAGTCCCCTATGCCCCCTGCAACATACATACAAGCCATCTGGCTATTCCCCAAATAGTTCATTCACTTTCACAGATTTATGAGTATGCCAGGGTTATATTCTCTGCCCAAAAAATCCTTTTATTGCATCCCACCTTGAGAAAGTCTAATTATCTTGCATGACCAAGAAAAGTTTATCCATTTTAAGTACCTTTCGTCCTGTAAACTGCCCCTTCCACCTCCTCCCCACACACTTGTCTGTCTGTGCTTTTGTAGCACTTTTTTCACACTGCTAGGTAGTACTTTCTCATTAGACAAACATTTATGAAGGGTCTACAATGTGTCAGGCATTGTACAAAGGGCCAGGAATACAAAATGTGAATAAAAGCTTGTCTTTGATCTCAAGTAACTCATTTTGTAGTGGGAAAAACCATACGCAAGTAAGGGTGAAAGCAGTATGGACATTCAATGATAGAGATGTGGCAAAGCCTCATGGGAGCTCAGGTAGAATGAACAGGAATAAATCAATTCAAACAGAATGAACACATGAGCAAAGGCACAAGGGAGGGAGAAATGCCAGCTTTCCTTGGGGACTTTAAATAGCTTGGCATTGTTGGCGTGCACTGTGTGAGAAAGACAAAGTGAGAGACAAGTTAAAGAGGAAGGCAGGAACCACATCATGGATTAAGGGCTAAGCGTGCTGGTTTCCCCAGTTAAATTTCATTCATTCAACAGATATTTATGGAATACCTACTAAGTGTCAGGCATTTTTCAAGGAACTGGGAATATTGCCATGAACAAAGCAAAGTTCTTGTGTTTATGGGGCTAATATTCTAATGGAAGAAGATAAACATTGAACAAATTAGTAAAATATATATCAGGTGGTGATAAGTGTTATGAAGAAAAAAACAAAGCAGAGCAGATGAATGGAAAGTGATGGGTGCATAATTTAGATGAGTGAAATAGAAAGACAGCATTTGATAAGAGACCTATGTGGGAGTTCTCCATAAGAGGAGAAGAGCAGTGTAGAGGAGGGAACAGTAAGTGCAAAGGCCCTGCAGCAGGAGAGTCCTTTGTGTGTTCAAGGCCAGATTGACTGGAGTGGAGTAAGAAAGGAGGAGTATGGTAAGATACGAGAAAGGTGGGAAGAGTGGGTCCCTTTTTTGAGAGGACATACAGATCTTATCTGGCGTCTTTGACATAGAGATAGCTAACTCAGTGGACCTCAACCGTGACTGCAGATTGAAATCATTTTGGAAACTTTTGTAAAAGCATTCAACCTGAATCCAGCCCACAGAAATTCTGATCTCATTGTCCTAGGGTTCATCTTGAGTATATGTATCTTTTAAAAGTTTCCCCAGGAGATTCTAAAATGTAGCCAGTACAGACTCTGGTTAAATATCCTTTTGTTGAATGAAATTGAATTGAATTTCACCAAAGCAAGTAACATTCTTCTATCCTAGGAGTGGAGTCTTTAAGCATAGCCCTACTCAAGATTTATTTTGAAGGCTATTTTATTTCTTACTAGTCATGTGGCCTTATATAAGTTTGCTAATTACTCTATTACCCCCTTTGAAAAAAATGGGCATACTGTATGCTTACTCCTGCTGATGCAGTGTTGTGACAAAACTCATAATCTGCTACATAATTGGAGGCTACTTGGAATGTGAAAGCTCATGTGGAAGGATTGCATATAAGCACCATAATCAAACTAAAGACATTCTTGGAAAGCTGCAATTATGCATGACTTCAAAATAATGTAGACACTTCAAAAGAATTATCAGCAGGCAGCACAACACAGAATATCACTAAGAGTAATAAGAGAATACTAGTTTCTTTCAGGGGAAAAACAAAGACAGAAGGTATTTGGCAAAGTTCATGGATATGATTATGAAGCCACGAGATTTTAGAGCTAGAATGGCCTGCCTCCTGTGTTACCCTTGAGGAATCTCAGGTCCAAGAAACATAGGAAACTTTCTCAGAACCACCCAAATAGTTGATAGTAGGGCCACAACTAGAATTTTCTTTCCCTAACTCTAGTATTCTTTTTCCTAAACCACATATAAACCAAATTTATGCAATTGCATCCCATAATGGAAACTTATATTTAAAAATGAAAAAATATACAATTGCAAATAAAAAGAATGTTAATGATGCCATCAAAACATGAGGGTAGAACTTTGTACAGAGAAACTTCTCATGTTTTATGGGCTTGCTTTCAGGAATATTGCACAAACAGCATTTAGAAATAACACCACTGGGCAAACAAAGGAGATATGACTGACCTGATCCTGCCAGTGAGAAATCTCCTTCACATGAATATTCTGGGCACTCCCCTGAGACCCTTTCTCTTCTCAGTCATCAGGGCACTATTTATTGGTCTAATTTAGTGACTTCCTAAATTACAATCTGAAGCTCTAGAGGAGAGATGCTTCTCCCCAGAGTGCATGATTCACACCCAGGGAGGCATAGAGTTCTTGGATGAATCCATGGATGGCTATTCAGAAGCTTGCAAGGCTTCCAGGGGAAAGATCTCAGAGATAAGCAAAACAGTGCCGCTGCTGTGCTCACCATTTTACTCGGCAATTAATATTGTTGCAGTATATTTGGAAGAACTATGGATTTCATGATCTTCCAATGATTAAAAAAAAACCCTTTGAAAAACTAAAAGGCAGAAGTAAACACCATTTCTGTGTAAACGTGCCACTTTATTATTGCACACATTGAGGGCAGTATTGATGTTATTTTATGTTTATATTTTTGAGAACATAGAATACTTAACAAATCCTCGCTGAGAAGAACACTGTCCTACAGTAGAAAAACTAAACCCTTGGTCAATGACGTGTGGATGTTTCTTGACCCGCAGAACCTCCGCTGGATGGCTCCTGAGGTGTTCACACAGTGTACACGCTACACGATCAAAGCCGACGTCTTCAGCTATGCTCTGTGTCTGTGGGAACTTCTCACTGGAGAAATTCCCTTTGCTCATCTCAAGCCAGGTAAGCCAAGCTGCAGTTAAGGTTTCTCTGAGGGAATTCCCTGGTGGTCCAGTGGTCAGGATTCTGTGCTTTCACTGCCAAGGGCCCTACTTGGAGAATTAACATCCCACAAGCTGCAGAGTGCAGCCAGAAAAAAAAAAAAAAAAGGTTTCCCCAATTTCCAGAGTTCTCTGCATTTTCACAAATTCAAGAAACATTGTCCCCCTAAAATGACAGTTCTTGGTGGATTGGCAAGGTGAGAAGTAAAGAAACAGTCTCAAGGTATGTGCCCAATCCAGAAGACTTAATGGCCTATAACTATATGATTTTGGACATAGACACACAGAAGGGTAGGTATATTTTATTATTAAAGTTTAAGGTTTTGATTTATCTGTTGTTAATAAAACAAGCAGATGACTATGGCCATGGGTAATGTGGGTACAAATAATGTAAATAATGCCATGTTTACTTTTTGAGATTTGATTTAGAAGTGCCTTTTTGGTGTGCATATAAGGGTGAGCTGAAAGTAGCAACACATAAAAATTACCTATCAGGTCTGCTTTCAGCTTGTCTCACATTATACAAAGGAGAATGGCTTTTTCTAATTTTGTATTACATATATAGATGCATTTGAAAACTGGGACTTTGGAGTGAGCCTATAATTTTGTTGTTGATTAAATTTGATAATATACATTATACTCTGTGTAACTGCAGAAGTAGTTCTGTGGAGGTAGGGAATCTAATCACAGGGAAAAATGTACAAATATTTGAAGTAAATTTGATTTGCATTTCTCTCCATTTTATTTGCATTGATTTTTTTGTCTGGTCACACTGTTTACTTACTTGTATCCACCATGAGTCTAAAAACCCCTTGACTTTGCATCCCCAAAACTTACCATGATTCAAAAGTAGTTTTCAAATTAAATCATAAAGAAATTTTGAAATGAATTATAGTGTAAGCTCCTTAAGTGGTCACCCTATCAGAATATATCAGAAGTGAAGTGAAAGTTACTCAGTTGTGTCCAAACTCTTTGAAACCCCATGGACTACAGCCTGCCAGGCTGCTCTGTCCATGGGGATTCTCCAGGTAAGAATACTGGAGTAGGTTGCCATGCCCTCCCCCAGAGGATCTTCCCAACCCAGGGATCAAACCCAGGTCTCCCTCATTGCAGGCAGATTCTTTACTGTCTGAGCCACCAGGGAAGCACAAATATGTCAGAAGGATCAAGTCAAAAGGGATGTTAGGGAAAGACATACCTTACAAATGTGGATATTCACACAAGTTCAAAGTCGTAACCAAGATCACAATATATATTAGTACTCATGTGCAGAGCAGTAGCCATATCTCATACTGTCTTTTCAAGGTATTTTCCTCCTAATAACCATATGGTCTTTAATTACACTCTGCATCCTGTCTAACCAAGAACTTTTCACAAATTATATGCTCTGTACATAATTGTCCTAACCTTTCTCTATATGCTTTCATAGTTTTAAATGATGGGATCTGGCCCTTATTATAGTGTGGATAAGAGGACTCTATTTTGAACTGGACAAGAATTGCTGTTTATTTCTTGTTCTCATCTGTTATCATCTCTCTCTACCTCTTAAAATATGATTTCTGTTAAGATTTATGAGTATATTAAAAAACCCACTGTAATTCTAGATATATTGTAGTATTTTTATCAGAGCTTCCCTTGTTCTTCCCTTGTGCTTCTCTTGGGCTTCCCTTGTGGCTCAGCTGGTAAAGTATCTGCCTGCAATGTGGGAGACCTGAGTTCAATCCTGGGGTTGGGACGATCCCCTGGAGAAAGGAAAGGCTACCTACTCCAGTATTCTGGCCTAGAGAATTCCATAGACTGTATAGTTCATGGGGTTGCAAACTGACATAACTGAGCAACTTTCACTTCACATGTTTCCCTTCTTCTCATCTCCTGTATCAATCAGTTCACCTCTTCCTGTGGATTTTACATACTAAGAACATCTTAGATTTATCCACTACTTATCGTCATCCTCCACCATCCTAACTCAAGCCACCATTTTTTGTTATTTAAATTATTGCAGTTGTCATTTTTAAAAAATTATGTTTAATTTATATAGTATAAGTTGAGATATAACTTAAACAGTAAAAGTTACCATTTTAGGCTAATAGTGCAAGGAGTTTTAACAACTATATATAGTTGTATAATCACAACTACAGTCATGATAAACAGTAGTTCTAATACTTCAAAAGTTCCTCCATGCCTCTTTGGAATCAATTCACCTTTCATACCTCCAGCCCCTAGCAACCACTGATCTGAATTATGTCCCTGTAAGTTTGCCTTTTCCAGAATGTCAAATAAATGGAGTCATGTTAGTACATTTATCAGTTATTTATTCTTTCACATTCCTGTGTAATATTCCATTTTGTTGATGTGTGTGTATGAGTGTGTGTGTGTGTGTGTGTGATCCAGAGAGCCACAGGCTTCAGCATAGTCAATGAAACAGAAGTAGATATTTTTTTCTGGAATTTCCTTGCATTCTCTATGATGCAACGAATGTAGGTAATTTGATCTCTGGTTCCTCTGCCTTTTCTAAACCCAGATTATACATCTGAAAGTTCTCGGTATATGTACTATTGAAGCCTAGCTTGAAGGGTTTTGAGCATTACCTTACTAGCATGCAAAATGAGTGCAGTTGTCCAGTAGTTTGAACATTCTTTGCATTGCCATTCTTTGGTATTGGAATGACCCTGTGACCACTGCTGAGTTTTCCAAATTTGCTGGCATATTGAGTGCAGCACTTTAAAAGCATCATCCTTTAGGATTTGAAATAACTTGGCTGGAATTCCATCACCTCTACTAGCTTTGTTTGTAGTAATGCTTCCTATGGCCCACTTGACTTCACACTCCAGGATGTCTGGCTCTAGGTGAGTGACCACACCATCGTGGTTATCTAGGTCATTAAGCCCTTTTTTGTACAGTTCTTCTCTGTATTCTTGCCTCCTCTTCATAATGTCTTCTACCTCTGTTAGGTCCTTACTGTTTCTGTCCTTTATCATGCCCATCCTCACATGTAGTTTTCCCTTAATATCTCCAATTTTCTTGACAAGATCTCTGGTGTTTCCCATTCTATTGTTTTTCCCTACTTTGCATTTTTCATTGAAAAAAGCCTTCTTATCTCTCCTTGCTATTCTCTACAACTCTGCATTCAATTGAGTATATCTCTCCCTTTCTCCCTTGCTTTTCACTTTTCTTCTTTCCTCAGCTATTTGAGAGCCTCCTCAGACAACCACTTTGCCTTCTTGAATTTTTCTTTGGGATGATTTTGGTCACTGACTCCTATACAATGTTATGAACCTCTGTCCATAGTTGTTCAGGCACTCTGTCTATCAGATCTAATCCCTTGAATGTATTTACCACTTCCACTGTGTAATCATAAGGGATTTGATTTAGGTCATACCTGAATGGTATAGTGGTTTCCCTACTTTCTTCAAATTTGCAATAAGGAGCTCAGATCTGAGCCACAGTTTCAGCTCCAGGTCTTGTTTTTGCTGACTGTATAGAGCTTCTTCATCTTCAGCTGCAAATAATATAATCAATCTGATTTCGGTATTGACCATTTGGTGAGAAATGCCCAGCTGGATGAATAACAAGCTGGAATCAACATTTCTGGGAGAAATATCAATAACTTCAGATACACAGATGATACCACCTTAATGGCAGAAAGTGAAGAGGAACTGAAAAGCCTCTTGCTGAAGGTGAAAGAGGACAATGAATAAGCTGGCTTAAATCTCAACATTCAAAAAACTAAGATCATGACATCTGGTCCCATCACTTCATGACAAATAGATGGGGAGAAAATGGAAACAGTGACAGACTTTGTTTTCTTGGGCTGCAAAATCACTGCAGACAGTGACTGCAGACATGAAATTAAAAGACGCTTTCTCCTTAGAAGAAAAGTTATAACAAATCTAGACAGCCTATTAAAAAGCAGAAATATCACTTTGCCCACAAAGGTCCATATAGTCAAAGCTATGGTTTTTCCAGTAGTCATGTACAGATGTGAGAGTTGGACCATAAAGAAAGCTGAGCACTAAAGAATTGATGCTTTCGAACTGTGGTGCTGGAGATGACGCTTGAGAGTCCCTTGGACTGCAAGGAGATCAAACCAGTCAATCCTAAAGGAAATCAACCCTGAATATTATTTGGAAGGACTGATGCTGAAGCTGAAGTTTCACTACTTTGGCCTCCTCATGCAAAGAGTGACGCATTGGAAAAAACCCTGATGCTGGGAAAGATTGAGGGCAGGGGGGAAAGAGGGTATAGAGGATGAGATGGTTGGATGGCATCATCAACTCAATGGACATGAGTTTGAAGAAACTCCAGGAGATAGTAAAGGATATGGAAGCCTGGTGTGCTGTAGTCCATGGGGTCGCTCAGTCAGACACAACTGAGTGACTGAACAACAACAACAATGTGTAAAGTCGTCTCTTGCGTTGTTGAAAAAGGTGTTTGCTATGATCAGTGTGTTCTCTTGATAAAACTCTGTTAGCCTTTGGCCTGCTTTATTTTGTACTCCAAGACCAAACTTGCCTGTTACTCCAGTTATCTCTTGACTTCCTACTTTTTCATTCCAATCTCTTATGATGAAAAGGACATCTTTTTTTTGGTGTTAGTTCTAGAACGTCTTGTCAGTCTTCATAGGACTGGTCAACTACAGCTTCTTTGGCATCAGTGATTGAGGCACAGACTTGGATTACTGTGATATTGAATGGTTTTCCTTGGAAATGAACTGAGATCAATCTGTTTGTTTTGAGATTGGACCCAAGTACTGCATGTCTTGTTAACTATGAGGGCTACTTCATTTCTTCTCAGGGATTCTTGCCTACAGTAGTAGATCTAATAGTCATCTGAATTAAATTCACCCATTCCCATCCATTTTAGTTCACTGATTCCTACAATGTCGATGTTCACGCTTGCCATCTCCTGCTTCACCGCCTTGAATTTACCTTGATTCATGGACCTAACATTCCAAGTTCCTATGTAATATTGTTCTTTACAGTATCGGACTTTACTTTCACCACCAGACACATCCACAACTGAGCATTCTTTCTGCTTTGGTGCAGCCCTTCATTCTTTCTGGAGCTATTAGTAATTGCCCTTCACTCTTCCCCAGTAGCATATTGGATACCTTCCAACCTGGGAGATTCATCTTCCAGTGTCGTGTTTTTTGCCTTCTCATACTGTTCATGTTCGTGGGGTTCTTGCAGCAAGAATACTGGAGTGGCTTGCCATTCCCTCTTCCAGTGCACCATGCTTTGTCAGAACTCTCCACTCTGACCCGTCCATTTTAGGTGGCCCTGCATGGCATGACTCATAGCTTTATTGAGTTATGGAAGCTCTTTCACCACAAGGCTGTGATCTATGAAGAGGTGTGTTGATGTACCTTGGTTTTATTTATCCATTCACAAGTTGATGATCATCTGAGTTATTCTCAGTTTGGTGCTCTTATGAATGCAATTGCCAAAACCATTTAGGTTTTTGTGTGTTTGTTTTAATTACTCTTGGACAAATATATATGATAATTACCAGATATTACAGTAAGATTTTTTCCAAGGCATCTGTACCACTATGCCTTGTATGAGAAGTGTATGAGAATTTCAGTTGATACACATCTTTGCCAGCACTCTTTTTATTGTCTACTTAAAATAAATTATTAAACAATTTGAGTAGGTATATTATGGTAAATACTTGTGGCATTATTTTATGTTTCTCTAATGACTAATAATATTGATAATTTTATGTGTTTATCTGCTACTCATATCTCTTTCTTTGGTGAATTGTTTAAATTATCTTTTATACTAATAAGAGTATTTAGATTCTAGTTAGACTCTTTCATCTGCTATGTGTTTTGCAAGTAGTTTCCTCTAGTCTGTGACTTGCCTCTTCATAATCTAACCAATGCCTTTCGAACAGCAAAAGTTTTTTTTTTAATTTCAGTGAAATTTACCTTATCAAACTTATAAATATTTTTATGTATCCTATCTGAAATATTCTTGCTACACTCAAGATCACAAATATTTCCTCCTGTGTTTACTTATAGGAATCTTACAGGTTTAGGTTTTATATTTATAAGATCTATTAGAATTACTTTTTAATGGTATAAGGTAAGAGTTGAATTTGTATTCTTCTTAATTTTTTTAATATGTATGCCCATTTTTTAGCATGATTTATTTAAAATACTTCCTTCATCTATTAAGTTATTTTGATACTGTTATCAAAAAATTAATTGACCACATATGTATGGACTCTGTTCTGTTCCATCAGTATAAGTCTTCCCTTATGCCAATATCACACTATATTGATAAGTTATAGTGAATGTGAATCCTCCAACTTTGCTCTTCTTTGTTAAAATTGCTTTTGCTATTGTAGAGTTTTTGTTTTTCCATATAAATTTTAGAACCAGCTTGTCTATTTCTACAAAAAAATCTTGCTGGAATTTTGATTGAATTGCAGTGACTCTGTAGAGCAATTTGGGAAGAACTGACAACTTACACACATTGAATCTTCCAACTGATAAGCAGTATCTCTCTCCCTTCATTTAGGTCTTTGATTTCTGTCATCAATGTATTTGTAGTTTTCATCATAGAAACCTTACACATTTTTTTAGATTATTTCTATGTATTTTGTGTTTCTTGATGCTATTTTAAAGGTTTATTAATTTCAATGCATAATGATTTTTGTAAGTGTAGAGATATAATTAATTTTTAACAACCTAGTGCCCTACAAATTTGCTAAATTTACTTATCAGTTCAAGTAGCTTTCTTATACATTTTTGGGGATATTAAACATAGATGATTATGTCATCTCAGAATAAAGAATATTTTACTTCTTTCTTCCAAATATGTGTATTTTTCATATATTTTTCTTGCTTTCTCACACAGGCAAGTGTCTCTAGTACAATACTGAATAGAATTAGTGAAATATATATACCCTATCTTCATCTAAAGTTTTATCCACCACCACCTTAGTTCCAAGTGCCATCTTTATCACTTTACTGCAGTAGCTCTTTGACCATTCTCTCTTTGTTCTCTTCCTCTCCAATCTCTGTACATCCACTACAATGATATTTTAAGAATATAAATGTAACTATGTTACCATTGCTTAAAATCATCCTATGGTTTCCCTTGTTCTTAGGAATAAATCTCAAAATTCTTAATATGTCCTGCAACACTCTACATGATTCAGGATCTCTTACCTTGCTCATATTATTTCACTTTCTGTACTCCAGCCACTCAAACCTTCTTTTACTTCCTTGAATGTGTTGTATTTCATCTGGCCCATATTATCTTTCACAAGCTCAGTTTCTTTAGTAAATTCAATTAATGATGACTCCACAGAGATAACTCTGAGGATCGAATGAGATGATTCTGTGACTGAATTTTATAAATCGAAATCTCTCTGCAACTGTAAGATAGAAGATAAGGGCAAATTGTAATGCAGGGTCATAGCTTCCTATGATTCTGTGCTTGAGTAGAATTATCGTTCGCCAGGAGCCCATATAAAAA
This sequence comes from Giraffa tippelskirchi, assembly GCF_054371585.1. Lineage (NCBI taxonomy): Eukaryota > Metazoa > Chordata > Mammalia > Artiodactyla > Giraffidae > Giraffa > Giraffa tippelskirchi. The sequence continues at coordinate 146,435,670 of NC_137279.1, read as the reverse complement.
CTTTAAAATCATCCTTGACTTTTGTCTTTCCTTCTTTCTTTCCTTTTTCCTTCCCTCCATCCTTGTTTCCTTCCTTCCGTCCTTGTTTCCTTCCTTCCTTATTTACTTTTGTTTTTCACTTGCTTTCTTATTTTTCAATCCTTCTTTCTAAATATCTTTCAAATATATCCACTTACCTCCCTCTCCATGGCTATTCCTTATTTCACAAGTAGAATTCTGCAGAGTATCTTAAATGTCTACAGTTTTGCTCACCATCTTCTTTTCACCAATTTCCATACTATAACTAGATATAGCTTTCTAAACACTCAAATTTGATCATCTAGCTCCCCTTACTTAGTCTTCAATATGTTCCTTTGTTCTTAAGATTAAAAAAAAAAATTTTAAAAACAATCTATTGGTATACAAGCATGCCAGTGATCATGGCAGGGATAGCAATGCCAGCTATTAAAGCAGTTCCTATGGGAGCACTGACAAGTGTGCTTAGCTGCCACAATATTTTCTTCTTTGGGCTCCAGGGTTTCTTCCCCCAAAAAGTACATCCTGATGGACTAAAGGAAAAAATTACAATGTAAAGTAACTGCTGCAAAACATCACAGTAACAGTTTACTCTCCAGTCCATGGAATTCTCCAGGCTAGAATACTGGAGTGGGTAGCCATTCTCTTTTCCAGGGGATCTTTCCAACCCAGGGATCGAACGCAGGTCTCTCGCATTGCAGGCAGATCCTTTACCAGCTGAGCCACCCAGGAAGCCCAAGAATACCAGAGTGGGTAGCCTATCCCTTCTCCAGTGGATCTTCCCGACCCAGGAATCAACCCTGGGTCTCCTGCATTGCAGGAGGGTTCTTTACCAGCTGAACTCCCAGGGAAGCCCTAGATATAGCTTTCTAGACACTCAAATTTGATCATCTAGCTCCCCTTACTTAAAGTGTTCAATATGTTCCTTTGTTCTTTAGATTAAAAAAAATTCTTACCGCAATCTAAAAGCCCCTGTGGTTAGGCTTCTTCTTGCCTCTCCAGGCCCAGCGCCCACCACCCGCTCTCTCTGTGCTCGGTCCCAGTGAGCTGTTTCATTTCCCCAGCAAGACACATTCCCTGTCACTTCCATGTCCCTGCACGCAGAAGTTGTTTTTCAGACACACTCCTCCCCACTTTTCATCATGCTAACTCCAATTTACTTTTAGGTCTTTATCCAATTTACTTTTAGGTCTTTTAGTTTAAATATTACTTCTTCCAAAAATAGCCTCCTAAATTCTTCAATATTTAATTAAGTGAGGTCTCTTCCATGCCCTAGGTTGTCATTTATTATCGTATTTATCATATTTTACTTATATATTTTTTTCAATTTTCTCTACTCTTTTACCCTTTGCTAATTATAAAATGAATATTTCAAAAAGATAAAGATTCCCTCTCTCATGGGCCCTCAGCAATATTTACTGTTTTTGGAGGGAGAATATTATATAATAAAACAGAAGTCTCACCAAAGAATAACTTGAATCCAATATCTCAGATATTAGAATTTATAGTACTTTATTGGAAAAAAGAGTTTGTTTATGATAGATGCTGAATTTTTTAAAGTTAGACAGTTACCATGCATCAAGAACTGAGACTGTTAATATCATTGCAGTGGTTAGGCAGTCTAGAAAATGTTTAGCAATAAATTATGTGAAGGATCAGATTCAATATAAACTAAATATTAGCCATTTACAATGAGGAACAAATCCATGACTACAGTGTGGGACAGCATTATCAATTATGGGAACAGCAACATTACACATGGCTCATCCTCCTGGATTTAACAGAATCCTATTTCCTGGGAGGAATATATAAATAGAATGCAAATATTAGCATTGACTACAAGTGATACAAGTGATGAGTGTGCCTTTAGAAGAATTTGAAGTTAGAGTCTGTTTTACACAAAATATATTCAAATTAACCTTATAATCTCAGGTTCAGAAAAAACTGAAAAAGCCATCACATCCAGCATCCCACGATCAAATGCCCACACGATCAGGGGAAGCAAGTAAATGCTTGATGCAGGGCAGTGTGGTGGACAGGAAATCACAAGCTCTGACTCAAGGGGACAGCTGGTACCTAGCGCCAGCCAAACAGTGCCAGGAGAGAAACATAGGGATGCCTGCTCACTGTTGCCATATCAACTAATTTCTGTGTGCTTCTTCAGAAATCTAAAGATTTTTAAACATTGGCAATTAACTCAATTTTTTAGAAAATATTTTTCAGGCTAAAGAGATTTGGCATAAGTGTAAAAGCATGAGTCTTGTAATCTTACTCAAAGCTGCTTAAACAAGCTATACTTGAGTACTTCAGTGTCTTTATTTTTTAAGTGGGGATAATAGTAGGACCTGCCTCAAAGGGTTGGAATGATGGCTGGCAATAGTAAGCACTCAATAAATATTATCTTAAGCCATCATTAAGTACTCCTCTGTCCAGAAACTGTGCTAAAGTAAGAGGAAGACAAAGAGGAAAACAGCATTGCTCAGGACCTCGTAGTGTAGAGGGAGTATGACAAAAAGAACAATCAACAGAGTATATCCCAACTGGAGGGAATCAGAGAGCGCAAAGGATGCTCCCTGGAGGGCTCTCCTGCCCAGAATGGTGGTGCAATAGGCTATCAGGGGAGGATTCTTAGACAGATGATACTGAACTGCATATTTAAAAGATGAGTACTATTTAATAGGTAAATAGTGGGGAGATGGAAAAGGTATCCTGGCAGAAGGCAGCCTGGGCAAGGTGCAGGGGCATCTTTCGGGAGGGACGAATCAGAGCATATAAGGGAATCAGCAGCAAGAGACATGCTCTAAAGGTAAAGCTAGAGCTTCAGGGTAAAGAGCCTTCTTTGTCAATAGTGGAAGTCACTGCAGGATTTTAAGCAGGGCAGTGGTACAACTCTGTTGTCTTAGAATGTTCCCTCTTGCTGCAAAACAAAGGGTAGATTGGAGAGGTTTGAAAAAGAAGCAAGGAAACCAGGTAATCCAGAAGAGAATGTATCAAATCTTAACTAAGATTTCACTGGTGAAGAGAAAGGAGAGGCTGGTTTTGAGAGATATTTTAACAGGACTTGCCGACGGATTGAGGTGAGAGCACGAAGGAGTGGGAGAAGTCCAGGACTGCCTCTGGGCCTCTGACTTAGCCAGATGGAAGATGATGGACCCAGGAAGAGAGCAGATCTCTGACAGGAATGATGAGATGAGAGGGAGGAGGAGCCAAGCTATGAAGCCAAGCAGAGAGAGAAGAATCAGGCAAGATGAAAAAGAAGCTAGTATGACCTGGCAAACAAGACCTGTCCTGGATACATTTTAAAGAAGGAAACCAACACCTGCTTCCCAGATTTTATCTCTCTCCTGGGTCTGTCTCCTCTCATATATCATGAAAAACTAAAGAAGTCTGGGATGAATTAACTCATCAGTCCATATTTTATCCAGCCCCATTCCCTTATAACCAGGTACTCAATTCTGCGGGTCATTTTTGGATTATAGTTTGGAGCCAGAGAAAAGAGCCTCTTATTTTCCTTTTGTTTCCACGTATGCTGCCATCTGGTTTGCAAGGGGACTCAACTTGGTGTCCTGGGATTCCTTAATGCCAGACTCTTAACTAAGTTTGGGATATGGCAGCAAATTAAGAATAACTGACAATTTATCCAATTTAGCCAAATTTTGGTGAAACTTCATATTGAGGCTTTACATCAGAGTTGCAAACCTACAGTCCAGTAGCTAAATATGGCTTACAAACTTTTTGTATGTCACATGTGGTTTTAAAAAATATGAATTAATGTAATTTAGAGACCCAGTTATGTCACAGATCTCATATATTTGTAGCCATTTGCTTTTTCTACCCTTGCTTAATATTAGGTGACTATGTTCTGCTCCATATATGATTGGGATCCTAAAGGGCATAATACAGAATAACCTCAAAGGGCAGAAGCACGTTGCAGATGTGGACAGTGCTTTGGCAGTGATAGGAAAATAGGAGTGAACTAAATTTCTGAAATCCTATGTTTGCTATGCTAATCCTATCAGTTTATCACTCAGAAGAGTAATGCCAGCCAGTCACTACACAGATCACAGGAAAGATCAAATCGGTCCAATGGATGGTGATATTTCTATGAATATAGCTGATATTAACATTCCAATACTTCATTACACTGACAAAGATTGCGATGAGAACAGACAATGGTGCAAATTAATCTATTCTTCTGACAGCCTGTAATGAGAATGGGATGTGGTTTAAAAAATTAAGCCATTCTTAGTACAATCTCAAGATTGCAATCTCATGGTCTCTTTCAGATGCTGTATGCTCGGGTGATACATCACTGAAAAGTGTCAGTCTAACAAAGAATGTGTCTTAGCTCTTGCTGGGATGGTAGACTGCATTTTCTTTGTTTCACCACATCCCTACCCATTAAAAACAATGAAGTAGAATCAATTGTGTTTTTTAGAACGCATATACACACAAACCAGAAAAAAAAAAATTCTGGCAATTTTATCTTAGTCAAAACTTACAAACAAAATATTGTACTTTATTGCTCTCTTTTTTACTTTTATAAAACATAAGATAGGAAGTGATAGGTTACTTGAGGAATTCAGAATCTAGTACCAGTTTATCAATAAACAATGTAAAGCTAATTAAGTTCATCATGGATTACTGCATAGTCATCCTCTCCACAATGGCTATGTCATGTTATGAACTGGGGCTAATGACAGATGAGGTGGTTTTTAGCCTTGTGATTTGCAGTAACTCAATGCAATGTGTTGGGGTCTAAAGAATAGAAAATATATAATAATGTTTTTTGATATCGGTTCTCTAGGCTCAGACTAAAAAGAATCAGTAAGAGCCTTAGATCTGTAGATAATGATTATAGCAACAACAACAACAACTAACTTTTGTTGAGAGTCAACAATGTGTCAGATGCTCTATGTAGACTTTCTTTTATTTAATTCTAACTGTAACCCACGAATCAGATTCTATGAGGATAAGATGCTTTCTCAATATCATCTGCTACTAACAGGTATGGTCAAGACTTAAATTCATGGCTTCTTGTCCCCAAAACCCATGCTTGCCACCATTATAGACAGTGTGCCCCCCCTGCTTCATCTTACATTTAGAGAAATTAATACTCATAGAGGCAAATTGGCTTAATTGGGATCTTCCAGAGAGTTAAAAGCAAAGCCAGACTGAAAATTAGGCCTCCAGATATCCTAGTTAAGGGCATTTCTTACTATTCATACTGCTTCAGTTTATTGAAGCCCCCTCCCAACATGTTTTGAACAAAAGATAACATTATGGACTCAATATGTCAATGCTAGTGCTAAGTCGCTTCAGTCGTGTCCAACTCTGCAACCCTATGGATTGTTGCCTGCCAGGCTGCGCTGTCCATGGGATTCTCCAGGCAAGAATACTGGAGTGGGTTGCCATTTCCTTCTCCAACAATATGTCATAAGATATCAATAATTTAAGTATGTTTTAATTTCACATCAAACAAGACCTAGTATTCATTCTACATTTCTTGATAGCTAAGCATTATGCTCTGTGCTAAAAACATAATAATGAGCAACATATTAATTGGCATTAATCCATCATCTTCATTCATTTGTATAATAAATGTGTAGTGAGTCCTATATACCATGATCTATATTTTTTCCAATGAAATCATATTTTGAACTATCGCATTTATTGATTTATCGTCACCTGTCTATTGAATGTCTGCTAATTGCCAATCATTGTGCTAAGCACAGGAGACAATAGTGAAAAGACATAGTCCTGACCTCAAGGAGCTTGTGATCTGTTTATAGAGACAAGCAAGTAACTAGGCAATTAAGTTAAGTGCATGCTATTATAGTGTCGAGTGCTATGGGAGTCCATAGGAAGGGCCCCCAGAGAGAGTTTACCTAAGCTAAGACCTAAAGGACAGTAGATGTAATGCAGGGAAAGAGGAAAGGGAAAAAGGAATCACAGGCAAAAAGAATCACATTTCAGAACTTATGGTTGAACCATTAAATCAGTGAAAATTACAGTAATTCATTATTATTCATTCATTTAGTAATTTTTTGAAAAGCATAACACTTCAATTTTTCTGCCTGTCATCACTCACATAGAATGTGCAATACATTTTGAATAAATCAATGAAGGTTAACACATGTTGTATTGAATGCTTCTTCTGTTACTAGCCTCTTTTGAGAGACAACAGTCACAATCTCCTTTCATATCTTTTCTTTTCTTGGTAACAAAGAACTTGAATCCACAAATCAAAACTGTCGTTATGCAAACACCTGCAGTTGACTCACAAATTTGTGTTTAATTTGTCTCACTCAGAATAATGGGAACTATGCTCTAGAATTGTGCTGTACAGTATGGAAACCGTGAGACATACATGGCTATTTAAATTTAAAATAATAGAAACCAAGGAAAATTAAAAAGATTCTCAGTCACAGTAGCCACATTTTAAGTTCTTAATAGACGTATGCTACTATATTGTGCAGGACAGAAGGACATTTTCATCATTGCAGAAAGTTCTATTGGACAGTCCTACTCTGGAATCTAGATTATAAATTTGCCAAACTATTGATAACTGTATCAGGGTAGTAATGAAGAAATAAAAGGCACTCAATAAAAAGTTATTGATATTTTCAAATGTATCCTTATTCTCTTTTAATGGCAAAGTTTCAGTTGTGAAAGTGGAAACCAATGTTTATATAAGTCATTTCACATATTTTATGTACCAATCAAGGTAAAAAATTTGATAAATGGGCTGACAGTTCTCTTTGCTGAATCTGGAATACCAGGAAAGTCCCAGCTGCTAGTGCAGCACGGCCACTTAGGCAAGACTGACAAAGCAAACCAATCTCAAAGGTGACAAGTTTCAATTCCATGACCCTCACGTTGCATTCCTGCTTTCTGGCAGAGGTGCTAATGAGTAACATCACTGCCAACAATGCATAAAGCAAAAGGAAGAAGGAGATGCCAAGGCCATGCAGAATCTACTTTGAATAATGAAGAATTAAATATCATTCATCTTAAACTGATTTTTCAGACACAGTGCCAAGAAGCAAAGAAGTAACTTTATATACTTGGTGTCAGAGTCTAAAGGAGTTTCAGAGGAGACATTTGGCACCTGCATCTGAGTTTAACTCACTTTATGAATAGTCCCTCCCCACCCATTAGGAGATGTATAATTAGTTTAAATGTGCTCACTACACTGGTTTATGTGCTTATAGCTGCACCAGCTCAACAATATCCAAATGATCATAAGGTAAAATAGCAGGGTTAGAAGACCAATGATATTAAGCATCAGTTTATTTGTTTGCTTATTTATTTATGTCATTCCAAAATGAATGAGAAATGGTCAAGAGTAGCCACTGGGAGGAACCAAAAAGCCTAGTTTTCTGTGACACAAAAGACATATTTTATGTCATGTTTTTAAATTTGCTAAATATGTTATAAGCAGTCTTTTGTTTCTTTGTTTTGTTAGTATCAGCAACTGTAAGTCTACTTGATAGTGGCCAGAAATGGATGGAAAATATAATAAATATATTACAAAGGGCATTGAAGACAAAAGCAGGAGTGAAACTCCTGACTCTTCCCTCAGCCTGGAACCACTGTACATTAGATGGCTATTGGAAGGAAATACTGAAGTTCCAGGTGGGCAAAGGGAATGAACTTAAGATTTCAAACACAAATAACTAATCAATAAATATTAAGCCTAACTACTTATCAAAGAACAAAATTTAAACAGCGACAAATGAGCAGATATATTTGTGTGTGTGTGCATGCTCAGTCACTTAGTCATATCCGACTTTTTGCAACCCCATGCACTGTAGCCTGCCAGTCTCCTCTGTCCATGGAATTCTTCAGGCAAGAATACTGGAGTGGGTTGCCATTCCTCACTCCAGGAGATCTTCCCAACTCAGGGATCGAACCTGTGTCTCTTGTGTCTCCTGCATTGGCAGGTGGATTCTTTACCACTGTGCCACCTGGGATATATTTACCTCTCATATTAGCAAAATCTTTTATAAAATGAGAAAACCTAACTCTGATGCAGGTATAATGACAATGCTCTCACACACTTCTTATTGAGAGCATAAACTATTACAACTGTTTGGGAAAAGTGTTCATTAGTATGTATCAAAAGTCTCTAAAATGGTTACAGCCTTTGACATATAAATTCACTTCTCAAAATACCTCAGAAATGATCTGTGAAATTGGGAAAGTTATACTGTAAAACATATTCTTTGAAGTGTTTACACCCAAATTTGAATAACCTAAAACTGAGAAATAATTAGGTAAATCACATTAAATGCAGTCATTAAAAATATGTTGTTAGCATAGAATTTTAATAACATGAGAAAATGCTTGTATTTAATTTAGGAGAAAAAATATTCCGTAATTTTACATTGGACATGAGCTCAATGATATGAAGAATACATAAGAAATGCTCAAAATTCTTTAACAATTGTTTCCTCTGAATAATAAGATTATAATCTTTCTAATTATTTTAATTTTCTAAACTTGCATGAAAAACAAGTATTAATTTTACATTTTGGGAAATTATGTAGTAATTCTGAATGATCTGTAAAGCAAAATGTTAAGTGACATTGCGTATAATTGCATTATATCTGCTGGATATAGATCCATACACAGAATTTAATTTGAGTAAACTTTGGTAAAAGACAGGTAGTGGTTGTGGGTCATATCTCAAAAGTCATTAAGATAGAGACAGATGCTTGTGACATAAGAACACAGGAAGCAGTGTCCTGGAACTTTAGCCTCCCGTGGGTGCAGAGCAATTTTTCAGAGGAATAAAAGAGCTCCATGTGTTGTTTACAAAGTACTTTCAAAGTGAAGTGGCTGAAGAGAGCATGAAATCTGGGGAAAAAAAGAGGCTGTGCTAACTACTGGTTATAGTAAAATTTTTATAAATTAAAAACTACCCACATCCACCCCCCCACATATGTGCAATACACATACACATATATACACAGACACAAACACATGTAACAGTAACACCTACCTTTCATGCATAGCTTTAAAGGATTGAAATAATTTATGTATGTATCTACTATGATGCTTAATATAAAATGTGTTCAATAAAAGTAACTATAAATTTCGTTTCCAAGAGAATACAGAAATCACTGGTTACACAACAGAAAAAAATAATCAGCAATCAGGAATCTACAAAGAAGTCCCAAAAATCACAAAACAGTGATGGGGACTTTGTGATGAGCAATATTCAGAAATCTAAGCAAGCAGGCAACTAGGGAGTTCAATCAATGAGCAGTATTAGCTAAAATGATGGATTGGAGTATATGAGTTCAGCAAATAATAACTACTTTATAAATATTAAAAATTAAAATGCCAATGTTCTTGTAACCAGTAACCAGATTTAAGTTTTAAAAAATAACCTATTTTGCCCAAATGATACAAATACTCTCAAGGGTACAAAGTTCAGTGGTACCTCATCTTACTATGTGTAATATAAGTGCTTTAGCCTGGGATTTATGGCATCGTATAGCCTGGTCCGATCTGCCTTTCAGTCTTTACTTCCTAAAACATCGTGTACATACCCAGTACTACTTGCTGCTTGTATGCTCCTTTGTTTCTTTGTTCCCGTATAAACCCCCTCTGCTCACCATTTGTTGAATGAACAAGCGAAAGAATGAACAATTACAAACTTACAGTAGCAATTTATCCACTATGCTGCTTAAGCATTAAAAAAAATATCATAGAGTCCTCTTTGAATCTCTGCTGATGTCGCACAGATTGATTTTTAATGATTTCTTTGTTGTCTGTTCATATGTTTCTTGAAATAAATATGTGAATTTCAAAACTGACATGACCATTTGGTTTGCAGCGGCTGCGGCAGCAGACATGGCTTACCACCACATCAGACCTCCCATCGGCTATTCCATCCCAAAGCCCATAGCATCTCTGCTGATGCGAGGGTGGAATGCGTGTCCCGAAGTGAGTAATTTTTATTCCCTCTTAGCAAATGTGTTATGGTCAAAATCTGTCACCAATAGTGTAGCTCCAAAGTCTACTTTCCATGTGTATTTTAAGGCTGTCAAGGCAGAAAGACTGATTCGCCTTCTGCTCTTTAGTCTCTAATTGCCTTGAGAAGTCTGAGCATCTCATATTTCTTTGCTGCTGCTCTCTGGTTCTGAAATGTGTCTCACAACTGATTAGTAAAAGAGAGACCAGGGTATGACAGATGACTCAGTCTCATCTCAGCTGCAATTTTATTAACTATGCTTGAGCCACACTTAGTCATTTTTTCAAGAAAGAAGTTTGGCATAAGATGGATTTGTGTGGGCCTTTCACCATGAGGCGGGCCTGCAAGCAAAGACTCCGTGACCAGTGATTGTTTTTTAAATTTTATTTTATTTTTTAAATTTTCTGGCTGTGCTGGGCCTTCCTTGATATACTGGGTCTTCCTTGATACAGTGTCTTTTCTCTAGTCTCAGTATGCAGGCTTCTCGATTTTGGGGGGTAGGATAGGTGCCCAAGTAACAGTTTGGAGAATGAGAAAGAGAAACCAGAATAGGACCAAAGGAAAATACTATTAAAGATTAAAAATAAAAATACTAAGAGGCCAAAAATTGAGTGCTTAGTAGAAGACTCTTTACTGCAGTACAAACTCTGGGCTCCGGGGATGTGGTTCTTCTAGAGGAGGATGGAGAGAAAGTATAGTAGGAAAGGCCAAGTCTCGGACTGGCTGGCAAAGTCTGGGCTTCTCAGTCACTCAGTCAGGTGGGTCCTGGCTTGGCTGTGGTATCCATCTCAGCAGTCTAAATTTGAGCTGGCTCGGTATGTGACATGCCTAAGTCATGATTGCATTGCCCAGTAAGGTCTTCAGCTGGTCAGTAAGCTAACTGGTGAGAAGAAAGGGAACAATGGGCTAGTTTTCACTCTTTATTATTTATTGAATCTCTACTAAATACAGCCTCAGGGATGGGTGAGGAGATTCAATGGAGATGTGCTCTTCATAGCATTTAAAGGCCTAAGCAGTCATATGGAGGTTAATATCATATACACATTTATGGTTTTATAGTTACAAGCAAAATTGAAGGAAACCAGGATTAGATGAGATGAGAATGGATGCTAAAGAAGTTCCAGCAAGTAGGGAACAAAGAGAGCGAAGGCAAATTCTTTGTGAGAAAAGACACAGGAGAGACTTATTAGTCACTGGAACATTGTATTAATAGCTACTGAGGGACTGTCCCAGACCCTCATTTGAAACTAAGTCATCTTTAGATCTAAGACACTAGCATCACACTGCCTGGTCAGTGTTTGCTGGGTTATCAGCTTCACTTCTCATTCTTTCTTTTATGTCTGACTTTGCTTCATTCCTTAAATTTGAAGCACATTATTGTCTCCTATTCATGTCTTCTTAGCCAAGGCCCATAAAGACAGAAGAATACATGGGACTTCCTGGTGGTCCAGTGGTTGAGAATCTGGCTTGCAATTCAGGGATCATAGGTTTGATCCCTGGTCAGGGAACTAGGGTCCCACATGCTGTGAAGGAACTAAAGACCATGTACAACAACTACTAAAGCCCATGTACTCTGGAACCTGCATGCCACAACTAGAAAGTCCATGCACTGCAAAGAAAGATCCTGCCTGACACAACGAAGATCTCACATGCCACAACTGACACTCAAACAGCCAAATAAATAAATATTTAACAAAAGAAGAGGACAATGAAAACATTAGCCTATCAGAGATAGAGGATGCTTGTTGGAAAACAGTGAGAAGGGGGAAATGTTCTGATTATTAGATGGGATCAGATTTTGGAAAGCTTTGGAAACCAGAATAAGGAATTTGGACATGAAATTTTAGACAATTGTATTTTTTCTCTATGGGGTCACACAGAGTCGGACACGACTGAAGCGACTTAGCAGCAGCAGCAGCAGCAGCAGCAGTGAAAGATATGACAAAAGTAATTCTCTGAAAAGTTCATCAGAGTTTAGTATGAAAGATTTGTTCACTTAGAGAATTGTACGTAGTTCCTGTGGCGAGGCAGCCACTGAATTATATCATAGTGTGCACTGGAATAGCTAAGAATTGTTTCTTAGTGTAGGCTATATATTACATGCTCCAGATTACCCTGAAATGTTTGTCAAAATGAAGATTCTGGGACCCTATTCTAAATCTACTGAATCAAAATCTCTGGGATGGAGCCTGGGACTTTGCATTTTAACATGTACTGCAGGTGATTTGTTCCCAATAAAGGCAGAGAACTAGTGGGCTGAAACAGAAGCCAAAGACACTGAAGTCAGAGCCTCTAACTGGGCTGCCACTGCAGTAGTAATCCAGTTGATTACAACACAAAGACTACAATGGTTACCATGGGGATTCAGGAGCAGGGCTAAACCTGAGAACTACTTCAAAGGAAACAGAAGGAGGTAAAAGACTGGATTTAGGAAATGGAGGAGAAGAAAGAGTCCAAGAAAACCGTCATCCCTACCCTCTGAGTGAAAGCTAGTGACCAGAGTACTTTAGGCCCTTATGTATCAGGGGCATTATTGGCAGTGACAGGAGAACAAAGCTAAGCGGTCTGCAGTAAGATGAAGGTGTTTTAAAAAGTGGGAAAAGGAAAAAGAAAGATAGCTACAGAGAAAAAGTGTAACCAGCTCTACAAAACTGAGAGAGCTGGCAATTAGAATTGTTTAGTAGCTAAGCTGTGTCCAGCCCTTTTGCTATCCCATAGACTGTAGCCCACCAGGCTCCTCTGTCCATGGGATTTCCCAAGAAAGAATACCAGAGTGGGTTGTCATTTCCTTCTCCAGGGAATCTTCCTAACCCAGGGATTGAACCCATGTCTCCTGCATTAGCAGGCAAATTCTTTACCACTCAGCCACCAGAGAAGCTCAGCAATTAGAATATAGTAAACTTATTGTGCAAGGCGTTTGCGTAGGTGCTCTTCTCACCTTTAAGGTACTTGACAAAATGAAGTGGGATCAGGCGAGGCAGACAGATGGCGTAGGAGTTGAGCTCAAGCAGAGAGGGGAGAGGAGTGGGAATTAAAAGCAAGAAAATTTTGAAATCCAGGTAAGATGGGAAAGAAAGAGAGAATAAGTTTAGGGACTTTTCAAAATAAAAAGTTTGTCATTTGCTAGCAATTCTGAATAGGAAAGAAAATGTGAGACAGGTGGCCTTCTAAGCAATATTTACATTGTTCTAAAAGCTTTTAAGCTTTATAATATTGCCACATGTAGATTACAAGGATACGGAGACTTATATATGGAGATAGGGGAAAGAAAATTGTCTTTGCAACCTTTTTTTCCCATTAGGAAATGTGAAATATTATATTATTCTATACCATGAAGATATGGTTTCAATATTTTACTAGGATATCACTAATAAAATTGAGTATACCTCTTAACTTTCAAATAAATGTGGCTTTGAATAAGAAATGCTTATTCTCCCATTGCTTGAAATCTAACATTTATGAAGACATTTAATCCCTGTGCCCAAGGAGGAATACTCACACCAAACAGTAGTGGCATGCTAAATTCAAGAGCTCTGGCCTTGAAAGCTTACATGCTAATGGGTTATTTAGTTTTCAAAATCTTAAGTTAATAACAACTGGCAATAAAACCTGTTAAGATGCCTTTTGTTCTGAAGCTATTGTCTTGATTTTAAAGCCCCATTTGTTCTAAAATGATTGAAGTCGAGATCTCCACCTAGTGGATTTATAAGATTTAACAGATTTTACAGAAATGGCCTACTACCTCTGGAAATCTGTAATGTTTTTCCCTTTGAGAAATAACAGGTTTTAAAGACTTCTACTTAGGACCTAGCATAATTGTTAACAGAACAGTTGCAAATGGTTGAAACATGCCAATATGCATATCAGCTAGACTACAGTTAACAAAGCTCAATTTTTATTTTCATACCATAATTAGAAAAACAGATCAGGCACAAATGTGAATATATAATCATCTGTGTAGAAAGCAATATTGTAATACCACTAATTGAGATGTGTATAGTAATTTCCATAAAATAATCATCAAGTGTAAATCTGCTCAAGCACTTTTTCCTATTTAATCTTTCATTTGCTTAAGGCTTTTTTTTTTTTTTTTAATGTTTGCTTTCTTTTCCAGGATGAGGCTCAATTCTTCTTTCCCATTTTCCCATTCCTTAGAGAGGCAAACTCAATTAATTGTGTCAAACATATCTTATGGCTCTGTCTTTGATTTTTGTGTTATGTTCAACTATGTACTTTTATTTTATTGATAACAAAGAGTCACTGAGGATTCTTCCTTCAAAATAATGCATTTGAAATGCATGCAAAGGCTAGGGGGTGTTTGTGTGTCTCTTTTAAGAAAGCTGAAGTAGAAAAGGATTATTATTTAAGTTATTTTGTTCACTTTGTTCTGCCTCTAAAGGTGATGAATTAACATATTCAGCAGCTAATGGATACAGTGTAGGTTTAGGAGCAGAGTTTTCAGCTTCATTTATTCTTGGAGGAATTAGAGGCACCTCATTTTCTGCCTGAAAACTAATGTCTTTTAACTCTGGTAATGTCTCCCCTGTCATTGCACCTTCTTTATGTGCACTGTTATCTTTATCTGGTTGAATATTTTGAACTTCTTTCAAATAATGCATATTACTGTTAATTTTAAGATCTATTTCACTACAAGGTAGTCTATTTTGGGTTTCATGGGAACTCATCATTCTTAAATCTTTAGTTGCCTCAACAGAATTTGAATCAAATAATACATGTTTTTCACTTTTTCCATTTTCCCAGGTTTGTTGCTTTTCTTCTCTGGTGCCATTTAAGGTCATCTGTGTGGTCCTAATTAACATACTAGAATTTGCCTTGCTTTCATCGAGCCTTTTTTTCTCATCTTTCCCTACTATTTTTATCTCCAGTGCTTCAGCTCCGTCATCTCTGGGCAATGCATTTATGCTGTCAATTCCTTTTTCACTACTATTGGTTAGAGGCCAGATGGCTTGAGTACTCAGAGAGGTACTGATATCCTTGGGAAGTGCTATTCTATTTTGGTATGGAATAAAATTTGTCTTCATAAATGTTAAGTTGCCCTTGGATTGTGTCTGGGGAACAGGAGAGCAATCAAAAGTTTCTGTTTTAGGAAGTTTTGTTTCTACATCATTTCCCTCATCCATAACACAACTTTCCACAATTGGATGTGATATTTTGGGGTTTGTCATTAATGTTTTTTCATTTCCAAGTTGTTCGTGACTTGAGAGTTGCTCTGTGTGTTTTAAGGTTTGCTTTTGATTTAAAGTATGTTCCTCGTAGGTGTCAGTCCTGCCAATTTGATTCCCTAGGGACATAGAAAACCGGCTTAGCTCACTGGTCTTCAATCTGTCCTGCTCCATGTGTTCAGTGGGCTCTGTTGCCCCTTGGTCAGTAGCCCCCCTAGAATGGTGGGATGGGAAAACATCCCTTCCTATGTTTTCCACAGTTGCTGGTAAATAACTTGGGATGCCCATTACGATGCAAGCTGCACCTCCCACGTGCTCAGTGGAGAAGGAGGAGTGTGAATGGCCGTGTTCAGCAACAGTGGGTGTGGGCTGAGTCACTGTTGACGGGTCTCCATCAGGAATATGATCAGTAGGGTGACAGGTGCCTTCCATAGATCTCTGGTTGGCCACAGACAAGTCGTTAGCACTGAGCAGAGGCTTTTTCATGTTTTTTCTGTAATATGGGGTCTGCTTGGGGGCATGTTTGAGAGGCAGCCTCTTTGCAGTGAATTTGACATAGTTGTTACTCTCTGACTGTTGGTGAAAATCTGCAGAAGGCACAAGGTTTTCCCTGGCTTCTTTCTCAGCAGCTGTGGAGAATTTATCAGGAGGTAGTGATACTCGTTTGAGTTTCTTTGGGAGATCTGGCAAAGATTTTTCTGGATGGACTCTGACTTTTCTAAAAGGGCTTAAATTTAATTTTATCCTTAAATTTTGTCCTTTAATTTTCCCTTTGAAGTCAGCTGGATTGGTTCTCTTCTTTTTCAGAATCTGTGGATCAGTAAGCCCCTTTCCTCCTTTGTTTCTCTCACGAGGGTTGCTACATTTTTTGAGATCCAAGTTGGTCAGGTTACTTTCATTTTTCTGCTCTTTCCAATGGCTTGATGTTTTGGATGACCTCACCAAACTATTTTTTTCTATTAAATGAGGATGATGGAAGCTAACCCTCCTAGGGGAATATGTTTTCTTGATTTTTGTTGATAACCCTGATGACTCCATGTTGTTCTCACTCATGAGGAATTTTTCTATTGCTCTGTTAATTTGGATTTGCTCTTTCTTAGGCTTTGAACGTTTTCGACAATTTGGCTTATTTTCTTTCATGTAATCTTGAAATTGATCACAGGGCACATATTTACAGATAAGAGAACTGTTTGGCTGAAAATACCCAGGACTGCTCTGTGTTAACAGTCCACAAGGATCATCATATTTTGATCTGTGTTTTTGCAAGATCCTTTGTACAGAGTATTCCTCAGGCTCACAAGGCTTGGATGATGAGCCTGTAATAAAATGTCTCTGCCTGTGAGGTTGTAAGCCATTGTCTCCTTTTTCCATTGGAGGCTGCCATGATTCATTTGTTAAATGCTTTTCAAGACTTTCTCTTGCCAAGGCTGAAGCCGATGTTGCATATCTTCTACTAAATGTGTCACTGCTGATATCTGCTGAACAATAAATGCAGGAATTTAGCACTGAGCATAGTTTTATTACCCCAACCAAACAGATGCTTAGAAACCTTATGAAAGGTACAAAAGGGACTCCTCCAATTATGGCAATTCTTGAATATTTCCTTAATATTTTAGCCAGATCCTTAAGGGACATTTGGCAGTTTGGTGTGTTTGCTATGACACTCTTTATGGACACATTTTAATCAGTTGTGATTGATGCTGATGTAAAAGTTGTGGAATTAGAAATAAAAATATTCATAGTTGTAAATCTTTAGATTAGTTGTCAGTTAGGTTAGCTTTAAATATGAATAATGTTTAAATTCTTTCCAAATAGCTATAGTAATTTTTTCTCAACTCATTTACCACTTGGAACTAAATCATTAGGAAGAACGTAATACAATATTGAGTAACAGTCAGGTTTTAAGCAGATGATAACCTCAGCAGCAACAGATATACTTGTGATATTACTGGCTCCATTCATGTGGAGTCCATATCTATTTTACTTCACTTAATACTGTATTCATTAAATATTTGTTAAATGAATGTGTTTTGGACTGTGGCCGGTCTGTGTTGAAGACTTTTAAATGGTATGAATTAATATAATATTAATGAACCATATTAAATAATGTTAAATACAAAAATAATAGTCATAGCTCACCATTAATTGAGCATATACTAAGAGGTCGGCATTGTACAAAATAGTGTACATTCATTATTTCATTTAAGAGACATGATCCATTGGATAAGTCCTATTATCCTATCACGTTTACAAAGAAATAAACAAGTTTAGAGAAGTTGAATATTCTCCCCCAGTCACATGTCAGCTAAATGATATGGGCAGAGTTTGACCCAGATCTATCTGATGCTAAACTCTATCCTCTTCCACAATGCATACTAAGTTTAAAATTACATCTTATCAGTGTTCTTTCTCTTGTTTTGTGAAATTGTTTTATCCAAAGAAAGAAATATTTCTTGGAGCGATAGAAACAGGTGAAATAACCCCAGCTTGCATCCAATTCTAATCTAAGATCTGCCTTCAACATTCAGAATGACCTTGGAGAAGTCATTAACTCACTGGATATCAGGAGATTAGACTAGATGGGAACTTTTTGCAGTTATAAAATTATTCATTTTATAATTTCTAGCCTTTATCATATTCTAAGACAGCTCCATGGCTCAAAGATAAATATTAAAAGCTTTCGGACCAGATCATCTCCAAAGTCTCCTCTACCCCTGAAATACTGTAATTCTGTGTTTTTGACTTAGAAGGCCTAATCAGAGTGACGTTGCCTCTTACAGACTTCTTTTTTAGAGCAGGTGTGGTCTTGACTGTTTTTCTCTTTTTCTGGATGCAGTGCAATGCCTGGCATGTAGAATTTCAAGTCTTTCTTAAAGTGATTGTATTGATTTGACAAATCAGTGTTCTCTGTGTGAAACAAAAGACTGGGTTTTAAATGGTTAAGAGACCACATTCCCTTCAGTATAGGAATTTCCCACAGAGATGCGAAGGTTCTCAACAAAGCTAAAATGAAACATCTGCCTAAGGTATGATTCTATGGAAAGATTAAGTGCTTATTCCTTTATAAAATAAAACTAATCTGATCGAGTTTCTACAGCAGATGTTTCCTTTCTTGGCCGTTTCTCTTTTCAATCAAATCATGATGACCCCCAAACTGGTAAGATCTGAAGTCTGGGGAATGCAGTGGCATAAATTCACATCCTACTTTATATCACATGTGAAACAACATACAATTTCATTCATTTACAATTGTCCCTAAATCCTTAGGGCCAGATCCCCATGGTAAGAATTTCTTGGTACAGCACCTCTGTCATTCATGTTCTGAGAGAAAGCTCTGCTTGTTGTAAACCAATTCAAATAAATGACAGGAACCTCTTTACAGAGCGGCTGTCAAAGTTTTCACCACTGAGCCGAGAGCATTGCCTTACTATTCAGGGAGAAAAAGGAAGACATTTAATTCATTGCTTCCACCTAAATATTGACATCGCCCATGTACAGTGGATAGTGTCACGGCCAGATTCACTTGGCTCCCAACATGGGACGATGAATTAAGTCCTGACTTTCCCTGAACTGGAAAGTTATCATCCCTGACAGCTCAGCAAGCATAGTGTGTGTCTTGACATCATTCCTGAAATGAATCACTAGCATTAGAAGGCCCATTCTTCTAACATGTCATGCTCTGGGAGGGTTGCTTACTGCAGAATTGGCATTAGAGCTTGGCGGATGTTGTAACAGAAGCCAATATTCGGCCTCCCATAAATCTTAACAGCACTATTGTTATTGAAAAGTCTTCTTTAAAGAAAATTGTTAGATGTTGGGTCATGAAATTCACTTTCCAATGGGTACAAGATGTACTCTCAGCTCCTGAGGGTTGGAAGCATCCATGTACACCTCACTCTAAACACACATGTGCATACATACACACAAAAATGCATGTCCAATATCTTTAGGAGAAGAATAACCTAGTGCCACGGTGATTTTTATGGCATTACTCTTTCGAGGAAATCAAAAGAGAGATTTAAACCACGTGGGACTTTGTCAAACAAGACAACTCACCTGCCGTTCTTGTTACATGCTGTGGCGGAGTTTGAGGTTGGCCTTCCCCAGGCTCGTGATTCCTCCACCCTTCAACTCTCTGCGGACAATATCTTGTAAGTAAGCCTGCTTCATTAAAAGCTGCCATATTCCCAGAAGGCTCTGAACATCCTGACTGCAGCAGTCGGCCACCAAAGCAGAAGAGAGTGCCGTCTGCCCCATGGCCCTTCCCTCTCAGCTTTCTGAATGATCCGTCAGGGGCTGTGGAGCCAGAGGCCTGTCCTGCTTGACGGCTGCTTTCCTGTGAAAGTGGCATTTCCTTTCCGGCCCCCACAATGGACATGACCTTTATCTCGTTTTCCTGAGTTAAGTGGCAGTTACAGTATCCCTGAGCGTGGTAATTTCTTGCCTCATGATCACACAGGGATTCACTGAAGGTTCTGCAAGGAAGGTTTTCTGATGTGTGTTCATTTGCTTTGCCTTGTTGAAGTTTCCAGTTAAATACAACTAAACCTAGGCAAGTGAGACCAACAGCTCCTGTGACAAATGGAGAGACTATTAAAAGATAACATCATAGAAAGAAACATACATCCTCAAATGTGAAATCCACAAGTACCAAGGTTAATGGCTTAGAGGGCATTGAAATGGGTGGGCGATCGATAACCATGTGGAAAATATTAGTTCAGATAGAGGCTATTTAATCAACATTGTTCTGTTTTCCAATTTGGATCTTTCTTTGTATCTATTAAAAATTATAAGAAACAATACCATCTGGAATGTGTTTGACAGAAAAAGTTTTTTCATGGACTGAGATTCATTCAAATTAAAATAATTCTTACATTAAAATTCTTTCCTGCCTAAGGGAAATCAAACTTCCTATTTCTTAATCCCATAGTCAATCAAAATAGACAGTGTTTAGTATGTACCCTGAAATGCTCATATACAATAACCTCCTCCCCCAAAGAAAAAAAAGACTCCACAAGCTATTGCCATATTTTAATCATCCCTAAAGATTTATCCCCTACCTCAGAATACATCATTGGCTTCTATTAGTATAAAGATCAAACTCCTTGGCATTCAAGACTCTAATTTGGCCATGACCTCCCTTC
This sequence comes from Giraffa tippelskirchi, assembly GCF_054371585.1. Lineage (NCBI taxonomy): Eukaryota > Metazoa > Chordata > Mammalia > Artiodactyla > Giraffidae > Giraffa > Giraffa tippelskirchi. The sequence goes on along the minus strand of NC_137279.1, from coordinate 146,415,343 downwards.
CTAGCCTTATTTTTTAAATTATTTTTCACATTCAAACACTATGCTTCAGACTCTTCAATTCCTTAGTCTTAAAATGTCCTTCTAAGCCTTTGTGTATTCTCTTACTCATGCTTATAACACTTTCTCCTATCTCTGCTTATTTGAATTTTATTTATCCTTTAAAATCTAAACCAATACCTCATGGTTTCTCGATAGTTTTGTTATTGTTTTTTCATCTTGCAAAGATCACCCCCTTCTACGAACTCCCACAATAAAATGATTGACATCTAATCTCAGAAGTCCTGGCACTGTCATTTCATGTTCTGTGTAGTTTAGGTTATTGTCTAAATATAAGAGTGACATACGTGCGTGTGTTTTGTCACTCAGTCGTGTCCGACTCTCCGCTACCCCATGGACTGTGACCCACCAGGCTCCTCTGTCCACGGGATTCTCTAGGCAAGAATACTGGCGTGGGTTGCCATTTCCTTCTCCAGGGGATCTTCCCCACCCAGGGATTGAACCAAGGTCTCTTGCATTGCAGGCCGATGCTTTACCATCTGAGCTACTAGGGAAGGCCAATATAATAGTAAAGGGCAGTATTTCTCAGACTCAAGTGTGGAGTCTAACCTATTTCTGTCTCACAGTTTCTCTTCTTGACAAATGGCATCCTCAGCCACCTAGATGCTCAAAGTCTCAGTTACACCCAGCTCTTCCTCTGACACAATGATTTCTTTTTCTTAGCACTTATAACAATATAAAAGTTTTGTGTTCACTTATTCATTTGCTTGTTCACTGTCTGTCCTCCCCTGTTAGAATTAAGCACTGTGAGGAAATGGACTTTTTCAGTCTTGTTTGACATTGTATCTCCAGTGACCACAACACTGGCAGAGAGGAGGCACTCCAGAAATATTTATTGAATATTCTTAAGTAAACAGAAAGAATTCTGTTTATGAATTCTAATAATGAAAAGCACTGAGTGGTCTAATCTCGCAAATCTCCAGAATGGTAATCAGGAGAACATGTTATCAGTATAGACTGAGTTTGGAGCTCCGAGTTCTACATCCAGCTTTATCTAAAACTTGCTGTGTGACTTTGGGCAAGTCAGATGCCCTGTAAACTCAGTTCCCTGACTCTGGAGATAAAGGCAGTGAATGAGATGTTATCAGCTTTCTAGACTCCTTGATTGCACTTTGCCTGGTTCTCTCTATGGCGAATAACTTTAGTGAAAATGTGATGATATTTCTTTAAACTTTCAAGAAAAAAGAAGGTATCAAGTGTATTTGTTTCATTTTTTCTGTTAAAGATGAAGATTAACCAAATAGAATAGCACTTTCTGGTAAAAAAAAAAAAAAAAAAACCTGCTAACTTTTGTGTAGCTTACCAGATCTTAATGTTTAACATCCCATTTTAATTTATTTGACAACAATACACTCTTGGGGAATGTTATAACATATTGAAATAGTGAAATCTCTAATAAAAAACACAACATTTTTTTTTAATTAAAGTAGTAGCCGAAGTTAGGTCAGAACATTTTAATTGCAACATGTTAGAGTCTGGGCTATTCCAAATAAAAGTTTTGATTTTTAAATGTCAAAAGTATGAAAATAATAAAATTTTAGACACATCTCTATATCTCTTACACAGAGTAAGAAAGCTCAGGATTCAAAGCTCTGTTCTGATACTTTTCTTGGGGCAAAGTATTTCCCAGGCAAAAATATTGTAGTGGATTACCATTTCCTTCTCCAGGGGCTCTTCCAAACCCAGGGATCAAACCTACATCTCCTGCATTAGCAAATGGATTCTTTACCACTGAGCCAGGAGGGAAGCCCAGTCATCACTTATGCTACTGCTGCTGCTAAGTCGCTTCAGTCGTGTCCAACTCTGTGCGACCCCATAGACGGCAGCCCACCAGGCTCCCCCGTCCCTGGGATTCTCCAGGCAAGAACACTGGAGTGGGTTGCCATTTTCTTCTCCAATGCATGAAAGTGAAAAGTGAAAGTGAAGTCGCTCAGTCATGGACTACAGCCTACCAGGCTCCTCCGTCCATGGGATTTTCCAGGCGAGAGTACTGGAGTGGGTTGCCATTGCCTTCTCCAATCATCACTTATACAAGCACTATAAAGCAGGACACACCTGATTGTCATTATAGCATCTCCCCCTGTACTTGATAAAGCCCAATGATTCTTACTACCACAGAGAGGCACACAGATATGAGTGCCTTGAAGAAAGAGACTAGGTGTCATGACTTTTTGAAACCCCTAATATCTTAATGAATGTATCAGTATGCATCAGTGAATGGATGACTGAAATAGAGGGTGTCCCTTCATTACAGGCAAGAAAACTAAAGTCTGAACAGCAAATTACTGAAGATCACAGTGCTAGTTATACCAGGACCAGAGCTCTTGGGACTTCCCAGGTGGCGCTAGTGGTAAAGAACCCGCCTGCCAACGCAGAGAAGTAAGAGATGTCGGTTTGATCCCTGGATTGGGATGATCCACTGAAGGAGGAAATGGCATCCCACTCCAGTATTCTTGCCTGGAGAATGCCATGGACAGAGGAGCATGATGGGCAATAGTCCACAGGGTCACAAAGAGTCAGACAGGACTGAAGCGACTTAGCACACACCCACACATCGACACAGAGCTCTTGAATTCTGGCTCAAGGCCCTTTCCTCTGTGTTAGACAGTTTCTTTGAAACAGGAAATTTTTGCAACCTATGCCAAATCAGCTAGCATCTTCCCACACTACTGACAATGTCTCTCTTCTACAAGCCCTGAAAAGGCTCCCCAGTTGACAGACAAAGGCATCATTTAGTGAATTTCAAGAATATGGAGAAGAGCTGGGCACACTTCTCCCTGTCATACCTGCAAAGCCAAGGACAGTCAGCAGGGCCACATCCTGTCCTGGGAAGAGGGCACTTCTGTCCTTTAAAACCAAAGTGAGGTTGGCAGCCTTGGAATCACAGTTGGTCTCAGACAGCCTTAGTATACTGTTTGTAGTGGCTGCAGCCATGGTGGACGGCTGACAACTTAGGTCCTTGGCATTCCTGAGCGTGCAAGCAGACTTTATGTAGTTTCTTAAGAGTCGGGCAAGTGGGTAAAGATCACAAGTGCAGCTCCACTGGTTCTTATCTAAACTCAGAAGGATTAACTGCTTCAGGGGAGTAAAAACATCTGGCATGTGGGCCAACTTATTTCGGGAAAGGTCTACTTCCTGTAGTTGAGGCAGGTGCCGGAAGGCATCTTTCCCAATGAAGGATATAAAATTGTTAGATAAATCCAGATGCCTGAGACTGTGGAGACATGTGCCTCCAAAAGAACTGTCCGTCGGATTAGTGATCTGATTCCCATCCAGCTGGAGCCGGGTCAGGCCCCTGGTGTTTCGGAACCAAGACCCTTGCAGGGTGTGGAGGGCGTTGTGGCTGAGCGCCAGCACCTGCAGGCTGTGAAGCTTGCTGAAGCTGTGATTGGTGAGCGAAGAGCTGGATATTCAGTTGTGCCACAGCAACAACGACCGCAACTTTGAAAGGCTGTACAAGGCACCTTCCTGAACATCCTCGATGCCATTTCTGGTCAAAGAGAGCAGGGCAATATTAAACAAGAGGGACAGATTTATGCTCTCTATGGAGGAGAGATATCCATCAGTGATGATTAAAACCCTGGTGGTCACAGGGGCTGCTGTGGGGAAGAAAAGCACAGACTAGAAGCAAGTACACACACGTGGGAGGGGAGCACCGCGGAGAGCAGAGATAATCAATACCCTCTGAGCAATCTTATCACCTGGGTAAGAACAATAAACAAAATGAAAATGATCCTCTGATTTCTCAGTTTAAGGGGAAGGCAGCTCTTTATCAGAATGATGGATTTTTATATTCTTTGTTACCATGACATGTTTATTTGAGAAACCTAAACCCATCTGTTCCTTTAGATGTCAAATTTAATTCATTGTTTGGGATTATCATTATGGATTTTTTTTTTTTTTTTGAAAGTGGCTTCTCAGGCTTTCTGTCTGTGAAGCTGTGTACCAACCTACTCCAGCCCTGCTGGCCCAAGACAGATTCACTCATGAGCTGAGCCTGTGTTTGCGTTCCTAACCAGTTTTCTGCAAGCAATGTATATTTATACTGTAAAGCGAATCATCTTTTTTCTCAAACATAAAGGTGTGGGTTGGGGTGGGGGAAGTGAGAAGGAGCGCTGGTTTCTGCTTTTTAGCTCCAGGCTAAAAGCCGGCAACTTGGTAAGGATCTATATTCTCTCCAGACAAGCGAAGGATCTGTCAGTGGGGTTCTCATTACAGTCTGCACCATCCTGGCCTCCTGTCTAATATCTGTTCCCTCCAATGAAGTCCATCATGTGATGACAGGTGGTACTCAGGGCTTCCAACTGTTAAATCCCTTCACCATAATCACCCCAGAGCTATCACTGCTCTGTCATTAGAAATCAAAGCATTTTAACTCAATAAAGATGTATTATAATCAAGAGTTATTGTAACACATCTTTATCATGCTAAAATTGTTTTGACTGCCAATGACAGCGTCATAAGGATGGAAGAGTCCATTGTCCCTGGGAGGTCTACAGGTGATATTAGAACAATCAGCCATGGGGAAAGCAAATCATAATTCCCTTATGAAACTCAGACTTCAGCATTGAAACAAAGAGAGGAAAAAAGAATGTAAAAGACAAAAGATTTCCACAGCGCCTTCTTTTGGAAGAATTGCTCTCATTTCTATAGCAGTAGCAAGTTTGTGTCATGGGGTTTTTGTTTGGGGGGTGCTATTTTTTATGATTTATTACTGATTATTTGAATTCTGTTAATTCTGGCCAGGCTGGCATTTTGTTCCCTTCATAATTGTTTTTTATATGGGCTAAGAGAGGTTTTTTTTAAGGATCCTCAGTCCTCTAGAGATTTCTGACTCTGAGGGAGCAAGCTATTGTTTCTGTCAGTAACTTCTTGTCTAGGACCAGACAGGCTCCACTCACAAGTCATCCATTTACTTCTGTGTGTTTATGAAATCTAACTTCACAAATGTGGCATTCTGTAAATGAGAAGGAAGATATAGAGGTGCAGTGATATAGATGAGCAATATTTGTTTCTTACAGACATCAACTATCTCTGATCAAAAAAAAAAATGTAGTGAAGTTTATTTGAGAGGATGGGAATTTAGTGTTTTTTAAGTGTTTTCTACACAAACTGAAAACAGTGTATGACCAACTAGCCTTGAAACTGTCTCTTCCTTGTCAGGAAGGACAATGCCATTTTCCTCTTAATGCTCATGGAGTCATAGGATTTTAGAAATGAAAGAACTCATTTTCTTCTACTCCATCTTAGATTTGTTTCTGAAATTTTTCGATTGGCAGAGTTTATAGCTTGTTTATCTCTTCTTGGATATAAGGATGTAAATCACATTCTCCTCAAATTTGTTAATAAGGTATCTTATTAAATTGTTGACTTAAGCAAGCAATATGTAATGAATACAGGCAGTGTATCTTGTTAGCATTTCTACAGCTCATTTACCACCAATAAAAAAAGACTACACTTTCAAAATTAGATGCACTTTGATAATAATCTGTTTTGCTGGTACATCACTTAATCTTACTAATGCTGAACAATTGCAGTTCAGGTTTCTGATTCATTGATATTCCTTCTACCCTGTGGTAGGTTTCAAATCTGCACAAAGTATGGACAAAATATAATTAAAGTGATCTATTTTTTTCATTTATTAAATAAGTGTGCAACTGACTGAAATGGTGGTATTCTTTTTTGATAGCAAGATATCTCAATTACCTCTGAAAGTCTTAAAATAGTTTTAGTTGAGACCACCAGGAACTAACAGGAAAATAACATAATATTATCAATATTTAGTTACTAAAGAAGGCTTGCTCTTTAAAAATGTTTACCTCTTTCAGGCTGAGCCCAGAGATCAGTCAGTACAAAGAAGAGCATAATAATGAATTTTCCAAGTACACTGAACACTGCTTTTTAGAGTGATCGGTTTTATTACCTACTGTATAGGTTAGCTGGTGACAGAGAGTTACATCTTTGGTGCACACTGCACACGACGCAGGGCAGGCTGCCACCAGCCGCAGCACGATGGCAGAGTACGAGCCATCCACCTGAAAGGAAAGTAGAGGGCAATGCACGTCACAATGTTGGCATTTATTATCCAAGGATTTCAGTACATTCAGTTCAGGAGGCATTTTGGTGATTTCTCCTTTCTAATGAGCAACTTGAGTTCTCATATGGTGCCAGATAAATGGCAAGGATCTTTATTTTGAATAGAATTTAAACTGAACCATTATAAGGAGCAAGGATATATTAGACAGTGCAGAGAAATATAGCTATGATTTGTAATAACTTTATTTTTTAAATTAATTTATTTTAATTGAAGGCTAATTACTTTACAATATTGTGGTGGTTTTTGCCATACATTGACATGAATCAGCCATGGGTGTACATGTGTCCCCCATCCCGAACGCCCCTCCCACCTCCTTCTCCATCCCATTCCTCAGGGTTGTCCCAGTGCACCAGCTTTGAGTGCCCTGTTTCATGCATCAAGCTTGGACTGGTCATCTATTTCACATCTGGTAATATACATGTTTCAATGCTATTCTCTCAAATCATCCTACCCTTGCCTTCTCCTACAGAGTCCAAAAGTCTGTTCTTTATATCTGTGTCTCTTTTGCTGTCTTGCATATAGGGTTGTCATTACCATCTATCTAAATTCCATATATATGCATTAATATATGGCATTGGTGTTTTTCTTTCTGACTTACTTCACTCTGTATAATAGGCTCCAGTTTCATCCACCTCATTAGAACTGATTCAAATGCATTGTTTTTAATACCTGAGTAATATTCCATCATGTGTATGTACTGTGTAATAACTTTAAATGGAGCACAATCTTGGGCTTCCCAGGTGGAGCTAGCGGTAAAGAACCTGCCTGCCAATTCAGGAGACATAAGAAACATAGGTTCGATCCCTGGGTTGGGGAGAAGGAAATGGCAACTTCCTCTAGTACTCTTGCCTGGAGGATCCCCATGGACAGAGGAACCTGGTGGGCTATAGACCATGGGGTCACAAAGTGTTGGACATGACTGAAGTGACTGAGCGCAAGTAGTTGCTTTACAATTCTGAACATAAAGAGAATCATCTATATGTATACATATATCCCTTCCATCTTGGCCCTCCCTCCCATCCCCAACCCTCCCATCCCCATCCCACCCATCTAGGTCATCACAGAGCACTCATCTGAGCTCCTTGTGCTATTCAGCAAGTTCCCCCTAGCTATCTCTTTTACATGCTAGTATGTATCTATCAATGCTGCTCTCATCGCACCCTTCCTTTCCCCTACTGTACCCACCTGTCTATTCTCTACGTCTGCATCTCTATCACTATCTTGTACACCTAAAACTAATATAATATTGTAAATAAACTGTGCTTCAATAAATACATATTCAGTTCACTTCAGTTCAGTTGCTCAGTCATGTCCGACTCTTTGCAACCCCATGGACCGCAACACGCCAGGCTACCCTGTCCATCACCAACTCGCGGAACTTTCTCAAACTCATGTCCACTGAGTCGGTGATGCCATCCAACCATCTCATCCTCTGTCTTCCCCTTCTCCTCCTGCCTTCAATCTTTCCCAGCATCAGGGTCTTTTCAAATGAGTCAGCTCTTCGCATCAGGTAGCCAAATTATTGGAGTTTCTGCTTCAACATCAGTCCTTCCAATGAACACTCAGAACTGATCTTCTCTAGGATGGACTGGTCGGATCTCTTTGCAGTCCAAGGGACTCTCAAGAGTCTTCTCCAACACCACAATTCAAAAGCATCAATTCTTCAGCGCTCAGCCTTCTTTATAGTCCAACTCTCACATCCATACATGACGACTGGAAAAATTATAGCCTTGACTAGATGGGCCTTTGCTGGCAAAGTAATGTCTCTACTTTTTAATATGCTGTCTAGGTTGGTCATAACTTTCCTTCCAAGGAGTAAGCATCTTTTAATTTCATGGCTGCAAACACCATCGGCAGTGATTTTGGAGCCCAAAAAAATGAAGTCTGCCACTGTTTCCACTGTTTCCCCATCTATTTGCCATGAAGTGATGGACTGGATACCATGATCTTAGTTTTCTGAATGTTGAGCTTTAAGCCAACTTTTTCACTCTCCTCTTTCACTTTCATCAAGAGGCTCTTTAGTTCTTCTTCACTTTCTGCCATAAGGGTACTGTCATCTGCATATTTGAGGTTATTGATATTTCTCCTGGCAATCTTGATTCCAGCTTATGCTTCATCCAGCCCAGCGTTTCTTATGATGTACTCTGCATGTAAGTTAAATGAGCAGGGTGACAATATACAGCCTTGATGTACTCCTTTTCCTATCTGGAACCAGTCTGTTGTTCCATGTCCAGTTCTAACTGTTGCTTCCTGACCTACCTACAGATCTCTCAAGAAGCAAGTCAGGTGATCTGGTATTCCTATCTCTTGAAGAATTTTCCACAGTTTATTGTGATCCACACAGTCAAAGGCTTTGTCATAACCAATAAAGCAGAAGTAGATGTTTTTCTGGAATTCTCTTGCTTTTTCGATGATCCAACAGATGTCAGCAATCTGATCTCTGGTTCCTCTGCCTTTTCCAAAACCAGCTTGAACATCTGGAAGTTCATGGTTCATGTATTGCTGAAGCCTAGCTTGGAGAATTTTGAGCATTACTTTTCTAGCATGTGAGATGAGTGCAATTGTATGGTAGTTTGAACATTCTTTGGCATTCCCTTTCTTCAGGGCTGGAATGAAAACTGACCTTTACCAGTCCTGCGGCCACTGCTGAGTTTTCCAAATTTGCTGGCATATTGAGTGCAGAACTTTCACAGCATGATCTTTGAGGATTTGAAATAGCTCAACTGGAATTCCATCACCTCCACTAGCTTTGTTTTTAGTGATGCTTCCTATGGCCCACTCAACTTCACATTCCAGGATGTCTGGCTCTAGGTGAGTGATCACACAATCGTGATTATCTGGGTCATGAAGATGTTTTCTGTTCAGTTCTTCTGTGTATTCTTGCCACCTCTTCTTAATATCTTCTGCTTCTGTTAGGTCCATACCATTTTTGTCCTTTATGGAGACCATCTTGGCATGAAATGTTCCCTTGATATCCCTAATTTTCTTGAAGAGATCTCTAGTCATTCCCATTCTATTGTTTTCCTCTATTTCTTTGCATTGATCACTGAGGAAGGCTTTCTTATCTTTCCTTGCTATTCTTTGGAACCCTGCATTCAAATGAGTATTTCTTTCCTTTTCTCCTTTGCTTTTCTCTTCTCTTCTTTTCACAGCTATTTCTAAGGCCTCCTCAGACAGCCATTTTGCTTTTTTCCATTTCTTTTTCTTGGGGATGGTCTTGATCCCTGTCTCCTGTACAATGTCACGAACCTCTGTCCATAGTTCATCAGACACTCTATCTATCAAATCTAGTCCCTTAAATCTGTTTCTCACTCCACTGTATAATCATAATGGATTTGATTTAGATTTTACCTGAATGGTCTAGTGGTTTTCCCTACTTTCTTCAATTTAAGTCTGAATTTGTCAGTAAGAAGTTCATGATGTGAGCCACAGTCAGCTCCCGGTCTTGTTTTTGCTGACTGTATAGAGATCTCCATCTTTGGCTGCAAAGAATATAATCAATCTGATTTTGGTGTTGTCCATCTGGTGATGTCCATGTGTAGAGTCTTCTCTTGTGTTGTTGGGCAAGGGTGTTTGCTAATTCCCACAATAAGCAAACAAGTAGAACTGTTAAAGCATTTGACCATAAATTCAGAGAACTCACATCTAAGGCACACCCATTAGTATAGATTTATATAATTAAAAAATTACGTTACTTGATAGTTTGTTGAGATTTTGTAAATACATTACCTGATTTAATTCTTTTAATTTGGCAACTCAGTTTGAGGCTGAGAAAACTGAAGCTCAGAATGGTTAATTAACCATCCAAGGTCACAGAGCCATTACGTATTTAACATCAAGTCTTTTCATTCTAAACCCAGTGTTCTTTCTAGTATGTAGAAACTAATCTCAGGCATTGAATCTTACATAATTACAACTAAATTATTCTTTATAGCTATAGATGCCACACACAGAGAGGGAGAATGAGGAGCATTAAGATCATAAGCTCCACCCAGCTTTGAATTCAGTTCTCCTATTTATTGACTATACTATCTTAGATAAATTATTTTTCTAATTTTTTTCCTTTTCATGTTTAAAATAGAAATAATAAATGCCAACATTACAGAGTTTTATGAGTTTGATAAAATGTTAAGTGTCTAGTAAGTATCGTTTGTTGTTGTTCAGTTGGTCAGTCATGTCCAACTCTTTGCGATCCCGTGGACTGCAGCATGCAGGCTTCCCTATCCTTCACCATCTCCCACAGCTTGCTCAAACTAATGTCCATTGAGCTGGTGATGCCATCCAACCATCTTGTCCTCTGTTGTCCCCTTCTCTTCCCACCTTCAATCTTTCCCAGCATTAGGGTCTTTTCCAATGAGTCAGGTCTTCACATCAGGTGACCAAAGTATTGGAGCTTCAGCATCAGTCCTTCCAATAAATATTCAGGGTTGATTTCCTTTAAGATTAACTGCTTTGATTTCCTTGCAGTCCAAAGGACTCTCAAGAGTCTTCTCCAGCACCACAGTTTGAAAGTATCAATTCTTCAGTGCTCAGCCTTCTTTATGGTCCAACTCTCACATACAAGACTTCTGGAAAAACCATAGTTTTTACTATACAGACCTTTGTCAGCAAAGTAATATCTCTGCTTTTCAATATGCTGTCTAGGTTTGTCATAGCTTTTCTTCCAAGAAGCATTTCATGGCTACAGTCAACATCTGCAGTGATTTTTGGAGCCCAAGAAAATAAAGTCTGTCACTGTTTCCATTGTTCCCCGTCTATTTGCCATGAAGTGATACCATATTTTACCATTATTTTGATACTTTTTTAGTCCTCCAGTGAAAGAGTAACACCATTTGGATTTAATGTTCAAGAAAAGGCCATTCAGGTACTGGCACAAAGATAGAAATATAGATCAATGGAACAAAATAGAAAGCCCAGAGATAAACCCACGCACATATGGACACCTTATCTTCGACAAAGGAGGCAAGAATATACAATGGAGAAAAGACAATCTCTTTAACAAGTGGTGCTGGGAAAACTGGTCAACCACTTGTAAAAGAATGAAACTAGAACACTTCCTAACACCGTACACAAAAATAAACTCAAAATGGATTAAAGATCTAAACGTAAGACCAGAAACAATAAAACTCCTAGAGGAAAACATAGGCAAAACACTCTCCGACATAAATCACAGCAGGATCCTCCATGACCCTCCTCCCAGAATATTGGAAATAAAAGCAAAAATAAACAAATGGGACCTAATTAAAATTAAAAGCTTTTGCACAACAAAGGAAACTATAGTGAAACAAGGTGAAAAGACAGCCTTCAGAATGGGAGAAAATAATAGCAAATGAAGCAACAGACAAACAATTAATATCAAAAATATACAAGCAACTTCTGCAGCTGAATTCCCGAAAAATAAACGACCCAATCAAAAAATGGGCCAAAGAACTAAACAGACATTTCTCCAAAGAAGACATACAGATGGCAAACAAACACATGAAAAGATGCTCAACATCACTCATTATTAGAGAAATGCAAATCAAAACCACAATGAGGTATCATTTCACACCAGTCAGAATGGCTGCTATCCAAAAGTCTACAAGCAATAAATGCTGGAGAGGGTGTGGAGAAAAGGGAACCCTCTTACACTGTTGGTGGGAATGCAAACTAGTACAGCCACTATGGAGAACAGTGTGGAGATTCCTTAAAAAGCTGGGAATAGAACTGCCATATGACCCAGCAATCCCACTGCTGGGCATATACACCGAGGAAACCAGAATTGAAAGAGACACGTGTACCCCAATGTTCATCGCAGCACTGTTTACAATAGCCAAGACATGGAAGCAACCTAGATGTCCATCAGCAGACGAATGGATAAGGAAGCTGTGGTACATATACACAATGGAATATTACTCAGCCATTAAAAAAAATACATTTCAATCGGTTCTACTGAGATGGATGAAACTGGAGCCCATTATACAGAGTGAAGTAAGCCAGAAAGAAAAACACCAATACAGTATACTAATGCATATATATGGAATTTGAAAGATGGTAACGATAACCCTATATGCAAGACAGAATAAGAGACACAGATGCATGGAACAATTTTGTGGACTCTGAGGGAGAAGGTGAGGGTGGGACGTTCTGGGAGAATAGCATTGAAACATGTATATTATCATATGTGAAACAGAACACCATTCCATGTTCGATGCATGTGACATGGGCTCAGGGCCGGGGCAATGGGATGTTCCGGAGGGATGGGATGGGGAGGGAGGTGGGTGGGGGGTCCAGGAAGGGGAACACATGTAAACCCATGGCTGATTCATGTCAATGTATGGCAAAAACTATTACAATATTGTAAAGTAATTAGCCCCCAACTAAAATAAATAAATTTATTAAAGAAAAAAAAAAAAAAGAAAAGGCCATTCATTTATAATACATTTCCTGATTGGTTAAAAAAAAAAGTAAAGGAAATTATAATAAAAATCCTCTCCCATACAAAAAGATAGTTTGAAAATAAAATGTAAATAAAATTTAAAACTAGTAATTCTATCATACTTTCAAGTATTTATTGAATACCTTCTGTTCACCAGCCACTCCTCAAGGCAGTAGGGATAGAATAATAAATGATAAATCTCTACCCTCATTGGACAGTCCAGGTAGCTCTAGTGGTAAAGAACCTGTCTATCAAGGCAGGAGATGCAAGAGATGCAGGTTTGATTCCTGGATAAGGAAGATGCCCTGGAGAAGGAAATGGCAACCTACTCCAGTATTGCTATGAAGGGATGTAAACAACAAACAAAAAGTATGCAATATATATTAATATGTATATGTATTAAGTCATCTAATGGTAAGTTCTATGGAATAAAGGACAATAATGGTAGACAAGAAAAAAAAAAAGTTACATTTGAACAAAGACCTGGAAAATGTGATAGCTCTGGTCTGTCCAGGCGGAAAGAATGAAAAAGGCAAAATCCCTGAAGGCATGGTATGCTCTTTTCTCAGGAGGTCAATGTGATCTGGTGTACAAGAGGAAGAGGAGGCCAGGAAGTAGCAGGGGCAGGTTGTGCATGGCTTAGAAAGGAAAGCAAGAGCTTTGGTTTTTTTAATCGATATAAAATGAGAGTAATTGCAGGCTTTTTGAGTAGCGTTACTTCATCTCTAGTATATTTTTAAGATGATGATTTTGGCTACCATGTTGTTTACTACAGCTTTGTAATACAGTTTTATATCAGGGAGCATGATACCTTCAGCTGTGTTCTTTAGATTGCTTTGGCTTTCGGAGTCTTTTGTGCTTCCGTAACAATTTTAGGATTGTTTGCTCTATTTCTGTGAAAAATGACATTGTAATTTTAATGGAGATTGCATTGCATCTGTACATTGAATTAAGTAGTATAGATGTTTCAACATTATTAATTCTTCCTCTCCATGAGCATAGAACATCTTTCCATTTATTTCTGTCTTCCATTTCTTTCTTCAGTATCGTATAGTTTTCAGTGTACAGGTCTTTCACCTCCTTGGTTAAATTTACTCCTAGATATTTCATTCTTTTTGATGTAATTATAAAGGAGATAGTTTTCTTTATTTCTCTTTCTAATAGCTTATTAATAGTATAAAAGGCAAGACAAGATTTTGTACATTGTTTTTTATATCCTGCAACTTTACTGCATTTGTTTATTACTTCTAAGATTTTTTTGGTGGAGTCTTTAGGATTTTCTACATCAAGTCATCCACATATAGTGATTTGTACTTACTTCCTCCTTTCAAAGTCAGATGACTTTTATTTCTTTTTCTTGACTAATTGATATGACTACAACTTCCGATACTATATTGACGAGAGTGGGCATCCTTGTCTTATTCCTAATCTTAAAAGGAAAATCTTTCAATATTTCACTATTGAGTATGATGGTAGCTGTGGATTGGCTACCATGTTGAGAACACACTTTTTTTAATAGGCAGAGATTAGAAGCAGCAAAAGCAGCTAGAACAAAATTATAATAATACTAGCAAAAGATGATGGTAAGGATAAGAGGTTTTCAGATTCTGTATAATTCTTTTTGTTATCATGATGCAATTTAATATAACAAATTTAAGGTCAACTAAGCTGTTCTGTGCAATGGAACATACTAGGTATACAGGAGTAAACAGACCTTTGCTTACCCTCAAATCATGTTTCAGCTAGTGATATAGAAGTGTAAATATCTAGTTTTAACACAAGAAAGAATTTAAAAAATCTAAGTGAAAGTGAAAAAATCTAAGTGAAAGATATATGCATTTGAGTGCAGAGTTCCAAAGAACAGCAAGGAGAGATAAGAAAGCCTTCTTCAGTGATCAGTGCAAAGAAATAGAAGAAAACAATAGAATGGGAAAGACTAGAGATGTCTTCAAGAAAATTAGAGATACCAAGGGAACAATTCATGCAAACATGGGCATGAATATTGTCTGTTAGGACCTAACAGAAGAGAAGAAATTAAGAAGAGGTGGCAAGAATACACAGAACTATACAAAAAAGATCTTCATGACCCAGATAACCACAGTGGTGTGATCATTCACTCTTAGAGCCAGACATCCTGGAATGTGAAGTCAAGTGGGCCTTAGGAAGCATCACTACAAACAAAGGAAATGAAGGTGATGGAATTCCAGTTGAGCTATTTCAAATCCTAAAAGTTTATGCTGTGAAAGTGCTACACTCAATATGCCAGCAAATTTGGAAAACTCAGCAGTGGCCACAGGACTGGTAAAGGTCAATTTTCATTCCAATCCCAAAGAAAAGCAATGCCAAAGAATGGCAATGCCAAAGAATGCTCAAACTACCACATGCTAGCAAAGTAATGCTCAAAATTCTCCAAGCCAGGCTTCAACAGTACATGAACCGTGAACTTCCAGATGTTCAAGCTGGATTTAGAAAAGGCAGAGGAACCAGAGATCGTATTGCCAATATCCACTGGATCATCAAAAAAGCAAGACAGTTCCATAAAAACATCTATTTCTGCTTTATTGACTACCTCAAAGCCTTTGACTGTGTGGATCACAACAAACTGTGGAAAATTCTTCAAGAGATGGGAACACCAGACCACCTGAGCTGCCTCCTGAGAAATCTGTATTGGTCAACAAGCAATAGTTAGAATTGGACATGGAAGAACAGACTGGTTCCAAATAGGAAAAGGAGTATGTCAAAGTGGTATATTGTCACCCTACTTATTTAACTTATATGCAGAGTACATCATGAGAAATGCTGGGCTGGAAAAAGCACAAGCTGGAATCAAGATTGCCAGGAGAAATGTCAATCACTTCAGATATGCAGATGACAGCACCCTTATGGCAGAAACTGAAGAAGAACTAAAGAGCATCTTGGTGAAAGAGGAGAGTGAAAAAGTTGGCTTAAAACTCAACATTTAGAAAATGAAGATCATGGCATCTTGTCCCATCACTTCATGGCAAATAGATGGGGAAACAGTGGAAACAGTGACAGACTTTATTTTGGGGGGCTCAAAAATCACTGCAGATGGTGACTGCAGCCATGAAATTAAAAGATGCTTGTTCCTTGGAAGAAAAGCTATGACCTACCTAGATAGCAAGTTAAAAAGCAGAGATATTACTTTGCCAACAAAGGTCCATCTAGTCAAAGCTATGGTTTTTCCAGTAGTCATGTATGGATATGAGAGTTGGACTATAAAGAAAGCTGAGCCCCGAAGAATTGATGCTTTTGAACTGTGGTGCTGGAGAAGACTCTTGAGAGTCTCTTGGACTTCAAGGAGATCCAACCAGTCCATCCTAAAGGAAATCAGTCCTGGGTGTTCATTGGAAGGACTGATGCTGAAGCTGAATCGCCAATACTTTGGCCACCTGAAGTGAAGAACTCACTCATTGGGAAAGACCCTGATGCTGGGAAAGATTGAAGGCAGGAGGAGAAGGGGGCAACAGAGGATGAGATGGTTGGATGGCATCACCGTCTCTAAGGACATGAGTTAGAGTAAGCTCTGGGAGTTGGTGATGGACAGGGAAACCTAGAGTGCTGCAGTCCATGGGGTCGCAAACAGTCAGACACGACTGAGCAACTGACCTGACTGAACTGAAGTGAAAGTGAAAAATTGTTTTGTGAAATCCTTGGATACTTTCAAAAAAGATGTATCTTGTAAATTGGACTTGAAGAGGGCAAAGGGTTTCCACAAGCAGAGAATAAGAGTTAGATGATTCTAGACTGAAAAAATAGTAAAAACAATGTTCTGCACTGAGCAGAAGTTCCCTTCTTTTAGCCTCCCTGAACTGCTTAGAGGCTGCCCTATGCATATGTGTTTCAGAGGTCAGCCAGAGAATTAGATAGAGTTTATATACAAATGGGCTTCCCAGGTGGCCAGAGTGGTAAAGAACCCACCTGCCAGTGCAGGAGACTTAGAGACAGGGTTTCAATCCCTGGGTAGGAAAGATCCCCTGGAGGAGGTCATAGCAACACACTCCAGTATTCTTGCCTGGAGAATCCCATGGACAAATGGAGCCTGGCATGCTACAGTCCGTGGGGTCCCAAAGAGGTGGACACGACTGAAGAGATTGAAAATGCATGCATGCAAATCCAAATAATGGGGCTCCCTCTCCCAGACCCTTTTCTTCCAGGATTTCCACGCATTTTTAGTGCCAATGTTTAATAATGAGGATTTTAGGTTGCCCTCCCCACCAAGATTCCTGCCCCCTGGTATACATGCCAGGAATAACTCCCTTCATTTGAGTGTGGGCAGAATATGAATATGATGAGCAATTAAGCACATAATTATGTTTTCTAATATGGCAAAACAAAGATTATTCTGTGTAGATGTGACCTACTCAAATGACCCCTTTAAAAGCAAAGAATTTTTCTCCATTTGGTTACAGGGGGCGAAGTTTAGAGACACATGTCCTTGCTGTCCAGAAAGAAGGCAAATGGCTATGTTGTGAACTGCTTACAGGGGCTGTGTGGCAGGGAGTTGTGGGCATCCTCTGGAAGCTGACAGTCACCCCTGAACAACAGTTGGCAACAAAATAAAGACCTGAGTCATACAACCACAAGGAAATGAGTTCTTCCAGTACCAGCAAGCTGGGAAGAGACTCAGATGATACTCACGGAATGCACTGATGCCATAATTTTAATCTGTTGAGGCCCTGAGCAAAGGACCTAGTTAACCTGTACTAAGCTTTGGCCCACAGAAACTGTGAGCTAATAAATTGGCATTATTTTAAACCATGGCATTTGTGATAATTTGTTATACAACTTTATGTGTACTTAGTTATTTCCAACTCTTTGCAACCCCACGGACTGTAACCTGCCAGACTCCTCTGTCAATGGGATTTTTCAGGCAAGAATACTGGAGGGGGTTGCCATTTCCTACTCCAGGGGATCTTCCCAACCCAGGGATCAAACTTTCATCTCCCGTGTCTCCTGCATTGGCAGGCAGATTCTTTACCACTGAGCCACCTGTGAAGTGATGCAAAAAACAGAAGGAAGAATTATCCTTAGAGCAATGTCCTTGAGTAGATTAGCAGGGATAAGATCTAGCACACAGTGAAGGAACGGCCCTCAGATAGAATCGGGCAAAGTTCATCTGTAGAAAAGGAAGTGAAGGCAGATTATGTGAGTTTAGACATAGGTATGTGGTTGAAACAGTAGTAGGAGCTGTAGGTTTGAGGAAAGAGGAGAAGGTGCAAAATAACCACCTGGAGTGTGAAAAAGAATGAGTTAGGAATATGAAATAGGCTCTTTGAGTATTACTAAGGTCCACTTCAGATTAGAGGGTCATAATTTTGAAATAAGACCTGTCAGGATGATTTAATCAAGACTAGGATTTTTCCAATTGTGTACAATTACACAATAGGGCAAGGGAGTTGAGGCTGTGTGGAAGGGAGTGGTTATGATTGTCAATGAAATCCAAGCTAAATCAGGGAAGAAATGCAGTGACCCTGTGACAGTGAAAAGATAGTAACAGGAACAGAAAGTAGGGGAGACAGATTCGATGATAGATAGAAGATAGAGCAATATTGGCAAGAATAAGGCTTTTAAGGCTGAGTAATACACACATACACACACACACTGTTGGTTATGGTTTGGATGTTGGTTTATTGCACTGTTTTCTTCTGCTTTAGGATATATTCAAAAATCATCACAATAAAAAGCAGGATTTTCTTAAGTGGTGAGATGGTTTATGTGGTCAAAGTTTGTTGGAGTCAGGGTTCTGGAAGAAGTGAGCTACATAGGAAGGAGACAGCCCTGAGATCTGATGGAAAGTGTGAGGTGGAATAGCTTGGAGAAGTTGCAAGCATTGCTAGTAATAGAGTCTAGGTATGAACGACCAGCGAGCTAATTAACTAAGGGAAGGTAGAGGATAAGATCCTCGCAGAAGAGGAGACAAAGGAACCCAGAAGTCAGGGGTCACCTTTGTGATTATCTGCTTGGATAATAAAAACACTGAGAGTTATGCTAGAGAGCATGACAGTGAGCCAGATGCAAAATCTTTGAACAAAGGAGAGTAGCTCTGTGGAAAAGCTTGATAAACTGGTGGCTTTTCGAGGAGAAACTATTTGGAATTTGCAAAGTCAGTGAGAAAGACACAAACCCCTGATTACCCCACTACCAGCCGCACACTCCTAGAGGTACAGGAACATGTAAGAGAAAACAGCTTCTTCTTGAAGCGCTCTGGGGGAGGCAGTGTCCTCAGGGGAGGGCTAGATATTAAGGGAGAAATTGTTCTACTAAGAATCTAAATTAGTTGGTTACAGCACCTGAATGTTAAATTGGGCTATCCACCTCCTGGCAGTGAAAGTTTCATAAAGGGAGAAATGATAGGTTATGTAGTCCTTAGGACCTAACAAAAGGAGGCATATAATTCCTTCAAAAGAGACCAACGTTTTCTAAAATCCCAAGAATTTTTCCCCCAGATCTATACTCGCTTATATATCTCTAGCAACTAGAACAAAGCTTACAATATAATCAGAATACAAGAACTGTTTATTTAACCAAACTCATCTGACAGGAAGATTCATAGTAGACAATACCTTTAATGACAGTTTTTGAAGATAAAAAGCTTATCTTAACCTCTAAAGTAGGGCATAGTCGTGGGGTTGCTATTGATCATAGTTTTGAATCTGAGATGCTATTTTCAAAAGTGAACCAAATTATAAAATTAGCTGTAGCAGTCGTTTCCTTACAGACACATTGTACAATATATTATAAGGCACAGAGATAGTTAATAGTTTTTAGTATTCACTTTTATTCTTTCATTTTGAAGAGGAAAACCTGCCATTTAAAAGCATGCAAAGCTAATTAAAGCTTTTCCACTATTTCATTATCTGAATGTAGCTGCAAATTCTGACTTAAAACTCTTATCAGAGGGAGACTCAACATTCCTCCCTGAACAGCAAATGAACATTCAATTAACACTTCAATACAAGTGTATTTTAAATAAAAATATACTTTATGGTTAATCTTATTCTTTATACATGCAAATACTAAATTTTAAAATCCAAAGAGGTCTACCTCCTTTTTATTCTTTGGGGGAAAAAAGTCTTTTCTTTATTTACAGGGAAGACCTGAATTTTCTGAAGTTGTTACCAAGTTAGAAGAGTGTCTCTGCAACATCGAGGTAAGAAACTTATCTTCTGAAATATGTCCATTAGAAAGGTTTGGATACACAGAGTTCTTGGGGGATGGATGTTGCTGGTAGTTACGGAAAGAATATAAGTGTGAGTGTCCATAACCCCATTCATATTTTTACCCTGTCACTTAAGTTCTAATAATTCCATCTATAGGGACAAAGGCAAATTCACAGTGAATTTGGGCTCTTCCAACAAATGATCAGGCAAGCAAATGCACATGGATATACATAGTTTAAAAAACTGATAAGTAAAAATTTTAAAATATAAGAAATATGTTAGAAGATGATTTAATTCAATTTTTTCTATACAAAAATTCTTACATACAATGAAACGTAAGCTAAAACATTAAGCCATTGTCCATTTATGTTCAGTAAGAACAGAAAAAAATTGTTACTAAAATTAGCACATAAGTTAATCGGGAGGCATTGCTTGTGTACCACACATATGTTGCATAAAGTGATATGTGTTGGTAATGAGGGTAATGGAATTTTCTTTCCTTAATATTAAGGAGCTGTTTGCTTTAATTTTCTGTATAATTGCCTTAATCTTCTATACACCTGTTCAGGAGATAGCATTTGAAAATAGGCAAGGGAACTGAAACATGAGCACTAATTCAAAAGTAATAACATATTCCCCAATGCAGGTAAGTGCTACAAGAGAGGAAGATGGACATTACACATACAGACTCATGTATAAATGAGCGTGTGAAGGGAAGGGGCAAAAATGGAGAAAGACAGCATCAACCTGAGATTGCACAACTAAATCCCAAAGTGAAACCATCCAACAAAAGTTTTCTCTTTTAAAAATTTTAGCCAAGAGTGATCGGAATACAATCTTTTGTAGAAGTGTCCCAGGTCTGCAATTACAGCCTTCAGGGAGTGGCTCTATCTCATGACTCTTTACTGGGATTTATAAAGAGGAAGTTTTTCCTATGGAATGAAACCTTGTTCTTAGACATAAAGCTTCCTTTCCCTTCTCTTCAGTCCTGAAACATACAAAGTAGAGAGAAGTAAATGTATATTTGGTAGGGCTACAGTAGCCCCTACAAACAAGAGCATCTACCAGAGGCCTGGGATGTTGAGAAGTACTTTTAAGGCTTGAGTTTCAAGTATCCTCTCACTTTGAAGCTTTGTGTTTGACAGAGCAAGGTTGTGCCAAGCATGGGATATATCCAGTTAGATTAGAGAGTGAATTCCAGAAACAGAGATAATGGTAGGATCTACTAAACTGACCAAGCCTCTTAGCACAGTCTCCCCTAGTAGAGAAGATGAGTAACTATGGGCTATATGTAAAGAGAAGTTGCTGGAGTGGGTTGCACTAATTAATGGACTAGGATCATCTTTAAGGGATTTAATTTGTGGAGTTCCATAAGTCTCCATTCTCTCTACTCTTCGACTTTTTGGTTAGTGGTTTAGATCTTGGTCAAGAAGTCTCTCTGCTCATCACAGTTGCAGATATAATAAAGTTGAGACAGAACAAATATTTGAAAGCAGGATTCTAGAGTATTTTGGAAGATAAAGTAGTAGGACATGTCTAACAAGAATAAGTTTAACAGGAATAAATATATCATCATGCACTAGAGTCAAGGAAACAACAGTAGAAGAATCAAACAATGGAGATAATGGTTTTGGAACACCATGAAGATTTGTGGATAATAAACCTTGGGGGAGTTAGAATATGAAATATTTCTCTTGCATCAGAATAAAGAATGTGATCGTTCCTCTGTCTTCTGAGATGGCCAAACAAAATAGTACCCAACATATATCCCTATAATGGAGGAGGAAATGGCAACCCACTCCAGTATTCTTGCTGGGATAATGCCATGGACAGAGGAGCCTGGCATGCTATAGTCCATGGCGTCACAAAGAGTTGGACATAGCTGAGTCACTGAGCACATATTCTTATAAATGGATTATTAAAACTGGAATGCAGATTTTAAGGAATAGAAATCAGAATGGTGAATGGATTGACAACCAATTAGAGGAACCAAGGATGTTTATCCTGGAGAAGGCAAAATTAGGATGAGTCAACAGCTGTTTATAAACATCTGAAGAACTATCATATGGGAAAGGGATTGGCCTAGCTCTCTGTGGGCCAACAGATGGAAATGAAGTCCAGTAATAGATGTGGTTAGTTATGAGGAAGAAACTTTCCAATGGTCAGAGCCATCCTAAGATAAATGAATGGATCTGGATGTAGTAGATTCCCCATCAGACTGCATAAGGATGAAAAGGATGAGATTAAATCATTGGAAAGTCAAAGTTCATTTCAACATTGCATGATTCTTTATTTAGAAGTGTCTTGTCTACTTGAAGAGCCTAAAATTTACATATATTATTTTTTAAATAAAAATCTACTGTCTCATGAAATTATTATATCAAAGAATTAATGTTCTTCTCTGATAGCTCTGTTGGTAAAGAATCTGCCTGCAGTGCAGGAGACCTGGGTTCAATCCCTAGATCAGGAAGATCCCCTAGAGAAGGAAATGGCAACCCACTCCAGTTTTCTTGCCTGGAAAATCTCATGGACAGAGGAGCCTGGTGGGCTACAGTCCAGGGGGTCGCAAGAATTAGACATGACTTAGCGACTAAACCACAACCACAGAGTGCATAAACAGCAAGTTTATAAAAAATTCAAGAAAACTATTCTCTTATTTTTTGTTTTCTCTTTCTCATTTTCTTCCCTCACACTCTTCTATTTTCTAACTATACTTAACTATGTGTAATTATTTTTAAAAACTCTCTACAGCAACTCTATTTAGTCCTCATCCTTGCTGGACATTAAAGCATCCTTCATTTTATGAAATGAATGTGTCCTTGGAAAAGTGTGTAAATTCAGTTCATGTAAAGGGAATAATTTCATGTAAAAAGGGGATAATCATAAGTTCCAATTTTAAGGAACTCTGCTATGAATCTTATCACTATAGTGAAAAATGTAGAGAATCTTTTAACCAAAATTAAATAATAATCTTCTATCTGTTTTATGAATCTGACCTGAGCCTACTGTGTTTTGAGAAAGAAAAGCATAAGTTTTATGGGTCAGTTCTCAGCATATAACTGGGTCAAAAAAAGTAAATTAAGCTAGCCAAGTGTTGCCATCAGAGGATGAACGGAAAGGCCTGAAGCAAGCTGAGCTGAATAGAAATTAAAATATGAGAAATCCTAGAATAGAAAGTTAAAATAAATCTACATTTTATAATACTATGCCTTTAAGCCTGTTGGATTTATTAAATGATTGAAACGGCCCCTCCTTCATTCAGCTGATGTCTCCTGCTTCAAGTAACAGCAGCGGGTCTCTCTCACCTTCCTCTTCTTCTGATTGTCTGGTGAACCGCGGAGGGCCTGGCCGGAGCCATGTGGCAGCTCTACGAAGTCGTTTTGAACTAGAATACGCTCTAAATGCAAGGTCCTATGCTGCCTGGTCACAAAGGTAAGTGGTAATCTAAGCAACAGTTACCCAGTCAAGTCAGATTCCAGGGTCTTCCCAACATAGTCACCTGACTTGATTAATATCTGCAGGGGATTTACCACCCCTGTGGCAGACTTCAAAAGGGGAATTTTGAGCCTGTTTTCTTCTAATATTGTGACCAAAACGTAGAAATTTTGTTGTCTCTTAGTTTAGGTTCTCTAAGCTTCAAGTTAACTATTGCCGAAGTAAGAATTGTCTAGCTACAGCAGCAAAAGGAATTTTTTGAAAGTATTCTGAGAGTTTCTAATGGAATTCAAGGAAGAATTTCTGTGTGGGAATCAAGAAATAGCTCTGAAAATCTGAGCACCAAAATTTCAGTGTTCTGAGAATTACCATATGACCCAGCAATTCCACCCTTAGATATATTCCCAAAAGAACTGAAAACAAATACCTGTACTCAAATGTTTATAGCAGCAGTATTTGCAATAGCCAAAAGGTGGGGGTAAAAAATAACACAAATATCCTTCAACAGAAGAATAGATTAAAAAAAGTGGTATCCATACACTAGAACATCACTCAGTCTTAACAAGAATGATGTAGTGATGCATACTGCAGCATGAAGGAACTCTGAAAACATGCTAAATAAAGGAAAGGGACAAAGATCCTATATTGTATGACTATATTTATACGAATATCCAGAGTAAAGTGTATTTGGGAGGCTATAGCAAAATACCATAGATTGGATGGTTTAAACAGCAGAAATTTATTTTCTTACCATGGAGGCTAGAAATCTAAGACGAGGGTACCACCATGGTTGGGTTCCAATGGGACTTACAGTTGGCCATTTTCCTAGCTTACAGATAGTCGCCTTCTCACCTCACCCTCACGTGGCAGAGAGAGCTCTGGAGTCTTTTTATCTTTTTATAAGGGCACCAATTCTGTCAGATCAAGGGCTTCATTCTGTTGATTTCGTTTCACCCTATTCGCCTCTGTAAAGGCCCTATTTCAAATACAGTCACATGAGGCGTTAGGGCTCCAACATATGAAATTGGAGGGAAGGAGACACAATTCAGTCAACAGCAATAGGTAAATCCATAAAAACGAGAAGACTGGTGGTTGCCAGAATCTGTGTAGAGAAGGGGAAAATCAGGAAACACCGCTTCTTAGATACAGGGTTCTATTTGGGGACGATGAAAATATTTTGGAATTAGAGGTGGTGGTTGCAAAATATTATGAATGTACTAAATGCCCCTGACTTATTAACTTTAAAATGGTTAATTTTATGTTATGTGAACTTCACCTCAATGAAAGAAAAAAGCCACAAAAAAGTTTAAGCAAAGGGGCAAGTCAGAAAAAGAGGAAAGATGAGTTCAGCCTTCTTCCACAGCAAACTGCCATTTACATGCCCCAGTCCCCACTGGACAGTCTCCTGTATCCTCTGGCATTCCTTGGGCAAGTCACAGGGCTAAGTCTGACATTGATAGGGAGAGAAAATATACTCACCCTCTAGTGGGAGGTCCTACAAAGTCATATGGCAAAGGGCATAAACACAAAAAGCAGAATGATAAGTATAGTCAGGCGTGAGAGAAAATATGATTGGTCCCTTTAGATCATATGACCACATCTAGTCTGAACAAATGTGGTTGGAATGGAGATGGAGTCATATTTCATTCTGTAAACATGGTTGATGATGACCTGATTGGGATAGGAACCAATAAAAGCAGTTACAGTGAGCTGGATAGATACCTTTCAAAGTGTATACTGCAACCTATGGGAGAATCGGAAAAGGCTAGCTTAAAATTTCTGTCCATCTATACGCGCCCAAGAGCATTTGCACATAAGCCCTTACACATGTGCACTTACACACACATATGCACATCCACACATTTTGTCAAGATTTTTATCCTGAAGGTGGGGAAAGATTATCTAGTTTTAGCAAGGGACTTGTACCCTCTACAAATTGCTACTATTGCCTTTTTAGCCATAGTTATTACATTCCTAGTTCGACAAAAGAGTTGCAGCTGCAGCTCTGAAGAGGTGGGAACGTTAATCATTTAGACTTTAATCTATTGAACGTCATGAAATTAAGTATCAGGAGGTCTGATTGATAACAAGGCAAACTGGACACAATTCTTTATTGGATTCCAGTCTCTCACATCATTTCATAAGGAGCTCATAGGCCAATATTAGATTAGGTTGAGTCCCAGCATGATCTTCTAGTTCCACCTGCTCTCTTTTTTCTTTACTTGTGGTTTTAAAATTAATTCTCTGAAGAGCCAGATTTTGGTATTTCCAAAGCATACTCACCCAAGATTTGTCCAGTGAGGCAGAGGTTAAAACAATGAGCTCTTGGGTCAGACAGATCTGAGATTCCGTCTTGGCATTGCTTCTTCACAACTCAGTTAAGTGGCCTTGGGCAAGTTACCTAAGTCTTACACCTAATGGTCAGTGGCAGTTTAGTCATGAAGTCCCGTTTGACTCTTTGTGACCCCTTGGGCTGTAGCCCACAGGCTTCTCTGTCTGTGGGATTCTCCAGGCAAGAATACTGGAGTGAGTTGCACTTCCTTCTCCAGAGGACCTTCCCAACCCAGGGATCAAACCCTGTCTCTTGCTTGGCAGACAGATTCTTTACCACAGAGCAACCTGGGAAGCCACTTATATGTAATACACAGATAATAATACCAGCTGTTAGGATTGTGATTGGGAGAGGCAGTATTGTCAAAACAGAAAGTGATGATTGAAAAATGCCAACAGACCCAAACAAAAGATGCAAGTTTGCATAATGTAGGTGAGTCACAACTTACAACACATAGACGGCTGTGTGGAAGGGAGGCACAGCAGCACTCCCAACTGGGTAAGCTGGCGGTGGAGGGAACACAGCTTCTCTGGCCTAGGAGAACCCAGAAGGTACACCACTACTCCTAAAACTGCCCAAACAGAGTGGGCACAAATCATCAGGTGTTTTGAGATGCTCCCTTTGATATTCTCATAAGGGTTTTTGTACCTCCCTGGCCCTTCAAGACAGTTATGGAACCCTGATAAAGTGCTTGTCTGTCTGCTTGGTACAAATTCCTTAACGGCCTAGTACACTCTGAATATTTGCTGTGAGGGTGTGGTGAAGGTCAGTTTGTAGTCATACCACCCTTCTAGAAAGCTCAGTCTTTGGACTGCTTGAAATCACCTCCAGAAATAAAGCACTTAGCTGAGTTGTAAGATGCACCAAGATAGGAATCATGTCTGTCTGATTCATATCTGTGTCCCTAGTAGCTAGCAGTATGATTGGAATGAAGTCAGTATGTAATAAATATTTGTTCCACAGATAAATAATTGAATAAATTGGCTCAATAATTTGTAATTATCATTATTTTGGAGCATAGTCAGTGGATAAGCTTTAATTATTTCCTGTATTCTTTCTGTTTAAATGACTATAACTATGCACTTCTATGGCATGCTAAGCACTCTTTTAGACACTTTGAATAGTCATTTAAGTAAACCTTAGAAAGGAAGTATTCTAATTTTATAGATAAGGAAACTGAGGCTGAGAAAGGGTAAGTAACTTTACTAAGTTTAAGGAAGCAGAATTGGAATTCTCACCCAGGATGCTCCTATGCTTTCTGAATTTCTCTGGCACAGGAGGTGTCACTTTTCAAAAGTTTGATTTATTTTGCCAATACTTGTATTTGCTGAACTTCTTCCAGGGCCTCCTGGAAGTTGGTCAGGGAAAGAATTTAACTACCCTTCCCAAGCCTGTCTTTTCAGCATGTGTATATGAAAGACAGAGCACATGAGATCAGAGTTCAGTAGGTTTTTAAAGTCCAAGAGCCCAAGGATCCAGCAGAGCCATGGATTTAACAGCCTGGAATTCCGTGGCTCTTTGGCTGCATATTAGAATCACCTGGGGAACTTTGACAAGTACCAGCACCCAGGACCAATTAAACCAAAATCCATGGCGATGTCACCCAGTCATGGGAAGTTTTTAAAGTTTCCCAGTTGAGTCCAGTATACATCTAAGCATGAGAAACACGCTGGAAGAGAATGCTACAATATAACCTGCCAGTCACTCTGATGCAACTGATAGGATAAACGAAAGAGGAACCTGAGAGCCAAGGTGAAACAGCAGCTGTTACCAAAGGAGACCATTCTGAAGGCTGAGTGCCTGTGTGCATGCATAGTTGCTTCAGTTGTGTCTGACTCTTTGTGACCCTATGGACTATAGCCTGCCAGGCTCCTCTGTCCATGGGAGGTTCTCCAGGCAAGAACACTTGAGTGGGTTGCCATGCCCTCCTCCAGGGGATCTTTCCCACCCAAGGATCGAGCCTGCGTTTCCTGCAGCTCCTGGATTACAGGTGAGGATTCTTCACCTCTGAGCCACGAGTAAAGCCCAAATGCCTGTGTGGTCTCTCCCAAAAAGTCCATGAAAGGTTCTAGCAACCTCTGATCTAAGAGGCAGCCTAACTAATTCATTACAATCACACGAGGTGTGATTTTTAGCCCAGCATGATTTTTTTCTTAAGTAGTAATAAGGTTTGACCTGTATGCTGACTAATGTACATTCCCAATTTTGGCTTCCAGAGCCCTCAACAATATCTTTAAAATGGTGCATTTTTTTTTTTTCAATTTTTGGGTTATAAAGTATACAGCCTGTAGTTTTGTAATTCATGATTAGGTGGGGGTTTTGGTTTTTGTTTGTTTCTACATTTGTTTTTAATTATTATCTTCCATTATAAAATAAGTATCAAGGTGGGAAACTATGTCAGATATTTTCTCCACGGGTAATAAGCATTCATTAATTCCCAAAGAAACCTCAAAGTGATGAAATCTGAGTTTAAGGAAGGCACTCCTGAAGTTCTGCCTCTTTTAAAATCTTTTGTGTCTCTAGATATATTTGGAAAACTAAGCATGTGGCACTTGCTCCTCCCACAGGGTATGCAGTCTCCCGTCTTGCACATGGATTGCATCATGTAAATTTAGAAATGACAAAGTGATACACAACCTTTCAGATGTGAAAACCAATTAGTGTTTGTGTGGGGCTGGGCTCTGAGAATAGAATGCTATGACCTAGTTAGCTGTCCAGGAGAAGAAAAGCAGAGATACAGAGATTGGAACTGTGAAACAGATTCATTTGGAATTAATTTTTCACGTTACAAAAGGGTCCATCAGAGGATTCCTTTAAATAGCTTGCCTAGTGCACTTAGAATGCAATTCAATTTACAAAAGTTGAATATAAGGTATAAAATTTTAATTTACACATAGTTTTTCCAGAATGCAGCAATTGTATAAGATGATAGCACCACGAAACCTCGGAGGAATGAAAAAAAGAAGCAGTGAGGGGCTCATGTCCACTCACCGCTGTGGGGCAAGATGTCTATCCAGTAACAGCCATGGTTGGTGTCTCCTCCTTACTACTGAAGGGCAAATACACCCCTTTTTAGTCTACCACCACTCCTACATGCTTTCTCGTAATGAAATTTTCCCTCCAGCTCCTTAAATGTTCATTTTCTTTCAGTCCCTTCTTCATCCCCAATTTCTTTCTCCTGCCAGCTCACCACAATCGTTTTAACCCATGGCTCCAACTCTCTCTCTTTCCAAACTCTCTCTCTCTTTGCCTCTCTCTCTCTCACACACACACAACGTTAGCCCCCAGTCCCTTTGTCCAAACTTGGGCTTCCTTTGTCATGCATGTCTTTAATTTCTCTCACTCCCATCCCAGCTTCCCCATGCTCTAATCTACTCAACCTTCTACAGCCAGCACAATCCTCCTTCTGTAGACCTCCAGTTTTATCACTACCCTACTTTAAAACCACCAACAATTCCACATGGCCTCTAAAATTAGGTGAAGTCATGTCATCCTGAATCCAGAGTCCAAAATAACCAGTGAGACACATTTCCAGTTCTACCTCTCCCTGAACATCAGATGTTCCAGTGGTTCTAGACAAGGATCCCATCACTTCTCAAAAAATAGTCTAGAGTTTTGGGAACTGTAGGAAGTATTTGTTTGTGTTTTGGTATTTTTAATATTTCCCAGTGACTAGGGAGGTGCTACTGATGTTTAGTGGGCAGAACAAGTGTTGAATTTCCTACAATGCTTTAGAAAGTCCCCCCAAATAAAGAATTATCCTGCACAAAATAACAATAGTCTTCCTGGTGACACATATTACAGACAACTAGAAGTTCTACTGTTTCCCATGCACACCCTATGTTTAACTGTCAACTGATTCCCATATCCTAGTTTTTAACCTTGACAGCTCTCCCCCTACCAAGTCTATAAGAATATGAATCAGCCATCAGTAATATCTCAGTCAGCTTGATCACTGTGTCATGTGAGAGGCTTTACTGGACCTAACTCCTTCCCACTCATGCCTTATGTATGGCCACAGCAGTTCATGCCACATTATGTATTTTTATATTGTCTTGTACTATGATTGTTGTTGTGCAGTTGCTCAGTCCTTCCTGACTCTTTACAACCTCATGGACTTCTGCATGCCAGGCTTCCCTGACCTTCACTGTCTCCCAGAGCTTGCTCAAACTCATGTCCATTGAGTCGGTGATGCCATCCAACCATCTCATCCTCTGTTGCCCCCTTCTCCTCTTCTCCCCTTCTCCCAGCTCTTCACATCAGGTGGCCAAAGTATTGGAGCTTCAGCATCAATCCTTCCAATGACTATTCAGGGTTGTTTTCCTTTAAGATTGACTGGTTTCATCTCCTTGCTGTTCAAGGGACTCTCAACAGTCTTCTCCAGCACCACAGTTTGAAAGAATGTATTATGATTATTTTTAATTCCCTGATAGCTTATAATTACTTTAAGGCAGGGTTTTTTTTTTTTTCTGGTGCCTATAGTATCTCATTTATATTTGAACTGTATGTGATGAATGTTAAATATTTTTAACTATACTAAATTAAAGGAATCAATAGTTGAGTTATGAACACCATGCTTTGTGTTTCTGAAATTTGAGTACAGCTGTGACACTCAAGAGTTTTTGACCCTTACCTTCTTATCAAATTCAAATTTGTTTTTGTCCAAAAATTATGAACCACCAGTTAATTCAAGCTTCTTTCCATCCCACCCCCTCAATATTAGGGCAATAAATGTGTGCCTATTTCTTTTTAATAAACCAAAGAATAGAACTGAGTGCTGGAAATGAGTGAGGAGAGAAGGGATTGACACTTTTATTCCCACTGTGTTTGAAAAGGGGAGATTGCTTTGAGTTGAGGTAGTTGAGAAAGGTTTCACTGAAGAGAGAGATGATGGAAATATAGTTCAGGTAAAAATAAAACAGGATGAACAAATGTGAAATGATGACCATGACCTTTCTTTTCCTCTTTTTTAAAAAGAATAGTCATCTCTTTCCCAATGACCTGTAATAATAGTTCTTTCACATATCAAGGGTCTATATTTAGATAGGTCTGTTTTCAGTTTGTCTATTCTTTTTCATGGGGATATTTGTTTATCCCTGTGTCAGTTATATACAATTTTAATTACAATAGCATTATTAAATTCTTGATATCTGATAAGATACATCCCATCCTGACTATTCTTGATTATTCTTGACTTTTTCTCTTCCATATACATTTTATAATCAGCTTGCATTTTTTCTCAAAATCATAAGCTTTTGATTAAAAGTATTTTAAAACTATAGATCAATTTGGGAAGATATGACATCTTTATGATATTGAGTCTCCGTTGCCCTGAATGTAGTATTTTTGCATGTATTTAGATGTTCCTTAATATCTTTTAGTTAGGTTTTATAATCTTCTCTGTGAGGTTCTTATACCTTTTGTCATATTAATTCATTGTTTTTGCTGAAATACTTTGAATTCATTGCTACCATATTATTTTTGTTCTCTCTAGGTTCTTTCCTCACTCTATCCTTTTCTTGTTTTCCTTTGGATTATTTGAATAGACACACTGGTTTTCTATTCCTTAGGGGGTGTCCTAGAAACTTAAGCATATTAAACTTAATAAATTTTATGTTAATTTATTTTTCCTACTCCCAAACAAAAGGGAGATCTTAGAGAATTTTAGTCTCATTCATTCCCTCCTGAATTATACATTTCTGTCCATTATTTTATTTTCATCATGGTTTTTCTGATTCCACAGTCTAGGTATTATTTTGGTTTTTACACAGCTATGGTTTATTTAGATTTGCCTATATATACTCTTTCATTATTCATGATGCTTACATTTTACACCATCTTCCTAGATAATTTTCCTTTTTGTCAAACACATCTTTAAAAATTCTTTTAACATGACTCTGTTATTAATAGAAGTAAACATCTGAAAACACCTTTGTTTTCCCTCTCTCCTGAAAGATATTTTAGCACATATAGGATTTAAGGTGTTTAATTAATTTTCCCCTGCACCTTTAAGATGCTTTTCCACACCTTTGTCATTGCTGCTTCTAAAATATCATCTGTGAACTTGATCATCATTTTTTTATTTTTAATCTGGACCTTCTAATTGCTGTTAGAATTTCTCTTTGTCTTTGGTATTGTACAGTTTAACTATGTTGTATATAGGTATGGATTTTTTTTATCCTGCTTTGAACTTATTAGGTGTCCAGAATATGAAGACTGATATCTTGTATAAATTCTGAATAACACTCATTCACCACCTCTTCTTACATGTCTTTACCCCATCTCTTTATTCTCTCTTTATGGAATTCTAATTAGATGTATTTTAGACCTTCTCACTCTGTTTTCCACATTTCTCCCTCTTTTTTAAAATATATTTTCCACCCTTTATTTTCTCTGTGCTGCTTTCTGGTGACTTCTTCAAATCTATGTAGTACCCTTGGTAGTTGGATCTAACATGCTGCTCTCTTCATTGCATTTCTGATTCATTTCATTTCTGATATCTACTTCAATCCTAGAAATTGTACGCTTTTTTCAATTTGACTAGACTCTTTTGAAAATCTGTTTCTTCTGCATACTTCTATTTTTTCACACACACTTATTTTATATTCTTTCATATATCTGAATATCTTGTTTCTATATATGAAGTTTTTAGATATAAGTATGTAGCTTATTGTTTCTGATAATTCTTGCTCTTTATTTTGTCATGTAAACATCATGAGAGCATGAACTTCTCTCGTTTTTGATGCTGTGTCTCCAGTACTTAGAACAAGGTCTGATAGGTGCTAAATACCTACTTGTGGAATGAATGAATGATCATGATAGGTCTCACAATATTATTCCGTTTCATCTTTAGAATTATCTTAATAAAGTTGGCCTCCTGGTTTCCATTTTCCAGATAAAACAAACTGAGACTCCAATGATTTAGGTAATTTGAATGAAACTGTATAGTGAGAAAATGGTAATTAATAGTTGGACCTGGGTCTGTCTGTAGTGTAATGTAGTGTTTTCATTACATCATGCTGTCTCTGAGACTCTGCTTGGCTAACATGTTTGAACTATCTTTAAGAAGCAGAAACTTCTAACCTCTGGTTTGGGCTTTGAGGACGATCAGCAGGGAGCTATCCAGAGTACTGAACTACCTCCCTCAAACGCTCTGCCAGCTTCAATGGAACATACCACACTCTCAGTCCATGGCCAATACAGCCTTTGATTGAAGGAAAAATTTCCCTTCTCATTCTGACTACCTCTAATAATAGCCACTTTATCTCAGCTTACGTCTGCTCATAACAATCCTTTATAATCAGCTGCCTGCACTGATACATGCCTAACTTGAACCAAACAAATTCCACATCTGCTGCCTCATTCACCAGCAGCCATGGCCTAGCCCTGCCCTCTATCTTCTTTAGCCACGTCTCTGGAAGCCAGCCTGACTCCCTGGCCACATCTCTAGAAGCAGCAAAAACTAATCAGAACACACGAAAAGATAAACTCCTTCCTTCTAAATATTCGGGGACCAGTTTTAAAGATAACTCTACTTCAATATAGTTTGTTTATTGAATTAAGTACCTTGTAAAAACCAGACATTTTCTCTCATTATATGTATTCTCTATTACAGTAGTCAATTCAATTCACTGTAAAAAAAAAAATATCTTTTAGCTGACATTTTTGTGCAACAAAAAACCTATTCAGAGATGAGAGTTTCCATGAGTTTTTCAATCCTAGAAATGAAAAGAAATACTGCCCTTTCACTCATAAATACAATGAAAGCCCAGAGTCTTTTAGCTGATTCTATATATCAATTTCAAGATTTATAAATTTAAGGAAATAATAAAAAGATAGCATCTTTGACTTTCTGAACTGTCTTTTACTTATTAAACATTGTGTGTACAAAAGAACTCAGTGTATATCAAAGCATCTCAGTTCACCAGCATTTTCTGAGCTTGTAGAAAGAGTCACCTAACTCACTTGACTTAATTCTATGGGCCTTGCTCACATTGTCTGTATAATGAGTAGAGTAAGATGTTGCTTGCCTAATCTAGGTACAAGACAAGTTTTTTCCTCAGGATGGTTCTCACCTCTGGGATGTATAATTTTTGTGACACTCACTTGCTGAAGGTCAGATATCAAGCTCATTAAGGGTCTGTGCTGGCAAAATATAAAAGCCAAAGGAGAGCAGCTGGAATCTAAGCATGTGCCATGATGCCTGTCAGTTGCCTTTTATCTCTTTCTTTTTAAGCTCAAATCTGCCCATACATTTTTTCTAATTAACAAAAGCAGAAATTTTCTTAATGTCATGGGGTATGAGGTTGGGAGAGGAAATATATAGCTATGCACATTGATGTGAGGGTGTGAACACACTTGTTATACCTTCTCATTATGTCCCTGAATGTCACCTAACAAGGGGGGAAAATTAAAGAACGCGGAGAGGTCTTGCAGGAAGTTAAAACTGTTTCCATAAAGGTCAAAAAAAAATAAGCACATCTATCTGTTTATATTTACAGAAAACCTCTTCACCACAGCCCTAGGTGCCACATCCAGAAAATACTAGTGAAATCATATGAAAACATACACACAAAAAATGAAAGATGGAAGACTTTAAATTGATTGCTGGTGTCTTCTGAATCTCTTGCTGCTGTTATCCTACCATCGATCAAAAATGGAAACAGTCTGTTCTGAAATGTGCTAGATCTCAGTGTAAGAACTTCCTTGCAGCTTCCCTGGACCTACAGTGGTTGTGTCAGTAGCTCTGTTCTAGTTGCCTTGCTCTTTAGCGCCACCTAGCATTCAGTTGACAAAGCACGGGTGAGGCCTTCGGCCTTCTGACTGCTGTACTGAAGAGCTTAGAGATTTCACCAGAGGCATTCGGCTTTCAAGTGAGGAGCATGTGAAAAATGTCAGCCCTTCCCTTCAGTTCCTTGACTTTAAACCACCCATAGTTTGAAACAGCCTTTCTCCATGAAAAATGTAAAAGAAAGAACATCAGACAAAATATTCTATTCCAAAGAGGAAGTGATGAAAAACAGGAAATTAATAAAAGGGAAGATACGAGACGAGCCCTACGTATGTCAAATTGGCATATAAGCTTTTTTTTAAATAAGCTTTAAGGACCTGAATTATTGTCAAGCATAGAAGATTTGCAGGAAAAGAGTGAGGGAGTGACACGTGTAGGTTACAACATACGCACTGAAGAGAGAAAGATGTAGCTCGCACCACGGCAACTCTGATGCTGTAATCTCATTTTCTTTCCTCTCCCTCAGCAGTGCTAGTTAGCAACTTAAAATGGGTTCCCTCATAACCCAAAGGGCGAGCCAGAGTGCATGTCCCTCTTCAAGTGTTTTGTAATACTAATTAACTAATTCCCAGACACAGGAAGGGAACCTGTAAAGATTCGCTGGAGGCAAAGTGCTAAATAAATGGTGACAGATTTCTCAGTTTTCAATTAGATGAAATGACATCTTGGGACAATGAACAGCCTGATTTCTAATGATAAGAGTTTTATGAGTTTTTCATTCCTGGAAATGAAGAGGAACCCTGGTCCTTCCTCCATTCATAAACAAAAGGAGGGCCCAGACCCATCCTTGCCTTCATCAAAACACACAGATCCTGCCTTTGGCAGTGATGTTTGTGCACGACCGATAGTAAGACCTGGCCCCAAAAAGCTGCTTCTGAGACTGCTGCTGCTCTGCTAAAATGTCTGACAGGACACAGCACAAGGGCCAAAGAGAAAAACCAGCCTAATTAAATCTGCACAGGCAGCCCTGTGCACTGTTCAGCAGCCCTGACTCCAGCTCCAGCCCCGCCCTGCTCCCTCCTGACTCCAGTGTTTGTGCTTCGAATCTCATGCTAGCATGGCAACTGTTGCTATGTTTGCAGTAATAAGAAGTGGGTGATGCTGGTATCTCAGTAATGATTCAGATACAAGAGCAGTGATTTCGAAATAGATTTCTGAAGCAGCTCTTTCATTGACACTGCACAATTTAACAGGTTTAATTCCTCAGATTTTTTTTTTCTTTTCACCTTTACCTTCTTCCAGGCGGACTGAATCTAACCCTCATATAATGCAAAAATATCCTTCCTTCTGCTTGCCAGTATTTGAAACAGGAAATTTCTCACTAGAGTAAACATCTCACAAGTCATTGTTTCATATTATCTCCTTGAAAACCATGAGATTGAGATTTTCTTAGTATTTAGGTAAGCAGTTAACCTGAAAAAATCGTAACCTAGGAAAAGAAAAAGTTCCTATGTTAACCAAAGTGGAATGAAAAATATCCACCATTAATATTTGTGATATTATCTAAGCATTTTCTACTAATGAGCAGCTCTTTTAAAGGCCTTAGTTGCAAAGCAGTACCAAAAATGCACAAGTAGAATGTATTTACCTTCTTAATTCTTTTACAAAGTGAAGTGAAAGTTAAAGTTGCTCAATCGTGTCTGACTCTTTGAGACCCCATGGAATTCTCCAGGCCAGAATACTGGAATGGGTAGCCTTTTCCTTCTCCAGGGGATCTTCCCAACCCAGGAATCAAACCCAGGTCTCCCACATTGCAGGCAGATTCTTTACCAGCTGAGCCACAAGGGAAGAGACAGACAGAAAAAAAAAAAAAAAAGTTAAATCCTCTGTTTTTGGCCTTAATCAGGCATCTATTAGCCAACCTGTGTTAATGGCCCCCCTACATGTCATTGGATGCTAATACAGCCTAGGCCCCAGGAGAGAGATGATGGAGATAAAGCCAGGTGCACTGATAGCAGTGGTAACCTGGTCAAAAAAGCAAAAGAAGACACATTGTGTGCTTTGATCACTATGTTCCAGACACTGTTGTACATTTTTTCTGTATGCCAGTCACATCACAACTGTTCTACAAGTTAGGAGTTATTTATCAGTATTCTACAAATGAGAAAACTGGAGCACAGAAAACATAAATGATCTTACCAGGGCTTTGCAACAAGTAAACAGCAGGGCCAAGATTGACCCTAGATCAGCCTGACTCCAAGTCTTATGATCTTTTCACTACTTGCTGAGCTGTTGCAGTGTGAGACAGAGGGCTGCCCTCATACTAATCAGCTGTGTGGCATGGGCAAGTCCCTTCCTGCCCTGAGTTTCAGGATTCTCGTCTATTCTGAGGCATGTGAACTGGACCTTGCTAAGGTGTGGGCTACAGACCAGCAGCTTCAGCATCACCTAACTTGTAGACAGAAAATGAATAAGGTAATAGTGGCTTTAAAGAGCATATTAGACCAGATGGATTTAATATATATAAATCAAATTCCATCTAAAAGCGTCAGAATACACATTCTTTTTCAAGTACACATGGAACACTCTCCAGGATAGATCTCATGCTGGTCTACAAAACAAATCTCTGTAGACTTAAGATTGAAATCATATCAGGCATCATTTCTGACTATAACATATGATGCTAGAAATCAACTACAAGAGAAAACAACAACAACAAAAAAAAACCGCATGGAGGTTAGACAGTATGCTACTAAATAACCAATGCAGCACCGAAGAAATCAAAGGGCAAATAAAAAAATACATGGAGACAAATTTAAATGGAAATACAATGATCTCTGGGACACAGCTAATTCTTAGAGAATTGCAAATCAAAACTATAATGAGATATCACCGGGTACCTTTCAGAATGGCTATTATCCAAAAATCCACAAACAGTAAATGCTAAAGGGGGCGTGGAGAGAAGGGAGCCCTGCTACACTGTTGGTGGGAATGTAAATTTATGTAGCCACTATGGGTTTCCCAGTTGGCTCAGTGGTAAAGAATCCGCCTGAAAATGCAGGAGATGTGGGTTCAGTCCCTGAGTCAGGAAGATACTCTGGAGGAGGAAATGGCAACCCACTCCAGTATTCTTACCTGCAAAATCCCATGGACAGAGGAGCCTGGAGGGCTACAATCCAGGGGATTACAAAAGAGTTGGACATGACCTAGCAACTAAACAACAACTACGGAAAATAATATAGAGGTTCCTCAGCAAATTAAGAGTAGAACTACCACACAATTTGGCATTTTCACTTCTGAGTATTTACCTGAAGAAAACAAAGGCACTAATTCAAAAAGATATATGCACCTCTGTGTTAACTGCAGCATTATTTACAACAGCCAACATGTGGAAGCAACCTAAATGTCCATCAATGAATAGATAAAGAAGACACGGAGTATACGTGCAATGGCATGTTACTCAGTCATCCAAAAAAATGTCATCTTGCCATTTACAATACCATGAATGGATCCGGGAGGGTATTATGCTAAGTGACGTTAAGTCTGACCGAGTTAGACAAATGCTGCATTATCTCACTTTTATATGGAATTGAGAAAAACAACACAAAACAAAATGAAACTACAGATACAGAGGACAGAGGTATGGTTTTAGAAGGGAGGGGCTGGGAGTTGGGCAAAGTTAATGAAGAAGATTAAGAGGTACAAGGCTCTAGCTATATAATAAATAAGTCACAGGGATGTGATACACATCCTGAAGAATGTGGTCAATAATACTGTGATAACTTTGGATGGGGACAGATGGTTACTAGACTTTCCAAGGTGATCATTTTGTAATGTATGCAAAATGCCAAATCATTATGTAGTATACCTGAAAGTAGCATAATATTGTGTGTCAATTATATTTCAATGAAAGAAAAAGAAACAGGGCTTGTGGGAAAATATTATAGACAGAGAAGTATCCAAGTGTATAGTCCCTTGAGCTCATGTTATCCCTCAGAATGATCTACTCTATAGAAGGATCCTATGCTTTTCCTCTCTGAATATTTAAAAGAAAAAT
The DNA here is from genome assembly GCF_054371585.1 of Giraffa tippelskirchi. Taxonomy (NCBI): domain Eukaryota; kingdom Metazoa; phylum Chordata; class Mammalia; order Artiodactyla; family Giraffidae; genus Giraffa; species Giraffa tippelskirchi. Next base: position 146,377,035 of record NC_137279.1, on the reverse strand, counting down.
GAAACAGGGAATATCTGGGTGACTATTTAAAGATGAAACTTCCCCCCTCTGACCCGCGAAAAGCCTTTGTTTGAAAGGGAAAGTATCCCCTCTGACCTGAGAAAAGGTTTTGTTTGAAAGGAAAAGTCTCTGGAGCTGACCACTATCTTGGTCCTAGGAAGATGGCCCTTTCCTAAGCTTCCACACAGGGAAAGAGAAAAGTCTCAGAACGTACCAGATTTGTCTCTCCTCAAAATGGTGTCTGGATAACGTATAGGAAGTGGGAAGGACAAGAAATGATATTCTTCCTTGTCTACTCAATACATCATTGGTTACCTAATACCTAGTTAGTTAGCTTTCTGCTCACACTGGTGTATCAAACAGGAAAGCTCTCAACTGAAGATAACAGAAAACTCAGTGATAATCCTTTAGTAAAACAGGGGTTCATTTTTCACACGTAACAAGAAGTCTGAAAGGAGATTGTGATGGGAAACGGTACTGCTGCTTGACGGGCCTTCAAAGACCCAGGTTACTTTTTTTCTCCTTCATCATCTCCAGCACACTGACCTGTCTTTTTCATATTTGTAGCTCCTTGGTTACAAAATGACTGCAATAGCTCCAGGTATCAACCTTCATTTAAAGCAGGCATGGAAGCTAGCTTGTACCAGCATGTTTTTCTGTCTGATCCTTTTAGCAGGAAATGAAAAGCCGCCTGGGAATATTGACAGTTAGTTCATGGTGAGAATCTGGCCCCGTTCAGGTGTCAGGTGGAGGAGAGGCTCAAAAGGAAGAGGATGAGTTGCTGACAATGGAAGGGGAGCTGTGTGCTATGCTAGAAAAGGGCAAGCATTTTAGAGCCAGAGATACCTGTGTCAAATCTCAGTTCTGCCTCCTAAACACAGCGTGAACCTGGGCCTGGGTTTACCAAAATAGTTACCATGATATTACCTTGCCTGGTTTTTGCAAGGATTGGAGAAGATACATACAAAACATTTTATATCATCCATGGGAAGTTTGTGTTATTTGTTTTAAACTAGAGATAATTGTTCACTGTTTCATAGTTCTACCCAGAGATGTATAAACCTTTCTGTGGCTGAGAAGAGAAAGCCTGTGCTTGCCAGGAATTCAGAATTCTAATTCAAGCACCCTCTTCTCCTTTTTATCACTTATTCTCTTTGAGATAGTAGAACAGTTCTTTTTCTCATTAAATAGCAGCTTTACCCATAAATTTCTCATAGCTTTTCTTCTCCTTCTACACTACTTGTTTGTCAAATTCAACAGTGTTGACCATTTCCTAGTCAAGTTGCCATTTGGATTAAAGTCAAGGTTTCTGAATGTTTTCTAGCCAACAGCTATTTACATGAAATGACAGAAATAAGGATTTCAATTTTTCTTTCTTTGAAATCCCTGAAAAGAAAACTGTAGTTAATTGTAAATGTGCCTGCTAAATGCTAGAGCACTACATGAAAATGGAGAAGATATAAAATGCTTTAAAAACAACACATCTAAATATACTGTTTCTACCCAAATGAGCATTTTTCCATTCTATATATATAAAAAAAAATCTTATTGTTCAGGGCAAGATAAGACTTATACTTCTTTTCTTCAATAATGTTTCACCAAATCAACATAGAGAAATACAATTATGGAATCATAAAATAAGTAAAATAAAAAGTGATGACAAAACACCATGTCAAAATGTTGGTTGTTGTTTTTGATGAATGTTAAGGAATAGAGTGCTTGACTGTGAAAGATACATGTGAACTCCTCTCTGGTACTGAGTGGTCTGAACTTCATTTTTTAAACAACGTTTCTGCTGCTTGTTCATTTGACTATTTTCCTTCTTTTTCAAATGGTGGGTGGTTAGAGTTTAGAGACTACTTATAAAAATTAAACTACATTATTGTCCTCCAGATTTTTACTTCCTGAGATCTTTAGCACAAAGGGCAATAAATTCTCATCCATTTCTTATAGCTGGCTGCAAGGAGAAATGAGAGATAATTGAAATATTATCAGGTTTCTTGTATTGTTTTGCAGTTGCTGACCACTAAATTAGGCCAGCACCTTAAAGTATAATTTGTCCTGAAGTATAAAGGTCTATGTGTTACATTTGTTTAAACTCCTCTTTATCTTAGAGAAACAGATAAAGATGCTTGAATAGTGTACCAAGTTTAACTGGATATGGCTAGAATTGGAAAATTCATGGAATTATTGTTATTCACAAATATGTGCTGGGCTCCTATTAGGTACACAGAACTGCATCTGGTCCTATCTGGAGAACCTCCAGTATTTTGACAGCTAGAGTGTATACAGACTCTCGGCAAATTGAATGAATTATCATTTGTTCTTTCCTCCCTCTTTGTCTTTCCCTTTTTTGTTTCTTTAAAGGGTCAACAGTATTTTACACATAGACGAGAAGAACCCAATGTATCTGTCATGTTCCCTTATTTCTCTAGCCTCTTCATTTATGGGGCTTGACTCTGTTACCCTTTGTCTAGGTTTTCCACTGGAGATGCATTCATCTAACATTTATTAAGCAACTGCTATGTGCCAGATTCTGTAATGGACTTTGCAGAAGAAAAGACAGGTAACATATCTTCCTAGTCCTGAGAGATTTTAGTCTAATGATGAGGTCAAAGAAACAAATAAGAAGATAAGTACTGAACCAGGTGTAGGATGCCCTGGGAGTCTGGGAAGGGTCAGAGGAGGTTTCCTGAAGCCAACACTATTAAACTTGAGTTTGGGGGAGTCAGTCAAGCAGAGCAGGGAAGAAAATGTGTACTAGGGAAAGGAAGCAGTAGGGGAAAAAGTAGCTGTGTGATGCATTTGGAAAATAGCTCAGAATGGGTGTGATTAGAGCAGAGTTTTGCCAAGAGAACGCACTGGTCATAGCAAGGACCCTCTTCCAAAAACACAAGACAACACTCTACACACACCAGATGGACATCACCAGATGGTCAACACCAAAATCAGATTGATTATATTCTTTGTAGCCAAAGATGGAGAAGCTCTATACAGTCAGCAAAAACAAGACCGGGAGCAGACTGTGGCTCAGATCATGAACTCCTTATTGCCAAATTCAGACTTAAATTGAAGAAAGTAGGGAAAACCACTAGACCATTCAGGTATGACCTAAATCAAATCCCTTATGAGTATACAGTGGAAGTGAGAAATAGATTTAAGGGACTAGATCTGATAGACAGAGTGCCTGATGAACTATGGACAGAGGTTTGTGACATTGTACGGGAGGCAGGGATCAAGACCATCCCCACGGAAAAGAAATGCAAAAAAGCAAAGTGGCTGTCTCAGGAGGCCTTACAAATAGCTGGGAAAAGAAGAGACGCAAAAAGCAAAGGAGAAAAGGAAAGATATTCCCATCTGAATGCAGACTTCCAAAGAATAGCAAGGAGAGATAAGAAAGCCTTCCTCAGCGATCAGTGCAAAGAAATAGAGGAAAACAACAGATTGGGAAAGACTAGAGATCTCTTCAAGAAAATTAGCAATACCAAGGGAACATTTCATGCAAAGATGGGCTTGATAAAGGACAGAAATGGTATGGACCTAACAGAAGCAGAAGATATTAAGAAGAGGTGGCAAGAATACACAGAAGAACTGTACAAAAAAGATCTTTACGACCCAGATAATCACGATTGTGTGATCACTCACCTAGAGCCAGACATCCTGGAATGTGAAGTCAAGTGGGCCTTAGAAAGCATCACTACGAACAAAGCTAGTGGAGGTGATGGAATTCCAGTTGAGCTATTTCAAATCCTCAAAGATGATGCTGTGAAAGTGCTGCACTCGATATGCCAGCAAATCTGGAAAACTCAGCAGTGGTCACAGGACTGGAAAAGGTCAGTTTTCATTCCAATACCAAAGAGAGGCAATGCCAAAAATGCTCAAACTATCGCACAATTGCACTCATCTCACATGCTAGTAAAATAATGCTCAAAATTCTCCAAGCCACGCTTCAGCAATACGTGAACCGTGAACTTCCAGATGTTCAAGCTGGTTTTAGAAAAAGCAGAGGAGCCAGAGATCAAATTGCCAACATCTGCTGGATCATCGAAAAAGCAAGAGAGTTCCAGAAAACCATCTATTTCTGCTTTATTGACTATGCCAAAGCCTTTGACTGTGTGGATCACAATAAACTGTGGAAAATTCTGAAAGAGATGGGAATACCAGACCATCTGACCTGTCTCTTGAGAAACCTGTATGCAGGTCAGGAAGTAACAGTTAGAACTGGACATGGTAAAACTGACTGGTTCCAAATAGGAAAAGTAGTACGTCAAAGCTGTATATTATCACCCTGCTTATTTAACTTATATGCAGAGTACATCGTGAGAAATGCTGGGCTGGAAGAAACACAAGCTGGAATCAAGATTGCTGGGAGAAATATCAATAACCTCAGATATGCAGATGACACCACCCTTATGGCAGAAAGTGACGAAGAACTAAAGAGCCTCTTGATGAAAGTGAAAGAGGAGAGTGAAAAAGTTGGCTTAAAGCTCAATGTTCAGAAAACTAAGATCATGGCATCTGGTCCCATCACTTCATGGCAAATAGATGGGGAAACAGTGTTGGACTTTATTTTGGGGGGCTCCAAAATCACTGCTGATGGTGATTGCAGCCATGAAATTAAAAGATGCTTACTCCTTGGAAGGACGGTTATGGCCAACCTAGATAGCATATTGCAAAGCAGAGACATTACTTTGACAACAAAGGTCCGTCTATTCAAGGCTATGGTTTTTCCAGTGGTCATGTATGGATGTGAGAGTTGGACCGTGAAGAAAGCTGAGTGCCGAAGAATTGTTGCTTTTGAACTGTGGTATTGGAGAAGACTCTTGAGAGTCCTTTGGACTGCTTGAAGGTCCAACCAGTCCATCCTAAAAGAGATCAGTCCTGGTTGTTCATTGGAAGGACTAATATTGAAGCTGAAACTCCAATACTTCAGCCACCTCATGCGAAGAGTTGACTCATTGGAAAGGACCCTAATGCTGGGAAGGATTGGGGACAGAAGGTGAAGGGGACGACAGAGGATGAGATGGTTGGATGGCATCACCGACTCGATGGACATGGGTTTGGGTAAACCCCGGGAGTTGGTAATGGACAGGGAGGCCTGGCGTGCTGTGGTTCATGGGGTCGCACAGAGTCAGACACAACTGATCGACTGAACTGAACTGAACTGAGAGCAGAAGAGATACATGGAGAGTTAAATTGAGCAGAAATAGAAATATGAACATTTAAACAAAGAAGTTCATTATCCAAGGAATGTTGGAAGGGAGAGAACAGCTTTCCTTTGTGTAGCTTCACTTTCAGTCACTAAGACCTCAGACTCTTCATCCAGACAGTGAGCATATACGGCTTTGGGAGGGACTGGATACAGCAACCAGTAGTCTTCATTGAGATTACCCTGGAGCATGTCTCTAAATTCCAAGTGACTCTGAATGAACATGATTTCAGTAGCTGTGTATAGAATAGGTCATTGGAAAGACTCAAGTGGGTAGAGAAAATGTGCTGATACAGATGATACGTGAGTGATGTAGACACAGTAAAGTGCCTCCATTAGCCCAAGAATGGGCCCTGGGACTATGCAAACTAGTCAGCACCGCAGGGGTGGCTCTTGGCACTCAGCTAGTCCTGTATTGATGACACCACGCACATGGTCATCTGTTTGTGAGGCTGTCCTTACATGGTGAGGAACGGGAAATGAAGATGCAAGGATCCAGGCATCGTGATTTAAAAAGAAAGAAAGAAAGAAATTAACTTACACAAAGGTTTCATAGCTTGTCGTTTTCTCATCTCCACATTGAAAAGTGGATGATGAAACTGAGACCTACTGAGTTAACTGCCCAGCGTCTCAGCCATATGCCTTAGTCCTCTTTATATGCCTCTCTACTCCCACACTACTTCCATCTGCCTTCATCCTTTCAGTGCCTAGAATAGCACCTGGCACATGGTGATTCCTCATCAAAAGTTCATTGAGTGAAAGAACCAACACCTACCACTGACTGAGTGCTATTTATACTGTTCTGTGTTCCTTGTTGGGAGCTTCATACTATGTCCTTCAAAATGGGCATTCTGCTGCAGCAGGCCTCACTCCACATGGAAAACTTTTCTCTTAACAAGCCTTATGACCGGGCAGACTGCAAGAGCCCAGAGTCAGCCTTTTCTGCCTCTCATCCAGGAATATGGCTCACCATGGAGTGCCATAGATGACTTCGCCATCTTATGATCATTACTCATGACAAGACACCAGAAGCAGGAAACACTCTTGACTCCTTAAAGTTGATGCTAGTTTGGGACGGTTAACACAGGCTTTGCCAAAGGATCTTGTTGTTAGATCAACTGAGCACGCAGGTTGCTCTGTCAGTATGGTTTAACTGGCCTGAGATCACAGCAGAGGTGCCTGAGATGAGGAACTGGCTGTAGAGAGAGAGTTGGCATGACCCTTGGCAGGGCCCCATATGCTTTTCCAGTTCATGTACTCAGCCGACATTTATCGAGTACTTATAATGGGATTTGGGAACCTACTTGACTAAGGCCCCATCCCTTCTGTCAATGAACAAATGATTTTAATCCAATGCATTAAGTACTCTTATCAGAGTGAGTCCATGGAAAGGTGGAGACACAGGGGAACTGAGGATTTGTGAACCTGACACTGACTCTCTTACAACATTCCCTTGGGAGAAAAGGTTTGTTCAGTAGGCACGTGCCTCTTCCACATCCTCGACATCTGCAGAGAATTTTGCATTCTCACTGAAAGAGTAATTCCTTTTCTGTCCCTCCTTCTTTTCTTCCCCCTTTTTTTTCTAAACCAAACCTAAGCAAGTCTACATTATCCAGAGGCAGCTGGTGCTACAATGTGGGGATGTTAAATGTTTAACATCTTGTCACTTGCAAAACTGATGGAGTCATCCTTTTTGTTTCAGAGTTTCGTGTTTAGGGGTTGAAAAGCTAGATTGATGAGCATTACCAGAGAGAAATATTTTTTGAGAAGTAAGTGAAGCTGATGACACGTTACTTTACAGTTTAGTGAAATTCAGCAAATCTAATTCTATTATCCTGTCAAAGTCTCACAAAAGGGAGACCTGAAAGCATATTTAAGATGAATCTTTAAAGATTTCAGAAACCATACCACATCTGCAAAAATCAGATGCATCTGGTGCTGACAGACCTTTTTTTTTTATAGACTAAAGGGAGTAAATAATCTTCCAACAACTAATTAAGTTTAAATAAAGTTATCTTGGTGATACAGTGCCTGCCTCTTCTCCGTTGAAAAAGGTATTCAAACAGTAAACCATAACCATGTCTTTTTTTAATTCAAAGGCTTTTCAAAGTTTACATGGCCAGATTTACCCAGGCACACCAAAATAGAAGTTTCCTTTCTGAACCAGAGAACAGAGTACTGCAAAGCAGATTTTATAGAGCACATAAAACCAGATCATTTAGGGCCTTGTTGTATTTTCACAACCAAGTATGAGATATGGTCTAATACATGCGTTCTTGCCAAAATGTCACGAGTGAGTGTTTTAAAGCATTTATTCACAACTCTATGTATTTTTGAGGTTCACTGGTTGATAAACTGAAAGGGCTTTATCACACTCTTGACAATTGGTGTGATTGTGTATATGCTGCTGCTGCTGCTAAGTCGCTTCAGTCGTGTCCGACTCTGTGCAATCCCTTAGACGGCAGCCCACCAGGCTCCACCGTCCCTGGGATTCTCCAGGCAAGAATACTGGAGTGGGTTGCCATTTCCTTCTCCAGTGCATGAAAGGGAAAAGTGAAAGTGAAGTTGCTCAGTCGTGTCCAACTCTTAGCGACTCCATGGACTGTAGCCTACCAGGCTCCTCCATCCATGTGATTTTCCAGGCAAGAGTACTGGAGTGGGGTGCCATTGCCTTCTCCGGATTGTGTGTATACTTGTACTGAAATGTTCATTATTCATTTTTAGTAGAAATTGCTTTTTTTAATCTCTCTGCTATTTAATAATCTGTCATTAAAGAATGAAATTCTCAATGGAATTTATTGAGAACTTACTATGGACTAATTTAATATTCCTAGCTGCCTTGTATATGTATCTCCACGGTGAATGACAAAGCTGATCCAAACAGGATACATGCCCGGAGACAGTAAGTAGGGAAGCTGGGGTTGACCTCAGCTTGTCTAATCTGACATCCCAAAGCTCATGTGTGTTCTTGCCAGGGACAGCATAAGAAATTCCCTTTGAGACTCATGATGAAAACAAGGTCGAAGCTATGATTTTAAATGTGAGAGGGATGTCCCAGGTTGAGTTGTGTCCCCCAAAAAGATATGTTGAAATCTTAACCCTTGGTACCTCAAAATGTGATCTTATTTAGAAATAGGATTGTTGCAGATGTAATAATTTAGGATGGGGTCATACTGGAGTGAGGTGGGCCCTTAATACAAAATGAGTTGTGTTGGTATAAGAAGGGGAGAGACACACACAGGGGAATGCCATGTGGAGACAAGGCAGAGGTGGTGGCATCTACAAGCCAGAACTCTGAGAACTGCCAGCAGTCACCAGAAGCTGGACACAGGCATGAGAGTTTTCAGGAGGAACCAATGCTGCCAACACCTTGATTTTGGACTTAGAGCCTCAAGAACTGTGAGAAAATTAATTTCTGTTGTTTTACATTGTTAGTTTGTGGAATTTTGTTACAGGGCCCTCGGACCCTAACACAAGGGATAACAGAGGTTTGCCAGCCTAAGATTTGATGTTAGGCTGATGCGCTGCCTGAGAAGTAACAGTCACTCATTTTCCTTTCATCACTTGTGGTTGTACAGAAAACCCACCACTAACCCAGGATGAGATTTGAAATATACATCCTTTTGGTGACTTCTCAGAAAACAAAAATATATGACTAACTGAAGCTGTGGTTAAATTATAACATTTTATAATGCCCATGCATGTCCCAAGGCTTTCCACGTGGCTCGGTGGTAAAGAATCCACCTGCCAATGCAGGAGACGTGGGTTTGATCCCTGGGTGGGAAAGATACCCTGGAGTGGAAAATGGCAACCCACTCCAATAGTCCTACCTGGGAAATCCCATGGACAGAGGAGCCTGGTGGGCTACAGTCCATGAGGTTGCAAAGTCTGAGTGACTGAGCATGCAGGCACACACGTCTCAAGGACACTGGGAGTGGATGTGTTTTAGCTCGAGTTTTACTGGTATCTCTCTGATGGTTGCTGTTGGCAACCCATCCTACAAGTGAAGGCCTAATTAGGGCAGGAGTCAAGAAGAAATTGCAGGTAATTGAGGTCAAATGCAACCAAGGTCAGGCAGGTGACTGACATCCGATGTAGCCAAACTAAGGGGATCAAGGTTTAAGGCGGGCAGAGACAACAGGTGAGGACTGGAGACTGAACACTGATGGAAATCATTAAGAGCGGCCTCCAACAAGGACGTCCGAGCCAAGTCAAACAGTAAATAAAACAGAATCTAAGGTAAGTTCTGAGGTTTTCATCTTCAGAAATGTAGCCTCTCTCAGCTGGCTTTTTCTTTAGTCTGGAGATCTTTGGTTGTTAAAAGGACTGTACCCCTACCTATGCCAGCCTAATGCTCTGTGCAGCCAGTTTACTTCCCTCATTCCCTTACAATGCTGATTATCAGATTCCATTGAGAAGGAGGAATTTGCCTTCTGTGGAAAATGTGAATGGAGAATACAAGTATTGATGTCCTGAGGAGCCTCATGAAGATGAAGGAGAGATCATCCACTTACTTCCTGATGAAGTCATCCTCTGGGCATCTCTGAGCCAGAACTAGGCTGAGATTGTGGACTTCAAGTGCAAATCGTCCATATCTATACTTTTTTTTTTTTGACTGATGATACCTTCAGTATTTCAAGATTTTTTTAAAATCTGCCCATTTCTCTTTGTTCTGAACTTTCCCATTATTGAGAAACAAATTAGTGAATTTAAGACTAGTCAGTGAATGCTGCTGTCCACTCATTCATTCAGGCTTTCCTGGTGGCTCAGACAGCAAAGAATCTGCCTTCAATGTGGGAGACCTGGGTTCGATCCCTGGGAATGGAAGATCCCATGGAGGAGGGCATGGCAACCCACTCCAGTATTCTTGCCTGGAGAATCCCAATGGACAGAGGAGCCTGACATGCTTTGCAAAGAATCAGACATGACTGAGCGGCTAAGCACACACACATACATACACACTCATTCATTTACGGTTTTGGTTGAGTGAATTTATTGGAATGGGAGAGGATTCCTAACTTCCAGATAAGTTAATAACTGCTGGCTCCTGACTTAAGATGATAACAGTTTGGTCAGAAAGGCATTATCAAATCCATAAACTGCAATGCAATAAATGCCTGTAATCAAGACAGCAAATCCTTCCACTGTGGGGATTTGTGTGTAAGGGAAGCCATGGGAAAGCTTGTTGGGGGTGGAGCCTCTATGAGGCTGGAAGCTGCTGGGTGGAGAAGTAGACCCGGTCTGTGCTGGGGACCTGAGCCTTGGAGCCTCAGCTGTAGATGGCATGGTCAGCTGTGTTTTTGTTTTTGTTTTTTTTTTATAAATTTATTTATTTTAGTTGGGGGCTAATTACTTTACAATATTGTAATAGTTTTTGCCATACATTGACATGAATCAGCCATGGGTTTACATGTGTTCCCCTTCCTGGACCCCCCACCCACCTCCCTCCCCATCCCATCCCTCTGGGTCATCCCATTGCCCTGGCCCTGAGCCCTTGTCTCATGCATCGAACATGGAATGGTGTTCTGTTTCACATATGATAATATACATGTTTCAATGCTATTCTCCCAGAACGTCCCACCCTCACCTTCTCCCTCAGAGTCCATAAAATTGTTCTATGCATCCGTGTCTCTTATTCTGCCTTGCATATAGGGTTATCGTTACCATCTTTCAAATTCCATATATATGCATTAGTATACTGTATTGTTGTTTTTCTTTCTGGCTTACTTCACTCTGTATAATGGGCTCCAGTTTCATCCATCTCAGCAGAACCGATTCAAATGTATTTTTTTAATGGCTGAGTAATATTCCATTGTGTATATGTACCACAGCTTCCTTATCCATTCATCTGCTGATGGACATCTAGGTTGCTTCCATGTCCTGGCTATTGTAAACAGTGCTGCGATGAACATTGGGGTACACGCGTCTCTTTCAATTCTGGTTTCCTCGGTGTATATGCCCAGCAGTGGGATTGCTGGGTCATATGGCAGTTCTATTCCCAGTTTTTTAAGGAATCTCCACACTGTTCTCCATAGTGGCTGTACTAGTTTGCATTCCCACCAACAGTGTAAGAGGGTTCCCTTTTCTCCACACCCTCTCCAGCATTTATTGCTTGTAGACTTTTGGATAGCAGCCATTCTGACTGGTGTGAAATGATACCTCATTGTGGTTTTGATTTGCATGTCTCTAATAATGAGTGATGTTGAGCATCTTTTCATGTGTTTGTTTGCCATCTGTATTTCTTCTTTGGAGAAATGTCTGTTTAGTTCTTTGGCCCATTTATAGGAAGATCATTTCCACAGTTCTGCTGTGGCCTGGACGGGGGAAGGGGCTGCCTAATGGCAGAGGAAATTAGCTATAATATTGTCAGAAACAGGCTTTAGTTAAACTTGGGTTTTAAAGAGGAAAGATAAGACTTGGGGAGTATTACAGGTTACAAATAGCATGGTACCTTTTTTATATGAGAAGATGGTGTTACTAATTCAAGCATTTTATTTCTCCAGTAGTTAATAATGGATATGTGCCCTCCATATCTACACTTTTTCCCCAGTTGTTATTATGACAGGTTAAGGCAGCTTATTCCTGAAATTTTCCAGTGTTAGACTATTCTTAGATAATATGTCCTTACTGACAATTCACACAAATGATAGCAGTAATTGTTAACCACACAACAGACAATATTTTCTTTAGCATCTTCTCTCCAAATGTGACAGAAGTCCAAAAGAAATATTTGCAGTGCATGTTCCCATAAACAGAATTAAAGGAAACACTGATAACAATTCAAATCAAAAACAGAAACACCATCATCCCTGGCTCTGTTGATATAGATTATTCATAGCATGTCCCCATTTCAGCACATGGGATTAATTATAATTTATCACAGGACTCATTCTCAACACCTGTGGACACTTTTCATGTGCAATGTATCTTTAGGGGTAATCCTTTTAAAGGAGGTTAATAGTATTAATCCCATTTTACAGATGGGAATAAAAACAACTGGCTTGTATTTTTTCTGATCAGATAGTAAATCAACTCCTCCTTAATGTTCATTAGAATTTTCACTCCATTCAATTTCAAACTAAGCTCCTTCCCTAAGGCACTTAATTAGTATCAAGAATTTTCTGACATTTCCTCACTGATACTCATATAAGTTAAGCCCATATAGGAGCAAAGCACTGGGTTAGTGGTACAAGACCTGCCAGGAAGTGATGAGTGGATCAGTGAGCCAGCCTGCAGAATGTAGTTTAGGACCAATGTAGGGAGTAACCTTTAATAAAAATAGTTATCAATGGTGATATTTATGGAGGGCTCCAAATGTGTGGACTCTGGGTTGAGCATTGTATGTGATCTGTTGCTTATAATTCACACCTTGATTAGACTCCATGTTTTAAATGAGAAAATGGAGGCTCAGAAAGTGACTTGTGTATGGAATACAGCTATTAAGCAGAAAAAGGATTTGAGATTAGACCATTTGAAGCCAGAGTTCATGGTCTCAATCACTAAGCCCATAGTTCTCAAATTTTAGTATTCATCAGAATCACCTGAAAGGCGATTGCTGGGCACGGGTTGCTGGGCTCTCTCCCAGGGTTTACGCTTGGGTGGGTATGATGCAGTGTCAAAATTTTGCATTTCTAACCATTTCCCGGGGATGCTGAAGCTGATGATCCAGATTCCACACTTTGAAGAACCACTGCCTTAACCAATACTTATAATCATCTTTGACTTTTTTTAGCATATAGTGGGAAGCCATTCAAAGTGTTTGGACAAGTCATGACCTGGCCAGAGTTCTGCTTTTAAAAGATTAATCTGGCAGCTATGCATGGGCTTCCCAGGTGGCTCAGTGGTAAAGAATCTGCCTGCAATGCAGGAGACCTGGGTTCTGATCCAGGTAGATCCCCTGGAGAAGGGAATGGCAACCCACTCCAGTATTTTTGCCTGGGAAATCCCAATGGACAGAGGAGCCTCGCAGGCTGCAGTCCCTGGGGTCGCAGAGTCAGACACGACTGACCGACTAAGCACACGGAGGACAGATGGCAGACCAGGAGGTTTCCAGCTAAGGCAAGTAGAAACAGAGAGACAGTAATAAAGGAGTCATCTGAGGTGACCCTCTACTTTTTGGTCTGAATGGCTAGATGAATTGTTGCACCATTACTAGAAATTGAGAAGACTGAGGGAGATCTCCCTGCTGGTGTATTTCATCACCTGTTTCCACATAGCTTCCTACCGTTTTCTGTCTTTATTTACTCTTTTTATTTATTAGATTTTCAAAACATTTTCCTTCCCTTTACCTATGGAGCCAGTTGATCCAAAGTGCAACTATAGGCTCTTACTCTCCCCTAAGCTGCTATTCTTATTCCAGAGGACCTCGAATTCTCCCACCCGCCGTCAACTCTTTCTTTATAGTGTGGTAGTATAGCTCACACTTTGTGCAAGGATCTTAATGGATTCTACTAATCATGACTTGAGTTTACGACTTCTGTGTTTTACCTGCAACCCATCTTGGGAACAAACAGTCAGTGACGGGGTCCTCATAATCCATCATGAGTGGTGTTCAAAATAATGTCTGTTTATAAGTTCAAAGTTATTGTATTGGTTTTAGGGGCTCACATTTTGCTTTTATGTAATTGCTTTTCCACAAATAAAGAGTGAATTTTAAAAATCCCATTTATAAATATGCATCCTTGAGGGAGTATTTAGTCTTCAATTTAAAACAAATTACTTTGCCTTAAAAGTACAATTTTTAAAAGTCCCTAAATTGATTTTTCTAAACTAAAATAATTGAGAAGGTAGAATAATAGGAAAGAAAACTTCTGAGAATCTCTTTATAAAATAAATAGTTTTACAAAACAATCTCACAGAGTGTATCTTTAAAAGAAAATTGGATTTTACACATGGAATTTTTCTAAAGTGAGCCAAAGGTCAGCATTTATCATGTTCACTATCTAGTGTGAAATGCTTGTTGTCTATGTTTTGATTATGAATGGCGATTCATTTTTTCAAAAAATTGACTGAACCAGGATCTTTAATGTGAAAATGTAGATTCATGACATTTAAATACATTCACAGAATTCACCTCCTACTTTTCTTAAAAATCTGAGACCATCTGCCATGATTGCCACCAACTTTCTTCCTTAGTCCCTCCAAACCTCTCAGAAACTTCATGAATACTCTTCTCTTTACCTTCAGACAGACAGTGCCACTCTTTCCATGGATGGCACCTCCTGCTCTCCCAGGCCTTGCTCCCTCTACCAGTGTCCCCTCACCTCTTCTGCCTCTGATTCGTTCTCCCTCAGCCCCTCCTTAGCTTCTCCACCTTCAACTTCTTCCTTCCTCATTAAAATTGATGTCTCACAACTTTAAAAAAGAGACAAGCTTATTGATCCATCTCCATTTTTGATACAGTGATCGCAAAAGAGCAGGAAGGAGGAAGGGAACTCTGGGACATAATAAGAGATATTTGGGTCTGGTCCACTTCAGAAAGGGGCTTTCCAAGTTGCTCAGTGGTAAAGAATCTGCCTGCCAATACAGGACACGCAGGAGACCCAGGTTGGATCTCTGGGTCAGGAAGATCCCCTGGAGAAGGAAATGGCAACCCACTCCAGTATTCTTGCCTGGAAAATCCTGTGAACAGAGGAGCCTGGTGGGCTACAGTCCACAGGGTTTCAAAGAGTTGGACATGACTGAACAACTGAGCACACACACGCGTGCCACTTCAGGGTGACAAAAGAAGGAGGCCCTCTGAAGCGAAGTATATGTAAGCAGCTGTGCTGGGGGGACTTGAAGTCAGGCTAACAGAAGGCATGGGAGCCCCTCACTAAACCAGACCTGGAAGTTCCATGTGTAGCTCGTTCATCTTGGAGTGTTTCCTTGGGGGCTGTACTTTGCTCAGGTGTGAACAGTGGTGATGTGAGACAAGAGATAAAGAGAAGCTTGAAGAGTCCCCAGTAGTCACTCAGCAGTGTGGGGCTCCTGCCTGTGGCATTGCAGATCCACTTTCTCTGCGCTCTGGCTGTGCTGACGGGACAGTGTTCTTACAGCTATTTCTCCTTTGGGCAATAGCCCAACCCTCAACTTCAAATACAGAGCATCTTTTGAAACAGTCCTCTCTCCATCTCCCTAGGGGTTTGCTGAGGTGAAGTGATATATGTGGAGGTTGTATATAGTAGTGGTTAAGAACAGACTCTTTCAGTCAGACTGGCTGGGTTCATGTTCTGGCAATGGCTTTTCCTCTGTGTGATGTTGTCCAAGCTAATTAAAATTAACATTTTTATTTGCGGCCTTATCTATAAAATGAGGAGATGTTTTCATTTCTTTCCTTTCTTCCTTCCTTTGTTTAACAAATAACTGGTAGGGACCCATTCTGTTCCAGGCACAGAGGGTACAGTGACCATCAAGACCAAACCAATCCCTGTCCTCCAGAGTTGGTGAATGGGCCATTTCAGGATTTTAATAAATGAAAAGCTTCATGACTTTTCATGAAGGGAACAGACTCCAAGAGGGGCACAGAGTCCAAGAAGTGAATACCTGAATGAATAAATGGAGGATGAATGTTTCTAGTTATTTTTTACGTTAATATTAAGTGTTTTGATCCCAGAGAATAAGTAACAATTTCTTTAAAACCTGTGCTAGTTTATTCACGTAGGCTTCCCAGGTGGCTCAGTGGTAAGGAACCCGCCTGCCAGCGCAGGAGATGCAGGAGACTCAGGTTCAATATAGTCAGGAATATCCTCTGGAGGAGGAAATGCAACCCACTCCAGTATTCTTGCCTGAAAAATGCCATGGACAGAGGAGCCTGGTGGGCTGCAGTCCACCGGGTCTCAAAGAGGCAGACACAACTGAACAACTGAGCACACAGGCAGTGTATTTATAATGGCATTTCTAAAATTGTTCATCATAATTGTTCCGAAGCCCAGAATGATGTGGGGTCCGCATTCAACTGTTGTTGAATCCCAGGTAGCTGGGATCCAAGGAGAGCAAAAAGTTCAGGTAAGGGAGATATTTCAATATCCTTCCAAAGATAGATGTTGGGAAGGAATTACTATCTGCCTTAGTTCCTACACTTCTCACCTTTCCAGCTCACTCATGCTGAGATGCACTGGCCAGGAATTTTTCTTTTTTTTAACAGCCTGGTTCAGACTCTAGTGGAAACTTATCATAGCAGGTGAAGCATTTAGGCCCATGATGAATCAGTTCAGTTCAGTTCAGTCACTCAGTCATGTCTGACTCTTTGCAACCCCATGGACCACAGCAGGCCAGGCCTCCCTGTCCATCACCAACTCCCGGAGTTTACTCAAACTCATGTCCATTGAGTCAGTGATGCCATCCAACCATCTCATCCTCTGTCATCCCCTTCTCCTCCCACCTTCAATCTTTCCTGGCATCAGGGTCTTTTCAAATGAGTCAGTTCTTTACATCAAGTGGCCAAAGTATTGGAGTTGCAGCTTCAACATCAGTCCTTCCAATGAATATTCAGGACTGATTTCCTTTAGAATGGACTGGTTAGATCTCCTTGCAGTCCATGAATCAGAGCCAGACACAAATAGAAGGCTGTGGACTCAAGGGTTTCAAAGAGAGACATTAAGAGCTGTTCCACACTTGGAGCTGCTGCTTGCATTTGCTAGGGACCAGAATCCAATGGAGGCAACTGCTGCAAATGGTTATAAATAAAGGGGGTGTTCCTATGGGGACCTGCAGCAGCTCAGGTTACCCATTCCCCAGAGGCACTCTCCTTTCAGCGTGGCATCTCATATTAAAAGGGGGACCAAAGGATACACTTCCTTAGGAGTTCTTGGGGGATATTTGCAGTGGGAACAGCCCAACTGATTATCACAACACAGTATAGAAGACTTACTCTCGAGGCTATTATACATTTTAAAAGTAGCATGAAAAGGAGGGACTCTCTTTTTTCCACATATTCCAAAAATGTAAGTGGTTGTTTTTCTAAGTCCCTAAAGTGTGCAAGTGTGTGTGTGTGTGTGTGTGAGAGAGAGAGAAAGAGAGAGAGAAAAAAATATCTAAGAAAGTAATCCCAGAATAATATTATACGTTTTCTGACTGGAGTACTGATTGTGTGATTCAAATCTGGATTAAAATTGGTGTTTATTTCAGGTTCAAAAATCGTCTTTTTACCTTAGCCCCTGACTTTAGTGGAAATGTTGCCTGCAGAGGGAATTCGAGATTAGACAGTGAGCACATAAAACCCAGCACTGCATGATCTAAAGTTTCAGTAGGTTCATGACCAGAAGCCCGAATTTCTAGCACCAAACCCAGTCATCCACTGGAAACTGAAAAGTCCAAATGATTAATGAGAAGAAGAACCCCGTGTGTTCTCACCCCCAGCAGATCACAAAGCTCTCTCTAAGGCAGCAACATTGTAGGGCAGAAAAGCAAGGAGCCACAGCATATGTGCCCATCCTTCCCCTCCCTGTTACTGGCCAGGTCACTCACCTCTGCAAACAACCTGCCCTTTCTGCCTTTCAGTTTCTCCACATCATAATAATAGTAATAGTAGGACCACCCATCCCCATGGTTGCTGGGAATATGAAGTGAGAAATTAAACATATATGTGAAGTAGATGTTCTAACAAGACCTGATGCGAAGAGCCAGCTCATTAGAAAAGACCCTGATGCTGGAAAAGATTGAAGGCAGAAGGAGAAGGGGACAACAGAGGATGAGACGGTTGGATGACATCACCGACTCAATGGACATGAGTTTACTCTGGGAGATGGTGAAGGATGGAGAAGCCTGGCGTGCTGCAGTCCATGGGATCACAAAGAATCAGACACAACTGAGCAACTGAACAACAACAACAAGATTTTTTAAAAGTGCTTTTATAGGTATTATCCTCATTGATACTTCTGTGAAACTTAATAGCTAAAGACATGTATCACAGAATTGTATGATATTTGTGTTTTGCTATATTCTCTCAGTCATGTGTCTAAGAGAACAAGGCAGTTCTCCCAAGCCACAGTCCCAGAGGCGAGGATGCTTTCAACAGAGAAGTGTTTTTGTAAAACGTTAGCATTTGGTAACAGCTCAGCTGTGGCCAGCCACAAACACAGTCAAGTGATTTTTACTACAGGGTCCACAAAGGCTTCAGTGAATTCTTCTATGTGAAAAGTCTTTAAAACACACAATCACCATGTGGTACTTGGCATTAATACTGTTTGGAAGCATTCAAAAGAGCCTGTTGGGTGTTTCAACAGCCTGGCCTCTGCCCCATTCAGATGGCCATGGAAACCTGCAGAGGGGCTGCCTCTGTGTGCCTGCCTGGAGGACGGGGATTTGACCCTTCTAATTGTAAGGTGCCAGCTCTCTGCCCCTGGCACTGTATGGATCCAGGGCTGCTGCCCAGTTGCACAGGCTGCGGCCAGATCTGGGTAGAGCCAACTGGTAACTCCCTACAGGGCCCCCATTCAACCCTTCCCTATACAAATATTGTATGGGAAAATGTATTAACAAAAGGTCACGTAATTTTTTTTTTTTTTCAGGAAGAGTTTCATAAAAGATTTCCCATTTGTCTCAGTTCTGAGGACTATGAGCATTCTTCAGTTTAATCATTCATTTAGCAAATGTTTTCCAGGGCTTAGACTTCTAGGCTCTGTGGATACTATGGCAAATAAAATAACCCCCTCCCTCATGGAGCTTTTATTCTAGTTGGGGAGAAGAATGACACATTATTTTGTAAATTATGTGGTATATTAAAGCAGGGATAGAGAGTGAGAAAGAGACGTGGTTTTTAATTTAAATAGGATGGTCAAGGAAGGCCTCACCTAGGAGGTAACCTTGAAACAAAGCCGCTGAAGCTCCAATTCTTTCACCACCTGATGCCAGATCTAGCAGATTTTTCTGCCAGAAAAGCCAGATCACTGGAAAAGACCCTGATGCAGGAAAGGATTGAGGGCAGGAGGAGATGCAGGTGACAGAGTATGAGATTGTTGGATGACATCACCGACTCAATGAACAGGAGTTTGAGCAAACTTCAGGAGATAGTGAAGGACTCCCGCCTGGCATTCTGCAGCCCATGTGTTCGCAAAGAGCCGAATATGACTTAGCAACTGAACAACAAATCTGTGAACAGAGTGGACAAGGAAACCACAGGCCCCCAGGGAAGAGCATTCTAGGCTGTGGGAACAGCAAGTACAAATGCCCTGAGGCAGGATCATGTCTGTGAATTCAGGAAACAGCCAGGAAACCAAATGGAGCAAATTGTTCATAGGGAAAAGTAGTAGCAGACAAAGTAGAGACATAACGGGGGCCAGGTCATGAAGGGGATGTAGGCCATTAGGAGGACTTGGGATTTACTGATGTTAACAGGCCAATGCCAATGCAGGGATTGAGCAGAGAAGTGTGGTGGTTAGGCTGCTTCTTAAAAGGATCACCCTATGTGATGCGCTTTATTGTCCCAAGAGGAATGGTGGTCAATTAATTTGCTTTTTTTGATTTTTTTCTATTGAAAAATGGTTGATTTACAAATATTGTGTTAGTTTCAGGTATACAAGTAAGTTATTCATATATATATATATGTATATAATTCTTTTTTCAGATTCTTTTCCATTATAGTTGATTACAAGATTTTGAAAATAGTTCCCTGTGCTATGCAGTAGATCCTTGTTGTTTATTTTATATATAGTGGTATATATCTGTTAACCCATACCCCTAATTTATCCTTCCTTCCTCTCTTTCCTTTTAGTAACCCTAGTTTCTTTTCTATGTCTGTGAGTCCTTTTCTGTTTTGTAAAAAGTTTCATTTGTGTTATTTTTCCTTAAATTCCACATGTAAGTGATATCATATTTGCCTTTCTGTCTGATTTTTTCACTCAGTATGATAATCTCTAGGTCCATCCATGTTGCTGCAAATGGCAATATTTTGTTCTTTTTATGGTTGTATAATATTCCATTGTATGTCTGTGATACCACATATTCTATACCCAGTCATCTGCTGATGGACACTTAGGTACTCCCATGTCTTGGCTATTATGAATAGTGCTGCTATGAGCACTGGGGTACATGTATCTTTTGAATGAGAGTTTTCATCTTTTCCAAATATATGCCCAGGAGTGGGATTGCTGGATCGTATGGTAACTTTATTTTTTGTTTTTAAGGAGCCTCCATACTATTTTCCATGGTGGCCGCAATTAATTTGCTCTTTTATGTGTGCTTTCCATTTAAACAGTTATTTAATAAATATTTTATTTAGCACAGGCTGTGAGCTAGGTACCGGGGGAGGCAGACAAGTTTAAAAAGCAGTGATAAAAATGTGATAAAGTATGTAACAAAGAGGGCAGCTAACCAAGTGTTGGCGAGGGAAGCCCAAGCCTGAAAGCTGTGTAGCATTATCCAGTGGGAGAGGAGAAGGAAAGAATGCTCGAGACAGAAGTGGTCATGAGAATGAAGATGGTATGTATCAGGGAGTCTTCTACCTCCTTTCACATACAGCACCATACAATCCGCACAATGACCCTGTGACTTTGATAGTTGCTGTTTCCTTATGCTCCATTGCACAGAAGAAAAGTGAGACACAGGAAGGTGAAGCTACTTGCTGAAGGACCAGAGCTAGAAAGACGAGGCGCTGGGACTGGAAACCTGACTCTGTTTGACTCAGACCTGAGGCTTCTGACCACTTAGCCCAGCTGCACAGAGCACTGAGACTGAGAGATGGAGCTGCAGGAGTTCAGTTCTACCAAATTCACTTTTTAAATACGTGTTGAGAGCATACTCTGTGCCAGGCCCCAAATGACAGGACTTCAGAGATAAATAACAAAGCATGGCTCCTGTACTGAAGGGGTGTGCAGTCTGCTGTGTCACACATCAAGGCTTAATAAATATCAATATAAAAATGGCCATGCAGAGCTGGCTGTGCAGATGGCCACCGAGCCCTCCTTACAGAATCCACAGTCGCGTTCCTGCCAACACAGAAGGCAGGAGCAGTGGTTGGCCCAGCAGGAAATGTCAAACCCCGGGCAGCCCTAGGATTCAAAGACGCATCACAGCACATCACACCAGAGTAGGGGAAGAGCCCCTACATTACTGGCAAGAGAAGAGCTTTTCGATGAGAACAAGGCACCCTAGCAGCCTAACACTATTTTGTTATTCAGGGTCTGACAGCACAGAATACACAGAGGAGGAGAGGAAAGCTTTGGTGTTGTGTGATGAGGCAAAAGGTCCCAGAGGTTTGGTGTACATTCACTTAAAACAAAAAAAAACAACAACAACAACAAAAAAACATTGCTTGTAATTTTGTAACCTCCTTAGGGTGTTTCAAATGGTTTGTGAAGATCAATGTTCTGCATGTTCAAAGAGTTTAGGGAGTTTTAAAATCATTCCATTCAGACTGGCCTGTCATAAAGAACAAAGGAACATGGAATGTCTTTCAGGGATCTGAGTTCGTAGGATGAAGCCTAGAGATGTAAAATCAACAAAAATGGCCTTTGAACTTTCCTCAATCCAGAAGGGGAAAAGAATATGTAGTGCTCTGTAGGCGCTTGTGTAGTTGCCGCTTTCATCTTCTATCAATAAAATTGGTTTTGTGATTTTTATTTACGAACCCATCCAGTGGCCATTACTATAAAGTAATGGTTAAAAGCCTGGGTTCAGGTAGACTTGAGTTCAAATTCAAGTTCTAACACTTATAAGTTATGTGATCTTGGGCAAGTTAGTTGAGTTCTCCAAGCCTCAAATGTCTCATCTATAGGATGAAAATAAGAATATCCCCTTCTTCCTGGGTTGCCATGAGGGTTAAGTGAGAATACAATTTATACATGTACAGTAAGCACTGAATAAATGTAAACTCTGTATTTTTTCTCATTAGCTCATATGTTTTAGTCTTGACCATTCCTCTTCTAAGAGAAACTATTAAAATGAAAGATGAGTGGATTTTCTACTTTTACTGAGGTTGTGTTGATTGGCCCAAAGGTAGAAGGTAGCTTAGGGGAACAACACACATAGGGCTTCTCTATTGCTCTAAAACAAAGGTTAGGAAATAATGACCCACGAGCCAAATCCAACTTCCTGTCTATTTTTGTAAACTTTGAGTGGAACACAGTCATGCTTAATTTGTTTACATATTGTTTATGTCTGCTTTTGTACTCTGATAGCAGCAGTTGTTGAATAGTTACAACAGAAACCATGTGGTCTACAAAGCCTAAAATATTTAGCATTTGGCCCTTTACAAGAAAAGTTTTCTGACCCCTGCTCTAAAAATATAAAAAATCCAATTTTTCCAAGTCACATAACTCTGAAACTGCATACACTGGAAACTCATCTCCTCATGGAAGAATGTAAAGGCTACCTTCAGGAAGCCAGCACATTTACTTCACCTCGCCTGGTGCTGTGTAAGGCTCTTGCAGATAGAAGACTCACAAGGAGGGTCCTTCCCCGTGAAGAATCCCAGTGCCCTGATTGGGAATCTGGCAAATATGCAGTGAGACAGATTTCTGTGCCAATGATCAGAGCAGATGGCTGGGGCAACACTCAGGCCACTGTGGTTTGTTATTCTTTTCCATATGGCCGTCGGCTCCATTACACAGAAAGGTGGATTTTGAACAGAGGCCCTCTGTTGTCCTCCATTTCACTTCCCTGTCTATAGGAGAGTACTGAGTGCCACCAAAAGGATGAGGACTACCATACAGAGAATCATTCTCAGATTTTTCTGGCAATGAGGTTGGGGGTGGGATGGGCTGAGCAGGAAATAGAAATTTGGAAGCCTTCTGCAA
Organism: Giraffa tippelskirchi; assembly: GCF_054371585.1. Lineage (NCBI taxonomy): Eukaryota > Metazoa > Chordata > Mammalia > Artiodactyla > Giraffidae > Giraffa > Giraffa tippelskirchi. Next base: position 146,354,112 of record NC_137279.1, on the reverse strand, counting down.
AGGCTACTACTCTCATACATGAACTGCCAGGGGAATACAGCTTATCCTTGAGTGGTGGCTAAAGAAATGGAAGGAGGTTGGCCCATGAATCAGGAGTGAGCAAACAAAGGTGAAAATGAATGAAATTGCAAGGAAAGCACCATCATTCATTCATTCAATTATTCATTTTATACTTATTTATTGTCTGTTACATGACAGTGATTTTAAGGCACTACAGATCTAGACAGAGAAACACCTAAGAACATATAAGTCCTTTACATTCCAGTTGGGTGAGGCAGGCCATCTTAGTTTGCATTTCCCCCAAAACAGACCATGAAACAAGGATATGAGTGTAAACTGTTTTTCTTGAACATAATCTCAAGAAGTACAGTGAAAGAAAGGGAAGGAAGGAAAATAAATAAGGAGCATGTTAATACATAAGTCAGTGCTGTGTACAATTATAATAAATAGCCTCAGAATTTTCCCAGTGAGCAGCAAGATAGCTAGAGTATTGATCCAACAACTTTTGTTCCTCATTGACCCAGGGTTATTTGGCTGTGTCAGAAGGAACATTAGCTCTCACCCCGACTTTAAGGATAGAGAGACACAGGAGACTATGAGCATGTATAAAAATATCTGAAGGGTTAAATGCAATGCTTAGAATGGCAAATACAAGGAAGACCCTGGGAAACAGCGTTAAGCAGAGGTAAAAAGCAAGTGCAGTTTACAAGACAGAAACAAAGAAGAGGAATAGAAGACCTCTGTGGTGGATAGAAGGTAGGGTACAGGGGGAGAGTAGTACAGGATGAAGTCCCAGGTTGGCAGAGGTCAGACCATGAGGCTTTATCAGCAAGGACATGGCACTTGGGTGGTCCCTCAGGCCTTTTAAGCAAGAATATGACTAGATCTGATTAATATTTTTAAATGTTCATCCATGTCATTCTTCTTCTCTATTTTTCCCTTCCCTTCCTTTCCTGAATGTTTAATACCAAAAGGCATTAGACAGAACTGAGCAAGGTCAACTTCCCCATGGAAGTGGAGCAGGACGTGTGAATCCAAGTAGGTTACAGAGTATGTCCACGTAGATGGTGAGAGTGGTGAGCAGCAGCTGCCTGGCACAAGGGTAGGAGCCAGAGTGGAAGAATGAGGGGGTTTCCATAGGGGTTGGGGCTGCCCTGCCAAAGTGCTAGAGGAGGAAGATGTCCACATAGGAGAGAAATCTAGCATGGGATAGCAGAGTCCAAGTCTGAGAGGGAGCAGTCGTGAGAAGGGGCAGTGGAGCGGTGGAGCCATGTCGAGTGTCCGAGCCCATGCACAGTGAGAAGGACTTTGACGCAGGGAAGTTGTGGCCACTGTGGTCCCACAGATTGAGAAGGGTGTCTGCACAGGAAGGTGTCTGGTGTGAAGAAGTTGGGGCATGAGAGGGGTGAGGGTGTAAGTGTAGGCAGGCAGTAACAGGGCCACTGATTGAACTTCAAGCAGAGTGTAGAGGACATGCCCTTGGGGCGCACAGGTGGGGAAATCCCAGAGCAGGGTGTCAAAACACAGGATGGTAAGGAGAGTGTCCTTGTGGGGACAACAGTGGGCATGGAATGTCAGAGTCCAAATGGGGTAAAGGAGGGTGTCTGTGTGCATTGAAGTGTTGGCATGCCACAGCAGCCAGAGATTTTATACATTCAGGGGCATTGATCAAATAGGTAAAGATATTAATGGTGCTGGGAACCTCTTATTGTCAGAAAAGGGCATTATAGATATGCAAAGGGGGAAAACTAGGAGAGACCCTGTTGATTTGAATTGGAGATATAGGTATGAATTTGTTATTTGAGAGTTAGAGTTGAGGAAGGAGGGTCCAAATGTGTATATACATGTGTACATAAATGTTTTTCGAGCTTTGCCTGCTCAGTGACAGGGCCTGGGATCATAACAAGCACCTGAATCTTGATTGTTAAATGCTATTCTTCACTTTCCTCCTAAGGAAATAGAATGATTTGGAGAAATAACAGATTTCAAGTCTGGGGCAAGGAGTGTACAAAATATGCCTAGCACATCTTATGCCAGGAAGTTAAGTGGTACTCAAAGAAAGATGGGTATACAGCAAAGGGACAGCTTGGAGGGGCTCCTACCTATCAACTGTGAGAAAATTTAAGCATCAAAATAAACAATGATCATAATATTATAATCCAGTGAATGAAATAGTAACTTCAAATGCATACAGATGTAAATAAATAAAGATAATGAAATTTGGTTGAGATATAGGACATCTCCCCCACAAAATATCTACTCATTACAAAGAGAAAAAGAGAAATTTTATATTGGAGAGTCCTATCAGACACCACCAGAGAAGGCAATGGCACCCCACTCCAGTACTCTTGCCTGGAAAATCCCATGGACGGAGGAGCCTGGCAGGCTTCAGTCCATGGGGTCGCTAAGAGTCGGACACGACTGAGCGACTTCACTTTCACTTTTCACTTTTGTGCATTGGAGAAGGAAATGGCAACCCACTCCAGTGTTCTTGCCTGGAGAATCCCAGGGACGGGGGAGCCTGGTGGGCTGCCGTCTATGGGGTCGCACAGAGTCGGACATGACTGAAGTGACTTAGCAGCATCAGACACCACCTTGATCAAATAATCCAAATTAACAGCACAATAATAGGATAAATCAAATGCAGTGAGATACAGTGAATAGAATACAGGATCATTTCTATGATACCTCCCACCAAAGATGCATAATTTTAAATTATTTATTAGTAAATCTCAAATATAGCCAAATGAAAGGACACTCGGGCTTCCCAGGTGGTGCTAGTAGTAAAGAACCCACTTTCCAATGCAGGAGACATAAGAGACACAGGTTCCACCCCTGGGTCAAGAAGATCCCCTGGAAGAGGGCATAACAACCCACTCCAGTATTCTTGCCTGAAGAATCCCTTAGACAGGGGCACCTGGTGTGCTACGGTCAATAGAGTCGCAAAGAGTCAGACACGACTGAAGTGACTATACATGCACACGTGCACAAAGGACACTGCAAAATAACTGGCTCATCATCTTCAGAAAATGTCATGAAATTCAAGTAGAGACTGAGAACTGTTCAAGATTGAAGGAGATTAAAGAAGTATAACAGTGCTATTCTGAATTGGATCATTTTGCTGTGAAGAGCACTATAGAGATAACAGACAAATGGAGTCTGAGGGTAGATGGTGGAATGAAATGCTTCTATTAAGCTATGTAAGAGAATGTCTTTATTTTAGGAGTACACTAATATCTTGGGGAGATCATGGGTATCAGATTGGCAGTTTACTCTTAAATTGTTCAGGGAAAAATGTACTGTAGTTGCAACCTTTTTTATTTTGAGATTGCTTCAAAATGAAAAGTTAAAAATATATATATGTTCACTTTAGCCATTTAATTTCCTGGGTCTTCACACATACCCCTACTCAGTCCTTTCCCTAGAAGTCCCCTCCCCTTGGAAACCTTTGCTTGTCTGTCATGTCATGCCATTTCCTCTGTGTAGGGAGGGTACCCGCTAGAATATGTACCATGTTCCCAGAATTAATGTTTACCTGTCCAAGTTCACATTTCTACCACAGAGGGTAGTGTTCATGCCCAGCACGCTCATATCTGAATCCTTCCTACTCAGCACAGTGCCTGGCATTATGCTTGATAAACAACCATGGGCAGAGGGATAGAGACAAGATTATGGTATAAATTTGGGAAACATTCCTAGAGCCAACAAGGTTAAGTGGGGGAAAGCAGGAGATTTGTTGTTGTTAAGTCGCTTGGAGGGCACAAACAAACCTTGTGGGCATCAGGACCCAGAGACCTCACAGAGACTGAGCCAAAACTGGGTTTGAGTGTCTCCTGTGGAGGTATGGGTCAGCAATGGACTGCTGCAGGGGCAGGGGCTCAGGGTGCAGTAGACCTGGGTATGGCATAAGCCCTCTTAGAGGACATCACCATTAACCCCACCATAGAGGTGCCAGAACTTACACTGGACTGAGGAAACAGACACTTGGAGGGCACTTACAAAAGCTTGTGCCCAACAGGACCCAGGAGAAACGAGCTGTGACCCCACAAGAGACTGACCCAGACTCGTGTGTGAGTGTCCAGGAGTCTTCGGCAGAGGTGTGGGTCGGCAGTGGCCTGCTGCAGGATTGGGGGCACTGAGTGCAGCAGTGCACGCATGGGACCTTTTGAAGGAGGTCGCCATTATCTTCATTACCTCCACCATAGTTTGGCCTCAGGTCAAACAAAAGGGAGGGAACACAGCCCCGCCCATCAACAGAAAATTGGATTAAAGATTTACTGAGCATGGCCCCACCCATCAAAACTGGACCCAGTTTCCCCCTCAGTCAGTCTCTCCCATCAGGAAGCTTCCATAAGCCTCTTGTCCTTCTCCATCAGAGGGCAGACAGAATGAAGACCACAATCACAGAAAACTAACCAATCTAATCACATGGACCACAGCCTTGTATAACTCAATGAAACTATGAGCGATGTTGTGTAGGGCCACCCAAGACAGACAGGTCATGGTGGAGAGTTCTGGCAAAATGTGGTCCACTGGAGAAAAGAATGGCAAACCACTTCAGTATTCTTGCCTTGAGAACCCCATGAACAGTATGAAAAGGCAAAAAGATAGGACACTGAAAGATGAACTCCCCAGGTCAGTAGGTGCCCAATATGCTACTGGAGAAGAGTGGAGAAATAACTCGAGAAAGAATGAAGAGACGGAGCCAAAGCAAAAACAACACCCACTTCTGGATGTGACTGGTGATGGAAGTAAACTCCAATGCTGTAAAGAGCAATACTGCATAGGAACCTGGAATGTTACGTTCATGAATTAAGGCAAATTAGAAGTGGTCAAACAGGATATGGCAAGAGTGAATGTTGACATTTTAGGAATCACTGAACTAAAATGGACTGGAATGGGTGAATTTAATTCAGGTGACCATTGTATCTACTATTGTGGGCAAGAATCCCTTAGAAGAAATGGAGTGCCATCATAGTCAACAAAAGAGTCCAAAATGCAGTAGTTGGATGCAATCTCAAAAACGACAGAATGATCTCTGTTCAATTCCAAGGCAAACCATTCAATATCACAGTAATCCAAGTCTATGCCCCAAAAGGTAATGCTGAATAAGCTGAAGTTGAACGATTCTTAAAGACCTACAAGACCTTCTAGAACTAACACCCATAAAAGATATCCTTTTCATTATAGGGGACTAGAATGCAAAAGTAGGAAGTCAAGAGATACCTAGAGTAACAGGCAAATTCAGCCATGGAGTACAAAAGGAAGCACGTGAAAGGCTAATAGAGTTTGCTAAGAGAATGCACTGGTCATATCAAACAACCTCTTCCAACAACACAAGAGAAGACTCTACACATGGACATCACCAGATGGTCAATACCGAGATCAGAATGATTATCTTCTCTGGAGCCATAGATGGAGAAGCTCTATATAGTCAGCACAAACAAGACTGGGAGCTAACTGTGGCTCAGATCATGAACTCCTTATTGCCAAATTCAGACTTAAATTGAAGAAAGTAGGGAAAACCACTAGACCACTTAGGTATGACCTAAATCAAATCCCTTACAATTATACAGTGAAAGTGACAAATAGATTCAAGGAATTAGATCTGATAGAGTGTCTGAAGAACTATGAACAGAGGTACATATGAACACTGTACAAGTGGCTGTGATCAAAACCATTCCCAAGAAAGGTAAAAAGCAAAATGTTTGTCTGCTGCTGCTGCTGCTGCTAAGTCGCGTCAGTCGTGTCCGACTCTGTGCGACCCCATAGACGGCAGCCCACCAGGCTCCCCCGTCCCTGGGATTCTCCAGGCAAGAGCACTGGAGTGGGTTGCCATTTCCTTCTCCAGGGCATGAAAGTGAAAAGTGAAAGTGGAGTCGCTCAGTTGTGTCCGACTTAGTGACCCCATGGACTGCAGCCCGCCAGGCTCCTCCGTCCATGGGATTTTCCAGGCAAGAGTACTGGAGTGGGGTGCCATTGCCTGATAAGTCCTTACAAATAGCTAAGAAAAGAAAAGACACAAAGGCAAAGGAGAAAAAGAAAGATATACCCATTTGAATGCAGAGTTCCAAAGAATAGCAAGGAGAGATAAGAAAGCCTTCCTCAGTGATCAATGCAAAGAAATAGAGGAAAACAATAGAATGGAAAAGATTAGAGATCTCTTCAAGAAAATTAGAGATATCAAGGGAACATTTCATGTAAATTTGGGCACAATAAAGGACAGAAATGGTATGGACCTAACAGAAGCAGAAGATTTTAAAAAGAGGTGGCGAGTATACACAGAAGATCTATACAAAAAGATCTTTATGACCCAGATAGCCAACATGGTGTGATCACTCACCTAGAGCCAGACATCCTAGAATGGAAGTCGAGTGCGCCTTAGGAAGCATCACTATGAACAGAGCTAGTGGAGGTAATGGAATTCCAGTTGAGCTACTTCAAATCCTCAAAGATGATGGTGTTAAAGTGCTGCACTCAATATGCCAGCAAATTTGGAAAACTCAGCAGTGGCTACAGGACTGGAAAAGGTCTGTTTTCATTTGAATCCCAAAGAAAGGCTATGCAAAGAATGCTCAAACTACTGCAAAATTGCACTCATATCATATGCTAGCAAAGTAATGCTCAAAATTCTCCAAGGTAGGGATAAACAGTACATGAACTGCGAACTTCCAGATTTTCAAGCTGGATTTAGAAAAGGCAGAGGAACCAGAGATCAATTTGCCAACATCCATTGGATCATTGAAAAGCAAGAGAGTTACAGAAAAACATCTACTTCTGCTTTATTGACTATGCCAAACACTTTGACTGTGTAGATCACAACAAACTGTGGAAAATTCTTCAAGATATGGGAACACCAGACCACCTTACCTGCCTCCTGAGAAATCTGTATGCAAGTCAAGAAGCAACAGTTAGAACTGGACATGGAACAGACTGGTTCCAAATAGGGAAAGGAGTACATCAAAGCTGTATATTGTCACCCTGCTTATTTAACTTACATGCAGAGTACATCATGAGAAATGCGGGCTGGATGAAGCACAAGCTGGAATCAAGATTGCCGGGAGAAATATCAATAACCTTAGATATGCAGATGACACCACCCTTATGGCAGAAAGTGTATAAGAACTAAAGAGCCTCTTGATGAAAGTGAAAGAGGAGAGTGAAACGTTGGCTTAAAGCTCAACATTCAGAAAACGAAGATAATGGCATCCGGTCCAATCACTTCATGGCAAATAGATGGGGAAACAATGGAAACAGTGACAGACTTTATTTTTTGGGGCTCCAAACTCACCACAGATGGTGACTGCAGCCATGAAATTAAAAGATGCTTGCTCCTTGGAAGAAAAGCTATGACCAACCTAGACAGCATATTAAAAACCTTTGCCAACAAAGCTTTGCCAACATTACTTTGCCAACAAAGGTACTTCTAGTCAAAGCTATGATTTTTCCAGTAGTCATGTATGGACATAATAATTGTACTATAAAGAAGGCTGAGCACCAAAGAATTGATGCTTTTGAACTGTGGTGTTGGAGAAGACTCTTGAGAGTCCATTGGACCTCAAGGAAATCAAATCAGTCAATCCTAAAGGAATCAGCCCTGGGTGTTCATTGGAAGGACTGATATTGAAGCTGAAACTCCAATGCTTTGGCCACCTGATGTGAAGAACTGACTCATTTGAAAAGACCCTGTTACTGGGAAAGATTGAAGATGGGAGGAGAAGGGGACGACAGAGGATGAGATGGTTGGATGGCATCACAGACTCAATGGACATGAGTTTGAGTAAGCTCCATAAGTTGGTGATGGGCACCAAGTCCTGGAATGCTGCAGTCCATGGGGTCACAGAGAGTCAGACATGACTGAGCGCCTGCTAAGTCGTGTCCAACTATTTTTGACACCATGAACTGCAGTACACCAAGCTTCCTTGTCCTTCACCATCTCCCAAAGTCTGCTCAAACTTATGTCCATTAAGTCTGTGATACCATCCATCCATCTCATCCTCTGTTCAGTTCAGTTCAGTTCATTTGGACAGTCATGTCCAACTCATTGCAACCGCATGGACTGCAGCATGCCAGGCCTCCCTGTCCATAACCAGCTGCCGGAGTCTACCCAAACCCATGTCCATTGAGTCGGTGATGCCATCCAACCATCTCATCCTCTGTCATCCCCTTCTCCTCCTGCCCTCAATCTTTCCCGGCATCAGGGTCTTTTCAAATGAGTCAGGTCTTCGCATCAGGTGGACAAAGTATTGGAGTTTCTGCTTCAACATCAGTCCTTCCAATGAATATTCAGGACTGATTTCCTTTTAGGATTGACTGGTTGGATTTCCTTGCAGTCTAAGGGACTCTCAAGAGTCTTCTCCAACACCACAGTTCAAAAGCATCAATTCTTCAGTGCTCAGCTTTCTTTATAACCCAACTCTCACATCCACACATGACTACTGGAAAAACCATAGCCTTGACTAGATGGACCTATATTGGCAAAGTAATGTCTCTGCTTTTTAATATGCTGTCTAGATTGGTCATAACTTTTCTCCCAAAGAGTAAGTGTCTTTTAATTTCATGGCTGCAATCACCATCTGCAGTGACTTTGGAGCCCAAAAAAATAAAATCTGCCACTGTTTCTACTGTTTCCCCATCTATTTGCCATGAAGTGATGGGACCAGGTTCCATGATCTTAGTTTCTTGAATGTTGAGCTTTAAGCCAACGTTTCACTCTCCGCTTTCACTTTCATCAAGAGGCTCTTTAGTTCTTCTTCACTTTCTGCCATAAGGGTGGTGTCATCTGCATATCTGAGGTTACTGATATTTCTCCCAGCGATTTTGATTCCTGCTTGTGCTTCATCCAGCCCAGCGTTTCTTATGATGTACTCTGCATAGAAGTTAAATAAGCAGGGTGACAATATACAGCCTTAACGTACTCCTTTTCCTATTTGGAACCAGTCTGTTGTTCCATGTCCAGTTCTAACTGTTGCTTCCTGACCTGCATACAGATTTCTCAAGAGGCAGGACAGATGGTCTGGTATTCCCATCTCATTCAGAATTTTCCACAGTTTATTGTGATCCACACAGTCGAAGTTTTTGGCATAGTCAATAAAGCAGAAATAGATGATTTTCTGGAACTCTATTGCTTTTTCAATGATCTGGAGGATGTTGACAATTTGATCACTGGTTCCTCTGCCTTTTCTAAATCCAGCTTGAACATCTGGAAGTTCATGGTTCGTGTATTGTTGAAGCCTGGCTTGGAGAATTTTGAGCATTACTTTTCTAGCGTGTGAGATGTGTGCAATTGTGTTGTAGTTTGAGCATTCTTTGGCATTGTCTTTCTTAGGGATTGGAATGAAAACTGACTTTTTCCAGTCCTGTAGCCCCTGCTGAGTTTTCCAAATTTCCTGGCATATTGAGTGTAGCACTTTCACAGCATCATCTTTTAGGATTTGAAATAGCTTAATTGGATTTCCATCACCTCCACTAGCTTTTTCATATTGATGCTTCATACCATCCAACTTCTCATCCTCTGTAACCTGCTTCTTCTCCTGTTCTCAATCTTTCCCAGCCTCAGGGTCTTTTCCAATGAATTGGCTCTTTGCGTTAGGTGGCGAAAGTATTGGAGCATCAGCATAGGTCCTTCCGATGAATATTCAGGGTTGATTTCCTTGAGGTTTGAATTACAACTGTGTGACCCTGGACAAGATTTAGACTTTCTAAGCCTTGGTTTCCTTACATGTAAAATGGATTTTTGGGTGGAGCAAAGATAAGAGGGATTGTAAGGCATCTGGTTGTGTTCCTGGCGCTTAGCAGATGGGCTGCAAATTTTAATTTCCCTCTCCACTTAAAAATAAGAATAAAAATCATCAAAGAAGACTAGAGGTTTACAACTCCAGCTTATATTCTTGACTTCACTCTAGCATATCAACTTGAATACATTAATTCACTTTACATGGCTTCAGTGTACTTCTCAGTAAAATGGGAGGTGGATAAATGGAGGGATGAGGAGTGGGGTTAATAACTGTCATGCTACGAAGATCTCACAGTTCTGTATTTAACAAGATTTCCCTTTTTTGGATACAAACAGTGAAGGATAAGAAAGGTTCTGCTATATTTAAAGGATTTTCCTCAGTTTAGCAGGCAAAGTCCACCTCCTGCTAGATTGTACAGCTGATTGATTTATACCTGCTTAAAGCAGAGGTAAATTGAGAGGTGGTAGTGTTGTCAGGTTACTGTTGAGCACATTAATAATTTATAAACCATCAAGGAATTAATGCACACTTTCAGTTCTCACTGCATTTTTCCTTATTCATAATTCTTTACCTAATTGCTTTTTCCTTTAAAAGTAAGGGAGCTGAGACCTTGGCTATTTGCCTAATGGCTCAAATAGAGCCATGACCCATTGCCAAGTCTTTCAGTCTTTTTATAGCCCAGGGACATTTGCCACTGATAGAAAGCTGATGGGCTTGATTTTCCTGAAAAAGATATTTTGCACTGACCCCTGACCCCATTAAATACTTTGGCCATTGCACATTTACTGTAATGGGTGCAATAAATTTGTTTTAATTTAGGACATTATCAAGTAGAGAATATTGACAAAGACAAAACAATGTTTTCAAAACAGCCAGAGGGAAATCATGAATAAATAAATATGTTGAAACTAGCTGATAAATTAACAAAGGTTTATTCATAGTAATCTGTCTGGACTATTTTAGAGTTAGGCCAAAGGTGATTCTGTTTCTAATAGAAATGTCGTCTTTCTCTTCAGGCCAAAGAAAAGGTGTGTGGCATAGAGAGAAATTGCAAACTGTACAACGGCATTTATCCCTTCTGACAGATCTGTTTTAAATAGATGTATTTGTTTTCAGCTAAATGCCAAAAGGAATAGCCAGATGACTCTAGTAGCCTTTTCTATGGCAAGGCATTTATTTTCTTTGTGTAAACACCTTTATTAGGGATCTCAGCAGGCTGTTTCTTCACCTTTTCTTTGTATTAGTCCTTTAGATTAGTGTCAAAGCTCTGAAATTCTGGTTAAATATTGCCTGTCTGTGTTTCCTTTTGAGTGAAATAAATGACTCCTAAGTTGGATATATTCCTCTGGAGGAAGGGGATGAGGTTGCATATGGCGCCAATCCTTGGGCTAATATCCTTACATCGATAACATGGTTCAGACATACAGCAAAAGGATCCAACAAACCACCAAGCGTATTTGCAAAGCTGTGAGGCCTTAGATGGTGCTATTTTATGCAAAATCCAAATAGCTAAATCTTCCAGGTTACAGGCCCCCCTGGAGGGCATTTTTAGCTGCATAAAACTAACTGGAACAACTCGAAAGAAAATTTTGCCTGAAGTGTTTAATCACATGGGTAACCTAATTGTTTTCTATTCAACTTAGGACAGTGTCTAGGAAGATGAATCCATGTGTACAGCTTAGGAAACCTTACACAAGCTCAGAGAGTCGGGGAGAATCATAAACATCCCATTTAGAAAGTTTGGTGTGTATGTCTCATGTTTTGACATCACTGCTCAGGAACAGGAAAGCCATTGTTAGACAGTGGAAAGTATACTTTTTTAAAAGGTCTAACAAAGCAAGACGTGAGAAGTTGATTCTGGTCTCTATGATGAGGAGGCATATTCTCCATAAGAATTTTCTTGATCACTTTTGTATGCAAAGGGTTCAAAACTCTAACTCATGACTCATTCAGTGAGCTCCACACGTGGTAACACATCAGCAGTTTGACATGTGCTGCTGTTATGTGTGTGTGTGCATGCTCAGTCATGTCCGATTCTTTGTGACCCCATGGACTATAGCCTGCCAGCTCCTCTGTCCATGGGATTCTCCTGACAAGCGTACTGGATTGGGTTGCCAAGCCCTCCTCCAGGGGATCTTCCCAACTAAATGATGAAACATATGTCTTCTTCTGTGGCTATTGCATTGGCAGGGGGAGTCTTTACCACTGAACGACCTAGGAAGCCCATATTGCTGTTAAATGAAGTGTATTTTAGAACAAAAAGCATGCACTGGAAGTATAAAGACCTGTTGATCAAGTTCTGGTTCTTCCTGTTGCTAGCTAGTTCTGTGAGTTTATGCAGGTGATTCAAACTTCTTGAGCCTGACTTTCCACCTGCATAGGACTGATGCCTTCTCAGACACCCATGGAGGTTTTAAGCTAAACTCCATGGGGGTTTTAAACTCTTTAAACTAATCAATCGAAAAGTACATGCAAGCTATAAAGCCCTCTGCAAATATAAGAAATTATTTTTATGTCCCTGTGACAGAACTTAATGTTCTAGGTCGCTTTATTTTTATCTGGTTGTTTTAATTTTACTCTTGCTTTCAAGCCATGTAGACTGCATATGTGTGCTGTAATTCACCGAGGCAAAATCCCCAGCTCTGCGTAAGCCACATTTGGAAGAGCATGATAAAAATGGTTTCTTTTGGATTGTATGCCCATCTGAAGTCTTCTTTGGAGTGTAATTCCATCAGAAGCAATTATGGCACTAGCAGATATTCCGAGAATTCATGAATCCCACAGCCAAAGCCATGATTTGCTGCTTCAATACCAGACGCATTTGGCAGGCTGTGATTTGGAAGCCACAGTGTGTGTGTGTGTGTGTGTGTGTGTGTGTGTGTGTGTGTGTGTGTGTGCGCGCGCGCGCGCGGGCGCCTGCTCAGTCCTGTGCAACTCTTTGTCGATTATAACCCTCCAGGTTTCTCTGTCCGTGGGATTCTCCAGGCAAGAATACTGAAGTGAGTTGTCATTTCTTCCTCCAGGGAATCTTCCTGACCCAGGGATCCAACCCGCATCTTGCATCTCCTGCATTGGCAGGTTGATTCTTTACCACTTGTGCTACCTGGGAAACCACAATACTGGCTGCTTTTGAAGCTCTAAATGGGGCCATTTGCACTCACTGAGGTATTGCCTGCTCCCACAACTCGGGAGATATGGGACCCAGATTCCCTGGGATCTCTTCAGACAGTCTTTTTCCTCCTTCCTCATGGACCTTAACAATATACCTTTCTGGATTAAGAGATGACAGTGTTTTAGGGTTTTTCCCCACCCCTCAGGTGTTCGACATGAGTATTCTATAGACGTGCTTTATATAAAAACCCTTGTGAAGCAGCTCAGAATTTTTCAGTGCCAACCTTACACAGCCTGTCATTCAAATCCTTAATGATGGGTTTATGTGAAAGTGACTTCTCTACACTTTCCTTTGCTTCATCTTAGATGGCAGTGTGGTTCTTCCTTTGAAGAAAAAAAGCACTCAAGAAGATGGTTCCTTCAGGCAAATAGCATGGTTCAGTTACTGTATCAAATGAAATGTATATAGACAAAAAGCTACCAACACCAGCTTGAGCAGAAGTGGTAATGTAGAGCTAGGTATGCGGTGGTGTGAGGGGGGTGGGGAATCAGGCATTCAGCCCTGGCCAAATGTCAGTCAGTGCAGATAAGGAAGATAAAAATCATCTGTCTAAGTGGGAACTGTGTAATTTCACTCTGCCTTTCCAATACATCAAAGCTAGTTTCAGAGACTACATCATTCCCAGATACCTTCTAAAGAATCATAGAATGTAAGAAATAGAGGGCAGGTGACTTCCAGATGGACACCGGGATCCCTCTGTAGCACCCAGTTGGAACCAGATGTTCCAACCACAGCTGGAATATGCCTGGAGATGGGATGGTACCCCCTTCTAGAACAACTCAATCTATTTATGGACAGTTCTAATGTTAGGAAATGCAGTATTTTGTTTTAACTTTTCCCAATGTCTAAGGCTCAACTTAAACTGTAGGAGATGTCACCTACCTGAGGTCTTTGTCGATTCTGAATATTCAACCAGTGACAATCCAATCTAACCATTGTCACCTGGCACAGACCTCCCCTCATTACTCATAAAGCAATCAAGCGAAGTTCTGCCCATGATATGAGTCTAGCTCTATGTTCTAACCTATGGATTGCCCCTTTAAGTTTGTCCCTACTCAAAAGAAATAAAGCCAATCTAGCGTATTTTTTTTCTTACTGACACCATGCTAGCTTCTAGTGACCAGAACTATTTTTAAGTGTACAGAAAAACTCTGTTTCCATATTCCTTTTAGGAATTTTGCCCATAATACGCATTAACCCACCAGTTTAGCTTGTGGACTCTGCCTAACTCCTGCTTTGGATAATTGAAGCTATATTTGGGTGCGTTCTATCTGCTAGTGCTTTTCCCACTCTTCAAGGTTCCTCTGTATCTTATGTATATATTGATTTACTTCTCCCTGGATATTTGTGCTTAATGTGCTTGTCATGAGAGTCATTATCTCTGCATTCATTTCAGCCAACATAGCCTCATATTTTAGTTTTGAATGTCCTGTTGTCTTTGCTCAGGGTACATGAGTGACTATTTGCAAGCAGGCTATGTTGCGCTGACAAGCCACAGTCTGAATGGTGTGCACACACAAAAATAGAAATTGCGTTATTTGGATTTGGGTGTGAACTGGCCTCATTAGCAGCCAATCAACTAGGTAGTCTATAACATAACACATGGATTGAGAAGCAAAAAATAACTTCTGAATTTTGGTTCAGGTCTTCCTGTTAGATAAATTACATTCCCTAGTGTACATTTTGGATATAGTGACTCAGCTGGTAAAGAACCTGCCTGCCAGTGCAGTAGACGCAAGAGACGCAGGTTCGATCCCTGGGTCGAGAAGATCCCCTGGAGAAGGAAATGACAACCCATTCCAGTATTCTAGCCTGGGAAATTCTAAGGACAGAAAGAGCCTGGTGGGCTACAGTCTGTGGGGGCCACAAAGAGTCACACATGACTGATTGACTGAACAGACACACACGCAAAATATCTTTATAGGAGAAAATGACTGATGATTATGCTTATCTTTGCATATCTATCACAGAGCTAATATGAACTGTTTAGCCTAAAATGACTGAAAGTGTTTTAGCACTAAAATAAGACATATCAATATAATGTTGTAGTATGCAAAAACTAACCTAAAGACTATTTTGTTCTCTTTAAAAGAGAAAGTTTCATTCCATTCCCATAAAAGGTGTATATAAAATTACCATTATAATATTATATATCATTCATATATATGCCTATATATGATACTTATTATCCTCTTAGCATAAAGAAAGCCTCCTAGCTGACCAGTAACATGAAATGCTGCAAAATTGAGTGTTTTCCTTACCTGCCATTGGTTCAGATTTACTTTCACAGAACTCGTGGGGCAGCTGCATCCTGGAAATGCCTATTTACACTGTCCATGACTTCAGCAAACAGACGTCCCGTTGTGTCTCTGAAACTCTGGGCTTCTGTGAAACTCCCACTGAAGTCTGGATACCCATGGGTTGAGAACAGTTAGTTCCACTGATCAAGGTCTGGTTTCTTTTGCTTTGTTTGCCTTGACTGTGCTTAGCTTCCATCTGTCTGTCATCCTAGAATAGCAGCCAGAGACAGCTTATGTGGTATCTCTTGGGCAGAAGGGTTAAGTCCCCTGGCATGAATTGCATTCAGCAACTAAATAAATAAGACAACTTGGAGATGGGCTTTTATTCATAGGAAACCAGATAGCCTTTTTGATGATAAAATATTTATTCCCTATTATCTTCTTGTTGCCAAGACTACTGCTTATGGTTCATTTCTTGAAAGGAGCTTGAGTGCTAAGGAGGTTACAGGAATTAGTAGGCTAATTTTGATTTTGAAAAATATCTTGAATGAGATTATGTTGTCCAAAACTGATTGTGATTTGCCATTTAATATTGATTGAGATCACGCCATGTCCCACTTTAGTTCAATACTTCCTTTTTTTAATCATTGCTTTTCTCTAAGAAACAGTATCTTCACTTTATAGCTTAAGAAAGTAACCAAACATGTAGTCATTTCTAAGGCAACTAAGTGAATTAATCTATGTGAATTCATGTAAGTGTTTAGAAAAGTCTAACTTCTCTGAATGAATATTTTGTAATAACTTAATTTAACACACTTTTATTACTTTAACTATTTACAAAGTACCAGCTAAGTCCTGCAGAAGACCCACAGGTATTAGGATCTCAGACCTGCACAGGCATTCTGTTTAGTGGGGTACTAGTATGGAAATATAGATCATTCTACACCAAGGCAGACTCTGATAAGCCCTGTGTCAGGAGTAAAAAGTACTAGAGGGATATGGAATTCCAACTGGGAGTATCCAAGAGGACTTTGAGGAAATGCTTTCTTTGAGTTAGAACTTGATAAATAATAAAAGTAGGTAACATTTTTGAGTGCTTACTAAAGGAGATCCGTCCTGAGTGTTCATTGGAAGGACTGATGTTGAAGCTGAAACTCCAATACTTTGGCCACCTCATGTGAAGAGTTGACTCATTGGAAAAGACCCTGATGCTGGGAAGGATTGGGGGTAGGAGGAGAAGGGGACGACAGAGGATGAGATGGCTGGATGGCATCACCAACTCAATGGGCATGGGTTTGGATAGACTCCAGGAGTCGGTGATGGACAGGGAGGCCTGGCGTGTCACAATTCATGGGGTCACAAAGAGTCGGACACGACTGAGCGACTGAACTAAACTGAACTGAACTGAATGTTAGAGCTGTTCAAAATACTTTAAAACTTATTAATATTTATTTAATTCTCTAAAATTAACACTATAAGTGACGTCTTGTTATAATTCCCATTTTATAGTTATACAAATTGAGGCACATGACAGTTAAACAATTTGCCAAAAAGGTTGTAGAACTAATGAATAGTGGAGTGAAGACTCAAATTCAGGAGTCTTGCACCAGAGGCTTATTGTGATTCTTAAAGGAGGCAAGAAAATACAATGGAGAAAAGATAACCTCTTCAATAAGTGGTTCTGGGAAAATTGGACAGCTACATGTAAAGAATGAAATTAGAACACTCCCTAACACCGTACACAAAAATAAACTCAAAATGGATTAAAGACCTAAATGTAAGGACAGGCACTATAAAACTCTTAGAGGAAAACATGGACAGAAGTCTCACATAAATTGCAACAAGATCTTTTTTTGACCCACCTCTTAGGGTAATGAAAATAAAAACAAAAGTAAACAAATGGAATCTAAAGATTTTGCATAGCAAAGAAAATCATAAACAAGACAAAAAGACAACCCTCAGAATGGGTGAAAATATTTGCAAACAAAGCAACTGACAAGAGATTAATCTCCTAAATATACAAACAACTCATGCAGCTCAATATAAAAAAAACGAACAGCCCGATCAAAAAATGGATGAAAGATCCAAACAGACATTTCTCCAAAGAAGACATAGAGATGACCAGCAAACACATAAAAAGATGCTCAATATCACTAATTATTCTAATTATTAGAGAAGTGCAAATCAGAACTACAATGAGGTAAATCCTCACATGATCAGAGTAGCCATAAGCAAAAAAAATCTATGAACAAAAGTGCTGGAGAGGATGTGGAGAAAAGAGAGCCCTCCTATACTGTTGGTGGGAATGCAGATTGGTAAAGCTGCTATGGAGAACTGTATAGCATTTCCTTAAAAAGCTAAAATTAGAACTACCATATGACCCAGCAATCCCATCCCTGGGCATATACTGAGAGAAAACCATAATTCAAAAAGGTACATGCACCCCAATGTTCATTGTAGCACTATTTACAATAGCCAAGACACAGAAACAACCCAAATGTTCATCAACAGAGGAATGGATAAAGAAGATGTGGTGCATATATACAATGGAATATTACTCAACCATGAAAAGGATTTAAAATTGTGCCACTTGCAAAGACATAGACGGACCTAGAGACTATAAGAGCGAAGTAAGTCAGAAAGAAAAGAACAAATATATATTAATACATATATATGGAATTTAGAGAAACTGTACAGATGGACTTATTTGCAAAGCAAAAATAAAAATACCAATGTAGAGAACAAATATATGGATACCAAGAGGGGAAAGGAGGATGTGGGATGAATTGGGAGATTGGAACTGACATATATGTGTGTGTGTATATATATATATATGTATATACTACTATGTATAAAACAGATAACTAATGAGAACCTACTCTATAGCGCCAGGAACTCTACTCAGTCCTGTGTTGACCTAACTGGGAAGGAAATCCCCAAAAGAGGGGATATGTGTATACATATAGCTGATTCACTTTGCTGTATTAGCAGAAACTAACACAACACTGTAAAGCAACTACACTCCAATAAATTTTTTTTAAAAAAAAGAAGAGAAAAAGAAAAGCATTCCAAGCAGACTTCACAAATGTAAAAGCTGTGAATTGGGAGAAAGCTTGGAAGGTTCAAAGGACAGAAAGAATGCCAAAAGAAGTGCTTAGCAAAGATGGTGAGAGGGGTATGAGACAAGGTTCGAGAGAGCCTTGCATTTGAAGGTAAAGTATTTGTGTTTTATTCTAAATGAACTTGGAAGTCATTGGAAGGTTTTAAGTATGTTTATTTGTTTATTCATTTATTTATTTTTGGCTGTGCTGGCTATTTGTCGCTGCACGAACTTTTCTCTAGTTGTGGTGAGCAGGGGTTACTTTCTAGTTGCGGTCCATGGGCTTCTCATTGCAGTGGCTTCTCTTGTTGTGGAGCATGGGCTCTCGGGCATGTAGGCTTCAGTAGTTGCAGCACCTGGGCACAGTAATTGCTGCTCCCAGGCTCTAGAGCATAGGCTCAGTAATTATGGCACACGGGCTTAGTTGCTCTGTGGCATGTGGGACTTTCCCAGATCAGGGATCGAACCTGTGTCTCCTGCATTAGCAGGTGGATTCTTTACCACTGAGCTTCCAGGGAAGTGCTTAAGTATGTCTTAGGTAGATAAATGACTTCAGTTCAGTTGCTCAGTCATGTCCAACTGTTTGCAGCCCCATGGACTGCAGCACGCCAGGCCTCCCTGTCCCTCACCAGTTCCCAGAGCTTACTCAAACTCATGTCCATTGAGTCAGTGATGCCATCCAGATATCTCCCATCCCCTTCTCCTCCTGCCTTCAATCTTTCCGAGCATCAGGGTCTTTTCAAATGAGTCAGTAAATGGCTTATGCTTTTATATTTTGAAAAGACCACTCTGGGTAATATATGGAGAATGAATTATAAGGAGACAGAAATGAAAGCAGGAAAATCAATTAGGAGGCAAATTGCAGCAGTCCGGACAAGAAAGATACATGGCCTAAACCTTGAAGGAGGAGAGATGGATGGATTAGGGTTACATTTTGGATGCAAAGTTAAAAAGATTTGAATTAGGTGGAAGATATAAGAAAAAGAAAGGTACCAAGAATGACCCCAGAATTTTGGGTTAAGTAACTGAATGGTGTAGTGCCAGTAATGAGCTGGAGAGAACTGCCTTGGGGACAGGGGGAGTTACAA
This sequence comes from Giraffa tippelskirchi, assembly GCF_054371585.1. Taxonomy (NCBI): domain Eukaryota; kingdom Metazoa; phylum Chordata; class Mammalia; order Artiodactyla; family Giraffidae; genus Giraffa; species Giraffa tippelskirchi. The sequence goes on along the minus strand of NC_137279.1, from coordinate 146,334,775 downwards.
GTTCTACTGTGGACATAGTGGGACAGCTCTAGGGGTAACTTGGGTTGCCTTTTTAAGGTTACTAAAGTATGGATGAAAGAAATGGATACAAGAGGAATTACAGATATACGACTGACAGATGTGATTTATATTAGGTTGAAAGCTCTGATAACTTCAGGTTTTGAGTCTGAAAAATTAGAAAAGAAGTGATCCCATTAACCTACATGGTAAAGTAGAAGTTTGGCAAAGAGAAGGATTAATTTAAGCCAAGGAATCATAAGAAAATTCCCAATTGAATACTGACTGGGCAAGGATACGGGCTTTAGAATATGGAAGACTTGGGTTTGAATCCTAGGTGAGCCATTTACCAAATGTATGTAACAAGTTTCTTAATTGCCACAGCTTCCATTTCTAATCTATGTATTCAGAGACACTCAGTCATGTCCAACTCTTTGCAGCCCCATGGACTGTAGCCCGCCAAGCTCCTCTGTCCATGGGGTTCTCCCGGCAAGAATACTGGAGTGTGGTGCCATGTCCTCTTCCAGGGGATGTTCCCCACCCAGGAATGGAACCCAAGTCTCTTACATCTCCTGCATTGGCAGGCAGATTCTTTACCATTAGCACCACCTGGAAAGGCCTTCTGATCTATAAAATGAGAGAATTAATAATAATAAAGATTAAATATAGTGATATATGCAAATGCTTAATACATAAGAATCATTCAATAAATTATCACTATCTCTTGTAATTTGTGTAATAATAATATCAATATAAAAATAACGTTACCTTTTAGGATGTGTTTCATTTCTGTTGATTATGACTAAGATAATAATGTTCTGGTCATTAGTTCCTTTTAAGCAAGGCTTGCAAGGATATTAACCCAGATTTTATACTCAACTCTTTTTGCTATATTTAATCATCAAGACAAATTGCATATTATTTATGTACTTTCCCCGATTTACAGATCAATACACTAAGGCTCAGAATGGATACTATGTCTAAGGTTATACAGCTAGGAATTGGAGCCTACCTAGATCTGACACACCTAGATCTAACTTGCTCCAAATAATTCTGAACTCTTCCCCAACAAGTCAGTATAAAATAAAAGTACCATTGTGTCACATTGCCAGTTCTCTGATATCTATGCTGAGAGAATAAATTCTGTTTTATAAAAATGTTATTAGCAAATGCCACTGCAGTTTTCACAGTGTCTCATGGAATTTTCTAGTGCTGGACAGTGTTCCACTCAAGGCCTGTCTTTGGATGACATGAAGAAAAGTCTTCAGTTCTCAACCATTGACAAATATGGTAAGTATACAGATTTATCAGATTGACTAAGAAAACTATCCCTGGGAAGGTGATATCTGTTTGATAATGAGGGAGAGAAGATTCTGTTTTGTAATAAGTAGAAATGAAGGGTGTTTTAAAAACATTATAAAAGTGGGAAATTTGCTCTTGTATGTCTTATATAAGTCTAGTTATCTTTGCATTTAATAATGTGTGCATAAGTTGGTAAGTGTATGTACAAGTATATGGGAGTGTATGTACATGTGGAAAAAGTACAACTCTTATGAAAATAATCTCCTACATCTCATGACATTCCAAACACCTTGCTGCCACCTGATTGAGTTCACTGCCTCTAAGTCCCACATCACAGAGATGTAGGGAAGAGGAGAGAACAAGAGATGAGTTTCCACAATTGCACCGTATCCTAGGGAAGTGTTTCCTCTTTAGCAAGTACCTGAGGGTAAAATGTGAACCCAGCTATTTTCTCAAAAAGCTGGAGAGGAGGTGAGTGTCTCACTGATGGGATACATTTTGCACAGGACTACTTTAGAAAGAATTAATAGAGCTCTTTGAAATAGTTAGCACAGTTCTATGCTTGCCCCTAAAAGCCAGAGGATGGGCAATAACTGTTATCATCAGCTCCCATATTAAAGTGCCAGGCCTGTGATGTCCTTTCTCCAACCTCTAAGCCTGAAAGGCTTTCTATTTTATTGGAATTTTAGCCCAATGGGCTCATTTATTCATGGGAACTTCCTTTGACAATATGTAGAGCTGGAAAAAAAAAAATGTATGTCAGTTAAATAGATCAGATTTATTACAAGAACTGGGTTTGTGGAAGAATAAATCATATGTTATGTTCCTGGCTCTGTGTTATTGATGCCAGTAGACCCTGCAGCTTTGGGATCCTCACCAATGCACTTTGTCTGCAGAGTATCAGTATCTAAGGCATTAGGAAGCCTTTAAGAAATGAAGGGGGAAAATGTTCTGGATAGATATGACAAACTACTTGGGAACATTAAAGAAAGAAACCTTTGTGCTTCTGACTTCCCAGTACATGTCTAGAATGCAGCCGAGTGCTTTTCATCGTCAACTTTACGACATAATTGGCCACTCCAGTAACGGAGGAAAATATGTGCTAAGTGTCACATCATCACATTTTTTTATAGATATAATATCGTTTTTTCAAACCTTTACAGATGTGACTGCACAACCACAATATATAGGGCACCCTTTGAAATGTGTGCTTTGACCAGGAGTCTTTCCTTTCTTGGTGGAGTTTCAAGATGAAGCACTTCTTAACAATCTGTTTCTTAAAGGGATGATACATTGAACAGAATTCCTCAAGATGGAGAAGCTAGACAAAAAAAGATGTAATCATACAAAAGCAGGTTTTTCTTATATGTATGTGTACCAGGGCTAGAAGAAAACATTAGGGTGTTTGAATGGAGTGAGAGTCCCAGTAGATGAAAAAGATGTTTTCAATGTCTCCCACTAGGAACATCACATTGTACAAGACAGAACCCTTTAATTGCCCTCCATTTCCACTTCATAAACCACTTGTGGTATATAACAGCAACTTTATGAACTGTTTCTTCCCCAAAGAACAGGGCTAGAGAATGCAGATAAAATTAAGTACATAGCTGTACTTGAGACCTTTCACCCTTAAGAAACAAAACACACAAACATGGTTCAGTCTTTTCTTAAAGCCAGGGTCAAATTTCATTTGGTCCCTCTTAAGCCGACTCACTGCACAAAGACTGTCCCTTCAACTCTGGTGATGATGGCATCAATAATAAATGTCAGTATCTATGTCCTGCTGATTTTGCTACCCATACCCGAAGGCAACCCTGCCCACACTAGCAAGAAGAATGCTCACAATCAGATTTCCACTGGAGCCCTATGGAGAGAGAGGCATGGAGCATCGTAGACCAGTAAAATTGTATGTGGTACATTAGACAGTTGATTATACTGTAATGAGAGAATTACAAGCTTATTAAGGCATCTATCTATGCCTGGGAAGGAGTTGCAGCTTCAGGCTGAACAAAAGGAAATATTTTTGCTCCAAGATACAGATTTTTCATCCACCCAGAGTTAAGATTCAGTAATGTGACTCCTGCTTCCCCTAGCTGCAGCTGGCCAGGGCCAGCCCACTAGCGAAAGGAGACCTTCAAGCAGCATCAGCAGTGGTGGCTCTGCCTTTCCTGAGAGTTTCTGTGCTGCCTAAGAGATGCTGATGGAGGCCTTTCTTATGAAAATAAATATGCCCATTGAACTGCGTATCACCAGATGTCTTAATGAAAATGTGGATGGCTGAGTTGGTTTTGAAAACTCAGCTATCAAAGGGGAGCGAAAGCAGCATTAGCTATTGACAAATGTGCCCATTTTCACAGAAACAACGAATGGCTTCCTCACTCAGAGTGGAAAGGTAACTAACTGCTTCCCTGTGCACGTCCTACGTTCTCTAGGACCGCGGCCAGATCCTGAAGCACTAGCTCAATTTTCTGGACACACCCAGGGTTAGTGCTTCACTGAGCATCAAATGCCACTAGAATTCAGACCTAAGCGTTGATGCACACTTAAAAATTAAAGTCTCAGAGAGAAGATAAAAAAACAATCAGAGCCAATCTGATATAGAGAATACTCTGCTTTTCTTCATCGCCATCTCTGTCTCCCCTTTCCAGCTGTCATCATCTGTTTCTCACTTACTATGTGCCAGACACTGCTGATTGTCCTATGTGTGTTACCAACTTTTTGGCTAAGTACTATTACTTCTCCCCTTTACAATGAAGACACTGAGGTTCAGAAAGGTTAACAAAAATCACAGAACTGGTAATAGTGGAGCCAGAGCTCAAACCCAGATTTGCCTGACATGAAGCTCATCCTTTTAGCCACCACGATATACCACCTTCCTGAACTGCACCCTTCTTTACTCCAAACTCTCACGTGGCCAGCTTGGGTTCACGTCAGACTCCCATCATTGATGTTCCTCTGGCCTCAGCTCTCTGTTATCATTGTAAATTTTGCTTTTGTTTTATAACTGCTTGCCAGCAATGGGCAGGCAGACTGTTCACATGAGCCAGGAGAAGCTGTTTGGCAGCTGTGTGTTACACTGGGTGAAGCTGTTAAGAAAAATGGGGAGGGGACTTCCCTGGCAGTTCAGTGGTTAAGACTCTGAGCCCCTGATGCAGCGGGCCTGGGTTTGATCCCTGGTCAGGGAACTAGGATCCCACATGCTGCATGGCATGGCCAAAACATTTAAAACAAAAAAGAAAAGAAAAATGGGGAGATGGGCTGAAAGGCTAATAAGTAACATCTGAACTTCTTTCCTGATGCAGGCTACGTGTCTGATCCCATGAGCCCGATGCATTTTCATTCTTGCCGGAATAGTGGCAGCTTTGAGGATAGCAGCTGACAGCATTCCACATTTACCTAAGGAGAGTTTTCCTCCAAACTGACAGTAACAATTCCAACCATGGCAGGCTTGCTTCCAATTATAATATTTTACCCTCTAAGGTCCCCTTAAATTGGCTTGCTCATACTGGTCCTATTTAATTCCCTACCACAAGTTGGGCTTTGGATTTGGGGCTGAGGAATGAAATGCAAAAGAACCAAAACAGAATGTATTTGAAGAATTTTTTTTTCAATTTTGTAAATTAAAAAAATAAATTCATGTTGTTGCTTGGAGATGGGGCCTCAGTCCATGGTGGGGACTTAACAATCATTATGTCTTCCTAGACTGAATTAAGTAGACTTGTGTTTGAAAGCCATGCATTTGATTTCTTAGAATTGTTCATTTTCTTATCTCATTATGTTACTTCTAGTGCCCAGTTCTGTGATTAAAGATTTTTAGTGGCATACAAAATTGATTCAGAAGTGTATTTCATTCCAACAAGACTTACATGAGGTACACCTTTCTTTCAGACATAGTGGTAAAAAGAAGTGATGATCTTCAGATTAAGAAGCTTGCAAATATATAGCACAGTTATTTGGCCTCCTCTCTACATGATACCAAGTGCTCTGTGCTCTGCCTGAGTGACCTGCTGCTGTCATCACCAAGGTGTCACAAATACCATCAGTACTGTTATGAAAGCAACCCACAAATGCAAGGCTGTCATTCATACCAGAGTCTGGCACAGTGCACGGGGGGAATAGCTAAGATGCCTGCTGCCTTCAGAAAATGAGAAATCTGCCCTTCAGTCTTCCAACCAGGGAGACAGGAATACTTCCACCAAACAAAATAGTTTTGCCATTCAGAGACAGACCTGGCAAAATCAAGCAGGAAACAATGAAAATTCAGTGTTATAATTACTGCTTTGCACCTTGGTAAGAGAAATAACATTAGTAAAGGAAGATTGGGCACTCTCTCAATTAGTGTTACTGAATCTCAGAATTATTGGAGGAACCGACTCTCTGTGGGGGCTATCCTATGCATTGGGGGATTTTTATTAGCTTTCTGGCTTCTCCCCCCTGATGCCAGTAAGAGCTCCCTAAGTCACAAAAATCAAAAATGTCTCCAGAGTTTTCTAAATGTGTTTTGGGGGGACAAAATTGCCCCAGGTTAAGAGCCAGTGCCCTCAATCTTGAGATTAGGGGCCTGAAGAGAAATGAGAAGAAGATAGATCCTGACTCTGGCTGGCTGCGTTTAGGCAAAACTGCTTTCTCCTCCTCCTTAGTAATGTGCAATCATAGACAAACAGAGCTGAATAAGTACTGATTGCTCCTTCTATGTCTGTGGCAAGCTGCTCCATCCTCCCCGACCCCCTAAGAACTAGAAATTATGTTGCTTGCGGGCAACTTCTATCAGAACAGCAACCCCACCTCTAAATCCTTCTGAACATTTTCTTATGACCTGTGGTCGCAAAGTTGAAAGCCCCCACATGTGCTGAAGAGCTTGGCAACAGCCCAACGAGAATCCAGAGGTGGAAGTGAAAACCATGGTACTTCCAATTAGATTTATCCGTTTTTAGCCCCCAGCCTTTCCATTTTCCCACCCAATTATTCTGGAGTCTCACGTACTCTATCCCACCAACCAAGTCGCCAAGGGGCTTAATAATAAGCAGGACCCAAGGAGCCTGAAGTGGCCATACAGGCAAAATACTTTCTGGCAAAGACAGAAAAAAAAGGAAGGAAAGGAAAAGGACTGGTTAAAAAGCATCTGTCTCCACAGCTCTCCCTCACGTCCTCAGTTCTGCTGCTTTAGGAAATGAGCCAGCACCAGCCTGGGAAACTTTGGGGCTTTTATGAGTTGAGTTGAAAGGAGTACCTTTGAAAGTTAAAAAGTTTTGAATATATACATACATACCAGTTTTAACTAAAAGATTCGCAGTAGGGGTAATGCCAAATGTGGGTCTGATCAGACCTGTGCTGGGTAAAACGGGCATCCTCCCAGGTTCCCACGGAATAGAGGCCAGATCCAGAGGAATGACTGTTCACTTCTGAAATACCCCTCTTTCAGAGAAGAATTTTCTAGAACAAATTTGTCAAGCTCCCTTTCTTTGTTTCCTCTAACCACCTCCTCTCTCCAGACTATATCTCCTTATGTACTACTTCCCTCTGGCTCTTGTCTTATCAAGTATCTGCAAAAAATGAGACTAATGTGTCTTGATTTCTGAGAAGGGGGACCTTTTCACAGATGCCAACCTATAACTCACAAAACCTTTTCATTACTGTGCCTTTAAAGGAGCCCAGGGATTATCTTAGAGTTGTCTTGAGATCATGGGGGTTTTTTTTCTCCTTGCTGGAAAAAATGTCTCACTAATTGCTTTCTTTCTATGCTGGTAAAAATGGACTTCTATGATCATGTTTTTGCATGCTTAGCACATTAAAAAATTTTTTCCATGTGCATGCAGCACTGAGCTCACTTAGAAGATGTTCTATTAGCCATAATTGTAAGCCAAATTACAGCAGCACCAGGAGAGAGTTATTCCAACACAGTGATTATTTGGGTTAAATTATTTCCAAAGCTGACATTTCCCTGAGAAAGAGGAAAAAATGGGTGTCAGTAGTAGGGAGAAGGGCTGGTGATAGACAATCCATCTGAAATGAAAGATCTGATTTCTTTCTCTTTATGCTCTCTGCCTTTCTTTTCTTAATTTCTTCTTTCCTTCCTTCTTTCCATCCTCCCTTCCTCCTTCTCTCCCTCCAACAATAAGCATTAACTTTGGAGTCACTTTGACCTTTTACAAAAGTTGTGTGACCTTGGGCAAGTCACTTACCTACCTGAGCTCATTTGTTATCTGTTTGATGGTGATATACAAATTAAGTTGTAAGGTTGCTAGTAGGATTACAAATAATATAAACTGCATTGCAGAGTTCCTGGCACACGCTCGTCAATATTGTAAATGTTGTTTATTGTTATATTTCATCATGCAGCCAAAGAGCTGTTCTACAATAGAAGAGCATTAGAAGGGTAGAGATTTTTCTCTCTTGTTGATAACCATCGACATTCCTAAAAAACCCACCTTTGCAAACAGCAAACTGCCAAGCTTAGGCTTCTGAGGCAGTTGGAGTCAAGATCCATCAGCCTTAGGCAGTGATGTCTTATTTATACTTGAAATAAAACCTGAAGAGAAATGAAATTCTTTAAATGAAAGATAAGAACCAGAAAGAATTTCCCAAACAAGAGGGCTGATAATTATAAATCTATTTTTCTGAACCCAATAGTCCAGTGGTTAAGAGTCCTCCTGCTGATGCAGGGGATACAGGTTCAATCCCTGGGAAGATTCCACATGCCTCGGGGCAACTAAGCCATGCACCACCACTACTGAAGCCCGAGCACTCCAGAGCCTGTGCTCCGCAACAAGAGAAGTCACCACAATGAGAAGCCCGTGCACCACAACTAGAGGGTAGCCCCCACTCGCCACAACTAGAGAAAGCCTGTGTGAAGAAACCAAGACCCAGTACCTCCATAAATAAATCAATACAAATCTTTTTTAAAGTAGAAAGAAAAGACATTTATTATCTCCTGTGTGACAAGAACTGTTTTAGATGATTTTAAGGATATTATTACAATTAGTAATAGTTCTTGGAATATCTCTGGAAAGGGAGAATGCTCTTCCTTATTTTTTCAAGTGGGTAAATAATGAATCCAAGCTTCTATAGAACAGAATCAGGTTTCAAAACTCAGCTTGTCTTGCACTAGTATCCATGAGTTTTTCACTACATAGTACTGCCTCCACTGTGATGGAGAAAAAGGAATAAAAATAGCAACGTTCACAATCCAGAATTGTGGTAAAAACAAACAAATCTGCAGTTCTGCAGGCCTGAGGAAAATTTGGGAATTACCCAGGAGAAGTTGCAGGGACCCAGAAAAATAAAAAAGCAAACCTTTCTTGATTACTATAGTGCATGATTGCAAAGTAAAACCAAAAAAGAAAAAAGAAATCATCATCATTTTCTCTGTTTTAATTATGGAAAAAAGAGGGCTGGAATAATCTCAAGGTTCAAAAAACATACATTGTTATTTTCTAGGCAGAAAGAACCAGAAATGATTGACAGAAGCAAGACTCTCACCGCGATAAGCAGGAACAAAAAAGTTATGAGGGCAAAGCACAGCAATTAGGGAAGCCAAGGAGTTTCACATTTTCCTCTCCTCATTAGCACACTGGGTAGGGAAAGTGAGGCGAGATGGTGTGGCCATTACCAGTAAGATTTGAATACTTTATTCCTTCTTAGTTTTGTGTTGCTTATAGTTACTCAAGCATGCAGACCACAGAGCTCCCCCTGATCAATTCCCTTCCATATTTCAAGAGCCACAAGGGCAAAGATGAGCCATTTGACATTTGCAATCCCTTCACAGGGGATCAGTTGAAGGCTCAGCTGCTGCCGTAACAGACAGTGGTCCAAGATTGTCAGCTCAATTAGCACCATATGCAAAACATGATAGAGAAGCAAAGTTCCTCTCCCTCCTTGGACATCCTACCTTTCAGAAGGCTCACTAGATATAAAAAAGCAGGGGTTGTACATTTCTCCTCAGGCCCGAGATCCAAGGCAGCAAGCAGCCGACCCAGTGGCAGGGTGCTAATTAAATTAGGCCCCTTGAATTAAAACGCTGCCACGGGTGCCAGGCCCTGCTGACGAGGACAGGTCTCCAAAGCACTCTCAGTCTAACTTTATGTTTAATTAGTGAGATAAAAAGAAAATACCATCTCAAATATCTGTCTTTTAAGCAATGGACTCATATGCAGGAAAAGGTATCTTCACCACTTTTAAAGAAGGTTTTGAAGCTCACTAATTTCACAAACTTCCATCTCTTCTTGTATCTCAACTAATCAGGAAGGGGTGATTCCAGCAAGACCACGAAATGCAATAAAAATAATTTGAATGTTGGTTTGCCCTTCAGTTTTTACTCATAATAATCCATGGTCTGCTTAACAACACTTCAAAAATTAATCCACAGTGAAGAGTGTTGGGTTCTTTTTTCAGAGGAATTTTTTTTTGCCTTCCTTAAACTCAAATTAGTCAAAGGGAAAAGAATCAGTGTCAGAACTGAGGATAATTTGAGATGAGCAGAATAAACATAAATGGGACACTGGATGATGTCCCTGGTACAGTTTACCCTGTACCAGGTATGAAATTGCAGGAACCTTAATAGCACAGAGCATTCTCAAACTTTGGTGTTTGTCAGAATCAGTGGAGGGTTCATTCAAATGCAGGTTCCTGGGCCCCACCCCAGGGCTTTAGAATTGGAAGTTTTGGAGTGGGACCCCAAAACATGCATTTCCAAGAAGTTCCCTGGAAACTTGATCCTGCTGGTGCCAGGATGACACTTTGAGAAGCATTGGCATTGTGGTAAAGGGCATGAGCTTTTGAGTCAAGCATAGGTAAAAGTCTAGTTCAATACCTCACTGTGTGTATGACTTTCCATAGGCAGGTTACTCTGTCCCTCTGATTTTCAGATCCCCCATCTATAATGTGGAGACAATGATTATTACCTCATAGAGAGGATTAAGTAAAATAATGCAGGAAAATCACACATCACAGTGCCAGGCACATAATAAGTGTTCCATAGCAACTGGCCATGCTTAATATAACATGACTGAGAGAGAAATCAACCAAGCACCAAGGGTGACTCATTTACTTCCTGGATGCTAATTAAAGGATTATGGTTTTAGAGAATTTAAGTGTTTGTGAGACAAGTAAATCCTAAATTAACATCCTATAATCAAGGCTATATAACAAAAAGAATATGAGAATAATATAAAAAGCACAACATGAATAAAATTATAACCACATTTGCAGTGCAGCTAAGTTAAATGTAAACAATTAATTACTAATGTCTCCAAGGAACATGTATTAGGCTCCTCTTTTGTGTTACCTCAAATCTTGGTCCCACATATGCCATTGGCTACTGTGTCATCCATCACCATGGCCTACTTTCCATAGGCACAACTTGACCACACCTTGCCTTGTACCTCTCAGATCACTGCCATGGCACACTCCTGTTACCCAAAGGAGAGATGTCCTAAGTTCTTGAGGTCTTTGCAGGTCACCCTGGCAGTCAACACTTGGGGACCTATGGAGTAAACTTTTGACTAATAGGGATCAGTGCCAAGGAATAAGTTCTCCCTTCTCCACCACATCACAAATGTCCTGAGGCACTGCCAGTCCTAGAGTCTCAGAGAACAATTCAGTGAGACTGACCATCAGTTGCCCTTGATTGCAGACAGTGTCAGCTCAACATTGCACTGTAGAATTGGCTCTCCCTCCCAGCTTCCCTTCGTCTCTCTTGCTTCCATGGAATTGCATTTCCTAAAGAAACAGTACTACCTGAGGTTTTGGCTTGGGCTCTGCTTTCTGCTTATTTAACTTATATGCAGAGTACATCATGAAAAATGCAGGGCTGGATGAATCACAAGCTGGAAGTTTACCGGTACTTTGGCCATAGGACTGGAAAAGGTCAGTTTTCATTCCAATCCCAAAGAAAGGCAATGCCAAAGAATGTTCAAACTACCACACAATTGCACTCATCTCACACGCTAGAAAAGTAGTGCTCAAAATTCTCCAAGTGACACTTCAACAGTTTGTGAACCGAGAACTTCCAGATGTTCGAGCTGGATTTAGAAAAGGCAGAGGAACCAGAGATCAAATTGCCAACATCCATTAGATCATTGAAAAAGCAAGACAGTTCCAGAAAAACATCAACTTCTGCTTTACTGACTACAACAAAGCCTTAACTGTGTGGATCACAACAAACTGTGGAAAATTCTTAAAAAGATGGGAATATCAGACCACCTTACCTGCCTCCGGAGAAATTTGTATGCAGGTCAACAAGAAACAGTTAGAAGTGGATATGGAACAACAGACTGGTTCCAAATTGGGAAAGGAGTACATCAAGGCTGTGTATTGTCACCTTGCTTATTTAACTTATATGCAGAATACATCATGCGAAATGCTGGACTAGACGAAGCACAAGCTGGAATCAAGATTGCAGGAAGAAATATCAATAACCTCAGATATGCAGATGACACCACTCTTATGACAGAAGGCGAAGAGGAACTAAAGAGCCTCTTAATGAAAGTGAAAGAGGAAAGTGAAAAAGCTGGCTTAAAACTCAACATTAAGAAAACTAAGATGATGATATCTGGTCCGACCATTTCATAGGAAATAAATGGGAAACAATGGAAAGAGTGACAGACTTTCTTTTCTTGGGCTCCAAAATCACTGCAGATGGTGACTCCAGCCATGAAATTAAGAGACACTTGCTCCATAGAAGAAAAGCTCTGACTAAGCTAGACAGCATATTAAAAAGCAGAGACATTACTTTGCCAACATAGGTCCGTCTAGTCAAAGCTATGATTTTTCCAGTAGTCATGTATGGATGTAAGAGTTGGACCATAAAGAAGGCTGAGTGCCAAAAAATTGATGCTTTTGAATAGTGGTGTTTGAGAAGACTCTTGAGAGTCCTTTGGACTGCAAGGAGATCAAACCAGTCCATCCTAAAGGGAATCAACCCTGAATCTTCATTGGAAGGACTGATGCTGAAACTCCAATACACTGACCGCCTGATGCAAAGAGCTGACTCATTAGAAAAGACCCTGATGCTGGGGTAGATTGAGGGCAGAGAGGAGAAAGGGGTGACAGAGGATGAGATGATCAGATGGCATCACCAACTCAATGGACATGAGTTTGAGCAAACTCCAGGAGACGGTGAAGGACAGGGAAGCCTGGTATGCTGTAGTCCATGGGGTCACAAAGAGTTTAACACAACTTAGTGACTGAACAACAACAGCTTTCTAGAGTGACCAAGGTAGGATAGACAGCATGCAAATAAATGAATTTTGAGTGCTAGTTACTCCTTAGTAAGGAGTGGTTTGTGGAATGATGGAGTGAGCAATTGGATAATTAAATGGGAGTGAGAATGAATTAACAAAGGAGTAAAGGGATTCACTAGTCTGCTTTAGTGAGGTCATTATTTTAGCCTGTTTCTTTCAGCTACTTCGATTCTCCTATTATCTCTGTTAAAAGATAAACCCAGGCATTTAAAACATTTTTAAGAAACTTCCCCAGCTGACCAGGGGTTAAGACTCTGCCTTCAATGCATGGGCCGTGGGTACAATCGCTGTTTGGGGAACTAAGATCTCACTTGCTGCCAGGTGTAGCTAAAAACATTAAAAAATAAATAAAATAAAAATAAAAACAGAGAAATGGCCAACAATACTTTAAAAAAGAATTTAACATTTTTTTGAGCAAAAATCCATTCAAAGTGGGCAGTGACCAATTGGGAGTAGTTAGGAGCACTCTTATCTGCAGGAACCAGGGGTAAGACTTATGGAAAAGAAAAAAGAAAACAAAGGAAAACAGGAACAAAGAAAAACAATTGTTTGATTGGCTTCAGCTCAAGTGATTGTCTTAGTTAGGAAAGCCTAGCCAGTTGTTTGTGATAGGTTGTCCTTAGATTTTGATTTCTTAACCTTGAGGCATTTACAGGTTTAGGTTTTGGATTGCTTAAGTAAGTTGCTAAGGCTTTAGAACCACCTAAGTCTAGTGGCTTCCTTGTTTAATTAATTTAACACTGTTTTCACTCTCTCACAGTATCTTTTTTAATGTGTGGGATGTGGTACTTAGCGCTACTATGTTTGATTATGCCCTTTGTAAGTTACCCTGTCATCAGCAAAACTAATACTGTGTTGCTAGGGATTTGCTAACTTCCCTCTAAATTTCTGTAAGCTGATTTTTTCCCCTTTCCCTTTTTGGTTGTTATTATTTCTCTCATTCTACCAATCTGCTTACTAATTTTTCTACTTTATTAGTATATTACTATTTAGCCTTCTCTTCATTACTGCTATTCTTTTTCCTCCCTAGTTGTGTGGTTTGTGTCTCTGCAAGCTGGAAATGACTTTTTACATGACCTTCTGGCACATCTGTCTTTTACATGAAAATGACCAGCTTCCTGGCATTGCCAGCAGGGTACTAACCTCCAAAACAAACTCTGTCTCTATGGTGCTTCTTGTTCTTTCAGTTTAAGCACCTCATACCCCTTGCTTGGAGATCTAATGAATGAAATGCTCTGTCATTGCTTTTGCTTTTAACTCTTCAATGCTTAATAAATATGGACTTCAAGTATTTTTTCAATACCAGTCCCAAAAGAATAAGAAAGCAAAGCTCAGATTTTTGTTATTGCAGAGTCCCTTCTACCATATTATAGTTCCTGCTTAGTACACTGATTGCCTGCCCATCCTTCAAGCCATAGCTATTCACATAGACAACAAGGAAGTTGAATGAAAAATGAACAAAATAGGGCTGGTTTGGGAAGGCACCAAATTAAAGGCAAAGACCAGGATGAATAGCAATGTAATAAAGACATAGGCTTCTTAGTCTACCACTCTACTCTGCAGAACCCCAACTGTCCAGGTTTTTTGACATCCACATTTTCACCAAAAATCTTCCATCTCTGTGTTACCGAGGCAATGCATTTTGGGGGCAAATTCAACTCATCAAATTTGTACAAAGTAAGCACATTTTTTAAAATTCCAGCAATTAAAATAATTGGCTAGCTAAGAAAAGACTATCCTAGTTAATTGGTCTCCACTGAAGAAACATTAGGCTTAAGGGAAAATGTATGTTTAATAGAAGTAATAAGTTATTAATACAAATGGAAATTCTGCAAAATGTAAAATAGTGAGTTGTGAAAACTGTTCAAGTTGCTTGCTAAAGCTAAATTAGTTTGTTCCTGTTTCCTGCACTATCCATTAAGCTGTTAATTGATTTAAAATATTAATAGAGTTCAAGAATCACAGAGAAACACTTCCTTATTTGCAATTTTTCTGTCAGATGTCTTACTACTGTATCAAAAATGATTATCCATAGTACAAGCATATGCTGCAATTAATCAAAGCCATATGCACAGCAAACAGGAGTGTTTACAAATGTTCTCAGAGTTCTTAACTTGGTTAAAAAACAGATCCTCTATCGCCTTTAATTTTAATGATCTGCATTAAAAGTCATGTTTTCTTTCATTTTTACAGACTCCACTTTATAGGGTTCATTTTGCCTGTGGTGCTAATTTATGGTGTTTATTTGTAAACCTGGCATTAATAACTATCAAAAAAACCCACTTTGCATAAAGGGAGCTGTTAGTTGTGTCTCCAGGAAGAAGATGACTGCTTTTCTGTGCCCTCATGCAGCTACCTGTCACCCTGCTGGGTCACTGAAGGGTTTTATGATAGAGTATAAAGCAGGCAAATGAGTGGGGTTTTTTTGTTTTTTTGGTTTTTTTATCATTTCTTAGGGCTTTGTTGCACATTGCCTATGGAGAACGAGGATAAGCCTTGAGGGTACCACACAGAGCTCCTTTTCCCCAGTCTTTTTAAAAAATTTTTATTCAATTGTGTGTTTTTGACTGTGCTGGGTCTTGGTTGCTGCATGGGCTTTTCTCTAGTTGTGAAGAGTAGGGGCTGCTCTCTAATTGTGGTGTGTGGGGGCTTCTCATTGCAGTGGCTTCTCTTGTGGGGCACAGGCTCAAAGGCACACAGGCTTCAGCAGTTGCCGCACATGGACGCAGTAGTTGAAGCTCCTGGCCTCTAGAGCTCAGGCTTGATAGTTGTGGCGCATGGGCTGGGTTCTTCCGTGGTATGTGGGACCTTCCTGGACCAGAGATGAAACCTGTGTCTCCAGCATTGGCAAGTGGATTCTCTACCACTGAGCCATCCAGAAAGCCCTCCCACTCTTTTAAGGCCTGGTCAGAGACAGAAGCAGCATCCTCCTTCACACCCTGTGGTCTCTAGGCCTTACCCTAGTTTCCACTCTATTTTTTTTTTAACTTATATTAGATAGTGATCAATTCCTTTGAATTTACACAACAGT
Organism: Giraffa tippelskirchi; assembly: GCF_054371585.1. Classification (NCBI taxonomy): domain Eukaryota; kingdom Metazoa; phylum Chordata; class Mammalia; order Artiodactyla; family Giraffidae; genus Giraffa; species Giraffa tippelskirchi. Next base: position 146,319,205 of record NC_137279.1, on the reverse strand, counting down.
GTACAGGGAAGTCCTGTGTATTCTTCACCCAGTCTCCCCCAGTGAAATATCTTGCTAACTACAGTGCAATATCAAACCTGGAAATAGTCATTTGTCTACTCCCCTTTTTGTTTTTAAATTTTTTTAATTTAATTTGATTTTTTGACAGGAAAGTAGGATTTATTGATGGGTATGAGCAAGAAGGGGACAGTGCCAAGGCTTTCCTGAGTGCAGGACCTGCTGTTTGACCAGGGGATGTATTTGACCCCAAAGCCATCCAGGTTGAGTCATTTTTCTGCCACCAAGTTTCTGCTGCAGAACTCGAATTTGGTCTGGAGAAAACAGCACCGTTGGCTGAATAGGCTGCAAGGTCTACCCTCTTTTTAAAGGGGCTTGTTACTTAACTCTGAGTAGAAAGAGGCCAGAGCTTGTCTCATTTTACCAGCCAGTGGACAAATTACAAAAGAGTGAAAAAAATTTAAGACTGAGGTACCCAAAAGGTAGAATACTTCTTTGCTTCTGTACTGGGAAGCTTCATACAACCTAGTTGTTTCCTTGACCCATCTGTGAACTCTTCCTTGAAGTTGAAATAAGGGAAGAAATACCACTAACAAGAGCATTACAACTTTAAATGCCACTAAAAAGAGCATTACAATGTTAAATGCCAATAACAAGAGCATTGCGATTTAAAAATCTCTTCACAACCATTCTAAGACAATTGTGTTAAGCTATCATTTAAGAAGCTATAGTTGTAGAAAAATTTAGTCTCAATTGCTAGTATCTTCATAGTCAACCCAAATCTTATTCTTGGGAATTTGTAACTATGCATATTTGAAAAAATATATTCTCTTACTTCACAATTAAATGATATAATTATTTGAAGATTATGTCAAAAGTCTGCCTCTTGTAATATAGGGACTTGCTTCTTTAAAGGACTTTCTCACTACAGTACAACTGAAACCTACATAAAATTAAAATTTTTACTGTAATGCTGAACTTGCAGGGAATAAGGAAACACTTAGAAAAAGGTGAGCAAAAAAATCAGTGATCATGTAAGCAAAAGGAGAAAATAAGGTTGCCCTGAGGGCAGTGGGATATTAGTACTAAGATTGGTGATTAAGCCTTGTACCAATGAGGGGGAAATTTATTAAAAATTGGCACATTAAACTGGACCCCGAAAGAATTATTCTCAAACTAAAATTAACTCAATACTGACAAATAAATGAGAAATAAACCACCAAGAAGGAAAATTAACAGAAATAATAAACTAATAGTTCCAGACGCCAAAGATATCAGATGTTAGAAGAATCCATTTCAGAATACAAAGTAGCTACGCATATAGTACTTAAAGAAATCCAAAAAATAAAATGACATAAAGAGTGAAAAAATTAACAAGCAGCATAAGGCCATCAAAAATAAATAGACAGATTTGCAGTTTTGTAGTTAAAGGAGAGGGTGTTGAAGTAGATAGTACCATCACATGCCTGGTGGTAAAATGAAGAAATTGGTATAATGTTGGTTGGAAACGTCTGGTGGGTTGGGAGATATGCTGAATAATAAATGAAAATATCATTGTGCATCTATATTTTCATGTATATTTAAATTTGCTTTGCTGTTATAAGAGAGTTTACTCTCTTAATACTATTGATGATTATTGCCACTGTAGTATTATCCCAGAGTTTTATCATGGAGTTTCATAGATGCTTTCTCCTCTTTAAATGTTGATAGAGGTGACACAGATATATATACCTTAGGTTTTTTGGCATGTTTGGAAATTCAGTTCAGTTTCTGTATAAGTGGTTTTCATACTTCTTTTTGCCCTGCCCTGTAGGCAACTGTGTTTTATTCTTATTTTATGCCTATTACAGAAAAACATCAGAATAGTTTTTGTGGATGCCAGTGACTTATACTAAATAGTTAGTTTTCACAACTTCATATCACTTTTTAGCTAGCTTTAGCTTAAACATTAATTCATTTTGAATATTTCAAAATCAGTATCTAATTGTTATATCTCAATATGTCCCTCAATATGCTTTACTATAGAGATGATTGGACTTCCCTGGTAGTCCGGTGGTTAAGACTCTGTGCTTCCACCGTAAGGGACACAGATTTGATCTCTAGTCAGGGAACTAAGAGGCTTCCCAGGTGGCACAGAGGTAAAGAAACTGCCTTCAACACACAAGATGCAGAAGCCTCAGGTTCAGTCCCTGGGTGGGAACGATCCTTTGGAGGAGGAAATGGCAACCCATAAAAATTCCATGGACAGAGGACCCTGGTGGGCTACAGGCCATGGGGAGGCAAAGAGTGGAACACAACTGAGTGACTAAGTAGGAATGCACAGGAAACTAAGATCCTGCACACCACATGGCTCAGCAAAAAAAAAAAAAAGATGTGGAAAAAAAAGGAGAGAGAGAGACGAATAAGGCTTACTGATGGACTTTACATGGAATACAAAACAAAGAGATGACAAGTTTTTGTGAAAAAAAAAAACACAGGTAGACTTGGATTAAAGACTAAATACAACATTAAGAAATGAAAAATAAAATTGTTTAATGGACAAGTACAGTGAATGCATTAAATAGAAGATTAGATAGATAAATAGAAAAGAACTGGCAGATAGCTCTGAAGAAATTACACAGACTATAACCTTAAGGAACAAAAGGTAGAAAAATCTCAAAACTTTTGTGCTCATCTGTAAAATAAGAATTAAACTGCAGTCATTACTCAAGGTCCATCCATCCATCCATGTTGCTGCAAATGGCAAGATTTCATCTTTTTATGGCTGGGTAGTATTTCACTGCATGTGTATATATATACATCACATCTTATTTATCTCTTCATGTTCATGGATACTTAGGTTGTTTCCGTATCTTGGCTGTTGTAAATATAGTATAGTGATGAACATAAGAGTGCAGATATCATTTTCGATTAGTGTTTTCATGTTCTTTGGATAAGTACTTAGAAGTGGAACAGCTGGGTCATATGGTAGTTCTATTCTTAATTTTTTGAAGACTCTATACTGTTTTCAACAGTGGCTGCATAAAAACTAATAGATAAACACCAAAAAAATGAACAAACCAAACAAAAACAAACATATAGATACAGAATAGTGATTATCAGAGGGGAAGGGGTGGGAAGGGGTAGGGAATGAATAAAGGGACTCAACTTTATCCTTTTGAATGGATAAGCTTTTGGAAGTGAGCACATTGTAGGGTATATACAAAAGTAGAAATATAATATTATCATCTTAAAGAAAAAGGCCCAGTGTAAAAATTATGAGTTAAGTCTTATTCAGGGAACTTACTGAGGACTATAGCCCAGGAAACAGTCTTTCAGTAGCTCTGAGAGGACCACTCTGAAGAGGTAGGGCTGGAGTCAGTATTTATATGAATTTTGGAGCTGGGAAATAGGTATAATCAAGCATCCATGTGTGTATGTGTGTGTGTGTGTGTGTGCTCAGTCGCATTAGTCGCCACCCTATGGACTGTAGCCTGCCAGGTTCTTCTGTCCATGGGATTCTCCAGGCAAAAATACTAGAGTGGGTTTCCATGCCCTTCTCCAGGGGGTCTTCCCCACCCAGGGATCGAACCTCAGTCTCCTGCAATTCAGGCAGATTCTTTACTGATGAGCCACTGGGGAAGCCCATAATCAAGCATACATTTTGGTAAGAGGTTACTGTTAATTACAAAGAACAGTTCATCTCAATTTAATTATTTTAGTGCTTTTCTATGTATGAGAAGATGAAAGCATCTGGGGTCACTGAAGTTCTTCCTTAATTCCCCTTAGGGTGTTCTGTCAGTGGGTGACTGCAATGGGTTGTGACTTAACCCTTTGTGTATTGGACGATGAGCAACACTCTTTTTGTTTATATCATACACATAAGACTCATATAATGTTATAAATTAGTGTTATTTCAATTTATAAAATACAGTCATACCTTAGTATCTGGGGTTCCAGGACCCTCCTTTGAATACCAAAATCCAAGGATGCTCAAGTCCCTTATATAAAATGTTGTAGTGTTTGCATATAATCTATGTACATTCTCTAATATGCTAGTCATGTCAGCTCTGTGCGACTCCATGGATCATGGCCTGCCAGTCTCCTGTGTCCATGGGGATTCTCTAGGCAAGAATACTGGAGTAGGTTGCCATGCCCTCCTCCAGGGGATCTTCCTGTCCAGGGATCGAACCAAGATCTCCCACAGTGCAGGCCGATTCTTTACCATCTGAGCCACCAGGGAAGCCCAAATCATCTCTAGATTACTTATACTACCTAACACAATGTAAATGCTATGTAAATAATTGTAAGTAAAATGTAAATGCAGTGTAAATAGTCTCCAGTGCATGACAAATTTATGTTTTGCTTTTTGAAACTTTCTAGAATTTTTAAAAAATGTATAATTTTGATCTCTTTGATTGAATTTGCAGATGTAGCACCCATGACTACAGAGGGCAAGTTATACCTGCCCTGTCTTATGTCCCCCACTAGATTTTACTTAATGGGAACAATGCAAGGTAAATGTGGTAATAACCCATAAGTGGAAACCACTATTATATACCAGAAGGTAGAATGGAGACTACCTTTGTTCCTTTCCATCTCTTTCCCTCAGATTGAAAGTGAAAGTGTTAGTCGCTCAGTCATGTCCAACTCTTTGCTATCCAATGGACTGCAGCCCAGCAGGCTCCTCTGCCCATGGAAATCTCCAGGTAGGAACACTGGAGTGGGTTGCCATTACCCTTTCTAGAGGATCTTCCTGACCCAGGGATCGAACCCAAGTCTCCTGTATTGCATTGCATTGCAGGCAGATTCTTTTCCGTCTGAGCCACCAGGGAAGCCCTCAGATTATCCTTATCTAATTTTGTTTTCTCTTTGTTGGTGCTCCTCACACCATTCATGTTCATTATACTCTGATTTTCCCTGGACATAACTGTTGAGAGTCAGGGTGAATATAATCTATGATGTAGCCCTGCCCCAATCCCTTAGAATCAACAGAGATACCTGTTTTCCAGGTCTGGACTGGACAGGTGTGGAGTTCTTTATCTTACTGGTTAGAGGCACTCAGTTGAGACGTGATCCCTTGACTGGGGTAGCTCAGGGTTCTCGACCCTTTCACATTGAGCCTTAGGAGACACATGGGCTAGGTATTGCCAGGAACACTAGTTCTCCTACTGAGAACCGGCACTCAGCTCTCCATGAGTGTCTAGAGGCTAAAATCAGCCACAAATCTCCGGAGACTCAGCTTCACAGATTTTGCAGTTTGCAAATAGAGATTAACATTTGAAAACAATGGAAGTTAATTGCTACTGAGAAGCAATCCCCTCTAGAAGAGGCCTCAGTGGTGAAGGGAAGGCCTTGTAGACTAATAGGGTATGACTCAAATACAGCCTCTTGGGTGACAATAATTCCAGCATTATGCTCGCAATTATAGTAGTACTGTGTGTCAGAGGCCCTCTTCTCTGTGGTGTGGAGATCAGGATACAGAGTTCTGGCTCAGAGAGTAGACTCAAAAGCAATGGTTCTCTACCCCTAGCTGCATGGGGAGTCTCTTTTAAGAGACTGGCACCCATTCCTACTCCCCAGAGAGTCTAATGGTCTGGAGGCAGCTTGAATGTCAGGAGCTTTCAAAACCTTCCAGTGGGTTCTAACATGCAGCCCAGGTTGAGAACCTTTGAGAACGGTGGTTCTCATACTTCAGTGTGCATCAGTGTCACCTGGTGGGTTTTTTAAAACACGATCTGAACTCTGGGCACAAAGACTGGTCCCCAGTTTGGCAACCTCAGCATCATGTGGAGATTTGTTAGAAATAACAGATTTTCAGGTGCCTTGCAGCTCTACTGAACTGAAAACTCTAGGAGGGGAACCCAGCATATTCTACCTAAAAGGCCCTCCAGGTGATTGTAATTCAAAGATAAACTTTGAGAACTTCTGCACCAGATGGAGCCATCTTCTTCCTGGGTTAAACCCCATCTGTGACACTTCCCAGCTTTATGACTTGAATATGTTACTTCCTCTTTTTGTGTCTCCGTTTCATCATCTGTAAAATGGGGCTAATTGTACCTTCCTCATACCATTGTGAGGCTTAATGAGTAAAAAAGATTGAAGGGTAAAAGAAGAAAATGAGTAAAATAGTAAAAGTATAATGTGTTAAGCTGTGTTATACTGATTTAATTTATGCTTCTGAAATCACATTTACAGTTTCCCTTTTAATGTCAATAGTTCCTCAGAATTGAGATCTGTGGGGCCAAGCCTTGACTCCAAATAGTAATCACCTCGGGAGATTTTTTACGTCCTCATCCCCGAGTCTCATCCCCAGAGGTTTAAAAATTCTCCTCGGAGGAATTCTAATGTACAGCCAAATTTGAGAATCAGTGATTTAGACTTGAGTTTGTTAAGCTGACTTATATATGCATAGATAGGTTTGTAATTTATTGAATTCTACTGCAGAGTCCTGTGCTTAGTAGGGAGTCACTAATAATATGCTTAGTTCAGTGGGGGAGAGTTTCCATTCATTTTCAAAGATTTTCTCTTCTTTAATCAATGAGAGGTGTATGTGTGCAAGCATGCATGTGTGTGCATAAAATAACTAGTATGTGGTATTTCTGCTGTCTCTAACCATAATTCTCAGTGGGAATTGTAAACAGGCAATGACAAATCTTGGGACATCTGTAATTCAGACAACCAAAATGTTTCACATAAGCTGCATTTGAAAACTTGTATTTCAGGATTTGCAAAGCAAGAGCAAAATTAGCTGCTCTAAAAACCAAAACCAAAAAAAAAAAAAAAAAACCCATCAAGTTTTAGAGAGTAAATTTGACTAGAAATTGGAACTCTGCATCTCTAACAAGAAAATTTTACTAATGAGGGACAGCATTGTGAAATGAAATAAGCTCTAGACTAAAGATGGGAGTTATAATCCTGTTTTGACCCTCACCAGGGTGTAGCCTAATCCTCAGACCCACTGGGTCTCTGCTTTCTGAATCTGGTATCTACAGAGGTGCTGGAAGAACATTTGCTCTTTCGGGTCCCCATTACTTCTAATATTTTATGAAGATAATGACCATTTTCTCTTCAGTCCACAAATTCAGATACTCCCTGCATCCTAGCAACATCAGTCAAATTTCGACTTAAAAATTTCAGAATGACACATAACAGTATTACCTCTGCATTTTAGTTCTGTTAGTCATCCTTTTACTGATATTTATTGAATGTGCACCATATCCAGACATTGCTCCTGGCACAGGGATTTGAACATGGACCCTAGCAGACCACGCCTGTTCACTCATAGAACTGACATTCTATTGCAGAACAAGTCAGCCTATGTTACAGGAAATGTAATTGTCACAAGTCTGCAGCTCCTTTCCCTTTCCTCACAACATCTCATTCTAACAGATGCACCAAGAGAAAATGGCAATGGTATGGAAGAAGAACTTGAAAACCTGGCTAAAATGAAGCTTTTTAATAATAATCTTAAAAAGAGAGGATGACTGTCATAAATCATCTTATTCCACAAAGGAGTTAAAGGGCAATTAGGTCCTTTGTGCTAGTTGTTTCCTAACTTTTTCTATTAAGGCATATTTTTGAAAACTAAAATATCTGTGGCATATGGGGCAGTGAGGGTTTGAGAAGTTTCCGTGAGGATTAGTCTACATAGTTACAGAGGTTGACTGCTTTTCAAGACACAGTCCTCAGGCAAAATTTGGCAGGCCACCTTTCTTTGTAAATAAAGCTTTATTAAAACACAGCCACACCCATTTGTTGAGTAGACACACTCATTTGTTGAGTAGTTTTGAACTACTCAGAACCTGCGGAACCTGAAATACATACTATCTGGGAAAATTGTGCTGAAACTGCTCTTTAGCACTGAATTGCTATGGGAGCACACTAGTTTTCATGATTGTGTACTCGGACACACTCAAGAGGCACACTTCCTTCCCTAGGAACAGCTAGGCATTGTCCTAGGACTCTGACTCCTTCCTTGAGGCATCCCCAAGCTGCATGACCCACTCATTTATTTTTCTATCAGACATCACTGTTGTAGCATGTAACCAAAACACATTTTACACATTAATAGAGATTTTTTACACATTAATAGAGATTTTTGCAATCACTTGTGATGGCTGCCACGCCTTGTAGCTTGAGAAACCTGTTCACCTTGTCCTTTACACCAGTGCTCTTTAAATATTTTTGCTCACTAACCACTAAGGGAGCTTTGAAAAACTGTCAGTCCTGTCTTACACATTTTTCACACTGACAACAAGGCATTTTCATAAATCTAAATAATAGATACAGACGTAATCTCTAGCATGTTATAAAATGGACTGTTTTAAGATGAAATGGTTACACCTCTTTCCTAAATGTACTTTAAAAATTGAAATGCCATCCCAATCTTATAGCACCTTTATCCATGTAATGGAGGCTATTGCGTGCCACCCTGGTATACAGTTTACAGCCGACACATTTATTCTGCCTGGAGTGGGTCTGCTGCTGGCACACATCTGAGTCTTCCACCGGAAGTGGTTTTGGTGGAAGGCAGATACTGACTCAAAGGTTGTGGTCCTCCTGGGAAGGTAGCCACATCCAGTAACTGGCCCATTGTGGGGACTCAGAGACGTGGCCGTGTTGCCTTCATTCTCCCACTGGCGCTCCGGAGCACCCATGGGACGGATGCAGCCCCCAGGGCAACTATACCACAACCCACCTTTCCTTTCAACCCATTCCTGTTTCCCTCTCCTATCCCCCCCACACAAAGCTGAAGCTTATCCCAAAGCGCACCCCAATAAGCCTTCTGCACAAAAACTTCTATTCTTTAGCATTTCCTGGGGAACTTGACCATTTTAAAAAGTACGTAAGATTTTCTTTAGCATTAGGGAATCTCACGGAGTTTTATTTCTTAATATGCTTACATTTCCATTCCGCTTTGCCCACAGAATTTTAGCCTACTGTTGTATATTTTTTATGTTTGAAAGTCTTTTATTGATCATCCTGTCATACTCCTCTGCAAATAAATTATTACATAAAATTGAATTTAAAAATGTCTATGACCATAATGTTCTATATGGTGAATTTCTTTTGAACTGAGCTACCATTGCAATTGTGGTGCTGGAGCAGCGAGTGGCCGAGAGGAGATACCCCACGTCCAAGGTCAGGAGCGGGGGCTATGCTTCCCCACATCCAAGGTCAGAAGCGGCGGCTGTGCTTCGCTGGACTGGATGTGGGGAGAAACCCCACATCCAAGGGCAAAGGAGAAGCCCCAGCAAGACAGTAGGAGGGGGCAAATTCATGTTTAGAAGCAAACTCCATTCCTGCCAGAGATGCTAAGAGGGTTCAAGCAAACCTTGTGCGCACCGGGACCCAGGGACCCCACAGAGACTGAGACAGAACTGTGTTTAAGCATTTCCTGTGGAGGTATGGGTCAGCAGGGGACTGCCACAGGGACAGGGCTCTGGGTGCAGCAGACTTGAGTATGGCATAAGCGCACTTGGAGGTCACCATTAATCCCACCACAGAACTGCCAGAACTTACACAGGACTGGGAAATAGACTCTTGGAGGGCACAAACAGAATCTTGTGCACTAAGACCCAGGAGAAAGGAGCAGTGACCCCACAAGAGACTGACCCAGACTTGCCTGTGAGTGTCCAGGAGTCTCAAGCAGAGGCATGGGTTGGTGGTGGCCTGCTGCAGGATTGGGGGCACTGAGTGTAGCAGTACACGCATGGGATCTTTTGAAGGAGGTCACAATTATCCATTATCTTTATTACCTCCACTATAGTTTGCCCCAGGTAAATAGCAGAGAGGGAACACAGCTCCACTCATCAACAGAAAATTGGATTAAAGATTTACTGAGCATGGCCCTGCCCATCAAAACAAGACCCAGTTTCCCCCTCAGTCAGTCTCTGCCATCAGGAAGCTTCCATAAGCCTCTTATCCTTCTCCATCAGAGGGCAGACAGACAGAAAACCACAATCACAGAAAACTAACCATTCTAATCACATGGACCACAGCCTTGTCTAAGTCAATGAAACTATGGGCCATGCTGTGTAGGGACAACCAAGACAGACAGGTCACGGTGGAGAGTTCTGACAAAATGTGGCCCAATGAAGAAGGGAATGGCAAACCACTTCAGTGTTCTTGTCTTGAGAACCCCATGAACAATATGAAAAGGCAAAATGGTAGGACACTGAAAGATGAACTCCTCGGGTCAGTAGGTGCCCAGTATGCTTCTGGAGATCAGTGGAGAAATAACTCCAGAAAGAACGAAGAGACGGAGCCAAAGCAAAAACAACACCCACTTCTGGATGTGACTGGTGATGGAAGTAAACTCCAATGCTGTAAAGAGCAATATTGCATAGGAACCTGGAATGTTAGGTCCATGAATCAAGGCAAATTGGAAGTGGTCAAACAGGAGAGGGCAAGATTGAACATCGACATTTTAGGAATCAGCAAACTAAAATGGACTGCAATGGGTGAATTTAACTCAGATGGGCAGGAATCCCTTAGAAAAAATGGAATAGCCATCATAGTCAACAAGAGTATGAATGCAGTACTTGGATGCAGTCTCAAAAATGACAGAATGATCTCTGTTCATTTCCAAGGCAAACCATTCAATATCGCTGTAATCCAAGTCTATGCCCTGACCAGTAATGCTGAAGAAGCTGAAGTAAAACAGTCTATGAAGACCTACAAAACCTTCTAGAACTAACACCCCCAAAAGATGTCCTTTTCATTATAGGGGACTGGAATGCAAAAGTAGGAAGTCAAGAAACACCTGGAGTAACAGGCAAATTTGGCCTTGGAGTACAGAATGAAGCAGGGCAAAGTCTAATAGAGCTCTGCCAAGAGAATGCACTGGTTATAGCAAACACCCTCTTCCAAAAACACAAAAGAAGACTCTGCACATGGACATCACCAGATGGTCAATACCGAAATTAGATTGATTATATTCTTTGCAGCCATAGATGGAGAAACTCTATACAGTCAGCAAAAACAAGACCAGGAGCTGACTATGGCTCAGATCATGAAATTCTTATTGCCAAATTCAGACTTGAATTGAAGAAAGTAGGGAAAACCACTAGACCATTCAGGTATGACCTAAATCAAATCCCTAATGATTATACATTGGAAGTGAGAAATAGACTCAAGAGATTAGATCTGATAGACAGAGTGCATGATGAACTGTGGACGGACGTTCATGACATTGTACAGGAGACAGGGATCAAGACCATCCCCATGGAAAAGAAATGCAAAAAAGCAAAATGGCTGTCTGAGGAGGCCTTAACAAATAGCTGGGAAAAGAAGAGAAGCAAAAAGCAAAGGAGAAAAGGAAAGATATACCCATTTGAATGCAAAGTTCCAAAGAAGAGCAAGGAGAGATAAGAAAGCCTTCCTCAGCGATCAGTGCAAAGAAATAAGGAAAACAACAGAATAGGAAAGACTAGAGATCTCTTCAAGAAAATTAAAGATACCAAGGGAACATTTCATGCAAAGATGGGCATAATTAAGGACAGAAATGGTATGGACCTAACGGAAGCAGAAGATATTAAGAAGAGGTGGCCAGAATACACAGAAGAACTGTACAAAAAAGATCTTCATGACCCAGATAATCACGATTGTGTGATCACTCACCTAGAGCCAGACATCCTGGAGTGTGAAGTCAAGTGGGCCTTAGGAAGTATCACTACAAACAAAGTTAGTGGAGGTGATGGAATTCAAGTTGAGCTATTTCAAATCCTCAAAGATGATGGTGTTAAAGTGCTGCACTCAATATGCCAACAAATTTGGAAAACTCAGCAGTGGCCACAGGACTGGAAAAGGTCTGTTTTCATTCCAATCCCAAAGAAAGGCAATGCCAAAGAATGCTCAAACTACTGCACCATTGCACTCATCTCACACACTAGTAAAGTAATGCTCAAAATTCACCAAGCCAGGCTTCAGCAATACATGAACCGTGAACTTCCAGATGTCCAAGCTGGTTTTAGAAAAGGCAGAGGAACCAGAGATCAAATTGCCAACATCATTCGATCATCAAAAAAGCAAGAGAGTTCCAGAAAAACATCTATTTCTGCTTTATTGACTATGCCAAAGCCTTTGACTGTGTGGATCACAATAAACTGTGGAAAATTCTGAAAGACATGGGAATATCAACCACCTGACCTGCCTCTTGAGAAATCTGTATGCAGGTCAGGAAGCAACAGTTAGAACTGGACATGGAAAAACAGACTGGCTCCAAATTGGGAAAGGAGTATGTCAAGGCTGTATATTGTCACCCTGCTAATTTAACTTCTATGCAGAGTACATCATGAGAAACGCTGGGCTGGATGAAGCACACGCTGGAATCAAGTTTGCCAGAGAAATATCAATAACCTCAGATATGCAGCTGACACCACCCTTATGGCAGAAAGTGAAGAAGAACTAAAGAGCCTCCTGATGAAAGTGAAAGAGGAGAGTGAAAAAGTTGGCTTAAAACTCAACATATAGAAAACTAAGATCATGGCATCCAGTCCCATCACTTCATGGCAAATAGATGGGGAAACAGTGTCAGATTTCATTTTTGGGGGCTCCAAAATCACTGCCGATGGTGTTTGCAGCTATGAAATTAAAAGATGCTTACTTCTTGGAAGGAAAGCTATGACCAACCTAGACAGCATATTAAAAAACAGAGATATTACTTTGTCAACAAAGGTCTGTCTAGTCAAGGCTATGGTTTTTCCAGTAGTCATGTATGGATGTGAGAGTTGGACTATAAAGAAAGCTGAGCACCAAAGAATTGATGCTTTTGAACTGTGGTGTTGGAGAAGACTCTTGAAAGTCCCTTGGACTGCAAGGAGTTTCAACCAATCCATCCTAAAGGAGATCAGTCCTGAGTATTCATTGAAAGGACTGATATTGAAGCTGCAATTCTAATACTTTGGCTACCTGATGCGAAGAGCTGACTCATTTGAAAAAAACCCAATGCTGGGAAAAATTGAAGGCAGGAGAAGAAGGGGATGATAGAGGATGAGACGGTTGGATGACATCACCGACACAATGGACATGAGTTTGGGTAAACACTGGGAGTTGATGATGGACAGGGAGGCCTGGTGTGCTGCAGTCCATGGAGTTGCAAAGAGTCAGACACGATGGAGCAACTGAACTGAACTACCATTGCAATAATTAGTAATGTACATCTGATCAAAATAACACACATAAATTTTGATAAACCTTATACATGAAATGTAAAAGTAGAAATGTGTGTTTAAGACAGTGATTTCTGTTTTAGTTTGTGTATCTGAGAACAAATATTATTTCCTGCTACAATGATAGTGTTCAACATCAGTTCTGTTACATTTGCTGTTTTTTTTTTAGATGTACAGTGGGGCTTCCTTGGTGGTTCAGATGGCAAAGAATCTGCCTGCAATGCAGGAGAGCCAGGTTTGAGCCCTCATTTGGGAAGGGAATGCCACCAATTCCAGTATTCTTGCCAGGAGAATTCCATGGACAGAGGAGCCTGGCGGGCTACAGTCCATGGGATTGCAAAGAGTTGGACACGACTGAGCGACTAACACTAACACAAGTACAGTATCTGTGCATGTCACATAAATAAACAAATGGGAATGGAGGTAGTTTGCTTGTATTGTGCAGCAATGCTCTACTTTGAACTCCTGAGTGATTTACCAAAAATGAAGGACTGATGAAATACCAAAGAAGATTTAAGAGGCTTATCAGCTGACAAGTCAATTAGGTTCTCCTTTAGTTTTCTTGAAAACAACTGAAAACCACTTGAATTGCAGAAGGATTTAACCAGCCATTAAGGTCATTCCCTTTCTTAATACCTGCACCATATTTCAAATCGTTTCTTTATCATTTTGTATCATCCCAGAGGCAACACAGTAAAACTGGTAAATGGAAGAATAGCTGGCCTCTATTATGAATGAGAGCGGGAGACTGGCAAAAGGGAAGACCTTGACTGAGGCTAGATCTCAGGCAGGTGCATTTTATGACAAAAGTGTATATGGAGGTTGACATCTGCAAAGTAGCCTTCATGCATCCTTTGAAAAGCTTCATCTGCCCTCAGAGGAACACCACACTAGCTTGAGGGTCTCTGTGTCACATTAGTACCAAGCTCCTGAACAAGTGTGAGATTTCTCCTATAATTTTGTCTTTCCTATACCCTTTGAGTATAAGCAGATGTTAATAAGACCAGGAAACATTTGACAAAGGAGAGAGAAAGTTAGTTCTTCTATATTCTTTGGTATCAGCTTATCTGTTTCAGGTATTTCTATGTACCTCATTTTCCCTAATAAAAATGGGGGTTTGCATCACTCCAAAATATGACACAGTTGCACAGATTATTAAGTAGTCTGAGACTTCTGATTGGAATTTCAAAGGGAGTGTGCATTCTCAAACATCTAGCATTTTACTGTAGAGCTTATGTTTTCTGTTATTTTGAAAAGTATAGTTTTCCTGTTGCAAGGCATGATATTAGAGGGAAGGAGAAAACATAATAAAAGGGGGAAAAGGATGAGTTTGAGAGCGGCTTTTAAATAATTCCAGTTGTATTTATTCCCTGTTCTTTTGTACCTCTTGTTTCTGGCCACGTAACTGGGAACATCTTTCAAATGACAAAATCAGGTGGTTTAAGAGACTAGAAGAAAATGTTATCAAGGTCAGAAGTGTCCTCTCAAGGGCCGCAGTTCTTGAAGCTGTTGGAATATTTCACATGCTAGATGAATCTTTTTTGCAGTCTTCTTTTCCCAAATAATGATTTCCCATGGCAATCAAAATTATTGATCTTAGAAGTTTTAAAGAACTCAACTATAATTTAAATTTACAACACAAGAGTTTGCAAAGTCATAGAAAAAGCTTTACTCAAGTAATTCAGGCCCTTTTCTGGTTGTCCAGTGACTAAGACTTCAAACTCCCAATGCAGGGGCCCCAGGTTCCATCCCTGATCAGAAAACTAAATCCCACATAACGCAACTAAGAGTTCAGATGCCAAAACTCGGGGTCCTGAATGCCACAACTAAAACCTGGCGCAGCCAAATAAATAAATATTTTAAAAAACAAAATTGTTGAAAAAAGAAAGAAATTCAAAACCTAATTCTGCCTATCTTTACTTTGGTTGCCTATCTTTCCTTTGAATTATTTAAATAATCTATCATATTCTTTAGTTGATACTGACTGGAACAGTAACCCTTTTCTTACTGATACAGTATATATTAATGAGGTTTGATTTTTATCTCTACAAGTAAACAAAAATATGTAAAGATTCACATATAATACCTTAGTATCTATTTAATATTCCTCTTCCTAGAAGGAAGTGTATGTGATTTTTTAAAAAGTCAAAGTTTGGAGTGAGAAGACCTGAGATTATGATTTTAGACAAGGCACTTAATTGAACTTCTATTTGCTTATCTATGAAATAGTGATAACAATTTTCCTCTCTGACATTATTACATGTATGTGAAAGACATATGTGAATGTAGAGTGAATATAAACACATATACTCAAAAATACAGACCAATGAAAATACTTCTCTCTGCTCTACTCTGTGGAATTTAAATTTTAAGGAAAGGACAAAGAAGATTTTAAAAGTCTAGTCTTACTTATAAAGCATCATTTATGTCTTATATATGTACATATGGTTTATTTATGCTTTTAATAATGACACTAGGGCAAAAATCATTTCAGTTGAACACATAAATAATTTTATCAACATAGTATTTTCAGAGAAAGAATTCACTTCATTGAAATATCACAACACTGAATTTCACAGTTAAACCCACATGCAGATTGTAGTATAATTTTACAGAATGTGTTTTGATAGAATGTGTTAAATATAAAATAATCCAATGCAATTTCCATTTAGCACATTGTACAAAATGAATTCTTCAGTGGAATTAACAAGTTCATAATCTCTCCCATAAGGTGCTATGTATTCAAAGTGCTCTGTAGCAATGAGGTTGAGATCAAAGAAAAAATACTGTAGAACTCCACACTAATGCAGCTCAGTAATAAATGAAATTGGATATAATGGAGAGGAAACCTATTTTATAATGTAAGACAGTGGAGATCTATGATGTGCCATGAGTGATGTTCACCCTTGAAAGCGGGTGGGGCTGAAGGATTTCACATATATATCATTACAGTCATGATAAAAATGAGTTTAAAGTTGAGGTCATCACTTTTATAGTGACCATCATTTCCTCAAGTGAAAAGAGAGAAGAGACACAGAGGGTAGAAGAGACAGAAAGAGAGACAAAGTTCACAATACTTCTGCAATCCATTTTCCAACTGAGACTAATCTTCAATACAGTCAATAGTCCGTGACAGCAGTTTTCAGACTAGAGTGTACATCAGAATTACCCAGAGGGCTTGTTAAAACACCAACTGCTCTGCCCCACCCACAGAGTTTCCAATTTAATAGGTGTGAGATGAAGGCAGGAATTTGTATTTGGAACAGTTCTAGGTGATGCTGATATCCTGATCAAGGCCACATTTTGCGAACCACTGGTCCATTATATTAATACCTTTGATCACTGAATGACTCCTTTATTAAAATGAAACACACCTCTAAAGTTAAAAAAAAGTAAAGATAGTATGCCTGATTTTTTAGGGACATAGGGTAACCAGTGTGGACTGTATAATGATTAGGGCAGCAATTCTCAACTTTTTCTACATAGTAAAATCAACTGAAAAATTAAAACAACAAAACAAAAAACTAATGCCTACACCCATCTAAAACTAATTAGATCTGAATCCCTGGGGTAGGATCAAGGATTGATTCATTCATGAAAGTGCTCCATGAAAGTCTAATGTGTAGTGTAACTGGAGAATCACTGCTTTAGGACATCTTCTTTCACCTCCTTACATAATGAAAAGATAGTCAAATATATGTGCCCTTCTGGACACTGGTGTATGAACAGAGATGTCATAGGGAAATTGAAATCCCCAAGAGACACAGCTACACAACTATTTCTAGTGCTATGGGGGGCAGGGGTAATTTAGAAAGCAGTCATGACAGTTGCTTTGCAATGCACTGCAGAGTTAGTTCACAGGTTTGAAATAACAGAACCTGGGAAGGTGAGCAGCATGCTAATTTAATCCAAGTTTCTTTTCCACTGAATGACACCAACCAGAGTCTAGAGTCTAGAATGTTGGCATATAGGCTGATGTGCAATGTTTAGCTGCTATAATGATTGCTACTCATTTTACTCAACTAAATTATTTACTACATTAATTTAATTTGAGTGGCCCTATAAATAAGTCCCCCAAGGATAAAATGCCACAAGCATTTACCTGTTCACCTCAGAAAGCAAGACTATAGAAACATGCAAAAAGAAAGGGTATTTTGAAATAAGATTTAGATGTTAAATTACTGATCTGGCGTAAATAGAAAGCACGACTATTTATAAGTAAATAGACATGCCATGGAACCCTTTTCTGGAAGGACTTACAGGTCTGGAGCAATCTTTAGCACTGAAGGTACCTGGAAGAATGTGTAGAGCTCATTTTCACAGACAAAGCCAAAGATTTTAAATCAAATGCTCATGTATGAAGCTGGAACTAATATGTGATTATAAATAAATAGGAATTTAAAGAAACCCCAGATATCAGGACTGGGCCTTTCAGGTAATCTTTGGTAAAAGTCAAGCATTTGAAAATGATCAGTTTGATTTGAATATAGACATGCTAACTGTGTAGAATTAGGTAAGAACCTCCCAAACATTTGAAAATGATCAGTTTGATTTGAATATAGACATGTTAACTGTGTAGAATTAGGTAAGACCCTTCCAGTCCTCCATCAGAAACCAGCACTCTAGGAAGGAGCTGAGCATCTCTTCTCAAGGTGCTTGAGGTGCTACAGACCAGCTGGCGACTGGGAATCGCTCAGACAAGGACAGGGATTAAAAAAACAAAAAGTCCTGGTGAGATATTCAGGTGAATCCTTCTCCTCCACTCCAAGTCTTCTGGAAGACATCTTGAAAATATCCTGAAAGACAATAAAAAGGATAGAACTATGAATATAATCACTCAGAATAGTAGAAACCAGGCATTAAGGATACCTCATGCAAAAAGTAGAAATACAAGGAAGTGCTAGAAATAATTTTGGTCTTTAGTTATAATCATCAGTATTTTACAGATACACATATATTTTTTAACACGTTTCAAATATTTTAATATATTTTACTAGTTTATGCTCTATGTATTTATTAAACTTCAGAGAGCTTCAGAAATGAAAACAGAGAGCCCATTTAGAGGCAAATTAAGCCTCTTTCCCTTTGTCCCCATGGCACACGCTCTCTTCTGTATCCATCTTCCTGGCCCTGTAAGGGAGAGGAGGAGGATCTCACTGCTTGAGAGCTGTGCTTGCAAAGGCAGAGGCTGGGATTTAAATTTGTACAGGGGGTAGAACTATGGGTCCCTGTATGCCTCTAGTCTGCCTGTCCATCTCACCCAGCCCCCATCCTGATGGGCTCAGCAGCCCCTGGAACTGAAGCCTGTGTGTGCAGGCACTGATAAAGGGATGAGACAGCCCACAGGAGACCCCAGGTGGGAGATCTGTGTAATCCTGTAAACAGGTTGGGCTTAAACTCACCATCAGCCATGAAGTCTCTTAGGCCTTCCCCGGACTCATGGAAACATCCAGGTCCTCGCTTCCTCTTTGCACTGAAAGCTCTTGCTTCTCTTGGATTCTCCTGCAGTTGGGCTTTTCAGGGAGTGTTTCTGCATCCTGTGGACTCTCTCTCCTGGCCTCTGACCCGCTCTCTTGGGATAATTCTAGTCTAAATTCTTCAGCTTCCCCTGACTCCTGCTCCCCATCAGGACTCCCCATACCTGGCTTCTCTCCCACTAACTCAGACTCAGCCCCCAGGGTGGTTTCAGCCTTCTCTGCCTCCCCAGCTTGCCCTAGCTTTGGGACCTTCCCTTCCAGGTTAGAAGGTTCCCCTGGAGTCTCAACCTCAACCTCCAGTGCTGAAATCGCAGTCATTACCTCGGCCACTGGCACATACTCCCCGCTCAGCGCTATCCCCTCTACAGCCACCTTCTCTGCAGCTGCCATTTCTCCTGGCATCTCATCCACTGTGTGCCAAGCTTCCTCCCCAGCAATATCTGAAAAGGAGGAGATTTTATTTGCTTCTATTTTCCCCTCAGCAGAATCGTCCTCCCTCTCTGCAGCTTCTTCTGAGGCTCCTCCTCCTTGATGGGGATCTTCCACAGTCATAACCACGCCATGCGAGCTCTCGGCCCCCTTAGGGTCCCCATTCTTCGTCACTCCTGTCCCCAGTGTGCACCCTTTATCCACCTCCTCCTCTGAGTCCTCATCCATCACTTCATTGAGTTTTCCTGCCATCATGGAATCTCCCTCGAGAACATCTTGGGTCAAGGCTGTGACAGCTACTCCCTCTGGCCCCTGTAAAGGCCCGTCTTTATTCCTCCCCTCCTGGCTGGCGACCATGTCTTGATCTTTGGTTGCAGATCCCTGGGCCTCGCCTGTATCCCTGGGAGTCTGTGCCCTCCCTGTGGACTTGGTTTTGGGAGCTCCTGACACCCCCTCTCCTGCAGGGGTGGACTCCTCTTCCTGCTCTTCGTGGGCCACATTCTCACCAAAGAGCAGCTCTGCTGAGCCTCTCTGCTCTATGGTTCCGTCATCTCTCAGTCTTTCCCCTCCTTCTCCTTTCCCCCAAACCGTTATGTTTTCTAGGGACTTTTCAAATCCAGGGGCTGCTTCAAACATGTCAACCTCCCTGTCTCTCAGTGAGTTCTCTCCTTGTTGCCCTGTGTCTTCAGTCACTTCAGATGCCCCCATGGCTGCTTCATCCTCGGCATCATGCTCCGTTTCATTTGGGGAGGCTTGTGTCTCTTCCTCTGGTCTTTCTTCCTGCACAAGTTCCCCCTCTTTCCCTTTAAGATTTTGTTCCTCTTCTAAGGTGTCTTCATCCTGAAGCACCTTTGCCCTTGTCACCTCTTCTCTCTCAGATTCAGTTTCCCCCAGAGGTGTTTTTGACCTCTCAGCTTTCCTCCTCTCTCTCTTTTCTGAGTCTGATTCCTCAGGTAACATTTCTTTCCTATCATCATCTTTATTAGACTCTGACTGCATCACCACCCCCTCCTTTTCCACCTGGTCCTTACGAAGTCCTTCCAGGCTGTCCACTGAACTCCCCATCTGAGTAGCCTCAACAGTGGAGGAGCTCAAAGGTGTTTCCATTCCCGTGACTGCCTCTCTCTCTTTGATCGGCTCTTCTAGCCCCAGCATTGCCTCTTCTAAACCCTCCTCTCTGTCAGATGTAGCGTCTTCCAGGGGTCCCCTGTCTTCTAGGTCTGTACATGCTTCCTCTTCACTGTCCTCCACACCCAGCTTTGCAGACCCAGCCGCGCTCACAGCCACGCTCTCAGACTTTCCCTTCTCTGGCCTCACTGCCTCTTTTAGGGCTGCTGTCTCCTGAGCACACCCCGAGTTCAGAGCTGCTGCCTGGCTTGCCAGCAATGCCCTCTCTGAAGCCTGCCCACCTTCAGAAGCTGCCTTCTCCGTCTCCAGCACTGTTTGCATCAGGGCCCGTGCCTCAGCAGGCTCACCTTCATTCAGACCTCCAGAGTCTTTTGCTGCTTCTCCTTCTCTGGTGCCTAACCCTTCTTTATCCTGCCTTCTATCCCCTTCTGCTTCTGCCTCTGCCCCAACTGCTATGCCCTGAGAGAGCTCTCTTTCCTCTGTAAACTGTCCTACCAATGCCAGCTGTTCTACTTTTGGCTTCCCCTGCCCCGAGGGAACCTCATTAACCCTGGCTTTTCCCCACAGTGCTGTATCCCCTTTTCCTTCTGTGTCAGCATCCCTGTGTTGGGGACCTTCACCTTCCTCCACTGCTTCTTTCTTCTCCAGGGTATGCTCTTCTGATGCAACTTGGTTGGATTTCTTGTTTGAGCTGAGTGCAGTCCTTTCCTCCACCACTAGATTCCTATCCAGTGCTATAAAATAAGGTTAGAAATCAAGGTTACTTTAATCAAAGTGCAGGAGGAGACATTACATATAATTTTCTCTATATAAAAGATATTTATATATAATATCAAGGGGCTACTGATATTATATTTCATTTCCTCAATTCTAGGATGCCATCAGCTGTAACACGCACCATGATTTAATAATGGCTTTTCGTGATGAAAAAAAAAAAAAAGAGCTATCAAATTTAAAGGACATGTTGATATTAAAGGAAATTGAACATCAAAACTGTTGAAAACAAACAAAAAATATCCATGTCTCAGAATAATAAAATCTCTCTCCCTCCCTCTCTTTCTTATACACACACACACACACACACACACACACACCCATACATACACATATATATCCCACTTTCAAATGAAATATTAGGACTTGCAGAAAAAAATATGCAACAAGGAAAATAGTGAAGATTTCATTTTAGCAATCATTGTTCCCTACAGGACCATAATATGCTTATTCTCAGCCTAGGTTTCTTGTACTCATGTAAGCATTTAGCAACAGAATCATAATACAGTATGAACTGATCGTTATCCCATACATTGCTCCCATTAAAGCTACTATATTCAAATTTAGTCCTCAAATAACTTCTGTAGCTCAAGGTAAGACTTTTTACTATAGATACAAATTTGTATTGTAGGTCAGAATACCTCCCCTCTACCTTCAGAAATTGATTTGCCTTTGGCAAAAGAGGATCACAGAGCAGAGCAAGACATGACTCTGTAGTCTGGGACAATTTTCAACATAAATAACCTACTTGAAGCATTTCATAAGTTTCTCATCCATACTTTCCGCAAATCTGGGTGTGTTAGCTATCATACTTCAATAAATACAAGTTCAATGTGTTTATTAAAAGGCTTCAGATAGATTTCTTATCCTTTACCAAATATGTGCATTTCTGTTGCAATGATCCACACAAAACAAAGGCATTCCAGACCAAAGGCCAAAGCATTTAAATTTTTCAACTGCAGAATAATACTTAGGGAGATTAGAGCTTCTCAAATGGTCCTCTCAATGCTTTCTATCAATCTAATCTTCTTTGTTTGTAGAAGACACTGGAATAGATTTTACAAAATAAGTTATAATGCCAGGGTGCCAACTTCCAAATGGTATAAATGTATAAAGTAGGCAAGTGTGTCTTCCTCATGGTTTTCTCTTGCTTGCCCTTTTGGCTGCCATCTCACCCCTAACCCATCACCAACAATCTCCCAGAAACCGAAAGCCCTGATCTTACTCACTTCATCCTTACTCTGTTACCCAATCTGGGACTGTCCTATAACTGCAGTTCCTCTCCTAACACCACACGTGACTGTCCTTTGTTCCTTCTCTCGGCCTCTTACCAGCAATTAAAACAAGCCATTATGAAGTTAGACAATAACAGCTGATATTACATTTCCCTTTAAAAACGTATTTGGAAGGTAACTTTTGATATATTCATTCAAAGGAGTAACAGAAACTTCCCCGGGAGAAGGGATAAGCTACCCACTCCAGTTTTCTTGGGCTTCCCTGGTGGCTCAGTCGGTAAAGAATCCCACTTGCAATGCAGGAGACCTGGGTTCGATCTCCCTGGGTTGGGAAGATCCCCTGGAGGAGGGCATGGCAACCCACTCCAGTATTCTTGCCTGGAAAATCCCCATGGACACAGGAGCCCCGGGGGCTGCAGTCCACGGGGTCGCAAAGAGTCAGACGCAACTAAGCACACAGCACAGAAGAAACCTCAGGTCTATCAGTAGGGTGCTGTTAACTTTTATAGGAGGTCCTTAGCATACCACAGCAGTTATTTATTATATTAAATGTAGAGCCAAATGGGCTTCCATGGAGCCAGTTCACCTGAAAGAATATGGTTTGTTTTATTTCATTACAGATTACTAGATTTAAAACAAAGGAATGCCATGAGAAACAACATGTCAAGTCTCTTTAATAGTATATCTATTACTATTCAAATTCCTGCATGAAAGTATACTTCAATAGTCAGTTATAAAAAACACTTAAGGAAAGTCCTCTGTTTTGCTAAGTTGACCTCTAAATTTATGGATTAATTAAAGAGCATTCAGGAATACAGGGTAATAAAATTGCCTAGCCACTATGTAATAATATATTGTGCCTAAATTCTCAGAGAAAAAGTGCTAATGGCACCTAGCTGAGTTATTACACACACACACACACACACACACACACACACACACACACAGGGGGATCAGACATGACGTTCCTGAAGCAAGGGAGAAAGCGTAATTGAAGCCCTTCTAAGAAATATCAATACAAAAACATGACATGTTTTTGCTAGCAACCTCATGGGCTTTTGAAAAAAAAATAATGAATATAAGAAACCAAGGAATATTCACAAACAGGGGCAATTTGACTTAGTGACTGAGTGTGTACTTGGGAGTCAGACAGATCTGGGTGAGAATGCCAGCTCTGCCACATAGTTGTGTGAACTTGGGAAAATTATCTCTAAGCCTTCATTCTCTTACCCATAAAGTGATAATAGCAATCCTTGACTCACAGAATCTTTGTAAGAACAAACCATAAAATGCTTGGCACAGTGCCTGGCACACAGAGAGCTCTAACAAATCTTCCTTCCACATTCCCCTCTCACTGCATACAATATGTGATATTTTCTTGCTTGAATCAGATTTAATAGACAACAACTACTCTGCCTGCATTGCAGAAGTTTGGGGAGGTATATCAGAACTCCTCTGGTTGAATGCCCACTATGAAAGACTTGGATTCCTGAAGCCCAGAGTCCTTCTGCAACTCAGTCCACTCAAGTTTGGGTGTCACCTGCCCCTCTCCACATCCCCTGGGGGAACTTGAGCTCAGGGAGCCAGTCTAAGTGCAAATCATCTGGCTGCTACTATTCGTCTTGAGTAATAAAGTCCTTTTTCTCTGATCCAGGAATCCTTTATCTTCTGATGCATCTGTGAAACTGTCTGGCTGATTTGTTTGCTTGAAAATAGAGTGAAATCTCAAATACCTTACAGAGCTTGATGCCCATCATTAAAAATTGGATATGGGGGGTAATGTGACCACATGATGAATACAGTGAAGCCCCCTCTCCCTCCCCTACTTGCACACACACATACATGTATTCAAATAGGGGTATTTTTAAAAAGTTATCTACTAAATACAGGGAAACCTGATTTCAAGGACACAGGCTGTGTGACTAGATATGTATGAGTCATGGTCTGTTGAGTCACTCTAATTGGCACTTCTGCAGCTGGAATACTCATCATCAAGAGCCAGGTCATTTGCTGATGGCAATGAATTCTTGCCTAATTTTAAAAAATAAGGAGTTCAAATAAATCATCATGAAATGTGTCTGGGCTCTTCAAGTCTCCAATGGGTCAGTTAGGCACATCCACCTAACTGGAAGACAAGCTAAGAAATAAGATTGGTCTGAAAATCTCTACCAATATTTTCTGTTATTTGCAGTCCTTTTTTTTCTATTATCTGAAATCCTTTTTTAAAAAACAAACTCTAGGCACCAATGTATTCAAAAAAAGAATGATAACTTTCATATCTGATGTCAGCTCCAAAGCTCCCCTTAAGTCCTCTCAACCACCTCCTGCCATCACATTCCCTGGTCAAAAAGAAAATAAAGACGGAAACAAGGATAAGAAGATGAAAGATGGAAATGGCGCTGCCTTTTGCAGAGGCTTTCTGAAGATCTTTCTTAGGTAATGATGTACCCTTACCTGCACCTGTGTCAGTCTCCAGCTTCCTTGAGAGCTTCTTTCCTTCATCTATGCTGCTAACACCAGACTCAGAGTCATAGTGGCAGTGGAGGCTAGAGTACACAGCTTCAGCTACTACCTGTTCAACTAATTGGAGACCACATAAAATATCAAAAGGTATTAAAAACAGGTCAAGGGAACATTGTAAATGAAACAGCAGCAAGTGGGGTTAATTTAAAAGCATTCACATTAAGACCCTGTTTTTAAAATGTCAGGATTAAACAATGTTCAAGCTATGATTTCAAAATGAAAACAAAATAGGAAATCATGAAGTAAAGAAATCCATGCAAAGAGATACTTGCATTAAAAAAAAAAAAAAAAAAGGCAACAGCCAGAAGCAGTGACAGATTTGCCAAAGGCACATGCAATGAAATGACTGTAAAGGAATTTAGTTGCCTTTTCCTTTTTAGAAATGTGTTATGGCTTTTATAATCCAAATCATCATTATTCCTTTAGATCTCTAAAACTACCAGAACTGACTATACTATAAGCATTTCATCCATTAGTAGATTTCAGTGATGTGACCCCAACACTCCATGTGGACAGAGCAGAAAAGCTATTGCATAATTCCTATAAATTTCACAGTAAAGCTGCTGTAGACATTTCTGTTTACCTGCACTGATTACTAGCACTGAGCTTTAGGAACGCAAAGACCTAAAGAGATCGAGTTCCATACTAACTGTGTCACCATGGGTAAATTCTTTGGCCTAAGGCTCAGCCTCAGCCTCAGTATACTCATCGGTCTAAAAGATATCTTAGTGATTCTTTGGGAGCATTAAATGAAATAATACCTGTAGAACATGTTTATATTTAACTTATTAGCAAGTGCCTAAGCACCTAATCCTGGAATGTGAAGTCTAGTGGGCCTTAGAAAGCATCACCACAAACAAAGGCTAGTGGAGGTGATGGAATTCCAGTTGAGCTATTTCAAATCCTCAAAGGTGATGCTGTGAAAGTGCTACACTCGATATGCCAGCAAATTTGGAAAACTCAGCAGTGGCCACAGGACTGGAAAAGGTCAGTTTTCCTTCCAATCCCAAAGAAAGGCAATGCCAAAGAATGTTCAAACTACCGCACAATTGCACTCATCTCACATGCTGGTAAAGTAATGCTCAAAATTCTCCAAGCCAGGCTTCAGCAATATGTGAACCGTGAACTTCCAGATGTTCAAGCTGGTTTTAGAAAAGGCAGAGGAACCAGAGATCAAATTGCCAATGTCTGCTGGATCATCGAAAAAGCAAGAGAGTTCCAGAAAAATATCTATTTCTGCTTTATTGACTATGCCAAAGCCTTTGACTGTGTGGATCACAATAAACTGTGGAAAATTCTGAAAGAGATGGGAATACCAGACCATCTGACCTGTCTCTTGAGAAACCTGTATGCAGGTCAGGAAGCAACAGTTAGAACTGGACATGGAACAACAGACCGGTTCCAAATAGGAAAAGGAGTACGTCAAGGCTGTATATTGTCACCCTGCTTATTTAACTTCTATGCAGAGTACATCATGAGAAACGCTGGGCTGGAAGAAACACAAGCTGGAATCAAGATGGCTGGGAGAAATATCAATAACCTCAGATATGCGGATGACACCACCCTTATGGCAGAAAGCAAAGAACTAAAGAGCCTCCTGATGAAAGTGAAAGAGGAGAGTGAAAAAGTTGGCTTAAAGCTCAATGTTCAGAAAACTAAGATCGTGGCATCTGGTCCTATCACTTCATGGGAAATAGATGGGGAAACAGTGGAAACAGTATCAGACTTTATTTTTTAGGGCTCCAAAACCACTGCTGATGGTGATTGCAGCCAGGAAATTAAAAGATGCTTACTACTTGGAAGGAAGGTTATGGACGGCCTAGATAGCATATTAAAAGCAGAGACATTACTTTGACAGCAAAGGTCCGTCTAGTCAAGGCTATGGTTTTTCCAGTGGTCATGTATAGATGTGAGAGTTGGACAGTGAAGAAAGCTGAGCGCCGCAGAATTGATGCTTTTGAACCGTGGTGTTGGAGAAGACTCTTGAGAGTCCCTTGGACTGCAAGGAGATCCAATCAATCCATCCTAAAGGAGATCAATCCTGGATGTTCATTGGAAGGTCTGATGTTGAAGCTGAAACTCCAATACTTTGGCCACCTCATGCGAAGGGTTGACTCATTGGAAAAGACCCTAATGCTGGGTAGGACTGGGGGCAGGAGGAGAAGGGGACGACAGAGGATGAGATGGTTGGATGGCATCACCGACTCGATGGACATGGGTTTGGGTAGACTCCGGGAGTTGGTGATGGACAGAGAGGCCTGGTGTGCTGCGATTCATGGGGTCGCAAAGCGTCGGACACGACTGAGCGACTGAACTGAACTGAAGCACCTAATGGGGCTTCTTTGGAGGCTCACATGGTAAAGAATCTGCCTACAATGTGGGAGACCTGGGTTTGATCCCTAGGTTGGGAAGATCCCCTGGGGAAGGGCATGGCAACCCACTCCAGTATTCTTCCCTGAAGAGTCCCCATGGACAGAAGAGCCTGGTGGGTTACAGTCTGTGGGGTTGCAAAGAGTCAGACATGACTGAGTAACTAAGCACAAGCTCCTAATAAATAATAATAGATGAAATAATGAGCATGTTTATTGCAAATATTATCTCCCACCTTGATATAATTCTAGGCAACCCTGTAATAGCCATTAAGTTTGTCTTTAGTTTCTGACACATCCCTGTCTACATCCCTTGCTTATCATCTGGTGACCCATGTCTCTAAATCTCTGACGGCTATCATTACGCCACTTCCTGGTTAACAAAAGCTCACAAAAGAATACTAGACCTAAATTATCCCTTTTATATAAAAACATAGTTTCTCCAAAATATCCTCCCTCTCTATCTTTCTCTCCCTTTCTTTCTTTGCCTCCCTTCTGTCTTACTTTCTTGCTTTCTTTCCTCTCAGATAGTCTGATCCAGTTGATCCAAAGACTGTTCTTCAAGAAAAGCACAACTAGAATGTGATCCCTTGCTCAGTTTAAGGTGAGTTGCTAAGAAGCAGTTAGTTACTTACTCATCCCTCTGTGTTTGGAAACAAACAGTGAGATATCTGGTTCATATGGCTTTCAGGGAAAAAATGGAATGACTTACCTACATTAATCTTAAGAGAAAAAAATGTGGAAGTGGAAAGAAGTGCATCACATAGGTCAAATGTATTCTCTGTAAAAAGTCTTTGAGCATCAGTTTTCCTCACTCATCCAATCCACCAAATACAAAAAGGTGGTTTTTTTTTTTTATAATAATATGGCTTAGAGATGACATCAACTCATGACAATTAGGTTATCATTTTTTTTAATCAAGTAGATCTTTATTTTAGTAACTTTATAACATAGTATATATAAGTTAGATATCATCTTTCCCACTATACTAATGCTGGCACTGTTTAACTAGAGTCTAAATAAACAGTGTTTTAGGTCTTTGTGTATAAATCTGCTTGACCTACTAAGCAACAGAAATCCCAAGGTTGGCAGGAAAGGAGGGTGAGGGGGAATCTGATTTGGTATCAATTACTGAAGGTCTGTTTCATCAGAGCCAACAGGACATCTAGGCTTTTCCCCAAGTAGTCCACAGGCTATAAAGAAATATTGTTTACTATACAGTTACAGAATTGTTATGTTGTATACCTGAAATTAATATAATGTTGTGTGTCAATGATACCTTAATAAAAAATTTGATATGATTTACAATAATAATAACTAAAATAAATAATTAGCAGCTATTGAACCAAAAGACTATTCTAAGAAGCCAAACAGTACTAGCATAATCTGTAAATTACAGACTCACTCAGAATTTCCTGAAGCATGTAGTCCTTCTTTCTCAGGACTGGAATCACCACTTGCCCACGTCAGCTAGCTTGCCCCTGTAGGGTTAGGCTTTGGAAGTCGACGAGCGCCTGTACAGTTAGGTGCTGCCTGCTTCAGATTCAGCAAAAATGGTACACTGGCCTGAGCATCAAGGATTTATTAGGTGTGAGATCAGAAAAGGCCTCACTTGGTCATTTTTTTCTCAGATGTTCTTCTGAAACTGAAACTTAAAAGCAAGACCTCAGCCAGTGTCTAACCTTGACCATTTCCCACCTACTGTAAGGGAGGACTGTGCATGCGGAGACTCCTGTGTCAGCGGTGTGACACATCACCCTGCTTCCTCTATCTATTTAGCCCTTCATCCCTCAAGGCTCTGCTCCTTCCCCTTGCTATAAAGATGACCATTAAAAGCAAAGAGAACTGTCAGTTCCCACAGCATCTGCAACAAAATGGATGAGGCTCATACAGAGAATTTCACAGGAAAACATCTTTTCCACTCAAATGCTATAGGATGTTTCGAGGTGTTTTTAAAATACCAAAATATTATTACATTGCAGTATTAGTTTTCTATTATGAAAACAAATATTTTTAAAAATAATATATGTTACTTTCCCCAAGTATGAAAAGAGTACATATTCACTACTTGAAGCTTGAAATAATAATAATAAAAAAATACAGAGACACTACAACTAAATACAACAACAATATCCTAGTTTCGCCATTCAGAAACAACTACTAGTCAACATTTTGTCAGGTTTCTAAGTTTTTTTTTTTTACTCTACTACTACTATAGATAACATTTTGCATCCCATTTTATTCATTTAGCAAAATATTGTGACTGTTTCCATGTATCATTTAATAAGAACTATTCTTCAATAACTGTACAGAATATTCTAATAAAGTTTTACTAAAATTTGGTTAACCAATTGCCTGGTGTTAAATGTTGAATTGTTTCCATTTTTTGTGATTATAAAGCTACTTCAAATATAGCTCATAATTATTTTATTATTTCTGACTATTGCCTCAGTATAAATTCCTGGAATTGGAGTTATTGGGTCAAAGAGCATGATAACTTTTAGACACTTTTGACATATTTTTCTCTATGTTCTTCAAAAAAGGAGATATCAATTAATAATTTCACCTGTAATGATAAGGGGTCTTAAGTCCCTGTACTATTGCTGACAGTTTCTCAGTTTCTACCAATTCCTTCTAAATTTGATAATTTAGTAATTGAAAAGTGGTGGCAAGGATATGGTTTTCAATATTAGCAGGCAAGCTTTCTAAATTCATTCCCTTTCCTCTGCTTCTTTTGAAGCTAAACAAACTAGCAATTCTGTATCAGAAGAAAGTTTTGCCAAGAATTGTTTATCTGAATTTTAAGAGCCTAAGAAGGCCATAAAAGCAGAGTAAATCCAGGTTTATTCCAAGTTCCCGGTCACTTTGAAAACTCTGACTGTTCTTTGATCATTTTTTGTGTCGCCAATCAATTATCTTCCCAGCAACTCACCATAACAAACTTCATAACTAACATCATCTACCTACACAGTGAAGCTGTTCGTATGTTACCTTTGTCATTGAAACATGGCTTACAAAAACCCGGGATTAATTACAACTCAAGACCACACCTGTTCAAAGATAACAGATTCAGAAAGCTAAGGTCTATCCTCTACACAGTGGCAAGAATAATCTCTTCAAAACTTTCAGCTCATGTCATTTGTATGCTCTAATTTTTCCAGTGACTTCCTATCGCAGAATAAAATCCTCCTAATGGCATAAAAGTGTTTTTTTCCCTCTGGCCTCATCTTCTCCCACTCTCGGCTTGTCCATTCTGCTCCTGTCACACTGACCTCCTTCCAAATTCTTCACTCAAAAACTATGCTCCCAATTTAGACTCTGCATTTTCTGGGCTCTCTGCTTCTTGTGCTGCTTCTTCAAACGACAGAGTGACTCACCCCTGAACCTCATTTCCCTCTCTGCTCAAATGTCCCCTCACTGAGAGAGGCCAGCCCTTAAAAACACTACCCCTTCCTCAAACCATCACTCTATCTCCTTACCTTGATTTTCTTTTCTGCTAGCACTTAGCCCATATGCCCCATTACACATTTGTTTTTCACTTATTGGGCATATCTCTTCCCAGAATATAAACTTCAATATAGGCAAGCACTTTGTTATGTTCACACCGAGAACAGTGTGGCATAAAACAGATACCTAGCAAATATTTCAGAAGGAATCTATGAAAACCAACAGCTATATGCTTTCCCAATTCACTCAGAAATTGTATTTAGAACTGCAACTCTTAATGCATGATTTTCTTGTTCTTTCATCAAGACCATTATATCCTGCCTACATGATGATAAAATCGCATTTTATTTAAATCCTACTATTTAGGTTTATATTACTTGGCCAAGCACTTTGAAAGTGAAAGTGAAGTCACTCAGTCGAGTCCGACTCTTTTCAACTCCATGGACTGTAGCCCACCAGGCTTCTCCATCCATGGAGTTCTCCAGGCAAGAATACTGGAGTGGGTTGCCATTTCCTTCTCCAGGGGATCTTCCCCACCCAGGGATCAAACCCAGGTCTCCCGCATTGCAGGCAGATGCTTTACCCTCTGAGCCACCAGGGAAGCCCATTCAAATATTAAAGTATAAAATGCCTACTGCTATATACATTTTACATTATATAATACTTTATTCTTAATATTTTCTTTATATTCATAATGTATAAATTATATTAACTTCACAAATTAAGGCACATGAATTATTCCACCATGAGAATACAATGTGTCACAATGCATTAAGACAGCTTAAACTAAAAATAACAGAGAAAAATAAAGACATTTAAATAACACTATGCTCTATAATACTGAATTAACTCCCAAGGACACTATCTCATTGTAGCTAGCAACTATAATCTTTTACTTTACCCACTTCACTGCATACGACTTATCTTTTCTATAAATTCACCTGATTTTTTGGTGGACTGCACAAAACCTAATTAAGTGTGACATATTATAAAATAGTTAGAAGGAAGCTATCACTTTATGTTATCAACATGAGAGGTATGAAGGCATTAAATGCAGTACTTTGCAAATTTACCCATTGTTACAAGTGAAAACAATTCAGATTAAGTTATATTAAGTTAGACACAACAAAACATCATTAATTGTGTGTGACTTTTTTATGTTCTTAACATAATCACAATTTTTATTCGAAGTCTAGTGGAAAATGATTAATTCAGTGCTATGCAAAATGAGATAGAATCTTTTACACATTATCTCAGCTCCCATTTCATTTCAACCTAAGGTTCTAATCAGGGAGCTAAGTAAAATATTAAAATATACACATTTCAATCTTCACTAGCCTTCTGGTTTAATTTATATAAGCTATGTTTTGCAGCAGAGTCACCTAAATGACCTTCATTTCAAGCACATAACTTTGGTTCCATTCCTTTCTCCCTCAGCCACCTAACTGAAGATTTAATTAAGGAGAAAGAACCATCATAACCTCTCTGCTTGGCATCAATATAACACACGATGCATTCAAGACCTGGTTTATTTTATCTGAAATTTTCTTAGGAATGTTTACTCATATAAAGAATTTTGAGAATATTTGTCATTACCTTTAACCTATTATTTTAAATATTTACAAATTTATTGCATCATTTCCTTGAGTTTATTTTAAAAACATCAGCACCCAACAGTCATTAATCTACTAATCCTTAAAGGTTTTGATACCATAATTCTTTTACATTATCCTGAGTATTTTACAAGGTCCTTGTGCTATTTTGCTTATAAATGTCTTATTTTCCACTGTACTTTAATCTCTCTGCCTTTAGGTCTCTCTAACCTAGAAATTTTATTCTTTTGTGGAAGATAGACCATAAAACAAATCTACCAGTTCTTATGCAGAAAAGCAATATTTAAGAAAAGTTGCAAAGTTATAAGAAACTAAGGCAATACAGTGGCATAAAATGTACAGTAAATAAGAATAAAAGTACAGTTATATATGCAGATATGAAAAGATATTCAAGATATAGTGTTAAGTGAAAAACAAGTTATAAAACAAAATGTATCATGTTTCTATCTGCATATGAAAATGACATCTGTATATATGTAATATGATACATTTAGATATGTTTATATAGAGAGAAACTTTTCTGAAATCATCCACACAAAAAAATACTTATCCACAGTTATTGCTCAGGAAATAGAAAAAAGGCCAGGCAAGGAAGACCCTAGCTTTCATCTTATTCTCATCCATTCTGTATTATAAAAACTTTTCAACCAATCTTTTATAAGAAAAAAATTTTTTTCAAAAACTTTAAAATATCTATTACCTTTGACCCAGAAATAAAACTTCTTGGAAACTAGCCTAAGAAAATAATTATTAATTTTAAATTATCTTAGGTAATAAGATATTAGGGTAATTAAATAGGGGAAAACTTAGGGAAGTAGTAAAATTATGAAAAAAACACAGGATGGACTAATACACAGACATTAAACATATTCATGAAGATTACATAATAACATAAAAATGCTTATGATATAAGGTTAGGAATAAAAAGCAAAATACAACATTTTATAGAAATATGGCAACATAGCTTTGTAAACGCTAACTTTAGAAATAAAAAGCCTGATCAAATGTTGAAAGTGATTTTTGTGTGTGATAATTCACAGATATTTTGAAGACCAGTTTTCACAATCTCCTAAATGTTATTTTGAAGCTATTAATGAAAACTAAACACCAAAAGAGGTCTGGTACATACATACAGTTCAGTTCAGTCACTCAATTGTGTCTGACTCTTTGCAACTCCATGGACTGCAGCACACCAGGCCTCCCTGTCCATCACCAACTCCCAGAGCTTGCTCAAACTCATGTCCATTGAGTTGGTGATCTCATCCTCTGTCGTCCCCTTCTCCTCCCGCCTTCACTCTTTCCTAGCATCCGGGTCTTTTCCAATGACTCAGTTCTTTGCATCAGGAGGCCAAAGTATTGGAGTTTCAGCTTCAGCATCAGGGTCCTCCCAGTGAATATTCAGGACTGATTTCCTTTAGGATGGACTGGTTGGATCTCCTTGCAGTCCAAGGGACTCTCAAGAGTCTTCTCCAACACCACAGTTCAAAAGCATCAATTCTTCGGTGCTCAGCCTTCTTTATAGTCCAACTCTCACATCCATACATGACTACTGGAAAAATCATAGCTTTGACTAGATGGATCTTTGTTGGCACATAATATCTCTGCTTTCTAATATGCTGTCTAGGTTGGTCATAGCTTTCCTTCCAAGGAGCAAGGGTCTTTTAATTTCATGGCTGCAGTCACCATCTGCAGTGATTTTGGAGCCCCTAAAACTACAGTCTCTCACTGTTTCCATTGTTTCCCCATCTATTTACCATGAAGTGATGGGACTGGATGCCATGATCTTCGTTTTCTGAATGTTGAGTTTTAAGCCAACTATTTCACTCTCTTCTTTCACTTTCATCAAGAGGCTCTTTAGTTCTTCTTCACTTTCTGCCATAAGGGTGGTGTCGTCTGCAAATCTGAGGTTATTGATATTCTCCCAGCAATCTTGATTCCAGCTTGTGCTTCCTCCAGCCCCATGTTCTCATGATGTACTCTGCATATAAGTTAAATAAACAGGGTGACAATATACAGCCTTGACATACTCTTTTCCCGATTTGGAACCAGTCTATTGTTCCGTGTCCAGTTCTAACTGTTGCTTCCTGACCTGCATACAAATTTCTCAAGAGGCAGGTCAGGTGGTCCGGTATTCCCATCTCTTTAAGAATTTTCAAGTTTGTTGTGATCCACACAAAGGCTTTGGTGTAGTCAATAAAGCAGAAGTAGATGTTTTTCTGTAACTCTCTTGCTTTTTCTATGATCCAATGGATGTTGGCAATTTGATCTCTGGTTCCTCTGCCTTTTCTAGTTCCAGCTTGAACATCTGGAATGCTCACACTTCACATACTGTTGAAGTCCAGCTTGGAGAATTTTGAGCATTACTTTGCTAGTGTGTGAGATGAGTGCAATCGTGTGGTAGTTTGAACATTCTTTGGCATTGCCTTTCTTTGGGATTGGAATGAAAACAGACCTTTTCCAGTCCTATGGCCACTGCTGAGTTTTCCAAATTTGCTGGCATATTGAGTGTAGCACTTTCACAGCATCATCTTTTAGAATTCTATGTAGCTCAGCTGGAATTCCATCACCTCCACTAGCTTTATTTTAGTGATGCTTCCTAAGGTCCACTTGACTTCAGACTCCAGGATGTCCGGCTCTAGGTGAGTGATCACACCATCATGGTTATCTGGGTCATGAAGATCTTTTTTGTACAGTTCTTCTGTGTATTTTTGCCACCTCTTCTTTATATCTTCTGCTTCTGTTAGGTCCATATAATTTCTGTCCTTAATTGTGCCCATCTTTGCATGAAATGTTCCCTTGGTATCTTTAATTTTCTTGAAGAGCTCTCTAGTCTTTCCCATTCTATTATTTTCCTCTATTTCTTTGCATTGATCGCTGAGGAAGGCTTTCTTATCTCTCCTTGCTATCCTTTGGAACTCTGCATTCAAATAGGTATATCTTTCCTTTTCTCCTTTGCCTTTAGCTTCTCTTCTTTTCTCAGTTGTTTGTAAGGCCTCTTCAGACAACCATTTTGCCTTTTTGCATTTCTTTTTCTTGGGGATGGTGTTGATCACTGCCTCCTGTTCAGTGGCACAAACCTCCAGCCATAGTTCTTCATACATTAGGTCATAAGAAAGTCATAAACCTTGCCATCTAGTGTTGAACCCATTTGAATGAAAATATAACAAAATGTTTTAAAATTATAGATGTGATCAAGTCAAGAACACATATTTCCCATAGTAGTTGAGAAGAACAATCAACCTATACTCTTTTCATTTCACAAATCCAGAGGGGAAACCCACTCTTTTCCAAGTGACATGATTCTAGTCGAATGCTTCTATTAGTCTTTCCATCACCTAATTAGAGCCCATATTATGTGCAGATTATTTTACAGAAAGCTGTCTATTTTCATAATTCCAAGTAAACAATCTAGTTTTCTGATGTGGAAATAAATGAAATAATAATGTCAACATTGCTACTGAACTTTAACATTCTACCTTTTGGTTCAGCAGTTTGCTAAATTGTACAAATTTCTAGATTATATTCCATGTACCAGAATTGAACTATGAGATCCAAGATCAAGCATTTGAATTATTTTATTAAAGAGCTTCAAATGTATTTTAATAAGAATCCTAACTCACATATGACAAAATCATTTGAAAATGTAGGGGGTCTTAGTGGTATAATTCTAGGGCAGAGGTTGGCAAACTTTTTCTGTAAAGGGCCCGAGAGTGAATCCTGAGGGTTTTGTGGGCCATAAAGTCTCTGTTGCAACTACTTAACCAACTTGCTGACCTTGCAGAGCAAAAGCTGCAACTGAGAATATGTAAATCAATAAACATGACTCTTTTCAATGAAACTTTATTTTCTGGAACGGTAATATGAATTTAATATAATTTTCATGTTATCAGATATTCTTTTGATTTTTTCCAATCATTTAAAAATGAAAAAAATTTCTTAGCTCACAGGCAATACAAAAAGAAAAGCGGTAGGCCAGATTCAGCCTGTGGGCTGACGTTTGTCAAACCGTTCATTCTAGAGTTTTTGTTTAACTTATTCTAAGCTGATATCCCTTGCTACTTCCCCCTATTCAGCATGCTTTTATCCTCCTCCATCCCACCTTCAAAATCTTATCTAACCTTTAAAGTCTTCCTCAAATATGTTCTTCATGAAAACTTTCTAGGTGTCCTTTATCAAATGGGCCTTCTCTTCCTTTGAAACTGCATAGCATTTGTACTTTCTCTGGTTTTATACGTGACTACTGACCTTGTCCAGTTATGTATGTGCCAAGCCTTCCTCTTAACATTTTGTGGATGAAACCCTCTCTTCAGTTCAGTTCAGTTCAGTTGCTCAGTCATGTCTGACTCTTTGCAACCCCATGGACTGCAGCACGCCAGGCCTCCCTGTCCATCACCAACTCCCAGAGTTTACTCAAACACATGTCCATTGAGTCGATGATGCCATCCAACCATCTCATCCTCTGTCATTCCTGTTCTCTCTGTTCTCTTCCTGCCTTCAGTATTTCCCAGAATCAGGGTCTTTTCAAATGAAACCCTCTCTTACACATTTCTTATTGACTGTGGTGCATGGCAGAAGGTTAATGATGATGGTTGAATGGAAAGATAACCATTTGACATCCTCAGTTCCTGGATATGAGCCCCAGTGGTTTAATAACAGCTTTTAAGTTTCTAAAAAAAAATCATAGACATTTAAAGTATTCATAAGATTTAAAACATGGATGGATTTTAGTAATATTAAAATGTGACAACAAATTTTACCTTTGAGTCAAAAAGAATGCCCACCGTGTTGGTAGAGAAGACAGATGGAGAGATGGGAGAGATATAAGGCATGGGGTGAGAGCCAAATATCCACAGGACACAACTCAAGTCCTTTAACTGTCCTCCTAGTGTTGAAAAAAGCATCAGACCTTCCACTGCCTGTGGTATCAGGGCCTGATTATCCTGGGACACGTCTTAGGACTTTCTGTGTCACATTGAACTTCCTATATACCCAGGAAATCCCTGGATCAGAAAGTTACTCAGCTTCAGACAACTCAAAATGAAGTTTGGAGATTTGTATGAAATCTTTAAATTTTCATTTAACTCTAAATTCCTACTGCACAGATGCAATAGGAGATGTTCAGAAACTGGAGCCGCTCTCCTTGAATTCACATCCTAGGAATCTTTCTTATTATCTGTATGATCCTTGACATCTTACTTAACCTCTCCAAACCACAATTTTGTCATCTGTTAAAAAAAGAGACAATGACAAGAGAACCTAACTCATGGGGATATTGGACTATTGTGAGGATTAGGCGAGTTTCTATATGTAAGTACTTAGCACTATTACATAGGAAGCATCTATCAGTGTTAGCTATATATACAGATGACTGCATATTTAGAAAAGAACAAATAGCATTGCTAATGTTAAATAACCTCTAAGAAGCCACACATACCCTTGCCTTCAGACATGTATTGTATTTTATTTGATTCTTGAGATAGAACTGCCATAGGAAGGAATTACAGAAAATAGGAGACAAGCTATATAAGAATTATCAAGTAATTTTTAAAATGCAGTAGAAGGAAAACAGCAAGCTGAAAATACATGTATGGTTATGTGACATAGAGAGAAATAGGAAAAAAATGAATCCTTCTGACATTATCACAACAGTATTTCCCAAGCTTTGGCAGAATGCAGTGATCAAGATCAGGTTCCATGCACAGGGACAATGGCAGGTCAACTCAAAGGCCATACTTACCACCTTTATCCACCCTATGGGGACCTGTCTTTTTGTCCTTCACCTTAGCAGTGCTTTCTTCCCAAAGCTTACTCTTACTCTTTTCCTTTTCTTCCTTGGAAACATGTTCCCTGGACTTCTCAAATAAGCTCTCTGCAATCACTCCAGTTCCTTTCTCTGCTTCTTGTTCAAGAACATTCTCCAAATTTTCCTCTGTCAGCAGAGGCTTGGTCTCCACACCTGTTTTTATTATTTCTTGTTCTTCAATTTCTGGAAAATCCTCAGTTGGAAGGTAGGTTTTTCCTGGCTTATCATTTTCACTCAACTCTTGAGAAGATGGACTTCTGACATTTTCATTTGGACTGTTTTCAGCGTGGGTCTCCCGGTCCCTCAGTGCAGATTCATCTTCACTAGAACTAGAATATGGATGACTTCTGGATGAGGTTGATGAAGCAGTTTTTCCATCTACGAAAAATAAAAATGATATCATCATTGTATTTTCATAAGGGGAAATTTAATAATTATTGTGGGAATTATGTTCATAATTAATCATATTAACATTTTAAATATAGTTCAGTAGATTTGATTCCCTTTTCCCATTTATTCCACATACTTATCATGATAAAGAAAAATCTAGGTAATCTGTGAGTCTATAAAAGATTTTAATAGAAAGTCACATTTGAAAACAAATAGTATTTATTTTTTGAAAGCCATCTCATTGGAAAAAACTGTTTTGTTATAGAAGAAATGGAATAGTCTTTTACTGTTCAGCAGGAGCACTTATTTCATTATCATCTTGGGTAGCCACAGTATTCTCTGTACATAAAGTTTACATTTTTATCTATTGCAACACCCACCATACTAGTATAGTCTGGTAGCTGAGTATGGTAAAAATATCCGTCGTTGTTGTTGTTCAGTCACTCAGGTGTATCCGACTCTTTGTGACCCCATGGACTGCAGCATTCCATGCTTCCCTATCCTTCACCATCTCCTGGAGTTTGCTCAGATTCATGTCCACTGAGTCAGTGATGCCATCCAACCATTTCATCCTCTGTCACCTCCTTCTCCTCCTGCCCTCAGTCTTTCCCAGCATCAGTTATCTTTGTATTTGCATAATACCTAGATACTTAATAAATATTTTGAAATAATGCTTGTGTGTGTGTGTCTGCACACATGTGTGTGTGTAGAAGGAAATACTGTCTTTTTTCGAGCTCCCCAGAAGCAGATACTGAGATGAGGACGCACAGGCAAGTGATGTATTAAGAATATGCTCCAAGAGAAGTTCTTCCAGTGCGGGGGAAGCAGGGAAGGGAAGAAGTCAATCAAGGGAGCTATTTCAAGCAACATCTCAGCCTCAGCCCAAACTCAGGGGAAACTCTGAAGTCTAGATTATATTAGAATTTTTCCTCCCTGGAGGACTCTGGGCTCTCACACTTAGACATGGCTCTCACAGTTAGACATGGTTACAGGCCACCCTGGGGGGATATAAACTCCTTGACACTTCCAAGCTCTTTGTGCCTGAGGGTGAAGCCAATCCAGTAGCCCAGGGCTTTCCTCTGAAGAAGACAGAGGATGCAGAGCTGGAAATGGGCACACAGAATCTGTAAAAGAGATTCTAGGAGACTTATGAAGTACGCTGATGTGATGCTACAGATACTCAGTCTAGAAACTTACCGCAGCCAAAAATGGTTTAGCATTTGC
Organism: Giraffa tippelskirchi; assembly: GCF_054371585.1. Taxonomy (NCBI): domain Eukaryota; kingdom Metazoa; phylum Chordata; class Mammalia; order Artiodactyla; family Giraffidae; genus Giraffa; species Giraffa tippelskirchi. The sequence goes on along the minus strand of NC_137279.1, from coordinate 146,279,642 downwards.
TACCTGCAAATGCTTTAGTATCTCCAAGACAATCACACACACACACTGACTCTTATAAGGAAGATGTGCTGCCTAAATGTCACGGCATACACTGCTGTGGGCCAGAAAAATACAAACTTGCCTTTGATTGTTTTTTAACCAAATAGATCCATGTTTATAATTGTTTTTTACAGAATACATTATTTTTTTTCCAAATGAAAGAGCCCACACTTACAAGCTGCTTAGCTTTCTTATTTTTCTCTTCTCTGTGTGCTCTGGACTCTTTTTTTCTGTTTATTTCTTTTCTGCTTGGCAGCTACCCAGATTGCTGTAGAAGCTGAGGCAGAGTTTAAGGGAAGAAATACCTGTCTTTACTCTTATCCTCTTTCCTCCAGCCCCAACGGCTCTCCATGACAAGGTTTAGCATTTTAAGTATAGTCACTGAGACATATCAGAGTCTCCGCAAAGATTTCAGAGATGCTACACAGCAGTAAAAAACAAACTCCAAAAAGCCTTTAAGCAACAGAACCCCTTAAGTACAATTCCATTTGTTCTTATCACTCAACTACCTTGACAGGCACCAGATGACCACTGTTTCTCAAAGGAGTCACATACTTCAGCGGCTCATTTTTTATCTCTGTTGTATAAGAACTTGATGTGCTGTTTCTCGGTGGGGAATGTACCGATCAAGGACAGACGTTCTCTATCTTATTTGCACTAGTTGAGAAACTTCAGGGATTATGATCTTCCCCTCTCTTCAGTGTTTCACATTTGTTATTTTTTAAAAAAGGGAAACAACTCCTGTTTGCTAGTGGTTTGATCAGTGGTTTTCATTAACTGCACAATTAGCTAGGACACAATGTTATATTGATACTTGTTATACATCCAAAAATATCCATATCTACCATTTGAATGTTGACATGAAGATGCTCACTTTTGGCTCTGAGTATTGTTCGCATAATTTAAAAAATGAGGGCTCTGCTTTCTTTAGCAGCTTCTATTAATTGATTATTTTATTTCAAAGGCTGAAATGAGCTCTGGTTCAATTTTGAGTCAGTCCTTAAGAGAAGAAAGATCAGCAGAATGAATGGCGAGGCTATCTGACCTCCCTTATAAACTGATTTCAGTTTTCAAATTTCTCTCCAACCTCCTTGCATAATCTTGTTTCACTCTCATTTCTTACTTTCATCTTCATACAGATGCTGGGGCAAGGCTTTGCCTACAAAAAAGCTCAAGATGCTTTAGGGCCATGGAATGGGATTTTCAACACTAATTTTATTTATTCTCTTAGAAATAAAGTTTTTATGTAAAAATTTTTATATAAAGGAAGTTTGAGAGCAGATATGTAAATTGTAATTTTTTTCATCAGGAGGGAAAAAATTTGTATTGGAGGCATGTTAGGAGACAGCTCTGTCTCCTATCTGGAGTAGGAAATGGCAACCCACTCCAGTATTCTTGCCTGGAAAATTCTATGGACAGAGGAGCCTGGTTACAGTCCATCAGGTCGCAAAGAGTCAGACACAACTGAGCAACTGAGCATGCACTGCCTCCTGCCAAAATTCCATTAGTCTCTTCAACACTCCTTTAGGTACTGATACTAAGAATTTACCCTTGGTCTCCATGGTATGGACCTGACCTGCACCCATTCCCTGAGTCCTCTGCCAAAGCCATCATGTTTGGTGCCACAGTTCTACCTCCTAAGAAGGATCTCTAACTTCTCTCTCTGAACATTCAATCAGACCCCAAATCCCTTCTATCTTTTCTCTTCATGTCATCATAACTACTCAGTGATAACAATTTCTTCTTTTACATCACTATTTCATACAACATGAGATTGAGAGAAAACACTATGTTTTTCTTTAAGACAACCCTAGGTGCTCCAATCATGACTAAGCTACTCATTACCTACGACTTTGGTTATGCTACTTCTCTAAGCCTCTGTTTTCTTGGCTGTAAATTCTGCCTATTTTTCTCAATAAATAATTACAGATATTACATGATAAAATTAATCTTACCAAATCAAATAATAATTTCTTTATGATTTTCAGTCTTCTTCTCTAATATCATACATAATAGTTCAGTTGCTCAGTCATGTCCGACTCTTTGCGACCCCATGAACCGCAGCACACAGGCCCCCCTGTCCATCACCAACTGCCAGAGTCTACCCAAACCATGTCCATTGAATCGGTGATGCCATCCAACCATCTCATCCTCTGTCATCCCCTTCTCCTCCTGCCCTCAATCTTTCCAAGCATCAGGGTCTTTTCAAATGAGTCAGCTCTTCGTATGAGGTTGCCAAAGTATTGGAGTTTCAGCTTCAACATCAGTCCCTCCAATGAACACCCAGGACTGATCTCCTTTAGGATGGACTGGTTGGATCTCCTTGCAGTCCAAGGGACTCTCAAGAGTCTTCTCCAACACCACACTTCAAAAACATCAATTCTTCAGTGTTCAGCTTTTTTTATACTCCAACTCTCACATCCATACATGACCACTGGAAAAACCATACCCTTGACTACACAGACCTTTGTTGACAAAGTAATGTCTTTGCTTTTTAATATGCTGTCTAGGTTGGTTATAACTTTCCTTCCAAGGAGTAAGCATCTTTTAATTTCATGGCTGCAATCACCATCAGCAGTGATTTTGGAGTCCAAAAAAATAAAGTCTGACACTGTTTCCACTGTTTCCCCATCTACTGGCCATGAAGTAATTGGACCGGATGCCATGATCTTAGTTTTCTGAATGTTGAGCTTTAAGCCAACTTTTTCACTCTCCTCTTTCACTTTCATCAGGAGGCTCTTTAGTTCTTCTTCACTTTCTGCCATAAGGGTGGTGTCATCTGCATATCTGAGGTTATTGATATTTCTCCTGGCAATCTTGATTCCAGCGTGTGCTTCATCCAGCCCAGCATTTTTCATGATGTACTCTGCATAGAAGTTAAATAAGCAGGGTGACAATATACAGCCTTGACATACTCCTTTTCCTATTTGGAACCAGTCTGTTGTTCCATGTCCAGTTCTAACTGTTGCTTCCTGACCTGCATACAGGTTTCTCAAAAGGCAGGTCAGATGGTCTGGAATTCCCATCTCTTTCAGAATTTTCCACAGTTTATTGTGATCCACACAGTCAAAGGCTTTGGCATAGTCAATAAAGCAGAAATAGATATTTTTCTGGAACTCTCTTGCTTTTTCGATGATCCAGCGAATGTTGGCAATTTGATCTCTGGTTCCTCTGCCTTTTCTAAAACCAGCTTGAACATCTGGAATTTCACAGTTCACGTATTGCTGAAGCCTGGCTTGGAGAATTTTGAGCATTACTTTACTAGCGTGTGAGATGAGTGCAATTGTGCGGTACACTTTGAGCATTCTTTGGCATTGCCTTTCTTTGGGATTGGGATGAAAACCGACCTTTTCCAGTCCTGTGGCCACTGCTGAGTTTTCCAAATTTGCTGACATATTGAGTGCAGCACTTTCACAGCATCATCTTTCAGGATTTGAAATAGCTCAACTGGAATTCCATCACCTCCACTAGTTTTGTTTGTAGTGATGCTTCCTAAGGCATGATAAGTATATTCTAATAAATTTATTTCTTGTGATTTCACCCTGTACATTATATTAGGAATAGTAGTCACAGTTACCATTTAATGAGGAAAATAAGACAAAACCTGGTCATGATTATGCACCTACTCTACACCAAGCAATGAGGTAAACACTTTACAAGCAACTCATTTAATCGGAAGGAATACTCATCTTCTTTTTTTGATCTAGAAGGTAAAAACTACAGAAGTTAAATAATATATACTGTCCATTAGCTATAAAGGAACAACTTTTGTAAAATACTACTTTTGTAATGAGATGTTTCCACACGTGTTCAATCCCTGGGTCTGGAAGATCCCCTGGAGAAGGGAAAGGCTACCCACTCCAGTATTCTCGCCTAGAGAATTCCATGGACAGAGCAGCCTGGTGGGCTACAGTCCATGGGGTTGCAAAGAGTTGGACACAACTGAGCAGCTAACACTTTCACATTTTCAATGACATGTTTGTATTTGGTGTAAGGGAGAACATATGTCCTCCCTTGATAATGAAATGAGTTCATTATCAATTCATCAGTAAGATAAATATATACATTACTTTGTAAGAATAAATATCTAAAGTAAATTCAGATGTAGCAGGAGAAGAAGCAAGCTTAAAAGCTCCTCCATATTTATCTTTAATTGGGTTTTCTAAACATTAATTTGAATACTTAAAATACTGAGAATATAATCAAATCATGTATCACATTGTGCTGCTTAAGTCTTTTTCAATTTATCCATTAATCTAGTCCACCAGCCATGCATTTCACAAGATTTTATTGAGTGTCTCAATAATGCCATTGCCATGTACAAGGCAGATTCAAAACTGTAGAGAAACACTTCATAGAAAAGTAATTTATGTGAACTAAAAGATGATGCTGCATTTAAGTATCCATCTGAAAGCCATGACTTCCTACTTCAGTGATCCAAAAGTGAAGATAAAATGAGGAATTCTCACAGTTAAGAAAAATTAAAATGTGACTAACCATGCAAAAAATGCAGGTATAGTTTCTGACCAAAAGCTGTGTACAATCGTCCCCTAACCCTCTCTGTCTAAGGATTACTGAAGTCCACAGAGTGTGGTTTCAGAGCATATACAATTTCAACCTAGAAGGAGCATCATTCCCTCATATGCATCTCTTCAAGCCCCTAGTCAGACCCAGAAAGGAAGAGTGAGATATCTGAAGTACGTCAAGTAGAGAATATTTTTATGACACTGAGATTTTTAAAGTATTTAAGGCCGACTGCTTCAATAGAGTGAAAAATAGCACAAGTAAAATATTATCTTTCTTACTAGAAAAAATTGCTTTAATTCTTGTTCCTTTCTTTGTATTATGGGAACAGATTCCACCTCTCTCTCTCTCTTTCTTTCCCTCCGCTTCCCCTCTGTTCTCTTTCTCATAAGGAGCTACTTAGTCTTTACCTCTTACTCATAGGTACTATCATCCAAACTGTCCGCAAAAGTCTATTCTCAGCAACGTGACACTTTCCCCCGCAACCTTATAACATTTATCTATGACAATATATTTTCAAGTGGTGAATTAGCTCCCGGGGTTGTCAACACAAACGCAGAGAAAAGGAAGCTGTCATTCTTTTTAAATGAAGGGAAGTCTCACACATCATTCCTAAAGTAGGGTCTTCTCTTGGTGGGCGCTCAGTCCCTAGCACTCCATCACTTGCGAGCTGCTCAGCACAGGGTGTTCATCAAGGCAAGCCGATGCAATTGTTCGCTGGCAGTTTAAATGGGGCCGACTTGTCACAGGAGTGACAGCCTGGGCAATTGTTTGCCCTCTGGGAACAGGTGCAGGCAGGTTCAAATGAAACACATCCAAACACTAACAGCAAGATTCTTAATCATGTCAGTAAAAAGGATGTACCAGTGTCTAGGAAGCAGTGGTCACAATATGCCTTTTAGACTTTTGAAGATGAAATGCTGTCTGGCTTTTCAATAGGGTGTACCAAGGAATCTATTACGTCATTATCATTTTTAATACACATTTCTTGTTTGCCGGATGAAATCTCTAATTCTGATACTCTGCATGCTAAAGAGTATGTTTTTGAATAACACAGGGTCAGGTTATCAAAATAATGGGATGGAAAATAAAAGAGCCTGGAGGTGGAAGAAAGAAATGGTAATAAGCAATGAGATTTTTACTTCAGAAAAATGGCAAAGTTTAAATGTAAATATCAAGAATGCAAAGGAGCTCTTAAAAAGGATTGTTCAGAAATGTCATTACTGAAAGAAGAATAGTTAACCAGTTTAATTTTGGGCTGTTAAATGTCCAAACATTGTGGACTAGATTCTATATGTTCTGATAGTTTTCATTACATAACTATTTAAAATATTATGTATTCTATACCTATGTTATGCAGCTAACTCTATACAATGTTTTGAATAAAATTCCGATAATAATCACATAGTGTAAATGTAGCTAGATAGCATGGCACTGACAAAAGTATTTTAGGACTTTTAGTGTTAATCAAGTAATTCTTAATATTCACAAAATATCCTTTAGGAAACTGTATCTGTGAGAAATAACAAAAACAACACAGTCTTAGCTTTTGTAGTATAATTAATCTGTGTGTTATTAACTTGGGTGATTAATTTGAGGGGCAAAATTTAACACACATGAAACTGTAAGCGGAAAATGAATTATGGCATGATAGAGTTTCATAAAATAAAGAGCTCAGTGAAGGCTGTGGAAGTAGGAGAGTCTCATGGAAGAGGCGGGCAATGAACTGGAAATGAGCAACAGGCCGGGGAGTGGATCAATGGAAGAGAAAGGTAAATTTAGGTAAAATTAAAACTTTTCCATTTTATTTTCCTCTGTCTAGAAGCAAAACAAAACCCCAAAACAGAGGCTAAAAAATAGAATAAGATGAAGAGCTCAAGATAAATGCCTCTAAAATCTACATTCTTAAGGAAACAAAATCATTTTATTAGAGGGATTTGCATTAATTTTAGATAAGTAGATGTTGACTGATTTGGAAAAATGTTACATTGTTTTTCTCCAAAATCCAGGCTCTGAATTTTGTGTCTTGGTTCCACCACTTTCCAGCTGTGTGAATTACTTAATCTCATTATTTCCAAGTTTCTTTACTTGTAAAATGGAGGCAAAAAGTACCTGCTTTTTTAAAAGTTGTTTGAGATAAATCAGATAATTCACGTAAAATATTTAATACAGAGCTCAGCACAAAATAGAGTCTTATAAACAATACCTATAGGATACTTTCCTAAACATAGGATTCCAGTTATTTAAATGCAAGCAGCATTCAATGTTAAAGCTTACCCATCATTGTCAGCTATTCAATAATTACAGGTCTAAATGATTAAAGCTTTCCCTCCAAGTAAAATTCAAGTACTGCATATATCTTTGTCTGCTTGAACACAAAAAAAATTATTCTATCTTGGAAGAAATTCGTTTGATCCCAGGAAGGAAGTCAATTATGCAGTATAAAAATAATCCTCAGATGATCATATATTGAAATAATGTACTGACTCTTTATAAAATCAATAGATGACAATTCCTCACCATCATTGAAGAGGTAAAAAATTGAGTTCCTCTTTGTTTTGACTAGATTATATTTATACACAAGCACATTTTCAATCTTTTTCCAGGTTCAAATATAGTTTCTTTAAAATAGGATTCAGGTGACATCACTTTTCCATAGAATTCTTTTAACTTTTTCTATATCATATAAGAATATAAACTTAAATTCAACATTTACATTCAAAATGAGAAAAGAAACATATATTAGGCATGCCTAGAAATGTAAAATGAAAAGTACTGAGAAATTTAAAAGGCCTAATTTAAGACTTTACAAAAAAATTTTCAATGCCTGACTATTAATATACAGTAGCTCTTTCAACTGTAATTTAAATGGCAGCAAATCTTTTCAAATGTACTGAAAGTTAAAGTCATTCTAGTTTTTCACATTGTGTTTTTCACATTGCTTCACTCTTTGCTTTGACTATCGGAAAGTTCAGGATTAAAGTTTTAACTCAAGGGTAGTCATGATCCCCTGTGCAGCTCCTAGCAAAATTATCTTCTCTCTTGCTCTAAATAATTTCTGTTCTATATGTTATTGCCCTGTGTATGTCTGCATGAAATTTTAGGATAGGTTTTCTTAAATTCTTTCTTGAAGAGGACAAAGTGACAAACTATTTGCTCTTGTGATTACTTTATTACTTAATTTACTCTTATTTTGTATAATTCAAATATATTCCTTGAATTCAAACTTTTGATATTTTTCTACAGGAAAAAATTTGAGAGGTGAAAAATGGAGAAAATGAACAGCAATTCAAAAACTCATAATAATGTGACCTCATTGCTCTAGTCTAAAGCAAACTCCATAGACATACACACACTTAAATATAAGAGGCTATTATTATCACCAATAAAATGCCCAGAATGTACCAGGGAAGATATTTCATTTATTTACTAAGACCCACATACCCTTGGCCAAACATTTTCAAGGGATAAAACCAGAAATGGGTTCCTTCTTTGGATGTTATCTTGGTGACTTAACATGTTTTAAAAGATCTTAAAAATTCAAGATATGCCACAGATGATGAGGGTTTTTTATCTACCTGAAATATTATGTATTTTTCCTATGAAATTCAGAGTCATTTTAGGCTTGAATATTGTAAAGGGGAAATTTTATCAATCTTTCCATAAACTGATATACCTGTATCTTGTGTTCAAAGTAAATTAAAAAAAATGAGCATAAATAAGGGAGAAATTTTCAACTTTCCTTTAATTGAATAGGAATCACTTTTCATTTTCCGAAGCCAAGAGAAATGGTCTATATGTGTGTGTATATAAGAGAATATTGAAATTTTTTTTAATGAGGTAACTTCTAAGTAAACAGGAGATGTGTCACTACAACTTTTACCTGACACCTTGCTGAAAAATCCCAGCAAATTAAAGAGAAAGGATTCCATAATGGGTATCTATGGAAGATAGGTTGACCAGCATCTTCTGGTAAGGGTACCACGTTCTAAACAGTCTTAAAAGAGGATTATCTCATTAAATATAAGGGTAAGTACACTTGCTAAACAGCCTATGTCACATGATAAGCTAAACAACTTGCCTTGTTTATCATCTTCCAGTTCACTCTCCGAGCACCCATCACCCTCATCTTTCACACTGTCATCAGCATCTGCTGCCTTCCACAAAGAGGTTTCACTTTCCCTTTCAGGGTCTAAATGATCTTTTTCATCATCTGAGGGTGACTTTGACATTTCATTCATTTGATCATCAGCCTGTCCTTCTTCATTAGCTTTCTCATCTTGTTTCTCCTCGTCTGCTTCAAAATCTTCTTCATATTCTGAGAAAAGAAAATTTCCACTATGAGAATGAAAATAGAATCCCTAATACTGAGCCCATTTCACTTTAATGAGGACTTTGACTCCATTATCCTCTGCTCTCTGGGCCTTTCTTTACTTCTTTTTCACACAATTAGTGAACATGGAAAACTAATAGCAAATGATCAAAGAGAGCAATCAGTTACATATACAAGAGCACTAAAGAAATGAAGCTCCAAATGACAAGCCTGAAACCTAATAAAAGCTCATTTACAAATGGACATCGTCATCTACAATAACCAAAATGGACAAGAGAAGAACTTGATAGAAAACAATAAATTAGAAATAAATTAAAAATGAAGAGAACAGGATTATAATAATGAAAGTTAATTTGGAGATCCAGTGAGGTCATATTTTATAGGAAGAATGTTCAAAATATTTGGATATCAAGTTAATGAATAGTGAAGTAGAAAAATTCAATTAATCAAGCCCAAAGGCCCTGAGAAGTAACACTGTGAATAGTAAATTCTTTGAGAGCAGCAAATGGACATCAAAAAGGCATTATGAAGGATTCTATACCTGGGCTAGAACTGAAATCATATGCATTATTCATTACTACAATCAATAAAATAATTACATTCCAAGGATAAAAATTCTTATAAAATAGAATATTCCTGTCACAATCATGAATTTGCTTCATTCCCTACAGAAGTGTAACACATCTGCAGCAGGAAAAGGAATCTGTCACATCAGATAAACGCCATCTGTCCCCTGTGGTTATAATTTTTCACCTTTCATATTTAATTATTCCCCTTTTTCTTCCACTAAAAACTAAAAATCTTGAAGTGACAACATGCCAAGGATAGAGAGCAAAAGGATTTCATGCAGAACCAATTAAGCAAATAAACAATTATCTTTAAAATAAAGATTACAGGGAAAATAAAGTTTTCCCTTTTTCTGTGTTTTAGTTATTAGATAGTCTGGTTTCTTCTCCAGTGGTGGGGGTCTCTTGGGTAATTACTTGAGAGTGGTCCACTCTGCCACAATGAGAGAAACTTAATTCAGAAACGCATGCCCTATGCATATGTAGAAAGCTCTTTTAATGCAGAGAAGGTACGAGGGTCATGTTAGAAGAAAAGTGAAATCAAAAACTGTAACAAAAAAGCAAACAAAGAGAACTCGTGAGAATATTTTCATGAAAGAGAGTTAATATGTAGAAAGAGAAATGCTAATTATCAGTAGGACAAAATTATAAAATAAGAAGGAAGATGAAAAATTTAGTTTATATTGCATAATGCAAACAGAAAGTACTAATAAAAACAAATACCTTGATTCAAATATTTCAGGCCAAGTAAGAGGATAGCTCCTCACTTGGTCCAGCAAGGTTCTCTTTATTGAGAACTTCCCATGTGGAAGAGGATAAAATTGCAAGATAAAAGACATTACCGTAGCCTCTCAACAGATCTCCAATTTTTGTAGAGGAAATAAGACATAGATACACAAGAAATACTGTACTCATATGTGAATAGTTTTTATACATGACCCTCAGTAAGTTTAGTTTTAACACTATTGGGCTTGATTGCTGTAGACTTTTATATAGGACCCTTGATTAATAATGTGAAATAATGTCAAATAAGTGGAATAGAGTCAAATAAGAGAGGAAAGTCATTCGAAGATTGTGGAAGACTTCCTAGGGAGTAGCTGAAGTTAGCCACAGAACTCACACACACAGAGAAACACATCAGAAACAGATATATGCTGCTGGCCATAGGATAAGCAGGGACAGATAGTACATGAATAAGTTGCTTCAATTTCATCAACTATTACAGAGTGGTGAAATAGGGTTTTGGAGTCACACTGTCATGTGTCCAAGTACCAGTTAAACACAGCTGTGTGACCTCAGTCAATTTGCTGAACATCTTAAAGTTTGAGTTTCTTCATTTATGGTATGAGTGGTACCTGCCTCACAAAACTGGGGAATATTAAAAGCAACAATGCTTAAAATGTGCTTAGTATAGTGCCAAGGAAAGTAGATACCTAACAAATATTGTTTTGTTTTAGTTGCTAAGTTGTGTCCGATTCTTTTGTGACTCCATGGACTGGAGCCTGCCAGGCTCCTCTGTCCATGGGATTTCCCAGGCAAGAATATTGGAATGAGTTGTCATCTCCTTCTCCAGGGGATCTTGCCCACCCAGGGATCAAACCCTGGTCTCCTGCACTGTCAGGGGGGTTCTTTACCACTGAGACCTCAGGGAAGCCCAAATAAATATTAGAGATTAGTAGTAATTGTGATTGACTGGGGAGTGGAGGGAGTTGGTAGTAGAGCAGGAGAAATCACACACGATATGTGCTATATTGACAGCAATGCACTTTAATGGTGGCACCTGATTAAAATGAGAAAAGTACAGTGTCCACAATTAGGACACAATTGCAGTTATATTATTGAAGCAGAGGAAAAATCCCTGCATCCTGTTTGGCAGGAGCTTCAGTGCTTTCTCTCAAATAGGAAATTCAAGGCTGCCCCAGCTCTGTTCTATCATCACAGTTAAATACCAGTCTTCTATTAACCAGGAGCTCTACATTATCTCAGAGCTCAAAACAACTCCTTCATCTATCTACTCATGTTTTCAGTATGAATGAACTAGTGGTATGCTTTCTGGATCCCTTTTCATAATTTCTTCTGTTTCCCCATTTCATCTTTATTCTCCCAGAGAATGTAATTAGGTTGTTGTTTACCATCCCCACTAATGAGGAAGTAAGTCAGTGCAAGGTCAACATCAATCCAGCCACGACTCTGCCTGGCTGACCTCCACACAGGCTTCTTGCTGCCCTGACCATCAGTGACTGTTTTACAGAGAGCTGAAGACTTCATCAGCTTTTTCTTCTTTCTTTTAAAAGGAAATCAGCATTTAAAATCCATTAGAGAGATCTTGAGAAAAGCTGTATTACAGGCATAAAGTATGCTACTCATTGTACCATTTTGGTTTAAGAAAACAAGAACAGAAATTGAACATAGCCCAAATAAACATACCTATATGTCCTGAAATAGATGGGGAAAAAACGGAAACAGTGACAGACTTTATTTTCTTAGGCTCCAAAATCAGTGCAGACAGTGACTGCACAATGAAATTAAAAGACACTTGCTCCTTGGAAGAAAAGCTATGACAGACCTAGACAGTGTATTAAAAAAGCAGAAACATCACCTTGCCGAAAAAGGTCCATATAGTCAAAGCTATTGTTTTGCCAGTAGTCATGTACGGATGTGAGAGTTGGACCATAAAGAAGGCTGAGCTCTAAAGAATTGATGTTTTCGAACTGTGGTGCTAGAGAAGACTCTTGAGAGTTCCTTGGACTGCAAGGAGATCCAACCAGTCCATCCCAAAGGAAATCAACCCTGAATATTCATTGGAGTCCACTTACTGGGTGTTAAAGGTAGCGGAGTATGCCACCGCACACTATGCCACTTGGGCATAAGGCAACTGAGAAGTTGTAAATAGAAGAGCTCTCAGCCCTCATCCTATTTCCCTAAAAGCAAGGCATAAATTTTACTCTTAATTTATTTTTTTTAAACTGTGCTGGGTCTTCCTTGCTGTGTGAGGGCTTTCCCTGGTTGCCAAGAACAGGGGCTACTCTCTACTTGTGGTGTACAGACTTCTCACTGCAGTAGCATCTCTTATTGTAGAGCAAGGGCTCTAGAGTACATAGCTTCAGTAGTTGTGGTGCACAGGCTTAGCTGCCCCTGGTAGCATTTGGGGTCTTCCTGGACCAGGGATCAAACCATGTACCCTACATTGGAAAGTGGCTTCTTAACCACTGGACCACCAGGGAAGTCCTAGGACATAAATTTTTGAAGGTGTCTCCCCTTTCCTCTCTCCCAGGAAGGACAGAAGTTAATCCTAGGAGGCAACTCTGATCCCTAACAGCCCAGAGATGGCACCAAAGAAATCAACACAAACTTCACTGAAACTAGCCCTTAGATAACGTTAGTTTCCACATAATATTTGCCTTCCCACAATTCGCTGTCCCTGGAAGCTCAATCCTTTTCCTTTGCCTTGTCACTTCTTGAAAAAATGTATTATTCTTCTATTAGATGCCATATAAGCCCAAGTTCTAACCACCACTTTGAGTTACTCAGATTTGAGTGCTCCCATCCATATGCACGATGCACTGCTAACAAACTTCTCTTTGTTTTCCCTTTTTAATCTGTTGGTTTTATTTACATGGACACAGCCAATGAACCTAAGATGGGTAGAGGGAAAGTCATTTTTCTTTCCTACAGTATGAATCTTAGCTCTGCTACTTTCTCTCTGTATGTCTGAGCCTTATTTTCTTAAAATGGAGAGAGTAATAATATCTACTACATCAAAGGAATGCTATGACAAACCTAGACAGTGTATTAAAAAGCAGAGACATCACTTTGCAGAAAAGATCCATATAGTCAAAGCTTTGGTTTTTCTCATAGTCATGTACAGATATGAGAGTTAGACCATAAAGGAGGCTGAAATGTCTTAGAATTGATGCTTTTGAACTGTAGTGATGGAAAAGACTCTTGAGAGTTCCTTGGACAGCAAGGAGATAAAACCAGTCAATCCTAAAGTAAATCAACCATGAATATTTATTGGAAGGTCTGATGCTAAAGTTGAAGTGCCAATACTTTGGCCACCTGATGGAAAAGACCCTGATGCTGGGAAAGATGGAGGACAAGAGGAGACAAGGAGACAGAAAATGAGATGGTTTGATGGCATCACTGACTCAATGGGCATGAGTTTGAGCAAATTCTGGGAGATAGTGAAGGACAGGAAAGCTTGGCATGCTGCAGTTAATAGGGTTGCAAAGAGTCAGACATGACTTAGTGACTGAACAACAGCAACAACATCAAAAGATGAGGATGTGTGTGTATATATATATAAGGTAAGGAGATATATATATGCACACATATATATGTGTGTATGTATATGTTTATAGGGGAAAGAAAGGAGGAGAAAGAGTCAGAGCAGGAGGATGAGGAGGAAGAAGATGAAGAGGAAGGAGGAGAAGAGGGAAGGGGAGGGGAGAAGAGGGAAGACAAGGGAAGAAAAAATAAAAAAACAAGAAAGGCAGACAGGCTCCAGGACCCCAGGCCTATATTTTCAAATGTTTTCAGTTATGGAATATTCTTTCATTGTATAATCATATAGGCTGTGCCTTCCTGATGCCAAAGCATCAATTTCATCAGAGCAAATACATCAGTTCAGTTCAGTTCAGTCGCTCAGTTGTGTCCAACTCTTTGTGACCCCATGGACTGCAGCACACCAGGCTTCCCTGTCCATCGGCAACTCCTGGAATTTACTCAAACTCATGTCCATTGAGTCAGTGATGCCATCCAACCATCTCATCCTCTATCGTCCCCTTCTCCTCCTGCCTTCAATCTTTCCCAGCATCAGGGTCTTTTCAAATGAGTCAGTTCTTCACATCAGGTGGCCAAAGTATTGGAGTTGCAGCTTCAGCATCAGTCCTTCCAATGAATATCAGGACTAATTTCCTTTAGGATGGACTGGTTGGATCTCCTTGCAGTCCAAGGGACTCTCAAAAGTCTTCTCCAACACCACAGTTCAAAACATCAGATACTGAAAAAAATAGGCAAAATTCTGGTCTCTCCCTGCAGAAGTGAAAGGAGCCTCTGCCCACACAGATACAAACTCTTCCCTGCCTCCCCTACAAGCACCTCCAACCTCCTGGAGTTAGGCAGCCCTCCTTTAAGACAGCTCACATGAAGTGAAAGTGAAAGTTGCTCAGTCGTGTCTGATTCTTTGCAACCCCACGGACTGTACAGTTCATGGAATTCTCCAGGCCAGAATACTGGAGTGGGTAGCCTTTCCCTTCTCCAGGGGATCTTCCCAACCCAGGGGTAGAACCCAGGTCTCCCACATTGCAGCAGATTCTTTACCAGCTGAGCCCAACTCAACAAGGGAAGCCCAATTCACATAGAACTCTTTGCAAAACAGTGGAGGAAGGTGATCAGGGAAGAGTCCTCCTTGCAACAGAGTTGCCTGAGGATCAAAACTGAGTAACAACATTTAATGGATATTTTTGCAAATTTTCATAATTACATTCTAAAGACTTCAACAAAACAACAGCAACAACAAAAGAAAACAGTGCCATGCATTACCGTATTTAAATATGTTTTCTTGGTCATCTTCCCAGACACCTTGCCCTGGTTTTTCTTTACATTCCATTTCTTCAACAGCAGTTCTCACTTCACTGAGCCCTGCGTGTAGTTCTTGAGCTGAAAAAATGACTGAAGCTGAGGCTTTGGTCCCCTCCATATCTCTCCTTCTTGGTATCGGGTATTCTCTATCCTTCCTCAGTTTCCCCTCACCCTTCTTCTGTCCCTCTCTTTTCTCAGTGTTCTTTTCTTTCCTGGGTTTTGGAGAAGTTGTTTTTTTGTCAAGGCCCATTGCAATAATACACCTAGGAAAAACATTAACATAAAGCGTGATTAAACTTTATACACAGCAGAACCACAAAGATCTTTAAACTACTTCTCTTAACCCAGTAAGAAATCTTACAAGAAACATATTTATCATAGTGCACATAGTTAATTACAAATTAACTACTTTTTCCTTATTAATATAACAATCTTGTAAGTAAACACAAAAAATTCTTAGTTTTGCCTACAATAATAAACAAGAAAAGGAAGCAACTTAATAACTAAGAATTATAGTCTCAAACTAAGCTTTGTGCCTTAAAAGTATATTTTTGGCTCTAGAGCAGAGTCAGGTAGGGAGATAGATAGATAGATATTTAAGTCTTTAAATTAGAATTATGTGACAAATGGACATTCAGGTTTCTCAGTAAAAGGAAGCTGAGATAAAAGTTATCAGAAGACGTCATTCAGTCTTTGATAATTTATTATTCCAACATCACAATCAAAAAAAGACTTACATATAAGGTTGAATCTAAATAATTGATTTATTTTTTTAAGAAACACAGTCAAATATTTTTGCACCCTTTACAGACTGGTTCCAAATAGGAAAAGGAGTACGTCAAGGCTGTATATTGTCACCCTGCTTATTTAACTTCTATGCAGAGTACATCATGAGAAATGCTGGGCTGGAAGAAACACAAGCTGGAATCAAGATTGCCGGGAGAAATATCAATAACCTCAGATATGCGGATGACACCACCCTTATGGCAGAGAGTGAAGAAGAACTAAAGAGCCTCTTGATGAAGGTGAAAGAGGAGAGTGAAAAAGTTGGCTTAAAGCTCAATGTTCAGAAAACTAAGATCATGGCATCTGGTCCCATCACTTCATGGGAAATAGATGGGTAAACAGTGGAAACAGTGCCAGACTTTATTTTTTTGGGCTCCAGAATCACTGCTGATGGTGATTGCAGCCATGAAATTAAAAGACGCTTACTCCTTGGAAGGAAGGTTATGGCCAACCTAGATAGCATATTTAAAAGCAGAGACATTACTTTGCCAACAAAAGTCTGTCTAGTCAAGGCTATGGTTTTTCCAGTGGTCATGTATGGATGTAAGAGATGGACGGTGAAGAAAGCTGAGTGCTGAAGAATTGATGCTTTTGAACTGTGGTGTTGGAGAAGACTCTTGAGAGTCCCTTGGACTGCAAGGAGATCCAATCAATCCATCCTAAAAGAGATCAACCCTGGATGTTCATTGGAAGGACTGATGTTGAAGCTGAAACTCCAATACTTTGGCCACCTCATGCGAAGGGTTGACTCATTGGAAAAGACCCTAATGCTGGGTAGGATTGGGGGCAGAAGGAGAAGGGGATGACAGAGGATGAGATGGTTGGATGGCATAACCGACTCGATGGACATGGGTTTGGGTGGACTCCGGGAGTTGGTGATGGACAGAGAGGCCTGGTGTGCTGCAATTCATGGGGTCGCAAAGAGTCGGACATGACTGAGCGACTGAACTGAACTGAACTGAAACAAACACTTCAGGAGCCTGAATGCTTATTGTAATAGAATTGTCATCACTACTTTTAGAATGGTCTTTTGAAGCCTGTGGGCTTCCCTGGTGGCTCAGACAATAAAGAATCTGCCTGCAAAGCAGGAGACCTGGGTTCCAATCCCTGGGTCAAGAAGATCCTCTGGAGAAGGGAATGGTAACCCACTCCCGTATTCTTGCCTAGAGAATTCCACGGACAGAGGAGCCTGGTGGGCTACAGTCCATGGGGTTGCAAAGAGACACAACTGAGCAAATAACACACAACAACTTTGAAACCTGTACCACAATCTTTTGTTGATTTTTGCTGGCAATAAGTTTTTGTGCTTTGAAAATGGCAGTAATCTCTAGAGGTCATATGGTCATTCAAATTCAAATCTGGTGAGTCAGCAGATGATATGAATGTATGAAGACATTAAAAAATATTTTAAAAAATCAGTTATAAAAAAAGTTAAGATCAATAAATTCTTCTATAGTTTTTTTCCTGTTTCTCAAGATAATATCAAAATAGGAATTGTAATGATGATAATACACATTAAAAAATATGATGACTATGATAACAATAAAAGTATCAAGCGCTCCTTCTGTGCCAATCTCTTTGCTAGGTACTTTGTATACATGATCTTATAGGATACATTCCCCTACAGACCAATTACTTAAGAATTATCATCATCACTTTACAAATGAGGAAACTGAGGCTTTAAGGGTTCCATGACTTGCCCAGGTTCACCCAGCAGGTTAGTGATGAAACTGGATTTCAGCTCAGGACTATTAGACTCCATCACCTCACACTGAAGTACACCCATATTAATAAATTACAGCTACAGTCTTCTCAGATGACTGCTGTGTACAGACAAATGTCTCACGGCTGAGCTTACCACCAGGGCAAGTACTCACACTCTCACCAGAGACTAACACAATATGGAGAAGTTTTTACCAAGGCCTAGAGACAATCTGTAACCCGAAAAAGGTACCTGGTAGTTACTGGTCTCCCTACTCCTCCTCTAGAACTTTACCCAGTCCCTTCTCTCCATGTCACACAACTCTTGGTGAACTGAGCCAGTTAGAGTGGGATTAGAATGTAGTCAAGACTTGTCAGTCCAGGAAGAATCAAAACAATATGTAAAAATCTGAAAATCGCTTCAGGGTGAATCAAAACTAATGTCAATCTCTTCAAATGAAGATTTCACTAAATTTCAGCCATCCCTAGACTAGCAGTAGCAAATATGAGGGCTTAGTTATATCACATATCCTTTCACTATCTCCCCATAAAATAAGGCTAAATGGATAGGCACTCAAAGTAACTATCAGGGGCTGTGAAAAATGGGATAATAAGAACACACTTACCTCACCCATATTAGCATGATAAATTAATTCTCAACTATAATGATGATATACTTAGCACATTGCTTTCCTTGGAATAAAGGTGTCATGAATCTTCAAAGACTATGATTACTAGCATTGCCTTCTGTTCAAGCTGTTCTTCCCTTATCAATGGCAACACCAAATCCATTGATTTGGAGCCTCTGATATGCTGTTACTTTTGGTTTATGTTGTGACTGTGTAGAGGCTTTGATGCCTCCCTACTGCCTGTGCAGACGTTTTATGGCCCATCTGCTTAAGGGAATTAGACAAACAAAGTGGGTAACATCTGTGCTCTCCTCGTCACTGACTACCTATTTGACTTCTGAGTATAATTTGAGGTGTTGATTCTGATTACTGAAGCTCAAAGCAGTATGCATTCTACTTGGTTAGGCAATTTTTCTTCCTGTGTTTCACTTTAGCAACTGAAAATAACTACCATGCCTCTTCAAAGAGGTCCCATGATTGAGGGATGGGTACCAGTGTGGAACCTCCACACTTCGGTAATGAACACTGCTGAACTTTTCTTGTTTTCTAAGGACCTCAAAACAGGTAATTCCAAATCACTTATTAAAAATAGAACTCCCTATTGTTTTAGTTGCCCTCCTTCTCATAATAAAAGTTCAAGGAACCAGTATTTTTTTAATGAATTAAAATGAACTTCATTTTTAGCAAACTGGGGGAAGGAAAGCACATCTCTCAAAATAACTAAAGAAAGGTATTATTATGGGTGTGACAAAAGTTACAGAATATTATAAGTGATATCAATCTCCTGAGGGATAGTTCTCAACTTTCATTGGAGTTCTGCAGTGTTTGTGCTTCTGGAATAAACAAAGTCATCTCAAGTAGAGCAGAGCCAAACAAGCGAGGCTGTAGCCCTTACTGGTCCATCCCTGCCCCATTTAAACCAATCTGCACGGAATTGACTTTCACCTGAGCTGCAGTAGGGACACATCAAATGACACCACATGTTCTACTTGGGACATTCACAGATTTCATTTGGAGAAATGATTATGAAGTTAACAAAACATTGAAAACCAATGTCCTATGAGAACTGTGCATTTTAGTTGAAGGTCAAGAGTTACCTGGAGTAACAGACAAATTCAGCCTTGGAGTACAAAACAAAGCAGGTCAAAGGCTAACAGAGTTTTGCCAAAAGAACGCACTGGTCATAGCAAACACCCTCTTCCAACAGCACAAGAGAAGACTCTACACATGGACATCACCAGATGGTCAACACTGAAATCAGAATGATTATCTTCTTTGCAGCCAAAGATGGAGAAGCTCTATACAGTCAGCAAAAATAAGACTGGGAGCTAACTGTGGCTCAGATCATGAACTCCTTATTGCCAAATTCAGACTTAAACTGAAGAAAGTAAGGAAAACCACTAGACCATTCAGGTATGACCTAAATCAAATCCCTTACAATTATATGGTGGAAGTGATAATGGCTCAGATGGTAAAGCATCTGACTACAATGTGGGAGATCCAGTTTCGATCCCTGGGTTGGGAAGATCCTCTGGAGAAGGAAATGGCAACCCACTCCAGTACTCTTGCCTGGAAAATCCCATGGACGGAGGAACATGGTAGGCTACAGTCCATGGGGTTGCAAAGAGTCGGACACGACTGAGCAACTTCACTTTCACTTTCAGTGACAAATAGATTCAAGGGATTAGATCTGAGAGACAGAGCGCCTGAAGAACTATTGACAGAGGTTCGTGACATTGTACAAGAGGCAGTGATCAAAACCATCCCCAAGAAAAAGAAATGCAAAAAGGCAAAATGGTTTTCTGACAAGGCCGTACAAAGGCCTTGAGAAAAGAAAAGATGCAAAAGGCAAAGGAGAACAGGAAAGATATACCCATTTGAATGCAGAGTTCCAAAGAATAGCAAGGAGAGATAAGAAAGCCTTCCTCTGTGATCAATGCAAAGAAAGAGAGGAAAACAATAGAATGGGAAAGACTAGAGATCTCTTCAAGAAAATCAGAGATACCAAGGGAACATTTCATGCAAAGATAGGCACAATAAAGGACAGAAATCTAATGGACCTAACAGAAGCAGAAGATATTAAGAGGTGGCAAGAATACACAAGAACTATGCAAAAAAGATCTTCAACCCAGATAACCATGATGGTGTGATCACTCACCTAGAGCCAGACATCCAGGAGTCTGAAGTCAAGTGGACCTTAGGAAGCATCACTATGAAAAAAGTTGGTGGAGGTGATAGAATTCCAGTTGAGTTACTTCAAATCCTAAAAGATGATGCTGTGAACATGCTGCACTCAATATGCCAGCAAATATGGAAAACTCAGCAGTGGCCACAGGACTGGAAAAGGTCTGTTTTCATTCTAATCCCAAAGAAAGGCACTGCCAAAGAATGCTCAAACTACTGCACAATTGCACTCATCTCACACGCTAGAAAAGTAATGCTCAAAATTCTCCAAGCCAGGCTTCAACAGTGTGTGAACCGTGAATGTTCCAGATGTTCAAGCTGGATTTAGAAAAGGCAGAGGAACCAGAGATCAAATTGCCAACATCCACTGGATCATCAAAAAAGCAAGACCGTTCCAGAAAAACATCTATTTCTGCTTTATTGACTATGCCAAAGCCTTTGACTGTGTAGATCACAACAAACTGTGGAAAATTCTTCAAGAGATGGGAACACCTGACCTGCCTCCTGAAAAATCTGTATGCAGGCGAAGAAGCAACAGTTGGAACTGGACATGGACCAAAAGACTGGTTCCAAATCAGGAAAGGAGTACATCAAGGTTGTATATTGTCACTCTGTTTATTTAACTTATATGCAGAGTACATCATAAGAAATGCTGGGCTGGATGAAGCACAAGCTGGAATCAAGATTGCTGGGAGAAATATCAATAACCTCAGATATACAGATGACACCACCCTTATGGCAGAAAGTGAAGAAGAATTAAAGAGCCACTTGATGAAAGTGAAAGAGGAGAGTAAAAACGTTGGCTTAAAACTCACCATTCAGAAAACTAAGATCATGGAATCTGGTCCCATCACTTCATGGCAAATAGATGTGTAAACAATGGAAACAGTGTCAGACTTTATTTTTTTGGTCTCCAAAATCTGTAGATGGTGACTGCAGCCATGAAATTAAAAGACGCTTGCTCTTTGGAAGAAAAGCTATGACCAACCTAGACATCATATTTAAAAGCAGAGACATTTCTTCACCAACAGAGGTCCGTCTAGTCAAAGCCATGGTTTTTCCAGTAGTCATGTATGGATGTGAGAGTTGGAATATAAAGAAAGCAGAGCACTAAAGAATTCATGCTTTTGAACTGTGGTGTTGGAGAAGAGTCCCTTAAGAGTCCCTTGGACTGCAAGGAGATCCAACCAGTCCATCCTAAAGGAACCAGTCCTGAATATTCGTGGAAGGACTGATGCTGGAGCTGAAACTCCAATACTTTGGCCACCTGATGCAAAGAACTGACTCATTTGAAAAGACCCTGATGCTGGGAAAGATTGACGGCGGGAGAAGGGGATGACAGAGGATGAGATGGTTGGATGGCATCACTGACTCGATGGACATGAATCTGACTAGGTTCCGGGAGTTGGTGATGGACAGGGAAGCCTGACATGCTGCAGTCCATGGGATCGCAGAGTTGGACATGACTGAGTGAGTGAAGTGACTGACTGAATAGACTTTACTCTTAAATATCAAAACCATTTTATTTGTTGATGTTGTTCAGTCACTAAGTTGTTTCTGACTTTTTGAGACCTGATGGACTGCAGCATGCCAGGCTCCTCTATTAAACTATCTCCCGGAGTTTGCTCAGATTCATGTCCATTGAGTCGATGATGCTTTCTAACCATTTTATCCTCTCCCATGCCCTTCTCCTTTTGCATTCAATCTTTCCCAGCTTGAACATTTCAAAGAAAGAAGCTAGAGGAAACCAAGTGAACTCATATAAAGAATTGTACAGATGCTTGTAAGAATTGAATAGGAGAGCAGATGCCATCAATCTGATTTTGGTACCGATTATTAAACCTCCATAGAAAGTGTTTAGGACCAAACACTTTATAGCTTGGATTTATACAGCAATTCCCAGTGAGTGCTACGTGTTCACACATGAGTGATTGTATACAAACTTGTTAGCTTTCTTGCGAGTTAAACAGAAATGTGTTAAATGACTTGCCCACAAATATGGAGAATGCATGTTTGACTTGGAACAGAAAAGCAACTGCATGTATGTCCTATGTGCACCTCAGCATTCCTACTACTTGCCCTAGACCATTCACTGGGCCACGTGTACCTCTTCTCTCACCTATAAATTCCAGATTCTTCCTCCCTTAGCCTTAACCTCGGCTGATGAATTCTTATTTGACCAGAAAATAGAAACAATCAGCAGAGAACTTCCAGGTGGTCCAAAAACATCCACCAATATACATCTCTCTCTGCCCTACAGCCATCTTTCTTCATGTTACTTCATCTAAGGCTAATACCTCCATTTGAGCCCCAGACCCCATCTCTTCTCATCTACTCAAGCACTAAATATCTCCCTCTATATCATGCCTGATCAATGCTTTCCTTTCCTCAGGTATTAATCCTATTGTTTCCTATTCTAACTACCTAACATTGTGTGACATTATCTATCAGCTTTTAACCATATTATAACATCTCCAATCTTAAAAAATAATAAGCCCCTCTTGGGCCCCTCCATCTTCCCTCCTGGCTGCCACCCAATTTCCATCCTTCAGAGCAAAACTCTTTAATAAGAGCTCTCTATAATCTCTGGCCTCAGCTCTTCTCCAACTGTGTATTAAACCCACTCCAATCCAAAGTGCATTCCTACCACTCCTTTATAGCAACTTGTGTCAAGATCACCAATAACCAACACATTACCAAATCATGCTCATTCCAGAGTTTTCACTATGCTTCACCTAGCCACACCTTGGACCCAGTTGATCATGCCTAATTCTTTAAATATTTTGTTCATTTCCAGGACATTGCTTTCTCCAGGTTCTCTGTCTAATCATTGGCCTTCCTTCCCTAGGCTTTTTTCCTGGTTCCTCTTTATCTTCCTTCCCTTTGAATCAAAGTGGCAAGAGCTCATTACTCAGACATCTTCTCTTACTGCCTTCCATTCTTAAGCAGATTTATCCCATCTTATGACTTTAAATGCCATCCATATGTAAACCATTCTCAAATTTACATCTCCAGCCTGGACATCTCACCAGCCGCAAGATTAACTGATCCTACTACTTATTCAACATTTCTACTTGCACATCTCATAGATGTCTCCAACTCAATGTATTCAAAACCAAAATGCCTTCCTTCCACTCCCAAACCTACATCTTCCACAGTCTTTCCTTTGTTAACTGGGCATCTTTCGAGTTGTTCAGGCTAAAAACTTTTCAATTACTCTGACTCGACTCTTTATCTTATGCCCTGCATCCAGTCCATCAATAAATCCTATAAACCCTACCTTCAAAATTCATCTAGAACCTAATTTCTTATAATTCTTTCCACCATTCTCTTGCCTCTGGATTAAAGTAGTTTCCACCATTTCCCCACCCTCCCTAGTTTATTTTTCCCATAAGAGCTACTGTCAGATCATGACAGGCCATTGCTCAAAACCTACCTTAGAGGCTTCCCATCCCCCTCAGAATAAAAGTCAAAGTCTTTGCAGTGACCATAGGACTCTGCATGACTTGACCCCACTGTCTCTCTGACCTCATCTTCTATCACTGTCCCATTCCTCATTTGTGCTCTGACCACGCAAATTTACATACACCAAGCATCATCCTGTCTCACACCCTTTGTCTATGCTTTTTCTCTACCTGAAAACCTATTTGAAAAAGGGAACATTTTTTCTGGTTTCTGCTTGAAAGACATCAAAGAGACCTTTACTATCCATCCTACATAATAGAATACTGCCTTCTGACCCTTTTACCCCTTGCCATTCCTTTTATCTCCCTTACCTTATCTTGTGTTTATCATTTTTATTACCATCTCATATATATTAAAAGAAAGACTGCACCAAAGAATTGCTGTCTTCGAAGAACTGTGGTGCTGGAGAAGACTCCCGAGAGCTCCTTGGACAGCAAGAAGATCAAACCAGTCGATCTTAAAGGAAATCAACCTTGAATATTCTTGAAATCAGTCCTTGAAAGGACTGATGTTAAAGCTGAAGTTCCACTATTTTGGTCACCTGATGCAAACAGCTGACTCATTGGAAAAGTCCCTGATTCAGGGAAAGATTGAGAGCAGAAGGAGAAGTGGGCATCAGAGGATGAGATGACTGGATGGCATCACCAATGCAATGGACAT
The DNA here is from genome assembly GCF_054371585.1 of Giraffa tippelskirchi. Lineage (NCBI taxonomy): Eukaryota > Metazoa > Chordata > Mammalia > Artiodactyla > Giraffidae > Giraffa > Giraffa tippelskirchi. The sequence continues at coordinate 146,255,172 of NC_137279.1, read as the reverse complement.
GAACTTGGGCAAACTCCAGGAGGTGGTGAGGGACAGAGATGCTTGGCATGCTGCAGTCCATGGTGTTGCAGAGAGTCAGACATGACTGGATGACTGAACAACATACATTAATTGGTTGGTGTACTATTGGTATATTGGCATTGATTTATTGGTATATTACTTGCACTTCCCCAATTAGAAGGCACTCCATGGGTCAGATTCTTTAGTTGGTTTACTCCCATGTTCTATCTTGGCACAGAATCAATTAATTCTCCATGAGTACTTTCAGGAGAAAGTTAAACAAAGCCTGCAAGAAAATCTACTGATCTCAAACAGAATGTCCAACATGAAAACTGATAAATAGTAGTCACAACTGACCTTTTTACATGTATTTTTTTATGCCTGAGATTGAAACTAGTGGCATGAAAGTGATCATTGGGCTACACAATAATGTAGGCATACCTCTAATATACATAACCTATAATATCCAATTGTATAAGCTGGATGCTTGACACACGCTCTGGAGCTCAGCCCAAAATCAATTACTACGAGGAATGATGTAGGAAAAAACCTCCCTCTTTCCCTTTAGAAACAGAACTTAAGCATCACAAGGAAAGGAAGAGGTAGAAAAGAAATAGAATTTGAAACACCACCAGCTTTTATCCCCACTATATAACACAACAGAAAATCTACTTTTCATCTTATAATTTTAAATACAACACATAGGATTATGATAAACAACCTTAACCTTAGATATTTTAGGCTCATCTACATTAATATGATTCTTAACAAATTGTGCTGAGAAATACATCAGTAAAAGCATACAAAGGAGCATGTAGCAAAACTTGCTCTCTACCAAAGGATATTTGTTTCCATACTTGTAACAAGGAGATGATCTCTCGACACACACAAACCCGAAGTAGCCTCGTTTGCCTCCAAGTCTGGAACCTTTTCGATGCTTATATTCACAGCAGGAGCTTAACCTGTTCACCTGTATCCCATTCAGGAAAAAGGTGAGGCTGAAGGGAAAACCTTGGTGCCTTTTGGAAATAAACTGAAAGGTCTCTGGAATTTAAAAAGGAAATACATTAGTGAAAGCAACTGACCTTGAACTAACGTGTTCTAAATCATATTTTTCTGGTAGATAAGTACAATATTATTTTCTAGATCTCCTTTTGTTTTACTGAGGACAATTTTTAATCACAAAAATACATTCTATTACTTATATATATAGTATAACAATACTACAAGGTGTTATAAAACTCTTTGACTTGTAATAAAATAATAAAACCTAAAATTATATGAACACTTAATATGGCCAGACATTATGCTTGATTACTTTGGATGTATTATTTCTAGACAACCATATGGAGTGTAGATATTACCATCATTAGTTTCTATAATGCAGAAATTTAAGTTTAGATGGATTCAGTAATTTAGCCAAGATCATACAGTAAGTGGGAGAGTCAGTGTTTGAATCCAAACACCTCTCTGGACTCCACACCTCTATCTTGCTATGCTATCTACCAATAAAGCACATAACGAAAGGTGACTATTAGCTCAGTAATGCTTCTATATGACTATCTTTTAATTCAGTAGTGTTTTTAAATAAATTTATTTTTTAACTGTGACTCAAAACATCCTGATACATATATGGATGAGGCAGAATCATTCTATCTTCAGTTCATTTTTGGTTCTGCCTAGATTTGAGATCCCTTCTTGATCCCCCACCCACCCAAAAGTCTCACCAATAAATTAAGCACCACTGCTTGTAATTAACAGGTTTTAATCATTCCATGTCTCTATAATGCTCTTTGAAGAAGTCTCACCCTAGACATTCCAAAACCCAATTCTGAGAAATCTTATTCTACAGAGTGACTCAGAAATATACTTTTCATGATACTTCTAATGTCACTTCCTATAAAATAAGCCTCCATGCACTATTCCACTCCTACCAGTAATAGGCTTGATAATTTCTGTTTCTCTTTTGCAATATTTCCTACTGTTGTGCTTCCAAAATATATTAAAATATGGCTACACCAGTGGCCTTCAAGTTTTAGTGTGCTTGAGAACCACCTGAAAAGCTTATGAAAACATAGATTTCTGGGCCTCACCCCAGAGTTTCTGATTCTACAGGGCCCAAGAATTTGCATTTCCATCAAGTTGCCATGTGATGATTATGTTGCTGGCCCAGGGACCACACTCTGAGAACTTTAGTCTAAATGTTTATTACCCTATGTGTTTGTGAAATCCATGAGTTTAAACTGGTCTAACTTATCTTCATTTCTTCAGATCTCAGGACAACAGCAGAAGGGGCTTCCAATAAATAATTATGAATCATCATTTATTATTTTAACCTATTCTTTCATAGTCATCTATAAATACTGTATTTATATCACATTGCTGCTGCTGCTGCTGCTAAGTCGCATCAGTTGTGTCCGACCCTGTGTGACCCCATAGACAGCAGCCCACCAGGCTCCCCAATCCCTGGGATTCTCCAGGCAAGAACACTGGAGTGGGTTGCCATTTCCTTCTCCAATGTATGAAAGTGAAAAGTGAAAGTGAAGTCGCTCAGTTGTGTCTGACTCTCAGTGACCCCATGGACTGCAGCCTCCCAGGCTCCTCTGTCCATGGGATTTTCCAGGCAAGAGTACTGGAGTGGGGTGCCATTGCCTTCTCCTTATATCACATTATGTCCTTAAAAAAATCTAAGTCAGATGCAACTTGTACTAAAGAATGCGCATGTACTCAGTTGCTCAGTCATGTCCAACTCTTTGCGACCCCAAGGACTATAGCCCACAGGCCTCCTCTCTTCATGAGATTACCCAGGCAAGAATACCGGAGTGGGATGCCATTTCCTCCTCCAGGGGATTTTCCCAACTCAGGGATCAAACCCACATCTCTTGTGTCTCCTTCATTGGCAGGTAGATTCTTTACCATTAGAACTACCTGGAAGCCCTCTAGCAGGGAAGAACATGACATAAGTAAACTGCACTTTCACTGTCAGTGGAGGATGACTTGATTTGGAGAAAAAAAAACTAAAAAACTTTGGTCAGTGGCATTATGAGTAATAATCTACAATCTCAGAAGCAAATTAACAGGGAAGGTCAGAGGTTCTTCCAACCATGAGATTGTAGTTCTAATTAGAGCAAGCAACAGGTCAGCAGACTAGCCAGAAATTTAACAGGGAGATACAGGCAATAAGGCAGTCACAGACACATTCAATAAGCTTTCCACACATCCCCAGCTAACTGGAAGTGGCATGGATTGAAGTAGGCCCAACCTATTGACACATCCCTGTCCTACTGGGAGCTAGCACCTGTGTACAAAGGAAATATGAGAGCCTGGTGGAAAATAAAAGTTGAAACTGACCTGAAAACTGTCTGAACTTTGAATGTACTCCTGAACCCACTATGGTGGATTGAATACTGCCCTCCAAAAATTCATGAATACTCAGAACTTCAGAATGTGACCTTATTCTGAGATAGGGTCTTTGTAGATATAATCAGGGAAGGCTCTAGGTGAGATTATCCAAAATTTGTATTGTCCTAAATCCACACATACACACACACACACATAAAGATACACAGAGAAGAATTACATGTGAGGATAGAAGCACAGGTTGAAGTGATGGAGCTACATGCCATAAAATACCAAGGATTTTGCTAAGGATCACCAGATGTTGGAAGAGGCAAAGAAAGATTCTCCCCTTAAGGTTTTAGAGGGGACATGGCCCTGCTAAGACCTTAATTTTAGACTTCTGGCCTCCAGAACCACAAGACAATAAATTTCTGTTGTTTTAAGCCACCAAATTTAGGGGCATTTTCTATGTCAGCTCCAGGAAACTAATAAATCTACAAAGCGATCCATTGGCAGAAGACAGAGGGTATACTGGCTCAAAGTGTTTGACTACAACCTCTGATAAATCATTGGATGATCACTAAACTATGAAAATACAGAGACAAGCCTAAGAGATTAGCCTAAAAAATATAAACAAAATTAAAAATAATCAGAGCAGAGACGTTAATGGCTATATACCAAGGAAAGACGGCATGAACTTCAGATTCGTTCTAGATAAGCTACTAAACAACAACAAAACCAAGAATAACTTTCCAGAGGGAAAGTGGAATTCAGAATCCACAGCTGCTGTAATACATCATCTAAAATGTCGAGTTCTCAACAACAACAACAAAAAAATCTCAAAGATAAAAAGAAACGGGAAAGGGTGTGACCCATTCTCAAGAAGAGAAAGCCATCAAACCCACTCCTAGGACATGGCTCAAGAGAAATGGCAACTGATGTCTACACAGAAATCTTGTCTTTGTATATTCATTACAGCATGATTTATGATCGTCCCAAACTGGGAAAAGTGCAAGTGAAGTGAAGTCGCTCAGTCATGTCCAACTGCTTCTGACCGCATGGACTGTAGCCTATCCACGATATTTTCCAGGCAAGAATATTGGAGTGTGTTGCCATTTCCTTCTCCAGGGGATCTTCCCAACCCAGGGATCAAACCCAGGTCTCCTACATTGCAGGCAGACTCTTTACTGTCTGAGCCACCAGGGAATCCCACCAGGGAAACAGTACAAATGTCCACCAACTGGGTAAATGAATAAAATGTGGTAGATCCACGAAACAATATATTCAGTGCTATGAGAAGAGAGCAACTATTGATAGATGCTAAAATGGATGACTCTCAAAAATACTATATCTATGCCTGATTCATGTTGATGTATGGCAGAAACCAACACAGTATTGTAAAGCAATTATCCTCCAGCTTCCCAGGTGGCTCAGTGGTAAAGAATCCACCAGCCAACCCAGGAGACACAGGTTTGATCCCTGGGTCGGGAAGATCCCCTGGAGAAGGAGATGGCAACCCACTCCAGTATTCTTGCTGGGAAATTCCATGGACAGAGGAGCCCGGTGGGCTACAGTCTATGGGGTCGCAAAGAGTCAGACACAACTTAGTAACTAAACAACAACAAAAAATAAATTAATTAAATTTTAAAAAATTATATACAGTAAGTTTTAAAACCCCATATACTAACTGAAAGAAGCAAGATACAAAATCCTACCTATTGTATGATTTCATTTACAAGAAGTCCAGAGAAGGCAGACCTGTAGAACCTGAAAGCAGATCAGTGCTGCCCTGGGGCTGCCTATGAGAGTGAGGATTCATTGTCAAAGTGTGAGCACAAAGGAAAATGGTGATAATGACTGCAGAGCCCTATACAATTCCTAAATATCAGTGACTTGTCCACTTCACAGTGGATGAACTTTACGGAATGCAAGCTACACCTATTTTTAAATTTTTTTTAAAAATCAATAACAAGTAAAGGAAAAAAAAACAGTTAACCTAAGTCAAGGTACAATAAAATACTTCAATTTTAAGTACAGACCAAGAACCATGACCAATCAAGAGAGAGGGATAAAACAGAATAGAAGTCCGCTGAGAAAACTTCACAACCTTAATCTGAATCTTAAAAGATGGGGAAGATTTGAATTTAAAATACAATTTTGAATTTAAAATTCTTTGTCCTGTTAACAAAGAAAATAGCACAGGAAAAGATCAGATAACAGTGTGTGGTGGGGGTGGGGGGAAGAAGCAGGGGGACCAGTGAAGCAGCTGCTGTGTTTGTGAAGAAGTAGTGAGGGATGCACAAATAGTTACAACAGGATCAGGTCATGGAAATACAAGAAAATGGGGCAGAAAAGGGATTATAAGAGAGCCAGAAAAAGTTACTTTGTTCCTCATATCCACATGAACCCAGGAGGCCAACGTCTGCCTTATTTGAAAGGATGAATGGTAAATAAAACTGCTATGAAGAACTGTACTCTTTACAAGTAGCAAAAATATTCTGTGACTTCACCGGTGTACATAATACACAATCAATCTATGGCCTGATGTCTAAAATCAAACTGCAAGACATTATGAATCACTGTGATAATAAAAGATGTACTTGCTATGTTCCTAAATAATTAATTGTATTGTTATGCTCATCCAAAAGCAAGACAAATTAACAAATGCCACATTTTTAATGAGTTTACTGTTCCAAGCATAATGCTAAAGGCCCTTTTTCTTAAAGCAGAAATCTTCTAAAAACCTATTCACATTTCACTGAATCACACACAGCTTTGATTTGTAAAAGAGCAGATTCTTTTCAGTCCAGTTAAATTGCTAAGATTACTGAACTACAAGTCAACTTGAAGCCTGCAACTTTTTCAGTGTTGAACAATTACTTTCCTAGCAATCAAGGGCAAGCTGAGACAAAATTATTGTGTGGACAGGATTCAATTATTTAAGTCCCCATCCCATCCTATTATCTAAGATTGTCCAATGACATAACATAAAGTCAGTCCTAGGATCAATATGCATGCAAAATAACACTTAGCCAAGTAACACTCTCCAGTAACCTTTTGCAATCTTATCACAGAGTGTATATCATCTCCCAGAAAATCCTTCAGCCAACTTTTGTTCTTTTTTCAATTGTATGTACATTTTCCAGCAGTCAAAAAGCCATTATATATGAATTCATTATATATGAATTCTTGAATAAAGCGTGATCCAAGACCCAGGAAAAGTTTCATTATGTTAATTTCAATTTGAGGCTATAGCTAATTTTAGAAATTCTTCTAAATTAATGGTTGAAAATGATACTTTCAAAAAATAAGTGCAATCACTTATCATTAGGGGTTTCATAGCCCTCATGTTATGAAAATATTTGAAACCCTTTGCTACTGAGAATAGCTAACTGGGGCCGGATAGTATTTAGTACTAAACAAGGGTCCTGCACCTAGTGGCGGTGAGGGGTGGAATCAGCTCTCAACCCTGGTCAGAGCTGGGACTGTGACCTTGGGGAGGTCTGTACCTCTGATGCCTCTCATTTTTCTCATCTACAGAATAAAAGGAACGAATTCTCAAATGCTATGACAAAATAAAACAAAGTAAATTATATTTCAGGCAAGTACATAAAATGAGAAAAATAAATTTCTAGCATTATTTTTTTAAAGAAATTTTTTACACTTTTATAAAGAAAAATGTTTTTCATTATAAAACATAATAGTTCATTATATACTTTGATATGTATATAATTAATTATAATATATAATATTTTACTCTAATTTAAAACCAACATTCAAATGTTTATCCTTTCTTATATTGGAAAGTTTTCAATATTTTATCCCTAAATATGTATAGTTCTCTTTAAGTGCTTGAACTTTTTTAAGTTAATAGTCACTGTCTTTGTTTGATGAAGGAAATCAGAAAAGTCAAAAGTAACAAAAACATGTTTACTCCCAACTCCTCCCTTCAATATCTAAGTCTATGTCTAGATTACCCAAATATAAATATTTCTTTTAATCAGTAAAAACTCTATCACTTTCTAAAGAGTTTCATAAGCAAGGAAATAACAAATACAATCCTGTAACAACACTTCCTTTGAATTGCAGTTCCACAGAACTAAATAGTGACCAAAAAACACTTTGGTACAATATGTGAAATCCTATACTGGATATAAAAATTATCTTATGCTAACAAACATGGATTTATGATCAAAGGGAAATGAAAATGTAATAAAAGCATTTACCTAAATTCTGTACTGCATTATTTAGGTGTGGTCCACCCTGAATGTTACTGGATTTGTGATTTTATCTCAGTATACTTCTAAAGAACAAATTGCCAATCTAATATTTTTCTCTTAGAATAATGTATGATATAATTCACTATGGCAAGCCAAATAGTTAACTTGTAATTTGGGGGACAGTTATTCATGCAACATTTTAACGATCATATATCTATATCTCAAGATTAATCTGTTACTGGGTTAAATCACTCCAAATTCTTTCTTCCACAATCTGCAAGAGTAATTGCTGCTTCAGTTTCAATCATGGAGCAGTAAATCTGGATTTACTTTTAGGCAGCTGGTTTATAAGTCCCTGGATGTGCATAATTTCATAGAGTGATTGAAGTCATTTTGATATTATATCAACAATAGCTTATCTATAGCATCAACTGCAAGCAATTAAAAAATTCACATTTTATGTGTACCTTTTTCAAGTAGCTTGCCTGTGTAGACACAAAGGTTTTCTCCACCACAGTGCTGTTGATAAACTTTTATTTCATCTCGGAAATCTGGGTGATCATAAGCTAGGTGCACATTTTTCCCCAAATAGATCATTGTAATAGCCGCATTACTATGCACTGGTGTTTTATGAATCCTTCTTGAATCCTAGAATAAACAAAAAGGGGGACTTATTAACTAATCTCCTTCTAATCAGAGTGTGATGACATTGTAATACAAAAAATACGTTATTTTTATGTACCTAGCAAAAAAAGCACTGGCAACCCACTCCAGTACTCTTGCCTGGAAAATCCCATGGACGGAGGAGTCTGGTAGGCTGCAGTCCATGGGGTCGCTAAGAGTCGGACACGACCGAGCGATTTCACTTTCACTTTTCACTTTCATGCATTGGAGAAGGAAATGGCAACCCACTCCAGTGTTCTTGCCTGGAGAATCCCAGGGACGGAGGAGCCTGGCGGGCTGCCGTCTATGGGGCCTCACAGAGTCGGACACGACTGACGTGACTTAGCAGCAGCAGCAGCAAAAAAAACCTTTATAACATGTCAACATATACAGTGCACAAAAAGTCAACCCCATTACAAAATAAATATCTTTAACAATTATAGCATATATACATTTTGGCTTTGCATTTTTAATGTAAATTCTGGGGATCTGGACAACGTTTGTACCTTTTAGCTTACGTATGTGTTTTTTTTTCACGCCACAAAAACATCAATGACGTGAAGACGAAAACTACTCTTGTTCTTCCCAAATAAAAATTTTAATCAAATTAATTAAATAAATATTGGTGACATAATTTTCTTCCAATCCAAATTGACGTTAACTGTGATTTAGCAATTGTTTTTGTAATTGAGTGTTATATCTTTATGCTTGTGCACTGACAAGACATCCTTCCCTGAGTTTATTCTATGTGAGAGGGAGAGGCATACATTTGATTCTTCCTGCAGTCACCCTGAGGATCAGGAGCAATATATGTCAGATACTTGGGATTATCCAGTTTAATAGGAGGCATTCAGTTCAATGAAAAACCAACACCATCAATATTAGCCTTAATAGCAAACAATTTACCCAACCAAAAATATCACCTCATAAGCCTATCTGATATTCTATGGCACTGACCAGTTTAAATTATGTATAAAATAAACAATAAACTCAAATGTGAGATTAAATATCCAAAGCCTTGCCTCCTGGTTTATATTCTGAAGGATTTTTTCACAGTCGTGAATAAGCACAGTGTTTGCCTAACCTCTAAGAGGAAGAGAGGGAAAGAGAAGTAGGAAGAGGAAGAGGAAGAAGAGACAGCAAAATGGAATGGCTCCGTGAAAGACTTCAAGAGGTCTCAGCAAGAATATTGCAGGCTGCTAGAACTATACAGATACAAGGCATTACTTTTAATCTACTTCACTTTTCTAAAAGTCAATTTTTAGCTAAATGAAAAATGTGAAGAGACCAACTTTCAGTGAATCCAAGGCACTAATCTGCGTTTGATTTCGTTGACTTACAGATGCCTTGGAAGCATGCATTTTATTAAGAATGACAAAGCTCAAAAAAAAAAAAAAAAAATCTGAAGGAACTACTGAAATATTTCTATCTCCAAACCCATTTCCTTCTACCTTGGAAGATTCTTTTTTTTTTTTTTCATTCACTTCGATTTCTTTGAAGCAAAAACCAGAGGAGGTAAATTTGATGAAATTCTGCAAATGACAGTCTGAGATTTAAAGTTTGAGCGCACTGGCTTGCATGTGGACAGAGCTCCCAAATAGAGAGATAATCCAGAGAACTATTTCAGGGACTTCAGGAGCCGTGACAGCAAATCAGCAAACTGGATAATTCTCTGCAGACTAGAACCTTCACTCTGCATCCCAGTTGAAAGCATAGGGATGCTGGCAGGCCCAGCTCCTAGTTGCAAAGTCATCGCATGTTTCCTCTTGCGTGAGTGACTATGGAGCTGTGACATGCACGTGTGCAGCCCAACCCACAATCACCAGCCTAAGGCAAATCCAGCTCCAAGCTCCCACTAGAGCATTTAATGATGTGGCGGATTAAATAAGAACATCCCACTTCATTAAGCAATACTTTCTGAAGTGGCATGTGTTCAGAGGTAGCCCTGAGAGCTTCTGGGAGATAAGCACTACATAAATACAAGGTAATAGTGGGATTAGAGTGGAGGAAGGGTCTGCCTCGTCAGTGCAAAAAGAAAACCTGGATGGAAGAATGTTTAAAAGTAAAATCAAGAACAGCTCTTCACCCTTTTCCTTTACTCATATTCTTATTTTTTCTGCTGAAGTGTGTTTCTGATAGCAACATCTCTTTTCTCTTGGGTCTGGTTGCTTGATTCCTTTTTAAAATATTCCCCAATCATTGCCACCAAGTAACACCTTCTGGATTCTAATAGGAGGCCTAAGTGACAGCTCATGATTAAATATATCGACAAAGAAATGAACGATTGTTTCTTGCAGTTGACTAAACTTACTCTAAACTTACAATCTTCCAAGGTTATAATGAACCCAGACTGATGAAACTTTAACAAGGTTTCATGGCCCTTTCTGCTGTCCTCAAGCAAGTATCAGAAACTTCCATGAAAATTCAGTTGTGTTTCAAGAACAAGAGCAAGTCTCAAGCCTCTGTACAACTAAGGATTATCTCTCTTACTTCCTTGACCAGTTGCTTATGACTTTCCTTCTCATTTCTTTTCAGATTTCTCAAGCAAGTATAATCTGAACTGACAAACAGCAAAACTATTGAGTTGTGAACCAGTCAGCTACTATGTATTTGTAATACTTAGCATTTAGTGGATATATTAAATTTTCACTGGCATCTCTTTACCCCTGCCCAGGTCTACATAATAGGTGGATTCTAGAGACTGACTAAGTGTCAGAGTTCCTGTTTTTGTTGATGTGTTGGGCAGCCCCTCCTATCTATAAGACAAGCCCTGATGAATTCTGAACATCATATCGTACCTGGACCACTGTAATTAACTTGCAGTTAGAATACTAGAAAAAAAGAGCATAAATTTGAGCTGTTCCAGGAAATCTGGATGTATGATTACCTTACTAATTGGCCCCCACACTTCTATCCTATTGTCCTTCAAATTCTCCCTCGTCCTGGATATCAGAGTGATCTACTGTCACTAAATAGATCATGTGACTCTCCTGCTTAAAGTCTTCCAATAATCCCCAATATCTACGGGATAAGGTCCAACATTCCTCAGACAGTAAAAAAAGTCTTACAGTCTCTAACTCCTACTATCTTTCAACTATTGCAATTTCTTGTGTCACATCTAAAGGTACAGCAACTGAACTAATTGTAATGGTCCACACATGACCAACACGCGTTTAATCTCAAGGCCTCTATAACTGTATGAGTCACATGGCATTGACCTGTTTCCTTGCATTTGTCTCTCTCAGTAGATAAGGACAGTATCTTACCAATCTTTGTGCCCCACCCGCACAGTGCTGACAGCTGTGCTGTGCTCTGCTTAGTTGCTCAGTCGTGTCCGACTCTTTGTGACCCCATGGACTGTAGCCCACCAGGCTCCTCTATACATGGGGATTCTCCAGGTAAGTATACTGGAACGGGTAGCCATGCCCTCCCCCAGGGCATATGCCCAATCCAGGGATCAAACCCAAGTCTTCCGCATTGCAGGTGGATTCTTTACCATCTGAGCCACCAGGGAAGCCCAAGAATGCTGGAGTGGGTAGCTTATCCCTTCTCCAGGGGATCTTCCCTACCTGGGAGCCAAACCAGGGTCTCCTGCATTGCAGGCAGATTCTTTACCAGCTGAACTACTAGGGAAGCCTGCTGACACCTAGTAAAAGCCTAATAAACATTGATCTGACTGGACACAGCCATGGAACAATTAAAGATTCCACATTCTGACCTTTGCTGAGACAAAAGCAGGCTGACCCCACCCAAAATCAGAAGCTTTCTACATTTACAGAAATTCAATAGGTACTAAAGCATGGAAAGTGATTCATGGTGTCTTGTTAAACAAGACACCACCTTTGTTGATTAAGCCTTGATATTGATAAAAAGCCTGCCCATAAAGAGCGACAGACAGCTTCATGTTGACCCTTGATTCAGGTCTTGTGCAGTCAGTAAGTCAAGCCCAACTCTGCAACCCCATGGACTGCAGCCCGCTAGGCTCCTCTGTCCATGGGATGTCCCAGGCAAGAATACTGGAGTGGATTGCCATTTCTTTTTTCAGGGGATCTTCCCGACCCAGGGATTGAACCCATGTCTCCTGCACTGGCATGCAAATTCTTTACCACTGAACCACCAGGGAAGCCCTATTCAAGTCTTTAGGAGAGGAAATTCTGACTTGAGCTAGAGGAAGAGTGCTGCAGTGTTCATACCCTAATGTTTCAGGAAGCCGCTGGTTGTGATGGAAACCTGTCTTCACGTTCCTCATTTAATTCTGCTCTTTCCCTTCTCTTTCTCACTGGTTTTAACTTGTTCTCTCCTTCTCCCTCCTTTGCTTTTACTATGCATCTTCCTTGCACTTTACCCCTGCTTGTTTTTCTTACTACTATATGACCTATATCTCATGCAAATTCCTGACCTACCCCCAAATGCCTTGGTCCTTCTGGACTTCTGGAGGAATCTGAGCTCCAGATTTTGAGGATGCTGAACTGACACTGGATCCTTTACTTCCTCATCTCCCTCAACAGAATGAATTCATTAAGTCTGTTAAGACCAGAAATTATCCAGCTGGATTTTTATTTTGATGAGAAGGTCCCCAAATCTGACCCTCTTAGTACTGGTCTGCCCTGACTCCTAGAAGCATTTCTGGTTCTTCTTTTCTTCTAGGGTTTGTTCCACAATGCCAGCTGCAAAGATATTTTGATTGTTGAATTGACTTTTTTAATACTGTTTTTAAGTTCTTTTTAGTTATGAAGTTACCAAACTGCAGTGCTAATTTTAAGCAAAAGCATTGTTTAAAGGAAAATGTTGCCTAAAATAAATCAAGCCTACCATGAAATATGTTGAATTACCATATATTAAAATCATGCTGATGTTTTTCCTTTTTCATTCTCAAATCTTAGTCTACTGATGAGAAAAACTAAGAGTAAAAATACCAGTGTAATGCACTGGCTAGAAGAAATTTTTAAAGTATTTTAAATTTTAAAAATATTACTTAAATTAAGTCAAACAAAAGAAATGTGCAATTTCCCCCACGAAGCTAATATTTGTTAGGCTTTATTTGTTATTGGAGAAAAGGGATCTATACCTGAAAGGCATAATTGTCATCTACAATATTTACCTAAGCTAAAAAGTATAACTAAAACTTACTTTTTGCATGGATAATAAAGCAATACCCATTTATGAACACACTACTAATAACCATGTGACTAAATGTAAATAAAATCAAACACCTGCCCTCAACAAGCTTCATAACCTGGAAGTAGAAGTAAGAATAAAGGTACATGAATATTTATGTTAAGCAGAAAATATTAAAGAACATAGGAAAAGTAGCAAAGTCCTTTTGAAGGGAAGAAGAGATGGAATCCTATTACTCTGTACAGAAATACAGTATAGAGAATAAAGTCTTTGAGAAGATCAGGGAAAGATACGTGGAGAAACACATTCCTCTTATCTGTTATGCTGCTGCTGCTGCTGCTGCTCAGTTGCTTCAGTCGTGTCCAACTCTGTGCGACCCCATAGTCGGCAGCCCACCAGGCTCCGCCGTCCCTGGGATTCTCCAGGCAAGAATACTGGAGTGGGTTGCCATTTCCTTCTCCAGTGAATGAAAGGGAAAAGTGAAAGTGAAGTCGCTCAGTCATGTCCGACTCTTAGCGACCCCATGGACTGCAGCCCACCAGGCTCCTCCATCCATGGGATTTTCCAGGCAAGAGTACTGGAGTGGGGTGCCATTGCCTTCTCCGTATCTGTTATGCATTCTCAGGCAATTCACAGAATATCTGGCATAAACTAATTTTAAAAAAGTATATACCTGAAGTTGGGAAGTAGTAGACCAACCAGTTGAGGGCATAGAAAATAGTCAGCTTGGCTTGGCTAGGAGCAGAGAGAAAGCTGGAAAAGGGCCAAAATCAGAAGCCCTTAAATGCTAGTACACTAAGCATGTCCCTTTATTCTGATGTTTTGACATCTGGGTCCTTGCTGACCCTGGGATATACCTCACCCAAGACTAACCAGTTCCTAGACATAATAAGGGCTTCCCTAGTGGCTCAGTCAGTAAAGAATCCACCTGCCCAATGCAGGAGATGCAAGAGACTCTGGTTCAATACCTGAGTCAGGAAGATCCCCCAGAGAAGGAAATGGCAACCCACTCCAGTATTCTTGCCTGTTGCTGCTGCTGCCGCCAAGTCGCTTCAGTCGTGTCCGACTCTGTGCGACCCCGTAGACAGCAGCCCACCAGGCTCCGCCGTCCCTGGGATTCTCCAGGCAAGAACACTGGAGTGGGTTGCCATTTCCTTCTCCATTCTTGCCTAGGAAATCCCATGGACAATGGAGCATGGCAGGCTACCGTCCATGGGGTCACAAGAGTTGGACACAACTTTGCAACTAAACCACCAGACATAATAAATGACTTGCCTAGGAGAACATTTATCATATACAAACTAGCCAACTGTGAGCCCATATCCACCCTCCCCCAGTCTCTAACCCTCCTCCCATGTCCACGTGTAGAGTCTTCTCTTGTGTTGTTGGAAGAGGGTGTTTGCTATGACCAGTGCATTCTCTTTGCAAAACTCTATTAGCCTTTGCCCTGCTTCATTCTGTACTCCAAGGCCAAATTTGCCTGTTATGCCAGGTGTTTCTTGACTTCCTACTTTTGCATTCCAGTCCTCTATAATGAAAAGGACATCTTTTTTGGGTGTTAGTTCTAGAAGGTCTTGTAGGTCTTCATAGAACCTTTCAGGCATCTGTAATTGCATAGGGCTTATCTAAAGTCTGGACGGTGGACAGGGGACCTCAGGCAAATAGGAGAAAGCCCCAGGCTAGTTCATGCCTGGAGAAACTCTTTGCCCTCTCTTTCATAAAACATATAAGAAATTAAAGCAAACTATGTTTCATTTTTTAAATTGATAAACATAATGTTTAAGTAAGTTCTTATTTGGGCTTCCCTGGTGGCTCAGTGGTAAAGAACCTGCCTGCAATGTAGAAGATGTGGGTTCGATCTTTTGGTTGGGAAGATCCCCTGGAATAGGAAATGGCAACCCACTCCACTATTATTGCCTTGAGAATCCCATGGATAGAGGAGTCTGGCACACTATAGTCCATGGGGTTGCAAAGAGTCGGACACAACTGAAGTAACTTAGTACACATGCAGGTTCTTATTTGAAAGCCATTATTTTCACATCTATAAACACTATTCACATCTATAAACACTATATAGGACATCCACATTTTCAGTAGGCAGCTGTGTAGAACAGGTGCTGGGCAGTCCTGAGTGGAAACACAAAAGTCTACAGATTGGTGAAGTAAAACTCAGAGTAAAATCTAACTAGTTGCAGAGATTCCATGAAAGCATTATAAGCTCTGCAGGTATTATATCTTCACATTATAAAGCAACGGGGTACAGAAGCAATGTGCTGGGCTGTGAAATTTACACCATGTCATTTGGCTTCCTGGATCATGGCCTAGAGACAGAGACCAAAGAAGCCAGGGATCCTGTTCTACATATGCACAGAGGAACAGGTGATGGGCCACCAGCAAGCCATATTTCTTTGGCTTTCTTTTACCTCTTTATTTTACGAGAATTTTCTTTGGGATGGTAGTCATGAAAGTATGAATTTAATGTGTAAATTAATCATGAGAGCCACCTTTCCTTAAATGAATCTTTTCTAGATCAAATATAAAATAAATCCAAATATTTAAATGAAAGTACACGATTTACCCCACTGTGCCAATTTCATTCTTAAACCCAGGACCTAGGAGCTAGTAACAAATCCAAGAGACATCTAGAAAACTACTGAAGCCATGTGAGAAGATGATCACAGTTTGAATAGACAGACAAGTGTCAAGGTCTAAGCCTAGGGTGATGCCCAGGTTCAGGGGTGAAGATGAAAGAGTCACAGAGGAGCAAGACAATAGGTAAAAGGAGAGAGCAAAGAGCCATGAAAGAAGAGTTCCATGAGGCAAGAGAGAGAAGCTTCAAGGAAGAGGCAGTGATAGCAAAAGATACTACTATCAGAGAAAAATCATGGTAAATAAAAAATATAAACTAAGATGGTAGAAATAAGTCTAAACATACTACAAAATAAATCAGTAATTAAACTCACTAATTAATGGACAGATTCTCAGTTGAAATAAACAGAAAGCATACATACACTACATAAACATATTTAAAGTCTAAAGCTTTAAAGACATTGAAGAGTGAAAGTAAAAGGAATATAAATATATATATTCATATATATATAAATAATCTTTCTGTGATTGTGGTTTTCATAGATGGGAAAAAAGTTGAAACAGTGACAGATTTTATTTTCTTGGACTCCAAAATCACTGCAGACAGTGACTGCAGCCATGAAATTAAAAGATGCTTGCCCCTTGGAAGCAAAGCTATGACAAATCCAGACAGCATATTAAAGAGCAGAGACATGACTTTGCCAACAAAGATCTGCCTAGTCAGGGCTATGGTTTTTCCAGTGGTCATGTACAGATCTGAGAGCTGGACCATAAAGGAGGCTGAGTGCCAAAGAATTGATGCTTTTGAACTGTGGTGCTTGAGAAGACTCTTGAGAATCCTTTGGACTACAAGGAGATCCAACCAGTCAATCCTAAAGGAAATCAGTCCTGAATATTCATTGGTAAGACTGATGCTAAAGCTGAAGCTCCAATACTTAGGCCACCTGATACAAGGGGCCAACTCATTGGAAAAGATCCTGATGCTGGGAAAGATTGACTGCAGGAGGAGAAGCGAGCAACAGAGGATGAGATGGTTGGATGGCATCATTGACACAATGGACATGAGTTTGAGCAGACTCTGGGAGATAGTGAAGGACAGGGAAGCCTTGTGTGTTGCAGTTCATGGGGTTTCAAAGAGTCAGACACAACTTAGCAACTGAACAACAACAATATATAATCTAAAGAAAATAAGGAGAAGTACTATTAGACAAAATAGATTTTGAGGCCAAAAGTAATAATAAAGAGGATCTTTTTTTAATAATAAAGAATATTTTCACCAGTAAGATAAAGTATCCTAAATCTGAGGGCATATAAACAAGTATTCTCAATATTTACAAAACAGAACTCCATTAATTACAAGAAGAAACGGACAAATCCACAACTACAGAGAATTAATTCTCACTAGAACTTAAGAACTAAGAGACCACATGTATAAAAAGAATAGTAAGGATGTAAAATTATGCGTAACATAATTGGACATTTCTTACCTATTGGAAGAATTCTGCTCCCAACAATTAGAGGATCACATTCTTTACAAAAATTGAACCTATCTTAGCCCACAAAGCAAATCTCCACAAGTACCAAAGGATCAAAATCATATAGAAAAAGATGCTTTTTAAGAGTAACATTCAGTGAACAAAAGGAGTTCTAGGATTTAAAATATGGTAGGAAAATAAAAATGTCAATAACCCACAGATATAGAGAACGGACTTGCGGTTGCCAAGGGGAAGGGGGTTGGGGAAGGAAGGATTGAGAGTCTGGGATTAGCAGATGCAAACTATTATAAATAGGATTGATAAACAGCAAGGTCCTAATGTATAGCATGCTTGTGTGCTCAGTCCTGTCCAACTCTTTGCAACCTTATGGACTATAGGCTGCCAAGCTCCCCTGTCCATGGAATTATCCAGGCAAGAATACTGGAATGGACTGCTATTTCCTTCTCCAGAGGATCTTTCTGACCCAGAGATTTAACCCACATCTCCTGCATCTCCTGCATTGGCAGGTGGGTTTTTTTTTTTTACCACTGATCCATCTGGGAAGTCCAATATATAGCACAGGGAACTAGATGCAATATCCTGTGAAAAATCATAATGGAAAAAGATATGAAAAAGAATATATAACTGAGTCACTCTATTGTACAGTAGAAATTTAACAGAACATTCTAAATCAACTATACTTCAATAAAACTTTTAAAAAGAAAAATGTCAATAGAATGTGTGGAAGATAAAATTGAAGAAATCTCCCAGCAAGTAGAACAAAGCGGTAAAGAAGTAGAAAATATGAGAGAAAAGCTAAGACTATTAGAGCATCAGGCTAGTAGTAGCAACATTCTCAAAATAAGATTTCCAAAAAGAGAGAACAGAAGTTAAAAAAAAAAAAAAAAGACCAAGTCAGACTGAAGCCTTGTGAACTCAAGAGCCAGACAGACCAAGCCAGACAGAGCCAGGATGCCTGCTGACACCCGTTGTGCTCCTAACCTGAAGCAGAATGCCCAGGGGAAGCTGGCTCAGATGCTTCTCTATGCTTCACTGGTCATGGCCACAGGGTGCAGAAGTTGCTGCTCTCTCCTCTGTGCACAGCTACATAAGCCCATTTGCCTGAGAATATTCCTGCTGGACATCCAGCATCTGGCTCACTTGAGGACTTCACTAGATGCCCTGATTCTGGTGAGCCCCATTTTTCTAAGAAAATTAAAAGACACTTGCTCCTTGGAAGAAAAGCTATGACAAACCTAGACAGCGTATTAAAAAAGCAGAGACATTACTTTGCTGACAAAGGTCCGTGATAGTCAAGGCTATGGCTTTTCCAGTAGTCATGTATGGATGTGAGAGTTGGACCGTAAAGAAAGCTGAGCACCAAAGAATTGATGCTTTTGAATTTCAGTGTTGGAGAAGACTCTTGAGAGTCCCTTGAACTGCAAGGAGATCCAACCAATCAACCCTAGAGGAAATCAGTCCTGAATATTCATTGGAAGGACTGATGCTGAAGCTCCAATACTTTGGCCACCTGATGCAAAGAACTGACTCATTGGAAAAGATCCTGATGCTGGGAAAGATTGAAGGCAGGAGGAGAAGGGGATGACAAAGGATGAGATGGTTGGATGGCATCACTGAGTCCATGGACATGAATTTGAGCAATCTCTGGGAGTTGGTGATAGACAGGGAAACCTGGCATGCTGAAGTCCATGGGGTTGCAAAGAGTTGGACACGACTGAGCGACTGAACTGAACTGATTTTTTTTAGGAACACTCATGACCTGACCTCTCTTACTTCCCCACGAGGAGCTCTTAAAACTGTAAGGAACCAAACCTAAATGGTGACCTAAAGCTCTCTTCAGCTTTCTCCTGGAAATATTAGCCTTTCATTATGATGCTAAGTTTGAGCTTTTTTCTGAAGTTTTATGCATATAAATAATAGAACTCCAAAGAAAAGCAGAGACTCAATTAATACATTTGTCAGTATACTGGTTGCTCTGAGAAGGAGTCAAGGATGTAACAAGGCAGGAAATAGGGGGCTTATCATATGACAAAAGGCTGCTACTTTGTTGAGAAGTAATGGTATATACACAGGTTTTTAATTGTTGTTTAACATGAACATATAGATTTTACATATTCTTATGGTTTATATGATATTTAAACATTTTTTTAAAAAAGTAGGACTGGGTAGAGTTCATCCCAGTAATATATTTTTAACATTAGAAAATCAAATTTGCCACGAAATGAGGACGATGAGGAAATTACCGTTCTTGCAAAATGGAGGCCACAGCCTTTAAGAGAGCATGTTTGTTGGCCTGGTGGAGACAAATGCCAGCATTCAAAGAATGCATAGTAAATTTGTAGAGTAGTAGATTCTAATATCATGGCCCCAAATATTCACTGCCCCCTCTTTATAAGAGGATGATACCTTCCACTCTATGTCAGGCTTTAGTAATGGAATTCAAGTGTAAGTGACAAGTATCACTCCCGAATGAAATCTACAAAGCATTCCATGACTCTGTTGTCCACGAGGCAAACACACCCCAGGCAGGGATGATTCGTTCAGTATGGGTCTCAGAATTGCCACTGAACACCAACAGACAATAACGATAAAAAGAAGTTGCTGCTGTAACATGAGTCACCTGGGGTTGCTTGTTAGAAGGAAGCTATAGTACACTAGACTTCAGAGAACTCTGCAGTAGGAAAGGAGATAACAGAAGTCTCAGGCTATAGAATATGAGGAAAGGATTTAGTTACTCTATATAAGGCCGGGGTATATTGACAGACAGATGGATATTAGAGGAAAGAATAAACATCCAAATAGGAGAGAAGAATGACAGACAGTGCAAAGTGCCATGTAATGGGAAAAATAAGCTTAAGGAACAGGGCTGGGGGAGGAAGGGGAGGGAACCTCAAGGATGAAGGATACAATGCTCTGTCAGAGACCGTAACAAAGAAAGAATTGGTGAAAGGTGGATTGAAATAAGGAAATCTAAGCAAGCAAAAGGAAGATAGTCACAATTTTTAGAGAAGGTTATTGGTGAGGATAGCTGCTAGGAGAGAGATGTGGATGGGGGTAAATAAAGCAGTTGAACTAGGCTGTTTTTGAAGAGCCAGCATGATATCAATGTGTAGTGTTGGAACTATGATATCAATGTGCAGTGTTGGAACTTCACTCCCTGATTCTCCAACAGTGAAATGTTGACCCAGCCACTTGCCAATAACCACAAAAATTGCATATAATAGCTTACTGGTTGTGTATTTACACTATAAAGTAAGAGATTTTTGACCTTCATACTAGCCTGTATCTGTAAAAGTGTAAATGCCCTTAGAACTACATTCTTTATCAGTATTTTAAAGAATGATTACAACAAAACAATATATTCTAAGAACATGGAAAGGAAAATATTTATGAATATTACATAGTAGTTTGCCAAAAATTATTAAAAGTGAATTTTAATAATTATTTTATATGGTACATTTTGGTTTTCAATATGTTACTGAATATTCACAAATTAAATGTTAAAATACTTTCTGACATGATTGAATGGCAAATTGAAGGACATAAATGATTTGGAAATGGGTATAGTATAGACTACATTTGAGTATAAGATTTACTTAATTTTTTGTCCATTATGCTAAATTATTCAACTGGATTACTCAAATATTTGGTTTCGGATTCATTCAAGCTTACAATTACAATATTTAAAAAATTATTATATTTTTTACGCAAGTCATTTGGCATTCAATTTCCCTAGATTCTCTTACTGCATATCTAGAAATCTAATAGTGCAATGTAATTGGTGCTGAATTAATGAAAGAAAAGTTGATTCCATAATCACCTTGGTAAAGACAGGTTCTAAGCCATTTGGAGCAGTGGTTGGACGAAATCTTCTCCTTCGCCATGTTTCAGGTCTGTTTTCTCTTGTGATTTTTCCACTGGTGGGAGGAAGTGGAGGAGGAATAGGCACAATGTAACGGTTAATGCTTGGAAACTGGTATCCATTCATTCCCTGTGAATTGTCCATGGAGTTCCTGAACTTCATCATTGCCTTTTTGCCCTATAATTAGAATTCATGACATAAGAATGAGTGAAATAGAATTGGTAACCCAAAATAACTCAAAATTACAGACAAGATTATGATTGACATTGCAGGCAAACACAACCAATATTAACAGGCAAACAAAGTGAAAGTGAAGTCGCTCAGTCATGTCCGACTCTTTGCGACCCCATGAACCCCTGCCAGGCTCTTCCATGCATGGGATTTTCCAGGCAAAAATACTGGAGTGGGTTGCTGTTTCCTTCTCCAGGGGATCTTCCTGACCCAGGAATCAAACATGGGTCTCCTGCACTGCAGGCTGGCTCTTTACCATCTGAGCCACCAGGGGAGTCCCACTTAAGGGCCCTGTAGAGATCTCTTCAAGAAAATTAGAGATACCAAGGGAACATTTCATGGAAAGATGGGCTCAATAAAGGACAGAAATGGTATGGACCTAACGGAAGCAGAAGATATTAAGAAGAGGTGGCAAGAATACACAGAAGAACTGTACAAAAAAGATCTTCACGACCCAGATAATCACAATGGTGTGATTACTCACCTAGAGCCAGACATCCTGGAATGTGAAGTCAAGTGGGCCTTAGGAAGTATCACTACAAACAAAGCTAGTGGAGGTGATGGAATTTCAGTGGAGCTATTTCAAATCCTAAAAGATGATGCTGTGAAAGTGCTACACTCAATATGTCAGCAAATTTGGAAAACTCAGCAGTAGCCACAGGACTGGAAAAGGTCAGTTTTCATTCCAATCCCAAAGATAGGCAATTCCAAAGAATGCTCAAAGTGTACCGCACAATTGCACTCATATCACATGCTAGTAAAGTAATGCTCAAAATTCTTCAAGCCAGGCTTCAGCAATATGTGAACCATGAACTTCCAGATGTTCAAGCTGGTTTTAGAAAAGGCAGAGGAACCAGAGATCAAATTGCCAATATTCACTGGATCATCAAAAAAGCAAGAGAGCTCCAGAAAAACATCTATTTCTGCTTTATTGACTATGCCAAAGCCTTTGACTGTGTGGATCACAATAAACTGTGGAAAATTCTGAAAGAGATGAGAATACCAGACCATCTGACCTGCCTCTTGAGAAACCTGTATGCAGGTCAGGAAGCAACAGTTAGAACTGGACATGGAACAACAGACTGGTTCCAAATAGGAAAAGGAGTACGTCAAGGCTGTATATTGTCACCCTGCTTATTTAACTTCTATGCAGAGTACATCATGAGAAACGCTGGGCTGGATGAAGCACAAGCTGGAATCAAGATTGCCAGGAGAAATATCAATAATCTCAGATATGCAGATGACACCACCCTTATGGCAGAGAGTGAAGAAGAACTAAAGAGCTTCTTGATGAAAGTGAAAGAGGAGAGTGAAAAAGTTGGCTTAAAGCTCAACATTCATAAAACTAAGATCATGGCATCCGGTCCCATCATTTCATGGCAAGTAGATGGGGAAACAGTGGCTGACTTTATTTTTCTGGGCTCCAAAATCACTGCTGATGGTGACTGCAGCCATGAAATTAAAAGATGCTTACTCCTTGGAAGGAAAATTATGACCAACCTAGACAGCATATTAAAAAGCAGAGACATTACTTTGTCAACAAAGGTCTGTCAGTCACGGCTATGGTTTTTCCAGTGGTCATGTATGGATGTGAGAGTTGGACTATAAAGAAAGCTGAGCATTGAAGAATTGATGCTTTTGAACTGTGGTGTTGGAGAAGACTCTTGGGAGTCCCTTGGACTGCAAGGAGATCCAACCGGTCCATCCTAAAGGAAATCAGTCCTGGGTGTTCATTTGAAGGACTGATGTTGAAGCTGAAACTCCAATATTTTGGCCACCTGATGCGAAGAACTGACTCATTCGAAAAGACCCTGATGTTGGGAAAGATTGAAGGCAGGAAGACAAGGGGATGACAGAGGATGGGATGGTTGGATGGCATTGCCGACTCAATGGACATGGGTTTGGGTAAACTCCAGGAGTTGTTGATGGACAGGGAGGCCTGGCGTGCTGTGGTTCATGGGGTCGCATAGAGTCAGACATGACTGAGCGACTGAACTGAACTGAATCACATTTCATGACATAAGAATTCGTGAAGTAGAAGTGGTAACCTAACATAACTCAAAATTACAAACTCAAAATTACAGGCATTGACATTACATGCAAACACAACTGATATTAATAGGCAAACTTAAGATACCTGAATCTGTTGAAAAATGACATTTGGCAGTATCCATAGCAAATCAAATTTTCATGGATTTCTAAACTTATTTAAGCGTATTTTTTAAACTGAACATACAATCATGGCATTTTTATAGCACTTCAGGGATTTTCCCTCAGTATTTCATTAAATCTATGGGGACCCAGTACAATGAAACAATTTAAAATCAATACGTTTGCAGTGTTGTACTTCAAGACAGGATTGCGTAGTCCACTCAGTGATGGGGTATTTGCACTTTTTTTTTTTACATTGGTTTCACCCATCCAGGTGTTACAACATTCCTTGATAATATGGTTTCAAGGAATCAAAAACCTAGACTCTGACCCAAAGTCTCTATTCAAGTTATTTTCTCCTAGAAATTTAACTTGTAGGAATAAATTTTACCCAGTTAACTGCAGAAGTACATTTATGTAATGTGTATAAGGATACACAAACACAGGTACACACACAAAGATGTCTAAAAAATTTAATTGATCAGCTTGGGATTGACATGTACACGCTGCAATATATAAAATAAGATGCTTTTCCATGAAAAAAAGAGAAAAAAAATTTAGTTGAACTACCAAGTCCATCAGTAAAAAGATAGTTAAATAAATTTTGCTTTGTTATGATAAAAGATTCTCATAGGCTTTAAAAAGAACACTGTTAATCTATTCTTTCAGAGTCCTGACATAAAAAGCTCCATGCAGGGTGGTCATACATTTCATTTAAATAATTTATATGTGGATTTTGATAAAATCAGGGATGACTGGAAGACTCTGAACACAGGGTTGCCTTTAAGGATTTGAATTATTTGTGGGGGTGGAGCATATAAGTTTAGTCAACATTTAGTACCTTAATGACTAAAAAGTACCTAACGTATAATCAGAAGTTTTAGTTTCAGGTGTATTTGAGCCTCTGAATTTTCACATATTGATAGTTTTTCTATATCTGAGGTAGTTTTCAAACTTTAGATTATCTTTAATCATTTAAATCTGTCTTATACCAATTTATTTGGTATTGTTTTAAATTTATTTTCAGCCAATTTATCTTTTATTTTGAGATGCTTAAATTGTAAAAAGTTATTTTTAAGAAAGAGAAGTCATTCCCCAAACATTCTCATTGCTATTAAACAAAAGCAGATTAAATAAAGGCATGGGTACTCCATAGTTTGATTGAAATCAACATTTATATGAACAGAAGGGATTTAAATAGATATTCACCAAGGGGCTTAGAATTATTAGATTGCTTGATGTTGCAGGTATTATTTATGCTCTCATTTTTCTTTTCTTACATTTTCCAATTTCTCTGTACTGGTGTGCACTGACATTGTAATAACAAATATAAATTAAATAAGTGAAAATAAGATAATAAAACAATAAAATCAATGAGTTCAGAACTTTTTGGTCTTGGGAGGTTCTACTTTTAATTTCTAAGTAGTTATCCATCATTGGCATGCCTTATTCGGTAATGAAGTTTAGTAAATTTTTTAAAAATCAAACTTCTGCTCCATACCTTGTTTTTTTTCTAGCCCAAAGAATCTTGGACATCTCCCTATGGCAGTATAAATAATTTACCTTATTTTTAAATATTATTTAATATGCTATAACATTTTTAAATTCTTAGGTGTCTTTCAAACATTCACTATTGGAAATATTATAATTCTAAATTTCCTGAATCTATTTCTCTTCACATGCATGTATGTTCCTAGGATAAATTCCAATATGCTAAAATACTTGAGCATGTTCATTTAAACTGTTGATAAATATTCCCATACTGCCTTCACAAATAGTTGTACCAATTTCTGTTCCTATCAATAGTGTATAAGAAACTCTCATTCCAAGTATAATCATTTTCAGTCATGTCATTAATTTACACAACAGCATCTCAACCAATCTGTTTTGACAAAATAGCTTCTGCCTAAATCAAAGATCCTCACTCCTAATACTTGGAAAAATTCAACTTGCTTAAGAATGTCACACCTTCAAACAATTCCCCCATGCATATTTTTTTACTATTTACTGGGTGCTTACTACATACTCAGCAGTCATGCAAGCTATTATTCTTTAGGAATTTCTTGTCTGATTTTATATTAAGTAATTTTCATCATCAATGCCATTGAAAGAATTACATGTCTTTCTTGGCGGTATATTTTGACTGTGTACATCACAGTATAAACTCCAAAAAGTCAGAGAACATTGTCTGCTTTGATGATTGATATATTACTAATGCCTAGAGCAGGACCCAGTCAATAGTAAATGCCCAATTAAATTCCATTTAACATGAAAAATGTTAAGTTTAGCTGGCTGAAATTAACATGGAATTGATCTCAACCTTGTCAGCATGTACAAGCTACCATTTTTTTAATTAATTTATTTTTTAACTGAAGGATAACTGCTTTACAGAATTTTGTTGTTTACTGTCAAACCTAAACATGAATCATAAGCTACCATTAAATGTCAATCCCTCACTCATTCACATCCCAAAACTTGGAAATGGTCAAATAAAAGGCCCTGTAAAGATTTAATTAATAAATCTACCCAGTTACTCAGAGCAGATTTGGAAAATCACCTAAAAGAAAAATCATTCACTAGTCAGAAGAAATTGAATATTACCTGATTGATAATGGTCACATATCTAACAGAAAGTGAGTCTGATCAAGTAGAGTTAATAGATAATAGGAACTTAGAAAAGAATATAATCACCTTGGCAAACATGGAGAGTGCCCATCTGAGTACTATCTAAGGAAGAGAAAATCCCACCCATTGGACTTTGAATATTTCCAGTCCTAAAGGCAAAGTTATCCCTGGAGGATTCAGATGGCTTTAGCCAAAGACCTTTGAGCTTTTTGGTACCTTTGGCAAGCCCATTTCTAAGATGAGACAGATGCATCAGGCTAAGACAGCCTGATGCCATTAACATTCTATTCTACCATATCCCCTCATTCTGATTCCATACTCACTAGGCAACCTTCTCATTGTGATCTGGCTTCCCATCTAGGTCTGCCTACAAGGGGAAAATGTACTGTTTCGACAAGCTTTGATTTATTTGATAGCTGGTGAATTAATGGCCCCAAATTATGATTTGATTCCCTATTTTGATTTACTATAGTGACAAAAGTGGTCTTGTCATGTCCTAGTCTAGTTCAGTTCAGTTCAGTCGCTCAGTCGTGTCCGACTCTTTGCGACCCCATGAATTGCAGCATGCCAGGCCTCTCTGTCCATCACCAACTCCCGGAGTATACCCAAACCCATGTTCATCGAGTTGGTGATGCCATCCAACCATCTCATCCTCTGTCGTCCCCTTCTCCTTCTGCCCCCAATCTTACCCAGCATTAGGGTCTTTTCCAATGAGTCAACCCTTCGCATGAGGTGGCCAAAGTATTGGAGTTTCAGCTTCAACATCAGCCCTTCCAATGAACACCGAGGATTGATCTCCTTTAGGATGGATTGATTGGATCTCCTTGCAGTCCAAGGGACTCTCAAGAGTCTTCTCCAACACCACAGTTCAAAAGCATCAATTCTTCGGCGCTCAGCTTTCTTCATCGTCCAACTCTCACATCCATACATGACCACTGGAAAAACCATAGCCTTGACTAGATGGACTTTTGTTGGCAAAGTAATGTCTCTGCTTTTAAATATGCTATCTAGGTTGGCCATAACCTTCCTTCCAAGGAGTAAGCGTCTTTTAATTTCATGGCTGCAATCACCATCAGCAGTGATTCTGGAGCCCAAAAAAATAAAGTCTGACACTGTTTCCACTGTTTCCCCATCTATTTCCCATGGAGTGATGGGACCAGATGCCATGATCTTAGTTTTCTGAACGTTGAGCTTTAAGCCAACTTTTTCACTCTCCTCTTTCACCTTCATCAAGAGGCTCTTTAGTTCTTCTTCACTCTCTGCCATAAGGGTGGTGTCATCCGCATATCTGAGATTATTGATATTTCTCCCAGCCATCTTGATTCCAGCTTGTGTTTCTTCCAGCCCAGCGTTTCTCATGATGTACTCTGCATAGAAGTTAAATAAGCAGGGTGACAATATACAGCCTTGACATACTCCTTTTCCTATTTGGAACCAGTCTGCTGTTCCATGTCCAGTTCTAACTGTTGCTTCCTGACCTGCATACAGGTTTCTCGAGACAGGTCAGATGGTCTGGTATTCCCATCTCTTTCAGAATTTTCCAAAGTTTATTGTGATCCACACAGTCAAAGGCTTTGGCATAGTCAATAAAGCAGAAATAGATGTTTTTCTGGAATTCTCTTGCTTTTTCGATGATCCAGCGGACATTGGCAATTTGATCTCTGGTTCCTCTGCCTTTTCTAAAACCAGCTTGAACATCTGGAAGTTCATGGTTCACATATTGCTGAAGTCTGGCTTGGAGAATTTTGAGCATTACTTTACTAGCATGTGAGATGAGTGCAATTGTGCGGTAGTTTGAGCATTCTTTGGCATTGCCTTTCTTTGGGGTTGGAACGAAAACAGACCTTTTCCAGTCCTGTGGCCACTGCTGAGTTTTCCAAATTTGCTGGCATATCGAGTGTAGCACTTTCACAGCATCACCTTTGAGGATTTGAAATAGCTCAACCGGAATTCCATCACCTCCACTAGCTTTGTTCGTAGTGATGCTTTCTAAGGCCCATTTGACTTCACATTCCAGGATGTCTGGCTCTAGGTGAGTGATCACACCATCGTGATTATCTGGGTCGTGAAGATCTTTTTTGTACAGTTCTTCTGTGTATTCTTGCCACCTCTTCTTAGTCTAGTTAGCTTGAGACAGTATCTCAGAACCTGACCATTCCTGGACACTAGCTTGAAATGAGAAATCTCTGGACATTTAAAGTGGAGATCAGATCCTAGAAGGTGTCAACCAAATTGGCTTATGACCCAATAAATTCTGCCCTGCTCTAAGTAGTATTCCCTATACAAAATGCCACCACTTTTTAATTTATCCGTCTTTCCAAGAATGTACTATTAAATTAACTAAAGTAAGGTTTGTGAAAAATGCTTCACCAGCTAAAAAACATATTAGTTGGATTAAAATATTATGTATCATTTGAGGATTATATTTATACTTTTAATGTGAAAAATAATTTATTTCAATTAATTTCTTAGTGACAAGGTCATCTGTCAGCTTTAGGTAAAAACATCTTAATTTCATATGTCTTATGTTTCCTAATAATGAATGGAACTAAATTCACCCATTTGAGCATAATTACAATTGTACTCATAACACAGTTTCTTTCTTAAGCTGGCAAATGTTTCTTCTTGGTCTTAGAAATACAAACAATACCTTTTCTAATTACTAAATGTCCCATTGTCCTTCCCTGTTAGAGTAACTCATGTTTTATGACTTCCCTACCTCCTTCCTGTGCTTTGTTTAAAATAAGTGAAAATAACCTGAGACATAACCTTGAAAAAGAAGTATAGTCAAGCTTCCGAGTGTGATTAATTCAGGATTTTTTTAAGACAGACATTCTTTTCCTTCTATATCCAACCTTCTCCAGAGTCAAACTTGAAGCAATTTCATACACTGATGGTAAAGTAAGTCAGCATGCAAATGCAAACCTATTCTTGGAAATTTTCATTTTCTAGGTTTCATGCATTTTAAAATTTCGAAGCAGTCAACACTGTGTCTATTCTGTTAGAAGTCATATCTAGCCATAAAAAGATCCTCTTTGTTTTTATATAACCTTTCAAGTTCATGAGAGATCATCTTATATTATTATAAGTCTATTTCTTATTATTTTTCCCAATAACACAGAAATTATAAGTCTTCCAATTAAAGTAAAATATCATTAAACAGAAGTACAGAGCAAGTGCTTAATAAGTACACAATATAAATTTCACTGAATAGATTAATTGAATCTAGCATTTTAAAAACTGAGAAGAAAAAGCATTTACCCCACTGCGAAATGGAGTTTCAGTTTCCAGCAATGAGGTTTTTGATCTGGATCCCAAAGTTATCTTTGGAACAGTTCGTACTGCAGGATTACTGGGAAGAGGTTGTAATCGAATTGGAGGCTGCATATTTCCGGGAGCAGTGTATGGTCGAGGGGCTGTCTAGACAATTAGGGGAAAAAATTCCATTTAAATTAGTATCTTGACATGTTTCCAGAACCAATTAATAACTCAACAAATTGCCTAGAGTAATTAATGGTGCCTTTTTACTGAACAGATTAAATTTTAATTATGTCCTTCCATTATACATACCCTTATGACCCAATGTATTTGTTAAAACATATGGTGTGGAAGTCTTCTACATACCTAAATGCCACAATTGTAGAGTATTTTAGATAAAGGAGATGTTCTCTGTTAGGTTCCTGTATTTTATTCATACTGTAAACACACTGACAATACCTAGTTGATGCTGTACACAGAATGAAAGTTTTAGTCGCTCAGTCATGTCCGGCTCTTTACGACCCCACGGACTGTAGCCCACCAGGCTCCTCTGTCCATGGAATTCTCCAGGCAAGAATACTGGAGTGGGTTGCCATGCCCTTCTCCAGGGGATCTTCCCAACCCAGGGATCGAACCCAGGTCTCCCACATTGCAGGCAGATTCTTTACCATTTGAGTCACCCAGGAAGCCCTTTGTTCAATTAAATGTTAAGTTGAATAATAGAGACCTAAAGGCATATGATTAGAATGAACTCATTCCAGTTTTTAAGCCTTAAGACTAGTGCTGAAGTAAAAGCAGGCAATATGATTCAAAAATGAGGGAAGGCGAATGCTTACCTCTAATGCATTACCATTTATTCAATGTCTTCCTTGAACTATTAGGAAAAAATGAGAAATAGTAACTGGCAACTTTGGAAAATACTATCAAAATGTAGATGTTTGGAGATGTTTTCCAAGCTAGAGAGTTTCCATTTGCTCCTCTTCTCTGCCTTCTCCATTCTGCTTTGGCTGCTGGGAGTCATTTCTTAATGGACCACATCAACTAACCTCAGGTTTCCAGTCGGATTCAGCCAGTGAAAGACACTGGCAGGAGATCAAAGACAGGAGGGAAGGAGACTGGGGTCCTAATGCTGCTGGACCCTCTGGCCAAGGTCACGATGGGCCAGCTGGGTCCCTCCACCAAAGTCCACAGCTCTTCAGGAAGTCTTCTTCCAGAAACCGCCTGCTGGTTCTGGTATCCAATACCTCCCTTTCCCCTTAGCCCTACTTGATGTGGTTTCCCACTGTGTTCACCCCCAGCACGCTTTACATCCCTTGGTTTTCCTTAACCCTGCCTGCATCTTTCTAAATAGTTTCTTTATTAAACTCCTCCTAATTACCCTATTTGTGTGAGCCATCTGTTTCCTGCTGAGACCCTGACTGATGTACTTTCTAATCAAGAATGTACTGCAGAGAACACCAAAAGTGCCAGTTCAGAGCATTAGATGTGCCTTTGGGAGCACTGACAGAACATTGTAACCTTAGCATAAAGATCAGCAATGTTTCAAAAATGGAAAAAACAAAATGTTTGGCCCAGTTGTTCTATTACAATAAAATAGTGGTAAACCTGTTAAGAATAATACATGCAAATTTGGGTAAGAGGGTGTGAGAAAGATGGAATGTAAATGATTCATAAAAAAGGTTTATTACATTGACTCTAAAGAATAGTGACCACAAATATTCAACTCTGGAAAAGTGTATAAATACATAAAAATTGGTGATAGGGCTACTCCCACCACCAAAAATTGATCTTAGTACCATCTTGACAAGCATGTTGTATGTTGCCAAAGCTCTGCTTTTGTTAAGTCAGCACTTAACTGAATTCCAACTCTAGTCACTGTGAGGAGATGAAACAGTAATTTGTAACATCTAATGGCAACACAAGACAATTAGTGTCAAATGAACTACACAAATACTGTCAAAGAGATAATAATAACAAAATAACTGCGAACTAACGAACTTAGAACTAAAAGTTATTTGGAATAAGCCAATGCTGCTGCTGCTGCTAAGTCACTTTAGTTGTGTCCGACTCTGTGCGACCCCATAGACGGCAGCCCACCAGGCTCCTTCGTCCCTGGGATTCTCCAGGCAAGAATATTGGAGTGGGTTGCCATTTCCTTCTCCAGTGCATGAAAGTGAAAAGTGAAAGTGAAGTCGCTCAAATAAGCCAATGAGACAAGTATTAAAAGTGAAAGTTTCACAGAAGTAGTTACATTTTATCCAAATGAATGAGCAATAAAGGATAATGTTAAATAGAAAAGAGAGATGGTGAATTTGGACATCCAAGTAAGAAGAATCAGTTGTGAACCAAACATGGGAAGGATAGCAAAAGTAATATATCCCAAGATCTGCTTTCTTTTCTTCATGTAATATAACATTTATCAGGGAACATGTGTGCTGTGCTTAGTCGCTCGGTTGTGTCCAACTCTTTGCTACCCCATGGACTGCAGCCTGCTAGGCTCAGCTATCCATGGGAATTCTCCAGGTAAGAACACTGGAGTAGGTTGCCATGCCCTCCTCTAGGGGATCTTCCCAGCCCAAGGATCGATCCCAGGTCTCCCACATTGCAGGCAAATTCTTTACTGACTGAGCCACCAGAGAAGCCCAAGAATACTGGAGTGGCTAGCCTAATCCTTCTCCAGGGGATCTTCCCAACCTAGGAATCAAACTGGGGTCTCCTGAATTGCAGGCAGATTCTTTACCAGCTGAGCTACCAAGGAAGCCCATTAGGGAAGATGGTATAACAAATAAGAACTATATTTCCCAGCATCTCTTCCAATTCCATATAGACGTATGCCTCAGTTTTGGCCAATAAGATGTGAGCAGAAGTGATATATGAAACTTCCAGATCATGTTCTTAGAAAGAAAACAAGTCTTCACTTTCCCCTTATCCCCTTCTCTCAAGCTGAAATATCCACATGGTAATATACAGGGATGCCTGGTGTGCTGCAGTCCATGGGCGTCACAAAGGGCTGGACATGACTGAGCGACTGAACAACAACAATAGGCCATAGTGGCTTGAGTGGATGAAGACAACACACTGAATTTGGCAGATCAGTGACACAAAAGGAGTCTGAGCTTTTTATAACTGAGAAAGTAGAGATGGCACAGGACCTGAGACTTAAGGTGGGGCGCACATCCTCACATTAAAGTCATTATTGTGGTCTCTGCACACAAACCTAGACAGGAAACCAAGTGGATTGACTAGAACAACATTTAGTTTAAAGAAATAGGACATAAGCCTCTATGAGCCAAAAGGTGCAAGGTCTTAAAACCCACAAAGAAAAATCAAACTAGATGTTTTCTTAAAAAAGGGAATCATATTATCCAAAAGAATTCTTTTGATCTCTGTGAAACAAATATGCCTTAAGACTCACTCCTGTCTAAAAATCCAACCGAATACAAAAACGCTGAACGTAGGATTCGGAAAGCAGGTTACTATAAACTAAAACATGATCTATTTGCTGCTGTGCTCTAAATGTTACTTCCCCACATTTGCATTCAGTTAGATGAACGTGGCAGTCAAATGTTTAACTGATTACATGTATCTCTAAAAAACAAATCTGTACCATTCAACTAACAGCTGTGAGCTACAAACTGTTGTAGTTCACATCAGAAGCCACCTTAAATTTGCTGCACTTTAAACTGTTCATAATGTATTTTCTGGGAATAAATATGGCACTGTAGCTTAACATTTTCAAAACTGTACCAGAATGTGAATTGAAATTGACTACCTGGTGATTACTCAGCATAGCTGAGCATTTCTAATTCTTCTAAGAAGATCTCTGGGGGTGAATTTTCCAAGCATGTACAAAATTACTTGAATGACTTTCCACAGTTTTAATGGCATGGTGCAGCTAAAAGCTACATGCTATTTTGAAAGTCCAGGTACAATTAGTGATCAAGTGTTGTAACTATTCACTGTATGCTTTCCTTATTCACTCAAGAAAGTTAAAAGAGAAAAATGGATGGCAGTATCCCCAAAGGATTATCTTCATCCCAATAGCACCTAGAGGTCAGGAGTCAGGTGTAGAGGATATGTAAGCAAGTTAGGAAAACAAAAAAGCAGGACTTGAATTTCTGTAAAATGCGAAGTACAATTCCAAGATCACAGTAGGTATCCATTCCAGGGCAGAAGCACCGCAGAGGGTGATCAAGTGAGGGATCCTGGCTTACCAGATAGAAAGGCTGCTAAAGTGCTGGTGTCAGTGTTTCCTGTAATTTTTAAATTACTTTCTCACTCCTGCCACATTAAGATCTCCTGGATGTATCATAAACTACTTATTGAGGCTGCTCAGCTGGAAAATTGAAAAGAAAGCCTTTCAAAGGTTTTTTCTCCCTAAAACAGGTGGGAAGATAGAAAACGGAACTTGATTATTTCTTTTGTTTCATCCAGAATAAGCTTTTGAGATTCTAGTGAATCTGCCACCCAATGAAAGAATATTTGTGTACATATACATTTAAATGAAGCCTGGAAATATGGTAACAACAAAGGGAAAACAGTTGCTTTTTATAACTTGAGCTGTTCATCGGTGAATGTCAAAACATATTTACCTTTGGAAAATGTCAAAGCTTAACGCTATATGTGATGAATCTACTTCAATAATCTGAAAAAGCACTGCAATACCTCTATAAATAATGTGCAATCCAAAATATGTCCATGCTAACAAGGAAATATATTAGGCCACAAAAAGCAAGAATAAAGATGTCATCAAAGCTATTTGTTGAAAGCTGAACCCATCAACTGCCAGCAAATATTTTGCAAATCTCTTCCTGTATTTATATTGTTTCAAGCTACCTATTCCTTCAAGCAAATACCACCCCTAGGTTGTAAATGAATTGAACTGGAATGAAATGTAAGGGTGTGTGATTTCTTTAAATAGAATTTTTGTGCATTCAGTTATTTTTCTTTTAGACTATGTACATATACTTCTGACAAAAGAAGCTCAGATGTAAGTATCTGGTTTGTGTTCTGTAGTATATTGAATTTGTGTGCATAAAAAACCTTTACAGATAAGGTAAGAGTAGAGAGAATAGCAAGAACAAAATCCAGAAGTCAGAAACTATAGAACATGTATGGAACAACCAACAGTTCAGTTGTGCTGCACTACAGTCCACAGGGTCGCCAAGAGTCGGACACAACTGACCTGACTCGGCATACTCGAACATAGGGTGCTAAAGGGCAATGGTGAGGAAAAATATTAAAATGGCTAAATTGATGTCATGTGGTTTGGGGTCTTAAATGTCAGTTGCAAGAGTCTGGATTTCTCTATAGGCGACACAGAGCCAGTGAAGGTACTTGGGCATGTAAGTAACAAATAATCTTCACTTCAAGAAAACTAATCTAGTAGTAACAAAATGGATTTGACAGTGGTGACATTGAATGAAGGCGGGACATTCAGTAGGCACAGAGTTGAATGGCTATAAGACTATAAGGATGATACAACCATGTACCCAGAGAGCATTCTTTCTGAGAGTTATAAGAAATCATGAATTAATTAGTTGGCATGGTGCAAGTTAGCATGATTACTGTGACTCACCGGTGTTACTGGACTGGAATGCCCTTCATCAACCAGAACGCTATGGCCACGGTTAGTCTTAGGGCCAACGGGGGGGCGGGGAGACAGGAGGGGTATGTTATTTTCTATAGTCCATCTTGTGTGCTCTCCCTAGAATAAGAAAGTGATTTAATAAATCAATGCATAATTAGTCATCTAGGTTAGATTAATACCTGCCAGAGAAGAAGTGTTATATGACTAGAGAAGTTCTTTCTCGTTCTTTTCAAAAGTACTCCATCCAAGGACCATCATAATAACAAGGAGATGGTTCCACAGCTGTACTAGAGAGTTGGGTATGGTAGTGAAAGGCAAGAAATTGAGTGAGCTTTACCTAAAGGAATAGCTGTGCTCGTGGTAACAGCCACAGATGCAATGTATCCTCAGTTTTAGCATAATGTTTATTAATTTGCTTGAAGCACATCACTATAGAAGCACAATGTTCCTCACTACTCTGATCAGTAGAGACTACCAGAAAGTATTACATTTCTGTCTTAAAAAAATTAAATAATGCCAAAAGCAAAAGGTTATATATGATATAAGGGGGGCCTAAAATATGTCTTTTGCCAAGTGCTGCTACAGGTGAAAATTGTGATGAATAAAAACCGTACAAGCAGGAAATGAAGTGTCTATCAGGAATTTCTGCCAATGTTGCAACATGCCCATGTACCTGGTTAGTGTGTCTGGCAATACAGGCAAGAGTGAATACAACACTGTTTCAGAAACCATTCCCAGTAACCATTTTCTCCATCAACACTTCAGCAGATAAATTATAGAATCTATCATTCCTTGACAGAGGACACTATTGGCAAAGTTGACTTAACCACAAATCTTTCCACACCAACTTTTCTGATCCGGAGAAACTGATCTATTATCTGTTATTCAACAACACTTTTATAACAGGAGTATGTTTTGACCAAGATAAAATAGACAGATTTGAGTCTATCAGGCAAGAGGGAAAATTACTGTTTCCTACTGCAAGTTATTCCACAGAAGCTTCACGAATATTCATCAGTTTGTGAAATGTGTCTTAAGTCCTACATTTGTAGTACTACACTGAAAATGAAGGAACAACATGTGGGTTTGAATGACTCAACAAATTGAGTAAAACTGCCAACCTAAACTGAAACCTTTCAAA
The DNA here is from genome assembly GCF_054371585.1 of Giraffa tippelskirchi. Classification (NCBI taxonomy): domain Eukaryota; kingdom Metazoa; phylum Chordata; class Mammalia; order Artiodactyla; family Giraffidae; genus Giraffa; species Giraffa tippelskirchi. Next base: position 146,218,889 of record NC_137279.1, on the reverse strand, counting down.
CATGCCTAATTGAATCTCTCATCTCTTGATATAAATTTATACATCTCCTAAGTTGACTGCAAAGAAGAAATATCAAATGCAAAAGTAGAAAACAGGAATTTTTAAATGACTTCACAAAATCCCTAAATCTTTGCTTTTGTTTGCTAATATAGATCTTTCCTACCATATATTTTCAAAGGTCACATTCACATGAAAGAGTACCATTGGATAATTCTTAAAATGCTCCATTTTCCATCATATTGAGAACATCACCGTCTATTTTTACCTTCTTATGACAAGCAAATCTTTTGGCCTCTATCACAAATCAATCAAGAAAATACAAAAGCAAAATTTCAAACTTGAGGACATTTTCAAGTTTTTCTTTGAATTAATTGTGCCTTATACAGTTTCTCTTGTACAGTAGCTCCTATTTTGTCATGATCTTCCAGAATAACAGTGGCCAAGATTCAAGTGTGGTGGAACCATTTGATGTCAGTTATGAGTTACCCCAAAATAAAGTGACCCCAAAGAGCTTCAATAATAGTACCACTGACCTTCAAAATCATGAAATAATATTATGAAGTAAAATGGTTATGGAACTCCTTACCTTAAATCTCTGAATTCGCTCCTTCCTAGCCAAGGTCTCCAGTTTCTTTTTAATTTCAAGCTGATGGTAACGCTAAGCAAAGAGGAAAGAGTGAAGGAAAGCATCATATCATTTATAGTAAAGAATTTTTGAGAGGAAAATAACCCCACTAGCTAACGGTATTCTCAATTACCCCTCTTGTCACTGAGATGGAGAAGAATCATGTGCATAAGTGTGCAAGTGGGAATATAAATTGGTACAACTCTTTGGAAAGCCAATTCCTAACATACATTAGGTAGTTAAAAGTGTTCCTACTCTATAACCCATAAATTTCACCTCTAAACCTAGGGGAAAATCTAAATAATAAAAAAAAAATGTTTTATGCACAAAGATGCTGTCTGAAAGTTTTTTTTTTCTCCTTCAAAGCAAAAATTCAGAAGCATTATAAACTTTAAAGAGAATGGTTTAAGTTTGGGGCACATCCATATAAACGGGACAGAATGTAATTTTTAAAATAAGGTTCCGAAAGATTTGGCTTTAAAAATGGAAAATGCATGTAACGTTGATAAAAGTAGAATGCTGAACTACATGGAAATGCAATTTTGTTGATCGAGCTTACATCGTGTGCCTGTCCCAGTGCTGGGAGAGTGCTTCGTGAATATCATCTCTTCTTGAACAATCCCAATTGCTAAGCAGTCTAGTTCTACAAATGAAGGAACTGAGGCAGAGGACCATGAACTTACCCGAGGTCATACATCTAGTCAATGGTAGAACTGTAATTTGAATCCTAGTCCTGGGCTTCCCTGGTGGCTCAGCTAGTAAAGAATCTGCCTGCAATGCTGGAGACCTGGGTTCGATCCCCTGGAGAAGGGAAAGGCTACCCACTCCAGTATTCTGGCCTGGAGAATTCCATGGACCATATAGTCCATGGGGTTGCAAAGAGTCAACACAACTGAGGGACTTTCACTTTCTGACATTAACTTCCTGGCTTGTCTTTTTTTTTTTTTTGGAGAAACCATGCTTCTCTCAAACCATGATATGGGTTTATTAATGTCTATATAGGAATAGACAAAAGACAAAAAGGAAGTGTGACTATGTTAACAGCAGTTATCTCTGAGAGGAGAAATTATGCATAATTATTTTCTGTTTTTAATGCTTTCTTATGTTTTCCAAAGTTTTGGTAGTATATTAGTTACATAACTTAAAAATAAATTTCATGTAAAAATAATCTGCTTATAATTCAATTTGAAGTCATGCAGACACCTTTGAGAGTGTTTGATACACTGTCGCTTTTAAAAACTGTTTTTTAACTGTTCTTGATCCCCTCCGGCTGCCTTTAAGACCCTGCAGATTCAATCATTCCCTCTATAAGTGTCATCAGTCCTCTTCTCAAAGCCTTTCTTCTGTCTTTCTTTTCCTGTTATCTCACCCACTTATCACCAAACTTCATTAGATTCACTACCAACCATTTCCCACCTTCCGTTTATTCTCACCTCACGGCAGTCCCCCTCTCCCACCCTGACTCCTCTCTGTGCCTGTGTGAGTGCTCAGTCGCTTCAGTCACGTCTAACTCTTTGCGACTCTGTGGACTGTAGCCCACCAGGCTCTTCTGTCCATGCAGTTCTCCAGGCAAGAACACTGGAGTGGGTTGCCATGCCCTCCTCCAGATCTTCCAGACCCAGGGATCAAACCAGTGTCTCCTGCACAGCAAGAGGATTCTTCACTCACTGAGCCGCCCGGGAGGCCCCACTCCTTTCTACCATCTCTGAAACCACTTTCACCAAGGCTCCCAATGTCTTTGCCCTTGAGGTCAGACAGAATTTCCTTTTCTCCCCAGTTGTCATCTTACGGAACCATTCTGTAGCTTGTGAGACCCTGCTGGCTTCCAGGTCTCCACTCTATCAGGTTTTCCCATTAGTTGGAGGTTTTTATCTAGTCCATGTTGCTGTTCCCAATTTCCTGCAACGCACACACCACCAAGCTAGAAACCTCAGAGTGGCTCGGGTGCCTCCCTCCCTCTCCTGGTCCAGGCAGAGTCGGTCTCTCTGTTCTCTCTCCCTCTTCCGGATCCCTACGGACAGCTGCTTCGCCCCGGCACTTCCACTACTGCTGTGAGCCCACACCCTCTGGCAACAGCTTCCTAATTGACCTCCCACCTCCAATCTTTTCCAGCTCATTAATCCATCTTCCACATTTTTAGCAACATCATCTTTCTAAAACAGCTCTGCTCATTAATTTCACTCCCCTGCTGACAAATGTTTCATCGCCTCATCACCTACACACCTAACCTAGCTGAGAATTGAAGGCCTCAAGAAACAGAGCCCCAACTTAGTAGAGAGCGTCACTTGCTGCCACTCTTTCAGCCAACTCACAGTGCAGTCTGGCCTCAGTGAGCTTTCCTTTCCACCCACAATGTCCCCTCACACCTCTGCAATTTCACGCCTGCTTTGCTTAGATCTTTTCATGTCAGGAATGCCTTGCTTAGATCTTTTCATGTCAAGTCGCATTCGGTCCCCCAGGTTCAGTTCAAATGGTAGGACCTCTGTTCAGCTTCTTCCTACTCTCATAGGGGCAACTCATCATTCCCTGCTTTTCTGGGCTCAGTCTCTTTGTTCCTCTCATCTAGCATGTGATCACTTTCTACAGCATTTTTTAAAAAATTATATCTCGCAGCTACATCACGTAACCCCATACTGGTACATGGTAAGCTTGCAATTAATGTTTCTTGCATGAATGAATATATGAATATTAATACAACACTAGTAAACAGTATTGGCATAAACTAAAAGTGAGACAAAGGTGACAATTTAGAAATACTGAATATTTTATTTTAAATTATATTAACATATTGTATATAATATAAAATTATATTATATATTACACATTAACATTTATCTGAACTATTTATTTCAAACTTGAAGAATACACAAAGACTTTAATAATTGCACATTTAACAGTTATGATGTGTGCATTACATGAAACTTTAGAAAACCAAAGTTCAAGGATCAAGACTAATATAGAACTTGGTCCCTATTGATAAAGTTTGAAATTATGTGTATATGTATAGGTTAATTTTACACTGTACTATTTTTTCAACATTAGGTGTAGAATTCCAACTAATACTTTTATAAGGAAGTGAATTTGAGAGCCATAAACAAGGATTCTATATAATTCACGCACACGATATAAGTCACAAAGTGTTAGTCACTCAGTCATCTCTGACTCTTTGCAATTCCATGGATTGTAGCCTACCAGGCTCCTATGTCCATGTAATTTTCTAGGCAAGAATACTGGAGTGGGTATCCATTCCTTTCGCCAGGGGATCTTCCTGACCCAGGGTTTGAACCCTGGTCTCCTACACTGCAGGCAGATTCTTTACTGCCTGAGCCACCAGAGAAGCCCATAAACCACAAAATGAATTCCTAAATGAACAAATCATATACATCTGAAGTGAGCATAACACTTGCTAACTTTAGTAGCAGCATACTAATAAATATTTCCAGTGACACTACACCCACTCCAGTACTCTTGCCTAGAAAACCCCATGGATGAAGGAGCCTGGAGGGCTACAGTCCATAGGGTCGCAAAGAGTCGGACACGATTGAGCGACTTCACTTCACTTCACTTCACACTTAGTATTGGTTTACTCGTGATTCCACAGTTATTCATAATTGTATAGTGCACCCACAGGTCAATGGTTTCATGAGCCAAGTTTTCTGATTTACTGCTACTTGGTTAAGCAGAGAAGTGTCATGCTTTTTCACAGACATTAAAACGATGTTGATGCTTGAAGCTACAAGTTCCATGGAGCAAGGCTAAAGTGACTTATCAAGTTAGTTAGATATCCTTCTAAAAATGCCATGTCAGATTGGAAAAAAAAAGTTGTTGATCCTTGGGTTGTGAATCTATGCTGACCAATGTAGCCTAAAGTAGGAGGGACAGCAGATGTTCCAATGCCTGTTCCTTGAAATTTAGCATACGGCTGAGCTTCGGAGTCTTCAAAGAATAACAAATCTGAAATAATTCATGGCAGTGGAATTACTGATATTTAAACAGATGTCACTTTTTTTTTAGCAAATGGAAATTGAGGTACAGATGGTAAGGACTGGTATGTTTTAAAGTAGCCATTATGGACTAAAAATCTACATTTGTTAAATTAAATATCACAAATGGTACAATGATGTCCATATTTTTCCCTAACTGAAATGAAGAAACGCTTACTTTGGTGTCTTGCCTCCTCTCACTACCTAGAGAGATCTACAGTATTTCTCAGGTCACCTTGTTTCATTCATTTTTAACAAAATACAGGAAGAATTCCGCCTGCTTCTGGGTACAGAAAGTATTAATTTTCTTACTAGAAAGTATCAGTTGTGAAGAAAATAGTTAATACTTGTACCTCCATATCAAGAACCTTATGGAAAATAGCCTGGGCTAAGCACTCCCGGATATATTTTTGGTGATCCTTCTTCATGATATTTAGTTTGTATTCCTTTTCAGAAAGTACTCTTCCATTTCTTGTGATCTGTCATGAATAAATAAAACATACATAGAAACACAAAGCAGAGAAATAGATGGACAGTCAATCAGAAAGAGAAGTAGGCAACATCTTTAAAGCCTACAGAGTATAGTACTATGGTTGATAAACTTTCACTTTTAATGAATGTTTCATAAGGGAAAAAAAAACCAAAAGGCAGTCTCATAAACTCATCATTGGGAAAACACATACAGGTGGTGCACTTGATGTTTAAAACAAGGTTTTCATTAGCGTAACAATTTTCCCTTGATAGAACCCATGTGTTCTTTTCATTTCTTTTTTTGAGCACATTGGGAAAGAAGAGGTGGGGTGCTACCTTGAAACAATGAATAGGAGCAGTGATCACAAGGCTGATGATCTCACAGGAAATACTTTGAAGGGCAAAACATGTAAGCTACAGAGGATCTCATCAATTTGTTTTTAAAATAATTGGTTTCATTACTTTGTTTTCACACTGCTTTTCTTCTACTCTCCAGCCCAGAATGTAATTTAATTTGCTGTGATTCAGATATTTTCAGATTATACAGTACTACAGATACAAAGTATTCCAGACGGGTTTCAAGAGACATCATTGCAAGTCCTAGGAGTGATAGTTTCCGATTTTTATTTACTTGCTTTTCTTTTCTTTTATTCCTTCCTATGTCCTATGGGCGTATTTGTTCTATTTTTAATATCTTCCCTAAACTGAGGATGTTATACTTCCTAGAATGTTCATCTTCTTCCTTTTCCCTTATTTAAACACTGCTCTTCTCTTCACATCTAATTCAAGTCCACATATTTCTTAACTGATAACTAGGTTTTTAGCACTGTTGTTGCAACATATTGGAGTATTGAGAACAACTAGAATTGTGCTACAAGTGATTGGTTATTGATCACCTTTTTCATGAATGCATTTTCTAAAGGAAGAAAGGGGTGTGGTTACAGAAAGTGTGCTCGGAATTGTGAATAAATCAGTTACAGACCTTGAAATGTGTTGTCCATGGGATACTATGTCCCGTTTATCCAATCAGGAAAAATTGTTGAGAACTTCCTGTACTGCCCCTCCCTCAGCAATTAACATTGTTATTTCTCCCCGATTAGACTGGAAGCTCTTGTAAGGCAGAAGTTCTTAAACTTGAGATGAAGAATCACCTGGAAGACAAGCTAAAAAAGACTGATGGGCCCTTCTCCAGTTTCTGACTTAACAGATCTGGGATGTTTTGTTTTGTTGCTAAGTTGTGTCTGACCCTTTGTAACCCCATGGACTGTGGCCCACCAGCATCCTCTGTCCATGGGATTTCCCAGGCAAGAATACTGAAGTGGAAGAATACTGAATTTCCTTCTCCAGGGGGTCTTCCCTGATCAAACCTGTGTATCCCGCATTAGCAGGTGGATTCTTTACCATCTGAGCCATCAGGGAAGCAGATCTGGAGTGGTGCTCTAACAAGTTCCCAGATAATGCCGAACACTCCCGATTCAGGGACTATATTTGCACGACTGCTCTAGAGAAAGGGCTGTGTTTTTGCTGTTTGAGTTGCCATGTATATAATTGGCATTCAATAAGTGCTTGTTAATGATGTTGATAAGAAATACAAAATCCTTCGCATTTCATACAAAGCTCACGGACTATTATCCAAAGAAGCAGTGTTAATAGTAACCACGGTAATTACAACAACCATTTCTTCTACATCTCTAATTGTCACAACTCTGAGTTCTGGGTATCATTATCTTCATTATCTTTCTTCAACTGAACACTTTGGACCTGAGAAACTTAAGTGTTTTGCTGAAGATTTTGTCTTGTAAATGGCAGAGCCAGGTTTCAGCCAGGTCTATCTGATAACAAAGCCCCAGGAGACTAAAAGCAAACTCTCTGAGATCTACCCAGACAGAGTGCCAAGCACATTAACAACAATTCGAAATGCAATGCATATCCTTTCAACACCATGGCAACAAGAGTTAAGGAAACTCACTGTGTTTTAAGAAAGTAAACAGCTAAAATCGTTAGTCACACTTTTTATAACCACACCCCTTACTTTGAATGGAAAACTATAGTATTTTTTTAAGGTTTTCACATTATAGACATTTAGAGAAGTAGAAATTTTCTGGAAATGATAGTTTTGGAGCTAATGAAAGACACTAATGTATCAATAAACTGTCACATGAAATGAAAGAGTTTTTAAAAATGTAGAGGAAAATTTTAAACTGTTCATGTCTTCCACATCATATTCTGTGATTATTAAAAACGATATTTTTTTCCTGAAGACAGTAAAGACTTCTCTATCCTAACTCCCTAATAGTTCCTGGTTTATACAATATGTTCAATAAATATGTGTTGAATAGATGAGTGAATAAACAAATGAAATAAGTTGTAGGAAAATTATAGGGATTTTCCTTAATAATTTATAAGTTGCCTTAGCAGCCATCCTGACCTCTCTTCTCATCTTTTGAAACACAGACTCAAATAGATAAATCAGAGCTTTGGAAAGGAAGTAATTATTCTAAAATGAGGGAAGGGAAAAGATGTCATTGTTAAGCTCAAAGAGGAAACTAGAAAAGATAGGGAAATATTGGACTTAATGAAATAAGAGGGTAGGTAGAAACAAAACCAAATCTTACCAGCCCTGATCTTAAGAGATGCCGCCTTATCCTTGTATTGTTAAAATATCCAGCCAGGTGTTTATCCGTGAGACTATTATACGCAGCAAGTAATCTAGAACAGAAAAATGAAACCATTAAGGTTTTATGAAGTGTTACTTGATAACCAAGGAATTCTTGACTCTCATTCCCAAACTGTGCATTATCATTCATTCATGCAGCCAGCCAGTCATTCGTGTATGTGTTTAATAAACAGGTATTAAGCACCTATTGGGGTTTTCCCTGGTGGCTCAGATGGTAAAGAATCAGCCAGCAATTTGGAAGACCTGAGTTCAATTCTCGGGTTGGGAAGATCCCCTGGAGGAGGACATGGCAACCCACTCCAGTTGGAGAAGACTCTTGAGAGTCCCTGGGATAGCAAGGAGATCAAACCAGTCCATCCTAAAGGAAATCAGTCCTGAACATTCATTGGAAGGACTGATGCTGAAACTGAAGCTCCAATACTTTGGCCACCTGATGCAAAGAGCCAACTCATTAGAAAAGACCCTGATGCTGGGAAAGATTGAAGGCAGGAGCAGAAGGGGATGATAGAGGATAAGATGGTTGGATGGCATCACCAACTCAATGGACATGAGATGAGTTTGAGCAAGCTCTGGGAGATGGTGATGCACAGGGAAGCCTGGTGTGCTGTAGTCCATGGGGTCACAAAAAGTCGGACACGACTCAGCGACTGAACAACAACAAGCACCTATTGTTTTCTAGGTTTGATGATAAGAACTGGGAGACAGTTTGATGCCATTTTATCCCACAGACAAGTATGGAAATCAGATGTGAACTATTAAATTGGTTGTGAAAAATCCAATAACAGAAAAATACAAAAAACCATGGGGACACAGAGAAGGAGATCAGCAACTCCTCTTGTCAAGAAAGTCTTCTTAGAACTTCCATAGTGGTCCGGTGGTGGGGAGTCTGGCTGCCAGTGGGCCTGACCCCTGGTCCACATGGATCCACATGCCACCAGGCAACTAAGACCTTCCTTAAGAGGCTTGTCTCGGGCGGTTGCAAGATGAGTATCTCTCCACACCTGCCCACCAGAATCTTAAAAGCTTAGATAGAGGCCTTAACTGGGTTCAGTCATGTACAGGGTCAACAACACATTGCGCTCTCAGGTCTGGGGCATACATTCCATGGATGGAGGGTAGGGGGTGAGGAGCCTCTGATTACCCAGGTCCAGCTTGAGGTGGTCACATGCTTTCAATAACCTCATTCAATACCTCTGCTAGATTTGAAGACCAGGATGGCACATTATTTTCAGTATCCTTACTGATGCTATTTATTATGTATTTAAATAATGATGTGTTCAACACATGAAGATACAATTTTGTTTGTGACACATTCTTACTGGTATAAGTTTCTAACTAGCTTAAGCTCGGCAATTTAGAAGTAGTAACTTCCACATATATAGCTAGACAATTTCATTAATTCCACATCCAGAACCAAAAAAAGAGAAATTCATAGAATTACAGTTGATTTTTAGGGTTTTTCACTTAAAAGAGGACAAACTGGTTCCCTGGTCATATGCTACACCTTGGTAGATAGTCAAAATAAGGGTATAAATCAAAGTTTGAAACTATGTTTTCTAAGTTTTAATCTATCCTTCATTAACTGTTATCTTACAAAAGCAGGTACACTATACATGTACACATATGCATGCATGTGCATACACATATATATACATATACATAAATATGACTATGTGTATATACATAGAGAGACACAGAGAGACAGAGACATAGGGAGTGAAAGAAAATACATAAGCCTAAACACAGCCCTAACATAAAGCTGTCCTAAAAAATGCATGCCCTATTACCTGCCACAAAGATTAATAATCTATATGTTTAATGAACAACTGATCCTTAACTTAAACTTATTCTGAGACCAGAGCAGGGACGCATATTATAGAATGAAGTAAATGTCATTAGCAACCATTTTATTTAGCTATTTGCACTGCCTTAATTACATGGAGATGGTATTGGTGACCTTTTCCTGTCTCTTTTCTCCTTAATGCCCACCTCGGGAAAGTTCCATGCTGTTGAATAGTATGGAAAGTTTAATTTCGTACCACAAAAGAGAGTGAAAAGCATTTACAAAGCTCAGAAGCCAAGGTGCCACATGAGAGTTGCAGATGCGTGAACAACTGCGGAAACCATTATTTCATTGGGTTTACATAAAAAGACAACCTGAGGGCCTCCGTAATGCACACACAAAACCAGCCCTGGGTAATGCTTTGAAACCACCTTTTAAATGAACTGTCTTGGTGTCCTATAGTTCATCAAAGGTTTCCTGTCTCCAAAAGGTCAATGTTGTATCCCTTACCCTTTCTGAATCTCAGAATACCTTTTCAGCAACTCATTTCAGAAAGGTGAGCAGATGTCTCTCAGTCCTAACAATCATGATTCCACAGTTCACAGATTCTTAAGATAAATCATTAGACTGATATCATATATAGTCTTTTGTCTGTTTTTCAGGCTCACATTTTAAAAAATCAATAGTTTTGGAATAACTGTGAGTGCTAAAACCCTGATTAAATGTAGTAGGGTCAAAATGTTAAGAAAACGTGAACCTCAACTTCCCTATTGACAGTTAAATATCCCATTCTTTTCATTTAGACTTTGAAACATTTTTAATATTTGGGTCTTAATAAGAAAGCTTAGCCAGCTTTGGCACCATCTCATTCTAATTCTGCCTTCTCTTAGGCTCCTATTGAATGAGTATGTGTCTGTGAGGCCCCTCCAATCTTACTGAGATGTGGAATAGATCTAGGCAAGTTGAAATCTTTGCACACATCAGTTTTCTCACCTTCTACTTTTTAGGAAAGATTGAGGGCCCCTGGTTGGGATGCCATGTGTAAAGCATCTCTTCCCATGACTATGAATAATAACCAGCTGGGTCCCCCCAGGCTCAGTCATTTCTTTTTCAGACAATGCCTTAATTTTTTTAACTGAAATTTTAGATAAATGAATTGTTTGCTAACAAGAAACTACACTAAATTATATACAGATTTAGTAAAATGGTTGTTATGGATTGAATGTATGTTTCTCCCCAAAATTCATACGTTGAACAATTCCCTGGCAGTCCAGTGGTTAGGACTCTGAGATTCCACTTGCAGTGAGCATTGGTTTGATCCCTGGTCAGGGATCTAGGGTTCCACAAGCCCAGTGGTGCTGCCAAAAATAGAAAAAAAAAAATCACAGGTTGAAGCCCTATTCCCCCATGTGATGGTATTAGGAGGCAGGGCCTTTGGGAGGTGGCTAGGTCATGAGGGTGGAGCTCCTATGAATGAGATTAACACCCTATAAAAGAGACCCGAGAGAGCTCCCATGTCCCTTCCACCATGTGAGGACACAGCAAGAAAATGGCCATCCACGAACTAGGAAGCAAGTTTTCACCAGACACTAAATCTGCTGGTGCCTTGATCTTGAATTTACCAACCTCCAGAACTGTGAGAAACAAATTTCTGTGGTTTATGCTGTCATAATACCAGTTTATGGTATTCTGTACAACAGACTGAACAAACTGAGACAGCAAATAATGCAAACATTTCTACAGTCAACATATGTATGTCACCCTCATTGTGACCATCAAGCCCCCTTCACGGGGAGAGGGTAGCCATCCCATGGCTGAGTCACAGCCATGATCTGTCTCATTGTTTCCATTCTGTTTCCCTTTACAGGTCTTGGTATGATTTGCAGCTTCCTTTTGCATGTATTCAATTACAAGATTTACAATTACAGCCACACTTAGATTTAGTAGAGCGCTTCTGATCTTTCTGCCTTTGTTCTCTGCACTCACTGCCACTGGTTCTGCCCCCCAACACACACACACATTGTTTCCTTGCACCCAGCACAACCCTGGACCAGACGAGGTCACCTCGCCTGGGTTGGGATTGTGCTGCATCTTGAATATTCCACTCTCTTGTAAGTTACTGTCAGTATCCATCAAACCTGGACTTCCTGGTCACCCACATCAGCCCTGTGATCCTCTCCTGCTCCTATCCATAAGATCAACAGCTGTACTGGTCACAGTGACCACCTGGCTACTGTGACCACACCACTCACATGCCATGCTGTTTACACAAAGGCCCATAACTAACTGGCCAAACCAATTTGTTGGCTTCTTTACATGATGGACAAGATTCTTTATCCAACCCCAGTACACTGGGTGGGGAATGACCCACTTTCTGGCTCAATGCACTGGGAAAACTGTCCCCCAGGAAACAAAGCAACTCTACGATGGTTCCTGTTTCCCCCCTTTCAGTCTGCACCTCCCCATTCCTGTGGTGCCTGAGTATTAAGGAGCAGCTGCTGAGTCACAGGGAGAGTGGCCTTCCCAGCTGCAGCCTTTCAACATTTGACCCTTCAACCCTTGACTCCTGCCTCCCACCATGTCGATGATATATTCAGGGCTCTGAACTAAAAAGGTCAGTTCTTATCAATCCATCTTATCAATCCAGTTCTTTCCATCTGCCCCTTAGAGAGTCTGTCCCATAGAAAACCAGACTAAAAGGAAAGGCACTATAATATGAATCACAGACCATTTACTGAGTACTGACTATTTTCAGGGCATTCTGTACTGCCCCAGGGACCCAGAGATGGCACAGACACTGTACTCATGGAGCTCCAATGGGAGGCTATGCATGTACATAGGTGTGTGTGTGTGTGCACGCACGCTTGATTTCTTCCCGTGTCATAGGCTAATTCTTTCACAAATAGTTACTGAGTGTCCCCATGTCAGACACCATGCCCTCAGCTGGGGAAGGAGTGTGGAATCTCTGTCCCACTCTGCAGATTACACTTTCACATCCATAGTCCCACTCGTCTGCTTCCAGGCCTCAGGAATGTGAGCAGTATCTGTTATAGCTCTTCCATGTTCTTAAAATGGAAAAGCTCCAAAACAGGATTATTGCTTAAGGTGGGTCAGTCCAAAGAAAACATGATGAGAGTAAGGTATCCTGGACCACACTGATAGAGGAATCTCTTGAACCCCAACACCCACTCCCAGCATGCCAGTCCCCACGCTGTCTTACTTCTGTAGAGGGAAGGATGTAGGGAGGGAGAGGGATGTAGTGGTGAAGACTCCAGCTTCAGTCCAATCTGGTTTTACCATTACTGGCTCCACAACTGGGAGCACATGACTTAACCTCCCCATGCCTTGATGATTCTGCCTTCCACAAAACACTCGAACAGTCACACATTTCAGTCAAGTTCCTTGCTACTTTATAACAAGGATCACCTTTCCTTCAGTTTCCAATAACATATTCCTCATTTCTGTCTGAGACTCCATCAGAATGGCCATTGCCATCCATATTTCTACCAGTGTTCTGTACTGTGATGTGTTGTGTAAGAAGACGGATGCTTCCTCTCCTGCTCCCTTTTCTTTGACTCCTCATGAGAATCACCTTTAAAAGCCCCTTCAGGAGAAAATATTTTCACACCATATATATCTGATAAAGGGTTAATATCAAAATTACATAAAAAATCCATATAACTCAGTAGCAAAAGCAAACAAAATAAAAAACAAAAACACAGATAATGAGATTAGAAAATGGGAAAAACACCTGAAGAGATTTTTTTCCAAAGACTTATAAATGGTCAACAGGAACATGAAAAGGTGCTCAGCATCATTAGCCACCAGGGAAATGCAAATCAAAAGCACACTGAAATATTATCTCACACCTGTTAAAATGATTCTTATCAAAAAGACAAGAGATAACATGTTTTGCCAAGGATGTGGAGCAAAGGAAATCTGTGTGCACTGTTGGTGGGAATTTAAATTGGTGCGGCCACTGTAGAAAACAGTATGGAGGTTTCTCAAAAAATTAAAAAATAGAACTCCCATATGATCCAGCATCCCACACTTGGGTACATATATAACGGAAATAAAATCATTATCTCAAAAAGGTATCTGTACCTCCATGTTCATTTGGAGCATTATTCATAATAATCAAGACATGGAAACAACTTAAGTATGCATCAATGGAAAACTGGATAAAGAAAATGTAATATACACACACACTTGAATATTATTCAACCATTAAAAAATGAGGAAATCCTGTCATTTATGACACAAATGGACCTTGAAGATAGTCAAGTGACATAAGCCAGAATGTGAAAAAGAAACACTGTATGATCTCACTTATATATGGAATCTAAAAAATCCAAACATAGAAATACAATAGAATGGTGACTGCCAGGGGCTCAGGGGTGGGAGAAATGGAAGAGATTGATTAAAGGGTACAAACTTCTGATTATAAGGTGAGTAAATTCTGGGAATATAACACACAGCATGGTGACCTAGCAAGATTATGCACAAAATCCTTCAAGCTAGGCTTCAGCAGTACACTAACCAAGAACTTCCATATGTACAAGCTGGGTTTCGAAGAGGCAGAGAAACCAGAGATCAAATTGCCAACATTTGTTGGATCATGGAGAAAGCAAGGGAGTTCCAGAAAAACATCTATTTCTGCCTCATTAACTATGCTAAACCCTTTGACTGTGTGGATCACAACAAACTGTGGAAAATTCTTAAAGAGATGGGAATATCAGACCATCTTACCTGTCTCCTGAGAAACCTGTATGTGTGTCAAGAAGCAACAGTTAGAACTGGACATGAAACAACTGGTTCAAAATTGAGAAAGGAGGATAATACTATTGTATACTGTCACCCTGCTTATTTAATTTATATGCAGAGTACATCATGCAAAATGCTGGGCTGGATGATGTACAAGCTGGAATCAAGGAGTATTTACACCACAGAAATTGGCAAACACTACAAGTCAAGTCTCTTTTTTTCTTTCTGAAAAGCCAGTTTATCAGCACACCACTGACTAAATTTAAAAATAAGTAGCAAGGTATATAACATGGGATAAATAAAATGATTCATTATATGAGCCAACATATAGAAATATGTTTTATATACTTTTAATTCAGAAATTGATCTTTTGTATTTAATATTTGACCAAATGGCCTCATATTCCTATTTAACTTTCTCCTATCCCTAACAAAAAAGCCATAAGGACTCCAACAAATACATCGACATTTTTCAGCAGCATTTCAATCAGGAAATTTTAAGCAAGATGTCTCTTTACATTGCAGCAAATGGAAAGATTCAACTCATCTACCAATTTGGAAAAACTGATTATACCATTGTATGCTCAACAGAATCACTGAGACTTAGGTGAATGAGCACAGTTTTATTACTAAGGATGAGAAGCCTAATCAAGAGGTGCTTTGCATTTCAGAGGTCACTAAATCTGCAATTGGTAGAGTTTGATGGTGTCCAAGGGGGGCCTATATCAAATCTCCACTGCCAAGGCAGGCTTTCAGCCAGATAAAATGTTTCCTCAACTCACATACCAAGTGCTTGTACTGGGAAAGCAAGTTAAACAAACCACAGGATATTATGGCTTGATTGCGTTCACGTTACAGTTCATGAAGAATGGAGCACAGTGCACCAATCCAAATGTCTCTCTTTCTGTCCATCAGAAAAAAATTTGCAAGAATCCACTGAACTCCCATTCCACGAAGAAACTCATCACACTCAAGCCAGCCAACCAAATCAAAGATTTTGAATCACAGTAAGACTCTTAGCAAAGAAGTTAATAATATCTAGATGGAAACAACTTCCCCAAATAAAATATTTGAAAGCAGCACTAATAAGTAGAAAAAGCTTTCTATCATTAAAAACTGCAAGTTTGTTATTTAAGAGTAGGAAATTTAAGAAATATGTGACCTGACACCTTAACTCTTAAGAGGTGCAATGATTTTCCCGCAATTACTTAAGGCAAATATATCTATAACACTTCCTGCCCAAAGTAAATTTAATGAGATTTAAAAAAAAAAAAAGGATAAGATTTGGAGCCAGAAGGCTTGAGGTCAAATAATAACTCTACCCCTTAAAAGATGTCTGGCCCTGGAGAATTCAATCTTCTTCCCTTTACAATTATTGTCACCATGAAGTAAAATGCTGTGACTGCTTCCTGAAGTGGATGATCTATGCTTATGGGTCTGGAAACAGATTTACCTGGAGCCCTTTCCAGGTGGTGCTAGTGGTAAAGAACCCACCTGCCAATGCAGAAGACATAAGAGACACGGGCTTGAACCCTGGGTCAGGAAGATCTTCTGGAGGAGGGCATGGCATCTCACTCTAGTATTTCTTGCCTGAAAAATCCCATGGACAGAGGAGCCTGACAGGCTACAGTCCATTGGTTGCAAAGAGTCAGACATGACTGAAGTGACTTAGTACAGCATATTACATCACTGGATTACAGAAATTCATATGTGAAAAGGTCTGGTCAACTCCCTCATTTTATATTCAGGAAACTGAGGTTCTAAAAGTAGAACCTGCACTGATTCATTAGTACACTCAGATCCAAGTCCTCACAAAGAAAATGCAGAATGTTGCAGGAGTTCCCACAAAATTGTTCCTATCCTTTTCCTAGGGTCTTTGTCTTGCCTTCCACCAGAATTTCTTCCATTCCTGTTTAATCACTCCATTTAGATCCTTACAAGATTCTTCCCTGTACACTTCTCATCTGTTGTAGTATGGAGCCAGGTCCACTGTAAATACCCATCCCAAACTGGTTGAATGAATGGTCAATCAGTTAATAGAAATCAAATATATTGGTCCAATTCCTCAATGTATAACCTTTACAAAAAAATCATGTGGAAGAATCATAACATTTCTTCTGCTTCAGGATAAGAACTGAAAACAATCTACAACAAAAGAGATTGAAGAGCATGTTTTACATATTTGGACTTTTTTTAATGCAGAATGCTCAGTGTGGATGAGCACACATCGCTGACAGTGTTAGTGTTGTTGTTTTGGTTTTGTCAAATAAGTGCCTTTGTGGTGTGCTTCAAAGTCACATTAGAAGAAAAGTTCCCAGGGAGGCAAGGAAAAAACACCTTTAGAGGAAACTTGAAGAAAGACCAGTACAGAAGAGCAATTGACATAAGGGTCAATTATTTTCCAACCCTTTATAAGAAAACTCTGCCAACTAAAATTAAACCGTGAGTTTCTGCTGCCTGACCCTTTATAGAGGGCGATTGGACTGATATCATATAAACGATTTTGTATTACATTCTTCGTTCTTTTTTATTTGCATCCAAATCTGCCATATTTCAGCAATTATGCTAAATATTGATTTACAATTTCTCTCAGTTTATTCTAATTAGGCATCCGGATGTGATCCATCAGGTTATTTTATTTATGGCCTTAATATTAATAGTGTGGAGTGACTAGTAAAAACAAAGCTAGTCTCTAAACCATGCTGACTGCTGGCAAGATAGTTTTTGACCTGTTTTTGGTTATGGGGAGTTAGCAGGGCTGAGACACACTAAGGTTGACTAACTGTCTATAAGAACTGACTTGAGCCACCCAGCTCTTCTCTGGAGACTTAAGAATTTTATATCTTTTAATAATAAGCCAATTGTGGCCATGTCAAAAATATTCATTAATAGAAGAATAATATCCAAACTAAGGGAGAGGACTAGGCTGTTTGGAGGAAAGGTGACTAACAGGAAAGTTCTAGAAACCAATAATTTTTATCACTAGTATTTATTGATCACTTCCTTTTTTGTAGTGCACAGTAAATTTTCTATGTTAGTTGTTGTTGCTTAGTCACTCTTTGTGACCCTGTGGACTGTATCCTCCAGGTTCCTCTGTCCATGGGATGATCCAGGCAAGAATACTGGAGTAAGTTGCCATGTCTTCCTCCAGGGGATCTTCCAGACCCAGGGATCTAACCCACATCTCCTGTGTCTCCTGTATTGGCAGGTAAATTCTTTACCACTGAGCCATCTGGGAAGCTCAAACTCTCTATATAACATGCACTGTATAACATGCACTGTATATTTTAACTCTCAAAACAATCCTACAAAGTACTGTTATCCTTCCTTTTCATAGATGAATAATTTGAGATGTAGAGTAGTTATTACAGACAATTAGCTCACAACTAGTTAAAAGGCATATTCTGAAATCAAACAAGGGGCTGTGTGCTTTAATCACTAAACTGAACTGTGCTCTATGAGGTACAACTGCCCCACGGAGCTCAGCCTGGAGAAGGAAAGGCATGTACAGTGTCAGGTAAGTGCACAGTCAGCCTGTAAAAGGTGCTAAGAAGGCAGGACTGTGACAGGTGATGAGTGAAAGTTCAGGGAGAATATGTTAGCTCAGTAAAAAGAAAACTGTTTAAAAATCAAAGGAAGGGCCTGTAAGATGGTGTGCCCCACGCTTTGTGACAGCAGTGAAGAGTTTTAACAGGCAAATGGTACAACCAGATTACCCTAACCTTCCTTTTAACACCAAATTCCTCCTGTTGTGTCTTAAGGAGGCAGAGTACAGTAGGTAGTTGAGAGTCTGACCTCTCTAGTCTGGTTTCTTGAGTTTGAACCTTACTAGACTAGCAATCAGAGGCAAGAGTTACAGTACAGTACAGTTCACTCACTCAGTCATGTCTGACTCTTTGCAACCCCATGGACTGCAGCACACCAAGCTTCGCTGTCCATCACCCACTCCCAGAGCTTGCTCAAACTCACATCCATCAAGTTGGTGATGCCATCCAACCATCTCATCCTCTGTCATCCCCTTCTCCTGCCTTCAATCTTTCCCAGCATCAGGGTCTTTTCTAATGAGTCAGTTCTTTGCGTGAGGTGGCCAAAGTATCGGAGCTTCAGCTTCAGCGTCAGTCCTTCCAATGAATATTCAGAACTGATTTCCTTTAGTATTGACTGGTTTGATCTCCTTGCAGTCCAAGGGACTCTCAAGAGTCTTTTCCAACACCACAGGCAAGGGTTAAATAATGGAAATAATAATAGTGCTATTTCAGAAACTCAGAGCATCATATCGTTCAAGCTTTACATAGCATTTAGCCAGTACATAGAAAACGCTCAGTGAATGTTAGAAGTTACCATTGATTATACTCATCCCCTCTCATCATCACTTTAAATAATACTATATGGGTTAACTCTAATTACTTCTTAAAAACTTCCAGCATGAGTACTTTCTACCCATATTTAAATTTCCCCATTGGCAAGCATGGCTTCCCTGGTGGCCTAGATGGTAAAGAATCTGCCTGCAATGCAGGAGACCTGGGTTTGATCCCGGGGTCAGGAAGATCCCCTGAAGAAGGGAATGGATACTACCCACTCCAGTACTCTTGCCTGGAGAATCCCATGGACAGAGGAGCCTGGCGGGCTACAGATTATGGGGTTCCAAAGAGTTGGATACGATTGAGTGACTTAGTACACATGTACATTGGCAGAAAAATCTTCCTTAGGGAGGCTATGCTCAAAATCTACTTATGCCTATTTGTTCCTCAAAAAGTGGTTAATCGTTATCCTCTCAGGAAGGGGTTCCATAAATCTAAATAGTATATTTTTGAAGTGAAAAAGTCAGAGTCCTTAACTGTCCTTCTTCTGTATTAAAACTCCATGAGAGCATTAACTTTGTCCTACTCACTAGAACCTAGTACTCTGGTTACACGGTACAATGGCAACTACTTTTTGAATATACAGATATTTTTGCTTTTTTGTATACCTTCCAATTCTTTCTAGTTGTAAATACCCATTTTGAATTAAGAAGTCAGAAAACTAGTCTTTCAGAGAGGAAGGATCTGAAAACCCTTCATGTTATTCCACTTGTATAAAAACCAGAAACCCAAGTCAAAGAGGTAACTTCCAGGAGTGGGGAATATTTTCTGAAATCCAGTATGGAGGTAATTGTCTCCTCTATTTCATTAATATCCTACTTGCTTTACTCCACTGATCCAAGTTAGGATACAAAGTATTGCAAGTAGTATATTGCCACTCCTTGATGTCATAAATGATTGCATTTGGGAAGCTTCTTTATTCCCTTAATCTGAAATTGTCTATGGTAACTCTCACTCAAATTACCTATTCAAATTCACTAAAAGAATATTGAACTTTGATTCTATTGGCTTCTGGATGTCCATATTTTCCAAAGCTAGTTGTATGTTTGCACTTAATATTCAGCCCTTCTCCTGGGTCAGTGATAATCACGGTAGACAGCTCTAGGCGTGGGACCGACCAATCAGTGAGCAATCAACTGACACCTGTCGGTAGGTCCCACAAGCCACTGTGCACTGGACCAAAAAAAAACATGCTGTGTTCTCTAATGTACTTTGAGAATATCATATGAGGGAAAAAACTAAAACTGTTATTAAAGAATTTCTGCAAAACTTCTGTTGTTTATGTCCCCCAAAGTCAGTTTCGCAAGGGCTGGGTTTCTTTTTAAAATGTCATGCTATTTCTAATCATTTTCAAGACCATGTCACTAGTGGGTTGTCCACTCACCCCACCATCTGGATTCAGAAATATCCAGCTTAAGTCTTATATTGCTACTTTTGCGTTTTGAGTTTTGACAAGTTGTTTAATCACAATTATCCTCAATTTGCTCATCTGTAAAAGGGGGGAAATAATAGTGCTTCACCCATAGAACTTCTGTTAAAGATTAAATAAGATAGTGCCAATAAAGCACTTAGTACAGCACATGGCATCATTTGCTGCTGTAGTGTTTAGCAATGTTTTATTCTTAAAGGAACCACATATACACCTGTGCTCAGGTAGGGGTAAACACACCATGCTTTGTGATCACAGAGGAGGTACATCAAGAGTTGAGAGTAGAGGGACAATTCAATAAAACAGGAATGAAATGAAGTCTGAGCCAGTAGAAGGAAGTCTAATAAATGCTAGGCTATGTGAAGAGAGGGTGAAGGAATTTATATCAAGACTCTTCTAGGAAGAGGGAATATATGCAAAAGCTCAGGGATGAGAGAGCACCTTGGTTCCAGACTTTACCTTGTAGTCCTGCCAGGTTCTCCTCCTGCCCCAGATGGAGCTTCCATTTCCACATCCATTGCATACACACACATACACACACACACACACACACACTCTTCCAGAGCCTCCATGGGAAGCATGGAGGATTTCACTGCTTCAAAGGCCAGAGGATAAAACTGAGAGGAGGCTGGTCAGCACACCTCTGAGGTTCATACAGTTTTATGCAACAGGGGGCTTATTAGGTAATAGGCCTGGGCTGTTGAAAGGTTACAAGGGATCTTTGAGGTCTTTGCCCTCAAAGTACTTAAAAACCAACTGAGGAAATACAAGCATACCTCAGAAGTATTGCAGGTTTGGTTTCAAATCACTGCAATAAGGTGACTATTGCAATAAAATATTATAATAAAGTGAGCTACATGATTTTTTCCTTTTCTGGTGCATAAAGAAGTTATGTTTACAACCTGTATTCTATTAAGTATGCAACAGAATTATATTAAAAACACCTTTATTAAAAATATTTTATTGCTAAAATATACTAACCATAATCTGAGTCTTCAGAGAGTAATCTTTTTGCTATTGGAGGGTCTTTCCTTGATCTTCATTTTGGCTGCAAGGTGGTGGCTGCAGCAATTTCTTAAAATAAGACAACAATGAAGTTTGCTGCATCAATTGAATTTTTGATGAAAAATTTCTCCATAGCATGTAATGCTGTTTGACAGTATTCTTTGCTCATCTGTAAGATACAACTCCTCAGCCATTAACATTTTACCATGAGATTTCAGCAATCCAGTCACCTCTTCAGGCCACACTTCTAATCTCAGTTCTCTTGCTATTTGCACATCTGCAGTGACTTTCTTCACTGAAGTCTTGAACACTTCAAAGTCATCTACAAGGGTTGGAATCAACTTCTTTCAAGCTTCTGTAAATGTTGGTATTTTGACTCTTCCCATGAATCACAAATATTCGTAATGACATCTAGAGTAGTGAATACTTTCCAGAAGATTTTCCATTTATTTTTCCCTGACCCATCAGAAGAATCATTATCTATGGCAGTTATAGCCGTATAAAATATATTTCTTAAATAATATGACAAAATTGAAATTACTATTTGGTCCATGGGCTACAGAAAGTATGTTATATTAGCAGGCATGACAACAGCATTAATGTTATCATACATCTCTGTCAGAGCTCTTGGGTGACCAGGTACGTTGAAAATGAGCAGTCATATTTTGAAAGGAATCTTTTTTTTCTAAGTAGTAGATATCAGCAGTGAGCTTAAAATATTCAGTAAACCATGTTGTCAACAGATGTGCTGTCATCCAGGCTTTGATGTCTCATTAATAGAGCAGAGACAAAGTAGATTTCACATAATTCTTAAGGACTCTAGGATTCTCTGAATGGTAAATTAACATTGCTGCTGCTGCTGCTGCTAAGTCACTTCAGTCGTGTCCGACTCTGTGCGACCCCAGAGACGGCAGCCCACCAGGCTCCGCTGTCCCTGGGATTCTCCAGGCAAGAACACTGGAATGGGTTGCCATTTCCTTCTCCAATGCATGAAAGTGAAAAGTGAAAGTGAAGTCGCTCAGTCGTGTCCGACTCTTCACCACCCCATGGACTGCAGCCTACCAGGCTTCTCCATCCATGGGATTTTCTAGGCAAGAGTACTGGAGTGGGGTGCCATTGCCTTCTCCGAAATTAGCATTAGCTTCAGCTTGAAGTCACCAGCTGCATTAGCCCCTAACAAGAGAATCAGCCTGTCCTTTGAAGCTTTGAAACCAAGCATAGACTTCTCCTCTCTACCTATGAAAGCGCTAGATGGCATTTTCTCCCCATATAAGCCTGTTTTTATCTACAATGAAAATCTGTCATTTGATGTAGCCACTTTTATTAGTTATCTTTGCTGGATTTTCTTGATAACTTACTGCAGCTTCTACAATAGCACTTGCTGCTTCACTGTGTACCTTTATGTTACAAAGATGGCTTCTTAAACCTCATGGACCAATTTCTGCTATAATAGCTTCAAACTTTTCTGCAGCTTCCTCACCTCTATCAGCCTTCATAAAAGTGAAGACAGTTAGGGCCTTGCTTTGGATTAGGCTTTGGCTTAGGGAAATGTTGTAGCTGGCTTGATCTTCTATCCAGATCTCTATACAGCAATACAGCCGTTTCGTTTTCTTATCATTCATGTGTTCACTGGAATTGCGCTTTTCATTTCCTTTAAGAACTTGTCCTGTGCATTCACAACTTGACTAACTGTTTGGCATAAGAGGTCTAGCTCTTAGCCCATCTTGGTTTTTGACTTGTCTTTCTCACTAAGCTTAATAATTTCTAGCTTTTGAGAGATATATGACTCTTCCTTTCACTAGAACACTTAGAGGCTATTGCAAGGTTATTAATTGGCCTAATTTCAATATTGTCATATCTCATGGGGTAGGGAGGCACAAGGAGAGGGAGAGAAATGAGGGACCTTCTGGTTGCTAGAACAGTCAGAACACACACAACAGTTATCAATTAGGTTTGCCTTCTTATATGGGCCAGTTCATGAAGCCCCAAAACAGGTACAGTAGTAATGGCAAAGATCACAGATCATGGTAACAAATATAAGAATGAAAAATTTGAGACATTGCAAGAATTACCAAAATGTGATACAGAGACACATAGTGAGCAAACGCTTTTGGGAAAAAAAAAAAAAAAAAACAGTGCCAAAAAACTGCTCCATGAAGGGTTGACACAAACCTTCGATTTGTAAAAAATGCAATATGCTTGAAATTTGATAAAGTGAAACACAATAAAATGAGATATGCCTGCAATGGCAGGACATTCTGATGTGCTATAATCATAATAGCTTATCATACTTGGCATACATGATCTCATTTAATCTTCAAAACACCCTATGCATGAGATTTTTAACCCCATTTCACAAATAAGTGAACTATGCCCACATAGGATGAGTATCCCAGGAGAACTGAAATCAGAACTGGATCTTGAATGACAAGTCAATTGTTGAGGGAGAAAGTAAATGTCAATGGGTGATGACGGGGGTCAGAAATGCTGTCCAGACTCATGCTAAGTAAGGAAAACATTATATACAAAATGTCCCAAAGAGATAGAACACAAATCCCCAGTACTCAAGTTGAAACTTGTTAAGTATTTACCATGGAATTAGTGCAATTAAAGAGAGTTGAGTTCTATAGTATTACTAAATCATCAGTTAAGTTACGTATTATATGTCAAATAGGCTTCAGTGGGCTGTCTTGGCTTAGAAGTCTGGTCATTGTTTATATTTGACCTTGGAATATAATCTCATATAGATGCAAAGAGCTCACTTAAAAAAAAAAAAACGAAAACACAAAACCAGCCACTAATGAGGGCAACACCAATAAAGTTACCCAGCGTGTTGGGTGGGAAAGGCTAATATAATCAACCTCTTTAAAGATCATCTCATTCCTCTAAAATGTAATTCTTATGTGCAGTAGTGAGGTTTAAAATAGTAAGGACATTCAGTCAAAGGTTAAAGAGGTTGACTAAATCTTAAATGATCAATCATTTTTAAAAAAGTACTTATAAAATTTCACCAGTCCTTCTAGCATTTATCAATGTCAATGTAATGATGCAGTTTCCTGAGTTTGTCCTTAGTTCTTGAATTAGATAGGAAAACTAAGTATTCTGGAGAAGTAAAAATGCTCTGGGTCAGAGTTTCCATCTTATAAAAATTCCCAGTTGTCCAGATCATGGTTTCTTTAAAAGGGCAGTTTCATTTTCAAGGTTATGAATAGGTAGATCATTGCTAATTTTCATTGTAAAAATCCATGACTTTAAAAACAGGTTACCATTTAAAATAAATTAGTTTAATTGAACAAGAAAGTGATTTATGGACTAGAAATACATTCCTTATCTTCCTTCTCAGTTAGTTTAGTCTATTTCTACTTATTTTGAGCTGTATATTTACATATTTTTGGTTGATATACTTCAAGAATGAAATTTTAAGGATTTGACAATCTTATAATGATCACTTCATAATATACACATATATAAAATCATCATCATTGTTCACCTTAAACTTACACCAAATTATATTTCAATAGGGCTGGAAAAATAAAACCAGAGTAAAAAACAAACGGAGAAAAATACATATGCAGCATATGCTTTGCACAAAGATCAAAGTAAATACACAACAGCTGCCATTCATTGAGTCTGTAACATGTGCCAACATTCCTGCAAGGGAGGTATTTATATTTACCCCATTTTTTGAAAGAGGAAAGTGAGACACAAAGGAAATTGACTTTCTTGAGTTCACATAAGGCACAACTGAGATTCAAACCTATATGTTTCTGACTCCAAACATGCTCCTCTTTCTACTGTGGCATGTTTATTTCCGAGTTTCCTCTTGGAATATCATTTCTTTTCATTTAGAGAAACACAAAAAAATAAGGACAATTTTCACACACTTCTAATCCTGCAGATACTTCAAACCTTTGCTTGTTTTCCCTTTGAAACGTTCCCGCCTTCTGCCCACACTCCCCAGGACAATTTCTCAATGTTCTTCAGTCCCACCCCGCCAGCTTCCTTCTTGAGCTGCCCTGCTCCCTGTCACTTGGGATCCCTGGGACTTTGGGATCAGTTCTTCCTCCTTGCTCTTGTATTTGGCCCTGAAACCAGACTTCTTCCCTTCTGAGTCAATATTCTCACTAAGAACTGGGACCTCAAACCCCTCTCTACAGACTGTAGCCTGAGATTAGCCTCGCCCACTCCTTAAACCTACTTCCAATTCTGGAAGATACCAGCCAGGGTTAAAGCTTTCAGTCTCAAGTCTGATTGAGGGGAAAGGAGAGTTTGTAAGAAAGAATTTAACAGTGATAACCTTATGTAAATCCCTATGAATTGTGGTGAAAAGGTGATTTGCTGGCAGTTAGAGACAGAGAGTCTAATTTCAAGGAGAAGAAACACTCAAACTCACTTTTAAAAAGATTTTGGAGATGAACAGAGATAAATCAGAAATTAATTTCTGACTTAGAATTAAAGGCAAAGATCTTTCAGTTAAAAAAGGAAATCCTAGTGCACACACTTGGTATCATATCCAAGGTTCTAAAAACTGAGCAAAAGAGAGTCTTGAAAGGGACAAAACCAAATTTGAAGTATTAACTTCTCAGGTAAGCCAGATTTTGCTTGGTTTTACAGCATCCTTGCCTGCTCCTAAGGGTTTGTCAACTAAATAAACAAACAATGTTGTCTTCTCTCACTTATTCAAAGTCACAACTGGCTACTCTTACCCTGGCAATGATGATTGTACTTATAATACTGTTTTTAGAGAATGCTTTTTACTTTTCTTAAATGTGTCCAGATATCTTTTCTCCCCTCTTTCCAAACACTTCCCCCAAATTTAATCTCTCCAGCATACCTTGTCCAATTAATCCAACTCTACATCTGGCTCAGGACTTGGGTATGGTAGTTCTCCTACAGAAAGCTGGGCTTACTCACATATGTTGCATCTAAGCTCTCAGGCACTCAGTTAGCACATTAACACTTTCTATGTGCTAGGCCCTGTGCTAAATGCTTTAAAGTATTTCATTCAATCCTCACAAAACCTACAAAGGAGACATGTGTTCCACAAGGACGAAAAAAACAAGTCAGAGACATGATAGAGAATTTACGTAGGGTCACACAGCGGCTATGTGGCGAATCTCAACTCAGGTTACCCATATCCCAAGCCAGACAGCTCATTACTGAGGCTCTGCACTGGACACTGTTGACTGGCTCCCAGAAACCTTTCCCAAACCATTCTCCCTTGTCTATTGCCCGCAGAAGTGAGGAAAGTCAAACCTATTCTTTCTTTCCCACTCTGGTAAGTAGGCATGTTCGTTGATGCTGTTCTCGGGCAACAAGATATAAAGGAAAGTCTAATGAAAACTTTTGGAAATGTTTTCCTCCTAGATGAAAAGAAAGCCATCTTTTTCTTTACTTTCCTTTGTATTTTTTAAAATTTGTTTATTTCTAATTGGAGGATAATTGCTTTACAATATTGTGCTGGTTTCTGCCACACATCAACATGAGTCAGCCACAGGTATGCAAATGTCCCCTCCCTCTTGAAACTCCATCCCACCTCCAACCCCATTCCACCCCTCTAGGTTATCACAGAGCACCAGTTTGAGCTCCTTGCATCATACAGCAAATTCCCACCGGCTATCTGTTTTACATATGGTAATATATATGTTTCCATGCTACTCTCTCAATTCGTCCCACCCTTTCCTTCCCCTGCTGTGTCCATAAGTCTGTTCTCTATGTCTGTATCTTCATTGCTGCCCTGCAAATAGATTCATCAGCACCATCCTTCTAGATTCCATATACATGCATTAATATACAATATTTGTTTTCTCTTTCTGACTTACTTCACTCTGTATAATGGGCTCTAGGTTCATCCACCTCATTAGAACTGAAAAAGTCATTTTTTTCATCTATGTTTTTCCTTTCAGTTTGGGATGGTTTTATAAAGCTATTGTACATGGATCTAGGATGGCCATTTTGGTACCATAAGGAAAAGACCAAAAAAATTTAAAATAAGGACCTTGATATGATAAAATAGAATCACCTACCTCCCAACTACTTGTGAAATAAACAGTAAGTGTTGTTATAATTTTAAGTGAAAGTGTTAGTTGCTCAGTTGTGTCCAACTCTTTGTGACCCCATGGACTATAGCCCGCTAGGCCCCTCTGTCCATGAAATTCTCCAGGCAACAATACTGGATTGGGCAGCCATTCCCTTCTCCAGGGGATCTTCCTGACCCAGGGATCCAACTCGGGTCTCCTACATTGCAGGTAGATTCTTTACCATCTGAGCCACCAGGGAAGCGGATTTGGCTTTCTGTTACTTGCCAATGAAAATATTCCTGTCTGATAACTACTAATCACCCTGCTGCTCTACTGCCCAAGGATGGCAAAATTCAAGGAAGGTCAGTGACTTTTAAATCTGTTTTTAAAAATAAAACTTACTATTCAGGTCTTTTCTAGAACTCAAATGACTTTCTGGAACTAAATATGTCCTGAATATGATAACATAGTAAGCACTCAGCAAATATTAATTGAATTGATGAGCAAATGTACTCTTGGCTTCTGCTGCTGCTGCTAAGTCACTTCAGTCGTGTCCGACTCTGTGCAACCCCATAGACGGCCCACCAGGCTCCGCCATCCCTGGGATTCTCCAGGCAAGAACACTGGAGTGGGTTGCCATTTCCTTCTCCAATGCATGAAAGGCAAAAGTGAAAGTGAAGTCGCTCAGTCGTGTCCGACTCTTCACCACCCCATGGACTGCAGCCTACCAGGCTCCCCTGTCCATGGGATTTTCCAGGCAAGAGTACTGGAGTGGGTTGCCATTGCCTTCTCTGATGTACTCTTGGAATTTACCATAAATGGTCACTAAAATAGATGACATATGTCAGCAATTACTGAGCTAAATCCTAGGGATATTGGACAAACACAAGATATAGACAGGTGTGGTCTATACCCTCACAGAGTTTTCAGTTTGTAACAGAAGTAGGAAGACAGCTGGAACACTATGAGGGCAGTGCCCATATGGTACTTTAAAACAGTCGAGTCTTAGAAACAGCTTTTTAAAAAAAGAGAGCTTTGTTAGTATCACTTAAAAATAGGAATATTCCACAGAAAAATGGAGAAGAAAGAAAATGACCAAAACGATTATTTATAGATGGGAAGATTTCAAGCAATTTTCACTTCCCTCTTTGAATTTTTCCACATAGAAAAATTTCAAAATATAGATAAGTATAAGAAGGAAAATAAAAAATCTATTGTGTCACTAGTACCAAGAGATTTGAGATCCTTTCTAAGTCTATTATTCTAATTTACAGCAGATTAGTTTTATTTGAATCTAAGCAAGAGAAACAATATTATTGTAAATATCTTGGAGCAAGCTATAAAGAGAGACAACTTCTTAAAATGAGAGCCACATAAGATTCACAAATATGAAATATTATCATCCACGGTATATAGAGAATGCCAAATTAACTGCTAGTATAAAACATTATGATTCAATTCAATTTAAAATCCTTAGCTTTTAATGCTGTTTCGTAACTACTATGTGCAATTTATATTGTCTGTTTAGTTCCCTGCTGTATCTTCTTTTGTTGCAATATTTTGCCCTAAGAATTTTCATTAATTTATAAATGTTTATTACTATTATAAGAAAATAATAACTGTCATAGAAAAATGGATCACCAGCTTCAAATGTTCAATTTTCTATCCCAAGTAGTGTCAGACATGGAGAGGTGGGGAGTAATTTGATTACTAATCAGACTTAACAAAAGAAAAGCTCAATACTTACCAGTAGAGATCATTGACTTATTGCCTTAATTATTTCTCCTCACTTAGTCCTTTCATCATATTTTCTGCTTGCTTTCATTTTTATCTCCCTTTTTGAATTTCTGGCTTCTAATCTCCACTCCCTATGCCCCTCATATTGTTAAAGCACTTATTTTCAGTGATCCTACATGTATCATAAAAACCATCTTCAACTTTAGAAGGACCAAGTGGAAAAAAAAAAAAGCATCAGGAGTTGCAAACAGGTAGTATCATTGTGGTAGAGCTTCCATAACAAAGTACGGCAGACTGGATGGTTTAAGCAGAAATGTACTGTCTCACAGTTCTAGAGGCTGGAAGTCCAACATCAAGTTGTTAACAGGGTTGATTTCTTTTGCGGGCCATGAGGGAAGGATAAGCCCCAGCCTTTCTCTTGGGCATACAGACGGCCATCTTCTCCCTATACCTTCTCATGGTCTTCTCTCTGTATGTACGTGTCTGTGTTCTAATCTCCTCTTCTTATAGGGACACCAGTCATACTCGATTGAGGCCCACACCATTGGCCTCATTTCAGCTTAATTAACTCTTTAAAGACCCTACTTACAAATATAGTTATAGCTGAAGTATTGGGTGTTAGGACTTCAACATAAAAATTTGTAGGGAAGGGACAGACAAAATTTAGCCCCAAACACAGCTATAAACAGAAAGATGCTCGATTTAAGTATGTAACATGGACTTAGACAGAGGTAACAAAGACCATGCTTCCTGGGTTCAAAGAAATGCGAGCTACTGCACTTTGAATTATCTGTGCTGACAAATGGAAAAGGATCACTGATGAGCCATCAAAACAGGAAACAGATACCTCCTGGATCCCACCACGTCTGTGCAGGGAACTGGGATGGATGACAAGAGGATAATGAAACTCTCCAAAGACAGTCCCCAGAGCATGGGGCACAAGAAGAAACTGCACCTCGTGGTAATCTGCCCATAGACAAAAGAGTTTACCATACAAAAGGGGCAGGAGACAAGAAGAGGAATAGTGAGACGGGTCCCACCGGACAATGAGAAATTATTTAAAAATCCCAATCCATACACCTACACTTGAAATGTTCTTCACTTTTTAAGTACATTTCTTGTGGCTCACTATAAAAACAACAATTTGACAACAATTCTCAAAAAACCTTTAATCCTAATACTGACCAGAATCTCTCTAAAGCATGATTTTTCAAGCTGTGGCTATTGAACTTGTCACATCTTTTTCTCTTTTCTCAGGAAAGACATTAATCCAGAAAGGCAAGCTCCCAGGTGGATAAGTTTAATTCAAATATATTTTCCGATACAACAAGGCACAGCAATGGTCTTGTCAATGAAGGATGTGTTCCCTAACTGGGAGTCCTACAAAAAGAGTGATTTGGTGCTTCTGGCTAGTGAAAGAACCAAAAGGCTTCTGCTGGGATGGAAACTAAGGTATAATGCAGTATTACATTTGGGTTGGGGCTTCCCTGATGGCCCAGATGGTGAAGAATCTGCCTGTAATGTGGGAGATCTGGGTTCGATCCCTGGGTAAGGAAAATTCCCTGGAGAAGAGAATGACTACCCACTCTGGCATTTTTGCCTCAAGAATTCCATGGACAGCGGAGCATGGTGGGCTATCATCCATGGGATCAGAAAGAGTTGGACACAGCTGAGCAACTAACACACACACACATACACACACACATTTGGGTTGAATTTTTAGCCAGCACAAGATATAAACAAACTGCGTATTAAAAATTATCATTGAAATTTTAATTCATAAAGTATCCCACACTATTCAGTAATTCTTTATATGCTTGAACCATAGGAGCTAGGGCAAAACAAGGAACTAAGGGAAAAATCAAAATGCAATGTCCAACACTCAAATAATCTCCTTTTGAGGGCACTAACCAAGTCCTGTTCAATGAAATCCGTGACACAGGCTGGATTGGGGATCCTTTGTTGCAGTGCTGTAGTGCTTGCACCTGATTACATCTCTCCTCCAGCAACAAAATATAGGGAAACTATATAGGATGAAAAATAACTACATGCATGCTGCAGCTGGGTCAAATTCTGGACAAAAGATACAAAGAGACCAAAAAACCCAACTGCTGCTTTGAAGAGCCCAGAGCCACGGTGGGGTACTGCACATGCCCCCTGCACACAACAGTACCTAAGGGGTGGGCAAACTATCTAAGCCACCCCTCCAACCCAACCCCTGGATAAACCCCTATTCTCACCCCATATAAGGAACAAGCTCACCTCCAGCTCAGGGAGTTAGCAAGCAAGGGAAACTGTAAGAATACTGGAGTGGGTTGCCATGCCCTCCTCCAGGAGATCTTCTCCACCCAGGGATCAAACCTGCATCTCTTATATTTCCTGCATTGGCAGACAGGTTCTTTACCACTAGCACCACCTCAGAAGTCCACATTTATATTTATCTTATTTTAATTGAAAGCATAAATGTATGTCCTTTTTTGTAGTGTCACAGGTTTTGCTCTGAATGCCTCAACTGATTCTCCTCTTTCCTAATCCTCTTTAAAAATATAAATCATATTCATAAGGTATCATTTGGGATTTCAAGGTTAGAGAAAAGTGACAAAAGACACTTGCAAACTAGTATGAATGCATAAACCTAAATTTTTTCTATTTTTCACAAATTTTACCCCCACCTAATTGGACAGTTTATTTTAAATTGATGGGCATTTATGGAATCATTCCAGAGAATACACGATTTTCAACTATTTGTGTTGGGAACTGAGTAAGCCATGGAGGGAAAGATCCAAAGAATCAATGTGCATACTACTTCTTTTGCTTTGTACCAAAATCAGCAACTAAAGGTTAAGGATTATTTCAGTACTAAATTCTAGAATCTGAAGTTTTCATTGAAAGTGATATCTCTGGAAACCAAAAGTCTTGAAAATACATAAACATCCCAGATCAGGATTATTTGAGGTTGATTTTAGAATTGCACAATGAGTCAATTAAACATTGAAAATGTTTTATTTTCTTGTCTCCCCAAAAAGCTTTTCATAGTTATTAATAATCAAAATAAATTGGGGGAAGTCTCTACTTCTAACAGCTTAGAGATACTGATCTTCAATAGGAACTGAGAGAAAGAAGTGTGGATTGCTACACAGCAGCCTGCATTTGACAGCACCCTGTGTGCTAAACCAGAAGTTTGTAAACTGGGATATGTACTCCCATGGGATACCCAGAGACTCTCCTAGGGGAACCCAGGCAAGGACCGTTTGAAGGGAATCAATCTCTAGACCCTTAAGTTCCTCCGTATACTCTCCTAATACTGGTCTACCTAAAAAATGCACTCCAAGCCATGTTGAACCACCTCCCTCCTTTCCGTTTTGTAATCAACTTTCCCCTTTCATAAAAGAAATGCATACGTCTCACCATATGGTGTCTTCTTAGGGTGTACTGAACTTAGAAAAACATTTGTGAGACAAAGGTACAATCTGAAGTATTATGTAGGTGTTGATATAATAAATGGCTTTGCTGCTGCTGCTAAGTCGCTTCAGTCGTGTCCGACTCTATGCAACCCCATAGACGGCAGCCCACCAGGCTCTGCCGTCCCTGGGATTCTCCAGGCAAGAATACTGGAGTGGGTTGCCATTTCCTTCTCCAGTGCATGAAAGAGAAAAGTGAAAGTGAAGTCACTCAGTCGTGTCCGACTCTTAGCGACCCCATGGACTGTAGCCTACGAGGCTCCTCCGTCCACGGGATTTTCCAGGCAAGAGTACTGGAGTGGGGTGCCATTGCCTTCTCCGAAATGGCTTTGACTGGGCAACAAATATGATTGGAAGTAGTTTCCAAGGTTTGCTTCCAGCACAACTGAGGGAGGACCTATTCAGCTGTAATTTGACAGATTGTTGAAAAAAGGGGTAATAGATCACTATGTGATGTTTGTTGTATATCTCTGAAAACTTCAAAGAACTGAGTGATGTTGTATAGCAAATAGGGCTTCCCAGGTGGTGCTAGTGGTAAAGAACCTGCCTGCCAATGCAGGAGACATAAGAGACATGGGGTTTGATCCCTGAGTCGGGAAGATTCCCTGGATGAGGGCATGGCAACCAACTCCAGCATTCCTGCCTGGAGAATCCCCATAGACAGAGGAGTCTGGTGGTCTATTGTCCACAGGGTTGCAAAGAGTCGGACACGACTTAAGCAACTTAGCACACTCACACGCAGACATAAAACAAATAACAAATCCCTTTCCATTCCCATCTAGTTATGTGAACAGGTTTGTTAAGCAAAGGGATGAGATGACATCTTTTCTATAAAAAATAAGAGAACAAACTCTGCAACAAAATGATCAGAGCGGAAGCCAAGACATGTGAGCATGTTCAATTCACCTCCTTTAACCAGAAACAATTTACTCCATGAAGTCATGTTAATATTTAATATGAGGCTAAATAGAAACTACCCAATTTGAAATCAAACATTTCAGATATCAAATATCACATCTGAAATTCTGTGCCACAGATAATTTTGGTGGTAGGAGTGGTGAGCAACAAAGAGACTAGAGTGCTACTACAAAGTACTACACTGCTTGCTAGGAAGACAAAGATACTGTAATAAATTTCATTAACATTTAACACCACAGTTCAGTTCCGTTCATTCGCTCAGTCATGTCCAACTCTTTGCGACCCCATGAACCGCAGCACGCCAGGCCTCCCTGTCCTTCACCAACTGCCGGAGTCCACCCAAACCCATGTCCATTGTGTCAGTGATGCCATCCAATCATCTCATCCTTTGCTGTCCCCTTCTCCTCCTGCCCTCAATCTTTCCTGGCATCAGGGTCTTTTCAAATGAGTCAGCTCTTTGCATCAGGTGGCCAAAGTATTGAAGTTTCAGCTTCAACATCAGTCCTTCAAATGAACACCCAGGACTGATTTCCTTTAGGATGGACTGGTTGGATCTCCTTGCAGTCCAAGGGACTCTCAAGAGTCTTCTCCAACACCACAGTTCAAAAGCATCAATTCTTCAGTGTTCAGCCTTCTTTATAGTCCAACTCTCACATCCGTACATGACTACTGGAAAAATTATAGCCTTGACTAGATGGACCTTTGTTGACAAAGTAATGTCTCTGCTTTTTAATATGCTGTCTAGGTTGGTCATAACTTTCCTTCCAAGGAGTAAGCGTCTTTTAATTTCATGGCTGCAGTCACCATCTGCAGTGATTTTGGAGCTCAAAAAGATAAAGTCAGCCACTGTTTCCGCTGTTTCCCCATCTATTTGCCATGAAGTGATGGGACCAGATGCCATGATCTTAGTTTTCTGAATGTTGAGCTCGAAGCCAACTTTTTCACCCTCCTCTTTCGCTTTCATCGAGAGGCTCTTTAGTTCTTCTTCACTTTCTGCCATAAGGGTGGTGGTGTTATCTGCATATCTGAGGTTATTGATATTTCTCCCAGCAATCTTGATTCCAGCTTGTGCTTCTTCCAGCCCAGCATTTCTCATGATGTACTCTGCATAGAAGTTAAATAAGCAGGGTGACAATATACAGCCTTGACGTACTCCTTTTCCTATTTGGAACCAGTCTGTTGTTCCATGTCCAGTTCTAACTGTTGCTTCCTGACCTGCATACAGGTTTCTCAAGAGGCAGGTCAGGTGGTCTGGTATTCTCATCTCCTTCAGAATTTTCCACACACACACATAGTTACAAATTATGTAGGTGTGTGTGTGTGATAACTTTTAAGATCTACTCCCTTAGCCACTTTCAAATTTAAAATACAGTATTATTAACTATTGTCACCATGATGTACATCACATCCACATGACTTATTTACTTTATGACTGGAGGTTTGTACCTTTTGACCACCTTCACCCATTTTCTTACTGCTCCCCCACCCCCTGAGCCCTGGCCACCGCCAATCTATTCTCTGTATCTATGAGTGCATGTTGTTGTTGTTTTAGATTCCACATATAAGTGAGATCATTCGGTATCTGTGGTGATCATTTTTGCAAAGTAGACAAATATCAAATCATTGTGTTGTATACCTGCAACTAATATAAGGTTGTATGTTAATTATATATCATTTTTAAAAAATAGAACAAGAAATACCATGCTGGATTGATAAAAAGAAGACAGAGACAAAATGCAATGGATACTCCATATGTAAATGACATGGTGGGTTTATAATCTTTGTCACTTTTGGATATACATATACACTATACACTATCTAAAAATTGATAATTTTACCTGTAGCACTTTGCACTCTGCCTTTGATGAAATAGAACCGAGTGATTAGAGAGTACTAAGGATATGATCATTCTTTCTAAATCACAGTTCAGCATCTTCTGTTACTATAAAACATACTTTACATTAAAAGGTATAAATTAATAAGTCTAAACCAAAAAAGAAAGTTTCAAAACCTTGGAATAATCTTTCCAAACATACATCTTCTGCATTTTTATTTTCTTATAAACTATAATGCTTGACATTCTTCCAGTTCCTCAAAGCAAATTTACAGATGAGTGTGACTATCTCTACTCAGAGCCAAGCTTATCTTTCACACAGGGAGCCAACTGCACATGGATTCAGTGATGATCCTTTGAAGGAGTCAGAAGAGCCATGTCATTTTATCCTCATGCATGACTGAGGGGTATAAAATCCCCATTCCACCTCCAGGACTAGAGCACAACCCACAAACACCCACACAAACAAACAACAACTCAGGATGAAATTGAACAAACTAGAGGGACTATCAACTGAAATTTTCCACTCTAAAACAATTTCATTAGAGATGGCAGTGCCAGAAGCAGTACGTTATAGTTGACTTCCCCCAAATTACAATGCAGCTCAGAAACAAAGTCTCTATTATAATCTTTGGCAGAAGTTTTTAAGACCCATTTTTATTTACTCCAAACTCTATTGGAACAAAGTCGGCACAGGCCCTTTGCAATTTTTACGTCAAGTGTTTTCTGCTGTAATTAAGGAAGCAGTGGAACTCCAAGCAAGCACCAAGAGAAAGCATCTTATTGACGGGTGGAATTTTAGGAATTTTAAATTTCTGTTTTTCTGTACAACTGCACTTTATTACCACTTTAAATCTTAAAATGTAATAAATACAAATTGCTTCAGTAATGATGGAAAACTTTCTCAGCTTTAATGAAACCTTTTATTTGCTACTGAAGCTTTTATTATTTCCAAATGGTAGCATAGATAAGAAAAATAATGACTACTTATATTGAGGGAACACTTTAGCAATTTGAATAATTTTATTCTTGGGTGACTTTTAAGGCATTTGGAGTTGTTATGTTTATAGTTTTCATTTATTTTTGAAGTAAAAACAAAAAATATATACATATAAACACTATCACAAAATTATTTTCTAATTCTATATCAAAATACTGATAGCTATGTACCACTATCACCTGTCAGAGGTTCGTCTGATCTGACTGAGAATTTTCATGTATTTAGGTCTCCCTCACATCTCAGCTGTTGACCATGAGAAGCAGATAGTGTAAAGGTTAGTCACACAGGCTCTGCAGCTAGACTCCTTGGCTTTTTATCAGAGCCCTGACCCCTCCTGAAATCTCTGAAAACTTCTCAGTCCTCAGCTTTCTTATGTGTGAAAAGAAGAGTGACTAGAATCTGCCTTGTGAAGTGAGTAGGAAGATTAATGAGGTACTTCCTGTAAAACAGTAGACTAGAGTCTGGCACATGGTAAGCACTTAATAAATATTTAGCCCTTATATGGTTTTCTTTTGTGAATCCATCCACCTCTAGACTGGACGCACTGTCAGATGATATCATTCATTCCACAATCATCTGTTGAGCACTACTTTATACAGGAATAAGCAAAGGGGGCACAAAGATGAATGAGACACAGTGTCTACAACTTTAGTGCACGATTATTATGGCTATCCTTCTTGCAGAGTACCATGAAGCACACTCTTTCACTAGATCACACATTTTCCTATTTTTCCCATGTGCTTGGAACTAATCGAGCTTCAGAAAAATTTCACTTCAGTTTCTGAAATCTTAATCATGCACAATTTAGTCAGCAGCTACAGGTTTTTCCACATTTGAAAATAGATGATTAAATGGTCTAATCAGATTCTGACTTAGCCAAAAACCTGAAAAACATAGGAAGACAACCATGACTGACACATTCATTTTCCTGAATGTGGACACTGCAAAAAGCAGCTGCAGAAAAATAGTGCTATTTACATCCCACTGACCCACAGCAACTAAAACTGCACAGGAGTTCAGCATAAAACTCTTCAAGTACCTAAGTGTTAGTCGCTCAGTCTTGTCTGACTCTTTTCAACCCCATGGACTGCAGCCTGCCAGGTTCCTCTGTCCACGGGATTCTTCAGTCAAGAATACTGAAATGGGTGGGCATGCCCTCCTCCAGGGATCTTCCAGATGCAGGGATCGAGCCTGGGTTTCCCGCATTGCAGGCAGATTCCTTACCATCTGAGCGACCAGAGGACCCCCTCAAGTACCTAAACTAAACTCAACTTAAGATAAAATAGGAAGCTTATTTAGGCATAGTTTCATCACTTTCCAAAAAGCTCTGAAACTGACTTCCAACAGGGCACCTTATAGGCCTTTAGTTTTTTCAAACAATTTCATTTATGTCTTGCGTTCAGAGAATTCATTAAAAAGCAAAATCTTTAAGTTTGACTATAAATCCCAAAACCAGCGACTAATGTGGTATTTCAGACATCACAAACTCCAAATGATCTTAAATATGTTGTCCTCTGCTAATTTGCTGCTCTTGAAAATGTGCAATAAATTCAATTAAACAGGAAAGCATCTTCAAATTAGTTGCAAGATCAACTAGGATATTAGCTGCTTACTAGATGTATCATAACAAGAAAAACCCCATCTAATATGCATTACATTATTTAATTCAGAAGGAAACTGGATACTCTCTCTTCCAATAAAAGGACCAAGATCCGTTGGGGGTTGGTTTTATTTTTTTCTTTTCAACAGCCAACAATGACTGTGTTAACTTTCTAAAACAGTCTGAATAATTGCCAAAATATGTCTTCTGAGGAGTCACCCTGCCCAACACAACAGGAGATCATGTGTAAACACACAGGCACCCAACTTCTTCCTTCTTGCCTTCCTGCATCACACCACATCCCCTGGTCACAATATTTTTTTAAAAACCCCTATCATCCTTTTGAGATGGGGCAGATAAAAATCCTGAAATATGGGGTACCCTCACAGGAAACCTCCCATAATGCGTGTTAAATCGACGCACAACTCGTTTGTATGCAAGACGCCACAATGAGAATTTATCTCTAAGCCTTGATTCTCCAAACGAACGCGCATGCTTTGGCCTTTGCTTTTGTATTTAAACACATATGTTCCACCACGCAGGATCCTCTTGGTCTCAGCTAACGTCCCCGCTTAACGCATGCATTTTTCACATCCATTTTTTAATCCTTCCTGAGTGAACATTTCAAAGGGGGCAAACGTCATGGAAAGAAATGAGGGAGGGGAGGGGGGAAGATATAAAGACTGGGATGTCTGCCATCCTCGCTGCGACCCAGAATCCGTATTACATTCCTCCTCTCCCCAGTCCCCTCTCCCCGCTCGTCCCTTCCCTCAGCAGCAGGAGGAAGGGGAGGAGGGACCGCTGGCTGCAGCCGCCACCTGCCGCGGCGTGGAAAAGCTCCAGTTGTCACTTACCCAGCAGGGTGAGAATGGCTCATTTTTGCAGGATCCCTTTTGGACCCGCGGCGGGCACGGAGGGTGGGTTCGGGGGACCCGTGCACGCCCGGGCCGCGACAGTCGCCCTTGCCGGGTGGTTCCGCACTGCGGTCGCCGGTGCGCAGGGCACTGGGGCTGGGCCGCCGCCCCTGGGCGCCCGGGCTGCACGCAGCCTCCCAGGCCCTCACCCGCCCGCGGTATCCACGGCCTCTGGTTGCTAAGGCGGGAAGGAAGGCAAGCGAGGAGGATTTAGAGAAGCCCAGGCGCTGCTGGAGCCGAGCCCAGGGAAGCTGGAAGTGAAGCCCAGCTTCCAGCGCTTTTACTGGGCCCAGATGTGAGAGAACATCCAGGCCCCTGCATTGTGGCTCTGGGGCTCTCGTTCCCTAGGCACCTGCGATCTGAACACACACACCCACTATGCGGGCAGGTTCCCTAGGCACCTGCGACATTAAAACACACACACGCCCTGCTTAGGCTTGTGTGCTTTCTGCTAGGCCCTGGGAAGGGAGGGTTAGTTAATTAAGAGCAGGG
The DNA here is from genome assembly GCF_054371585.1 of Giraffa tippelskirchi. Classification (NCBI taxonomy): domain Eukaryota; kingdom Metazoa; phylum Chordata; class Mammalia; order Artiodactyla; family Giraffidae; genus Giraffa; species Giraffa tippelskirchi. The sequence continues at coordinate 146,179,816 of NC_137279.1, read as the reverse complement.
AGCAGCTACTGTGTTGATACCTTGGTTTCCAATTGTAAAACAGACGCTAGATTGCAAGTTCCAGGCAAAGAAAGAAGCTCTGGCTTCTGATTTTGTTTCTGCAACTGCTAGAGATTGCTGTTCCTGGATTTCCTCCTTGGAAAACTCCCAACCTTGCTCCTAGCTGAGGTCACCACTTCTGGCAGAGAGGGCTGAGGGTTCTGACATTCAGAAGGTGGGAAAGATGCTGTTCCTCAGTGAAGCATGCTGGCACCTGGAACTTGTATTTGAATCTAGTAGGGACAATGCAAGGCTCAGACAAAGAAGCCTGACTTTATTCAAGTGGGTCTTGGTGTGGAGGAAGTTGAAAGCCTGGGATTCAGATGAGCTATTCCTAGTCCTGTTTTTGCTTTGTCAGGTTCTATGCTGGGTAATTTTACCTCCGGCCTCAGGTTTGCCTTGTATAAGTCAGGGTTGGACACATTCAAGGTGATTGAGTTCTCCATGGATCTCAGTTCTAGCTCAGCCACACTTACCCGTGTGAAGAGCATCACCTCATTAATGGCATTCTGCTTTCCCACACGTCCTAAAGGCCCACCAAGAATGTCAGAGTCCAGTCTCCTTCACATGACATTCAAGCCCCTTTAGCATCTGTCCCCAGCATCCTTTGTCATCCTCATTATGACCACTTTCTCCATCTCTACTACCCTAAACTCTAGCAAGACCAAATTTTCACTTTCCTTCTCATAGGAACATGCTTCTACCCTGACAACTTGACAAAATTCTATTCATCCTTCAACTCTTACCTCAAATCTTGTCTTCTTTGACATCTCCACGTGAGTTGATGACTCCTGCCTCTGGGGTCCCACTCTGCCTGGACATTTCTATTTCACACTTACTTACTGATCTATGGCTGACTTTCCTACTTGAACCTGAGCTTCTCTATTTCATGGTGTATATCTATTTTATTTTTCAGTAGTCTCGGAGGCAAATAGCAGTTTAACAATTGTTTAGAGTATAAATGAAGGAGAAAAGAAAAATCTCTTCAAAGTGGTAGCATTTTTACTGAGTACTTACTAAATGCTCTCCTTGGTCTTTTATTGAGCACTTACTAACTGTTCATTATCTCACTTAATCCTCACTTCTATTCTCTAAAGTTGGCTTTTCCCTCCATTTCATAAGACACAGAGAAGTTATTTATTTTGACTGAAGTGTATAATAGCTTCTAAGTAGAAAAACCAGGATTCAAATACAACTCTGATTCCAAAACCTGTGTTTTTAGCAATTACAGATTCTTTTTCCCATAACTCCTGTGCATTGCTGCAGAAGTCAAATTTTCTATACTGTCAGGGTTTTCTGACCTGAAAGACGAAGAGTCATCTCTGTAGAGACAAAACAGCATTCTAGCTCAATAGCTTAGGTCCTGAGACAGAGGACTCCAAGCTGCTTTGGGGAGCAGATGGCTAGAGCAGCTAGAGAGAGGCCAAGGTTGTCAAAGAAGAAATATTTGATTTGTAAAAGTGGCATTTTATGTTTAAATGAGGAAGATAGATAGATACCTAATCACTGCACAGCCATAAATGGCACTTGAACCTCCCTTCCCCCATAAGCTTACTCCTATTGATTGTGGTTTCCCTTGGATGATGTCCTTAAAGTTCACTGGGAGGGAGAGAGAAGGGACTACAGAGAGACTTCATCATTTTCCCAAGTGCTACCAACCCCTAAGAATGGTGTAAATAAAATAATATTATGTAAATACTAAGTGTTACATATTAATTCATTTGTGCAAATAGAAAGTGGTATTCTCTCACTGGTAGAATGAGAAAGAAAATTAAGATCCACTATTTAGATACTCAGGGTTCTGTAGGAAAGACTATCTGGCACTCAGCAGACAGTGAGGTACCCTGAGCAGCATGTAATAATTCATAAATGGGGTTTGAGTTCACCACCCCTGCAAGCTGCACAATTTCACATCCCTGATGAAAACTGCAAGGAAGCTACTAATTTTCACTTCAGAAAATGCTCACTGTGAGAATGCATTGGGAATTTAGCCAGAAGGAATTTTTATGTTAATTTCTAGTATGGAGATGGGAAAAAGGAAAAGAGGGAAAAAAAACAGTAAATTAAACTGTTTCAGAGACCAAATAGTCACTAGAGTCATTTTCATTTTCTCACAGGGAAACAAGTCCCCAGATGTCCCTGGTAGTATCATAAATACAAAGAGATTTCTGTTTTGTACAAAGACCTGTGGAACTGTGCTTTGGGGACAGGGGGTTGATAGAAGCAGGAAAGAATAAACACAAGAATTACTCCTAGAATGCTGACTGGATCTCTGCTTTGGTTGAATACTAGCTGAACCTGGGAATCACAGATTTAAACCATCAGTGACCATCTCCTAGGTCAGGGATGGGAAATCCATGGCTCAAGGGTCAAATCCATGCTGCTGCCTGGTTTTGTACATTCCACAAGCATAGAATGGTTGTTGCATTTGTAAATTGTTTGAAAAAGTCAAAAGAAAAATAATGTCATAGGATACATGAACATTACATGAAATTTACATTTCAGTATCCATATGTAAAGTTTTGTTGGAACAGAGACACACATTTGTTTATAAATGACCTGTGGCTGCTTTAGTGTTACAAAGGCAGAATTGAGTAGTTGTCACAGTGACCTTATGACTCACAAAGTCTAGAATATTTACTATCTAGTCCTTTACAGAAAAAGTTTGTCCACCCCTGACTTAGATTGTCACTGCAATCAGAGAGGTAATTTACCCTCCTGGACTTTGAGAACAGATACCACATCTTTTATCTTTTATCCTCAGTACCTACCACAGTGCTCCTCACAAAGTATACTCAACAAGCAAATGAAGGAAAGCATAAACAGATGAGGAATAAGTTTTCCCAAGGGTTTATTTTCTCCCACAGGTAAAGATCAACTCATCAAGATTTTCTCCTCAGATGTAACAGACGTGCATGATGATCTGATGTGACCTTCTTTTAGCAGCACCGTATATAACTCCACGTTATTTTCTTGGGCTCCAGAATCACTTCAGACAGTGACTACAGCCATGAAATTAAAAGACACTTGTTTCTTGGAAGAAAAGCTATGACCAACCTAGACAACATATTAAAAAGCAGAAACATTACTTTGCCGACAAAGGTCCGTATAGGCAAAACAACGGTTTTTCCAGTAGTCATGTATGGATGTGAGAGTTGGACCATAAAGAAACCTGAGCACCAAAGAATTGATACTTTGGCATTGTGGTGTTGGAGAAGACTATTAAGAGTCCCTTGGACAGCAAGGGACTGTCCAAGTCCCTTGCTTTTAGTGCAGAAATCTGAATCCTGGGAGCAAATGTTATGCTTGAAATGTATGAGTGTGATTTGCTTCCTACTTAATAATACATATTTTATTTTTAAAAATCAACATTTTTATTATGAAATATACACACAGAACCATGCACAAAACTGTGCATGGTTTTGTGCACAGTCACATCCCAAAGGGTGTCCATCCTAAAGCAAATCAGTCCTGAATATTCATTGGAAGGACTGATGCTGAAGCTGAAGCTCCAATACTTTGGCCACCTGATGTGAAGAACTGACTCATTGGAAAAGATCCTGATGCTGAGAAAGATAAAAGGTCAGAGGAGAAGGGAATGACAGAGGATAAGATGGTTGGATGGCATCACCAACTCGGTGGACATGAGTTTGAGCAAACTCTAGGAGTTGGTGATGGGCAGGGACGCCTGGCGTGCTGCAGTCCACAGGGTCACAAAGAGTTGGGGACATGACTGAGTGACTGAACTGAACTGATAAAACTCCAGTGGGACTTCCCAAGTGGCTCAGTGGTAAAGAACCTGCCTGCCGATGCAAGAGATGCAGGAGATGTGGGTTCAATCCCTGGGTTGGGAAGGTCCTCTGGGGGAGGAAAAGACAACAGCCCGCTTCAGTATTCTTGCCTGGGAAATGCCATGGACAGGAGCCTGGCAGGCCACAGTCCATGGAGTCACAACTGAGGGTCACATGACTGAGCATAGAACTCCAGTAGAATGTAGTGTAAGCATTTCATCAGGACACAATTGTAGATGGTTACGTTTATAAGAGAGCTTCCTAATACCTTGTATACTCCAACATTAGCTTGGGTCCTTCAGAACTGCAAATTCTGAAGAAGTTGGAAAATAAAGAACAAATATACAAGGATTTAATTTCAAACCTGAATTGTTTTCCAGCTTTCCCTAATAATCTTCCCTAATAAGCTTAATTCCAGTGAGTCATTTAGTGAAGCATGGTACTGGGTATTATATAGGAAGGGCTTAGCAGGCATATACAATGGATAGAGGGACAAACTCAAGGGGACAGTCCTAATTTAGAGTTCTGAGCAACCAGGATAGGCGAGGTGTCTTCCAACCCTTCTACCCCTATTTCTGAGCTAGACAGAATATACAGACAGATTGGAACGGACATTCAATAGACTTATTTAGTGGCCATGGGAAATCAATGGCATTTACTGTACCTGAGGCCTCAAAGACAGAGTGACTGTTTGCCCTGAAGCTGAAGTACATCGGCTGCATAGACATGCAGACAAAGAATGACAAAGTAAGTGCAAAGTGCAGTGATAGAAGTACAGATAAGGTGCAATACAAGGGTGCCTTTTCACTGATGGCCTCATCCTGCCCCATCACCCATCATTTCCAGTCAGGTACTCACTCATTGTGATGATGAACACCAGTTCTCACTAATCACATTCTTATTTCCACTAGCCTTAATACCCTGATTATTCCTCACCATCTCCCAGGGATTCTATGCCAGGAGAGGGAAAAGACTGGCTATGTTGGAAGAGCAACATAGAAGCTGTTGGGAAGGCATAACCATAAGAAATCTGAGAGTAAAGGATATTTGTGTTTTAATTACCATTATAATTCTGATAAATACATTCCCCACCCCATCCCAAAATTTGTCTAGGAAAATCAAGGAAGGACTCACAGAGGAGGCAGTGTTTAAGATGAGCCTGAAAAGATGTATAGGAGTTGGCCAGGGAGATGGGGCTTCAGGGGGAAGAGGGTGTCTTCCCCAAGCCAGGACCTTCCCATTTAAGTCTCTCAAGCTGACAGTGGACTCAGCCAGTCTGTAAATCCTGTTCTGGTTTCTGCAACCCAAACATTAATGGCGGTTGTGATTTGGAAGAGAAAAAAGGAAGAGGAGGAGAAGAAAAGGTAGGAGATGATAGTTTTATCAAGAAAATGGGAATTGAACAGAGCTCAGTTGTGTTAAGCCACTTCTTCGGGGCCGCCTCCTCTTCTAAGGCTTTGTCTGCACTGCTCGTGCTGCGTAGGCATATACTGTGTTTTGCATGCATGTCTCCTCCAACCCCAGGCTAAGTTTCTGCGCTCTACATCAGGCCAATCAAACTGCCATGAATTTAGGAAGCCCTTAATAAGTATTTGTTAAGTAAGTGGTGTAAGGGGTGTAATCTATGTTGTCCTAGACACTCCATTTGGAGGAGAGGATGTGAAGCAGGTGATAAGAGTCATAATAATTATTTCCCAGGCTATGGCTCTAACCATGTAGGAGTGAATTTGTTAGATGTTAACAAGCTCACCATGTCTGTGATTATCCACCATTAGCCAAAAACTGCTTTCTAAAGCATTGAATCTGGGGAGAGGATATGAGCAGAGATCTCACAACGTCTGGATGCAATGGAAGACTAGGTTTGCTTATTTGGTCCAGTGTTTCCTAAGCAGCTACAGATGGCTGACACGACTGTTTGCCATGAAAAATAGCATATGTGGAGTCCACAGAACCCCACTCCGGCTCCTCTTGACCTAACAGCGGAGAATATCCGTTGACTTTACTGTGTACCAGACACTATGTTAAGTGCTTCACTCCTTTGAGTCCTCACAATTGTAGGGTGGGTGTTATTTTTCTATTTTATAGATAAAGAAACTAAGATTCAGGTAAGTTAAATACCACCTACTGAATGGCACAACTGAGATTCAGATTCCATTTTCTGTGATTCCATAAGCCACAATTTTAAACACTTTGCTCTCTTCCCTTCCACCTTAAAGAGGTAGGGAATACAGCCACACATGGGGAAGGTAATTGCTGTAAGTTCACTGACCACAAGGAAAGTTGTCCTCGATTATACCAACTGTTCCCCCAGCTTTCCCCATGCACCATGGCTCAATAATATGGCTGGTGAAAAGAAACCGACAAGCAGGAATTTCATTTATTATTACCGCACATCTGTTTTCTGACAGAGTAAATAGAATGGTCCACATCCTCTAGCCCTTAAAAGAAACGATCTCTAAAATGTTTTACAGCTTCATTTGATTTAAATGGCACTGGACTTGGCTCTTCCATGGGAGCAAACTGCATTGAACTTTAAGCATTCCAGCATCAGAAAAACTGCTGACTGAATTTTCTTTTCTCTAGCCAGAAGAAAAGGGGGAACGTGTATATACTACTCTATGCAATGAAGTTGATTGTATAAACAAAAACACTGCATTTCTTAAACTCAGGTTAAAAGTAGATTCATGGTGTTAAAGAGACGACTAAGGTTCATATAGGAGGTGGATGATAGTGAAACAAACCATCTGTACTGTGGTATGTATTTTTTAAATAAAAGCATAGCTTTATTGGGGCTTCCCAGGTGGCACAATGGTAAAGAACCTGCCTGCCTGCAGGAGATACAGGAGACGTGGGTTCGATCCCTGGGTTGGGAGGATCCCCTGGAGGAGGAAATGGCAACGCACTCCACTATTCTTGCTTGGAAAATCCCATGGACAGAGGAGCCTGGTGGGCTACAGCCCATGGGGTCGCAAAGAGCTGGACATGACTGTGCGACTGAGCGTGCATGCACACACAGCTTTATTACCTACAAATTCATATTATAACTCAAGCTAGATTAAGGTCTTAATCCCAAAATTAAGGTACTACTTGATAAGGTCCTTGAGAAACAAATACTGACTAAAGATATTTTTTGGTAATTAACATATTAGTTTCATGTAAATAAGTACCCCTAGAGGAGTTTGAGTATGCTTTCACTAAGGACTGCTCAGTTAACACTTTCTCCCTAAGAACACGGAGGTTAAAAAAAATTAGTATTGTCATTGTTAGAGTGATCACAGATTCTGAATTAATGAGACTTTCCTATCCTCATCAAAGAAATGGACATGTGGACCAAGCAACAAAGAACATACAAAGGGGAAAATACCATTCTGGAATGGAAGTTGGAAACTGAAATTATCCACCTGTCAGCTAGGTGTAGGAAAACCGGGAACAAGTGAAAATAAATCAATAGGTGAGCAGATTACAACAGCAAAACCACGAGTTCCTGAGCTCTACGGATTTATTTGGAAAGAAAAAATCTGGTGATTCTGTGAAATATGGATTATGTAACACAGCCCCCATAGCTGACCCAAAGTCAGAATTGTGGGGGTTCTCCCTTGCTCTAAGTTTTTTCTTTTTTTGAAGTGAGTTTTTCTCTCATTTAATAAAGGCCATTTCAGATTCCACAATTCGGTAGAGGAGGAGGCATCATGACCTCGGGGCTTATTGTCTGCACCTGTGCAGGGGTGTCACCATATGGAGCTTTTGTCCCTGAGCTAAATGGTCGGCCCAGGTGGGGACACAGGAGAAGAGCTCTGATGAGCCAGAATTCCACATCACTGGACACGGGAGCAGGAAACTTCATGGCCTCATTCCTCTGAGATGTTCTATAGGCTCACATGGTAACCAAGACTATTTCCTCAGCTGTAAGCCAAAGGGGGAAAAAGGAAGCTGTTAACATTAAGGTGTGCTATGGTATGCAGAAACGCTTTTGGCAAGCAGAGAAAATATACCTTTAGTGACTTAAAAGGTACTAAGTGGCAAAGAAAGAGGCAAAGTCTTAAATGAAAGGTACTTAGTTTCAATTATCCACAATCACAAAAAAGTAAAATACATAAATCCCCTTCACTTTGCTTGGTACCACATCTTTGCACTTAGACTTAAGTGGTTATGTATATGTGACATTTAGATTGTGAGAATTTTCTTCACATATACCAATGAGGCCATGTTATAAAGAACAGGTTTAAGAAAAGCGAGAGTTTCTAGCTCCCCTGTTTCATCCAGATTTAAATCAGAGACTGGGGTTTGAACTAGAATGCTGTCACCATGTGAGGTGACATCTATTTCTGCTTCTTGTTCACTTCAGATGGGTCTTGCCCGTCTCTGTCACCTTGACATTAGGCACGGCCATAATTCTTGTTCTGGCTGAGGAAATACAAGTGAAAAATGACATGTGTCACTTTGAGGTAGGATCATTTGAGGGCTCTGCAGGATTCTCCATCTTTTATCCCCTGTTGTTGTTGTTATTGTTGAGTCTCTCAGACGTGTCTGACTCTTTTGTGACCCCGTGGACGGTGGCCTGCCAGGCTCCTCTGTCCATGGGATTCTCCAGGCAGAAATACTGGACTGGGTTGCCATTTCCTTCTCCAGGGAATCTTCCCAACCCAGAGATCAAACCCCCATCTCCTACAATAGTGGGTGGATTCTTTATACCGCTGAGCCACAGGGAAATCCCCTTTTATCCCCTCGGCCCAACAATCAGCGACATTCCTTAGCCTATTGTCCAAGTAAGGAGAGCATGGAGCAGAGTGTCCTGCAAGCTCGACAGGAACACAAACGAGGAACAAACTTTCGCTTTTTGAAGCCACTGAAATATGGGGGTTATAGGCTATCACAGTTTGCTGGCCTATAGTGACTAATACAGCCGTAGAGTGGCTATGAAAGCTACTGACAGGCTCCATCCCTCAACTTTCTCATCAGAAAATAGGGGCCTGGTATATGGTGAGCTTTCAAAGAATGGTAGCTTGTTCATCCCCATAATAAGAGCCACTCTTTAATAACGACTTATACTCTGCCAGTCGATATCTTCCCTTTCCACACATCATCTCTCATCCTCACACCAATCTCATAGGGGAGGTGTTATTGATCTTTCTATAGATGATGAAACCAAGCAGCAAAGAAGTATGCTAGCTTTATGAAAGTCGACCAGTAAGCTTGTAAGTAATAGGAACCAGATCTTTCTGATCTTGAGCTCTTACTTTTCCCACCATGCCTCCTCCCCTCAAAATAGCTCACCTCTACATAAATGAGATATTAGTAATTAAGCCTCTTGACCAACAAAGGATTAGTCTCCAAAATTTACAAATAGCTCACGCAAGCTCAATACCATCAAAACAAACAGCCCAATCAGAAAATGGACAGAAGAACTCAATAGACATTTCTCCAAAGAAGACATATAGATGGCCAAGAGGCACATGGAAAGATGTTCAATGTTGTCTTAGAGAAATAAAAATCAAAACTACGTGAAATATCACCTCGTACCAGTCAGAATGGCCATCCTCAAAATAATCTACAAACAATAAATGCTGGAGAGAGTGTGGAGAAGAGGGAACCCTCCTACACTGTTGGTGGGAATGTTAATTGGTACAGCCACTATGAAGAACAGTTGGAGGCTCCTTAAAACACTAAAAACAGAGCTGCCATATGATCCAACAATGCCACTCCTAGGCATATATCTGGAGAAAAACTTGGTTCAAAAGAATACATGTACCCCAGTGTTCACTGCAGCACTGTTTACAATAACCAAGACACAGAGACAACTTAAATGTCCATCAACAGAGGAATGGATAAAGAAGATGTGGTATGTATATACACTGGAATATTACTTAGCCATTAAAAGAGTGAAATAATGCTATTTGCAGCAACATGGGTAGACCTAGAGATTATCATACTAAACGAGGATAAGTCAGACAGAGAAAGACAAATTATCATATGATATCACTTATATGTGGAATCTAAAAAAATGATACAAATGAAGGTATTTAAAAAAACAAGCAGATTCACAGACTTAGGAAATGAACTAATGGTTACCATGGGAAAGAGTGAGGGGGAGGGATAGATTGGGAGTTTGGTATTGACAGGCACACACTGCCATGTTTAAAATAGGTAACCAACAAGGACTAATTGTAGAGCACAGGGAACTCTGCTCAATATTTTGTGATAACCTAAATGGGAAAAGAATTTGAAAAAGAATTTTTTTAAATGACAAGCATCTTATTAAAGAAACAAATGAAAATAGAATAAGTTATGTAGAGCTTTAAATCATCATCTTTTACATACATGACATCTTTTTCACTAAAGACTTGGTTTTAATGATTCCAGCTAAAGCCGTAACCAGCAATTCCTAATCTGAGGTTGCCAACTGCTAAAGATTTATTAAAGTAATAATGCGGGTTTTCAAGCTATTTTCAAGATTTCCACAAGTCTAGAAGAAATAATACAGTTTTGGCAGGTGAATGGCTAAGCTAAATAAAAAAAATAATCACCATTTTATTTTCTATTTTCTCAAAAATTATGGATCATCTCACTGTGGTACATTTAGATTTCTCAAAGGAAGCAATATTTGTTATCATTCTTAAATAAAATTGTAGTCTTTTTCAGAACATGAGATTTATGATGATTAAAAAATAATATATAAGGAGCTCTTGGTTATAAAAAGGTGGTTAAACACAATTTTGGCTTCCCAGATGGTGTTAGGGGTAAAGAACCCACCTGCCAATGCAGGAGACGTAAGAGAAATGGGTTCGATCCCTGGGTTGGGAAGACCCCTGGAGAAAGGTATGGCAAGCCACTCCAGTCAGTATTCTTTCCTGGAGAATTCCATGAACAGAGGAACCCGGTGGGTTATGGTCTATAGAGTCACAAAGAGTTAGTCAGTGAGAGTAAGTCACAAAGAGTTAGTGACTTAAGCGACTTAGCAAACACTTTCATATCCCAAATCTCAAATTTTGACTCAAACAAACCTAAATTTACTTTTCTCCATCTTTTTGCATCTGAGCTCCTAATAACCCAGGTTGCCCCCTAGAGTCTCGAGAGGCACTGAGAAGCTGCACAGCAGGAGACATAGATGCCAGCATAGGAGGATGGCAAATACTGCAGTGTGAGTAGAGAGATCAGCAGGGGAGGGAATTCAGAGGAATCCATAAGAGGAGCAACTTCTCTGTAGTTAATTCAATAAAAGGAAGAGCTGATGGATTGAAATGAAAGGGACAAAATAAAAGTAACCTGTCACTTTGTGGGATATGCTCGTGACACCTAGAATTAGGGAGAGGATACATCTCAGAGGAATTTGCGAGAGATATTTGTAGGAAATGTGAATCAGAATGAATGAGAGATGATCAAATGGTGTTCTGTAACCATCCCTCCCTCCATCTCCCTCTGCTGGAAACCTGCTACTCACTTTCAGACTTATTAAATTAGAGGTACTCCTGGCGTCCCCAGAGCAAGCACAGTAAAATGTGTTTCAAATGGACCATTTGTCCAGGTTTCAGGAGGACAGTTTCAGCCTCATCATCAAAGCAAACAGGCAACTCAGCTATAGTTGCAGTAGCGTACAGTAATGACAATTAAGGAAAAAGAATCACTGAGTATGTGTTGAGTGCCAGGTTCTGTGCTAAACACTTTAAATGTCATGTTTCATCTTATATTCAAACACTAGTATTTCCCCCTATTAACAGAGAAAGGTGCTGAGAAGCAGGGAATTGAAGTAATTTGCTGAAGTCACAGGCTTGTTAGTGGTGACACTTTCTTAACAATGGCACTCAGCCCTTGTGTTACACTGTCCCCTGCAGGGTGACTGGGAATGAACAAATCCACCAATGGAGGGTGTCATCAAGAAGGCAGAAGGGAACTGGTATTTATCAAACTCTTCCAATATGCTAACCGCCCTCACATAGCAGCCCATTAAACTCTCACAATTCCAGGTCAGGGGAAGGAGAGGAGGAGAACATTGAGGCTCAGGGAGATTCATGGATTGGTCAACCACATAGACAAGGTGAGACACAAACCAAGGCAAGCTAAATCCACATTTGATGGTGCTGCCTCTGTAGCAAGTTGATTCTGATTTGACCTCAAAATAATTATTTTTCCATGTAAAATATCAGGAAACATGACCCAATTGCAGTTTATATGAGAACTACCTAGATGTTTGCTTGGAAACTCAATATAAAGTCATTTTGTTACATGGCAATTAAAAACATCAATGTGATACTGGTTTACATTCTCAGATGGACAAGTTCTTCTGTATTATGCATTGATCTGGCCAAATCTACACACTGTGCCCACATGATAGGGTCCTGTCTCTAGGTGCTTATGTCACTCCATTCTCTAAATTCAGAGGCAAGGCCCAAGCTCTCTGAGTTGTACTCTGAAATCCCTCTTCATTTGGTTCAAGGTAAGGGAAAAGTGTTTCCCTCTCATCCATGGTACATAGTTGTGGAATCAGGGAGAAATCAACATGTGTATAGCTTTTTCCAATGAAATCTTCACCACCAGCTTCTTCCTTCTGGCCATGAATTGCTTTCCTTCTTAAACCCTGGTAGTGAGTGAGTGATGGGTTAATGCATATCCTCTAAGTGTGATCAGCACTTCTAAGAAGTGTCTGGGACAGCCATGTAGGGTCACAAAGGTTGTGCACAGCAAGTACAGTCCCAAAGTGTACTGTTCACAGACCATGATGTAAATGGTGCCCCCTGCAGCTGTGCAACTGGCAACTCTACTGGCACCTATTGTTTTATTCTCCATCTAGGGGACCTCTGCTGAAATTAAGATACAAAAAGACTGTTTCACTTATTTCTGGGTATTACATTCAACAATCCAAAATAAAATAGTTGCATTAAAAATGCAATAACAAGTGTAAGTTTATCAAAATGGTGAATACTCTGGAAAGCATTTCATTGACAAATCCACTGAAATAACTGGTGATATCTAAGTTAAACATGACTTGGAAAGTACCAGTGTCACTAAATATCTGAAAGGATTTCATGCAAAAGAGAGAAAAGCCTGAGAAGTTTCATGGACGATAACTAAGGAAAGAATCTATAAGATAATTTTTGGTTAAGTAAAAGAAAGAACCTTCCAGAACCAAACAACAGTTATAAATCCTATTGCAATGACTCCATAGGTGAGAATACATTTTACACCCATGTTATAGAGGGTGTGTCCAAAAAAGCAATGGGCAGTGTTTGATGATAGAGAGGTCATTGTCTCTTCAAATAATCAAAGAGGAGAATCAGAAATGTTCTTGAGAAGGTCCTCACAGAGAGTTATATTGACCTAAATGGATCGTTAGGCTTCTCCAGGAAATCTTCACTTGATGAATGCATGATAGTGGCAATCTCCTGTGATCCTCCAGCTCTGAAAGAAAGAAAGCCCTTCACCTTCACCAACCCTTATACGTGGCAATTTAGAAGTTTCTCTCGGGTCTCTGGAGGGGATGGGGAGAGTGGGACGAATTGGGAGAGTAGCACTGACATATATCAGTTCAGTTCAGTCCAGTCGCTCAGTCGTGTCCGACTCTTTGCAACCCCATGGACTGCAGCACTCCAGGCCTCCCTGTCCATCACCAACTCCCGGAGCTTGCTCGAACTCATGTCCATCAAATCAGTGATGCCTTCCAACCATCTCATCCTCTGTCATCCCCTTCTCCCCCTACCTTCAATCTTTCCCAGCATCAGGGTCTTTTTCAATGAGTCAGTTCTTCACATCAGGTGACCAAAGTATTGGAGAGCTTCAGCATCAGTTCTTCCAATAAATATTCAGGACTGATTTCCTTTAGGATGGACTGGTTGGATCTCCTTGCAGTCCAAGGGACTCTCAAGAGTCTTCTCCAACACCACAGTTCAAAAGCATCAATTCTTCGGTGCTCAGCTTTCTTTATAGTCCAACTCTCACATCCATACATGACTACTGGAAAACCATAGCTTTGACTAGATGGGCCTTTATCAGCAAAGTAATGTTTCTGCTTTTTAGTCTGCTGTCTAGGTTGGTCATAGTTTTTCTTCCAAGGAGCAAGCATCTTTTAATTTCATGGCTGCAGTCACCATCTGCAGTGATTTTGGAGCCCAAGAAAATAAAGTCCGTCACTATTTCCATTGTTTTCCCATCTATTTGCCATGAAGTGATGGGACCAGATGCCATGATCTTAGTTTTCTGAATGTTGAGTTTTAAGCCAACTTTTTCACTTTCCTCTTTCACTTTCATCAAGAGGTTCCTTAGCACCTCTTCGCTTTCTGCCATAAGGGTGGTGTCATCTACATATCTGAGGTTATTGATATTTCTCCCAGCAATCTTGATTTCAGCTTGTGCTTCATCCAGCATGGCATTCCACATGATGTACTCTGCATATAAGTTAAATAAATATGGTGACAATATACAGCCTTGACATACTCTTTTCCTCATTTTGAACCAGTCCATTTTTCCATGTCCAGTTTTGCCTGTTACTTCTCAACCTGCATACAGATTTCTCAGGAGGCAAGTAAGGTGGTCTGGTATTTCCATCTCTTTAAGAATTTTCCACAATTTGTTGTCATCCACGTAGTCAAAGGCAGAAGTAGATATTTTTTCTGGAATTCTCTTGCTTTTTCTATGACATATTTAAACTGCCGTATGTAAAATAGATAGCTAGTGGGAAGCTGCTGTATAGCACAGGGAGCTCAGCTGCGTACTCTGTGATGACCTAAAGAGGTAGGATGACTTGGAGGGTGGGAGTTCTAAGAGGGAGGGTATATATGTATACATATAGCTGATTCACTTCATTGTACTGCAGAAACTAACACAACATTTTAAAACAATTATACTCCAATTTAAAAAGTTTCTGTCAGGGCTTTTATAACTAAGCAAACAGCCACAGAGAGTACAGGGTTTAGTGAAGCAGCTGTATGTTTTCTTTTCTGGAAGATCCAAGAATCACAATTTGAAAAGGGAGTGTGAATAGAAATAAGAAACGCAACACTTCTTTGTATGTTAATGAGTTCTACTGACTCCACTGTGTCCAATCTAGGATGTTTTTCTTCCTTCTTACACCAGGAGTCAAAAACCCCAAAGAGGAAGAGAAAGTAAGGCACTAAGGAGCAACAGGCCTGTAGCAGACATGATCACATGGCCTGCCTAAAGCTGGGCTCCAGAGCTCAGTTGTTTGTTACTTTCTAGAAATGCCTTGTAGAAATGCCACATCTTGTTTTTCCAAAGAAGCTAAGATGCCAGATGTTTTTGGTGAAATTTTCTGATTTTTAGAACATTATGCAAGCCAAACAAAAATTATCTGTGGTTAGAATTCTGCCCACTGAGTTTCCGTTTATGACAGCAAATGAGGAGTTGACTGTCTCTGGAAAGGAAGGCTTGTCCTTCAGGGAAGGGTGGGCGGGAGGTCTGAGCACGCATTTACATTTTCACGTGAGCCAGCAGAATTCTGCAGGGTGGCGGAAGATAAAGCGAAGTGTGACTGGCTCTACCCGTGGGCGTGGGCGGATCTAAGGAAGAATCTCTCAGGGTGACTCCCCGAGGTGACGCTGCTCTGCAGGATTCGCTACAGGGCCCTGCAGCTCTGCAGGGCTACATGCCGCCCTGCACTGTCCTGCTGGAGCTTCTGGGCATTCCTCTCTCCCTTCAAGATCAAACCTGGGGAGACTGCTGGACCCTCCCGCAGTTTCAGCCCCTGTACTTGGGGACTCCATCTTCCCCAAAGGGTATATGAAAATTCTCCAGGCCAAGTTTGACTCTGAGAAAGGCGTTCTGAGGAAGAAGCAGAGATCTTAGGAAGTTCAGCAAAGATAGAAACTGGGATGACCACCAAGAGATCCTCGAGAATGTTTTAATTCCTTGGACGTTTTTTCCTCAGACTAGGGGAAAAGTCATATTTACGGTGTAATTTTAAGTGTCTTTCCCTGACTAAGGTATAATGCTTTAGTTCCTAGCACATCTGACTTCAGCCCTGTTTTTAAATGTAAGCTCTTACAGCTTGTTCATATGGATTTTAGTTTTGATAAAAGTTTGATTAAACAACAAAGCACTAGAAACACCAAAAAAAAAAAAAAAACCCAAAAGTGACAGGTGTAGAATAATTCTGTTTCACTCTATAGGGGAATGTGTTTAAGAAGGATAAATGGAGAAAGAACAAAATTTGAGATATGGTTAGATTGTAAAGGTAATGGAGCTCATATACAGATACTATAATAAGCCTCAGAGAGGCAGTCCTCAATTTTCCAGACTGAGAAGAAACGTGGTGAGTAACTGCAGGGCATAAAATACATTGTTTTTCACTTACTTAGTGAAGCTCAACACACTCAGCTATTCAGAGAAATCCATCAGCGTGGAGAGGCAGCCGCATGATGAAACAGCCAGCCTAGTCAGGCCAGATGGCGTCCAGCCTGAACCGCCCCTGCACAAAAATGGGTGTCAGACAAGGTCATCAATAGGCCCTAAGCTATCTAATTTTCCTGCACAAGGATGCTCAATCATGCAACAAGAATCATGAACATCTGGGTAGAACGTGCAGCTGCGCCTCCCCAGAGCTCTCTGGTCTCATCAGATGGCTGGCCTCCACTAATGTCTTTGGGGCAGGCCAGCCCTGAATGACTGAGTGCTAATGACTATGAACTGCAGGGTCATATACCTGAGGTTGTATGTCTCATTGTCAATCATTTCTCAAATTTGGCACCACTGCACAGGCTGACAATTAGCCTGAATAAAACTAAGGTGATGTTTTTAGTTGCCCCAGGCAAATCAGGCAAGCAACCAAAAATTACCATCAATGGCATGGAGTTAAAAGTCATATTCAATTCCCACTGTCTATGTAGTCTCCTTGCTATATAGTTAACAGGTCCTCTCCTCTGCTTTTCTGTGGTTCTTTGAACAGTTACCAGTAGTGGAGCTCATTATTGGAACAAGGAATAACAACGCATTTTAATAAATCCAGCTTACTTGGGGGAACTTGACAGACAGGATTTGTGGTGATAAAGCATCTGATTACAGATAAAAACCAAAGTGCAAGACTGCCCTGCTGTCCAATCTCCTTTGTGGATGTAAAATTTAGTTCATTACTGTTACCTCCTGGAATAACATTAATTCCACTCTGCACAAAACATCAAATGGCAGCACTGGTAATCTTGTCAAGGAACAGAGCTACTCATCAGCAACTGACATAATATTTGACCTGCCTTTTTAGGAACTGGCAATAGTTTCAGTTCAACAGTCATGGATATAATGAAATTTTGCAGAAGTGCACAAGAAAAATCTATGGGAGTTATAATCCATTGCATAGACTGCTAATATTCTAACAGTGATTGTGAAATACTGATCCAAACTTCTATAATTTTTTAAGGAAGAAAAGTTTAATTTCCTGCACTATTTGGTTTCTTTTGGCAGCAAATAACTCCAATGTAAAAGCTGAAGAGAAATATAAGGAGAGAATATTAGAATCGAATTGAGGACATAAATTGCTGTAGGGTTTGCTTTCTGTTGAAAGGGTTTTGCTTTCGGCTGAATTAAATCTTGGAATTTCCTTTCTCTCTTTCACTATTTTAGTTTTTGCTTCTTCTTTTTCACCAAGCCCATATGAAGTAAGTTAGAATAATAACACTCTTGATACCAAAGCATACAAAAGTGTGTACTTTCAAGAAAGCAAATTTGCTTGTCCAAATCCACTTATTCTGGAATGGAAAAGACAAACTACTAAACAACTTAAAATCATATGCGTGTATTGAAACCAACAAACTTAGAAATATGGATCACTAACATTGCAAGATATAGAAACTGATCTTTATTTAGTAAATGTTTGTTGAGAGCACATCCAGGGGCAAGGTTATTCCTGTTGTCTCACAAGGTGTCATCTTCCAAAACTGGTTTTCTCCTGTAATAGAAGAAACCTTCCAGCTGAAGACAAAAAGTCTCATCTATCTACCTCTTCAGGTGTAAAAGGTATCTGCAATCTTGATCTGATGACTAATTCCTTTATATCTTTTTCCTTCAAAAGGAAGCTTCGAGCAGGAACTTATTGGCAAATACATCCAGGGCTTCCTTAAAAGCACCAGGTCTAACTCCCACTGCCACAAGACTACCAATTCTGACAAAGCTTACCCTGTGTGAAAATCCCTCAATGTTGAGAGATTGGTAGTCATATCTATAATTTCCACATGCAAGAGATGTGCACAATAAGTCCCCTACATACAAAATTTCAACTTTCAAACTTTCAAAGATACAAATATGTACAGAAAAAGGATGTAGATAGACAAGAGAAAGAAGTTACTTAACTGATGAACCGAAGAGATTCACGATGCAGGAAATGGCAAGGGGATTTTCTTTATTTGAGGAGGCACTGTTAGTTTTTCAGGCACAGGACCTGAGCGTAGAACCCTGCACGGAGATCCAGTGCTACCGTGTCATCTATGATGAGAAAAAAAGAGCCACTACCCAGACACCACTGGACCATTTTTTTCAAGAGGGTAGATAGAATTGAGTCCAGCATCAGAACCAGAATCTGTGCCATCAATATCAGGGGTGAGTGAAACTGTGGCTTGCCCTCCGTCTCCTATTGCTGATGATCCTTCAGCTCTACCATCTCCTACCTCTTCTCTCTCCTCCAGTCAGTAACTCTTCTTGCATGTTCACTTGATACCAGTCCCTGTATGCCAGCTGTCGTGCTGTACTACTGTGCTTTTCAAGGTATTATTTTTATGTATTATTTGTGTGAAAAGTATTATAATCCTGTTACAGTACAGTAATGTATAGCTGATTATGTTAGTTGGGTACCTAGGCAACCTTGTTGGACTTACAAACATGTTCTTGGAATGGAACTTGTTCATACATAGGGGCTTAACTGCACTGAAAAACGGAGATGACCAGGAGTGAGTGTAGGGACCTGTGAATGCAGTTCAATGACTAGGTGAGTGTTGCCTACTGGAAGAAATCAAAGGTATTTTTAAGTCAAGTGCCCCCAGCACTTACCTGCCACAAGGTAAATGCTGAATAAATGTTAATTTCACATTTCTTCTCCAATACTACTTTATGTTGCTACAGCATTTTAAAGAACATGAAGAGTATTTACATGCATTATCTTATTTGACCGTTACAACACCGTTTGGATATCAGCTTTATTTTATGTTTCAAAATTTAGACAATCTGAGAGGACAGATCTATGTAGCCTGAGGTCACACAGCTAGTCTTAGAATCCATAACCATGATCTTCTGATTCCAAGACTCGGTCTCTCCTCTACTGTTCCAAGCTGCAAGTATTTAGTAATGTGTATCTGGCCATTTTCTTTCCTATTTTTAAAATTCTTTTCACTGTATGTCTTCACACTTCCAAGGATCATTTATCATCTCCTTTGTTTTCTTTTCTGCTTGTTTCTCTGTTTCCCTGGTTCTCAGGTTGTGAAAGTATTAGGCGTATAATATTCATAAGTGCATGATTAAAGATTCTTTATACAGGATCTTGAGTTCCTCAAAGCTAATGACACCTTACAAACAAAGCACTTTTTATTCTGGGTTTTGTTTTTCCTTCGAGCCCTTTTGCTCAGATACCAAACACAATTGGCTTTTTGCTTGTGAGATGGAAAGAAACAGTTGTGTGGCTACAGCTATTATCGTGCCATTACCATTCTGAGGTGTTGATTTTGTGCTTCACATTTTTCCTGTGTTCTTAACTTGACGTCCCATCTTGAATTTTTATTTCACTCTAATCATCTCTTAAATTTGAAGTCTTCTTTTTACTTTGGCAATTTCAATTGGAACACTAGGTTTGAAAAAACTGTTCACAGAAAAACTGAAGGTTAAATCAGTTTTATTCTGTAAACAGTGCCTAAATTATCATCTCCTTCCCATAACAACCCAATTAATATGTGAGAGGGGAACAGAAAAGACAAAACGTGCTCTAAAAACATAGAGCTAGTGCGACACCTACTGGTGAAGTGCACTTTGTCGTCAATAACAAAAGGGACTTCAGTCAACGGTCCTCCCGGAGAGATTTTATTTCAACAGACCTATATTGTGTGACTACCTGGTAGGTCTCAGGCTCTGTGACATGCACTTTAACTAATGATAGGAGAGAGATGATCTTTCCATTCTATAATCTAGCCACGTACTGGGGGAAAAATGTCCATCTATACACCCATCTTTAGGCAGATGACAAGTATGTCAGTGCTATATTTGGGCTGGGGACTCACAAGATGTTACAGGGGCTCACAGAAGCAATTTACTCTCATGGATCAGGAGGGATCCACGGAGGTGGTGATGTTGAAGTCCTGAAGGATGAGTAAGTTTAAGGCAACTTTTAACTGGGGTCAGTGTAGAATCCCAGAGCTGATCTGCAAATCAGGCTACTTTGTGTGTGACCTTGGGTAGCTTTTCCAAGAGAAATAAGGGAGTGGAGGGTTGATTGCATTTTTTAAAAAATCTAACTCAGGGTGGGAGGTTTTTTATTATATTTGGGGTTTTTTTTTCTTCTATTAACATTTCCTTTTAGCCTTGAATTCTTACTAAATTTCCTCCTGATTTTAAAATCTTGTTTCTAACCTGAGAATTTGCAATCTCAGTACTTAATGCTACACCAATTTTTCCAGAGTTCAAGGCACTTTAACACCAAAACGTGGTCAACAACTTGCAGCCATTCAAGCACAGTAGGGAGTAGGGCGTACAGAGGGAAAGGAGCTGCACACTGGAAATCAGAAGTTACTTTGGTTCACTTGGAATGCAGAGAGCAGGCAGAGAGATGAGGCTGGAGAAATGGAGAGGCCCCAACCCAAGGGGCTTTGAAAACTCAACTAAGGAGTATGGGTTGATGGTTTAGGCTTCAGGCACCACTTGAAGATGTACACATGACAGTGATAAAATCAGATTTTCTAATTAGAAAAATTACCCTCACTTCAGTGTGGAGGGAAGGAGGAAGACTGGTGAAGGCCAGGCAGGTAAAGTTCAAGGCTGTTTAAGAGCTCAAGAGACAAGAGAGACTGAACTGGGGCAGGAAATGTGGGGATGGGCAGAGAAGAAAGTGCTTTAGGAAGGAGCATCAGCCAGTGTTAGAGTGTGTCTGGATGTGGACTCTGAGAAAGCAGGATTTTTAAAGACACTTTATGCTTATATGGCTAGAAAAAAAGAGGACATTTCTTTTCCTTAAACGAATGAAAGCCCAGTCTTTTAACGTAGATCTCTTCTTTTTCTTTGTATCTGACATTAGGAAAAAATTAAAATATTTCTCATCAGGTAAGAGCATAATTGCTCCACAAGCCAAGCATGCAATTTTACAAACTAAATTTGGAAACTTTCAAAAAGTATTGATCACACCTGAAAACATTTAATGAATGCAATTGGGAAACAAGGGCCCAGAAATGGCAATTTGTATCAACAGTGCCTTAGTACTGCCATAAAAACCATACCCATGATCTCTGGGAATAGAAATCTCTAACCTTCCAGGAATGGATAGTTTGTTTATTTTCCAAAATTTATATATGTACATCCTACTTACCTCTATGTGTATGCATATATGCACACATGTATGTATGTGTGTATGTACATATATATATCATATATATCCATTAAACAATAGTTTTAAAACTATAAAGTGTGAGGACATATTCTAGAAATAAACAATAAAAATCCCTTCTTTAGTAAACCTATTTGACCTGTGGCAGTTGAAGAGTGAGAAGAGATTATTTAATTCAGGTCTTGTTTATATAAAAACATAACTTTACAGCTTTAAAGCATACCTTATACTTTTAACCATCTATATCATACTACCTAACAATGTACTTGCTGTTGTTTAGCTGCTAATTTCCTGTACGACTGTTTGCAACCCCATGGACTATAGCCCCCAGACTTCTCTGTCCATGGGATTCTCCAGGCAAGAATACTGGAGTGGGTTACCATGTCCTCCTCCAGGGGATCTTCCTGACCCAAGGATCAAACTGGTGTCTCCTACATTGGCAGGCAGATTCTTTACCACTGAACCACCAGAGAAGCCCAATATAATATTCCTCCTTCAACTGGATTCATTAAATAAACCTTATAGAAACTTTAAAAAGTCAGATGACTGTTGAATTGACATACTAAAGTTATAATCATGATATATATATACCATATATACATATATATATACTTACACACACTTTTTTGGGTACTATATACAGAAGATATACATTTTGAAAACTGTTTCATTTAATACTTTACATGGTTCCAGAAGAGTAATCATTACAGACAGTATTCTCTTCAAATAAACTATGTATGAAGTATATTAAAAGCAGCACAAAGGAGAATAAAAACAACGTAAAGTGAGTAGGGTGGTTACAACCATCACCTGGGAACATGTATCCTATAGTAGCTAAATAGGCAAACTGAATTATTTTTATTGTAAAATTATTTGATCAAGAAGTAAAAATCATGTTTATTATAAGGTCTATTTTTGAATCATCTGCTTAATATCTGCAACATGTATTTCAGATGCTAAATTAAATGTCATCAGGTAGCATTTATTCATGTTTTGGAATTTTACATTGTTCTGAGATGCAAGAATTGAAAACAAGACAAACTCTAACTTTCTTATAAAAAAAAAAAACAGCTTTGGCTACATTACCTGGATTTGTTTATCAGAATTTTTACCACATCCTGACCTATAAAGCAATGAGCCTTTATGAGGGTCAAATAAATAAGCAGTGTTGTTAAGTGTGCAAGGTGTTTTGGCCCTCTATCAGGCCTGGGAGGGAATCATTGTCCATAACCAGCTTTCTCATAAGTTTTGACATGCTTTACACGTAGACAAGTGAACTCAAACTAAGGGATAAACTGATTTCTCTTTTGATATTAAGAAATGAAAGATAACTGTTTATATCTATTAAAATCTTTGGATGTACATAACCATCATAGGCAAGATGCCTTTAAGCTTTGATTCATATAGCCATACACATTTCATTCTTGGTTTTGCAGAAATGTTTAGTCAGTTTTCAATAAGATCACATGAGTACATTTCCCCAGGATTGAGCCATGCAATCTGTTTTGTGGTAAAAGGCATAAACTGTTGAGTGAATGAATGACATCAGTTCAGTGAGTGAGTGGACCTAGATTGTAATATTTCATCTAACACAAGATTACACCAACCACCATCGTCTCTCACTGGATCATGGTGATCTCCCTTTGTATATTCTCTGCATAGCAGCCAGAGTGGTCTTATTGAAACAATTCAGATCGTGTATTTCCTTGACGTCTTCCTGTGGTGGATAGTCTATTGGGGCCTCTTCTAGCCTGCCTTCCTGTATGCAAACACCAGAAAGACAAATTTCATGATAAAATTAAGTTCCCCCAAATAGAGACACCCGAGCCGCATTTGGAAGACAAGTTAATCAGATTTGGAAGACGAGTTAATCATCTTCCTGCCATTGGGCCATTGCCCTGAGGAGCAGCACCTTGGAGATCTCAGGATTTTCAACATCAGTGCTCTCATAGCTTTTCTAGTCACTCACTCGTTGGGTGGCAAGAACCAGATGTGATATTGCTGGTGGTTTGTTAGCCCTGGATTGTAGCTAACTCCCCATCTTCTTTATAAGAGCAGAGACAGCAATGCCACTTGGAAGGTGCTTTAAAGACTTGTTCTAGGCATCTTTCCAGGAGGTCCAACCTAAACCCCCATCCTCTGTCCCTTCCAGTGATGTTCAAGCACTTATTCTCTATATAAACCACTTCCTGCTTCACAAAGTGCTTTTATTTCCATATCCAAACACTAATGGGTACACTTCTGACTGAGATTAAAAATCTAAATATTTCCACTGATCTCTGATTCCACGGTAATCTCCTGGTTACTGTGCGGATGTCACCTTTTGTTACTCTCCCTCTTCCTCATTCCACCTTGGTCACAGCTCCCTGATCTTGTTGAGATACACCACATGCTCCTTCCTCAGGGCTTTGCACTTGCTATTTCCTTTGCCTCGATTACTCTACATCCAGATATTTTATCTGCATGTCTGACTCCATTATTTCTTCTAGATCTCTTGTTTAAAGATCACATTCATGGGTGGCACCCCTAATCACACTACATAAAATAGCAATGGCTCCCAACACTCTCCTGCCCCTTACTCTGCTTTATTTTTCTCTATAGCTCTTATCATCACTCAACATTCTGGGTACTTACCTGTCTATTTGCTTATCACTGCCTCTTTCCACTAAAGTGCAAATGCTATGAAAACAGAGACTGTCACTGATATATAACCTACCTAGAGAACAATGCCTGTCTGAGAGCAGGTGCTTAACAAATAATCATTAAGTGAATGGTGTGTGCTAAAGTTGTTGTGAAAGTCTTTAGTCAAATGGGAGAGCTAGAGATTTTCACCATTTACCAACCAGTTACTATGTGGCAAGTACTATTCTCTATCTTACATGAGACAAAAGACCATTACCCGTCCCTGGACAAATGAACGGTAGTGGGGATCAGACAAGTCAAAGATAATTGTAGTCAATTACACATCAGTAAAACTGGGAAGAATCAGTTCAGTTCAGTTCAGTCGCTCAGTCGTGTCCGACTATTTGCGACCCCATGAAGTGCAGCACACCAGGCCTCCCTGTCCATCATCAACTCCCGGAGTCTACCCAAACCCATGTCCATCGAGTCGGTGATGCTATCCAACCATCTCATCCTCTGTCGTCCCCTTCTCCTCCTGCCCCCAATCCTACCCAGCATTAGGGTCTTTTCCAATGAGTCAACTCTTTGCATGAGGTGTCCAAAGTATTGGAGTTTCAGCTTCAACATTCAGTCCTTCCAATGAATACCCAGGATTGATCTCTTTTAGGATGGATTGATTGGATCTCCTTGCAGTCCAAGGGACTCTCAAGAGTCTTCTCCAACACCACAGTTCAAAAGCATCAATTCTTCGGCGCTCAGCTTTCTTCACCGTCCAACTCTCACATCCATACATGACCACTGGAAAAACCATAGCCTTGACTAGATGGACTTTTGTTGGCAAAGCAATGTCTCTGCTTTTAAATATGCTATCTAGGTTGGCCATAACCTTCCTTCCAAGGAGTAAGCGTCTTTAATTTCATGGCTGCAATCACCATCAGCAGTGATTTTGGAGCCCAAAAAAATGAAGTCTGACACTGTTTCCACTGTTTCCCCATCTATTTGCCATGAAGTGATGGGACCAGATGCCATGATCTTAGTTTTCTGAATGTTGAGCTTTAAGCCAACTTTTTCCCTCTCCTCTTTCACTTTCATCAAGAGGCTCTTTAGTTCTTCTTCACTTTCTGCCATAAGGGTGGTGTCATCCGCATATCTGAGGTTATTGATATTTCTCCCTGCAATCTTGATTCCAGCTTGTGTTTCTTCCAGCCCAGCGTTTCTCATGATGTACTCTGCATAGAAGTTAAATAAGCAGGGTGACAATATACAGCCTTGACGTACTCCTTTTCCTATTTGGAACCAGTCGGTTGTTCCATGTCCAGTTCTAACTGTTGCTTCCTGACCTGCATACAGGTTTCTCAAGAGACAGATCAGATGGTCTGGTATTCCCATCTCTTGAAGAATTTTCCACAGTTTATTGTGATCCACACAGTCAAAGGCTTTGGCATAGTCAATAAAGCAGAAATAGATGTTTTTCTGGAACTCTCTTGCTTTTTCGATGATCCAGCGGATGTTGGCAATTTGATCTCTGGTTCCTCTGCCTTTTCTAAAATCAGCTTGAACATCTGGAAGTTCACGGTTCACGTATTGCTGAAGCCTGGCTTGGAGAATTTTGAGCATTACTTTACTAGCATGTGAGATGAGTGCAATTGTGCGGTAGTTTGAGCATTCTTTGGCATTGCCTTTCTTTGGGGTTGGAACGAAAACTGACCTTTTCCAGTCCTGTGGCCAATGCTGAGTTTTCCAAATTTGCTGGCATATCGAGTGCAGCACTTTCACAGCATCACCTTTGAGGATTTGAAATAGCTCAACTGGAATTCCATCTCCTCCACTAGCTTTGTTTGTAGTGATGCTTTCTAAGGCCCACTTGACTTCACATTCCAGGATGTCTGGCTCTAGTTGAGTGATCACACCATCGTGATTATCTGGGTCGTGAAGATCTTTTTTGTACAGTTCTTCTGTGTATTCTTGCCACCTCTTCTTAATATCTTCTGCTTCTGTTAGGTCCATACCATTTCTGTCCTTTATCGAGCCTATCTTTGCATGAAATGTTCCTTTGGTATCTCTAATTTTCTTGAAGAGATCTCTAGTCTTTCCCAATCTGTTGTTTTCCTCTATTTCTTTGCACTGATCGCTGAGGAAGGCTTTCTTATCTGTCCTTGCTATTCTTTGGAACTCTGCATTCAGATGAAAATATCTTTCCTTTTCTCCTTTGCTTTTCGCTTCTCTTCTCTTCCCAGCTATCTGTAAGGGCTCCTCAGACAGCCATTTTGCTTTTTTGCATTTCTTTTCCCTGGGGATTGTCTTGATCCCTGTCTCCTGTACAATGTCACGAGCCTCTGTCCATAGTTCATCAGGCACTCTGTCTATCAGGTCTAGTCCCTTAAATCTATTTATTCACTCATCCAACATATATTTACTGAGCACCTACTAGAAGAGAGAAATTTTTCACAAGCTTTCTATGTGCCAACCACTGTGAAAAGGCACAATAAGATTTATCTAATATATTTCACAGCAACCGAATATGGTAAGTAATTATTGTCCCTGATTTACAACCAAGAAATCTGAGGCTACCGGAGCCCCACAGTTGCCCCATTAGTGAAAGATAAAGATTAGACCCTAGTTCTGTCTGACTCAATACTATTATTCTGCTTAAAGGGACTTGGAAAAAAGCCATCTAATATGTTATGAGATCAGAAGAGCTTTCTGAGTAGAACAGTGAAGGTAAACCTCCAAAAGTAGTATGCTGAAATTAGGCAAAGATTGGAGGGTAGGGCGTGCCAGACTGATTGAATGGCATATGTGAAATATTGTGATGGTCTACTTTGCCTGAAGAAAGAAACACAGGTTGTCTGGGCTTCTGTTTTCATTGATAAACTAGGCTAAATTTTGGCCTTCTGATTTATAAAACACACACACCCCATTATAAACAATGGCAAAATCAATTTAATATGTGATATAAATCAGTTATGCAATGCAAGTAATCAGCATGAAAGAATTACATGTAAAAATGAGATTGAGGAAGATCTAGAATTCCAGAGTCTAACAAAAGAGATATGATTGCCTATAAACATTTTCCATTTATAGCATATAATTAAATAACTTACGTGACAATTAAATTACATGCCAATTAAATAGAATTGCAAGCTTTAATAAAACAAGTTAAAAACAAATGGAAGTTATTACTGAAGCACATCAGTTGCTTTTTTTTCTACTAAGTTGAATTGACATTCTAAAAATTAATACTGACCTACGTTATGCACTTTCTGAATTTAGAATATAAGTTTAAGAACAGGCTGCTAAACATTTTCAAGGTAAAAATTAAATAAGGTTAAGAGGATTAGATGCTTATTTCATCCAAAAAAAATAATAAAGGGAAATAAGTGTTTTGAGGGATTGGTTTTACTTTTTTTTTAAGAATTTCATTTTTTTTCTGTTGACCATCCAAAGTAAGGTTTTCTTTGAATCAAGATAACAAGAGCTAAGCTTTGATAGCACATAAGGTCAACTTTTTCATACTTGATCCAAATATCAATTTTGTAATTTATAGTTAATGTACAAACCTGTATACATACCTCTGTGTTTTCTTCTGTGACACAATTTAACTTCAAATTAAATATGATATACATTGTGTGTGTGTGTGTTTGTGTGTGTGAATTAGCTGAGACAGAAATTTTACAGGTAGGAAAACCTAACCCACCTTTATCCTCCTTCATTCTTCAAACATTTGAGTGCCTGCTCTTGGCTAGCTCTCTGCTAGGTCTTATTCCTCACCTCAAGAAGCTTAAGTTCTAGTCCAAGAAAGTTAAAGGGAAAGATGAAAACATTCAGTCCTCCTGATCCGCAACTGCTAATCATACTTCAGTGATTCCATCTTCTTTACAATTGTGTTTTTTAAATTTATAGAAATACACTCTCACAAACGGTTTGAGTGACATCTGATGAATAGCTGCTCCCACATTCTACCTACCTTCCAGAATGAAAAATGTCTTGTTCATCTTCTAAATACATGCACACAGGAATAAATGCAAATCATCATAAAATTCAATGATGAGTTTCCAATTTTGTCTGGAGAAAAGGTTATAAATGGGAAATAAATGGCATGGACAGGAGCAAGGGCAGGAAGACTCTGAGTTTGAAGGGCAAGTCAGAGGGGAAGGCTGAGCAGCATATGCTACACGCAAGTGGCTAAACTTAAATGCAGATGAAGCGAAGTAGTGAAAATAAGGCTGGAAGTTGAAGGTTGATTATAGGTTTGATCCAGGGTTAGCTTTCCTTGGGTGGCTTTTGTAGGAACATGGCTCAAGGTAGTTGAGGGTGTTCTAATGACCACCCTAGGCTTGATGGAATGGGAGGTTAAGGCCAATGGACTGGGGAGAAATGAGGGGTCAAATGATTGAAGGGACTGAGTGAAGATGAAGAGCAGGAATCATTAAAACAAGAAAAAGGATTTTAAACTACCTCTGCTCTGGAAGCTGATTTCTCCCCTCTAATCACTTTAGAAAGCAGTATTAAATTGTCTTGGTCCTCACCCTGGGGGCTGGAAGTGAGGTAATGAGGTCACAGCCATAGTAATAACACAGCTTCTATTATTTCAGTGAGTCCAGTCACGGGCTCAGGGCACCCAGCTCCCTGAAAAATCTTCCCCAAGTATTTCTGTCTAGACAGACTCTACTCTTCAGGAAAATTCTGTACTGCATATTGCTTCTGTACTGCATAACCCAGTCCCCCAGTCAGCCTCTGAACACCCCTACCCCCGGGGGAAGAACGGGCAGAGTGCTTGGACCACCTGGTTGCAAATTCCTTATCTTTGGTAAAATCACAGTGTTCTGAATGTTTACTTTTAAAATGCATCGTGAGTATATTTTCAGGCAGAAATGAAGGTATATTCCACAAATTAGTCCATAATGAATATTTACTCATTTATTCAAGAAATACTTGGTAAGTTCCTTCTGTGTGTGAGGTACAGAGAAAAATTTAGGAAATGAAAGACAGAGTCCCTACACTGAAGACATTTAGACTACCGTAGTTGTGAAAGCAGGCAAGTGAGTGGTAGATTGCAATAGCGTAAGATGTGCTTATTTGCTTCTATGTTTGTGGGGGGTGTGTGTGTGTATGAGTGTGTGTTTAGACCTATTATCTTCTTCCAAAACGGAATTTAACAGTCTAGGCAGGGTGGCAACTGTCCACATTTACTCTAGGAGTACAGAAAAGGTGCCCGACTCTGACTAAAAGTGGTCAGGGAAGACTTTGTCCAGGAGGTTATCATATCATAAGGCTTGAAATTCCTTGTGCCTCCTTGACCTCTTTGAGTCTCACAGCGTCCCAAAAGCTTAGCCATTGAATTCCTCTACTCTTGCCAGATATGCCCTCACCTGGCCGGAAAGCCTCCCCACCCAGCTAGTTCCTCTGTAAGTCGGACTGGCTGCAACCATCCTGTCCTCAGCTTAATGAGTTTTCCCTGGAAGCCAGCCTGTGAAACTCTTCAAACAAACAAATCACACCTCAACAGGAACCACAGGGTCCTCTACCCACTTGTTACTACAAAGCCTGCCTCTCACACCACTTCTGGTTCATTCTACCTCTGAATACATCCCCCTTGTGACCCCAGATGGCATTCGGTACCCTCTTCCCTGGACTGTGAGTATATGTGACTAGTATCACTTTCCAATTTCATCTAACCTGTATTGGGTGTTGCAAGTTTGGCCATCTCACGCTGTTTAGGGCAAGAGATTGACAGCTTATGGTGAATGGCAATGGATTCGTGATCTCCGAAGAAGATTTAGCTTCCAGATCAGGGACCAGGCTTGATCACTCAAGAGCTTTTGTGTAGCCAAGTTTTAGTGAAGTGAAAAAGGGGCAGAGGAAGCTTCTGACATAGACATCAGATGGGGGACGGAGAATGCCCCTCTCACTAGTGTTAGCAAGGGAATTATATACACTTTTAAGTAGTTATTACAGTAAATCAAAAAATGTCTCAATGTTGTAAAGATCTTACTAGACCCACTCCCATAATTTACATTTTAAGATAACAGGATTAGCAAGAAGGTTTTCTGGAAGGAGAAACTGTCCTCAAGCAGGACACATTGTTGTTATATAACCTTTAGTACAGAGTTTAAACTGAGTTGTTTGTCATGTAATCATCAGTTCTGGGCCTAAAGAAAAAAAAATATTTTACGTGACTAAGACTAACGAATGTAGAGAAAAAAAAGGCGTTTGTCCTTTCCTCCTCCTTGAGAATTCCAGACCCCATCTCCTCCTTGAGAGCCCCAGACCCTTCCACCTCCTCGGGGACCCCAGACTTCTTATCAACCTGCCTAGGAATTGACTCCCTCAAGTTCCCTCCTTCACCAACCCAGTGACTAGAAGGTGATTAGAATAGTTAAGTGTCAGTTAAGTTTTAATAATCAGTTAATTATTATAAATAACTTTAATAATTAAGTTATTAAATAATATTTATTTAATAAATAATTAAGTTTAATAATTAGTGTCAGTTAAGTTTTGGAGAATGAATAAGATTTAGGTAGGTGGAGAAATGGAGAAAAAAGAAGGGTGTAAGAGCAGAGATATAAGAGTATGGTGTATTGTCTAAAGGAACAATGGGTTGATAAGACCTCATGTAGTGAAGGCCCTGGTGGCTCAGATGGTAAAGAGTCTGCCTACAATGCGGGACACCTGGGTTCAATCCCTGGGTCGGGAAGATCCCCTGGAGAAGGAAATGGCAACCCACTCCAGTATTCTTGCCTGGAAAATCCCATGGATGGAGAAACCTGGTAGGCTACAGCCCATGGGGTCGCAAAGAGTCGGACACCACTGAGCGACTTCACTTTCAGTGAAGGCTGAAGCTGCAAAGGCAGAGCCCTTTGTGCAAAGCTGTGGAGTCATGGTTCTTCCTAAAATACATTAAGGGATTTTAATCAGACGTTTTACAAAGAACATTCTGGCAGTGTGTAGCCAATAGATTTAAAGTAAGGCAAGAATAAAAGTCGAGCAGCCAGTGAGAATGCCACAATGGAATTCCAAGTAGGAAGCACCAAGGGTTCCAACCAAGGCATGGGCAGTGAGTCAGATTCTGTAGGTACAAAGAGAATAGAATCCATTCAACTTGGTAACCAACTGGATGCAGGACTGGGGACACAGGAGAGGGAAGAAGAGAGAATGACTGCTGGACTTGGGTCAGCAGGTTCAAAATTATATTCACACACTGAGATAGGAAATACAAGAAGAGGAATAGGTTCGTGACTGGGAAGAATTCAGTTCTTGACATACTGATTTGGAGAGGTTCATGGAACATCCAAGTACTTTCCAGTGGGGAAGTCCATATGGGCCTTAGAGAAGGTTGGAGATAAAGGTTGGAGAGTCATCAGCTCAAAGGTGATATTAACGCCTGGGTTCAGGATAAGGGAATGCATAGAGAAAAAGGGGTGCCAGTCAAGGGCAACATATACAGGAAAGAGTCATACACAGTAAAGCACATCCACATTTAAGAGGTGAATGGAAGAAGCAATGTTTGCAAGAAAACTGAGAAGGGACCAGGGGTACCAGGAGAATGATGTTCTAGAAGACCAGATGGGAAAGAAATTGAGGTGTTTATATTTTAAAAGAGATAATGAAGGTACAAGATTGAGGGGCTAACTGATAGAGCAAAGTTCATGAAGCGGCCAGAGCAATGGGATTCAGAGAAAAGACAGAGAAATTATTCTTAATAAGGGACGTTATCACTTCCAGTGAAGCAAGAGATAAAGACAAAAGGCTGCATATAAATTTGTAAGTGTGAATAAGGTTAGCGTTTTCTTCATTGAGAAAAAATTTCAGATAAATCGCCTACCATTGGGTGGAATAACACTCTGAAAAACAGTATTCTTCATTTGGTTAACCAGCAGGCTGATGATGAAAAGGCAAAGAATTCCAGCATCTTAAGAATTTTCATTTATGTGGAAATGTAGTTTGATAGACATAAAAGAAACATAATCTGAGATGCACTTAGAAGTTAGTGATAGATCTATAAACAAGAATATGTGAAACCAGCTAATAAACTCAGAACCTACTGCAGGATGAAAGAAACTGCAAGACATGTAAAAACTCAAATTACATGGATAAACTGTGAAATAGAATTACAGTGTTAATTCCTAAGAAAATAATAGCTCACCGAATGATGCAAGGGTACAATTTTGTTAAAACACATTTGTCACATCTAACTAAAACTGCTTTGATTAGAAGTGAGGCTTTCAGTTGGATTTCAAATGTGATGCTGCAATCAAAATAAACATCCAAAACAAATTGATGAACCCAAGTTCATCTTGGGTTTTATATTAACCATGAGTGAAGTCTGAGAGTTCATTACTAAGAATGTAAACACAAAGTTTTCTCAAGATCAGGTAGTTCTTATCATCAAAAGAATCTTTTTAAAAGAAAATGGAATATTTTCAGAGGACAATGTATTATTTCAAAAAACAATAATAAAATAAATAAATCATTATGATCCACTTAGGACAAATTTAATACAAATACACTATAACTTTCTATGGAGCATGTCATAAGGATAAATCATAAATTATCAACACAGGTGAGAACTAATTCTGAATGTGTAGACATACAGTTATAGAAGAGTCAAGATAAATATATGACTCTGAGATGTAATAAGTTATTTATTTTGATATTTAAACTCTTTAGATCTTTATTTTAGAAAATACTTCTCTTAAATAGAATTTAGCTACTGATTTGTCAGAAATAACATTTTGTTAAAAAATACTTGAAAATGTCAGAAAAATAAACGTGTTGGGGAAAAATATTTATAACCCCACTGCTAAGATAAGACATATTAAAAAATAACTACCAGATATCTCTTGCAATGGGCTTCCCGATGGTTCAGCAGTGAAGAATCTGCCTGCAGTGCAGGAGATGTGGTTTCGATCCCTGGGTCAGAAAGATCCCCTGCAGGAGGAAATGGCAACCCACTCCAGTATTCTTGCCTGGAAAATCCCATGAACAGAGGAGCCTGGCAGGCTACAGTCCATAGGGTTGCACAGAGTCAGACATGACTGAGCACGCACTCATCACTTGCAATGCTTTAAGTAAACACAGATAACAATATAGAAGTGGAATTATAATATGCATCTTCTCTATCCTTTAAACTTATTATTCTTAATACTATGTCTTGAACATTACTAATCCATATCTGTTATTGAAGATCTTTTTCCACTTCTAATTTGCTCTTTCTTTTATAATTTAAGCTTTCGGGTAACAGTAGGAAGAAATTTTCACCTCTAAAGATTGTAAAATAGTCTATGTTTTATATAATTTCATTTATCACATTTTAAATGTTTGAACCATCTAAAAGTCTTTTGATACTATATGTGAAGTCAGATTGTAGTTGTTTTTTTTCCAAATGGATACCCAGTTCTCTCACTAAGTAACTTTTCCCCTCTGAAAAGCTATTTTTATCACCCGCTAAAGTGAGAAACATTTCTGGACTGTTTGTTCCGCTGCTCTATAGCTATTCTTGGATGAATGTCTCTACTTTAGTAACTCTAATTTGGGGGAAAATTTCATGTCTTGTGAGACTTTTTCCAACTCTTTTTTCCTGAAGATTTCTGGCTAGTTGCCCTTTTTTTTTCTTCCCATAGACACACACACACACACACACACACACACACACACACACACACACACACACACACTATTCTTGGATGAATGTCTCTACTTTAGTAACTCTAATTTGGGGGAAAATTTCATGTCTTGTGAGACTTTTTCCAACTCTTTTTTCCTGAAGATTTCTGGCTAGTTGCCCTTTTTTTTTCTTCCCATAGACACACACACACACACACACACACACACACACACACAACTTCAGAAACATTTTTTCAGGTTCCTAAAAAGTCCTATTGAGATTTTAGTGTGAATTACTTTGTAGAATATGAGGGGAAGGAAAATCTTTACATAAATCTGACCTAGAAATCTTTGAGTGTTCTCCTATGTCTCCCAGGAAAGTTTTATAGTTGTTTTTTAAGATCCTATATATTTCTTTTGGATTTGGTTACTCATATTTCACTGTCTTTGAATTAGTAATAGTTGTACTGCCATTGTGAATAAAATCTTTTCCCATTATATTTTCTAACTGATCAACTGACTTTTATTAGTTTTTGTATATTAATTTTGTATATTTCTTATGCAATTAACTACTTTTCTGGACTCATTAATAGTTTTTCTATTTGTTCTCTTGCATTGTCCAGGTTTTAAATAACAGAACTATAAATAGTGATTCTTCTGCACACTCTCTTCCAGTATCTGACTACGTACAATTTGAAAAATTTAAATGATATGCTTATTACTCGTATTTTCCATTGATTTTACATAGACATAATATATACTATCAGTGAATAAACTCAGCTCTTTTGGTTGGCTCAGTAAAGATTTCCTTAATTACTATTCCCCCCCCACCCTGGGTTCTTCAGAGGGAGCACACTTGTAATTCAAAGGATGCATTTAGGACTTCCCTGGTGGTGCAGTGGACAAGAATCTACCTGCCAACGCAGGGGGCATGGGTTTGATCCTGGTCTGGAAACATCCCACGTGGCACGGAGCAACTAAGCCCATACACCACAAGTTGCAGGGCCCACACACTGCAACTGCTAAAGCCTGTCCATCTAGAACCTGTGCTCCACAATAAGAGAAGCCACCACAATGAGAAGCCTGTGCACTGCTACTAGAGAAAGCCCACGCAAAGCAACAAAGACTTGGCGCAGCCAAAAACATAAGTTGCATTTGTATTTGTTTTTTGTTTGCTCTTGTTTACTCATCCCTTTTCCTTACATTTTTGAAGAGGGATAAAATTTACCCATATGACCAATGAAGTTTACTGTAGTCAGTAATGCTGACTCATACCTCTGGGAATTTGCATTTAGGTTTCCTTTTATTTTGTGGCATATTTCAGGATGCTCCCTCTTCATTCCTTCTTTTTCTCAACTTATTTTTTATGGTTAATAAAAATGAAAGGATGATTATTTAGACACTTTCTGCAGGACAGAGTCCTAATAAGTACTTTGTAGACATTATCTTGTTAACTTATACAAACGTTCTGAGGTAGATGTTACTACCATATTACATGTAAGGAGATTGAGACTTCAGATCACCAGGTAACTTGCCCAGGACTCTACAACTAGTCAATAGTAGAGCCAGGATTTAAAGCCAGGTCTTCTGCCTCCATAACCCATGCTCTTAATCCTGCCAGAGGGCTTCATGTGCCCTGGCTCTCCTCCCTGCTCATGAGGGAGCTGTTCTTCTCAGATCTATACCTGGACTGACATGGCCTCTTAACTACTTGCTCAACTAAGACATGAATGTCCTCTGCTTTGTCACCTACAAATTGGCACTTGCCATCTACCTCTACAAGGATTAAATTATGAGCTGCTGCAGCTGCTGACTTTCAACACCCCCTGAAAGTTCAGGTGAAGATCAGCAATGAGGAACTTCGTACTCTGGGAAAAACTGGCAGAACAGGTTTCAGATAATTAGATCTTTTCAGAAGATTTTATGAGGCCAATTCTTGCATCTCCTTGTATCTAGAAAAGCATTAAAGTCCTTCATGGTGACATCTGCTCATCGTGACTAGCAGTAACCTTCACAAGACTAGCAGCAATCTGCTGTGAAACATATGTGCTTGATTGCATGTAATTTCCCTTCACCAAAATCACATATATACTGACCATCTCCTCTACCTCTTCGGAGCAGTTTCTCAGAGCTATTTGAGACACTGTCTCCTGGGCTATAGTTCTCATTCTGCCCCCAAATAAAACTTAACTTTAACTTTCATATTTTATTTGTGCCTTTTCCCCCCAACTGACAGCTCTTAGTCTGGCTTTTCTAAAGTCGAAGAGAAATGTCTGTTGTGTGACTGCTGTGTACTCTCCACCATTTGCTACAATCTGAGTCTGCCACTCTCCACCCATTTACAAGGCTTTCTCTGGAGTGACTATATGTCCAAGAGTGCGAAGTTGCCCTTCCTCTTGAACCTGAAGTTGTACCAAAAATTTAATCCTGTAGTCTCTAAAAAGGAGATGAGGAATCCTGGGGACTGGGCATATGTCTCTAGCTGGCTCAGATACTTTCTGTGTAATGTTTGATATTCTAGGTGGCCTGCATTAGAGGTAGTGACTGAGTGGAGGCTTTTTCTTTTTACATACTCTGCAGGTAATTTGGGTCAATAAGTCAAATGATTGACACTGGAGTTAGTATATATTCCCAATGGACTTTGGCACAGGGTTTCCTCTTTAGTTGTTAGTACTGTGTCTCTTTGTGGATACCTTTACATGAAGCTGGGGAAAGATAAAATCCAAGACTGCTAATCTGTGGCCACATTTACTTGCATGCATTCATGCTCAGCCACTCAGTCATGTCCGACTCTTCTGTGACTCCATAGACTGTAGCCTGCCAAGCCCCTCTGTCCATGGAATTTTCCAGGCAAGAATACTGGAGTGGGTTGCCATTCCTTTCTCAAGGGGGTCTGCCCAACCCAAGGATTGAACCCATGTCTCCCGCACTGGCAGGTGCATTCTTTCCTACTGAGGCACCTGGAAAGCCCATCGCCACTTTTAACACATGCTTAATGAGCATCTATATCAGGCAATCAGTTTGGGATCAGTGTTAGACTCCCTCTTAAAGAACATACATGGACTGTCTCCATCAACAACTACTGACCATTGACACGGGCCAAAGTGGATTTAGATTTCTTTCTATGATACATTTCCTAGACTCCTTCCTTGGCTGGAGGAAGCTCCCACAATACAAGCTATTCCTAAGCCCTCATGGATTGGCAAAATTGTCCTATGACAGTTTTAAATGACATTTTAAAAAAATCACTGGACGAAAGGAAAAGGTAGCATTAGAAAAAGAACTAAGGATTGAGCTGAGGTGTTTTCCTGTCTGTGAGACATGGCTGAAGAGGCTGAAAGAGCCAGGTCAAAGTGACCTGCTGTTCTTGAGTTATCTGGTGCAGAAAATAAGCTTTTACATTGTGAACTGTGGAGGACCCTTGGCACACATAGGATTTCTTGCCTCTAAAGAAAAGCTGAGCTAAGGACATTATAAAATGCTACCTGATTTTTCTTCCCTTTTCTGAAGCATTCAAGTTATTTTGTACTTCTCTGGCCAAAGCTACTTTGGATAGCAGGAGCGAACAAATGCATTGAAATATTAAGTGTGTAGTTGGCAACCTCAAGCTACACTAGGTGTCCCTCATTTTTGTCCCTAGGTCACCTTTTGTGATAGTCAGTTTTGTGTCAACGTGTCATGTTTTATGTGTTTTAAGTAGATTGCCCTCCATGATGTAGGTAGGCCTCATGCAATCAGCTGAAAGCCATAGGAACAAAAATTGAGGTTTCCCAGAGAAATAATTCTGCCTTAGTACTGCAATACAGAAATTCATCAGGCCCCATAATTGTATGAGAAAATTCCTTAAAATAAATCTATCTATCTATCTACACATTTTACTCCATGTGTTTTACTCAGCTCTCATCTCTACTCCGTTCTAAGCTCAAGAATGTGGACTATGTCTTATATTCCTTTGTATTCTCAAATTCCACCACAGTGCCTTCTAAACTCAATGTATTCAATATTTTGAAATAATAGAATAACCCCTTCATAAAAGACTTGAATCAGAAGGTAAGTGACAACTGAGGCAAAGATGATTAACAGGGTCAGAACTAAGAATCTCGGGCAAAATGAGGCTGGAAAGCAGGCAGCCCAACACGTGCAGTAGCCAGGGTTACAAGCCAGGAATGCCAAAGGCCTGGAAATTAAATGAGTTTAATTTCAGCCCACCAACTTTATTCTACTAATCATGTGACCACTGGCATGACAGTTCACCTTCTTAGGCTCAGGGTGGCTGATCTGTTTGATCTTTTAACACACATATTATATGATTCTAGCAAATACAATTCTAAGGTCAAAGCAAATGAACAGAAATTCAGATGGTTAAAACATGAAATAATGCTTGTTGATTCTACAAGTTATTCTCTACTATGTATCAGGGACAGCACTGGTGACTGGGGTAGTAGCCCTGGGACTATAAGCAGAAATAGTGCTGTAAATATAGTTTGCTGAAAACTCAGACAAGGACAGAACTAGAATGACAAGGAGATGTGTACAGGAAATATGTCCAATGCTATATAATCACAAATATGGTAGTTAATGCATAAAATTTGGCTAGTTTTTTCTTTGAAATAAACTGAACTGTATCAATGAATTGTGCAGTGTTAAGTTAGCAGTATGCTTTAGCTTATTCTATAGATGAGGCAAATGTGAAAACAGATTAAGCTGACTTTTACAAAATGATTATTCCTTTATCTTTTTGAATGGCAAGAAATCTTCCATTTTGAAATGTATATAAAATGCTAGTCTCTAGATTCCTAACATTGCTTTTTAAACAACTTTTTCAAATGTTATTTTACTCTACAAGACTAACCTGTAAAAGAAATAATAAATAAACTTGGAAAATAACAAATAGTAAAAACACTTCCGCATGGCACATGAGTCAGAAGCCAGTGATGGCCCTGAATTATAAAAGTTAGCAGTGCTTTCTGTTCACTATGAACGCAGGATTCCCTGTTCAAACTAGAAGTTGTTATTCAACAGAACAAATCAGGTCAAGAGAATCAACCATACAACAACAGACAGGAGGCTGTGTTCACA
This sequence comes from Giraffa tippelskirchi, assembly GCF_054371585.1. Classification (NCBI taxonomy): domain Eukaryota; kingdom Metazoa; phylum Chordata; class Mammalia; order Artiodactyla; family Giraffidae; genus Giraffa; species Giraffa tippelskirchi. The sequence continues at coordinate 146,141,167 of NC_137279.1, read as the reverse complement.
TGAAGAAAAACAAGAACAAAAATAACAATCAAACCTCATTTCTGAGACATAATGTTAATGGCTTCCCTAGAGGCTCAGATGGTGAAGAATCCACCACCAATGCAGGAGACCTGGGTTCGATTCCTGGTAAGGATGATTCCCTGGAGAAGTAAACAGCAACCCACTCCAATATTAATGCCTAGGAAATACCATGGACAGAGGATCCTGGTGGGTTAAGTCCATGGGGTTGCAAAGAGCCGGACATGACTGAGCAACTAACATATATATTATTGATGGCAAGATTTCCAGGTAATTATCCTTTTATTTAGTTTAGATAAAGACTTCCAACACAGAACACTGTTAGGAAGTAACCTCAGTTTGGTGCTATGTAAAACTGATAGGAGGCAAGTACTACATGTAAAATAAACCAGAAAACCACCATTTTTAATTGCATCTAGAATTTATTGCAATTACCATGTTATAATAACAAAAGCAAATCATTCTTAATGCATCTAATTTGATTATTAACTTAAATAAAAATATATGATCCCAATCACACAAAGAGATAATTCTAAATTTATTTTGAAGTTGAATCAATCAATACATATCTATTTAGAAACTATGCACCCAGTATCATATAGCAGAGAGAAAGCTGCTGTTCTCACAGAATATGTGGCTCATTAACCTAGTGAATATCATAAAATATTGGGAATATTGGAAAAATAACAAATTTCTCTGGACACTGTTTATCTTGCCTTTCTGAGAGACTTGTAGATCTAGATAAGATTAGTTTGGGAAAGGGGTATCATTTACTCCAGAGAATCATCAGAGTCCAATATAGTTCTGGGCTAATCAGAGATTAAAGAACCTTTATAAGAAGAAGTAGGCTTGGAAATCAAGCAGTCCTATTTTGAATTAGTATGTTTTAGTCAAAGGTATGGGATTAATGGTGAGTATCAGTTAGGAATTTCTGTAATGTCCTCCAATGCCAAGTGACCACTAACATCCTATTTCCTACTACAATGATCCCTTGATGAGAAGTAGAAGGCATAAAGAAAGTTGCCAGCTATAAAATAAACAGTACTCCAATGTTTATGATCACTAAAGACAAACCTTTTTTTTAAATGTTAAGAAACTCACTGAATCAAATGAATGCTAAGTAGAGCAAACACAGTGTACATAAAACTGAGATATGAAACCTCTAATTACACAGGAAATCAATGGAAAGATTGATCATTTTAAGAGAAGAATCATTTTTCCAGTAGCCCCACTGCTATGAATGATATTTTCATGGGCCTGGGCAGCCTTCTCCAGTAAATACTGGGGACCTATTACTGGTCTCAACCAACCAATTTCCATTCCGGCTTGAAGGGCTGCTGCAAACTGCTGAAATTCCTCCTGAGGGAAAGAAAACGTCTTTTTCAATAGAGGAACACATGACAATTTTCAGAAGCATTAACATTTTTCAGAGTCTAAGAAAGCATTAAGAGTTTCCTCATAAATGTGTGGCTTTTGTCAACTTGTCCAGAACTATTAAAAAATAAGTTTCCTATAGGTTAACCAACACAGCAATTTGTCTGTGGCAGTCTCAGTTTACAAGATACCTATTGTTATGGAGTAATTAGTAATTACCAACAGTATCTCCTCTCTCCTTCTTAAGTGCCCTGGCTTGGAAAATAAATTATATTGTCACCCTAGTTATCTTCCAGGAATTAATCCTTAACCCACTTAGATAACTAACCTTAACATCTACTTAAATTTTCAGTCTGCCTGACTAGGCAAATTACACCAATGTTTAAGTTATCAGAATCACTCTTCTACCTTGGTGGATGAATACAGAGTAACTCCTTTTATGCTAGATTCCTTTGTCATGGTGTCCCGTGGGTTTATTTCAATAGAGCCTCTGCTGCCAACAACCTAGTATGAAAAACAATATGTCTATAGTTAAAGATTACTGCAAAACAGTGTTAAATTATGAAAAAACTGCAAAGTGATGAAAAAAATGAAATACTTACTATTACTCGTCCTCCATGTGACAAAAGATTCAAATCATTACTAAGATTTACATTAGCTAACATTTCAATAATCACGTCAACTCCTTTTTCACCAACAGATTTCTATATAATATAAAAGAATGCAGAGTAGATTAGGGAAAAAAAAGATTATCATAGTGCCATATATTATAGAAATATATTTCAAATGACATAAAATTCTATATTTTTAAAGAGTAATAATGCCAATTTTAGGATAATTTAATTATACAGTGATGCTGTAATTCCAAGGTACCAGCCACATCTAAAATGACAGATTTGTATTAAAAATTGCTATAATGAAATAAAATTTGTCCAAAATTTTCATGTGCTTAGACTCAACTTGACTATAAAGTACTTCTTCCTCAGGTGAGAATTTTCTGTCTTCAAAATGTATTTTAATAGAGGAAGAAGCAACAAATCAAAAATCAAAAACTGCATCGGGGCTCCCATTTTTATTAAAAAACAGACAACAAAAGAAAAAAAATACTGACTTTTTGGGTATTGCAGTATTCTCTGTGTGTGTGTGTGTGTGTGTGCGTGCATTTAGTTGTGTTCTCAGTGGTCTACAATCAGCTTGGCACACTACTCCTTTTCTTTTGGGCTTTCTGATGTCAATTCCCAACATCTAAAACCAGCTCTTAAATAAGCTAAGCTATACATTTTCATTTTAAGAAAAAAAATGAACACCTATGCCCAGCACTGTGTGAGGTATTACGAATGTCAAGATGGACATAGAGATCCCAAAATAAAGAGGAAAATGGAAAACACTACAATTAAAGGTGTGATGTGATGGGCTAAGTACTGCATTGAAAGTGAAAGTGAAGTCATGTCTGACTCTTTGTGACCCCATGGACTGTAGCCCACCAGGTTCCTCCATCCATGGGATTTTCCAGGCAAGAGTACTGGAGCGGGCTGCCATTTCTTTCTCCAGGGGATCTTCCCAACCCAGGGATCGAACCCAGGTCTACTGCATTGCAGACAGACGCTTTACCATCTGAGCCACCAGGGAAACAAGCCATAGGTTATAGAGAGGGGAAAAGTTACAACTCTGATCACCTGTAAAGGTCAAAGAAAATCCCACAGAGATGACGACCTTGGCCCTGAGGGATAAGTAGGAGTTCTTAAGCAGAACAGAAGGAAGAAGGGGCAAGGAGAAGCTAGACATGAGGCGGTCAGTCTGGACAAAAGAAACAGAAGAGCAAAGATGTAGGGATGGAGAGTAAAGGCTGGAATTGGAAAGTGGCCCAGCAGAGCTGGAGTATGCATTTGTAAAGGAGATAGGGGCGGGAGTGGGAGGGGAGAGGTAGGAGATAAGAGACTGCAAATTGGTTCAGACTATGAAAATACATCAAATGCCACATTAAAAGATTTGGACTTTGTGGGGACAGATGTTTGTCAGTTAATTCTTGTGCCAGGCACTGTTTTAGGCACTGAAAGTACAGCAGAGAAGAAGAAAACAGAGATTCCTCTTCTCATGGAGCTCTCATTTATTTCTGAGGACTTTTTTTTTTTTTTTCCTTTCTTTGAAATGGAGAGCCAAGTAACTCTGGAGACATAGAGGAGACAGAAGGGGGCATTAGCTCAGCTGTGAATAAGAGTCAAGACTGGAAAAGATGAGGACTAAATGAAGTTACAACAGTGAAGGGAAAAGAGAAACAGAGACATATATGAAAGGCATGTCAGAGATGAAACTGATAGATAAGGTGACCAATTTGATGTGCAGGAGGGAGAAAGATGATTAAACAACAGGAACAGGAAATGAAATGTGGGTGTCTATCCTGGGTCTATCCAGATGAACGGCCATGTCTAGCAGGCTGATGGTGTGAAGGAATGAAATAGGCCAGAGACAGTGCTGGAAACCAGCAGCGTAAGGACGTGTGTGAGATGGATCAGGATGAAGGTGTAGCACCAGAGAGAGAGACCAAGAGGAAAGACCTATGGAACAGCAAGTGAAATGAAGAGGAGGGAGACTAAAAGTGAAGTTAGAGAAGTGAGGAGAGAGCTAGCTTCCAGGAGGTGTGGTCAGGGTCAAGTATGATGAGAACTGAGCCAAGAGCAGCTGACTGGTGATGGGATTATCAGTGCCCCCGACAAGCGATGTAAGTAGCTGGTGTGTGCATGTGGGCTAAGTCACTTCAGTAGTGTTCGATTTTTTGCGACCCCATGGACTGTAGCCCACCAGCCTCCTCCATCGTGGGATTCTCCAGGCAAGAATATTGGAATGGGTTGCACTTCTCTAGGGGATCTTCCCGACCCAGGGATGGAACCCGCATCTCTTACATCTCCTACATTGTCAGGCAGGTTCTTTACCACTAGGGCCACCTGGAAAGCCCTGGGGTGGAAGCAAAATTGCAGTGGGAGGTAAGGAAGTAAGAGAAGTTTAAGTACTCTCTTACTTAAGAGAAATGTGTGGTAAAGGAGAGAAGGGGAGGAGAAAAGGTTAAGAGAATGTTTTTGGAGAATGAGAGAGACTTAAGCAGAAGGAACCAGTAGAAGAGATAGAAGCTACAAGGTCTTGTGGTCTTAGAATTACACTGCAAAACAAAAACCTATTCTTAAAATAACTGGCCAATTTTCATCTTTGATAATGATATCAGGAGTGCATGCTCAATCAATTTTGGATTCCTTAACATATACAAAGGAGAGCCTTTATTCAGTTTTTTGGCAAGATGATTTAGAGGTAATAAACAAACTCGAACTCATTTTTTCTTCAGTTTGTAATGACCTTGTTTACACTGTAATCAGTACCTGGGATATCCTAATTCTTTCTCAACATGATCAAGTAGTTTGAGGATCAGAAAAGTAATCAGTGTTTAGTAAATTCTTACTATGGCAAAGATGGAGAACTCCAGAACCTGCTTGAATTCGATTGCAGCAATGGAATAGATGTAACAGAAACTCAATTCTGCCTCACCATTTTGGATGAGGCAGTGCTTTCTTCTCCAAAAACATCCAATAAACAAAGAAACTTAATTCCCTAGGACACACAGATCCAGTTTGTAATCCATGGATAACTTAACTTTCTATGGAAAATTTACACCAATAGAAGTTATATTAAGAATACCTTTTTGATGCTAGAGGTGGGGCAAGGGGTGGGGGATGGATGAAATGGATAAAGGTGGGATCAAAAGGCACAAACTTCCAGTTGTAAAATAAATAAGTAATGAGCATGTAATGGACAGTGACTACAGTTAGGAATACTGTATTACATGTTTGAAAGTTGCTAAGAGAATAGATCTTAAAAGTTCTCATCATAAGAGACAAAATTTTGTTAACTATGTATGGGGACAGATATTAACTAAATTTACTGTGGTGATCATTTCACAATATATAAAAATACATGTTTAAAAAATGCCTCACAGCTTCAAATACAAAGCTGTGGCTTTACTTAAAATATGATTTGCATTAAAGACTACCGATTTTTATAAGCCTCTAGAGAGGCTATATTTTATTTAGTAAAAATAAACAAGACAGAAATGATAGTGAAGGTTTGAAAGTGGACATCTCTACTTTTAAATTAATTAAAGCTTTAAAACACATAGGCAAAACAAACAACTTTAAGAGAGTAGCTGATAAAAAATAAAAACTTACAGAAGAACATGAAACAAAATTTTAGTTTTATAAAATTATAGAACAATTTTACCTTAATTTTATCAATATAATTAGCTTCTTTGTGATTAAACACTTTGTGGGCTCCATTTTGCAAAACAATCTTTTGTCCTTCCTCAGTACTAGCTGTGCCCAAAACTTTTGAGCCATAAGCTCTTGCAATTTGGCATGCTGCTATTCCAACCTTAAAAAACAAAATACAGCCAAGTAGTTTTAGGTACTTTGCATCTCTGAAAACATTTATTAAATACATATAATTAACGTAAGGTTCTTCTAGGTTCTAGACTATTGCTAATAAATGTTCAGAGTCTAAACAAAGAAATAAGAAACACAGTGCAAAATGTTCACTTAGCTTCTGTTTTGTGCAGAAGATACAGGGTGTAAAGATGATCAAAATATGCTCACTGACTTCATACTTTAACAGTACACATAAAATATTACATAAAAACAGCAAGTCATCTACCATTTACATAGAAGAGACAGGTATGTACATGGGCATATTCATATTCATGAATATGAAAAACATTTATTATTTACTATGTGCAAGACATATGATAGACAGAGTGCCTGAAGAACTATGGATGGACGTTTGTGACATTTTACAGGAGGCAGTGATCAAGATCGTCCCCAAGAAAAAGAAATTCAAAAATGCAAAATGGTTGTCTGAGGGGGCCTTACAAATAGCTGTGAAAAGAAGAGAAGTGAAAGGCAAAGGAGAAAAGGAAAGATATACCCATTCGAAGGCAGAGTTCCAAAGAATAGCAAGGAGAGATAAGAAAGCCTTCCTCAGTGATCAATGCAAAGAAATAGGGGAAAACAATAGAATGGGAAAGACTAGAGATCTCTTCAAGAAAATTAGCGATACCAAGGGAACATTTCATGCAAAGATGGGCACAATAAAGGACAGAAATGGTATGGACCTAACAGAAGCAGAAGATATTAAGAGGTGGCAAGAATACACAGAAGAACCATATAAAAAGGATCTTCATGACCCAGATAACCATGATGGTGTGATCACTCAACTAGAGCCAGACATCCTGGAATGTGAAGTCAAGTGGGCCTTAGGAAGCATCACTATGAACAAAGCTAGTGGAAGTGATGGAATTCCAGTTGAGCTATTTCAAATCCTAAAACATGATGCTGTGAAAGTGCTGCACTCAATATGCCAGCAAATTTGGAAAACTCAGCATTGGCCACAGGACTGGACAAAGTCAGTTTTCATTCCAATCCTTAAGAAAGGCAATGCCAAATAATATTCAAACTACCGCACAACTGCACTCATCTCACACGCTAGCAAAGTAATGCTCAAAATTCTCCAAGCCAGGCTTCAACAGTACACGAACCAAGAACTTCCATATGTTCAAGCTGGATTTAGAAAAGGCAGAGGAACCAGAGATCAAACTGCCAACATCCGTTGGATCATCAAAAAAGCAAGAGGATACCAGAAAAATATCTGCTTTATTGATTACATCAAAGCCTTTGACTGTGTCAGTTCAGTTCAGTCGCTCAGTCGTGTCCAACTCTTTGCGACCCCATGAATTGCAGCACGCCAGGCCTCTCTGTCCATCACCAACTCCCGGAGTCTACCCAAACCCATGTCCATTGAGTCGGTGATGCCATCCAACCATCTCATCCTCTGTCGTCCCCTTCTCCTCCTGCCCCCAATCCTACCCAGCATTAGGGTCTTTTCCAATGAGTCAACTCTTCGCATGAGGTGGCCAAAGTATTGGAGTAGATCACAACAAACTGTGGAAAATTCTTAAAGAGATGGGAATACCAGACCACCTGACCTGCCTCCTGAGAAATCTGTATGTAGGTCAAGAAGCAACAGTTAGAATCGGACATGGAACAACAGACTGGTTCCAAATAGGAAAAGGAGTACGTCAAGGCTGTATACTGTCACCCTGCTTATTTAACTTATATGCAGAGTACATCATGTGAAATGCCAGGCTGGATGAAGCACAAACTGGAATCAAGATTGCCGAAAGAAACATCAATAACCTCAGATACACAGATGACACCACCCTTATGGCAGAAAGCAAAGAACTAAAGAGCCTCTTGATGAAAGTGAGAGAGAAGAGTGAAAAAGTTGGCTTAAAACTCAACATTCAGAAAACTAGGATCATGGCATCTGGTCCCATCACTTCATTGAAAATAGATGAGGAAACAATGGAAACAGTTACAGACTTTTATCTTTTGGGGCTCTAAAATCACTGCAGATGCTGACTGAAGCCATGAAATTAAAAGACACTTGCTCCTTGGAAAAAGTATGACCAACCTAGACAGTGTATTAAAAAGCAGAGACATTACTTTGCCCATAAAGGTCCATCTAGTCAAAGCTATGGTTTTTCCAGTAGTCATGTATGAATGTGAGAGTTGGACTATAAAGAAAGCTGAGTGCCGATGAATTGATGCTCTTGAACTGTGGTGTTGGAGAAGACTCTTGAGAGTCTCTTGGACTGCAAGGAGATCCAACCAGTCCATCCTAAAGGAAATCAGTCCTGAATATTCACTGGAAGGATTGATGCTGAAGCTGGAACTCCAATACTTTGGCCACCTGATGTGAAGAACTGACTCATTGGAAAAGACCCTGATGCTGGGAAAGATTCAAGGCAGGAGGAGAAGGGGACGACAGAGGATGAGATGGTTGGATGGCATCACAGACTCGATGGACATGAGTTTGAGTAAACTCTGGAGTTGGTGATTGACAGAGAAGCCTGGCGTGCTACGGTCCATGGGGTCGCAAAGAGTCGGATGCAAGTGAACTGACTGAACTGATGTGCAAGATGTGGTTCTTCATGCATGAAACTTTGTTCTAAGGAAGGGGGAGATAATACACACATGAAGAAATAAATGAATAAAGTAAATTCAGAGAATGAAAAATACTTGAAAAAAAATAGCCTATTTGGTTATAAAGAGATAGAGAACCAGGCCAACTAGGTCATCAGGAAAGGCATGCTGAAGAGACCTGAATGGAGAGAGGGACAAGCACAGTCTGGGAGAGGTCTGGGATGCCTGCTGGTGAACGCTGTAGGCTGAATGGTCACGGCTATCCTGCTGAAGTGGGAATGAGCTTGGGGCATTCAAACGTCAGAAAGAGGGTCAATGTGGCTTAAGGGCGGGACATGCGGAAGAGAGCAAAAGATGAGGCCAGAGAGGCACAGAAGGGCCAAGGCACACAAGGCTTTGGAGGTAAAGACTTTGGATTATATTTAAGAGCCATGCAGAACTATTGGAGAGTTGAAGCAAAAGAGGGATATGATCTGAATTAGGCTTTTAATAGAACATTCTAATTAAATGGGAGGCAAAAAGAAGGTAGGGGGAAATGGGAGCAGGAAGATCAGGACTTCATCAAAGATTGGAGGTGGGAGGTGAGGAATAGAGAAAAATCAAGAATGTCTGCTTGGTCTCAGGCCAGAATAACTGGGTAGATTGACTGGGATGAGGAAGATGAGAGAGGATCAAGTTTGTGACAGCATCAAGAATTCACTTTGAACACACTGAATTCACCCAACTGAAGATGCTCAATCATTAGCTGAATATGAGTATGGACTTGAAAAGAGTTTGGAATTGGAAACAAAAATTTGAGAATCATCAGTTTATAGACAGTACTTAAAGCCACAGGATTGCATGAGATCACTAGAGCACTAGATAGATGTGCTTAGCATAAAGGAGAAATAAAACTATTTTAGGAATATAGATAAAAGCAATCATTTAAATTATACTAGGAAACATGTTTGGTCCCATGCCAAGTGAATGGTACAGATAAAGGTCAGCCCATACATTTAGAACAAGCTTTCTCACACTTGGCACTATTGGGCCAGGTAATTCTTTGCTGTGGGGACTATGCTGTGCAGTGAAGGGTGCTTAGAAGGAGCCTAGTTTCTGTCCACTGGATGCCAGACCCTTTCATCCAGTTGCAACAACCAAAAATGTCCCCAGACACCACCAAATGTCCCCAAGTGGGAGAAGAGATGGTATGAAATCACCCTTTATTGAAAACCACTGATTTAAAGGAAGATACAATCATTATGGACTGGGCAAGACAGAAGAGAATTGAGATAAAAAAGATGATGGAAACTAATTAAAATTGTAACAGAATTGCAAACTCCCAGGCCTAAAATAAGACCTTAAAGATTGTATGGCATATGGGAGTGAGGAGCCTGAACCCAGTTGGGTTATGCTGAGGATTTGTTTGATTTAACCAAAACAAACACAGGGAACTCACTGTGAGTGCGAGAGACATTCAGTTCCATGAAATACCAATACACCATGGGGTTAGCATGGCTGACTTTTGCTACTTTAATTTTCAATTAAAAAAAAGGGGGGGGCCTCTAATAAAACCATGTTTTAACCTAAGAGATAATGTAAATATTATCTCCTTATGCTCTAACTACTTCAAAGGGGCACTCAAGAGCTATTTTAAAGGAGCTACTTATTCTATTCTTGTCAGCAATTATACTAACAATATTTCTTCCATAGATTATACACCATTATGTGTCAACTATTTTTTCTTCTATTTATTTTGCTGACAATAAAATAGGGCACTCCCTGCCAACATATCAGGATGTTGGCTGTGTTCACAAATTCTACACCATTTTAAATACACAACATAATCCCAAAGGAATTTGATTTAAATGAGGACAGAAAGTACAAATAGAAGCTAGACAAAACTCAGCACTGTTTCCCCCTGATGGGCAGCGAGGATCAGAAGCGCTTCACACACCAGGTCGCCAGCCTATCCCTGCCAGCCAAGGATTTAACAAACTCAGCCAGCACGGAGAACAGTCTGGATTTTGCCTTTAAAAAAAAAAATGGTGAAGCGACCTGGCTTTTTACAAGAGGGTAAAGGGAATAAAAAGAGATTTTCTTTAAACTCGCTTCTCCTCTTCCTACTGAAATCTCTCTTTTTGATACAGAGCACAAGGTTAGCTCTGTGAAAGCCAAGGCAATTTAAATAAATGCATGTTGGACAGATTCTGTACTTATTCAGCATTAAATTTACTTATTTAGGGCTAAATTTAATTTAACCCCCAAAATGCCTCTTCAGTGAGGCTAAACAACAGGAGTTTTTAACAAGGGTATGTGTCATATTTTCTCAAGCCCCAGAAAGACAATATTGGTGTTTTTTTTAAGTAAACAGTCTATCTGTGAAATCCCTGAGTTGATCTATTGGAAGTACACAGGAAGCTGGGCCTGAAACCTCATGATACATCCACGGAAAGTAACAAATATACAGAGATCTGAATTCTCTGTATTACCTTTCCACTTTTAGAGGTAAATGCATTTTCAGGATGCTTCTCATTATGCCGGGAACAATCTGCCATTAATAGGTTACTTCTTTCCATTTCCTCTCTGGAATACAGTGTCCTAAAAGGGTTAACCTGCTTCCTTATACATCCAGCCCCAAGCCCTGTATTTTAAAAAGGCGAAATCGTGTCTCCAAAATTTCTAAAGCCTCTACATGCAGGATAGAGGTCATGCGGATTTCTTGTTAAATTCCAACCTCAGAGCTTTAACTTTTCCTCTAAGCTCCTCGGAGGCAGATTGACATCCAGTTTCTTGAAGAGGTTTCTGACAGCTCTGTGTTGGGTGATTTCACTGCAGGGCTGGTTTGATAAGTTCTGAGCATTCCCCAACCCCCACCCCCCCCACACCCATTAGCATTTTAAGTTGTGGGTTGTGGTGTGAAGGACACAGCTGTATACTGTGCACCCTGCGAATGTCATCAAAGCGCAGCAGGCGAGCAGGAAGGGAGCTAGAAAGGATGAAGAACTCACAGTGTGGCTTTGCAGTACTGTCTAGGGCAACAGAGGTAAAGCTTTAATGAGCCTTAGTTTTCTTATCTAAAGGGATGTGGAATTTATATTAACCTTAAAGAACTGTTTAAAATTCTAAATAAATATTCTTATAACATTCACTTCTTGAAAAGAAAAACAAAGCCCGTTTATCTTGGTCCATACCCAACACAGGTAGAAAACCTAATGCATACATTTCTGATCGGGTAATCTGTTGAATTTATTAACCAAGAAATGCTAAACGAATATGATGGGGAATTACCTTCAGAAGACAGAATCTAAAGAAGTCTCACTAGAAAAAGAAAAAAGTCATCACCCTTGACTATATTTATAAATTTGGTTTTTAAAAGCAACTTAAAGAAATATAATGTGAAACCCACAAACATAAGCTCTAAAAAAAAAAAACACAAAAACTTGAAAGAAAAAAATACTTACTCCTCCACTAGCTCCATGAACCAGAACAGTTTCTCCAGGTTTCACATGGGCACTGAAAAAGAAAGCACAGGTTCATCGCCTTACTTTGGAGCTAATTAAGCTCAGTGTTTGTCATAATTCTTAAGAAAATTCTACCTTCATTTCAACCAACAGTTACCCAAAGAGGAAACTCATCCTGATAGACAACCCGAGATATTCACTCCCCAGACTCAAACAATGGTTCTTTAGAACCATAGATAAAAGAAAACATTCAATTCATTTATTCATTCAGCAAATGTCTACTGGGAGTCAACCATGTGCCAGATATTGTTGGGGTGCCAGGATCATGTAATTGTGCTACCTGCTAAGAGGCTTTGTGGATGTGTCAAGGGAAATTGCTTCACCTAGAAGAACCGGAGTCTCCCATTCATTCCCACAGAAAGTATCTCAAAACAGGGTCATTATAGCTCAGTCTTTATTCCATGGTTCAGACTCACACCTGAGTCAACGCAGCAGCTACTGTCTTTCTTCTCCATGCCTTTCAACACCTGGCTGCACAGCCTCCAAGCCCTTGTTTCAGAAACCAATGCTGAGTCAGCGATGGGAAGAGAGTAAGAAATATAACAAGTCCTGTCACACAGGTTCCCCTACCACCCCCTAAAATGCCCAGAGCCTCTGGTAAAATGACATATTCTTTTGACTTCTGGTTCACTCACTCCGTTTCTATTACACTGAAAACAAGGAACATGCAGCAAGACACAGGGATGCTTTATCATTTCACATGGACAAATGCTGACGTCACAGGCCAGCAACGGCTGTGTGGTCCAGATCTGACTCCCAGCGAGATCCCTTGTTTACCAGGACCACAGGGGGTGGTCACCCTGTAGAGTGGAGAAGGAAACAGAAACCCACTCCAATATTCTCACCTGGAAAACCCCATGGACAGAGGAGCCTGGTGGGCTATACAGTCCATGAGGTCGCAAAGGGTCTGACACGACTTAGTGACTAAACCACATCACCCTGTACAGATATTCTGTTCAATCTGGGAGTGAGAACACAGTCACCCAGAGTCCTACTCAAGGCCGTGTGCCAACAGCTGACAAATGGCAGCTGGGAGTCAGTAAATGAAGTTTCTCCAACATGCTGGCATGGAGATGGGGGGTTGAGCACAGTAAGTTAAACTGAGGGTTTGGAGTGATAAACTGAGACAGCTATTACCAAAACACTTTGACATTTTAAAAAGTAAAATACAAATTTAAGGGAATAGGATTACTAATGTTATACTTTAGGTCATGACATACTTCCATTGATTTTTTCTAAATCTTATAAACAAGTCTCCACACACTAAGTACATTGTCCTAAACCCCTGGGTCTGCAGCAAGTGGAGAAACAGCAGGCTATCTGTCTACTGGGTCTCCATGGCTACCATCCTTCTGTCCTTGTGTAGTCACTGTGACGGTTAATTTTAAGTGTCATCTTGGCTGGGCCACGGTGCTGGATATGGGTCAAACATTCTGGGTATTTCTGTGAAGGTGCTATTTTGGATGAGAGTAATGTTTAAGTCAGGAGACTTTGAATAAAGCAGATTATCTTCCATAGTGTGGGTTGGCCTGGACACTTGAAGGTCTTAATAAAACAAAGACAGATTTCTCCTAGAGCAAGAAGAGATTCTGACAGCAGACTGTCTTTAGACTTGAACTGCTACTCTTCTTAGGCTCTCCAGCCTGCTGGTCTCTCTACTGATTTTAGACTCAGCAAGACTCCATGAATCCATCCATCAATATACACATTCTGTTGGTTCTGCTTCTCTGGAGAACACTAATAGTCCTCTGCCCCTGGGGCCTGTAGCAGGGTTGGAGCATGTGGCCTGGCCTTCGGTGCTGCTGTGGTACCCCCTCCTAGTCATTGAAGCCTAGGACCTGGCTCATAGGTTTCCTTGTTGTTCAGTCGCTAAGTCATGTCCAACTCTTTGTAACCCTACTGTCTGCGACGTGCCGGGCTTCCCTATCTCCTGGAGTTTGCTCAAACTCATGTCCATTGAGTCAGTGATGACACCCAACCATCTCGTCCTCTGTTGTCCCCTTCTCCTCCTGCCCTCAACCTTTCCCAGCATCGGGGTCTTTCCCAGGGAGTCAGCTCTTTGCATCAGGTGGCCAAAGTACTGGAGCTTCCGAGAGGTTTCTTCTTCCACCCCAAATCCAGACCCAACCTGAGAGATTTCAACATTCATGGGAAGAAAACTCACAATTCCTGAATTCTCCTCTACTTCTACCACTCTCTTCCCACACCTAGTAGTCTTCCCTAACCATTCTACCTGAGGAATATCAGATACTAATAACCAACACTGATCTCCTGTTCCGATTCTGTAACCCCATATTCCCTCAAAACTTTTTCTTTGGCTTCACAGAGCTTGCTGTCTGCTCCTTTTCTGCCCTCTTGCTGTTCCTTCCACACTCCCATCAGCCTGGATGCCATGGGACATTACCCCAACTTCTCTCTTTCTCTCCAGTGTTCCCATTTCCTTTGTGCTCTTTCAATTTGCCGCTAATATTCCAGCCCTGAATTAATATTATGGTCTACCTTCCCTGGATAATGTATCCAAATGGCTAAATACCCTAAGAAAAAAATCACATGACCATGCATTTTGGTACCACTACAGTTCTGATTCTCAAAAGGTCACTTTGCTTCCTATTTAGTTATCAAAATGAAGCAACCACATATGAGTTCCTTCAATGCCTCACCTCCCTGCCCTCAAACTTTCCATTAAGTACACCAATGCTGAAAGGTTGTTGTTGAACCACAAAAGATGCTGGGATTCTTGGCCTCCGGAGGAGAATTCAATCCGGAGCTAGAGACATGGCTTGATGGATCAGAGCTTTTGTGTAATAAAGTTTTATTAAAGTATAAAAGAGATAGAGAAAGCTTCTGACATAGATATCAGAAGGGGGCAGAAAGAGTGCTCCCTCGCTACAATGGAGTTATATATTTTTTAATTAGTTATTACAATGAATCAAAAGAATGTCTGAAGGTTGTAAAGATCTTACTAGACCCACTCCCATAATTTACATTTTAAGATAACAGGATTAGCCAGGTTTTTTCCAGAAGCTGTCCTCAGGCAGGATACACTGTTGTTATATAATCCTTAGTACAGAGTTGAAACTGAGTTGTTTGCTGTGTAATCATCAGTTCCAGGTTTAAAGATAAAAACATGACTTATGTGACTAAGACCAAGGAATGTAGAGGAAAAAAAAGTTTGTCCTTTCCTCCTCCTTGAGAATTCCAGACCCCTCTCTCCTTGGGGACCCCAGACTTCTTATCAACCTGCCCTAGGAATTGACTCTCTCACTGCCTCTTCCAGGTTTGACAGGTGAGTTCTCCCTTTGACTGGAAGCCAATCTTTACCTCTGTGCTAAGTCTAATCCTTGCCCAGCACAGGACCTTGTTACATCTGCTACTCTGCCCTCTTCTCCAAGCTTCCCATCTGTCTATTTCTGCTAGATCCTTTCTTAGCTATAAAAATGACCAAGTACTGTCCATCTCAAAAAAAAAACAAAACCCTTTTGTTTCCACACTCTCTTCAAGTATTTTTCCTACCTCTTCCTGACTGTCTCCCCGCTTTTTAAGAGTAGTCTCCATTCAAGAATTGATTTCCTTTTCACTCTCTCAACCCATTCACTGAAGCTTTGCTCCATCACTATACTGAAAATGATCTCATGAAAGCCACCACTGACCTCCTATCACTAAGCCTGGCTGTTATTTTGTTCCCAAACAGTCCTCACTGCTGCATTGACAGCTAGTTTCCCTCCTTGGTAGCAACATTAACTACCACCCCTAACACCACCCACACTAACTGAGTGCTTGTTCTGTACTATTTGCGTACAAACAGCTTTATAAGCATTACCTCATCTAATTCTCACCACACCCCAAGGTGCTTGCTATTATTATCTGTATTTTTCAAGTCAGTACACTACAGTTGAGACAGGAAAGCAACTTGACTAGTAGTAGGTGGAGACAGTACTGAAACCTAGGCCTTCCTGGCTTCAACACCTACGAGCTTAACGGACGTTTAACAGACTCAGTGACCTCTAGACTCTCTTGGCCTTGGGTTACACTCCCTTGCCTCTCTCAGGACTCTGTCCCCTAGCTCTGACCACATTCTAAATGTTAATGCTCAGTACAGTTCCAGTCTCTCTCCACTGTTGTTCTCACTCCCTGAGGAATTTCATTTCGTCAGCTCTAACCACATGCTGACAGCCCCAAATCTAAAGCTCCAGCCTTTGAGTTTCAGACTCTTTCATCCGACAGGCTGCTGGATTTCTCCATGATGATGTCTGTCTCAGTATCACATCCAAAACTGAACTTAGTTTCCCTTTGAAACTTTTCCCTCCTTCTCTTTGTCAAGTCCAACATTACCGGTTATAAAGCTCTAAGTATTCTTAAGCTCTTTCTCTCCCTCATTCTCCACATGCAAATAGCTACCAAATATTTCTGATTTTACCCCCTAAATAGTTATCCTTTCCTCTCCACCTCTACCATGAGTCTTGTTCTGGCCCTTAAGTATTAATAATGTCCTGAGGGCACTTCTATAAGATTCTCTCATGTCTTTCTCCATTCCTGTTATCACATCCATCCTTCCCATAGCAGATGGGTGATCCTAATAAAACACAGATATGACAATATCATTCTCCTGAATAAAACACTACATGACCCCTAAGTCCTTACAGAACAATATGTCAGCACTATAATCTAGCTCTTTACAATCTGAGGTGCACCTATTTGATAATGACAGCTAACATTTACTGAGAGATTACTATGTTCCAACTTTATTCTTTACCACTCTTTGCCTTGAAATCTTCTAACAAAAGCAAACTGCTATAGCTCTTCTCCCCAGACACCCCAACGTTTGCTCCCCACACCAGCTCTTCCCATTCTCTAGAATACCCTCCCTACTCCCAGCTACCCTTCCCCAGGATAATGCTCTCTGATGCTTTTCAAATACCTAGGGAATTTGATTAAGATACAGATTCTCAGGTATCAGCCATGGAAACTGACCAGGGGGACTAGGGTAGAGCCACTGTACTTTAAAGTTGCAGCAATTAAGTTTCTGGAGCTGGATAACGAGATTTTTGAACCATGGCTTTAAAATAATCCAAGACTTATGCCTTGCCAGGAAGCCTGACCTCATTACCACAGGCATGTCCCTTGTGATCCCGTAAATCCCTATGCACATCTCTACCACTGTCCTTTCCACATTATCTATCAGTATTATTACTCTTATGTCTCTCTCCCTTACTAGACTGTGAGCATCTTGAAGACAAAGATGGGGTTTTGCTCTTCTTATCTTTTTCTTCAGTGATTAGAACAATCTACCAAATTAGCAGTTTCCCCTCCATAAACCTTAACGGTAACTTAATGGGAACCAAAAATGACCAATGGGTAGACGGGTGGTAGGAAGCATAAATTATATATTACCTTCCTCCAATTAATACCGCCCTCCTCTGGTGCTGGTTATAAAGCTGACAGAGTGTGTTATTACCTGTGGAGCAGAGCTCGATAAGCAGTAAAGTACGGGATGCCGATGGCAGCTCCTTGTTTAAAGTCCAGTTTTTCTGGCAGTATGTAAACAGTGTGATCCGCTGCCAGAGCATACTCAGCATAGCCCCCAGAGATCGTCCTGGTAGTGAAAACTCGGTCACCTTTCTGGGGAAAGCAATAAATTAATAAATGCTTCAGGGATTAAAAAGGTTGTCAACATGGGTGAAACCCTTCAGAATGCAACATTTATAACAAGAAATAAAATGAGTATTTATATATTGTTGTCTACATCCTAAGGTCTCGTAAAAACAACTTCAAAATATGGAATATTTTAAAATGTTTTCTTAATGGAAACTAGGAAGAAGAAAAATCAAGGGAAATAGGAAAACTAACAAAAGAGAGAACGTCCAGAATGGTCTAAAGATTATGATGATAACTTACCTTTACTGACAGCTTGCTGTGCAAGGCACAGCATTAAGTGTGTAATGAGTGTTATCTAATTTGATCTTCACAACAGTCTATGAGGAAAACTTTCATTACCTCCCTTTAGATAATCCCACTTCAAAGATGAGG
Source organism: Giraffa tippelskirchi (assembly GCF_054371585.1). Taxonomy (NCBI): domain Eukaryota; kingdom Metazoa; phylum Chordata; class Mammalia; order Artiodactyla; family Giraffidae; genus Giraffa; species Giraffa tippelskirchi. Next base: position 146,123,226 of record NC_137279.1, on the reverse strand, counting down.
AAATGGAGGCGTAAATAAGTTCAGTAATTTGCTCAGATCAAGCAGTTAATAAATGGTAGTTAACATAAATGTCTTTTATCCAAAATACTGGGGAGAAGAAACAAATACAATGTAAGATTTCTTCCAAACACCTGTTCTAAATCCTTTCTGTAGGTTTGTTCCCGCATTTCCCTCATTTTTCACGCATGGACCAAAAGGCAGGCAACTCTGGCTGGATCCCAACAACAAAGATGAGCCAAGAAAAGTGTCTTGACCTGTTGCAGCACCAGAAACATACAACAAACTCTCCACAAACTCCTGCTGGGTCCTCACTACTGGAAGGCAGATGTGTAACTGAGGGTAAGGAAAGGCACCATGCAAGCACTACAAGCTGGTTCCAAGTGACCTGCACACCAAGGAAATTAGACTGCCCCGTACAAGCACCTCTTCTAAATCCTGTTTTTAAAGAAAAAAAAAAAGTAAATAGTCCTCGGAATAAGCAACACATTAAGGCAATAACTCTCAATACACTTAAATTTGCCCTATAACACAACACTATAGGGTGATGCAGAGACAGAAAAGGTTCCAAGGGCACCCGGGAGTCAAAGACAAGCATCACTGCTTATCAGTGTTGCCTGCAAATGGTCAAGTATGACTAACATCAGATTAATCCTGTTTTTACAGCTTAAAAACACACTGCATTGATTTCAATATAATTCCAACCTGTTTAAGAATCCACTATGAAAAGCAGTACTTCTAGTTCTGTGATGGATATTAATAGCAAGACATTCTCCCTAATCTCAAGCTTCTTAAACTCCAGGAAGAGGGAAAAAAGGAGAGAGAATTTTAAAGCAAGGCAAATCTGATGAGCCATCAAAGATAGGTACGAGAAAAAGAAAGAACTATTTCGAAGTTGAAGGAATCAAAACAGCTAGACTGAGAAACCAGTATTTGAGTTAGGTGTTGAAAGATACGGGGCTTCCTTTGTGGCTCAGCTGGTAAAGAATCCGCCTGCAATGCGGGAGACCTGGGTTCAATCCCTGGGTTGGGACAATCCCCTGGAGAAGGTAAAGGCTACGCACTCCAGTATTCTGGCCTGGAAAATTCCATGGACTGTATAGTGCATGGGGTCACAAAGAGTCAGACACAACTGAGCAACTTTTTCACTTTCACTTTCACTCTGAAAGATAGGACAAGATCTTGAAAACTGGAAGTGGGAAGAGATGCTAGCAATAAAGGAAACAAAGTTAAGTCAGGGAACAGTGATAAGAATAGCTGCTGAGAAATCACCAGCATGCATTCCCAAGGAATAAGTAATTTAACGTGTGGAATATAACAGTTTCGGGAGATAAAAATGAAAAGAAAGGAAAGCTGGAGGGCAAAAGCCCCTGAACCCATGTTTATAAGCTTTGATTTAGTTCTGCCAAACAGAAGAGCCAATACAAACAAAGACACAGAGATGAAACAGCATGGGACATACAGGGAAGAACAAACGGTTATTACTAAAGGATAAACTACAGAGTGAGAAGGAATGGGAGATAAGAATGGAAAGATGGGTAGGAGAAAGAGCACGAAGCTGTCTTCTTTTGTAACATAAGCATTCCAGCAGGGTATTCAGGGTATAGATACCCTGAAATCTATAAAGAATTGATACAAGATTTGAAACATAGAGTAAAACAATCTAAATTACATTTTAGAAAATTACTCCTTACAGAACAAGAATAGATTCCAGGGGCTAGGAGGGAGGGTGGTAAGTTAAGGGTCTGTTATAAAAATCCAGATAAGGGACTATGTAAGATAACCAGAACTACACCACAGCGGGGAGGAAAAAGAGGAGAGAGGAAACAGTCCCAGTGAGGGAGAGCCGAGTGAGGGACAGAGAAGCCTCAGACCCCAGATGTCACCAAGACAGTCACACGCGAGCAGCAGGTCTGTTGGGAGAAAGAGAAGCTCAGCTGTAGACATGAGTAAGAGGTTCCTCGAGTTTGCTGATGTGGGCCCTGCAACACAACTTTCTGTGACGATGTAAATGCTTTCCAGCTGCACTGTCCAACAGTGGCCACCAGACACTTGGCTCTATGAAGCAATTAAAGAATGGAATTTTTAATTTTAATTGAATTTCAATTTCAAACAGCCACATGTGGCTAGTGGCCACTGTATTTGGAAAGAACAGGTCCAGCTTCTAAGCTAAAGATATCACACTAGATAATGGAAACTGAGGGAGCATATGAGCCCGTCATGAAGAAGGAAGAGAATGCAAAAGGCAGAGTCTACATAGGGTCAGTGGGCGCTGCACAACACCAAGATGTGAGGAACATCCAGAGAAAAAGAAGCTTGAAAAAGGATGCTCCGAGAAGAATGGGGGGTGGGAGTAGGGGGGAGACCTGGAGAATATGATGTCACAGAAGCTGAAGAAGTGTTTTGTTTTGTTTTGTTTTTTTAAGAAAAAGTAAATGGCTGAGAGTGTCAAATGTCCCAGAGAAGTCAAGACAGATAATGACATAAAAGGACCCATTAGCTTCAGCGATACAGAGGCCATTAGCAACATTAGTAAACATTGTCTCAGTGGAGCGGTGGGGGCAGCAGCTGGACTGCCATAGGCAGGGGAGTAGAAAGCAAAAGGAATTTTCCTGGCTTCCTGGGTCAGACCCTGTTAATCTTCGCTCAGTTCAATTTTGGTAAATGTGCTGCCACAGTTGAGCAGGTCAAGGAATGATGAGGCCAGATGCTAGAACGTGAATATGCTATCTAGGTTTTTTATATCTTTTTGCACATAAATAACAAAAGCTCTGATCATAACTCATAACATCTACATTGACTCAGCCACCTTGGTCTGAATCATAGCTCTAAAAATGTATAGTTGACCTTGCATTTGTTCATCTTTTACTTATTATTCAAAAGAATTAGCCTTCCCTTTATTTTGTGGAACTAAATTTATAGACAAAAAAAGAAAAAACTATGTTGGCTGTGTATTATCAAGAGTTAGGAAGCAGTATAATTTCCTTGCTTATTATATTCTTTCCTTAAGTATTTCTGTTAAATCAAAGGATCACAGTTCAATTCTACGAGGATGTGGAGACACAGAAATTATCCAACATTTATTCCCAACAATGCAAACAAGCAAGGTCCCTAGATAAAAGATAATTTCTTTTTTGACTAGAGGAGTCCCCCAAGTGGCAGAAATTGTGTAATAGGACCTTTTAAAGACTTAAATACTGATACATTTTAAAGCTATGTCAAAATGTTAAAAAATATACATATTAAGCTAAAATAGAAATAATTAAAAATGTAATACCTTGAAAGCAGATACATTCTCTCCAACAGCTTCTATTATCCCAGCCACATCGAAGCCAGGAGTATACGGTAGAAGTGGTTTTATATTGTGAGTGCCAGAGCGAATGTATGTGTCCACTGGGTTTACACCACACGCTTGGACACTGATGAGAACCTGCAATGACAATGTACGTCAGTTCATACAGAGCAGTTAGGCATTCATCCAGCATTATCATAGGACTGGAGTGGAGTGATCATGGGAGCTATAAAAATAGAGGAAAACCCTGCCTTCAATGAGCTCACATGCCAGTTTTAGAAATCACCATATAAATAAAAAGATAAGACACAAGGGTTTACCTGCTACACTAAAAACATCTGGAGAAAACAGTGGTGGAGATATCTGAGGGGATGTGTGCAGAGACCTCTACGTGCTCATCAAACCTACTTTCTCCTCCGGGACAGGAAGGTAGGAAGAATATTCCTTCCTGGTTCCTTCAGAGTTATAAGCAGTCACACGGAATGTAAACAAAAGTGACGAAAGCTACTTTCGGGACTGACCCACAAAGTCCTTCCTAGGCAATGTGCACAGCGTTTCCACCCTTCCTTAGTAACCTCAGAAGACAGGTGTTGAAAGTGGCAGAGCCACATAAGGGAAGAAGTACAGGTCCCTACATCACTTTGGAAGAGAACTCTCTTCACTGACATTTTAGAATTGTGGAATTTAGTGAATGAGAACCACTGAGATTTTTTTTTTTTAACTTTTTATTTTATATTGGAGTATAGTCAATTAACAATGTTGTGATAGTTTCAGGTGAACAGCAGAGGGACTCAGTCATACATATACATGTATCCATTCTCTCCCAAACTCCCCTCCCATTGAGGCTGCCAACCATTGAAATTTTGAAGCTACATCTATTATAGAAGCTCATCTGACCTTAATACAGAATGATTACTTCTGCTGTCAAAGTAAGGAGAGGCCTTATGAAGGAAGTGGTATTTGATTTAGATCTTAAAGGATGAGTAGATATCTTTCAGAATGGAAGAAGGGTATTTCAAGTTAAAGGAATAGTATGTGCAAAGACAGAAGGAATGAAAGGACCTCTTGGGGAAACCAGATAAAACTTGTATTGTCACAGCAGGCTATTGAGAAGAAATGATAAGAAATAAATCTTTGCCAAATCATAACCAAACTGTAAAAACTCTCATAAGGCTTGCTAAGGAAGTTAGGCAAGGGAGCGATGAAAGGTGCAGTAATAAAAATATACAATTTTTATTGAGAAACTATACTGTTAAAGTCACTGGAAATGATTAAAATCTATTATTTAAAATCTCTTGTATGTGAAAAAGCATGTATGCAGAATAAAATTATTCTCCCCATGCATAAAACAAAAATCATGAAAGATTGTAATCGAATAATCATGACTCCATTCAGAAAAATCCAATTACTTCACTACACAGATGATTTTCAACTTCAAAAATTTTTTTATGTTCTTTCTTTTTATACATTTACTTCACTAGTTAGAATTATATGTTCTTTTGTCAGAGCTTATAGGTGTAAACAGTACAGTGAAGTGAAGGTAGCTCAGTCGTGTCTGACTCTTTGTGACCTTGTGGACTGTTGAACAGTCCCATGAACAGACTCCTCTGTTCATGGGATTATCCAGGCAAGAATACTGGAGTGGGTTGCCATTCCCTGCTCCAGGGTTTGTCCTAAAGCAATGTCTTTATAAATCATTCTTTTGAACATTAACTTCATGTGCTAGAGACACACACTTAGTATAACTACTGCCTGTTTTTAAGTAGTGATTTCCACCTGATGGTCTTTTGGAATTGGTACAGCAACATCTGACTGGAGTTTCAGCACTTCTGGTCCACCAAATTCAAAAACTCTAATAGCTCTCATCAACTTCTGTCCAGTCGCCATGGAGATCTAGACACTAAGAAAAAAAAATAACATATTGTCATATTGTATCTAGGCTATCACTGTGTTTTTTCCCCTGGAGGGGGAAGATCAAACAATTTTTCAAACAACAATTTAAATCATGAGCTTACCACTGATCTCATTTCATGTTTAAGGACCTTTCATCTTACAAATCCTTCAGCTACAAAGCAAAATGCTTCATATTATTTCCTGTAGGGATTCAGTGCTTTCAACAAGGGAGTCAAACATACAAACAAAAACATCTGGATAGGCGATGCATGATACAATTATCTTAGGTTTCGTTTTGTGTAAGCCTGGGCTATAACATCTTGGAAATTCTAGGAGCTAATGTAAGTTTCCTTAACATTAGATGAACACATCTTCTTTTGTTAGATTATATTTCAGATATAGAAAGAAATATAAAACATATAATAAACATTTACCTGCCACCCAGCTTTAATAAACCTTACCACTGTAAAAACCTAAAACATTGTATTATAGATATAACTGAAGCCTCCTCTAACTGTCCCCAAACCCATTTCTGTTCCACAATTCTAGGAGGTGACTATTCCCATAAACTCTGAGTTCATCCTTCTCAGGCAGGATGTAATTCCACTGCTACATGTATTTGCACTGTTAAACAGTATGTGCTATTGTTATTATTTTGCATGTTTTCAAACTTTATAAATAAAGTTTATAATCATATTGGATCATATTGTACTGAATTCTGCAACTTGTTTTTTCCTCTCAGTATTGTTTTTGAGATTTATCAAGGTTGAAACATTTAGTTTTATGAAGTTCATTCATTTTAACAAAGAATAAACAGCTAAAAACTGCTTTGTATGTAATCTTCTGTAAATCATAAGCGTAATTTATAGTTACCCTTTCTCTTCTACCACCGTAAATACTGAAATGAAAACTCAGAGTTAAAATAAGCTTAGAAAAGGTAAAGAACATATATATAGAGAGAATATATATATATTCTGGAAATCCTACGTCTATAGAGATGTAATGAAAGGGCTTTGTCTGACCTCCATAATTTGGCTTGTCTGCTATGACAATTTCTTGAAATTAACCACACCAAATATTGTTAAACTCTGCCACCACAGGAACATCTTTGCTAACTTCTGGAATAATCATATTTACCAACCACGAGCAGCTGACACATCAAAAAGAGTTGCAGAAACTAAGACTTGAGATGAAAGAATTCAGATTTCACTGTACTGAAGCCCAACACAGGACTCCTTGGAACAAAGCTCATGCTAACTATAAAATGCCCTTCCATGTGTAGGGAGAATCAAAGCACTTTGATGGTGTTATTAATGGAAAGTTCTTGATATAATTAACCAAAAGTTGTGCCATTTTAAAACCCTTTATTCAAAATGATTTAATATAGTACCTAGTACAGAAGAGAAAATAAACTCTCCATTGCTAAAAGGCTGTTTAGCAATGAAATAGCCTAAAAGGCTGTATTCGTATTAAAAAAGGGGGTGGGGTCAGAAGCAGGCATAAGCCTCACGCACTGCAGAGGAGCACAGCAGTCTTAGGGTACGAAGCCTGTGCAGGAACTAGGACCAGGGGACCGGCAGCTCACGCTGTACCTACCCAGCAGTTTCACTCCTGACTTTCTATTTGGATCTTCACTCAAGCTGAGTATTTCTTAAGACTTGAAAGCGAAAATATATATTAAGAAAATAAAACAGAAAAAGAAAAGGTTGTACAGACCAGAGTTTTCTACTCTGAAAATAAGAACATAGCTCTTTTTTTCTCCTTTTTGTCTTCAGCATGGTGTTGTGAAAAGAGTGCGGGTTTTGGAATCTGACAGCTCTCAGTATGAATCCCAGATCTATCACTTACTAGCCATGGGGCCTTGGGCAAGGCAGTCACTTTCTTTGAGCTTCTTCATCTGAAAACTGAGTTCTACTCAGGGTTACTATGCAAGAGCCAGGGCAGGTATGAAGCACAGAACCCGGCAAATATTTACTTCTATACATAGTGATATCATGATTCCTTTGCCACCTAGTTTCTCCTTTCCAATTTCTTATTCATGAAGATATCTTTGGTTCTATAATCCTATAGTCATCTTTGATTTAACAATATTTATAGGACTGTTGTAAAATCAAGTCCTTAACCTCAAAGAGCCACAGTCCAGAGAACTATTCAAACAAAGCACTAATACCAAACATTGGTTGTTATTCATTCAACATGCATTTTTGAACATTAACTATAAGGGAGGCACTGTGCCAAACACAGAGAGCACAGAGGGCAAGGATAACAAGCCCCACACTCTCCCCACTCTGCCCTCATCTCCCCGCATTGCACGCGCACACGCACGCGCACAACCCCCATGTTAAGAGGTGTAGCTCTCTTTCCACTTTCAATATCTACTTACTTCCTACCTATTTATTTCTTTCAAGCTCTCACATCTATCTTCTCACCAACAGACATCACTAGTACCCTCAAAAAAACTGTAGCAATAATAAAAGCAAAATTACCCTGAAATAGGATCTGTCAAAAATATCTAGCACATACATTTTTTTCCTCCCATCTGAACATTTGCTAAGTTGGAAGAAAAGAACAAAGGAAGGAAGAGACTCACCCTTAATCCTGGATTTAGAAGACCCCACCTCCAGCCCAGTCTTGCCCAGTACTACCCCTTAACCTGTGGAGCTCATAAGGAAACAGGGCATGACCTTGACAACTCTAACTTCTACTTTGCTTCTGGTGGTCTTATTTCCTGCTGAGCCCTTGCCACTATGATTGCTCAGGCTCCAGTCTGCATTCACTGCCTTTGAACCCCCTCAACTACCTACAGAATCATCATCTGCTTCATAATACAAGTGCTATGCTAAAAATTGTTAAAATAGTAATTATTTTTAAACCCTTGCAATACCTGATTTCTTCTAAACAGCACATCTTTCACATCCATTAACAGAATTTTCACAATAGGTAGAGAAGCAACAGTTATTAAAACCACCATTTAATTGTATGCAGAACTGGAAATAAAATCACCATCCTTCTTACGGATGAGGAAACATCTAAGGGGTTGAGATTCACCAGGGTCACACTGAAGCAGAGCTGAAACCCAACACCTTAGATGTTATTGGGCATTTTTCCCCCTAACTGTAAAATCCTTTTCATCTCACCCTTTGAAATATTGGCAGAGAGGACCTTTAATTTCTTAGAGATAGAATTTATAATGATGATAGTGAAACAGACTGAGCTAGAGATATGAAATTCAGCTAACCTGCAGGTTGCATTACATATTTTATGATTGAGACACCTGCTTTGAGTCTGAAATTTTTCAAATGCCCATAAGTTAAGGGATCTACTAGAGATACACAGAATGTGATTCTTTCAGGAAAACTATAATAATAATAATAAATAATAATAATTTTCCTATCTACAAAATGGGGCCAATGCTCCCTAGCATAGGATCCTTGTGAAAACGAACTGCAGCAGCACATGGGGAATGCTTCAGAGCATGCCTGACAGGCTATAAGCTCTATTATTCAGAGTAAATCATTTACAGTTAGCAGCAGGCTCATCACACTGCTAGTGTTTTTTAATTAAAATGTACTTCAGCAGGTTTTTCTATTTATCAAATATAAACTGAATCAGAGCACCTTGGTTTATTCAGTTTTACTTTTTAACCTATGAAATGTTGCCAACCATATTTTACAAATGGAGGAAATACAGAATTTAACATTCTTCCTTCAACACTGATCTTTTTCAGGCTATGCTTGAATCCATTTGGTTTAAATGAAAATTAAAGGGATAGGGAAAAAGTTGGAAATATATTCTCACACAGAATGAACAGAGCGATTCACAAAGCCAAAGCAAAGACATACTATTAAAAAAAAATTCTTAATTTTCAAGAATTTCTAACAAGAAAAAAAAAACTTGGAAAGAGAATCAAACATTATAAATGTGCCACTGTTGATCAAGAATGACTCATAGTAGCAGATTTATTCTTAAGCCAGAAAAAAAAATTTTTTTTAATTAAACGCAGCCAAAGAAAAGTCTCTTCTTAACTGAATGACCTTGTCAGGATACTACTTCATGGGCTTGGCTCTTAGTACCCACTTCTGATTAGGAGGGGAGTTGGAGTTGATCAGATAGTTATTCTAAACCCTTGCAGGTGTTTGGAAGAAAAGATTTGGTGGAACTAACTGGTCAGGCTGCTCCTGCGCTGGGGGAGCAGAGCTCCGTGGGATTTACTATTGCTGACCAGCCACTCATGGAGTGTCCCAATGGTTTCAGTAGGAATCACACAGCCATTTTCCATTAATGCTGTGCTATGCTCAGTCCTGTCGGACTTTTGGGGACCCTATGGGCTGTAGCCCGCCAGGCTCCTCTGTCCATGGAATTTTCCAGGCAAGAATACTGGAGCGGGTTGCTCTTTCCTCCTCTACGGGAATTTTCCCAAGTGAGGAATCCAAACTGCCTCTCTTACCTCTCCTATGTTGGCAGGCGAATTCTTTAGCACTGTGCCACGTGGGAAGCCATTTCCACTAGTTGCTGACAATCAGTCCACACTTTAGCCTTTCAATGGCTGAATCATTAACACACCTTCCTTGGTCACTGAGATAAGTCTCCTCCAGAAACATGTAAATACCCAACGATGTGCTAACAGGGAGTTTTGTTTTTTGAAGAGTCTCCTAGATGAGGGTCATGGCGGGGTGGAAGGGGTCTACACAATTCTCTCCAAGACGTCATCAAAGCAGGAAAAAAGACCGGAGAGAAGGAGCCCTAGGAAACCCGAACCCGAGTGGCCGCGGGTCACAGCAGCCGCGCGAGGCCGCAGGAATCCAGAGCCCAGGCCGAGGGGAAATCTAGCGGGGGGCAGGCGGGCAGAGGCTGCGGGGTGGGCGCCCCGCGGGGGTACCCGAAACGCTGACCCTGCCAGTAAGCAAAACCGGGCTCTCAGGACCAGCAAGTCAAACTGCCCTGGTGACCTACGCGTGATCAACCTGCAGCCCCCGGTGCAAAGTAACTTTGGCCACAAACTCCTTATCCCATGGTTCTCCGGGAGGACGGGACGCAGGACAGGAACGCGGCCAGAATCCAGCTCGGTTCCTTTTTGGACGAGCGCTGGGGAAACCCTCAGCCTGAACTGAGGGACTTTTTAAACCACTTACCCCGTTCTAGAGTCGAAACTCAAAATTTGCGAGTGTCCCCCGAGATTGCACGGGAAAATGGGGCGGGCCCGGCCGGCCACAGCAGTTTCAGGTTCCGCCCCGCCCCGCCCCAGGGGCGGGTCCCAGGAAGGAGTTTGGACCTTCCCGGCCACCATTGACATCAATATGGCTGCCTCCAGGGAAAAACGAAGCTAACGTGGAAGTGAGACCCTAACTCCTTCGTCGCATGGATCTTAGCGCAGAGTTCAAGAGGTGGAAGGCGCAGTGTCTGAGCAAGGCGGACCTCAGCCGGAAGGGCAGTGTGGACGAGGACGTGTCAGAGATTGTGCAGCTCCTAAATGGGCAAGAGCAGTTTTTCACCACCAGTTCCTGCGCTGGCCGAATCATCCTCCTAGACGGGGTGAGGACCCTTTGTGCCCTTCCAGTGCCTGCCCTGTAGTGTGCACGACGGGAACTCCTACACCCTCCCGATGCAACACCCCAACCCAGCTTGCCTGTTTGTCCTTCTGATCGGTGGTCTCGGTCTCTTTAAACTGACAGTGTGACTTAAACCGATGCGTCGAAAATTTTAATGTGTTTATTAATCACTTGGGAGAACTTTTTAAATACATATTCTGATTCTGTACGTCAAGGGTAGGGCGTAATCTGCATTTCTTACAAGCACCCAAATGATGCTGAAACTACTGGCCTGGGAATGATGTTGAGTTGCAAGGGTTAGAGACTTTTATTTTTTTAACACTAAGGTAATTTTATTTTTTCAATACTAAGGAGATTTAAAGATTTTCTAGTCTGGCGAGGGGGCTCCCTTCTCGTCGACCGCTCTACCAAACCATCGTTAACCAGTTGATTGCTGCTCGCTATAGTTAAGGAGTTTACTGCCTCCTAGTGGCCCACTCCATTATTACAGCTCTGGTAATTTTTACATTGCTTCAAAAAAGGAAGCCACGAGGGAAGCCCTTGTGTCTCAGCTGGTAGAGAATCCGCCCGCAACGCGGGAGGCCAGGGTTCGATCCCTGGGTTGGGAAGATCCCCTAGAGAAGGGAAATGCTACCCACTCCAGTATTCTGGCTTGGAGAATTCCATGGACTATATAGTCGACGGGGTCGCAAAGAGTTGGACACAACTTTGAAACTTTAGCACCCTGCCTGGCATATTAAGTGCACTATAAAAGTTAGCTGTGTGTTCACTTTAACATTAAGATTGAATTCAGAGCTTGCAAGACACCATGCTCGTAAACTCATTCTTTAGATCTCTCACTGACAGGTCATGTGAACGTCTCCCACGTTAGCAGGGTCTATTCATCTTATTTTGCTTCCATTGCTTGGCTTGCTTTCTCTCTCTGCCCTCATTTCTCCTGCCCTGTCTTACCTGAATTTATGCAGTGATTTCCTAACAGGTCACTGAACTACCAGTCTCCCTACCCCAAACCATGTTACACTCTGGTAACAGATTCCCCTTTATAAAGCACGGTTCTGTGTATGTTACTCATATATTGTGAAATACTTTGTGCTGTGTTGTGCTTAGTCACTCAGTCATGTCCAGCTCTTTGCAACCTCATGAACTGTAGGCCGGCTAGTCTCCTCTGTCCATGGGGATTCCCCAGGCAAGAATACTGGAGTAGGTTGCCATGCCCTCCTCCAGGGGATCTTCCCAACCCAGGGATGGAACCCAGGTCTCCTGCATGGCAGGTGGATTCTTCACCGTCCGAGCCACCAGGGAAGCCCTAGTGAAATACTCCAATACACTTTTCAGCTTTTTTCCCTCTATGACTCTTCATCTTAATCTGGTCTCTTTTTCCTCTTACATTTATTTGCCTTTTTTCGTCTTTATTTTTCCTTAAATGTTTACCCTTATCTTTGCATATCTGAGACATACCTCCCCAAACTCCCCTTTCCTACCTGAGCACAAACACACACATCCACTTGGAAGCAATGACTACTTCTTCTGAACTACCTTTAGGACTTTTTCCTGAACATCTTTTCATTTTATGTATTACCTTATACCTTGTATTTATTTTCACTTTGCCTTATTTCTGGAAGAATTTGGATCAACTTACAAGTAGGCAATACAAGAAGGAAAATAAAAAGTGAGAAAATCTGGATAAAAGGAGTATAGATAAGATGAAACAGAAATGGCATTAGTTCTCAAAATATACCACGAGACTGTTAATTTGCTAGAGGTGGGTCACACATTTGGTTGTAAGATTTAGGGCAGCCAGCACTAGATCAGAAACATCAGTCCCTGACTGAGGTTATTTAATGAAAACAGATCAGTTATTTGGACAAGCACAACTCTTCTCCATTCCAAAGCCAGATGGCAAAGTCTCTTGTGTACCTAATGTACAAAAGTCACCTTGTGGAAGTATGGTGATTGATTTATTTTCATGAAACACAGCATGATTATATTTTAATACACAACCAAAATATAAAACATCATAGTAAATTGACAGTAAAATATGGTATTTCATTTTCATTTCCTGACAAATGGTTAACCTCCTCAGTCATCAATGAGCTCTTAGAATTAGAAACTAGTAACAAAGACATTGATAAACCAAGACAAATGGAAAAAAATGAAGAAGAAAATGAAATAACACAAGTGACTAGTAAGGATTAAGCATAAGAAGATAACTGAGCTGAATAGTAGCAAACGAAAAGCAATTTCTTTATAATACCATACTTGGATCTGACCTGGGTCTCCTGCATTGCAGGCGGATTCTTTACCGTCTGAGCCACCAGGGAAGCCCAATATTAACATTTGTACAGTTTTAGGAAACATATCCACATAAACATTTGGGGCCAAGATTGATGAAATCCCCTCTGTATAGTAGGAGAAAATCTATTATAGTTTAGACTCAAAACTATAAATTTTGGATATCTTTAGTACTAGCAGTTCCAGTTTTTTGGAGTTATTTCAATAAGTTAGTTGGATAAATTTACAGTTTATATATAAACCATGTTTACTGCATAGAAAATGCATGTGGTTTCTTGTATCCTTTCTAAATTGTCCTTGAGGATAGGATCTGTTTATATTTGTTGTTGTTCTGTCGCTCAGTCAAGTCTGGCTCTTTGCGACCCCATGGACTGCGGTAAGCCAGGCTTCCCTGTCCTTCACCATCTCCCAGAGCTTGCTCAAACTCACGTCCATTGAGTCAGTAATGCTGTCTTACCATCTCATCCTCTGCTGCCCTCTTCTCCTTTTGCTTTCAATGTTTCCCAGCATGAGGGTCTTTTGTAATCAGTCAGTTCTTCACATCAGGTGGCCAAAGTATTGGAGCTTCAGTTTCAGCATCACTCCTTCCAATGAATATTTAGGACTGACTGCCTTTAGGATCGGAGAAGGCAATGGCACCCCACTCCAGTACTCTTGCCTGGAAAATCCCATGGATGGAGGAGCCTGGTAGGCTACAGTCCATGGGGTCGCTGAGAGTTGGACACAACTGAGCAACTTCACTTTCACTTTTCCCTTTCATGCACTGGAGAAGGAAATGGCAACCCACTCCAGTATTCTTGCCTGGAGAATCCCAGGGACGGCCAAGCCTGGTGGGCTGCCGTCTATGAGGTCGCACAGAGTCAGACACGACTAAAACGACTTAGCAGCAGCAGCAGCAGCAGCCTTTATGATTGACTGGTTTGATATCCTTGCTGTCCAAGGGATTCTCAAGAGTATTCTCCAAAACCACAGCTAGAAAGCATAGTTCTTTGGCACGCAGCCTTCTTTATGGTCTAACTCTCACGTCCATACATGACTACTGGAAAAAGCATAGCTTTGACTATGCGGACCTTTGTTGGCAAAGTAATGTCTCTGCTTTTTAATATGCTGTCTAGGTTTGTCATAGCTTTTCTTCTGTTTATATACAAAGTACCTAATAGAACTTGACAAATAAACATTTTTACAGTTAATAAGCAGAGAATACTGGTAAAATATTTGCCTTCTTGAAATTCTGAACTTTCAGTCCTAGCTCTGCCCTTTGGTGCTACATATAAAGTCTAATCCAGAGGTCACAAATTTATGCCTATAGTGACTAGGGACATAGAAAGGTATGAACAGATCAGGCATCAGTAAAAAGTGGTAGGTCCTGTGTGGGACTGGAACAGTGCTTTCTTACAAAAGGAATTTTAAAAAATGTTTTTAATGTTCTGCTAATCATATAAAACAGCTAGAGTACAACTTAGGGGCTACTAGTGTACAACCCTTTGTAATAATACCTTTTCTCCTAACAAAAACATGACTGTATTTCAGAAAATATTTACTAAGTATTTTTATCTTAATAAACAAATTTATTTCTTTCTTTCTATCACAACTAATTTCATTTCATTTTTGTTGTATGTTTAATTTTACCCAAAAGCCTATTGAATTGTTCTCAGTAATACTTAAAACCACCACTTGGGATTCTTAATTTGAGAAAGCCTAAAATGGGCTTCCCCAGTGGCTCAGATGGTAAAGAATCCTCCTGCAGTGTGGGAGACCTGGGTTGGATCTCTGGGTTGGGAAGATCTCCTGGAGGAGGGCATGGCAACCTACTCCAGTATTCTTGCCTGGAGAATCCCCACAGACAGAGGAGCCTGGGGTCGCCTAAGAGTTGGACACGACTGAGTGACTAAGAACAGCCCAAGCACAAAATATGCTACACATTGTACTTCTTATTTTATAAATATTATGTGACTAACTTAAATTATGTTATTTTTTCATTTTAGAGTATAAATGGTTCTGAGGTTCAGAAACAAAACTGTTGCTGGCTACTGGTTTCACACAAAGCCTGTGTGAAAGATGACGTGGTAGGTTTTTATATATAAATTCAGAAATAAACTTTAATTCACAGTCACTTTAAATCTATATGAAAAGAATAGAAAATTCAGTTTATGTGCACAATTTTAATGACTGAAGATTACAAGGCCTAAAGAGCATTCATTACAATGGCTATTTTTTTAGTTGTGGGAGACTACTGTCTATGCTGGATTATTTAGTTCCCAAAATTAAAATGTTTAGGTGAGTTCATATAAATTCATATTAGTCAGGCATTTTACATTACTGGCTCAGGTGCTTAAATGTTGTCTTCAGAGTACTCACTCAGTCTCCTCTGGGTACTGGTTCTCTCTGTATGTTTGTCCATCTCTTCTGCTGCAGATAATCTTTGTGGCAGGAAAGATAGCTGCCAGCAACCCCAGCAGAAAAAGATTCACTTTTAAGATCCATGCATTATTTTCAAAGGACTCTGAGTCATCCTGCCTGGTGAGGTATTCTCCGCCAAGATGAGTTATCTTTGCCAGTAGAATAGAATGCTCTCCTTGATCAGACCCAGGCACTTGTTGTCGCTGATATTTTATAGTGGGAGCGATGAGCGACAAGGTCGCGACTGACAGTCGCACCAGAATCAAATGATGTGAAGGAGGGAGAATGGTGCAGGTAGGTTAGACAGACAGAAGTAACAACTGCCTTGTACAAACTCTGTTGTTGTTCAGTCACTGAGTCATTTGCAACTCTTTGTGACCCCATGGACTGCAACACACCAGGCTTCCCTGTCCTTCACCATCTCCCAGAGTTTGCTCAAACTCATGTCCATTGAGTTGGTGATGCCATCCAATCATCTGTCGTCCTCTTCTCCTCCTGCCTTCAATCTTTCCAGCATCGGGGTTTTTTCCAATGAGTCAGCTCCTCCCATCAGGTGGCCAGAGTATTGGAGTTTCAGCTTCAGCATCATTCCTTCCAATGAATATTCAGGACTGATTTCCTCTAGGGTTGACAGGTTTGATCTCCAAGCAGTCCAAGAGACTCTCAAGAGTCTTCTACAACACCACAGTTCAAAAGCAACAATTCTTTGGAGCTCAGTTTTCTTTATCGTCCAGCTCTCACATCCATACATGACTACTGGAAAAACAATAGCTTTGACTAGACAGAGCTTTGTAGGCAAAGTAATGTCTCTGCTTTTTAATATGCTGTCTAGGTTTGTCATAGCTTTTCTTCCAAGGAGCAAGCGTCTTTTAATTTCATGGCTGCAGGCACTGTTCACAATGATTTTAGAGCCCAAGAAAATAAAGTCTTTCACTGTTTCTATTGTTCCCCATCTATATGCCCTGAAGTGATGGGACCGGATGCCATGATCTTTGTTTTTTGAATGTTGTGTTTTAAGCCAGGTTTTTCAGTCTCCTCTTTCACGTTCATCAAGAGGTTCTTTAGTTCCTCTTTGCTTTCTGCCATAAGGGTGGTGTATCATCTGTATATCTGAGGTTGTTGATGTTTCTCCCAGCAATCTTGATTCCAGCTTGTGATTCATCCAGCCCAGCACTTCAGATGATGTACTCTGCATATAAGTTAAATAAACGTCGTGACAATCTACAGCCTTGATATACTCCTTTCCCAATTTTGAACCAGTCTGTTGTTCCATGTTCAATTCTGACTGTTGCTTCTTGACCTGCATACAGATTTCTCAGGAGGCAGGTTAGGTGGTCTGGTATTCCTATCTCTTTAAGAATTTTCCACGGTTTGTTGTGATCCACACAGTCAAAGGGTTTAGCGTAGTTAATGAGGCAGAAATAGATGTTTTTCTGGAATTCCTTGCATTTTCTGTGATCCAACAGATGTTGGCAATTTGATCTCTGTTTCCTCTGCCTTTTCTAAATCCAGCTTGAACATCTGGAAGTTCTCAGTTCACATACAGATTCTAGCTGAAGCATAATAATACATGTGTCTCAATCTTCAATTTAACAACAAAGCATTTAGACAGATCTAGTACAGTCTTTCGGAGAAGGCAATGGCACCCCACTCCAGTACTCTTGCCTGGAAAATCCCATGGACGGAGGAGCCTGGTAGGCTATAGTCCATGGGGTCGCTAAGAGTTGGACACGACTAAGCAACTTCGCTTTCACTTTTCCCTTTCATGCACTGGAGAAGGAAATGGCAACTCACTCCAGTATTCTTGCCTGGAGAATCCCAGAGACGGTGGAGCCTGCTGGGCTGCCGTCTATGGGGTCGCACAGAGTCGGACACGACTGAAGCGACTTAGCAGCAGCAGCAGCAGTACAGTCTTTACATTCCATATTCCTTTATTAAAAATATAAAGTGATAGTTTACTTGTTTGAGGTATGGTTTGAAAGAATGCCACAGATGGTTTATGAGAGTATTAGAAATCAAGTCTCTTAAAAGAATAAGCAGATTAATGAGTTTTGGAGAAAGAGACCCAAGAAAGCAGAGTGAAAAGTTACTGTAGAAGAAGGATGCAGAATGAGTTTGAAAGTTCCTTGGAAATATTGAAGGTACATAGGATAAAGGGTCACCAAGGAATAGGATCATGTATTTGTGTCTAATCCTAATATTTTCTGTATATTTAGATCGTGGCCCTGAAGAAAGCGAATGGCGATGCCATTTTGAAATTTGAGCCACTTGTTCTTCATGTGCAGTGTCGACAGCTGCAGGATGCACAGATTCTGGTAAAACTTTGTGATTGTACTTGAATTTATAGGTATATGAGTAGATTTAGTTTTGAACTTTAAATCTTCTACCACAATTAATGCAATGCTAGTTTAATGAACTAATGTTTTATCTAGTTATAGATTTGAGGTTATATATGTTTCAGCAGTTTGTCGAGCTAAAGTGTTTATCTGGTTAGGCAGATGATCAGAATTTAACAAATTTATTTTCTTACAGCATTCAGTGGCAATAGATTCTGGCTTCAGGAACTCGGGCATAACTGTGGGAAAGAGAGGAAAGACTATGCTGGTAAGGTACCTTTTGGCAAAAAGCAATTCTTTGATCATGAAGTAATCCAGATTATCAAATAACCTTCTACTCAAATCTTCCTGCCATTCCCTGCTCAGAAACCTTTAGTGACTGACTTTTCTGTACAGGGTAAAGTCCAGAGTTCTTAGCTTTACACTTGAGGCCTTATAATATTCCCCTCCACTTACTTTTCTGCTTCCCTGGTGCCTCAGATGGTAAAGAATCCGCCTGAAATGCAGGAGACCCAGTTTTGATCCCTGGGTTGGGAAGATCCCCTGGAGAAGGAAATGGCAACCCATTCCAGGATTCTTGGCTGGAGAATCCCATAGACAGAGGAGCCTGATAGGCAACAGTCCGTGGGGTCGCAAAAGAATCAGACGTGACTGAGCGATTAACACATACACCACTTACTTTTAACCTGATTCTCTCTGGCCTCCGCATTCTGATTAGTCAAGGCCCAATTTAATCAGCACCATGATGTATTGGGAAGAATCACAGATGGGCTCTAAAGTCCTCTACAGGGATCCATCAGAGACTGAACTTTTTCAGCTGTATCAGGGATCTATCAAATTGCTGCCCTAGGGCCACATCCAGCCCACGGGAGACCAGTTCCAGTACCCCTATTTGATTAATTGCTGTCTAAGGTTGCTTTTGTGCTACAATGGCAGACATTATATGGCCTGCAAAGTTGAAAATATTTACTATCTATCCTTTTACAGAAAAAGTCTGCCATCCCCTGTACTAGAGGATCTTTAAAGTTCCTTCCAAGTCCCACAGCCTCTCTGAGTCCTTTCCTAGCCAAGCCAGCCCCTAGTGATTTTTGCCCTCTCCTGTAGTAGCTACTGTTTGTGTTTACTGTTTGGCATGGTGCACATTGTTTGCTTTTGTAGTATTTCAGATTGTCTTCCATTCTAGGTCCCTAGACTTGCCAATTTTCTATCTATTTTTAACAGATAACCTACTTTCCAAAAAGAGGTGGCTTACAAAAGAAGACATCTGTACAGCATGACTAAATAGAAAATCAAAGCTCATGGTACTGATTGGAGTCCCCATTTTACTCCCCACTATGTATGTCTGGTGGCCCGAGCAAAAACAGAACCACTCTTCTACCTTTCTCTCCTTTGTCTTCTATATTAAATTAGTGACAAATCTGTCACATCTACCTCTAAGTCCTCACTCTGGACTCCACCTCTCCCAGCCCTCTTCCACTGCCCCTCCTTAAGCCCTCTTCATCTCTCACCTCTGGCTTTACAGCCGTCTCCTGCCTGGTCTTCCTCCTCCCTATCTTTTCCTTCAGTCCCTCTAGCCAGTAGTGTCAGAATCTCCCTTTTAAAGAAGTCAAGGTCACCTGGTGTTTTCTGTGACTTTCAAGACCTTATATAAATAAACTATTTTGCATCTACCTTATTTATGCTCATGTTCCACTAGCATACTTCCACTCCAGCCAGATAAAATACTGTTGGTCATTTCCTGAATGTATTATGCTTTTCACATCCTGTTACTATAGAAAAGTTCTTTCTCTGGCTGAATGTTCCCCTTCTCCCATTTTTACATCTGTTGAAATTATATGTATGCTTTAAAATACCATAAAACCACCACCTGTCTCAGTTAGTTGCTCCTCTTCTATTGAATACATTTCCTTAGTATTTTGTGTATGTGTGTGTGCACATGTGCACATTTATGTGTTTCTTCTTAGTACCATGTTGGATTGTGATTCTTTGTTCACTTGGTTTTTTGTTGGGACGTGTTAGCTCTCTTTTAGATGGGGACCATGTGTATTCATCCTGTATCTTCATACCTTCCGTGGGGCCTGGAAAATTGCAGACACTCAGTAAAGGCTCGTTGAATCAACTTTTCTGCCTCATAAGAGTTTCTATTGTTTCTTAACCTATATCCAGTGTTTGGATTTACTGGGAACATGTTGACTGTTTCCTCAATGGGGTTACTAAGATTGGAAACCCTAAAGCATCAAGAAAGCAGCCACTTTGTGTGATAGAACAGGCCTGGTTTATCTTGTGACCACCCTGTGCAAGCGGTGCTAAGAGGCCCTTCAGCATCCAAGCCATTTTGATTTTCCCTTAAAACTTCTGTTGAGGTTTCATTTATTTTGTTTCTTTAAATAGTGTATTAAAACTTTCTTAGATTTAGTGAGATTGATACTATTAATTTTATTGGACTCTTTGATAATATCCGCTTCTCTGAAAGACAATGTATAAAACGATTTTCTTTACAAATGACTTTGTATGATAGGAAAATCTATTTAGTCTCCTTTGATTCAACTGTATTTGACTAAGTTGTATCAAAGTGCAAACCTAAGTGCTGTAATGGAGCTAAACTATATATAAACACAGCCCTGAGTGGACTATTCTTTAGTTATCTTCAGCGTCTCTAGTACATAAGTCATCCAATCTAAATTGTTCCTTGTAGGCTGTCCGGAGCACACATGGCTTAGAAGTTCCATTAAGCCATCAAGGAAAACTGATGGTGACAGAGGAATATATCAACTTCCTAGTAAAGATAGCAAATCAAAAAATGGAAGAAAACAAGAAGAGAATTGAAAGGTATGTTAATTATATATTTCCATGTTAGTCTTATATACCTAGGTCTTCTTTGAAAAATATTAATACACATCATCTCCAGTTTATACTCCCAGTTGCTTTTATATTTGTAGCCTTATCATGAATAATAAAGATAATGAAAATAATTGATGAGAGTAGGCCAGTGGTAAGGAACCTGCCTGCCAGTGCAGGAGACATAAGAGATGCAGGTTCGATCCCTGGGTTGGGAAGATCCCTCGAGAGGGAAATGGCAACCCACTCCAGTATTCTTGCCTGGGAAATCCCATGGTCAGAGGAACCTTGTGGGGTACTGGCCATTAGGGTTGCCCAGAGTCGGGCACAACTAAAGAGACTTAGCACATAGCAATGCATAAAGGCCAAACTGCAGTGGGTACTAAATGGAGCATAAAGCGGAGGAAGCTCCAGGCAGACCAGTAGGACATGTGGCTGCCAGCACCAGGCATTAAGGAGAAATAGTCACTCAGGTGAGAGCGAGGCAGCCACAGGGACATAACTGATCCAGCCGAAGGCAGCCAGGGACATGGTACACTCTGCCCCCAGGATGGGACCTACTGAAGATTACTTAGAATCTCCTTTTGAGGAGAACAGCCTGGTTAATTTTAATCTGATAAATATTTTATACCTCTGCTGCTGCTGCTGCTGCTGCTAAGTCGCTTCAGTCGTGTCCAACTCTGTGCGACCCCATAGATGGCAGCCCATCAGGCTCTGCTGTCCCTGGGATTCTCCAGGCAAGAATACTGGAGTGGGTTACCATTTCCTTCTCCAGTGCATGAAAGGGAAAAGTGAAAGTGAAGTCGCTCAGTCGTGTCCAACTCTTAGCGACCCCATGGACTGTAGCCTGCCAGGCTCCTCCATCCATGGGATTTTCCAGGCAAGAGTATTGGAGTTGGGTGCCATTGCCTTCTCCGATTTTATACCTCTGGCTAGATCAAAACCCAGCCCTTGTCATGAATTAGATTTGAATTGGCATAATTGTTCTAGTCAGAAGGATTATGGCTGTCAGTGCACATCTTTATATTTCTCTTGTTTCTGTTTGATTAATTTTACATTACTCTTTCTCAACTTTTTCCTCAGAATAGAATTTTTGATATAGAGAAGTGACTATTATGTTGCTTTTTATATATGAAGATAAATGCCACTGACCTACCGTCAGTAAGATGTGTATTTCTGAGTTACTGAAGAAATCATCTTGTGTCATTTATTATTTCCTTTTTGCTTTCTCCCCACCCCTTTGGTCACCTCACAACCAGTCAATCACTGCCGAAATCACTCTTGACTCATTCTTCTCTCCCCACCCTTCCTGCCACATTCTTCATTCAGGACCACTGATCTAAGAGTAGAATGTTTCCAGGGTGTCTCTCTGCTAAGCCATTCTCCATATCACCATAAGAATCCTGTCTATAAAATGAAAAGGAATCCTCTTGCTTAACTCGTCTGCTTAACATTCTTTAAAACTCAGCTTCTTTAATATCTTAAAATTCTTTAATACCTAGAATTTTTTACAAGACAGCTAAAGCCAGAAGCCACTCTGGCAGCAGAGTGGCATGATGGAAAGAGGTAGAACTGGGTTCCAGAGGCAGAACCAAGTTCAAATTCTGCTCCCACCACAACTTACTCAACTCTCTTGGCTTTAGTTTTCTTGTATCTGTCTTAAAGAACAATTTTAGCATATATTAGACGGCATATGACTTCCCTGGTGGCTCAGACAGTAAAGCGTCTGCCTACAATGTGGGAGACCCAGGTTCAATCCCTGGGTCGGGAAGATCTCCTGGAGAAGGGAATGGCAAGCCACTCCAATATTCTTGCCTGGAGAATCCCATGGACAGAGGAGCCTGGTGGGCTACCGTCTGTGGGGTCACAAAGAGTCAGACACGACTGAGAGACTTCACTTCAGACAGCATATATGTAATGACGGGCCCCATCTGTGTCATGTCATGATTCTTTGGATAGCCTTTCTCCTTCTTCACTGATTCATACAGAGAATAAACCTATAATCACATCAGTATTACCATCCAGGCTTTTTCAGCCAGGGCTCCTTATTTGAACCATAAAATTAACAAAATTATGCAAGTGACGATTTCTTAATTCTCCCAGCAATGCCATATAAATTATACCAGCCAAGATACATTGGAGATAAGTTAATTCATGACATACAGTGGCTGTCTGTGGGCATTAGGGCTTAATTTCTTAGTGGAAACCTGGTTGAAAAAGCCTGAGTTTTCCTGATCACAAGGTATTTTGAGCAGATGTTCTAAATAAAGTTACTTTGATTTCAACAAAGTAACTGAAGATACCCAGCCATTCCACCAGGCTACAGAGTTTGAACCTTACGGAGGTATTTATTGGTGGTTGTTCAGTTGCTAAGTCATGTCTACATCTTTGCGACCCCATGGACTGCAGCATGCCAGGCTGCAGTATTTATTAGTACCATCCCAAAAGTTGGCTACATTTGTTAGACAGCATTCTGTGAGACTGTTGGTGAAAAAGTAGAAGGTAGGAAATCAGTTTCTCTGTTTTCTTGAATTTCAACAAGATTATAAATATAGCCCAAGATCAACTAACTATACACCTGGTGACGTTAATTGAGCCACGTTCACCAACTATAAAATCAAATTATGCTTTAAATCCATTGACTCAAAAATATGTTTTGAGATTATAGTGAGCATGCTGCTATCAAGAGAGTCATGCTCATCATATAAAATCAGTGAAAAATTAAAGAAGGGTAAAAAGTGTCTTAAGATACTGATTAGAAGATTACATGTGAATTCAGAAAGAGTGAACAAATTAGGGAGCTCCTTGGGGAACAGCTGTATATTCAACCAAATGCAGAAAAAGAGCTACTCTTCTGATGTGGAAAAGAGAAAAATTAAACACTGGAGGTGATGAGTTCTGCAATCAGATGTTGAGTATAAAATTGGTTTGTCATAGGACCAAAGTTTCACAATTCAAACAGCTGTAATAAGAGAAGTTTTAAAAGTCAAAATCCTAATGAGTAGCATTCCAGCAACAAGAAATTTTCTTGAAATGTGAAAATGAAAAGTTAAGATAATTTTAATAGCAAGAGGTCTCTTTCATAAAAAACAATTCCCAAGCCCACTTCTCATGGGAAGAGTAAGATAATTTCATCTATAATGATTTCCAGGTGAAACATGGGAAGTTTGGAGGTTTATTTAATTACAAGAGGAGGTCTATCTTTGTAGCTGTTAATAAAAGATCAAGACTGACTTAGATTGGATGAAATTAGCCATGTTCCTCTTTTCTCCAACTATGTAATAAGAAAATAAATGTTAAATAAAATGTAGACTAAAAAGTCCAAGTATATTGGCATATAATATTGATAAAAATTAAGCAAATTAGAGCAAAAAAAGTAAATATTTCTAATGGCTGTTTTTTTGTTTTTTACTTTTTTATGGTAAAATATACATAACATAAAATTCACAACTTTAGCCATTATACAGTTCATTGTCATCCTTTCCTCAACATCCTTGCCAACACTTGTCTTTTGTTTTATTTTGTTTTTTTGATAAGTGCCATCCTTGCAGGTGTGAGGTGATATCTCATTATGATTTTGATTTGCATTTCCTTGATGATTAGTGACATTGAGCATTTTCCTTACACCTGTTGGTAAGCGTTTGTGTGACATCACTTTGCTACTTTCCTTCCAGTGTTTTTTCTTAGCTTCCTTCTGGGTTTCTCTTGTTATTCTCAGTTCAGTTCAGTCGCTCAGTCGTGTCCGACTCTTTGCAACCCCATGAATCACAGCACGCCAGGCCTCCCTGTCCATCACCAACTCCCGGAGTCTACCCAAACCCATGTCCATCGAGTCGGTGATGCCATCCAACCATCTCATCCTCTGTCGTCCCCTTCTCCTCCCGCCCCCAATCCTACCCAGAATTAGGGTCTTTTCCAATGAGTCAACCCTTCGCATGAGGTGGCCAAAGTATTGGAGTTTCAGCTTCAACATCAGACCTTCCAATGAACACCCAGGATTGATCTCTTTTAGGATGGATTGATTTAGGAGAAGGGGATGACAGAGTATGAGATGGTTGGAAGGCATCACTGAATCGATGGACATGAGTTTGGGCAAGCTCTGGGAGTTGGTGATGGACAGGGAAGCCTGTCTATGGGGTCCCCAAGAGTCGGACACGATTGAGCAGAACTGTTAAAAGCATGATAAGATCTCAACAATGGCAGAAGCATTCTCAACTTTTAGATCATTTTATTTGGGACCTAGGATAACACCTCAGATGTTTACCTTTTTTGTTCAGTTGTTATTTATTCACTTATTGGGCATATTTTTAATCAGGTGTGACTGCACTGTACTCCATGCTAAGAATATAACAGATGACAAGGTAGATGGAGTCCTTGGTCTCATGGAGTTTATATTCTGTAAGAATAGTCACATTTGAGAACTTAATCAGTGCCAGGGTCTGTGCTAGGTACTTACATATATAACCCTCTGACAACCCTGCTAGGTACAGGATAACAGCTAGTTTTATAAAGGAGGAAATTGAGATTCAGTGAGGTTGAAATTGCAACCTCAGCTTTCCCAGTGGAGCACTGATGTGAAGTACATGGAGCAAACCTAGCCACCTTGCTGCTTTCCGGCATCTGCCGAAAACTAACACAAACCCTCCACTGGAAAGATGAGTAACGGAAAAGAATAATTTACAGTAAAAAATTCAAACAACAATAAACAAAAAATGTTCACTTTCAAAGAAATAAAATGTAAATAATGAGAGATCCTTATCACCTATCAAAGTAAAGCATGTGTTTGATGTAATATTAACTGTATGAGTGAAGTGGTCTCAAGTTCTGCTATTAGCATATTTTTTTTGCATACCCATTCTGGAAAACAGTATTTATCAAGAGTCTTAAATATTTATACCTTTTAACCATTTAATTACTTTCAAGGTATCTATCCTAAATAGCCAAAGACTCAGATCATATTATTTCCAAAATGTTTATAACATTGTTTGTATTGGGAAAACTTAAAAATAAAGGCCAATCTAAGTGACATAATGTTCTACTACCATTAAAAAGTATTATTTTGTAATTCATTTAGTGATGTGGAAAGTGTTTTCAATAAATATTAAATTTGAAAAAACAAAATAAAACTTTGTATATAATATCACAATTCTATAAAAGACAGGTATATGTATACATGGGCAGATGTATTAATTCAGAATAGACTCATAAACTGGAAAAAATAAAAATATTGAGAGTGGTTATTTTTAGGTAATTATGTGGAGGTCATCTCTATTTGTAACTTCATATATTTTCCAAATTCTCTAAAATGGACCTCTGTTACAGTTATGATTTTTTTTTTTAAAGAAAAATATTTCTGTTCTTTTTTTACCTTTGTTTGACTCCTACATCTGGAATAGAAATTAAGGTAGGATAGAGGTTGTCAAGAGGTGATTCCAATCCAGTTTTCAAGACTGTTCTTAAAGAACTGAAAATGCATTTCTTTTCATAAATAAGCAATCATAAAAACAAGCACATTATTTCTGTGATTTATTTCATATCTTAAGGTTAATATGAGATACCAGATTTACATAATTTTATGTTTGAGGTATAGTCAGTCATTTTGCTTGAGAACACACAGATACATAACAGAAGTATTTTATTTCTTTACAGGTTTTACAGCTGCCTACAACATGCTTTGGAAAAAGAAACTGTTTCTACAACCTCACATCCTAAAGAGAAAGTTAACTCATCATATATTCGTAAAAAAAAAAGGAACCCAGAAAAAGCACATGGCAAACGTGTTACTGAAGAAAATGATAAAGAACTTGAAAATAATGACCATGATGATCCAGGAATCAGTGTTACTATCTTCCCTGAAGATTACTGAGATTTGGTTCTGAAATGTCCTGGTAGAATGATGTTTCTAATAGATATTATAAAGCTGCTCTTAATAAGAGTTTGTTGAGTGTATCAGACTTTCAGAAAAGCAAGATTTAACTTTTCTCTATATTTTAGAGAAACTCTTAACTTTTAAAAACAACTGTGTTTAATATTTACTCTTATATACTATCTTTTTTAATCACATAGTCATTGCAAAAATAAAATTATGATTTTTAATGCCTCTAAGTTTCAGTGTCTACTTCAAAACAGAACTATAATACCCTTTCAAGGGAACCTTAACATTAGGAATATTTGAGTAAAAATCGTAACAACATTTTTCTTAGTTTTCACTTTGAAATCAACAGCTTTCAAGAGGATCACTTTGCTGCTTACTTTCCTGGAGTCCAAGGACAGGATTTTTCCTCTCTTTAGACTCTGTGAATAAAACAACTAATATCTTTTTTGTTCAGGACAAAATACTTACACCTTCTTTCCCCATTATTTCTCATAACCCAGAGCTTGCCACTGGCACAGCCTCTGTTGAACAGGTGGGCATAGTTTTTCACTATACTTGGTCAGAAATGATAATGTAAGACACAGGAATCTCAATAAATAAATGTGCTGTGATAAACTGCAAAGAATAGAAGCCTTGGTTTGAGTCTGACTGTGACAGAAGTTGGAGTTCCTTAAGCAGATCAATTTCCAAGGGCTTCCATTTCCTCTTCTGCATAATAGTAATTCCAATCGCTTCCATATTTACACCAAAGGAGTGCTGACATCTAAGTTAAATAAAAATGTGAAAGCACTTAATAGACCATTTTGCATATATATTACTATTTATTTTGCTATTTATTTTCACTATAAATTGAAGACATTTCACAATGTATTTTCAGAATATCAAATCATAAAAAATATATGTTTAAAAAGAAATTACTAGTTAGTCATAGAGCTAATAAATTGAAAGACAAAAACACCAGAACATCAAATAAAAATTATATGAGGTAGTCAACACTAAGTTGTGGTTTTGGCGTTTCCTAATATTTTAATTATTTATCTCAGTCTTTATACAAATTATTTTTAGATTTGCATCACAGATGCTTTCCTTCTGACAAATACCATTTTATACTCTCATTTTAAAGTTGATCAACTTGATAACTATCTGCTATCATCTAAAATTTATCAGGGATGGGATCTGGGAAGCTCCAAAGTTACTGTGAGATTTTTCTTTATTCCTCTTCTATTTTTTAAAAAGTTATTATTCTTTCTTAAATTTTACTGAAGTATAGTTGATTTACAATGTTGTGTTAATTTCTGCTGTATTCATCCTAAATGTAACGGTTTGCCTCTGTTAATCCTAAACTCCCAGTCCTTCCCTCCCCCACTCCTCTCTCCCTTTGCAACCACAAGTCTGTTCTTACGTCTATGAGTCTATTTCTGTTGCATAGATAGTTCATTTGTGTCATAATCTAGATTCCACATATAAGTGATATCACATGGTATTTGTCTTTTTTACCTCACTTAGAATGAAAATCTCTATGTCCATCTCTGTTGCTGCAAATGGTATTTCATTCATTATGGCTGAGTAATACTCCATTGTCTATGTGTACCAAACCAAATCTTTATCCATTTGTCTGTCAGTGGACATTTAGGTTGTTTCCATGTCTTGGCTATTGTAAATAGTGCTGTCACGGACATAGGGATGCCTGTATCTTTTCAAGTTATAGTTTTGTCTGGATACAGTCGTGTCCAACTCTGCGACCCCATGAACCGCAGCACACCAGGCCTCCCTGTCCATCATCGACTCCCGGAGTTTACCCAAACCCATGTCTATCGAGTCAATGATGCCATCCAGCCATCTCGTCCTCTGTCGTCCCCTTCTCCTCCTGCCCTCAGTCTTTCCCAGCATCAGGGTCTTTTCCAATGAGTCACCTCTTCGCATCAGGTGGCCGAAGTATTGGAGTTTCAGCTTCAACATCAGTCCTTCCAATGAACATCCAGGACTGATCTCCTTTAGGATGGACTGGTTGGATCTCCTTGCAGTCCAAGGGACTCTCAAGAGTCTTCTTCAACACTACAGTTCAAAAGCATCAATTCTTCGGCGCTCAGCTTTCTTTATAGTCCAACTCTCACATCCATACACGACCACTGGAAAAACCATAGCCTTGACTAGACGGACCTGTATGCCCAGGTTTACTCCTTTTTTTCTGTCACAGCTCTGAACTCTCTCTTTGGCCTTTAAAGTAAGAGCTAATATTTCCTTTAGTCATTTTGAGTCCTCCATCTCCTTGCCTTCCTGCAGCACTTGGCCTATTAACACTCTTATCCCTGAATTTGCCCTTTCATAAGCATCCTGAATGCTTTCTTCTCAATCATTTCCCTGTTTATAATCTTTCTCAGTTCTTTTTCTCTCCAACCCTTTAACATTTTCCAACACTTCTTGTGCCTTAGAATCATGTTTAGAACCTTGGAAAAACACAAAAGACCTGAGAAAGCCCAGGGATAAGCACATTTTTTTTTTTAAAGCTCCCAAGTTGTTCTCTAGTTGGAAACCAAAGGGTAATAACATTGTGCATGTGTGCATGCTAAGTCACATCAGTTGTGTCTGACTCTTTGTGACACCATGGACTGTAGCCTGCCAGACTCTTCTGTCCATGGGATTCTCCACACAAGAATACTGGAGTAAGTTGCCATGCCTTGCTCTAGGGGATCTTCCCGACTCAGAGATCAAACTCACATCTCTTTATGTCTCTTGCATTGGGAGGTAGGTTCTTTACCATTAGCACCACCTGGGAAGCCCCAGTGATAGTGTAGGCATTCCCAAGTTTCTGTCTTTGGCCTTCATCTTGTATTCGTGTCTGCACCCCAGCTGAACTCATCCATCCCAGTAGCCTTAACTTTTGAGACAATAACTCCTGCCTCTCCTGTCCTGGTCTGTCTAATACACTCTGAATAACTACTAGGCCTCTCCAGTACAGCTATTACTTTTCAGAAGTTTTCTCTTGTCTGTCTATTTCCTGGTTCTTTGGCTAAAGAAAGCAGACTTTTGTTGTATTTTTTTGTTTGTTTGTGCCCACCTGCATTTCCAGGCTGCTGGCTTTTCTAGTGCCCAGTCTGGGATATGTGAGGTAAAGAGAAAAGCCAGGGAACTCATGACTGTGTTGTCCTTTAGGTTCTCAAATCCCTAGCTGGTCTACCTTTCCCTTGTCACTTCTCAGAGTCTTCTTAAGTTTGTTTTATATGTAGTGTCCAGAGTTTTTATTTTTTGGCTATGCTGTGTGGCTTATGGGATCTTAGTTCCCTGCCCAGGGATTGAACCCGGGGCCCCTGCAGTGAAATTGCTGAGTCCTAATCACTGGACATCCAGGGAATTCCCTGTGCAGAGTTTTTAGCTGCATTTAGTGGAAGGAATAGAAAAAAGTTTATCTACTTCACCTTTGAGAATCAGAAATCTAATGTATTTTTATAGTTAATGATGATATCACACCGTGGGGTATTCTTGAGGATAGCTTTGGAGCCCATCCAGATAGCCACAGCTCCCTCGACTTAGTACTGCCCCTTGTCTCCCAGTTTGTATGTTTTGCTGCTCTTGCTTTAGGCTGCTGCAGCCTCTTCATTCTAAAGTAAAGAAAAAAATGCCTGAAAGTCTGTTTCCTGTCCTTGACCCTCCACCCCCACCACATACATACTCCCTGTCTCATAGCCAATAATGACAAGTGCAGAGCTTCAAAAGACAATTCTGTTGCCCAGAAATGGGATAAACTTGGATGTGCAATTGCCATTTAAGCCCCCCATCAGGCTGAGGTTTGGACTTCACCTGAACCCTATCATATTTTTCCCACTCCTTTCCCCGTTTCTCCTGGGAGCTCCTGCTTAATAAATTACTTGCACTAGAATGGTGTCTTCTTCTGCATGAACCTGACCTAAGACAGATATTGGGAGTATTTTGGCTATATTTTAGAAAGTGATGGCATACGTTTACTATAAAGAGCTGATGTTTTAATGTGTTAGAAATTATATCATTGGTAGTAATTTAAACTTATACAATGCAAATAAATTTTTTATATTAGGTACAGAGTTTTAAAAATTCTTTGGGGGTAAATATCTAGCCAACAATATTTGAGGATCACTGCTATAATACATACTGTTATAAGAACTTAGAGTGAAGTAAGTCAGACAAAAGGAAATACAATATCATGATATCGCTTATGTGTGGAATCTTAAAATAAGCTACAAATGAACTTATCTACAAAACAGAAATAGAGTTACAGATGTAAAAAATAAACTTATGGTTACTGTTGGGTAAGGAGAAGAGGAATAAATCAAAGACTGGGATTGACACATACATACTACTATATATAGAATAGATAACTAATAAGGACCTACTGTGTAGCACAAGGAACTCTACTCAGTATTCTGTAATGGCCTATATGGGAAAAGAATCTAAAAAAGTTGATATGTATAGATATATGTATATCTGTATATTATATATATGTATGGATATATGTATAAATTCACTTTGCTGTACACCTGAAATGAACACAAGATTGTAAATCAGTTATATGCCAATAAAAATTTAAATGAAAATTTTAAATCCTATATTAAAAAAAAAAAGAACTTAGAGACAGGAATAATGGATTCTAGGCAAGAAAATACTACAAGTCCAATTCAAGGGGATACCATTTTGTTTAGATTTTAAAGGCCAAGAAACAAGTTCACTTGACAGGAAAAAATCCAAGAAAAATTCCTGTTGTCAGAAGGAATGTGTGTATAATTGAGACACCAAAGAACATGATATAGTCAGTGATGGTAAATATTCCATTAAAGCTGAGATACAACATGTGGTATGAAATGAGTCAAGCTGGTGGAAAAGCAACTGTGAAGGGCCTTGTGGCCCAGCATGGAGGTAGACCAGTGTCTCCAATATATTAATTAGTTAAGTCACTGTCCTTATCCTTAGGTTTAAAGCAGCTGCCCAGAGGAACGGCCACATGTACAGCTGTGTAAGTTGAACTCTGTATAAACTCCAGGAGGAAGAGTCATTCCCTATATTTGACAATGTGAATGGCACTCCTTGAAGCTGTGCAGTACACATTCTTATATACTAACACATACAGCAGTCTTGCCAGGAGGGAATTTGGGGAGAAAAAATGTACGGCTTCAGAATATCTGGAACATTTCTTCTAATTTAATGAGTAGAATATGGAAATACTTGTTAGGCAGGTAGAGAGAACGAGAAGAGAAACAAATTTTTAAAAATAATCCCTAAATACACAGGAATTGTAGGAAAAGGGTGTGTGTATGAAGAACAGCAGCCTGGGGTGGAATGACTATATGTTCTCTTGTTTAAAAATCTCTCTAAAGGGCTTGTAATCCACTGACTTTCCTTCACTTATTCAACCTGCCCCCTGAGGGAACTATATATTCTAAAGATTTGATAAACAACAGGGTCCTACTGTATTGCAGAGGGAGCTATATTCAATATCCTGGGGCAAACCATAATGGAAAAGAATGTATATATGTGTATAACTGAGTCACTTTACCATATAGCAGAAATTAACACAACATTGTCAATCAACTATATTCAATAAAAAATAAAAATAAAGATTCAGTAAACAGTATATGCATAAGACTCTGGAAGAGAGTCCACAATTGCCTCCTAACTGATTTATCTAAGGAAACAGAATTACCCTGGACCTTTTAGATTAGTAGAGAAGAGAGGCCAGGTGTTGCCCTGCACCCGAGAAGACACTGAATCCCACTCACTCCTTGCCATGCCGTGGTAAGTAACTTCAGTCACGTCCAACTCTTAGTGACCCTAAGAACTGTAGCCCACCAGGTTCCTCTGTCCATGGGATTCTCCAGGCAAGAATACTGGAGTGGGTTGCCATGCTCTCCTCTAGGGGATCTTTCCAACCCAGGGTTGAACCCACAGCTCTTATGTCTCCTGCATTGGCAGGTGGGTTCTTTACCACTAGTGCCACGAGGAAGCCCCACTCACTCCTTAGCATCCGTTAATATATTATTTTACTTATATATTCAATCCACATGCCTGATCAACAAGATTAATAACCACAGCAGGGAAATTTAGTAATAATTTAATATATAAGGTAAGCCATTGAGAATTATGTTGTAGTTTGTTTTTATTGTCGTTGATCCACCCAAAATGAAAGGAAATATTTTCTCAGGATGGAGGCAGGCATCTATTCCTCTGGATTCTCCATTTGTTTAATATTGTTAACTACCTTTGTGCTCGAAAAGAGAGGGGAAAGAAAGTTGTCAATTTTATTGAGAAATAGAAGGGGAAATTAAAAAACATGGTTTTGTTTTTAAAAATTTGGGTCAGACACCGTAAACTAGTGACTGAGTTACAGCCAAGCAGATGTGTTTTGTTTGGCCCACACAAAGGATATTTTTCCTAATTGAGACAATATTTTAAAATATATGACTTATTAAAAGTACATCTCTAATTTTTCTTTAAAAATTGGGAGATCTGGCTACACTGGGCCAGTGACAACACTTGGCACAGTCCAGTACTGGGCTCTCCCTTTTGGACACGCTCGTTTCCCTAGCACCACAGCTGCAGCGCCCCCTGCTGGCTCCCTGGCTCACCTGCTGCAATCGTTCACACTTCGAGGCTTGGTTCTTGTGGGCACCGGGGTTGGCAACCCTTGGTTAGAAATTGCGGGGAGTTAAACCATGATCTTAGTATATTATACATAAGAGATTAGAGCAGGACAGGTTACTTAATTTTCGGGAGATAATACAAAATGGACATGTGGGGTCCCTTGTCAAAATGTTTTAAGAATTACAAAATGGCAACAACAGAGCGTTAAGGTTAGCGCAGGGCGCTTCTGAGCACGCAGACCTGTGGAGCTACACATGAGGTTAAACCAGTCCTGGAACGGGGGCCTGGTGCGTCAAGAGCTGACGAGGGGAATGGGTGCGGGGTGTCTAACCCTCCTCCCCCACTAGAAAAGGGGCAGAGTGGTGCCCGGACCTGGAGCACCTCTCAGGCGGTGGGACCATGGGTGGCTGTTTGGGAGCCTCCAAGACCTGAGCACTCATCACTGATGTTCTGGAAGCTAAGGCAAAGGTCTCAATGGCTAAACTGAAACCGAGAGAAATAAAGACTTCTTCAGAGCTACCTGATTTCACATGAGAGCAAAACCAGTGATGAGCATCATGTTTTGAAAACAAAGGCTTTCCCCATCTGAACAGGAGTTGTGCAAGTTCCTGTGTTAAGTGCTGAGCAATCCTGAAACATAGTTGCTGTCATCCTTCTGTGGGTGGCCCTCACACAGGCTTTAATTTGGCTAGAGGAAGGGGAGTAAATCTAGCTCTACCACAGAGATTTATAACAAGGAATATTTTGGGGTTAGGGCTTTCAACTTTTAAAAATGGGCTTTGACCCTCAAGCCTCTCCTTTTCCTGCTCTATTGTGCTGCTCTCAACATGCAGACCTCTCTTATTGCAAAAGAATTTTAATACCTACAGATGCTTATGTTCAATGTCCTGGATTTTTATGTATTTGTTTTTTGCTAGGCATTTATTTCTCAGTCCTTTTTCTTTTTGCCTCTAAAATGGTTCAATTTAAACTTTAATTTTAACCCATCGCATATGTTACTGTTTATTTATTTAAATACATTTTATTTTTTTTAGAGTAGTTTTAGGTTAACAGAAAAATTTTAAAAAAAGTACAGAGAGATCTCATATATGTCTGTCCAATTCCCCCTTCCCTGGCACAGTTTCCCACTTAAATTATTGTGTTGCTTTAGTTACAATTGAGGAGCCAATTTTTAAACAGCATTATTAACTAAAGTCTGTATTTCATGCTTCTCCTCATCTCTATATTCTCCTTAAGAAACTGCTATTAGTCATGTACATTGGATCTACTTTATCTATTTTCCATCTCTCTCACCCTTTTCATCTCCCTCCTCCCCCACCTCATCTCTTTATGTGCTTCATTCTGTGTCATGTATTCAGGTTATCTTTCAGTAAATTCATTCCTTCTTCAGCTGTGTCTAATTTACAGTCTAGCTAGCCCCACTAAGTTTTATATTTTAAAGACTATATAATTTATTTATTTATTTTTATTTTTATTATTTCTGGGATGTTCTCTTTGGTTCATTTTCAAATCAGCAGCAGATTATTTAAATACTCTAGTAATTTCTTTCTCTTCCCATATACATTTTTCCAGATATTTCTGTCAAAACTATTCACACAGCTGAATATCATAGAAATGGCCTACTTTCTCTAGCTATTCCAAGGATAACTGAAAAGAGTCCTTCCTCCAAATGCAAGAGGAAAAGTGAAATCTTTGCCAGTGACCAAATTGTTTGCTTGGCATTCATATATGTATACGACAATTGCACGATGGTTTTATTATTTATTTACTTCGAAAACATTGAGTGCCTACTCTGTGTCAGTCACATAAAGACAAAACAAAGTCCCTCTCCTCACAGAGTTTTCCTTCCAGTAACACTATTTAAAGACTTTGTGTTATGGTCACTGTTATATGGTTGCTAGGTTCTTCTGTGCTCTTTAATTTCTACCTGTCAGTCAAGGCCCAGCTCAAGTGTTGCCTCTTCTGAGAAGCTTTCTAGATAGCCCATACCAGAATTAACTCCTTCCGTCTCTGTTTTCCCATAGCTATACTACATCGTAATGCTGTACATTACATAGCACTTGTTTTCATCTCTTTAATCATACATACCAAAGAGCAACTTTTCTTTACTTACCTTTTAAAAAATTTTTTTATTGGAGAATAGTTGATTTACAATGTTGTGTTAGTTTAGGGGGAAAGCAAAGTGAATCAGTTATAAATATACATATATCCACTCTTCTTTATGTACTTTTCCCATATAGGTTCTTACAGAGTATAGAGTAGAGTTCTCCATGCTATACAGTAGGTCCTTGCATATGTGCGTGCTAAGTTGCTTCAGTCCTGTCCGACTCTCTGGACCCTATGGACTATAGCCCTCCAGGCTCCTCTGTCCATGAGATTCTCCAGGCAAGAACACTGGAGTGAGTTGCCATGCCCTCCTCCAGGGAACCTTCCCGACCCAAGATCTTTACTGGTTACCTAGTGCATATATGTCAATCCCAGTCTCCCAATTTACCCTTCTTACTCCTTTTCCCCCTGGTAACCATAGTTTGATTTCTACATCTGTGACTTCATTTCTCTTTTGTAAATAAGTTTATTTGTACCATTTCTTTTAGGTTCCACATATAAGTGATATCACATGACATTTGTCTTTCTGTGTCTGACCTACTTCACTCAGTATGACAATCTCTAAATCCATCTATTTTTATGCAAATGGCATTATTTTTTTCTTTTTATGGCTAATATTCCATTGTATAGTGTTACTATATCTTCTAAAGAAAGTGGGAGGGAAGCTTGACATGTATTAATCACACACATACATATCCACCACCATCTCCCTACTGAACTTTGACTGCTTGAAGGAGAAAGTTATATTTCCCTTATTTTTGTATCTCCAATGCCTTGCCCATTGTTCAGTTCAGTTCAGTCGCTCAGTTGTGTCTGACTTTTTGTGACCCTATGGACTGGAGTATGCCAGGCTTCTCTGTTCACAGAGCTTGCTCAAACTCATGTCCATCAAGTTGGTGATGCCACCCAACCATCTCATCCTCTGTCGTTCCGTTCTCCTGCCTTCAGTCTTTTCCAGCATCAGGGTCTTTTCCAATGAGTCAGTTCTTCACATCAGGAGCCAAAGTATTGGAGCTTCAGCTTCAGCATCAGTCCTTCTAGTGAATATTCAGGACTGATTTCCTTTAGGATTGATTGGTTGGATCTCCTTGCAGTCCAAGGGACTCTTAAGAGTCTTCTCCAACACCATAGTTCAATAGCATCAATTTTTTGGTGCTCAGCTTTCTTTATGGTCCAACTGTCACATTCATACATGACTACTGGAAAAACCATAGCTTTGACAAGATGGACCTTTGTCAGAAAAGTAAGGTCTTTGCTTTTTAATATGCTGTCTAGGTTGGTCATAGTTTTTCTTCCAAGGAGCAAGCATCTTCTAATTTCATGGCTGCAGTCACAATCTGCAGTGACTTTGGAACCCAAGAAAATAAACTCTGTCACTGTTTCTGTTGTTTCCCCATCTATTTGCCATGAAGGGATGGGACTGGATGCCATGATCTTAGTTTCTTGAATGTTGAGTTTTAAGCCAGCTTTTTCACTCTCCTCTTTCACTTTCGTCAAGTGGCTCTTTGCTTTCTGCCATAACGGTGGTGTCATCTGCATATCTGAAGTTATTGATATTTCCCCTGGCAATCTTGATTCCAGCTTATGCTTCATCCAGCTCGGCATTTCACATGATGTAGTCTGCATATAAGTTAAATAAGCAAGGTAACAATATACAGCCTTGACAAAACGTGGTCCACTGGAGAAAGGAATGGCAAACCACTTCAGTATTCTTGCGTTGAGAACGCCATGAACAGTATGAAAAGGCAGAAAGATAGGACACTGAAAGATGAACGCCCCAGGTTGTAGGTGCCCAGTATGCTACTGGAGAACAGTGGAGAAGTAACTCCAGAAAGAATGAAGAGATGGAGCCAAAGCAAAAACAACACCCAGTTGTGGATGTGACTGGTGATGGAAGTAAAGTCCAATGCTGTAAAGAACAATATTGCATAGGAACCTGGAATGTTAGGTCCATGAATCAAGGTGAATTGGAAGTGGTCAAACAGAAGATGGCAAGAGTGAACATGTACATTTTAGGAGTCAGTTAACTAAAATGGACCAGAATGGGTGAATTTAACTCAGATGACCATTATATGTACTACTGTGGGTAAGAATCCCTTAAAAGAAATGGAGTATTCCTCATACTCAACAAAAGAGTACAAAATGCAGTACTTGGGTGGAATCTCAAAAATGACGGAATGACCTCTGTTCATTTCCAAGGCAAACCATTCCATATCACAGTAATCCAAGTCTATGCCCCAAACACTAATGCCCATTGTTGGTTTCTAACAAGTATTTCCCAACTGTTTTAATATAGTTTGGTTCCTTTAATTGATGTATAATTGACATAGAACATTACATTAGTTTCAAGTGTACAACATGATGATTATATATTTGTATATGTTGTGAAATGATCACAATAAGTCTAGTTAACATACATCACCATATATAGTTACAAAAATTTTTTTGTTGTGATAACTTTTAAGATTTACTGTCTTAGGAACTTTCTTTCTTTTTAAAAATATATGTATTTTTGGCTATGCTGGGTCTTTATTGCTGTACAGGCTTTTCTCTAGTTACAGCAAGCTGGAGCTACTCTCCAAGATGCATTGTGCAGGCTTCTCATTATGGTGACTTCTCACTGCAGAGCACAGGCTCAATGGTTGTGGCACATGGGCTCAGTTGCTCCGTGGCATGTGGGATCTTCCCAAATCAGGGATTGAACCAGTGTCACCTGCATTGGCAGGTGGATTCTTTACCACTGAGCCACCAGGGAAGTCCCAGCAACTTTCAAATATGCACTACAGTATTGCTAACTATAGTCACCATAATGTATATTACATCCCATGACTTATTTATTTTATAATTGGAAGTTTGTATCCTCTAATCTCCTTCACCTATTTCCTTAACCCCCCTTACCTTCCACCTCTAGCAACCACCAATCTGTTTTCTGTATCTATGAGCTTGATTTGAGAGATTTTGTTTTTGCTTTTAGATTTCTCATATGAGTGAAAGTGAAATTCGCTCAGTCATATCTGATTCTTTGCAATCCCATGGACTGTAGCCCGCCAGGCTCCTCTGTCCATAGAATTCTCTAGGCCAGAATACTGGAGTGGGTAGCCATTCCTTTCTCCAGGGGACCTGGCCAATCCAGGAATCAAAGCCAGGTCTCCCACATTCCAGGAGGATTCTTTATCATCTGAGCCACCAGGGAAGCCCACGTAAAAGTGAGCTCATACAACATTTGTCTTTCTCTGACTTATTTCATAGCATAATGTCCTGAAATTCCATCAACATTGTTGCAAATGGCAAGATTTTGTTCTTCTTTATGGCTGAGTAATATTCCTGTGTGTGTGTGTGTGCACGTGTGTGTGTGAGACATTCTCAGTCAAAGAGATCTGATTCCCTGGCATTTAGAAACTACATTCTGAACCCTGCATGTGTTCATCACAGAAAGTTGCTATTTTTTTTTAATAATTATGAAATGACTCATCAGTGTATAATAATCACTAAGTGATCATTATTCAAAGGTTGGATCTAGCAGTTTACCCCATCCATGAGATGTGTTGACAGAAATGACATCTAAAACTGTCTGCTAAGTTCATTTCTCTGTGATGTAGCAGCAGGAATGTTCATATTGATATGTGGAAATGCTGTCTCATTAAATTCCTTTGTTCTTTGGCTTTTCATGATTTAATATATACCCCTACCTATTTTGAGGAACATGGTATGATTTAAATAAGCTGCTCCTCACTCCTTGGAGAAAAGCACTATGCAGAGATCGAGAAATTTTAGCTAATTTCATTTTACTTAACAATTGCCAATGATTTATTCAAGCCTCCTGTTAATCTTGCAGCTAATTTGTACTGATGCTTTGAAATGAGGCAAGAGCAAATTAGTAAGTCACATGAAGTAGCCAGTGTTCCCACAGCAACAGGCATATTGTCAAACTGAAGTTTAATCCATTAGTTCTGTAAAGGAGAGGCTAAAGGGAAAAAGAAACAGAATGCCCAAGCACACTGTCTAGATCTTTCACAAGTCGCCACCAGGTGGCAGAGTGCCACACACAGTGGAGCTAAGCAGAGCAGTTGGAGCATCATTTAAAACTGAAGTGCTAAGTGTGGGTTTTGCTCTGCTTGATTTTCTTTATAAAACCAATCGAGAATATTTTGGTGTTTCTGCTTTTAAGAAACAATGGTACTAAGAAAAATAACTCTGCCATTTACTCTTCTAAAACATAAAATCACATAATGTCAAATGATATTTTCACTATATGGTATTTTAAGAACAGAAGCTAAATATCCAGAGGGTTTCCCTGGCAGTTCAGATCGTAAAGAATATGCTTGCCAATGCAGGAGACCTAGGTTCTATCCCTGGGTCTGGAAGATTCCCTGGAGAAGGAAATGGCAACCTACCCTAGTATTCTTGGCTGGGGAATCCCATGGACAGAGGGGCCTGGCAGGCTATAGTCCATGGGATTGCAAAAGAGTCGGACGTGACTTAGGGATTAAACAACAACAACAAATATCCAGAAGCTTTCACCTTTGTTGCTCCAGTATGCTATTACAATTATATTATGTCTAAGGCACAAAATGAAAGAAATACTGGGAACAAGCTATATTTCAAATTTTTATCTGCTTGAATCTAAAATCTATATAGAATTGTAAGATCATCTTCATATCTTTAAATATTTTTCACGCATATAAGTAATGTATATGTGTAAAGAATTCATGCTTCCCAGGTGGATCAGATGGTAAAGAATATGCCTGCAATGCAGGAGACCTGGGTTTGATCCCCGGGTCAGAAAGATCTACTGCAGAAGGAAACGGCCACCCACTCCAGTAGTTCTGCCTAGGAAATCCATAATAAACATTTTTTTCTTTTTACAAATTCAAAAGATAAATCTATATATTTATATGTGTATAAGCTCCAAAGAAAACTGCTGTCTCTCTGTGTATCTGTATTCTATATACAGGTATCCTAGAAAAAAATGTGGGTAATTATAATGAAATTTAGCAGGATTATAGATTTCCATGTCAAATTTTTTTCTTTTGTGTTTTTAATGTTACTATTCCTCATGAAATCCTGTATATTCTTTATATTAAATATAATATTCAATACTTGGCAACAAGTAGCTGCCAAATTTACCCACTCCAGTATTCTTGCCTAGGAAATCCCATAGACAGAGGAGCCTGGTGGGCTACATTCCATGGGATTGCAAAAGAGTTGGACATAACTTAGCAACTAAACAGCAGCATCAGTTACCAAATATAAATATCTACATTCAATCACCAAGTCTATAAATAATCCATTGCTGCTGATTTAAAACAATCATTCTAAGATTGATGTTCACTGATTCCTGATGACAACATATTCTAGATTTTTTCAGGCACTGACAGAGTTTTTTGATCTCTTGATTTTGAGGGACTTTTGTGACACTGACTTTTCTTCCTGAATGTATAGGTAAAATGTAAAAGGTACACTTTCAATTTAGAGCATAGTGCTGAAGATTCCAAAATTCATCTGAGTATTTAGGACTACAGTTGTGGGTGGTGTGGTTGTGAAGCCCAGTAAGAAAGCATGTCCTTA
The DNA here is from genome assembly GCF_054371585.1 of Giraffa tippelskirchi. Lineage (NCBI taxonomy): Eukaryota > Metazoa > Chordata > Mammalia > Artiodactyla > Giraffidae > Giraffa > Giraffa tippelskirchi. Next base: position 146,082,471 of record NC_137279.1, on the reverse strand, counting down.
AAGTTCATCAAATGCTGACAAATCCTCAGTGATTTGTTTCCTTCTCACTGTTGTGTGCTAGATGCAGTCGTGATATCACCTGGTTTGTCCTTGTAATCTCTAATTTACACTTTGCATTTGAAAAACAAAGGATCATCTTTCTTCAATATTACATTTGTATTTTCACTTACAAACTTCTGGAGGTACTTGGCACGTTTCCTCGGTGAACTTACGTTTTTGCTTTCTTGCCTGAATCTCCTTTTTGGATCCTAAACTTAACTGTTTCCCCAGATTTCTCTATACTGCACTCTAAGCAAGTCAGACCTCGCAACGAGAAAATACCGTTTGTGGGGAGATTCTTTTACTCAAGAAATGAAGCACAATTTCCTTAAAGGAGTTACTTTTCATCAACCATTTCTATAGTCACTATGTTTTTCTGTCTTTCTATGTTTTTTAAAAAAGCTACACAAGATGCTTTAACTCTTGGTTGATCAGTCACTGGACTGCTGCGCTGTTGACACTGAGCGGTCTAAATATAGAAATGAGCATATAGCTTGCATCAGTTCCAGTATCATGCCTTGTTTCTATGGAAAATACACGATTCAATTTAATTACATAATCTGCTGTTCTCTAAGACAAGGCTTCCAACAGGGCCAAACAATTCTGAAGCGGGTTCCTCTTTTTTTTTTTTAAAGAGAGCTAATCAGAAGGGATTTGTGATATTGAAATCACTAAGAGGCAATTATGAATGATTTTGTGCAATTCAGAAATGAAAAATTCCTCCCTAAAGCCCCAAATCTTTGAGTCTATTTTGGTTTAAAATAATAGAAGTTTGTTGCTTCACTGATCTTTCACGCTAGTGTTGTGCATGGATTTCTCAAATACTGAAAACGAAAATATATTCCTACAAAGAAAAATGAATAAAGAATGATGAATGGACCAAAGCGACAATAAGAAATGACACCTAATATACTTCTGGAAGCAGAAATTTCCACAGTGATGAAAGATGAAAGAATTTATTCCATGAAAATAAAATTAATAATGCTGGTCAACACTGAGATCTTTTTCATTGTTTCTTTACAACCAGAGAAGAAAAACATTTTCCAGAAAACTTTCCATAGTCTGTTGACATGAACAGCAATTTTTGCTATTACAGTAGAAACTAGTAATTACATTTTTAAAAATGATGCTCTGGTAATTATGTATTTTAAGTATGAATCTTGATGTTTAATTAGGTCATATGACTGTAATATCAGCTTGCATTAGCAGCAGATTATCAAATCCTAGCAATTCAACCCACAAAGACAAGAAGAAAAGGCGGCTATAATTGTGAGATTTAAATAGAATAAGCCATAATGCAGTACAATATTCTTTAAATATTTTAATGTTTACTGATGTTATTGAGTAATGAAGTTTATCATTAAGGCATATTCTTCTTAGATAATTATTCCAGCAGCAATAAGCACATAGGAAGAAGCATGGTGTTTTCAGGAAATCTCTCAAATTAAGCTCAGAACAAAATTCAAAACATATATTTGAAAGTGGTCTTGTGTATTTCTAATGTGCAAAATGTGTGTAATACTAATTTATTCTGAAATTAATGACGTGCTTGGTTGTTTAGGTAAGTAATTTTGATTTTTTAATCTGTATCATAAATCTGTATTTTACTAGCTCTTTCACTTTCTTTCTAATGTTCATTGATAAATTAGGCAGTGCAAATGAAATCTCTTATTTCAACATAAGTATCTATCATTTACAATCAATATGTTTTAAAAAGTTTAAAGATATGCCTATGTTTTATATTTCATTTCATTTTGCATTTACTTATTTATCACAAGTGCAGGTTTTTTGTCAATTTTTGTTTTAATCCCTCCTTGCTTCTCTAAATTACACTGAACTTCACTAGTTTTATTTATTGCCACAAACATAGGAAAGTCATAATAGAGTTTAATTATTCATTATCGAACAAATGCAACCCTCTTTCAGTACTGTTTTTCTAACGTAAAGAAGTCCCTTTACAACGCGTGTGTCGCACTTTTTTCCTACCTTGTGGGAACTTTATTCCTTAATATTGTGTTTTCCCCCTAAATTTGCTCTTTAAGATATAAAAATTAACTGTTAAATGGCTACAAGATTCATTCATGTAGGTTTAATGATACAAATGTGTTTAAATACTTAAAAATTATAAAGTTTCATTATAATGTCTAATGATTTACACAGCTAAAACAGCTTGAGTACTTTCCCATTTAGTCCATATAAGCTAGGATTTCCTCTACAGAGGTAACTATACCACTCAAGAAGCCTGCCTTGAAATTGTTCTATACACTCTCCTTGACAATGTTACAAGAATTTTTATTAAAAATTTCTTTATTTTTTTCTCTTCATAGCTACATCTGCTATAACTCATAGGTATAAACATATATTTTGTAGTGAGAAAAACGTCACTTCTGAATGACTAAAATCTATTGTTCCTTGAGGGATCTGAGGATTAGCTATTCCTATATTTAATACGCAAAAGAAAAGAGATTGTCTTTATAGTATGCTTTATGTCTTTGTGTTGGCTAAAGCGGCTTATTGTATTACAGTGATAAGATGTATGTGCTACCATATCTGTATATATAAATAAAATTGGTGCTTATGATTTACCCTAAGGAATCTATTTCCTAGCACTAGGGGTCATTTTAGCTTGTAATATTCTAAAATGTTTAGTTTTAATAAAATAGAAGTTTAGGAATATGACATTTCCTAAAAAAGTGCTGTCCTTGAAAAACATTTCCCTGGGCTCAGATCCCTAATTTTTCCCCTAGTTGGACTGTGAATGGATTTTGTTACTTTATCTAACTTTAGAACTGTAAAACAAAAATATGGTCTGAGCTTCTTATCTAAAGTTCATTTTTGCTAATTCTGCTAAAATGTTTTGGCTACTTTTGAAAGCATTATGCCTCATCTCATGTTTTTGCCTGTGCTCACTGCTTCATATTGTGTCAGCTTTGGGGCTTGCTTGGCCTTTTTCTTCAAGCTTTTACATTCTGACACTTCTGAGCCACAGTAAAAGTCTTATTGATTTTTTGCTAATCTTCAAATGTTTTCAAGTGTAGCAAATGTATTCATTAGAATGAAGATTTCCTTTCCAAAACAAAATGAACACCTCTCACTACAATATCTCAGATTTCCTAGTCTTAAAAGTTTTAAAATTTCAAGCTCCTTTCTAAAGTACTTTTTTTCCCACTCTGGGACTTATCAATCCCTTATTTCTTTTAGAAAATTCATTTTAAGGCCGTGGTGCTGGGTGTGAGAGATGATATAAAAAAATTTTTTTTCAGAGTAGCATTATGTATTTTAGAATGTGCTACAGATTATGTAATATAAATTATGATTCTGTTTATATTGAATGGAGTGGGTAATTGCAAGCTATAAATCATTTTTGGGTATCCAAAAATTTTAGCCTTCTTACTCTAGTTACACACATAAATAAAGATAGTTGTATTTGTTTTTCTAAACCTAATTTTTTAGATCTGCTTAAAATCTATTGTTCTTTAGAAAGCATAGTATATTATGTTTAACATTTTCCACTTAAAATCAAAGTATTTCCTTTGATTCAAAAACTAGATATATTTTTTATACCTAGTATTTGCTAGACATGTGGAAAATACCAAAAGAAAGTTATTTTTTTTTACTAAAATAAATAAATAATTTTAAAATGCTTATGTTTACATTGACTCAAACAGTAGGGAGTTCCACTTTTTCTAACTTAGAATTAAAATTATGACCTGATTTTCCAGGCATGTCAATTGCCTTTTGTACAGCTGCAAAGGCCTGTATTGTGCCCACAGAATTCTTCTGCTGGTTGCCTACCACCTGAAAAGAGAAATGAAAAAACAATAGTGTGTTTTGGTTCTGTTACTAATTGTCTATTGTGTCTTGGATAACTGGTCTTAATTTGGGGAACAAAAGAGAAAGAAGTATATTTTCAATTGATGGTATTTTAATCATCTTATATCATAGGAACAAAAGGGTTCCAAACTACAATGAAATTTTGCTACAAAGATAGTGGAAAGTGAAGAAACATGCAGAAACAATATTATTGCTCACACGATAGGCTTAAAGTTGCATGTTGATGTTAAGCATATCCTATTACAAAAATCACTGGTGTTTGTATTATATGAGGCTAACATGCCATATTTTACTAAAAACAGATAATTTAAAGCCACTTTAAAGAATGATATTGAAAAAATAAGATATAATGCAAAAGGTGTAGTGGTGGGAATAAGGATATTCAAGTCTCAATTTAATCTGTCACTTAGTAGCCTGTGACCTTTAAGAAGTTTCTGCCTTTTCCCAGCCTGTGTCTCCTTATTTGCATAATAATTAGGCTGAATAGGGTGAACTCCACTATCTTTTTGCCATTGTGCACACATTTATGAATGTAAAAGGTTAATGAAATGATTGCCACATATATATCCATTCTAATGTACAAATTCAAAAATAAAAGTGTAGAAGGTGACCATATATCACTATATTTCCATGAGCAAAAACTTTTCTGAGCCAAATCCATCAACATTGCAACACCAATGAAAAAGCCCATGGAGTATTTAACAGTGTTTTTTTTTATGAAATCAAATTCTCCAAAAGGTCAAAATCCTTTCTAAAACAAAGATACTCGAGGACATTCACTCAAACTTATTTGAGAGTATTGTAGATAAATGTATACAAAATAATTGACAACTCTTCTTCCTCCCTTTTTCTTTGAAGACCTATAACTTGGACCATATTGAAACATGTGACATGGCATAAGATATCACCATTAAAAAAATATTTCCAATATATATTAGTTGCTATTCTAGCATGGCAGCAATGGGATTTGATGTCACGTAAATGGTAGCCCACAAGAGAAACACATTACAAAAGCAACTCCTTTCCACCCTCCTCCCCTCCCCCTGAAATAATAACAATTTGCTAAATTGTTGGGAAGTTGTTATAATTCCTTTTCCAAATTATTACTCGCCCTTTAGATTAGAAATGAGGCCAGGGTTAGCAATCAGCTATAAATGGTAGGATTTTTCAAGTAAGAAGCACTTGTCTGATTGTGAAGTGGAGGCCATTACTGCCTTGATTGGGCCTTTTTTTTTTTTTTAGCTTGCTTGATTTGTGGTTGAGAGTGCGTATTCACTCCTGTACTGTGAGCAATCAGAGCCTCCCCTCTCTCATTTTTGCTCGGTGATTTAGGGTCCACTACTTTGGCACAGCTGCCACCTTTTAGCCTCCATCATGCAGAATATCTCCTTTAAAAAAAAAAAGAGTGGGGGATGGGAGCAGGTAACTCGTGTACATTTGGCTTCTTAATGTGCCTATTTTACATTTTCAGAGAGAACTTTTCACTCGAAATAACAACAATGTTGGAACTTGGCATTCTACACCTAATAAATAAGTTTGGACAGAGACTTGAAACTTGTTAGAGCACATTTTCCATTTCTTTATTTATCCCACTGGGAGTGGGGGGATGGGGGAAATAGGTATGGGGTACAATGCTGATACTAAGGCATCTGAAGGCATGTGTGGCTTGTGTACTAGCATATTCTTTGTTCTCTGGGGAAATGATATAGAAACAAGGGCTTTTTCTTTGCTTTGGGGCGTGGGGGAGCATTTCATAACTTTTTCACCGGACTTAAGGTCTATAGGAAGAAGGTATTAACAACTCTTAAAAGTGGAGTCCTATTGTCAGGTTTAAAAATTATTTAATACCTCTTCTAATTTAACACAGTCTATTCCTGCTGTTGACAGTGAAGGATTATTTTTGCCAGGAGTTAAAAAGTTCAGCACATCTCATTGCTTGGAACTCGTTAGAGACTCCCTAGAAGAAACTGGAGTTTCAAAGTTAGAATTAGCTGATTATCACGGGCAACTTCCGGGATCTTGTCAATCACAGGCAAATAATAATGCATGTGAACAAACTAGTTCTGCTCCTGTTTCTCCAAACCAAAATGCCCAGAAAACTTCCATGAAATAAATACCGTACTTTTATCTTTCTAAATACACTTAGTCAGGATCATAACAAACCTGTAATATAAAGTGAGGCTCCCAAAATTAAGAATACCATCTGGTAAATACTAATCTCCCTTAGGATTTGGGTCAGAACTCATAAGAAATCTTTTTTTTCCTCCAGTTCTATTGAGATATAATTTATCAGTCATAAAACTTGCATATTTTAATATTCAATTAAATGAATTTTAGTATATTTATAGTTGTACACCTATCATTACCATCTAATTTTAGGATATTTCCACAATCCTGAAAAGAAACGTACCCACTGACAATCCCTCTTATTCCTACTCCCAGCCTAATGCGACCAGTCATCTACTTTTCTGTCCCTATGTTTGCCTTTTTGTGAACATTTCATTTAAATGGAATAATACATGTTCTTTTACGTTAGGCTTTTTCACTGAGCTGTTTCTGAGATTTGGCAGTTCACCCATGCTGTAGCATGCTGTCCCCTTTTATGGATGAATAGCATACTATTATATAGATACACTGTATCGTATCTACTCATTCATTCAAAGACAGCCATTCTGGTTTAGACTTTTTGGATATTTTTTATTGGCACTGGTTACGAACATTTGTGTACAAATCTGTGTATGGATATATATTTTCAAATTGTATGGCTAGATACATAGGAAAGTGAAAGGGAAAGTCGCTCAGTTGTGTCTGACTCTCTATGACCTCATCGATTATACAGTCCATGGATTTCTCCATGCCAGAATACTGGAGTGGGTAGCCTTTCCCTTCTCCAGGTGATCTTCCCAACCCAGGGATCGAACCCAGGTCTCCTGCATCACGGGCAGGTTCTTTATCAGCTGAGCCACAAGGGAAGATACATAGGAGTAGAATTAAAAAACTAAGATCACGGCACCCGGTCCCATCACTTCATGGCAGATAGATGGGGAAACAAAGGAAACAGTGACAGACTTTATTTTCTTGGGTTTCAAAATCACTGCAGATGGTGTCTGCAGCCATGAAATTAAAAGACACTTGCTCCTTAGAAGAAAAGCTATGACAAACCTAGACAGCATATTAAAAAGCAGAGACATGACCAACAAAGGTCCGTCTAGTCAAGGCTATGGTTTTTCCTAGTCATGTATGGATGGGAGAGCTGGACCGTAAAGAAAGCTGACCACCGAAGAAGTGACGGTTTTGAACTGTGGTGTTGGAGAAGGCTCTTGAGAGTCCCTTGGACTGCAAGGAGATCCAACCAGTCAATCCTAAAGGAAATAAATCTTGAATGTTCATTGACAGGACTGATGCTGAAGTTGAAACTCCAATACTTTGGCCACCTGATGCAAAGAACTGATTCATTGGAAAAGACCCTGATGCTGGGAAAGATTGAAGGTGGGAGAAGGGGATGACAGAGGATGAGATGGTTGGATGGCATTACTGACTTGATGGATGTGAGTTTGAGTAAGCTCCAGGAGTTTGTGATGGACAGGGAAGACTGGTGTCCTCCAGTACATGGGGTCGCAAAGTGTCAGACACGACTGAGCAACTGAACTGAAATGAACTAAAGTGAACTGAGTCACTCAGTCATGTCTGACTCTTGTAACCACATGGACTGTATCCCACCAGGTTCCTCTGTCCATGGAATTCTCCAGGCAAGAACTGCCGAATCATATGGTAAATCTATGATTAACGTAATAAACTTCCAAACTGTTATGCAAAATGGCTTCATCATCTTCCATTTTCCATCAGCAATGTATGAGTTCTAATTTTTGCCAACACACGTTATTGACCTTTTTTTTTTATTATAGTAATTCCAGTGGGTGAAAAAGGGATCTCATTGTAGTTTTGCCTTTTATGTCCCCAATGACTAATGATGATGACAATTGTTTCTTTTGCCTATCAGCTATTTGTATATTTCTGTGGAGAAATGTCTACTCAAACCCTTTGCCCATTTAAAAAAATTGAGCTGTTTTCTAATTATTGACTTGTATGACTTCTTAATATACTCTTGATACAAGTCCCTTATTGGATATATGATATATGAATATTTTCTCCCAATCTGTGAGTTGACTTTTCACTTTCCTGATAGTGTCTTTGAAGCACAAAAGTTTTTAATTTTGACCAAATCTCTTTTGAGCTCTTAATGGAGCACAATATTCCATCAGCTCTGAAATGTAATTGTTTAAAGAGTCAGAGAGAAAGAGAAGTAAAAGGTTAAACATAAAATCAATAATTATACTTGGGTCAGTGAAAAAAGAAAAGAAGAAATAGTTTTACTAATCCATTTCCTTTAAAATAATATAAAAGCTTTCACTAGAAGAATAAGTATTTTTGCTTTTTTAAAAAACTCTTTATTGCTAACTTTGTGTGGGTCATTTGAATCTTTTCTTAACTGGGGTAGCAGAAATGCAAAATTCAGCCTTGCCCAGGTCAGAAGTGGTCATGAAGAAAGTTCACATATAAATGAACCTGATGCCACAACCTCTACTCTTTGTGCTTCTACCTTTGAGTAACAACAAATGACTGAAGAAAAATCAGGGTACAAGAAGATTATTTTCAGGCAGGAGATGTTGAGCTTTGCCCTCCCAGGCCCACGCCATTACCTTATTTTTGAAATGCCTTCTTCTCAGGTACACCTACATAAGTAATTAGTAGCAGCATCAACTTTACAACCACTGTTGAATGCTGAGTTGTTCAGGCAAATTTGGTAGAGATGTGGATAAACTATTAGCAGACAATGCATCTGTTTAGAAACTCCTCGTGGGGAGAAAAAAGAAAGAAAGAAACCTACTTGTGAGTTAGACCTGCTGCTGCTGCTGCTAAGTCGCTTCAGTCGTGTCCGACTCTGTGCGACCCCATAGATGGCAGCCCACCAGGCTTCGCCATCCCTGGGATTCTCCAGGCAAAAATACTGGAGTGGGTTGCCATTTCCTTCTCCAGTGCATGAAAGTGAAAAGTGAAAGTGAAGTCGCTCAGTCATGTCCGACTCTTAGTGACTCCATGGACTGTAGCCTACCAGGCTCCCCCGTCCATGGGATTTTCCAGGCAAGAGTACTGGAGTGGGGTGCCATTGCCTTCTCCGGAGTTACACCTAGAGCTTGTTTATAATACCCCACAGATCAGCTCAGAGTAGGACTTCCCTGATGGCTCAGACAGTGGAAAAAAAAAAAAAAAATTTTTGCCTGCAATGTGGGAGACCCAGGTTTTATCCCTTGGTTGGGAAAATCCCCTGGAAAAGGGAATGGCAACCCACTCTAATATTCTTGCCTGGAGAATTCCACGGACAGAGGCTACAGCCCACGGGGTTGCAAAGAGTCGGACACAAGTGAGCAACCAACACACAGCTCAGAGTAGCGCAGGTTCATGTAGCTTGCTCTTAGCAGGAAAAGTAGCAAACAACTCAATACTTTTCAGGGCCTACAATTTAAAAGTGCACCTCACTCACTTCCTGTATTTGGGCTTCCCTGGTGGCTTAGATGGGAAAGAATCTGCCTAAAATGCAGGAGACCCAGGTTTGATCCCTGGGTGGGGAAGATCCTCTGGAAAAGGAAATTGCAACCCACTCCACTATTCTTGCCTGAAGAATTCCATGGACAGAGGAGCCTGGTGGGCTACAGTCCATGAGGTCTCAAAGAGTCAGACACGACTGAGCTACTTTCACTCACTCAACAACGGATCTTTTAGAAATTAAGGTTGATAGGTTTATTTTGCAAGTTCAGATTTTCACTTGGCATTTGCTGTGTATCATTAACATATTATATCCATAGTGCAGTCTGGTTGCCCTGGGTGCCTCTCACTTCTTTCCCACCTTTGTACCATCCTGGATTTAGCCACCAGTACACACACAAAAAGCATATACAGTTGCATAAAATGTTGAGAAGTACTCTTATTTGACTTTATAGTAAACTCCAGAGTGTTTTTTAACCAATACTCTGAATATAACTAAGAATTCAGTAACTACCAATTTTACATTTTATCTTATAGATGTAAATGTTGTCACAAAAACTGTGTTAAAAATGACAATTGTTATATGTTCTAAACGTTTCTGTCAAATTCAGTTGCACACAAGTAAGAAGTCATCCTTGTTATTATTTTTATACTCAACATAGTACTATGTGTCACCTGGATTTCTTTTTTTAAAAAACGACTTTTTAAAAATGGCTTTCCATTGAGATTCAGACTATTACCGAGTCTTAAAAATCCATTTTTGACAAAGTGATATATTTGTTCAAATTAATACACTGAAACCTGAACTGAAGGATGTTGAAGTCTATCTAGTTGATTGTGCAGTGCTAATAAGCAATTAATTAAAATAGAAAGGTATATTAAGTATAGTCAAGCTTCACTGGAAATAAAAACAAGTGAGTTGAGAACAAGTAACTGTCTAATAAATGCTAGGTAACTACAGTGTTTCCTAGCAGCTTTTATAAAATAAAAATAGAAAAGACATAGTCTCACACAATAAACTGTGCTCTGGAGAGAAGAGAAGGAAAGGGAAGGGAAGAGAAGAGAAAGACTATATTGATTTCTCCTAGGAACAAATAGAACTTTTAGTAGAAGAGCATCTGTTGTTTGGATCAGTAAGATTTATTCTAAAACAAGATGAATATTCTTTGATCTCTTACATGAATGCATTATGTCAACTGAGCAACTTTCTATACAAGAAGGAAATAATCCACTTCTCCCCATCATTAACATTCCAGAAGAAGGGAAATAGATGTTATCATTTATCAAAACCCAAGTTCAAGCAGGCCTCAGCAGCTTATTTTATAGGTGGAGTAACATGAACAGTAGTCATACAGGCTTCATTGATTTTGGCTCCCACATGCTCTGTAAGACCTCAGACTCTAGAAAGTTCTCAGTCCCTGCTCCTGAGAGTTCTCAGAAGATGTGTATTTATGAATAAACTGAATGAGTGATCTTGAGATATTTGCTGTTCTACTGTTCCCATAGAGTGTTAGCACATTTATTGAGCTTCACTGCTGCTTCTATTAGGTAACAAAGTGTGTACCAACCATCACTATCCCTCCCCCTCTTCCTTTTCCTCCCCCACCTTTTTAATTTATAGCCGTCTCTCCATGGAGATTGTCTAGGTGTGGATCTAAGTGCCAAGAACTAACACACTTAGTACTCAGATTTGTTTCTCTATCTTATAAAGTCTGAATCTATTTTATATAGTTTCCATGTCTGTACTTAAATTTATCATCTCTTCATACAGATTTTTAACCTTTTTTATTAGATCCTTTCATATTTTGTATTACTGTTATTTAAAGTTGTAGTCTGATAAGTCTAACAACTAGGTCATCTCTGAGTCTGTTTCTATTGACTGCTTCCTCTCCAGCACACTTGCTTGCTTCTGTGTGTATTTTGCAATATTTTATTGTATTCTAGATATTTTTAAATGAAATAAAATAAATAATATTTACCTCCAGAAGAGAGCACACATCTGTTTTCCTGCCAGGCTACGTCTGTGGTCTTTTTACAGCATTAGTTTTATTCAATTCATGACTGGTTTTAAGTGTTTTGAGGATAAGATTGAGATTTTTTTTCCCATTAGTAGCAGTTAGGCCCTGATGAGATTCTTGAGATCTCTTTATGCTCTACAGCAATGCCTCCAGCATTCAGAACTGTGGGAGATCTCTCTCTGCCATTCACTATCCTGGTTCAAATTAGTCTGACCTCTTGTTTGGATATTTTGTAATAATCTCCTAATCTATCTCTCTGCCTATCTACCTGTCTATCTATCCATTATCTATTTACCTATTCATCACCTATCTATCAATCAACCACATTTTTTGAATCCAAGGGTCCTTTTTATTCTTTAAATGCCTTGTCCCTTTTTGTAGAATTCTGTAAATGTAATACTTGGAAAATATAATGCATATTTTCTATTTGTTCTTGCACTTCCATTTTCTCATGTTACCTGTAGAGACAGATCCCAAATTAACTCGGTTTACACCTTATAAGATACTTTCCCTTTGAGTGTAGGTAAAATGTTGACTTGCTTCTAATTAAGAGAATATGGCAAAGGGGATGGGCTGACACTTCCATAAGTAGATAGGTAATATGGTAAAGGTAGCAAGATGCCATTCCTATGGTTACTTTATCATATGCATATACATGTGTAAAGAGAGACTGGCAAAATGAAGCTTACATGTATAATATATGTGTGTGTGTGTGCTCAGTCACTTCAGTCACATCCAGCTCTTTGTGACCCTATGGTCATCTTGCTAGTATGCACTAGGGATACTCTCCTCCTGGCCTTAAACACAACAAGGAACTGCAGGTGGCCTCTTGGACCTGAGGGCGGCCACCAGATTACAACCAGAAAAAAGCCAGATTCCTCATCATATAGCTGCAAAGAAATTCTTCCAACAAACCTGAAAGAACTTAGAAGTGAATTCTTCCTCAGTCAAGCCTCCATACCAGTAGTCTTTACTGCAACCTACAGAGATCCTGAGGCAGAGAAGGAAGCTAAGTCAAGCACGGATAACTGATCAACAGGTAGTGTGAGATAATAAATATGTGTTGTTTTAAAACTAAAGCCACTAAGTTTTGGTAATTCATTCCACAATAGAAAACGAACGAAGATTTACAGAACTGCCTCAGTGGTTGAGAGGTTGGACTCTGGGAACAATTGCCTGGACTCAAAATTCAGTCCTGCCACCCTTTTGAACAAGTTACATAATCTTCTTCCTCAGTTTTGTCATGTATGAAACAGGGATAATAATGGTACTCAGTGAATAATTATGAATATTAAATGAGTTAATATATATATAAAGCACTAGAATAGTGCCTAGCATATAATAAGAGCTATATGTTTGCTATTATGGTAGTTCTAATAATGAAAGCTAGTAAATATGAATAAATAATATAAACTATCATAATGATAAAATAAAATGAAAGAATATAAATATAGACAGTTATGATATACAATACAATTTTTAAATAGTATATTGCTATCATTATATCAATCAGAATAGACTAGGTTATGCTGCAAAAACAAGAAATCTCAAAATTTCAGTGACTTTAACCACAAATGTTTATTTCTTGCTTAAATTAAATGTCCACTGCTGACAGTAAAATTCTGTTTATTGTATTCTCATAGACCCAGGGTAATAGAGGAGTTGCCAGCTTGAATGTTGCCTGTCACTGTATCAGAGTGAAAAAAATTTTTGGTGAGTTTCACTTTAGTAATTAAATGCTGCAGCCTGGAAGTGACACACCCCATTTCTGCTACAACCCATTGGCTACATGCAAGTATAAGGAAACCAAAGCCATACAATCTTATCATATACTCATAAGTGGAGAGAAACAGAAATGTTTGCCAAAAAGAATGCTACACTTTTTACTTTTAGTATTAGTGCTTGACTCTTCAGTCTATTGGAGAAGGAAGTGGCAACCCACTCCAGTGTTCTTGCTTGGAGAATTCCACAGACAGGGGAGCCTGGTGGGTTGCAGTTCATGGGGCCACAAAGAGTAAGACACGACTGAGTGACTAACACGAACACTTCAGTCTATGGACATATTTTAATAAAAATAAAAACTAAGTTTAAGAAAGAAAATAAGGTGCCATCTAGATTCAAAATGGGTTAATCATAATTATTGTCTGAAGTTGTTTCAGAAATTGGGACTTCTCTAAATCTCATTCAGATGTAAGTTATTGTGAAACAAATCACTGATTTTTCAATATACTGTAGATACACCTAGAAACCTTTGCTTCTTAGTGCTACAGGTATTTTATTGAATAGATATTTTCTTTTTATAATGTAAATGTTGCAATTCTATTTGTTCTGCTATAATGTAAAAAGCGTAACTTTTTATTTTTTCAAGACAGAAGCTACAAACAGAGAACTACAAGGACCATCATGTGGAAAAGCCTCATTGCATCCTACTAGGCCCCTAGACTGTATAGGCACACTCTATATCTAGAGCTTGACAACTGCTCCTCTTCTAGCTCCAAGAAACTGGGCCTATAAACAAGGGTTATCCTAGGCTTAAAGAAAGCCTCAGAGATGAGGAGCTGACCAAAGTGAGCATAACTCATTGTTTGTAGTTTTGTTGTCTTCTGAGACTAACAATGGACCTTCACAATTGCTGGGATTTTTTTCTGGGGGTGGGGGTGGTTGGGGGAGCTATCCTGGAGGAGGGCATGGCAACCCACTCCAGTGTTCTTGCCTGGAGAATTCCATGAACAGAGGAGGCTGGCAGGCTACAGTCTATAGGGTTGCAAAGAGTTGGACATGACTGACATGACTTACCACTCACGCATAGGGAGTTACATCCCTACATCACATGAGAATTTCAGACTAAATAACTTTTAAAATAATACATATAAATAGATGGTCTAAAGGTGGTAGATGCTTTCCTAAACCTGACTAAATAAAAATACATTTAAATACTTCTAAATAAAATAAATATGTTTGGCAACACACAGAAAAAGACAAATCACAATTGAAAAGTTTTCTGTTTTCTAATAATAATGAAAACAGAAACAATGTCAATATAAATGGAAAGCAAGATACCTACAATATAAATGAAAGAAAAAGAGGTTAATGACATTCTATACAAAGGTAATATATAAATATATTCAGTTGAAAAGAATAGTGTCACAGAAAATAGAAATAGAAAAGGAAAAGTTTAAAAGAAGAAATATAAATGGTTAACATATATATATATATATAATATAAGTTATTTAAAATCAAAATGAGAACCAAGATACTTTATTTTGATTCTTTTTTAAAAGAAAATACCTATCACTGTTAGGCTTGTGGAAAAATAGATTATTTCAACAATTATTTGATAATGGTCATGTAACTTGGTTGAATTTCCCTGGAAGATAATTTTCATTATGTATCATAAACCTTAAAATTATCCATATTCTTCAACTCAGTAATTTTATTTTTATAGATTTCCATTAGGAAACAACCAGAGGTGAACTGAAAACAATGTAAATGTTCTATAATAAGAAATTGATTAAATAAATTGTTATAATCCAAAAGATGAAACACTAGCATACAGTTTACATTATTTAGTAGTAAGAGCATTAAATTAAATAAGAAAATTTTCATGATTATTGTTAAGTGAAAAAAGAAAACTATAAAATATTAAGAATGGTATAATTGAGGTCACTAAAATAATATCTATGCAGAAAAAAAGGTGAAAAGCTATAAACCGAGGTTATCAATGGCTATATATCTCCAGACAGGGAACTCACAAGTGACTTTGTTCTTTTAACTTAAAACCTTTTAACTTTTGAAATGGTCTCAAATTTACAGAAAAGTTGTAAGTACTCTACAAAGAAATTTTATTTCCTGAACCATTTGAGAATCACTTGTCAACCTGTTGCTCCAACATCCCTGAAAACTTCAGGGTGTATTTCTTAGAAGTGAGGACGTTCTTATATATAGTCACAATAACATATTAAAATCACAAAAGTAACATCGATACATTACTACCATCTAATCCTCAATCCCATTCAATTTCCACTAAATGTCCACAAAACAAACCTAGTTCAGAATCACAGGTTGAATTTAGTTCTCATGTCCCTTTAGTCTCCTTTGTACTGGAACAGTTGCTCAGTCTTTCCCTGACTTTCATGACCTTGACATTTTTGAAATTTATAAGCCAGTAATTTTGTAGAGTTTCTCTCAAAACTGGCATTTGGTATGCTCTCATGATTAGACTCTAGTTAAGCATCTGTGCCAGGAATGTCGAAAAGTGATGTGTTCCCCTTATTGCATCCTATAGTGTAACTCATGATTTTGATTTGTCAGCATTATAGTTGTTCACTTTGATCACTTTATTAAAGCTGTGTCTCCCAGGTTTCTCCACTGTAAAGTTACTCTTTTCTCACTTGTAATTAGGAGATATTTTTGTAGGGAGATATTTGGGGACTATGTAAATATCCTGTTCTACATCAAGCTCCAATTTTTAAATTTATATAATTAAGGACTCATAGATTCCCATTTTAATTCATTAATAATATTATTTATCCTCATGCTTAGTTTGTCTCCTATTTGAACACGGGGAGCTTATTTAATCTCATTTTTCTGTCCTCCCTTCCTTTCTTTATTTCCTCCCTCTCTCTCCCTTCCTTCCTTTCTTCTTTTTCAGGGTATGTCCTCATCATGTGTTGCTTCCTGTCATTTCTTTGCTTTCTGTCACAAGATGCTCTGGCACATCTTTTACTTCCTGTGCTCCACTCCTGGAATCTGTCATTTTTTTTTTTTTTAAGGAGACTTGGTTCCTTTTGGTGGAGAATGAGATTTAAAAGCTACGATCTCAGAGCTAGATGTGCTCATTGTTAATGGTGTCTCTGTTCTCAGGTAATCTCAGTGTACAGAGCTGGGGAATATATGTATTTAAATGCATATTTACATCTATATTTACTAGTATATCTATCTATAGTGACTGAAATCTATGAGTCCACATGAATGTCTTCAATTCCAATCAAATATTACAGGGTTCTTTATAGTTTTTTTCCCGTTTTGTATTTGCAAATCCCTCTCCTGACATTGAGAAACTTTGCTCCCTTCATTCTAATATATTTATTGGTATGACTAATGCCTGGTATGCACCAATATCCCGTCCCAATAAGGCTCTGAATCCCCAGTGCAGCCCACCCCTACCCTGACCCTCTTTACATCACTGGTGCTCTGTACCTCATGTTTGGCTACCCATTCACAGAAATGCCCTCCCCACCTTGCTCAAGATCTTGACTTGACTCCCTGGGGAAGTCCTCCTATGAAGTTCAGTTCAGTTCAGTCGCTCAGTCGTGTCTGACTCTTTGCAATCCCATGGACTGCAGCACACCAGGCTTCGCTGTCACCAACTCCTGGAGCTTGCTCAAACTCCTGTCCATCGCATCAGTGAGGCCATCCAACCATCTCATCCTCTGTTGTCCCTGTCTCCTCCTGCCTTCAATCTTTCCCAGCATCAGGGCCTTTTCCAAAGAGTCAGTTCTTCGCATCAGGTGACCAAAGTATTGGAGTTTCAGCTTCAGCATCAGTCCTTCCAATGAATATTCAGGACTGATTTCCTAGGACTTTTTCTAGGACTCCAAGAAAATGGCGTAAAGAGAGTCTATGCTCTGGCCTAAGGCAACTTCACACTCCCACTTAATTTCTCTAGGCTTCATTTACATTTTTATGAGGCTCTCAGGGTTAGTAGCTGTAAAATGCATTGTAAACAGTAATGTGTTACATAATACTTCCCTAGAAATGAGTTCTGAAAGGATAAGGTAACAGAAAACTTTGTAAAGATCAAGCAAAAGAGTTTGGATTTTATAATAGCTAGTGGACATTCACTAATATGAAAATGGAATATCTGGAAGATTAATGTGACAGTGATGCAGAGGATGAAAAAATGAATTTAAAGTTATGAGCTAAGAAGTGTATGCTAGGGCTTAGATATGAAAACAGAAAAATTAGGTCCAATATAGAGGGAAGAGGCAGTGGGTCTTGTGAGCGATATATCAATACATCAAGGAAGCCAAACGGTGGGGAAGAAAAAGGGGAAAGGAGAGGAAGATGAGGAAGGGAAAGAGTAAGATTGAGAGAGGATTTTGTTAGATTCATTTGCATAACAAATCACCAAAAATATTCTGTCAACAGGCTGTAGCCACTTACGCTGGAATTTTAAAAATACTTAGGCTAAAACTGAACATGCCATTTTTTTGTATCAAGGAAATGAAACAGGAAAGATTTGCCTAAGATGTCAAGTACATTAATTTAAAAGCCTCAAAAACCAAAGAAGTGAATAGCCACAGGTTTGGGTAAGAAATGTGTTTAATATATGTAAATATAACAATAAACAAGTTTGTCTCAGTCTCTCTCTACCTTTCTTCTTAAGATCAAGAAGGACTGACCAGCCTTGAGAGCATCTTGTTGATAATTTCCCCATTGTTTGTCTAACTTCACATGTTCATGAACTTCGAAGCTCCTTAGTATCCATTGGTACCTGATACTAGTTTGTTGGTAAGAAAAGTTTGTCATTAGCCTTTGTAGAGCTATTCTGAAATTTGTCACAAAATTCCCAATGATCCTAAACTTGGGTTAGGAAATTTTGACTTATTAAAAGAAAGCTGTTCTGGCAGTGACCAAATTTGGTTTTAGTGTCAGCAAAGACATTAATTGTGGATCTCAGGCAAAATAATTATTATGTGGCAGGATAACACTTTCAAAACATAAATTGTGTATTCTTTCTTCTATATGTCTATCACCTACCCTGGATAGCCTGGAGAAGTATGGCTATCATCTATACCGTGGGATTAATTGTCACAATAGAACCAGAACACAACATAAAATCCTGTTTAAGCTATGCCAGAAAGAAATGCAAAAAGTGGAAGCAGGAGTGGTTTTTCCTGCTCTGAAGTTTCTAGTCCTGGCTCTGTTCATTTTTCAGGACAGAGGATCTTATTCCTGCTCTATTACAAGCATCAAGGTCAGTGACCAGCAACTGTAGCTGCTGAGTAGATGAATGAATAATTACAGGGCCTCGGGTAAGTCATTTATACTATCTGGATCCAGGTTTAAATTTCTAATAAATAATATTCTCATTTAAATTTGATTTGAAGAGAGAAAATGTTCTCTATCAATACTAAGTCTAGCGATGTTGACTTAATGATGATGGTGATGAATACAAAATGCTTTGTGATTTCCCCAGATTTCTCTGCACATTTTTTCTTCTACCCAGGAAAATCTGGACCCTTTGGCTGTTCACAACAAGCAGAATTGAATCTTGTATAAAAATCTGGAGGCACATCTTTTTCTCTAATTTAGAGAAAGAACAATTCTTCTAAATGAAGGAAAGATGAGGGGTATATAGGGAGAAGAGCTGAAAAACATTTATCTTCATGTGACTAAAGAGGCTATCAAATTCTTTAGAAAAGGTAAGGGCAAAAACGCTAATAAACTGGCTCCAGTACTTGCTCTGATGCTTGAACATAACAAGGAAATGAGCCCAAGTTACCAATTCCCAGCCCAATGCTACAGCTCTTGGTTGCTTATTATATATACTTCCTCTTTAATAAAGTTCTAATTCAAGGGTCTATGTCAGATGGGGATGATTTGGAAACATTTTAGGAACCCATGGCTTATCAGAGTACTTAAATGGCCACAGAATGATTAAAAGGAATGTGTGTGTTCAAATACAAATGAAGACTGATTTGAAGGTTGGGCACAAGGGATAGCAGATGGTAACTATTAATTATTAGCCTATTACCAAGGCTTCAGTCCAATAAGAAGGAAGGTATTCTATGTCTGAATCATCATCATCTAACCCTTGTAATGCTTTGATTTCTTGTAAGAACAGTAAAGGAAGACATTTCCTCCCTCTTTTGATGCCAAGAGATCTCTGTGATGTTCAGCACAGAAGAACTGTGTGACCATTGATGGAATAAAATCACATTAAATTCCAGAACTTATGTATAAGGCTCCAAGAGGCAAAAAAGGCCAGAAACTTTATTACTCATGTACAGCTTTTGAGAAATTATTCTGAATCTCTTGTTCTTCATTAGTGCAGTTCTACAAAACTGAGCTGGACACATGGGGATCTGAGACCCCCCTCTCAGCTTTGTCTGCATTTAGGTAGCACATAATAAGCGTGTAGTCAGTTTGTGCTCTAGTCAAGCGGTTTTAATAAATCCCTACAAGCATTTCAGATCTGAAGCCAGCAAGGGTGTGGGGGATAATGCTCGACATGAGTTGAGCCCAACTTTATGAATGAAGTGCCTACATGTCATTAATGTTTCAATAGGTCCTCTAACAAGGGTAACTGGGCCTCCAGGGAGCTTCTCCAAGCCTCCAAGTTAAATCTGCCAGTGGTGAGGATGCTCAGTCCTTGAAGGCAAGCGGAACCTTTCCTGTTTTACCCTGAACCCAAGGGTCAAACAGGCCTAAGGGAAATAGTTTGGAACTGTCATTTAACATTATCACCGACATGTACTGTATTTCCAAGCAGCCTGCAAAGGGAGACAGTGGCATGCGTGCATGGCCCCGAGCTACAGGGTGGTAGCATGTCACATGTCTGGTAACAGAAGGGGATAACCATCCCAGTACAAACTTGACATATATAAATTGATTACATAAGTGGGCAGTGGTGGTCCTTTCAAGTACACTCCTTTTGTTTGAGCTTTACAGTAAAATTACCAGCAGCAGTTTACAATTAAGGGGAATAATAATAACTGGATATGCTTTCATCTGCACATACAATTACAATGAACTGCATGCCTTAATAGGATTGTGAAAAATCTGCGTTTGACCCATACAAAAAAGTAAACATTCTTGTTCTGGATACTATATCATTATCACAACAAAGAGAAACTCCTGAAATCTGATGATTTAAACATCTGGAGAATGTTAATCACTTCAAAATGACGGATGTTTTTTATTTCAGCTTTTGACAGACACACTCCTTTCATAGATAGATGATTATTTACATAAATTACATCATCAATGTGAAAAAAATCAGAATAACTTCAAAGGATAAAATGCTTAATTAAAAAGAGACTTGTATTTCTATTTTTCTCCCTTTCTCTGTGTTTTTCCTTTAAAGGAGGGGTAAAATGCCCACTCAGTTGGCAAAGTCACCAGCTCCTTTGAAGGTGAATATATAATAAAAAAATTATCCTTTTGAATTTCTTCATGTAGAAGACAACCATCTTTAAGAACAAACTGCTCTGTTTTTAATGCCCTGAAACCTACTCATTGCTTTGGGTCTACTTCTAACTCCTAAAGTTTCCATTTTACTAAAACGACAGTTCGGAGTTCACTCCATCACTCCAGTGGCTGAAACCAAGCAAATTCAAGCTCAAGTTGAGTCTCAGATTCACCCTCAGTTTCCACTCTTCTTCCCTAATTAGATGAAGAGACAGTAGTTGGAGAAAGACTTTTTGAAGCAACTCAGCTTTAAATCATTTCATTGTTGATAAGAGAAGGAGGGAAATCGAAGGTTTGGGGGTAAGGGTGGGGGGGGTAAAATTCAAGAACAACCTAAAGAGAAAGATTTGAAAATTCTGCTCTTCCAAGAGCAGCCCCAGGCTGCTGTGGCTGGAGTCCCTCAGGGCAGGCCTCTGACTGGCGGCGTGCTGCCTAATGCTGGCGGGTAGAGATGGTGCAATTTGGCTGATCCACTACAATTTCCTCCTACACTTGGAGCTGATCTGCAGGCTGACCTTAGACAATTTGTCTTCTTTCAGGGAAAAATGTCACCCGAAAGGAAGCTATTAAGTCAAGAAGGTAATTCTCTCAGAACAGTCCACTGTATAAACAGAACTTGACCTCAGGTAATTTATTGCTGGTCCCTAACAAAGAGACTTAAGATATAGGCCTGATATAGTTGAGATCTGAATCTGTCAATAAAAAGGACAAGCCAGAACCTCATACGTTTCCTTTGAGTGGCCATATTTAGAGCCCAAGCCAGATTAATATATATTCTTCAAACAAGAAGAGTGGTGGTTTTGGTCGTTCAGAATAAGAAGTTTTGTTTTTTTTTTTAACAAATCAGAAGTTTGTGCTTCTACAGTGAAACCACTAATTGTTTTGTTCTTTAATATATTCTTATTATTAATAATTTCTGCCACGCTAACAACTAAACATGATATAAAGGTTATATTTCTTAAAAAGTGGGTTGCATCTTAAAAGTTCTCATTATAAGGAAAAAAAATTTAACTATGTACAGTGGTAGATGTCAATTAGACTTACTGGGATCATTTTGCAACATATAGAAAGTCCTTATGTGGTATACCTGAACATAATGCTATGTCAATTATACCTCAGTAACACACACACACACACACAAACACACACAATGAGTTGCATTCAGTGCTCAAGATCCAAGTATATATCAGATGGCCAAGAACTTGATTCTTCTCTTTCAACAGAATGGAAAATGAAAACTTAAATATCCTAATTGAGTGAAATTAATTGTGTTACCTGGAGCCTCAGAAAATAATCAATGAGAGTATCTCATGGTTCAGGATCTGAGAAGGTCAGACTGCTGAGCTATCTCTAAACAACAACCCCCGGACCATCTTTAATGGATATTGGAGATGCTTCTAAAAAAAAGAGAAAGAAAAGGAGAGGAGAAGAAAGCATGGAAAGAAAGGAAAGAAGTATATTAGGGAAACTGATTAACTCATATTTAAAATTCTTTGCTTTTTGGTTACTAAGGTGAAATTTCCCATTTCCCATGCCCCAAAGAAGATTTCTGCCTTTTCTATTACAGTTCTAAGTAACATTGCCATAATTAATTGCTCATTTTACACTTTCTCTTCTGAAGTCTACATTTTCCACTCTAATGTCTAGTTTCATTGGGAAAAAGTTTTCCTACCATAGTTCACCTTCCATAACCCTCTCCTCCCCAACTACTTTTTTCCTTCACAGGTCCCATCTGATTCACTAGCCAGCTTTACCAGGGTCTGTAATTGGGAGACCACCCACAGCCTATAAGGGGAAAAGTGCTGAAAACCTGTCAGCTACAGCTGACGCAGGGTCCATCAGGTTAGATTCTAACACTGTGAGCATTTTTTTGAAATTTTTCTACAGAGCACTGCCCGATGTTGACATTTTAGTTTAAGAGTAGCAACTCATACTTCTTGACTGGCACTAACTTCCAAATTGATGTGTACAAAATCCTGGAGCTCGCTAAAATCTCTTTTTTTGTCTAGAATATCAAGTGCGGCTAATACCACTGCTGAGTCCCTTGGACAAACTGCAATGACTCCCTTGAATGGGAGGAAGTGCTTTGAGATCCTCGCAGGAAAATTCTAAAGGAGGAATTGGAGAGTATAATGATGTTTTTCTAAATTGAAAGTGACAACCAACATTTACTGGGGGAATCAGAAGACAGAATTGAGAGCAGGAAGCCTTATATTCATTACAACAGATGGTTTAGTTTTCACCGAATGTTGAGGAAGAAGCTGAGTGAATGAGCAGCAGTATGTCCTTAAAAGATTCAGCAGCCATCCAATTACACAGGAACAATCTAGCAGGCACTAAAGACTTGGACTGGTCTATATTATAGGAAACAAAGTTGGGTTGAAGTCGAAGTCAAAAGGCGTAGTGTTCCACTATTAAGTAACACTGGCATAATTAATAGAGCATGTCTCTTTTTAAAAAAATAGGATGCTATTCAAATTCCCAGTACAAAAATACGTCACATAGCAAATCTGTAATAAACGCTTATTGAAAAGGTAATGAATGATTTTCAGTTCAAGAAATTGCTTTCTTTTATTGCTTGGTCATTTTCTCATCTTTTGGCCATCTCTGTTTTTTTTTCTTTATAAAAATTTGAGACATTTCATATGAAATATAAAACATGTAGTAAAGTACAGAACATAATGCAACAGACCTCTGTTTTCTACCATCAAGATTAAGCAGATGCTAACATTTTTCAACACATGCTTGAAACCTCACTCTTTTATAATCATAAAATGTTACCTAGATATATCCTCATCCCTTCATCCTCTTATCCTCACCCCTTCTCAGAAGTAAAAACTCATCTAAAATTGTTTTGTATTATTTTTCTGCATATGTTCATACTTTTACTACAGGAGTAGGTGTTCCTGAATACTATGTACTATCATTTCATGTAACAATTTTCATACATGTAATTATGCTGTATTTATCCTTTTATAGCTTTCTAATTAACAATTTTTAAAGATTTATTCATATTGATACATATAGACTTAGTTCATTCAACTTAATAGTGTTCCTTCATGTGTATGTAATCCATTCCCACCTGAGGGACCAGTCCAAGTTCTCAGAAATTGCTAGACTGGCCCAGCTTAATAGGATGGCAGGTTGTTTTTTCAATCAAGCCCTTTTATTAATACACACATGTATGAGAGTTAACAGGAAGATGTGTCTCCTGGTAGCACATGTGTTTCTGACTATTACAAACAAGATTGAAATGAACATTTTTTGCACATGTACCCCTAAGCATATATAAGAGTTTTCCTAGAGGAGAAATCTAGGAGTCATATTGCTAGATGCTATGGAATGATTATCTTCAACCATATCAGGTATTATCAAATTGCTTTCTAAAATGGCTCTAACAGTTTATACTACCATCAGCAATAAATAAGAATTGATGTTTCCCTACATCATCACTAACCCTTGATATAATACCACTAATTAATTTTTGTCAATTTAATGGTTGTGAAATTATATATCACTGAGGTTTTTATTTTTAAAATTATTTTAGAATATTCTTATATCATTGACTACTAATGATTTGGGGACTATATTTATATTATTATCAGCTGGTTACACTTCTTCTGTGAATTGTCTGTTCATACCCTTTACCAATTTCTCTTCTTTCCTTCTTACTGGTTTTTAAGATATAGGTTGCAAAATATGTCTCTGTCTGTGTCAGTCTTTTCACTTTACTTACGATGTCTTTTTCACAAAACTGCTTTAATTTCAAAGTGCTCTAATTTATCAATCTTGTTTTTCATGGTTTTTGCTTTTTGAATCCTGTTAAAGAAATGCTTCTTTTAAAAGATTCCATAAAGATATTAATTATTCTCTAATGTTTTCTTTTAAAAGATTTAGTTTCTCCTTTTATATTAGTTTAAAATTTTATTTCTGCAGAAAATATAACATGGGAATCTGTTATATATCTGCATGTTCCTGTGCCAAGAACTAGATAACTTATCTTTTACTCTATTATTTGCAAATCTCCTTTCTCATAGAAGGCCTAATGCTTCTGTGAAAAGTTAAAGGCCTAAGCTTCTAAAATATACATGGTTCTCTTTCTACATCTTTATCCTTATAGACTTATATCAATGCCACACTGTCTCATATAATGTAATTCCAAATTTGATAAGTGGTGTGATAGGCAGAAAAATGGCTCCTCAAAGATGTTCATATCTTAACCTCTGGAACCTGTGAATATGTTATCCTGTATGACAAAAGGAACTTGACAGATATGATTAAATTAAGGACCTTGATATGGGGAGATTATCCTGGATTATGTTGGGCCCAATCTAATTCACAAATCTTCAATGGGGAGAACCTTTATCCACTGAGATCAAAGTGAGAGGGAGAAAGTAACTCCTCTAGAGCCTCTAATAATGAATATGTGAATGAATATTAAAATATGTCATTGATTTTAGTGATAAATGGTTCATTCTCATCTGTAGAAATGTAAGAAAATAAATGTTATGTTAAGCCATGAATCTTGTGGTAATTATAGCAGCCATAGAAAACTAATACAAATGTAAGAGCAATTCTCTTCTACTGTTTTCCTTTTTTAAAGCTTGTGTGTGTGTGTGTGTGTGTGTGTGTGTGCAGTTGCTCTGACGTGTCCAACTCTTTGCAACCTATGGACTGTAGCCTGCCAGACTCCTCTGTCTATGGGATTCTCCAGGCAAGAATACAGGAGTGGGTTGCCGTTTCCTACTCCCAGGCATTTTCCCAACCCAGGGATTGAACCCATGTCTTTGTGTTTCCTGTGCTGGTAGGCAGATTTGCTACCACTGCGCCACCTGGGAAAATGCTTTTTTAAAGCTCATCTTGGTTATTTTGGGCCCTTCACTCTTCTACTTGAATTTTAAAAAGGATTTATCAAATTGTGTGGAAAATGAAATTTTGGAAAGAATTGTATTAAATTCTAGCCAGTTTGGCAAGAATTGCCATTTTCATGCCTATCCATAAACATGGTTTGGTATTCATTTTGCTCAGATATTGGGGCAAACTTTATTCTGAGTGTCTCAGTGAGGGTGCTTTTGGATGAGATTAACATTGAAATTGGTGGACTAAAGTGGATTGCCACTCCCTACCCAGTGTGGGTGAGCCTCATCCGATCAATTGAAGGCCTGAATAGAACAAAAAGTCTGACACTCTCCTGAGTAATAAAGAATTCTTTCCTGCCTGACTGCCTTCAAACTGGGACAGCAGTTTTTTTTCCTGCCTTCAGACTGGAACTGAACATTGGCTCTTCCTGGGTTTTGAGTTTGCAACCATTGGACTAGATCTCAACTAGGAGTTCCCTAGGTCTCCACCTTGCCAACTCACTCTGCAGATCCTGAGATTTGCCCCTTCCATAACTGTGGAGCCAACTCCTTATAATATATATATAGTGTGTGTATATAATAACATATTAATATATATCCTATTGATTCTGTTTCTCTGGGGAACTCTGACTATACTCATGGCACATTTCTCAAATTATTTGGGTCATCTTTTCTAATTTTTCTCAGTATAAGTATTTCTTTTATATCTTTTATCAGACTCATGCTTGAATACCATATAATTTTATTGGTGTCATAAATAATACCTTTCTTGTAATGTTATTTTACAATTTGATGCTTGAGTATAGATGTCACATAATTGAATTTTGACTATTGACTTTGTTTCAAGCAATATAACTGAACTCTGCTGTTGTGTCTAAGACCTTTCCAGTTCTCTAATACTTTTGTCGGCTCTCTTGGATATTCTATACAGACTACTACACCAGCAAAAATTAACCACTTTATTTTTACTTTCTAATCTTTATGCACTCCTCCTCAATGTTGTAAAATGTTGGTAGTATGTGTATTTGTGAAAGTAGGCTGAATACAGTAATAAACAAATGAGGCATTTCAGTGGCTTTCTAAAACTGAATTCTCATGTGAGTTAGCTGGTGGGGGAACTTTGCTTCACGTGGTTTGTCCAGACCCAGGTGCCTTTTACCACATAGCTCAGTCATCTTCTAGAACTTCATTCTTCTCAGAATTTAGCTACATAGAAAAAGAAAGAGAGCTTGAAAGAGAGAGAGAGGGAGCCTGAAGAGAGCCTCTACAAAGATTTCACTATAGCCTGGGTTTTGAAGTGGTCTACATCACATTTTCCCACATTTCATTTTAGAACTTAGTCACATAACTCCACCTAACTGGTGGAGATATGATATGAGCTGCTGCTGCTGCTAAGTCACTTCAGTCATGTCCGACTCTGTGCGACCCCACAGACGGCAGCCCACCAGGCTCCCCCGTCCCTGGGATTCTCCAGGCAAGAACACTGGAGTGGGTTGCCATTTCCTTCTCCAATGCATGAAAGTGAAAAGTGAAAGTGAAGTCGCTCAGTCGTGTCCAACCCTTAGCAAACCCATGGCTACCAGGCTCCTCTGTCCATATAGCTATGTGCCCTGAAAGAAAAAGATATGGGATTGGTAAACACACCGTCATTAGTGGTATACCATTTTTCTTTGGATAGTTATTAGTTATTCAGAATTAGAGTTGATAGACCAAAGCTTATGCATGCTTTTATGATTTCATATTATTTATAAGCTTTATTTTTGCATATAACATGATCTGAGGATATTGATACAATTTCAAATTGTCCTTAGATATTTTATCGCTGTTGTTTAGTCACTAACTTGTGTCCGACTCTTTGCCACCCCATGGACTCTACAGTCCATGGAATTCTCTAGGCCAGAATACTGGAGTGGGTAGCCTTTCCCTTCTCCAGGGGATCTTCCTAACCCTGGGATTGAACCCAGGTCTCTCGCATTGCAGGCGGATCCTTTACCATCTGAGCTACCTCAGAAGACCTAGAAACTATGAATGTGAAAGTGAAAGCTCAGACCTGTCAGACTCAGCCACCCCATGGACTGTAGCCTGCCAGGCTTCTCTGTCCATGGAACTCTCCAGGCCAGAATACTGGAGTGGGTAGCCTTTCCCTTCTTCAAGAGATCTTCCCAACCCAGGGATCGAATCCAAGTCTCCCACATTGCAGGCAGATTCTTTACCATCTGAGCCACCAGGGAAGCCCAGAAACTTTATAGCAATACACAATTAGGACTCATTTAAAAAATTATTCTAGCTCTGTCTAAGACTGCTGTCCTTCATGAAGCTACAGCAATAGTTTAGTGTTTCATTTATCTAAAAATAAGCTTTTGACAGAGTACACTGCTCTGGGGCTGCTAAGAAAGAGCCATCTCTGGGAAAAAAAGAAATGCATTATCTTTTGCATTCCATGTGAAGCATTTTTATCTTCATTAAATCAAGTGAGAATAAAAATGAGGAAGAAAATTCATAAAAGAACACCATGATGGCTTGAGGCAGGAAGGGAGTGTCTTGTTGGTCATGGAGATAGTTAAAAATGGGTAAGACTATTAAGATGACTATGAAGTATATAGAAGCCACTGGTGTCCTCCAGCTCTTGCTGTAAGAAATTCCTCTTTCTCTTCCAACAGATGGCTCTTCAAATCTCAGCCAACTCCATGAAGCTCATCACATACATACAGTTTTATTTTTATCAAATTTTAGTACCTGAAAAAATAATTCTTCCTTATTGTTTTCACCTGTGCTCTTCAAATCCTCACGAGTTTGCAAGAAAGTCACTATTCCACTGGTCAACTAGGTACTGACTTCTCTGTGATAAGCATCAACCACTGTTAGGCTATATTTCTAACAAAGGAGTGCTGGACTTGTAATCATAAAGAATTTAGTTTCAATTTATTGTATAGAGCAATATAAATCAGGTGTGATAATATATTTAGGAATCCAGCATTCAGGTTAGAGAGTTAGTTGACTGGTTACCCAGGTAATAAGTAATTATTTAACAACAGGAAAAGTACATACTGATTTGTATGTGACCAAAGGTTAGGTTATTAACCATGATAACCGTCTACAGCCCTATGTCAGATTTTTCCAGGCTTCCCTGTTATTTGAGCCCTGAGGGCTAGTCAGAACAGGAAATCTCCAAGAGCATAAGATCTGCGTATAATCTGCCATCCTCTGGGGGAAAAATAACATGTTGTAGAAAATCATCCTCCCCTGAGAAACTCAGTTTAGCCAACACATTGCTAGCTGAAATACCTAACTGTGAGAAAGAGTAGCAAAGTTGCTAATCAGAATCCAAATAAGGTGGTAACAATGTGATAATTTATTCTGAAGGCTAAATCCATGGTGGCTCAGACTGTAAAGAATCTGCCTGCAGTGTGGGACCTGGGTTTCATCTCTGGCTGGGGAAGATCCCTGGGAGAAGGAAATGGCTACCTGTTCCAGTATTCTTGCCTGGAGAATTCCATAGACAGAGGAACCTCGCAGGCTACAGTCCATGGGGTCGCAAGGAGTTGGACACGACTGAGAGACTCACTTGACTATGCAGATCTTTGTCGGCAAAGTAATGTCTCTGCTATTTAACATGCTGTTTAGGTTTGTCATAGTTTTGTCATAGAATACATTAGTACTACTAATAGTGGGCTTCCCTAGTGGCTCAGACAATTAAGAATCTGCCTGCAAAAAAAAAAAAAAAAAAGAATCTGCCTGCAATGCAGGAGATCTAGGTTCAATCCCTAGGTCGGGAAGATCCTCTGGAGAAGAGAACATCAATCCATTCCAGTATTCTTTCCCGGAGAATAGACAGAGGAGCCTGGCAGGCTACAGACCATGAGGATGCAAAGAGTCAGACATGACTGATCAGCTAACACTTTCACTTTTCATTCTAACACCAACCCCCAAATCTACTTAGCCCCTTCTCACATTTTAAATTTCTCCCTGTGTCAATATATACCTCTCTTACCTTTCTGCTTCAAATTTCTTCTATCTTGTATCTCTCTAATTTTCTCCATTTTTTTCTCTTTTCTCTTCTCTCATTCTTTCCTTAACTTTTTAATCTTCTTATCTGTGCTCCTCCCTGCCCATTTTTTGTCACCTTCCCACAAGTCATCAACTGGCCTTTGTCACAGTATCAAATATATTTTTATTACTGGCCATTAGTGGTAAAGACTGCCTTTATTTCTTATTCCTTGGTCTTAATATAAAATTCAGATTACTTGATTGTTTCACATACAAATTCAAGTCATCTAATGTTTCCTGAGCACTTAGTTTACAGTGGGACTGGGAACTCTACATTTTTACCAAACACCCACGGGTGATTCTGATGTAGGTACTCTTTAAGATCACACTTCTGAAATCTTGTTTTCTCTCTTCTTTTATTACTTTCAATTCTACTTCCCCTGTTACCAATTTAAAAACCTTTTCTTCTTATACCCCCAAATCTACCATCCACAGATGACTTTGCATATTTCTTTACAGAGAACAAGAGAACTGAGCTGAATTTCTTCAGTTTCCATCTTTAGATAACCAATTAGAATGTCTCTTGCTATTCTTTTTTTCCTGAGTTCATCCTTACACCACTCCTTTTTTTATCAGACGAAAGAGAACCTTCTATCCAAGACTGACAGTATGCCCTGTGCACAGACACCATCTGCAATTCCACCTCCAGTTCCCATCATTCTCCCTCTCTCCCTCTGTCCTTCTTCTTTACTCTCCCTTCCTTCCTCCCTCTCTTTCCCTCTTGCTGTAATAATTCCTTTTACCCTTCTTGTTGTGATTATTGTACCATATTTATTATTGATATGGTGATTATCTCTTTCAAACTGACAAGCTTCTTGAGCACACCCCACTTATTCATCTCTGTATACCTACAAATCACCAAGTTCAATCCTTCAGTAAATCTTGGTGAATAAATAGTTAGCTGAATTGATTGCTTTGTCCTTATGTAAATCCCTCCACTGAGTGTTTTTCTGAATCATGGAGGTGACGATACCATCCTGGGTTAAAGAATTAGAATGGCAGCTGAATAGCTGTCCAGAAACCAGCAACATTCAGAAAATGTATGAACATTCCTATTCACAATGGAAATTAAATGTGTTAAGACATTTAGAAATAACTTTCTCAAGAAATGTGATATTTATATGTAGGAAACTACATTTGCTGAAATATAAAAGAAATGGAAAAATTGAAAAGGCATATTTACCTCTCTGGAGAAGGCAATGGCACCCCACTCCAGTACTCTTGCCTGGAAAATCCCATGGACAGAGGAGCCTGGTAGGCTACAGTCCATGGGGTCGCTAAGAGTCAGACACGACTGAGCAACTTCACTTCCACTTTTCCCTTTCATGCACCGGAAAAAGAAATGGCAACCCACTCCAGTATTCTTGCCTGGAGAATCCCAGGGACGGCAGAGCCTGGTGGGCTGCCGTCTATGGGGTCGCACAGAGTCGGACATGACTGAAGCGACTTAGCAGCAGCATTTACCTCTCTGGGAACTGAAGGAATATTGTTATAATTAATGTCACTTTTTCTAAAATTACTTCATACTTTTTCAGGCCATTACAAATCCAACCCAGATTGTGATAATATTTTTGACTACTTGACCAAGAGGAGGGGCCAGTTTGAGAAGTTTCCATGTGTGTTTCTTCACTGTTCTATTCTTTATTCCACAGGCCAAGAAACCCATGGAGGGTTCTGCCAGTTACCAAGTACGTACATTTCAATTGTACACTCAAGGCCTGGAGAGCTGGCGACTGGATAGCTTTGGGTTCTGAACATAGCAGATCCATTGTGAGAAACACAAGGTTAGGATTCCATTCACTACTGGTCCCCACTGACTCTAATGGCAGGGGTTACTGTGACACTTTTTCCAATGTCCAATAGTCTTCCAAATGAGTATTCCCTTTTCCCCAGTGTACCTAAGTACAAGTCCCTAAGTCCCTTTGGAAAAGGATAAGGGGAATCATTACTGTAAACACTTGCCATGCTCTTCTATGATCTTCCTCATGGGGAGAGTGCTTCATTTTTCAGCAACTCTGAAAATTGCTGAGTTCAAGTCCAAATCATGAACTGCGATTTGGAGCTGGGGACCTCAGTCTCTGATCATCTATCTGCATTTCTTTCAGTTAAATAAGCATACTATTATTTGCTGCCCATTATCTTGCCTGTAAGGATAGTGTGTTCTATTAACTATCTATACAGCTCAATGCAGACCAGGCCCCTTGGCTGTCACTCTGAAATTGCTCCTCATTATGATCATTGTATTCATTTTGCTTCTGCTGGTTATATGTTGCCATTTTTGCCTCTATTATTTCAGAATACTTTCTTACCCTTTGCCACTGGTGCATGCATGCTCAGTCGCTTCAGTTGTGTCTGACTCTTTGTGATCCCATAGACTGTAGCCCACCAGGCTCCTGTGTCCATGGGATTCTCCAGGCAAGAATACTGGAGTGGGTTTCCATGCCCTCTTCCAGGGGATCTTCCTGACCCAGGGATCAAACTCGTGTTTCCTGTGCTTCTTGCACCACAGGTGGATTTTTTACCACTGAGCCACCGGGGAAGCCCACCCTTTGCCACTAGGGAGCCCAGTTCTAGAATAGCCCAAGACTGCAGCAGACAGCCAACACTGATCTCAATGATCCTAATGTTCCTTCACCTTATTGCTTTGACAGAGTATCTGCCATCTAAACACACTTGACTAGTACCTTAGCTGCTCACCTCTAAGCCTTTTAATCTCTTCTTCCACCACCTGCCATGGAAATTCTGGGCACTTCTCCTTCATTTCATGTGAGCTATCACTTTTTCCAAGCTTTCAACAACTGTTCTAGAGGCATACTACTAGTGCTATCTCTAAACTCT
The DNA here is from genome assembly GCF_054371585.1 of Giraffa tippelskirchi. Classification (NCBI taxonomy): domain Eukaryota; kingdom Metazoa; phylum Chordata; class Mammalia; order Artiodactyla; family Giraffidae; genus Giraffa; species Giraffa tippelskirchi. The sequence continues at coordinate 146,050,097 of NC_137279.1, read as the reverse complement.
CTTTTCTCTAATTTTGTATTCTATCTTCTAGATTCAGCATCCTCAAAATCCAACCCCGTACATACTCTCCTGGCTTTTGGATGGGGACTGTCCCCTGGGAGAGGGTTACCTTGAGCAAGGCAGTTCCTTTAGTAGAGAGCAACTTTAGCATCCCCTAATGTGTCTTGTCAGAAATAATTATTATCATGGCTGCTGAAAGGAGGTTTTCCAATTCCCTCATTCCTTTAGTTTGCAAATTTCTAACACTCCAGTATAACAAAACAGAGAAAATAGAGTGCATATAAAATTTAAAAGAAAAAATATAAATAATTCCCAAAATGAAAACCATGATATATCTCCTAGAATCAAAGGAATGCAAATTATGAGAAAATACAATATTTCACTGAAAAAAAATACAATTAAAAAAATACCATACTCATTTTTGGCAAGGATGTAGTGAAATGTGAATTTTCATTTCCTTGTGAAGGGACTGTAAACCTGTACAAACAATTTAACTGTGTATAAAGAAACAGGTAATGCCTCCTCTAGGAACTTCAAAAATTCCTTTCTATTTCAATATGCTTTCTTTTTTCCTCTTAAATTCAGATGAAATTAAATTTATATTTGTAATAAAAAGTTTTCCAAGTATACGTCACCTCACCTCTCTTAGCTAGCAGAGGCTGTCATAACAAATAATATAGACTAGGTGGCTGAGACAACAGAAATTTTCTTCCTTGCTGTTGCAGAGGATGGAAGTCAAGATCAGGGTTCCAGCATGGTTGCTCTCTGAAGAGTGTTCTTTCTGGCTTACAGATGGACATCTTCTTACCTATTTTCACATGACACTGAGAGCAAGGAGGAAGGAGAGAGAGAGATCTTCCTTTTCCTGTAAGGACACAGTCCTAACAGATAACGGCCCAACTCTTATGACCTCCTTTAACCTCAAAGATTCTATTTCCAGGTACAGATACCATCAGGGGTTAAAGCTTCAACATATGAATTCTGGGAGGATAAATTTAGTCCAGAGCATCATCTCTTAAAATAATTGCCTTTAAAACTCTACCTTATTATTAGTATTTTTGCAAAGAGAGTTGTTAGAAATAATATTTATATAACATTATCTCTGGTGACTTCTGAATAGTAAGAATTCTTCATTTTGGCTTTCCTCTGCACTTTTCTATTTATTGCTTGAATTTTTTTTTTTTAATTACAAAATTAAAAAAAAATCAGTGTATTTTCAACAATATCCTTCTTATTTACTGTCACAGAGCTGGAGTGATCAAAGACTTCGTTGCCATAAAGACTCTTTCCTCTAACTTATCCAGTGTTTCTCAAACATTCCCACCAACAATTCTATAAACACAAGAGATGAGGAAGAGGTAGGCAGTGGAAGGAATTTCTGAGGATATAACCAGAGGTATCCTATGTTAAGTATGAAATTTTTTAGAATTCTTACGTTGTAATCTTTCACTGACTTCAATTTCCATTTTACTCCATAATAGATATGTTTGTTTCCACATAGAAATAATATCTAAAATTACTTATCCTTGAGTAAAATTCATGCTCAAGGAAAACATCATCATTTATCCTGGGGTTTTAAGTGTCCCTTGATTCAATCAGCTTATATCTGGGGGCACTCTTAACCCCATTTGAGAGGTACTGGCCTAATTTAGTTATTAAAACTATCATTTGCTTGGACCTCTATGAATTGTAAAATACTTCCACATGAATTGGGCCTCTCAACATCCTCTCTTCTAGGGTAAGTCTACTTTACTTAATTTTTAATCCTGGAATCCCTCCAGGCTCAGCCCTAGCCCTTTTCCTCTTATATTTATATTTTCTCTCTAAATGATCACATTTTTTTTAATGTTTCAGTTACCTTGTACATTTCAACAATACTCAGATTTATATCTCTAGAATCACCTACACAACTGCCTGCCTGCTTGACATCACATCTTGGATATCTCACAAGTATTTGAAGCTTTAAATATCTAGTATGGGATTTATGATTTTCCTCCAAATCTTGCCCTTCTCCATTCAAAAGCACAATTACCCATCTAGTTTTGCAAGCCAGAAACTAGTATTATCTATGACATCTTAGTATCCTTCACATTGGCATCCAATATATCACTAATGTTTATCAACTTCCAGAAATATCTCTTGTTAGTCTATTTCTCAAGAGATCACTACCACCATCACCACTACCATAGCTTTCTAGTCAAAGTTATCATCATTTTTTCCTGACTACTGAAAGAGATATTTACATTTCTATTTTGATTTCTGGCAAGCAACACAAAATTAAGAGGTCCAAACAGAACTCTTGACTATTCACTCCAACTTGTTATTTTCCCATCTTCTTCGTTGGAAATGGCATCAGCATAAGCCCATTTCTCAGGTGAAAAAGTAAAAGTGAAAGCCACTCAGTCATGTCCGACTCTTTTCGACCCCATGGGCTATACAGTTCATGGAATTCTCCAGGTCAGAATACTGGAGTGGGTAGCCTTTCCCTTCTCCAGGGGATCTTCCCAACCCAGGGATTGAACCCAGGTCTGCCACATTGCAGGCAGATTCTTTACCATCTGAGCCCAAGAATACTGGAGTGGGTAGCCTATCCCTTCTCCAATGGATCTTCCTGACCCAGGAATCAAACCAGGGTCTCCTGCATTGCAGGTGGATTCTTTACCAACTGAGCCATCAGGGAAGTCCTCTTAGGTGGAAAGTGAGGAGAAATTCTAGATTCCTCATCTTCTCTCACACCTTATACCTGATTCTCATTGTGTTCTGCTGACTGTATCTTCAAAATGTGTGTCTATTTCATCTTTTCTCTTCACTTACATTGTTAACATAATATTTATCCTAAGCCAGCATCATCTCTGAACTAGATTCCTGCAGAAGCCTCCTAATAGGTCTTCCTGCTTCTATGCTAGGCTCCTTGCATTCTACTCTTGATGAAATTCTTTTTAGCACTGTAAGTAAGATAATGGTGCAACCACACATGGAACTGACCACTCTTAAAAAGTATCCTACAAGTCCTTGTATTATATGGTCTGTTTACCTCTCTGACATCTCCTGCTATCAGTTCTTTGTCTTTCACTAGACACACTGACCTTCTTTCTGTCCCTGAAATGCTGTTGTTCCTGAAGCTTGTTCCCACTTCAGAACCATTATATTGGTGTCCTCTCTGCCCAGAATGTATTTACATCAGTTCCCGGCATGGTTGACTCCTCTGCTTCATTCATGTGTGCACGTGTGAGTCACTTGAGTTGTGTCCAACTCTTCACGATTCTATGGACAGTAGTCTGCCAGGCCCCTCTGTCCATGGAATTCTCCAAGCATGAATACTGGACTGGGTTACCATGCCCTCCTCCAGGGGATCTTCCCAACCCAGGGACTGAACCCGCATTTCTTACATCTCTTGCAGTAGCAGGTGGGAATAGTGCCACATGGGAGACCCCTCCTTCATTCATATCTCTGTTTAAATGATACCTCCTCCCAGGGACATCCTCTACTATGCTAGTACCTCCCAGTCACTTCCCATGCTCTTACTCTGCTTTTTTCCTCCCAGGAAACCCTAAATTATATATCTTTTTTTGTTTACATGTTTATTGACTACTGTCTGTTGTCCATATCCCCCACAAACAGAGGAACTTCATGTATCCCGTTCACCACTACATCCTCATTATCTAGCATAGTGCTCACAAAGAGCTGGTGCTAAGTAAATGTTTCCTGAATGAATGAGTGAATAAATGAATAACAACCTTATGAGCTAGGACTGACATCAATGTATATTTCCTTGCCAAATAAGTAAATGAACTAATATTCATCCCAGGTCATACAGTTTTGCCTTTTTCCAAAGAAAATAGAAGCAGCTTACATTACTGAACTCATACTACATGTTAAGCATCATTCTGCACCTTATATGTATTGCATCAACCCTCTCAACAACCCTTGGAGAAAATATCAGTAAATATATAGGAGATATGATCAACACTATTAAAAATCCTGCACAAATTGACATTTATAGAATACTACATCCAATAACCGCTAAGCTCATATGTAAGTTCTAGGAGTTTTTCTTTAGTTTTGTTAGGATTTTCTGTTTACTCCATAATAGTGCCTACAAATTAGACAGTTTTCTTTCTTTCTTTTTAATCCTTGCTCTTACCTGCCTTTACTGTACTAAGAAACTTTAATACTATGTTGAACAGAACCTTGAAGGAAAGCATTCAGTCTTTCACTCTTAAGTATGAAAACCTGTATATTTTCTATAAATATGCTTTGTCAAATGCTTGAAGTTCTTTTCTGTTCCTATTTTGAACAGGTTTTTTTTTTTTTTAAACTAGAGTTAAAAAACCAGAGTTTTTTTTTTTTAACCAATCATGGAAATTGGATTTTGTCAAATGCTTTTTCTGTATCTAATAAAATATTTTCATTTTCAGTTAATATGATTACATAAATTAATTTTCAAATGTTAAACCACTTTGCATAACTGTGATTAAACCTAAGAAACCATGGTATAGTGTCTTTCTATGTGTTGCTTTGTGCTGATATTTTGTTAAGGATTTTTGAGTCTCTTCACAGGAATATTGCTTATGCTTTTCTTTTAATGTATTTTCCTGCTGTTGGAAACAGAGTAATGTGGGCCTTATAAATTGAGTTGAGAAATATTCCCACCTCTGGTTTTCTAAGCAATTGTGTTGAACTGATATTATTTCTTCCTTAAGTATTTGATAGTGGCATACTATTTTTAATAGATGTCAGGAACCAGTATAATGAAATACATAATATATAACATGTACGTATATGGAAATGCAACAGCTTTCTGTGTATTAATTTTGTATCCAGCAACTTTATCAAATTCATTGATGAGCTCTAGTAGTTTTCTAATAGCACCTTTAGGATTTTCTATGTATAGTATCATGTCATCTGCAAACAGTGACAGTTTTATTTCTTCCTTACTAATCTGGATTCCTTTTACTTCTTTTTCTTTTCTGATTGCTGTGGCTAGGACTTCCAAGATGATGTTGAATAAAAGTGGTGAGAGTGGACATCCTTGTCTTGCTCCTGGTCTTAGAGTAAATGCTTTCAGCTTTTTACCATTGAGTATTATGTCAGCTGTGGGTTTGTCAATATACAGCCTTTATTATGTTGAGGTATGTTCTCTCTGTGCCAAATTTCTGGAGAGTTTTTACGCTAAATCGTTGCTGAATTTTATCAAATTCATGTGGTATATCATACTGATTGAGTCCCTTGGACAGCAAGGAGATCAAACCAGTCAATCCGAAAGGGAATCAACCCTGAATCTTCACTGGAAGGACTGATGCTGAAATGCCAATACATCAGCCACCTGATGCAAAGAGCCAACTCATTGGAAAAGACCCTGATGCTGGGATAGAATAAGGGCAGAGAAGATAAAGGGGTGACAGAGGATGAGATGATCAGATGGCATCACCAACTCAATGGACATGAGTTTGAGCAAGCTCCAGGAGTTGATGATGGACAGGGAAGCCTGGCGTGCTGCAGTCCATGGGGCCACCAAGAGTTGGACATGACTGAGCGACTGAACTGAACTTGAACTGACTGAAAAATAATAAATGCTGTAGAAGGTGTGGAGAGAAAGGAACCCTCCTACACTGTTGGTGGGAATGTAATCACTATGGTGAACAGTACAGAGGTTCCTCAAAAAACTAAAAATAGAGATATCGTATGATCCCACAATCCCCCTCCTGAGCATATATCCATAGAAAACTATAATTCAAAAACCTACATGCATTCCAGTGTTCATTGTAGCACTATTTAAAATAGTATAGCACAAGGAACTGTATAGCACAGGGAACTATACTAAATATTTTGCAATAACCCATAAGAGAAAATAATCTGAAAAAGAATATATATGTATGTAAGTGAATATATAACTGAAACCACTGTGCTGTACACCTGAAACTAATGCAGCACTGTAAATCAATTATGCTTTAATTTTAAAAAGAACATGTAAATGAAAAATACTGCTTGAATTATATAATAGTATGCATTTTTATGGGGCTTCCCTGATAGCTCAGTTGGTAAAGAATCTGCCTGCAATGCAGGAGACCCTGGTTCAATTCCTGGGTTAGGAAGATCCATTGGAGAAGGGATAGGCTATTCACTCCAGTATTCTTGGGTTTCCCTGGTGGCTCAGCTGGTTAAGAATCTGCCTGCAATGCAGGAGACCTGGGTTTGATCCCTGAGTTGGGAAAATTCCCCATAGAAGGGAAAGGCTACCCACTCCAGTATTCTGACCTGCAGAATTCCATGGACTACAGACCATGGGGTTACAAAGAGTCGGACATGACTGAATGACTTTCACTTCACTAGCTAGCTATGCATTTTTGTATCTCCCATTATATTTAAATAATTTATATTCTCATCAGATATTTTCTTGAATCAGCATGCAACTTATTCTGATTTCTCTTATAATTAGGGAAGGCCAGTCCACTAATAGTCAGTCCATCAGTTCAGTTCAGTTGCTCAGTCATGTCCGACTCTTTGCGACCCCATGAATCACAGCACACCAGGCCTCCCTGTCCATCACCAACTCCCAGAGTTTACCCAGACTCATGTCCATCGAATCGGTGATGCCATCCAGCCATCTCATTCTCTGTTATCCCCTTCTCCTCCTGCCCCTAATCCTTCCCAGCATCAGGGTCTTTTCCAATAAGTCAGTTCTTTGCATCAGGTGCCAAAGTATTGGAGTTTTAGCTTCAACATCAGTCCTTCCAATGAACACCCAGGACTGATCTCCTTTAAGATGGATTGGTTGGATCTCCTTGCAGTCCAAGGGACTCTCAAGAGTCTTCTCCAACACCACAGTTCAAAAGCATCAATTCTTTAGCACTCAGCTTTCTTTCTAGTCCAACTCTCACATCCATACACGACCACTGGAAAAACCATAGCCTTGACTAGGCGGACCTTTGTTGGTAAAGTAATGTCTCTGCTTTTTAATATGCTGTCTAGGTTGGTCATAACTTTCCTTCCAAGGAGTAAGCATCTTTTAATTTCATGGCTGCAATCACCATCTACAGTGATTTTGGAGCCCAGAAAAATAAAGTCAGCCACTGTTTCCACTGTTTCCCCATCTATTTGCCATGAAGTGATGGGACCGGATGCCATGATCTTAGTTTTCTGAATGTTGAGCTTTAAGACAACTTTTTCACTTTCCTCTTTCACTTTCATCAAGAGGCTTTTTAGTTCCTCTTCACTTTCTGCCACAAGGGTGGTGTCATCTGCATATCTGAGGTTTAGACACCCTCAAAGAATTACTAAGACAAGCAGAGAAGGAAAAGAAATAGATTTTACATTTACTATTTTGTGACCCCATGTATATAAGTGCTTAGTTTTATGCGATGTTCAGACCAAATTCAGGTCTGAGAGAGGATAGTTCAGTGGAATTACCCTAAATCTACCTCCTCATTATGCCTCCTGTTTTAAATACATTAAACCTAAATAAATTTGAATATTAACATTTGACTGTCAACATTAATATTAAAAACAGAATCAGGGATGGAAAAAAGGATGACCATATCATCAATATTTCTTATAGGTGATTCTCTGTTTTATGCAGGAATTGAAGGTACATGTAAAGAGATTAAGTAGGTTATATATTTTAGGTCATTATTCAAAGAGAGAAGTTTTTATTATTACCGTTTAGTACAATATTTTCTATGCTTCAATTTTTTCTATTTCCATAATTTAACATTTTTATTGCTAAACATTTTTTAGTTAAACATTGAATTCTAACAAGTTATGTCCAAATAATTAAAGCTGCTGTCAATGAAGAATGATTGCTAGGAATAATGTATTCTTGAAGGATGCTTTAAAATTTCAAACAAAAATTTCAAAAAACATCTATTTACTTTTTTTCCTTCCTAATATCTACAAGTAAATAAATTACTTGCAGGTGTTTTTTGGAGAAGTGAGGCAGATATGTACCTTTCCTTCATAAAAAAAAAAAAGAAGAAAATGGAGGAACCATAAATCCAACTTCAAAGTCTCTGTCCATATTGAGTCTTCCAGTCAGCTTCAGATACTTTACTTGAAGGAGGCTGATATATTGGTTTTCAGAGCTTTAGAGTTGGCAAAATGCTTGCAGAAAACTCATATCCAATTTATGCTTTGTGTCCTACCCCTTACAATACATTGGGGTCACATTGTATTAAAACAGAAATTTCATGAAAATTGTTGGTCCAGCAGCTCTGGGAAACAAATTCTGTATTATAAAACAGTATACCCAGTGTTCTTCAATTGCCATTCATCAACTAGGTTCCAGTGAGAGTGATGCTTCCAACTTATGCAGAGTTGAAAGCAGATTCTGTAAGAAACCCCCTTCCTTCTTCTGCACCTGGTTTCCCCTCCCCCTTCCCTGCCAGCTCCTCTACAGTGGAGGGCGGCCCAGGCCTGGTTCCTGTCACTAGCCAGGCTGCAGTCTCAAATCCCAAGCCTGTGTTCTGGTTTCCCTCTGGGTCTTGCTAGAGGTTTATCGACAAAACACAGGCTCCTCATAATCTGTTTGAAAAGCCCACTGTGTTCAACAGGAAGATATAATCATCTTTTAGTGCTATGTGTTGTCATTATGTAGAAAATGTTCTACAAGTGTGTATATGGAGGGAAGTGAACTGGGGGGTGGGATGTTTTCTCTCTACTAGTGAAACAATCTCTTCTCTGCCAAAAATCTAAGATCTGGTCCCCTTTGGGGAACTCTTTCTAGTTTTTACTTTGGAAACCATCTGCTTTCTCCATGAGTGTTGGCTCCCCAGGGAAATCTTGACCTCTCAAAATCTCGGCCTCATGTTCAGGGGAATTCCATACCCAAACCAGCCAAGACTTGACTTGTCCTTCTTGGAGAGAAGATTTTGCAGATTCAGCACTTTGCATGTGTTTGTCCTTTGGGCCAAAGATAAAACTAAGTTTTCTAATTATGCAAATAAGTACCAAATATTCATTCTCTCTCCCCCTCCCCACCACTTCCTCTCTTTTAAGAAAGTCATTATTATATAGAGTAAATAGAACCTGAATTTCAGTTAACTGCCAGATGAGCTAGGACAAGTTGTGCATGAAACCTGGATGCTGAATGGGCTGAACTCAATAGGATATAAGCAGGAAAGGAAAATGAAACAAAAAGCAAATAAGATAAGTTTATTATTTTTCACTGCTCTCTCTTCAGACTTACTCTGTGGGCTACTTCTTCCTCACCACTAACAGTGAAATCTTGGCAGGAACTTTCAAGTATGCTTAGATATGCATGTACTTCAGTCACTTTTATGCATATTCATAGTCTTATTAGAAGACTAAAATGTCATAATCACTGCTCCCTATTCTTATCACTGCCACTATCTCTTACATCATCCTTCTACCTGAGTTTGGCATTGCTTTAGACCTGGAGTCCAGAATGGGGAAAGGGCACTCTTGACTTTTCTCTTTTCTCCATCTTTTCTTCCTCTCACTATTTTCAGGTCTTCTCTGAATCTATCAGGCTTCTAGGTGGGGTAATGAGGGAGGAAATGTAAGCAATAGAAAAGATCTTACTTGAGTGGCATGGAAATAATCTGTGAGGGAAACTCCTGAGGGTGGCAGTGTTCCAAAGCCATTTCTTCCCTCTGTAGAGTGTTATTGTGTGTTCCTCAATAATAGCCAAGGAAAATAAAATCTGTCACTGTTTCCCTGGAAAGGAAATCAAACCTGAATATTGTTTGGAAAGATTGATGCTGAAGCTGAAAGCTCCACTACTCTGGCCACCTGATACAAAGAGCCGACTCATTGGAAAAGACCCTGATGCTGGGAAAGATTGAAGGCAGGAGGAGAAGGGGACGCAGAGGATAAAATGGTTGGATGGCATCACCAACTCAATGGACATGAGATTGAGCAAACTCCAGGAGGTACTGAAGGACAGGGAATCCTGGTTCATGGGGTCGCAAAGAGTTGGATACGACTTAGCAACGGAATACCAATAGTAGCCCACTGGCTACTTCCAATTACAACTATTTTGATGCTTATTTATCACCTGCTGGCCTATTAAAATTCTTTCCTCAGCCTTTGAGCATGTAGAAGTAATATCTCTCCTTGGTGTTACATCTCCATCCATGCAGTTTCTTGGGGGAGGAGAGTGGAATTCAAAGTGGTTCTGTATTGCCTCTCTCTCATGTGGTCCATATCTGAGCCACAAGAAAAACTCATGCATCCTTGGCCTATCAAGTTCTTGACAGAAGAACTTTTTATTTCCAAGGTTGTCCTCTTTCTTCTGTTTCACTGCCTTGGGTCAATCTGTCTCAGCTTCTCTTGCCATCCTGACACTTCCAGACTATGGAATAATAGGTCAAGCCCCATAAGTAATTTCCTTGAAGCTCCCTTTCTTATTTAGATCAGGGGGGAGGAGGAAGTACCCCTTTTATCTCACAGGAGTGGACATATACAAAACATCAACAGCTTTCTTCAGAATAATCCTCTTTTAGCCATGTTGGCTTCAAGTTTTTAAATCTTTATGGTGGATGATGGTGCAAGATCTCAAAGTCAGACATATAAAACTACAAGTCCTGTACTCTGACTAAGTAGGTAATATATATTATATCGTGATAGATTAATAAAACTTGTTAGCTCTTAAAAAGAAAATTATAAATGATAGGTAACAAAGACTTATGGATGGATTCAGAAATACCATTTTTGGCAGAAATACCATAGAGATACCCTTCTCAGTGCATCATATTAGGAGGCAAATTATGTCTATTTTTCCTATCACTGTGGAGGTTAACTTTGAGAACAAAGTAACGTGTGCCGGATTTTTCACTACAAAGTTACTACTTATCCTTTGTAAAGAATAAATCTCATGTGTGAAGGTATTTTGAGACTATGGAAATACCCTTATTTTTTGTCAAACTTTCACTCATTAGTTTCAGAATTCACTGATTATTCTTTCCCAAAACAGTATTACTGCATTAGTTGCCAAATGATAGTAAATTAGTATATTTTTATAAACTAATATGTAAATAAAGAAGTGACAATATTAAAAGAGAAGAGTTTAGGAAAAATACAGATTTGAAAAACAAAGAGAATGACTAGAAATGAAAGACAATATCATCAAAATTACCAAGCCAATGAATTAATTAAATACATATTAAACACAGATGAAAAAACTGATACACTAGAATATGGATCTTTGATTTTTCAGAATCCAGTCCAGTGAGATAAAGAGATAAAAATTTTAAAAGAAAATAAAGAGAAGTAGAAAAAAGAATAAGAAAATTATGGATGCTTAATAAGTATTAACATTTCAGAACATAAGATTATTAAGTGTTTCTGAAGGAAAAAGGGAAATAGGTAACTTTCAAATACAGTGGCTGAAAATTTTCCAAAGTTGTTAAAAGTCATGAATCATCAGATTCAGGAAATGTAACAAGCAGCATAAATAAAATTAAATCTAAACTACATGACCTTAGTGAAATTGTAGGACATCAGAAACTAAGAGAAAATTTAGGTGGCACTAGTGGTAAAGAACCTGCCTGCCAATGCAGGAGACATAAGAGATGTGGGTTTGATCCCTGGGTCAGGAAGATCCCCTGGAGGAGGGCATGGCAACCCACTCCAGTATTCTTGCCTGGAGAATCCCATGGACAGAGAAGCCCGGCAGGCTACAGTCCACAGGGTTGCACAGAATTGGACACGACTGAAGCAACTTAGCACACATGCATGCATGCATGCAGACTACACAAAAAGGACAGATTTGGTACAAAGATTGAAAATTCAACTGACAGCAGAATTATTGACAACAACAACAGAAGTCAGAACATAATGTAATAATATCTCAAGCTGAGAAATTTACTGTCAAAGTAAAACTCTATATCCAGCTAAACAATCATTCAAGAGTGAAGTTATATAAAGGTTTTAAGACAAGAATATATTGAGAGATTTTACCATTTATAATTTCTTAAAAAAACATTTTTAGAAGTTTATGTGTTAGGAAAAATTCTAAGATGGCCCCTTGATATTCACCCCTGTGGTAAACACACCTTCTACTAGGTATACCACTAATCTAGGTACTGCTGTGAAGAGATTTTACTGATGTATTGACATTCCCAAAAAGTTGCTCTTAAGACAGGGAAATTATGAGTCCTTTAAATTTGGCTGTAGGGGTCAGAAACAGAGGAAATCAGAGAGATTCAAAGTATATAAAGGAATAGAGAGATGACCACATGACAAGGGACTGTGGGAAGCCTCTAGGAGCTGAGAATGATCCCTGGCCAACATCTACAATAGAACAGGAATCTATGTCCTATAACCACAAAAAAACAGAACTCTATCAACATACTGAATAATCTTGGAATTAAATCATTTCCTAGAGCCTCCAGAAAGCAATGCAGCCCAGCTGACAATCTGATTTCAACCTTTTGCAAGCAGAGGTCCAAGGTTTGTATCTGGAGTCCTCATCCACAGACATAGAGATAAGTGTTGTTTTAAACCACTAACTTTGTGGTAATTTGGTATACTTCCATGGAATACTAATAGAGTGTAATTTAAGGAGATGGAAATTGGAGATATAAAAAAAGTCAATGATAAACTCTAAATAAGCATTGATATATAAGAAATGTAAATAATAGTAATAATGGGGCCATATGAACCAATTGGAAATACAACACTAGCAAAAATTATACGTGAAACAAAAAGATGATCAACATTAAAAGTTGGAACCTGAAAAGGGAATCCTCTTACACTGTTGGTGGGAATGCAAACTAGTACAGCCACTATGGAGAACAGTGTGGAGATTCCTTAAAAAACTGGAAATAGAACTGCCATATGACCCAGCAATCCCACTGCTGGGCATACACACTGAGGAAACCAGAATTGAAGAGACACGTGTACCCCAATGTTCATCGCAGCACTGTTTACAATAGCCAGGACATGGAAGCAACTTAGATGTCCATCAACAGATGAATGGATTAAAAAGCTGTGGTACATATACACAATGGAATATTACTCAGCCATTAAAAAGAATACACTTGAATCAGTTCTAATGAGATGGATGAAACTGGAGCCCATTATACAGAGTGAAGTAAGCCAGAAAGAAAAACACCAATACAGTAGACTAACGCATATATATGGAATTTAGAAAGATGGTAACGATAATCCTATATGCGAGACAGAAAAAGAGACACAGATGCATAGAACAGTCTTTTGGACTCTGTGAGAGAAGGTGAGGGTGGGACGATCTGAGAGAATAGCATTGAAACATGTATATTATCATATGTGAAATAGAACACCAGTCCAGGTTCAATGGACTTGTCTCAAGGAGACAAGTGCTCAGGGCTGGTGCAATGGGATGACTCAGAGGGATGGGATGGGGAGGGAGGTGGGAGGGGGTTCAGGATGGGGAACACATGTAAACCCATGTCTGATTCATGTCAATGTATGGCAAAACCCACTACAGTATTGTAAAGTAATTAGCCTCTAACTAAAATAAATTAATTAATTAAAAAAAAAAAGTTGGAACATATTTTGCTTGGTAAGATTCTAAAGATATTGATTAACTTTAAATTATGTAAAATCAGATATACCTATTAAAATACAAAGGCAGCCACTAAAAATTATAGATAGAATGTATAACTTCTTTTTTGTTGCATTATAGGTAACTTCTTTAGATCTACTTTTTTCATACCGTATGTTCCCTCTTCAGCTGAGTCTAATCTGCTTCTCTTCCTTGTCATTAAGATTTTTTGTTTGTTTACATTTTTCTTCACTTCATCTAAAGTAATTACCAAAGGAAGACTTAAAGTTATACTTATTTTTCTATCATAACATTGAATGTAGAAAATTCTGGGTACAGAGGAAATCAGAAATAAGTCAACCTTCATAATTCACCACTATTAATCTTACTATATCCCTCTATTTGTATACATATGCTTTATCTAGATAAACACACTCACATACAAACATATATATATATATGTATATACACATATACACATATTTATTATAGTTTTAGGATTCATACTTTTCTTAGGCAGTTTAGGGTAATTGTTAAAAAGCTAAATTTTGGAATCAGAGATACCTGGGTTCAAGTCCAACTCCATCAACTGTAAAGCTGTGTGAACTTGAATGAATTATTTAACTTGAATTTCAGTTTCTTTATCTGTTAAATGGAGAAGGTGATGATAGTACTTTCCTTATAGGATGGTCATTAGATTTTAAATTTCAATGACTATCTTTAATTTCTAAAGTGTCATTTTCACACAGTCTTGTTCTTTTCTTACTATGCATTATAATTTCATTAAATTTCTATTTCTTTATATTATTTCTTTAATCAATTTTAAATATTTTTTTATAAGGTCTTTTGGGTAGTTGTATCATTTCTAGTTATTTGGTGAAAATTATTCTTTTTTTTGTTGTATTTCTCTACCTTTTGATGAACTGTTTCTTTTGGGCAGTCTACATTTTTTTTTTTTTTGGCAAGAGCAAATTTTAGGTCCATCTAAGTGCTATGTCTCCCTGGTCCATGTTTTCATGAACTCACATGATTATCATTATGGCTATTGTTCACTTTTAATTCTAACATATATAGGTTCTTTTCCTTGCTTGCTTGTCTGTGTATTTAAGTTACTTTATTCAGCATTTCCATGTCCTTGAATTGTCAAAAGTAAAGGAACTCATTTCCGCTAGTATAATTTTAGATATGACTACCAAAGCTGGAGGAAAAAAATTTAGAGTGGACAGTTAGCTTCCTACTATTCTCAGATGATAGAATGCAAGCACCAACCATTTCTAGCAAAGTGAGAGGCTGACCTTGATGGTAAATCATCAGCTCCCCTCTCCTGATTCAAAAGCATACAAGCCTCTGTGTTAAGCAAATCATTCTCATTTACAATCTAAGCTGAGACAATGCTAAGAAAGGTCCTGTAGATGCTTACGGAGGTCAGAAGCAAAAGTATAGAGTATGAGCTGACTGTTGTAACAGTCTGAGTTCTGAGTAAATCAAGAATTTGCAGGTTTAATGTGCCTTTGTGCCTTTAACATCTGAGATATTTCTCTAGACACTTCCCCAGAGAGTAATACCTAGTAAGCTGTTAAGAGAAATGATCAAAGCTATTAGAATCACTTTGTGACAACATGCAACTTCACAAGATACTTGCACACTAGAAATTAGTACTGGTGTAGTAATTGTATTACATTATGTGCTAAAGAACGATGTGACTAATAACCAATAGGTCTCTTTATAATACAAAACCCGCAAGATTGAAAAAAGTAATATAATCCACATGTACTGAATAGATGTAACTTTATAATAAAGAAAAGTTGCTATAAAATCTTAACTCAGGAATCTGACAATTATAATGCAATTCAGACAAACATTTTAGGTCACCTTGAGACTAAAATAGCCCTAATGATGGTACTTTGTGATTCAGTTTGTAAACACATTTCATAGCATCATTAAAGCATGCATATTTTAGGTGAGGAAGCCTTATCTGGAGCATGAAGATTACATTGAAGACCTTAGACAATGAATCCCAGACATCCCAGAAAGACCTTCTCTAACGCAACATTAACACTAGATGAATTTAATATAGAATCTGATTTACTTTCCAGCAAGACTCGGAAATGATCTGGCTTGGTGGAGACTTGGCTGTTATCAGACATACTACACGTAGTTTTATTCCCCTAAAGGGCCTTAAGGGAAGGTCAAATAGTAACAATGTATATTTTTTACCACCAGGCTAATAAATTATTTTCTTCTCCCTTCCTGGTCTTCTAAGATCCAAATCCCAACTAACATTGGCACATTACTTAACTACTTCATGCCCATTTCCTCACCTAAAGGTGTAAATAGTATTAACATATCTCATGTGCTGGCTGTGAGGATTAAATAAGCTAAACTATAGTTGCCATTATTTGTAGCTGTTGTTTAGTCGCTCAGTTGTGTCTGACTCTTTTGCGACCCCATGGACTGTAGCCCACCAGGCTCTGTCCATGGGATTTCCAGGCAAGAATACTGAAGTGGGTTGTCATTTTCTTCTCCATTGGATCTTCCCAACCCAGGGTTTAAACCCATGTCTCCAGCACTGCAAGCAGATTCTTTACCGCTGAGCCACTGGGGATGCCCCAGTGACTATTTTTACTATACTATTATTACCATACTATAATATTATCACTTTCCTCATTTAGGCCCTCTGAAAAACAATAATGATGATAATGATAAGTTACTTTACAAGAGACTTTCTATGAGATGTATCTATTGGGTACTTATATTTTGCCAGGCAATTAATATTCATTATATCTTGTTTTTCTAACAATACTCAAAAGAAACATTTTGATCCCCATTTTACAGATGCTGTAAATGTGATTCAGAGAAGTTAAATAACGTAACTGTAAGCATATAGCCAAGAAGTTGATTTGAAACCAAATCCGTCTGTCACTAAGAAGTCTATACTTTTCTACTCTTTCTGTGGGTCCAAGGAAAACATGACCTGAATATGAAAGTGATCCTGTACACTTCTATTTTCCTGGAAGCAAGTCTGGTCGGTATGGAACAGAGGACATACATATAGCGAGTTACTGTAAAGAGGATTAGAGACAGTCTCAGAGCTTCCACTGACAGGATCTATGATTTTTGTGAGTCATCTCACCTCTCTAATCCTCATTTTCCACAATGATGGAAAGAGGAACTTGAATTAGACTAATGCAACTATCCATTTAATTTCTCTGAGTCTCAATTTCCTCACATGTGAGTCTCAATTTCCTCACATGTGAGTATAAGCTTGCCTTCAAAGGAAAACTGAAAGATAAAATGATTTTTAGAGTGTGCTCTGGGGACTTCCCTGGTGGTCCAGTGGCTAAGATCCTGTGCTCCCAATGCAGGGGACCCAGGTTTGATCCATAGTCAGGGAACTAGAACCCACATGCTACAACCGAGTTCAGATGTCATGACTAAACTTCCTGCATATAGCAACTAAGACTCAGCACAGCCAAATAAATAAATAAACAGATAGATATTTAAATAAATAAATAAAGCATGTTTTAGTTCTGTGAAAATGCCATTGGTAATTTGGTAGGGATTGCTTGAATCTATAGATTGTTTCGGGTATAGTATAGTCATTTTGACAATATTGACTCTTCCAATCCAAGAACACAGTATATATTTCCATCTTTGATTTCTTCCATCAGTGCCTTATAGATTTTGGAGTACAGGTATTTTGCCTCCTTAAGTAAGTAAGTGTTAGTAGCTCAGTTGTGCCTGACTCTTTGTGACCCCATGGACTGCAGCCCACCAGGCTCCTTTGTCCATGGGATTTTCCAGGCAAGGTTACTGGAGGGGGTTGACATTTGCTTCTCCAGGGGATCTTCCCAACCCAGGGATCAAACCCAGGTCTCCTGCCCTGCAGGCAGATTCTTTACCGACTGAGCTACAAAGGAAGCCCATTTTGCCTCCTTAGGTAGGTTTATTCCTAGATATTTTATTCTTTTTTATAGTAAATGAGATTATTTCCTAAATTTCTCATTCTATTTTTTTGTTGTTAGTGTATAGAAATGCAACAAATTTCTGTGTATTAATTTTGTACCCAGAAACTTTACTGAATTCATTGTTGGGCTCTAATAGTTTTTTGATAGCATCTTTAGGATTTTCTATGTATAGTATCATGTCATCTGCAAATAGTGACAGCTTTATTTCTTCCTTAACAATCTGGATTCCTTTTATTTCTTTTTCTTCTCTGGTTGCTGTAACAAGGTCTTCCAAGACGATGCTGAATAAAAGTGGTGACAGTGGACATCCTTGTATTCTTCCTGATCTTGGAGGAAATGCTTTTAGTTTTTTTATCATTGAGTATGATGTTAACTGATGGTTTGTCATATATGGCCTTTAGATGTTGAGGTATGTTTCCTCTATGCCCACTTTCTGGAGAGCTTTTACCCTAAATGAATGCTGAATTTTATCAAAAGCTTTTTCTGCATCTACTGAGAACAAAAAATTTTTAATTTGTATGGAAACTTTAGGTCTTAAATAGCCAAAGCAATTTTGAGAAAGAAAAACAGAGCTACAGGGATAAGGCTCCCTGACTTCAGACTATACTACAAAGTTGGTGGTGGTGGTGGTGGTTTTATCACTAAGTTGTGTTCAGCTTTTTGTGGAATTGGTGCTTTGGGATTGTGGTGCTCAAGAAGACTCTTGAGAGTCCCTTGGACAGCAAGAAGATCAAACCAGTCAATCGT
Source organism: Giraffa tippelskirchi (assembly GCF_054371585.1). Classification (NCBI taxonomy): domain Eukaryota; kingdom Metazoa; phylum Chordata; class Mammalia; order Artiodactyla; family Giraffidae; genus Giraffa; species Giraffa tippelskirchi. Next base: position 146,031,896 of record NC_137279.1, on the reverse strand, counting down.
AAAAGAAAACAACCCTGAATATTCATGGGAAGAACTGATGCTGAAGCTGAAATTCCAATACTTTGATCACCTGATATGAAGAGCCAACTCATTGGAAAAGATGCTGGGAAAGATTGAAGGCAAAAGGAGAAGAAGGTGGCAGAGGATGTGATGGTTAGATAGCATCACTGACTCAATGCACATGAATTTGAGTATGTTCTGGGAGATAGTGGAAATCAGGGAAGCCTGGCATGCTGCAGTCCACGGGGTCACAAAGAATTGGACACAACTTAGCAACTGAACAACAAAAACAAGAAGGACCTACTGTATAGAAGAGGGAACTCTACTCAATAGTCTATAGCCTGTATGGGAAAAGAATCTAAAAAGCAAGTGGATAGATATATATATGTATAACTGAATCACTTTGCTGTACACCTGAAATGAACACAACATTGTAAATATACTGCAATAAATTTTTTTTTAAACTTAAGAAAAACTAAACAAAAGTTTAAAAATCTGTGACAAAAGAGGCAGAAATATATAATGGAGAAAAGATAACCTATTCAGTAAGTGGTGCTAGGAAAACTGGACAGCTACATGTAAAAGAATGAAGGTAGAACGTTCTCTGACACCACACACAAAAATAAACTCAATATGAATTAAAGACCTAAATGTAGATGTTATACTATAAAACTCCTAGAGGAAAACATAGGTAGAACACTCTTTGACATGAAGTACAGCAATATCTTTTGAGATCCATCTCTTAGAGTAATAGAAATAGAAAAAAAAAATAAACAAATGGGGCGCAACTAAACTTAAAAGCTTTGTACAGCAAAAGAAACCATAAACAAAATGAAAAGAAAACCCTCAGATCAGGAGAAAATATTTGCAAATGATGCAACTGACAATGGATTAATCTCCAAAATACACAAACAGCCATACAGTTCAACTAAAAAAAAAAAAACTAATAAAACCTAATGAAAAAATGGGCATAAGTTCAAAATAGACATTTCTCCAAAGAAGACATACAAATGGCCAAAAGGTACATGAAAAAATGCTCAATGTCACTAATTATTCAAAAAATGCAAGTGAAAACTACAGTGAGTAGTATAATTACCTCACACCAGTCAGAAAGACCACCATTAAAAAGTCTAAAAATAATAAATGCTGGAGAGGGTGTGGTGAAAAAGGAATCCTTTCATACTGTTGGTGAGAAGGTAAACTGGTAAAGCAACTGTGGAGAACAGTATGGAGGTTCCTTTAAAAACTAAAAACAGAGCTACCATATAATTCATGGGCATATATCTACTCTGGGAATATATCTATCTGGAGAAAACCATAATTTGAAAAGATAAACATACGCTGATATTCACTGTAGCACTGTTTAAAATAGCCAAGACATGGAAATAACCTATATGTCCATTGACACATATACAATGGAATATTACTCAGCCATAAAAAGAATGAAATAATGCCATTTGAAGCATCATAAATGGACCTACAGATCATCATATTAAGTGAAGTAGGCCAGACATAGACAAATATATGATAACACATATATGGAATCTAAAAAAGTTTATACAAATGAACTTATCTACAAAACAGAAATAGACTCACAGATATAAAAAATATACGTATGGCTACCAAAGGGGAAATGAGTATAGAGGGATAAAGTAGGAGTTTGGGGTTAACATATACATACTACTATATATAAAATAAATAACCAGCAAGGACCTACTGTATAACACAGGGGACTCTACTCAGTATTTTATAATAACCTTTAAGGAAAAAGAATATATATATTCATATACATATGTTCATATACATATATATCTATCTATATAAATAACTGAATTACTTAGTTAATACACCTAAAACTAACACAACTTTGTAAATCAACTACTTTATTTAAAGAAAAAAGGCTTTGACCTGCTCAGCCTAACAGAACAGGCTCACTAAAAAGTAAGAAAGAAAAGTATATTCTAGTTGTCTAATGCTGCATAATGACCCACCAAAACCAGACTTAAAATAATAACTGTTACTCATTTCAATAATGAATATGGGTTTTGATAAGGCCCAGATAGATAATTTTGCTCGTGGTCTCTTATGCAGCTGAAGTCAGACAGTGATTAGGACTTCAGTCACCTCTAAAACTCCCTCACTCCCAGTGCCTAGGCTGGAAAGACACAAGTATTGGGGACTAGAGCTGTTTCTCTCTTTCTCTGAATGTCGTCACTCCAAGCAGGCTCTCATTCCATGGAGGCAGCCTTAGGATAATCAGACTCCCTACATGGTGGCTTCAACTCCAAACACTAGTATCTCCCAAAAAAGCCAGCAGAAGAGGCATAACCATTCCTCACCCAAATTCAGAAGTTACACAGCATCACTACTGTTATGTTGTGTTCATCAAAGTCACCAAGTCCTCCTCAGGTTGATAGGAAGTGACGCACACTCCACCTATTCATAGGAGGAATGTCAAATTGCAGGCATCTTTTAAAACTACCATAAATTGTTATTACGTGTGGGTATTGTTAATTATTAATTTTATCCAGGTGTAGATCAGCAAATGTAAAACATTTTGTACTTAATTTGATTCTAAGTCTGTCTTTTCCAATGCGAAATTGCTGTGTTCTCAGGAAATATACACCAATTTTTATATTAGCCAACTAAAACATAACATGGAAAGAAAATTCTCACATAAATATTACTAAGCATGAGGCTGCCTGAAGCTAAGTACATGCTTTAAAGCTCATCTGCATAAAAAAGATTGTCCTCTATTTTTTTCTATCTGTTAACATGAATAATAAAGAAGTGCCTGTAATAAGTATATTGTAGCATTTGGTTTGGAGAAGGCAATGGCACCCCACTCCAGTACTCTTGCCTGGAAAATCCCATGGATGGAGGAGCCTGGTAGGCTAAGGTCCATGGGGTCGCTAAGAGTTGGACGACTGAGCAACTTCACTTTCACTTTTCCCTTTCATGCACTGGAGAAGGAAACGGCAACCCACTCCAGTATTCTTGCCTGGAGAATCCCAGGGACGGCGGAGCCTGGTGGGCTGCCGTCTATAGGGTCACACAGAGTCGGACACGACTGAAGTGACTTAGCAGCAGCAGCAGCAGCAGCATTTGGTTGCTTTTGCAAATGTTAGTGGCGCTTTGATCTATGATGTGGGCCTTTTATCTATAAGTATACAGCCTGTGGAGCAAGAAAGGTTGGATGTATGAATATTCTTCTAAGAGCTGACAGGCTCTTAGGTGTATAGCAGTCACATCGCTCGCTAAAGATGAAGTTCTGCTAAGGAGTCTAAATGACTTCCCTGGGGGCTCAGATGGTAAAGAATCTGCCTTCAGTGCAGATCAGGCTTCGATCCCTGGGTCTGGAAGATACCCTGGAGAAGGGAATGGCTACCCACTCCAGTATTCTTGCCTGGAGAATGCCATGGACAGAGAAGCCTGGCAGGCTACAGTCCATGGGGTCACAAAGAGTTGGATACGACTGTGTGACTGAATAAAACAACAAAGGAGCCTAAATGACTAGCGCAGGCTTTCTGGGAGTTATCTGTTTATCCTAGACTGGATTCCAGGTCTTTTAACTCTTACTTCACTGCTCAGTTTTTCAAGATCACTGCAAAATTTCCATGGCTTTCTGCTTTGGTATAAGATTCATTGAGAATTTTAATATCTTTAGATAGTGATTACATGATAAATGCCATGCTGATTAAGCCCATTCCTATCAAATTGACAGTGGTACCAAAGTATCTTTTCAAATAAATCAGTAAATAGATACCAGAAGATATCGGAAAATGCCTTGTAAAAAACATCCATACAACTCGGGTCTAAAAGAATCAACACAACAAAGTCATAAAACAACAAGAAAAATTACTTTCAACCTAGAATTCTTTACCCAATTAAATTATATTAACTGGAATAAAAGAATAAAAAACTAGAATAAAAACATTTGAAATTAAAATCTCAAAACATCTACTTGTCCTATATCATACCTTAAAATGATTTGTATTCAGTAAAGTCACAGGACACAAAATCAGTATACAAATGTCAGTTGCATTTCTATATACTAATACATTCTGATACAAACTATCAGAATGAGAAATGAAGGGAAGTTTCAAAAAACAGCTTTACAGAGTACTGTTTATATGAAGACATAGATGTTAAAGTGCAAGCAAAACAGCTCATCATTCCTTACTAGGTGACCAAGTTTCTTCAAAAAATATTCTATTAAAGATTTATTAAGTGCCTACATATGCCAAGCTCTATGCATGAGATCGGAGAAGGCAATGGCACCCCACTCCAGTACTCTTGCCTGGAAAATCCCATGGACAGAGGAGCCTGGTAGGCTATAGTCCATGGGGTCGCTAAGAGTGGGACACAACTGAGTGACTTTACTTTCACTTTTCCCTTTCATGCGCTGGAGAAGGAAATGGCAACCCACTCCAGAATTCTTGCCTGGAGCATCCCAGGGACGGCGGAGCCTGGTGGGCTGCCGTCTATGGGGTCGCACAGAGTCGGACACGACTGAAGCGACTTAGCAGCAGCAGCAGCAGCATGCATGAGATTATAAAAATATCTTATTTAGCCATCATAAAAATTATCTAATGTAATTATTTTAATTCATGGCTTTGGTTTTAATTCTACATAGTACTAACAGCTGAGTCAAGCAAAATAATGCCAGCTTGTATTATCCTTATTTTTTGTTCACATGGCTAATTATTGGATGTGCTGTGTGCTTAGCCACACAGTTGTGTCTGACTCTTTGTGACTCTTTGTGACTCTGTGATCTCATGGCTCCTCTGTCCATGGGGATTCTCCAGGCAAGAATACTGGAGTGGGTTGCCATGTCCTCCTCCAGGGAATCTTCCCAACCCGGGGATTGAACTCAGGTCTCCTGCATTGCTGGCAGATTCTTTAGTTTGGGAATCACCAGGGAATATATATTTTTTCAATATGTGCTGTTTTAAGAATCTCTATTAGAAGAGAATTAACTAAATCACTGGATGAGAAAAATAAATTATCAAGTAAGGGCAACATACTCTTTTATCGATTGCTGTTGGTCACTAGAAAGTACCTGAACTTTAGCCGAGACACCTATGAGACGAAGTGAATGAAGACCTGAGACCTTAGACCCCTGGCACTCCTATACCATGAGTTTGTCTTTTCATGGCAATGCATAGTCTAATTAGGTTAAGATCATTATTCTTAGGGTATACTGAAGTCATTACACCTTTTTTCCTAAATTTAAAGTGTTATTTACAGAGAAGAAAAAGAAGCAATATCTATAAATAGCTTGCTGAAAGTCTCTTGCCTATGAATTATTCTACCTCTTTTTTAGTTATGTTCTTAATTATAGATAGAAGAGAAGAAACCTGTCCTCTGTCCAAATATGGCAAAAAGAAGTTATAATCAAATGTCTCCACAGACTTTCACACTTTTCCTCAGGAAAAATCAATAAGTGATCAGAACACCCTACCCCTTTTGAACAGGTCACTGGATAAACTCTACAGGGTTCTGGCTCATACAAGGCTAAAAGCCTTTCTTCCCATCCTCAGCATTGATGGACTTGATTAGCTCTGGGGATCCATGTCACTCTGACGACTGAGAATTTCCACGTTTCTGTAGACTGCTGAAAGAAACATGGATTTTGTTTGGATACTGCAGGTTGTTAATATGATAAAGAATTAAATGCATATAAAAAATCTTTTGATCAGTCTGTCTTTGGATAAGCTGGTATTTTATCCCATTCTGATCAAAAGAATCAAAATAGGATCTGTTCATATAAGATAGCTCTCCAAATTTGAAAAATCCTACAACACACAATGACATAGATAAATTAAAAAGTAAAAATTTACCCATATAACCCAACAAATCTCACCAAAAATAAAAACCCACCAAACAACTTGTATAGAACAAAGAAGGGTGTTTGTACTCCATTGATGCAGACTATCTTGCCACAATCATTAAATTACCAAGGTTATTTTTCATTTCTCAATTTTGCATATGTAATATGGAGTGCATGAGAAGTTAACTTGAATAAAAAGCTTAATTCCAAATTTTCAAAACTCTGATATCATGTGTGGAACAAAAGATAATGATTAAGCAAATCATGCTCTCTTCTATTCAACAGGGCATAGGGAATAGTGGCCCCACTCCTCATCATGTGCTGAAGGCTGAAATTATTCACTACTTAGATCTACAAATCTTGTCCAGCATTCAAACAGCCTTGTCTTATACATACATGCACTTAATAAATATTTCTGGATGATGTTTAAAGTTCTTAAAATAAAGTGCTAAATAACAACAATCACAGACCTTGGCAGCATGCCCTGTTAGCACATCTTCAACTGTTATATGAGCAGACCTAAGCAAAAATTAGCCCATGAGGTCCTTCTAAACACTCTGCTAAAAATAAGCTTCTTCATCTCTCATTTCAATGTTCGTGAGGTCACAAGCATCTCATATACTCCAAGGGCTTGTCATGTCAGTCCCTTTGAACTCAAGAAGTTGGCATCTAAAGAAAAAAATGTCAATATTTAGATTCTAATGAATTCCAGGAAATAGGTTTTTCCCCTTAAGAACTGAAAAACACATGGCACTTTCAAATTACTGATTATGAGAACTCTAGGTATAAATCAGTATAGTATTAAAAATTTAGCAATGATTTTCTCTTCTGATTTTTTCTTAATTACCTGCTGTCACTTGCTCAAAGATTTAGATGCCCCAACACAGGCTTAACGCATATTTGTTAATACTGCTACAAATGACAAAGTGCATAATCAAAAAATTAGAAAAGCCCAGAGACATGCACATATCACAGTGTGTTTTGAGAGTTAACTTAAATAAAATAACCAGAGTACAAAACCAATTACATTATAAAATTCAAAATATTAGTCGCTAGCACTGTTATTCCCACCATATGCCTAAAAACTCATTTCTTGATGATCTATTTGCACTATTTAGACTTCCCAAAATATTTCTTTTCAGCAGTAAGTCAGAATCTTTTCTAAGTAGAACATTTTACCTTCTCTCCAATGTCTAAATGACTACGCCTGAATTAAACTTCTCTTCTTTTTTTCTTAGAACATGTCTTCATAGCTGGGACAGCTTGCAATATTAGCTCTCAACAACCTCTGCCAAATGCTAACCTGATCCTTTGGATGATAAGTAGACATCATTGGCACATCAGAACTTATGTATGGCCCCAGGTCAGAATCAAATTCAGTGTTCCAATGTCAAAGGCTTCCCCAAAAGAGAGCGAGAGTATATCATCTTACTTGTTCCAAATATGTCACTTTCTTTCATTAAAATGTCCTAAGTATTTAAGCACTTCATTTTCCATTATTAATGATCCATGATCCATCAGTCTCTGGGGCCTTTTACTAAACTAATCTGAATTGTTAGATGCCCTCATTTAATGGAACTCCCACAAGTCCAGAGCTGGTTGGAGAAAAAGTAAAATATCAATTCCACATTCTTATAAATATTCAGGTTCACATATTTTCATCCACAGTTCATTATGTTAATGTCAGCCATCATAATTTATTGACCATGTGAAAATATTTTAGCATGGAAAGTGGAGAAAATGAGTGAGAATAAATCATTCAAGAGTCTTCCATAAAGCCACAGTGCAGTCCAGAAGACCTTCATTTTTAATTTTGCATTCAAGTGCCAGTTGAGACAAATTGGTTAGCAGTTCATCATGGGAGCAATTCCAGAGCTCATTCATTTAGACTCTAAGGACTCTTCAGTGTCACCAAAGGCAGCCAACACATAGTTTGTGACCTCAGGAAGAACATAATACTTGAAGATTTGAAAAAGAAACTACAATGTATGCATCAGGCCTCAAAATCCATCATCTAATTTCCTCTATCTCCTTTCCACTGGGTAAAAAACATCTGTCAACACATTTCCCAATGGCTTATTATTCTTCCTAATATGGTTATTGAGTTTGACTCTCTACACCCCGATGGAGGAAAGTTGTTCTGACAAACCTTCATGTACCACGGTTTAACATAAGACATGCAAGGGTTAAAATCACTTACCCCTCACTCCCATCTCTATGAATTTACCAAAAGGTAAAACCATGCATTATTTTAAACAACATGGCTCTTTTACATAATCTTATATATTAGGAATTCACATTTCGAAAGTTCACTTTATTTTTTTTTCTAGAGAACAACATATGCTATGCTTACATTTGAAAGCAATCTCAGGAAAAGGGCCTGCATGTGAATGCAATTGGCTGCGAGTTCACATTTCCCTTACACAAAATTGTGAGCAAAACACATGTTTTTCCATCTAAGTTAGAAAATGGAAAATCATGCATCATTTTTTAGACTTTTGTGGCATGCAGTTTAAAATCAATGCATATTTCTTCATGCACATTTTCACAAATGTCAATATTGATACTATCCATCAGCTCTGATGTGCTCAATCTCTTCAGCACCTGGGGAACTTCTACTCTTAAAAATATTTTTTCCTTCTAACTTTTCAGTTTGATCCTGAGAATTTTAATTCTTTTTGACTAGTGATAAGTGAGAAACAGAACCCTCCCTCTTCATTTCCTGCTAAAGGAATAAGAACATATTTACATGTTCATCTTAATTCCAGGTAAATCAGAGAATGGCTGTTTCACTCACTACTATGCAACAATAAGCTCTTCAGTTCCTCACAAAACTCGAGTACAGAGAAACTAACTAGTCACTAACATGTTGTAGGCGACATCAGATAATGTAATATGAGCAGGAATGATCCAACCATTCATACATTGCAAATAAACCAGCAGAGATTGTTATTTTGTTAGAAAACTACTCCTTTATACTTGTGTTTAGTTTAAAAAAAGAGAGAGAAAGACTTTTTCTTAAAATTCTAGTTTTTTAAAGATAAAATGTGGCTAGAAGAGGGAAATTGCAGGCCTTCATTTTAGCATATGCATATAAGAATAAGGTTACTGGGAAGACAATCAGACTGGAAAGGACAGGGAAAAGGACAGGCCCCACAAGTTAAGTAATTTATTCAATGTAAGGAATGTCAGGATGCCAACCACAGATGTGTATGGAGAGTGACTTCTCTAAATTTATAAAGAAGGGGTAGAGGTAAGCAGGCCATACACTATTTGCTACAAGTACCTGGAGAGATGGGCAGAGTTTTATCTTTACTGCTTTCAGGTAAAGATTTCTTTAAAGTACATGATTCATTTTGAAATAGGATGGGCAGGGAAGCTTTCCACTGACCTGAGAAAATAAAGAAAGTTGGAACATTTTATTTACTTACTCAACATCTGAGTAATTTAAGAAGCAGTGGCTTTTAAAATCAACAGCAAAATTTTATTTTGTAATATGCTGTCAGCATCAATGTGCCTTTATCCAGCCATTTCTGCAATATCATTTCTCATGCCTTTTGCTAAGGCCAAATGTAATATTTCTAAGTTAAATGATGTTGAAGATATTAGCAAATAACATACCTTAGAGACATAAGTATTGTCTTGAGCCTACAGGGTCAAGGTAAGCCCTCTTGACCTATAAAATCTATCAAAACTTGGCTCCTTTTCTACTTCAGATTAAAGGATGAATGTACTTTCTTTTAACTCTAAGATAGCATAATGCATGCAAAATAAGTAAATAAATTTGATATTAAAATCTGTCATAACTAAAAGGACCCTAAAAGAATTAAATCTCAGTAGTGAGGCTTAAAAAATAGATTGCTATTTTAATAGCAATAGGTTTAAAAAATAAATATAAATATTTACCTCCAATGAACAGCTCAGTCATTCATCAGCATTTACTCTAGTTTTTAGAGCATGAAGTAAAATGAAGTTGGTGGTTAACTAGCATTTCAAATTATAAAATCAATGTTAAGCCCTTTTTGAGCATAAATATAGGGACTACAAATTTCAAATAGGATCAAGTACCTCTCCTTAACAATCCCTAAAGGGGTTCTTTTAACATGAAAACCTGTAACAACAACAAGATTAATCAAAATGCCTTGAATCCTTGCTATGGGGTGAGCACTAAACAGTTCACCAACATTTAATGTAAACATAAACAATCACAGTAAATTATAAGTCATGTGCAGGCCCACATTCAGTGTGTCTACTGATCAATCCTCACTAGCAACTGGTGGGGCCCTAAGTCTGGAGTGACCTTACATTCTAATTTTGTGTATGAGGAAATTTCTTTGTAATGGTGCTCCATTTATTCTCAGAAAAGTCACAACTTGGATCACACATCTTATGGGTGCATTACCTAAGCCCCAAATGGTTGATATGGTGTCTCTTAGCATGAATTCTCTTCTTTTCTTTTTTTAAATTGGAGGATAATGACTTTACAGTTTTGTGTTGGTTTCTGCCCTACAATGATACGAATTAGCTATAACTATACATATATTCCCTCCTTGTTGAGCCTCCCTCCCACTCCCACCCATGCCATCCTTCTAGGTCACTCCATAGAGCACCTGGCTGAGCTCCCTGTGCTATACAACAACTTCCTGCTAGTGATCTATTTGAATTCTCTTATTTTCTTGTTTTCCCTTGTTGGCCCATACTAGTCTGGCCCTCCTGGGTAACAATACTAATATACTTATAAATATTTATTCCTCTTCCTTAAAGGAATCAGCAAGTACGTCTTAGGCCTTATTTCAGTTACTAATTGCTATCACTGAGATGTGTGTAACCCAAATTCTTCCAGTTGTAAAAATGTGCAAATGTACTCTAAGCTTCCATGATCTGGGGCTACATTTACCAGCCTGAAAACTCTCCACCATCACTCAAAATAACTTCCCTCTATTTTTGCCTTCATTCACAATTCTCCCCCACCCTAGGGCATCAGAAGCAATATAAATTATATATAATTAAAACTGAATTCCAAGAATAAAGTACAAAGCTTTCCACCCAGGATACATTGCTGTGTGGATGAGGCCTTTGCTAGATACTTATTCATGTCCATGATGGACTAGCTACACCAGGGAGTCAGAAAAGATATTTGGAGGCTGATGTCATCTCTTGGACACTACCATTAAGATTTTTTGATAGAGAGGACCTGGATTTGAGCTGCTCAGGCCTAGTTCTTGGATACTGACTCAGGGACACTGAGTATGTTCACACATGATCCTAAATAGTCTCTCATACAATACCAGCCCAACCTCTGAAAACCTGTGGGTTTCAGGTTTCTCAGCAGAGCCCAGGAACCTTGGGCCAGACTGGACCTGTAATCACTGCAGGGAGAGAGGCCTCCATGTCTGAGAAGACCTGGGTGGTGGGAATGACAAAAGTTATTGCAATAAAGGTAGCAGCACAAAGGGAAAAGTCATGATGACAAATGCCACCAGCAAAGCTGGTAACTGTACCTGAAGCATTGGAGCTGGTCATTTCTGATGGGTTCTGACAGCGGCAATAACTGCTACAAAACACGACAGCCAGGGGTAGATAGAATGGGGATTACTGCAGCATGGGTAGCCAGAAGTCATCAACCTCCATTAGTGGTAGGAAGGTGGCATGTTTTGGGGAGTAAGGAAACTGGGGTTTGGAGCTGAAAACCACTATGTCAGACTCCTATTCTCGTAAGTCACCAAGGCTGGCGTGACCTGTAGAAATGAGGATAATTGGCAAATGATCTACTTCACTTACAGCTCTTGGGCAGACATAAGCTTTCTGACACTAAGAAGTAGCAAGAAAACCATTTCCGCAGCAGCCAAGAGAGTTGTATGTATCTATCTCATGATGGTTAAGCAACCACTCCCACAGCAGCCAAGACAGTTGTATGTATCTATCTCATGACGGTTAAGCAACCACTGAAGGGGAAAAAAAAAATCTCTTAAAAGCCTTTCCATAATGTCATTTAATATCCACACCAACACTGTAGGTTTTGTAATCAGGAAACTCATTGTATAGATGACTAAAATGGGTCCTGGAAAGACTGAAGTGATTTGCCTAAGTACACAAATAAGGAAATAGCTGAGAAGTGAACCCAGGTCTGACTAACTCCAAATCCAAGACTCTTTCCATCTAGATTCCGCTGCCTCCCTGGGTATCTGAGACCCACAATAGAAAGACTCACCACAGACGCCTAGCCTTACCCTCTGTCTACCTCCAGCCCCCTGCAGAGGCAAGCAGATGTCAAGCAAAATATCCATAGTTCTGGGCTCTGAAACTTTCCATTTCTGAAACTGAAATCCAAAAACTGAGAAGTTGCTGACATGGCTGCTGAGTCCTGCCAAGTCCCTTTCTCTGAGGGCAGTTTGGTGTAAAGAATGTTGATAATCACTGTAAATGGAGGAATATGACTCTCAGCCCAGGAAATGAGGCTAGTGCATAAGTAGTTTTGGCAGCAGCATCTACCCTGTGGTACGGGGAGGTACATGCTTTTCACATAGAAAATAAAAAATAAAAATAAGCAGATTGCCTGGAACTCTTCCAGCACCCCCATCTGACCCCCAGGCCTTATAACTCAGCATTCTCAGTCCCAAATGTGGTTTTCCCTGTTAAATGCTTGCAGAAACCAGGTGAGGTATTTGTTTCTCTAGTGGATAGTGATTATATCTCAGGGGTACTGGTGGTGTACTGGGGAGTGATGTGATTTTGGTTGCTGCAAGTCCAAAGGCAGAAATGAGGTTCTTTCAGGGGCAAACAGCATCAGCATTCTCACATGGAAGATGGATGTCCCAAAGAAAGCTAACCTTTTACAGAAAGGACAATGTAGTGTGAAATCTCTTTAAGCCCCTCACTGATGTCAAAGAATGGAGAGTTTGGAAAAATCACAAGCATGGGAGGTCAGGTCCCTCTTTCATTGGTAGGTAATTCTTTACATAACTGACATGAGGTGGTTTTCACTTCATCAACATGAATGAGGATTGACTTGTCCCTAAAACGTCATTACACTGAAGTTACAGGAATATTCCTAACAAGTGGGGATCCATTTCTAGTATTTCTTTTTTGTATCTTTTCATAGTTAAATCTGTGGAAAAAGGAAATACTTTTCCATATGGGTACTAAAATTTATCAAGCATGTATTCTGTTCTGTTATCTATGCTGGGCTTTTAAATGTATTTTCTCAGTTATTCTTTACAAAATACTTACAAAGTATTTTACAAATAATAGCTGATATTTATTAAGCAGCTACTCTTCCTCATTTGGGGTTGCTTATGTATATATTAATTAACTTAATCCTCCATAAAGTAATATGATTTTCTCCATTTTATAGACAGAAATGAGGGGAGAGCAATTATTAAGATATAATAATAGCCATTACTAAAAATTACTCTATGACAGGCACGGCTCTAAATATTTTTCATGTAAATATTAAATAACTCTTTGAAACAAGTACTATTGTTATACCCAGTTTACACATAAAGCATTTGGAGAGGTTAAGTAATTTGCCCCAAATTACACAGCCAGTGAGGATTAGGATTAAAATCCAGTCAGTTGGATTTTAGACACTTTCAATGTCTATCATTTTAACCTCTGAATAATATTTCCTCATAACTTAGTAAAGTAAGAGTCAGAGGAGTTCAATAACCCATCTAAGTTCACACAGTTATAAATAATAGATTGAACCCAGTCTCAGGATTTTATTCATTTGCTTTTGTTTCTTACTTCAAAGTGTTAATTATTCAGTCGTGTCCGACTCTTCAAGGCCCCCATGGACTGCGCCTGCCAGGCTCCTCTGTCCATGGAATTCTCCAGGCAAGAATACTGGAGGGGGATGACATTCCCTTCTCCAGGGGATCTTCCCAGCCCAGGGACTGAACCCAGGTCTTCTGCACTGCAGGCGGATTCTTCACTGTCTGAGCCACCAGGGAAGCCCCTTTTACTTCAAAGTCCATGCTTTTCCACTTCATCACTAGGCTGCCTTTCTAAGAAGTATTTCTTTGCCAATGAAATTTTACCACAAAGCCTACAATTCAAACTCTTAATTTTTAACATCCAAAGAGTTCTTTTGCATATATAATATGTACAAAAAATATGTACATAACATAACATGGAAAGGGGACATTTCTGTGCCTGAAAACATATTTTTTAGGCACATTGAAAGGCTGAGGATGGTACTTTGAAGTTAACAAAACTGCAAACTATTATGAAGAGTGAAAATAAAATTAACACTTTGGGGTCAGGCAGAGGTATTTTGAATTGAAATAGTTCTTTTTAATCTAAATTTCACTGACAGGATATGAAAAGAAAATGTTTTTTTTTTTAAGAAGCAATATTTCCTAAGTTACCTACACCACTGAATGGCCAAATATTTGATTCATCCTGAAGCAAATTTTCAAATGATTTAATCAGGTACATAAGCATGAATTCATGATGATGGCAAAACAAATGATCTGTTCTTATACATATTTGTATGCTCATATTCATCCCTTTCTAGTCCTGAGATAGATTCAGAAAAATATATCGATTTGTAGTTCTATAAAGACATTCTTAAATGAGACTTTTAAACCAAAGTAAGTGGATCACTTACACATTTTGTTCTGGCGTGAATCCAAAAGTCATTGTTTATTAGTGGAATTTCATTCTGAAGTATGCAATTCTGAAATACTATTTACATCTCTTAAAATTCTGATGAGACATTTTTGATATAACTTGTATTTCTTTATCATTTGCTTTTCAGTTTTTTCACATTACTGTGATGTGTATGCATGCTCAGTTGCTCAGTTATGTTCAACTCTGAGATCCCATGGATTATAGCCCACCAGGATCTTTGGTCCATAGGATTTTCCAGGCAAGAATCCTGGAGTGGGTAGCCATTCCCTTCTCCAGGGGATCTTCCTGACCCAGGGATCAAACCCACATCCCCTGCATTGGCACTGAGCCCCCCTGGAAGCCACTGTCTGTGATCAGTTGAAGTCAAATGGAAGGAGTAATTTCATACAGAATACATAAGCCATGCCGTCACCCTATCATGAAATAGATATAATGCATGATAGGGTGAGGGCATGGCTTATGTATCCTTATACAGTATATAATATATTGGCAAATATATATTAAATTACTGGATAGTCATTTGTTACTTGGAATTGGATTTGACTGAATACACTGTAATAGAAAAATCCAAAAATAACAGTGGAATAAACAAGATAGAAGGATATATCTTTTTCATGCTAAAAGAAGATTACATAGATAAGTAGTCCAAGAGTAGTATGATAGTTCATAATGTCGTCTTCTTCTGTCTTACTATTCTGTCATTTACAATGCATAGCCTCAGTATCTGCAGTGGTTGCCTGAACTCCTGCCATCATATCTGTATTCCAGGGAGCAGAAAGAAAGAATAGAGAACAGATTATCATGGATCCTCCTTCAAAGGTTTCCAGCAGTAAGTATAACAGAGAAAAAAATTCCTGCTCTCATAAGCTTGTATTATAGTGGAAGTGTTAGTCACTCAGTCACGTCCAACTCTTTTCGACCTCATGAACTGTAGCCTGCCAGATTCCTCTGTCCATGGAATTCTCCAGGCAAGATACTGGAGTGGGTGCCATTTCCTTCTAAAGGGGATCTTCCCTACCCAGGAATTGAACCCAGGTCTCCTGAATTGCAGGCAGATTCTTTACCATCTGAGCCACCAGGAAAGCCCAGTTATATTATAGTGGAAAAAGACAGAAAATACCCAGTGAAAGTAAGTAAAATATATTTATGTCAGAAGGTGGTAAGTGCAAAGAGAAAAATTATAAAGAAGGGAAGCAGGTTATAGACTATCAGGAGGATCAACTTTTAGGTGGGGCAAACAGAGAAGACCTCACTAAGAAGGAGGTAAGGTAGCAAGTTGTCCAATATTTGCACAAGAACATTCTGAGCAGAGAATAGCAAGTGCCAGAGTCCTCTGGCTGCTCTGTTGCAAACATACCAGGCATCAAGCAGGAAACACGTAGACAAATTAAACCAGAAGAGAGGTGATGATGTCTTGGACCAGAGTAGTAGCACTGGAAGTGTTGAAGAGTAGTCAAATTCTAGATAATTTCTGTAGATGGTGCATGACAAGATTTGCTCTGAGAAACTGGATGTGATTTATGAGTTAAAGAGAGAAATCAAGGATGGCTTCAATGTTTTCATCCAGAGAAAGTGTAAGGGTAGTGACATCATTTAATGAGATGGTGAAGACTAGATGAAAAAAAAGTCATTGGGAAGAAAATCCCAGAGACTAGGGAGTCTAGAAAATTTTGAACTTCTCTGGTGGTGGTTTAGTCACTAAGTCGTGTCCGACTCTTGCGACCCCATGGACTGTAGCCCTGCCAGGCTCCTCTATCCATGGGATTCTCTAGGCAAGAATACCGAAGTGGGTTGCCATTTCCTTCTCCAGGGGATCTTCCCGACCCAGAGATCAAACCTGGGTCTCCTGCGTTGCAGGCAGTCTTTACCAACTGAGCTATGAGGGAACTTCTCTACTGATATGCTAACTTTTCTCTAAAGCTTCTTGTCAAGTCTAGTACTTAGATCCATTCACTGTGCCCATACTTTAGGGGGCCATAGCATGGCCCTCTCCTGGCCACACTCTTTGTCATAATATGAGGTTTCCATAGTGTGAGGCTTCCATGGAACCAAATGATGCATCATTCGGCTTCTTCTTCTAGATCCTTCTTCATGTAAGATTTTGAGATTTGGTGTCAAATGCTCCAAATCCATTCCCATGGTCTATATAGATGTCCATCTTTCTAAGATCAGGCCAGATTATTAACACATATACTTTCAGGCCAAGTGCATAGCTGAGGGATGGCTGAATGTGGAGTAGGAAGGGTTATGGATTGAGTTTGGGGTGAGGACCCACACACGTCTGGGCTAGGCCCTTTGCAGAGTGGGACAGAACCAGCGTGGGAAGAGAATGAGGGCAAGCCACAGGCTAGTGGCTTTCTCCACTCTGCCACATTTTGGTGTGCAATTCTGAAGGGTCAGAGCTCTAAATTTAATGCCAGCCTTACAGGTCACTATAAAAGTACATTTATTGAGATAAGAAGACAATATATATTTTAACAACAGTTTGATGGCTTGACTTAAATATCTAGCTATATTTATGTGATCTTCCTTAGTGCTCAATGGTAAAGAATCCACCTGCCAATGCAGGAGACACAGGTTCCATTCCTGGGTCAGGACGATCCCCTAGAGAAAGAAAGAGCAACCCACTGGAGTACTCTTGCCTGGGAAATCCCATCAACAGAGGAACCTGGTGGGCTATGGTCCATGGGGTCCCAAAAGAGTCAGACACGACTTAGCAACTAAACAACAAGCATATGGGCCTCCATGTATATACTCTCATTTGAGGCCCTGAAAATTGTAGACTTTTGCCTACATTGTTGAACATGCTGATATTAGTATCAGACATATTTATTTTCAGAGATGGAACCCTGAGAAGTCCAGTCAGGACTGCATCACTGTTCATAATGTCATAACTTCCTTCTTCTCTGATAACAGACATAGATTTATTTTTTTTCAGACGAGACTCTAAAAGGAGTCCTCTCTGTATGTATTCCCATAGTCCTTAGCTCAGGGTTGAGAACCCGTGCTAAGTGTTGGAAAACTACTGATCCTCCCTATTCTCAGTTTCCACACCTTTAAAAGGAGGCCAACGGGAAGATCCCCTGGAGAAGGGAAAGGCTGCCCATTCCAGTATTCTGGCCTGGAGAATTCCATGGTTTATCCATGGGGTTGCAATGAGTCAGACACGACTGAGCGACTTTCACTTACTTATTTAGAAGGTTTCTGTGAGGAAAAAAATAAGTAAAATAATAAAATAAATAAGTAAAATGCTAGGCATACTGCCTCACACACAATAAGCACTTATGTGATTATTGTTCTATTCTCAGGAAACAGTATCTTACATTTTTATGCACTTTTAAATTCTAGAAAAATATAAATAAGTGCAGAAGCAAAGGAAGGATTTATTTAAGTGTCTTTCTAATGCCAACTGAATTCTCTCTCCTTTGAAAATCTGGAAGAAAATTTAGACGGAGCTCAGTAACTCTTGTATTCCGTTTCAGGGGCTAGTGCTTTGCTTACTTTTGGAGTCAAATACAGAATTCCCATTAGTGTTGATGGTAATTATCTCTGCAAAACAAAGCATGATGAGTGGAGACCCGCTGAGGAATTACTTTAATGACTTTGAACTTTAAGAAAGAAACTTAAAAAGCTACACACGATGACAACCTCAAGGCCTGAACTGCTGGCTGCCTCCCTAACTACTATTTTCAACTGGTGGTTCCGAGCAGGTCACTTCTGGGGCCCTGTTATTCTTTGTGACCAAACAGTTAGAGGTACATTTCAGAGAAAGTGCCTCAAGTTAGGAACTCAGCATTTGATGGTTCATACAGTACAGACTCCTTGCCTACTATAAAATGCCCCAGATATCAACTCAAAAGCCAATCTAGGGACTTCCTTGATGGTCCAGTGGCTAAGACTCCATGTTCCCAATGCAGGGGGCCTGGGTTGTTCCCTGGTCAGAGAACTTGATCCCACATACCACACGAAGACCTAGTGTGGTCAAATAAATAAAAATATGTTTTAAGAAACTCAATCTATATCATAGTGTAGTAGTAGTGGTAGTTAGTGGTCGTAGTAGAAATTGTAATATAGCACCCACCTTATATTACTATTATGTATTTCTGATCACTGATCTAAACTGAGGTTTCAACCCTAATTAGCATTTTTAGTATGGTCTTACTTGTTTCTGTTGTGACCTCATTCTCTTACCATAAAACTATTTCTATCTTCTCTATTGCTCAGAGTCTTCATTGAACTATACTGGGAAACAAACTACACAGTTGTGAAAACAAATTTCTGATCTATTAAGTTAAATTTTGCTATATAAAAACTCTTGTTAAAATTTAAAAAATAGAACTACCATTTGATCCATCAATCCCACTTCTGGTATTATGATACTTCTGGGTATATGTTCAAAAGAACTGAAAGAGAGTTCCAAAGATATTTGAACATCTATATTCATAACTACACTATTCACAATACTCAAGATGTGGGAGCAACCCAAAAGTCAATGGACAGATAAATGGATAAACAAAATGTGGCATGTATATACAATGAAATATTATTCAGCCTTAAAAAATAAGGAATTCTGTCATATGCTACAACATAGATAAATCTTGAGGACATTGTGTAAAGCGAAATAAGCCAGCCACAAAAAAAAAACCCCAAAACCCAAAAATGATGAATTATTCCCTCATTGTCGTTGTTGCTCAGTCACTCAGTCATGTCCAGCTCTTTGAGACCCTATGCACTGTAGTCTAATAGGCTCCTCTGTCCGTGGGATTTTTCAGGCAAAAATACTACAGTAGGTTGCCATTTCCTCTTCCAGAGGATCTTCCCGACCAGGGACCAAACCAGAGTCTCCTGTGAATCCTGCATTGCAGACTGATTCTTTGCTGCTGAGCCATCGGGGAAGCCTATTCCACTCGTATGAGGTATCTAAAGTAGTCTAATTCATAGAAACAGAAAGTTGAATGGTGGTTACAAGAGACAGGTAGAAAAGGGAAATTGTTTGTTTAATGGGTATAGAATTTCAGATTTGCAAGATGAAAGAGTTCTGGAGATTGTTTCACAACAATATAAATATACCTAACACTACTGAACTATATGCTTACAAATGGTGAAGACGGTGATTTTTACATATTTTTAACACAATAAAAAGATCCAAAAAACAAACACACAAACAAAAAAAACCCTTTTTTTCTTTGGTTATAGTTGTTCAACAAATGTGCTTATATGCTTACTACATAACATACAGTGTTCAGATTTAGTATTTTGGCAGTATTTATTTAGCAAATAACACTAGAGAGTTGGTAATGTATAATAAATGTATTATAATGTACAATAAAATTTAGAAACATAGCAACATATTTCTGAGGCCTATCCCCTAAAAAATACATGAAAAAGGAATGTTCTCAATTGCTGGGAAAATTCTGTGTCAATTTCTTCTTGCCTTTACGCACACTTTAAACATCCCACTTTAAACAATTTTCTTGACTGCAAGGCCAATGCATCTACAAGCATCAACAACACAGGAAGAGGAACTTAAAATAGCTTGATAGGCATTGCTTGGCCTAAGATCACTCAGACAAATTCTAGGAAGACCAATTTGGTGTTTCATAGTGGTAGTGGTTTAGTCTCTAAGTCATGTCTGATTCTTTGTGACCCCATGGACTGTAGCCCACCAGGCTCCTCTGTCCATAAGACTCTCCAGGCAAGAATACTGGAGTGGGCTGCCATTTCCTCCTCCAGGGGGATCTTTCCAACCCAGGGATTGAACCTGAGTCTCCTGCTTACCACTGAGTCACCCGGGAAGCCCTCAATTTTGTGTTTATCTATGTACAAAAGCAGATGCATTCCTGAAAAATTGTTTTAAATGCAAAATTATGAATGGCAAAGAATTTTCTCACTTACATTTAAAAATTGTAAAGTCATTTTTATGGAAAAGCATCCTGAAACATAAGTAGTGTTCTAATTACATTTACATGTGCAGTGTTTCAAAATTGCATCTATTCCATTGACAAAGTTCTTGGCAAAGGGGAGAGAGTGAGACATATGGAGAGAGTAACATGGAAATTTATAATACTATATGTAAAATAGATAGCCTAATGGGAATTTGCTGTATGACTCAGGGAACTCAAACAGAGCTCTGTGACAATCTAGAAGGGTGGGATGAGGAGGAAGATGGAGGGGAGGTTCGCGAGGGAAGGGACACACATGTACTTATGACTGATTCTTGTTGATGTATGACAGAAAACCACAAAACTCTGGAAAGCAAATATTCTTAAATTAAAAAAATAAAGTGGAAAAAAAAGGCACTAACTTAGATGTTCTATTAGCAAATATTTTGCCATGTGACCTGCAAAACCCCTGGCAGAACTAAAGAGTCACCAATGAAGCCAAAGACACTCAAAATTCCTTAGCTTGGAATTGAAATATTTTCACAAAACTTTTTTTTAACTGTTGTTGCTTTTCTTTTTCCTTTCTTTTTCTCTCCATCCTATGAAGATGGAATAAACCAGGAGTTGGCAAATATTTTCTTAATGGGACAGATAGTAAATATTTTAGGCTTTGCAAGACATAGTCTCTGTTGTAACTATTCAATTCTGCCCTTGTAGCAGTAAACTAGACATCAACAATAAGTAAATAAATAGGTATGGTTGTGTTCCAATAAGTCTTTACTTACAAAAAGAGGTGGCAAGCTGTATTTGGCTGGTAAAGCTGCAGTTTGCTGACCCCTGTTTTAACTCATAGTCAGGAATTTGGATTTTATTCTAACAGAATTACATACTATTGTGTAGTTTTAAAATAGAGAACCAAAATAATCTTACTCAGGCATTTTAAAATATCACTTTGGTTACTATATAGAGAATGGATGAACAGGAGAAGCAAAAATGGGAACAGGAGGCTGGTGTAATGGTCCAGATAATATATGAAGGTGGCTTGAACTAAAGCAGTGAAAGTAAAGGTGAAATGTAGCTGAATTCCAGGCACAGGCCTTAACTGGAGCTACAATTTTGGAGTCGATAGCATATTGATGGTATTTAAAACCATAGAACTGGGTGAGATTACCCAGAGAAAAGGTGTAGGTTAAAAGTTTAGATAGAGAAAATAGCCAAAGACTGAACTCTGAGGGATTCTCACATCTAAATGTGAGGAGGGAAAAAATGAATCCCAGAGGTTCCATAGATGGGTGCACAGACCACGGTGAAAGAAGGAAAGGCAGAGCTCATGATCCATAAACTGGTAGACTAGTAGATCTGGTGGTAGGAGAAATATAGAAGTTCTTTTCTGATTGCTTCTATACGCTCAGTGATATTTTAAGTAAAATTATTACTGGTCAGAGAGGTAGAAGCAGAACATTTGCGAAAAAAGAAGACAAGATATAAAATGACCATTGTGAAAAGCAGGAAAGTGCTTTTACCAGGGCACTCTTTTACTGTTGGCACTAGTGAATACTCACTTGAATTTTTTTAATGTAAATTCTAAAGAAAATCCATGGGCATGGTTATATGATTTTCTCAAGAATCATGCAGTTGCTCCAGTACAGGAAATGATTTGGCTGATAGTTGGGTTTAACCAGAATTGGATTATTTTTTAGGTAAATATGATAAACAGAGAGAGGAGAAAGGGGGTTGATTCTGTTCTTCACACTTTCTCTCTTAAAACTTCCAGAAATAATATGTTATGAAAAAATGATTATGGATGATCACTTGATAACAGTTATGTCCTTAAAACTGACCAACAAGACTCATCAGTTAATATCTATTATTTCACACAAGCTAACTTTCAAAATTGGGAAAGGAGTATGACAAGGTTGTATATTGCAACCCTGCTTGTTTAACTTATATGCTGATTACATCATTCAAAATGCTGGGCTGGATGAATCACATGCTGGAATCAAGATTGCTGGGAGAAATATCAACAACCTCAGATATGCAGATGATACTACACTAGGGGCATAAAGCGAAGAGAAACTCAAGAGCCTCTCGATGAATATGAAAGAGGAAAGTGAAAAACATGGCTTAAAATTTAACATTCAAAATATGAAGATCATGGTATCCAGTCCCATCGCTTCACGGAAAATAGGTGGAGAAAAACAGAAACAGTGACAGGTTTATTTTCTTGGGCTCCAAAATCACTGCAGACAGTGATTACATTTAGGAAATTAAAAGATACTTGCTTCTTAGAAAAAAAGGTATGATAAATGTAGACATCATATAAAAAAGAAGAGACATCATTTTGCCAACAAAGGTCCATATAGTCAAAGCTATGGTTTTTCCAGTAGTCATGTATGGATGTGAGAGGTGGATCACAAAGACGACTGAATGCCAAAAAGTTGATGCTCTCAAATTGTGGTGCTGGAGAAGATTCTTGAGAGTCCTCTGGACAGCAAGGAGTTCAAACCAGTCAATCCTAAAGGAAGTCAACCCCGAATATTCATTGGAGGGGCTGATGCTGAACCTGAAGCTCCAATACTTTGGCCACGTGATGGGAAGTATCCATCAATTCATTGGAAAAGAACGTGATGCTCAGAAAGATTGAGGGCAGGAGGAGGTGGGTGGGGGGACAGAGGATGAGATGGTTGGATGGCACCACCAAATCAATGGACATGAGTTTAAGTAAACTCCAGGAGATGGTGAAGGACATGGAAGCCTGGTGTGCTGCAGTCCATGGGGTCACAAAAAGTCAGACAAAACTGAGCAACTGAACAACAACAACTTTCAGGCATTGCTCTAAAATTATAAGTCATTGTTAAATATATTCATGCTGCTATTCTCCCTGGTGTACCCATATAGACAGGATAACAGGAGAAATAACAGGATTGCTAATCAACAGCTATTGCTGCTCAGTAGGATAACTGCCTGTTTCTTTGAGGTAGCTTCTAGGGTGCCCAAAATAATTTTTTTATACCACATAGGCTGCATATGATACACACACACATATCTATACACATATATTTAAACATCTTTACTGTATAATTGACATACAATAACCTCACATATTTAAAAGGTACAATCTGATAAGTTTTGACACACGTATGTGTAAAACCAGGATCACAATCAAAATACTGAATATATCCATCGCCTCAAAAATTTCCTGGTGCATCATTGTAATCTCTCAGTTCCATCACTTCCCAAGAAAGCATTCTTCTGCTTTCTGTCATTATAGATTAGTTTTAATTCTCTTAAGTTTTATATAAATGGAACCACATATTAATAATATGTACTTTTTGTCTGACTTTCACAGCATTTTTTGAGATTGATTCATGTTATTGCATGTATCAATAGTTCATTTCTACTGAGAGCAGTATTCTAATACATGGCTGTACCACTATTTCTTTATCCATTCACTTCTCGATGGGCATTTGGGCTGATTTTATCTGTGGACAAATATTATTATTTTTCTTGGGGAGAATGTATGAATGGAATAACTGGGCAATATGGTAAGTGTATTTTTAACTTGTAAAGAAACTGTCAAATTATCTGTCACAGCAGTTTTACATTCTTACCAGCAGTGTATAAGAGCTCCAGTTGTTCCATACACTTCCACTATGATATAGCCAGCCTTTCTTATATTAGAAATTTAAACATGTTGTGATGACATTCCATTGTAGTTTTAATATGCAATTTCATACTGACTAATAATGTTGAGTATTTTTCAGTAGTTGCCACCTGGATATCTTTTTGGTGAAGTGTCTGTTCAAGTCTTTTGCCCATTTGCTAATTTTGTTTTGTTTTTTAAATTGTTGAATGTTGAGAGTCCTTTATATATTCTGAATACAAGTCCCTTATTAGACAAATCATTTGCAAACATTGTCTTCCACGCTTTGGCTTATTGTCTCCAGTCTTTTTAAGGTTAAAATTGAGACCAGATTACTAGTTTGTTCTTTTATATTCATAGACTGTGTTTTGGGTGTCATATCTAAAAAAAAAAAAAATCTTTGACTAACTTAAGATCACAAAGTATTTTTCTTATGTTTTCTTCTAAAAATTTTATAGTTTTACATTGATCCATTTTGAGTTAATTTTTGTATATAATGTGATATATGTATCCAAGTTCTTTTACATACACATACACACAGATAAATATTCAATTGTTCCACTACTATTTGTTGAAAAGCCTATTATTTTCCACTTCACTGCTTTGCACCTTTATGAAAAAGCAGTTGCCCATATAAGTGTGGGCTTGTTTTATTTTTTTTCTTTCAAAATTTTGTCTATTCTATGTCCTTTTATTTCCACATGAATTTTGTAATCAATTTGTCAATTCTACAAAAATACCAAAAAAAATCCACTGAAATTTTGATTGGGATTTTTCTGTTACTGATATCTAATTTAATTCCACTGTAAGAGAACATGCTTTGTATGAACTAAATTGTTTAAATTTATTAAGATCTGTTTTCTAACTCAAATACAATGTATCTTGGTAAATATTCTGCATGCACTTGAAAACAATGTGCATTCTGCTGTTGTTTGATGGTGTCCTTGATAAATGTTAGTTAAGTTAAAGTTAGTTGTGAAGTGAAGTGAAGTCGCTCAGTCATGTCTGACTCTTTGCGACTCCATGGACTGTAGCCTGCCAGGCTCCTCCATCCATGGGATTTTCCAGGCAAGAATACTGGAGTGGGTCACTGTTTCCTTCTCCAAAGTTGGTTGTACTGTTGCTCAAATCTATAATATTCCTGTAGGTTTTCTATCAGTACTCTAGACTCTAATTAAGGATTTCCCTGTTTATTTAGTCTCGCAGTTCTATTAGTTTGTTTCACATATGTCACAGCTCTCTTACTAAGCATATAAACCTAATTGACTATATTTTCTAGATTAGTGGTCCCCAACCATTTTGGCACTAGATCTAGTGGAAGAGCATTTTTCCACAGACCCAGTTGTGGGGGCGAGTGATGGTTCAGGAGGTAATGACAGTGACACAGTTGACAGATTTTTAGCGAAACTGAGAAAAAAAGAGCTAAGACTGAAACTAACTAAAATAAAAAATGAATGAGGACAACCTTGTAGAAATAAAATGGGTTCTAAGGGATATCAAGGCCCTGATGAATGAAGCTTCATATCCAACATCACACATGTGGTGTTCAGGCTAAAATGAGAGGTTTTCTGACCTCAGTCCATGTTCTGTCCGTGATTCTATGCCACTGTGATGTCGCTGAGTTCAAAAGTTTCCAGTAGAGACTGAAACATGTCTTAATAATTATTTGAAATTTCCCAGGCAGAGGATCTTCCCTTTTAGCTCAAAATAATTTTCAAAATAAATATAATCAGTGGCCAACTGTGGCATTCCACTAGCCTTATTGAAATGGCACCAAAGACAATACACTGATGAGAACACTCATCAAGAGTGTTAAGTGTCAGTTCCAGAGCACTGTGAACTATTATCTCCTGCAAAAATAGTCGGTGGCCTTGCTTCTGGCTGCTGTTCTCTCTGACCGACATCATTTTTCTTCACAGTCAGGTCCTTTGGAGCTGATTAAAAAAAAAAAAAACTGAACCATATTTAAATTGGCCTTAGTAAAGAGAGATTTATAATGAAGAATTAAGGATATTCTCAAAACTCTAGGGCAAGAAATTCAGTTCATGCTTTATCAAGAATTCTCTGGAAGCCCATGATTTCTCACCTTCTCCACTTTGTACAGCTGTCTCCATTCTTCTTTTTTTTTTAATCAGGCATGTTCTGTCAGCGCTTGCTCATTAATATACGGAATCTAAACATTTCTGCTGCAAAACAGCAGCCTCAGTCCCCCTGAGTCCATAACCCAGGTAAAGTACTTATTGTAGAAAAATTGTGAAATTTTTAAAGAAAGTAAGTTATTGAAATTTCTAAAATAACTGAGTATAGAAATAATGCTCACTGTGAAAATTCCTTATATAGATGTAAAAGTGTAGAATTTCAAAAATTCTTCCACACTTTCTTATATTTACTTCACCTTAATCCCATAGAGGAGGCAGCCAGATGTCACTGATTCCATTTTACAGCTGGAAAAACAAACTCAGAGTCTTTAAGTGATTTACCCAAGCAGCACAGTCAGATCTCGAATCCAAGTTTCTTGGCTTCTAGGCCATTTGCTTGTTTAATACTCACATCCATAGCCACTGGCTTATGAAAGGAAAAAACAGTGGTGATGTTGGGGAGGTGATGACAGAGGCCAAAGAATAGGTGAACTGAGTAGCCACCTGACCATTTTAAAACTTGTTTCAGAGTTCTGTCATTCCATAACCTGATTGTTATTCATGGACCCAACTGTACCTTTCTTTTTTTCCCCCTGCTCTTCCATGTGAACGCATCAAATTATTTTAATCTGTGTTTTCAAATTTTACTTAATTTTTAACTTCCTGTAGTCTGATTCCTTTTCTGATAGTGAACCAGGAGTGACCTGAAAAAACTGGCAGAAAATAATGTGGATGATGATAACAATGACAATAGCAATTATGGAGGCCAGTCATCTATAGGATTAGAGTTTCTTTTGAAACTGAGGAACAGCATAAAAAAAATGTGAAGACAAATGTTAAATATCTGCCACTAGATGAAAGAATTCCTTATTCAGTGATTGATATGAAGTCTGAGGAACTAACTCCACGTGTTAGAACAGAAAATGTGAGTACAAAGGTATTATGCAAACAAAGAATAGCATTTCCATATGTATAAGTTTAACTAGGTCTGGCTGAAGTGAGCTCTGAGGCACCGTCTCCAGCACAGACAAGAGAATTTGGGATTCTTATCTAAAACATTCTGCATGCTTAGATCATTGTTTACATAAATGTAAGGTGGTAGTTTTCAGTAGGGTATCCCGAGTGAGAATCTGCTAGTGAAGAAAATGGGCATAAATTTTAAATGTTTCAAAGACACATATAAACAAACACAATGTTAATATGTGACGACAACATCAGGCCGCATCAATCAAAGCAGATAATATCTCCATGTAAGATTTCTTCTACCTAGAAGTATATGCCATCTGAGAACATTTGAGAACACTGAGGATTAAATCTTGAACAAACAAAGGTACCTTCAAAACTTAAAAAAAGAAATATCTATTCATATGGCTCATAGGCCCACCTTAAAAGAAAAATGTCTGTAGCATCTTAATTCCAATAGAAACTACAACTGATCCTGTTCACTAAGATGTTCACTTACACAGCTTTAACTAACCACTATAAATTAGATGTGTGCTTTGTACTCTTTATAAAATGACCACTGCATTGAATAATATCAATTATTATACTAATAATCAAGAAGGGAAAAAAATTAATTCCTCCTACTTGGGAAATGAATATTTTTACAGCAACTGCTGGCCTTCCTTTCATTTAGAGCTTTCACTTTAACTCTGCTTAAACTCTCCTCACTCCTGACCACCATTTCACCAAGTCTCTGTTCCCCTGTACTCATCTCTCCCCAGGCTGATTCACTGTGCCATAAGAGTTACAGGAAACAATGGAAGAAATAACCCAGCCAGCTATGAGGATAAAGGAAAAATGTTAGCCAACAGAAACTCAGTGTTTGAACCCTGAAACCTCAAGGTTTAGAATTTGGGAACACAAAACAAAATAAAACTATGGAAGAAAGCAGAGAACTGAACAGGTGAGTAGCAATAAAAGTAAGCATGGCCTTTTCCCTTATTTACCATGAGGATCTCTACTGGGTATGATCAAATCATTTACTCTCTTTGAAGTTAATTTCCTTATTTGCAAAAAGGAAATACTTAATCCTGTCTAATTCAGAGGGCTTTTGAAGGAATCAAATGTAAAAGTTTTTTCAGAATTTTTCTCAATAAAGTACTTTCTAAATATAAAACTACTTAAAACATTTTATTCCTGTTTATGGTCTCTTTTCTAATCCTCACTCTCCTGTTCTAACTTCTCATTAACCCCTTTTTATCTCTCTTATGTCTGTATTTAACTTTAAAATGTGAAAGACTTTTATTACAATTGACACATAGTTGAAATACCGCTTTGGCCTGAGGTAATATTTCAATTCACAAAAGTGGTAAGTTCTACACATGCTTACAAGCCCAGTGTCATATCTCTGTACCTAGGGCAGACTAAGCGCATCTTGTATATCCAATTAAGGGGGGATATAGTCTTAAAGTCCCTTCTCTTCTAGGTTTGGATGATGTTCAAAACCAACTAAAGATCCTCTGGTACTATGTAATGTACAGTAAAATCTGGGGAAAAAAGTGGAAATAATTATGGTTTTGTGAGGCCACTTTAAAAATACAAGCATCTTTTCTATTATTTTTCCTTTTCATTTAAATAACCCAGAAGTAATGAGACTTCCCAGGAATTAACTTGCTCATCCGACCAAATCTGGCTCAACATCCTGACAATGTCTGGTTAAAAGATGTGACCACCGCAAACACAGTTTCTCATCTCCAACACCATGTTTTACTCATTACCTGGCAGAGGTACAAGCCAAAATTCTCATAAACCTCCTGATTTCCCGTTCATAATTTGGGGAAGTAAACCATGGCCGAGAAACCACATGAAACTCCAACAAATGAATCTAAATAAATGATATCTCTGCAAATGAATCAGTGCTTACCCAAGTTCCATGCACTGCAGAGACAGGAATGGTCAATAAATACCAGACTCCCAATAACCACAACACACAGATTCAATCTCAGGGACAACTCCATCTCAGCTGCATGTAAAGAGAAAGCTGGTTCCTGGTTTTGGCTGGAAATGCACAGACTCAACAGTAGCCCTTGAGTGTCTGTGTAAAAACTGTTTCACCAGCCAGGATAAGTTCAGAAATCTGAGTCAGAACAGTAAAATGGATGCCAATTTTAGACAGGAGCAAAGGAGAAAAGATTTTAAGGATGGAGCACTGCTTTGAAAGAATACACATAAAATAACTTAAGTTGCACAACTCTTGCATGTTCACAGTGACACCATTTTATTGGCAAGGTTTACCACATTGCCCTTTATCTTTTAAACAATGTCTGTACAGTTCTTATTGTGTTTTAGAAACTGTGCTAGGTGCTAGGGACATAACAAAGAACAAAAGTATATTTCCTACCCTCATGGGCCAAATCAAATTCACTACCTATTTTTTCATAGTTTTATTAAAACACTATAATTTGATTATGTATTGGCCATGACTGGTTTGCTATGACTGTTACAATGAAAGAATCAAGTAGTTGTGACAGAGAATGTTTGGGTCATAGAGTCTAAAATATTTACTACCTGTCCCTTACAGAAAAAAGAAACAAAACAAAA
Source organism: Giraffa tippelskirchi (assembly GCF_054371585.1). Lineage (NCBI taxonomy): Eukaryota > Metazoa > Chordata > Mammalia > Artiodactyla > Giraffidae > Giraffa > Giraffa tippelskirchi. Next base: position 146,002,223 of record NC_137279.1, on the reverse strand, counting down.
ACAAACAAACAACAACAACAACAAAAAATGTTGCCAACCTTTGATCTAGAGGGATAAATTGACAAGTATATGGAATCTTGCAGTTCCATAGCAGATTCTGAGGATCAAGAAAGACTGAGGAAACATTCAAATGGAGACCTCAAAATGAACAAGTAGCAATCAGATATGGGTAGAGAAAAAGTAATCCAAGGACAGGTCACACATGAAGGCAGGAAGGCAAGAGAGCATGTCTCACTCAGGAAACTGAAATCACAGTAGGTCAACATGGCTAGAACAAGGAGAAGGTGGGGAGTAAGGATGAAAGATGATGGAAAAAAGAAGATCAGGACCCAGATTTCTAAGTTTCCTCTATATTAGTCTAAGAAGTTTTGAAATTATTTTGAAGAGTTCAAGTTGTGAGATGAAATAATTGAGCTGTAGGAATTTTGTGTTTATATAAGATTTACAATAAGGCATATTTCTGACATAGCCACCAGGAAAACAAAAGCAATGAACTTTGAAATTAAGATTCATCAGGAAAAGCTAACAATCAAATTAATCTATCTCTTCAACTCATACCAACCCATGGCTCTTGGAATTAAGTGCCTGTGACAGCATATTACTAAAATTTCCTGTAACTCTTAAGTCAAAGCTTCAACTTCAGCTTGTACTGATAGTACAACCAGAGCACATCTGAAAAAATAGTGGAAATTTTTTTCCAAGAGAAATCCAAACTGCCTTGTCTGAAAATGAGGCAGCTGAGGCAACTTAGGTTTGATTTCTGCCTTTTCCATAAAGAAGAGAAATCCAAACTGCCTTGTCTGAAAATGAGGCAGCTGAGGCAGCTTAGGTTTGATTTCTGCCTTTTCCATAAAATGCCTATATAATCACCCATGGTTTTCACCCTATCTCATTGGTTGCTCCATCTCAGTCTTATTTCCTTGTTCTTCCTCTTGTCCTAGACCTCCTAACATTGGAGTCCCTAACACTCAATCTTTAGCCCTATTCCCCATCTACACTAACTCATTTAGTGAATGAATCCAGTCTTACTGCTTTAAATATCATTAACAAATGAATGTTTCTCAAATGTTCTCCTGAATTTCAGTCTTGTGTATCCTTTTGCCTATTTGATATGTCCACTTAGCGTCCAGTGGATATCACAAACTCAAAATATCCCCCACCAAGCTTCCTCTTTTCAAAACTACTCAACCTGCAGTCCTTTCCATTTTATTTGCTAATAACTACATCACTTCCACGATTCAGATCAAAGATGTTGAGGTTATTTGTGACTCCTCTGTTTTTCTTACACTCCTCATCCAATCTGTCAGAAAATCTTCTTGGTTCTGACATCAAAATACATACAAAATTTAACCTTTCTCACCACTTCCACAGATGCCATCCACCACCATTATCTCTCACATGTACTAATTAAAACAGCTTCCTAAATGTTCTGATTCCATCCTTTTCTCTTCAAGTCTATTCTCAACACAGGAGTCACAGTAATTCATTTAAAATATAAGTCAAAATGTATCAGTCATCTTTTTATAACTTTGTATTGACTTCCCATCTCACTCTAATGGCTATAGTCTCCTCACTCCTGGTCCCCATTACATCTCCACTCTTAACTGTAACTACTCTCCCTCTCATTCACTGCATTGTAGGCCATTTTCCAGATATTTTGTTATTGTTCAGTTGCTCAGTCGTGTCTGACTCTTTGTGAGTCCATGGACTGCAGCATGCCAGGCTTCCCTTCCCAAGATGTCCTTTACCATCTCCTGGAACTTGCTCCAACTCATGTCCATTGAGTCAGTGATGTGATCCAACCACCTCATCCTCTGTCATCCCCTTCTCCTCTTGCCTTCAATCTTTCCCAGCATCAGGGTCTTTTCTAATGAGGCAGCTCTTTGCATCAGGTGGCCAACTATTGGAGTTTCAACTTTAGCATCAGTCTTTCCAGTCAATATTCAGGATTGATTTCCTTTAGGATTGACTAGTATCTATACTTCTCATATATACCAGGGATATACCAGAGATGCTCTCACCTTAGAGTGTACATACTGGCTGTTTATTTTACCTGATATGCTATTATCCCCAGATAATCACACAGCCAATTACTTTGTGGTAGATTGAATAATTGACATCAATTTTCTATCCCTCCCTACATCCATATTCTTGCTTCATCATGGGTAGACATACTTCCCTGACCCCTGACTTTATGCTTGGCCATTTGGCTTGCTTTGTCAATAGTATATGGGCAGAAGTAACAGTAGGCCTATTTGAGCCTAGTCCTGAAGAAGTTTGCTCCTTGAATTTTCATCACCTTGAAAAGTCTTTGCCTTACCTGATTGTACTATTGAGGCTATGTCCTAGAGTCCTATGGAAGAGAACAACTCCAGCCAACCTACCAACTACTGAACAAGAATAAATGACTGCTCTTTTAAGCCAGGGATTAGTAAAATTTTCCTATAAAGGGCCAGACAGTAAATAGTTTAGACTTTGGAGACTATATAGGCTCTGTTGTAACTACTCGACACACTATCATAGCTTGAAAGCAGTCATAGACAATATGCAAATGAACACAAAACATGTCTATTTACATAAACAGACAGTGTGAAAAAACTAAGATCTGAAATGGCTCTGTCTGACTCCAAAGCTCTCTCACTCTGTATTATATCATCATAATATCATTTATATCTTTATATCATTTATAATATTATCATAATATCTTGAGAAACCTGTATGCAGATCAGGAAGCAACAGTTAGAACTGGACATGGAACAACAGACTGGTTCCAAATAGGAAAAGGAGTACGTCAAGGCTGTATATTGTCACTCTGCTTATTTAACTTCTATGCAGAGTACATCATGAGAAATGCTGAGCTGGAGGAAGCACAAGCTAGAATCAAGATTGCTGGGAGAAATATCAGTAACCTCAGATATGCAGATGATACCACCCTTATGGCAGAAAGTGAAGAATAACTAAAGAGCCTCTTGATGAAGATAAAAGAGGAGAGTGAAAAAGTTGGCTTAAAGCTCAACATTCAGAAAACTAAGACCATGGTATCCAGTTCCATCACTTTATGGCAAATAGATGGGGAAACAGTGGAAACAGTGGCTGATTTTATTTTTTGGCTCCAAAGTCACTGCAGATGGTGATTGAAACCATGAAATTAAAAGATGCTTCCTCCTTGGAAGGAAAGTTATGACCAACCTAGATAGCATATTAAAGAGCAGAGACATTACTTTGCCAACAAAGGTCTATCTAGGCAAGGCTATGGTTTTTCCAGGAGTCATATATGGATGTGAGAGTTGGACTATAAAGAAAGCTGAGCGCCAAAGAATTGATGCTTTTGAACTGTGGTATTGGAGAAGACTCTTGAGAGTCCCTTGGATGGCACGGAGATCCAACCAGTCCATCCTAAAGGAGATCAGTCCTGGGTGTTCATTGGAAGGACTGATGTTGAAGCTAAAACTCCAATACTTTGGCCACCTAATGCAAAGAACTGACTCATTTGAAAAGACCCTGATGCTGGGAAAGATTGAGGGCAGAAGGAGAAGAGGACGACAGAGGATGAGATGGTTGTATGGCATCACCAACTCGATGGACATGGGTTTGGGTGGACTCCGGGAATTGGTGATGAACAGGGAGGCCTGGCATGCTGTGGTTCATGGGGTCACAAAGAGTCAGACATGACTGAGCAGCTGAACTGGAAATTCGAATATCATTTAATCTCATTAAGGGCAGGGGTCTAGGGAAACCTGATATTTTATTTAAAAAATAAAAAGAACAATCATCCATAGATATTGTTGATAAAATAAACATTTAGCTGGCCCAACTTTTACTCCATCACTTTTTTTTTTTTAACTGACAATTCTAGAAGTATCCTTCAACACTTGCTACTTTATATCTTGGTATATAATTGCTGATTTTGCCAAATTTTCCTTAGTTGAATACAGAGACTTTCTGACCTGTTTTGCAGCCATGTTCCTGACTTAGTCTATGCTTGCCTTGAAGTTATTAGACCAAGCTTCCAAAAGTTAAACCAACATCCCAAAATTCTAACTGGCATTTGGGCTTTCTTGGCCTGCTCTTCCACTTGACTTTGCACTTGAATTACCTCAGTATGTACTAACTCACTGACAGTACTCAAGAGTCTCATTGCTCTCTGAAGTCCCACAGTCACTCTAGTCCAGCGTTAGAACATATACAGTGAGCTGTCAGTCTCTCAATATTTTATATGTTCACTTTCACAAGTTAGAATCAGTAACACTGCCTGGTAATATTAGTTCCCATCCTTCCCCCTTTGTGGCAAAGCATAAATTTTAATTTTCAGCTTCCAGAAAACAGAATATTGGAATCACATTTTGATTCCCTGTAGGATTTCAAGTGGAACCTATAGAGACCTTTTTATATCATTCATGCCTAGAGGCTATCAATGCTCTTGAATGAAAGCCTATACTACAAAGTCAGATTAGACCAGCTTTTAGATTCTGGTTTCACCTTCAAATAATGTATGAAAAGTTGAAAGTGAAAGTCACTCATTCGTGTCCGACCCTTTGTGACCCCATGGACTATACAGTCCATGGAATTCTCTAGGCCAGAATACTGGAGTAGGTAGCCTTTCCTTTCTCTAGGCGATCTTTCAACCTAGGGATCGAACCTGGCTCTCTCTCATTGCAGGTGGATTCTTACCAGCTGAGCCACAAAAGCCCTAAATAATGTATATGTTTGGACAAGTCACTTAATGTCCTTCCTCAGTTTCTTTATCTCTAAAGTATTTTACTGAAACTCACTTCCTAGGGTTTGTCTTGAAGATTAAATGCATTATTTAATGGATGTCTAGATAAGTGAATGAGTGTGTGTGTGTGTGTGTGTGTGTGTGTGTGTACTTTTCCCTTCCCTGCATTCTCCTCTTTACTTTCTAGAAAGTTAATAATCACCTCTAAGAGCATTAGTGCACGGAGCAATACATGTTGGGGGAGAAAATAAAAAGATCCTATAGCAATGACTGGCTTTAGCTTTTAAAAGAGCAGTTCAAAGGAAGGAATTCATGAGTACAAGCTATCCTGAAGATGCATGAAGACAAAATGTTTTTTAGCATAGAATATAAGGATTCCCATGTGCAAGGGAAGAAGAAATGAGGGAAAAGTACCTGGATCTCAAAATCAAATGGGATGTGTACCTTGCTTCTGGCAGTAACACTGGGCTTTGGCAAGATCCCAAGAAATTACATATGCCTGGCATGTCAGGTTTATGAAAGGTTATAATAAGAGAAAAATCTAGGAAGGTAGCTTAGGGTCAGATTTTGCCACTGTACAGAGTTTACACTCTGTTTAACAGAGAGTGACAAGTTTGAAGATAAGGCGAGACTCCAAAGGCTGTTTTAGGAAGATTAATCCAAGGGGAGTCAGAATTGAAGGAAAGAGAGAGACTGGTGGCAGAGAGATTAGAAGGAGAGCTAGGAGTTAGGGCTTTACTGTAATAGCCAGAGCCTACAGTGATGAAATACCAAACTTGTATTTTTTGACCTCCCAATCCCTAGACTTCAAAGGCTGGGTGAAGAAAGCACTTTGGCCAAAATTTCAAGATGCTCTTGGCCTTGCCAGACAGAATTACAACTACCTGTGAGTTAAACCAGAGCTTTAAACACAAAGGTGCTAGAGATCCCATTTAACCTGGCCTCAGTATCCTAGGCATCTTACATGAGGCACCTTTTGTCTTCTTTTCAGCAATTCATTTAAGATGACCTGAGGTCTAAGAAGTAGGAAATTGGATGCGACTGAAAAGGGCAGTCTGTGAGAGGACTGAGTAGCTCACTGATTATAATGGCTCCAGAATCAGGCTTTCTGCATTTTTAAAAGCCAAGGGCATGTGTGCTGTTTTCTTTTACACAGCACTCCAGGATCTTTTTACCTATTCGAAAGGTTATTATTGCCATTAAAATACAAACTACTTTCACTGGCATTAAACAACATATATCACAAAGCTTCCACAGATGCCAATTAGGCTTAGGGAAGCTCTTTCACAGCTCCTGCAGTAGTTTTGTCTCATAAATGAGCAAGTCAGAATCCCTCTGGTCACAATAAAGTACTGACAAGATGCTTACTGACTCTGCTGAAAAATACAATAACTACTGAATATAGAAATAAATATCACATGACCAGTTATCCAGTAACTGCAGAAAGTAGTTCTGGCCTAAAGATATCTTACCTACTTTTGCCTTAGAATGGAATCTAGAGAGAGGATTAAATCTCAAATCTTTCAAGAGCCTACTATGTTCCAGGTACTTGGCTCAGCCCTTAGCATGCGTTATTTTGTGCAAGCCTTATAACAACTTGATAAGCTAAATATTACTATGTTTATTCCACAAAGGAGAAAATAGAGCTTCAGAGAAGTAAGATCGCATGACAAAAATAAAATAACAGAAAAATGTATCAATCTGGTATTCTACTCCAAGTTTGTTTCTCAGCTTTTAGAAAAGATTGTTTAGGAAAGTATATGACTAAATCCCAAATGAAATATGTAGGAACTATTCATTAGAATTAAAGGAATAAAGGAAGAATGGCACTTCCAACATGTAACTTATCTCATTAATATTAGTCCCATTTTGTAGATGTGGAAATTAGAGAACTGGATTACTGAACTCCATCTTCGTGATCCAAAACTCCTGCTATTTTCCACTGCATCAGTTCAGTTCAGTTAAGTCGCTCGGTTGTGTCTGACTTTTTGCGACCCCATGAATAGCAGCACGCCAGACCTCCCTGTCCATCACCAGCTCCTGGAGTTCACCCAAACTCACGTCCATCGAGTCGGTGATGCCAACCAGCCATCTCATCCTCTGTCGTCCCCTTCTCCTCCTGCCCCTAGTCCTTCTCAGCATCAGGGTCTTTTCCAATGAGTCAACTCTTCACATGAGGTGGCCAAAGTATTAGAGCTTCAGCTTCAACAGCAGTCCTTCCAATGAACACCCAGGACTGATCTCCTTTAGGATGGACTGGTTGGATCTCCTCGCAGTTCAAGGGACTCTCAAGAGTCTTCTCTAACACCACAGTTCAAAAGCATCAATTCTTCGGTGCTCAGCTTTCTTTATACTCCAACTCTCAAATCCATACATGACTCCTGGAAAAACCATAGCCTTGACTATACGGAACGTTGTTGGCAAAGCAATGTCTCTGCTTTTTAATATGCTATTTAGGTTGGTCATAACTTTCCTTCCAAGGAGTAAGCATCTTTTAATTTCATTGCTGCAATCAACATCTTCAGTGATTTTGGAGCCTAAAAAAATCAAGTCTGACACTGTTTCCACTGCTTCCCCATCTATTTCCCTTGAAGTAATGGGACCAGGCGCCATGATTGTAGTTTTCTGAACGTTGAGCTTTAAGCCAACTTTTTCACTCTCCTCTCTCACTTTTATCAAGAGACTTTTTAGTTCTTCTTCACTTTCTGCCATAAGGGTGATGTCATCTGCATATCTGAGGTTATTGATATTTCTCCCAGCAATCTTGATTCCAGCTTGTGCTTCCTCCAGCCCAGCGTTTCTCACGATGTACTCTGCATGTAAGTTGAATAAGCAGGGTGACAATATACAGCCTTGACGTACTCCTTTTCCTATTTGGAACCAGTCTGTTGTCCCATGTCCAGTTCTGACTGTTGCTTCCTGACCTGCATACAGGTTTCTCAAGAGACAGGTCAGATGGTCTGGTATTCCCATCTCTTTCAGAATTTTCCACAGTTTATTGTGATCCACACAGTCAAAGGCTTTGGCATCATCAATAAAGCAGAAATAGATGTTTTTCTGGAACTCTCTTGCTTTTTCGATGATCCAGCAGATGTTGGCAATTTGATCTCTGGTTCCTCTGCCTTTTCTAAAACCAGCTTGAATATCAGGAAGTTCACGATTCACGTATTGCTGAAGCCTGGCTTGGAGAATTTTGAGCATTACTTTACTAGCATGTGAGATAGTGCATTTGCGTGCATTCTTTGGTATTGCCTTTCTTTGGGATGGAATGAAAACTGAACTTTTCCAGTCCTGTGACCACTGCTGAGTTTTCCAGATTTGCTGGCATATTGAGTGCACACTTAACAGCATCATCTTTCAGGATTTGAAATAGCTCAACTGGAATTCCATCACCTCCACTAGCTTTGTTCGTAGTGATGTTTTCTAAGGCCCACTTGACTTCACATTCCAGGATGTCTGGCTCTAGGTGAGTGATCACACCATCGTGATTATCTGGGTCGTGAAGATCTTTCTTGTACAATTCTTCTGTGTATTCGTGCCACCTCTTCTTAATATCTCCTGCTTCTGTTAGGTCCATACCATTTCTGTCCTTTATCAAGCCTATCTTTGCATGAAATGTTCTCTTGGTATCTCTAATTTTCTTGAAGAGATCTCTAGTCTTTCCCATTCTGTTGTTTTCCTCTATTTCTTTGCAATGATCACTGAGGAAGGCTTTCTTATCTCTCCTTACTATTGTTTGGAACTCTGCTTTCAAATGGGTGTATCTTTCCCTTTCTACTTTGCTTTTTGCTTCTCTTCTTTTCACAGTTACTTGTAATGCCTCCTCTGACAGCCATTTTGCTTTTTTGCATTCTTTTTCTTGGGGATGGTCTTGATCCCTGTCTCCTGTACAATGTCATGAACCTCTGTCCATAGTTCATCAGGCACTCTGTCTATCAGATCTAGTCCTTTAAATCTGTTTCTCACTTCCACTGTATAATCATAAGGGATTTGATTTAGGTCATACCTGAATGGTCTAGCGGTTTTCCTTACTTTCTTCAATTTAAATCTGAATTTGGCAATAAGGAATTCATGATCTGAGCCACAGTCTGCTCCCAGTCTTGTTTTTGCTGACTATATAGAGCTTCTCCATCTTTGGCTGCGAAGAATACAATCAATCTGATTTAGGTGTTGACCGTATGGTGATGTCCATGTGTGGAGTCTTCTCTTGTGTTTTTGGAAGAGGGTGTTCGCTATGACCAGTGCGTTCTCTTGGCAAAACTCTATTAGCCTTTGCCCTGCTTCATTCTGTACTCCAAGGCCAAATTTGCCTGTTACGCCAGGTATTTCTTGACTTCCTACCTTTGCATTCCAGTCCCCTAAAATGAAAAGGACATCTTTCTTGGGTGTTAGTTCTAAAAGGTCTTGTAGGTCTTCATAGAATCGTTCAACTTCAGCTTCTTCACCATTATTGGTTGGGGCATAGATTTGGATTACCATAATATTGAATGGTTTGCCTTGGAAACGAACAGAGATCATTCTGTCGTTTTTGAGACTGCATCCAACTACTGCATTCCGGACTCTTTTGTTGACCATGATGGCTACTCCATTTCTTCTAAGGGATTCCTGCCTGCAGTGGTAGATATAATGGTCATCTGAGTTAAATTCACCCATTGCAGTCCATTTTAGTTTGCTGATTCCTAGAATGTTGATGTTCACTCTTGCCATCTCCTGTTTGACCACTTCCAATTTGCCTTGATTCATGGACCTGACACTCCAAGTTCCTATGCAATATTGCTCTTTACAGCATCGGACCTTGCTTCTATCATCAGTCACATCCACAACGGATATTGCTTTGCTTTGGCTCCATCCCTTCATTCTTTCTGGAGTTATTTCTCCACTGATCTCTAGTAGCATTTTGGGCACCTACCGACCTGGGGAGTTCCTCTTTCAGTATCCTATCATTTTGCCTTTTCATACTGTTCATGGGGTTCTCAAGGTAAGAATACTGAAGTGGTTTGCCATGCCCTTCTCCAGTGGACCACATTCTGTCAGACCTCTCCATCATGACCCGTCCGTCTTGGGTGGCCCCACACGGCATGGCTTAGTGTCATTGAGTTAGACAAGGCTGTGGTCCATGTGATCAGATTGGCTAATTTTCTGTGATTATGGTTTCAGTGTGTCTGCCCTCTGATGCCCTCTAGCAACACCTACCATCTTCGTAGAATCATATTAATAGAATGCTAGAATAAAAAGATACCTTCTCTCATCCAACACATTCATTTAATAGATGAGTGAGTAGAGGTCAATAGGTTAAGTGATTTGTCCAAAGGCAAACAAGCTGTCCATAACTGAGACTTTTTGTGTCTTCTCCTGAAATTCTTACCAAGCATCCAGGTCCATTGTTCTCCTAAATTAGGAAGACTCACATCTATCCCTATTGAACTTTCACTAAGGGTTCTGTCATTTTCAGGATTATTTCTATGCTACTCCAAATATCTGTCTTTCACTGTATCTTTCCTTTCAACTCCTCTAGAACACTGATTCCTAACTCTAGGTTTTCAATCCTCAGTTTTTTTAAAGCTGCTCCTGTTCCATTCTTCTCCATCTTTGTACATCCTGGTATCTCCATCCACCTGATTCCTCATGATAGAAAATGTAAGTCATTCTTAATAACTCATTCATAGTCTCCCAAGTCCTCTTCATGGTAAGTTTATACTATCTTCATTATACACGTCCACTTTATTTTGTCTCCACTGCCTGCCATTTACCTGGTCCAAATCACCATCACTTGTCACCTAGCCTTTTGCAGTAACCTCCTGAAGGATGTCCCCCACTGAAAAGCCCATCCATCTTCATTTTTGTTCTTTTGCAATCTATTCTCCACACAACCAGAAGTCAGAGTATCTATTAAAAATACTAAGCTTATTTTGGATCTCTTTAAAACCTTTCAGTGACTTCCAATGCACTTAAGATCAAAATTTAAAATTGTAACAAGGCCTTAGGAGCCTGTACAATCCACCTGAATCTACCTATCATTTCTGCCACTCTCTCCCTCCATCAGTATACTTCAAACATATTATCTCCCATTCCTCAGATAACTTCAGCTCATCCTTCAGTATTTTACAAGTTTAGCTGAAATTTCCATAGAAGTTTTTTCCTTTTCTCTCAGTCTAAGCTGCGTGTCCCTTTAATTTTCAGTCATAGAACCCTGTGTTTTTCCTTCATTGCACTTACTTCAGTTCCTAAGTACCTGTATATTTTTGTGGTTAATAGTTTGCTCTTGTCGACCTCTCTAAACTGTAAAGACCATAAGGGCAAGGACTGGGTCTATTTTGTTCTCTGATAAATCTTCTGCCTTATCAAAGAGGCTGCTACATTGTAGAAGCTCATTAACATCTGGTGAAAAGAAAAATGGCCGAACAGTCAAGAATAACCCAATTATTTTAAGACTTATATTGGAATTCTATCAAAATAGAATTTAAATTTATTTATTCTAGTTTTTTTAAAAAATCAAAGCTTTTACACCACAGTTGATAAGTGGATGGGAAATAATGAAAGAAGAATTAAGAAATACAACTATAGATAGAAATTAACATGTCATATAGACCCCAAATGTTAAGATAATTAATTTCAACTATGCTTTATTTCCTGACAAGTATTTAATGAATGACCATTATATCTATGTATTCCAAATTCAGTTTCTTTTTAAACAATGAAAAGTAAAAAATACCTGGCCTTAATCAATTCCCTCCAGCCCAAATTTACTGTTCGTTGATTAAAACTGGTCCTGGAAATGATAAAATATCCACAGAGCTAAGTGAAAAAGGATTCCTGGCTTACATGAATAAGGGCAGATGAAGTAACCCACTCAGGAAAAAGGATATATATATATACACACAAAACCAGATATGACATCAGACTGGTTTCATATACATAAAACAGAATGTACTGATTCATCAAAATTCATCTGCCTAAGAAAGACATGACAGTAAAGAAATGAGAAGTTCTGGTCAAGCATTTTATTGACTGACAGTCCTCATTATTCAGTTGTATGCTAATGGAATATCCCTGACAAAACTGCCTGATACAATTTTTTTTCTGCTAATTTCCTGTCACTGAACTGCTCATGTTGAGCACAGTAAACAGAATAATCATAAAATTCAGGTAATTCAAGAAAAATCATATATGTATATATACATATGTATACATTCACACATGTACACATGAACATTTGTTTACATGTCAAAGATACTAAAACAAAAGGAATAGTCCTTACTATCTTGAATTATACACAAATTCTTCATGTACTTTGCCCAGGATGAATACAGCCACTATAGCATATATTCTCTCAAATAAATTTTACTTCAAAAATATAACTCAATTTTCATTGCAATGTTGATGTCTTTCTAAGTAATAGACTAGTTCTCAATCAACCCTCTGACCTACCTTCTCTTAAATCTTTTGTGGAATGAAGCAGAGTAAAAGCATTTAAATAAATAAAATAACCTACTAACTTGATCTTGTTTTATAAATGTTATAAATGGGGTCTTCACTAGAATGTATAAATCATTCTCCCTTGTGAGTCCCAGCTAGGCTTCTGTTTACCAGATGGAAGTAAAAAGTGACAGTACATACAACATGTGCTCCAAATCCTCCTGTCAAGATTTTCATAAAGTGATATGTCTCTAAACATCCCACCGTAGTCCAGATGTGTTGGGCTTGACCTTTAAAACACAAAATAAAATAAAACAGCCACAGGTACAGGCAGGAATCTGTTCCAACTTCTTCATGAATGCTGCTTGAAACTTCTTAATGAAAGTTACAAGGCAATACAGAGCACAGAGCCTAGAGAACATCAGCAGCACCTACCTGATGCTTGAAAATGACAGGTATTCTAAGCCTCAGTCATTGTGTTCTGGAAATCTGATCAAAAGGAAAATATCTCCATTAGGTTAAAGGACATCTCTTGGCCAATAGAGGGTAAGATCAAGGAAACCTATCAAATTTCCTTTATACTAATCATTAACAAAGTACTTTCACATACTTTTTGCTATAGCTTGAATGTTTGAGTCTCCCCACAATTCCTATGTTGACAACCTAACCTCAAAGTGATGGCATTAGAAGGTAGGGCCTTTGGGAGGCTCTGCCTTCATGAATGGGATTTGGCAACCTTATAAAAGAGGTCCAAAGGAGTCCCCTGGTCTCTTCCCCCAACTTGAGAGTACAATGAGAAGTCTGTAACCAGAAGAGGGTTCTCACCTGATCATGCTAGCACTCTAATCTTACATTTCCATCCTCCAAATCTGTGAGAAACTTCTGTTGTTTATAAGCTACCTGGTTTGTAGTATTTTATTACAGTAGCATGAATGGACTAAGACACTTCCCTTTAATACTTACTCCAATTCTGTGATACAGGTATTATGGCTCCCGTTTTGCAGATAAGGAAAATAAGACTCTGAAAACTTAAATCACTTGCCCAGTGCCATCACTGCTGCTAACTGACAGAGTTAATTTTTCCATTCAGTTCTTCATACAACAAATTTACAGTTTTCCCTCACCAGCATATTCTATCTACTAAGCTTATGCTCCTAAGGGATCCTTGAATTTTGCCTTTGTTCATACAGATCACATTTCTCAGGCCAGATCAGGTTCAAGCACCTCTATTAAGAAACACTACACAACAAGCATGAATGTGGGTGCTGGACAGCATGGTGCCCAGTTACTAACTGAACTGTCCTATGTAGCATCTCCAGCCCTGAGACATACTGTTAGAATGGGAATAAATGAGTATTTATTCTTTAATCTTGAATAAATGAATATTGTATCCTGAGTCCCTTTAGGCAGATTAGATTTTGGTTTCATTTTGTTCCATTCTCTTTAACTGTTTGACTCTCACAGCCCTGTTCTCTATTGGCTCTTTTCTCTATTTAAATCTAAACTTGTCTTATGAGACAGTTCAATTAAGACAAAATAAAAGTAACACATTTCAGCTAATAGTGATCTACATTATTTTGTTCTAATGTCTCACTCTTTAGTTCAATCTATCCTTTAGGATTCAGGTGCAATCTCATATCTTTCACAAAACTTTTTTCCTTAACTCTGATCTTTCATGGATTAAGAAGAAAATATCCATCTCTACCTGAAGAGTGAAACCTGGAATCAATGGAAAAATACACTGTTGCATAAGAGAAAGGATTCATTCCTCACTAAATCTTCTAACATATCTTGTATTATATCATTATGTTTATACTAAGGAAATTGTCCAAAGCTTAAAAAATAAAGCAAAAAGAAGAGCACATGTTCTTTAAGGGGCCAACACTGTGAAGTTTCATGTTATTTTACATATTTCTTAATCCAATAAAACTTCAAATAACTTCTGTCTAGGGTAAAAAGTAAATCCAAAGATTATGGGTATGCTATCCAGGACATTAACCAGTTTTAGATATAACCAGGCAATCTTATTCCAATATTCTTTCTTCAATATCTGTAAGTACTCAATTCTTCAAATGCTATTTGAATTGATTTTCCTGCTGACTCTCTTATTAGCGATTGAAATCTTTATACGTATATATACATACGTAGAGACTACATTTAAATGAAAATTACATTTTTGAACTTCCTAAAAATTATATGAGTACTTACTATATACTGTGTGTTTTTTCATGAATTCTTACTGAATTTCCAAAAGAATCATGTGAAATAGTATTATTCCCATTTTGGAACTGAAGAAGTATAGACTCGAACAGTTGAAAGGATTGTCCTGAATTTACACATCCAGAAAATTGTAGAGATTTACTTTAAATTCAAAATTTTGATCTAGAGCCAGAGTCATGGTGATGAAGACTCTCTTGCCAGAGATTTATAACATCTTGGTCTACTCTGAGACAGGGCCGAAGAGTAGTGGAAGATGAATGAATATCCAGGAACAAGATGTTATTTGTTACTATGGGTTCATATAATAGGCTGATTAAATATTATTCATCCAATAGATATTTACTTGTTGAGTTTCTACTATGTATCAAGTCCTATGTTTACTGATTGGGGGAGGGCAAGTGATCAGTGATAGAAAGTTATATCAAAAACAGATTCTATTCTTAAGGAACTTATAGTCATGAATGAAAATCACTGAAAAAATAAAACATACACAAAATATTAATTGTAGTCTGATGAATATTTATTTAATATTTATTAAATGTCTACTATGTGTTAGGCACTCTGCTGGATACCTGCAATGATAAGACAATATGATCTTTCATGGTGTTTATAAAAAATATAAATAGTAAAGAAGTAATTTTAAGAGTGAAGAATGTTTTACATTCTATACTATGTTTTACAAGCATGTACCTGAGGAATGCTATTATTTTCTTTCTATGCGTCTGAATTTTCAAAAACGTAAAAACTGCTGTGAATATTAATTTTTTAATCAGATAGATATAAATATTATTTTTTCAATACAAGGTTAAAGGAGACATGTACCATAAGAAATACAGATAAGAAAATATGAAAATTCAGAGGAAGGAGGAACTGTTTCTTGTAAAAGTAATTAAGAGCAACTATATGACCCAGATGTTCAAGCTGGTTTTAGAAAAGGCAGAGGAACCAGAGATCAAATTGCCAACATCCACTGGATCATCGAAAAAGCAAGAGAGTTCCAGAAAAACCATCTATTTCTGCTTTATTGACTATGCCAAAGCCTTTGATTGTGTGGATCACAATAAACTGTGGAAAATTCTGAAAGAGATGGGCATATCAGACCACCTGACCTGCTTCTTGAGAAACTTGTATGCAGGTCAGGAAGCAACAGTTAGAACTGGACATGGAACAACAGACTGGTTCCAAATAGGGAAAGGAGTACGTCAAGGCTGTATATTGTCACCCTGCTTATTTAACTTCTATGCAGAGTACATCATGAGACACACTGGGCTGGATGAAGCACAAGCTGGAATCAAGATTGCTGGGAGAAAGATAAATAACCTCAGATATGCAGATGACACCACCCTTATGGCAGAAAGTGAAGAAGAACTAAAGAGTATCTTGATGAAAGTGAAAGAGGAGAGTGAAAAAGTTGGCTTAAAGCTCAACATTCAGAAAACTAAGATCATGGCATCTGGTCCCATCACTTCATGGCAGATAGATGGGGAAACAGTGGAAACAGTGTCAGACTTTATTTTTCTGGGCTCCAAAATCACTGCAGATAGTGATTGCAGCAATGAAATTAAAAGACGTTTACTCTTTGGAAGGAAAGTTATGACCAACCTAGATAGCATATTAAAGAGCAGAGACATTACTTTGCCAACAAAGGTCCATCTAGTCAAGGCTATGGTTTTTCCAGTGGTCATGTATGGATGTGAGAGTTGGACTATAAAGAAAGCTGAGCGCCACAGAAGTGATGCTTTTGAACTGTGGTGTTGGAGAAGACTCTTGAGAGTCCCTTGGACTGTGAGGAGATCCAACCAGTCCATCCTAAAGGAGATCAGCCCTGGGTGTTCATTGGAAGGACTGCTGTTGAAGCTGAAACTCCAATACTCTGGCCACCTGATGTGAAGAGCTGACTCACTGGAAAAGACCAAGACACTGGGAAAGATTGAGGGCAGGAGGAGAAGAAGACGACAGAGGATGAGATGGCTGGATGGCATCATCGACTCGATGGACATGGATTTGGGTGGACTCCGGGAGTTGGTGATGGACAGAGAGGCCTGTCGTGTTGTGGTTCATGGGGTCGCAAAGAGTTGGACATGACTGAGCGAGTGAACTGAACTGATATGACCTAGTGGCACTTGAAATGAGAAATGATATCAGAACTGTGATATCCAACTGTTTTAGCGTAAGAGAGTTGTCAATTATATGCACTACCAATGCAAACTGGTTTCCTAACTTGGAAGATGATGAAAAAGGCTTAAAGATGAGGGATATCTTTGCCATCCCAATATGTCTTTTCCTCTATCTTTTTACATAGAAAAAAACACTGAAGTGTTCCAAGATTAAATCAGTTCAGTTCAGTACAGTCGCTCAGTCATGTCCGACTCCCTGCGACCCCATGAATTGTAGCACGCCAAGCCTCCCTGTCCATCACCAACTCCCAGAGTTTACCCAAACTCATGTCCACCAAGTCGGTGATGCCATCCAGCCATCCCATCCTCCGTCGTCACCTTCTCCTCCTGCCCCTAATCCTTCCCAGCCTAAGGGTCTTTTCCAGTGAGTGAAATCTTCACATCAGGTGGCCAAAGTATTGGAGTTTCAGCTTCAACATCAGTCCTTCCAATGAACATCCAGGACTGATCTCCTTTAGGTTGGACTGGTTGGATCTCCTTGCAGCCCAGGGACTCTCAACAGTCTTCCCCAGCACCACAGTTCAAAAGCATCAATTCTTCGGCATTCAGCTTTCTTCACAGTCCAACTCTCACATCCATACATGACTCCTGGAAAAACCATAGCCTTGACTAGACGGACCTTTGTTGGCAAAGTAACGTCTCTGCTTTTTAATATGCTATCTAGGTTGGTCATAATTTTCTTTCTAAGGAGTAAATGTCTTTTAATTTCATTGCTGCAATCACCATCTGCAGTGATTTTGGAGCCCAAAAAATTAAAGTCTGACACTGTTTCCACTGCTTCCCCATCTATCTGCCATGAAGTGATGGGACCGGATGCCATGTTCTTAGTTTTCTGAATGTTGAGCTTTAAGCCAACTTTTTCACTCTCCTCTCTCACTTTCATCAAGAGGCTTTTTAGTTCCTCTTCACTTTCTGCCATAAGCGTGGTGTCATCTGCATATCTGAGGTTATTCATAGTTGATCTCAAACCCATTCCTAGCCCTTGCTGACTTCTAGCTTCTTCTTAGTTTCCCCTGCAGTTAGTATTGGCCATGTAACATAATTTTTTCCATTTAGGATGAAACTGAAAGTCTGTGGGAGAGGGATAAATTCTAGGAAAGTCTCTCTTTCCTGTTAAAAGAAACAGAGAATACTACTCTTCTCTGTGTGTCTTGAAAAGGGATACAGCATCTGGAACTTGCACAGGAGTCTAAAACTGGGAAGCCATCTTAACAGCATGAGAAAGAGGTCAAGAGCATCACAGATACAGCAGAACCTTGAAACCACTGTAAGCTATTGCTTATCTCCAGATGTCTTATAATGTGGGGAAAATAAATGCTTATTTGCTTAAGTGCCTATAAACACTTCCTGTTACATATAGATAGAAGCATTCTTACAGGATACAGTGAATTTTGCAGGAAAGATACCAAAAGATTATTCTAAGAGGGAAGAAGAAATCAACATGAATATCAAGCTGGTGGGTGAAAAATGTAACATAGAAGAGACTAATGAGACACTCTGTGTCATTGGAGTTATATAATTGATATCAAACATTGCCTCATGAGAGCAAATCCAGACCTACTGATAAACCTTCAGAAAACGATACTAGCTAGACCCTAATGGAAGACACACGGACACTGGCAAAGGGAGGACTCTTGCTTATCTAATCAGACTCTCTTCCTTCACTCTAGAGTAATGCTATGATTCTTCGTTTATCACATTCAGATCTTTGCCATCGATTTTTTGTTTTGGCAGCTATCTAATACATCAACTATCTAATACATCAACCCTTCTCTATCCTCCACACATATTTGTATTACAATTTTTAGTTAATGATTATGACTCTGTAAATGATAGCTACACATTTTCTTCTGTATAGTTAAGTTTCTCTGTAGTCCATCAATATGGACTGGTTACTTTCTAGGCCTGACACTCCATGTTATACTGAGGCTTCCTTACACAACTCTCCTATGGTTATGGTGGGTACACTAGTCCCTGAGTACTACAATTTTTTATTACATGGTCTATTCCTTGTTTCGTTGTAGGACCTCATAACTTCCTACACAGTTGTGCATTTTCACCTTGCATTTCCAAAAATTTTATTTATTCTGTTTTCACATTTCATTAATATGTGGCCTTGTACAGAATTACAGAATTTTGAAAAAGATTATAAACCTCAAAAAGTTGTAAAATATTGGCTCCATATATCAAAGTCAATGTTGCTAAAGCCAAGACAGAGAAGACTAAGGCAATCTTGAAAAATGAAATCAGTGTCCAAATTCAGTAATTGTTTTTGTTTGTTTTTAATAGTGTTTACCTGAATTTCACAAAGAGCAGGGAGTACCTGGAACTGTGCCACTAATAATGAAAGGAAATCTTATCTAAGATGGTGCATTTCTTTCCCAGAGCTATGTCATACCATCCTTTGAGATTTCTGCTAGAAAAGTAGAATCAAATCTCAAATAATGCCTTTTGAATTGTATTCTCTAGTATTACAGATGAAAGACAGTACAGTATCATACCTCTGTGAATGTAAAATAGCATGAACCTGCTTTACGATACACAACAGTAATGGTGCTTTGTCAGCACTGTTTTTAATGACATTATTCTGGGATGTTTTCTTTCCAGATGATGATAGAGAAATTGATTAAAAAAACAGTGCCAGATACCACAATAGTAACAGAATTTTACTTTTTTCTTGGGTTTTATTTGTTTGTTTCTAGACCAATATGACTGTTAATTTCTATACAATACCACCTCAACATAGTACCAACTGGGATGCTTTTTCCAAAGTTGAGAGCCAAGCTAAAGTTTTCAAAATTGAAATTATACATATATAAGCAAATATATTTATGTTTATAAAAAATCAATAGCAGTATGTTATTCATCAATAGCAGCAATAGATCTTTGAGACTGCATAGTCAGCCACCTGAATAAAAAATCAAGCACACTCCATTAAAAAAAAAAAAAGGTAAAAATGCCACATAAAAGACCTGCAAAATATATATTCTTCTCAAACATTTGAGAAAATTGATCATTTAATGGGATATAAGCCACATCATAGCACATTTCAAAGGAACAGAACCATATAGACATTGTTATTTGCAATTAAGCTAAAAATCAGCTTTTTAAAGTAGAAAAAACTGTTTGGAAATGAAGATATAGATGTTTAAATAATTCATTATTAAAAGAAAGAATTATAAATATATTTTGAATTAAGCAGTAACAAAAGTACGACACATCAAAATGTATGAGATACAGCTAAAATTTCACTTAGGAAATTTATAGCCTTAAATACACACATTAAATGTGTATATTTAATTATTAATTATTTAAATATTAAATAAGATGAAGTACTAAAAACTCATGTATGTGCGCTCAATCGTGTCTGACTCTTGTGACCCTATGGACTGTAGCCCGCCAGGTTCCTCTGCCAGTGAGATTTTCCAAGCAAGAATATTGAAGTGGGTTGCCATATCCTACTCCAGGGGATCTTCTCAACCCAGGGATCAAACCTACATCTTTTGCATCTCCTGTGTAGGTGGCCAGATTCTTTACCACTGTGCCACTTGGGAATCTGTACTTTAGGGTCACTATAATTCGTTTGATTTGACTGCCAAATGATAGTCACTGAATATATCAAAAAAATACAGTTATCTATTCTCTTTCAGAGAGCATTTGGACTTTTCCAGTTTTTATTATAAAGTTGCTACAGACTTTATTATACTTTTCTCTGCACTAAAATTTAAGAGTTTTCTTGGATAAATATTTAAGGATAGACTTGTTAAAGAGTTGGGTTTGTGAACAACTGAAGTTGTTATATTCTTTATATTACAGCAATGATTAAGAGATAAAGTCTACATTCCCTTCAACATTTGGGTTGTTGGACTTTTTAATATTTGCAAATGAATGTGCCATGTGAATGTGAAATGACACTTCACTGTGGTTTGAATTGTATTTCCCTATCACAGCTGAGGTTTAATATCTCTTCATGTGTGTATCAGCCATAATTGTTCCTGTTCACAGGTTTTGCTAATTTTTCTATTGTTTATCCTTTTCTTATAGTTTTTTTATATTCTTATAAGTTCTTTTATATTCTTGATGTTAATGCTTTGAAAGTTATAGTTGCTATAAATACCATATCCCAATTTGAAACATATTTTTTGTACTACGGTAAAGTATGTATAACATAAAACCCTCATAAGTCAACAAAAGAGTCCAAAATGCAGTACTTGGGTACAATATCAAAAATGACAGAATGATCTCAGTTCATTTTCAAGGCAAATCAATCCACATCACAGTAATCCAAGTCTATGCCCCAACCACTAATGCCAAAGAAGCTGAACGGTTCATTATCATATGTAAAATACATAGCCAGTGGTTCTATGAAGTTGAATGGTTTATTACCATATGTAAAATAGACAGCAGTGGGAATTTGCTGTAAGACACAGAGAGCTCAAATCCATTGCTCTATGACAGCCTAGAGGGGTGGGATGCTATGGGACGTGGAAGTGCGGTTTAAGAGGAAGGGGACATGTGTATACTTATGGCTGATTTATGCTGATGCATGGCAGAAACCAACACAATATTGTAAAACAATTATCCTTCAATTAAAAATAAATAAATTTTGAAAAATAAATAAAAATTAAATAATTCATGGATTTTACATAATAAACAATATTGTTAAAAAAAGACCTACAAAACCTTCTAAAACTAACACCAAAAAAAAGATTTCATTTTCATCACAGGGGATTGGTATGCAAAAGTAGGAAATCGAGATACACAGAAAAACAAGTAAGCTTGGCATTGGAGTACAAAATGAAGCAGGGCAAAGGCTAACAGAGTTTTGCCAAGAAAACGCACTGGTCATAGCAAACACCTTCCGACAACACAAAAGATGACTCTACACATGGACATTACCAGACAGTCAATACCAAAATCAGATTGATTACATTCTTTGCAACCGAAGATGGAGAAATGCCATACAGTTAGTGAAAACAAGACCTGGAGCTGACTGTGGCTCAGATCACGAGCTCCTTAATGCAAAATTCAGGCTTAAATTGAAGAAAGTAGGGAAAACTGTTAGACCGTTCCTGTATGACCTAAATCAAATCCCATATGATTGTACAGTGGAGACGATGAATAAATTAAAGGGATTAGATCTGGTAGACAGAGTGCCTGAGGAACTATGGATGGAAGTTCATAAATTGTACAGGAACTGGTGACCAAAAGAATTTTAAAGCCATTTTTAAATGTACAATTAAGTGGCATTAAGTATATTTACATTGTTGTGCACCACTACTATTCATCTCTAAAAATTTTTCATTATCCCAAACTGAAGTTATGTCCCATTAAACAGTAACTCCCCATTCCCTCCTCTCCTGTACTTCCTAACCACTATTCTCCTTTTGTCTCTATGAATTTCCTAATTTTAGGTAACTCATATAAGTTGAATCATATATTTTTCCTTTTATGCCTGCCTTATTTCATGTGTCATAATGTTTTCAAGATTCATTCGCACTATACAGTAATATTCCATTGAATACATACCACATTTATTCATTCATCAGTTGATGGTAATGTAGTTCCATCTTTTGTTTATTTTGAATAATGCTGCTATGAACACTGGTATCCAAATATCTGTTCAAGTTCCTGCTTTCTATAATACATAGTTTTACTTTATTTAAAGTTTCTTTGATGAAAAGAAATATTACTTTTCCATAGTCCTACTGAAAATCATTCCCTACACCAAGATCAAGGAGGTATTCACCTATGTTTTATTTACGCAGTAATGTGAAGTAATGCAATACTGATAATTCCAAGAATACTATATACAATACGGTATTTTTCTTAAAGTTAAAAGCAATTTAAATGTTCTTTTAAAAGAATACACAAATGATGAAACAATATTTTTAAATATTAAAGAAATGATTCAAAACAAGATTCAGGAGAGTGGCAGTCTAGAGGAGGGAAAATAAGTAGATGGGTTGGGGTAGGAGGATATAGAAATAAATATGTTAAAAGGATTGGAAAAGAAGAAACAGAACTGTCATTATGCACAGATGGCATGGCCTTGTATATAACTAGAAATCTTAAAATGTTATAATTGATTAGAGTTTTCAAAGTTAGTAGATACAAAATCTATAAACAAAAGCCAATTGGATTTCTATGGACTAGCCAAAAGTTAGAAAATTATATTTTAACATATATACCTCTTAAAACAGTACAAAAATGCAGCATACATAGGAAAGCAAGAAATACGGTTATAGAAAAATTACAAACTTCACTGTAAGACAAAGAGAATCTAAACAGATGTAAATACACACTGATCATAGACTGGGAAAATTATTTTAAAGATGTCAATTCTCTCTCACTTGATCTATAGACTCAAACCAATCCCAGTCAAAATCCTAAATAGATTGGTATGTATGTGTATGCCCACATGTATACACACACATGTGCAGGACTAGAATAGCATATCTAATAGTGTATGGAAATCACAGGGCCAAGAACAGCAAAGATCTACCAGATAGGAAAATGTCTTATAAAGCTGTAGTAAATAAGACTGTATAGGATTACTGCTTAAGGAGTTAATTATATGTTAAGAAGTGACAGCAAAACACACAAACTATTCAACTTGGTCTTGTTTCTATATGGTTCATAATACATTTTTATTTTTCATATGGCATTAGGCTACATTTCTGTTAATAATGATTAAACAAGTACAGACAAAAAGTCTTAGTGGATGTCAAATTGAAAGGGATTTATGCTACAGGACTCTGTTCCTGCACTTTTTACATTTAATCTTCTTAATAAACAACAAGAAATAATGAAAGACTTAAGTTTTAAAATTATCTTCTCATTATTTTTCTTTAAATTTGCATATAATATGCATTTTATAAAACACATTTTATAGGTATAATCATATTTAATCTTTATAACAAACTTATGAAATGAAGAGAAAATGTAATTTGGGGTGGAATAAGTTGGAACCTATTATTGCCTAAAGCCAACAGGATGTAGTGGCCTGCATCAGGTTTAAAAAATGAATTATGCAAATACAAATGGAAGAAATCTAGTTTAATGGTAATTTTTAAATGGAGTTGAAAAGGAGTCTTAATATGCAAAGAGATAATGCTAAATAGAATTAATGAAAGTCTTTTAGTCTGTTTAATAGTAGCAAAATATGCATTTCAAAGGAAGTGATGGCAAGCTGTATGTTGCATTGGTCAGATAATACTAGGAATGCTGTGTTCAGTTCTAGGTACCATATATTAAAGGACATTAATAAACTAGAGAACATTTGCTGAAGAAAGACCAAGATGATTAGAAAATTAAACTGTCAGAAGAGGAATGGTTGAGATTAGCCTGGAACATGAATGCTCTCATCAAATATTTTTAAAAGGTATCATGTAAAAAGAGAGATTGTATTATTTAACTTTGACTCAGAGAAGAGATATATGGTCAACAGATGAAAATTACAATAATGCATATTTCAACTCTAAGTAAAGGGAGAACTTTTCTACTAATTCACTGTTCAACTTAACCTCAAGGTTTGGTATTGTGCAGATTAAATAACCAAATAAGTGCCTAATTTTTTCATTCTTATTTACTGAGGCATAACCTGCACAGAGTAAAGTGCACTGATCTTAGATGTACAGCTCAATGAATTTTTTATGATTTATCCAAATCAAGATAGAGTATATTTTCCAGAACCCCAGAGATGAAGGCTGTACTCTTTTGGAGTTCACAATCTCGAAGAAAAGACAGCATTAGAGAGGTACAATACCATACAATAAGACTTTGTCACAATACAGTTTGACAAAGGGAAGGCTCAGAAGGTTCTTTGAGAGCATATAACATGGAATTTAACCTGATCTAGGGATAACATCAAGTATCCCAAGGATGAGACATTTACACAAAGACTTGAGAGATGGGAGAAGCTAACCTGGCAAAGGATGAGTCTGTTTTGGAGTTTTTTTGCAAGATGGGCACAGTATGTATCCAAAAAGCAAGAGAGAGCATGGAATGTTCAAGAAACAGAAATAACTAGGAGGAGAAAGACAGAAAAAAAAAAGTCAGATAAACAAGCACCAGGCAATTGCATTATTTTCTCTTAGCTGATCTTAAATAGCTTCTATCATCTTCATATAATATTGATGAGAAATAAATTAATTGACCCGAAGAAATAAACAAAAGAATATGATAATTTTTCTTCTCATGTCTGAGTTTCCCAGAACCTTCTGTTTGATCAAAGGTCCCTTTTCTAACTGTCCTCTCAACTCTTGCCTTTGTTTTATTTCCTACATCTCCTGATATCTGGTCTTTCCAACAGCTTACTACTGTTAGTATTTCTCTTGGGATTCTGTAGTCTTTAAAACAAAAGAGTTGCCTTTTACTTACTCAAGGATGAGACAGAAAAGCAGTTTCACCAAAGTGTTATTCATTAACTATAAAATTAAAAATGCACACATTAATAAAAATATTAATAGTTACTATAAGTTAAAACTTCAAAACTTTTGGGGTAGTCCTTTCAATTACATCTACAATTTTTGTGGCATGCCCTGATTATAAATTTCTGTAAATTGTAATAATAACTAAAAAATTCATTGAAAGCTTACTCTGACAAAGAACTGTTCTAAGATCTTGACATGTATTTATGTAATTCTTACAACAATCCATGAGGTAGATACTATCACTATCTTGTGCACACATGCTCAGTTGCTCAGTCATGTCGACTCTATGGACTCTATGCAATCCTATGGACTCTAGCCCTCCTAGCTCCTTTGTCCATGGGATTCTCCAGGCAAGAATACTGGAATGGGTAGACATTCCCTCCTCCAGGGGATCTTCTCAATCCAGGGATCGAAACCAGGTTTCCTGCATTATAGGCAGATACTGTACCACTGCACCACCTGGAAAGCCTTATCTTCCAGATGAGGAAATTGTTCAGGGTAGCAGAACTAGTAAGAAATAGAGTCTAAAACAGGATCTGCTTCAGATTCTCCAGTTCTAAGAGAGTACTTATTAATGACAATAATGAAATAATTCTAACATAGAAAATACCTACTTTGCAGAATTTCATACATATATCATTGAGGCCATTCACAGAGAGAGTACTTGCAGAGAGTTATATATATCTTTCTTGGATAAATAAGCCCCATTGCATAAATAAGCCCCATAAAGATTTTCTGAAAAAGGACAATGGCCAATAGAATTATCATAAAGAACTTTGTAAATTATAAAGTACTGGGGAAAATATATAAAATATTATTGACATGTGAATCAAAACCTCTATAAGGTATTCTTATTTCTGGACAATATGTTTTAGCCTGTAGGATGAATTTTTATGATAAGACTGTCAGGTGATCCAAGTAATAGATACAGGAGTCAATCTGGAGACTGAGATGACCTTTCTGTATTCTTTAAACAAATATTAAAACCAAGTGTCTCTTCTTTCCTCTAACTCTAGAAGTGTCTCTTCTTTCCTCTAACTTAGTTACACAATTTAATGTATGTATCTATGAACATTTATCCCGCCCCTCAACCTATTAGCAAATACAGAGTCTGAATTGCTGAGGAGGGCAGGTGGGTTCAAGTGGCTAAGCCATTAGTGACTGCTTTGGGTTCCCACTGTCCTAGTCAGTCCTCTGAACAATAAACAGCTCTGCACGTGTGCTCAGTCGCTTCAGCTGTGTACAACTCTTTGCGACCCTATGGACTGTAGCCCACCAGGCTGCTCTGTCTGTGGAATTTTCCAGGCAAGAATACTGGAGTGGGTTGCCATTTCCTCCTTCAGGGGATCTTCCCAACCAAAGGATCAAACTCTCGTCTCCTGCGTCTCCTGCACTGCAGGCAGATTCATTACTGCTGAGCCAGTGGGGAAGCCCGGATAGTTCTGTATGTATATCCTAATGAACTTAAGCCTCAAGAGATCCCACAGACATTTCAGCAAGATGCTTTCATTTGGTACAAACCCCAGATTACTGTTGGAAGGCTGTTTTATTTTTGAATGGCTGGAACACATACTACCTTTTAAAACTATAATTAACGATTGTTTTCTTAAGCATCAGTCATTGAATTTGGACATATGCCACCTCTGGATTTGTTTATATAAATTTGTATTTGAGAATATTAATAGTAGAATATAATCTACAGTCTTCATTCACACAAATTGCAGTAGATTATAGTTCACCAAACTGCTGTACTAAGAGGAAAATAGAAATGGTTGTAGATTTCATAGAGTAAACAAAATAGTCCAAAAATAATTAGAGTTGTTACCTTAAAATAGCCAGTTGTTTCTCAAAAGTGATCAATATTAAGCAAAGACACATTCATCTCAAGTTATATTTCATTGACTTTATAGTTATCAATCCTTTTTGTTCCCCCACAATTTATTTTAGAAAAGATGGTCTTTTTATTTATTCTTCTGGGGAAAAAGCAATGTAAAAAAAAGAATACGAAAACACATATGAATGTGTAAATTTCATTTGTAGAAAGTTATATGTCACTTCTGTTTCATGATTTATTAACTAACAACACTATTTATTTACTATAGAGGATTTGATGTATTTTAAAACTGTAGGAAATAAAATCAGTTTTTTTACTTGTTTGTTTTGTTTTGCTTTTGAAGTAATGATCTCTTGAATAAACTAAAGTTATTAGGAAACATCCTTTTTAAGTTTCCACTGTTCTATGCTAATTTAAGTTTAAATTATTCTATGCATATACAAAGCACATGTAAATGCTCACATAATATACAAGTTTCTTACATACTAAGTTTATATTGAAAAAGACAAAGAGTACATTCACTTCTCAATATAAAACTAAAAAAACAAAACTCTAAAATCTGTGTTTAGCCCTGATTAAGAAGACTGATAAGATCTTCCTGGAAGCTAACAATTACACAAACATGGAAATTAAGAACTGTTTTCTAAAATAAAATTGCAATCAAAATGTTTATCAATAAAAGTGTACAGATCTCTGTTTCAAAAATTTTCAGAGTTAACTAGAAGCAATTCAAATTTGATTCCAAACCATTTTGTACCATTATACAACCAAAAAAAGTTCACCAAAAGCTGATGAAATCTACAGTGTATTAGATTGCTTTATGTAAGCTCAACTTAAGGAAGGGGGGAGTTACAAGGGGTTGACTTTTAACGCTAATTTTGATTTCTAATGCTTACAATAAATTAAGTCAACCAGTTTCCAAGTTCTGGACTGCCACACATGAACTAAACTGCTCTGTGGGTATAAAACACTTTAGAAGCTTATAATTCCTACAGAGTGTTTTGATTATTTTATACAAACTAAACTCAAACAGCAAAAAATTTCACAAGGGAAACAGTTGTGTGGTTTAAGGCCACATAATCTGTTTTCAACCCTTGTCTTTGCCTTGAGTTAAAGGCATATTCATTAACTTGAAACAATAAACTCAAACTCGAACATTCCTGGAAAGAATTCAAATCAGGACTTTGGCAAGATCAATGCCAAATATTACATACAGGCTCAATATGATTTTATACAGATGTATAGGACATATAGGTGATGTAGGCAATGCCAACATTTTAAATGAGCAACAGATATATTGCACATCATTGATTTATATATGTACACTACCCTTTCTTCCCCACAGACACAGTTTTCCAGCTTTCACTGTATTCTAGCTTTTTCTTCCTTTTTTTAAAAAAACTGGAGTATAGTTGCTTCATACTGCTGTGTCAGTATCTGCTGTACAACAAAGTCAATCAGCCCTATTCATACACATATACCTCTTTTGGGGGATTTCTTTCCCATCTAGGTCACCACAGAGCACCGAGCAGAGTTCCCTGTGCTAAACAGTAGGTTCTCGTCGGTTATCTATTTTATACACAGTAGTGTATATATGTCAATCCCAATCTCCCAATTCATCCCACTGCCCACTTTACTCTTTAGTATCCATACACTGGTTCTCTACATCTGTGTCTCTATTTCTGCTTTGCAAGTAAGATTATCTATACTATTTTTCTAGATTCCAAGCATACAAATTAATGTATGATAACTTGTTCTCTTTCTGACTTACTTCATGCTGTATGACAGTCTCTAGGTCCATCCAGGTCAGTTCAGTTCAGTTCAATTCAGTCGCTGAGTCGTGTCCGACTCTTTGCGACCCCATGAATCGCAGCACGCCAGGCCTCCCTGTCTATCACCCACTCTCGGAGTTTACCCAAACCCATGTCCATCGAGTCGGTGATGCCATCCAACCATCTCATCCTCTGTCGTCCCCTTCTCCTCCTGCCCCCAATCCTTCCCAGCATCAGGGTCTTTTCCAATGAGTCAACTCTTCACAGGAGGTGGCCAAAGTATTGGAGTTTCAGCTTCAACATCAGTCCTTCCAATGAACACCCAGGACTGATCTCCTTTAGGATGGACTGGTTGGACCTCCTTGCAGTCCAAGGGACTCTCAAGAGTCTTATCCAACACCACAGTTCAAAAGCATCAATTCTTTGGTGCTCAGCTTTCTTCACCATCCAACTCTCAGATCCATACATGACCACTGGAAAAACCATAGCTTTGACTAGATGGACATTTGTTGGCAAAGCAATGTCTTTGCTTTTTAATATGCTGTCTAGGTTGGTCATAACCTTCCATCCAAGGAGTAAGCGTCTTTTAATTTCATGGCTGCAATCACCATCAGCAGTGATTTTGGAGCCCCCAAAAATAAAGTCTGACACTGTTTCCACTGTTTTCCCATCTATTTGCATGAAGTGATGGGACCGGATGCCATGATCTTAGTTTTCTGAATGTTGAGCTTTAAGCCAACTTTTTCACTCTCCTCTTTCACTTTCATCAAGAGGCTCTTTAGTTCTTCTTCACTTTCTGCCATGAGGGTGGTGTCATCTGCATATCTGCTGCTGCTGCTGCTGCTAAGTCCCTTCAGTCGTGTCCAACTCTGTGCGATCCTATAGACGACAGCCCACCAGGCTCCGCCGTCCCTAGGATTCTCCAGGCAAGAATACTGGAGTGGGTTGCCATTTCCTTCTCCAGTGCATGACAGGGAAAAGTGAAAGTGAAGTCGCTCAGTCGTGTCTGACTCTTAGTGACCCCATGGACTGTAGCCTACCAGGCTCCTCCATCCATGGGATTTTCCAGGCAAGAGTACTGGAGTGGGGTGCCTTTGCCTTCTCCCTGCATATCTGAGGTTACTGATATTTCTCCCGGCAATCTTGATTCCAGCTTGTGCTTCATCCAGCCCAGCGTTTCTCATGATGTACTCTGCATATAAGTTAAATAAACAGGGTGACAATATACAGCCTTGATGTACTCCTTTTCCTATTTGGAACCAGTCTGTTGTTCCATGTCCAGTTCTAACTGTTGCTTCCTGACCTGCATACAGGTTTCTCAAGAGGCAGGTCAGGTGGTCTGGTATTCCCATCTCTTTCAGAATTTTCCGCAGTTTATTGTGATCCACACAGTCAAATGGTAACCCACTCCAGTACTCTTGCCTGGAAAATCCCATGGATGGAGGAGCCTGATAGGCTGCAGTCCATGGGGTCACTAGGAGTCAGACATGACTGAGCGACTTCACTTTCACTTTTCACTTTAATGCATTGGAGAAGGAAATGGCAACCCACTCCAGTATTCTTGCCTGGAGAATCCCAGGGACGGGGGAGCCTGGTGGACTGTCGTCTATGGGGTCACACAGAGTCAGACACGACTGAAGCAACTTAGCAGCAACACAGTCAAAGGCTTTGGCATCGTAAATAAAGCAGAAATAGATGTTTTTCTGGAACTCTCTTGCTTTTTCGATGATCCAGTGGATATTGGCAATTTGATCTCTGGTTCCTCTGCCTTTTCTAAAACCAGCTTGAACATCTGGAAGTTCACGGTTCACATATTGCTGAAGCCTGGCTTGGAAAATTTGAGCATTACTTTACTAGTGTGTGAGATGAGTGCAATTGTGCGGTAGTTTGAGCATTCTTTGGCATTGGTCCATCCACATGTCCACAAATGACACAATTTCATCTCTTTTTATAGCTGAGTAATATTCCACTGTATATATGTACCACATCTTATTTATTCATTCCTCTGTCGATGGACAAGTTGTTTAGTCTCCATATGCTTGTGTTTTTTTACAGTTTTTTTTTCCTGTCATTGGTTTTTAATCTCATAGCATTGTGGTTGGAAAGATGCTTCATACAATTTCAGTTTCCTTAAATTTGCCAAGGCCTGATTTGTGACCCAAGATGTGATCTATACTGGAGAATGCTCCATGTGCACTTGAGAAGAAAGCGTATTCTGAAATAACCACTAAGTCTATCTGGCCTAATGTATAATTTAAGGTTTGGATTACCTATTAATTTTCTGTTTGGATGGTTTATCTTTTGGTGTAGGTGGAGTGTTAATGTCCCTCACTATCATTGTGCTACTGTTGATTTCCCCTTTAATGGGTATAAGCATTTGCCTTATGTATTGAGGAGTTTCTATACTGGGTGCATAAATATTTACAATTGTTATATCTTCTTCTTGAATTGATCCCTTGATCATTATGTAGTGTTTTTCTTCCTTGTCTCTTATATTAGTCTTTATTTTAAAGTCTATTTGAGTACTGTTACTCTGACTTTCTTTTGATTTCCGTTTACATGGGATATCTTTTCCATCCCCTCACTTTCAGTCTGTATGTGTCCCTAGGCCTGAAGTGGGTCTCTTGTAGACAGTATATATATACATGGGTCTTGTTTTTATATCCATTCAGCCAATCTGTATCTTTTGATTGGAGCATTTAATATATTTACACTGAAGGTAATTATTGATATGTATGTTTCTATTACCATTTTCTTAATTATTCTGGCTTTTTTTGGTATCATTTTCTTCTCTTGCGTTTCTTGCACAGAGAAGTTCCATTAGCATTTGTTGTAAAGCTCGTTTGGTAGTGTTGAACTCTCTTTGCCTTTGCTTGTTTATAAAGCTTTTGATTTCTCCATCAAATTTGAATGATATCCTTGGTAGGTAGAGTAACCTCAGTTGTTAGGTTTCCCTTTTCATTCCTTTAAATATATCCTACCACTCCTCCTGGGCTCCAGAGTCTCTGCTGAAAACTCAGCTGCTAACATTACAGAGATTCCCTGGTATGTTATTTGTCACTTTTCCCTAGCTGCTTTTAATATTTTTTCTTTGTATTTAATTTTTGTTGGTTTAATTAATTTAAATTTAGTTTAATGATTTTGCTAATTTGCATGTCACCATGTTTCTTCTTGGGTTTGTCCTGTATGGGACTCTCTGTGCCTCCCAGACTTGTGTAACTACTTCCTTTCCATGTTAGGAAAATTTTTTATTATAATCTCTTCAAATATTTTCCCAGACCCTTTCCATTTCTCTTCTTCTTTTGGGACCCCTATAATTCAAATATTGGGGTGTTTAATGTTGTCCCAGAGATCTCTGAGATTGTTCTCATTTATTTCATTCTTTTTTCTTTATTTTGCTCTGTGGCAGTTATTTCCACCATTCCATCTTCCATCTATCTTCTCTGTTCTTTTCCTTAAGTTATTCTGCTATTTATTCCTTTTAATGTATTTTTCCATTTCAATTATTGTGTTGTTCATCGCTGATTGTTTGTTCCTTATTTCTTCTAGGTCCTTGTTAAACATTTCTTGTATAATCGCAATCTGTGCCTCCATTTTATTTTTGAGATGTTGGATCATCTCTACTATCATTACTCTGAATTCTTTTTCAGGTAGGTTACCTATTTCCTCTTCATATATTTGGTCTTATTGGTTTTTTGCCTTACTCCTTAGTCTACAACATATTTCTCTGTCATCTCATTTTGTCTAATTTACTGTCTTTGTGGCCTCCTTTCCACAGGCTGCAGGATCACAGTTCCTCTTGCTTGTGTGGTCTTCCCCTTTGTGGGTGAGGTTGGTCTAGGGGCTTGTGTAGGCTTCTCAGTGTGGAGGACTGGCACCTGTGTTATGGTGGGTGGAGCTGGGACTCTTCCCTCTGATGGACAGGGCCACATCAGGTGGTGTGTGTGGGGGTGTCTGTGAGTTTAGTATGACTTTAGGCAGTCTGTCTGCTGGTGGGTGGGGCTGTGTTCCTGTCTTGCTGGTTTTTCAGTGTGAGGTGTCCAGCACCATCCCACAGGCAGTTACATGAAGCCAGGTCTTGGTGTTGAGACAGATATCTCTGGGGGAGTGTACAGCAATTAATAGTCCCTTGATCCTCTCTGGTGGTCCAGCATCCTGAACTTGATGTTCCCACTCCAGAGGCCCAGGCCCAACTGCTGGCCAGATAACCCAGAGCCTGCAAGTTGTGCAGCAGGGCCAGAGCAAAAAGAAAAAGAAAAGAAAAAAAAAACAGACAAAGAAAACATAGGACAAATAACAAAAACAAAAACAAACAATGCAAAAAGAGAAAAAAGAAAACAAGCCAACAAACTAATCCCAAGACAATTAAATGATAAAAAAAACAAAAGCAAACTAACAGAAACAAAAAAACAGACAAAATAGAAAAAAACAAGAGAACAAAGAACTTAAAAATAAAAACAATCAAAACAGAACTAACAAAAACAAAAATAAATAAATAAATAAAACAAGAACAGAAAGCAAACTAAAAAAACAAAGCTAGAACAGAAAAAAACAAACAAAAAAACCACAGAGCAAAAACAAACCAAAAAACCCCCACAAAAAAAAACAAAAAAAACCAGAAAATTTTTTAAATATTTAAAAAATAATAAATAATAAAACAATCACAACTGAATGAAACAGATAAAGAAGAAGAAGAAGATTTTCCTGGGGCCTCTGCTGTTAGTGTCCTTGTCCCCACAGTGAGCCACAGCCAACCTCCACCTCTCCAGGTGAATCTCCAATACCTCTAGATAGGTCTCTGTGGGCACTGTGGGGGCAACTCAGACTCTGACCTGGCCCAAGTCCCACGTGTACTTTCCCCCAAGTCCACTGCTGCTAAAGCTAGACCAGTCTCTTTTGTAGGAATACTCCTCTACTTAGATATTCTACAGGTGTAGTAGTTACTAAGCAGATCACAGGGATATAATCCATGACTTGCACAGCTGCCCAGAAATTTCTGTTCCTCTTAGTCTCACTGCCCCTGGAGTTCAGTTTTGGTTTTGACCCCACTTCTGTGTGTGCACCACCATCAGGGGTCTCTTCCCTACCCTGGTGAGAGGGAGCAAAAGAAGTGGCTTACTGAGGCACACTGACTCAGGCTGAGGAGAGGTACAGTGGCCACAACTGGAGTAATGCACAAAGTGCCTGAAGTGGTGGAGACCAGAGGGCAGTTACCACAGACTGGGGTGCATTTGCTCTGATGGGAGTCCCTCTCAGTTCCCTTGAAGGCAGGGGCTGGTGTGTGGGGGTGGTAGCAGCCCTGTCCCTTGGGCTTCTCATTTCCTAGGCAGATCCTCTAGATCCTCTAGAGGTACTTGTGGCCAAGGAGCCCCTCACTCCTGTCCCCTCAGCGGAAAGTGATCCTCTCCCCAGATCCACTCTCCTAACCCCATGCTTTAGCACTGAGCCCCCTCAAGCATTGGTATATTCCCATCACAGGCAGGGGTGTCCCGGGCTATTCCAGAGGAGGTTCTGGCATGGGCGGCACTCAGGACCCTGGACTGTAGGAAGGCAAAGGCAGCCATG
The DNA here is from genome assembly GCF_054371585.1 of Giraffa tippelskirchi. Taxonomy (NCBI): domain Eukaryota; kingdom Metazoa; phylum Chordata; class Mammalia; order Artiodactyla; family Giraffidae; genus Giraffa; species Giraffa tippelskirchi. The sequence continues at coordinate 145,968,087 of NC_137279.1, read as the reverse complement.
ATTTAACAGGCCAGTGAGCCTGCTCAGATGGGTGCCTGTAGCATTTTTAGTACTGGATCATAAACTGTGGTTATAAATTCAACATTTATTTAAAATAGAAATGTAGAATAAAGTTGGAATGAATAGGAACATGCTTGCTCACTAGTGTCTGACTCTTTGCAACCCTTTGGACTATACCTCACCAGGCTCCTCTGTCCATTGGATTCTCCAGGCAGGAATACCAGAGTGGGTTGCCATTTCCTCCTCCAGGGGATTTTCCCCACCCAGGGATCAAACCCACATCTCCTGTGTCTCCTGCATTGCTGGCGGATTCTTTACTCGCTGAGCCACTGAGGAAGCCTGAATAGAGTTGGGGTGGTATTAATTAAAAATCATATGTAAAAATCTGGGCCATGCCAGAGTAGATTAAAAAAATAACTACCCATTTGATAGTCAAAAAGGAATGACACAGTCTAAGTAAGCAACTTCCTAACACCTCAGCCAAATGTGATGGAATTAAATAAGACATTCACATGAAGAAATCAAAAAGGGAAAAGATGTATTTTTTAATGGATAAGAGTCTTTTTTTCTTTACTATAAAATGAATGTAAGTTAAATTTCGGTGAAAGATGCAGCATATTGAGTTAGATTCAGTAAGATGCAGCATATTGAAAAGAAAAGGAAACACTATAGCAATGAGTAGAAAAAAAGAAAAATCCTAAAAAACTATGAGGCTAAGGAAGGAAGAAATTATGTTCACAAGTAAAAGCAGTCCACAACTCAGCATATTTTTCACTCAGAAGTGTCTAAAACAAAATCAGACAGTTTAGCTCACTCAAACATAAAAGAAATCAATGAACAGGAAAGAGAATAATGAAACTTGTTGATTCCAAGTAGTTTTTCAAAATTATCTCTCTAACTCTAGTTGCACATTTCCCTTTGTAATAGCAAGGTTGAAAATCACTAATTCATACTGAACAAGCAATTGTATATTTTTTGAAAAATTATATGTCCAACTTTTTTTAAAGTTAGGCTACTATAACAAAGTCAAGACACAACCAAAGAAAATGCCAAGGTTTGCCAAAATGAAGCCCATCATTTCTATTCAGTCTCTCTATTGAGGTTTCTATTCAATCTAGAGACTTTTCAAAATTTTATTGAACTATTAACAAAGCATCCACTGCTGCCATCATTCCCACATCTCATGTCAGCCCCTAATCCAAAACGTTAAGAATTTTTGGAATATTTGTTGAATAAGCCCTACCTCTATTTTCCATATCAGACACATATATACTGCATGCATGCATGCATGAAAGACACCAGTCTAGACCCATTGTTATATGTTCTACTTCATTATCACATCACTTAGTATTAAGAAGAATATTTTTTAACAGTCTCTAAGTTCATACTGTTTAACAGTCTCTAGGTTCATTCCCCTCACTAGAACTGACTCAAATGTGTTCCTTTTTATGGCTGAGTAATATTGCATTGTGTATATGTGCCATGATTTCCATGTGTCATCTGTCCATGGACATCTAGGTTGCCTCCATGTCCTAGTTATTGTAAATAGTGCTGCCATGAATATTGGGGTACATGTGTCTTTTTTAATTATGGTTTTCTCAGGGTATATGCCCAGTAGTGGGATTGCTAGGTCATATGGTAGTTTTATTACCAGTTTTGTTTTTTTTTAAAGGAATCTTCATACTGTTCTCCATAGAGGCTGTATCAATTTACATTCCCACTAACAGTACAAGAGGGTTCCTTTTTCTCCATACCCTCTCTAGTATTTATTGTTTGTAGATTTTTTTGATGACGGTCATTCTTATTGGCCTGTTAAACAGAGTGAAGTAAGTCAGAAAGAGAAAAACAAGTTTTGTATATTAACATGTATATATATGGAATCCATAAAAGTACTGATGAACCTATTTGCAGGGCAGAAATAGAGATGCAGGCATATGAAGAGATTTGGACACAGGGAGGGAAGGAGAGGGTGGGACAAATTAAGAGAGTAGCCTTGAAACATACATTACCACATGTAAAACAGATAGCTAATGAGAAGTTGATGTATAACACAGGGAGCTCAAGTGGTACTCTGTGACTACCTAGAGGGGTGGGATTGGGTGGGGGGTGGGGGGAGGTTCAAGAAGGAAGGGACATATGTATATATATAAGGCTAATTCATGTTGTTGTATAGCAGAAGCCAACACAATATTGTATTCAATTATCTTCCAATTAAAATTAAATTTTAAAAACCACAGTAATATCATTATACCTAAAAATGAACAATATTTTCTTTATACCATGAATAATCTAGTCATTGCTGAAAGTTCCCAGGTAGTCTGAAATTTATTAATTTGACTGAATCAAGATCCAAACAAGGTCCTTATACTGTAATTATTGGTAATTGAATATTATAATATTTAATGCAAAAAAGTATAATGTTGTGGAAGTGTATTTCAGGTCCCCAAACACAGCATATCTTATACCATATATGTACTACAAATTCAGTATTGACTCAAAGTCTTCTACTTCTTACTTCTCTACTGTATTCTCAGTAGAGAACTCTCATTTACCCACTCATTTAGTGGACCAGGATTTATCAAGTACCTATGATATACCAGGCACTGGCCCTGTTAATAGACATTCATGAACCCTGACCTTGAGAAGCCTAGCAGCACTTAGTATTCTAGCACACAGTATTCTGACAAGTTTCAATATAATATGGTAACTGCTAGGATATGGAAGGGCTTCCCTGGTGGTTCAGATAGTAAAGAACTGCCAGCAATGCAGGAGACCTGGGTTCGATCCCTGGGTTGGGAAGATCCCATGGAGAAGGAAATGGCAACTCATTTCAGTTTTCTTGCCTGGAGAATCTCATGGACAGAGGAGCCTGCCAGGCTATACTCAACAGGGTTGAAAAGATTCAAACATGACTGAGTGACTTTTACTTTTTCAATTTGTTAACTTGTTTATGCCTCCCTTTTTTTTCAGTCTACAAAATAAGGATTATTATAGTTCCCATTTCATAAGTATGTTATAAGGATTAAAGAGACCACTTTGCACAGTGTTTTGATCTTAACTGATGCTCAATAAATATAGCCAATTATCATATTAAATGCCAAGAAATTTGAGTTGATTCAGAGTGAATCTGTTTCCTCATAGTGGATTTTCATGTAAGTCTTTAATGTTACAAGTGGAAATTAGTGACAAGTTTTAAGTTACATTCCTTTTTCTTAAATCCATAGAATATATTGAATAGGCTCTCTGCATGATTGTGTGAAGATAAGGCCAAATTTGGAACAAAGCAAAAAGCCAGTAAAACTATAGCCATCTAGGTACTTTTTAATATTCAGATCATAATAGAGAAACAAATATGTCACTTATTTTCAGATCTTATTTTTTCCTGTATATTTGTCTGTTAATCTGCATTTACTATTTGAGACTTTCCTTGCAGTTTCTGCAAGATCTCTTAGTCACTGCATTCTACGGAATTTTAAGAATACGACACTGTAAGGCATCTGCAGTCTCTGGGTTAGTCAGACATTTGAACAACCTCAAGACAATGCATCTATGTGTTTTAGGCAGTTTCCAACATTATTTCATAAGACTTCTACCAAGAGTTAGCACTATTTTATAAGTCAAATAAGGATTAAGTAGATAATTTTTGTAACATTGATTAGAGGATTTCTGTAACATTGCCCAATATCCTTGGTTATTATTTCAATGAGTTGCTTAATTTAAAGATAATGTTTAAGCTTCTCCTGTACTTTAAGCCTCACATCTTAATTTTTTATGTTCCAGCTTCCAAAATTTTATGTATAAAATGTTTCATTTTCTCTATGGTCTTTACTAATAATTCCAGACTGTATGGTCTTCTGCCCTTGAACTCAACTACCGTTTTGGCAGTTTGGTTTTCTTTCTTGTGAGTTGCTTTTTTTTTATTTTTTTGGTATAATAGATTCTTTTACAAATTTTTCCAGCTTTATGGAAGCATAGCTGACAAAACTATAATGTGTTTACATACATTTAACATGTACAATGTGATGATTTGATATATTTATACATATATATTGTAAAAGGATTTCCACAATCAAGTTAATTAACACATGCTTCACTTCACATAGTTACCTTTATTTGCTTATTTATTTATATTGGAGCAAATTCTTAAGATCTGCTCTCTTAGTAGATTTTCATTATACAAAACAGTTTTATTAACTGTAGTACTATGCTGTTCATTAGAACCTTAGAACTTATTCATCTTATAATTTAAACTTTGTGTCCTTTTATCAACCTCCCCCATTTCCCTCACTCTCCAGGCCCTCACAATCCCCATTCTACTCTTTATTTAAATGAGTTCAATTTTCTTCTTTAGGTTCCACATATAAGTGTTTCCATGCAGTATTTGTCTTTCTCTGTCTGGTTTATTTCACTTAGCATAATGCCCTCCAGATTCACCCATGTTGTTGCAAATGGCAGGATTTCCTCCTTTTATAAGGTTAATATTATCCCATTGTGTGTGTGTGTGTGTGTGTGTGTATACACATACCAAACTGACAATTCTTTTTTTCTGCCTTTAGTTATTCTTTAAAAGTCTTACACGTATAGGTCTCACAAAATTTTAACCTATCTAATGTCAGTGAACTTGTGTTCACAGGATAAGCTCAAAATAGCACAACTTTATTTTTGAACAAGCATTCCAAAAAGTAGTATGCTCAGATGAATGTTCTTCTCTTCAAAGTATTCACTCTGGGATTCGGTCCCTGTTCAACACTGCTGCCATTTATAGTGCTATGAAGCCTATGGCACATTCTTCTGCACAGCCTCAGAAATAAAGAATTTTCTTTCTTTGAAAATGAAATTTACTTTTCAAAACAGTCAGTAGTTGTCATCAAATCTAGTACTAAAGTAAGTGAGTAAGCAAGGTAGTCGTCAGACTGACTTTTGTAGCTCAAATCATTTCAAATATAATTCCTGAAAAAACAGCTCCTCAAAACTTTCCAGTGCAGTAACTGTCAGCCTTCTATTGTTTTGACATTGTTGTAGACTTTACTTATTTTTATATATCATTTTAGGACTGTTTGTTTTTAGTCTTGTATCTCCCCCTATACTTTTCCTCAGTACTACGTAAAATGAAGACACATGATGGGCACCCAACCAATCTCTATAATACAAAACTTCTCTACCCTTCTTTCTGTAGGAGGCAACCAGCAATCAGAAAGAGACATAATAAAAACCACCTGGGCAATTCCAACCAACTTAAGAGTCCTTGGATTGAAATTAGTGGTTCCATTTCCATCAGAAATTGCTTTTTTATTTGTTTCTTTTCTTCCATTTTTAGACTCAAAGACACCCATTCTGATATCTAGTTAAAAATTCTAGACAAGTTCGGGTTTCAAGCTCCAGAAAACTAAGATAGAACTGCCAGAATACTATGCCCAGATTCTCTTGGCTTTACGTCCTGTGCAGGCTTTACCTCCTGTCCACTGCTGTGCTTGCCCAGGTGACAAAAACAGTTGCAGGGGAGACAAAAACTATCCTGCACAGGCTCTGAGGCTAGCACCCTCTCTTTAGGACTCTCATCATTCTGGCATGTGGGCCATGCTAGACAGACATGACAAGGTGAGGCCGCGGTAGAGGGTAGAGGGAGAGAAGAGTTAAATTCACTGACCCTTGATTGAGCTCTGCTTCCAACTGTCTCCAACCTCTGCAATTTGGTAAACTTTTTTCCACTCTTGTCCTGGAAATTCTTGTGGGAATGATGGAGTTCTGGAACCACAGTCCTACAAATGGGAAGAGAGGACATAGGCTTAAATAACCCAAAGATGAGAGAAAGGAAAAAAAAAAAAAAAAAGAGGTAGAGAAAAATAAAAAGAAACTGAAGAAAAAAATTAACTAAGGTTGGATGAAGGAGGATGCAATGGCAGATCCAAGAATAAAGACTGAGCAAACATAAATTAGCATTTTTGTTTGTTTGTTTTTTAAAACTGGGATAATAGAGATGGAGAAATAAAATAGCAAAACAAAGAAAAAAGCATGCCTGAAAATTCATGTGAATACTGCCTATTGTAGGAGGAGCTTTCCAACCATCTTTTATCCTCAGCAGTTACTCTTCAAGGTAATGCCCCTACACCTGGGTCTAGGTTAGGCATTAACAGGACAGACTTTAGAACCAGACTTCCCTAGAAGTTACAGAGGAAGGCAGAAATATCCAGACTAACTCAACTATACCCTCACCAAATAGTAGGAAAAGTATAGGCTTTGAAGTCAGATAGAACAGGGCTTCTTCCTTAGCCTTCTACTTACTAGCTGTGAAATTCTTGAAAAACGCATTAATTATATGAGGCTCAGTTTCCTCATATAGAAAATTAGGGGAACAATGTCTTCTTCACAAGGTAGCAATGAAATTCAAAGACCTTACTACAGTGCCTGGTCAAGTAAGCATTCAACAAATGTCATTTCCCTTCCTCTTAGAAATAGTAAACACTAAACAAAATAAACTATTCTTGAACCAAGTAACTTCGTCTAGTCTACAGCCAAAGTCAGTTTTTCATAGTGTGCCTTTTTTAAGTTCAAAGAGCCACTTTAGTCACTACTGAGACTTAATTTGATCTTGTTCTGGAGGATCATGGTCCCAGGAGTGTATCATCTCAGCAGACAGAGTTAAAATCATACTCAGTAAGTTGGAGAAATAAAAGAAACAGGTCATAAATAGCTTTTGTTTTTCTTTTTGTTTGCTGTTATAGTCTGCTTACTTCCTCTTTTGATAAGCAAGTTGTAGAATGTCAGGCCTTCAAACAAGTTTGGCCAATTTTTACCCATTCCTTTTTGCTATAAATCTTTACCAAGTATAATGGAAGGGAAATAAAGCATCCCAAAGTTCTACATTATTTTTTCAATGGTAAGTAGTTCTTTCTGAGTGGGGGTGTGCTGTGTCATTATACCAGAAGAGGTTTGTGAACTAGGGGAACAGAAATCCTTATAAATATAGTATTAATTTATTTCCTGTGGAAATACTACACATTATAACTTTATCAGAAAGCTAACACTTTATTGCCCCAAATGAGGGTATCTGTAGACATAATACTTACGGTTGGACTCAGAGAAAACTGTGATTAATAAAACTAGTAAGCTCAAGATATGTGAAAGTTCATGGGTGACTAGCAAAGCCTTGGAATCAGAGGGACAAATATAATCTCTAGAGCCGGAGTGGTCCATGTAAGCAAAAGAAAGCACAGAGTTGAGTGACTAACACTGGGACCAAGCAAAAATCCCTAACAGGTGACTTGTGACCTCTACTTATGGGAGAAGTGTCTGAAAGACATACAGCCTTGAGGGTGGGAGAGAGTGGCCCTGTAAACATAATGCACAAAAGTGTAGATACAAAGAAAAAGGAGTGATACCAGCTAGAAACAAAGGAGGTCACCACAAGAGTTGCAGGAACAGAAAAGAATCAGAGGTATGTTGACCTTATATATATTAAAAAAAACAAAAAACTTTCATTCATTTAACAAATATGTATTGAGCACCAACCAGGTGTTAGATAAGGCTACAAAGATGAAAAGACAATGCTTGCCAACAAGAGGTATAGTGAGGAAAGAAACGTGTTTGTGGGGCTTCCCTGGTGGCGCTAATGATAAAGAATCTGCCTGCAAATACAGGGGACACAAGAGATGGGGGTTCAATCCCTGGGTCAGGAAGATTCCCTGGGGAAGGAAATGACAACCCACTCCAGTATTCTTGCCTGGGAAATCTCTTGGACAGAAGAGCCTGTTGGGCTACAGTCCATGGGATCGCAGAGTCAGACGCGACTGAGCACACACACAGGAGGAAAGAATCCTAGCCCTACTGAAACTAGACAGATCAGGTGTTTTCTAAGCAGACAAAAGAGGTGGATTCCAGCAAGAAGCACCTATATCTTCAAATTTTCCAAAGTGTGAAAAAGTATTAATGTTTGTGGAACTTAAATTGGTACTAAATGGCAAGAGAGTTTCGGAAAAACATCTATTTCTGCTTTATTGACTATGCCAAAGCCTTTGACTATGTGGATCACAATAAACTGTGGAAAATTCTGGAGGAGATGGGAATACCAGACCACCTGACCTGTCTCTTGAGAAACCTGTATGCAGGTCAGGAAGCAACAGTTAGAACTAGTTCAACAGACTGGTTCCAAATAGGAAAAGGAGTATGTCAAGGCTGTATATTGTCACCTTGCTTATTTAACCTACATGCAGAGTACATCATGAGAAACGCTGGGCTGGAAGAAGCACAAGCTGGAATCAAGATTGCAGGGAGAAATATCAATAACCTCAGATATGCAGATGACACCACCCTCAGGGCAGAAAGTGAAGAAGAACTAAAGAGCCTCTTGATGAAAGTGAAAGAGGAGAGTGAAAAAGTTGGCTTAAAGCTCAACATTCAGAAAACTAAGATCATGGCATCTGGTTCCATCACCTCATGGCAAATAGATGGGGACAAAGTGGAAACAGTGGCTGAATTTATTTTGGGGGGCTCTAAAATCATTGCAGATGGTGATTGCAGCCATGATATTAAAAGACGCTTACTCTTTGGAAGGAAAGTTATGACCAACCTAGATAGCATATTAAAAAGCAGAGACATTACTTTGCCAACAAAGGTCCGTCAAGTCAAGGCTATGGTTTTTCCAGTAGTCATGTATGGATGTGAGAGTTGGACTATAAAGAAAGCTGAGTGCTGAAGAATTGATGCTTTTGAACTGTGGTGTTGGAGAAGACTCTTGAGAGTCCCTTGGATGGCACAGAGATCCAACCAGTCAATCCTAAAGATCAGTCCTCGGTGTTCATTGGAAGGACTGATGTTGAAGCCGAAACTCCAATACTTTGGCCACCTGATGTGAAGAGCTGACTCATTTGAAAAGACCCTGATCCTGGGAAAGACTGAGGGCAGCAGGAGAAGGGGACGACAGAGGATGAGATAGTTGGATGGCATCACCGACTGAGTGGACATGGGTTTGGGTAGACTCCAGCAGTTGGTGATGGACAGCGAGGCCTGGCGTGCTGTGGTTCATGGGGTCGCAAAGAGTCGGACACGACTGAGCAACTGAACTGAACTGAAATGTCTAGAATATGATATTCAAAGGAAGTCATAGTTGTTAATAAAGCTAGACTAAAACATAAGGAATATATATGGACATTTCAACAGCAATACTTGAACACTTCTTTTGCATACAATGTTTCTTATCACAGTGTAACTGTGTATTTATCTGTCCATCATCTTTCTCATTCACTAGAGTATGAATCCATGAGGACTGGGAAATCATCAGTTTGTACTGCTATATCCTCAGTACATCTAGCAGGTAGCAGTCACTCAACAAATTTTTATTAATGGAATAAAAGAAACGGTGGGGAAATAGAATTAGCATGGCCTGTGCCATCCATCCTACCTTAAGTTTTCTAGCTTTTTAATCTATGCCACATCTTGTTATCCTGGTCACACATAATACATGTTCCTGCAGTTCTTGGTTTTGTTTTTTTTTTTCCTTCAAGACTTGGACCTCAAAAGCTATGAAGTCCCTATGCTACCTCAATTGTCCAGAGAATTTAAGTTTATCCTATGGCATACCCTTTATGCAAGCTAGGATGCACTCTGTGCTGTAAACTATTTGCTACTATAATGTAGCTATTGTTAGCCAATGACAAGGCCTTAAGACTACCCCAAAGCCATTTCACTTGCAGCCATGGTATTAAAACGGTGTCTCAGGAGTGCTTAGAAACAAACAAACAAAAAAAAAGATTAGGAATTACCTTGTTTATTCTGAATAAATTGGTTCCTTAAGACCTGAAATCATCTAACAGTGAAACAAAATACAGTTTTACTCATGTAGGTGAGGATTTTTTTATAGCTGGGTAAGAAATTCCTTTTCTGTATGTCTTACTCCCTTAAAAACTAGCCATTGTGCCCATAATACCATCAGGTAAAATAGCTTAAAAAAAAAAAACTCATGTTATTGAGGCTTTCAGTGGCTAAGTCAAAGATGTCTCTTGGTAAATGTCATGATGCACTTGAAAATATGTGGGTTATTTTCAAATATCTTTTGATATTGATCTCTAACATAATTCCATGGTGATAAGAGAATAGACTCTATATGACTTCAAAATACCTTTAGGCCATGAAATTTTGCACCTGGTCTTATGTCCCTGGATATGTTTCCGTGTCTCCTAGTCTAGAATAACTTGAACTTGAATAGAATTTATATCCTACTGTTGTGTGAAAACTATCTAAATCTTAATTATGTTGAATTGGTTCACAGGGCTTTTCAGGTCTACTATATCCTTCTACTTCTCTATGCTTGCATACATGTTAAGTAGCTTCAGTGATGTCTAACTCTTTGCAACCCTATGGATTATAGCTCACCAGGCTCCTCTGTCCATGAGATTCTCCAGGCAAGATCACTGGAGTGGGTTGCCATTTCCTCCTCCACAGGTTCTTCCTGACCCAGGGACTGAACACAAGTCTCCTGCCTCTCCTGCCTCTCCTGCACTGCAGGCAGATTCTTTACCCACTGAACCACCCAGAAAGCCCCTACTTCTCTGTATAGTCATTCTATTTATTTTTGAGAGTTTGATATTAAAACTCCAACCAAAAATCTTAATTTATCTTTTAAAAATAATTGTAATATATAGTGGAATTATATGTAACTTTGTTCTGTATTTTCCAAGTCTCCTGTAAATGTGTTATCGTATTTTCATAATTTTTTTAAAAAAGTCTCACATGTGTTGAGACAGAAGCTAAACCAAACTGTGCAGAACAGACACTGGGTAGTGTTTGAGCATCTATTGCATATGTTTAAAGGTTTTAGTGACATTGATTTCCATGCAGGAAAAACTTCATTTCCAAAATAATTAATTTTTCCAAAAAAACTGAAATTATTTTCAAAATAATTTCTCTTTGGAGGGATAGACTTTATTTGATAAATGATCCTCTTGTGCAATGAATGGCATATCCAGTGGAATTATTCAATAACTCATATACTATATTTATTCTTATGTCATGCATTCTTTATAAGATAAACCAAAACAGTATTTGAAAGAAATACTTCCTCATCATGGCCAAGAGTGATGAGGTGTCTATCAGACAACTAAAATCTCTAGTTTCCAAAGAAACTCAGTATTTTCTGCATTAATCTACAATAAAACAATAAAATATAAACAATAAACCATAAACAATAAAAGTTGAAAACTAAAAAGATACACACTCTTTAAGTACATAAAATCTTCATCTCATTTTTATGTCAATGTGTTTGTAGTAAACAATAAGCATTGCATATTTTACTGTGTCTCTTATAATGATTCCCAGTATTGTCACACCAAAATATCTCTGTTCTTCATCCAGCTACTATAAACGCACATCAACAAGTACTTAGTCCAAAAACTAAATATCCCTTACGACTTTTTGTTCCTCAGCCTCAACATGTCCCCAGTCATTTACTGACCCCCATAATCTTCCAAATGCAGTTGCAATTCACAGCAGTGTGTGTGTATGTGTGCATGTGTGGTGTCTGTCTGGATAATGATGAGCTAAGCTTAATTATATCATTAGGCAGGAGGCCCCAGATCTCCTGCTGCCTTCTGGGACTGATTGGAATTTTAAAATATTATTTTCACTGAGTGGAATCTAAATTAAATAAATAAATTCCATTAAAAAAGAACTGTGGTATATTTGCTGCTGATTTTTGTCCATTTATGATTGTGCCAGAGGCTGAGGTGTCCAAAGGTATATATAGTTATCTTTGTGCAAACACCTAATTGTTATTATTTAAAATATGACAAACAAGACTTTTTCTGTTGTGCCATAATGTATTTATTTTTCAAAGTGTCTTCCTTTTCTATACTTCTAATGTATTTCCCAAATATTATTCTGTAACTCCCAAATTACTATTTAGTGTAAGTCATTATTTTATGATTAATGGGCTTGTTTTTGTTTATATTTTTACATACTTACTTCAGAGCTACATTTATGACTCTACTAGTCAATCACTGCAGCCTAAGGAAGGCAGAGAGCCAGTTTGTTCTGTTCTGAGTTATTCCTAGCTAAGCTATGAGAAAGGTAAAAAGATAGGAGAATTTAGAAATCTGATTTGGGGTCCTGAAAAGCCAAAAGCATTAGGTAAGTCCCTTTAGCATTCTTCTACAGAGTCAGACTACTTCTCCTTCATGTAAGCAAGGTTATAAAATTGTCTCTATCCTTCTTAATTAAAGACCTGAAAAACATGAATTTTAGGTTGCTTAGAGAGTTGGGGTTGGGTTTGAGGCACCACAGGCCACCCAAGGAAAATCCAGCTGCATCGCATTTGGAGCTGTCCTATCACCGTCTGGAAAAAATGTTCCAATCTTAAAAATATGTCTAGACCACTTCATTTCACTCCTGTGTGAGTCTTAGGTGAAGTAGGGGGTGGGGTGGAGATAGATGGGGGTAGCAAATGAGATTCTCCATGAAAACTCTTTTCTAAAAAGAACTCATTAAATCTGTAACAAAGCAGATTTACCGTTTAAAAATCTAACATTACAGATCATGTGTGTATGTCTTTCATCAGTCTGTGGTAGGGAGTTTCATACACTGCCTACATATAAGGAGCAAGGAAAATATTCTCATCTGTCTCAGGGACTCTGGCATGGTCCTGGGCATGTAAGAGGCAGAGGGTCTCACTTTCCTATAGGTATGCCCCTCCGTTTCAACCCCTGTGCCTCCACAGTTCCCAGATCTTCAGGTTCTAGTGAGCCGTAGTTTGCCTGAGTCTGTTCTCCCCACCATCCAGAATTGGATACATCCATTCTTCATAATCTCTTATGAAAACTTACCTGCATCCACTTATAACCCTAAGTTAACTGCTAATATTTCTGTAGAGGAGCAAAAGTGTTCTCAGCTTAAAGGTCTTAGAATATTATAATCATAGAATCTTGGGTTTTTGAGGAATGGGGCCTCAAAGGTTATTATATAGATGAAGAAGCTGATTCCCAGAAAGTTGTCTAATTTCCCCAAGGTCACATAGCTACTTAATAATTTCACTGGAACGAATCTGTATATTTTTCAGTTCCTAATCAATCATTTTAAATCCATGGTATCAAGCACTTGACGTTTCAGTTTTCTCAAGAAATACTTTAATTTATACACAAGGTTTCTAATTCCTTAACCAACTAAATAGGATGGAGAATTTAGGATCTGATACTAAATCATGGTATTTGGCCCCCTCACCTTATGGGAAATATAAGAGAAAAAACTAGAAGCAGTGACAGATTTTATTGTCTTGGGCTCCAAAATCACTGCAGACAGTGACTGCAGCCATGAAATTAAAAGACGCTTGCACCTGGGAAGGAAAGCTATAACAAATCTAGACAGTGTATTAAAAAGCAGAGACATTACTTTGCCAACAAAGGTCCAAACAGTCAAAGCTATGGTTTTTATTTTTCAGTAGTCATGTATGGATGTGACAGCTGGTCCATAAAGAAGACTGAGTGCCAAAGAATCGATGCTTTCAAATTGTGGCATTGGAAAAGACTCCTGAGAGTCTCTTGGATGGCAAGGAGATCAGATCAGTCAATTCCAAAGGAAATTAATCCTGAATAGTCATTGGAAGGACTGATGCTGAAGCTAAAGCTCCAATACTTTAGACACTTGATGTGAAGAGCCAACCCATTGGAAAAGACCCTGATTCTGAGAAAGATTGAAGGCAAAAGGAGAAGGGAATGTTAGAGGATGAGATGGTTAGATAGCATCATTGACTCAATGAACAAGAATTTGAGCAAACTCTGGGAGATGGTGGAGAACAGAGGAGCCTGGCGTGCTGTAGTCCATGGGGTCTCAAAGAGTCAGACATGACTTATGACTGAACTATCACAACACATTTTTAAAATATAATACAACCAATCCTCTAAGGATTGTCTATCTAATACAAATCATTACACCCCATAACTTATTTAACTGAAAGTTTAGCATCCCTGCTCATTTGTGGCTGGCAATGCCATCCCTTTATCACAGAAGAGGAAGAACTATAAGAGTTTCTTCTAGAAATACTGGCAAGAGTTATTCCCTTGAAAAGCAGTAAAGAAACAGTAACTTTTGTCTTTGGTTAAGTGGATCACATAATGGAAAAGGTAGGGACAGGCGAGATATCCCTTTATGCTATCCATTAACACATGTGAATACATGAGTGCAGGAGGGTGTCATTAGGGTAAACGAATGGGTCTTGGGGATTAATGCTGTTAACAGTGCTGCCTGCTGGTAGTAAGAGAAGGCAATCTCAACCTGTTAAATAGCTCACCGTCGGGGAAGTTGAATGGCACACAGTCTGCAGAAACTGACACAGTATCAAGAATGAGCTTCAAAAACATTCTGAGTTATAGGGATATCATAAAGAAATAGATGCAGAGAAATCTTTAAAGGGAGAAAGAGAGGATGAGAAAACTAACCAAATTAATATGCTAAGCTATTTTACAAGACTTAGGGGTACTATGGAGTGATTGATTTGGTTCTGAAGAAAATATTGGGTGTAGGTGTGAAGTACTTTGGGTTTTCTAATATTCTCATTAAATGACTGGCCAAGCTCACCTTGTTTGGGGGTTTTAAGTAATTTCTAATAATAACTTTTCCTAAAATATCTCTGTACTACCACTCTTACTGGTATACAGTATTCATAAAATATGTCTGTGTCTTTCTAACAATGGTATATCAGCACAGAGTATGAGCTCATTTCCCAAAGTCAATACTGGAGGAACTACAGGCTTGACAGGGAAACATGGGTCTGAATAACTAATAAAAACAGTGAATAAACTCCTACAGAGAAAACCGTGGAAGCCAATAGGGTGGCAGCAGCATGGGGCAAAAGCTACTGTGTCACAGCATTAAGGACTGACTTAGGGAGAGCTTTTAAATTCTGTTTTTATCTGAGGACAGTCACTGTCTGCATATCACCAACAATTTACAATAGTCTAGGTCACTGACATGGCATAATATTGAGGTAATTAATTAAGGTAAAAATCCTGCTGGAGTGAAATTATATTCCCACCAACCAGTCACATATCATGAATCAATCCTAGAGTTCTTCCCTATCTAACCTACTTCCCGCCTGGTGGGATTATAACCTAAGGGGATTACCTCTGCTCAGAAATATAAAGTATTTGCAAGATGGAGCATTGATTAACTAAGATGTTCCATAAAAATAGATCCTAAAATATATAATAGCTATTACAATGAAAATATAATTGTGATTAGAATAAATTTAAATGGGTTTAGCATTACTTAAATGACAGATATTCCCATACTAGTTTTTAAATTAAAAGAAAAAAGATACAATAACTTGCTGTTCATAAGAAGGGTCATTCAAACAAGAGGCTACAGAAAGGATAAGAAAAGGAAACCTGGCAATTCAAAATTCCAAAGAAAGCTAGAATTGCACTCTTAACATCTGACAAAGCAAAAATCCATGGGGAAAAATATAAAGGACAATGAGGAATATTTTAGCCTGATAAAGGGAACAATAAGCAAGATTTAGTCACCATGAACATAAATCCAGTTAACAATATAGATAGACAGCAGGGTGGGGGGAAAATAGATAAATCAAAAACTGTAGCTGGAGACTTCTAACATATACCTTCTGAAATACATAGATCCAGAAAAATAAGATTAAGTTCTCGTTTCTTAACTGTATTGCAGAAAACTAGAAGTTAATAAAATGTTCAATCCCATGTCTTAAATCAACAAAATATGAAATAGCCTTTCGAAATTATAAGAGAAATGGCAAAGTATTTAGAATTGAACAATGAAATTCATACTATGTGTTAAAGTTTGTGAGGTAATCTGAAGCAGTATTTATGGAGACACACAGCTTTGAATACATTTATTTGGGCATAAGAAATATTGAATTAAAATATAGCTAAGCAAGAAGGTGAAAAAAGGTAAGAAAATATCCTCCAAAGGAAGGAAATCATAAATGAAAATAAGGGGAAATTCAACTAAACAGGTTTTTTTTTTTTTTAAATAGAGAGTACCATAACTCAAATGCTCATTATTTTAAAAGATCAATAAGTCAGATAAGCCTTGGGAAATACTGATTGAAAACAAACAATATATAGTATAAAAAGGAGATATAACTATAGACTCAGTGTAGATTTTTAATAATAATGAAATGGTATTATGAAAAATTATATTCAACTAAATTTGACAACCTCAATGGAATGGACAAATTTCTGGAAAAATGTAAAATGTAAATGTATATATAAGACAAAATAGAAAATATGAATATACAAATTGGCATTTAAAAAACTTAAGTGGTGAACAAAGACATTCCAAATAAGTCTCAGGTCCATATTGTTTTATTAGTTGAGTTCTATCAAACTTGCAAAGATTAGTTAATTCTCTAAGTAGAAAGGGAAAGATGACTGACCAGTACATATTATTCAAAAACTGTATAAGGATAATACAAGAAAAGAAAATTATATATCATTTCACTTATAAGTATGGATGTAAAATTTAAAATAAAGTATTAGCTACATGAATCCAACTTTACTTATATTTTTAGCTACAGAATTATCAGGTAGAATTTATTCTGGGAATATAATGATATTTAACACGAGAAAATTTTATCAATGATATACACTACATTAGCAGACTAAACAAAATCTAAGATTTTAAATAAATATAGAAAAGAGATAAAGTTTAACACCTTACAATAAAACCTTTTATTGCACTATGAATTAGCAAAAACTTACTTAACCAAGTAAAGATTATATTCACAAATTCTCAACTTTCAATACATTTTCTTTAAGTTTAGGAACAAGACCAAGATATCCATTCTCTCTGCTTCTGTTTAACATAGTCCAGTAAGGTATTAAAAGGGAAGAGACAAAATTTTCATTATTTGAAGATCTTCTATATAGTAAAAACAAAAATCAATATATAAACCATATTGACTAGTGACAGATTTCAGTAAGGTTGCCAGATTCAAAATCAATAGCATACAAAACCAATAGCATTTGATTTTGCTATAATTATAAAATTTCCCTATAAAATAGCATTTCTCTATATCAGCAAAATCAATAGCATTTGATTTTGCTATAACTGTAAAATTTCTCTACAAAATTTCTTTATAGTTATAGCAAAGTCAAATGCTGTTGATTTTGCTGACATAGAAAAATGCCATTGATTTTGTATGCTATTGATTTTGTATTGAATTTGAATCTGGCAACCTTACTGAAATCTCTCACTAGTCAATATTGTTTCAGATGTTAAAGAATCCACCTGCAATGCGGGAGACCTGGGTTCGATCCCTGCGTTGGGAAGATCCCCTGGAGGGAAGCAGGGCAACCCGCTACAGTATTCTTGCCTGGAGAATCCCCATGGACAGAGGTGCCTGGTGGGCTACAGTCCATGGGGTTTCAAAAAGTCAGACATGACTGAGCAACTAAGCACAGCATAGCATAAAATTTCCATGGATTAAAAAGTACTGAAATTTTTATAGAGATAAATTTTAAACTCTATTGAAAACCATGAGTAGACAGATATTCTATATGCTTGAAGAGATGGTAAAAATTTAAAGATCCAGTTTTTCTTCATATTAATTTATACATTAAATGCAATTTCAGTTGAAATTCCAGAGTTTTTTTTTTAATGGTAAGTTCACTGTGAAGTACTATTTAGCCATTAGAAAAAAAGGATTTCTAATACATATGACACATAACTATTACAAATATAGTGCTGAATAAAATAAGCGAAAAATAGAATGAGATTTATAGCAGTAGATTCTATAAATAAAAATATTCACATGAAAATAAGATACATTTATAATAAATAGAGGCACTTCCCAGGTAGCACAGTGGTAAAGAATCTGCATGATTCCGAGGGCAGGAGACACAAGAGAGACAGGCTGATCTCTGGGCTGGGAAGATCCTCTGGAGTAGGAAGTGGCAGCCCACCCCGGTATTCGCGCCTAGGAAATCTCACGGACATCGGAGTCCGACAGGCTACAGGCACAGAGTCGGACATGACCGAGCAACTGAGCACGTGCGCATGCAGAAGAAATAGTAAAATAAGTACATATTTTACAAAAACACACAAAAGGACCCCACATTAAAATGGCTGAGGACTAAGGATAAAAAGGAAAATAAATAAACAAACAGGAAGGGTCATTGCACAGACTAATTTTAACAGTGTTCCATGCATTAAACATAACTAACTTAGTCTTCTGTAATCTAAGTCCAAGAAAAGCAATGATAAAATTTATACAAATAAATTGCTACAAAATTTAATCTGCCTTTCTTTATTATATAAATATAATAATTGCTATATATTATTATATATATATATAATTGCTTCCTTTGCATACTCCTTGAGGTATTTTTCTAATATAATAGGCAATGCTGTGAATCCTGTGAAAATTAGTTTTCATAGGTCAGCAATCTAGGAAGTTGACTAGAGGGTAAGGGTAGTAGGAATATGGGGGATAGAGAAGAAGGAACTTTAAGTGTTATTCATATCATCTCTGAAAATGTGAGTTATTCTAATATTAGTTCCTAGTATCATCTTCCTTCATCACCTAGGTAGAGGAATATAAATCTTGTTCCTAGTGAACTTACCTTGACTCAAGAACAAGCCAAAAAAAAAAAAACAGCAATCAAACTGGGAAGAGCATAAAAAGAACCAGAAGAAAGGTGAAAAAAAATAAAAAAAGACTAGTAATACATACACCTTTCCTATTCACTGTAGACTCCTATGTCTTTAGGGTTAAGAAAATGAAAGAACTGAGTGTGGAGCTCGGTCTTTCCATCACTGAAACACCCCCAAATTTATCAGAATCCTTTCATGTTCTATCTCCTTCTTAGCCAGCTAACTCTATTGCTCTATAAAGTTCTCAATGGCTGCAAGTCAAAATTGGCTGACTGTCTCCACGTTCAGCAGCACTGTATTTCCTATCAGAAATGAATCCACAGTTGTGTTTTCAAAAACAGACCTACCTGGTCTTGTTACTTGCGTCTCACTTTAACAATTCCTTAGTATAAAAAATAGCTTTGGCTTACTAACAGAGCACTCTCCAAGCCCTCTGCTCTAGAGAACCACAGGGATCTGTGTTCTCCTACAGCGAAGATGGTTGGATAGCATCACCAATTCAATGGACATGATCTTGGGCAAACTCCAGGAGATGATGAGGGACAGGGAAGCCTGGTGTGCTGCAGTCCATGGGGATGCAAAGAGTCGGACATGACTTAGCAACTGAACAACAGTGAAAATGGCCAAGTGTTCTATCACTCATCTTGATAAAAGAAAACCTGAAACTAATCATTGCTTTAGGTGAACAAGCACTGATGTTTTCACTTTACTAGAGCAAGTGTATAAAATTTTGAGCAATGATAGCAACAAAAACAAACCATTTAGGGGAAAGAGGCTAAACACCACAGTATAGCTATAAAGTATCTTCCTTAATAAAATGTATGTTACATTCAGGGTCAGCTTCACAGCTTTACAATTAGTGCAGTCCTTGGGGGTCTCATGTTCAGAAAAGTCCTGCTAGGGGTTTAATGGTCTGTGGTGGGGGTTTAATGCCCTAGAGTGGCCATCTTGAAGTTCTTCAAGCTCTGGTCTACCACTGCTGCCAACTTCTCTCTGGGGTACAGTTTGAATTGGCTGGAGGAGGCCACATCTCCCTCCTCCAACTGCTCTCCCTGCCCCCTGACAGGGTCCAGGTCAACTATGCACCACTCTACACACAGCGTGACAGGGCACTCAATAGGTGACTCCATGGGATCTTTCTCAAATCGCACCCAGGTATCAAGTGAGGCCTGGCTCAGGACCCCATCTACAATAAAGTGGGCAGGAACAGCTCTGAATGAAAAGGAGATTGAGTTCCCTAACCCCAGCTGGGGTCCCATACTTTCATTGTGGCCTGGGCCCTACCAATTATGTAGCTATCTCTGCCAAAATCCTTCCAGGATCACTACTGGAAGGGAAAATTTCCTGGTGGGAAAAAGAAGCTGACCAAGTAACATGACTCTGTTCCTCTATGATCTTCTTGACGGTCTCCCACTGGGGATCCTAGAGCCACAACACACTGGCCTCTGGGGTACACTTCTCCCTTCACTACTCTGCAGGTTCAAGTAATTCTGTTTACGCTACTTACTGCAACAGAACTAAGCCAGAGATTTCCAATGGGATTTGTTAAATAGTAAAGAAAACGGAAAAGTAAACACAGAATGCGCAAGGAATAGAAACTGTCCGTCTGACAGAAAAAAGACCATGGTCCTAGGATAGCAGACTTATTCTTAGGAAGCCTATGATTCAACCATACCATACATCAGCCCATTCTACTCCCCTCACTTCCCCACAAACTTGCCTTTTAGACGTTTTTGGGGCGTTTTTTGCACCTAATTCTTTAAATATTTCTAGGTATCTCTCAAAGAAACCTCTCTCAACCCTGGAAGACTAATACCAGGAATCAAGTCATACTTCAAAGGAAATGCTACCTCCTCAAAAAAAAATAAGTTTTAGCTTGGTAGGCCCACTACACGAGGATAGCCATATTTTAACAAAGTACAAAATTATTTCATTTCTATGCTGAGAAATAAGTGATATAGTAGCAAAAGTATTGTTCCCTAGTGTTGGAATTGTTTGGACATTTCTACATTCAAATTGTTAGGTAGTCAGAATAGAAAAAGGAGTCCAAAATGGAGGCAGCTAAAAGACAAAGAAAGGGGGAAAGCCTGCAAAAGGGGAACAAAGGAAAAATCCGAGGACCCCAGAGTGGGAACTTGAGGTGAAACAAACACCATCCCCTTCCTGATCTATGATGGGTACTATCCCTAATTTGCATACGGCAGGCTAGGGGAGTGGGTGCGTGGAGAGAGAGACAAAAAGTATAAAAAGAGGAAGCCAAGATGCATTGAGGCCACTCCTTCAGGGTCCCCCGCCCTCACACCTTGGGGCTTTACCAAATAAAGCTCTGAGCTGAAATCGAGCTGTAACATTGGTGGAGGTTTCAAGTATTTGTTGTGGCGAGACTGAATCAAGGAAATTTCCCACTCTCCTGACAAAATGATGATGTGTTCTACAGGTTCTCTAAAAAAGTAACAAGGGTATCAAAGGGAAGTAATATGTTCAAACTTCCTCCTAGAGCTCTGACATTCTGCTATTCCTAAAAGCTTTATTCTGTTTAATTCCTTATTGATTTTTTTCTGAAATGTATGACCTAATTATGGGAGTATCTGATGACTCTTGTTTCTTGGGGTTTCATAGCATGCTAATTTTTTTTTTTTTAATGTTTCTACTTCATGCAATTGGTTGACCTGTGGCTATAACAGACTTTTCATGTCAGCTTTTCTAATAAAAGGCAAAGCTCTGCTCACTCATTTCCAAATTCTCTTAGGTTAGTATATGCATAAATTTTGGATTTCACAGGCTATTTTTTAAAGTG
This sequence comes from Giraffa tippelskirchi, assembly GCF_054371585.1. NCBI lineage: Eukaryota > Metazoa > Chordata > Mammalia > Artiodactyla > Giraffidae > Giraffa > Giraffa tippelskirchi. Next base: position 145,946,678 of record NC_137279.1, on the reverse strand, counting down.
AAGATAAAACCTACAAATGATTGCCATTTTTTTAATTAATTAAAGACATTTAAAAGTAAAATTCCCTAACAATATTTCATAAAGGAAAAGACATTTTAATTCTGAAGGAATCCTTTTAACTGAATGAATTAAGCAACAAACTCACTCACTCTCATTTCTCTGGGGAAACACTGAAGAAGAACATCAAAGAACATCACCAAGCAGCCTCCTGTATTAGAGGTGTGGTAATATTTTAAAATTCTTAATAAATATTTCCTTCTAAGCTTTTCAGCCAGTTTAAACATTTCTGCAAGTTTTATGAACTTCTACATATGACAATACATGAAATTCAAGAGTATCGACTCTGTGGCTTTTCAAAGTCACCTTAAATTTAAAAACCTTTGAAGTAAGCATTTAATTATGTCTTTTTAAAAAACTACTAAGAACACTATACAGAAAGTGCCATTGTGTTCTCTTGAATTTTTACGTTCAAAACTTTTATTTATAAAATAGAATGCCACATATTAAATGACTAAGATATACACAGGTTATTTTCAATACCTATGACATTGCTTCGTAAACTAATGACCTAATTTGACAAAGTAAGCCTATAGTCTTATCACCTAATATTAGTATAAACATTCCTGCTCTTTAAGAAGCTTTCTTCTACATTTAACTCCCCTTGGAAAATCTACTTTTTATATACACAAACACAGATGAAAATGTGTTGGAAAATTTTAAAATTCTGAAAAAGTTCTTTTCCTAATAACATGTTTCTATGCATATATTTTAAGCATATCTGATTAGAATATTTTGTTACCTACAAAGAAAACAAAACACTATATAGAATTAATAAGCTCTGACATGACCTTCACCTTTATTGCATAATAATCAATGTAAGATGTTATAAGGAAGTATTCATTATATTAAAACAAAGGACATTATTCTGATAGCTGTTGGATCTAAAATGTAACATTTGACTTTCAAAGCAAGTAAACCAGCAAGGTCCAAATAAGGGACTTAACCAACAAAGGATCATGAAGTTAAAAAGTCTCTGTTAATCAATGACAAATTTAGTACTTGTTGCTACAATTACAAAGATAATAGTTCCTTTATGTCAGTGCCTTTAGTTTTGCAGCTGTAAAATAGCTTTGAAATTCAGCATTTCAAGGAATAGAAATTAATAGGAGGTCATTTCTACCAGAGAAATTTTAGGGGCCCATCCTCTCTAATCATCATTAAAAACTAAATCCGTAGGAGAAGAGGCACTTTACTGATTGTCAAGTGGAAGCTATTATTCATTTGATGAAGCTCTTGGCACTGTGCCATTGATTCTGCACTACAGCCTGCTGCTTGTTCTCCTTCATCTTGGTGCAATCAGGGTTGTTTCTGCCTGCCAGGAGCTATTTATAGAGCAAGGGGGGGGGGGGGGGCAGAAAAGCTATGTTCTCCTTCTTAAAAAACAACTTTCAAACTTTATAAGTACAAATCTGTTTTCCTTGTCACTAGACTATGTCTGCTTTTTCTGTCAATGCAGAAGATAAGAAAGCTGACTTCAGGACAATTGCCCTTCTGGACAGTGACTAAGGATTTGGTGGAATCACAGGCTATAATCACATTGTATCTGACCCCAGGATTAATATTCCCCAAAACTACATACACTGTCATATCTCCGTAGTGTAATTCTGTTATTTCTATACTTCTGTGTCTGCTCCAATTCCATATATTGAAAATTTCTAAGAGATATTCCATGCTTTCCTGTACTTATTAAAAGCAAATATATTTTGGGGAAAAAACACTCAGGTGTTTCCATAAGTGTTGGAAAATATTTGGTAGCTCAGTTTTTTAGGAGTTAGTTCGAACTGAATTAACAGTTGGGGTGTTGGTGAAATTAGTCTTCCTACAATTACAAAAGAAGTTGGATTTTCAAAAATTTTTGTTAAAATATTGGTTATCTCAAGACTATATAAATCTCTATTATTTCACTGTATCCACATGGTTTGGACATGGTATTCTTAAAGTTATGTGCAACTTGTATTGTGTTGAGTTGCAGTTATGAACATATTTTAAAACCTAAATTATTTAGAATCTTTATTTTTGGAAAAGTTTCAGGCTTTATTTCAGCAGTTGCAAAATTCAATATATAATGCTTTATCCTCTAAAATTATATATAAAAAAATAAAAATAAAACAATAGCATGCATTTAAAATACTTTAAGGATAGCAATAGAAATACTTATGATTACTAAAATTTAATACGAAAAAATGATATTTGTTAGAATACAACAAAACCAAAACTTGGACATTAAAAAAACATGAAAATGTCAAAATGATGTAGCTGTGAATTGCCTGACATAGATTCTTCTAAGGAATTTAGTTCATGATCCTATATAATGTTGTTTTAACAAAATGCAATTATTAAATATTTAAATGCAATTGTTAAATATTTGATTACAAGTAGAACATTGAAGACCCCCTTTATCCATTTGAAAATATAATAGCAGATCAGTTAGTCACTTAGCAGAACAACTTGAGTTAGCAGGATGGGAAACAGGCTCAAGAATTCGTTTTGTTTTCATTTCATAGAAGATCAACATTTCTGTATGCCCTTTGGATTGCGGCATTTCCTGAGCACAGGATTGCAGCAGGAACCAGAAAGGTAAATTGACTCATGAGGCTGTAGTATCTTTTCTGCTAAACCAACATGCCTACCACCAAGACAGTTATTTAAAAGAAGCTAAAAATTAAATAAAATGCTCTGTTTCAGACAGAGCTATAGAATATGAATTGAAATTAAGTACTGTAGATCCAAGTATTTCAGAAAGTCAAATGGAATAGTAAGAAAATTAAAAGTCCATTTGATTTTGAAGTGCTTAAAGTAATTCTGCATGGCCTAAACATCTAGATAATTTCCAGCTCCTCCTCCCCTTCACTTTTAGTTCTCAGAACTCTCCTCTCTTGTCTTTCATTCCACACAGTGAAAAAGCTGAGGCATTTTAGAACAGGATTTTGACATCTCTGCCATTAATTCAATTAGTTACCCCAGGGACTCAGAAGGTTAGACTTGTGAAGCTAATTCCCATCTTAAACATTCAATAATTCATTCAACACATATTTATTGAGTACCTATTATATTCCCAGCCCCGTTCTAATTGTTAAGATACATCAAGGAAAAAAAACAAGCAATATTTCTATCTTTATTAAATTTACATTCCAGTGGAGCTTCAAAACAAATTATCATCAAATATCAATATCATCAAAACAAATATCATAAAAAAAACTTTCTTTCATGAGCACAGTAATATATTTCTCACAACTGCACAACATTAAATGGAAGAGCAACACCTTCATAACATTTACAATTTCTTGAGCACAAACCATATACACTAGATACTGTGCTGAACAAGTTTTCATGCATTATCCTATGTATTTAATCCCTAAATCTTCAAAAATCCCCACTATAAAGATTAAGAAATAAATACTTAGAAAGGTTAATTAACTTGTTAAGCTTATATGAAGAAAAAAGTGGGAAATTTAACACCAGTCTCTCTCATCTATGAGAATGGTAATTCCAGGCAAGTCTTGCACTAAGGACTTAGTAGTAGTATTCATTCATTCAGTATTTATTCAGCAAATATTAACAGGGTGCCTAATACATGCAGGCACTGTTTTAAACACATGGGATACATTAATGAACCAAAGAGGTAAATATTCCCATCCTTGAGGCATTTAAATATTAGTGGGAGGAAATAGACAACAAATGTAAACATAATAAGTAAGCAAATACATATGTTAGAAGATTAACATTAATTCATTAAAAAATATAAAATCCAAATTTTTTTCTAAGAATCTGAATTCTTAAATCAGAGGGAAGGGCGACTTTTAATATTAAAAAAAGAAGCTCAGGGTATCTTGACTTAAGCACCCCCAAAAGAAAATGTGACAGCAGAACACAGTTTCAGAAACTGACTACATATTAAAAAAACAGACCTGTTTTTTTACCACTGTGGAGAGGTGAACTTGCTTTAAGTCTTTGTTATTTTGATCGTGAGAGGCTTGCAAATAAAGGCCAGAGCAGGGCATCAGGCAATTGCCCTTCTGGAGTACAACAAACACACGTAAATCACTGGAAAATCATGTGCGGCTTGATGACATTTATCCAGCTTGGTTTCCAGTGACTAGTATGCCAAACCCCAGACACCAAAATGACTAAGGTTGGGGAATAAATACCCATCATTAAATTTCCAGTGATTTAATAATTATCCCTCTTCCTGGGGACATGATTAAACCTCACACAACAGTAAAACTCCAACAAACTAAGTTGCTGGGCATCAGAGGTGAAGAGAAAGTAAATGAGAAAAAGAGAAAGAAAGTGAGAGTAACAAAGAAGATGAAAAAAAAACAGGAAAAGAGAACAAATAAAGGGAAAAAAATCACTTTGGTGGCTATTCCCAACTATCCTTTGGTTTAAGACATCACCCACAGGCACTAAACAAAGTGATTAAGCCACAATTTTGATGTGTATGTCATTCTCATCATTCCAAAGTATGGGGTAAGTTGCCCCAGTGGGAGCAAAATGTGTAGTAACACAAGAAACATAATCCCACCCTCATGCCAAACTTTACTCATAGGGCTAAGGATGAGGCAGAGCTCTTTAGGACAAAAATGGTGAATTGTCTCTCTTCTGGGAGTACTAACTGGCTTTGGTCAATGTTGCTTTCTTCAGAGGAAAAAAAAGGGAATTTTTTCTTTTAATATTGTATTATGTGGTCCCAGAGTTACAACTGACCTAAACATCAGTTAAAGTTCTTTGTAATGGTTGAAATACCTAGAATACCTTCACATCCATAGAGTTTTCATGCACAGTCTAAGGAAAAATTCTCAATTACTGACTGAAAATAAGAGAAGTAAATTGGCTACAAGATGATGGTAAATACCATTTGAGATATGATTCCAGGGGTTATGGGGCTTTCCAGGTGGCACTAGTAGTAAAGGACATGCCTGACAATGCAGGAGACATAAGAGATGCGGGTTTGATTCTTGGGTCAGGAGGATCCCCTGGAGGAGGACATGTAAAACCATTCTAGTATTCTTGCCTGGAGCATTCCATGGACAGAGGAGCCTGGCAGGCTACGGTCCATGGGGTTGCGAAGAGTACGACACAGCTGAAGTGACTTAGCAGCACTCATACAGCAGGGATTATGTATTAGTTGAAATCAAAGTCAATATTCCTTAAATTGGTTCCTTCTAAATTTTTCCTATTTAAAAACTGAATATAACCTAGTGGGCCAACTTCAGAAACAATGTCTACGCTCCTCACCACTGTATCTTTAGAACTTAGCATAGTACTTAAAAAATAAATAGCATTAATAGATATTTAATGAATGAATTTATTAATATTATTTTTCTATCTTACAAGAATATGGTAGCATTTTTATATCTAACTATTTGGTTCCCTAGATTAACTAAGTGAGGTGAGTACAATTCTGTGGTAGTTTGAGCATTCTTTGGCATTGCCTTTCTTTGGGACTGGATTGAAAACTGACCTTTTCCAATCCTATGGCCACTGCTGAGTTTTCCAAATTTGCTGGTATATTGAGTGCAGCACTTTCACATACAGCATCATCTTTTAGGATTTGAAATAGCTCAACTGGAATTTGGTCACCTCCACTAGCTTTGTTCATAGTGATGCTTCTTAAGGCCAACTTGACTTCGCGTTCCAGGAGTCTGACTCTAGGTGGGTGATCACACCATCGAGATTACCTGGGTCGTGAAGGTGTTTTTTGCATAGTCATTCTGTGTATTCTTGCCACCTCTTCTTAATATCTTCTGTTTCTGTTAGGTACATAACATTTCTGTCCTTTACTGTGCCTATCTTTGCATGAAAAGTTACTTTGGTATCCCTAATTTTCTTGAAGAGGTCTCTAGTCTTTCCTATTCTATTGTTTTCCTCTATTTCTTTGCACAGATCGCTGAGGAAGACTTTCTTATCTCTCCTTGCTATTCTTTGGAACTCTGCATTCAAATGGGTATATCTTTCCTTTTCTCCTTTGTCTTTCGCTTCTCTTCTTTTCATAGCTATTTGTAAGCACTCCTCAGACAACCATTTTCTCTTTGGATTTCTTTTTCTTGGGGATGGTCTTGATCACTGCCTCCTGTACAATGTCACGAACTTCCGTCCATAGATCTTCAGGCACTCTGTCTATCAGATCTAGTCCCTTGATTCTATTTCTCACTTCCACTGTATAATCGTTAGGGATTTGATTTAGGTCATATGACCTAGATCAAATCCCTTATGAGTATACAGTAGAAGTGACAAATAGATTCAAGGGACTAGATCTGATAGACAGAGTGCCTGATGAACTATGGATAGAGGTTTGTGACATTGTACAGGAGACAGGGATCAAGACCATCCCCAGGGAAAAGAAATGCAAAAAAGCAAAATGGCTGCCTGAGGAGGCCTTTACAGATAGCTGGGAAGAGAAGAGAAGCGAAAAGCAAAGGAGAAAAGGAAAGATATTCCCATCTGAATGCAGAGTTCCAAAGAATAGAAAAGAGAGATAAGAAAGCCTTCCTTAGCGATCAATGCAAAGAAATAGAGGAAAACAACAGATTGGGAAAGACTAGAGATCTCTTCAAGAAAATTAGAAATACCAAAGGAACATTTCATGCAAAGATAGGCTCGATAAAGGAGAGAAATGGTATGGACCTAACAGTAGCAGAAGATATTAAGGAGAGGTGGCAAGAATACACAGAAGAACTGTACAAAAAAGATCTTCATGACCCAGATAATCACGATGGTGTGATCACTCACCTAGAGCCAGACATCCTGGAATGTGAAGTCAAGGGGCCTTAGAAAGCATCACTACGAACAAAGCTAGTGGAGGTGATGGAATTCCAGTTGAGCTATTTCACATCCTCAAAGGTGATGCTGTGAAAGTGCTGCACTCAATATGCCAGCAAATTTGGAAAACTCAGCAGTGGCCACAGGACTGGAAGAGGTCAGTCTTCGTTCCAATCCCAAAGAAAGGCAATGCCAAAGAATGCTCAAACTACCGCACAATTGCACTCATCTCACATGCTAGTAAAGTAATGCTCAAAATTCTCCAAGCCAGGCTTCAGCAATATGTGAACCGTGAACTTCCAGATGTTCAAGCTGGTTTTAGAAAAGGCAGAGGAACCAGAGATCAAATTGCCAATATCCATGGGATCATTGAAAAAGCAAGAGAGTTCCAGAAAAACATCTATTTCTGCTTTATTGACTATGCCAAAGCCTTTGACTGTGTGGATCACAATAAACTGTGGAAAATTCTGAAAGAGATGGGAATACCAGACCATCTGACCTGTCTCTTGAGAAACCTGTATGCAGGTCAGGAAGCAACAGTTAGAACTGGACATGGAACAACAGACTGGTTCAAATAGGAAAAGGAGTATGTCAAGGCTGTATATTGTCACCCTGCTTATTTAACTTATATGCAGAGTACATCATGAGAAACGCTGGGCTGGAAGAAACACAAGCTGGAATCAAGATTGCCAGGAGAAATATCAATAACTTCAGATATGCAGATGATACCACCCTTATGGCAGAAAGTGAAGAAGAACTAAAGAGCCTCTTGATGAAAGTGAAAGAGGAGAGTGAAAAAGTTGGCTTAAAGCTCAATGCTCAGAAAACTAAGATCATGGCATCTGGTCCCATTACTTCATGGGAAATAGATGGGGAAACAGTGGAAACAGTGTCAGACTTTGTTTTTTGGGGCTCCAAAATCACTGCTGATGGTGATTGCAGCCATGAAATTAAAAGACGCTTACTCCTTGGAAGGAAGGTTATGGCCAACCTAGATAGCATATTAAAAAGCAGAGACATTACTTTGCCAACAAAAGTCCATCTAGTCAAGGCTATGGTTTTTCCAGTGGTCATGTATGGGTGTGAGAGTTGGACAGTGAAGAAAGCTGAGCACCGCAGAATTGATGCTTTTGAACTGTGGTATTGGAGAAGACTCTTGAGAGTCCCTTGGACTGCAAGGAGATCCAATCAATCCATCCTAAAGGAGATCAGTCCTGGGTATTCATTGGAAGGACTGATGTTGAAGCTGAAACTCCAATAGTTTGGCCACCTCCTGTGAAGAGTTGACTCATTGGAAAAGACCCTATTGCTGGGTAGGATTGGGGGCAGGAGGAGAAGGGGACGACAGAGGATGAGATGGTTGGATGGCATCACTGACTCGATGGACATGGGTTTGGGTAGACTCCGGGAGTTGGTGATGGACAGAGAGGCCTGGCGTGCTGCAATTCATGGGGTCGCAAAGTGTTGGACACAACTGAGCGACTGAACTGAACTGAACTGAACTGAATGGTCTAGTGGTTTTCCCTACTTTCTTCAATTTAAGTCTGAATTTGGCAATAAGGAGTTCATGATCTGAGCCACAGTCAGCTCCCAGTATTGTTTTTACTGACTGTACAGAGCTTCTCCATCTTTGGCTGCAAGGAATATAATCAGTCTAATTTGGGTATTGACCATCTGGTGATGTCCATGTGTAGAGTCTTCTCTTGTGTTGTTGGAAGAGGGTGTTTGCTGTGTTTTCACAGCATTTGCAGTGGGTGTTTGCAGTGCATTCTCTTGACAAAACTGTTAGCCTTTGTCCTGCTTCATTCTGTACTGCAAGGCCAAATTTGCCTGTTACTCCAGGTATTTTTTGACTTCCTACTTTTGCATTCCAGTCCCCTATAATGAAAAGGATATCTTTTGGGGGTGTTAGTTCTGGAAGATCTTGTAGGTCTTCATAGAACCATTCAACTTCAGCTTCTTCAGCATTACTGGTTGGGGCATAGACTTGAATTACTGTGATACTGAATGGTTTGCCTTGGAAACGAACAGAGATCATTCTGTTGTTTTTGAGACTGTACCCAAGTACTGCATTCCGGACTCTTTGGTTGACTATGATGGCTACTCCATTTCTTCTAAGGGATTCTTGCCCACAGTAGTAGATATAATGGTCATCTGAGTTAAATTCACCCATTGCAGTCCATTTTAGTTCACTGATTCCTAAAGTGTCTATGTTCACTCTTGCCCTCTCCTGTTTGACCACTTCCAATTTGCCTTGATTCATGGACCTAACATTCCAGTTTCCTATGCAATATTGCTCTTCACAGCATCGGTTGTTACTTCCATCACCAGTCACATCCACAACGAGGTGTTGTTTTTGCTTTGGCTCTGTCTCATTATTCTTTCTGGAGTTATTTTTCCATTGATTTCCAGTAGCATATTGGACATCTACCGACCTGGGGAATTCATCTTTCAGTGTCTTATCCTTTTGCCTTTTCATACTGTTCATGGGTTTCTCAAGGCAAGAATATTGAAGTGGTTTGCCATTCCCTTCTCCAGTGGACCACATTTTGCCAGAACTCTCCACAATGATCCTGCTGTCTTGGGTGGCCCTACAAGGCATGGCTCATAGTTTCATTGAGTTAGACAAGACTGTGGTCCATGTGATCAGATTGGTTAGTTTTCTGTGATTGTGGTTTTCATTCTGTCTGCCCTCTGATGGAGAAGGATAAGAGGCTTATGGAAGCTTCCTGATGGGATAGACTGACTGAGGGGGAAACCAGGTCTTGTTCTGATGGGTGGGGCCATGCTCAGTAAATGTTTAATCCAATTTTCTGTTGAAGGGCAGGGTTGTGTTCCATCCCTGTTATTTGACCTGAAGCCAAACTATGGTGGAGGTAATGAAGGGAATTCTGACCTCCTTCAAAAGCTCCCATGCACACACTGCTACACTCAGTCCCCCCAACCCTACAGCAGGCCACTGCTGACCCATGCCTCTGCCAGAGACTCCTGGACACTCAGGCAGTGTCTTTTGGGGTCACTGCTCCTTTCTCCTGGGTCCTGGTGCACACAAGTTTCTGTTTGTGCCCTCCCAGAGTATGTTCCCCCAGTCCTGTGTAAGTTCTGAAGAGTCAGAGCAACCAGAGATCAAATTGCCAACATCTGTTGGATCATCAAAAAAGCAAGAGAGTTCCAGAAAAAGATCTATTTCTGCTTTATTGATTATGCCAAAGCCTTTGACTATGTGGATCACAACAAACCGTGGAAAATTCTTAACGAGATGAGAATACCAGACTACCTGACCTGCCGCCTGAGAAATCTGTATGCATGTCAAGAAGCAACAGTTAGAACTGGACATGGAACAACAGACTGGTGCCAAATAGGAAAAGGAGTACGTCAAGGCTGTACATTGTTACCCTGCTTTTTAACTTACATGCAGAGTACATCATGAGAAATGCCAGACTGGATGAAGCACAAGCTGGAATCAAGAATGCCAGGAGAAATATCAATAATCTCAGATATGCAGATGACACCACCGTTATGGCAGAAAGCAAAGAGGAACTAAAGAGCCTCTTGATGAAAGTGAAAGAGGAGAGTGAAAATGTTGGCTTAAAACTCAACATTCAGAAAACTAAGATCATGGCATCTGGTCCCATCACTTCGTGGGAAATAGATGGGGAAACAGTGGAAACAGTGACAGACTTTATTTTTTTGGGCTCCAAAATCACTGCAGATGGTGACTGCAGCCATGAAATTAAAAGATGCTTTCTTCTTGGAAGAAACGCTATGACCAACCTAGATAGCGTATTAAAAAGCAGAGACATTACTTTGCCACCAAAGGTCCATCTAGTCAAAGCTAAGGTTTTTTCAGTAGTCATGTATCGATGTGAGAGTTGGAGTGTAAAGAAAGCTGAGTGCTGAGAACTGATGCTTTAGACTCTTGAGAGTCCTTTGGACAGCAAGGAGATCCAACCAGTCCATTCTAAAAGAAATCAGTCCTGAACATTCATTGGAAGGACTGATGCTGAAGCTGAAATTCCAACACTTTGGCCACCTGATGTGAAGTACTGACTCATTGGAAAAGACCCTGATGCTGGGAAAGATTGAAGGAGGGAAGAGAAGGGGATGACAGAGGAAGAGATTGTTGGGTGGCATCACCAACTCAATGGACATGAGTTTGAGTAAACTCTGGGAGTTGGTGATGGACAGAGAGGACTGGTGTGCTGCAGTCCATGGGGTTGCAAAGAGTCAGACATGACTGAGCAACTGAACTGAACTGAGCTAAGATTAACTAAGTATCCTGCAAAGTACAAAATGACTCTAAAAATTCATTACAATTGGATGCCTCCTTTACTTTTTTTACATTTTAAAATTTTATCTTAATAATCACAATACCACATTACTCTCTGGCCAACATAAAACAGGAAGGAAAAGTAACTAGTATTTATTTAGAAATCATTAAAATTGTCATGTGCCATATGCCTTAGTTTGTATTGTCTCTTTTATTTCTTATGGCACTCTGCTAAGTGGATATTATTGATCTCCTTTTAATAGAGAAAAAGCATAGCCTTGAAAATATTAACTAACTTGCCTAAAATTGTAAAATTATGGGTGGCAGAACACAGATTCAAACTCAAGCCATTTTGGCTTCAAAGTTCATACTCTTTCTAGTATATCAAACTACTGAAGGAAAATGTAAGCAAGCTGCAAAAACAGCATCCATCTGTCAAAAGAAACTTCTCTTCAACCTTGGGGTGTACCTGTGCCAGTGTATGCGTGTTTTCATTACGATAAACAATTCCAGCAAAGGAGAAGAGTGCCAATTGAGTTCAAACAACCAAATATGTTTAATTTGGAGATTTGATTTTATAGCAATATAATAAGAAATTATTTTTCTTTCTAAGGGGTCATTTCATTACAAATGTTTATTTCCTTCCTGTATGAACAATCAGGAAAAAATGAAGTACAAAGGAAGGCATAGGAGGAAGCAAAACACATAGAAGAGAGTTGGAGAGACTCTGAGAAACATCCTGAAAAATCCCCCTGATGGCCACCAGGGAGGACATGAAAAGCAAGCCTTTCTTGATGAATGCTAGTTTCCTGGAAGGAGGCAATTATGCTCCTCTCCTCTAGAAAGTTATTTAGAAAAGCCAGCATGACCTCTGCTTAAGTCTCCTCTGAATAAGTTATGGAAGATGTCCATGGAGGTGCAATTCTCAATGATATTAATCCTTTAGTGATTAGACAGACAGTGGATCTGAGACTTGGAGGAAAGGAGCCTATGTTGGTAAGTGAACTATACAGTATTGGTGTTTTAACCATTCATATCACCTGCACATGTACATTGCTCACACCATTGAGTTAATAACCACCAGAGTTCAAAACCAAGACTACTTGTGTGAGTATACCTCCAGGACAGAAAAAAAATTCTCAAAAAAAAATAAAAAGCTCATCTTTCTACTGGCCTAATATGGAAAACTCTGCAATAAAAATGTGTTGAATTGAAGAGAAAATCATTTAGGGAAATTTATAAAGAAAAATCAGTTTGATAAACCTCTAGCAGTCTCAAATTTCAAGTGCTCTAATAATCTGATCAGAGTTTCAGCATGGGCATTGTAAATCTCTATAAGTGTGATCCTGTCAAAGCAGATACCAGGCCATAAGCATTAATAATCAAAATCATAACCTACCAAAAATTGGCTTGTGTTTTCTTTTCATGTTACCAATCTGTACCGTACTTCAGTCTCCCTCACCCTAAAATAGAGCTTGTAGCAAGTAATTTCTGTCTAAAAGAGGATATAAACAGCATAAGCTTTATGCATAAGCAAATATCTATGTGATTTATTTTCATGGAGTGCAAAAGATTCATGTGTCCCCAAAATGTATCATCCTCTTTCATGCACTGGTGGTGGTGGTTTAGTCGCTAATTCATGTCTGACTCTTGTGACCCCATGGACTATAGCTTTCCAGGTTCCTCTATCCATGGGATTCTCCAGGCAAGAATACTGGAGTGGGTTGCCATTTTCTTCTCCAGGGGATCTTTCCAACCCAGGAAGCGAACCCGGGTCTCCTACATTGCAGGCAAATTCTTTACCGACTGACCTACAAGGGAAGTTGCCAAGCTAAGAAATTCACCGTTAATGGTCCTTCTTTTGAACTAGAGCCTAATATATGTTAATTGTCTATAAACATCCATATCCTTTCCTTTAAGAGCAGTGTTTGAGGAAACAGACAGAAATCAGGTTTATTTCAACAAGTTAAGGAGAACAATTTCATGGAGAAAGTCAAATCACTGAATATTAGTAAGATGAGTAAAGATAACCAAAAGATATAACCATAAAAAGTTGGAGCAAAGATAAATTTTTCTAATAAAATAACATAATTCATCTGGCTCACCGTACTTTAGAAAGATTGAATAATACATGCAGGGCTCTCTGAACTATTCGAAAAAGAAACCATAGAAATACAGGGAATAATTATAGCTACATCTTTTAGTTCTAAATAAGTTTTGACTGAAAGCCCTATTAGCTCATTCACATCAGCAGTCTACCACTCAGTAAGGAAAAATTCCTACATGCTAGTCAAGGAGCTGAAGAGTCAAATGCAGCCTGAAAGGGCTCGAATTCCAAACAGAATTCAACCTGGGCAATATAAGAATCTGGTTCACATATTTTTAGTGGGTATCTTTCAAACACTTAAGGAAGAAATAGATTAATAAATTATCTCCAAACCCTATCCCTAACATGTAAGGAATGAAAAGTCTGCCACCTGTCTAGGATTTGAGTTTCATAGGCATGTTCACTACATCAAAGCATCAAGGGGCAGACTTCAAGGGAAGGCAGACAAGATCAAGAGACTTGCAGATTTTAAATAAGACAAAAAATTACAACATAAAAAAGGATCAGAACCCCTCGATTCATTCACAAATCTGAGGGCTCTTTGTGGGTGAGGCTTAAGTTTATATGTTCTAGAAAAGGTACCTTGTTTAGAAAGAAGTTTAAGGGGGAACAAATGTATTTCATGGGGTCTTATAAATTAATGAAAGTATGCTGCAAGGTACTTTGAGATTCAGAGATTAAAGAAAAAGGTGAAGCCATATAAAGTATTTACTTTCCCTGATGCTGTGAGAATATAAATGACTTTTCTCAGCTGTTGTCAGAGAAACTTCCATATTTATTCTTTCTTCGTGCTACCTATACCAAGAATAATAACATCTTATATTTAAAGTAAGCTTTAAAGATTGCAAAGGTGTATTATATATGTGACCTTTTTTGATCTTAGATATATTCTGAAAATGCTTATTTCATCTCAGTTTTATAGATAAGGCAACTAAGATTTTTAAAATGTTTAGTGATTTATGCAAGGTTACATAATATATAAGTAGTAGAACTGTGTCAAATCCATGTCTTTGACATGACATTTCATCCCACCAATCTAGCAAGTAACAAGATAGATAACTCATTTTCATTCACTGCTGATTTTACAAGACAGATATTCTAACTAGACTTGTTAAAACAGTTGATACTATTATTAAGGCAAAAGTATGGTAATTTTCATCACTGATAGCATAGTGAAGATGCCAACTACAGCTCTTTCTTGTAAATTGCTAAGCAAATTGATTGGAGACTTCAATTTGTTCCTGGATAAAGTGTGACCATCTTGCTAACACAAGGGGATTTCTTTATTCTGGACCTTAACTTGTGAAACTGAGTCGGCAAATTTCAGGATGTGTTGATGCAATCCACAGGCAGTGTTAGGACAGTCTGTGTAAGCCATGGCCCCTGAGGCAGGTGGCTCCTTTGATCTTTACAGCTTTAAAGGAAACATTTGGTAATCAGACTGGAGAAGTACCCTAGAGACAAATGGAAGGCATTTGTACAATGACAAGAAATTCTTTTTCTGTCTAAATCTCATTCTTTCAGTAGTAAAAGAGTCTGAAGGAAAATCCTAGGGAACAGAAAGAGCGGTTAGAGTGGTTCCTGCAACAGCAATAAAAATAGAACTAAAAAAATAAAATCAAGAATAGTGCTTTTTTGTCTTAGTTTATAATAGAAAGTCCCCTATATACTATATTTCAGTTAGACTTTGCTGTATAACAAGCCATCCCTAAACTAGTGGCTTTAAAAATGCTTACTCTTATTAGTCTTCTGAGGGTTTGGTTGGATGGTTTCTCTTCTCACCTAACCTGTACTCACCCATGTTCTGTATTCACCTGGAGAGTCACGTAAGGGCCTGTGGTCAAGGTGTGAAAACAGACCACCTGTTTATGGGAGAAGTCACACTGCAAAAGTTTGTGGACACAGGAAGGCATAACTCTTTGGTGTCCATTATATGTCTAACAATCAATCACACTAGAGTTTTGGCTTCCCTGGTGGCTCAGATGGTAAAAACTCTGCCTGCAATGCAGGAGTGGAAGTGAAAGTGAATGTCACTCAGTTGTGTGTGACTCTTTGCGACCCCATGGGCTATACAGTCCATGGAATTCTCCAGGCCAGAATACTAGAGTGAGTAGCCTTTCCCTTTTCCAGGGGATCTTCCCAACCCAGGGATTGAACCCAGGTCTCCCAAATTGTAGGTGGATTCTTTACCAGCTGAGCCACAAGGCAGACATCATAGGTTCAATCCCTGGGTAGGGAAAATCCTCTGGAATAGAGCATGGCAACCCATTCCAGAATTCTTGCCTGGAGAATCCCCATGGACAGAAGAGCCTGGAGGGCTACAATCCATGGGGTCACAAAGAGTCAGACACAACTGAGTGACTAAAACAGCTACAGCATTTTTAATCCCAGCTGCACATAGAATTATCTGGAATACTTCTAAACAATTACCAATGACTGGGGCTTACTTCTAGAGATTCTGATTTAAGTTGTCTGGGGTGAAGCCCAAACACCAGCATTTTTTAAAAGTTCTCCGGGTGATTAAAATTCAGCTAGATCTAAGAATGACTGCTATATCTCCTGGTGACTGAATTATAGTAGCTATAGAATGAGCAAGTGAGAAAATTTTGTAATAAAAGTTTCTTACCAATGAAAATGATAAAGGTTAAAAAAAAAAAACAGAAATAGAAAACAGAAAAGTATTGGATCAAAGTCAATAACAAAGCCAGAACAAAGACATTAACTCAGTCAAAACTAGTTATTAGTTTTTACCAACTACCGTAATGAAGGGAGATTGGTAATTAACACCAGAACAAAACTGAAGACCTATATGTGTTATAGTCTTAATTTATTCACACTTATAGATATGCTTAAATGTTTAAAACACAGTACACAGTTCCCTCGTTGTGTTGTTTTAGTTTTTCCCAATTGATTCTTTTGTATCTTCCTTCTAAAACATGGGTTCTCAACACAGTCTGTACCTAGGATGTTTTCAAAGACTGCTGATGCAAAAGTCCAAACCCAAGTGTTCTGATTTGATTGGTCTGGAATAGAACACAGGCACCAGCTACCTAGGTGATTCTAATGTGAAACCAAGTTTGAGAACTGCTGCTTTAAGGTGTAATTCTAAGTAAATCTTTTCAAGTATTGATAAGGAGAGCTGGGCATTAATTCTGATGGAACTAATCAATACAGTGGTCTCCATTAGGGTTTAAAAGAGTTCTCTGAGGGCTGGACCTGTATGTTTTTTAACTGTGTATTTCAACACCATGGCACAAATGTGGCATAAGACCTAGAACAATATTTTCTTACAGAATGAGGACTCCAACTTACTATTACATGAGTTTGAACATATCAAAGCTTCCAGGAACATTAAATATCTTGAATTCATCAAAAAGTTACTGAAAAATCTATTGTTGGCAAAGCATTGTGCCAGTGACTCTATATATACACCCATTGTATTAATGTCAGGCCACTGAAAATGCTTTTTTATGCAACTGACAGTTACATCCAGTGTAAGTTAGTAATTAGACAACCTCATATTGCTTGAATACCCAAGAATTAACTGAAATAGTCCTCTTCATCAGACAGAGACAGAACTTATACTTGAAACAGAGTCCATTAGCAGTCAATACTACTACATTCCAGAGCCTCTATCATAGACTGACCTCAGAGACACCAGACTTGGGCACCCTAGCTCAACGCCAGGCAATTATTCTTTATGCTTTTCATACTTCATATCTCCCATCCTTGCTTTTCACTCCTTATTCTGTTCCTGTGTCTACCTAACACTTAAATCTTGGCTTAACCTTCTCTTCCTGGTTGAAAATTTGTCCTTAGAATTTGGTTTTTCTAGTTTCAACCTGCCATACTTTTGAGAACACAACTTGAACTGATTCCTTGATTTTCCTTACTCTCAACCAACTCCAGAAAAACCATGTCAGTGAAGCTCCAGCCATGGGACATCCTCCATGATGTCCCTTGTATGGCTTATGCCCCATGTATTCTTCTTCCTCAACCCACATATTTTCAGGTCAACCACACACTGGGACTGACCTTCATTTTACTGGTTGGCTATCAAATCACTGTCTAGGATATATGAACTCTGGGGACTTCAAAAGTCAGGGTTCCCAAAATAATATTGGCAACTGTCTTACAGAAAAGAATTTGTGTAAATATAGAAAACACTGGGTTTCGCAAAATCAAATAGCTTTCTTTAGTGGAGGTCCTCACCAGGTGTCTTCAAATGCTGCAAAGGAAGTTCTGGTGGCTTGGAAAATTCTGAGAATTCTCACTAAACATCCCAAATTTGGAGATAAGTAAAATGAGATGGGCCTTCCCTTGTGGCTCAGTGGTAAAGAATCCTCCTGCTAATGTAGGAGATGTGGGTTCAATCCCTGGGTTGGGAAGAACACTAGAGAAGGGAATGGCTACCCACTTCAGTATTCTTGTCTGGTAAATCCCATGGTCAGGGAAGCCTGGTGGACTACAGTCCATAGGGTCACAAAAGAATCAGACACAACTGAGCAACCAAACAACAATGACAAAACTAAGATGAAAAGACATAGTTTTCTTTTTCTCTCTCTTTCTCTCTTTTTAACTGATTAGCTGAGAGAAGGGTATGAGGTACACATGGAGAGGGATGGTTTAAAGACTGGTGAAATTAGAGAAGTGTTTACTGTTATATATTAGAAACAAAGCCTATGGGGCTCCTAACTGAACTAAGAGAGTTACTTAAAGCCCTAAGGAATGGTATATATTTGAGATAAGAAATGAATTTTGATAAGCGATAGTTAACAAAACCTCAGGTGAGGAAACCTCAGGGCATTACAATAAAACTTCATACAATTTTCTCTGACCTCTAACCAACTTCAGAAACCCTCGCATATCCTCAACTTAGAGAAAAATAGAAAAAAATACAAATTATCCAGCCCAAAAATTTAGCTTAGAGGGAAAAGTAAACCAAAATAAAGATAAATTTGTCTATATTAAAGTGAATAGAATGTCTAAAAAAGAGATACTTATGCTGAACATAAGCAACATTCTGGGTGAGGGAAATAGCATAGCAACTATAGATATTGCAGTATAGAAACAAAAGAGTGGGAAAATAATAAGGCATACAAAGTGTAGCTCAATAATGTTTGCAAACAAAAACCTGAAGGATAGAAAAAAATTCATTGTAAGTGTGTTGCTATAGAGGAACATAATAAAAAGGATTAATAAAATAGATTCTTCATCAACCTAAAAGATGAGGTGAAAAAGCAATAATATGACATAAATGGTAGATTGCAGCATTAAGGAAGAAAAATAACTTTTTAAAAAACTACTAAATAAACTAGAGGACACGAGAAACAAAACATAATTACTGTCAGAGAGGAAAAGCCTGAGGTAATTAGAGCAAATGCAGAGGAAAAAGTCATGACAAAGCAGTAAAGAAAAGATAACAGATTTGAAGGATGAGGCAAGACCACATAATGAGGGGTTTTGAATTATATAACCTCAGAAATGAAGAACAAAATATATCCAAAGATATAATACAACTACCCAGATATGAAGTAACTCAAATTTGCATATCAAAAAATATTCTCTGCTCCAGGAAAAACAAAATACAATGATCAGCATAAAGATATATTCCGATTGTTACTGAATTTTAAGAATGAAGAAAAATTTCTTCAGGAATTCCCTGCAAGAAAAGAAAATCAGCCACAGTGGCTTTAAACTTCATACAACAATGATTTCCAAAACACTTTGGACCAATATTTATAAAGTTCTGAGAGAAAGAAAATATGGTCTGAAAATATTGTATTCAGCTAAGATATCTTTCAAAAATAAAAAGACAGGTATTTGCAAAATGAAGAACTCAGAGAATATGGTAATATGGTTTAAATATCACTCAAACTCTAGATCATTAGAAGGTAAATCAATCAAGAATTCAGGAAGGGAGAAGCCATGCTAAAAGACTGAAAGTTGATTTAAAGGTTATTAATCTGGACAGTGAATAAGCAATAATATAACACGCAAGCTATGAGAAGAAGAGAAAGTGTGAGGAAGAATATGAAATATGAAAACATGTCATTCAAAACTTATCTTCCATAATCTTTATACGTAACTTTTGAGGATGTTTTTGTGAAATAATAGTTGTTACTAGGTAGAAATATTTATTTGAAGTTCAGGGACCTGCAACATACAGTTATATGGATTTTTCACTGCCCAACTCTAGGGAGTACCATTTATATTGTAGTCTAAATATTTAAATGTAATAGCTGTGGAGTTTCAACTTAGTTTTTCTACTATTAAAATTAAATAAGACCAAATTAAATAATCTTATTTATGAAAGCATAAACCTCTCAGAGAGCCTGGAAGGAGCATTCTTATTTGCCACAAGACACTACCACCATGGCCATAGCTTATTAGACAATAATTGACACCAGTTCCAAGACCAATTTTTTGCTTTAGCTACAAATTAATGAACAAATGAATAATGAAAAAAATAATTTAGACTATAGGAATTAGTGACAGACCCTGAATTGGATAAGAAGGGTGAGGACAGTCATGTTGAGCCATGTGAAAAATTAGTAAGAGAAAAAGCTAGTTGCTAATTATTATTAATTAGATACCTTTAGAGAAACAAAGGATTTCCCTGGTGGCTCAGACAGCAAAGAATCGGCCTGCAATGGGGGACTCCTGGATTCAATCCCTGAGTTGGGAAGATCCCCTGGAGGAGGGCATGGCAACCCACTCTAGTATTCTTGCCTGCAGTATCCAAATGGACAGAGGAGCCTGGCAGGCTACAGTTCATGGTGTCGCAAAGAGTCACACATGACTGAGCAACTAAGCACAGCACAGCACATAGAAACAAAAAGTATTAATAAATCTTGAAAAATGTATGTCATTGCTCTAGAAAGAAATATTCCACCTTCAGTTTGGGGAGAAGGAAGGAGAAGAAATAGATAAGTTTCAGGAAACTAAAGGACTCAGACACCTTCAGTTCAGTCGCTCAGTCATGTCCGACTCTGCGATCCCATGGACTGCAGCATGCCAGGCCTCCTTGTCCATCACCAAATCTTGGAGTTTACCCAAACTCATGTCCATTGAGTCCGTGATGCCATCCAGCCATCTCATCCTCTGGCAATCCCTTCTTCTCCTTCCCCCAATCCTTCCCAACAACAGGGTCTTTTCCAGTGAGTCAACTCTTCGCATGAGGTAGCCAAAGTATTGGAGCTTCAGTTTCAACATCAGTCCTTCCAATAAACACCCAGGACTGATCTCCTTCAGGATGGACTGGTTGGATCTCCTTGCAGTCCAAGGGACTCTCAAGAGTCTTCTCCAACACCACACTTTAAAAGCATCAATTCTGCGGCGCTCAGCTTTCTTCACCACCCAACTCTCACATCCATACAAGACTACTGGAAAAACCATAGCCTGGACTAGATGTATCTCTGTTGGCAAAGTAATGTCTCTGCATGTTAATATGCTATCTAGGTTGGTCATAACTTTCCTTTGAAGGAGTAAGTGTCTTTTAATTTCATGGCTGCAATCACCATCAGCAGTGATTTTGGAGCCCCAAAAAATAAAGTCTGGCACTGTTTCCACTGTTTCCCCATCCATTTCCCATGAAGTGATGGGACCAGATGCCATGATCTTAGTTTTCTGAATGTTGAGCTTTAAGCCAACTTTTTCACTCTCCTCTTTCACTTTCATCAAGAGGCTTTTTAGTTCCTCTTCACTTTCTGCCATAAGGGTGGTGTCATCTGCATATCTGAGGATACTGACATTTCTCCTGGAAATCTTGATTCCAGCTTGTGCTTCTTCCAGACCAGCGATTCTCATGATGTACTCTGCATATTCATGGGGTCGCAAAGAGTCGGACACGACTGAGCGGCTGAACTGAACTGAACTCTGCATATAAGTTAAATAAGCAGGGTGATATTATACAGCCTTGACATACTCCTTTTCCTAACCAGTCTGTTGTTCCATGTCGAGTTCTAACTGTTGCTTCCTGACCTGCATATAGGTTTCTCAAAAGACAGGTAAGATGGTCTGGTATTCCCATCTCTTTAAGAACTTTCCACAGTTTATTGTGATCCACACAGTCAAAGGCTTTGGCATAGTCAATAAAGCAGAAATAGATGTTTTTCTGGAACTCTCTTGCTTTTTTCGATGAACCATCGGATGTTGGCAGTTTGATCTCTGGTTCCTCTGCCTTTTCGAAAACCAGCTTGAACATCTGGAAGTTCACAGTTCACGTATTGCTGAAGCCTGGCTTGGAGAATTTTGATCATTACTTTACTAGCGTGTGAGATGAGTGCAATTGTGTGGTAGTTCGAGCATTCTTTGGCATTGCCTTTCTTTGGGATTGGGATGAAAACTGACCTTTTCCAGTCCCGTGGCCACTGCTGAGTTTTCCAGATTTGCTGGCATATTGAGTGCAGCACTTAACAGCATCATCTTTCAGGATTTGAAATAGCTCAACTGGAATTCCATCACCTCCACTAGCTTTGTTCATAGTGATGCTTCCTAAGGCCCACTTGACTTCACATTCCAGGATGTCTGGCTCTAGGTGAGTGATCACACCATCGTGATTACAGAGGTATGGAATGGGGTGGAAGGTGGGAAGAAGTTTCAAGAGAGAGGGAACATATGTATACTTATGGCTGATTTACATTGTTGTATGGCAGAAATCAGCAGAGCATCATTATAAAGCAATTATTCTCCAATTAAATGTTTGGGGGTTTTTTGTTAAGTAAAGGACTTCAGAAAAGGAAGCAAGGGCCTTTCTTTTGCCTTTAGCCTCAGTCATGTGCCCCAGTGTGGTTTAAGCTATATTTAAGGATATAGGAGCAGCAGCTGTGTGGGCACAGGAGGGCTGAGAGGAGTTACTCCACATTCAGGTCAGGAGGGGCCGCCATGAGTAGATACCCCTTGTCCAACGTAAGGAGCAGCAGCTGCACTTTGCTGTAGCAGCTGTAAAGAGATACCCCACGTCCAAGGTAAGAGAAACCGAAGTAAGACGGTAGGTGCTGTGAGAGGGCATCAGAGGGCAGACACACTGAAACTATAATCACAGAAAACTAGCCAGTCTGATCACACGGACCACAGCCTTGGCTATCTCAGTGAAACTAAGCCATGCCATGTGGGGCCACCCAAGACAGATGGGTCATGGTGGAGAGGTCTGACAGAATGTGGTCCACTGGAGAAGGGCACGGCAAACCACTTCAGTATTCTTGCCTTGAGAACCCCATGAACAACATGAAAAGGCAAAATGATAGGACACTGAAAGATGAACTCCCCAGGACGGTAGGTGCACAATATGCTACTGGAGATCAGTGGAGAAATAACTACAGAAAGAATGATGGGATGGAGCCAAAGCAAAAACAATACCCAGCTGTGGATGTGACTGGTGATAGAAGCAAAGTCCGATGTTGTAAAGAGCAATATTGCATAGGAACCTGGAGTGTCAGGTCATGAATCAAGGCAAATTGGAAGTGGTTAAACAGGAGATGGCAAGAGTGAACGTCGACATTCTAGGAATCAGCAAACTAAGATGGAATGGAATGGGTGAATTTAACTCAGATGATCATTATATCTACTATTGTGGGCACGAATCCCTTAGAAGAAATGGAGTAGCCATCATGGTCAACAAAAGAGTCCGGAATGCAGTACTTGGATGCAATCTCAAAAACGACAGAATGATCTCTGTTCATTTCCAAGGCAAACCATTCACTATCACGGTAATCCAAGTCTATGCTCCGACCAGTGATGCTGAAGAAGCTGAAGTTGAACGGTCCTATGAAGACCTACAAGACCTTTTAGAATTAACACCCAAAAAAGATATCCTTTCATTATAGGGGACTGGAATGCAAAAGTAGGAAGTCAGGAAACACCTGGCGTAACAGGCAAATTTGGCCTTGGAGTACAGAATGAAGCAGGGCAAAGGCTAACAGAGTTTTGCAAAAAGAACGCACTGGTCATAGCAAACACCCTCTTCCAACAACACAAGAGAAGACTCTACACATGGACATCACCAGATGGTCAACACCGAAATCAGACTGATTATAATCTTTGCAGCCAAAGATGGAGAAGCTCTATATAGTCAGCAAAAACAAGACCAGGAGTGGACTGTGGCTCAGATAATGAACTACTTATTGCCAAATTCAGACTTAAATTGAAGAAAGTAGGGAAAACCACTAGACCATTCAGGTATGACCTAAATCAAATCTCTTATGATTATACAGTGGAAGTGACAAATAGATATAAGGGACTAGATCTGATAGACAGAGTGCCTGATGAACTATGGATAGAGGTTCGTGACACTGTACAGGAGACAGGGATCAAGACCATCCCCAGGGAAAAGAAATGCAAAAAAGCAAAATGGCTGTCTGAGGAGGCCTTACAAATAGCTGGGAAAAGAAGAGAAGCGAAAAGCAAAGGAGAAAAGGAAAGATATTCCCATCTGAATGCAGAGTTCCAAAGAAGAGCAAGGAGAGATAAGAAAGCCTTCCTCAGCGATCAATGCAAAGAAATAGAGGAAAACAACAGATTGGGAAAAACTAGAGATCTCTTCAAGAAAATTAGAGATACCAAGGGAACATTTCATGCAAAGATAGGCTCGATAAAGGACAGAAATGGTATGGACCTAACAGAAGCAGAAGATATTAAGAAGAGGTAGCAAGAATACACAGAAGACCTGTACAAAACAGATCTTCATGACCCAGATAATCACGATGGTGTGATCACTCACCTAGAGCCAGACATCCTGGAATGTTGAGTCAAGTGGGCCTTAGGAAGCATCACTATGAACAAAGGTAGTGGAGGTTATGGAATTCCAGTTGAGCTATTTCAAATCCTGAAAGATGATGCTGTTAAGTGCTGCACTCAATATGCCAGCAAATCTGGAAAACTCAGCAGTGGCCACGGGACTGGAAAAGGTCAGTTTTCATCCCAATCCCAAAGAAAGGCAATGCCAAAGAATGCTCGAACTACCACACAATTGCACTCATCTCACACGCTAGTAAAGTAATGATCAAAATTCTCCAAGCCAGGCTTCAGCAATACGTGAACTGTGAACTTCCAGATGTTCAAGCTGGTTTTCGAAAAGGCAGAGGAACCAGAGATCAAACTGCCAACATCCGATGGTTCATCGAAAAAAGCAAGAGAGTTCCAGAAAAACATCTATTTCTGCTTTATTGACTATGCCAAAGCCTTTGACTGTGTGGATCACAATAAACTGTGGAAAGTTCTTAAAGAGATGGGAATACCAGACCATCTTACCTGTCTTTTGAGAAACCTATATGCAGGTCAGGAAGCAACAGTTAGAACTCGACATGGAACAACAGACTGGTTCCAAATAGGAAAAGGAGTACGTCAAGGCTGTATATTGTCACCCTGCTTATTTAACTTATATGCAGAGTACATCATTAGAAATGCTGGGCTGGAAGAAACACAAGCTGGAGTCAAGATTGCCAGGAGAAATATCAATAACCTCAGATATGCAGATGACACCACCCTTATGGCAGACAGTGAAGAAGAACTAAAGAGCTTCTTGATGAAAGTGAAAGAGGAGAGTGAAAAAGTTGGCTTAAAGCTCAATGCTCAGAAAACTAAGATCATGGCATCTGGTCCCATCACTTCATGGGAAATGGATGGGGAAACAGTGGAAACAGTGCCAGACTTTATTTTTTTGGGCTCCAAAAATCACTGCTGATGGTGATTGCAGCCATGAAATTAAAAGATGCTTACTCCTTGGAAGAAAGGTTATGACCAACCTAGATAGCATATTAAAATGGAGAAACTTCACTTTGCCAACAAAGGTCCGTCTAGTCAAGGCTATGGTCTTTCCAGTAGTCTTGTATGGATGTGAGAGTTGGACAGTGAAGAAAGCTGAGTGCTGACGAATTGATGTTTTGGAATTGTGGTGTTGGAGAAGACTCTCGAGAGTCCCTTGGACTGCAAGAAGATCCAACCAGTCCATCCTGAAGGAGGTCAGTCCTGGGTGTTCATTGGAAGGATTGATGTTGAAACTGAAGCTCCAGTACTTTGGCCACCTCGTGCAAGGAATTGACTCATTGGAAAAGACCCTGATGCTGGGAAGTATTGGGAGCAGGAGGAGAAGGGGATGACAGAGGACGAGATGGTTGGATGGCATCACCAACTCGATGGACATGGGTTTGGGTAGACTCCGGGAGCTGGTAACGGACAGGGAGGCCTGGTGTGCTGCGATTCATGGGGTCGCAAAGAGTCGGACATGACTGAGCGACTGAACTGAACTGAACTGAAGGATATATAGTAGTTACAGAAAAATTAATATATTTATACTTCCTCATTTAAGTAATTAATTTTATATAATTTCTTAAAAGAGAAGAAAAAAATGAGTGATAGACTTCAGGTAATTGTTAGTTGGTCAGTTGTGTCTGACTCATTTTCGACCTCATGGACTGTAGCCCACCGGGCTCCTCTGTTCTTGGAACTCTCCAAGCAAGAATACTGGAATGAGGAGCCGTTCCTTTCTCCAAGGGATCTTCCAAAACCCAGGTCTCCTGCATTGCATGCAGATTCTTTACCATCTGAGCCACCAGGGAAGCCCTTAAGACTTTAGGTAACTGAATCCTTAAATATTTAGTAGGTCCTTTCCTTTTAAAGGTTTAAAAATTGGTATGCACAAAATTAAAGCTCTAAATTAAAAGTTCTATGAACAATATAAGAAGGAGGGAAAGTGTGAAACTGAATTGTGTGCCCTATGTAAACTGAGAAACCATGACAAAGAGGACAAAGAAACAGAGACCGAGACAAAAGCAGAGAATGTATGTGCACAGTGATAAAAATCACAGTGATAAAAAGAATATCTTTTCCAGTGCTAAGATGTATGAAAGCAGGCTGTTGCTCATCTCATATAATTAAATCTTCATAACACTATCTATTATATCCTTACAACAATACTCTTTTATTTGGGCCATCTTGAATGGAGTTGTATTTTCTATTAATAAAAAAGAAGAGCTTTGGTTGGACAAGAAAAATATCAATCAAAAGAACCTGTCATGGTTTTTGGCTTCTAGAAATGCCTGTAATGATAAGGTTTATATAACTAAAGACAGGGAAGAATTGGAAGAAAAGAGATGTGAACTGAAATCACAGATTTTAGAAAGTGTGAGGATCAAACCAGGGAACAAAACTAAGTATTAACAGGCAAGATTAAAGTCAAGGTCAGGGCTGAAAATGGGGTTATTATGATAGAGTATAGCTGAATTACAATTATGGCAACAGCTGAGAAGACTGTTCAGGTCAACCTTACCACCATGGAACAATTAGAAGGCAGGGAAACAATTTTTAAATATTAGAGAAGGAGGAAACTTCGAAGTTAACCAGTTCTGGATGTAAGGAGCTTGGAAGTTGCTACTCCGTTCCAACAACAAGTAAAAAGCTACACAGACTGAAAACTCAACACTTCTTGGATCCACAGATAGGAGCACACAGGGCAAACTGCTGCCCCAAGACTGAAGAGACATGAGAATACAGGCATCTCAGTTTGCAGAAATAGAACTCACAAGCAAAAACTGTCTCAAGAACCTGCGCTGGGGAAGGAAACCTGAACTATGATGAATTGTTGACAGCTGAAAGTGGACAACTTGTGCAGTTAAAAAACCCAGAGGGACCCAGTCATGGGGAGGTCTTCATGATACTGTGAGGTTTACCTCCAGAAACTGGACCAGATTCCCACAGTAAATATCAGAAAAATCCCCTTGGGCTTCTGTCAGGCAAAGGGGAAAAGAAACCATTTTGAAATATACCAGAGCACTCAGTTCTTCACAACAAGGCCTGCCCTGACTGGGTATTATCAGAGCCTAGCTGACTTAGGAAAGGGAAAGCATCCAACTCAAATCAGATCTAGCATTCCACACAGGAGAGAAGAAGCTACCCACCTTCAGCCCACTCCAACCATCCTTTCCCACCCAAGGCGGGGTGGGTGGGGGAACTAGAGAAACACATGTGAAGTTCACTGCCCAGAGGCACAGACCCCTTAAAAGACTGAATCCCAATCCTAGGACTACATAATGCTCCCCCTCCCCTCAAACCTCACCAACATATTTCTACAGATCTATTTATAGCAGTTCCTTTTACATGATACATCATGTTTCACTATCCAGAATAAATGACAAGATATATAAAAAGACAAGGACAATCTGAAAAGACAGAACAAGCACCGGAAACAGACATAGCAAAAATGCTGGAATTATCAGATTGAGAATTAGAGTTAAACAATTGTGATTAACATGAATAATGAATAAATTTGAGAGAATGCAAGAACACATGGGTAATATAAGTAAAGAAATAAAAATCCTAAGAAAGAACCAAAAAGAAATGCTAGAGATCAAAAACATTGTAACAGAAATGAAGAATGCCTTTGATGGGCTTTTTAGTAGACCAGACACAGCTGAGGAAAAGAATCTCTGAGTTTGAGGATATATCAATAGAACCTTCAACATTGAAAAGCAAAGAGAACAAAGACTGAAAAAAAACAGCAGAATATCCAAGGACTGTGGAAGAACTACAAAAGGTGTAACATTTGTGTAATGGAAATATCAGAAGGAGAATAAAGAGAAAAAGGAACAGAAGAAATATATGAAACAATAATGACTGAGAATTTCCCCAAATTAACGTCAGAGACCATACCATACATCTAGAAAGCTCAGATAATACCAAACAGGATGTCAGAAAAAAAAATACCTGGGAATAAAATTTTCAAATTACAGAACATCAAAGGTAAAGGAAAAAAATCCTGAAAGAAGCCAGAGGAAACAAACACCTTACCTGTAGAAGAACAGATTAAAAATTACATCTAACCTCTCAGAAACCATGCAGGCAAGAAGAAAGTGAAGTGAAATATTTAAAGTGTTGAGAGAAAAATCCACCATTTTGGAATTCTTTACTCTGAGAAATCATTCTTCAAAATTAAGGAGAAATAAAAGGTTTCTCAGATAGACAAAAATTGAGGGAATTTGTTGCTACTAGATATTCCTTTCAAGAAATGCTTTAAAGAGAAGGAAGGTAATAAAGGTAAGAAACTCAGATCTACATAAAGGAAGAGAACTAAAGAAGGAATAAGTTAAGATATCAATAAAATTAAAATTTTTCTTATTCTTAGTTGATCCAACAGTTAACAATTTATTCAAAACAGTAATAGCAACAATATTAAGATTTGATTGTATACACTTATATATACTAATTTATGTATACACATATAAACATATATACATTTCACTTTTATACAAGTGAAATTGTTACCAAACTCAGGTTTGGGTGCTCCAAAGCCAATACTTAAGAGGATAGTGTTGGTTGGAAAGGAAAAGCTTTATTCAGGAGGCCAGTAATCTGAGAGAAGGTGGACTCATGTCCAAAAACCAAGTCTGTAGATTCTGTTCCACCATTTAAGTTTTTAAAGGGAAAATCATTCAAGAAATGGGTTAGAGTTTTTGTTATCTTTCATTGTTTGCAGACTTTCTTCTGATTGGTTAGCAGTAAGGTAACAAGGCAGTGCTCCAGGAATCTTCTGCTCAGTCTGAAGTTACTATCCTCTACTTGGATGAGAGCCTTAGTTCCTACAAATGTAATCAAAGATATTGTTATGTATATACCTTGAGGAAGAACCAAGATGCTGCCCCATCACTGCACTATTGTTTCTTGACTGCTCCTCCTTTGTTTCTTCATTCCCTCCTTTCCCTGATTAGCAAATAAACCTATTTGAATCTGCCCTTTGGAACTCTTTGGGATTCCTTGATGGCTTAGATGGTAAAGAATCTGCCTACAATGCAGGAGATCCAGTTTGTTCCCAGGGTTGGGCAGATCCCCTGGAGAAGAGAATGGCTACCCACTTGAGTATTCTTGCCTAGAGAATTTCATGGACAGAGGAGCCTGGTGAGCTACAGTCCATGAGGTCACAAAGGTCAGACATGACTGAGCAACTAACACTTTGGAACTCAGAGAAAGTCAAGGAGGATGAAGCCTTTCTCCTACATACAGGAAATAGAGGACAAAGAAAGGATTTATACCTGGGAGGATCCCACAGAGTCTTGTTCCATTTCAAAATGAATGACAACAATATTACAAATGAGAGGAGGGAGGAATTAGAAATATTTTATTGACAAGGTATTCACATTAAGCAATATTTGTTGTTGTTCAGTTGCTAAGTCACACCCAACTCTTTGCCTTCGTGGGGCAAAGATCCATGACTGCAGCAGGCCAGGCTCCCCTGTCCTTTACTATCTCCCAAAGTTTGCTCAAATTCATGTCTACTGAGTTGGTGATGCTATCTAACCATCTTATCCTCTGACACAATCGTCTACTTTTGCTTTCAATCTTTCAGAGCATCAGGGGCTTTTCCAATGAGTCAGTTCTTTGCATCAGGTGGCCAAAGTATTGGAGCTTCAGCATCAGTCCTTCCAATGAATATTCAGGACTGATTTCCTCTTGGACTGACTGGTTTGATTTCCTTGCAGATCAAGGAACTCAAGATTTTTCTCCAGAACCACAGTTTGAAAGCAACAATTCTTTGGCTCAGTCTTCTTTATGGTTCAAATCTCATATCCATACACAACTACTGGGAAAACCACAGCTTGGATTATATGAATCTTTGTCAGCAAAGTATTGTTTCTGCTTTTTAATATGCTGTCTAGGTTTGTCATAGCTTTTCTTCCAAGGAGCAAGTGTCTTTTAATTTCATGGTTGTTGTCACCATCCGCAGTGATTTTATAGCCCAAGAAATAAGATTTGCCACTGTTTCCATTGTTTCTCCATCTATTTGCCATGAAATGATGGGACTTGGATGCTACGATCTTCATTTCTGAATATTGAGTTTTAAGTCAGCTTTTAAACTCTCCTCCTTCACTCTCCCTTTTCACCAGTTGGGTATATCTTAAAGAAATGGGAATACCAGACCACTTTACCTGCCTCCTGAGAGGTAAGGTGGTCTGGTATTCCTATCTCTTGAAGAATTTTTAACAGTTTGTTGTGATCCAGACAGGCAAAGGCTTTAGTGTAGTCAATGAAGCAGAGGCTTTTCTGGAATTCTCTTGCTTTTTCTAGGATTGAATGGATGTTGCCAATTCAATCTCTGGTTCCTCTGCCATTTCTCAAACCAGCTTGTACATCTAGTTCTCGGTCCATGTACTGTTGGAGTCTAGGTTGAAGGATTTTGAGTATTAACTTGCTAGCATGTGAAATGAGCAGAATTGTGTGGTAGTTTAAACATTCTTTGGCATTGCCCTTCTTTGGGATTGGGATGAAAATTGACCTTTTCCAGTCCTACAGCCATTGCTGAGTTTTCCAAATTTGCTGGTATATTGAGTACAGCACTTTAACAGCATCACCCTTTAGGATTTTAAATAGCTCAATTGGAATTCCATCACCTCCGCTAGCTTTGTTTGTAGGAATCCCATCACCTCCACTAGCTTTTTCCTAAAGCCCACTTGACTTCACACTCCAGGATGTCTGGCTCTAGGTGAGTGATCACACCATTGCAGTTATCTGGGTCATTAAGACCATTTTTGTACAGTCCTTCTGTGTATTCTTGCCACCTCTTCTTAATATCTTCTGTTTCTGTTAGTTCCTTGCCATTTCTGTGCCCATGTTTGCATGAAATGTTCCCTTGGTGTATCTAATTTTCCTGAAGAGATCTCCAGTCTTTCTCATTCTATTATTTTTCTCTATTTCTTTGCATTGTTCACTTAAGAAGGCTTTCTTCCCTTTCCTTGCTATTCTTTGGAACTCTTTATCCAGTTAGGTATATCTTTCTGTTTCTCCTTTGCCTTTCCCTTCACTTCTTTTGTCAGCTATTTGTAAGGCCTCCTCAGACAACAACTTTGCCTTCTTGCATTTCTCTTTCTTTGAGATGGTTTTGGTCACCACCTCTTTTACAATGTTACAAACCTCTGTCCATAGTTCTCCAGGCATTCTATTAGATCTAATCCCTTGAATCTATTTGTCTACTTCCACTGTATAATCATAAGGGATTTGATTTACATCATACCTGAATGGTCTAGTGGCTTTCCCTACTTTCTTCAATTTAAGTCTGAATTTTGCAATAAAGAGCTCAAAATCTGAGCCACAGACAGTTTCAGGTCTTGTTTTTGCTGATTGTATAAAGGTCAACAAAAAGACCACCACCAAGAAAAAAACACCTTAGTGATTGATTCTGATATGAAAAGTGAAAGTGAAACTTGTGCTGGAGAAGATTTTTCAGATGTTTCAGGTGTAACTGTTGAAAATAGTAAATCTCAAATTGTTAGTGAAATAACAGAATTAATTTTGCTGGCTAAAATAAAATTTGCCAGCCATAGGCGTTAGTTCCTGCAGAAATCTCTCAGTCACTAATCACTTAACATTTAAATTTGAGATTTAAATTTTTCCCACATTTTTTTCCAACTTTTCAAGTATATACCTACTGTATTATTAACTATAGTCACCATGCTGTGCATTAGATCTCCAGAACGTATTTGTCTTATATCTCGAAACTTTTACCTCTTCTAAAATATTTCCCATTTCCCCAAGCCCCCAGCCCCTGGCAACCACTATTTTACTCTCTATTTCTGTCAGTTTGGTTTTTGTAGAATTCACATGTAAGTTACATCGTATAGTATTTGTCTTTCTCCTTCAAGGCACATTCATGTTGTCACAAATGTCATAAAAAAGAATTTCTTTTTTTATGGCTAAATAATTCTACAATGTATGGGTGTGGGTATCTCCCATGTTTTCTTTATCCATTTATCCACTGATGGACACTTGGGTGGTTTCCATGTCATGGCTATAGTAAATCATGCTGTAAAGAATGTAGGAGTGCTGATACCTCTTTAAGATAATGATTTCATTTTCTTTGGATATATACCCAGAAATGAGATTGCTGAATAATATGGTAGCTCTCTTTTTAATTTTTTGAGAAGTCTCCATACTGTTTTCCATAGTGGCTGTACTAAGTTACATTCCCACCAACAGTGCAGAAGAAGGGTTGCTTTTTCTCCACATCCTCATCAACACTTGTTATTTCTCTTGGTTTTCTTGTTTGTTTTTTTGATAATAGCTATTCTAACATGTGTGAGAAGACATATAATTATGGTTTTGATTTGTATTTTCTTGATGATTGGTATTGTTGAGCACTTTTTCATGTACTTGTTGGCCATTAATATGCCTTCTTTGGAAAAATATTCATTCAGGTCCTCAGCCCATTCTTTAATCAGATTATTTGAGTTTTTTTGCTATTGAGTTGTATGAGGTCCTTATATATTGGGGTAATTAGCCACTTCTCAGATATAGGATTTGCAAATATTTTCTACCATTCTGTAGGTTGCCTTTTCATTTATCATTTCTTCTGCTGTGTGAAGCTTTTTAGTTTGATATATAGTCCCACCTGTTTATTCTTGCTTTTATTGTTTGTGTTTTTGGTGCCAAACCTCAAAAATCATTGCCAAGATCAATGTCAAGGACTTTTTCCCCTATATTTTTCTGTACGGGTTACAGATCTTGCATATCAATCATTAAACCACTTGAGTTAACTTTTTTTCATAGTATAAAATAGGGTCCAATTTCATTCTTTTACATGAAGAAATAATTTTTCCAACATTGGCTACTGAAGGGACTATCTGTGACTTACTGAGTATTTCTATTCTTGGTCTCTCTATTTCATTTATTCTGCTCCGATCTTTATTATTTTCTCCCTTTTACTGACTTTGAGCTTAGTTTATTCTTTTTCTTTGAGGTGTAAAGTTAGGTTGTTTATTTTAATTTTTTTAAATGTAGGCACTATAAACTTCCTTTTCAGAACTGCTTTTGCTGCATCACGTATGTTTGTGTATGTTGTGTTTCCATCTTTCCATTCATATATTACAAAAAAATTTTCTTTTTGAGTTATTCCTTAGTAGTTTTTCAGAAGCATATTGTTTACTTTCTACATATTTGTGAATTTTCCAATTTTCCTCCTGCTATTTATATTTAGTTTTATACCACTGCAATTTTAATTTTCTTAAATTGGCTAAGATTTGTTTTATGGCCTAATGTATGATATATACCTGTGAATTTTCTGTGTTCAACTGAGAAGAATGTGTATTCCACAGTTATAGGATGGAATGTTATATACATATTAGGTCTATTTGCTCTAAATATAGTTCAAGTCCAATGTTTCTTTACTGATTTTCTGCTAAAAGATCACCGTTGTAAGCAGAATCTCCTACTATTACTGTATTTTCTCTTCCTTCCTTTGGATTAGTTAATATTTGCTTTCTATGTTTAGGTGCTCTGATGCTATATGTGTGTATGTAATGGTTACATTATCTTGATATATCAACCCCTTTATCATAATATAATGACCTTCTTTGTCTCTTATAGTTTTCTACTTAAGGTCTATTTTGTCTGATGTAAGTATGGCCACCCCTTATCTCTTTTGGTTTCCATTTGCATAGACTATCTTTTGCATTCATTCACTTTAAGTCTATGTGTGTCATTAAAGCTGAAGTGAGTCTCATATAGTTGGGTCTTGTGTTATCCATTCAGTCACTGTATGCCATTTGATTGGACAATTCAGGTCATTTAATTTTAAAGAAATAATTGACTGATAAGGAACTTATTAATGCCATCTTTCAAACATCTTTTAAAATATCATTACTTACATTCCAGTTGTTTTGGAGTTTCTTGTTATTTCTTTCTCTCTTACTTTATTCATTTTTGAATTGATGATTTTCCTTAGTGGTATGTTTTGGTTCTCTTTCTTTATACTTTGTGTATCTACTGCAAGTTTTTGTTTTGCAGTTACCATGATGCTTAGATAACACATTTTATAGATATAATAGTCTGTTTAAGCTGATAATTTTGATCACATATAAATCTCTCTCTCATATTTTAATCCCTCTCTCATATTTTATTTTCAATATTACAACTTACCTTTTTATATAGTAAGTTCCCTATATACAAACCTTCAAGTTGCAGACTTTCAAAGATGCAAACATATGTGCCAGTTCCTGTATGCTAGCTATTGTAATGTACTACTGTACTTTTCAAGGTACTGTAAGATTGAAAATATCTTCTTTTTTTGTGTGTTTGGTTTTGTTGTATTTATTATTTGTGTGAAAATTATATTATTATATTTTCTTATGTTTTCATATTACTAATTAGCATGCTTTCACTTTAGGTTGAAGAACTCCTTTCATTGTTTCTTGTAAGGCAGTTCCAGTGGTGATAAACTCCCTTGATGTATGTTTGCTGGGGAAAGTGTTTCCTTCTACTTTATTTCTGAAAGACTGTTTTGTTCTGCCTGCATTACAGAAGAGTCAAGAGACACAGGTTCAATCCATGAGTCAGGAAGACTCTCTGGAAAAGGAAATGACAACACACTCCAGTATTCTTGCTGGGAGAATCCCATGGACAGAGAAGCCAGGCAGGCTACAGCCCATGGGGTCACAAAGAGTCAAACACAACTGAGCATGCATGCACACACACATTTTGCTGGGAAGAGTATTCTTGGTTGGCAGTTTATCACTTTGAATATACCATTCTCTCTCCTAGCCTCCAAACCTTCTGTTGAGAAATCCACAGATAGCATTATGGTGGTTCCTTTGTATGTAAAGAGGATGTTTTCTTCCTGCTGCTTTTTAAATGTTTTGTTTTTTAGACAATCTTATTGTACTGTGTTTTGGAGACCATTTTGGGTGAAATTTCAGGGAGACAGTGAGCTGCATGAAAATGGATGTCCAAATCTCTGTCTAGGTTTGGAAAGTTCACAGCCATTATTTCTTTAAACAAGCTTTCTGCTCTCTTCTTCTCTGGGATTCCAACAATATGTAGATAGTTTCTCTCAATGGTATCCCATAATTCACACTGGCTTTCTTTACTCATTTTCTTTCTTTTTTTCATTTTGCTCCTCTAACTGGATGATTTTAAATGACCTATATTCTGGTTCCCTAATTCTGTTTGGTTGAGTCTAATGTTGAATTTCTCTACTGAATTCTCCAGTCATGCATTCTTCAATTCTAGTACTCCTGTTTGGTTTTTATAAGAAATTCTATTTCTTTGTTGAACTTCTCACTTTACTCAAACAGTGCTTTCTTAATTTTATTTGATTGTCTATCTGTGTTTCCTTGTAGTTTACTGAAGTTTTTCAAGAGGAATATTCTGAATTCTTTGTCAGATAGTTCATGGATTGCCATTTCTTTAGGGCCTATCATTGAAGTGTTTTTTATTAGTTACTTCACTACTATATTGTTTTTTTGAGTAGTCATGATCTTTGCAGTTGTAGGGCTTGCCAGGAGCCTGGGACTCTGATAACCAGCCCATTTCTGAGGACAGTCAGTAGCCCACAGTAGCTGTTTTGGAGCCCAGGTCCAATAGACCTGTTCTGGTGCTGCAGTAGGCCATGAGAGCTGCCTAGAGGCATGGGCTGGGGCCAAGTGCTGATTTGGGTCAGTGCTGATGTTCATGGTGATGTCAGATACATATTTTACTCTCCTTCCCCCACAGAAATGTGTCTCTCAACACTGGGCTGCCTAGGTTTGGTGAAGGGATGATGGGGTAATGGGACAATGTTGTTCTTATTCTCTTCAGTGAACCTTTTATTTCTGTGCTCCATCCAGGTTCTATCAACCCTTGCCTGAAATCTCGAGCTCTTGTGAAGGTATTTTCTGCATGGATAGTTATTCAAATTTATACTTCTGGGAGAGACAAGTAATAGAAATTCCTATACCATCATCTTGCTGATGTCACTCTCAGAGATTAAATAATTTAAGAAGACTAGAACTCAGTTATAGAGCTAACCAAAACCCAATAAGGAGGTCAGAATCTCTAGCTTTCTGGCTGGGATTTCAGGTTAGACCTCATATTCCATGAAAGAAGCAAAGAGAAAGCAGATAGAATATCCAAGTATCAGAGTATGAGCACACAAGTTACATGTGATGGAGGTCACATAGGGTACTGAAGCACAACAGAGTAACCTCAAACTATACTCCAGGCCCTTATGCAATAATAGAAAGCCTGGAATAGTTCATGTCCTATTTGTAAGAGGAGAGCGAGAGAGGGAGAGACTCTAAATTTCACTGGATTGTGATGAGCCTGCAAATGACATACATAATTATAGACCATGGGTGGAAGTAGGGCAGGCAGGTCCTGACAATAGTAGTATTTCTTCTGAGCTAAGTGCTACCTGGAAAACTCTTTCCCCACAACTCCAAATTCTTTTCTCTCGAGGTGGTTTCATGTCTTTTATTTTTAAAACTTTTCTTAACCACCTCACCTCCAACTCTTCTATTAGCAGCTGAGGTCTTTTCTTGTTAACCATTTCATTTCCCTAACATGTGGCTACATAATTTGCTTGTGTTATGGATGGGAAAGGTGGGAAAAAAAAAGACCTGAGCAAACTCTAAGCATAATAATACAGAGTCCAGAAAGAAACAAAGTGTAACATCAGAATAAAATAGAAAGGAAAATAGCAAGTAAGAGCAAGAGGATTAGGTAGTGGATACTCTGACTGTGGAATGGTGGCAGATACCTGAGATATAAGTACATATCATAAATTCTAACAAATTAGCAACTGGTGGCTTATTTTGGAAGAATTTTTGAAGAGGGAAAAATGTGAAAATTGGCTAGACTTACACAAGTAAGTCGAATAAGAATCAAGAATTTTCACATATTATTTAGAAATTCATGGTTATGTGGTTATAGAAATCTTAAAATGCTACATGTGGGTTATATGAAATTTTAGACAGATCTGTCCTGTAGATAGGGAATTTAAGTTCAAACTGAACTTTTATGAGGAGAAATTAGCTAGAATTATTTACCCTAGAGCCAAAAGAGGAACTTTAGTCAGTGATATCTTTGCGTGAAATGTTCCCTTGGTATCTCTAATTTTCTTGAAGAGGTCTCTAGTCTTTCCCAATCTGTTGTTTTCCTCTATTTGTTTGCACTGATCGCTGAGGAAGGCTTTCTTATCTCTCCTTGCTATTCTTTGGAACTCTGCATTCAGATGAGAATATCTTTCCTTTTCTCCTTTGCTTTTCGCTTCTCTTCTCTTCCCAGCTATCTGTAAGGCCTCCTCAGACAGCCATTTTGCTTTTTTGCATTTCTTATCCATGGGGATTTTCTTGATCCCTGTCTCCTGTACAATGTCATGAACCTCTGTCCATAGTTTATCAGGCATTCTGTCTATCAGGTCTAGTCCCTTAAATCTATTTGTCACTTCGACTGTATACTCATAAGGGATTTGATCTAGGTCATACCTGAATGGTCTAGTGGTTTTCCCTACTTTCTTCAAAGTCCGTCTAGTAAAGACTATGGTTTTTCCAGTGGTCATGTATGGATGTGAGAGTTGGACGGTGAAGAAAGCTGAGCGCCGCAGAATTGATGCTTTTGAACTGTGGTGTTGGAGAATACTCTTGAGAGTTTCTTGGACTGCAAGGAGATCCAATCAATCCATCCTAAAAGAGATCAATCCTGGGTGTTCATTGGAAGGTCTGATGTTGAAGCTGAAACTCCAATACTTTGGCCACCTCATGCGAAGGGTTGACTCATTGGAAAAGACCCTAATGCTGGGTAGGATTGGGGGCGGGAGGAGAAGGGGACGACAGAGGATGAGATGGTTGGATGGCATCACCGACTCGATGAACATGGGTTTGGGTAGACTCCGGGAGTTGGTGATGGACAGAGAGGCCTGGCGTGCTGCAATTCATGAGGTCGCAGAGTCGGACACGACTGAGCGACTGAACTGAACTGAACTGAACAGTCAGTGATATATTTGTGAAAAATATGAATCTAAAGAATTTTTTTTAATAAATTTAATTATTTTACTTGGGGGCTAATTACTTTACAATATTGTAGTGGTTTTTGCCATACATTGACATGAATTAGCCATGGGTGTACATGTGTTCCCCATCCTGAACCCCCTTCCCACCTCCCTCCCCATCCCATCGCTCTGGGTCATCCCATTGCCCCAGCCCTGAGCATTTGTCTCATGCATCAAACCTGGAATGGTGTTCCGTTTCACATATGATAATATACATGTTTCAATGCTATTGTCCCAGAATGTCCCACCCTCACCTTCTCCCTCAGAGTCCATAAGACTGTTCTATGCATCTGTGTCTCTTATTCTGTCTCGCATATAGGGTTATCGTTACCATCTTTCAAATTCCATATATATGCATTAGTATACTGTATTTGCGTTTTTCTTTCTGGCTTACTTCACTCTGTATAATGGGCTCCAGTTTCATCCATCGCAATAGAACCGATTCAAATGTATTTTTTTAATGGCTGAGTAATATTCCGTTGTGTATATGTACCACAGCTTCCTTATCCATTCGTCTGCTGATGGACATCTAGGTTGCTTCCATGTCCTGGCTATTGTAAACAGTGCTGCGATGAACATTGGGGTACACGTGTCTCTTTCAATTCTGGTGTCCTCGGTGTGTATGCCCAGCAGTGGGATTGCTGGGTCACATGGCAGTTCTATTCCCAGTTTTTTAAGGAATCTCCACACTGTTCTCCATAGTGGCTGTACTAGTTTGCATTCCCACCAACAGTGTAAGAGGGTTCCCTTTTCTCCACACCCTCTCCAGCATTTATTGCTTGTAGACTTTTGGATAGCAGCCATTCTGACTGGTGTGAAGTGGTACCTCATTGTGGTTTTGATTTGCATTTCTCTACATTTTCATATGCTAAAGGCACAAAGCTTAGCTTTAGCAAAAACGTTATAAGTTTGTGTTTTATAACCTCCCATTTCCTGTACGTCTGCACCCTGTCTTCCTTTACCTTTCTTTCTATCCTCAAGACCAGGTCCTTCATACTTCAGTCAAAAGCTGAATTCTATGAAGGCCTGCATTCTTTCAAAGTATCATATACACCTACATGAAGAACTATGAACAGAGTATCTATTTGCATAGTTCCTGAAGAACTATGATGGAGGTTTGTAACACTGTACAGGAGGTGGTGATCAAAATCATTCCCCAAGAAAAAGAAATGCAAAAAGGCAAAATGGTTGCCTGAGGAGGCCTTACAAACAGCTGAGAAAAGAAGAGAAGTGAAAGGCAGAGGGAAAAAGGAAAGATATATCCATCTAAATGCAGAGTTCCAATGAATAGCAAGGAGAGATAAGAAAGCCTTCCTCAGTGGTCAATGCAAAGAAACAGAGAAAAACAACAGAATGGGAAAGACTAGAGATTGCTTCAAGAAAACTAGAGATACCAAGGGAACATTTCATGCAAACATGGGTACAATAAAAGACAGAAATGGTTTGGACCTAACAGAAGCAAAAGATATTTTGAGGTGGCAAGAATACACAGAAGAACTATACAAAAAAGATCTTCATGAGCCAGATAACCATGATGGTGTAATCACTAACCTAAAGCCAGACATCCTGGAGTCCAAAGTCAAGTGGGCCTTAGGAAGTATCACTACGAACATAGTGGAGGTGATGGAATTCCAGCTGAGCTATTTCAAGACCTAAAAGATGATTCTGTGAAAGTGCTGCACTCAATATGCCAGCAATTTTGGAAAACTTGGCAGTGGCCACAGGACTGGAAAAGGTCAGTTTTCATTTCAATCCCAAAGAAAGGCAATGCCAGAGAATGTTCAAACTATCACAAAATTGCATTCATCTCACAGGCTAGTAAAGCAATGCTCAAAATTCTCCAAGCTAGGCTTCAACAGTACATGAACCATGAACTTCCAGATGTTCAAGCTGAATTTAGAAAAGGCAGAGGAACCAGAGATCAAATTGCCAACATCCAATGGATCACAGAAAGCAAGAGAATCCAGAAAAACATCTACTTCTGCTTCATTGATTACACTAAAGCCTTTGACTGTGTGGAGCACAACAAACTGTGGAAAATTCTGAAAGAGATGGGAATACCAGACCACCTTCCTACTTCCTGAGAAATCTGTATGCAGGTCAAGAAGCAGCAGTTAGAACCAGACATGGAACAATGGACTGGTTCCAAATTGGGAAAAGAGTACGTCAAGGATCTATATTATCACACTGTATATATAACTTATATGCAGAGTACATCAAGCAAAATGCCGGACTAGATGAAGCACAAGCTGGAGTCAAGATTGCAGGGAGAAATACTAATAACCTCAGATATGCAGATGATATCACCCTTATGGCAGAAAGCAAAGAGGAACTAAAGAGCCTCTTGATGAAAGTGAAAGAGGAGAGTGAGAAAACTGGCTTAAAACTCAACATTCAAAAAACTAAGATCATGGCATCCTGCCCCATCACTTCATGGCAAATAGATAGAGAACAATGGAAACAGTGACAGACTATTTTCTTGAGCGCCAAATCACTGCAGATGGTGACTGCAGCCATGAAATTAAAAGAAGCTTGCTCCTTGGAAGAAAAGCTAGATAGCATATTAAAAAGCAGAAACATTACTTTACCAACAAAGGTCTGTAAAGCCAAAGCTATGGCTTTTCCAGTAGTCACATATGGATGTGGGAGTTGGATCATAAAGTAAACTGAGCATCGAAGAATTGATGCTTTTGGACTGTGATGTTGGAGAAGACTCTTGAGAGTCCCTTGGACTGCAAGGAGATCAAACCAGTCCATCCTAAAGGAAATCAGTCCTGAATATTCATTGGAAGGACTGATGTTGAAGCTGAAACTCCAATACTTTGGCCAGCTGATGTGAAGAACTGACTCACTGGAAAAGACCCTGATGCTGGGAAAGATTGAAGGCAGGAGGAGAAGGGGACAACAGAGCACGAGATGGTTGGATGGTTGGATGGCATCATCAACTCGGTGGACATGAATTTGAGCAAGCTCTGGGAGTTGGTGATGGACAGGGAGGTCAGGCATGCTGCAGTCCATGGGGTCGCAAAGAGTCAGAAACGACTGAGCGACTGAACTGAACTGATAAACCTAGCTTCTTATCTCTGCTATTCATATGAAAAAGAATGTTCAGAGTGATTAAATGACTAGTTTAAGATAATACAGATTTAAAGTTGTAGAGTTCATTCCTTGGTATTCTGTCTTCTTTCCATCAAATATACATCCATAATTCATTTATTCATGTCTTTAATAAATATTAGAGAAAGAATACTATGCACAAAACTTCTGATTTTTGTATAGACCCCCATAACTTTTTCACTTACACTTTTCATTTAATCCCCACAATAAAGCTCTGAGATGGATTAGTTATTAACCCCATTTTAACAGCTGATGAAGTTAAAGTTCAAAGAGATCAAGTCAATATGTCTTAGGTCACCAGGTTTACTAAGTGTCAGGGCTGTAACTTGAATTTGGGTCCTCCAATGCAAAATTCAGTGAATTTCTCATTAAACAATGCTAAGGACACAAAGCAACACATTGTTCCCACCATCACAAATGTTACCTAGTTGAAAACCAAGGATAGATTAAAGAACATATACACACAAAAATATAGACACTATAAACAATATTTTAAGTGTTAATTAAATTATGTAGGCAATAAGTGCCAAGACTTCAGAGAGGAGAAGGATCACTGATAACTAAGGAATCACTGAAAGCTTGATGGAAAGTGCAGACATTAACATGGACTTAAAAGAAAAACAGAATTTGGGTAAAAAAGGAGGAAGGGCTTTCTTGGCATGATAGATGATATGAATAGTAACAAGGAAGTAGAAATACACATGACATGTTTAAGGGAAAATAAGTATAGTATTAATAGTTGCCATTTATTGAAAGGTAACATGTCTTAGTGACTAACAGCATGGCTTTTAAAGACAGACTCCCTGAGTTTGAAACATGATTTTACTACTTAACAGCTGCTAAGAATTAATTA
Source organism: Giraffa tippelskirchi (assembly GCF_054371585.1). Classification (NCBI taxonomy): domain Eukaryota; kingdom Metazoa; phylum Chordata; class Mammalia; order Artiodactyla; family Giraffidae; genus Giraffa; species Giraffa tippelskirchi. The sequence goes on along the minus strand of NC_137279.1, from coordinate 145,904,725 downwards.
ATTTCCCTATACTCACTTTTCTCATCTGTAAAATTAGGATAATATTACCTATTTCAGAGGATTGTTATAAGGATTAAATGAGTTTCCAACAGTGTCAAAACACTATGTAAATTGAGTTAACTAAATAAAGAACTGAAATATTATAAACATACTGTAACCCAGGCACTGTATTAAGCATATTTCATTTAAACTTCATCATCTTATAAAGTATATATAGTTATCTCCATGTTATGGTAAGAAAACTAGAACAAAGAAAGTTAAATTTCTTAAGATCTCACAGCTGGTAACTTAAAAGCTAGGATTTGAACACAAATGCAAAGCCTATGCTCTTACCCACTAAACTGATTCCTTCTTGTTCATTGTTCAGTCACTGAGTCATGTCCAACTCTTCGCCATCTCATGAACTGCAGCACGCCAGGCTTTGCTGTCTTTCACTATCTCCTGGAGTTTGTTTAAACTTTTGTCCATTGAGTTGGTGATGCCATCCAACCATCTCATCCTCTGTCGCCCCCTTCTCCTTCTTCCCTCAATCTTTCCTAGCATCAAAGTCTTTTCCAGTGAGTCAGCTCTGTGTATCAGGTGCCCAAAGTATTGGAGCTTCAGCTTCAGCATCATTCCTTCCAATGATTATTCATGGTTGATTTCCTTTAGGATTGACTGGTTTGAGCTCACTGCAGTGCAAGAGACTCTCAAGAGTCTTCCTTCTCCAGTACCACAATTTGAAAGAATTGATTCTTCGGTGCTCAGCCTTCTTTATGGTCCAACTCTCATGTCCATACATGACTACTGGAAAAACCATAACTTTGGCTGTACAGACCTCTGTTGGCAAAGTGATGTCTCTGCTTTTGAATACACTGTCTAGGTTTGTCATAGCTTTTCTTCTAAGGAGCAACTATCTTTTAATTTCATGGCTGTAGTCACTGTCTGTAATTATTTTGGAGCCCAAGAAAAGAAAATCTGTCATTGTTTCTACTTTCTCCTTCTATTTGCCATGAAGTGATGGGACCAGATGCCATGATCTTAGTTTTTGAATGTTGAGTTTTAAGCCAGCTTTTTCACTCTCCTCTTTCACCTTCATGAAGAGGTTCTTTAGTTCCTCTATGCTTTCTACCATTAGAGTGATATCATCTGCATATCTGAGGTTGTTGATATTTCTCCTGGCAATCTTGATTCCAGCTTGTGATTCATCCAGCCCAGCATTTTGCATAATGTACTCAGCATATAAGTTAAATAAGCAGGGTGACAATATACAGCCTTCACATACTCCTTTACCAGTTTTGAAACTGAATTTTGAAATTAGGCTGATTCCTAGACCCACCCAAACCAAATAATAGTGTTACATTCCACTGCCTAAATGTATGTGCAGACATTCACGTATATCCATAATCTCTTTGTGATTTACAACTGAAAGATATTTAATGGCTAGAAAACTGAACCACATGTGTGATGTCTCTTGATTTAATAGCCCACCTCTTCCCCCCACCCAGATGCTATCCACAACTAAAAAGCATTGCTGGAGAAAAATCACATAACCAGGGATGATGCTACTACAAATTGATTATCTTCTACCTCAGCTGGGCTTGAAATGTGCTAGGCAGCTCCAGTCAGATTACTCTTCTATTTCTCTCAGTGGTTATTTTAAACTTTCACCACTCTTAAGTCTTCTACACTTCTCCCCCATCCTACCATCACTGACACCTCCTAATTCTAATTCACACACACATGCTCAACAGATGACTTTTTCTGTATTCTGTTGTGAAAGTAAATTTAAATGCAATCATGTAGGAATTCCTTAGCTCCTCACCATCATGAATTTATTTGTAAACCCACTTATTTCTGTGTTTTTACCTTCTGGATCAGTAAAAAAGATGTCCTTATCTGTGTCTAAAGCTAATCTTTTTATCTCTGGACTTCCTCCCACATCTAAGATATTACTCCACCAAACAATTCCTCCCATTTCTAAATTTTCAATCTTCCCTTCTCTATTGGCTCTTTCTCTTTAGCTCATTCCCTATTCTTTAAAATTCTCTTTTAACCCACATCTTCCCCTAAGTACACCTCCTCCACTCTTCTTCCTTTCAAAGTTAAGCTACTTGAAAGAAGACCTTTATATTCTTGAATCTCTTTCTCTCTTCACCCATTATTTTGAGTTTTCCTTGGACCACATGTTCAGAGTGAGATTAATCATAACCCTTGATTCATGGCACATTCATCATTACTTCATGCATGGCCCACTTATAATAAATTAGTTAGGTAGTCAGACAACTTGCTCTGTCCTTTTCTCTATCCCGTCTCAGACTTTTCCTTGTAGGTTTTTCCTGAAAATCATTCTCTTAATGAATCTCATAACCTGAATTTTCATGTCAACTCAGCTTCTAGGAAACCTGACCAAAGATACTAATAATGATAAAACAGAAAGATTAGAGAAGAAAAAAAAAGCCTGAAACATCAGTGAAATCTTGGATTCATCACATTAATCCTGAACTATTTAACTTTAGATCTCATATTAAGTAAGAAAAATAACTGACAGTTTGTTTAAGCTCCTGTAGCTGGGTTTCTCAGACTTGTACCTGAGCATAGTCCCTAAATGATCCACTCCCAAGCCTAGCTTCTCCAGTCCAGATTAGACTTCTAAATTTTAGATGCACACACTAAGTACTTTAGTAATATCTCCATTTATTACCTCAAACTTGCCCAAAACTGGACTCAAATTTCTCCCCAAATATACATTTCTTTCTGTATTTTGAACAACAGTGAATGTCACCCTAAACTGTTCACTTGACTCATACAAAATCCCAAATTACAAACAGAAGCCCGCATTCCCTACCATTCCCTTTCATATCTCTCCTCTATTTTGTTCCCCTATACCACTGCTCCAGGTTGTTTCAATCATGAGTCCAGTCCTGTGGATTCTGTTTCATAAATATACCTCAAAAATACTCTTCCCTCACCATTTCCACTGCCAATGCCACTGCCATACCCTCAGCATTTTGCTCTTTGACAACAGCCTTTCACCTGGTCTGCTTTCCTCCTATCTTGATCTTCTCCAATTTATTAATTACCCAAACTTCCACCAAAGGACTTTGTTTTGGCAGCAAGCAAAAAAATGTTCTCTCTTTCCACAAATAGTATGTGTGGTAAAATAGGATAAATTTGAAGTAGTTGTTTCCTAAAAGAAAAGGAGAGAAACAATGTGGGAGAAATGAGCTAAATTTTGCATTTGGTTGGACAAGATAAAGATTAAGGATATGTGTAAGAATAAGAGGATGCATACATTGAGCTAATTCAGCAGAAGCAGACACTTTGAGCCAGAAGGCCTAGGAAATTCAACAGCCCCTTCTCTTCCTTGGTTTTCCATCAAATCCCTAGAAAGATCGGGAAAGACACAGAACTTCCTCCTCTTGTGGCTTGAACTTCCAGCAAACTTCATTTGACTCTCAAATGTCCTCGTACCTTGCTGACTACTGAGTTACAATCCAAATCTGATAACATTATTTCTCTTCTTAGAATTTTTCAATGAGAAACTCAAGAAAAATGCAAGCATCTTAGTTTAGTCCAATGATTCAGCTATACCAGACCACCCAGAGTTTACTACACCAACCTACCTAGGCCATGCTATTTCATGGTTCCATGCCTTTCTGCCTGCTGTTTGCCATGTCTGGCACACCATTTTGTTCTATCCTTTCTTCTTTGCTGATAAATTCTATTTGCCTAAACAATGCAATTCAAGCTTTTTCTGACCTACCAAGCGTAAATGCTCTTCAACTGGATTTGAGTATCCCTGTAGGTGAACTTCTGTTGAAGCATTTCTAAAATTATATAGTAACAGTGATGAACTCCTTAAGAGAAGAAAGTATAACTTGCTGTTCCCAGAATAGCTCTCAGCCTCATACACAGTAAGTAGTAAATATCCTCTTTCCAAAGTTTGCTTAATGCGTGTGTATGTGTTTTGTCTTCTTGCTACCATTTATGAAGGATTTACTATTTGCCAGGCTCAATAATAAGGACTTTATGCATTTTTTTTAATCTTCACAAAACCCTATGAATTAAAAACTATTATTAGTAATATCCATTCTATAAATGGATAAAGGGTGAACAGAGAGGTTTAATGATGTATACAAGTTCACACAGCTAGGGACTAAACAGATGTCAGCAATCTACATACATATTAGTAACAATAAACATTTGTAAAAGTCAAAGTAGAAATGGCTGCATGAGAAAACACATATGTACACTAAAAACTATACTCATTTATTCATTTGACAAATATTTAATGAAGAGAGTGGGGTAGGAAATGGGAATCATGTAGCCATACTTCAGTTTCTCTAAGCAAGTATCTTATCCCTTTAAGACAAATTCACAAAGTAAGTAAAAATAATTAAATCCATTTTCCCCACTAATCCTTGTGGTTTTTCTTTTCTTTTTCTTTCTTTTGCAAGGTGTTAGTCTCTGGACGTGCAGTTGAAAAAGCATGTTAATATCTCTACTAAAGTCCATCATAGTTTTATTGAAAATGAGCTATTCCAGTTATTTTTTTTATTAAAATAAATGGTGAAGAAAAAGAAAAAAAAACAAAAGGATTTCATCACACACGAAATATTTGGAAAAATAGTAGCCATAATAGTTAACAATTAGAGCTGAAATGAATTAATACTTGGAAAAAAAAATCTGAGAATAATTGCACCAAAACAAAAGCCAGGTAAATTCCAAGCTTCAGGATGCTAAATCTACCCACAAAACAGCTCAACAACAACCGAAATGGATGTTCAGTCCAAATATACATCCAGAGGTAGGTACGCTGAAACAAAATTTAGTCTAAAGCTGAGTGTTCATTTGCCAAGCAGACAGGCCATTAAAAACCTGTGGTTTGGGGTATTTTCAACTGAACCTGAATTTTCAGATGCATAAGTTAGTTTGCCTCCTTGGGAAGACATGATTTCCTGTTTTGAAGAGAAATGCAGGCTTCTAAAAGCTTATTGTAAAGGTTCAAAAGGCTACTTGGGCATCAAATAACTATTAAAAACAATATTTTGACTATTTAAGTGTAAACGAATCAGAAACATATGGATTAAATTTCCCTTAAATTGCACATGCTCTGAACTGCAGAGAATACGCATGGGTGAAAGCTGTTTTGGATTTCAGTGAGCTCCAAACACTCAAAAACTCATCTGAGATGTTCAGTGAACTCAAGAGTACAGCTGGATTCACCCATCCCTAATTCATCCCTATCCCATGCTTCTGGTCTTAATATAAGGAAGGGTGTAAGCACACAAATAGCTTACAGGTAAAATGTCTAGACCTAAATTTAGAGGTGATTGAAAAAAAGGGAGAGAGGAACAAATTTTTAAAATCTGTGTTTAAACAGAAAGTCTTTCAGGTTTAAAGAAAATCTGAAATATTCTTTAGACTATATAATTTCGTCTTAAATCTCTTTCTAATTAAAGATTGGAGAAGGCAATGGCACCCCACTCCAGTACTCTTGCCTGGAGAATCCCATGGACGGAGGAGCCTGGTAGGCTGCAGTCCATGGGGTCGCTGAGAGTCGGACACGACTGAGCGACTTCACTTTCACTTTTCACTTTCATGCATTGGAGAAGCAAATGGCAACCCACTCCAGTGTTCTTGCCTGGAGAATCCCAGGGATGGGGGAGCCTGGTGGGCTGCCGTCTATGGGGTCACACAGAGTCGGACATGACTGAGGTGACTTAGCAATTAAAGATTAATTCATACAACTCTAGGATGGAGACTAAAGTAAACTAACATTTTTTTCTGAGCTTCCACAATGTGCCAGGCACTGTGCTTGATACTTTTACATGCATTATTTCTTTATTCAGTCCCACCAAAAACCAGCTTATGATCCTCCTATGCACAGAAGACACAAGGTGTTCATATTTCACTCAATTTTTTTCTCACCTTGAGCTATCAGCCTGTTTACAATAAATAGCCTGAGACAAATAGGTCAACTGAAAAAAAAAGTTACATTTTCCTCATCCAGTTAAGCTGATAATACTAAGAACTGAAGTCCTTAGCTACTAATAGAACTACAAGGAACGGGAGGACAGAATAAAAAGTGATTTAGAGCATATGTTTGGGGATAGCAAACAAGTTAGGTCTTTTTCTCTCAGTCTTTTGTATGTCCTCTATGTAACCGGGGAAATAATACTCTACAAGGTCATTGTGAGTACAGAGTGAAAAGTTGTGTGTAATGTGCCTGGAGTAAATGCTCAATAAGTGATAACTATTACATAAGAAATAAGTATATTCATATGCTCAATATTATTTTCTCTAACAAACCAGTCAGAGCCAGACTGTGTCACCATCTATAACCCTTCCCAAAATGAGTCCCTCTGATCTGTCTCCAGATTATGTGATAAATGCTTCACCAAGCACACAGTAGAGATAATAAATGGTCCTCACACATCTGGCAGAGGTTACCTAGAACCACTTCCACCACAAGTTGCAACTCTCCACCTCATGGTGTGTGCCTTGTGCGATGTCATGCAGATTACTTGAAGATTGGAGCTACTCTAGCACATGTCAAGTTAGAAGTTGCCTGTGTCTAACAGCAGGGAATGCCATGACTCAGTTCTTATTAACTGAGGTTTAGCAACACTTTACAGGAGCCTCCCTTTTCCTATCAAAATCCAGTTGGCTCTTCTACTACCAGCGTAGGGTGTTTTCAGCCTTCCAAAAAGTCATAGCTCTTTCTCAAGTACCTCTCAGCTCTAGCACGTCACTTATCCACGCTGCCATGGTTGGAGGCAGCACAGAGCAGACATTCAGAACAACTATTCAGGATAGCTCCAACACTCAGATCCATCATCTCTGAGATAGGAGAACTGACATCGACAGCCCCTTCCCACCAACCACTCATGCTGTCTTATCTGGGGGGCATACCTCTGCCTCTCTTTGACCTCCAATTTTTGTATAAGGAGGGAGATGGAAAAGGGTGGTGGGAGAGTTCCCAGAAACATATCACAATTCCATACAGAAAAATGATCAAAGTTTTCTCTTTAAGTTTTCTTTTCTCAAGTTTTCTCTTTCTGCTCCTCCCACCTCTAATACCTCCCCACATGCCTGTTTTCTTGGGAAAAGGCCTGATGCTCCAGCATTTCAGCCCATGAGGTTTTCATAAAATTCCTGTGCAGGTTTAAACTTCTGAGTTATAGCAAACCTTGTCAAATTTGCTGGTTAGTCAACAACCTGTCAGCCATGCAAACCTGACTAGAAGAGGTATTCTGGCCAGCAGGGATCTGTGAGTCACTCATCTCCATGAGGTTTTAATGAGCTGCATTAACTCAAGCACTCTGACAAATCCATACATGAGGTAATTGGTTATAAATGCCTAGTGAGAGGCTACACACAGAGCGAAGGTGTTGAATGTTGTGTACTCACCACAGGTAAGAATTTTAAGAGGCAACCTAATTATTGAGAACCTTCTAATTCTCATTAGGTCTCTCTTTGGTTGGTTGCTCTTTAAGTTTGTAGGACCAGAACTAGCTTCAGATCATAGCTAAGAAGGTGAAAGTGACTGATATTTAACAGGGGGCCTTCCCTTCAGCCTATGTGCTCTCTGGAAGAAATAATGGGAAGGTATGCCCTTCCTGCAGCTCCACTGATAGTCAACTTTAGTTCGTCCATCAAAGGCAGATGTGCTGGCAAAGTAGAATTCTGGGTGCTGTTTAAGTTTCCATAATGCATTATCCACAGTGTTACCACAGGTCAGTTTGGCACAAGGCTGTAGGGTCACCTGCAGTATTGCATCACCATGGAAAAAGAAAAACAATCATTATTGGAGCTGCTGGCCTGGTAACAGAAGGTCTATAGTTAGTATCAGGGGCATATGTATAAGACTCAGCACTGCAGAGGGGGATCTAGGCAGGAATTGACACTGATGCCTGGTATATTATAACTGTGATCCAATGAATTTTGTCCACATCTGAGAGGTCTCCAGCCAATGGAACTGGCGACTGTGGAGTTATCTCTAAGGACACAGTTCTAGCTTTCAAGGAGATAAATGAGATTATCAGGACCTTACAATAGCCCAGGTTCAGGTGAGTGCTAGATGCCTAGGAGACCTGACTGGAGTACTAAGAAAAGTAACCAAGCAGGCTACCATGTAGAAACTGAAGCCCCCCAAACTCCTGTCTTTCCCCTATTTCACCCTCTTGTCACCAATCCCCAAATTCCACTCAAATGCCCGTTAGAAACCGAGGCACTATATATAATGCCTCCCTCTCTCACCCCCTTATATTCAAATCAAACACCAATGCTTTTGTTCCATATCCTTAATGTCTTTTGAATTTGACACTTCTTTCCATCCTCACTGTCATTACCTTAGTTCAGGACATCATTACCCTAACTAATGCACTGAGATTTGTCAAAATCTGTGAATCACGATCAATTTCGTGTCCTGTCTCTAAATGCCAGGCAGCTATCCTATATGATTCTGCAGGTTTCTCACTACACAAAGATGCCCCCCCAAAACTGACTGGGAACTGAAATCCAGCCTGAACTCTGCTCAACAAGCTTTGTGCCCTAGCATGGGGCTTGCCTCACTCAGTAGTTCGGACACATTTTTCTAATCCACACAAAAGTTTCTTACCAATAGCAGATATCCTGCTTGAAAGGATTAAGACTTAGACACTATCATTGGTCTCAAGTAACTCAAGAAAATCAAATCTCTGAATTATATATTTTAGAGATCCCAAAGCCCTAATCAATCTGAGAATATACCATTTTGCCCTCTAATCATCATGACTTTGAGCCTGAATGAATCCATAAACCACTGAATGAATCTACTCAACCTCTGCCCATCAGAACCTTTGCTTATAGTGGAAATTGCCAGAATTTTAAACCATACAGACTGAAAAACAAAGGCTATAAAAGTCAGTTTGAGGCCTTCTTCTTCTGTCTTCAAGCCAGTGAAGGTAGACCAAGCCCTTCTCACATTATCATTCTAACTTTTGTTCCATCCTTATGTCTCCTTCTTTAACTCTTTGCTGCCTCCTCTTACACTTCTAAAGATTCTGATGATTACACTAGACTCAAGCAAAAAAACACAGCATAATCTCCCTATACAAGGTCAGCTAATTAGCAACCTTAATTCCCCTTTGCATTATAACATAACATTTCCCAGGTTTGGGGAAATAGTACACAGACACTTTGAGGGAGCCATTATACTATCTTCCATAGCCATTCTAGTTTCTGGACTTGTAGTCACCTGGTACAATAAATTTCCCTCTAATTAAAGCCTACCTAATTTGAATTTGGGTCTGATTTACTCATCATATCCTCCCTCTCACCACTCAGCACAGTGCCACTAACAGTTTTTGATTGATAAATATTATTGAAAAACATATTTATTGATAATCTTAGTACCCAGATTGGAGAAGGAAATGGCAACCTACTCCAGTATTCTTGCCTAGAGAATTCCATGGACAGAGGAGCCTGGCAGGCTACAGTCCATAGGGTCACAAAGAGCTGGACACGACTGAGCAACTGTCACTTTTTAGTACCCAAATAACTTAGGTCAGTGGTTTTCAAACTAGATCTCACAGAATCCTAAAGTTCCGTTGCTGTGCCAGAGGGACCATCTGAGGTGAGGAGGGGAGACTAATGAAAATTATTTTGTAATTTCATGTAAAAATTTATTCATAAGAAGAAATTCTACTGCTACAGGAACTTTAAACAACACTGGAATTAGGTAATTGACAACATAGCACAATTCAAAATGCTTGCTTCATGAAGACGTTGATTTCATAACATAAACTGAACCAGCTGTCTAGGTGAGTTACCCTTGTAACGAAAAGGACATGTTTCATGTGGTGCCCAGCTGAAACTGAGTTGGGTAGAACTGGAGCATAAGACAGTCTCTTTGGAACTCAGCATTCATTCTAAATATAGTTTCCTACTCAATCCCCCTAATATTCTCTTCTAATTAAGCAAATTCCCTTGTCCCTGTAAATTTCAAATCTCTCTGTAATTCAATTAGAAATGAAAAATTGCCTTTTCCAAGCTACTGAGAGGAGAAAAACAATAGTGAGCATTATTAAGTGTTTACTTACTCTGGGCCACGCGCTATGCTAAGTAACTGACACATATTATCCCTTGTGTGTATACAATTTTTGCCATAAACCTGCAAAGTATACCTTTTGTCTCCATTTTACTAATAAGAAAAACTGGGACTAATTAATACTAAATATTCTGCCCAAGGCCACAAAACTTAAGAGATCCTTTAATATTCCCCCACACATTGGCCTTAAAGACACCAATAATAATAGGTGACCATTTGTCTTCCTGTCCTAAAACAACCCTTTAATTTACATGATGTCCAGAAGCACTCACAGAGATTTCAAATTTATAGTTACATTTAAATGGAAAGTAAACTTTATAGAGTGGGAAATCTTCATAAAGACCATGCCTCACTAAATATAAAATTTCTGGTTTAGAATAAACAATTTTGCTGAAATTTCCACAGAGAATCTATTTGTCCTGAGTAAAGCATAGTGAGTAACTGACCAGAAGCACTTTAGAAGAGATTAGCAACCTACTCTGAGGGCAGTCAAACCTGGGTTTGGGCTTGAACCCTGGCTGTGTGACTGTGGGGAAATTCTTAACTCTGCTAAACTGGTTTTCACCTGTTAAATGGGGATGATTATACTGGCACTGAGAGGAATAAATAAGGAAATGACAATTAGAATGTTTGAAAGAGTCTCAGTCATACAGCAAACAACAAATATCTGTTGTTAGTATAATTGAGTCATTTATAGAGTTTTTGAATATGAATTTTAAATATCAGTTCCCATTGTACAGTACCAATAGTCATTAGTAGCAATAATGATAAATCAGTAAAATAGCAATAGTAACTGCTCCCTCTCATTCCTGAACATCCATTGCTCCCTCTACAGAAGTGATACCATAAACATCAAGTCTGTTATATACACTTCATTTAAAAAAATAACTCTCATAGCATTGAAACATGTATATTATCATATGTGAAACAGAACACCATTCCATGTTCGATGCATGTGACAAGGGCTCAGGGCCAGGGCAATGGGATGATCCAGAAGGATGGGATGGGGAGGGAGGTGGGTGGGGGGTCCAGGAAGGGGAACACATGTAAACCCATGGCTGATTCATGTCAATGTATGGCAAAAACTATTACAATATTGTAAAGTAATTAGCCCCCAACTAAAATAAATAAATTTATATAAAAAAAAAAATAACTCTCTTGTGAACTACATTTACCACTTAACTATCACTCAATCTTTATGCTCCCCATTAGAACAAAAATCTTCAAAATCCTGTTTAGAGGGACTTCCCTGGTGGTCGAGTGATTAAGAATCCACCTTCCAATGCAGGGAATGTGGGTTCAATCCCTGGGCAGGGAACTAAGATCCCATATGCTACAGGGCAACTAAACCTTTGCACTACAACTAGAGAGCCCGGGTGATGCAAGAAGAGAAGCCTGCACCACAACGAAAATCCAATGCAGGGCCGCCCCCCAGAAAAAATCCTGTTTGTACACATTGTCCATACTTCCTCTCCTCCTATTCTCTCCTGAGGCCACAATACTGAGCTGTTTTGCTTCCAGCCCCTGTTTGAAAGTCACTTTTGTCAAGATCACCAAGGACCTCCTCGTTATCAAATCCAATGCTCATCTTACTTGTCCTTTAAGCAGCATTTGACTCAGTTGACCATTTCTCCCTTTTTGAATCATTTTCTTCACTTGGCAACCACAACAGCACTCTCTCAGTTTTCCTTCTACTCTCTCAATTCTTTCAGCTCTCTATTTCAATCTTGTCTACTGGTTCTGATTAATTTCCCAGAACTTTAACAGTGCCCTAGGGCTCATATCTCTGCCTTTTAGCTAACCCCCTTCTCTAGTGATCTTATCCATTTCTGCACTGTAAGTAACATGTAGAAACTAACAGCTCTTAAATGTATATCTCGAACTCCAACCTCTTCCTTGAATTTCAGATTTGTATAACCCATTGAACACCTCTGTTTGACTGCCTAAGAGGTATCTCACAAATAACAGTTCCCAATCTGAATTCCTATTTTCCTATTTCTACCCTCTCTCTGCCTCCACCCTTCCATTAACTCTGTAAGTAGCAACCCCATTTTTTAAGCTGCTCAGATCAAAAACTTCTTTGACATTCTCTCACACCACTCTTGGCCACATCTAATCCATAAGCAAGTCTTATTAACTCCACTTTCAATCTGGCTTCAATTTAATAATTTACCCTACAATCCAATAAGCAGCCTTACTTTAAAATTTACACCAGACAGTATCACTCCTTTGCTTAAAAATCCTATAATTGCTTCCCATTTCATTCAGAATCAAGTCCAAAGTTCTTACTATAGTCTATAAAGCCTTTCATAATGTTGCCCTTATTTCTGATTTCATCTCCCAGTATGTTTCTTCTAGCTCACTCCACTCTAGCCAGACAGAACTCTGTAGTGTTTCTTGACTACTTCAAGGCTTTATACTAGCTTTACTCTCTGCTTGAAATATTCTTCCCAGCTAATTCTATATACCTTGCTCCCTCATTTTATTCAAGTGTCTGTTCAAATGTTACCTTAGCAGAGAAATTGTGAAATAGTCATCCCATCTTCATCACTCTCTATTTCTTACCTTCCCTCATTTTTCTTCATAAGAGTCATCACTACCAGGAATATTAATTTTTTATTATCTGTTTTCCTCATAGTAATGTAAGTTTTATAAGTCCATGGACTTTGTCTTTATAGTTAATTGCTATAACATAAATGCATAGAATAGTACATGACAAAAAAATAGAAGCATTCATAAACCTTTGTTGAATTAATAAATCATTTGTTAATCCCTTATTATGTAGCCATTATCTTAGTGTATCAATACAACCATTTGCGGTTAAACGCTTGGGCACTGGAATCAGAATGCCATGAGTCTGATACTATTAATAACTCTTCTACTAGTTATATCAAATTGGATAAAGTATTTTGCTTCTCTAAACCTTGATTTCTTCATCTGTATAATAGGGAATAATTTCTCTTTCACGGTATTACTGTCAAGATTAAAATGAATAATATATGAAGAGCTTTACACAATGGCTAGAGATCAAGCCAGTCAATCCTAAAGGAAATCAACCCTGAATATTCATTGGAAGGACTGATGCTGAAGCTGAATCTCTGATACTTTGGCCACCTGAGGTGAAGAACCAACTCATTGAAAAAGACCCTGATGCTGGGAAAGATTGAGGGCAAAAGGAGAAGAGGGAGACAGAGAATGAAATATTTGGATGGCATCACTGACTGAAAGGACATGAGTTTGAGCAAACTCCAGGAGACAGTGTAGGACAGGGAAGCCTGGTGTGCTGCGGTCCATGGGGTCAAAAAGAGTTGGACATGAATGAGTGACTGAACAACAAACAACAACAAACATTGCATTGCATTCATCTAGGTAAGAAAACTAAGAATCAGAAAGTTAAAAACCCAAAGTCAAACAGATAGGTTATAAAATAGAAGGAGAGCAGGCTAGACTACAGAATCTAGAGCCTGATGCTTGATGATCTGCTTATGTGTGTTATACTGATTGTTCTTGAAACTAACTCTAGACAAGCAGCTTTTCCTCCTCCATTTGTTTCTATATCTAAAAAAGCAAAATGAAACTTTTCTTTAGAGTTTTATGAGATCCTGCTGAGGTGTCCTATTTTCTGGAGTGGATACAATCAACTTTCTATTTTCATTTATTCACACTACAAACAAATGACTAGGAACTTATAATCTCTTCAGAACATAAACCATGTGTTTTTATGACAAGAAAACCAGGAGAACTGAGAGAGTGCTAAAGAAATTCAGAGACAAGAGTCATACCTTTGCTTCTTGGTAGATGAGAACACTCTCCTATTCCTTCCCTCACTCCCAGTCCACATGGTAGTTTCTTTGTAAAGCCCTCACTGTGGAAACCAAATGCATGAGAATGACTGACATACAAACTTACTTTTCTCGTAAGTGTTAAGGATTCTTGTTTAAGTTCCCAACATCAATTTCTCAAAACAAAAATGCATAGATAATCTTTTGGTGAATAAATCAGAATGCTTACTATTCATCTCATCTGGTTTGCACACTCTTGAGTGGTGCCTCTGGGTACACTATGAAAAGAGCTTTAATTAAGAGCAAACACACTTGGGTTTTGCTTATCTTGGGTATAATAATCAGACTAAAGATTTCACGAAGGGGGAAGAAAGCAGATACTTTTTTCCCAAAGCTTTTTGTCTATTTATGCAGTTACTAAAAAAAGAAAGAGAAGGAAAAAAGCCACATATATTGTATAATGTTATTTACAATCTCTGGAGAGAATGAACATGCAGTGTTAGTGTGCATGGATACTGTCATGTGTTAAAAGAAACACTCCTGTAGTGGGCCCATAACTATATAATTTTGAGGTTGGATTTCAGGATTTATTGGGATAAGGTAGTCATAGAGATGGTGATATTTTAGCATTTTCTATTCAACATGGGAATTCAGAGATTTATCCTAGGACAGATGAAGGGGAAAGCTATATGTCTCAACTTCTATTTTTAATGAGGGTGAATTTGCAGGGATGTCAAGAACTGGACAGTTCATTTGCCAAATCTCTGTTTTACATATGAATGCTTCTTTTTTTTTTTTTTTGCCACCTTATTCTTCTGAAAAAGGTGTTGTTGAGAAAGAACTGGCTTCAGAGGCACATGTGCTATATCAGTTGGAAGCATTCCTATGTGGAAGCCTCTATGCTTCACACTAAATAAAACTACACGATATTTACTACCACTTAATCCAAAGACCCCCTCCTCCTTCCATTTATGGTAACTGAACTGTGTTTAGTGTGTGTGTGTGTTTAACTACATCTGGACTGAAAATATGTTTTTTAAAATACATTAGTTAAAAGTATGATAGTTCTTGTCATTCTTCTTTAACTTGAAAGCCTGACATTCTTGCTTATGATCCTATCTCCCAAAGTGAAACCTTTAGGCAAATCTCTCTAAGCCTCAGAATTCACATTGGAAAATTAGGAATTATAATATCTACCACACACGCAAAAAATGTTACCAAGATTAAAGGCTATAACTTTTATATACCATTTAGCATATACACAATAAATGCTATTTGGGAATATAAACAATAAATGCTACTTGGAAGGTAAATAGAGTACAGAGGTTTGTAAGCAAATAGACCTGATTTTTTCTGCTACTTATAAACTGTGCAACCTTGACCAGTTTAATTTCTCTGAGCTTCAATTTCTTTTTCTTTAAATTGGAATGACATATTATCTAACTCATAATATGTGATACTTACATCTGATAATATATCTAAAGTGCTTACCACAGCGCCTAACACATTGTAAATGCTCTATATATTAACCATTATTATGAATTTATTACTTTTTGAATGCTTGTATAGACAGCATATTTTAGCACACTTTCAGGAAAATCTGTGAAAAGATTCATTTATTTTCTTATAAGAATAAAGATTGACATGAGACACTCTATGTATTATATAAATTGAGAATTATAGAGGCCTAAAAACTAGTAAATTATAGAGCATCTCTGAACTGATTAGACCATTTGAGATCTCTCAGTCTGGATATATCTATCCTGGCATGGATGTGTATAGGCATTCTTGGTCTAAGTTCAATCAAGAATCACATAAGCTCTTTGAGCTTCCAGCTGTGTCTCTCCCAGAACAAGCTAGACATCTAAAGAAGTGGTTCTTATCTTGCCCTCTCTGAGCTCTCAGGCCCAGCTAGGCCAAGCTCCTGTTCCTTTAGTTCCTTGCTCAACAGCTCTCTGCAACTCAACTTTCATGAATTCATGTCTCCTTCCATTGGAACTATGCTTTTGATCTCTAGTTCTCCTGGAATCC
This sequence comes from Giraffa tippelskirchi, assembly GCF_054371585.1. NCBI lineage: Eukaryota > Metazoa > Chordata > Mammalia > Artiodactyla > Giraffidae > Giraffa > Giraffa tippelskirchi. Next base: position 145,888,837 of record NC_137279.1, on the reverse strand, counting down.
AGAGTCATTAATTTTGCATAACATTCTTGTTTTCCCACTTCTAGTTAACTCTGAATAAAAACTACAGACATGCAAAAACCATAATTCAAGGCAAGTATACAATGACACACCCACCAAAGAGACCCAAGACATAGTCAGAGTGACTGTGCAGAAATCATTGAAAGCGCAGTTAGAATCACAATCTTCCAGCACCAAAAGGGTTTTATGGTAGTTACTATGGTCAGTGAAGTATAACACATTCTGAACTGAAAAAAAAAAAACAAATCTGCCTTGGGAAAAAAGCTGCTTTGTGGACTGCCATGTGGAAATCATTCAGAAATATCTAAGTTTTTCAAAAGGCATTTGATTCATTCATTCTGTTTTTCAACAAATGTGTGGAAAAAGTAAGAATAATTGCTAACACTTATTGAGCATTTTCTATGTGTCAGATACTGTTCTAAGCACTGAAAAATGATAACATAATAGGAAGTGGATAATGCATAAGATCTCCACCTAAGTGGACTTCCCAGGTGGCTCAGTGGTAAAGAATCCACCTGCCAAGCAGGAGATACGGGTTCAATTCCTGTGTTGGAAAGATCCCCTGGAGGAGGAAACAGCAACCCACTCCAGCATTCTTTCATGGGAAATCCTACGGACAGAGGAGCCTGGTGGACTAAAGTCTATGGGGTTGCAAAAGAGTCAGACACGACTTAACTAAATCACCACCACTTCCACCTCCACCTAAGTAAACTGAGGCACAAAGGGGTTAAATTATTTGCCCAAAGTTACAAGGTAAGTGATGAAACCAGCTACTTACCAGATGCAAGGCATTATGCCAGAGACTGAGGATACAAAAGTAATAGTATCTAATCCTGTCTTTACAACAATTATATTCAAATGAAACAGTCAGTCAAAAAGAGTAAACAAATAAAATAATTTCAAATAAGCACACAAAAGGAATAAAAATGGGGGAAGTACTTTTGATAAGGTGGTTGTTATGGGCTAAACCGTGTCTTCCTCAAAATTCATATGTTGGAATTCCAACCCCCAATACTTCCAAATGTGACTGCATTTGGACACAGGGCCTTTAAAGAGGCCACTAAGGTAAAATTAGGTCATATGAGTGGGGAACTAATCCAGTATGATTGGTGTCCTTGTAAGAAGAGAGATTAAGACACAATCAGTCAAAGAGAGATGAGGTTGTGAAGATATCTGAAGAAGATAGCCTTCTGTAAGCCAAGGAAAGACGACTCCAAAAGAAACCAACTCTGCTCATCTCATGATCTCAGACTTCTATCTATTAGAACTATGAGAAAATAAATTTCTGTTAAGTCACCCAACCTGGGGTACTTTGTTTTGGCAGTCCTAGATAAGCAAGTGTTAATTGCTCAGTCATGTCTTACTCTTTGTGACCCCATGGACCATAGCCTTCCAGGCTCCTCTGGAGTGCCAATGTTCTTTGTAGCACTATTTACAAAGCTAGGACATGGAAGCAACCCAGATGTCCATCAACAGATGAATGGATAAAGAGGCTGTGGTACATATATACAGTGGAATACTACTCAGCCATTAAAAGGAATGCATTTGAGTTAGTTCTAATGAGGTGGATAAACTAGAGTCTATTATACAGAGTGAAGTCAGAAAAAGGAAAACAAACATTGTATATTTATGCATATATATGGAATCTAGAAAGATGCTACTAATGAGCCTATTTGCAGGGCAGCAATCGAGATGCAGACATAGAGAATAGACTAATGGACGTGCTGTGGGGAGGAAGAAGAAGGTGAGATGAATGGAGAGAGTAGCATAGAAGCATATACACTACCATACATAAAATAGATAGCCAGTGGAAATTTGCTGCATGACTCAGGGAACTCAAACTGGGGCTCTGTAACAACCTAGATGGGTGGCAAAGGGTGGAAGAGAGGTTCAAGATGGAGGGGACACATGTACACCTATGGCTAATTCATACTGATGTATAGCAGAAAGCAAACCAATATTGTACATCAATTATCTTTCAATTAAAAATAAATAAATTACAAAAAAAAAATGCTGGAGTGGGTAGCCATTTCCTTCTCCAGGGGATCTTCCTGAGTCAGGGATCAAACCTGGGTTTCCTGTGTAATAGGCAGATTCTTTATCGTAGAAGCCACCAAGGAAGCCCATAGCAGTCCTAGAAAACTAATTAAAAAAGAAAGAAAGAAAACTAATACAATGATCAAAAAAAGCCTCTCTTTGAAGTGAGTATATTTAAAGTTAGGACTTGCAGAATGACAAAAATAGAAAAGAGCTCCAAATAGAGGAACTCTATTGACTTTTGCAGTCAATAAGAAATTTACTTGTTTTTAAAAAAAACCCAAATGCTGGCATTGTTCAGAAAAATTTAACAGGTTTAATTGTTATAAAGTTAAACTGCTGAAACTTGTTCACTAAAGCATTTTGACTTTCATTAATGCTTTATGTCTCTGAATTTATATTACAAATTCACACACAAATGAAAATGGAAAAACTGCCAATACCTTATTTTTGTCCCATATTTTTCCACTTGTAATCATATACTTATGTACTTTTGAACCCATGGGAAAAAAATTCTCACCTTGAGGTGAGAATTAAAAGCTTTAAACATTGGGTCTGGTTTCAGGAGTAAGTCAACATAGCTCCTTCATTGAGTGGTTATTCACAAAACACTGTATAATTTGGAAGTTTTTACAATATTACAATATTATTCTCAAGCCTCATCACAATTACAGGAAGCAGGTACTAACAGCTTCCCTTTACAGACAGAAACTAAGGCACTAGAGCTGTGAAGTGAGGTCACACAGTGACACCAGAGCCAGAACTCGCCCTAGTCCCTCTGATGCCAAAGCCAACACTGTTCCCACTATAGCAAAGTCTCATCCTAACCACAAAGACGTCGATTTTGTAAAAAGGCTCTAGGACTCAAGGCCAGATATACCCAGGGAAAGGCAGATTAAGAGCTGAGAAACAATAAACAGCGTAGAGAGTTCTTCTGGAAGAGCGTTTCCTTCATCTCTTCATGTTTCACATCCCTGCCTCCACACCCTCCTCTTCTTGTCTTCAATAGTGACGGTGCTATATTACGGGTTTTATTGGTTGTTAAAATTTGTTTTCATGAATAAGATATGTTACTTGTTTTGATTTCCTCTTTACTTTGACTGGGTAGATCTATGAATTCTCTACATAATGGCTTTGAGTTTAACTATAGCTTTTGCAAAAAGGAACCTCAACAGCTACCTATACTGCTTGCCAGCAAGGCATGGGGAAGTAGGACAGGCAAGGGAGATTTCCATATAACACACATGTTCTAAGTCCAAAATTACAATAATTATAGATGGCAAAGACTGAGCATTCTATCTCCAGGAAGGTCGATGAAAGATTATGAAAATGTTTAGTCTAGGCCTGTTCCCATTCTCCTAATATCACATAAAGTGAACAAACCATATATGCTTTTGCTATCAGGCTACTGCATAATCTAATCAAATATAGTTTTAGCATACTTCTGCAATGTCATGACCCATGACTCTATCATATTTCACAATCAGCTCTTCCCACTGAAGCATCTGGGAATCTGAATGCACAAACAAAACACACTGATGATCTATCAAAAGTTATTCAAAAAATATTTTGAAGGTCTGTTATGGAGGAGGCCCTCTATTATCACTGTGAAGGTTATAAAAAACAGTTAAAAATAAGACTAATCCTCACAATGAGTGTAAAATTCTAACAGAAAAATGTCATCTTTACCTATAAGTATAATTCAAGACAGAATTTGTAAATTGTGGGAAAAGGGTTGAGAATGAAAAGAGGAGTTGACATATAAATGTGAGCATTAGGGAGCCTTTTGTGGAAGAGAAAGTACTTATACTGGGTTAGGATTTTAACTGGTATAAATTATAAAGGGCCAACTTTCAAATTCAAAAAAAATATAAGCAAAAGTTAGAAAAAGTGGAGCATTTTCAGCAGATACTTTGATAAGAGTTTGCAAGTCAGGCTGAGAAGCACTAGCTCTATTTCTTAAACAATACAAAGCCAAGACAGTGTTTAATCTAAATAAGGGAAAGTCCAACAGAGAATGCCTTCCATAAATCAGGTGCCAAGTTTGGCCCATTTCATATGAGTGTATACTTTCATCACCACAATCCAAAGACTCATAACACACTCAGATGAGGAAACTGAGGCTTAGGAAGGTTAAATACAGAATTAGCAATGGGAATGACATGATCATAACTATGCTCTAGGAGAACAGTCTCAAAAAAAGGAGGAAGAACTCTCATTATCAGAAATAAGAAAGTGAAGGAAAGATGATTTAGGATCAGGATAAAGACATGCTGAGTCTGAACTGAGTGAAATACAGCTAAGTGAAGATTTCCAAATAGCAATTTTAAAGATAAGGATGAAATTGACTTGAGAGATCAGAGCTAGATGTAGATTTGAAAGTCGTGTCTTTGGAGATGATAGTTTAAGTCACAGGACACACAGGATCACAAAAGAGTAAGTCAGGAGGAGACAATGGAACTTATGACAATCCAACAGCCAACAAGGGGGGAGGGACACATTAGGCATATAGGATTAACAGATGCAAATTACTACATAAAAGTAGGTAAGTAACAAGTAAAAGAGAGAGAGAGAGGACAGTGGAAGACAGAGCCTTGGGAAATGTCACTCTTCAGAAGAGAAGAGGAAGAAGGTAGGCCAGTGACCAGTGACACAGAGTTAAAAAATGGAAAAGTGAAAGATTAAGGTGAAGAATAGTAAAGCTCAAATTCCCAGTATATGCTGTTGTTCAGCTGGTCAGTCGTGTATGACTCTTTGTGACTCTATGGACTGTAGCATGCCAGGTCCTTCACTATCTGCTGGAGTTTGCTCAAACTCATGTCCATTGATTCGGTGATGCCATCCAACCATCTCATCCTCTGTCATCCCATTATATAATAACTGCAAATCTAAATCAACAAAATTGAAGATAAAAGGATGAAGGTAAATGAAAGTGGAATAATGAAAATAGAAAAAGTACAAAAAATTTACAATAGGTGTTGTAGGGAATGCAACAAGGAATCAGTGTGACAGGAATGAAAGTATCAAAAGCAGCAATGAGATCCAGCAAGTATTTGTGGTAGAGTCAGGGAGAGGGATATTGTGACTCTCTCTGGGAATGCTGATAGCCTATGAACATAACAAAACAGGTAGTGAAATAAGTGAAAGTGAAAGGAGAATAGAGGATGTGGAATCTATCGTGGAGCGCAGACTGAGAAGAGAAGCAACTGAATTCTGCTTTCCCCTTGGTCTCCAACAACCCCAACTATGGCTAAGTCGATTTTTTCTTAAATGCAAAGATCAGTAGTACCAAAACTTTAAAAATACAAAATAAGCATCCAAGCCAACCCTGTTTCCTTAGTGAAAACAGGTACATCAGCCATACTGAAAGACAAAAGAAATATGTACATTGTTCAACAATGTGAAATTTGACCAGATATCCTGTCCAAGCTGTGAACCAAATTCTGTTCTACCGGCCTTCTGATTACTCTGCATGGAAGGCAGCTTGATCAAGCAGAAAAGACTCACATTTGGAGTCAGAGAGTTCCAAAGTAGAATCTTTGCTTTATCATTTATTAGCAGTATGACATTTATGTTTCCACTTTGAGCTCATCTTCTTAGAGATAGGGTTATATTATGTAGGTTCAGTGAGACAGCACATATAAAACAGTGAATATTTATTCCAAAGATTTTTATTACTAAGTGCCTTTAATATGCGAGGGTCTGTGTGAGAAATTGTGATTAAAAGATGAGTAGACACTAAAACACAATTCTATATCAAAGGAACTAACAACCTGGTAGCAATAACAGGCATTTAAGTGAGTACAATGCAATAATAATAGAAGCAAGCAGAAGATGCAGATGAAACGTAAAGGTGGGAATGAATACCCATTTTAAAAGGTGTGAAGGAGGGTGGGTATTTAGGAAAAACTTCCTGGAGAAAGTGACATCTAACATTTACAAGTGCTCAGTAGGTGTTCCCTCCTCCTTACACACATATTTATTATGTATAGGACCATGAAAACCTAAAGATCACTACGTCCAAAATGGATATTTCAGGGGAGGGGTTTTGAGGAGTTGCTCAAAAACCGATTATAGTCCCTATGTGTTTTTCTCTTCTTTCTATTTTCTGGAATCCTAGAATTTTAAAGCTGGAAAAGGCTGTAGAGTTCCAATCCTAATCTCAAAATTTTATAGATGAGAAACTCAAAGCCCAGAGAGTTTCAATGATATATTGTCCATGACCACACAGCTGGCAGAGCTGACTGAAACTAAGATCTCTTTTATTCCAATTTTATAAACCCAGAAACAAGCACCAAAAACAACAAAACTCCTCTAGAAAAGTTTTTGGCACAGAATAATTATCTTCAGAGCAGTGACAGCCTGCTCCTCTTCCTCATATGGTTCGTTAGACGTTTCTTTAACAACGATCTTGTTATAGTCCACTCACAATGACAACTCTTTCCTCTGTCACTTATCCCTAGGTTTTCTGAGAATTTAGGTTAAATAATACTGGTAAAAAATTATCATCAATCTTTATTAATGCTGATAACAACTACTGTCTTCAGGTTATTTTACATTTTTTATAGATCCTTAACATGTTCCTTCCAATGAATATTCAGGGTTGAGCTCCTTTAGGATTCATTGGAAGGACTGATGCTAAAGCTGAAGCTCCAATACTTTGGCCACCTGATGCGAACAGCCAACACATTGGAAAAGACCGTGATGCTGGAAAAGATTAAAGGCAGGAGGAGAAAGAGATGACAGAGGATAAGATGGTTGGATAACATCACCGACTCAATGGACATGAGTTTGAGCAAACTCCAGGAGATACCGAAAGACAGGGAAGCCTCATGTGCTTCAGTCCATGAGGTCACAAAGAGTTAGACACAACTTAGAGACTGAACAAAAATAAACATGTTCCAAATGGTATAATTAATGGTACAAATAATGCCTTGACTTAAAATTGACATGACACAATGGGCAGTAAAAGCAGTTTTCAAGCAATGTTTGTACCTTTTTAAAGTACAGAAAAGTATAAGAGCCATTGGACTTTGAAGGCTGATACATAAGGAAAAGAGAGTGCTTCTGTCAATCATTTGATCTCTGAGATACCTATCTTATTAAACCCAGGCTTCAATGGTTTTACTCATTGACTGAGTGAAAACATAACCATGCTGTTCCTACAAAATTATTATGAGCCAATAATGTTTTTTATTTTGTCTTTAAACTTTCCTTTCTGAATATGCAAAATATTTTTCTTAAAATCTTCTTTCTTTCATCATTTTTAAGCAAAGCCTTTAATACAAATAGGAAGAGGCTTATTTTGATTCCACAAAGATTACTAAGAAAATCAGGTAAAAGTACTCCAGAATTTTAAGTTAGTTAAGGCTAAATCAAGTATGTACTCTTTTGCTTATTTAAATAGCCGAGTGCTTTTAGTTTTGTTTCTGATCTTGGCCTACGATGATTTCAGTTGTCTGCAAAGCCCAAATTTCCTAGGTAATTGCTAACTCTATAATCTACCATATGAAAAATATTTAGCTAAAAACATACACATAAGTCTTCTGATTTTGTATGATAAATTTATGAGCGGTATAAATTCATGATTAGAAAAAAAGAAAGGAAAAACTTGTGCTGAAACTGGTCAACAACTCTCCCGCCATCTTTTTCGATAAGGTAGGCCTGAAAATTCAAACACCTACGTTTCACTTATCTTGAGCAGTTATTTTAGAATAAGTATTTACAGGTTCCCTTATACAAGGAATATGAAAAACAGTAATTCCAAAAGGGCTGCAAAGAGCTAAAAAATATTTTTCTTTTCCTCTTGCATGTTTATAAATGTGCTTTCACAATTGCATATGTCAAACAGAATTCAAGCTTTACAATAAGGTGCTTATTATCTATTTATAGGGAATGATAGCTACTTACCATGTCCCAGAGGTCTCCAAACATCCTACCAATTTGGTAATAATCCATCTATAAAAAGGAATCGAGGGGGGTAAATCTGGTATTTAATTACTTAAAATATAAGTCACATTATTAAGAATGATGAAAGATGGCTTAGAGAAAGTAAGGTACACAAACATCCTCTCTTAGTACAGAAGAATAAGAATGCATATTTCCTCAAAATAAGGGGGCTACTCAGCTATACCCAGTACCATCTAATTGAGGGCTATCTTAAGGTTTGGTTCCTTTCCTACTGCCATCCCGCTTCTGGAAAAGGATCTATTCATAGTGAAGGATAAAGGTTACTGAATAAGACTATTACAGAAAGTATATAATTTAGAGTCATTATATCCTACATCTATATAATTTCTATAACTGCTTAGTATAAATAATAGAAAACACTTCAGTATGTTGGTTCTGTGTGTTTCCCCATTATACTATTTGTAAGTCACAGTCATTCATTTTTAGCCTAAACTTTTCTTTGTACATATATTAAAAGCCACAGTCAAGTTAGATTAAGTTCGGATATACATTATGCAAAGGTCATCTAGAAGCTTAAGTACACAAAAACAACCAACCCTCAGAAGCTAACTCATGTAATTGTTAGTTTTCTACCTTCCATAACTTGTTACTAGAATGTTTTTTTTTTTTTAATCTTAAAATGCTCGCTGAACAATGCTTGTTTAGGGATAAGAAAATCTAACAGATGTTTTGCATTTTGCATTGTATTGTTCACATTTCCCTTTCTCAAAGACAGATATGTAGCCAATAAAGTTTAAGTATACTGTAAAAAGCCTAGCAACGTGGAATGTGATTTGTCACCATTATATTCCACATGGCAGGCAAGCTAACTCCATTGTGAATTTTGCATCAGCCAAGCAAAAGACTGATTAAGTGAATAGTTCAAATTTTAAAAGTCTACTACAAAGGCATGTGTTAAAAAGTCATGTTCTAAATGAAGCTTAACTCACAGTGCGTGAAGTGGCTATCATCCTTTTTTGAGCTGGGTTATATAATGCAAAGAAAGCTAAATCTTCAGCCAGAGTTAGATTTGAGTTCTTCTCCACTGATGTGCTGTGCAGCCTAAAGGAAGTCACTTAACCTCTTTGTATCCCAATTTCTCATGCTTTTTTTCTATTATCAAATGAAGTTAATTTATAAATAAGTTAAGTGGGGAACACTTTGAAAAATTGGAATTTTCAAATAAACACAGATAATTACTATTATTATCTAGGCATTTCAAGATAAGAATCTTTGGTTGCATGCACACTATAGACAATTCAATAATTTGCTCAATTTCAGGTTTGAGGTATAAAATCATATGGATAACTGCAGACTTTTCCTCTTCCAAGACCAGTCTATATAGCAAAAACAGTGTGGAGAATTTGTACGTGGACATATCTAGATGGCCACACTCAAACCAGGCTAGAAAATCTCACTGTCAGTTAATAACTTCTTTAAAAGCCTGATGTTTTCTGATCATAGTTTAAGAAACTCAACCATCATCGCTGGGACTTCCCAAGTGACTCAGTGGTAAAGAATCCACCTACCAATGCACGAGATGCAGGAGAGGTGGGTTCAATCCCTGAGTCAGAAAGATACCATGGAGGAGGAAATGGCAACCCACTCCAGTATTCTAGCCTAGATAATCCCATGGACAGGAGAGCCTGGCCGGCAACAGTGCATGGAGTCACAAAGAGTTGGACGTGTCTAAGCACTCTTGCACAATCATCATTGTTCCAGTAAATCTCCCCTGGTTAATTCATTACTGAAAACTTGGCTGTTGCATTAGTCCATTTGAGGTACTATAACAAAATAGCACAGATTGGGTAGCTTATAAACAACAGAAATCTCTTACAATTCTGGAGGATGGACATCTAAGATCAAGGTGCCTGTGTGGTCAAGTTCTGGTGAAAGCCCTCTTCTGGGTTACAAACTACTGTATTCTCTCTGTGCCATCATCTAATAGAAGGGACCAGGTAGCTTGTGGGTTCTCTGTTTTAAGCACACTAACCCAATTCATAACCTCTTAAGGTTGTGGTTAGCAGATGTAAGCTTTTATAAACAGAATGGATAAACAACAAGGTTCTACTGTATAGCACAGGGAACTATATTCAATATTGTATGATAAATCATAATGGGAAAGAATATTTTCAAAAAGAATGTATGTGTGTGTATATATATATATGTATATATATGTAACTGAGTCACTGTGCTATAAAGCAGTAAGTAACACAACATTTTAAATCAATTATACTTCAGTTTAAAAAAGACTCCACATCCTAATCATCACAGTGGGCATTAGGATTTCAATGTATAAACTTGATAGGGGGGGACATAAACATTTAGGCCATAGCACCTTCCAACTAAACTGTAGTTATAACAAAATGAAAAAACTGAAAGTCAGCATTTATAAAAATTGAGCACTTTCTCAGAAAAGAGACACATCTGAAGATGTTATTCCTTCTTCTTTCTAGTATCACACATTAACCATTTTTTAAAAAAATTCAGTGTCTGGTCATATTCCATTATTTAATCCATTATTGGATAATGGATTAGCCAATAATTATTCCATTATTCCATTATCCAGCTATGGCTTTAGAAATATGAGAAGAGGGAAAATTAATAGATTGTAACTATCCAGAATATCACATTAGAAACAGAAAATATTTTGATATCCTAGAAGGTACTCTAGTGCTCTTCAATAAAGAATAAACCATAGTGATAGACCCATATTTTAGATATTATAAGATGAATGGCAGACCTTCAGTGGAAGTTTTATATATAACTATAACTCCAAGAGAAGTATAATGCCTTAAGTTCAGTGTAATATCAAAGTACTGCTCCAAATTTCAAGACCAAAAGAATGCTAGAAGTAAGCTGACTTTTCACACAAAGCTAAAAAGAGACTAAAATCTCTTCTAGTACAAGTCTTCTTCTGTTTCTTTTGTACGTCTACTAACACCTCAGCTAGAGACACATTACAAATTTACCAAATGGTTATGGCCATGATCTGAATATTTATTTCCTCCCAAAATTCACATGGTAGAATCCTAATGCCCAATGTGGCTGGTGTTAAGAGGTGAATCTTTGGGAAGTGACTAGGTCTTGAGGATGGAGCCCACATAAACAGAGTTAGAGCTCTTATAAAACAGACCTCACAGAGCTCTCAAGTCCCTTTAACCACATGAGAATACAACAAGATGTCTGTGACCTAGAAGGACCCTCACTTGATCATGCTGCCACCCGTATCTCAGACTTCCAGCCTCCAGAACTGTAAGAGATAAATTTCTGGTATTTATGAGCTACCCTGACTATGATATTTTGTTATAACAGCCCAAATGGACTAGGACAGTTATTGCTTGAACAAAGGATACAATAAACAAAATTTCAAAAACTGGAATTAATTTATATTAGAATTAATGTCATCAGGAATGAAGCATTCTGATTAATCATCAGCTTTGATAAAATGTTGTGTTATCCCAAACAGTACTGTCTCTCAAGTCACTAGAACATGTTAGAACTTTCCAGAACAAATTGGATTTTTATTTGCCAGATAATATGTTAAACTCTTTCTCTGTATCAACTAGCTAAAACCTTTTTACAACCTATAAAAAAAGATATTATCCCACTTTACAAAAGAGAAAACTAGGCAGAGAGCTTGAAGGTGTTGAAGCCAAGATTCAAATTCAGTCTGGTCTAACTACACCCCATAATCAGACCCATGTCTCTGAATACCAATTGTTATGGCTTGAAACACACAGCAGAAAAACACCTGCAATTGACAGGCTGCAGAAGAAGTAAGCTTTATTGTTCCAAAGTCCATATCCCCAGAGTTTAACAGCTGGTAGAACACCCAAAAGAAAAAAATCTCTGGTTAAATCTGGCTAAGTGAAGGAAAGTTTGAAGCACCTGGCAGGGTTGCAAGCCAGAAAATGTTGATCCAATAACCTGCCTGTCTCTAACAGCTAATCTTGCAGAAGGATTAGCTGACTGCGGTTCTGATGGGAGGCAGCTGTGCAAGGTTGCTTCTTGGTAGCCAGATTTATACTATCTCCCTTTTATGGAGGGACATGCTACACTGCCCCATGCTCTAAGGTCAGCAGCAGTTCTCACAGGCCTTTCCAGCCACTTCCAGGCCAACTGGCTGGGGACACATGACAAGAAGAGCAACTAAGCAACTTGTACCTAAGCTTACGAGCTGGAGTGTATTGCTTACAAAAATGCACAACCACCAGACTTCCAAACAGATGTAGCAACACACAGCCAGACTATAAGGATTGCTTTCCTCTGCTCTGCATAGTGGCCAGACCAAGGAGTACAATTGCCAACCACAAACCAGCTACCACAGGTGGAATGTCCAGTGACTCTAATCTGAAGAACTGTATCAGAACATTTCTTTCACTCTTTGGTCCTTTTCCATTAGCTATTGAGAAGCTTCTTGGGCAACTGAAAACAGATGCCTTAAAGAAAATATTATTAATATCTTCATCCGTGGAAAACTGAAACTCTCTATAAAATGAATGTGATTTTTTCCTTCAAGTGAAAAGAAAAATAAGAACATCAATAGGAAAAAATTTCAATTCAGAATGCCACTCTTTGAAATATTAAATACCACTATATGGTATCAATGCACTCATTAATAAAGAAAATATATTTGTTGGTATGTTTAAATATATATAAATCATATTATATAATTAGAAATGAAATTTGCATGATTGTCTCTTACTTTCTTGAGCTTGGACAATAGATTTCAATTTATGACTTCTCAGCTACATAAATTAGCTTTATTTATTTGAAAAGAATATCATTTGTACAAAATTTTTATATGGTTCCTACAGTGCAGCATTTTTCCTCAAAAATTTAAATATAGCTGCATTTAGCACTGTAACTCCAAGCTGAGAAATGTGTGAGTGTAAGCATCACTAAGAAAATAATAAATTTCTTAGAGAAAAATAAACTGCCTTTTTATGAACATTATGTCACAAAATCAAGAAAATATAATTACCTTAATTTTTTAATTAAGGATTTAAACTATTCTCTATAAAATCCCTATAAAACATTCCTCACTCTTTCATATAGCATATTATCCATTATGTAAAAGGAATATGCTTGGCATTTTAATTTTCTTTATCAAAAAATGACTGTAACTATTCTATCTAATAGAAATATTCCAAGTCTACAAATTCCTCACCCTTCCATCTTTACATTTAAATCTCTAAAATAACTTCATGTGATAATTTAGTCCATATGCCCAGAATGTCTATGTTTCTCTCTATAACTGGTCAGATTAATTAACAAAGCAGCTCCAAAAATTTCTCACAGCAGTACTGAAGGAAAGATCTGCAAAAGTGAAAAAGAATATAGATTTACAGTGCTCCAAAGTCTCTGTCAAATGTCTACCTTCGCATTCCATACCCTCCTATTTCTTCACACTTCTTTGAGGTAAAGAAAGTGAAAGTGTTAGTCACTTAGTCGGGTTTGACTCTTTGTGACCCCATGGACTGTAGTCCGCCAGGTTCCTCTGTCCATGAGATTTCCCAAGTAAGAATACTGGAGTGGGTTACCATTTCCTTCTCCAAGGGATCTTCCTGACCCAGGGATCAAACCCAGGTCTCCCACATTGCAAGAAGATTCTTTACTGTTTGAGCCACCAGGGAAGCCCTCTTTGAGGCAAAAATCAGCACAATGCAGTCAGTGCATGTGATCTCTACAATGAGAATTCCTGGGTTTGAGGACCAGCTTTATTACTTACTACCTGGATAACCTTGGAAAAGTTGCTTGATCTTTTCAACTTCAGTTTCCTCTGATGTAAACTGACCTAAAGAAACTACTGACCACATAAATTTATTGTGAACATCAAATAAGATAATGCAAGTAAAGCACTTACTTAATAAAACTGCTTACAAGTAATCCACTTAGTCAAAGCTATTGTTTTTCTAGTAGTCATGTGAGCACCGAAGTATTGATGCTTTTGAAATGTGGTTTCAGAGAAAACTCTTGAAAGTCCTTGGACTGCAAGGAGATCAAACCAGTCAATCCTAAAGGAAATTAGTCCTGAATATTCATTGGAAGAAATGATGTTGAAGCTGAAACTCCAATACTCTGGCCACATGATGCAAAGAACTAACTCATTAGAAAACACCCTGATGCTGAGAAAGATTGAAGGCAGGAAGAAAAGGGGATGACAGAGAGTGAGATGGTTGGATGGATCACCAACTCGATGGACATGAGTGTGAGCAAGCTCTGGGAGTTGGTGATGGACAGGGAAGCCTGGCATGCTGCAGTCCATGGGGTCACAAAGACTAAATCAGACACAACTGAATGACTGAACTGAACGGTAACTACATTTAGATTCTATTCTTACCTTTGTAAGATGGCCCAGGGGGCTTCCCAGGTGGCACTGGTGGTAAAGAACCTGCCTGCCAATGCAGGAGACATAAGAGACACAGGTTCAATCCCTGGGTCAGGAAGATCTTCTGGAGGAGGGCATGGCAACCCACTCTAGTATTCTTGCCTGGAGAATCCCATGGACAGAGGAGCCTGGTGGTCTACAGTCCATAGTGTTACATGGAGCGAGACGTGACTAACACAACTTAGTATGCACACACAAGATGACCCAGGAGACTTGAGGAGACATATTTATATTAGTGAGAAGGAGAACAGATTGGAGGAATAAGATTTGGTCACTGGGTCTAATGTTGCTTTTAATGATATACAGTTAGTACCCTTGAGTAATGTCATACAAGAATGAATTAAAAATAAAATTCTCTGCTTACAAGAAGACAATCTGATGGTCAGCTACACAGATTTCAAGAGCATTGCTGAAAAAATGACGTGAGGCAAGTAGAGCTAGACATCCTCATAGGGCTACATTTTCCCATCAGCCTTGGTAAAAGTGAATAGGGAATAATGCAAAAAGGAGCATTTCTGGAATGATGAAGTAAAGACCTCCGACAATCTACTCTTCTATAAAAATCATGTGAACACTGGAAATACCTGCCAAAATCAACTTTTTCAGAACTCTGAAAATTAACCAAAGGCTTGCAACAATTCATGGAGACTTTATTTAAAAAACAAACAAAAAACCACACTGACTTCCAATGACCACTAACCAGATAGACAGAAACTTGAGTGGCAACATACAATAAGAAATACAAATTTTAGGGAATTCATCCCAAAAAGTCAGTTAACAAAGAAACAACAACTAATAAGAATAACAACAAATCCTAGAGAGAAGAGGATCCAATTTCAAGAGTTATCACATTATTTTAAAAGTCTAGTTTTAAACAAAATGGGAGTCATGCAAAGAAACAGGAAACTATGGACCATACACAGGGGTAAAAAAGCAATAAACAGAAATTATACCTGAAGAAGTTCAGAAGTTGGACTTACTAAACAAAGACTATAAATAAGCTACGAAATCTGCTCAAAGAACTAAAGGAATGATGTCTAAAGAACCAAAGAAGTTAAAATTATGGGAACAATCCCTCACCAAAAAGAAAATATCAATAAAGAGATATGAATTATTTAAAAGAAGCTAATAGAAATTCTGGAGTTGAAAATTATAACTAAAATAAAAAATCTACTGAAGGCTCTCAATACAAAACTGGGAAGACTAGTAAAAGGAAGAATCAACAAATTTGAAGACAGGTCAATGAAATTATCCTGGAGAAGGCAATGGCACCCCACGCCAGTACTCTTGCCTGGAAAATCCCATGGACAGAGGAGCCTGGTAGGCTGCCGTCTATGAGGTCGCACAGAGTCGGACACAACTGAGCGACTTCACTTTCACTTTTCACTTTCATGCATTGGAAAAGGAAATGGCAACCCACTCCAGTGTTCTTGCCTGGAGAATCCTAGGGACTGGGGAGCCTGTTGGGCTGCCGTCTATGGGGTCGCACAGAGTCGGACACGACTGATGAGACTTAGCAGCAGCAGCAGTAATCAAATTATCCAATCTGAAGAACCAGGGAAAAAAATATGAGGAAAAAAGTTAACAGTGCCTCAGAGACCTACAGGACATTATCAAGCAAACCAAGATGTGTACAATGGGAGGATAAAGAGAAAACAACAAAACAATGTTTGAAGAAAAAAAGGTCTAAAAGTTTCTAATTTTATGAAAAACATTAATCTACACATTTAAGAAGCTCAGTGAACTCCAATAAGATAAATTCAAAGAGATCTATCCTTAAGTATATCATAGTCAAAATGTTGAAAACCAAAGACACAACAGCAAGAGAGAAACACTCATCACATGCAAAGAATCTTCAATAAAATGAACAGCTGACTTTTAAACAGCAACTCTGGAGCCTAGCAGGCAGTAGGAGTACACATTCAAAGTGCTGAAAGAAAAGGAATGCCGACCAAAAATTCTATAAATACCTAACTATTGTTCAAAAATGCAGCAGAAATTAAAACACTCTAGATTTTTTAAAAACCACAGATATTTTGTTACTAGCCCTACAAGAAATATTAAAAGGAGCGCTTAGGGCAAAAATGAATGGATACCAAATAGTAATACAGATCCACATAAGGAAATAAAGTGTATCAGTAAAGGTAACTACATATGTAAGCATAAAAAACCATTAAGTGTATTTTTGTTTGTAACTATTTCTCTCTATTATTTAAAAGACAACTACATAAAGTAATAATTATGTGTTGAAGAGCTTATAATGTATAAAGATGCAATATGTTTGATAATAATAACACAAAGGAGCAGGAAGAAATGAAGCATTATTAGAGCAAAGTTTCTATATACCATCAAAATTAAGTTGGTATTAACCTGTACTATATTGTTTTAACACAAAATGAGAATTGTGATGCCCATGGCAACAAATTTTTAAATATATATAGAGTAAAAGAAACAAGTGATTTAAATTGGCATAGAAAATATCTGTTTAATACAAAATAAGGCACAAATAGAAAAATAAAGGAATAAAGAAGTCACAAAACATAGAACACAAATAGAAAAATGTCACACATAAATCATATCTCATTATAAATTACATTAAATATAATTGGATTAAACACTCTATCAAAAGGTAGAAATTGGCATAATAGTTTAAAATAATCCAAACATCTCCTGTTTAGAAAAGACTTTCATAATTTACAGATACAAATAAGTTGCACCTAAAAGAACTGAATATACCATGCAAACAATAACCAAAAGAGAGCTGGAGTGACTAAGCTAACATCAGACAAAACAGAGTTTAAGATAAAAATATCTGCTAATTCAAAGAAGTAGATTTTATAGTGGTAAATGTGTCAGTCCATCAGGAAGACATAATTACTACAAACCCATATGTACTTAGCAGCCGAACCTCAAAATATATGAAGTAAAAACACAGTATAAATGGGAAAAACAGACACAGCAACAATAATAGACTTCAGTCTTTCACTTTCAATAATAAATAGGATAAATAGAAGATCATCAAGGAAATGGAAGACCTGAACAATACTATAAACCAACTAGACCTAAAAGATATCTATAGAACAAGAGAACATGCTACTCAACAGCACAATATACATTTTATTAGGTGCATATGGAAAATTCTTCACAATAGACTATATTCTCCAACCACAAGAGGATGAAATTAGAAACCAATAACCAAAGGAAATTTGGGGAAATTTACAAATAAGTGGAATTTAAGCACACTTTCCTAAATATCCATTGGGTCAAAGAAGAAATCAGAAGGGTAAATTTAATTTTGAAATGAATGAAAACAAAACCCCAATATGCCAAAACTTATGTGATACAAATAAAGCAGTGGTTAGAGGAAGATTTAAAACTGTAAATGCCAGTATTTTTTTTTTAAGATGAAAGATCTAAAATCAATAACCTAAACTTCATCTTTAAGAAACTAGAAAAAGAAGAGAAAATTCAACCCAAAGCAAGGAGACAGACGGAAATAATAAAGATTAGAGCCAAACAAATGAAACAGAGAGTAGAAAAACAACTTTAAAGATCAACATGACCAAAATTTGGTTCTATTAAAGATCAAAAAAATTGACAAAACTTTAGCTAGAATAGGCTTCCCTGGTGGCTCAGATGGTTAGAATAATCAAATAAAAAAGAAGGCTCAGATTATAAAAGTTGAAAGAGGGGTTGTTATGTCAACTTAAGAGAAATACAAAGAATTAAAGGGGAAAAAAAGAATAAAAAGAATTATACAGGAAAAATAACAGTGTACCTCAAAATTAGATAATTTAGAGAAAATGGAAGATTTCCTAGAAAGACACAGAGTAAATATACAGCAAGTAAAAGACTGAATTCATAATTTTTTAATTTCCCATAAAAGAAACCCCAGGCCCTGATGATTTTACTGGTAAATTCTATAAATGTTTCCAAAAAATTAATATCAATCCTCCAAAAATTATTCAAACAAAGAAGCAGAGGGAACATTTCCCAAGTTACTTTATGAAATCAGTATTACCCTGATACCAAAATCAGACAGAAGACATACAAGTAAAAAATAGCCAATACCCTTTATGAATAAAGAGGTAAAACTCTTCAACAAAATACTAGCAAACTAAATCCAGCCATGTATAAAAAGGATTATACACCATGATCAAGTCAGATTTATTTCAGAAATACATACTGCTTTAATAGCTAAAAAGTAACCAAAGTTTAGTTGCTCAGTCGTGTCCAACTGCAACACCATGGACTGTAGCCCACCAGGTTCCTCTGTCCATGGAATTCTCTAGGTGAGAATACTAGAATGGGTAGCAATTCCCTTCTCCAGGGGATCCTCCCACATTCTTTACCATCTGAACCACCAGGGAAGCCCCAAAATCAATCAAGGTAATTAACAAATTTAACACTTTTTTTGAGTGTAAAAATACTCAACAAACAAGGAATAGATGAAAAATTCCTCAGTGTAACAAAGGTACAAACTTCCCATTAAAAATAAATAAGTCATGAAGATATTATGTACAGCATGGTTACTATAGCTAATTATGCTGTATTGCATATTTGAAAGTTGCTAAGAAATATCTTAAGAGTTCTCATCATAAGGAAGCAACATTTTTATAACTAGGTATGGGGAGAGATGTTAACTAGATTTATGGTTGTGATCATTTCATAATATTTACAAATACTGAATCATTTGTTATTCTCCTGAAACTAATATGAGGTCCTATGTCAATTATATTTCAATCCTTTTTAAAAGTGAAAAAGGTATGGTTTACTTTTGAAAGTGTGAATATACGCCATGTTTTGCTTCCCTCTTGACCTTCTTTAACAAATAGTCAGACTTATGTTAGGTAGGCCCTAACTCGACAAAAACAAGCAGAGGGAGGGAAAGTAAGAAGGTTGCACTTGAATAAACTGCCAAAAGTGTCTCCAGCCAAGATCCCAATCATAGGTAGCACTTGACAGATTCAGAAAACAATTTCTGGGTCCATCCAAAAACCCATGTCATGAGAACAATTTATCCCTCTTATCTTTTCTTAAGAGAAGTTATGAACAGAAGTAAAGAAAACCAGATTGCTCCACACCAGAACAGGTAAACAGACAGTCCTAAAACACAGACCGAAGGTAGCTCTAAAAACAAATGCAAGTCATCCTGAAATGTTTCAGTGCTGCTGCTCACTACAAAAATCAGCAGCATCCATTTTCCAATTTGTACTTACTGGACTCTCTTCTCTCAGCTCTACTAATGGAAAGAGGCAGGAAAGCTGGTGGTTTAAACCTCAGTTCTACTACATAAGTTGTGTGACTAGAGGAAGCCTTCCAAGCTCTATGAACCTCAATGTCTTCATTTCTAAAATAAGGATAAACAAGGTCTGGTCTGCCTAGCAAGCAGCATGGTTTGAAAATCAAATCATGTATATGAAAGATATAATGTATTTGAAAGAACTCGGTAAATTATAAAATTCCACATAAAATAATTCCAAGAGTTAAGATGTTTAACTGTACACCTCTGAATCCCTTTACAGTAGCAGAGAGGATATATTTTGAATTAATGATTTAGAGTACCTAAATAGATATCTTCATTTATCTGGCCAGCCAAAGTGGACAGTATCACTCCAATATATATCCTACCCCTTTCATTGTCTTACCTCTCATTTTACAGTGAGCTGTTCTGAGACGCAGAATCACATGGTTAAAAGATAGGCTTGATGACTAATGGAGACCTGGAGCTCTGATCATAATTTACTGTCTGACCTTAGAAAATTACTTAATCCCTTTGTTTGAGTGTCATTATCTATAAAACAGTAGTAATTAAAACTACCTTATCTGCCTCATAGAGTAAGACCGAGAGTCATTTGAGATTATACTTGAAAGTAAGGTCTTTTAAGGAGACAAACTGTTAAGTAAATGCAAAGGACTAGTAACATAGGGTTCTTAAAAAAATAAATTTTATATATCAAACATCACTCTTTATAGAGTCTACCTATACATTACTTCCAGAGCAATATAAAATTTGATACCTTCCATGTGACAGCCTTTCATTTATTTACTGTTCATATATTTATTAAGCATTGTATGTAAGATATGTTCCTTTATAGAAGATGGAAACCTTGAGCTTTGAGTGAGAGGTACTTGAGTTGGAATCCCAGATGTGTCATTGTGTGACTTTAAGGAAATTACAGAATGTCTCTTACCATTGGTTACCTCTCATCCAAAATGAAAGTAATACTCCACACTTTGTGAGATTGTTGGTTGTATCTTAAAGAATATTTTATATATGAAATTACCTGGTAGAGCACTGGCCCATAGAACTGTTTACTAAATGTAGCTCCTATTACTATTATTTAAGGTATACTTCCCCATATCCTCCAACTCAAGAATTCTTAATCTAGATGCCATGAATCTCTTGCAATGGCACACAAAACTTTACATATATATGCAATGTACATTCTCGTGGGATCAAGTCCGTAACTTTCATCAAACTGTAAAAACAGTTGTTTCAATGTAACACTTTAATGTGATTTCCAGCATAGAACATAATATCACAAATGTTGACTGACCAATGGGCAAAGTTGAAGCCATTATCTCTCTTGGCATAGCCCCTTCCCACACTCATGGAAGACATCGGTAATCAATCACTAAGCTATTTTCCTCTGAGTCCTGAAGTTAATTCACAATTTTCAAAAGATAGCTCTAGGCAGATTTTACCAGAGGAATCTCTAAAGATGAAATAAGTTTGACATCTGGATCTGGAATATGTCTAAATTTTTTCCTTTTTCTTTCATTTATCTAATTTTGAAGTTAGTCACCTAAAAATATTTCTATTAAACTTTACATAAAAGTGGTTAATGATTCTTTGAATCATGGCAGGTAATAAATAGATCTAGTGTATACATAATAATGAGATGGATACAGTTTTTTTTTTAATTGGGGTATAGTTGCTTTACATTGGTTTAGTTTCTGTGGTACAGCGAAGTGAATCAGCTATAAGAATACATTCCCCTCCTGTCTTTTTAAAGAATTACACATGTGACACATGTGACTCGTGTGACGCATGTGACACATCCCTGTGAATGGTTTCCCTCAGTGCCCTCTAAGATGACTTCTGTAGTACTCAGCTCCTGAACGGCATGAGGCTCGCACTCCCTAAAGCCAACAGCATCTGGTACCACCCATGAATGGCAAGGTGATCAAACCAGTCAATCTTAAAGACAATCAATCCTGAATATTCACTGGGAGGACTGATGCTGAAGCTGAAGCTCCAATATTTTGGCCACCTGAAGAGAGAGCTGACTCACTGGAAAAAGACCATGATGCTGGGAAAGATTGAAGGCAGGCAGAGAAGGGGATGACAGAGGATGAGATGGTTGGATGGCATCACTGACTCGATGGACATGAGTTTGAGCAAACTCCAAAAGATGGTGAAGGATAGGGAAGCCTGGTGTGCTGCAATCAATGGGGTTGCAAAGAGTCGGACATGACTGAAGAACTGAACAACAACAGTTAGACAAACAACTCACCCACCTGTCTTTTTGAAACAGCACTCTCTCTAATGTGAGCTGAGAGTCAGGGTGTCACGGGAGAGCACTCTTAAGATTCTTAGAGCTCCTTTGTCTAGCTGTAAATGTCTCTGAGGCATCATTTTTATCCTTTCTCAGATTTAAACAAGAGTCCTGTAGCTACACACTTGATCTGGTTTTTACCCTGAAATTTACTGGTAGTTGCCTGAATTTGACCCTTGTCCTAAGGCCTTTTGTTTTCTTTCCTTTTTTATGGTAAAGACTGCTTTGTTGGTGGCAGTTAGTACAAGTCAATAAATACTGATCCCCAAGAACCTAGCTATTTATCAGTCCGCAGAGAGCTGAATGAAACTGAACCGACTGCTGGAAGGATAAACTGAAGCCAGTCCTTCGTCTTGGGAAATGAAGCCACAACCAGCTGATATATGGCATATGCCATTCCACCAACTGCAAGAATCATGGTGGCTCTTTATAGGAGGGTGTCAGCTATCCCACCCTTCAGATGCACTGGAATTCCATTATCCTCCTGAAACATCTTTTGTTTCTCTGGAACCTTATTTTCAAACTTCCTGTGTGAAGCAGTAATTATGGTCCTCTGGATAATCTGATGAAGAGCCAGCAGATTCCACAGCATCTTTGCTCAGTCACTGCACTAATGGCAACAATTCACTTCTTACTTTCAGAGCTTTTAGCCAGGAGAGATTAAGTGAGAAATAGTTTCATCTTCAAACTCAGCAACTCCTGGCTCTTATATATTTATTTCCTCTAAATTGTGCTTGAAAATAACTAAAATAGTCAGGAGTGAGAAATGTATATCCAGTATCACCATACCATTTTAACATCTGCATTATAGACTGTATCTTGTGCAATATGGTAAGGAAAAGAGACTAGAGACAAAAAGAATTAGTATGGAATAAACAAAAAATGTCATTATTGCAGATAATATGATTTTATACCCAAAGAACACATGAGAAATTATAAAACCTAGTAAGAGTGTGCAGGAGAAATGTTGGCATAAGATGAACATAGAAAAATCAATAGCAACAAAAACATTAAAATGCCTAGAAATAAAAGATGTGTGGGCCCTTAATGGGAAATCAAACTGTTGTTTGTATACATGAAAAACGTTCTCAGAAAAGACTAGATTCTTTCCCATTAAGATCAAGAACTAGGCAAGGATGTCTCTCCCTACTACACTTATTTTACATTTACTGGACAGCCTAACTAATGAAATAAGACAAGAAAAGGAAATAAAAGGTATACAAATCAGAAAGGAAGAAATAACACTCTCATTGTTCACAGATGACATGACTGTCTACACAGAAAATCTTTTTAAAAAATCAACAACTTCTGAAACTAAAATGCAATTATAGCAAAATTGTAGGATATAAGGTTAATATCCATGTGTAAATGATGAGTTGCTTCAGTCATGTCTGACTCTTTGTGACCCTATGGACTATAGCCCCCAGGCTCCCCTGTCCATGAGATTTTCCAGGCAAGAATACCAGAGTGGCTTAGCTAGAACATGGAAGCAACCTAGATGTTCATCGACAGATGAATGGATAAAGCTGTGCTACATATACACAATGGAATATTACTCAGCCATAAAAGGGAACACATTTGAGTCAGTTCTGAAGAGGTGGATAAACCTAGAACCTATTATACAGAGTGAAGTGAGTCAGAAACAGAAAGATAAATATCATATTCTAATGCACACATATGGAACCTAGAAAAATGGTTCTGAAGAATTTATTTACAGGGCACAATGGAGAAACAAGCATAGAGAATAGACTTTTGGAGATGGGGAGAGGGGAGGAGAAGGTGAGATGTATGGAAAGAGTAACATGAAAACTAACATTACCATATGTAAAATAGCCAAAGGGAATTTGCTGTATGGCTCAGGAAACTCAAACAGGGGCTCTGTATCAACCAAGAAGGGTAGGATGGGGAGGCGGATGGGAGGGAGGTCCAAAAGGGAGGAGACATATGTATACCTATGGCCGATTCATGTTGAGGTTTGACAGAAAACAACAAAATTCTGTAAAGCAATTATCCTTCAATAAAAAAATAAATTAAAAAAAAAGTCAATTGTGTTCTTAAATACCAGCAAGGAACAATTAGATATTGATATTAGAAATAATACGATTAAATTTAGTGCCCAAAAAAGAAATATTTAGAAGTAAATCTGAAAAAATATATAAAAGATCTATATGAGGAAAATTACAAAATTCTCATGAAAGAAATCACCAATCTGAATAAACGGAGACTTTCCATGTACAAGGATAGAAAGACATAATACTGTCAAGATGTCAGTTTTTCTCAATGTGATCTATAGACTCAACACAATCCCAATAAAAATTATAGCAAGTTATTTTGTAAATACTGACAACTGATTTTAAAGTTTATATGGAGTGGTAAAAGACCCAAAATAAACAAAATATTGCAAGAGAAGAACAAATTCAGAGGACTGATAATACCCAACTTTAAGACTTACTAGAAAGCTACAGTTATCAAGACAGTAGAGTAATTGGTAAAAGAACAGACAAGTAAATCAGTACAGCAAAATAGAAAGCCTAGAAATGACCAAAACAGGAGCAAAGGCAATTCAATGAAAAAGGATAATTTTTCCAACAAATGGTCCTGGAACAATTGAATGCTGACATGTAAAAAATAAATATATATAGGTACAAACCACACATCTTTCACAAAAGTTTACTCAAAATGGATCATAGATATAAATACAAAATGTAAAACTACAAAACTCTTAGAAGATAACACTGGATAAAATTCAGATGACTTTAGATTTGTTAATGACTTTTTAAATACAACAGCAAAAGCGTGATTGATGAAAAAAATAATTGACAAATGTGACTTCATTAAAATTAAAAACTTGACTATATGAAAGACACTAAGAGAATGAAGACAAGCACTAGACTGGTAGGAAATCTCTGCAAAACACCTGATAAAGAACTGGTATTCAAAATATACAAGAACTCTTAAAACTCAATTATAAGAAAACAACAAAATTAAAATATGAGCAAAAGATATGAACAGACACTTCACCAAAGATATAGAGATGGCAAATGAATACACACATAAAAATTCAGATCATATATCACCAGGGAATTGCAAATTAACTAATAAGATACCACTGTGTGTGTGTGTATATATATATATTCAGTTCAGTTCAGTTGCTCAGTCCTGTCCGACTCTTTGTGACCCCATGGACTGCAGCACACCAGGCTTCCCTGTCCATCACCAATTCCTGGAGCTTACTCAAACTCACGTCCATTGAGTCAGTGATGCCATCCAACCATCTTATCCTCTGTTGTCCCCTTTTCCTCCTGTTTTCAATCTTTCCCAGCATCAGGGTCTTTTCAAATGAGTCAGTTCTTCGTATCAGGTGGCCAAAGGATTGCAATTTCAGCTTCAGCATCAGTCCTTCCAATGAATATTCAGGGCTGATTTCCTTTAGGATGGACTGGTTGGATCTCCTTGCAGTCCAAGAGACTTTCAAGAGTCTTCTCCAACACCACAGTCCAAAAGCACCAATTTTTTGGTGCTCAGCTTTCTTTATAGCCCAACTCTCACATCCATACATGACTACTGGAAAAACCATAGCTTTGACTAGACGGACCTTTGTTGGCAAAATAATGTCTCAGCTTTTCAATATGCTGTCTAGGTTGGTCATAGTTTTTCTTCCAAGGAGCAAGTGTCTTTTAATTCCATGGCTGCAGTCACCATCTGCAGTGATTTTGGAGACCAAAAAAATAAAGTCTCTCACTGATTCCTTTTTTTACCCATCTATTTGCCATGAAGTGATGGGACCAGATGCCAACTGGCTAAAATCCAAAACACAGCTCCAAGTGAGTGTGTGTGTGTGCTCAACTGCACAGTCATGTCCAACTCTTTGTAACCCCATAGACTATAGCCTGCCAGGCTCTTCTGTCTTTGGGGTTTTCCAGGCAAGAATATTGGAGTGGGTTGCTATTTCTGCCTCCAGGGGATCTTCCTGACTCGGGGATTGAACTAGCATCTCCGACACTGGCAGGCAGTTTCTTTACCACTGAGCCACCTCAGAGTCTGTGGAGCAACAGGAATTCTCATTCATTGCTGGTAGGAATGCAAAACTGTACAGTCACAGTGGAAGATTATATGACAGTTCCTTATGAAACTAAACATATTCTTATCATACAATTCAGTAATCATGCTCCTTAGTATTTATACAAATTAGCTGAAAACTTACATGTACACAAAAACCTAAACATGTAGGTTTACAGCGGCTTTATTCATAATTGCCACAACCAGAAGCAGTTAAGATATTCTTCAACAGCGAATGGATAAACAAACTCTGGTACATGCATATGCTGTTGCTGCTGCTGCTGCTGCTGTTAAGTCCCTTCAGTCATGTCCAACTCTGTGCGACCCCACAGACGGCAGCCCACCAGGCTCCCCCGTCCCTGGGATTCTCCAGGCAAGAACACTGGAGTGGGTTGCCATTTCCTTCTCCAATGCATGAGAGTGAAAAGTGAAAGTGAGGTTGCTCAGTCATGCCCGACTCTTAGCGACCCCATGGACTGCAGCCTACCAGGCTCCTCCGTTCATGGGAGTTTCCAGGCAAGAGTACTGGAGTGGGGTGCCATTGCCTTCTCCGGTACATGCATATAACAGAATATTATTCAGTAATAAAAAGAAATGAACTTTTAAGCCATGAAAATACATGGAGGATACAGAAATGCATATTGCTAAGTGAAGATGCCTATCTCAAAAGACTATATACCGTATGATTTCAAATATATGACACTGTGGAAAAGACAAAGCTGTAGAGACAGTAAAAAGCTCAGTGGTTGCCAGGGTTTGGGAGGGAGGGATGAATAGGTGGAATGCAGAGAATCTTTAATGCAGTGAAACTACCCTGCATGATACTGTAATGGTGAATTCCTGTCATTATATATGGGTCAAACACCACTGAAAACAGAATACAGAGTGAACCCTAAGTAATCTACAGACTTTAGTTAATATTATGTAAGTACTGGCACATAAACTGTAACAAATTCATTATTTTCTGCTCAATTTTTCTATAAACCTAAAACTGCTCTAAAAATAAAGACTATTGACTTTAAGTGCAGGGAGAACAATATATCATGTCCTTAGATGGGAGGTCTTAGACATAAAGCAATTCTCCCTAATTTGATCTATATAGCAAGGGTTACTACAGACAAAATTCCATTTTTTTTTCATGAAACTTGGCAAGTTTCTACTAAAATTCCTATGTTAGTATAGAGAGCCAAAATAACCAACATGATTTTGAAAGAAAGAATCAAAGAGCTAACTGTATTAGTTATCTAACACTAACTGTGAGGCAACAGTAATTCTGATAGTGTGCCAACTACATGTAAGTAGACTAATGAAACAGAATAAATTAAAAGGTTGATGTGGACATATAGATATTTTATTTGTGACAGAGAAACTGCTGGAATAAGGATAGATAAACAGCTATCCACATTAAAAAAAAAAAAAAAAGATTGTTTTGGTCTGTGTATAACTCACCACACAAAAAGGTAAACTTTAGATGCACTAAATGCCTAAATGTGAAAAATATAGCTATTACAAAAAGCTATAGAAGGCTTTCTTTATGTCATAAACATACTGTATCAGTCAGAGTTTCAATCATACGGACACACGTGGTTTGTGATTTATCATGTGAATTTGACTTTATGTGACTGTGGAAGCTGGTTACCCAGTTTCCGTAAGCCTGCTGTGTCTTCCCATGTGATGCTGGAGCTTTAAGGCCACGGGGCAGAAAGTTGGGAAGGCCAGATAAACATGAAGCAACAAACATATAGGTGTCCTATAGAAACCGGGGCTCTTCTTCAATGGAGCTTTTAAAACACACACATCTGGCCCAGGCGTTAGAGCAACTAAAGAAAGATTCAGGAAAAGGCAGAGCAGTTACAGCCTGACTGTTGCTTCATGCCAATGAAGCGACCTGTTAGATATGCGATAAAATGTCTGAGCTACAAAATGCCTATTGCTACACTTCAGTCTCCAAATCTCTCACAAGAATCTCTTTATGTGGCCTACCTTAACTGAAAACACAGGAATGCAGCTCAGCCTACTGAAACTGATACATTATAATGCCACCAGTTAGGAAAGGATTTATTATAAACACCCCAAAAGGGGGCACACACCATAGAAGAAAAGACGGATGAACATTAAAATGATAAGCTTCTATATGTCAAAAGGTGTGATAAACAAAGTTAAAAGATAAGTCTCATACTCTTAAAAGAAATTTGAAATTTTTGTAATCACAAAAATATTCACACCCTAATATTTTAGAAGTTTCTTCAAATCAATAAGAAAAAGCCAAGCAACCCAACAGGTCAATAGACAGTTCAGAGAAGGAAAATTTATAATGGACAATGAAAACATGATCAACCTTATTAGTAAACCAGAAAACAAAAATTAAATAACAATACCCTCCAGCCTGGCAGAAAAAAAACAAAAAACAGTAAACCTGAAAACAAGCATTAGTGATAGATTGCTGTTAAAGTGTGTGATGGTACAACCACTCTGAAGAGGCAATTTCAGTTTATATGATATACTTTATACAGTTTATGTGATATACTTTATACAGTTTATGCATATACTATAGAACACAGCAATTTTTCACTGGGTTCTTGGCACAGAGTTCCTAAAACTTCGGCAAATTCCAAGGTGGCAAGAATACTAGGAGCATCTTTTGTTCTAATATGTGTGGCACAGATGGTAAAGAATCTGCCTGCAATGTAGGAGACTGGGTTCAATCCCTGGGTTGGGAAGACCCCCTAAAGAAAGGAATGGATACTCACTCCAGTACTCTTGGCTGGAGAATCCCACGGACAGAGAAGCCTGGCAGGCTACAGTCCATGGAGTCTCAAAGAGTCTCACACGACTAAGCAACTAACTTTCCCTGGCACAGGGATCCTAAAAACCTTGTGAATCTCTGATAAGAGCACTAGGAGCATCTTTTGTTCAATGAGATGACTCTAGATGGGCTCCTGGATGACTCCTGGATAGGGCTGGTCACCAGAAAGATCAAGTCAAGATAAGATATTAAGAATTTTCAGCTCTCCCCTTGATCCTCTAGAAAGTGGAAAGGGACTGGAAATGGAGTTTATGACTGATCATGTGTATATGAGGAAGCCTCCATAAAATCCCAGTATTACTGGGGACAGGGAGTCTCCTGACTAGCAAACATACACATTCAGTTCAGTTCATTTCAGTCACGCAGTCGTGTCTGACTCTTTGTGACCCCATGGACTGCAGCACACCAGGCTTCCCTGTCCATCACCAACTCCTGGAGCTTACTCAAACTCATGTCCATCAAGTCAGTAATGCCATCCAACCATCTCATTCTCTGTCATCCCCTTTTCCTCCCACCTTCAATCTTTCCCAGCATCTTTGAAAATCCCAGGGTCTTTTCAAATGAGTCAGTTCTTCGCATCAGGTGGCCAAAGGATTGCAATTTCAGCTTCAGCATCAGTCCTTCCAATGAATATTCAGGACTGATCTCCTTTAGGATGGACTGGTGGGATCTCCTTGCAGTCTAAGGGACTCTCAAGAGTCTTCTCCAACACCACAGTTCAAAAGCATCAATTCTTCAGCACTCAGCTTTCTTTATAGTCCAACTCTCACATCCATACATGACTACTGGAAAAACCATAGCCTTGAGTAGGCGGACCTTTGTTGGCAAAGTAATGTCTCTGTTTTTTAATATGCTATCTAGGTTGGTCATAACTTTCCTTCCAAGGAGCAAGCATCTTTTAATTTCATGGCTGCAATCACCATCTGCAGTGATTTTGGAGCCCAGAAAAATAAAGTCACCCACTGTTTCCCCATCTGTCTGCCATGAAGTGATGGGACCGGATGCCATGATCTTAGTTTTCTGAATGTTGAGCTTTAAGCCAACTTTTTCACTCTCCTCTTTCACTTTCATCAAGAGGCTCTTTTGTTCTTCTTCATTTTCTGCCATAAGGGTTGTGTCATCTGCATATCAGAGGTTAGTGATATTTCTCCCAGCAATCTTGATACCAGCTTGTGCTTCATCCAGCCCAATGTTTCTCATGATGTACTCTGCATATAAGTTAAATAAGCAGGGTGACAATATACAGCCTTGATGTACTCCTTTTCCTATTTGGAACCAGTCTGTTGTTCCATGCCCAGTTCTAACTGTTGCATCCTGACCTGCATACAGGTTTCTCAAGAGGCAGGTCAGGTGGTCTGGTATTCCCATCTCTTTCAGGATTTTCCACAGTTTATTGTGATCCACACAGTCAAAGGCTTTGGTATAGTCAATAAAGCAAAAATAGATGTTTTTCTGGTACTCTCTTGCTTTTTCGATGATCCATCGGATGTTGGCAATTTGATCTCTGGTTCCTCTGCCTTTTCTAAAATCATCTTGAATATCTGGAAGTTCATGGTTCATGTACTGCTGAAGCCTGGCTTGGAGAATTTTAAGCATTAGTTTACTAGCGTGTGAGATAAGTGCAATTGTGCAGCTGTTTGAGCATTCTTTGGCATTGCCTTTCTTTGGGATTGGAATGAAAACTGACCTTTTCCAGTCCTATGGCCACTGCTGAGTTTTCCATATTTGCTGGCATATTGAGTGCTGCTACTGCTAAGTCACTTCAGTAGTATCCGACTCTGTGTGACCCCAGAGACGGCAGCCCACCAGGCTTCCCCGCCCCTGGGATTCTCCAGGCAAGAATACTGGAGTGGGTTGCCATTTCCTTCTCCAATGCATGAAAGTGAAAAGTGAAAGTGAAGTCATTCAGTCGTGTCTAACTCTTAGCGACCCCATGGACTGCAGCCTACCAGGCTCCTCCGTCCATGGGATTCTCCAGGCAAGAGTACTAGAATGGGGTGCCATTGCCTTCTCCAATATTGAGTGCAGCTATTGTTAAACTAATTAAACAAAGTGGCCATTAGAGTGAGCTGCCTTCAGTGCCTTAGTAGCCTACTTAAGTAAACCAAACCTAAGCCTGAAATGTCTCAAGGTGATGCCAACTAAAAATTAGAACTTGCCATCTGCCTCTACAAGGATTAAGTCACAATTACTGTAGCTGCTGACCTTCAACACACCCTGAAAGAAGTTCAAGGTGGAGATCAGGAATGAGGCACTCCATGCTCTAGGAAAAACTGCCAGAACAGGCCTTCAGACAGATATTTTCAGGAGAAGATTTTATGAGCCCAATTCCTGCATCTTCTTATATCTAGAAAAGCATTAAACTCATTACTGATGATGCCTACTTCTCATGACTGAGCAGCAAGCCTCTGCCAAAATGAGTGCTTAATTGTACATGTGCCTCCTTCACTAATATCATATATAATACTGACCTCTCCCCTACCTCTTTGGAGCAGTTTCTCAGAGCTATCTGAAATGCTATCTCCTGAGCTATAGTCCTCATTTTTGCCCCAAATAAAACAAACTCACAATTCTCACATTATGCATTTTATCTTTTTAGTTGACAGTTAAGAAATTGGAACCTAAGGACAACCAATCACAGACAACTAGGCTTTCCCAAATAAGGGAACCACTTAAGCAGCAGCCAATCAAATAACAGCTTTGCTTTGTTTCCACCTCTTCCCTATAAAGGTCTTTCCTTAGTTCCTGTTGGTGGAGTGCTCCTAATCACTTCTGGTTTGGTGCTGCCCAATTCAAATCAATTTTTGCTCAAAAAAACTCTTACATATTTTAATATGTCCTAGTTTAATCTTCTAACACTATATAGCAATAAAAATAAATTAACTACATCTATTGTATCACTTCCCAGGTGGCAATAGTGGTAAAGAATCCGCCTGCCAATACAGGAGATGTGAGACTTGGGTCTGATCCCTGGGTCAGGAAGATCCCCTAGAGGAGGGCATGGCAATCCTCTTCAGTATTCCTGCCTGGAGAATCCCATGGACAGAGGAGCCTGGCAGGCTAGTGCCCATGGTGTCATAAAGAGTCAGACACGATCAAGGCAACTTAGCACTGTATTACTAGGCATAAATTTCAAAAAGTAATGTTTACTAGGGCAGTTTCCAAGAGATGCATAGAGCAGGATAAACTGTGGAAAATTCTGAAAGAGATGGGAATACCAGCCTGTCTCTTGAGAGATCCGTATGCAGGTCAGGAAACAACAGTTAGAACTGGACATGGAACAACAGACTGGTTCCAAACAGGAAAAAGAGTACGTCAAGGCTGTATATTGTCACCCTGCTTATTTAACTTATATGCAGAGTACATCATGAGAAACGCTGGGCTGGATGAAGCACAAGCTGGTATCAAGATTACCGGGAGAAATATCAATAACCTCAGATATGCGGATGACACCACCCTTATGGCAGAAAGTGAAGAAGAACTAAAGAGCCTCTTGATGAAGGTGAAAGAGGAGAGTGAAAATGTTGGCTTAAAGCTCAACATTCAGAAAACTAAGATCATGGCATCCAGTCCCATCACTTCATGGCAAATAGATGGGGAAACAGTGGAAACAGTGACAGACTTTATTTTGGGGGCTCCAAAATCACTGCAGATGGTGATTGCAGCCATGAAATTAAAGACGCTTACTCCTTGGAAGGAAAACTATGACCAACCTAGATAGCATATTGAAAAGCAGAGACACTACTTTGCCAACAAAGGTCCATCTCCTCAAGGCTATGGTTTTTCCAGTAGTCATGTATGAATGTGAGAGTTGGACTATAAAGAAATCTGAGCGCTGAAGAATGGATGCTTTTGAACTGTGGTGTTGGAGAAGATGCTTGAGAGTCCCTTGGACTGCAAGGAAATTCAATCAGTCCATCCTAAAGGAGATCAGTCCTGAGTGTTCACTGGAAGGACTGATGTTGAAGCTGAAACTCCAATACTTTGGCCACCTGATGCAAAGAGCTGACTCATTTGAAAAGTCCCTGATGCTGGGGAAGATTGAAGGCAGAAGGAAAAGGGGACAACAGAGGAAGAGATGGTTGGATGGCATTATCGACTCAATGGAGATGAATTTGAGTGAACTCTGAGAGTTGGTGGACAGGGAGGCCTGGTGTGCTGTGGTCCATGGGGTTGTGAAGAGTCAGACAGAACTGAGCAACTGAACTGAACTGAGCAGGATAATGCAAAATTCTGCACAAATATAATAGCATATAGTGTGTGTGTGTTAATACATACGTATATATGCCTCTGAGCTCATACACACTCAGGCATAGTATAGGCATTTACGCACATGTATTCTACATATATACATATGTAGGAAAAATATGCATAGAAATGATCAGTGTCAATCTGAGAATACTATCATAGTTTCCTCTGGTGCAAGAAAGAAAAGGAAATGCTAGAAGATTTGAACTTTACTTCAGTAACATTTATCTGTTCTTCAGAGGATCTGGCAATATTTCTAAATCTATAATCTATGAAGGGTGCATGGATGTCTATTATGTTACTTTCTGAACTTCTATATGTTCATAATATTTCATAATCCAAAGCAAAACATTTTAAGAAAAAAATAAAGAAATAAAGAAAAAATAAAAGAAAACATAAAAAATAAAGAAAAAATAAAAATAAAATAAAATAAAAAATAAACAAAAATAAAATAAAATAAGAAATTTCACACTTTTGGCCGCATGTGTAGGGACTCCACTTAACAGCTAAGACCTTAACAGTAACTATGAGACCAAACAAATAATTTCTACTAACATGCAATATATTTCATGTTCAGCCTTTGTGTACATCTTAAAGGATACACAAGAAACTGGTAATCAGTAGCTGCTTTGTTAAGAAAAACAGTAAAATGAACCAGTAAGCAGGTGTGGGAGACTTTTCATTGTGTTTCATTTTGTAATGCTTGAATTTTTTTTCCCATTTGAACTTTTCCAAGCCATGTAATTTCACATGTGTAACACATATGAAAAAAAGAAAATTAAATATTTTCCTTCATAGTGCCTTTCTTCTTTTTATATGTAAATCCTCTGGGAGGAGTAACAATGAGTCCATGATATTCTAGGGTAAATTAGTTTACAGATGACTTTCTTCCATAACAGAGGATCAAATGCTTACCACAAATACCATTATTTACTACTCCATTGTTACACTCTTTCCTGCTGAACCTGAAAACTTCTCAGAGAATGTTCCAGGCATTGTCAATTAACCAATGACTGCACTCCAATTGATACTTGCCATATTTACTTGATGCTTACTTTGTTCTATAATATTAATAAATTTATACAAGAACTGTACAAGAAATTTTGGTCTTCAGTAGAAAATTATGCTTCCCAAGTGACTTAGTGGTAAAGAATCTACCTGCCAAACAGGAGACATGGGTTCTATCCGTGGGTCAGGAAGATCTCCTGGAGAGGAAAATGGCAACCCACTCCAGTATTCTTGCCTGGGAAATCCTAGCAACAGAGGAGCCTGGCGGGCTACAGTTCATGGGGTCACAAAAAATACTGGACACAACTTAGCAACTAAACAACAACAACAACAAGAAAACTATGCATTGTCTAAAAGAAACCATTTCAGGTTATCTGACTTTAGTTCTCATCATCCTTGAGTTATTTTACAACTCTGTAAAATGTACATAACTGATAAAGATGCAAATTCTGTCCTGTTAGATTTAATGGACTTCCCAACTCTGGGGAAAAAAAAATCAGCTTTCCCTTGACTTGGCTGTTTGTTTCAATAAATTTATATAGATCCTTCTGTTTTGCAGATTCTCTTTTGACCAGTTATAACATCTGCCTGGTTCCCTCACTGAATGTGTTAAATAAAATCTTTAACACATGTTCATTTTTATATCATGTACAAGAGTCATGATCTTACTTTTTTTAATTATCTTTTAGAACTCGGTAGGGTAAAATAATGAAAGGGGATATGTCAAAAGAGCAGGAGAGGCATCTCCCTTAGGACAAACTTCACTTACTGTAATATTTTGCTCAACAGGAAGATTTCCTGCCCTGCTATTCAAAGGAATATTCTAGCAGTGTCTGAATTCAAGGGCTTTTTTTCTTAAAATATATCAACATGAATGGAAGGTTGATAGCTGAGAAGCAATATGGAGAACAATCAAAATTAAAATTCAACAGCTCTTTTCTTACTCACAGAGGCACTGACTAGTTCATCCAAATACTAGTGAGCCACCAGGGAAGCCATAAAATTCACAGGCACAACCTAAAAGCATGTTTTCTTTTAAGATTTCTAAAATCTTAAAACCATTTGTTTTAAGATTTCGGAAACATTGGCTTATTTTAGCAGGTTTCTTCCAGATCAACAATAGTAGTGAAGCTTTAAGTCCATTTACAGGATTCTAGGTGCAGAGTGAGAATACCAACTTTCCAACTGGAAAATTTATGTATGCCATCAACTACCTTCTGTCCCTGCACTCCCGCCCAAGTTGCCTCCATACCCCAATTCATGAGTCTTGTTTCTATATGAAGGGATGAAGAAAGGCACACGGTGTTTCTCTGGTTTTATACCAGTATGGCAACATAACAAAGAACTCCCATTTCTACAAACAACATTAACTAAGCTACACTTTTACTTAACACTGACTTAGCTGCTTAAGAGAGCAAAAGATACCGCAAATAATTTAAATAAATAAATAAATATGTATATATATGAACAATGCTAGTCCCTAGTTTTCACCAAAAGTGAAAGTGGTTCAGTCATGTCCAACTCTTTGCAACCCCCTGGACTGTATACTACAGTGGGTAGCAGTTGCCTTCTCCAGGGGATCTTCCCAACCCAGGGATTGAACCCAGATCTCTTGCACTGCAGGTGGACTCTTTACCAGCTGAGCCACAAGGAAGGAGGTATCTAATTAAAGCTTTTTGAGATTGTTCCACACCCCGATACCAAACCTGCTTCCTAGAGTTACTTTCAACTGCAGAGCTTTCACAGTGTATAGAAAAGAGAAAGGAGAAGATTTGTAAGTACACAGCCACAAAGGTCTGAGCTCATCCTCAGTGTCTCCTGGGCACACTCTTGAAGAGCGCCTGGGCCAATTAAGGTGATTGTGGAGGTCATAATCACTGTGAGCTTCCTGGGAAGTTCATGTGAATATTTGAATATCAATGCATGTAATATATGCAGAATGAATTTTCAGAAGCCAGACCATATTGTTTACCTAGCATTGGAAATCTCACTGCCTGTGTGTGTATACTTCTGAATACAAGAACAAAAGGAGCCAGTTAAGACCATGTTTAATGGGATCCTAAAAAAAGTTTTCAATGTGGAGCACCATAAGAAAGGTAGCAATTTCGCTTTTGGTAAAAATGATAACAGTTTTTCCTCAGGATTCTCTTCTTGTCTCCCTTTTTCAGCTATCCATTCTCAAGGATCATTTGGTTGTGCTGAAGTTATTTATTGCTCATTTTAGAACTAAACAAAATTCACTTGGAACCAGGAGTGTTGGATGATTTCATATTTTATTAACTTCATATTTTATATAAGAAAATTGACCAAGAGAAGGTACATCACTGGTTGACCCAAAGTCACAAATGACAGGGTTGAAGTTTGAACCCACATATCTTGACTTGGTTTTGTCTGTCAGATCTGTGAAGAAATTTTGTGGAAATTTCTTTAATATTTTCCATGTAAAAGGTATTTGTATTTGGAGAATCTCATCCATTGCAGTTAGTCATCTTTTCATGCCTATGCACAGGCAGCTAGGTATTGGTCCAAAATATAATCTCAAATTTATATGCTAATCTCCATTTCCATTACTAAAATGAAATCATCTCACTTGAACTACTGCAACAGATTGCTAACTAGTCTCCCCCTATTTCTACTCTTCTCTACATTTTTTTTTCCTTAACATAAATCATATTATGTGATACTACTGTTAAATTTTTCAATGATTTCCCATGGTATTGAGAATCAAATTCAAATTCCTGGCCACAATCGATATGACTTGGATCCTATCCTTTTCTCCAGTGTCACATCCTATTTTGTACTACTCTCCCACCAACTATTTATATTGCAGTTACAATGACCTTCTTTTGATTCAGCAAATATATCAAATCAATTCTGTCTCAGAGTCTTTCACTAGCTATTTCCATTTCTAGCCAATTCAAGTTTTAGCTCAACTGTGATTTCCTCAGGGAAGCCTTCCTCTCTATCAAAATCTCTTATTTTAGTTTCTTTATAATGCTTATTACTATGAAATCTCATTCATTTGTTGCCTATTTCCTGTCCTCCCCTTTAGAAGTCTGTCATCTCTTATTCACCATTGTATCCCTTGTTTACAAAAAATTCAATAAATATTTGTTAAATATATGAATGTGTGAATGAGTGAATGAAGTTGCCAAAGTCCAATTGCTAACATATCACAAATAGTTATTATGTGTTGGTGGGGGAGGGACAACAAGGAAGAAATTTTTCTTCTTAACAAGAATGACTTGTTGGTGCCCTTCAAGAATATATTTATGCAAAAAATTTCCTCAAGAAATTCCCTGAAGCTCATCCATGACTCCCCACAAGGCCATGGGACCAAGTTTAGAACCTCTTTTTTAGTAGATGGTCCTAATGTATTATCTTGGCTTATACTAATATGAATAATTTTGCTTTTTAGTTTTCCCTCCCCCTCTTCCATCCTTGTAATCTAAGCTCAAAGCATACTGGATTATCTTCAGTTATAGACTCTTACTAGAATTTCACTTGCTTCTAAACTTTTCTCCTCTCTCTACCTGGAATCCTCTCCAAACTCCCAACCCCAATTTTCAGCTACTTAGACATCATTTCCTCTGGGAAATCCTCTCTGATAATTAGGTATAAGTTTAGAGCCATAAAAGAGATTCACAGTTTATTCTGTTTCTCCTATAAAAACACTTCCATAAAGTACTGTGATTGTCAGTTTACAATATGTACACTCATAAGGTCAAGGAACATATCTGTTTTATTCACCAGGGTATCAATAGTGCCTAAGTATAGTACTCACACAATGAGGACTCAATTAATTTTAGTGAATTAAAACAGTCATTTTATTGGTTTATTAATTTCTTTCTTATCAGTGGGGGTTATTTCATATCAGAAGATAGATAAGTTTTATAAATCATATTTTATAGAACCTTCAAATTAGAAGTTCCAAACTTGTCATAAATTTTATTTCTGACTTTAAGGCAAAGCTTTTCAGAGGCTAACACAAATTGCATCAGTGTTTAAATTGTATCTTTCAAATATTTTTAAATAGTAAAATAAGTAATATGCATAGCTGCAGTAAAATAGAGGTCTCCCGACTATCACATTCATATCATTACCGAATTTGCCTGTCCATAAGTCACTTATTGCTATCCAACAAAAACCCGAGGCTGTATAAATCACTCAGTCTGCTTCTGAACGAAGTCAGCTTAAGGAATTTCCTCAACAAGGTAAAATAGAGCAATAAGATGGCATGAATTTATATTGGTGGAGACCAATGAACCTGATAAACTAAGTATGATCGGGAGGCAGAACTAGCAAGAAATTTAGGGTAATAATAAATGTTGATACTAATCTTCTCTACATGACTTCCTCTGTTTTCCTAGTAGTAAAAACACTTTCAAAGACAAAGATTTTTAATACTCTATTAAGAAAAGCTCCTAATAACACTACAGTCTTCTAGTCTCATTCATCTCCAGAGAGCCTTAAATATACTCTCCTTTTCTCATTTCAAAAACACATGGAACCCCAACCAAGGAGTTGCTTTGTACTCAGAATTCCCAATGTGGTGGTTCCAATACTATGGATGAGAACCATCATTTTGTAAAAACATGTGTGATTCTTAACACAACTTATTTTTTAGTTTATATGAGAACCAGAGATGAAATATGAATATGAGCAAAATAAGTCGAATAACAATTCAGAGATATGGCTTAGAAAAACAAAATAAAAGGATGTGTTTACATAAATTATAAGCACTCCAGGCCTGGGCTATTATTCTTTCTCCAGCACTGTCAACGACTTATATAACATTTTGCACACTTGTGGCAATATAGAATGAATAATAATAATTAATACAGTATGCTCTGAATCCCACAGACTTCTCCTTATCGGATTCTTGCAGCCTACTTTTCAAGTCAGTTCATATTTGACCATATGTATTTTCCAACACTTGTCTGTTAGGCCTCTTTCTCTCTTATAAACCAACTAGTGATTATTTTGGACAAATATCTGCTATATCATTACTAGCAAGGCACTGACTTCAAAGAGTTCAACTTGGATAGTGTTGAAATGATTGGAATATTGGCCAAGAGCTTTAACCTCAAAAGGGTATGATTTCAGTAATTTCTGGTTTCAGATGGCTCAGAAATGGAAAAAAGAAAATTGGAAATGAGGTAGGGGAATAAAGATAAAGAGAGGGCACACAAATTAATTATGAAGCCATACCAGTAAAATACCAAGACACAAAAACTCAAAAGTATCTTTTTTTAATCTTTTTATGCATTTACTTGTTGAAGGAATCAACAAATGAAGTGTGGAGAGTACCTACTGAAATAGCTTTCTCACTGGCTTCCTGACTCAAATATGTTTTCCCTCAACAATCTATCTCACACTTCTGCCAGAAAAGATTCCAAAAACATCATTCCAGCAATAATTTTCATTTAATTTTAAAAGAAATCAAGCTAGTCACTGCCTGCACAGTAACTCCTTAGCATGGCTCCCAAGGTAGCATGGCTCCCAAGGTACCAGGCCTATCTTTCTAGCCTGATCTCCTTTCTCACCCCTCCACACATCCTATGTGCACACAATATTAATCCTCCCTTAATTCTCTCAAACATCCCTGGATCTTCAACAACTCAGTGACTTTGTGTTCATTACTCACTCTATGACGCTCTTTCTCACTTTGAGAACCTAGAAAACTTAGCACTCAAGATGCAGAAAAACTATCACTTCCTCCATGCTATCTTTTCTGATTGTCCTCTTCTTAAGGAATCTGTTTCCTCCTTTATCAATTCTTAGTTCATATTATAAGCCAGTAACCACAATTGCATGTTAGTTGCTGTATGTATATTGCTGTATGTATGTTGCTGTATGTGGTAGTCTCTTTCATTAGACCAAGTTCACGGGCAGAGATGATCTTCAGTTCTGATTAGAAATGATCTTATTTAGCCCTGGGTCAAGCATAGTGTCTCACACATAGTAGGTACTCAGTAAATATTTGTTTAATCAGTTCAGTTCAGTCGCTCAGTCGTGTCCGACTCTCTGCGACCCCATGAATTGCAGCACGCCAGGCCTCCCTGTCCATCACCAACTCCCGGAGTCTACCCAAACCCATGTTCATTGAGTCGGTGATGCCATCCAACCATCTCATCCTCTGTCGTCCCCTTCTCCTCCCGCCCCCAATCCTACCCAGCATAAGGGTCTTTTCCAATGAGTCAACCCTTCGCATGAGGTGCCCAAAGTATTGGAGCTTCAGCTTCAACACCAGACCTTCCAATGAACACCCAGGATTGATCTCTTTTAGGATGGATTGATTGGATCTCCTTGCAGTCCAAGAAACTCTCAAGAGTCTTCTCCAACACCACAGTTCAAAAGCATCAATTCTCCGGCGCTCAGCTTTCTTCACCGTCCAACTCTCACATACATGACCACTGGAAAAACCATAGCCTTGACTAGACGGACTTTTGTTGGCAAAGTAATGTCTCTGCTTTTAAACATGCTATCTAGGTTGGCCATAACCTTCCTTCCAAGGAGTAAGCGTCTTTTAATTTCATGGCTGCAGTCACCATCAGCAGTGATTCTGGAGCCCAAAAAAGTAAAGTCTGACACTGTTTCCACTGTTTCCCCATCTATTTCCCATGGAATGATGGGACCAGATGTCATGATCTTAGTTTTCTGAACGTTGAGCTTTAAGCCAACTTTTTCACTCTCCTCCTTCACCTTCATCAAGAGGCTCTTTAGTTCTTCTTCACTTTCTGCCATAAGGGTGGTGTCATCCGCATATCTGAGGTTATTGATATTTCTCCCTGCAATCTTGATTCCAGCTTGTGTTTCTTCCAGCCCAGCGTTTCTCATGATGTACTCTGCATATAAGTTAAATAAGCAGGGTGACAATATACAGCCTTGACGTACTCCTTTTCCTATTTGGAACCAGTCTGTTGTTCCATGTCCAGTTCTAACTGTTGCTTCC
This sequence comes from Giraffa tippelskirchi, assembly GCF_054371585.1. NCBI lineage: Eukaryota > Metazoa > Chordata > Mammalia > Artiodactyla > Giraffidae > Giraffa > Giraffa tippelskirchi. The sequence goes on along the minus strand of NC_137279.1, from coordinate 145,847,801 downwards.
TAACCTGCATACAGGTTTCTCAAGAGACAGGTCAGATGGTCTGGTATTCCCATCTCTTTCAGAATTTTCCACAGTTTATTGTGATCCACACAGTCAAAGGCTTTGGCATAGTCAATAAAGCAGAAATAGATGTTTTTCTGGAACTCTCTTGCTTTTTCGATGATCCAGCGGATGTTGGCAATTTGATCTCTGGTTCCTCTGCCTTTTCTAAAACCAGCTTGAACATCTGGAAGTTCACGGTTCACGTATTGCTGAAGCCTGGCTTGGAGAATTTTGAGCATTACTTTACTAGCATGTGAGATGAGTGCAATTGTGCAGTAGTTTGAGCATTCTTTGGCATTGCCTTTCTTTGGGATTGGAACGAATTTGTTTAATAAAAACACTGAAATAAAATATAAAAATTATATATGCATGCATATAATATATATATATGTACATATATATATACATGTATTTTAAAGGAGGCAATCCAGTTAAACTCCTGGCAATGCAAATCATCTAGTGTTCTTAGCATTTGCCTCCAAATAGAATAACAAACAATAGGGCTGGTAGAAACAATTAGCCTGTAAAGCAGGTGCTGGCTCAATCCCTCAACATATTTTACACAGAGGTTCCAATCTGGGTTTCCTTTAGTTTGTGAAGCCCAGAAAGGGATTCCCACCCCCACTTGAGCATAAACAATACCAAGAGCAAAATTTCAGCAGCCTCTAAGTGCACTTAAGTCTCATTCAAAGTCAAGGGAAATTATGCATACATGAGAAGTAGAATGGGAGGCAAGACAAGAAAGATGGCTTGCTGCTTTTTGGAAAACAATCAGGAAAAAGACCACAAAGGTTCAGTTCCAGAGAAAACTGTCACCTATTTGCTGTCACTTTTTCATCTTCATAGGAATTTATTGGATTAGGAAAGACCTTTGCTACTCCACATTATCCCAAGCTCCCAGTGGCCTTTGCATTAGTTAATGCCCGAGCTTCCTGGTTAATTGTGGCAGGCAAGCAGCCGGCTGCACAGATGTCAGATGTCATACTCTATCAGATGAAGAGGTTCCTGCCTCAGGCTGTTTATATATGACCTACCAGGATTTCCTGCTGCATGATGAAATAATTATGGGGCCGCCATGTAGGGAGGAACATTGCAAGTAAGTTGTAACAGCATTACATTAAAAAATGAAAATTAAACTTTTGGCCTTATCTGCCTCAGAATCTTCCTAAGGTTTACTGTGAACATTCTGTTCCTTATTTTTATAATATTCATATGGGTGCTAATTTAATGTTCCCTGGAGAACATGGTAAGTTTAGCAAGGCTTTCTTTAATGCTTGTGCTGCAATTTGAGTCGAGTAAACAAGGTGGGGATATGTCTTTTTTTGTGTTTAATTTTCTAAATAATGTTTGTCTTTTGCCACTTATAACAAACTAATTCTACAGACTCAACAAAGTCTGGATGGTCATTAAAAAAAATTAGTAATATGTTCTAAATTGATTAATTCTTAAGTCTTACTGAGGGTTTTTTTTTTATCTTACTAAATTCTGACTTTCTGATCCAGAAAAGAAGTACACACCCTGTTTATAATGTAATACTCCTTAATGGTTTTATCCATAGGAGCATAAGATTCTCTTATCCACATACAGTTTCCATGATTCAAGGAATTATCCTTATACAAACAAGATTCAAGATTAAGAAAAATTCTAAGTGACTTTGATCATTAAAATTAAAAGGTTAGTAAATGATCTAACAATAATGGATGGATAAATGGAACAATGCAGACCAAGTCATATTAGCATGTTTTCCACTGAAATGAAGTGAAGTGAAAGTTGTTCAGTCATGCCCAACTCTTTGTGACCCCATGGACTATACAGTCCATGGAATTTTCCAGGCCAGAATACCGAAGCGGGTAGCCATTCCCTTCTCCAGGGGATATTTCCAACCCAGGGATCGAACCCAGGTCTCCCACATTGGAGGAGGATTCTTTACCAGCTGAGCCACCAGGGAAGCCTCCACCCTCATCCTATATATCCCTGTGTTACTTCTTAACACCTTCCCTAATTAGATTGTAAACTTCCTGACAGTTGATTTGTCCTATGCATTTTTGTATCTCCTATTCCTAGAACATATTTAGCATACTTAGCACAAGTTATTTGTTGTTCAGTCACCCAGTCATGTCCAACTTTTTTGATCCCCTGGACTGCAGCATGCCAGGCCTCCCTGATCCTCACTGTCTCCTGAAGTTTGCCCAAGCTCATGTCCACTGCACTGGGGATACCATCCTTACTCAGCAAATTTTTGTTAAATTACATTATAGGGTGTGGAGTAAGGAATGGAGAACAGGGGATTAAGAAAAAGATAAATATCACAATAAATTCCTCACTTTTTCATATTTTTTTTCCTGTGTAAATATGATGTAATCTTTCCATATAGATAGATATCACCTTTCTGCCCTCAACATCCTCCCTATTATAATTTTAAAAATGTTAACGATTCCCAGCTCCTTCATCTGAAAAGTGGGCTTAACACTCACTGTTTACTAATAGGAGTATAATTCCTATAATAAATTACTAAGGAAAATGAAAATCCATCTTAGCTTATTGCCAGAAGGTCACATATACATGCACTGGCCAGACAGATTTCTGGAGAAACCAGGGGAACATAGTTTTAGAGCAGTAGGAGTTATATTACATTTCTAGGAAAGGTCTTGCCAGAACTGTGAAGAATTCTGACAAAACATGGTCCACTGGAAACGGAAATGGCAACCCACTCCATTATTCTTGCCTGAAGAACCCCATGGACAGCATGAAAAAACAAAAAGCTATGACACCAGAAGATGAGCCCCCAGCTCTGAAAGTATCCAGTATGCTACTGGGGAATACTGTAGGGCAATTACTAATAGCTCCAGAAAGAATGAAGCATCTTGGCCAAAGCATAAATGATGTTCAGTGATGGATGTGTCTGGTGGTGAAAATAAAGTCTGATGCTGTAAAGAAAACATTGCATAGGAACCTGGAATGTTAGGTCCATGAATCAAGGTAAGTTGGATGTGGTCAAGCAGGAGATATCAAGAACGTATGTTGACATCTTAGGAATCAGTGAATTAAAATGGATGGGAATGGGTGAATTTAATTCAGATGACCGTTATATCTACTACCGTGGGCAAGAATCCCTTAGAAGAAATGGAGTAGCCCTTATCATCAACAAAAGAGTTCAAAATGCAGAACTTGGGTAAATTTTCAAAAATGACACAATAATCTCGGGTCATTTTCACAGCAAACCATTCAACATCACAGTAATCCAAGTCTGTGCCCCACCACTGATGCCAAAGAAGCTGAGCTGACCAGTTCTTTGAAGACCTACAAGACCTTCTAGAACTAACACCAAAAAAAGATGTCCTTTTCATCGTGGGGTATTGGAATGCAAAAGTAGGAAATAAAGAGATAAATAGGCAACTTTGGGCCTTGGTGTACAAAAGAAGCAGGGCAAAAGCTAACAGATCTTTGTCAAAAGAAAACACCAGTCACAGCACTCAAAGACAACTCCACACACGGACATCACCAGATGTCAATACCAAAATCAGATTGATTATGTTCTTTATGAGGAGGGCATGGTAACCCACTCCAGTATTCTTGCCTGGAGAATCCCCACAGACAGAGGTGTCTGGCAGGCTACAGTCCACAGGGTTGCAAAGAGTCAGACACGACTGAGCGACTAAGCACATATTCTTTACAGCCAAAAATAGAGAACCGCTATACAGTCAGTAAAAATAAGACCTGGAGATGATTGTGGCTCAGATCATAAGCTCATTATTACAAAATTCAGGCTGAAGTTGAAGAAAGTAGGGAAAATAACTAGACCATTCAAGTATGGCCTAAATGAAATCCCTTATGATTATATAGTGGAGGTGATGAAAAGATTCAAGGGATTAGATCCAGTAGACAGAGTGCCTGAAGAACTATGGACAGACGTTCTAACACTGTACAGGAGGCAGTGACCAAAACCATCCCAAAGAAAAAGAGATGCAAGAAGGCAAAGTGGTTGTCTGAAAGGCTTTACAAATAGCTGAGGAAAGAAGAGAAGTGAAAAGCAAGAGAGAAAGGGAAAGATATATACCTAACTGAATGCAGAGTTCCAGAGAATATCAAGAAGAGATAAGAAGGCCTTCTTAAATTAACAAGGCAAAGAAACAGGAAAACAGTAGAATGGGAAAGGCTAGAGATCTCTTCAATAGTCTTGGAGATTTCAAGGGAACATTTCAGGCAAGGATGGGCACAATAAAGGATAGAAAAGGTAAGGATCTAACAGAAGCAGAAGAGATTAAGAAGAGGTGGCAAGAATACACAGAGGAACTGCACAAAAAGGTCTTAATGACCGGGATAACCATGATGGTGTGATCACTCACCAGACATTCTGGAGTGTGAAGTCAAGTGGGCCTTAGGAAGCATTATTATGAACAAAGCTAGTGAAAGTGACAGAATTCCAGCAGAGCTATTTAAAATCCTAAAAGATGATGCTGTTAAAGGGCTGCACTCAATATGCCAGCAAATTTAGAAAACTCAGCAGTGGCCACAGGATTGTAAAAGGTCAGTTTTTATTCCAGTCCCAAAGAAGGGCAATACCAAAGAACTATCATACCATAGTGCTCATTTCACATGTTAGCAAGGTTATGCTTAAAATCCTTCAAGTTGGGCCTCAGCAGTACATGAACCAAGAACTTCCAGATGCACAAGCTGGGTTTTGAAAAGGCAGAGGAATCAGAGACCAAACTGCCAAACATTCGGTGGATCGTGGAGAAAGCAAGAGAATTCCAGAAAAAAACATCTACTTCTGCTTCATTGACTACACTAAAGCGTTAGACTGTGTGGATCACAGCAGAGTGTGAAAAATTCTTTAAAAGACCATACAACCAGACCACTTTACCTGTCTCCTGAGAAACCTGTACACAGGTCAAGAAGCAACAGTTAGAACTGGACATGGAACAACTGACTCATTCCAAATTGGGAAAGGAGTATGACGAGGCTGTATATGGTCACTCTGCTTATTCAACTTATATGCAGAGTACATCATATGAAACGCTAGACTGGATGAATCACAAACTGGAATCAAGATTTCAAGGAGAAATATCAACAACCTCAGATATGCAGATGACACCATTCTAATGGCAGGAAGTGAGGCGGAACTCAAGAGCCTCTTGGTGAAGGTGAAAGAGGAGAACGAAAAAGCTGGCTTAAAACTCAACATTGAAATAACTCTGATCAAATGCTATCTGGTCCTGTCACTTCATGGCAAAAAGAAGAGGAAAAAGTGGAAGCAGTGACAGATATTATCTTGGGCTCCAAAATCACTGTGGATGGTGACTATAGCCATGAAATTAAGACACTTGCTCCATGGAAGGAAAACTATGACAAACCTAGAAAACATAATAATAAAATTAAAAGAGCAGAGACATCACTTTGCCCACAAAGGTTCATACTGTCAAAGTTATAGATTTTCCAGTAGTCATGTACGGATGTGAGAGCTGGACCACAGAAAGGGCTGAGCACCAAAAAACTGATGCTTTCGTATTGTGCTGGAGAATACTCTTGAGAGTCCCTTGAACTGCAAGGAGATCAAACCAGTCGATCCTAAAGGAAATCCCCTCTGAGTATTCATTGGACTGATGCTGAAAGTGAAGCTCCAATACCTTGGCCACCTGATGTGAAGAGCCGACTCATTGGAAAAGACCATGCTGCTGGGAGAGACTGAAGGCAAATGAGAAGGGGGTGTAAAAGGATGAGGTGGTTAGATGGTATCACCAACTTAATGAACATGAATTTGAGCAGACTCTGGCAGAGAGTGGAGGAGAGGAGCCTGATATGCTATAATCCATAGCATCATAAAGAGTAGGACATGACTTAGCAACTGAATAATAAGAACAAAGAAAAGGTTTAAGAAAAACAAGAGACTGCAAAACAGCAAATAGGTTTTGCCCCAGGTGTTAACACTGATCCATTACCATGTAAAGAGGCAACACTCAAGCTGTGTGAGCAAGTATAGTAATTGATTAATGGAGTCTGTCCTGGCCTTAGAACAGGTGGCAATATGACTACTAACTATCTGCCTTACTAGTAGTTCTTTCTCACAATCAAGAAAGCTTCAATTATTTTAGAGTAGAACTGGGGAACAAAGAGACATTCAATCAACAATCCTTGAAACACAGTAGAGGTCATTTTGACACCATGATTCTCAAGTGTTGCCCTCCTTGCCTTATTTAATAAACATTTATTGAGCACTTCTTCTCAAGTAGCGCTGTCTGACTTTTAGAAATTCATGGCCACCTACAGGAAGCAGACAAATTTTAAAAACTTAATATTACATGATTAATAACATAAAAGTCTATGAAGAATTTTAAAGGAATTCCAATTGAAGTGACTAACCCTGGCTAAGGTGAGAGTGGAGGACAAAGATAACAGGAAATGTTTCCCAGAGAAAGGGATCATCTGAACAAAGCTTTAAGGATAAGTGAAAATTAGCCCAGAATCAAGATTGCCGGGAGAAATACCAATAACCTCAGATATGCAGATGACACCACCCTTATGGCAGAAAGTGAAGAACTAAAGAGCCTCTTGATGAAAGTGAAAGAGGAGAGTGAAAATGTTGCCTTAAAACTCAACATTCAAAAAACTAAGATCATAGCATCCAGTCCCATCACTTTATGGCAAATAGATGGGGAAACAATGGAAACAGTGACAGACTTTATTTTCTTGGGCTCCACAATCACTGAAGATGGTGACTGCAGCCATGAAATTAAAAGACACTTGCTCCTTGGAAGAAAAGCTATGACCAACCAACCTAGACAGCTATTAAAAAGCAGAGACATCACTTTGCCGATAAAGTTTGTATAGTCAAAGCTACGTTTTTTCCAGTAGTCATGTATGGATGTGAGAGTTGGACCATAAAGAAAGCTGAATACTGAAGAACTGATGTTTTTGAACTGTGGTGTTGGAAAAGACTCTTGAGAGTACCCCGGAGAGCAAGGAGATCCAACCAGTCAATCCTAAAGGAAATCAGTCCTGAATATTCACTGGAAGGATTGATGCTGAAGCTGAAACTCCAAAACTTTGGCCACCTGATGTGAAGAACTGACTCCCTAGAAAAGACCCTGATGCTAGGAAAGATTGAAGGCAGGAGGAGAAGGGGACGACAGAGGATGAGATGGTTGGAGGGCATCACCAACTCAATAGACATGAGTTTGATCAAGATCCAGGATTCGGCGATGGACGGGGAAGCCTAGCGTGCTGCAGTCCATGGGGTCGCAAAGAGTCGGACACAACTGAATGACTGAACTGAACTGAACTGAAAATTAGCCAGGCCAAAAAAGAAGAAGAAGAAGAAGAAGAAAAAGGAAGGTCATTTTGACTAGCATCTGCAATGACATAAAGGAAGTATCATACTTCTTTCAGTTGCACTGCTTAGTTCAAGAGCATTCAGAGGATGATTAGAGATAAAGCCAGAAGGTAAGAACAGTCAGAAATCATAGGACTGTATATGTCAGTCCCAAGAGACCACAGAATTTTAAGCAGGGCTTTGGCTGGCATCTTTCTTGGCCTGCATATACTATCCCTTCAATATTGTCTTTATTCCCTTAATATATAAATATATCAATATCTCTCCTCCTTTAAAAAGAAAATATCTTTTGACCCTATGTTTCTTTATCTATTCCTATTATTTCTCCTTCTTTTCCCAACCAAATAGCCAACCTTCTTTATAGTTCTTTATTATTATGTAAATAATAATCTATACTTTGTCTCCACAATTACTATTAAACCCAACACAATATTCTGTCCCACTATTTCAACCAACTTCATGAAAAAAGCCTCCAACCGTTATATGTTCTAATAGACGTGAGCCTTAAGTGGGTCCTTAGTAACATCTGGGGGCTTCCCTCATAGATGAATTGGTAAAGGATACACCTGCAATGAAGGAGACCCCAGTTCAATCTTCAATTTCTGGGTTGGGAAGATCTTCTGGAGAAGGGATAGGCTACCCACTCCAGTATTCTTGGGCTTCCCTTGTGGCTCAACTGGTAAAGAATCCACCTGCAATGCAGGAGACCTGGGTTCGACCCCTGGGTTGGGAAGATCCCCTGGAGAAGGAAAAGTCTATGCACTCCAGTATTCTGGGCTGGTGAATTCCATAGACTAGATAGTCTATGAGGCCCACAATGAGTCTGACCCAACTAAGCTACCCTCACTTTCACTTTCGTGACATCTGGCATGACCTCCTCCTTGCCTCCAGGACTCTGTTCTCTGGCTTTTCATCTTACCTCACCAACCTCCCTGAGGCTCCATTTTGAGTGCTGCTTCCTTTGTTATAGTCCTGCTTCCTCTATATAGTCCAGAGCTCCAGTCTCTCCTCTTTGGCCTATTCATATTATAGTATGGACTATTCATTATTGAATTGCTTTCCATTCTAGACCAACTGAGATACCACTTCCACTATAAAGCCTGCTCCCAAAGTACTTTGTTTTTGCAAAAAGGAAAAAAGGGTATGTCAGTGTTATCTATTGCATAGAGTTTTCATCTCTCAGAGCTCTAAAGGGTGGCAATCCCTCAAGTTACAAATGGGGAAACCGAGGCTCAGTATGGCAAAGCAGTTGACCTAAAATCAGAACTCAAGAATAGGTTTTCAAAATTCTAGTTTCCTGCTCCTTCACACCTTGCCTGCTTCATTTTAAGCAAAACACTCAAGTAAACAGTGTGAAAATTAGGAAAGAGTATGTACTCAACCCTTCTGAATTTATGAATAACTGAATCACAGCGGAAATGAAACAATTACTTTGTGCAAATTCAGGTGTCTTGTGCTTCTCAGGAGTGTGAAAGCTGAGCAACACCCTACCCTGCTAGAGATGAAGTAAATTTCTAGAAGGAGCATTCCCCCAGTTGCAGAAGCCTCTGGGAAATGTGTTTAATCCAGTCAGGAGATCCTCAGAAATGCAAATTACCCACTTGAAATAAGAAGGCACCTATTGTTCAGTCTTGATTGCCTCTCCAGGCCTATAGGCAAGGGTGAAAAAAAATCCTTGAAGGAGAAGAGAAAGAATCTAAGTAAACTGCACACAGACAGAAAAAATAAAAATGAAGCCAAACCCCAACAGGGCTTCCATTTATCATCTGCTAAGCGAGTAGGGATTATAGAGCAAAACCATTTATGATTCTGAACCCTTTATAACCTCACTATCTGTGTTCCTTTTTCTTGTCCCCTATTTCCTCATAGATGTGATAAATCTGCAATCTTTTATTTGTCCTGTGGAGCCCTACCTCACCATCAATGAATACAGAATGAGAACAATTAGAGGTTTCTGTAGTGATATAAAATACTGTATATCAGAGAATATACTTAGAGCAAAAGAAAAAATAATAGTTTTCACTTTTTTCCTTCATTTAAACATGCACCTCATTTAAATTTTTTGTTCTAATCTTGCTTCTGCAAATTCTACTCCTTCGCCTTGAAAGGAAATATGCTGATTTTTGTTTTATTTCTAACTCAATTTCTTTTTGCAAGAAAAGACACAGTCACAAAAAAAAAGTATTAAAACTTTCAAAGTGTGAGTTTAGAATAAAATGAATCCTTCAAGAGAAAATAAACAAGGTGCCATTTTTTTTCTCTAAAATAATTCTCATCTAACCTGTTCACCAGCTGAGAAATAAAAGACCTTGGTATTTAAACTTGAAACTTCTTTCGTCTCTTTATCCCATCTCCTTTTCATCTTTATAAACAGAAGAAAGTCTATAATTACTATACTAACAAAGAATACAGCTGAACTACACACAGGTTAAACCATTCTAAATAAAGTAGAGAATAATAAATAGAATAGTCAAAGGAGCTAGCATAATAAACACATGAAGAGTAACACCACATTCTACAACACAAAATGTCTCCCATTTCTAAGTATTTTAAACTTCCTGAGTGGAAGAAGACCTTAAAATGGTTAGCATAAGCTAACCATCTATTTTCATAAAAACTAGAGAGATTATATAGTCCAGCATCTTTGCTAAATTTAAAATTCTAATTAATAATAATAATGATGGTAGCAATGATGGTGGTTATGGTAGTATCAGCAATTACCATTCATGGGGTATTTACAATGTGTCCAGCCCCATGCTAACGCCATGTGCATATTATCTCCTTTAATCTTACAACTCTGGTGGTTATCCTCACTTTACAGATGAACAAACAGGTACATTTCTGATTAGTGGCAGGCCAGTTTCTCCTGGAACATTTTTAGTGTGAAAGCTTATTACTTACTAAGGCAGCCTTTTCTATTTTAAAACAGTTGTGGTTGAAAACTATTTCCTCATATGGAGCCCAAGTTGCTTTCATGAAAACTCCAGTCACTCACCTTACTTCCGTTATGGAAATAAATGAGTCCAATATTTCTTCCAATTCATACTTCTTCAGTCATTTTTTTTAACTGCCATCATAATGTCATTTGGGTTAACTAACCTGGTTGGATGTCACTGCAGCTAGACCTAGCACCAAAGCTTGACCAACCAACCTTAGTCCTCATTTGAAAACTCAGTCTTGAGTTCAATTCTGAGACAAAACTAGCCCCTAATCAGGACAGCTATAGAGAGTGCTGCAACCCATACCCTTTATCACAGACAATTAAATATAACACTGGCCTTTTTCCAATTTATGGCCCTTGTCCCTATAACAAATATGTCTTAATTTTGTTCTACACTGAGTGATTTCTAATACAAAATGCAAAGCATTAGGAAACTCTACTGGGCAGATAATTTGAGGTATCACTCTATACCCTTCAAATATTAATAGTATCTTGCTGGCAATGCTCACTGTATTTTAAAAGAATTAGACTGCTTACTATTCTGAGCACTTTATATTAACTCAATTCTGACAATAACCCTAAGAGATGGGTATTGTTATTATCACCACTTTATAATGAGGAAAATGAGGCACAGAGAGAAGTTAGCTAACTAGTCTGAAGCCCTGTAGTCTTGTAGGAGCTAAAATGCAAATCCAGGAAATCTGACTTTAGTATTTTTAATCACTACATTATGCTGCCTTCCAGTAGATACTAAACTCTCCCTAAGCTGGGATCTGGGAATTGTCACTGATAGTTTGGCATGTTTCAGAAATTTCCCAGAGAAAAAAAGCTCTCTAGAGCAGCAAAATGCTTTCCCTGGGTCTTACCACTTCCTCTTTTGTGAACTAACACATCTTTCTATTTATAAGAATGCCCATTGGGTGGGCTGGGAGCAAGGAGACTGTGAGTCAGCATTCAGAAAACAGAAATGCAGGCTGACCATTAAAAGACTCAGTCAGAACCAGGCCTTCATGAGAAGTTAAGAAAGAAGGATATCACTGCTTTGTGTGGTATGGAAGATACTGTTTATAATGTATATTACTGAAGCCACCACTGCCACATGTAGCTATTCTCTCAAATGAAAACTCGTTGGTCAAGTATATCTGTGTTTGGTTCAATTGGTGTCTTTTCAGATCTATCTGCTGTCAGTTATAGTCAGGAGATTAGGTCTGATTTGCAAACTTATTGTCCTGTACCTGAAAAAAAAAAAAAGTCAGTTTTGCTTGGAATGGAACCCACTTGAGTTTTATAGCCGTGTTCCAAGTCCACAACTAGAGTTATATAAACGAGAGACATTTAACCTTAGGGCCTTTCTTATCTAACCTATGAGGATACTGTATAAGAAGATACACTCTGCTTTTCATGTTCAATACAATTATGGAAATTGAAGAAAAGAAGAATGACTCTTTACAGGGATTTTTCTGTTCCTTGCCAAAAGTAAGTAAAAAAAAATCAGGCTACTTTTAAGATACCTCACTTTCTAGTCAAGTGCAACTTTATATCACACTCAATTGTACAAATGTAGTAACAACCTATTTGAATAGTTAGAACTCAAAGAAAGAACTTTATATATTTTGACCAACTTAATTATAACTGAATGAGTAGTTCAGTCATCTTAAGAGAGCATTTATAGTAAGCTATCCCACATACAGGCAATTTTAACATAAACCATTCTCTCAACTTAACTAAGCAGTGGAGATACTTATTTTAGAATGGAATGAATCTTCCAGATCTTGGCTCTGTCTTTCTTTCTTGGCTCTGTCCTAACTATCTGCAGCCTGCTGTTGGTTACTTTTTCCCCCTTCACATCTTTTCCTCCACTCCCACTCAGCCCCAATCCCTAAAATACAAATCTTTCTATACATCAGACTGCATTTGGCAAGCTAGATTACTGATTCAGGCATTTTTTTTTCTTTTTTGTTAAAAAGGATCACTTATCAGTTATTTTTCTGTCCCTAAATCCCTATGCTATGATAGAGAAAGATGAAGAAACTTTATTCTCCCATTATCTTTTTAAAGCAAAACATCTCCCATTATCTTTTTAAAGCAAAAGACACCTAATTACCATGTACACATGTGTGCACACACACGCACACACACACACACACACACTTTCCCCCTAACACACACACACCTTAAATCCCACAGTGTTCTCAAGTTTTCCAATGGTTAATAATTTCCTCTTTTGAACAATGCAAATATTACCTTTACTTATGGAAAATACATGAACCATTTATCCACATGTACCTTTGCTGCTGTTAAAAGGAAGACAGACTATACTGAGAATTCAAGAGGTTTCTTCATCCTTGTCATGCGATAATTTTGTGCAGTCCAAAAAGAGCAGCGTTTTCTCCATACACATCTGTGGTGTAGCTCTGGTCACTTCTGTTCTTATAATTTTTTTTCATTCAATATATCATCCTCCCAAATAGTTTCTCATAGCCTATTAGCACCTCTCCACAAATTTTAGCAGTCCAGAGCCCACAGAATAATCCTCAGCATCACAGGAGTAGGCTTCTTCTCTAATTCATCGACATTTTACCTTCTGGAAAACACAGAACATAACAAATTCTCTGACCTGTGGGACAGAATTAAGTTCATGAAAACCTGTCAAGATAAATCTACCAGCTTCTATGAGAGAAAGCATGCAGGAGCAGAAACTAGCAATATTCACCTTCTCAGTTTCTCCATTCATAGGTATATGCAACCTTATTTGGAAATGGAGCCTGCTCTATTCAGTCACCCAGAAACTTTTTTGTCTCTCTTTCAAAGTAAAAAGAAGTGCTGGAGGTACTGAGAAAACCATCTGCTATGGCTACATACCAATCTTCTTGAGACAAAGCCAGGGTTCTGCTGATAGCAGTACAGGTTGGGCACAAAAGTACCCAGCCAAGGGAGCAAGTGAGGCTAAACCCCAGTTTTATTTAGCTGGACAAATCCTGTACCCTCGCAGCTGTGACTGCTGAAAGGACCTTTTACTAATTTGTGCAAAAGCACTAACGGGCTGGAAGTGACTTTAAGAGACAAGGGTCTTCTCTGACCCATCTACCACCATGTCCTCAGCATTCTGAGTCACCTGGCACCTAACAGAAACTTAATAAATATTCAGAGTATGAAGGAAAAAAGAAACAAAGAGTCCCTATGTGACATGTCTGTAAGTGCAAAAACTCAAGCAGAGACCCTATTAATAGATAAGTGCTCCTTTCCTTGACATAAGAATATGCACTGTTGAACATGGGAAGTCAAAGAGCAAAGAAAACTAAGCATCGTGTGCTGTCATTGTGTTTTTATTAACATATCAACAAATCATGACAAACAAATTATGTTGAGGTAGACTACAACCTAATGTTTATCATTGTGATAAACATGTTTATCAGTGCAGCGAAATGTTTTTTTCAGCCAAGAGTATGTATGTATTCCTTATTAAAAAATGAAGGAAAACACTTTAATGTAGCAAAATATCATATAAACATGTAAGAAGACCACAATGCATTTCATCAAAGGTACAGCTAACTGTTTGCTTTCCACCTGTATCTCACCATCAAAAGAAGTAGGATGATTTTTAAGTTAGGGAGGGAAACAAAACTTCTGCAAACCTACACCTACTGTATTAGGTTCCCCTGACTGTTATACCAAATTTGCCACAAATCTGCTAACTTAAAACAACAGAAATTTATTCTCTTCGAATTCTGGAGGTCAGAAGTCCAAAATCAAGGTTTCACAAAGCCCCACTATCTCTGGAGACAGAATTCATTCTTTGCCTCTTCCAGCTTCATTTGCTGATCCTTTACGCCAGTTGTCTTGCTGTATCTCACTGTGCACACTGTTTGTTGAATCCAGGGTAGGCAAGGCATGAGCTAAGAGGCTGGAAGAAGACTCAAGGAGTCGTAGGAACTGCAGACCCATTTATTCTCTCCTGGCTGACACAGCAGCCATAGCAGCAGACACACTATATTCTCTCCTCTTGTGACTGATCCAAGGGATACAGCAGTGACACAGTAGTAATGCCACTGCATTTTTAGGTGGAGCTCATACATGCATAAAGCACAAAGTAGCAACTACCAAGCCAGTACCTCCTGAAGCCCACATGCAGTGCTATAAATGATCTCAACTGTTACATAGTAATTATTTACAAAAACACAGGATGAGAGAGCCTGAACAGGCCAGCTTGGCTAATTTGCTCTCTCCCTACACAGCTCCTAGTGGCTATTCGCATCCCTTGGCTTGTGGCCACATCTCTCTCTATTCTGCCTTCACATTGCCTTGTTCTCAGTGTATCTTCTCTTCTTCTGTCCGTTTAATCTCCCTCTGCCTCTCTCTTATAAGAATATGTGATTGCATTTAGGGCCCACTAGACAATTCAGGAAAAGTTCTTCCTCTCAGATCATTTATTTAATTACATCTTTTTACATTTAAATATTTATATTTAATACCTTTTGCTATATAAGGTAACATTCAAGGATCTAGGAGTGATGGAGGGAATATATCTTTGGGGGTGCCATTTTTACCTACCATACCCACATTATATTTTATGGCTATTATGCTATCTGAATAAATATTTATATTCTTAGTTTTCATAGTTCTATAAATATATTATAATAGTTCTTAGGAACTCTCTTGAAACAGCAAAAATTCCTTACTTAGGACACCAGAATTTTTCATGTAAAATCTGATAGTCCTACTTCTATTTCAATGCTTACATTTCATATTTCACTCATAGAAAGTGAATCTCTTATACACATTCTGAGCTAGATAATTTTCTGCAGTTCTGAAATATTCTTTACAGACATTATGATAACTATGCTGTTACATAGCTATTGTTGGGTGGATGGTGCCAAAATACCAGCCAAACACACAATCTGACAAGTCAGCCTTTATTACTGTCAAATTCAGCTCCCATCTCAAAACTTGAATGAGATGAGCCAATTAGTACTTTAAGTGAGTAAGTCAATGAAGTCGCTCAGTCATGCCCGACTCTTTGTGACCCCATGGACTGTAGCCTACCAGGCTCCTCCATCCATGGGATTTTTCAGGCAAGAGTACTGGAGTGGGTTGCCATTTCCTTCTCCAGGGGATCTTCTCAATACAGGGATCGAACCTGGGTCTTGGATCAAACCCGGGTCTCCCGCATTGCAGGCAGACACTTTACCCTCTAAGCCACCAGGGAAGCGGTACTTTGCATACTGCTAAAATTATTTGCTCAACTTAGAATTTTAACAAATAATGATGATGGTGATGTCTATTCACTATATTAATAACTACAGTGGAATTCTTTAGAATATTTAAAGTGAGAAATTAGGGCTATCCACCCAGATGTAAAAAGAGCTAATACTATAACACCTGTATCTTTTTGTTGTTCTCAGTGCACCTAGAGTTGAATAGGCTCCTAAATACTGATTTAGGTTAGCTAAATGCACCAGAGGCTGATTCATTAAGCAACACATTCATTTATAATGAGGAATATTTTTTTCCAGTAACCATGGACACAGGTCTATCTATTATTATTCAGGGAAGTAGACCTTCCAAATCAAAACATCTGGAAGACTGACTTACTAATCATAAAATAGCTTTGTAAGTAAGAGTCTGAGCAAATTGAGTTTGGAAGAGTATTTTATCTAAACCATGGACAACCTCAGGCACACATTAACAGTTTCTACAGATACCTAACCTCATATAAAACTCAATGATTTTTGTCTTACATTTAGAAAGTAGTCTTGTTTCTAGTTTTAGGGGCACCTTACTTTGCTCCAACAAACTAACTACACCTTGATTAGTTGGGTGGCAATCGAGTAACTGAGTTGGTGCTTTCTAATGCAAGTGTTTTGGCAACTTTAACAGGAATTCTTGAATGACCAGAGCAAGTAAGTAGATTCCACTTAAGGTTGACATGAAAGCTAAAATCACTCCAGTTTATCTCAATAAACAGCTTCAATGTAAAGTAAACCTCTTAACTTTGACATTGATTCTGTCAGTTACTAAAAGTTTAATAAAACCAAGCTAGGTCTATACTTAAGACAAACAGCTTCAGTAAATTCAAGAAAATGTGTAGACAATGCAAATGTGTAGATGATGAATAAGAGCTCTTTATTCTGAGCCAGATCTAAATCTAATAATTTCCAAATGCAAGAAAGAGGTGCTTTTGGTTTCCAGTTGTTTTTTTTTGTTTGTTTGTTTGTTTTTTTGGTTATTTTCAAAAAGGCATTAGTACAAAATTCCATTGTTGAATCTTATAAGAATCAAGAGGCTATCCTTGTTATGTGATCTTATTTCAATTCACAGAATTGATCTTGTCCTACTTTCCTCTCCCACTGGGCATAATGTACTTGTCCTTTTCATGGTTAAAAAAAAAATGCTTTTAGGATACCAGGGTAGTACTGCTACTGCTAAGTCGCTTCAGTCGTGTCTGACTCTGTGCGACCCCATAGACGGCAGCCCACCAGGCTCCGCCATCCCTGGGATTCTCCAGGCAAGAATACTGGAGTGGGTTGCCATTTCCTTCTTCAGTGCATGAAAGGGAAAAGTGAAAGTGAAGTTGCTCAGTCGTGTCCGACTCTCCGACCCCCTGGACTGTAGCCTACCAGGCTCTTCCATCCATGGGATTTTCCAGGCAAGAGTACTGGAGTGGGGTGCCATTGCCTTCTCCGTGGTAGTACTAGTGCAATGAAAAACAGACATTGTCCGATAATATGGGGATGGTCCACTAATTTATCCACAAGATATTTTGAAATGTTGGAATAAACTTTTAAAAAATGCAAAGTACTATTGTTGTTGTTGTTTAGTCACTAAGTCATGTCTGATTCTTTTCCAACCTCATAGACTGTAGCTCACCAGGCTCCTCTGTCCATGGGATTTCACAGGCAAGAATACTGGAGTGGGTTGCCATTTCCGCCTCCACAAAGTACTATCATCCACTAGTAAAGTAACCCTGAAATTTTGAGAAAGGAACAAATCTAGGACCTAGCAAAAAGACACATATGCTAAGTTGAGCCATATTCATTCATTGATTTATTGTTTATTATGTGCTAGACAACTTGCTAAGTGGTAGGTATCTACATGTAATGTTGAGTAAAAATATACAGTCCCTGCCTTCATGAGGTTTATACTTCTAGTAAAGTATTAAGCTCAAATTCTATCAGATCAATGTATATCCGTATTTTCTAGTCACATTTTGAGACTGCTTTTACAATGGCACAGTGAGGAAAATGAAGTCCTAAAGAAGTGGACAGTGACAATAAATGCTGCCTATGAATAACCTAAATCTTGGCATATATGACATCGAAAAGCAAGATGAAGGAAGACACTTGAAGGCTGTCATGGAGAAGCAGAAAAAACTATTTGCTATTCTAAAGACAGAAATACATATAGTATAATATGTTATATGTTGACTCAATATTTTAAAAATAAAATTTAAAAAAATTACAATTGCCCAACAGAGATATACAAGTAAAAGATATATATCTATCAAAAAGCTATAGGAAGAAATTATTGTATTAGATGGAAGACTCGCTCACTGATTGCCAAAGTATCTTCCAGTTTTAGTCTACCAGGATATCATGAATCAGTTTTGGTTTTGTGGATAAAGCAACAAAGGAAAACTGTTACTTAAAAACATAACAATAACTCTTTGAAAATACTTGCATTTTCCAGACTGATTATCTACATGATAAACCAATATTATCCATCAGAAAATATCTTAACTCTACTTCACTTTATGTAGTTTCATACTATGTGCATTAACTCGTTGTTGAGACTTCCCTGGTGGCTCAGATGGTAAAGCATCTGTCTACAACACGGGAGACCCAGGTTCTTTTTTAAAATAGTTTTAAGTTACTTTTCAGCTCAGCTTTCTGCGTAACTTAATCTTCAACAGAGAATTTTTTTTAACTCAATGGTAGAAGATTTTTCTTAATATATCATTTCACTAAAATACTGAAATCCAACTTAGTTTCTTAATCTCTTCACTTATTAACCTATTCTTCACCATTGATGATTTTTAATTATAAATAATTTTTTTCTTCCAAACAGAACATATAAACCTTGTTTTGCATAGCTACACAATTCTCAAGTCCTAAGGTTATATTTCAATAAAACTATTTTCATCCTATGGCCATTTTGGTTCAATATTCTCTCAGATTTTATTATAGTCAGTATATTTCTAATGGTCATTTATATCATTCTATATTTCAGCAAAGGTGATACATATATCACTGAATAGGGTTGACGAGAATGACTAAAATGATACTACAGAAGTTACAGTATGTAACTTCTGAGGCTAGTCAAATAAGGCACTGCAGGATTTCACTTTTAGTTCTTGGGTCACAGGCTGTGGGGTGAGCCAGCCATCATGTCCTGAGAACACTCAACCAGCCCTGTGGAGAGGGGGGAACTGAGGCTTCCAACCAACAACAGGGATAAACTTGTCAGTCTCTTGAGCAAGACATCTGGGAAGTAAATACTCCAGCCCTAGTAAAGTGCTGTGAGAGACAAAAAATGTTCATTGTTGTTTTAAGCGATTAAATTTTGGGGTGATTCATTTCATAGCAATAGATAACTCCTTCCCCGGTGGCTCAGATGGCACAGAATCCGCCTGCAATGCAGGAGACCTGGGTTCGATCTCTGGGTTGGAAGATCCCCTGGAGGAGGGCATGGCAAGCCATTCCAGTATTCTTACCTGGAGAATCCCCATGGACAGAGAGAGGAGTCTGGTGTGCTACAGTTCATGGGGTCACAAAGAGTTAGACACAATTGAGCAACTAAGCACAGCACAGTAAAGGCTTAAGATGGCTGCAGACCAGCCAAAATCTTGACTACAATCTCATGCCAGAGCCAGAACCACCAAGCTAAGCCATTCTTGAATTCCTGTCTGGGAGAAACTGAGAGACAAAAAATATTTATTATTATTTTAAGTAATTAAGTTTTGGGATGATTTATTTCACAGCAATAGATAACTAATATGCAGATCCCACAGCCCAGATTCCACATACATTTAAAGTATCAGTAATATAGAGAAGAACACACATTGCTCATTTTTTAAAGACTTGTTATGATGTTTTTGTTTGGGTTGTTGATTTTATTTTTATGTATCTTTTTTCTTTTAAATATAAATATTTTAAAGATTTCTTAATTGCATAAGAAAATATTTATGATACAATGTTAAATTTTAAAAAGCAAATTACAAACTCTCTACACCATATGAATTATTCCAGACTGTTTATTTCTGTCAAAGTGATGGGATTACACATAATTTTCTTATACAAAATGTAAGTTAATTATTGCTGCATAACAATCTTCAAATTTAGTGCTTAAAACAACAACAATTCATTTCCTAACAACTCTGCAGTAAGGACTGGATCGAGTTGGGCAGCTTATGTCTGCTCCATAAGGTATTCACTGAGCTCACTCATGAATCTGCCAGCTTGCAGTCTGACCAGAGATGAAGGATCTAAGATGACTTCATCCACATTTCAAGGTTATAGGCTGGTATGGCAGAAATGACTGATGTCTGGCTGAATCTCTCTTTATAGTCTTTCTATAACAGGACCTCTTTTTCTATAAGATCTGTCATCTTTAAATGAGTTAATTCAGGCTTCTATGTATGGTGTCTCAGGATAAGATAATGCTGCAAAGCTTTTTAAGGCCTTAACCTAGAACTTACACACCCCCATTTTCCATATTGCTACATTTCTAAAAAAAAAAAAAACTCATGAAAAAGACAAGTCCTTGGGGGAAATAGGAATTTATAAATCAATTAACTTTTACTTAAAAACTTTAAAAACATGCAAGGCCCTAACTTAGGCACCATGAGAAATGCAAAGCAATAAAAGGCAAACTTTCATTTAATGAACATTAAGAAAACAATAGTAAGATCTGATGAACCCTAAAAGATTGCTACGTAACAGATTTCTAAAATATTTTGTTAATATAAAAATTATAAATATAACCATCAAATTTCTACTCCTTTTCTTTCTTAAATAATAGGATTAACAGACCCATAACAGATGGCTTTGGCAACAAAAAACATGCCTACCCCATAGATTGCAGTGGCTACAATAACTGTACTAACTCCTGGAATAGTTGAGGAATTCATGAGCTGCCCTTTTTTCTTTTTCTTTCCTAGGAGTGGGTCATATTTTTGCCAAGTAGCAGCAGTCCTGAGGTATAAATGTGACTTCAGTAGCAGAAAGTCAGCATGGTAAACTTGAGCACACCAACCTCCAGTTTCTTTTAATTTATCCCAAACCATTCTCCAACCTATTTCAAGATGAAGTCAGTCACAATAATATGATCAAGAAATCCTAGAAGAACTTTACATAAAAAATAAAGCATAAGAAGTTTATACTTTTTAAAATTATGAAATATTATGAATTTAAAGGCTTAGAATAAAGTAATCACTAGAACTGTTATAATAATTGTGGCCACCATCTATTGAACTCCTTCATGTATCAGTTGTCATTCTAGGCACTATAGCTACATTATCAGCAAGAATTCTGTGAGTAAGATATAATTACAACCTATTTATATATGAGTAAATTGTTTAAATGATTTGCCCAAGATTATCCAGGTTGTAAGTGGTAGTGTTGGGATTCTAGCCCAGGTTTGCTTGATGCTAAGAGAGTGCCCTTTCCACTTGTATTATACAATACCGTCTTAAGTGGAATAAACAATTCTCTCAAATATTTACCCATTTCATACAAACTACTATTTTAGACATATGAATCAGTCTTACATTCTAAATTATTTTACTAGTATCTTCCTGGCAGCTCAACTGATAAATCTGTCTGCAATGCAAGAGACCCTGGTTCAATTCCTGGGTTGGGAAGATCCACTGGAAAAAGGACAGGCTACCCACTCCAGTATTCTTGGGCTTCCCCGGTGGCTCAGTTGGTAAAGAATCTGCCTGCAATGTGAGAGACCTGGGTTTGATCCCTGGGTTGGAAAGATCCCCTGGATAAGGGAAAGGCTACCCACTCCAGTATTTCGGCCTAGAGAATTCCATGGACTATACAGTCCATGGGAGAAGGCAATGGCACCCCACTCCAGTACTCTTGCCTGGAAAATCCCATGGACAGTGGAGCCTGGTGGGCTGCAGTCCATGGGGTCGCTAAGGGTCGGACACGATTGAGCGACTTCACTTTCACTTTTCCCTTTCATGCACTGGAGAAGGAAATGGCAACCCACTCCAGTGTTCTTGCCTGGAGAATCCCAGGGATGGCAGAGCCTGGTGGGCTGCCGTCTATGGGATCGCACAGAGTCGGACACGACTGAGGCGACTTAGCAGCAGCAGCAGCATACAGTCCATGGGGTCACAAAGAGTTGGACATGACTGAGTGACTTTCACTTTCACTTGAGCATATATAAACTGTTTTCATCATCCGGAGTTCTCTACATTTCGGACAGATTACAAAATAAACACATTATCTAAATGTATTCCATTTGTTACCTCTTGATCATTATCAACGTTGTCTGTTTTATAATAACAGCTCCTCAAAGACAGAAGGTTCAACTACAGTTTAGTGACTGAATGCATAAATTCTATCTTCAGCCTACTAGTAAGTATTATCAACTTGCTGCTGCTGCTGCTAAGTCGCTTCAGTCATGTCTGACCCTGTGCGACCCCATAGACGGCAGCCCACCAGGCTCCGCCGTCCCTGGGATTCTCCAGGTAAGAACACTGGAGTGGGTTGCCATTTCCTTCTCCAATGCATGAAAGTGAAAAGTGAAAGTGAAGTCACTCAGCGATCCCATGGACTGCAGCCTACCAGGCTCCTCCGTCCATGGGATTTTCCAGGCAAGAGCACTGGAGTGGGTTGCCATTGCCTTCTCCATTATCAACTTAGAGTACCTTAATAAATAATAGTGATTATAACAATTACTCTACTTAAAAGTGTCAAAATATCTAATGAAGTTTGGTAAGCTCCTAAAGGATGCACTTCATGTCCAAAGATTTCTGAACACTTAACTTCAAGTGTGTTACAAATATTTTTGAGTTGCATATAACAGGGATTTATCTACATAGTTCTATCTTCATTCAGTATCTTTTTATTTAAACTATAAGTCTCATTGGATGTACAAGTACACCTAAAAGTCCTTGGCCCATAATGTTTTTTTCTTATATTTAAACTATATCTTTTTCTTAAATTTATTTACATTAATTATTTACATATTTTATTAATGAATCTGAGAAATAGTGAGTTCATAAGATAAACCTGCTAGAAATTACACTTAAAACTACTAAAGCAGTGGTGAAGGAGTAACAACAAAGGCAAATTTTCAGGACATAGAATCTATTTGACTAAAATATTAGAGAAAACCTATTCCTAGTTGTCCAATTAATTAAATAAATTTAAAGACTAATACTTGATATGTCAAGGGCAGGAAGAAAAAGAAAGAAAGCTATCCTAGAGGGACTAAGTCCACTTCTTTTTCTAATCCCTTTTATTTCTTGGAGTCCATTTCATCCTTAATTTTGTTTGAGTTTATCTCAGTTTTCTTCATTCAGTGTGTTTCCAAGCCTTTTCTTGATAATAATTTTATTCCCCTGTCTGCCTTCTCTTGGCAACAGCTGACCGGGATGCAAGTCCAAAACATAGTAAATGGACAAATCACTACCAGATGAGTCTGCAAGTTTTACAGAGTGTTTCCTCCAGACTCAGAACACTTTCAGGCCCAATAAAATTACTGGTATGATTCAGGCTTACCGTGAGATCCTTTTCTTTTTCTTTTTTGATGAAAATCCTGATTCTGCTAGACAATAAAGCACTAATGACTAATCCCATTAATCTTCAAAATCAGAAAATAGTAAGTTGTAATGGGACAGAAACATTATAAAAATGACTAGAAAAAAATTATTAAATAAATGAATAATGACTAGAAAGAGAATTGTTAAATAAAGGATACCAGCATTTAAATTATTTTCCCAGTGTTTTGTTTTTATTTAAAATTATAAAAATTATGCACAGTAATTTTTTGAAAACATTTGAAACCAAACTCTTCAAAGAAAAAAATCACACAATCTCACCACTAAACTATTTGACTAAATCCGTTTTTCCAGTTTGTTAGTCTTATTTTTAAATATCTGTGACCACAGAGTATTGGTATATAATATTTTAATCAACAAATAATAAAATTTTACTTTTTAAATCTTCATTACTGGGTTTATGGGTAAGTTTTTAAGAGTATATATACATCTCTTAGGAGTCTTTAATAATCTACTTTTCTCAGTCCCCAACCATAAATATCAGATTTTAAAACTTTACTTCATCCTACACTCCATGTCACTGGTTCTGAAAACTGGCTGGAAAACCATCTTCTAAAGATACGCGGTGTAATTTAGGGGGAATATTTTTGACATATTGAAGCGTGAAAATGTGCAAAAAGTCTATCAACTTAAAACTGAACAGCTATAAAATGCTTTGTAAAAGAATGTAAAAAACATTCATATATCAATTTGTGGGTGTTTAAAACAATGCATATTTGCTCTGTACTTTGCAGATTTTACTTATTCTCCAGCTAAATGACGCTTGCAAAGGTTTAGCCTTTGGCAGATCTCAAGAAACCAAATTCTTCTATATTTCCCTCCTCACCAAGGAATCCTCATTAAATTTTGGTGTAGTGGCCAGATCTCACAATCATAAGACCTAGTTTTAATATTTTGTTCTTTATTAACTATGCGAATTTAAGAAAGTTACTAAGCAAAAGCCTCAGTTTCCATACCTTGAAAAATGGAAATTTGAAAATGGCCATTTGATGATGGCCTATTTAAGAAGGAGTATTTTTAGGATCAAAATCAATGTGAGATGATGCATAGGTAAAATGCTATTTCAAACTATAGAGCACTCTGTAAGACTGCTCTCTCTGGCTTAGCAGTATTTATGCCGTAACCTCTCTTCCTTTCAACCTCCCTTTGATAGGAATAAATCCAAAACATCATCTTTCTAATTCTTAAGAATCAATTCAACTATGAGATACTAAGAGACCCAGATCACTACTTGAAAAATGTAAGAGTATTTCTCAGAGCTTTCTCAGAACCTGTTCCTACCATGTTGTCTAACTTATTAGCAAGTTTCCCTATTGGAATTAAGGTCTTGGGACAGTAACTGTAAAGCCCTACTTACAAAAGGTTTTGGAAAACTGACCACTTTCACATTTTTCCTAAAACTGCAACTTGGATAAGACAGATGTAAATCAGAAGTGAATAAAACTTTTTCCTACAGCAGGAGGAACACAGGCAGGGAAGTTACTGATATTAGGACAAACAGAATAGGTATGTAATATGAAACAGTAAAGTTAATCCTTTTATCAGTAAAAGAAAAGTCTAGAATTTCTATGCTACCCCCATTCTACCTCTATCTCCCCCACCTCTCACAATAGTACTGTTCAGTTGCAAGATTGACTTCTAGAAGTTATTATTAGTTTCTAAGTAAGTCTAAAGGAGTCTCAGGTTTCATTAAGGTTACCATTTTTTTAATGTTGTACTAACAATGAACAAGGAAGGCAAGGACTATGCTAAAGACTGTGCAACCTTTTAGACACAATCTACTGTATCCATTGGAAATTGGGTACACTGTAGGAAATGAGCAATTTTT
The DNA here is from genome assembly GCF_054371585.1 of Giraffa tippelskirchi. Taxonomy (NCBI): domain Eukaryota; kingdom Metazoa; phylum Chordata; class Mammalia; order Artiodactyla; family Giraffidae; genus Giraffa; species Giraffa tippelskirchi. Next base: position 145,822,864 of record NC_137279.1, on the reverse strand, counting down.
TCCTAAAGTGACAAACTTTTTTGAAACTTTGTCCAATGTACTAGAATCAAGAGAATCTAGCTATATTGCTTTATGGAAGTAATGTAAGGAGAAAAACAAACAATGCAAACTTTTAAAATTAGTTAAGAAATTGGCTGAAGCACCATTCTTTTCTGTAATTATTATTACCAGTTTTAAACTGCAAATTTTCAAGGAATGCTCTGTCCTCAGAAAAACAAAATGAACAAAAAATTACTATTGCATGACTGAGATACACTCCCTTGGACCTTTCTGATTTGCAAAGTTCTCTTCCCAGCTTCTCCCTGTATTCTTCCCTGACCTGAAGCCACTGCCCAAGTAACGGTTACCAAGGGTGATACTGAATGAATTCCAGGCAAATTCTACAGCCAGCCTCACTTTTTCTTCAGCACAGAGTACTACAGTAAATGGCTATAATAAGTAAAGCAGCATCGTCCACAGATTCTGAGTGTTTAAGGCTGATGACCCTCCAAAATGAAACTGCAGTGAGCTGAAGATGGAAGTAAAAGAAACTTCAAAGGGTCACGTCTAGACGACACTTTCCTGTCTCAGGGAATTGCTTGCAACCTCTACTTAGATGCAGATGAGAGAGAAGGAAAGCTTGTCAAATCTTGTTGACCAAAGGTAATGGTATAGGGTAATTTCTTCTGATAATGTCACCCAAAAAGGAAATCCTACAGACTAAACCGATTAAGACCTCAAGGGAAATATCATATGAACAAAATTGTTTTTTTGTTTTTTGCTTTTGGTGAGTTACGGATGGGACTTTTTACATTGATTCAGGCCTGTCTTTTTTTTTGCAGAAAGAAAGAAAATGGAACTAAATTTGAGAAAAAAATGCTGTGATTGCTGTGACATGTAATAACAGGTATTTCTTTTATAAGTTCCCCCACTAGATATTTGTGAGCTCTCAAAAATCTTGGTTCCCCCTATCAGAAACCATGTTTCTTTTCAAGATCTGTTATTCCTTTAGAAAGAAATAAAGCTGGTTTAGGTAACATGGGTCATTTAAATCTTTTGTAAGCTTCTGAAATGAGATAGGAAGATATGGCTTGTGATTAGCTCAAGTGATTTTATGTGAATATATATTTTAAATGAACACATGTTTATAGCATACATTTATTCATCTATGAACAGAGTGACTAAGAAAGAAATAAGTAGGGACATAGTACTTTCAAATTAAGATATTGTATGTGAGTAGATGCCTCTTGCTTATTATAGTACTACATATTTTTATTTGAAATGGATTTTTTAAATGAAGCAAAACTATTTTATATACTTCTTTTGTGCAAATTTCCCTTTTAAATCTTTTCAAGAAGCACAAGTATTTTAGTTCTTAAACATGACCACTGATACATTCTGAAAATCATGTGTTTATTAATGTGCTTGACATTCCAAGATTATACTTCTGATAATTCTATCACGATAGAAATGTGAACAGGCTGTGAAAGGTTGATCTTGTCAGCCATTCCCTGGCACGTTAGATGGGTAGAAGAATTATTCTTTATTAAGAACATCTAAATTTTTCAGACTCTGTAACTAGCTGCAATCTATAGAAGCTATTAGGTAGGTCTATCTTCCTACCTATTTACCAGGAAGTGTTCAACATTATCCTGTATTGTTTGAAACAGGGTTTGCTACACTTTTAACACCACAGTAGACATCATTAATATCTCCATGTGTTATGGAGTTAAGTCAGTGAAACAGCCACCTTCTACACTTTCCCTCACCAGACAGCACTTTTACGCAAAATAAGACTCATCTCTGATAGTCATGACTATTTTAAAAAGTTATCCATGATATGATGGAATTTTGATTTAGTGAGAAGGATGAAACCATACTGACAGGCACATCTGCTAGCCTTCTTTCTGCTGTTGTTGTTGTATTTTATTTTAATTTTATTTATTTTTAATTGAATGATAATTGCTTTATAGTATTGTGTTGGTTTCTGCCAAACATCAACTTGAATCAGTGATAGGATCATACTATATCATAAAATTTTCCCATTTGAAAACTTCTTCAGAAAAACAACTTTAATAACTATATAATATTCCATTCTAGAAATAAATAGCATATCTTAATTATTCATATATTCTGAATATCTTGCTTGATTCAAATAGCAATTATTAATAAACAGCAACAAAAAGCTATACTGCTTTTGTACAAATCTGTGTCAATATTCAGGATTATTTCCTCAGAATAGATTTCTAGATATGACATAGCTGAGGCAAAGGATATGGGCTTTTTTTAAGGTCCCTCCCCCCCCAACTTAAAAATAAGATATTTCTCACTGGTAATATTTACTAAGTAGTAAATGAAAAAGCACTAGGAAAAAAACACCCATAATTTTTCTCCTTCTGCAATGACATTCTGTCAAATTTCCTTCCAGTCTTTTTTCCTTCATTATAACATAAATCATTTTGTATATTTACTTTTACATCCAGTTTCTCTCATCTAACATATCAGAAGTTTTTTATAAGATAATAAAATCATTTTTATTTATTGTTAATGACTACATTATGTTTCATTATTTGAATGAAGCATAATTTACTTAAGCATGTCCCTGAGAATTTAGTTTGTTTACAATTTTTCCTTTATATACAAAAGGCTGAGCTAAATATCCTAGAGTAAAAGCCTTAGTGAAAATTTTTATATTATTTCCTTTACACAAACTACAAAAAGGGAAAATACTTCATTATAAACATTTTATAAGGCTTGTTTGCTACATATTGTTAAAAGCAGAATCAAGTTTTACTTCTAGCAAGAGTACAATGACCTTCACATTTACTGGCATGACATATCTTTAGGATTTGCTAATCTTATTTGAGCAATAAATAATCTCATTACTCTGTTACTTGTAAGTTTTACATAAGTTTGAGGTTTTTTTCATATGTTTCTTAACCATTTGTATTTCCTCTGTTATGAAACAGTCATGTTTCTCACTCATTTAAGTTGTATGAGCTCTTTACTGAACAAGTTATCAATACTTTGTCACATTCATAGCAAATTTATTTCAACCTGTTAGAAAATTTATTGTTTAAATAATACCCAAGACATTTTATTTAACATATCATAGTCATCAAAAATTCACTGAACTATTTTAAATATTACTAAAATAATATTATATAAATTATTCATGAGTACTCTCCCTTAAGAAACACTAACTTCCACTCACATGATTACCAACTGTAAACTGCAGAGTTTAAATTAAAAAGGTTTTTCTGAAAGTAGATTAAGTGTACTACCTATCTTTTGTTGCTTTAAAGACTAAGGATAACTATAAAATATAAAATAATAATGGTAATATACATGGGATTTCCATTTAAGAAAATCTGTGAAGGTACAGAGATACTGCTAGACTGGACACTAATATGAGGATTTCTTTTATGGACTATTAAGAATAAAAGTACTTACAGAAGATAAGAAACAATGCATAGCATCAACTACAGGTCTCTACAGCATCCTTAATTATAGAAAAGCAAAAATAAGGAAACAAGTTTTCAAACAATTATTTTTCTTTTAATGGATAAAAATCTAGACAAATTTGGCAAAACTCCTCCATCCATTACATTAACAATAGGGAGTAAATTTCACAAAAATAGTATTAATTCACTCAAGATTATAAAAGAAAGTTATTTTAATCAAAGATATGGATACTAGGTCAATATAAGCACTTACCATGATTAAACAAAAGTGTCAAATAATGGATTGTCTTTCTGGTTCCACAAAGTCTTTCTGAATAATTTTATTTAATTATATTATATATTTTGAAAATTATTTTGTAAATTATAAAAAGCTAACCAAATTAAGTTATTATTTATGCCCTCTCATTTTGATGCATTGGGGAGTTGAGCAAATTTTGAATAAAAATATATTTAAAAATGTACTTGGGAAAAGAATTTGATCATTCAAAATGTATTAATTTACTGGTAACCAAGCTGGCTAATGAAAAATAATTTCCACATAAGAAGCACCCTGCCTGTGTGCTAAGTCGTTTCAGTTGTATCTGACTCTGTGCAAACCTATGGACTATAGCCTGCCAGTCTTCTCTGTCCATGGGATTCTCCAGGCAAGAATTCTGGAGTGGGCTGCCATGCTCTCCTCCAGGGGATCTTCCAGACTCAGGAGAAGATCTTCCCAACTCAACTTTTTACATCTCCTGTCTTCACCAGCAGGTTCTTTACCACTAGCGCCACCTGGGAAGCGCTAAGAAGCACCTCCACCCATAAATGTTCCTCTCATAAAAGTTTAACCGAGCATACATATTAGAATATATTAGGTAAAATCTTGCCAAAACAATCCAGATTATTTACAGAAATAAAGCAATTCCAAATAATTTAGATCATTTTTTTCTGGTTGAAAAAATATGCTACAAATTAAAGCTAACTTAAATATTCTCTCTCAGTAATAAATTAGTAAAAGATCAGCACTCATTTACTATAACTTCAAGATATGGCACTCCCTAATTTCTTTCATAAAAGACTGGAAAACTTCCATTGTTCCACACAAATATGTTCACATATTAAATTTTACTGGCTTAAATCAGAGTCATTTTTCTCATTAATAGTGAAATCAGCAATATACATTTTAAAAATCTACACTATTTCCATGAGATCTAACAAAGTGAAAAACAATCTTTTACCATTTTAAAATGTAACCCAGTCTGCCTATGAGATATTGTATCCGTTTTTTTATTTGTATGTTTAGTATTTTAATTTTACAGTGAGTATATATACCATACTTACAGTTAGAAAACAATAAAATAATTTTTAGTCTCAAAATATTTTTTCTGATTTATCTTCATTTTAAAAAGTCTGCTTAACATAGCACTACATGCTTATATCTATTGTGCAAAATGGTTAATAGTTCTAAAAAATGAAGTCATATCTACATATCTATTATAATTAATTAAATCAAATAGTTCATAAACAACTATTCTGGCTCAAAATTACACATTTTTATTACTATAATCAACCTTGAGTGAGGGCTCACTTCCCAAATTCTTATCAAAAATGGAGTGAAAATGTACTTGGAACTAAGAGTCTATCAAAATCCACCTTATTTACACTGATTCCAAAGTAAGTCAAATATAAAACAAATCTACCCTGATTCACATACACCAAAGAACTTTGTGTACAAAGGACATCATAAAAATGCTGGAAACATGCCATAGACAAAATAGATGTACTGCAGCTAAGAAAATAAAAAGTAAAGGTCCAACTCTGAATGTACTGTTACTTTGTCTAAACGTAACTCATTATTTCAAATTATGAAATATAAAAATATATCCAGCGCTGGCATACCTTATGAAATGCAAAAGAAAACAAAATTGCAATGTCTTTATAGCTTGATTGAAAATATTAATTAATTCAAACTGCCTATGTCAAGTTTCTCGGGTTTTTTTTTTTTTGCTTTGACATTGACTTTGAACTTTTGGAACAGATTCTTCTTTTTTTTTCAATTTCATTTTGGTAACTATTTCAATGGTCTATATAGAATTCTATTCAAAGAAATATATCATAATTCTTTAGAAGTACTTGTTTTAATATTATTTTTATAGTATTAAAAATATTATACTTTGCCAGAAAATATTTTACTTTGCTAGATCAGTAGTTAATCTTTGTGGCCTTAATATTTTATCTTCCCTTCTCCATAATAGTAGCTTAACATGGAAAATCAAGATATTAGTAAACCAACAAAAAATACTGAAACTCCTTGCTATTCAACCTTAAGTGAGGGCTCAGTTCCCAAATTTTTTATCAAAAATGGAGTGAAAATGTACTTGGAACTAAGTCTATTAAAATCCACATTATTTACACTGTAATTCTGATCTATTTTATACATTCATAGATAATAAACTCAAAATATTACTGATCAATCTTCTAAAAGTACTATAACATTTTCTACAATGCAATTGCTGTGAATTTTTTTCCAAGTGGAAAAAGAAATCAACTCATCATTTGTGTAATTTAAATGAAATTTTGATTATTCCTGCTATTATTTTAGTCATTCATAGATAATTACTCAGCATTTCTCTTTGATAATTTAAGCCTGACTCATTCTGAATATCTGGCTAACAAATATCAGTAATATAATATTTACCTCCTGAATTTCATCATTTTCAAAAGCTTTAAAGTTGTAGTTTTTAATTGCCTCTTGGTTCTATTTAAGGCAGATATACATTTTAAGAGATATTTACAAAAACAAGAGACTACTATGCTTTACTTTGAAATACAAATATACATAATTCTCTCTTTACAATATCCAAATTTAAATAACCTCAAAATTTATTTTATTATATTCTTTATAATATTAGGAATCAAGGAAAAGTAACCTATGAGGAATATCTGCCCCAAGTAAACCCACAAATTGGAAAGCAAAACACCAAGTGAACACTAACTCAGTATAAAGAAAAAAGGCAATACCCCAAAGCAAATTCTCAAAAGCATTCAGGAGAAAGTGTAGAAAAACAAAAAACCTAAGTCCTTTATTAGATACTCTGAATTAATGACTGAGTTACATATCCAACAGCTCAAAAATATTTTGTAAAGTAAAAATGGTGAAATTGGTGATTTGATGGTTACTCAGAAGTACAAAACACTTTCCTAAAAATGGAAGCTTCAGCTGTACCGTGATAAACAAGCTAGTTTGATTAATTTTCTCTGATCTAAACTACCAGATTAGCTAGTAGCTATAAATAATTAGCAGATGTGGAAAACCTCTTTGCAATACAGTTTTGTAAGTAGCATGTTTGTGCTGAAAATGAGATAAGTAGTAAATACTTAAGATTAGGCATTCTGAGACTTAAAACTAACTCAAGCCAGCAACTTCTAAACAGTGTTTATTTGCTTTTGAGATTTTTAAAAAAATTCTTTCTGCCACACAGATCATCAGGTTTGTTTTTTTTTTAATATATATATTGTTGTTTGTTTGTTGTTATTTTTCTTTTTTTTAATTTATTTTAGTTGGAGGCTAATTACTTTACAATACTGTAGTGGGTTTTGCCATACATTGACATGAATCAGACATGGGTTTACATGTGTTCCCCATCCTGAATCCCCTTCCCACCTCCCTCCCCATCCCATCCCTCTGGGTCATCCCAGTGCACCAGCCCTGAGCACCCTGTCTCATGCATTGAACCTGGACTGGCGATCTGTTTCACATATGATAATATATACGTTTCAATGCTATTCTCTCAGATCATCCCACCCTCGCCTTCTCCCACAGCGTCCAAAAGACTGTTCTATACATCTGTGTCTCTTTTTCTGTCTCACATATAGGGTTATTGTTACCATCTTTCTAAATTCCATATATATGCGTTAGTATACTGTATTGGTGTTTTTCTTTCTGGCTTACTCTGTATAATAGGCTCCAGTTTCACCCACCTCATTAGAACTGATTCAAATGTATTCTTTTTAATGGCTGAGTAATATTCCATTGTGTATATGTACCACAGCTTCCTTATCCATTCGTCTGCTGATGGACATCTAGGTTGCTTCCATGTCCTGGCTATTATAAACAGTGCTGCGATGAACAGTGGGGTACACGTGTCTCTTTCAATTCTGATTCTCTTGGTGTGTATGCCCAGCAGTGGGATTGCTGGGTCATATGGCAGTTCTATTCCCAGTTTTTTAAGGAATCTCCACACTGTTCTCTGTAGCGGCTGTACTAGTTTGCATTCCTATCAACAGTGTAAGAGGGTTCCCTTTTCTCCACACCCTCTCCAGCATTTATTGACTTTTGGATAGCAGCCATTCTGACTGGCATGAGACGGTACCTCATTGTGGTTTTGATTTGCATTTCTCTGATAATGAGTGACGTTGAACATCTTTTCATGTCTTTGTTAGCCATCTGTATGTCTTCTTTGGAGAAATGTCTGTTTAGTTCTTTGGCCAATTTTTTGATTGGGTCGTTTATTTTTCTGGAATTGAGCTGCAGGCGTTGCTTGTATATTTTTGAGATTAATTCTTTGTCAGTTGCTTCTTTTGCTATTATTTCCTCCCATTCTGAAGGCTATCTTTTCGCTTTGCTTATAGTTTCCTTCGTTGTACAAATGCTTTTAAGTTAAATTAGGTCCTGTTTGTTTATTTTTGCTTTTATTTCCACTACTCTGGGTCATAGAGGATGCTGCTGTGATTTACATTGGAGAGTGTTTTGCCTATGTTTTCCTATAGGAGTTTTATAGTTTCTGGTCTTACGTTTAGATCTTTAATCCATTTTGAATTTATTTTTGTGTATGGTGTTGGAAAGTGTTCTACTTTCATTCTTTTACAACTGGTTGGCCAGTTTTCCCAGCACCATTTGTTAAAGAGATTGTCTTTTCTTTATTGTATATTCTTGCCTCCTTTGTCAAAGATAAGGTGTCCATAGGTGCGTGGATTTATCTCTGGGCTTTCTATTTTGTTCCATTGATGTATATTTCTGTCTTTGTGCCAGGACTATACTGTCTTGACTGTAGCTTTGTAGTATAGCCTGAAGTCAGGCAGGTTGATTCTTTCTGTTCCATTCTTCTTTCTCAAGATCGCTTTGGCTATTCAAGGTTTTTTGTATTTCCATACAAATTGTGAAATTATTTGTTCTAGTTCTGTGAAAAATACCGCTGGCAGCTGGATAGGGATTGCATTGAATCTCTAGATTGCTTTGGGTAGTATACTCATTTTCACTATATTGATTCTTCCAATCCATGAACATGGTATATTTCTCCATCTATTTGTGTCATCTTTGATTTTTTCATCAGTGTTTTATAGTTTTCAATATATAGGTCTTTTGTTTCTTTAGGTAGATATATTCCTAAGTATTTTCTTCTTTTTGTTGCAATGGTGAATGGAATTGTTTCCTTTATTTCTCTTTCTGTTTTCTCATTGTTAGTGTATAGGAATGCAAGGGATTTCTGTGTGTTAATTTTAAATCCTGCAACTTTACTATATTCATTGATTAGCTCTAGTAATTTTCTAGTAGAGTCTTTAGGGTTTTCTATGTAGAGGATCATGTCATCTGCAAACAGGGAGAGTTTTACTTCTTCTTTTCCAATCTGGATTTCTTTTATTTCTTTTTCTGCTCTGATTGCTGTGGCCAAAACTTCCAAAACTATGTTGAATAGTGGTGAGAGTGGGCACCCTTGCCTTGTTCCTGACTTTAGGGGAAATGCTTTCAATTTTTCACCATTGAGGATAATGTTTGCTGTGGGTTTATCATATATGGCTTTTATTATGTTGAGGTATGGTCCTTCTATGCCTGCTTTCTGGAGGGTTTTTATCATAAATGGATGTTGAATTTTGTCAAAGGCTTTCTTTGCATCTATTGAGATAATCATATGGTTTTTATCTTTCAATTTGTTAATGTGGTGTATTACATTGATTGATTTGTGGATATTAAGGAATCCTTGCATTCCTGGGATAAAGCCCACTTGATCATGATGTATGATCTTTTTGATATGTTGTTGGATTCTGTTTGCTAGAATTTTGTTAAGGATTTTTGCATCTATGTTCATCAGTGATATTGGCCTGCAGTTTTCTCTTTTTGTGGCACCTTTGTCAGGTTTTGATGTTAGGGTGATGGTGGCCTCATAGAATGAGTTTGGAAGTTTACCTTTCTCTGCAATTTTCTGGAAGAGTTTGAGTAAGATTTGTGTTAGCTCTTCTCTAAATTTTTGGTAGAATTCAGCTGTGAAGCCATCTGGTCCTGGGCTTTTGTTTGCTGGAAGATTTCTGACTACAGTTTTGATTTCTATGCTAGTGATGGGTCTGTTAAGATTTTCTATTTCTTCTTGGTTTAGTTTTGGCAAGCTTTACTTTGCTAAGAATTTGGCCATTTCTTCCAAGTTGTCCATTTTATTGGCATATAGCTGTTGGTGGTAGTCTCTTATGATCCTTTGTATTTCTGGGTAGTCTGTTGTGATTTCTCCATTTTCATTTCTAATTTTGTTAATTTGATTATTCTCCCTTTGTTTCTTGATGAGTCTGGCTAATGGTTTGTTAATTTTATTTATCTTCTCAAAGAACCAGCATTTAGCTTTGTTGATTTTTGCTATGGTCTCTTTTGTTTCTTTTGCATTTATTTCTGCCCTAATTTTTAAGATTTCTTTCCTTCTACTAACCCTGGGGTTCCTCCTTTCTTCCTTTTCTAGTTGCTTTAGGTGTAGAGTTAGGTTATTTGACTTTTTTCTTGTTTCTTGAGGTAAGCCTGTATTGCTATGAATCTTCCCCTCAGCACTGCTTTTACAGTGTCCCATAGGTTTTAGGTTGCTGTGTCTTCATTTTCATTCGTTTTTATGCACATTTTGATTTCTTTTTTAATTTCTTCTGTGATTTGTTGGTTATTCAGAAGCGTGTTTTTTAGCCTCCATATGTTGGAATTTTTAACAGTTTTTTTTTTCCTGTAATTGACATCTAATCTTACTGCATTGTGGTCAGAAAAGATGATTGGAATCATTTCATTTTTTTCAATTTACCAAGGCTAGATTTATGGCCCAGGATGTGATCTATCCTGGAGAAGGTTCCATGTGCACTTGAGAAAAAGATGAAATTCATTGTTTTGGGGTGAAATGTCCTATAGAGATCAATCAGGTCTAACTGGTCCATTGTGTCATTTAAAGTTTGTGTTTCCTTGTTAATTTTCTGTTTAGTTGATCTATCCATATGTATGAGTGGGGTATTAAAGTCTCCCACTATTATTGTGTTATTGTTAATTTCCCTTTTCATACTTGTTAGCATTTGCCTTACATATTGCGGTGCTCCTTTGTTGGGTTCATATATATTTATAATTGTAATATCTTCTTGGATTGATCCTTTGATCATTATGTAGTGTCCTTCTTTGTCTCTTTTCACAGCCTTTATTTTAAAGTCTATTTTATCTGATATGAGTATTGCTAATCCTGCTTTTTTTTGTCTCCATTTGCATGAAATATCTTTTTCCAGCCCTTCACTTTCAGTCTGTATGTGTCCCTTGTTTTGAGGTGGGCCTTTAGCATATATAGGGGTCTGTTTTTGTATCCATTCAGCCAGTCTTTGTCTTTTGGTTGGGGCATTCAGCCCATTTACATTTAAGGTAATTATTGATAAGTATGATCCCGTTGTCATTTACTTTGTTGTTTTGGGTTCGAGTTCTTAAATATGTCCTGCCATTCCTTTCTGGTCTGAAGAGTTTCTATTGAAAGATCAGCTGTTATCTATGGGAATCCCCTTGTATGTTATTTGTTGTTTTTCCCTTGCTGCTTTTAATATTTGTTCTTTGTGTTTGATCTTTGTTAATTTGATTAATATGTGTCTTGGGGTGTTTTGCCTTGGGTTTATCCTGTTTGGGACTCTCTGGGTTTCTTGGACTTCTGTGACTATTTCCTTCCCTATTTTAGGGAAGTTTTCAACTATTATCTCCTTGAGAATTTTCTCATGGCCTTTCTTTTTGTCTTCTTCTTCTGGGACTCCTATGATTCGAATGTTGGGGCGTTTCACATTGTCCAGGTCCCTGAGGTTGTCCTCATTTAATTCTTTTTTCTTTTTTCCCCTCTGCTTCATTTATTTCTACCATTCTATCTTCTACCTCACTTATCCTATCTTCTGCCTCCATTATTCTACTGTTGGTTCCCTCCAGAGTGTTTTTTATCTCATTTATTGCATTATTCATTATTGATTGACTTTTTTTTATTTCTTCTAGGTCCTTGTTAAACATTTCTTACATCTTCTCAATCCTTGTCTCCAGGCTATTTATCTATAACTCCATTTTGTTTTCAAGATTTTGGATCACTTTTACTATCATTATTCTGAATTCTTTTTCAGGTAGACTCCCTGTCTCCTCCTCTTTTGTTTGGTTTGGTGGGCATTTATCATGTTCCTTTACCTGCTGAGTATTTCTCTGCCTTTTCATCTTGTTTAGATTGCTGTATTTAGGGTGGCCTTTCTGTATTCTGGCAGTTTGTGGTTCCTCTTTATTGTGGAGGTTCCTCTCTGAGGGTGGGGTTGGATGAGTGGCTTGTCAAGGTTTTTTGGTTAGGGAAGCTTGCATCGGTGTTCTGGTGGGTGGAGCTGGATTTCTTCTTTCTGGAGTGCAATGAAGTGTCCAGTAGTGAGTTTGGAGATGTCTATGGGTTTGGTGTGACTTTGGGCAGCCTGTATATTAAAGCTCAGGGCTATGTTCCTGAGTTGGTGGAACTTGCTCTGGAAGTTGTTGGTATGTCTTGCTCTGGAACTTGTTGGCTCTTGGGTGGTGCTTGGTTTCAGTGTAGGTATGGAGGCTTTTGGATGATCTCTTATTGATTAATGTTCCCTGGTGTCAGGAGTCCTCTGGTGTTCTAAGATTTGGGCTTAAGCCTCCTGCCTCTGGTTTTCAGTCTTAGTCTTACAGTAGCCTCAAGACTTCTCCATCCATACAGTACCAATGATAAAACATCTAGGTTAATGGTTAAAAGATTCTCCACAGTGAGGGACACCCAGAGAGGTTCACAGAGTTATATGGAGAAGAGAAGAGGGAGGAGAGAGATAGAGGTGACCTGGAGGAGAAGACGGCGAAACAAAAGGGGAGAGAGCAATCTAGCCAGTAAACAATTCCCTATGTGCTCTCCACAGTCTGGAACCCTCAGAGAGGTTCACGGAGTTACATAGAGAAGAGAAGATGGAGGAAGGAGATAGAGGTGAGCAGGAGGAGAAAAAGGGGAATCAAAAGGAGAGAGATAGATCCAGGCAGTACTCTGTTCCCTAAGTGTTCTCCACAGCCCGGAACACAAACACAGATTCACAGAGTTGGGTAGAAAAGAGAAGGGGGAGGGAGGAGATAGAGGTGACCTCGGGGAGAAAAAGAAGAGTCAAAAGGGGAAGGGAGTAATCAAGCCAGTAATCACACTCCTAAGTAAAAATGGGTACTGAAGATTGGATTCTTAAAGGTACAAAATTGATAACAAATACCAAAAATCTAGAGTAGAGGTTAGACTCTCAAAAATACAATATTAAAAAAAAAAACCAAACAAAATCACAAAAAGTATAAGAAATATATATATGAAGTTTGCTTTAAAACTAGGGTCTTCTTTTGCAAGGTAATAGTAGGTTATAAAAATGAAAATTTAAGGAGTAATAGAGGACTTAAAAAAAGAAAAAAATTAAAAAAGATTTTAAATGATAATAGTAAAAATATATCTAGGAATTTTTCTGGAGCTGTTGTGGGCAGTTTGGGGTCAGTTCAGTTTCAGATAGTTCCTTGTTCCAGCTTATACTTCTCAAAATCTATAGGCCTCTTCCAATGTAGTCAGTGTGAACTACAGGGTTTTAATCTGTTGCACCTGTCACTTCCAAAGTGGTTCCTTGTGTTTATTTGGCTTCTTCTGTTTGCAGGTCTCTTTGGTGTCTAATTTCTGCCCTGACACAAGGGGGCAGAGGTGGTCTCTTACTTAGGCTCTTATTTAGGTCTCTTATTTAGGTGGTCTCTTCAGTCCTGCTATGGGGAGGGAGGAACACTGCAAACAAATATCACTGGCGTGTGTGAGGAGTGCTCACAGTGTCTCGGCCACACTGGGTTTGCCCTGGCTCACAGCGTGTGTGCTTTCCCAGTCTACACTGCTCAGGCTCCAGGATGCTCTGCAGGGAGCAAGCCCTGGGTTGCATGCACTTCCCAGGTCTAAGCTGCTCAGGTTCAGGTTCTCGGGTCCTCCACAAAGGTGCAGATTCAGTTGGGCCCGCGTTTTGTGCCCTTCCCAGGTCCGAGCAGCTCAGGCGACCAGGTGCTTGGCAAACGCACTCTCCCCCGGCAGCAAGTGTGTCTTATCACCTCCCCGGTCCCAGACGCTCGGCTTACTGTGTGGCAGCGGGCGCTCCCCATCTCCAGCGTGCTGTGTGTCTCTTCTGGGGAGCTGATCTCTCTCTAGCTGCGACCCTCCTGGTGGATGTCAACCGTCCAGAATCCCATGAAGTCTTGGTTAGCAACTGCAAGCCTGTTCGCAGTTTGGTAGGGGATGCCGTCTCTGAGGCCGAGTTTGCCCCTTTCCGACTCTGGCTGCCGCCTGCCTGCCCCCTGCCTCTGGCGGGGGATGGGCCGGTCTGCAGCCAGCTAGCTCTCCTCTGGTATTCGCTCAGTCCTTTGTTTTGTGAGCGGCCCAGCAATGCCTTAGGTTAGGGCTTTTCACGGGATAGTTCTCTCTCTCTCTTTTTTCCTCTCTCTCTGGCTATCCCACAGTTTAGATTGCTATCTCATGTTAGCTCCCTCAGGTAGCCCTCAGGACATTCAGGCCTGGTCCTTACACTAAGCAATGCAGTCCGCTCCTCCCTATTCAGCCCTCGCTTGCTGGTGGCAGATGCAAGCATCTGGGGTACTTCTCTGCTGGGAGTTTCCATTAGGCACATACTCTATGGGTTTTATTTATTTATTTATTTTTCCTCCTGGTTATGTTGCCCTTTGAGATTCCAAAACTCCCCACAGACCTGCTGGTGAGAGAGTTTCCTGGTGTTTGGAAACTTCTCCTCTTTTAAGACACCCTTCCTGGGATGGATCTCCATCCCTAACTCCTTTGTCTTTCTTTTTATCTTTTATATTTTGTCCTACCTCCTTTCAAAGACAATGGGCTGCTTTTCTGGGTTTCTGATGTCCTCTGCCAGCATTCAAAAGTTGTTTTGTGGAATTTGCTCAGCATTCAAATGTTCTTTTGATGAATTTGTGGGGAGAAAGTGGTCTCCCTGTCCTATTCCTCCTCCATCTTAGGACAGCCCTCTCTGTTGTTTTTCTTTTAATTAAAACTAGAGCCATCAACTTCATAGGGTCATGCCCCGTAGGAGGGAAGCAATGTAGTCTCTAGGTTTGTAACCTTCTAGTTGAAGCACTGTCTGTCTCATCTGCCATTCCACAATGACTTCCCAAAGTGTCTTCTCTTAGTAGGAAGTCTTTTTGGATCTCGCCTTATAAACAAACACTTTAAAAAGCCCCAAGAAGTTCTAAATCACTAGGTTGCACACTGTCTACCAAAATCAAGTCACCTGAGTTGAGATACGGATTACAATAGAAACCATTTTCAGATTTTCTCATTACTATCCTGTTAATAAGCCCTTATCATTTTTTTGTTTGCATTTAGAATATGCTCCCACAATTTATACTTTAGAAACTTATAAGATTACCTAAGAGTTGTTTATTGCTTTACATTTTAATAGACATCTCTGAGACATTAACTCATCTGATCATCACAATGACCCTTTAAGATAGTCAAAGAAGTCATTAGTATCTTCATTTTCTAAACAAAAAATGAGGCATAGAAAGGTCCACAAGGCTAGTAAGTAGCACAGCTGAGTCGTCAACTCTAACTTAGATTTTTTTAAAGACCTAGTGCAGGAATCTCAAACTAGCAATCTTTGTGTCTTCACACTTGAAGTTTTATAAAATCAAAATTAATCTGAATATATATAAGCAAGGTATGACAAAGGCCTAAATTCTGAGTTATTAATACTCTGTCATATGGAATGAAAACTATAGACAACTTAAGGTTAAGCTCAAACCATTACAGATTTGTGTTAAAAATTAGTAACTATGTTTCAGAGGAGAGCCTAAGGCTTCAATTCTACTACACACTTAATAATTTTAAAAATAGATCTTAAATATATAACAAAAAAGGGAGATATGAGATGTTCTATTTCTGATATATAAGCTACATTTTATATTAAAGCTAGTTTAAAGTCACTTCAAATTTTTATTTAGCACTATGTACATACCACTGAGTGAAATACATGTGTTTTTATTATATCAAATTCAGGGGAAAAGCCACAAAATAGAATTTACCTAAATGGAACATGTTCAGTTTTCTATGCATTACCACAAGACTGGTAAAGGTCAGTTTTCATTCCAATCTCAAAGAAAGGCAATGCCAAAGAAGGTTCAAACTACTGCACAATTGCACTCATCTCACATGCTAGTAAAGTAATGCTCAAAATTCTCCAAGCCACGCTTCAACAATACGTGAACCATGAAGTTCCAGATATTCAAGCTGGGTTTAGAAAAGGCAGAGGAACCAGAGATCAAATTGCCAACATCTGCTGGATCATCGAAAAAGCAATAAGAGTTCCAGAAAAACATCTATTTCTGCTTCATTGACTATGCCAAAGCCTTTGACTGTGTGGATCACAACAAACTGTCCAAAATTCTGAAAGAGAAGGGAATACCAGATTACCTGACCTGCCTCTTGAGAAATCTGTATGCAGGTCAGGAAGCAACAGTTAGAGCTGGACATAGAATAACAGACTGGTTCCAAATAGGAAAAGGAGTATGTCAAAGCTATATATTGTCACCCTGCTTATTTAACTTATATGCAGAGTACATCATGAGAAATGCTGGGCTGGATGAAGCACAAGCTGGAATCAAAATTGCCGGGAGAAATATCAATAGCCTCAGATAGGCAGATGACACCACCCTTATGGCAGAAAGCGAAGAAGAGCTAAAGAGCCTCTCAATGGAAGTGAAAAAGTTGGCTTAAAGCTCCACATTCAGAAAACTAAGGCACCCTTATGGTAGAAAGTGAAGAACTAAAGAGACTCTTGATGAAAGTGAAAGAGGAGAGTAAGAAAGTTGGCTTAAAACTCATCATTCAGAAAACTAAGATCTTGGCATCTGGTCCCATCATTTCATGGCAAATAGATGGGAAAACAGTGGAAACAGTGGCTGACTTTTTTTGGGGGGGGCTCCAAAATCACTGCACATGGTGACTGCAGCCATGAAATTAAAAGACGCTTACTCCTTGGAAGGAAAGTTATGACCAACCTAGACAGCATATTAATAAGCAGAGACATTGCTTTGCCAACAAAGGTCCACCTAGTCAAGGCTACGGTTTTCCAGCAGTCATTTATGGATGTGAGAGTTGGACTATAAAGAAAGCTGAGCACCGAAGATGCTTTTGAACTGTGGTATTGGAGAAGACTCTTGAGAGTCCCTTGGACTGCAAGGAGATCCAACTAGTCCCTACTAAAGGAGATCAGTCCTGGGTGTTCATTAGAAGGACTGATGTTGAAGCTGAAACTCCAATATTTTGGCCACCTCATGTGAAGAGATGACTCATTTGAAAAGACTCTGATGCTGGGAAAGATTGAGGGCAGGAGGAGAAGGGGATGACAGAGGATGAGATGGTTGGATGGCATCACTGACTCAATGGAAATGAGTTTGGGTAAACTCTGGGAGTTGGTGATGAAAAGGTAGGCCTGGTGTGCTGTAGTCAATGGGGTCGCAAATAGTCGGACATGACTGAGTGACTGAACTGAACTGGATGCATCACTTAACACTCACTTAACCTATGGATTTAGAATAAATGCATTATACTTTAAAAACTATTTGATTTTTTAAAGGCAGTCTTGCTCAATCACAACGTGAAAACTATTAAGATTCCACATGTCTTGGAGTTTTTACCAAAAACTCTAATTCAGTCGAAGATTGTCTGATGGTAGTTTTGTATTCAAGTCTTTAAACTCTCAACCTGAAAACTCAGTATGTATAGGAAAAGAGCTAATCAGTGTGCTAGTTGTTCTTTGTTATACACCTTGAACTGTTCTCCATATATCATTTAGGATGCTCTTGGTCAAACTAAAAACATCTAATTCAAGGTAGTTTGAACTAGAGGTACAGGTTAACACAGAGGCTCTATTTCTCATTCATTTTCTCAGCTTTGCCCTCCTCTCTCCTCCACATGTCAGTTTCATCTTTGGGCATTTCTTTCATGGCCACAAAATATATACATTTGCTACAGGCTTCCCAAATTATATCTGTGGAAAATAGGGATTCTTCCCAAATTCTGAGGATCAAACAAAATGCCCAAGAATCATTTTGATCAGACTACCTTGCTTCATTTTTTTCTTTCAGCAAATATTCACTGATCACCTACTGTATGTCAGGTACTATTCTCAGTGGATAAAGAATCCACCTGAAATGCAGGAGGCCTAGATTTGATCCCTAGGTCAGGAAGATCCCCTGGAGAAGAAAATGGCAACCCACTCCAGTATTCTTGCCTGGAGAATCCCATGGACAGAGAAGCCTGGCGGGCTACAGTCCATAGAGTCACAAAGAGTCACACACGACTGAAGAGACTTAGCACTGGGAATACAGCTATGAGCAAAACAGATTACATATCTTCATGGAGTTTAATTACCTGTAACCATCCATGAATTAATCACAGTCAAGCTGCACATCAGAAACTAATATAATATTTTAGGTTAATTATAATTCAATTTTTAAAAATCACAGTGATAATTGGTTTACCTCCATTAGTTTGCCACTCCTGGACCTAGGTTTAGAATCAACCCTAATCAAACTACATGCTACTACACAGTAGTATAAAGAGTAGGACAGATGTTAGTAAGGCAATTATAATGTTTATCCCTCTCACTTTTTAATATTTGGCAACAGATATTGATAATCAATTAGCTCAATCCATGCACAATACTATAGCATTTAAAAATACATACATGGAATTATTTTACATGGAAATAACCTGTACCTTGGGGAGAATGGAAATAATCCTCTGCAGCTGTCAAATGGGCTACAGGTCTCAGCCAGTCAAGTTGATGAGACTTCTGTTCTACTCAGCTGCTACTGAGTTGTCCATCACCTCAAAAAACATTAGCTATGCCAATGTTTTTATCACCAGAATTAATGTCAGGAAATATACTGTCAATTTTTTTTAAAAACTTATATTTTGGAAAGTAAAACATCCTCACACTCCAAACCAAGCCTACAGTGTCCTAGTTTTCTTTAGTCTCTTCCATGGCCACAGTCTTCATCCTTGACTTTATTCTGCTGCCCTACAAATATCAACTAAGGAGCCCCTGAACTGAGGATGGCCATTTCACTCCAAATTCATTATGACCACCAGGAAGGAAACAAACCAAAAAAAATACATGTCACACTCACGATGGGAGAGAAGTCTCCTAGAAATAAACAAGAGAAAGTCAAATATGTTGAGCTAATTAACAAATGATCTATCAGATCACCTTACCAGTTCCTAGCTCTGCCTCACCTGCATCATTACCAGGGTTTATTTAACACCAAACTCTAAGGCTGAATCACCAAAAACAGAATGCCAGAGCTATAGCACTAGGAGAATCACATTCAGCTGTGCCTACAGTGAACATGAATTATACAGCCAAGCAGCTGACCAATTCAATGAATATGCAGCTCAAAGAAAAGAGAAATCGCCTCCAACTTGAATGGAAATGCTCAATGAGAAGGAAGCATTTAAACTAGGTTTTAAAGGTTCAGTGAAAAGAAACAGAAGAATGAGGAAGCCTTTTTGGGGATTTCTCATTCTGTTACACTTGGATCCATACTCTGGGCTGGAGTAAGAGTTAACTTCTCTTTAAGATAATTTTATCTAGCTTTGTAGAAGGAACTGATGCAGGTTAGAGATCAGAGTTCAGTCTCAACTTGATTTCAGTAAATAAACTATAACATGATGATACTCTTAAATAGGATTATAACCTGAAGAAACATTTTCTTTTGGAGAACTATCATAACAGATTTCAAAGCTGGTTTGAGAAAAGTTCTTAAAAATCTGTAAACAGTGATTTACCTCTAAAAGCTAGAAAGATTTTCAATGATGACTTATTCTGAAGAGCCCTATCTCCCCCACCCCAAACTGTAGGCGCTAGGGCTTAGAAAGTTGAGTGATTTCAACAAGACACAACCGTAGTCGTGTACGGATGTGAGAACTGGACCATAAAGAAGGCTGAGCGCTGAAGAATCGATGCTTTTGAACTGTGGTGCTGGAGAAGACTCTTGAGAGTCCCTTGGACTGCAAGGAGATCCAACCAGTCAATCCTAAAGGAAATCAACCCTGAATATTCATTGGAAGGACTGATACGAAGCTGAAGTCCCAATACCTTGGTCACCTGACGTGAAGAGCTGACTCATTGGAAAAGACCCTGATGCTGGGAAAGATTGAAGGCAGGAAGAGAAGGGGACAATAGAGCACGAGATGGTTGGATGGCACTGCCAACTCAATGGACACGAGTGTGAGCAAGCTCCGGGAGATGGTGAAGGACCATGGTGAAGGGAAGGAGATGGTGAAGGGAAGCCTGGCATGCTGCAGTGCATGAGGTCACAAAGAGTCTCACTCAACTGAGAGACTGAACAACAACAAACAACAACCACACAACTAACTAAAAAAGAACAGGACCTAAAACTGAGATACAGGTCAGCAGACTCCAACTGTGAAGCTTTTACATCAGCATTCTGTCTTCCTAAGAAGCAAGGAGTTAAGGAAAATAAAGAAAATTAGAAATAAAGTGTGTGACAATAGCCAGTAGGAATCAACTGATCACATAAATAGATCTATGAGTATTAGAGATGCAATATCCTCTAAAAGAAAAAAGCACAGTATAGACTTCAAAAACCATGATTAAACAAAAGAAAATTAAAATGCAATGTTTCCTCAAGGGTAAAAGGCACTCAATTAATTCAATCAAATGATTGTTTCTTCTCTCCTGATATTTTTCATCAATGTATATAAAAGAAGAAAAGTAAACTTTAATTTCTAAAAGTATTAGCGAGAGTAGTTAAAATTAACGACTATAATTCTTTGACATGCTAAGGAAACTTTATCTCTTTTTACTCTATATTCCCAACAAAACTTTCTATATTTTTTTTTACAAAGGTCTGCTAAATACTTAATCCCCAACTTGTTTGTTTGAAAAATAAACTCTGCCATGTAGTTTTGGAATAATTAATTGCCAAAGTTAGCAAGTATATGTTGGAAAAAATAGCAAATATTGACTTCAATCATCCATTGCCTTAAATGGTAGCCTTTGTAGAATCCTCCTCTCCCCTTCCAATCATCTGTAAAAGTTTTCAGTGATAAAATCTAAGATTATTTTGTAGGGGAGATAAAGAAAGTGTGAGGAAAGGAGCTGTTCCAGATTTTGGAATTGAACAAATCTAAAATTTTTCTCTAGCTCCTATATGGTGCCCTACTACTACTTTTTCAACAGATTCTACAACAGACTGAGGATTTATGATGCAAGACTCAAAATAATTGAGCAGATGTTTCAGGAACATCAAGTTAATTTTGTCCCCTTCCCACACCTGAAAAAGTACCAAAAGTAATGGTTATCTCAGAAGCCATATAGCCTTCTGGGGGTAGTTTGCTTTCATTCACTTTCATTCTATATAAAATCTTTGAACTATTTTTAAATTTTAAAAACCTATACAAAGTATTATGATAAGATCATCTGATACTTAATCAATTAAAAGCCCAAGAAATAGGCAATAATAGAATTGAAGGAAGGAGCTAGTTCTATTTTTGTCAGTCTCCTTAATGGATTGGGAATTTTTTGAGAGCAAGGACCACCCATGTCTTACTCTTCTTTGTATCCACAGCACCTGGTACCTTGTAGATACCTGATGAATTCAATTCACAAAGAGGTACATAGTTTCCTTTCAATAATCAGTGACATAATTTTGAGACCATCTCACTTTTATATTGATTAAGCTGAAAAACAGTCTTCTAAGAAAATGCACACAGTTAATTACTCTTCTAATCCCAGGTTTTACATGAGGATAACTACGGATTAAATATGTATAGGAAAAGGCATTAGACCTTAAAGAGGCACATAGAATGTTAGTGCAGAACTGGAGATTGACAAAGTTAGGCTTGTTATTTTATCCATTAAATAGTCTAAGCAGATTAATTGGAACCAGACATGTGAAGATTCATAAGGTTTGTTTTAACATCAGTTATTTTAAAAGGTTTACAGGTTACATTTGAGACATCTAAATAAATAGTTTAAAGAGAATGTAGATCTTAATAAAGTGTATATATAGGGAGAAATGCTATGAGGCTTGTTCCAATTCTATAACCAGATATATCTCACAGTAAAATAGTACTAAATTCCAATTCTCTTGCTTAAAAATGTCAATTATTATGGATACATTTTATTTAGAAATTAAATATACCAAAACAAAGTTTGTTTTCCTAAAGAAACAAACATAAAGAGACTGTACACCCCTAAGCAGTTATCTAAGGGACACATCTTTCCTCATAGCATCTGCCATAAAAGCAGTCTGTCCAGGTAAAAAGCAAAAGGCTGTGACAATCTGTTTTTGGCAGAACTCAAATCAAAGGACATGTTTTTGTCAATTGAAGAATGCTGATTTTTGGGAATGAATGTCAGAAGTTTGTCAACCCAAGTGTTACGGTTTCTATTTCTGTGTTTTAATTTCACGTAAAATCATGTGAAATTACCATTTTTAAGGCTTTACACTGGAGTATACACATTGGATGTAAACAAAATAGATAAATATATCAATAGGAATATGGTGTTCTAGAAAAGATACTTGAAAATAGCCAGTAATCACTTTTTTCAAGCCAATTCCAATCTTATCATTATGCCACTATTAGATATATATGCCCATCCAACAAATACAGATATTAGTACTTTAATATTTTTTGAATTGTCATAAACAGCTCTACTTCTTTCTTTTGACTGAACTTGGTTCCTCAGCAGTGAAAGCACAGAGTCCTAACTACTGAACCACCAGGGAATTCCCTAAATAACTCTACTTTTAAAGAGGCCTCAGGTGGGCAACATTGCCTGTTACCTTTTGATGATACAGTGAAAACCTTTATGAGTGTACACATGATAATATATATATGTATATATATATATTATTTTAGTTAAGCTCAATTATTAAGTTTGTATGTGTTTAATATAATTTAATATATATGTGATATAGTCACATTATAATTTTATTCTACTTTATTATGTTTCAAACCAGTTGTTACACCTTTAGGAATAACGTCAAAAATACAAACTGCCAAGTTTAATATATATAATGAAGAAATACATAAATCTTCAGAAACATACATAAACTCCCAACAGCCACATCCAAATTCATTGTGTATGTGTGTGTGTGTGTATGTGTGTGTGTAGCAGTTATTTGGGTGATTATTTGATCTCAATTCAATAGTTTTGTTTCTTAATTTTTTTCAACATTTTTACTATTTTAATATTGTTCCTCCTATTTAACATTTAGCTAAACGGCTGTTGACCTGGGCAAATGAGTTTCTGATGTCTGTCAGCAAGTATGAAAGCATAATTTCATTAAAGTGTATTATATATATGCTCAGGACTGAGAGAACATTATAAAATGAAGTTTGGCTAAAGTTCAACTGGGCATCAAATAGCACTGGCAAGAATTTTCTTAAACAGATGGTGTAAAATCTTACTAACACAATAGTGTGTGCTTAACACAGGAACAATATCAGAAACAGATGTGCTGTAAATGACCAAAGTACCAAACAGAAACAATAAACATGGGATATATATTAAAAATGGTGCCTTTACCAAATGAAAAAGAAAGGGAAAGAAAAGAGTGAGCAAACGCATTTCCTTGTCAAATAAGAAATGCTACTGATACTTTTCCAGACCAAGGCTGGCATACAAATATTTTCCCTTTGGCTTCCTCTTATGCATTGGTATTAAACCTCTATCAGAGTGGCCAGAATTAAGAACATAAATTTTCATGCATGTTTTTAAAAAGTGATCACATAAAAAGGAAATAAGTTTTTGTATTAATCTCAAAAATTTAGATGGCATGCTGCAATTCATTGGGTTGCAAAGAGTCACACACCACTTGAAGACTGAACAACAACAAAGGACCTCTACACATCACTTGAAACTGAAAATATTCTCATCAGCCCAGAAAAATCCCTCTCTCTCCCTCTCCCTCTCTCTCTTACACACACACACCTTTTATTAGAGCTGTATACAAGTGTTCGGGCAGTTGGTCAGTTTGTTCATGCACTGCACAACAGTCTTAAAAGTACCAACGGCCTCTATGGCTGGCACAGAAACCAAAACCAAGTAGAAGACAGTAAAATCCCTCGAAACGCCTCCCTAAAGCCAGACCCACCCCTCCCAAGTGTGGGTCGACTTCCAGGGCCTTGGCCTGCCTGGGTAGAGGCCACTCGTGGAGAAAGAGCAGTACACGACATAACTCTCCGGTCGGCATCTATCTGGAGCCAGCCTGCACTCCCGACTTGAGCATTTCAAGCCTGACTACTTTACTGATCACTTCAGGCACACGTTGTTCTGACCTAGTCAGGCCCCCATGGCCTGGTGTGTAGTAGGCTTGGCTTTTAGGTTTTCTCTCTTCTGTAACAGCTTTCTGTGAGATACCAAGATGTGCACTCTGAGGACTGGAAGGGTTGAACAAGAATTACCTACCTATTTATAGGCAGAGACAGTTGATGGGCAGAAGGGCTTGGGCCTTGAGTCTCCTCGGGCGGTGATTATTTTTATCCCCCCAGGAAAGAAAAGCCTTAACATCCTCTGGAATCCGGATCTGATTCCAGGAGACGAATGTTTCACATTTGAAACCCAAGCTTCCGCCCTAAGGTCGCCCACGGAAAAGGGCGCTAGGAGGGCAGTGGTCAAACCCACCAGGGCGACCAGCCTAACTCAGAGCCTGGCCTGGGGTAGGCATTCCGATGCTCGGAGCCGGGGCCACCCTCCTCCCACCTTCTCCAGGAGACTGGATTAATGGTGTGGGGGTTCACCTGGATGCCCGGCTACTTTGGGACTAGGATACGTCGCTGGGGCGGTCGGCCTCGCTCTCCTTCACGGCGCATCGCCTCGGCGCCTCCCGGGGTGCACCGCGCGGCAGGGAATTGCGCCGCAGGGAATTTCCCAGCCTGCCCCGGGGCCGCCGACCGGCTGCGACCAAGGCCAAGGGGCTGGGAACCTCGGCTCGAACGCCGCGAGGACAAGCGGGGCTCCAAGGGCCGTCACGGAGAGGTCACCTCCGAAGGCAGGCGCCGACTGAACCAACCCAGGCTGCTGCTGGAGGGGAAGGGCTTTAGCCCCTAGGGGCGTAGGGGCTTGGGGTTTCCAAGGAAATGCAACAATATTTATGACCTGGCGATGAGAAAGTGTTCTCCCAGCACGCGATCTATCTCCTCTCCCTCCCCGCTCCCCCGCAGCAGCTTCCTATCCCTCTAGCCCTACTCCCCCTCCCCCACCGCTTTTGGGTCCTAAGTAACAGCATCAGTCAGGTCCCTCAAGCCTCTCCTGCAGTCCCCCATTCCCCCAGCTCTTAAGAGAACTTAGGTTTCTAGGACTCCAGAGCAAGGGTGGAGCCACATGTCCAAACGTCCAGGAGGGAGGACTTCATACCCTGCCAGGCTCACTCAATATCCTTTATATATAGTAAAGTGGTTAACACCTTGGAATTGGTTTGCATCTAGAATCCGTTGCAAATATGTCTTGAGAACAATATCTACCTCCTTGATGACTGTGAAGAATATGCGTGACAACATATGTTAAATATAGGTGATGCTAAACAACAAATGCTATTCTTTATTATGAGTATCTACATACATGCACATATTCCTCTCTAAAAATACAAAACCTTTTTAGGAAAAAAGATATTTCAGCCTGGGTGGCAGTGGGGGACAGTATAAAGAATGGGGAATTACGGCTTAATTTATTAACTGTAATTTTTTTCCTCCGCTGACCTTTAAAAGACAGATATTCATGGACTGATCTAGATGTTTTGTAATGCGAGAGGTTTTCCCCACAATATCGCTAAAATTAATTATTGAAACAGGGCAAAAGTATTTTGAAAGGAGGAAGACACCTTGAAAAGGCATTTATTCATAAAGCTCCACAAGAAATTGTGCCTGCTGTTTTTGGTGACTTTGAAACCCAAAAGCAATGAAAAGGCAAACTAAGCACTCAGCAAGTCAAGGAGTTATTTCTGAAAGGTAATGGATGTGTTCTTTCCTGGAGAATCCCAGGGACGGGGGGGCCTTGCGGGCTGCAGTCTATGAGGTTGCACAGAGTGGGACACGACTGAAGCGACTTAGCAGAAGCAGCAGCATGCTCTTCTAAAGGAAGAAACCATGTTCTTCCCTGTGTTTCTTTGCCTGCAGCAGCTGTAGCTAAATTTGCAAATTTTCTTGGTGCATCTGTCAAGAGACCCCAGTTTTCAAGATAAAACCCTAGGGCTTTTCTCTTAGTGTTGGTGTAAATTCCCAGTGCAGTAATCCCAGGCCAACAGATCTCTTCCAGCCCTTCAGGACCCTAGTCAAACGGTCCCCCAGGGCTACAGTTTCTGCTCCAGACCTGTCCTCGCTTGAGAGAGGCTGGGTCTGGGGAGAGAGGGAGCTGAGCCCCTGAGGCACCCAGTGCACACAATTATGACCTGGCAGGGGGGTGGGGTGGGGTGGGTGTGGGGGGCACGTGGATCTACCTAGCTTAAGACTATACACCATCACCTGTGCATCCTCTCCACGTTCTTGGGTAGTTTTGCAGGCTGTAAACAGGGGTGCATCTCCTTCCCAAGCCGGGGAGGCCTGACAGCACCACCATCTGGCTCTCAGTGACCTCAGCTACCATCCAGGCTCCCTTTTTGCCCCGGGGCAAGCCAAAGCATAGATCAACTTAGGTCAGGCAAACACACACAGCACTTCCATGTGTGCAGTCAAGAGTGGGCCCATGGAGGCTTCTCTGGGCTTCTGGGGTCCAATATGGTTCAATTCCTTGTCCCATTAGCGTCCTCACCTATAACTGAGGCTCAGTCCTCGATGGTCTCTGAAGCACCCACAGTAGGTTTTCAGTTGCAAACACTGAGGGCTGAAGGATGATCCAGAGGGGTCCAAATGAGCCATTGTAAGTCCCTTGCCCTAGAAGAAAAGTAGAGCCTGGCAAGTTCCTCAATTTGAATTGTCAGAATATCTATGCCCGTCCTTGCCTCATTCTTCTAAGGGATTAAAAGACTTGGGTCCTGGCAAGAAGGTGCTACTGTAAAGAAACAGGAAGCTGGAACTAAGAATACATAGAAAGGCATGAAACCTTCTGTACCTGCCAACACACATATTTATATTTTTTCATTCAAAAAGCCATCCTTTATTGCCCAGTGCCAACATACTGAACTAGGTTCCAGAGAGTCAGAACAGCACATGGTTCCTGCCTCCAGAGTGACAGAAGCCTGGAGCTGTCAAAGATCTGCTGGAGTCAACTTTATCCACCTGTTTCTCTAGGGGGGAAAACTATTTCTAAAGACTTCTCCGGAGTAGTGGTGATACAGGGTGCAGCGAGATGATTTTGCACAGCTGGGCACCGAGGCTTCTGCAGACTCCGGAGACTCAGTGACCCGAACTTTGGTCAAAGTGTCCAGAGGAAAGTTCAGGAAGTGAGTGCCCGCCGACCTTTACACTGCAGGAGGTACGGAGAGCACTGGTCACTTATTTAATCCAGGTTTTGACCCACTCGCTGATGATTAGTCATCGGATTCTGTAATTTGCAAAGGAAAGGAGAAAAATTTTACCACCGATTTAAAAACTCAACTCTTCCCCCCTGTAGTCAGCTTATTTGACACTGCAAACTATTCTGTGCTTTTAAACTTCGCACCGGGAAGAGTAGAAGGAAGGGGGCGCTCTTTCCCACCGGATACCGGATTCCCGGCACTGGCAACTGGGCAGGAAGCCGGCGGGGGCAAAGCTCTGGCAGCTGGACCACCTGTGCTGGAGCTGCAACCCAGGTCAACTGAGCTATGTAAAAAACCGTCTCGAGTTGAGGTAAATGAATCCCCTGATTAAAAGCGTCCTTTTCTGAGCTCACCCCAAAGAGGACAACACAGCGGAATGGTTAAGAGGAGGGCTTTTGAAAAACAAGGAAAGTCGGCCTCAGCGTACGGTGTCTGGGTTCGAATTCTGACTCAACCTGGTAAAATTGCCTTTGGCAAGTTCTTGAAGAACGGTGATGCTCCTCAGCTCCTTTTGACAAAAAGCAACAGCTATGAATGAGTATTGCTGCTTTCACAATATTCAGAAGTTCCTGCAAACTAACAGAAGGCAGGGTGCCAATCATTTACATGCGCCAGATTAACCCCCAAATAAAGCTGTGGGAGGAAAAGTTGTTCGCGTGCCTACTTGGGCTGAGATGCCCTGATTAGAGGTGGCTGGCAGCTGTGAGTTCTTCTTCAGAACCCCAGCAGCACTGGGAGGCTCCTCCAGCATTAGAATCCGAGCAGGTGAACTACTCAAAATGGCCAACTGGAACCAAGGTCGGTGCTTAGGAGCATGGCCAGACCCCTTCACCTGGGAAATTAAGCCGTTGGTGACACCTTGCATCTAGACAGCTCTTGGGTGGCAAAGGAGGAGGAGGGAGGAGTGGAAGAAGATTACATTCATTGAGAAGCTACTGTGTATCTGCTGGTGAAAATATTTCAACATCATTAGTGCTGTCGTCCCCATTTTACTGATGAGAAAAATTAAGTTGTTAAGTAAATTACTCTAAAATCCATTACAGCTTTGACTAACTTCAAAAACTGAGCTTAGTATAACACATAGTTCTTAAACCCTGATCTCCCATGAAGGCAGGCAGGCAGGGAGGCAAGCAGACAGGAAAGGAGGAAAGGAGGGAGGAAGAAAGGGAGGAGGGAGAAAGCACTGCCATAGTTACAAGAGCCAGTCTCCTCTAGCAGAAATCCTTATAGAAGGTTATTTAACATGAAAAATTATGGCTCAAGATTATTCTGCAGATTTCTTTCAAATTATCATTTCACAAGTTACATCGGATAAGCAGCAATGGGACATGGAAATGTTGGGGGGGGTAGAAACCTCAAAACTGAGGTTGCAGGGTGAGACTTCGTGACTTGTTGGATGCACCCACACTAACAACGGAGCTGCAAGTTCTCGTCAAAACAGGATCGAAGCCTGCAAATGGGAGGCTCACACAGCTCCCTGCCACCACCCCTACTCCACCCAGGAAATGCCGTCAGGCACCCAGGATTTTGCACTCGGATCAAGTCTGGCTCTCCTGCCTCCCTTGCTGGGTTTTTGTTAACTCTCAGGGAGTGAGGAGAGTGGATAAGGGGAAGTCTGCGTCCTCTTTCTAGATGAGTGAGCTCCAAGCTAGATCAGCTCGGTGGCCTCGGATGTGTAATAAAAAGCTGGAGAGAAACGACTTGGTTGTTATTTCTCTCAAACTCCTAGTTTGGCTTTTACAGAGCTGTGCGGGCAGAGGTCTGTAGAAATAAGTTAGAATCGGGTTTCCACTGGTCCTGCCCTATTGCTCATTCTGAACGATAAAATGCATATAAAATCAGCAGCTCCAAGCCACAAGCGTGCTTAAGGCGAGATTGTCGGCTTGGAAATGTCACAACGAGTAAAGGAAGTAGTGGACTTCTGCGCTTTGTGCAGTAGCATTTAGCCCGGGAGCGTCCCAGAGAGCGCTCGGCCTAATTTCGGGCTGCATACGGCTTCTAATTCTTTCCTCTCTTACCAGCGGTCCCATCTGGGAGAAACGGTACCGCTATCTCCTGTCGCAGCGGACCACGCAAGTTTGCTTGAGCTCAGGAGGGAAAGCTAGGGGAGGGGATGAGCGCACCGCCTGGAAAGGAACACGGAATCTACACAAACAATCCTTTCGGTCGCAGAACTCGGTTTTTAGTTGGTGGGTTTCTAGACCCACTAGTGACAAGTAGCCCCAGCCGGCTCACCCGACAGCAGTTGGCATAACAGACTGCCAGCGGGGCTGGAGAGGGAGGCCGGGTCTGCGCGCCGTGGTTCCTGGCTGTCCGGTGCACACCAAGCGAGCCTCCCGGGGAAGACCCTCCAGCCTCGGCCTTGGCCCACAGTGGGGGAAAGATCAGTGGGTCTCAGACGGAGGCTCTCGCCACCACTGGGCGACCTCCGCTGGCATGAATAAACGCGCCCTTCCCTTTCCCTCGGAAACTGGGTGACAAGGTCTGGAAACGAGCCTGGGACCGGTAAGTCCCAAGGTGAGAGCATTTCCCGCTCCGCTCTCTCTGAGGAGTCACGGGGCTTCCTGGGCAAGTTTGGGGCGGGGGCAGGGCGAAACAACAAAAAACTCTGCAAGCTATTTCCATCCGTCCTTTTCCGGATCAATATTAATAATGGCCAGACGAAGTGGTCAAAAATCAAAGGATACCCTGAATCAAGTGTGACCTCCGTAGTTTCAGAGGCCTCTTGGCTGAGCGCTAGGAGTAAAGAATCACCCAGAAGCTGTGCCTTCTTACCGCTCAGAGGTCTTCCGCCCTCCACCCTCCGCCTGTCTTCTCGCCGACCCCTGGAGCGGATACCTGGGGGTAGGGGTGTGGTTAGCGAGAGCCGCCTGCCCGGGAAGATGCAGGGCCCCAATCGCTGGTACTGGCCCTGTGCCTTCGAGCCTGGGAGTCCTGGACGAGTCTCGTTTGACTGTGTTTTCGTCCGTGTCTCAGCAGTGTCTCCCCCGTGTCTACACAGGTCTGACTCGAGCGCGTTGAAGGCTGGTGGGAGGGCTAAGAGCCGGGGCGGTTGCGGATTCAGGAAGCGAGATTCCGAAGATTGCCTGAGTACCGCGAAAACTCGAGGTTAAGTTTTCTCAAACATGTGGTTACTCACCGCGAGGAACTCAAAGGCAAAAGGTTCAATAGTCAAGTTGGTGGGGACTTTCCTTACTTAAAGTAATAATTTGCTAATTCGGATCTATTGCTTTTAAATATCGAGTTCCAGAGACCTCTGTCAATGCAGGCTTAATTTCATCCCACTGATGAAGGATGTTTATAAACGGCTCCTGTGGTGCAAGCCGAGTGTGAAAATATCAGTTTTATGCCTTTTGATAAGAATTACCGAGGTGGAAGGCTTATTAGGCGATTACAAATTTCGCAGCTGCTCGGAGCCCAATTAGGCAGCTCTTCGCGGTGAGTGGAAGCTGTGGGGGTCAGGGCGGGTTGGTGTTCCTGCTCTCCAGCCATGGACCTCCAATCAAGGCCTGGCTCAACCCAGACCCCTGCCCTGACCCCCTCGATCTTTAGAGGGACACACCCT
This sequence comes from Giraffa tippelskirchi, assembly GCF_054371585.1. Lineage (NCBI taxonomy): Eukaryota > Metazoa > Chordata > Mammalia > Artiodactyla > Giraffidae > Giraffa > Giraffa tippelskirchi. The sequence goes on along the minus strand of NC_137279.1, from coordinate 145,792,071 downwards.
GCACCTCCCAACTAGCAGAGCGCCCCAAAGCCTGGGGCAGGAGGCACTCCCAAGTCTCTGGCTTTCTTTCTCCCAAACTTGCAAAGAGTCCTATCCGTCAGGGCTGTGGGTTGGGTGTTGGTTGCCCCCTAGGTGGGCTTAGGTACCCGGTTTTCATTTAAGGAGAGGTGGGCATTCCAGAAATTTCAAGTTAGTAGGTAGGAATCGCTCCAACTCGGCGATTCCTTACCCACCTGCAGACACACAAGATGATGTTTTTTTGGTCTATCCTTATTCGACCAAAATTGGTCTCAGTTGGAGTCGAGCTAAAAACACTCATTTAACAGACAAAAAAGGTCCTGACTTCTAGCACAAGCACCTAAGGTAGGAAGGGGTACTCTGCGAAGCATCAGGCGAACTCTTCCTTTGCCGGAGCCGAGGAGAAGCCTGGGTAAGAGGTGTGACGCGAGCTCCAAGGAGTTGGGGCCACTGTCTAGGAAAGACCCCTCGGTATGCTCGCCCTCGACTGGGGGTCACAAGGTGGTTGGGCCCTGGACGAGAGGGACGCTCAGCCCTGACATTCACAGCAAACACCTGCGCATCACTCGCCTCCTCCCTCCCCACACGACCCCCGACCGAAGGCCTATACCGCCTGGGACATAGAAATAAACTCACCACCCGGAGGCCTACTGAGCAAGGCTGGGTGCGAGCAATTACCCCGTGGGAAAGGTCGGTGTCCTGCGGGGCTCCAGGAGTAAAGCGGACGCCAGACCAGTCTTTGAGGTCTTCTTATGTCTGAGGATCATTCTTGTCCAAACCCAGAAGCCTCTAAAAACGAATAATTTCCTCCACTTATGCAGAGATAGGAGCTCTTAGATCAAGATCAGTATTTTGAAAACCTGATTGAGAGCCGCCTGATTAGGCGAGGGTGGGTGGAAAGACCGCATGAACGCCCGCGCCCCCGCCCTAACTTCCCAAGACAGCTCCAGCGCTCCCCGAATCTCCAAATGATCCGCGCGATTTATTCTCCCGGATGGTAGCCAAACAGTACCCCAGATTCATTTTGCAGACCCTTAACAAATAGAGACTGTAACTAAATCGCCGAATTGGGTCTTTATTTTTAATTCCATTTTCAGTTCTGCTCTATATACGGCCTGATAGTCCACATTCTGCACGACTCTCTCCATTTAGAAGAGCAATCTCGAGACTGATGCTATTTCATGGAAAATGCATTATGTGGATTCTTCCAAAAACACTAATTTTTGCACTTGATGAAAAACACAAGTATTTCTGTTCTCCAAGCACAAGTTAGCTTTTCGAGAAGTCGGTCCACCCCAAGCCTTCAATTCTGTCCCCTTCCCCCGCACCTCCGTAAATTTAAACGAGAGCTCCCAGAGAGCACCGGCAGGGGGATAGCTAATATTAACGTGGGCGCAGCTTCACGTAAAGAAAACAATGGCGTTAGGAAAATGCTCTAGAGACCCTCGTGTTTATGAGAGAAAAATGTAATGGAGGAAAAACTAAATCTGTAGTCGATGCTCGGTCCCAGGCTGTTACGTGGGCTCATTTTATGACCGGCAAGTCTATCTATCTCTGCCCATTGTCCTCCCTCTAGCCTGCTGCTGACGAGTCTGGGTGGGAACGCCTCGATCTTCCTCTTCTAGACAATAAGGCAAGGAGACAATATTATAAATCTATATCTTATTGAAGCAACATTATATGATTTTGTTAAAGGCCTTTAAGAAACAGAGACTCCTAGATAGTCTTATATTATTGTTTCAGAGGCTTGCTTTGTTTTGTTTCTTAAAAAGGGGAAATTAGAAATAAAAATTGTTAGTCTTATCAAATTCCTCTTTATACACTACATAATGAAGTAAAATTTATATCATAAAGAAGTTATTTAAACAAACACACCCTCCAATTCTAATCAAAATTACCAGTATTCTGAGGACCACCCCCCAAATCCGCAGCCAAAATTTGAGGCAGAAGTTGGTCACTTCCAGGGCTTCAGTGTTGCCTAGGATGAGATGAAAGAGCAATACTATTAGCAACATATTTTTTTTTTTGTCTTTCCTATAGCCTTGATTTCTAATCTGGTAGCAAAGCTTTTGTGCTGCTCAGATATTCCTTCTTTATCTTAATGAGAAGACTTTTCGCAAAGGGAGTGCGAACCTCAAGATAACTCAGCCTCCAGGCTGCCAGGGAGCCGTCGCGGTCCAGGGCTAGACAGGAGAGCGGCTCATTTCAGGAGAATGACTAAAACATTCGAGTCACCCAGACCTCCGCTTCCCCTTCAGCTTGCTGCAGAAAGAGATGTAACCTGAATCTTTGTTTAGGTTTTGGTCGGGGAGTGAGAATTAAAAAGCCACGGCAGATGCAGAGAGCAGATTTTTTTAAAAGTCAAAAGTTAACAGGCCATTCTCATTTTTTTTTCCTTCTTTAATACTAAATCTGGAGTAAGTTGGCTTGTCCTGATAACGATCTTAACTTGTAGGGAAGGCGGGTTTTTCTGAAGGAGGTGAGGCTATTCCTCCTGGAAAAGACTTTCACCCCACACCCTCTTCCCTCTCCCCATGTAAGGTTCCACCCTCTGGAAAACAAAACTTTTTTCCCCCCTTTTCCTAAAGGCGCAGAGCTCAATGAAGTTGGGGAAAGAATCTTAGGAACAGTCCATCGGAGTGGTTACGGTCACAGCGGCCTCTTTGGACGAAGACTTGTAGCCTTCTTACTCTTCTTGGTGTGTCAGCTTTCATTAGCGCACTGGGGCGGGGGAGGGGGGCCAGATCGGCAGACACGGACAGCCTCTGACCCTCTGGAGTTGGTATGTGATAAGCAGCCCTAGCAGTGCCATGTATTGGAAAAGCGATCAGATGTTTGTGTGTAAACTAGAAGAAAAGGACGTGCCGGAGCTGGCAGTTCCCCTTGAGAAGGTGAGCGACCCGACGCCCGGCCAGACCAGCTGAATCGCAGTTTCCTTGAAACGCGAGCTGTTTGGGCTCCTAAACGAGGTTCAGAAATTACCTGTAACAGTCTCATCTTCAAACCCGGCAATTTTTTATTATTATTATTATTACGTAGTGGCGTTAGTTAGTAATCATTGCCTCCCCTCCCCACAAGCTCACTTAACCTGAGGCATGGAGACCGTAATTTGGGAGACGAAGCCTCGAGCCTAAAGCGATGTGAGTCGTGCTTTTGTTGTGTTTGCAGCGGTGATCGGGAGGTCGGGAAAGTGAGTCGGGAGGTTCGGGCGGCTGGGGGCAGGGGGGGACGTGGGGGAGGGACGGAGCCGAGGCGAGGCTTCTCTGTTACGCAGCCGGCGGACGCTTGCTGGCCCTAAGGAGCTCCTCCGGCCGCATGGCGATCCTCGCTGCCGCGGTCGCACAGCGAAACAGAAGCAGACGGAGCTCCAGGAAGACCTTTGGGATTGCAGGGAGGGCTTGAGGGCCATTTTACTTTAAAAAAAAAAAAATCGAAAGAAACAAACCCTAGGGCTCTCCAGTCGCACCGTTCCTAGAGTAGATAGCGGGGAAATGACAAACTCTCACCTCGCTCTGGAGGCAGGAGCGTTTACTCACAAACGCGGGGTATGTCGCGTTTTAGGCTTGAAAATCATCTGCAGCCTGTTTGAGCGCCTCCGCGGCCCCGCACTGGGCACCACTGACTTTGTCTTCGCCCGAATGCTTGCGGAGGACGCACGGGAACTCCGGGGGCTACTGCCTAAACTCTGTGTCTGCGAGGACGCGGCCTCCGTGCTGCGGCGCTGGGTCCCGGCAGAGAGCCCGGGGGTGGAGTTGGGGGGACTCAGAGGTTCGGACAGCGTCTCGCTTGATGCTGTCAGAGGGAAGAGGGAGGCGAAGAGACAGAACTACAAAAGTGTGGGCCGCTTGAGTTCCGTGACACCAGCCCCCCGCCCCCCAAGCTAGCGTTTCCGTAAACGAAGGCAGAAAAAGCCCAGAGCGGCTGCTTTTTCGTTTAAGAACAAAACTCCTGCAAAGGCTTGGAAACACTTGAGTAATGCGCGTTGTTGCTTTAAAACATTTTGACCGAGGTTGTGTGAGTTGTTTTTTAATGACACAAATTAAATTCAGCTGGATATTTTCCATTATTCGACCCGCTTTTTGCGCTGGTTAAAAATAATCCTTTGGTAACTCAAAATGTTGACTTACCGAGCAATAAGTGGCAATTTACACCTTAAAGAAACGAGTATAAATCACTCGCAGCTCTAATTGCTGTAAGTTTACGAAAGAGCTGCTGGCTCGGTTTAATCTGAAGCATTTTCATTCAAATTGTCATCGGAACAAACACCAGGCTTCTTAAATCCCGCTGTAATTAGCTTTCAAGTATCCTATTAAACCTCTTCACCTTTCGGGCTATCTAACTCAAAAAGCTCCCATTTAAAAATATATGTCTCGCTCTTTTAATTGAGGCTATTAAAGAAATCAAGTTTCTACCCCCACCCCCTCCTCAAATCCTCTTTTCTTCTCTCCTACTCCACCCCACCCCCCCATGCACCCCCTTTAGCCCAGTGATCCCCGCTCCGCAGTGATTGACGTCTAGAAAGAAAATGCTTTGTGCGGGGATGATTGTTATTAACTCGTTACCCCTGGCAGGGGGGCGGGGAACCGGCGTGCTCCGGTGAGCGCTGGGGACCCGTAGCCCGGAGAGCGCGGCGGCGGGCCTGGCTAGCCCCCGGAGCTCCCGTGGCCGCCTCGCTGCGTGCTAGGGCTGCGCCGCCGTCCGCTCGCCCGCAGCGCGCGGGCCCAGGCGCGCAGACTGCTGCCTGTGCGGCCCGGCGCGCCGGGGCCTTCATTAGTTCGCCCCGCGTGCCGAGAAGCTGAAGCTCCCGGCTGCACGTGCCGACTCTGAACTTCTCGTCTCTGTTCCTCTCCACTTCCCGGCTCTCACCTCCTCAGTGCCAGGGGCTCATGTCGGAGGAGTGCGGGCGGACTGCAGCCCTGGCGGCCGGGAGGACTCGGAAAGGCGCCGGGGAAGAGGGGCTGGTGAGTGGGTAGGGCCCCGGGTGCTGGCCGTGGAGAGGCGGCCCAGAACGAAGGGCTGCTGTCCCAGAGTTCCTTCCCGGGCTCAACTGGCCCCTCGAGGAGCTGGTGGAGGGGGAAGGATCTGGGGCGAGCTGGGCAGAGCCGCCAGGCACCCCAGGACTTGGAGGCCAGGGGTCTGCAGCCCCGGCGGCTTCGCCGTGGGAGCTTGGACCCCGGGGAGGGCGAGGAGCGGGACATCAGGAACTGGGGGTGGTTTGGGGGAAGGGAGGGGAGGCGGTGAGGGAGCCCCCGCGGGTCTGTGGGATGGGGAGAGGAGGAGGGGTCTAGAACCGCCTGAGACCGCGCCTCGTGGCTTCCTGCAGGTGAGCCCCGAGGGAGTGGGGGACGAGGACTCGTGCTCCTCCTCGGCCCCGCTGTCCCCGTCGTCCTCGCCCCGGTCCATGGCCTCGGGCTCCGTCTGCCCTCCTGGCAAGTGTGTGTGCAGCAGCTGCGGCCTGGAGATCGTGGACAAGTACCTTCTCAAGGTAGGGCGGAGCCGCGAGGCCCAGGCGAGCGCGGTTCCCCAGGGAGCTCTGGGGAAGGAGAAAAGTTTATTTTCCCCTTCTTTTCCATTGAAGTTCTCGCTCGAGGTTGTAGACTTTCTTAGCACAACCGCCCAGTCAAGACCAACTCATAAGGTGGGGAAAAGTGGGAGAAGAAATCTTAGAACACCCCCTGTTGTTGCCAAACTGCTTGTGTGTGTGGTCTAGGGGTGGCGATACCCGAGTGAAAGTATTGGAGTCAGCCACCTACATGTAGAGGAACGGAAGTGGGGAAATCCTTACCCATTCTGGAAACAAGGTCCTGCCTAATTATTTTTACTGATCCTCGGGTTATAACCCGCAGTAACACCCAGGCGTCTGCCTGCTTATGAGGGTTCCAAGTCTGTACATGTTGACCGATTTTCCCTTTTCAGTGTCTCCTTTGGCGAGAACCACTGTAAAGTGCCTTAAAGAGTCTTTTCTAGACAGATATTTTTTACATAGTCTTATGTTTATTTACACTAACCTGAGGCTTTTCCAAAATAAAATTCGTACTACCATTTAAATAAAAACCATTTTCAATATCTTCCTCCTCTTACTAAGGTTTAATACTTCAGGGCCACCCAGTGATTTTTTTTTTTTTTAAACGTCATCTCTAGTGCTTAGGAGGGCAATGGAAATTGATGTGAAGTTAGACAAAACAAAAAGAAAGAAAAATGCCTAGGATGAAGTGCTTCAAGTGGTGGTTTGAGAGCTGACTGTCTGTCTTAATTTGTTTTACTTCTCTCAAGATATTGTGGGGGAGTTTTGGAGTACAAATTCTGGCAGGCCAGTTATCCATGTCATTGCACGAAGGATCATAGTCCCCTGTGTTTTAATCCTAATATCATGGAATTTCAACTTCAATAGTTTTTTAAAACCACTATTTAAAATAATGATCTCTCCTACACTAAATTAGTAGCAAACCAGTTTCACTTTCTATTCTCCCCACCCCCACCACCCCCCACCTAGTTTCTCAAAAGAATTCATTATGTAGAATATGAATTCAAAAAGCAAGTTTATGAGTTTCTTTAAATTTCTGCCTCAGCATACAAAGCTGCTGCATCTGGGAAGTTGGAATGATACCCTGTAGGTACAACTAAGATAAAGTACCAAAAGGAATTTTGGTGAAAACTGTTTAAAAAAGTAACTAAGTTACTTAATTAGTGGTTGATTCTTAAGGCTGGCAAGTTAGCATGGCTTTCTCTTTAAATCTGCATTCTTAAGATTCCCATTTCAGTGTCTCTAGACCTGAACCTCTTTGAATATTTCAAAACCATCTTTTGAATCAAAACTAGCTTCTTCCTTTCCTGAGCCCTCTCAGGAATTAGCTTTACCTTTCAGAATATTTCTGAATGGATGTGTAATGGATCCACTTCATATTAGAGAGGAAAAAGAAAAAAGTTTAAAGTGACTCTTAACATATCCTCTGAAATAGACAATTGTTTCTAGCGTTTATCTTTTATCTGTTAACATATGTTTATATATCAGATATATATTTGTATAAAACAGTCTAAATTATCTAAATGAGTCTTTTAAAAGCTTCCCTTTAGCATTGAAACATGTATATTATCATATGTGAAACAGAACGCCATTCCATGTTCGATGCATGAGACAAGGGCTCAGGGCCGGGGCAATGGGATGACCCAGAGGGATGGGATGGGGAGGGAGGTGGGTGGGGGGTCCAGGAAGGGGAACACATGTAAACCCATGGCTGATTCATGTCAATGTATGGCAAAAACTATTACAATATTGTAAAGTAATTAGCCCCCAACTAAAATAAATAAATTTATAAAAAAAAAAAAAAGCTTTCCTTTGTAATAGGACTGGAGTCCTCTCAATGAAGTCTTCTACATACAGTCTTAGTTTACTCTTTAGTATATGTACAAGAAAGTATGCATAAGTACATATTAGTAGATATGCAAGAAAACTGTCTTCCTATCATATAGGAAACTAACAAAAGTTTGACAGTTTATGATTATATAAAAACTCGAGTTCTCAACTCCCCACCACCACCATTTTGAGTACATAGTCTTCCAGATAAGTTTGAATTCAGTTCAAGTCACTGGTGAAAAAATAATTGTTAAATAGAATATTTGAGTATGTAACTGTTTAAAGAAAAACACCATATCACGAGGCAAGTAAAACGGAGTTAGACAAAAATGTGAGAGGAGTTAGATATGTCTATTGCCCTATGTGATACTTCAGTGCCCTGTCGTTTGAGTGATTTTTTTTTTTTTTCTGGATTGATCCTATATATGTATACATACAGAGATTGAATGAATGCTAGCCATCAGGACAGGTTTATAGTCTCCAGAATTTTTTCTGTTCACCTTATTTTCCTCTCTGGAAAAGAAAAAGAAGATGAAGGAGGTTTTCGTTTTGTTTTGTTTTTTTAGTAAGCTTTGAGGAAAGGTGGCAGACCAGGAATTACATCTGGCTTTAGGGAACTAGAGAATGACCATGACTCTGCCCTGAAGACTGCATCTATCCTGGCTTTAAAAAAAAAAAAAAAGAACCTGGATGAGATCAAAATGCAGAAGGCCTTAAACAGTGGAATACTAATGGAAGCCTGTACTTCTCAACTTTAATTTAATTGGACCCATTTGGCGGGGGGGAAGAAAATACATCTCTGTTTCCAGGACAGCGATCACCATTGTTAATTTTTAAAATTTTAGTTTCCTCAGATTTTTTTCTGGTTGTTTTCCATTGCTGTTTTCCCTATTTTCTTGTATGGTGAGTGTGTTCTTTTATAGAAAAACCAAAAGTTAAAATTTCACTAAAATGATACTCTGATCAGTGCTTTGGAAAGAGGCACATAACTAATTAGAAGCCAGTGAAACTTTCTTCTTCAGCTTCACAGTACCTTTTATATTTCATGTCACAGTAAAACATGTTGAACAGTAGTGCTAACATGATAGAATCATTGGACAAGATTGTCTTTATTATGAAATAGTGTAGCAAAAGCTATATTTCAAAATTTCCCATTTTTTTCAATTTCCTAATTCCTATATTAGGCATTAGATCCATTTGTACAGTGTAACTGCTTCTTTTGCATTATTGCTGTTCTTTTAAATGAAATTTAATTAAACTAAACCAAGTTCTTGTGCCCATTTAACAAGGGCAAACTTTAGGAGCTTGCATTATAGGCAAATTCAGTTCAGTACACATCTTCATTCCTGAAGGCTAAATGTATGCAGCTTATAGTATGATGGCAACAGTTTAAGGTGAGGGTTTGTATGATTTGTCCACTGATTCAACAGTATTTCATTCCCCTATTTACAATATAAAGTGCTATGATTTATTAAAGCATTTTATAAAATAAAATGTCTTACTAAGTATAAATGATAAATAATACTTGTGTGCCTTTTTAGAATCACTTATAATAGATTTATTTTTTTCCTTTAATGACCAAATCATTAAAATAGGGTTACCAGTGCTTTATGGTTTGGTCATTTAATGTTAGGTGGGAGCCAGGGCTTCTGCCATATCAACATCTAAATCTACCTTAGCAGTGTCTGTTTTGTAAGCGAAATGAATTGCCTGGCTTCTTTACAAGGGTAAGTATTTATCTTACAAAGCTTTTTGTCCACTTTCTTTCTCACTGTAACTAGTGAACAGTTTATAATTATTTGGCTAAAAAGTAGATTGAGAAGGTATGTGACTTGAATTTTTTAGTTGCCATGTGTTATGGTGGGAAGAATTTGGTCAAGGAAAAATTATAAAACCAATATGTAGGACTTAAAGTGACCAAAATTTTCCCTATGTTCTTAGATGTTGATTAAAAAAAAAAAAACAGAATGGACATTTGATTTAAAAAGAAAACTTGAATTTTTCAAAATTATATTAAAAATAAACACAAAATATAGAATATGTTGTGATTTTTCTGGCTGAAATCTAAAAGAGTATATCTAGATGCGTATTTATGTAAATGACACTTCTTAGATGGGAACATTGAGAGCATGTGTTAAAATATTAAGGGGCTAGCTTTTAAAATTGCCTGATACAGAAAACCAATGAAGGATACTCTTAAGCGTGGTATTAGAATGGCTTCTCATTTGGCCCCTTTTTCTTCACAGGTGAACGACCTATGCTGGCATGTCCGGTGTCTCTCCTGCAGCGTCTGCAGGACCTCCTTAGGAAGGCACACCAGCTGTTATATTAAAGACAAAGACATTTTCTGCAAACTTGATTATTTCAGGTATACTGAAACTTCTTTTGCTTTTTTAGTAAGTAGATACACCAAGAAATTATTTACACAAAGAGAATTGTATAAATAGGCTTTCTGGTCCAGTTTTATTTACTGAAGCCCACTTTTTCTTATACAACAGATTTCAAAATGAGAATGCTTCATATTTTTGAGGTAAATTGGATTAAAACAAAATTAGCATATTTATATGTTTTAGGAACCCAGTATATAAAAATTAACTTTGAATAATTTTTTCTACCTTGGTAAATGAAAGTTTTAGTTATTAAAAACAGGGACACTTCTTTGCTGTGCAGGGATATAAAGTATGAAATATAAGGTGACTTATTATAGCAATGCTCTTTGTTCAGGCAGAGTAGTAAGACAAAATAAAGTAATTATAGGGGAAAAAAAATCAAAGTGTTATTGAGCTTTTACCAGTTTATTATAGAATGACCCCCTGTAATATACCTATAAATTGCCAGCAGTTTGAAAACTGTGATAAACCATATTATTCAGAAGAATTGACCATTCCAGTATCGGAAATACACCAAGTCTAATTACATAACCTGCCTAAAAATTGTTTCTTTTGTCTGTTCTTTGATATTTATTTTGTGCGATTATATTTGCGTTGGGTATTAAATGTAACATTTTCTCTGCCTGGTCTCTTTATAATCATTTAAATGGAAAATTTCCTCAAGGATAGAATTCAATTCTTAATGGATAGCTATCTCAAAATTGAAATCATCCTTAAGCATGACTTTTCAAAATTATCAGCTTTTTCCTCTATTTGCATTTCCAAAGGAAGAAGAATGTTCATTGTGAAACTCGGAAGTTAATACTACATAATGAAGTTTGTAATACTAATTATGTTGTTTATACTCAATTTCAAAAACTGATTTAAGAGTTTGTGATTAATTTGAATAAAATTGCTAGGCAAGTTAAAGCACTTCATGAAACCCAGAGTCCTTTATTTTATAAAATCATAGGATTTTATAATTACCCAAATCATATATTTCTCATCAGATTTACTTTCTATTTCCTCAAAAACAGTAGCAATTTGCCTCCTCTTTCACATAGGGTATGCTAATCTTATTTTTTTTTTTTTTTAATTTAAAGCTGCTTGAAAGGTTTGTTTTCAGAGACTTTTTACAAGTCTAGTTCTTCAGGATTTTTTTAATACCTTGTATTTTACTATATTCAAAACTTGATTTTTATGATTCAGATTAACTTAAAAACTAGCAATACCTCTAAGGATATGTTAATGAATAGACACAGACACATATACTTATCTAGTTTAATGTGGATATGCCAGGCTATTACTGCAGTTGTGGTAGGAGATATGACAAGAGTGTCACAAGGACTGAGAGAAAAAGGAAATCTTTACATCTGGCATTTTGTTAAGACTAACTTGCATTTAATGTCCAGAAATGTGTCTAAAAGTTTTAGGTAATATTTCTCCTCCTCTTGTGGATGGTAATGCAAGAGCTTGTTTACCAAAGGAAACATTTCTGAATTTTCCTTCCTCACGCACCAGAGTGAACAATTTCTGTTCTATTCATTATTTGATAATATCAATTTTAAATGTTTTAACTTTTTAAAAAAGTTTAAAGCATTTTCTAATTGTCTCAACTTGGCTTTAAGACATCATTATTTATATCTTCAGTGGTATGGCTTTGTACTTTTTTAGTTTTTTCAGTCTGGAGTGTGTGTGTGTGTTATGTTGAGTCTCTAGATAATTTATAAATGCCCTGATATTTGTTACAAGAAGGATATTGAAACTCATGTTTCATTTATTTTAAAAGAAAAAAATCCTATCCTCCTTTAGAGTAACAATGAGAAGTTTTTGTTTTATAAACAGGTTTGAATTATGATCCCATCTCAAGTCTTGCTGCTGCTTACCATATTGACTTTTAAAAAATAATTGATTCCTGTTTCATTTTCAAAAGATTTAAATACTTGGGTTAATCCAATGAATAATATAACGTGTTAGTTTAATCCTAGACTGATGAATATCTCACCAAGCATTAACTCTTCACCCTCCCCCCACCCCCATTTATGTAGAAGGTATGGAACTCGCTGCTCTCGCTGTGGGAGGCATATCCATTCTACTGACTGGGTCCGGAGGGCCAAGGGGAATGTCTATCATTTGGCATGCTTTGCCTGCTTTTCTTGCAAAAGACAACTTTCCACGGGAGAGGAGTTTGCTTTAGTGGAAGAGAAAGTCCTCTGCAGAGTGCATTATGACTGCATGCTGGATAATTTAAAAAGAGAAGTGGAAAATGGTAAATATATACTTAAAATACTTTTGAATCTTTTGGGACAGTGAACACAGGGATAAAAATGATTTTTTCCTAAGGTCGTCTTAAAGCATTATTTTGTGCAGTGTAATTGTGGTGAAACTCATTAAGCCCTCTACTGTTAGTGATGGTCTCCATCTGTTTATTTATAAGAAAAGCCATGGCATATGTATTTGCCTTGTGCCATATTCTCAGGAAGCAGCCTTGAGTTTAGGGTTCTGTTTTGCTTTTTGTAACCAGTTGTTTCCTTGTGTTTGCCTTTTTAAGGATGAGCCTTAGATGTGCACTTCCAACTTGGTGCACTTTTGACTAAATATATAAGCCTACAAATGAAATGTTGTTTCTACATTATGTTTCTAGTATGTTCTAAATCTTAAGGGATTTGGAAAACTAGAAGATGTATACAGTTTCATACCAAGCCAAGAGATGCAAGAAGCCTATTATTGTATGACTGCCCCCATTTGAGTTACCAACACATTTGGTGTGTTTTTTAAATGCAGGTAATGGGATTAGTGTTGAAGGCGCCCTTCTTACAGAGCAAGATGTTAATCATCCAAAACCAGCAAAAAGAGCTCGGACCAGCTTTACAGCAGATCAGCTCCAGGTAGACATGACAATGAATTTGAGTTTTTGAAGCCCTTTTCCACCAAATAAAAAAAAAAAGAAAAAAAGCCCAATAAACAAAAAACACCAAAACTAACAAAAGCCAAACAAAAAGCAATGTCTATGCTGTCTTAAAATATTTTTATTTTTTCAAAAAGGTTACTCTGCGCTTTTTGTGCAAACTGACTTGTCGAGTGTATGAAAACATTGCCCTAAATATTGTTTATCAATATTCCAAGAGTTGTGATATGATGTGAACTTGTCATGCAAGTTTGTCTTCCTGACGTCTGTTAACGTTTACATCAAGGTGTAAACAAAATGTTTCTCTGTCCTGACTTCTGAAAAAAATTACTTTAACCCAGGTATTTATGTTACTACATGTAATTTTAATAGAAGACAGAACATTTTGCGACACTTAACAGAAAAAAACATTCAGTATGTGGGTCTGTGGGACTCTGATGTGTTCATCTTTTTAACAAACCGCATTGAGTCTTTTAATAGACAAGATTGTACATTTTCTGAGGAGGAAGGAATTGAAAATGCCTTACCATAAATAGAAATCTACTGATTGACTGCAATCAAGTAGACCTTTCCTTGTTTTTAAAGGGGGTAGAGGGAGTAATTCTATAATTTGATGCTAAAGTTTGATTATGTTCCCTGAAAATGGAGGGATTATTTTCAACTTAGTTGTCCTAAATATAATTGTCATAACTTCTGTTTTTATAGTCAAGAAAATAATGAAATAATTGCTCTTTGCTTTATATTTAAGTCTGTACACACAGTGATTATTTCTGACATTTTTTTTTCAGATAAATCGTTTTCTAAAAGATTAGTATGACTGAAGTATTTGCTTTATGTTAAGGTGAGGTAACATTTATTGAGCACCTACCATGTATGTATGGCTAGGAGCTTTATATAGTATCCATCTTAGATCAGACTTTAGAGGATATTTATACAATGTTAATAAATGAGTGAAGATAATTTTTTGAAAAATCACTGATAGTATTCTAATACTTGTCAGTATTTAAGATGAATGCAGTAAAAGAGAGAACGTTTATTTTGACAATGATTAAGAAAGAAGCCTTGCTATGACATAAATATCCCAAAGGACCTTAATGTCACTGAAAAGCAATCTAGCTTTAAAATCTAGATCCATTCTTGAAAAAAATTCCAGAAAATTATTTTTGATTCCTTAATTCAGGCATCAACTACATAGTAAGTAGAAAATGGAAGGTAAGGCAGCTGAAAGAAATATCTGTTTGAAGCTTGTTTTTCTGGGTGCCTCATTTGGTTATCGTGAAGATCATGTAAAGCCCCAAGTTAGGGGATATGTGTACCTGTGGGAGACCTGGTAGCAAAATACCCAGTAGCTAAAAGGTGTCTGGGTTAAAATATAGTCTCTAATATAAATATGTTCTGTGTATAAAGTGGGCTGTTTCCGTGAAAGACTGGCCATAATTTTAATAGTCATAAGACCAATAACTTTCATTCAATATAAAAATTTATTAGTAAAAGGGTAACTGAAAATTTGAAGCAACTTTTAGGTATATATGTACAATCTCATCTAGAAAGTATAGATACTAATTAAATAGAAAGGGAATAATATTTGTGGCAGTCTTTGTGTACCAAGTCCTATGCCAGATAATTTCCTGTACGTTATCTTCTTTCATCTCTTACAATTCATCCAAGAACTGCAGGGACTCTCCCAAGGCAGACAACCAAGGGAATGGCAGAGAAGAGATTTGGACCCTACTTCCCAAACTTCTGGTCTTTTAATTTTCCTTGGCCTCCCAGGAGACCATGAGTAGAGCTGTGCCTTACCCAGATTCTATTTAACTGCTGTGGCAGCTAAAACAAGAGTGAGATTCTGAATCTTGAAGATGGCTTTATAGTTTTAAATTGCAAATTGTGCATAAAAACTATTTAAGCCATGCATTATTATATGAAAATGTGATCTGAATCATGAGTTTTTAAAAATTTATACCAGAATCATGGATTTTTTAAAAATGAAAGCAGAAATTATATTCTTTCTAAGCATATTCTCATTTATTTAGTATTTGTTAGCATTTATCTATGCCAGGAATGACTGAAACAATGAGACATAATCTTGTCCTCAAGTGTTCTTTGTTGCTTAGGTACTTAGGATAAGTTGAATCATTATACTCTACCAGAACCTTTAATAAATCAGGCCATGTACCTCATTGTTAAATTGTCCTACTTTTCAGAAAGCTAGTTATTTAAGTAGTGCTTGAATTTAGCAAAACAATAAAATGTAGGTGATCAGTAAGTCACGACTATTCATACAGTACCTTGTTTGGACTTTAGAAGAGTTAAAGTATAAGGAACAAATTTCCCAAATTCTTTAGAAAATTACAAGAAGAAAAAAACAGTTTAACACTTACAAAATAGACTACTCTGTGTTGGCAAAAATATTTCAAATATTGTCTCATTTGTATAAATTGTATTTTAAAAGTCCCTGCCAATATTATGGTTTGCTTATTGTAGTTGGAAGTACTTGCTCAATGATTATTAATGTTAAACACGCCAGGTTTAGCCCCTACTTTAATCTACTTTCAGATTAAGTTGGTCAGCTGCTACTGTGCTGACTCTTGACATTTTTGGTAGACTTTCTGGCTTTAAAATGATGTGTCTACAGAGGCTAGATCCTTGACCATTTTAAATAGCTCAGAAGAGGAATAGGGTAGATTTTTATTATCATTAGTGACTGGAAAGCAATGAAACCAAGTCGAAATTAAAAGGATTCTTTTGTGAGACTAAACACTGATGAATGCATCTTACTTTTCCGTTAGCATATTCCAGTTTTAAACCATCAGTGTTGATTTAAGTTTTCCTTTATTCCTTAATGAGAAATTGCTTTAGTAAATGTAATTTGGTTCCATTATTAAACTTGTGAATTTGAAATGCATTTGTGAAGAGCATATGTTTTTTGTTTTATAAATTATCTATAATGGCATTACAAATAAATATCTGTTCAGCTTTTCTCCTTGAAAAATTAAAAAATCAAAGACATTAATTTGTTCATCTTTTCTCTTTGGGATGTTACATGCTCAAGTACATATAAACACAACTGTTTGCACATGAAGATATTAAAGTAACACATTTGGAGTAGGAGAGGAAAAATGAAGTGAACTGGGCATGATAATAAACTTTTAGGCTGTTTCTGGCCATTTTTAAAAGCAAAAGTACAAGTACTAGTTTACAGCGAGTATGTGGACAAGTATATTGGACTGGAAGCCAGGAATACCTTATTCTGGAAGAGTCCCTATCAGTGAGAACTTAACTGAAAATAAATATACAATTTTTAAACCTCATAAGGTTTCCCGGGACAACATTGGTCTTTTTCTCCACTTTTTCTCCATTGGTCTTTATCTTCAGATTTTGTGCACATTGTGGAGGTTCATTCGGTTAATCTGGGCATTATCTCCAGATATAATGGATAAGACATTCCCTTTGCCCTCCAGAAACTCACTTTCTGCTATGAAGAGTTCGACTTGCTAGCAAATTAGCTAGCTACCTGGTGCAGTGCAGAGGATGGTATTATTTGAGGAGCATAGTAGAGAATGCAGTTAATCTTGACTGTTGGAAATGGTGTCAGGGTCAGCAGGACTTTAGGTTAGGTAGATTACCCCCATCCCATGCCCAGGACATGCACAATCATTTGGATGCTAGGCTCCACTCTCTCATTCTTATAATACTTTCTTTATATTTTATACTTCCCTCTATTGACTTATAAGTAATAAAATTCAAATACCTTGCTTGATTCCCATTACTTCCTTTTCTGAAGGAATCCAAAACCCTTTGCTTGTACTTTTATTCTGGAACTCCTCTTCCTCCTCCTCCTTCACTCCATGCATCTCATTTTAGCTTGTATTGTTGTTAATTATTGGCATGCATATGTCTTTCTCCCAGGAAGCTGAGGCCAGGTTCCAATCCAAAGGTTCACATCAGAATCACCTGGGAGCTTTTCAATCTATGAATATTTAGATCTCAGGAAATTCTTATGCAATAGACTGATAAGTATCTCTCTTTTAAGGTCCCAGATGTTCCTTTGCATAGAACAAGTGCTAGAAACAATGAATGATGGAGTCATTGCAATTAAGTGGAGTGCAATCTGTTGCACTGTCTACTATTTTCATACAAATTGATGTAGGGGCCTTGAACCTGTTTAGTTGAGTAGAGGTTAAAGATGATTTTTATATTTTAAAAAATTGTTTAATGCTAGTAATTTTTAACAAAATGGAAAAAATAGTCAATAGACTTATACTATTATGCATTTTTGTGGGTTGTAAGAATGGAAGAAAAGGTGAGCTTATTTTTAACAGCATAGTTGAGAGACAAGTTTTTATGTTGAAATTGATTTTTTTTAAAGATTTCAGCATAGCAACTTGTGCACAATTTTACATAATATGCTTTCTTTTTATTGATAAACACTTCTCTGTATTGATTTTCAAGTAGTAAAATACAAGTATTCCATTTTCTTGTGCATGCCTTATCTCTCCTGTCATCAAAGTTCAGAAGATTGAGCTTCTTATTTTTAGCTATTTACTATTTACTACCTACATTTTTTAAAAAAACAGGTTATGCAAGCGCAGTTTGCTCAGGACAACAACCCAGATGCACAGACTCTCCAGAAACTGGCAGAAAGGACAGGCTTGAGCAGACGTGTGATACAGGTGACTATTTTAAAGGTTAATCAAGAGATGCTAAAAGTTCTATTCTAGGTTTTCATAAGTGTACATTGTGTGTGTGTGTGTGTGTGTGTGTGTGTAGAAATGTCAAAGCATTAGCTTCTCGTTTTAGATCTCTTCACAATCAGTTTTTTAAAAAGCCTGATAATCAATTAACCTGCTTGATCTAGGCTACCATTTGTTAGACAGCTCTTTACAAAACTTACTTCATTCATTGCTCAGAGCAAGCCTAAGATCCTAAGGCTAAAAAGACAACTATGGTTTGAAGCTAGATCTGCTTCTGAAGCCAGAATTGTTTCTACTTTTCTATGATTGTGTATGTGGATGTGTGTGTGTGCAGGGGGTGGGCAATGTTGATGACCTTTATTAAAGATCCAGGTAGAAGGAATGATGTAAACAAAAGTAGGGAAGGATAAGTTAGAGCAAATTTGTTGGAAGATAAAATTTATGTTTGCAAATTGTTGGAAATAGAATTGTTTGAGCTGAACTTGGAGAGGCCTGTAGATATCAAGTTTGCTTCTGAGCAGGAGAAAACCATGATATGTATTTTTAGGAAGAAAGGACTGATGACAGTACCTAGAAAGACTTAGAGTTGGGAGAGGCTACATGGGGATTGACAGGTTAGGAGTGATGCCCAGCAAAATAATGATTTTTCGAAAAGAGACTTAACTGAGGTGGTGGCCTCAAATTCATTCTGAAACATTTTATCAACTGAACACTAATGGCAGGCACTGGATGCAAGAGAGACAAGGAAAAAGACATGGATACCATAATGGTGAAGCAGAGAGATATCAAAGATGACTTATATTTGAAGTCAAAATATCCATGGAAATGGTATTACTGACAGGAATATTAAAGGTTTTTAAAATGTGGGTTCAGCAGTTGGGAGGGAGATGAATTCCTTTCCAGCTCTGATTATCAGGCAGTGATGGTGGCAGTTGAGCATGTAAACCGGTATTTTAAAGGATGAAACACCATTTCCATGGATACTCTTCCCTGGTGGCTCAGAAAGTAAAGAATCTGCCTGTAGTGCAGGAGACCTGGGTTTGATGCCTGGGTTGGGAAGATCCCCTGGAGAAGGCAATGGCTACCCACTCCAGTATTCTGGCCTGGAGAATTTCACGGACAGAGCCTGGCAGCCTACAGTCCATGGGATCACAAAGAGTCAGACATGACTGAGCAACTTTCACAGAGGATGAACACGACTCATGAAATTAGATCCTTTATAGAGAGACTGTGGACAGTAAAAGCTGAAGAATGAACTTTATGGAGTGAGCTGTTTGAACTGGACCATCACAGCCAGAACCAAGGAATGAGTCTTGTGTAGAAGCATCATGGAGGCCCAAGGACTAAGGTGGATTCAAGATGGAGGTGGTCAACTGTGTCAGGATCTTATATTTCCCTTCGATTAGGGAAATAGAAAACAATTTAAAATAATATTTAAGGTTAAAAAGGTATAACGAAGTAATGTTGCAAGTGACTGACTGTCAAGATGAAGTTCAGTGGGGGGAAACAGTTAAGTCTAACACTGCACTATAATGTTTTATTTCTTAAATTGGCTGGTGGGTAAACGTGTTTATTCCTCAGTTTATTTCTATTTATTTATTTATTATATTTATTTCTATTAAGCCTGAAGTATTTCATGTTTAAAAGATCATTTATTCCAAGAAGTCAGTGGGAGAGACCTGAAAATACCTCAGCTTCTCCGAAGACCTAGATGTACAGTGGATTTGGTTAAGTGCAGTGTAATGAGGCTATCTGAGGAGGCAAGTCCCATGACTTCAGTACGTTCAGATATCCAGGGTATTGTGTTTGTCTCAGAGTGCCAGATTCTAGAAAGGGGCTAACTAGGAACCAATGTGAAAAGAGTGCTCCCTTTAGAGGAAGATTAAGGTCATGAAAGTCTGTTGTTATTAACAGCAACGGGGATATTTATCTGGAGAAAAGATCCAGAGATGGTAAGGGAAGGAAGAGTATAAACAGAGGTGTCTTTAAATGGTTATGAAAGGTGGCAGGATCATGTCTCTGCAAGGGAATGTAGGAGAAAAACAGATTTCACTCACAGTGAAGAATTTTCTCAGTGTGTAAGTCTACAAAATTGGCATCAGCTACTGTTGAGCACTACTGGTAAAGAAACTGCCTGCCAGTGCAGGAGACATGAGTTCAATCCCTGGGTCAGGAAGATCCCCTAAAGGAGGCATGGCAACCTACTGCAGTATTCTTGCCTGGAGAATCCTATGGACAGAGGAGCCTGGCAGGCTACAGTCCATGGAGTCACATAGAGTCACGCATGACTGAGCAACTTAGCTCACACCATTGAGGTGATGAGTTTCCTTTACCTGGAAGTGAAGCTTCCTTTGTTGAGGTAGTTTCAACTCAATGGTCTGAGGGGGTCCTCGTAATCAAGACTCTATACATTCAGTGACAGTGATTGCTGTAGCTAAGTCAGATTCATGGTTATTATGTTTTAGATTATTTTGAAGTTGGAAGCAAAGGAAAATGGAGGATTTTCTGAGAGCCTTCTTCATTATTTGAAGAAGTAAGAACCTCAGACAGACATCGCTCATATAATTTCCAGGTATTTAGGTCACCAGTATTATAAGCAAGTTAACTACATTGTAAGCCCTAGAACCTGGAGAATATGTTGTTGGGTGGTGGTTTTTAATATGTAAGAGTTAAATTTAAATATTTTGATAAAATGGCAAAGGAGTACTAACAATTCAAATATATAGTCCTTCACAGTATTTTTGAAGGATTAATTACTGTGAACTCAAATAGTAGTCAGAACCTCTTTGCCCAGCTACTTCCTAGCGTTGAGCACACATTAGAAATGTTAAAGAAAAGAGATTTACTAGGACTTGATTCGTATATGTAAACTAGGTTATCCAAAGATTAGGTGGAAATACTGGTCCTATACAGGATATAAACACAGGTCTCACCTTTACTAGCTAAAGTCTGCATGAAAGTGAAAATTGTTAGTCGCTCAGTTGTGTGTGACTCTTTGCGACCCCGTGGACTATGTAGCCTACCAGGTTCTTCTGTCCATGGAGTTCTCCAGGCAAGAATACTGAAGTGGGTAGCTATTTCCTTCTCCAGGGGATCTTCCCAATCCAGGTAACAAACCTGGGTCTCCTGCATTGCAGGCAGATTCTTTACCATCTGAGCCTCCAGGGAAGCCCTGAAAATCTGCACAGTGAGACATTGTAACAGAGCAGATCATCACTGAGCTGAAATCACAGAACAAAGATGGGTGATTTTACTTTTAATACTACATCCAGATATAATCACTGCTCACATATCCTTTCACAAAGTTGAATTATGAATTGTATATCTTACAGAAACATGCTAAAACATTGCTCTTTCTTTCAGTGTGCTTGGAGTTCTCTTTCCATATTAAAATATACATCCTTTGTATTGCTACATAATTTATTTAGTTTATTTTGAATTTTTTTACCTCATAAAAATGCTACAGTGAAGAACATTGTGTATATACTTTGTGCATTTGTCCAGTGGTGTCTATAGGATAAATTTCTAGAAGTGAGATTATTGAGTCAAAAGATAAAAACATTATAAGAGCCTTTGACTGATAGTACAAAATTCACCTTGCAGAAAGTTCATTATCAATTTATTCTCCCAGAACCTACATATGAAATTTCTCTTTCCTCAATGTGGATAAATCCTAAAAACTATCATTCTCTTACATCCTTTCCAATTGCCAGTAAGAAAATAACTTTGTTTTTATTTATCTTTCTTTTATTATCAATAAACCTTAATACGTTTACTTATGGTTAAAAAATGGGTTTTTTTAGCTGATTTTTATATTGGGTTATTTCTTTTCTCTTTATCTTACTGATTTTTATTGCTTATCATGTTAAACTTTCATAGTTCATCAATTGCCTTTTCATTTATTTTTTCCACATAGAAATTTTACATTGTTTTGTATTCAAATCTCTTCATATTTTTTTTTTCTGATAGCTTTGGACTTTTTCTTGCTTCACCTAGAGAAGTATATCAATATTGGCTTTTGTTTCGATAAACATTTATGGTCCCAATTATTTATATCTGAACCCTTATTTATTTGTAATGGACTTTTGGTTACATGTTGTGAAGTTGAGATTTTTCTTTCCCCCTCCAAATGATTAGTTAGCTTTCTCTAATCAATTCTGTGCCAGCTCTGATTTCCCAGTCATTTAAAATTATATCTTTTTCATACATTAAATTCTTTCATTTGGCCCTTTGGGTTTTCTAAGAGATTGATCTAATGCACTAGTCTTTTCTTTTACAGAATGTCTACATGGCTTGCTTTCAGCTTATGTATTTTACAATTTACAGCTCAGATTTTTGAAAAGTATGCTACTTAGAAGAAATTTTAACTCTTAGAGGTTTGCAAAGCAAGAGGAGATTTTAAGTCAGTAAGGAGAATCAAAAGGACTTGTATTTCGTTCCTCAAGCTAGATAGCCCTCATGTCAGAAGTTTTCTGATGCCTGAAATCTTCAACTTTGTTTAAATGTGCAAGTTACATGACACTTTGTGTTTTCAAACCTCTCTTTGCTTAATTTCCTGTTGATTTATTTTCTAGGAGGTATGTGAATTGCATTAAGGTAGTTATTCTACTGTTAACATCAGGCTATCTTCATATTTATTTCCAAAGTCTGAAATTTTTTAAAAAATGAATATTTTCCATCTAATGTATAATTTATTGCAGACATAGGATACCTTGAAGAAACTCTGGTAATCGTAGTGCCATGTGTTTCAGGTTAATGTAGTCCTCTGGGGTGCCTGTCTTCTGGGCAGTGTGAGCGGAAAAGGCAGGTGGCAGCTGTCCCTGGTTAAAAGTTGGAGAATGTGTGAGTGTGTCCTCTTGGCTGGCTGGGTGACAGCAGTGGCATCTGTTGTTTAGGAGCCTGTAAAGGGACCTGTGACTGAAGACTTTGGATGAAGTCTCTGTATAGATACCTGAGTCTCGCTAGTGCTCTAGAACATGGGTGATCAGGCTGTGACTACATCGTTTTCCTTGATACATGCCTAAGCTTGTTCCCGAAATACTCCTTAGATGCTACCCCTCAGCCACCTGCTCAGACCCCTTTTCCTTTGGTTTTAACCCCTTGAGTTTATACTTCTGTTAATGAATCCCAAGGATAACAAGGTATGCCTTTTGAAGCAGGCCAGCTTTTTAATAAATCTTTTTTTGTTCAGCCCTCTGTTCCACATTGTTCAGCCCTGATTCCCTTGAGCCATCAACTAACTGTCTGCCAGCCCTGGGCAGAGACTTATGCGCCTGGCCTTCTCCCTTGATCCCCAAATATTCCTATCCTAATTTCCTTATAAAGATTTTATGCCTCCACTTCTCTATCTTCTTATGACAGAGTTGTTTGGAGTGATAGCAAATAAATGCTGTAATATTTTAATAGAGGAACACTCTGTAAGTGGGTTTTATCTAAGAGCAGGAAGTTCACATGCAGGTAGCTTAGTTACTGGAAGCATTCTGGGTGGTCTAGACTTGTTTACCCTGACTTGCGTATAAAATTCTGCTTAACCCAGAACTTGCTTCCTTTATTTCTGTGATGGAGTGGACAACAAAGTGATTCGCTCTTTACATTTGGTGAACTGTCTCACCAGTGGATATGTTTGTATTTTATTCTACTTAAATATTGCTAGTTGTTTCTTACTGTAAGCCTGACTTTAACCTGCTTCTTAGAGAATAGCCTATGTATTTACTAAGAGGAATTGAACTCAGCAGGTTACCAAGAGACTGGAATAACTGAATCAAGAGGTTTGTAGAAAGTCTTAAGTTCTCAGTGGGGATTTTAATCATTTGAAAATGGATTTCAAATAAGTCCAGCAGGTGTCTGAGAATACAGTGAGTAGTGTATTTTTAAAAAATTTCTGATGAAAGGGCTTTTCCCGTTTTTCTTTTTGTCCCAAATGTCAGTAGGAGAAGCAAGGAAACTTTTCTGAAATTTTGAATCCCCACCCCCATTTTTGTTTTGGAAGATGCTGGCTTATTATAGAACCAGTTTTAAATTAAATCATCAGATCATTATTATTTGGGCAAAGAAAATGACCGTTGATAACTGTGCAAAATGATTTCTCTTGTGTCTACAGAACTCTTTTTTAAAGAAAGCTTCTTTAGATTTGTGCTGCGCTTATATGGTAGAGTTGCATCCTTTGTTGTATTGAACTGGTATTGTACTCAGCTGCTATGTGACGTAGCTACTGTTGCTTTTCTCCTCTCAGGTATGGTTTCAGAACTGTAGAGCACGCCACAAGAAACACGTCAGTCCTAATCACTCCTCCTCTGCCCCAGTCACAGCAGTGCCCCCCTCCAGACTGTCTCCACCGATGTTAGAAGAAATGGCTTATTCTGCCTATGTGCCCCAAGATGGGACGATGTTAACTGCACTGCATAGTTATATGGATGGTAGGTATCCTAACATTTAACAGCTGCCTTTCAAACAATCACTCATACCTTCTAATATTATATTATTAGTATGATTCACATTTTGAAATATTACCTCAGTAGTAGCTGAAAAATGCTGTGGGAGTGGGATGCAGTAGGGAGAAGAACGATCCAACCTTCTTACTTCTGTGGCAGCCTTTTAAGGGGCATGCATAGCACTCACTTTACAGCTAAAATACAGATATTTGTAATGACTCATAGATGGTGCTTGATTTTTACTTAGAAAAAAACATTCTTTTTGTTTTGACCTGATAAATATTTGGATAATTTATTTTCCTATGGTCAGAGACAGTATTCACCCTTAGATTTTTAGATTGAGGTTTACTGAATTTTGTTAAACTTTTTTTATTGAAGCAAAACCTACGTATAGAAAAGTACACACATAAGTATTCAACTTGATGAGTTAATAAAATCAACATATCCATGTGAACACTACCCAGAGGAAGTAGTAGGATATAATTAGCACCTCAGAAGCTTCTCTTATGTCCCCTCTCAGTCATTATCCTCTTCTTGCAAAGTAACATTGCCTGACTTTTAAAATCATGTTCTGGTTTTGCCTGTTGTTGAGCTTTATATAAATCAAACCTTGCAGAATGTATTCTGTGTCTCACTTCTTTCAACTATAATGTTTGTGAGATTCCTTTGTATTGTTGCAAGAATCAGTGATTTGTTTCATTGTTATACAAAATTCCACTGTAGGATACCATTATCCACTTAAGGTTAGTAGGCACTCATTTTATTTCCGGTTTGGGCTTTTATGTATATGATGCTATGGCCCTCATTGTACACACCTTTTGGTGCATATTAATTCAGTTTTATTTAGTATATATATGCTAAGAGTAGCATATAGGGGCTTGGCTACACGTATGTTCAATCTTAGTTGATTCTGCCAAAAAGTTTCTGATGCTGATTGAACCAATATACACTCTGACCAGCAACACATGAGAGTTCAAGGAGCTCTACATCCTCTCCAGCACTTGATGTGGTGTGACCTCTTAATTTAGCCGGCTTAGTGGTTGTATAGTGCTATCTCATTATTTCCATTTGCTTTTCCCTCATCACTGATGAGCCTGAGTATTTTTTCTTTGGGCATTTGTATATTGTTTTTTTTGTGTTCATGTCTTTTGCTTGTTGGTCTGTTGGCTTGTCTGTTTTGTTTTTCCTTGATTTGTGCTAACTTTGGCTGTGTATTGCATATAGATAAGTTTTTTCATGATTATATGTATTGCTCTCTTAAGGGTATGTTTTATGGAGCACAAGTTCCTAATTTTAATGTAGTTCATCAGTTTTTTTCCTTCATGAGGAACGCTCTTTTTATGACCTGTTCAAGAAATTGTTCCTACTCAAAGATAATGAAGACATTCCTCCTATCAGTTCAGTTGCTCAGTTGTGTCTGACTCTTAGCGACCTCATGGACTGCAACACTCCAGGCCTCCCTGTCCATCACCAACTCCCATAACTTGCTCAAACTCATGTCCATTGAGTCAGTGATACCATTCAACCATCTCATCCTCTGTCGTCCCCTTCTCTTCCTGCCTTCAGTCTTTCCCAGCATCAGGGTCTTTTCCAGTGAGTCAGTTCTTTGCATCAGGTAGCCAAAGTATTGGAGCTTCAGTATCAGTTCTTCTAATGAATATTCAGGACTGATTTCCTTTAGGATTGACTGGTTTGATCTTCTTGCTGTCCAAGGAACTCTCAAGAGTCTTCTCTAACATCACAGTTCGAAAGCATCAATTCTTTGGTACTCAGCTTTCTTTATGGTCCAATTCTCACATACATACATGACTATTGGAAAAACCACAGCTTTGACCAAATGGACCTTTGTCATATATTCTTCCTATGGTATCTTCTACAAACTTCACTAACCATGTTTAACCTTGACATTTAGATTTACAGTCCATCTGGAATTGAATTTTCTATGTAGTGTAAAATAAGGACCAAGTCTTTGTTATGTTTATGAAAATACCAATTTCCCAGCTGATTTTCTGTGCTACATTTGTCATAAATCAAGTGTCCATATAATATATATGTCAACTTCTGTACCCTAAGAAGAGCCTAGAGGGCCACTGTCCCTGGGGTCACAAAGAGTCGGGCGTGACTGAAGGGACTTAGCACATACTATTCTGTTTTATTGGTCTATTTATTTCTGTATCAATACCTAATTGTTTTACTAATGCTGGATATATAATTCTTGATATCCAGTAATACATGTTATCCTATTTTGTTGTTTAAGTTTGTATTGCCTATTCTTGATCCTTTATGTTCCCATAATTTTTTCCACCAAAAAAAGAGGAAACAGTTGAGATTTTCATATAATCTGTTAAATTAGCTTGTAGGAAACCATCTTACTAATATTGTCTTCCAAACCATGATCCTAGTCTGTCTTTCTGTTTATTTAGGTCACCTTCAAATACTCTCTCATATTCTGGAGTTTTCTGTTTAGGAATCTTGCACATCTTTTGTTAGGTTTTTTTTTATAGGTTTTTGTTTTGATGCTGCTGCTGCTAAGTCGCTTCAGTCGTGTCCGACTCTGTGTGACCCCATAGACGGCAGCCCACCAGGCTCCGCCATCCCTAGGATTCTCCAGGCAAGAACACTGGAGTGGGTTGCCATTTCCTTCTCCAGTGCATGAAAGGGAAAAGTGAAAGTGAAGTCGCTCAGTCGTGTCTGACTCCTAGCGACCCCATGGACTACAGCCTACCAGGCTCCTCCATCCATGGAATTTTCCAGGCAAGAGTACTGGAGTGGGGTGCCATTGCCTTCTCCAATGTTTTGATGCAGTTAACTGTAAATGGATTTTCCTTTATATGTGGAAATCTAGGTTGACAGCTATTTTCTTTCAGCACTTTGACAATATGAATAAAACAGTTTTCTTCTATTGTTTCTGTTATTTAGAATGTAGTTAACTGACTTGATACCACTTATTGTTGAAGTCAGCTGTGGGTCTTATTCTTGCTCCTTTAAAGGTGAATGTCCTTTTCCCCCAGCTTTTCTCTTGGTGCTTGGCTTTAAGTTTTATAGAATGTGCCTAGATATGCTTCTTGAATATGAAAGTTTGATGTATTTGCTTATACAAACTTTCTGTATCTTCAAATATTATTTCTGCTATTACTGAAAAAGTCCATATTTTCTAGCCTTTTGATCTTCCATGTCCTGGACTAGATATTTTCTTCTGACCTGTATTCCAGTTCACTAATTCTCTCTCTGTCTATGCTGTAAAATTCACTTGCTGAGGTCTTAATTTCAGTTATTGTTTTCAGTTTTTAGAATTTCCATTTCATTCTTTTATATAGTTTTTATTTCTATGCCAGAATTATCTATCTTGTCACTTTATTTCTTAATAAATTGTTATACTAATTATAGTTATTTTAAAGTTCATACCTGACAACTTCAATATCTGGATATTTTGGCGATCTATTCTATTGTTTTTTCCTCTTTGTTTTTAGTCATGTCATGTCTTATTTACCTTGTTACTTTTTTATTGCACTTCAGATGTGAGGTATGAAAACTAGAAATAATTTGAAGCTCTGGATGGGATATTTTCCACCAGAGAGAATTTAGTTTTGCCATTGGCAGGGAGTTAGGTCAGGGGAAGACCAACTTAATCCAATCAGACATCAGTTCTCACAAAGGCTGGCATGTTTCTGGGTCACCACTTCTTGGCAGCAGCCTTTTGGGATACCCCCCAAAGCTTGTGTTTTGTGTCTATTAGTTTTAATGAAGGCTTCTCTTCAGTGGTACCTGGTCCTTCATATTTGTTCCACATCACCCAAAGTCTAACTCCTGAAAACTCTGCTAAACTTCTCAGCCTCTTAGACACTCATTTTCTTTTAAAATTGTTATTACACTTGTGGAGGAGAAATAGCCTCATTTTATTTCCTTCCTTCTCTGGGACTTGACTTTGCGAACTCTCACTGCCTTCGTATCTTGCAGATGCCTTCAAACAGCTTTTTAAAAATTTTGTCCAGCTTTCTTAGTTGCTCTTAGAAGGACATTTGGTTTGAAGCAGCATAGTCTTTGCTGAGAGTGAAAAGTTCATTTTAAGTTTTGGTTAAAGTGAAAATCAGAGCCTGTATCATTGTTGCCATTTACCTATGTTAGGATTAAAATTGTGTGTGTTCACATGAATGACTAGTGTTGCCCGAGTCAAATGTGTTTTCATGTATGTTTAGGAAGGAGGCAGTTAAACATTCATAAATAGGAATTTGGGGCAAGAGTCACCCTATAGAGGAAACTTCATATGAAATTTAGCAACATCTCTGTAGATGAAGGTGGTGTGTTTCTGGCTGCAGGGTAAAGTGCAGTGAATGGGGTATGGATGGAGGACTTTAAAGTGGCAAAAGCTTGGGGCCCAAAATAAAGATTTTGGAGTAAACCACTCCTGGATTCTCACAATACTATGCTCACTATGCTGAATAAGTTAATGCTTCTGCTGAGGTCAGTAGAATGAGTATAGCTTGGTGCCCTCAGCTATAATCAGTTGTGAGAGGACTTTGCCTTGGATTGTTTTTTGTTTGTTTTTAAGTCAGTTTTATTTACCCTACAAAACTGATCCACAAATTTCTTTCTATTTTGTAGCTCATTCACCAACAACTCTTGGACTCCAGCCCTTGTTACCCCATTCAATGACACAACTGCCAATAAGTCATACCTAATTCCTTTTTTCAGGGATAGAAATGATTAAGGATATAAACTTGTCATTTGTTATGTATAAAATACCATTGAAAATATATTAATGTTAATTTTTTATTTAACACCCAAAGCATTTCCAACATCACTTTGCTGCCCAGGTATGTATCTCTAGTTGGCCTGCAAGACACTTTTATTGATTCTTCATTTTTTGTAAAACTTATGTTTACAAGAAGAAAACAAATCAAAACTTTTTTTTGTATTGTATGAAAATAGTTCACTCAAGTGTGTATCTGTTAATTTATTTGTCATCAAAACAGCACTTTGCCTAAAAGAAAGGACTGACAAGTGTGCAAAATGTTTACAATCCTTTGTGAAATTGTAGTTTATCATTAGTTTGTATCTGTAAGTTATTGTTATAAATATTACCTGTATTTTTTTGTTATATACAACTTTATACTTTGAAGCTTGTATCTGTGAATTTGCAATTGAAATTTATTTTGCCAATGTTTTCTGAATGAACTGAATAAAGCTTCTGTTGTAGCATGCCATGCAAACACATTATTGTGTTTGTGGTTGATGAACTATGGCTGTAAATAACACTATAGTTTAATAAGCCCACCATTCTAAGTTTATTAAACATTTTTCATTCTTGTGAAAGTTTCAACCAATTTATCCTTTTTGTGTGTGTATTTTCAGCAGTAAGTTGACTTTAGCCTCTTACACATATAATAACAACTTTTAATTTTAAAAGTCATTTTGTTTTGAGCTTTGTTTTGAGTACATTTTAATAGGAAACTTATTTGTAGATGATTGCACTTACTCAAGAAAAGAACACATGAAAATATCTCATTTGGCAAATTGTCTCTTTTGAACTAGTTAATAAAATTAATGTGAAAGAAAAGGCAGAGTGCTTTTCAAAATGACCTTTTGGGGTGTCCCAAGCCAGAAATGAAATGTGGGCTATTAGAATGTATTTCTTAAGGGTTGAAAAAGGAAGACAAGAAATATTTGGAGTTTGTGATCAATGCTTCTAGAGCAGAGACTCTTTACTTTTTCTTCCTAGTGAACCCTCTTTAGGGATTGTGATTGAGAGCTGAAATCTAAACCTCAGGACTTTATCCTATGTAGCAGTGGACACTTGTCTCGGAATTACAAAAGTAAGTAGTGCCACCCTCTACTTACTAATTTTTGGATTTAAAGAATTTAATCAGTACTTAATTCTTGTCTTTTATATACCAATCAGGAAAAAAAAGGTAGTGAGAAAGAAATCTTAAGTTTAAGTCTTTGTTTAACTTGGCGGGTTCACATCTGGCAGAGGACTGGAAGTAATAGTGGAGTATTTGTAATTCTATTCTAGTAATCATAAATGCAACCAGAAAGCAATCACATGGATGTCAGTAACTTACTATCTGCCTCAAACCAGAAGCAACAAACCTAAGTTTCACTATGGGAGAAAGGGGGGAAAAAGTGTTTTGTTTTTTTAAACTTGCTACTCCAGTTACAATCCTTTTGGCCAAAAACAAAGAACATAGCCAGTAGTCACTGTATCTGATCTTGTGAAATCGATGCTAATCTCCTGGGTTCTTGTCTACCTGTCCCAGGCACCACGTGGTGAGGTCAGCTTTCCTTTACCAGATGTGGAAGAAAGCTCTTGTAGTCTAGCCAACCTCTGTTGTAAGTGGCTTCTTCCACTTCCCAGCTGCATGTAATTGGCACCATTTAGCTTGGAAGGTGCTTGATTGTGAGTGTTCCTTCTCTCTCTTTTGTCTTTTTTTCTGTGCTCACAATGCTCAGAGAAATTTTATGAACCACATCACTACCATTTTTAGTTCCAAAGATGAATACCCAAAGTTGAAGTAAAATTTCCATAACAGAGAAGTTCAAAGTTGTCAAAATAATGAGACTTATAGATCCAGCATATGAAGTTGCTAATAATAAAAATGGGATAGATAGAGTACTAAAACATTTTTTGCATGTGATACAAACATTATGACTATGTTTTTGCTTCTGTTAATGGAAGTCGGAGGTGCTACTTTTATAACTTTAAGTTAGGGAAGGATTGAACTATCTCCATGTTAGTAATACTCAGTGTGAGCTGCTGCTGCTGCTGCTAAGTCGCTTCAGTTGTGTCCAAACCTGTGCGACCCCATAGATGGCAGCCCACCAGGCTCCCGCGCCCCTGGGATTCTCCAGGCAAGAACACTGGAGTGGGTTGCCATTTCCTTCTCCAATGCATGAAAGTGAAAAGTGAAAGTGAAGACTCTCAGTTGTGCCCAACTCTTCACAACCCCATGGATTGCAGCCTACCAGGCTCCTCCGTCCATGGGATTTTCCAGGCAAGAGTACTGGAGTGGGTTGCCATTGCCTTCTCCGCTCAGTGTGAGCATGTAGGCACAATACCTATTTGCTTGAAATTAGAGGGTGATCAAACGACTTTTGTGAGTCTTGGAGGAAGACTTTTTATTGTTGGACTAACAAAGATCTGGGTAACAAATAGGTTATCTCTTCAGTATTCAGAGATTCATGAGCTGTAGGAGAGTAAAGATAACTTTTTTGCTCTGCAAATCAATTGAATCACCAATTCAGACATTAAAATTGAAGTCACACTAAGTCAATGCTCCTTTAAGTGAGTGTGAGTAAGACAGTATAGCTTTAACAGTAATTGTGCATTATGCAAATATCATTCTTAAAATTCCACATTACTTTAAGTTGTAAGTACATGTGTTTTGAGTATCTCATAATAAGTATTGTTAAGATTATAGTTCATGCTTTTAAAATTGTTATAAGCATTTGAAATCTTATAGCTGTAGTATTTCTTGATTTGATAAATTATGTATATAATTACTCCAGTAGCATTATGAGACTAAATGAGATCTTAGGACTGTGTTATAGCTTGAAGGACTTTACCTGTTATGAAAGAAATGATTCTGTTATTTAGAAGTCATTTGGATTGCAGTACACTAAATACCAAAAGTATATTGGCCCAGGAAAATTTCCCAATGGTTTCCATTCCAGGAGATAAAGAAACTAAAATTAGTGGTATTTGATTTTGCTCTTTTGAAATACAACCAAATTTTTAGAGAAGGAATGGATCTGAATTCAAAAGAAGTACACTGGGTACTGTCTAATATGTGTCTGCTTGGATTCAATCACACAGTGAAAACTATTTTATAGCCTGTTTTTCCCTTTTAATATAATAATCATATTTCAAAGTACCATACTCATCTACAATATTTTAATTGATACACAGCCCACCATATTGCTTGAGCTTGGCAAGCAGTAAGAATCTGTCTGCCAATGAAGGAGATGTGGGTTTGATCCCTTGGTTGGGAAGATCCCCTGGAGAAGGAAATGGCAACCCACTCCAGTATTCTTGCCTGGAGAATCCCATGGACAGAGGAGCCTGGGGGCTACAGTCTGTGGGGTCTCAGAGGTCAACCGGCTGTGACTCAAAAGCTGAGCAGCAGCCCCAGCACCAGATGTGCATGAATAGTTTTAAGACTCCTGAAATTCATCAATTGTTCTCTGAATGGTGCACTAATTTACATCTCCACTAGCAGTGTTTGAGATGTTTTCCAGAGCACGTGTCTATCTTGCCTACTAGTGGAGTTGATACCAATTATTTTTCCAAGAGAGAAAGATAATTTTAAAGCCTTATTAATTACTTGATAAAACATTTTAATTTACATTTTGAAGACCTATTTTCTTGTAAAAGGAGTAAAGGTAAACACAAGCAACCATTTTTGTGACCTTTCTTCCTTCAATTGTTCTGCATCCATGGCTAAGTGAACATCCCGTAGGATTTGTTCAGCTGAGGTATCATTTATTGACATCAAACATTTTACTGAAGCATCTGGAAAGTCTTTATAACATTTTATTAGATTCATTGATGATTTTATTGTTTGTTTGTTTTTTTGAAAAGCCCTTCATGCTCTTCAAATGCTTTTCTGTATAGCATCATGTCCCCCATTCAACAGACAGGGAAACTAAAATTTTTTTTTTTTAATAAATTTATTTATTTTAGTTGGGGGCTAATTACTTTACAATATTGTAATAGTAGGGAAACTAAAATTTAAGAAACTTTGATTAATGTAATTAGGCCTTTGGTTTTTAATATTCAAGAATTCTCCAGAGCATCAGATTATTTCTATAACTCTGTAGAGGTCTCAGAATAAATTTGTAAGTGACTGTCATTTGCTTGAGCTTCATAAACAAATTCAAGGAAGATAGGTTTTCAGAGGATGTAAAGACGCCTGCAGGAAACACCCTTCTCTCTAGTTGTATCAGCAATACTTGCTGAGGATCTACCAAGGTTCTGTACTTGGTGGGGGCTGAGAGCAGAGTTCAGGGGTGGGTAGGTGGGTGGGTGGTATGTGTGTGTGTGTGTGAGAGAGAGAGACCACCAGGAAAAAGGAGAGAGGATGCTAAGAAGTAAGGGAGAGTGAGTCCTGGAGGCTGAGAGCAGAGTTCAGGGGTGGGTGGTATGTGTGTGAGAGAGAGACCACAGGGCAAAAGGAGAGAGGCTGCTAAGAAATAAGGGAGAGCAAGTCCTGGGAGGGACTTGCTTTCCCATTGCTTTCACAGTATAATGTGGTAAATGCTCAGTTTATTGAATGAGGTTTGTTGGAAAATAATGAGCATGATTCTCATGCTTGAGCATCCTAAAATAACTTCAAATTCCAAAAGAACTCTTCTTAAATCCTCAAAATATTCTTCCTTCAGCAAATATCTTTTAAATGCCTTTTGCACCTTATATTCTTTTTACACCATTTAGTATAAGATGTCGGACTTCCCAGGTGATACTAGCAGTAAAGAGCCCACCTGCCAATGTGGGCGATGCAGGTTCAATCCCTGGGTTGGGAAGATACCCTGAAGTAGGAGATGACAACCCACTCCAGTATTCTTGCTTGGAAAATTCCATGGACAGAGGAGCCTGGCGGGCTGCAGTCCACGGGGCCGCAAAGAGTCAGACATGACTAAGTGCACGCAAACACACACACACACAGTATAAAATGTGGGACACCTGGTTTTAGCAGTTTCTGACACCAGTGAACTGTAGAACAAGGGCTTTAGCCTCCCTGGTTACCGGTTTCCTCAACAGTCAAAGGAAGATTTTTGTATGAGACTTAACATGATATGATAAATGGAAAAACATGGTAAAAACATGATCTATTAATTTAGCAGGGTGGGGCTAATGGCAGGGGATCAGGCAAACTGAGGCTGGGCTGTTAAAACATCAGAAGTCTGGCAAGCATTGCCCAAGCCTAAGCAACCCCAGGAGGACAGTGCTCCATCCATTTCCTTAAATAAAGTCAGAGGTGGGGCATCTATACTGGTAATGAATTCCATGTTCTCAAGTGAAGTTTTTCTCTTATCGCAACCTCAGTACAAATGGAAACTATCTATTCGCTGTCCAGAGGAACTTCCTTCTTCATCTTAGAAAGCTCCTCAGGCAAACAGAGGTGTCACCTTCTGTAATTTGGGTAGATAAAATCTCTGTATAGTTTATCTTGCAGAGGTGATATAAATGTTTGAAAAAATATTTTTTAAACCTAAAGGAATGATGATGCTATACTGGAAAATGGAAATCATGGCTACAAATTCAATTTCAAAATATTTATTTCCTGGAATGAGGGTAAAGTCTCTAGAGAACCACTACTAGTTATTAGCTCATTTCTTTGTGATGCACTGGAAGAAGTCTGCTACACTGCCAGCATAGTTCTGACCCACGGAATTTCATCTTTGGCTGAAACTCCTCCAATCGAGACCACGTACAATTCTTAGTTCATCATTTATCTTTTAGAACATGGTCTGGCTCTTTTTATGGCAATGATCGAAATGTGTCAGGAGCCTTGATGAGCAAAGATGGCTTCACAGACTCCTAAGCTGAGCATGGCACTTGCAGGAGATCAGTAACGGAAGGAAGGTGAGAGAGGAACCAGGAAAATTCTCGCAAAGACATAGATCCCACCCGCGTTCTCAGTAGGATGGAAGGAGAGAGACTGTGGTGAAACTAAGTGGAGGCTGCCCCAGTCTGCAGGGACTACATAGGTTCTGAGCAGCATCCCGAGCTCACATAGGGCAGGGGGACAAGGTGCCAGGAAGCAGAGAGGGCAGAGTTGAGATAGAGCCGAACCAGCTCAGGAACAGCAGGTCAGAGGCAAAGTTGCTGCCTCTCTGTGTCACTTGCCTGCTAGAGTTCTTCCCTGAGAGCACACTTCTGGCCTCAATGAAACATGAGTTTATTCTGATCTCATGGGCTTGTGTGGAAACTGCATGCATCACCCAGAACTACAGAAACCATATTACAGACAAAATCAGGACAGAGAAAAGCATTGCAAAGACTTTGAAGTCATATAGCTTGAAATCCTGGTTTTGCCACACCCTACTGGTATGACTGTGGGCAAATTATTAAACTGTTCTGTGCCTTGTGCATAAAACAGAATAATAATAGTGCTATTCCCAAATGGTTATTATAAAGAGTCAATAAGACAATGCCTGGAAGTGGTTAGCAAGGTGTCTGGTGCATAGTAAAGCCTGAATAGAGAAGTGAAGTGAAGTGTTAGTCGTTTAGTCATATCTGACTCTTTACAACCCCATAAACTGTAGCCCACCAGGCTCCTCTGTCCATGGAATTCTCCAGGCAAGTATACTGGAGTGAGTAGCCATTCCCTCCTCCAGGGGATCTTCCCAACACAGGGAATCAAGCTGGTGTCTTCTGCATTGCAGGCCGATTCTTTACCGTCTGAGTCACCAGGGAAGACCAAAGCCTGAATAGGATTTATTAAATATCATTTTGGGGTAAACTCTTATCATTAGAGAAGAAAAATGCCACCAACCTCCACATTAGCCTTCCCTCTCCCTTCTCTCTTTCTCTTTTACTAGCTACTAACTGTTCATCTTGCAGGACCCATCCCAGGCATCGTCTCCTCCAGGAAGCCTTCCCTGTTTGTTCCACATCCCCTCCCAGTGTGAGTCAGTTGCCCCCTCTCTGTTCGCATCATTTCCTCAAAGTATCTCTAAACTTCACACATTTTAAGTATTCTTTCTCAAGTTTGTCTCAAGACTAGACTTTGTGAAACATCGGAGTAATGGCATCTTAAGATCTCTAGAACCTAGCAAAGGGCACTGACAGAGCAAGCTCTTTATCAAGGATTCACTGCATCTGCCAGCTGGAGGCGGGCTTCTGGGGATAGCCTTCCCCTGCTGGCTCCTCAGCCTCGGCTGTACCATGGCCCCGGGAAGGTCCCTGACTCAGATGTACCTGTTTCTTGTTCTCTTCAACTAAGTAAAGCAGATAGCTGGGTCATTATCAAGTAATTCAGGCAAGAGAAATCATCCAATGCACATGTTTTTATTGGAGTTACCCAAATTGACTCCCCAGCCTGTAGTTACAGAGTAATTGCTGTCTTCCACTTGGCTTTTGCTGTGTAAATGTGGCCACAGAGTCACTTCATTTCTGTTAAGTGGCTCCTCCCATCCTGTACCTAGTACAGCTTAAAGCATAAAATTTACCTTTCAACATGCCCTTAGTGGGCTTCCCTGGTGGCTCAGATGGTAAAGAGTCTACCTGCAGTGCAGGAGACTGTGTTTTGATCCCTGGGTCGGGAAGATCCCCTGGAGAAGGGAATGGCAACCCACTCCAGTATTCTTGCCTGGAGAATTCCATGGACAGAGGAGCCTGGCGGGCTACAGTCCATGGGGTCACAGAGTCAGGCATGACTTAGCGATTTTCACACTTTTTCTCTTTGCCCTTAGTAGCTATACTAAGCTTCAGCTGACCTTGCTCTGGTAGTCTTCATAGTAGGTTAAAACATTTGGACAGAGGGTTCGGAATTGTATTTTAATCTGTGTTCTGGATAATCTGCTGTCAACTTTCCTCTTGTTTCGTATGTGGAGCGAAGAGCTATGGACATGCAGGATACACACAGGAGACAAAACTCATGCACAACCCAGTCATGAGTTTTACATGCTAGAAACTGTATTTTGGCCCTCAGGTTCAGGAAATCCTTCTCAGGAATGAGTGGCATGGCTCCCTGTAGTTGGGGAAAGATTGCTGGGTTTGGTGTCAGAGCCTTGTTCCAACCCCAGCCTAGTGCAGCCTTACTACCTATATGTGGCCTTGGGGATATCACCTACCAATTCATCACATACTTTTACCCTTGAACTGTCTCCAGAATCCACTCACTTCCCTACATCTTTACCACTCACATCTACTGCAAGCCACAGTCTCACAAGTGGACTGTTAACATATATACACAACTATTTTCCTGGTTTTTGCCCTTTCCCCCCTAATAGATCTATTTAAGACCCAGATTAGTGCTTCTCCGCTCAAAACCCTCCAGTGGCTTCCTTTCATATTCATAAGAAAATCCTATATCCTCCATGTATATCCAGAGCCTTGGAGGATACTTATCAGGTGGCCATCCCCACCCCATCACTTTTTAACCTTATTTCCAATCCTTGCCTGACTTGCTTGCTCACTTCCAGCCACACTGGCCTCCTGGGCTGTGGGCAAGTAGACGTGATAAAATTGTGCTTAGAGTTTTGTAACAATACATAACAGGTCTGCTACTTTCTGACCATATGACTCTGAGAAAGTTGCTTAATCTCATGGATCCTGTTTTCTCTTCTATAGATAAGAACACCACCCCACTCCCTACAGGTTTACTGTGAAGATTAAACGAGATAGGAAATATAAAGCAGTTAGCCCCATGTCTGGCATATCGTTGGCCCTAGATCAAGAGTGGGTAGTGGCTCCTGGAGTGAGGGGTGAGGCAGGGTGGAGGTGAGAGAAAGAGGGTGCTCCCAAGTGGGAAAGCAGCAGTAGGTTTCCCCTAACACACTAAGACAGCGTAACCCTCTCCCTCACCACCAGGTCTTCAATTTCAGGCCCAATTTCTGTAGAAGTCCACCCTAATTTTCTTAATAAGAAGAACTGATCCTTTGATCAATTCCTTTTGATCTTCTTAGTAGCAGAAATATTTACACTCCTAACTATCACTTAGCCATCTAAATGCACTGTTAATCTCTCCTGTACAGCTACCCTCCCAGCCCATGACTCTATCACCAAACCATCAAAGAATGTATTCCTCTGGAGCCTGACTGATCCTGATTGCTTTTTGTGGCCCTTCTCCAAGTTCTCCATATCACCAGTTAGCTGTGGGGCCCATTTAATAAAGGCTCCGCTAATGCTCAAGGGGAGCTCCCGGTCTTTGCCAGTGAAATTGGCTTGCTTTTCAGGATTCTTGGTGCTTCCCTGGTGTCACTGCTAGAGGAACACTGGTAGACTGACAGCTCTGACAGCTCTGCCAACTCTGTTTTTGCTTTTTCAGCATATACTCCAGGGCCACACTTACTCATTGCCAAAGAAGTGGCTAGTATTTGCTGTTCAGACTCTCGCCTTCATGCTAACATGGATCCATATCAGCCCAGTGTTTCATGGCTGCTAAATAATTTTTCTCTGTGCAACTGTAAGTTCAAGACTTCAGTGATCCTAGTTCTTTTGTACTATTAAGTCTAAGAGCAAGTGGATTTTAGACCAGGCACCTTCTACATAATTAGAGTTGTATTAAGCAAGCTAAATGAGCAAATAATATAAAATTGTGTTTAATAGCCCAGGGAATTGGGTAAATGCTGCCTATTGGGCCTAAATAATAGCCCAGAATTATTCAGTTAACGAGTAAGTCAGGAAAAAATAAAAAAACTTCCCTCCAAACTATCTTGACTAGTTTTTAAATTTCCCCAATTAACCATATTATGTAATCTTTCAGAGATTAGAAAGGCCCTCAGGAGTCAGGAAATGTGGAGCGTGCTTTAAAATCATTGAAACTTATAACTCATCTAGTTCTTTACAAACCCATGACTAAAAGAAATCATCTGCTTTAGCTAGTGCTCTAATTCAGTGGTTCTCAACTTTTATCATACTAGACAGTCATCTGAAGACTATGGAGGCATCAGAAATGACGATTCCCAGGGATTCCAGTTTGCCACATCTGGGATCAGGACCAGAAATCTCTTTTATTTGCATCCTGAGGGATTCTGCAGCACATGGTCAGAGATTACACTTTTGAGAAACCCTGGGACAGTAAGAGGGACTTTAAGCAGCAGTTTCCTGATGAGTGATTCTGCCTCTGCAGGTGTTAATTTACAGTAGCCCTTATTAAGCTACTGTTTATTTACGGAGAGTTTGCTATGAGGGGCAGCTTAAAGAACATTATGTTTAGTCCTCTCAACAACAGTACAGGGTAAACTATTCTCATTCCCACTTTATCGGTGGTGCAGTTGAGGTGGCCAAAAAACTTTCCTAGGAGGCTGGTAGTTGAACTCAGTTTTTAGATTCTTTTTTTTTTCTTCACCACACGTGTTACAGTAAAGGTTGAGGAAGTGAAGCAGGTGTCCTTGGAGCAAACCAACCAAGGCACACAGAGCGAAATCAGCCCTGGGGGCTCAAAAAATTATAACCGATTGGGTCTGCTTTGTTTACACCAAAAATTCCTCTCGCTGACTTTTTAGAGTTCTGTGAAATCTTTGACCAAGATGCTATTTGGCATTCCCCAGTTGCCAGAATGTGAGTCAGTCCTCTGGATGAATGCACTTGGTACCCTACATATGCATATTTTCAAATATTCAGACGTTTTGTCGAGTCACAGAGACACTGGCTTGTACCTAGTTTTGTAATTTTCAGGTAGGAAATCTGAGTCACTAAGTGACCAAGAGGCAGGGCCTGGTTTTTTTGGTGGGGAGGGAGGAAGGGGTGCATGGTATATATTCTCTATCTGGTGTGCTAACTTGTATGGGTATAACCACTTCTTCCAAAATGGTAAGGAACCAGTATACTTGGCGTTGTTGGAGGTCATTGTCACCTGAGAATCTCTTTCCCAGAGAGGCTGACAACTGGAGATAAAGGGAATCACTATTAACAAGCATGATCTCTGTGCCTCAAGAAAAGATTGCCCAAGCTGGAATCATAACATGAATGCTTTACTTTGATTTTTTTGAATTGTGCTGTGCTTTTAAGATGGTGAAGTTTGGTGTAAGTAGAAAGGCTTCCTAGGTAGCTCAGGTGGTAAAGAATCTGTCTGCAATGCCAGAGACGTAAGAGACCTGGGTTCGATCCCTGAGTCAGGAAGATCCCCTGGAGGAGAGCATGGCAACCCACTCTAGCATACTTGCCTGGAGAATCCCATGAACAGAGGAGCCTGGTGGGTGTGGTCCACAGGGTTGCAAAAGTCGGAAATTACTGAAGCAACTTAGCATGCACACAGAAAGACAGCACTAGGGAAAGACTGCTGTCTTGTCTCAGATTTCAGTTGATGCCTTATAAGATTTCTCTTCCTTTCTCTTCTTTCCTCCTAAGAGAGAATGATAAGCAGGGTGACAAAGCCGCTAGGGACTGAAAAACTAAGAGAGAATGAGCCTGGTAAGGCTGAAGCTTTGCTGATGGGCCTAATAGAGTGGCTTCAGCTCCTTCATTGGATGTCGAGCCAACATCTTGGCAGAATGATTGGTGTTTGTGTAGGGCAGCAGATCCTGGACTAGAAACTCTAGGGATGCTCTGGTAGAATAATAGCAAAGAGATTTGCTCAGCAGCTGCTTGTCTCATCCCTGGACTTGCCGAAGCTTCCCCATCTTTCATCTCCTGGAGCACAAGAATTCCTCTGTTGCAGCAGTACTTTAATTCCTTTTTAATATCCTTATCCATCAAATGAAGTTTTGCAGTCTAATTTCATTACCTTACAGTGCACAGACTATACTGCATATCATAACTATTTGTTGCGGACTGCTTTTTAGAGACACAAGGAACCATTACGTCAGTCCTAAGGTCTTCTGACAGTCACATGCAATTGGCCAAATATTTTGTTGGATTGGCCAAAAAGTTTGTTCGGGTTTGTCTCGAACAGTTTATGGAAAAAGCCCAAATGAATTTTTTGGCTATCCCAATATTTCATGAATTATTTTATAATTCTGGGCCTAAGCTATTGCTCAAATGGGAGATTTCAAAACAGAATAGGAGATAATTTGATTGTAGCTGCTGTTGAACTTGTCCATCCAAATTCTTTTAAGGCTTCCTTTGACAGGACATAACTTTTAGCCATGGTGAAATGAGGAGAGACTGGCTAGATAAAAAAAAGCCCGTCTCTGCTGATGTAAGTTTTTCCCCCAACTTTGCGCTTCATTTTTTCCTCCATAACTCTGTGTATGAAAGTCCCATCATTTCCCTTACTGAGGTATTCTGAGGCTCAGCAGGAATTTGGTGGAAACATATTTTCCTGAGCATCTGCCTGAATTCCCTGCCTTGAATATTTTTTAATCTACTTTTTGTCATGCTTGCAGACTCCGTGCCTACAGAATGTGGAACAGTCTTTAGAGATCATGTCATCCAATACCCTCATTTTACTCTCTGAATCCAAATTCCTCTCCTTTCCAGCTTCTCCTTAGAGATGGAAACACAAATTATCTAGTTTGGGGCTCCCACGTGATTCTCAGAGAAACATCCGGGTTCTGCTAACTGATGTGCTTGCAAATGAGGCTTCTGTGGGATCACCGAGCTGCTCCCAGGTCTTCATGACACCATCTTCTCTACCTCAAATTAGCCCTCAGCTGGAAACCCTAATAGCAAACCTTGAGTTCTGGCATTCTGTTTCTTTTTAGCTCAGTCTCTTTCTTTTGAACAAGGAGCTCCATTATTAAGAGTTGATTGTGAGCATGCTCAGTCTTTTCTGGAAACCTTTTGGGAGCTTCCATTTCCCCTGGGAAAAGCAAGATCTCTCAGGAAAAAAACCAAGACAATATTACTACCTGATAGAGAATTCCCCACCAGTCCAGTGGTTAAGACTCAGTGTTCCCATTGCAGGGGGTGTGGATTCAGTCCCTGGTCAGGAACTAAGATCCCACATGCCATGAGGCACAACCAAAAAAAAAAAAGTTACTACCTGGCATTTAGTACATTTATTATGTACTAATTATGTACTATTATGCACATTTATTAGGTGCCTGGCACCATAGGTGGGAACTTTCTTCAATCCTCCCTGCGTCCCATGAGTTAGTTACTACCATCCTGATTTCACCTTTGAGGAGACTGGAGCCTCACTCCCAGTGCTTGTAATTGATAGAACCAGGATTTAAATCCAGGCAATTTAGCCTCAGAATATATATTCTTAATCATTATGCTATCCTGTCTCTAAAATACTGAGGTATAAAGAAGAAGCCGTCTTAACTTACCAATTCAGGGAATTTGAAAAAAGGATCTGATCTTTTAAATATTCTACTCAAATAACTCGAAGACCTCATCCTAACTACAATAGGTGTGTCCTTCTTCCTATAATGGTAGCTTCTAGAATCTCAGTTATACTTCCTCAGCCTAAGGAATTTTCTATTAGTATGGCTCTGGAGAGAGAACACTTTTTGTTCGGCTGAAAACTCCCATTCTTTTGGCTGTTGTGCCATTTGACATCAAGGAAACACTGATGGTCTATTGATTTGGTCATGAACCCCTACCCCCAGCCTGGCAGTCCTGGAGCCTGGCACAACCCCTGGACACTGAAGAAGGGCAGTGACATCAGGCCCCTACTTCTGTCCCTGGTGCAGCTGGGGTTCTCGCAATATAGAGGAGAAGATGCCTCTCTTCTGATGCCCCACTCTGGGTACATTGTAGACTCCCCTTGCCCCCATAAACCCAGGTTCTCAATAATTTTATATGCTTTGTTCTGTGGCTTCTCTATTTTATGCATTTTCTCTCTTCCCCCCTCCCTCTGTTTCTCTCTCACTCATACACACATCCAACCCAAAGCCATTTTTCCCAAGACTACCTGCAAGGGCTTGGAGCCTAGAGCCAGCTCCTGCCCCTAACTCTGCACTCCAGCCATGAAAAATCAGCCTCAAAATCTATCCTGTTTTCTGTCTCATAATAAAAGACATTTCATCTAAAGAAATCCCTCCAGCTTTACCCCCAACAACTCCATATTCAAAGTAGGACTTGAGAAAGTGCTACACTGCTTGGTAGCAGATAGAATGTCTTCACCATTCCTGATTTTCTTTTCTTCACCCCCGCTCCACAATCCCCCAAGAAAACCATTCCTGGTTTTCAGGTGAAGGAACTTTTCTATACTCTTCTGTCCAATTGCCCCACCATTTACTTCTCCACTACAGAAATCAAGACACTAGATGAATGAGGTTAGGAGAAGTATTGGGAATGGTTTTCCCTTGGGATCCAGCTGCCCTCAGGGAGGGGGCATTCTGCTCTGCTATCAGAAAATTTGGCTTATGTATGCCACAGCGACAGGCTTCCTAGTAATAAGCTCCAGAATTAGACAGAATGGACCCCTCAGTCACAGGTGGCACTGGAAAGCTTTAGTCCTCCCCGATGTGGGGCTGCTCCTGTACATATGCTGCATGAGGCAGCAAAAGCTATGTTGTTTTTTAGTCGTGTCCTACTCTCAGTAACCCATGGACTGCAACACACCAGGCTTCCCTGGCCTTCATTATCTCCCAGAGTTTGCTCAAACTCATGTCCATCGAGTCAGTGATGCCATCCAACCATCTCATCCTCTGTCATCCCCTTCTCCTTCTGCCATCAATCTTTCCCAGCATCAGGGTCTTTTCCAGTGAGTTGGCTCTTCGCAACAGGTGGCCAAAGTATTAGAGTTTCAACTTCAGCATCAGTCCTTCCAATGAATATTCAGGGCTGATTTCCTTTAGGATGGATTTGTTTAATCTCCTTGCATTCCAAGGGACTTTCAAGAGTCTTCTCCAACACCACAGTTCAAAAGCATCAATTCTTCAGCACTCAACTTTCTATATGGCCCAACTCTCTGTCGACCTTTGTCGGCAAATTGATGTCTCTGCTTTTTAATATGCTGTCTAGGTTTGTACATAGTGTTATAATTGTCACTTATCAAATGCATCCCCAAGATCTGTGCATTATATTACCTGATCCTCAAAACATTCCTGAAGAAAATACTCTTCCTATTTCCACATTAAAGACAAGGGAGTTGGAGCTTAGATGAGTCAAGTGATTCACCAAAGTCACACAGCTAGTGTCTTCACCCAGATGTTTAGAAAACAAAACTTACATGTCAACATTATTAGGGAGTGGGATACAATTCCAGGGAATCACAAATGTAGGAAAAGAAGGACTGAGGCAAGGACAGAGGGGAAGCAAATTCAAAGTGGTACATTACTGTGAGCTTTTCTTCAGATCTGTCTGTTTGGTCACATGTGATTCTTCGGAGAGTCTGGACATCCATGCAGAACCGCTGAATCCCATCATGAAGAGA
This sequence comes from Giraffa tippelskirchi, assembly GCF_054371585.1. NCBI lineage: Eukaryota > Metazoa > Chordata > Mammalia > Artiodactyla > Giraffidae > Giraffa > Giraffa tippelskirchi. The sequence continues at coordinate 145,748,363 of NC_137279.1, read as the reverse complement.
GAGAGCATGCAGTTGATTTGCCGACTTCTTCTTATCAACATCTTTTTATCAACATCTGTCCGATGTGGCATTAATTTTCCTGCACTTACAGCTTGTCACCTGTTCTCTCTTGGCAACCATTGTGAAAAGGCAGAATTTCATGGATCCCATCAGTTGGTCTGCAGCCACTGAGACTTCTATCACAAAGGGTTCAATGCACTTAGATACCACAGGTAGAGTCAGAGGAAATGATCTAGGTGAATGTGCTGAGGTGCTAAGAAGGTTGCAGGGCTGAGCACAAAAGATGAGCCTCATACAGTAGTAAGTGGCAGGGCAAAGTCAAGCCCAGAGCAGTGTTTTTCCACATAGAGCTCAGTCTTGTGGCCACTTATACTCTAGTTCATATTCAAGGAATAACCAACCCATTTAAGAAAATTCAGTTCAACCCTGTGCTTGGTGGACACTGTGAGGAGTACCAAGATGGAATCTTGGTCAGGGTTCTTCAGAGAAACAGCCAGTAGGATATACAGAGATACGTAGAAAGAATTATTTTAAGGAACTTGCATACATGATTGTGGAGGCTGGCAAGTCTGAAATCTATAGCAGAGGCCAGCAGTTTGGAAATTTAAGAGTTGATGTTGCAGGCTTGAGTCTGAAATCTTCAGGGCAGGGCAGGCAGGCTAGAAACTGAGGCAGGGTTTCTGTGTTGCAGTCCTGAGACTGAATTTCTTCTTTTACAGGATATTTTCAGTTTTTGCTCTTAAGGCCTTCAATCTATTAGATGAGGCCCACCACATTATAGAGGGTTATCTGCTTTATTTAAAGTCTACTGATTAAATGATAATCACATGTAAAAATACTTTCACAGCAACATTGAACCAAACAACCAGCACCATAGCCTAGAAAAGCTGATGAATAAAATTAACCATCACAGGATCCATCTTTCATATGGAAATTGTGATACTGGAAATTATTCCCAATGAGCACTGAGAGATGTTGGAAGTTAGAGGTGACTGCAATTTCCAAGCAGAATTACATAATGGTTGTTCATTCTTTTATTATCATAAAGCTTCTTCCGATTGCCTTGAGGCAGGTCTACATTCAGATTGGGGAGGACATTGCTAGGACTATCCAGTAATGAGGTTTCCTCACATTTATATTTAGGTTGAGCTGCCCATATGGGCTTTTTATGTCTGTACCCATAATAAAAGCTCCAAGGAAACTCCGAGATGTTGAAACTTTTCACTTAGAGAGTAGAAGGAAGTGGTTTGAGAGGACATTGTGTCCTCTTGACACAGCCATCATCAGAGCAAAGTTCTTCAAACTGATGACATAGTAGAGGATGTAACCATGGGGGCATTGCACAGTATCTTCCAAGGCAGCTTTGAAAGGCTGTACAGCTGTGATGTTCTAAGTCTCAACAATGATTGTGATTATCACATCAGGCACTTGACATATAGGACTCAAAACAATACTAACTGGTATTTAACAGATGAGAAAATTGAGATAGACACAATTTCAGTTACTCACCCAAATTCCTCCAGTTAGTAAATAGCTGAACTAAAAAGAGGCATTTTTTTCATTGGAATTCCATGATAGCTCAGATAGTAAAGAATCTGCCTGCAATGCAGGAGACCTGGATTCATTCGCTGGGTCAGGAAGATCCCCTGGAGAAGGGAATGGCTACCCACTCAATATTCTTGCCTGTAGAATTCCATGTACTAAGGAGCCTGGTGGGCTACAGTCCCTGGGGTCAGAAAGTATGACACAACTAAGTGACACACTTTCACTTTCACTGGAATTAAAAGCTGCTGGTTAACCATTACAGTAGTTCTGGATGCCTTAGATCAGGGTAAATCTGCCTAGACTGTTATCTTGGTTAGAGTAGGCAAGAAAGCTGAGCAGTGAAGAATTGATGCTTTTGAACTGTGGTGTTGGAGAAGACTCTTGAGAGTCCCTTGGACTCCAAGGAGATCAAACCAGTCAATCCTAAAGGAAATCAGTCCTGAATATTCATTGGAAGGACTGATGCTGAAGTTGAAACTCCAATACTTTGGCCACCTGATGCAAAGAACTGACTCATTGGAAAAGACCCTGATGCTGGGAAACATTGAAGGCGGGAGGAGAAGGGGATGACAGAGGATGAGATGGTTGGATGGCATCACTGATTCAGTGGACATGAATTTGAGCAGGCTCTGGGAGTTGGTGATAGACAGGGAAGCCTGGCATGCTGCAGTCCATGGGGTCACAAAGAGTCGGACATGACTGAGCGACTGAACTGAACTAGAGTAGGCAAGTGAGTGAATGTCACCAGTCAAGGCATTTTTACTGCATAAACAGCATTTGACTGAAATCATTGAAATCTTCCCTGGAAGGGGACATGGCAACCCACTCCAGTATTCTTGCCTGGAGAATCCCATGGACAGAGGAGTTTGTCCATGGGGTCTCAAAGAGTGGGACATGACTGAGCGACTTAACACCACACAGTGAAATCTTACACAAAAACTCAACATACGAGGAACATAATAGTGGAACTGCTGCAGTTGACATGAGGGTGGAGGAGCCAGAGCACCAAGTGAGACATTCCTCTTGTCTGCGCCTGCAATCCCAGCTCAGCATGAGAAATACTGTACTATTTATGTGAAAAAGTCCTCCTTTGGATAATAGGGTATTAACATGGAACTCTTCCTATTTCAGTTTCGGTTGACAAACACCAAATTCCAAAATGAGATAGGCCACTATGACTGAGAAATTGTTTTTGGTTTGGCTAAAAAGTTCTTTTGAGTTTTTCCATAATGTCTTGGGCTTCCCTGGTTGCTCAGACGATACAGAATCTGCCTGCAATTCAGGAGACTCCGGTTCAATCCCTGGGTCAGAAAGATTCCGTGGTGAAGGGAACGACTACCTCCTCCAGTATTCTTGCCTGGGAAATCCTGTGGACAGAGAAGCCTAGTGAGCTACAGTCCAGAGCATCATGAAGAGCTGGATACAACTGAGCGACTAAGTGCACACACACACACAACATCTTACAGAAAAACTCAAACAAACTTTTTGGTCAACCCAATAGAAGACTCATCTGCAACATATAGGATGCAATAAAAGAGTCAAGCTGCTGGAAATTGGAAATGATCGTGTGGGGCAAAAGATGGAAAGTCCCTCCTTATTACTATCTCAATTCAAGGGCAAGAGGCTTCATTTGGAGAGCTGGATGCTTGCCTTTTCTCCTTGGTGGGCACAGGGAACCAAGGCAGGATGAAGAAAGAGAACTGCTTGGCCAGCTGCTGGCCAGGGCTTATACTTCCCAATTATGAATATATAAAAGCAAGCCCTAGTGGGGTTTTTCTTAGATCTTGTTCAGTGGCCATCCAAAGGGCACTGAAGCCTCAGTAGAAGAGAGACTGGAGGAAAATTTTCTAGGGTCATAGCAGAAAGTCACTGTCAGACTAAGCTTGCATTCATCCAGGTCAAAGAATTGCAGACAAGAGACCACATAACAGAGCAACCAAGTAGGACATTTCCTTCTCCCCTTATCTCTTCTTCCTTCCTTTGCCTCTATCTGGAAAGGTCAGAAGTCACAGTAAGCAAACTGGGAGAGGAGAAGCAACAAGGAGCAGGGAAACAGAGAAGGGCCACCCCCTTCATTATCTTTGTCATCTGGTTTGAGGCTATGTTTTTTACTTTAAGGAGATATGTGGTTGTGCTGTTCAGTCGCTAAGTCACGTCTGACTCTTTGCAACCCCATCGACTACAGCACACCAGGCTTCCCTGTCCTCCACCATCTCCCAGAATTTGCTCAAGTTCATGTCCATGAACATGTTCATGTCTAAGTAGTTACAGAACTTTCTTTTACTTAAGAGAAAACAGAAAGTCATGGGCTTGCCCCAGTTCTCATCCAGGATAAGGAAAGACTACTCTCAAAGAGCAGGTTTAAAGAGACAGTGTGAGAAAAAATCAGCCTTTGTCTGTTTATACTCCAGCAGCTGGCTTATCCAATGTAATGGCTTTACTTATCTTCAGATGAATTATACTCTTTGTGACTTTTCCTTATGGATTCAAGCCCAGCCTTCAGGAACTCACGGACCAAGACTTTCCACATGACAGATCTTAAAACATTTGACTGAGGCTTGTCTCATCCCCCCTGAACTCCTTTCTCCATGATCCTTTTTTGTGGAACAGAGCTTCCCTCTACTCTGGGCCCCCTCCACTGGAACTGCAGCCATTTGACTTGCCCCTCATCTATTTGGAGTCCTGGCCTAGGTCTAGCACTCCATATGTGGAGGCTTTATTCCTTTTTGGTGACCATGAGAAGAATTCTTAATGTTCTTCAATGGAAGATCGATCAAGGTAGAGTGACCCAGCTCCAAGCAGGTGAGGACTTCTGAGCTTTGCGTTCTCTTCCTTCCATCACTGAGCTAAGATTCCCTATCCTCTGTTATACAAACATTGGCTAAGATCTGGGTATCAGTGCCTGTGGCCACAGGTTTCAACTTTCAGCTCCCAGTACCTGACAGTTTTACCAATCCCCCTTTCAATGCCCTGTGAACACTGCCTGCTTCTCACCTTCTTCAGAATCTTTCTTTCCTCCTTCAAAGAAGATTTTACTTTCCTCTCTACTTATTTTGCATTGACTTTGGCATGTATCAGCACTAACCATTCTTGACATCTTGGCCTGTTCTTTAGAAAACCCTCCTGAAACATTTCAATAGGAACTACCCTCCAGAAATAATGTCAGATAGCATCTGCCAGTGTAGACAGCACCGCTGCTGTTTCCCAAGATATCTTTATGGGAAACAGCTGACTCCTGCCTGCACCATCTGATGGAAAAATGGTGTTATCAAGACATGAGCAGGCTTTTTCCCTGAGATGAAGGAAATAAAATGCCAAATTATTATATCATACAAATTATGATGCTTTCTTTTCTCTTGCTTTCTTATATTTAATCACATTTCTAAAGAGATTGTTTACCATCAAAATTTCCATGATCTGAGCAGCCAAGAAAGCCATTAATTTATAAAAATATTATCAAAAATATAATTCAAGCCTTAAAGTGAAGAGGAATGAACTAGCAGCTCATTCTGTTGATCCCAGTACAAGTGGCATGTGCAGCTGGTGTGTACAATGCAATTTATGGATGAAGTATCAAAGGCAAGTTTTCGTTGTCAAGGCCATCATACTCCAACCTTCCAGAGATTTTCAAATTTCACTGGAATTGTAGGATAAATAGTATGAGATCTTGTCTGACTCTTTGCAACCCAACGAGCTATGGCCTGCCATGATCCTCTGTCCATGGAATTCTCCAGGCAAGAATACTGGGGTGGGTTGCCATTCCCTTCTCCAGGGGATCGTCCCAACCCAGGGATTGAACCCAAGTCTTCTGCACTGCAGACAGATTCTTTACCATCTGAGCCACCAGGGAAGCATTCCCCCCCCGCCCCCACCACGTTTTTTTAATAATTACATTCACATAAATTTAATTTAGTGCCAAATTCTGGTATACAACAAAAACACAAGTGAAAGGCCCTCCAGTGATTCAAGTTTGTTTTTTCTCCCCCCTACAACTCCCCTGAGAAGTCTTCCTTGTCTACTAATGGTCGGTTAGAAAGCCTCATTAATCTTCTGTTGCTGATAACTTTTCTATATGATGTATTCTCAAAATGAAAGTTTCCTAAAGCCTTGAGAATGAGTTATAATTTCCTGTAAATGTAACTGTTATAGAGATTCCTAACTCGAATTGGGCTACTCACATTATCTACTGTGGACACTGTGGATAACATCAAGATGTATCTCAAAGTTCTCTACAAAAATTCAAAGAATAAAATGTAAAGATAAGTGTCATTTGGACTTTCCCGCCACTCTCCTCTTTCTCCCAAGTAAGTTGCAGTGAAACAAGAATTAATGGATAGAAGAATCTAGAACAAACTCGTTATCCTCTATCTACAAAGTAGATCTTCTTCTCAGTTCAGTTCAGTCGCTCAGTCGTGTCTGACTCTGCCATCCCATGGACTGCAGCACGCCAGGCTTCCTTGTCCATCACCAACTCCCGGAGCTTACTCAAACTCGTGTCCATCGAGTCGGTGATGACATCCAACCATCTCATCCTCTGTTGTCCCCTTCTCCTCCTGCCTTCAATCTTTCCCAGCATCAGGGTCTTTTCCAATGAATCAGTTTTTCACATCAGGTGGCCAAAGTATTGGAGTTTCAGCTTCACCACCAGTCCTTCCAATGAATATTCAGGACTGATTTCCTTTAGGATGGAATGGATGTCCAAGGGACTCTCAAGAGTCTTCTCCAACACCACAGTTCAAAAGCATCAGTTCCTTGGTGCTCAGCTTTCTTTACAGTCCAACTCTCACATCCATACATGACTACTGGAAAAACCATAGCTATGAATAGACGGACATTTGTTGGCAAAGTAATGTCTCTGCTTTTTAATATGCTGTCTAGATTGGTCATAATTTTTCTTCCTAGGAGCAAGCGTCTTTTAATTTCATGGCTGCAGTCACCATCTGCAGTGATTTTGGAGCCTCAAAATACAAAGTCTGTCACTGTTTCCATTGTTCCCCCATCTATTTCCCATGAAGTGATGGGACCAGATGTCATGATCTTAGTTTTCTGAATGTTGAGTTTTAAGCCAACTTTTGCACTCTCCTCTTTCACTTTCATCAAGAGCTCTTTAGTTCTTCTTCACTTTCTGCCATAAGGGTGGTGTCATCTGCATATCTGAGGTTATTGATGTTTCTCCCAGCAATCTTGATTCCAGGTTGAGCTTCATCCAGCCTAGCATTTCTCATGATGTACACTGCATATAAGTTAAATAAGCAAGGTGACAATATACAGCCTTGATGTACTCCTTTCCTGATTTGGAACCAGTCTGTTGTTCCATGTCCAGTTCTAACTATTGCTTCCTGACCTACATACAGATTTCTCAGGAGGAAGGTCAGGTGGTCTGGTATTCTCACCTCTTTCAAAATTTTCCACAGTTTGTTGTGATCCACACAGTCAAAGGCTTTGGTATAGTCAATAAGCAGAAATAGATGTTTTTTTGGAACTCTCTTGCTTTTTCGATGATCCAGCAGATGTTGGCAATTTGATCTCTGGTTCCTCTGCCGTTTCTAAATCCAGCTTGAACATCTGGAAGTTCATGGTTCGTGTACTGTTGAAGTCTGGCTTGGAGAATTTTGAGCATTACTTTGCTAGCATGTGAGATGAGGGCAATTGTGCGGTAGTTTGAAGATTCTTTGGCATTGCCTTTCTTTGGGATTGGAATGAAAACTGACCATTTCCAGTCCGTGGCCACTGCTGAATTTTCCATATTTGCTGGCATATTGAGTGCAGCACTTTCACAGCATCATCTTTTAGGATTTGAAATAGCTCAACTGGAATTCCATCATGTCTACTAGCTTTGTTCGTAGTGATGCTTCCTAAGGACCACTTGACCTGGGATTCCAGGATGTCTGGCTCTAGGTGAGTGATCACACCATCATGATTATCTGGGTCATGAAGATCTTTTTGTATAGTTCTTCTGTGTATTGCTGCCACCTCTTCTTAATATCTTCTGCTTCTGTTAGGTCCATACCATTTCTGTCCTTTATTGTGCCCATCTTTCCATGGCAAATCATTCAATATCACAGTAATCCAAGTCTATCTCCCAACTAGTAATGCTGAAGAACCTGAAGTTGAACAGTTCTATGAAGACCTACATGAACTTCTAGAACTAACACCCAAAAAAGATGTCCTTTTCATTATAGGGGACTGGAAAGCAAAAGTAGAAAGTCAAGAGATACCTGAAATGACAGGCAAATTTGGTGTTGGAGTACAAAATGAAGCAGGGCAAAGGCTAACAGAGTTTTGCCAAGAGAACTCACTGGTCATCACAAACACCCTCTTCCGATAACACAAGACTCTACACATGGACTTTATCAGATGGTCAATAATGAAATCAGATTGATTTGATATTCTTTGCATCTAAAGATGGAGATGCTCTATACAGTCAGCAAAAACAAGACCAGAGGTTGACTGTGGCTCAGATCGTGAACTCCTTATTGCCAAATTCAGGCTTAAATTAAAGAAAGTAAGGAAAAATACTAGACCACTAATGTGTAACCTAAATAAAATCCCTTATGATTATATAGTGGACATGACAAATAGAGTCAAGGGATTAGATCTGATAGACAGAGTGCCTGAAGAACTGTGGACAGAGGTTCGTGACATTGTATAGGAGGCAGTGATCAAGACCATCCCGAAGAAAAAGAAATGCAAAAAGGGAAGATGGTTGTCTGTGGAGGCTTTACAAATAGCTGAGAAAAGAAAAGAAGCTAAAGGCAAAGGAGAAAAGAAAAGATACACCCATTTGAATGCAGAGTTCCAAAGAATAGCAAGGAGAGATAAGAAGCCTTCCTCAGTGATCAAAGAAATAGAGGATAACAATAGAATGGGAAAGACTAGAGATCTCTTCAAGAAAATTAGAGATACCAAGGGAATATTTCATGCAAAGTTGGGCACAGTAAAGGATAGATCTTCTCAGATCCCCTAATATGTTAGTTGGGCCAGTGTGCCTAACAGAGGAAGTACTCAGTAAATCTTCCTTTACTAGAATTGTGCAATGTGTCTGAAATTTGCAACATCTTTGAGTTATTAGGTTTTGCAGTTATTATCTAGTTCTCACAATGTCTCTTTTAGAGCTCTTTGTACAAGAAGAGAGAGACGTGTTAATATTTAAGTATACAGAGTTTTTTATTGTTAGATCTGGAGTTAGAACTATTAATATCATCTATGAACTAAAATCATTGTTTTCTTTGTTAGATTCCAATAATATGGCTCAGATAGTAAAGACTCTGCCTGCAATGCAGGAGACCCATGTTTAGTCCCTGGGTCAGAAAGATCCCCTGGAGAAGAGAATGGCAACCTACTCCTGTATTCTTGCCTAGAGAATTCCATGGACAGAGGAGCCTAGCAGGCTACACAGTCCATGGGGTCCAATAGAGTCGGACACTACTGAGCACCTGACACACACAATATTATACATATATATAAGTAAAATTACATGTAGCTGTGTGTTTATATATGTTAGTAACTTAAATAAGAAAACCCAAGATATAATAATACTCATATATTTTCTTTTTTTATTCATAGAAGTTTATATAAGTTAGTAACTTAAGAAACATTTTATGTAAGTTAGTAACTTAAGAAAACACAAGATATAAGAACACTCATATATTTTCTTTTTTCTTTTATTGGAGTATAGTTGCTTTTTTGTTGTATTAATTTCTGCTGTATAACAAAGTGAATTTGCCACATGTATACATATATCTCTTCTTCCTTGGGTTTCCTTGCCATTTACGTCACAACAGAGCATTGAGTAGTTTCCTGGACTGCACTGTGTGTTCTCATTAGTAATATATTTTATACATAGAGTATATATGCCAATCCCAACCTTGCACTCCATCCTATCCTCTCTTTCCCCCTTGGTATCCTACATTTGTTCTCCATGCCGGTGTCTCTATTTCTGCTTTGCAGATGAGTTCATCTATACCAGTTTTCTAGATTCCACATATATGCATTAATATATGACATCTGTTTTTCTCTTTTGGACTTACTTCACTTTGTATGACAGGCTTTAGGTCCATCCATATCTCTGCAAATGGCACAATTTTCATTCCTTTTTATGGTTGACTAATATTCCATTGTATATATGTACCATATCTTTTTTATCCATTCCTCTGTTGGTGAACATTTAGGTTGCTTCCATGTCCTGGGTATTGTAAATAGTGCTGAAATGAATATTGGGGTGTGTATATTTTTTTGAATTATGCTTTTCTCTGGGTATATGCTCAGAAGTAGCCTATACCACTGGGTCATGCTGTTAGGTCATGTGGTAGTTCTGTTTTCAGTCTTTAAAGGAACCTCCATACTGTTCTCTATAGTGATTATACCAATTTAAATTCCCACCAACAATGTAGGAGTGTTCTGCTTTCTCCACAGTCTCTCCAGCATTTCTTATTTGTGGAGTTTTTCATGATGGCTATTCTGACTGGGATTGGAATGAAAACTGACCTTTTCCAGTCCTGTGGTCAGTTTTCATTCCAATCTCAAAGAAAGGCAATGCCAGAGAATGCTCAAACTACTGTACAATGGCACTCATCTCACATGTGAGCAAAGTAATGCTCAAAATTGTGGAAGCTAGACTTCAACAGTACATGAACCATGAACTTCCAGATGTTCAAGCTGGATTTAGAAACGGCAGAGGAACCAGAGATCAAATTGCCAACATCTGCTGGATCATCGAAAAAGCAAGAGACTTCCAGAAAAACATCTACTTCTGCTTTATTGACTATACCAAAGCCTTTGACTGTGTGGATCACAACAAACTGTGGAAAATGAAAGAGATGAGAATACCAGACCACCTGACCTTCCTCCTGAGAAATCTGTATGTAGGTCAGGAAGCAATAGTTAGAACTGGACGTGGAACAACAGACTGGTTCCAAATCAGGAAAGGAGTACATCAAGGCTGTATATTGTCACCTTGCTTATTTAACTTATATGCAGTGTACATCATGAGAAATGCTAGGCTGGATGAAGCTCAACCTGGAATCAAGATTGCTGGGAGAAACATCAATAACCTCAGATATGCAGATGACACCACCCTTATGGCAGAAAGTGAAGAAGAACTAAAGAGCTCTTGATGAAAGTGAAAGAGGAGAGTGCAAAAGTTGGCTTAAAACTCAACATTCAGAAAACTAAGATCATGACATCTGGTCCCATCACTTCATGGGAAATAGATGGGGGAACAATGGAAACAGTGACAGACTTTGTATTTCGAGGCTCCAAAATCACTGCAGATGGTGACTGCAGCCATGAAATTAAAAGATGCTTGCTCCTAGGAAGAAAAATTATGACCAATCTAGACAGCATATTAAAAAGCAGAGACATTACTTTGCCAACAAACGTCTGTCTATTCAAAGCTATGGTTTTTCCAGTAGTCATGTATGGATGTGAGAGTTGGACTGTAAAGAAAGCTGAGCACCAAGGAACTGATGCTTTTGAACTGTGGTGTTGGAGAAGACTCTTGAGAGTCCCTTGGACATCCATTCCATCCTAAAGGAAATCAGTCCTGAATATTCATTGGAAGGACTGGTGGTGAAGCTGAAACTCCAATACTTTGGCCACCTGATGTGAAAAACTGATTCATTGGAAAAGACCCTGATGCTGGGAAAGATTGAAGGCAGGAGGAGAAGGGGACAACAGAGGATGAGATGGTTGGATGTCATCACCGACTCGATGGACATGAGTTTGAGTAACCTCCTGGAGTTGGGAGGCCTGGCATGCTGCAGTCCATGGGATGGCAAAGAGTTGGACACGACTGAGTGACTGAACTGAACTGATTCTGACTGGTGTGAAGTGATACCTCATTGTAGCTTTGATTTTCATTTCTCTGCTAATGAGTGATGTTGAGCATGTTTTCATGTGTTTGTGGGCCATCTGTATGTCTTCTTTGGTAAAAGGTCTATTTAGTTCTGCCCAGTTTTTCAATTGGGTTGTTTGTTTTTCTGATGTTGAACTGCATAAGCTTTTTGTATATTTTGTAGATTAATCCTTTGTCAGTTGCTTTGTTTACAAATATATTCTTCCATTCTGAGAGTTGTCTTTTAATCTTGTTTATGGTTTCCTTTGCTGTGCAAAAAAAAATGCTCATATATTTTCTAATTATGTTGATTGATGTCATAGTTAATAGCCCTTTGCTGAAACTAAAGTCTCATCACAGTAATATCAAATATTAATAGTATAATAAAAATAATAATGGAACTGTAATAACTGAGTTAATTTAAAATGCATTCTATCAATTAAGAAAAAACATCCTCTCTAAATTGATGATATTTATTATTATTATTTTCCCTTATCAGATTGTAAGTTCTCTGAGGACAAAGACCAGGGTGTTTTTGTTCATCATTATATCTTTAGCACATTGCTGTGCTAGGTAATACTGCTGAATGGGTATGAATACTGACCATCTAACCAACTGCTCAACTGATATTTATCCATTTACTTTTCACCCAGTAACAAGTGAGCTCCCTGCTAGGCCCCTATCAAAATAAGGGTGAATATGACATGGAATTCACAACCCAAGGAGGAAGACAGACTTAAAAACAGATGTTTGCGACGCAAAAAAGTCAATGCTGTAGGAGATGTTGGGGCTTCTCAGGTGGCTCAGTGGTAAGAAATCTACCTGCCAATTCAGGAGATGCAGGAGATATGGGTTTGATCCCTGGGTTGGGGAGATCCCCTGGAGAAGGAAATGGCAACCCACTCCAGTATTCTTGCCTGGAAAATCTCATGGACAGAGGAGCCTGGCAGGCTACAGTCCATAGGGTTGCAAAGAGTCGGACACGACTCAGCAACTGAGCACACACCCACACTAGGCGATGTTTAGCTGAACACAGCCAAGACTAGTAGCTTCACTATGGGGAATGAGAAAGACTTTTCAGGGAAGGATTCCTTTCAGCTGGATCTTGAAGAATGAGAGGCCAGACAGAGAAATGGATGGAGTATGAAAAACCTTTTCAATAAAAAAATAGAAAAATATTTTTACTCAAGAATAAAAATCAAGACTGTCTAAATTGACTTTTGCTCTGTTTTGTCATTCAGGATCATATGATTATTCTCCATTAATTAGATTCTTTGTTTCCTTCTTATATTTTTGGCCCTGAACACAAAGCTGCAGACAGATTGTTCCCTTTAGCCACATTCTCACATGATTATGACTTTTTCCAGAATCTTGAAATTGTGATTTGATGTGATAGTCAAGCTTGACTTCATTCATGTCCCTCTGCTTATTATGTTTTCACAACATCGCTCTCCACTTTGAGATGTAAATATCATTTCTCAACCAGATATAATTTATTTATCCTGCCCTAAATAAATAACTGCTCAAATGAAGTAATAAAATCAAGATTCTTTAAGATAAACCATCAAAACATTATTCATGTTAGTCCAAAAGGGAAAAAAGAAATTTAAAGATACACTTGGTAGAATCAATTGTATTAGACCATGAAAATGTTGATCTTGTTCATTTATATTTGTATATTCAAGAACTGGAAGTTTCTCTTAGAGATAAACAAAACACTGCAATGTTTAAAATGTCTTAATGGATAACATAATCGTCTTAGGAAAAAAAGTCACCAAGTCTTGCGCTAATAATAGTTCAACTGAGTTATACGAAGTATTAACATGTTTACTTAATGTTTTGTTCAGTGATTTGGATTTTAAAAAAAGGAAAGAACCGATTATGATGACAATTACATGTCTTTACACATTTGTTAAAATTCATAGAATCATACATTTAAAAGGTTGATTTTATTGTATGTAAATTTTAAAACTTAGATTAAAAATTCTTTTTTCGGAAAGAAAAGAACTGAGAGGGAAAGAGGACAGAAAATAGACTTTCAGTTTTATCATTTGGAGAAGATTAAACTTTGAGCCCTTCCCTGACACTACTCTGGACTCCATGCCAGAAGGCAAACACTTGGTACATTTCAAGCAAAAAAAATAAAATTAATCACCCTTCCATCCAGGCCAAGAATGAAGAGCAGAAAAGTTGGGAATTGACAAGAAGAAAAGAGATCCAAGACAGGAAATTGACTTGGTCAGACATGTGGAAAAATCAGGGCAACTCACAAGGCCATTAATGAAGGTCTCCATAAGACAGCTTCTGCCTCTGTACCCCGCCCTCAGCCCAGGCTCCCTCCAGCTGGGAGGATTTATTTCAGAGGAGCTGTGCCAGCATCTTCCAAGGGAGACACAATCAGAGCACGTTTTCCCAAACGATGCTACAAAGGAGGTGCAGGTGGCATCCTGGAAGCATCTTTCTCTGGATGGAGAAAGGGAGCTAACCTTAGCCAGTGCCCCTGCTTTCTAAGGAAACTGAACTCCATTGGACAAATACCCCAGACCCAAAGCTGAAAAGAGAAAGCCCAATAAGAGGGCTTCATCCTTTGAAAACAATAGAAGCAGTGTCTTTTCTTGCCTCCTATTACTAAAAGACATTGAGAGGCAAACTCATTAGGATGGTCATTAGACATGACGTAAAGATAATGAGACTGAAAAGCATTAAAAAGGATATGGAAGTGGACTAAAATCATTGGCTAGAAGCCAGCGTTAGATCAAAACTGCATGAGGATTAGTCAAAGAGGATATAGACTAATGCATTACCCTAAGCCAAGCACTTCTATTAGCTCAACAGTCTCTGTGCAGGGTTAGAACTGGTTCTCATAGAAAGATCTATCATTTTACATGAAAAGGAGGAAAAATACATATGGCTAATCTTCCAATACAAAAATAAAAAATTATTGCCTGTTTAAATCCTAGCTCCACCAATAACTAGCAGTGTGTCATCAGGTGGGTTATTTGTTTTATTTATGCCTCAGTTTCTCCATGTGGAAAATGATTAGTGCCTCTTTCATGCTAGTTGTAGTAAGTGAGCTGATATATATGTAAGGTACTTGGAAAAGTGCCTGGTGCATAGTGAGTCTATAAAAATGCTAGTTAATATGGTTGTCATATAAAAAACATTCCAGATTAGAATTGGTCTTGCTATGCCAATACTAAGTACATTCTGAAATAACACTGAAACCTGATCAACGTTTATGGACCATGAGAAGAGACTTATTTATAAAATTCCTGAAGTTTACTTGTTGAGACATTTTCTGAGACTTCCATTGATTCTTTCATGATTTCTAGCATAACTTCCTTGAGCCCAGTTCCTCTATTCCTAGTTCCCAAGGCCTCTATTACTAGAATAACAGTGAAGTGGAATAGCCCTGTGTTGGGAGTCACGTAACTCCCTGACTATCTAGCTGAGTTTTTTTTCTGAGTCACCTGTCAAAGTCACTTTCCCTTCCTGGGCTTACAATTCCTACTCTCACAGGAGAGGATTGAACTAGATAACACCTGTGTTTCCATTGAGTTGTGAAATCTTACTCAATGCCAGCACTATAGGTGTTTCGTTACATTTCTTATTTGAATGTTTTTGGTACTGAGACAAAGTACAAGAGGACTTTGTGCGTGATCTAATCTGCTTCTCCAAATGCCTTCTGGGCATCTCTACCTGGATGCTCCCTGCAGGCTCCTTGACTTCTAGATGTGAAGGCAGGTTTTCTCCTTTCCTGTCATCTCATGCACGCTGCATCCTTTTCCTCTGGACATTCCTGAGAAACGGCCCCACCATCCTCTCAGTCCCAGTGCAAAGTTTCAGATGTCCTGGCTGTCCTGAGGTGTATTGCCTCTCCACATCTCTCTTCCCTATCGCCTCCTTGTCATCTTTGAGCAGCCTCCTGTGTTCAGGTTCTTCTCTACCCTCCTTGGACGAGTTGGGTCTTATATGTTAATGCACATGCAGATTTGGATTCTGTGGGCCTGGGACAGCCAGAGATTCCATATTTGTAGCAAGCTCCCAGGTACCAAAGCTGCCGGTCCCCTAGCACACTTTCCAAAGCAAGGCAAGTAGTCTTCTAGTGAGAGCCCTTAAGTGCAGATGTTTTCCTTGCTAATTCAATTTTCAGATTAGTATTCCTAAGCTTTGATCCTGGTCTTCCTTGGTAAAATATTATGACTTACATAATTTGATAGTAAATAAAACTTCACAATTAAACTTTAACCTGTGTTTCTGCCTTAACTCCTACAATCCCTAGCCTACCTTTAATCTAATTTATCTAACTAGTCTACATTTAATCTAACTAGTTGCTTTCGGAATGTGTTTTTGCTTTCTACCTTCATGCCTTGCTCAGGCTTTATACTTGGCCATCTTCCTCCTTTTATTTTTTCTGTTACTCAAGATCATATAGCTCCTTAAAGATCTAACACAAATACCACTCAGTCCTTGAAACATTTCCATTTCCCTGAAAGTCATCCTCTCCTTTAAATGTCCGTGGTGCTTTTTTTTCTTTTAATTTACATTCTGCCTTATAATTTACGTTTATGCATCTGCTACCTCTCCCATCTGACCTAGGGTTCCTTTAGGAAATGCTTCATTGCAAGAGTGAACTGTTTAGAACAAATGAACAGAAGCATTCCATCACTAATTATCCACATTCATACAGGCTGAAAGGATGAAACAAATTCAAAAAAGGATTAAATAACTTTGTAAAGCATTGATCTGTTAGCTATTATTGAGAGTGATTAAGACTTTGGGGGCTTTTCTGGGTGGCTCAGATGGTAAAGACTCTGCCTGCAATGCAGGAGACCCAGGTTCAATTCCTGGGTCAGGAAGATCCCCTGGAGAAAGAATGGCAATCCACTTCAGTATTCTTGCCTAGAGAATCCCCATGGACAGAGGGGCCTGGCTAGCTGCAGTTCATGATGGTGTGGAAAAGAGTCGGACACAACTGAATGGCTAACATTAGACTCTCTCTCCATTAGGTCTTTTGGGGGATCCCTCCCACCTTTCCAGAGAAGGCAATGGCACCCAACTCCAGTACTCTTGCCTGGAGAATCCCATGGACAGAGGAGCCTGGTGGGCTGCAGTCCATGGGGTCACTAAGAGTCAGACACGACTGAGCGACTTCACTTTCACTTTTCACTTTCACGCATTGGAGAAGGAAATGACAACCCACTCCAGTGTTCTTGCCTGGAGAATCCCAGGGACGGGGGAGCCTGGTGGGCTGCCGTCCATGGGGTCGCACAGAGTCGGACACGACTGAAGCGACTTAGCAGCAGCAGTAGCAGCAGCTCCCACCTTTCATTCATTTACCCAACATTTGCTGAGGGCTGCCTTTGTGTAAAACCACACGTGAGGGCTGTGACAGGGTCCACAGAATAAGGCAGTATCCTGAAGGTCCTTGCTGTCTGGTGGTAGTGATGTGGTGAGGTGGAGGAGGTGTGTAAGGGGCTGCTGACGGCTTCCACCATGAGTTGCTTGAGTCCCTGCCTGAGGCAGGGTCTGAGACAAGAGAAGCTGCAAGTCTGGCCCGTGACATAATTATAGTGCTCTGAAAGCCTATAGCTCTGGAGGTAGCATAGTTATTAAACAAACACCATGAGGATTTGTCTAGAAATGTGCTTTCAATGTAATTCCATCTCTGCATTTGATAGCCTCCCTTTCCAACATTTATAGCCACCACCTGTGCATTCATTATTCACCCCAGGGTCTCCATCTGAGGCTGACACACTAACTTTACGGTTCCTCAAAGGAAAACAGGGAGTTTCTCTCATGGACTTAAACCCCTTCATTCACTCATGAGTGACTCTCTTAGGAATTGTCTCACAGACACATCCATGGCCCAAGTGAGGAAGATCAGAAAGTGTCAGAGCTAATCACCAAGCTAAGTGGTGACTAGTTGGTTCGTGACTTCTGCCTCTCCTGAGCAATTACATTGTTAAAAATCTTAAATATTTGATTCCCAAACATTCCTCTTTATAATCTGAGAACTAGAGAATTTTAGCACTTGAAGATGGTTTGGAGATAGACCTACTCATTCCTTCATGTCTTCCTTAATGAGGAAACAGAGGCCCATGGTCACACATGAGCTTAGTGCCAGAGAAAGTGAAAATGTTAGTCACTCAGTTGTGTCCAACTCTCTGTGACCCCATGGACTATAGCCCACCAGGCTCCTCTGTCCATGGGGTTCTCCAGGCAAGAATACTGGAGTGGATTGCCATGTCCTTCTCTAGGGGATCTCCCCGACCCAGGAATCAAACCCAGGTTTCCTGCATTGTAAGCAGATTCTTTACTGTCTGAGCTGCCAGGGAAGCCCTTAGTGCCAGAGAGAGGCCTTCAATGTAAGTCTTCTGAGTCTAGGGCTAAGTGCTACATGGGCAGAAAAAAAAATGTATATGTATCTCCTCTGTGATGTGTCAGGTACTAAGTGTTTGGTGCTTTAGATGATATATCACATTAAATTTAGACATTACCACCCCAATTGCAAGAGGCAGGTATCACCCCAATTTTACAGATGAAAAAGTTGAGTTTCAGAGAGGTGAAGTAACTTGTCATAGAGAACATAGCAAAGCTGTGGATGGTGCTCCATGCCCCTGAGCCCTTTATCAAGGGAAGACGCTGCTAAGTTGCTTCAGTCGTGTCCGACTGACTCTCTGTGACTCTATAGACAGAAGCCCACCAGGCTCCCCCGTCCCTGGGATTCTCCAGGCAAGAACACTGGAGTGGGTTGCCATTTCCTTCTCCAAGGGAAGACTATACCTGATGGTGAATAGCAAGGGACCTCACCAGCTTCTAGAATGAGAGGGAGGAGAAGAAAATAGTCTTTAACCTTAGAGGATAAAGGTATTCTTATTCCACCTTTTGGTGTGTCTCTGTCTCTCTGTCTCTCTCTTCTGATCTCTGAATCTTTTTGCTCAGTCCTTAAGGACACCCACTAAGGACCTTCCCTAGCCTTCATGCCTCCTGGTTCCTACCTTTTCTTTGAGATGGTGTCTACTTCTGGAGCTTCCATTGTCCCCCTGCCTCAAACATTTGATATACTATATATCAAGCCCCAGCTATAGTCACCCATCAAAAATTGCCTGCTGCTCTTGCCCCAACAGTGCACAAAATGATGTTCAAAATATGGGACTTGTTTTTCTTCCTATCTACCTCCCTTTCAGAATTCACATTTCCTGATATTTTTAACATTTTTCTTTTTTCAGTATCTTATGCCTACCTTCAATATCCTTCCAAAGACCATGTAAGTCCTACCTACTTGAAGACTTCACCTAACTCATTCACTTATTAAAGAAGCATTTAATGAGCACCTACTATATGACAGGCCCCAGATACAGTTGAGAATAAGACAGAGTCTGTGCCCTCACGGTGCTCACAGTCTAGTGGGGGGAATAAGTAAGTAACTGGGCATTTGTATGATCACTCTGAAGAGAAAGCGTAGAGCAGGGACAAGCCATTATATTTTTAAACCTTCCACACTGCCACACATCCAGAAAGAGTTTAATAACTATCAAGTTGATTTTTTTCCAAATCTGAGAGAAAATCTGGAGAGAGAATCTATTAGTGTGCCTTTGCACCTGTGAGTACCATTGCCAGTACTCTGGGGTCTTGGTGGACTGGGACACCTCATAGGTGGTTGATAGTCAAATGGTCAGTCTCAGATGGGAAAAATTCTTGGATCCGTTCTGCACAGATGGAAGCACAGCATGGATCAAGCAGCTGCTTCTTCAGGGACTGACTGGGTGGTACTGGCAGGAAATCCAATTCTCTAGAGCTTGAATGAAATGAACATGGCATACTTTGAGGTAAATTCAGCTAAAAGCTGGCTGGGGAACAAATGACAGTCAAATAGCTTGCACTGCCATAGTTGTGAATCTTCTTTTTGAAGATTCTATCTCCAAGAGGTCTTCCCTTCAGTATCAGCATGTTGTAAACCTGGTGAGGGCATTCAGTGGTTTGGGGAAACATGGCAGAATGTAATGGGAAACATTTTTGATCAGCTCTTATTTCTGTTCTTAATATTAAGGTAATTTTGGTATCTGGCTCAGGGTCTTATAAGGAGATAGAGATTGTTTTCCTGTTTCTAAGATAGTTTCCATATATGGGCACTTATTGTATACTCTGCTGTGTGCTGGGCACACACACCATCCTGCCTTCCTGACACACATGCATTTGCACCTCTGTACTGGTGCAGGCACATGCACTGCAGGTACAGTGCTTTGAGGCAATCAAGGCCCATCAAGAGTCCTCCCTACTTGTGGTTTATTTGCTGCTTTTAAATTCCATTAAGTACCATTTGAGAGTGACTATTTCATAATGGCCCACATTTGGTAAAAACAGTTCAAGAGCAATTTATATGCCCAAGACAAACACATGCAAAACAGCAACAACAAGGATGGCAAATTGTGTCAGGAGCAAACCAAAATTATTTTAAAAAGGAGTTCTGAATAGCAGCAAAAATAACTTCGTTTTTCAAAATAGGTTAACTTTAAAAATTCAAGAAATCATTTCATTTAAATGTAATAAATTAGGAAAACACAGGAATATTGTTAAAGTTTAGTGTATTTTGTACCAAGTTTTTGTTCCTTTATCTTAACATCTACTTTGTGTATAAGCTGGGAAACATACTGTGTGCTCAGATATTCTCTATCTCTTTTTATCACAAGTGCTAAACTAGCAATCTGAAAATATCCCAATGTTCCAAGCAAACCAAAAAAAAAAAAAAAACTGTGTAATTCCTAAAATCTTTTACTAGTTTGATTTCTCTTGACTCCACCTACCCAAACACAGTGATATTTCAGGTTTCATATTATAGATGGCAAAATGATTCTATTCATCATTTCATCTAACTTATTCATCAGTTTACCTGGTGAGTTGAAATAAATACTGTAAGTATTTAAATGACAGAGCATAAAATGATTTCTAGCCTTTCCTTTCTTCTCTCTTTTATGGCCACCCAAAACTAATTAGGACCCACCAAAAGAAAGGGAATACTTGCTACTT
The DNA here is from genome assembly GCF_054371585.1 of Giraffa tippelskirchi. Classification (NCBI taxonomy): domain Eukaryota; kingdom Metazoa; phylum Chordata; class Mammalia; order Artiodactyla; family Giraffidae; genus Giraffa; species Giraffa tippelskirchi. Next base: position 145,727,953 of record NC_137279.1, on the reverse strand, counting down.
TAAGTATGGTTTCTTCTCTGCTGATTTTTTTTAAGGTTGATGTAACCATCTTGTTCTGTCTCAGGAAAACAGGAAGCCTCATAGAGGCCAAAACAGTCTTCAAGAAAGGCCTAACGCCTGCAGTTTATCCAAGGCTTCCTGCCTGGAAAACTAGCGTAGGGATGCAGAAGGAAAGAAATCTTTTAACAGACTTACACCGACTTGTAGAGCAGGGTCTGCAGAGAAAAGCTACCACTCAGAAATACAAAGTGCAAATCCATGGGCTTAAATTTTGAAGGCTCCAATTGTCCAGTTGTGCAAAATTGAAGTTAAATGTTATTCAGTTTTCAGAATTACTTAGAGAACAAGTAAAGGTTAAGGGACTGTAGAAATGCCATACAGTTTGCCAACTTCTCACATGTAGTTTATTGCCAGAATTTAAAATGAAAGAAGGTAATAGGAAGTATAAATCAGAAGAACTGAAACATCAGTAGAATTTCCTTGGCTATTCAAAAGGGGGGTCTGTCATGAGTGCCCCAAGAATTCCAGCTTTGCTAAATAAATCTTATGTGGGATTTGGAATGAAGCTCCAAGAAAGGAATGAAAAAGAAACTGGCCATCCACGTTCTGAAAACATTGACCCTGGCCTGGCGTGAGAGTGGTGGTGGGAAGGGGTTCCCACTTCTATCATACATGCCCTTTACTAGCTTCTCAGAGAGGCCCACTTTAGCTGCCTGCTGCATAGCAGGGGAGTAAAATCAAACTGTCAAGGGCACAAATAGTCCTCAGCAAAGAGAACACACTGTTAATGGCTACCAGGTCTCTCTTTACCAGGTCCTAAAAAACAGGCACAAAGCACAAGCTCTCATATCCTCATCCTGGTAGCATTGTGAGGAGGAGGTTAGTTTCAGTCTTGAGCAGAAGAAGTTCAGTCTTGAGCAGAAAAGCAGAACCTCAGAATAGTTCAATACTTTGCCCATGGTCACACAATAACAGGGTGACTTGAAATTAAAACTTACCTGGCAGTGGCCACAGGACTGGAAAAGGTCAGTTTTCATTCCAATCCTAAAGAAAGGCAATACCAAAGAATGCTCAAACTACCGCACAATTGCACTCATCTCATACGCTAGTAAAGTAATGCTCAAAATTCTCCAAGCCAGGCTTCAGCAATACGTGAACTGTGAACTTCCAGATGTTCAAGCTGGTTTTAGAAAAGGCAGAGGAACCAGAGATCAAATTGCCAACATCTGCTGGATCATCGAAAAAGCAAGAGAATTCCAGAAAAACATCTATTTCTGCTTTGTTGACGATGCCAAAGCCTTTGATTGTGTGGATCACAATAAACTGTGGAAAATTCTTAAAGAGATGGGCATGCCAGAGCATCTGATCTGCCTCTTGAGAAACCTATATGCAGGTCAGGAAGCAACAGTTAGAAATGCACATGGAACAACAGACTGGTTCCAAATAGGAAAAGAAGTACGTCAAGGTTGTATATTGTCACCCTGCTTATTTAATTTATATGCAGAGTACATCATGAGAAATGCTGGGCTGGAAGAAACAAAAGCTGGAATCAAGATTGCCGGGAGAAATATCAATAACCTCAGATATGCAGATGACACCACCCTTATGGCAGAAAGCGAGGAAGAACTAAAGACCCTCTTGATGAAAGTGAAAGAGTAGAGTGAAAAAGCTGTCTTAAAGCACAACATTCAGAAAACTAAGATCACAGCATCCGATCCCATCACTTGATGGCTGAAAGATGGGGAAACAGTGGAAACAGTGGCTGACCTTATTTTTTGGGCTCTAAAATCAATGCAGATGGTGATTGCAGCCATGAAATTAAAAGACACTTACTCCTTGGAAGGAAAGTTATGGCCAATCTAGACAACATATTAAAAAGCAGAGACATTACATTGTCAACAAAGGTCTGTCTAGTCAAGGCTATGGTTTTTCCAGTAGTCATGTATGGATGTGAGAGTTGGACTATAAAGAAAGCTGAGCACTGAAAAATTGATGCTTATGAACTGTGGTGTTGGAGAAGAACTCTTGAGAGTCCCTTGGACTGCAAAGAGATCCAACCAGTCCATCCTAAAGGAGATCAGTCCTGAGTGTTCATTGGAAGGAGTGATGTTGAAGCTGAAACTCCAATACTTTGGCTACCTGATGTGAAGAGCTGACTCATTGGAAAAGACCCTGATGCTGGGAAAGATTGAGGGCAGGAGGAGAAAGGGATGACAGAGGATGAGATGGCTGGATGGCATCAATGACTCAATGGACATGGGTTTGGATAGACTCCGGCAGTTGGTGATGGACAGGGAGGCCTGGCGTGCTGCGGTTCATGGGGTCGCAAAGAGTCAGACACAACTGAGCGACTGAACCAAACTGGTTCAAAAACCCAACCCAATGCCTTTACGCTCTCTCTACTCCTGTGTTCTGTCACTTTCCTGCTGCCCTTGTGTGGGTTCAGAATCCACACCTTCAACTTGTGCCACTCCATAGTGCAAACCAAGCTGTAGTTAGGGTTTTCATTATCATTCTTCCTTTACTTCTTGCACCTCCATTTCCTCCCAAAGACCTTATTAGAGCCTAGATTTCTTATAAGCAAGGGAAAAATGAAACCAAAAAAAAGACTGAAGTGGATATTTCAGTGATATTTCAGGTTTCATATTATAGATGGCAAAATGATTCTGTTCATCATTTCATCTATATTATTCATCAGTTTACCTGGTGAGTTGAAATAAATACTGTAAGTATTTAAATGACACAGCATAAAATGATTTCTAGCCATTCCTTTCTTCTCTCTTTTATGGCCACCCAAAACTAATTAGGAACTGAAAAATGTTCAAAGGTGAATGCATCTTAATAGTTGTAACGAAAAGAAGAAATACCCGAGCTCATCAAGACAACAAAGCTTTGACTGACATACAAGAACACTTACAAGAAGGGTAAGTGTTTCTTATTTAAAAAAATATTTTTAATCAAGGTGTAGTTGATTTACAGTTTATGTTAGTTTCAGTGGTACACCATAGTAATTCAGTATTTCTATAGATTATAGTCCACTTACATTTATTACAAAACAATGACTATATTGTATAGCGCCATACAATATATCCTTGTTGCTTATCTATTTAATACATAGTAATTTGTATTCCTTAATCCCATACCCTTATCTTGTCCCTCCCCTCTCCCCACTGGTAACTATAAGTATGTTTTCTATGTATGTGAGTCTGTTTCTTTTTGCCATATACAATTAGTTTTATTTTTTACATCCCACATATAAGTTATATCACATGATATTTATCTTTCTCTGTCTGACTTATTTCACTTGGCTTAATACCCTTGCTGTGCAGTTCAAAGGGTAAAGAATCTGCCTGCAATGCGGGAGACCTGGGTTCAATGTCTGGGTCAGGAAGGTCCCCTGGAGAAGGGCATTCTACTGTGGTATTTTTTCCTGGGAAATCCCATGGACAGAAGAGTCTAGAGGGCTGTAGTCCAAAGGATGGCAAAGAGTTGGACACGACTGAGCAACTACTACCTGATACCCTTCAGGTCCATCCATATTGGTACAAATGGCACAATTTCATTCTTTTTACAGATGAGTAATATTCCATTGTACACACACCACATCTTCTTTATCATTCATCTGCCAATGGACACTTAAATTGCTTTCGTGTCTTGGCTGTTGTAAACAGTGCTGCTGTGAACATTGGGGTGCGTGTATCTTTTCACATTAGTATTTTAGATTTTTCCAGATATATACCCAGTAGTGGAATTACTAGATTATATCGTAGTTCTGTTTTTAATTTTTTAAGGAACTTCTGTAATGTTTTCCACAGTGACTGCATCAGTTTACATTCCCACCAATAGGGTACAAGGTTCCCTTTCTCCAAATCCTAACTAACATTTATTATCTGAAGTCTTTTTAATGAAAGCCATTTTGATAGGTGTTAAGTGATATTGTTATTTTTATTTGCATTTTTCTGTTAACAATGTTGAGGATCTTTTCCTGTGCCTGTTAACCATCTGTATGACTGAATGTATGTTCAGGACTTCTGCCCATTTTTTTGACTGGGTTGTTTACTTTTTTGATATTGAGTTATGTGAGCTGTTTATATATTTTGGGTATTAACCCTTTGTTTGTCATATCATTTGCAAATATTTTCTACCAAATGGGCTGTCTTTTACTTTTGTCAATGGTTCCTTTGCTATGCAAAAGTTTTTAAGTTTGATTAGAAGTGTTAGTTGCTCAGTCGTGTCCAACTCCTTGCAACCCCATGGACTGTAGCCCATCAGGTTCCTCTGTCCGTAGGATTTTCCAGGCAAGAATACTGGAGTGGGTTGTCATTGCCTTCTCCAGGGGACCTTCCCAACCCAGGGATCAAACCTGAGTCTCCTGTTTCTTCTGCACTGCAGGCAGATTTTTTACATGCTGAGCCATTGCGGAAGCCCAAGTTTTATTAGGTCTCACTTTTAAAATTAAAAAAAATTTTTTTTCTTTGAAGGATAGTTGCTTTACAGACTTTTGTTGTTTTCTGTCAAACCTCAACATGAATCAGCCATAGTATACGTATATCCCCTCCCTTTTGAACCTCCCTCCCATCTCCCTCCCCATCCCACCCCTCTAGGTTAATACAGAGCCCCTATTTGAGTTTCCTGAGCCATATAGCAAATTCCCATTGGCTATATATTTACATATGGTAATGTATGTTTCCAAGTTACTCTTTCCATACATCTCACCTTCTCCTCCCCTCTCCCCATGTCCATAAGCCTATTTTCAATGTCTGTTTCTCCGTTGCTGTCCTGTAAATAAATTCTTCAGTACCATTTTTCTAGATTCTGTATATATACATTAGAATATGATATTTATCTTTCTCTTTCTGACTTACTTCACTCTGTATGATAGGTTCTAGGTTCATCCACATCATCAGTACTGACTCAAATGAGTTTCTTTTTACGGCTGAGTAGTATTCCATTGTGTATATATACCACAACTTCTTTATCCATTCATCTGTTGATGGACATCTAGGTTGCTTCCATGTTCTAGCTATTGTAAATAGTGCTCCAGTGAACAATGGGATACATGTGTCTTTTTCAATTTTTGTTTCCTCAGGGTATACGCCTAGGAGTGGGATTGCTTTATATGGTGGCTTTATTCCTAGTTTTTTAAGGAATCTCCATACCATCTTCCATAGTGGCTGTATCAATTTACGTTCCTACCAACAGTGCAAGAGTGTTCCGTTTTCTCCACACTCTCTCCATTGTTGTTGTTCAGTCGCTGAGTTGTGTCTGACTCGTTGTGACCCCATGGAATACCCCATGGACTACCACACCAGGCTTCCCTGTCCTTCACTATCTCCCAGAGTTTGTTTAAACTCATGTCCATTGAGTCAGTGATGCTATCTAAACATCTCATCCTATGCTCTCCTCTTCAGTGTTTTCCTTCAATGTTTCCCAGCATCAGGGTCTTCTCCAGTGAGTCAGCTTTTTACATCAGGTGGCCAAAGTATTGGAGCTTCCAATGAGTATTCAGAACTGATTTCCTTTAGGATGGACTGGTTGGATCTCCCTGCAGTCCAGGGACTCTCAAGAGTCTTCTCCAACACCACAGTTCAAAAGCATCAATTCTTTGATGGTCACCTTTCTTTATAGTCCAACTCTCACATCCGTACATGGCTCCTGGAAAAATCATAGCTTTGACTAGATGGACCTTTGTTGGCAAAACAATGTCTCTGCTTTTTAATAAACTGTCTATGTTCGTCATAGTTTTTCTTCCAAGGAGCAAGCTTCTTTTAATTTCATGGCTACAGTCACCATCTGCAGTGATTTTTGGAGCCCAAGAAAATAAAGTCTGTTACTGTTCCCATTATTTCCCTTCTGTTTGTCCTGAAGTGGTGGGACTGGATGCCATGATCTTAGTTTTTTGAATGTTGAGTTTTAAGCCAGCTTTTTCACCCTCCTCTTTGACTCTCATCAAGAAGCTCTTTAGTTCCTCTTTGCTTTCTTCCATAAGAGTGGTGTCATCTGCCTATCTGACGATATTGATATTTTTCCCAGCAATTTTGGTTCAAGCTCATGCTTCATCAGGCCCAGTATTTCGCATGATGTACTCTGCATGTAAGTTAAATAAGTAGTGTGACAATATATAGCTTTGATGTACTCTTTTCCCAGTTTGGAAACAGTCCGTTGTTCCTGGTCTGGTTCTAACTGTTGCTTCTTGACCCACATACAGATTTCTCAGGACGCAGGTAAGTTGATCTGGCATTCCCATCTCTAAGAATTTTCCACAGTTTGTTGTGATCCATACAGTCAAAGGCTTTAGAGTAGTCAATTAAGCAGTAGTAGATGTTCTTCTGGAATTCTTTTGCCTTTTCTATGATTCAACAGATGTTGGCAATTTGATCTCTGGTTCTTCTGCTTTTTCTAAATGCAGCTTTACCATCTCGAAGTTTTCACTTCACTTTCTGTTGAAGCCCATCTTGGAGAATTTGGTAGTTTGCACATTGTTTGTCATTGCCCTTCTTCGAAATTGGAATGAAAACCTGACTTTTTCCAGTCCTCTGGCCACTGCTGAATTTCCCAAATTTGCTGATATATTGAGTGCAGCACTTTAACAGCATCATCTGTTAGGATTTGAAATAGCTCTGCTGGATTTCCATCACCTCCACTAGCTTTGTTTGTAGTAATTCTTCCTAAGGCCCACAATATTTTATGTTTATATATAGAAAAGCAACAGATTTCTGTATATTAATCTTATATAGTGCAACTTCACTGAATTAATTTATTAGTTCATCCCTCCCATTTGGATGCATTTTATTTCTTTTTCTTCTCTAACTGCTGTGTTTAGAACTTGCAATGCTATGTTAAATAGAAATGATGAGAGTGGGCATCCTTGTCTTGTACCTGATTCTATAGGAATGGCTTTCAACTTTCACTGCTGAGTATGATATTAGCTGTGGGTTTGCTTTAATTATATTAGGATGTGTTTCTTTTGTACCAGCTTTGATGAGAGTTCTTAATCATGATCAGATGTTGAGTTTTGCCAAATGTTTTTATTTCATCTATTGAGATGATTATGTGATTTTAAAATCTGAAGTTGAGTTTATTTACAATATTATGTTTCTTTCAGGTGAGTAGCATGATGACTTAGTCTTTTTGCTTCCTTCATGGCTCAGCTGGTAAAGAATCCTCCTGCAATGCAGAAGACCTGGGTTTGATCCCTGGTTTGGGAAGATCCCTTGGAGAAGGGAAAGTCTACCCACTCCAGTATTCTGGCCTAGAGAATTCCATGGACTGTATAGTCCATGGGGTTGCAAAGAGTCGGATATGACTAATTTTCACTTTTACTTTAGTCTTTTCGCAGAGTGTATTCTATTATAGGATATTTTATATATATATATATATATATATATATGTATATACACACACACACACACATTATTATATTGGGTATAATTCCCTGCATTATACAGTAAATCATTGTTGCCTATCTATTTTACATATATCTGTTAATCCCATACTTCTTATTTGTCCTTCCCCACTCCCTCTTAACTTTGGTAAACATAAGTTTTTTTTCTGTGTTTATGAGCCTGTTTCTGTTTTGTTTATATATAGTTTCATTTGTATTATTTTTTAGATTCCACATATAAGTGATATCATGTAATATTTGTCTGACTTACTTCACTAAGTATAATATTCTCTATGTCTATCCATATTGCTGCAAATGGCAGGAGTTCATTTTTTTTGGCTGAGTAATATACCATTGTATGGGCTTCCTGGGGGGCTCAGTGGTAAAGAATCCACCTGCCAATGCAGGAGACACGGGTTCAATTCCTGGGTTGAGGAGATCACCTGGAGAAGCAAATGGCCACCCACTCCAGTATTCTTGCTTGGAGAATCACATGGGCAGAGGAGCTTGGCAGGCTACAGTCCATGGGGTTGCAAAGGGTTGGACACAACTGAGTGACTAGGCACACAATTATGATATATCTTTGTGTGCATTTGTTTGGATTCATCTTGTTTGAGACCCTCTGTACTTGCAGTACCTGAATAGGCTTCTTCCTTTTTCAGGTTCCGGTTGTTTTCTGCCATAATTTCATCAAATTCTTGACCCATTTTCCTCTCTCTTCCACTTTCAGGACCCTATAATGTGAATGTTAATATATTTGATTTTGTCATATAAGTCCCTTAAACTATTCTCATTTTTTTTGCTGTTCTAACTGGGTGAATTCCGTTATTCCATCTTCCAGATCACTGGTGCATTCTTTTGTATCACCTTGTCTGCTGTTAATTCCTTTTAGTGTCTTTTTCATTTCAGTTGTTCTTCAGTTCTGACTAGATTTTTTTTTTTTATTTTCTAGTTCCATGTTAAAATTCTCATGGTGTTCATATATTCTTCTCCCGAATTTGGTTAGCATTTTTTTTTTAGTAATGCTTTGAACTCTATCTGGTCAATTGTTTATTTCTGTTTTATTACTTTGTTTTCCTGGGTTTTTCTCTTATTCCTTCAGTTAAAACAAATTCCTCTGTCTCTATGAAATTAGGTGAAAGAGTTAGTTACCAATTGCAGTCTTGAAGGGGTGTCCTTGTGTGGGAGTTCCCCTAATACAGTCTATGTGAGCTCCATTGCTTTGGTAGGAGAACAGGATCTGATATGAGCATGAGTTATGTTTTCTCCCAGTGTGTGCTGGCAGTTTTCACTTTGGTAGAAGGCAGGGCTGGAGATGTGATTCCTTGGAGGCTCAGAGGGTAAAGAGTCTGCCTGCAATGTGGGAAATGTGAGTTCGATCCCTGGGTCAAGAAGATCCCCTGGAGAAGAAAATGACAACCCACTCCAGTATTCTTGCCTGAAAAATCCCATGGATGGAGGAGCCTGGCGGGCTACAGTCCATAGGGTCTCAAAGAGTTGAACACGACTGAATGACTTCACTTTCACTTTTAGGGCTGGAGATGGAGAGACGCCGGCCAGATCCAGTTGTGAGTTAGGCCTTATCCTCTGCTCAGTGGTCAGCACCACCCTACTGGGGCTGGAGGTAGATCCAAAGGTGCTAGAACAGAAGCCCTGAGGTTCAGGTCTGAGTTGACTCCCTTCCTTTTAAGTGTGTGCTCTCCCCACTTCCAGAACTTTCACTTTGGCCCCAGAGGGGAGCAGTGGTGCAACAGGAGGGACTGGTCTGGGCACTCACCATACATCTGGGCACAAGCTATATTGGCCCTAGCCAGTCAGCAACCAAGACTGCTTCTGATGCTCTGCCCGTGTAAGCACCATAATGGCTGCCCCGGCCCACTTGAATGCCTGTCTGGGTCTGACCTACCTTTGTCCCTCACAACTGAGTTCTCTTGGCCACCACAGCACTCACTCTAGTGCTAGTGTGGATTTGTGCTGTAGATCCAGTGGGGATGGTGCAGTGCTTGGCATGGGTCACGGTGTGGGCTGTCAGCCCTAGGTGCAGAGACTTGGAAGACCTCTGATGCTATGCCTGTGTCAGCACCAGTAATGGCTGCCCCCACCCCACTCAGATGCTGTTCCAGGTCTGAGCCACTTCCATGCCTCACAGCTGAGATCTCACCTCAGCCACAGCAGCTCTCACCCTAGGGTAGAGCTCTGTCATGAAGCAAGTAGATCCGGAGTGGGTGCTCAGTTCAGGCTGGGGCTCACACCAGCCATTGGGAGAAACCAGCCAGTGTCCCATGCAGCTTCCATCTGCATTCTCTGCCCTGTTTTGGGAGGAAGGGATATGCACACTACTCATAAATTGATTTCTCACAGCCTTCCTGTTAATCCCACTGGTCTCCACCCAGTCAAGGGGACTCATCTTCCCAGTGGCTGACCCCAAGGTTGGGGTGCCCAATATGTGGTTTTTAACCACTTATTTTTTAGGAATGATATCTGCCCTGTAATCTCCCTCTTCTCAGTTCCCTCTAAAAAGCACAGGTCCCAGAATGATGTCTTCATTTCCTATAAGATTCCATGTAGATCTTTTTTTACAGGCTTGGTTGTACAGTATTCTTTCTGCCAGTTTCCAATTAGTTTTCAGTGAGAATTTCTCCTACATGTAGATGTATTTCTGATGGATTCATGGGGTGGGAGGGGGTGAATTTTCTATCCTCATATTCTGCCATCTTTATATCTTCCCCAGATGTTTTTTAATCCCTTAATCATAAATCATATTAGAACATTCTTTTTTGTTTTGGCTAAATACATCTATGTGATAGTTTTATTTTAACATAGTCTGCTTCAATGCTGTTTACTTGTTGTTTTTGTTCAGTTGCTAAGTCGTGCCTCACTCTTTGTGACCCTATGGAATGCAGCACGCCAGGCTTCCCTACTCTTCACTACCTCCCAGAGTTTGCACAAATCCATGTCCATTGATTTGGTGATGACATCCAACCATTTCATCCTCTCTTGTCTCCTTCTCTTCCAGCCTTTGATCTTTCCCAACATCAGGGTCTTTTCCAATGAGTTGGCTCTTTGCATCAGATGGCCAAAGTATTGGAGCTTCAGCTTCAGCATCAGTCTTTCCAATGAATACTCAGGGTTGGTTTTCTTTAGGATTGATTGGTTGGATCTCCTTGGAGTCCAAGGGACTCTCAAGAGTCTTCTCCAGCACCACAGTTTGAAAGCATCAGTTCTTTGGCATTCAGCCTTCTTTATGGTTCAACTCTCACATCTGTACATGACTACTGAAAAAAACCATAGCTTTGACTATATGGACCTTTGTTGGTGAAGTGATGTGTCTGCTTTTTAATATGCTGTCTAGGTTTGTCATAGCTTTTCTTCCAAGGAGCAAATGTCTTTTAATTTCATGGCTACAGTCATCATCTGCAGTGATTGTGGAGCCCAGAAAGTAATCTGTCATTGCTTCCACTTTTTCCCCATCTATTTACCATAAAGTGATGGGACCAGGTGGCATGATCTTAGTTTTTGAATGTTGAGTTTTAAGCTGGCTTTTTCACTCTCCTCTCTCACCCTCATCAAGAGGCTCTTTAGTTCCTCTTCATTTTCTGCCATTAGAGTGGTATCATCTGTATATCTGAAGTTGTTGTTATTCTCCCAGCAATCTTGATTCCAGCTTGTGATTCATCCAGCCTGGTATTTTGCATGATGTATTCTGCATATAAGTTAAATAAGCAGGGTGATAATATAAAGACTTGTCATACTCCTTTCCCAATTTAGACCAGTCTGTTGTTGTTCCCTGTCCAGTAACTATTGCTTCTTGACTTGCATACAGGTTTCTCAGGAGACAGGTAAGGTGATCCGGTATTCCCATCTCTTTAAAAATTTTCCAGTTTGATGTGATCCAAACAGTCAAAGGCTTTAGCAAAGTCAATTAAGCAGATGTTTTTCTGGAATTCCCTTGTTTTGTCTATGACCCAGTGGATGTTGGCAATTTGATCTCTGGTCCCTCTGCCTTTTCTAAATCCAGCTTGTACACCTGGAAGTTCTCAGTTCATGTACTGTTGAAGCAGAGCTTAAGGATTTTGAGCATTACCTTGCTAGCATGTGAAATGAGCAGAATTGTACAGTAGTTTGCATGTTATTTGGCATTGCCCTTCTTTGGTATTGGAATGAAAACTGACCTTCTTGGGTCCTGTGGCCACTGGTGAGTTTTCCAAATTTGCTGGCATATTGAGTGCAGCACTTTAACAGCATCATTTTTATGATTTAAAATAGCTCAGCTACTGGAAAGCTAAAAAATATTTTTAATTACTAACTTCAAATCTGTTAGAGTTTCCTTTTTTGAATAGATTTATGAATTGCCTTCAGAAGGCACCCCACTTCCTGTAACATTGCCCTCTTAGATGCTGTTACAGGTATATTTTTATATATTCTCAACTTTTTCTGTTCTCTCCTTGGACACCAATGCTTTTCCCAACATTTTACCTTCATTTCCTTCTTCCTGTGCACTGCAGACACATGTGCAGCCTTCCATTTGGGTGGAAGAATGTGGAGATTTCAAGATTAATCTAACAATGAATTAAGTCCAGGCTCACTTTAATTTATATGCAGAATGGAAACATCTTTTCATTTGATAAGTCTCTCCCATCTTTGTTAAAATGCAATGCTCTTAGTATCATGTATAGTAAAAGGCCAGAATATGAAGATGTCCATATTTTTAAGTCAGTGGTAGATGGGCATTTTACTTCATTCACAAGATTGTTTTATCCATCTGCTTAAATTATTCTGAATCATACAGTAGAAAAAAGGACTGGAAAAAAAGATCTGAGGTGTTAAAAAAAATAGTGACTTCAAATAGTAAAATAGAATTGATTGCTTTTAAATGTGTCACATAACAGCCCTCATTCTTCCCAGCACAGAAACCATTAGAGAAGATATTGCCAGTTTGTATGCTATTTTGGCTGTTTCATTTTAAGCAATTGGAAAGTCGTAAATGGGGGGAAGAGAACAGTTCAGTTTGGCCTGATAAATTTTAAGAGGGTCCGTGACTGTGACATCATCCTGATGTCCAAGGCTTGCATAAAATGATACTCAGTTTTCATGAGTAAAGGAATTTGTTTGTTTTAATTGGGGTTGGCTTTGTTTTGGGATTATGATTAATTCACTAAGGACCAGAAGCAACTCAGGTTCTGAGTAGTCGTCAATACCCATTTTAGCACCAAGACTAGAAACATAGTATATGAGAAGTAACTTTGGAGAAGTAATTTATTCCTACTATATTGGTAAGGTATTTCATCAATTATTTATATACACTTATTTCACCATGATATAATATACTTATATATAGTATATTTTAAAACACAAACATTTACAAACATCTAAGAATAATATTTGCAAGAAACTGGAAAAAATGTCAAGACACAATTTCATATCCATGGTCTGCAATAATGATTTTAGTTCAGTTTTGTCCCCGTATCTTATGCCAACAAAGACTGATTTATAAAGCATGTTCTTCAGTCCAGAACCAGATAATACTGAAGATAATTGCTATGCCTGGTTAGAGTTTAAGAGCAATTTCCTGAGACACCACTTGTGAAAGTGAAAGAACATACATTGGAATGAGTGCTGGTCAGCTATATAGTGAAAGAAAATAAGGAATTGTTGAATGCAGTCTGCTTTCCAATATTAGTTTAAATAATAACTGCATTATACCTGATGATCCCACAGAACTTCTAATAGTGTGAATTTACTGTGTGGAGTCACAATCTCTTTTTAAAATTTCTAGGCACATAGAAAAATCAAATCAATCATAGTCCAATTTCAAACAATTTGTTTACATATATGATCAGTACTTTATCACCTAAAAGTGGGAGTTATTATTAAAATATAAAGCAGGATTTGGGTTTCTTCTGGAAATCAAATGACAGTTGTTTTTTTTTTTAAATAAGAAAAGAACCATTAGTATATTAACAAACATATTATTAGATGAAGGACATTTTAAAATAACCCTGAGAACTGCAATATTATATTTTCATTTAAAGAAACCCATTAAATTTTAAAGAAAAATTAAGTTTGAAGATTTAATATGTAATTCAATAGACTCATACATTTGATAAGGAATATCTGAACCTAAGAAAATTTTTAGCTTGAGCTAAACCAGTGATAGTGATGTTTAATCTCACCTTAGAAAACTATTGTTAATTTGTGTTCACGTTCTTTACACTATGTAAACTTATCCCTGCCTTTAAACTGATGAGACTTACTTCTTATGAAACTGGCCAAAACCAAAAGAGGGACTGAGAAAACCTTTGGCAAATTAAAAAACAAAGACCAACTGACTAATTTAGGCCATTGTTTGGGTTTAAAAAAAAAATCTATTTCTTCTCCATTTATCTTTGACTTACTTACTTTACATAAATTATCAGTTATTTGGTTTGGCAATCAACGTACAGCTAGGAAAAAGTGAAAAACCATTTTAAAGATAAATCTAGATTTTAAAAGAAATCAAAATATTTGATACAGAGGAAATCTTGTCCTAGTAGGTATGTTTTTCTAGCTTAAAGAAATGAAAATGCAGAGAGTTTTTTTCTTATCTAAATGTTTATTAGAAGAAAAAAACAGATTTAAAACAATGAGTAACAACATATCTCAGTAAATATTAAACACTTCAGTTATCAAAGTTTTTTAGACAATAGGTCCCTAGTATTTCTGCACAGCAGAAGCACACTGATTACAGAGCTCAGACTGTCATGTGCTCATGTGAGTTCATTTTTGGCATAAAAGAATATCCAAAGTCACAGTTAAATATGATAGTAGATAAACTGCTAGTAACTTACACAGTTGATTCTCAAAGCTTTCACAACTTATCACTGTGTGACTGACATTCCCTTAGGGTGATTGTTTTATGGACTCTTTCTATAACACTGCGTAACAAACCGAATTCATTTTCTTTCAAGTTAGCAGTACTAATAAAATTATTTAAAACTGAATTAGAAATTATCTTCCTGTTCATATTAGCACAATAAAAAGTAAGTATCGTAAGTAAACTGACTAGTTCATATCAAAAGTTAGAGAATGGAAATAACATACTTGGTACACTCATGGACAATAAATCATTTAAAATACACGATATCTGTGAGCACCCTTTCCAGGGGGTAAAGTTTCCCTCTGTGATTTTTTAAAGTTTCCCTTTCCAATCTGTGTAAAACACTGATAAATGTAGTCTTATACCTATTTTATTTTCAAAGATCAATCATAGAAAAGATTACATTTTAAATTCACTTTTAGTAAAAAAAACAAACAAACCCAACAAGTGTCCTTTCAGGTTTTTTTCTTGCGTGTAGTACACATTCATGAACGTCCACTAGGCGCAAGGGAAATTGTTTATGCTGCAAAATGTAGTCTATATAGTGAGACTATCAAACATAGTGAAATGACAAATGGTTTCCACCCAGTAAGCTAAAAGGAAAACAAATGCAAGAAGACTTATTTTAATCACTAAACATTGCAGGATTTTTTTTTAAACAATGTTTGTAAACTTGCCCACAAAAGCTGGGTGATATTAAACAGCCAGTAAGGCACTTTGTCAGAGAGGACGAAGTAGTAAAGGCTGGATGACTGACAGTTTGTTTCATAGGAAACAGTCTATACTTAGAGCAAAATCTGGAGTGGAGTCCTCCTTTTACCGATTTACTGTCAAATGGGAAAACTTTAAAATCTTCTCTTTCACTTTGCTTACCAATTTTCCCTGCAGAAGTCTTTTAGTTGTAATTTTAAAAATATATTAGGAGCTATTAGTTTAAATCATGTATCATTTTCAACCTAGTATTTAAAACAATATTAACATATTCACTAGCATTTTCAAAACATCCAAGCCATTCTCTTTAAAAATGAATTACCAAACAGAAGGTCTTAGTATAAAAAATGTTCCGTGTTATTAACAATTCCCTTGCGACTTCTGATGGCTTCACATATTACAGTATAAGCTTTGGTATAAAACATGCAACTCAAAGCCAACAAGGTCGTGAATACAGGGTTCCACACACGGAGCACTTATGAGAGGAGTGCAGTGCAGACACAGGAGACGAGGTGACACCGCTGCAGGATGACCCGAGTTTGCACTTCTACTGCTTCTTGGTTCCTACATTTCGCTTGTTCATAATCTTCATCAGAGACTGATTCATGTAATAGGGTTTTTCAGCAGAACCATCGTTTCTTTCTAAATCTTCCACTAGGAGGAAGAATGGCACAGGGTAAATATCAAAACACAACTGTAAGAGAAGTAACATCGCCATCTGCTGTATACTTGCTTTACAGCAGTTCAAAATGTTATTTTAAAAAACAGCATAGTTTGGCATCAACATTACTGTAAACATAACTAAGAGAAAACAATCAGCCCTTGTTATTATGTCAATAAGATACTATCTCATTCTGTGTACCAGGTCTGATTCTGTCAATAGCACCTGCCTCTCAGCTGCATGATTGAGGAAACAAGTTTTCTCTTCTTTTAGAGAGCAAATGTAATTATACAAAAATCAAGAGATATATGAGGAATTTGTAAATTCACCTTCATATTCCTAAAAAGCATTATGTATTGAATTTGCCTCCTAACTTACTGTATTAATTCAAAATTGCCTTTTTGTTTCAAGCAACAATTTAAGCAGTATAGTTTTCTAAAAAGATTTGTAAATTTTCAGTATATTTCAAATCCTTGAACCGCAAATTTTGAGACATATTGCTCCATTTTCTCCATTTTTTCATTGTTATTTAATTTCTTTCTAAGTGGCTTCCAAATTTTTCTCAAAAACAACACCCATTTTTCTCTAAATATTTCAATTACACAGAGGTAATTAATGAAAAATATTCTTCTAACTAGATTAAGCACATAATATGGGCTAAAACTTCTCTACTTAGAGCTTTCTAATTATTAAAAAAATATTAAGAAATACTGAACCGAACAACATTCCTTTTCCTATGATTTTGCACCCAAGGGTTATATTCTTATAGTCAAGTTTAGAATGTATCTCCGTACTGTTCAATGAATACTTTTACTGTGGTGAGTCTTATGGTCTAATCAGTAGTTTTAATGTTAAGCATTTAATACATGGGTCCCATCTAGTACCAAGTTATGATTGCTAGCTATCTCCAAATGAATCTCCTTTGTCTTTCATAATTTTCTAATTCCTAGAACAGCCAAGAATATCAGAAGAAAATAAGCAACTAATTTCCCACACATTAACTTATATTTTATTCAAGTGATTTCCCAAATTTATGTGCATCAGAATCACTAGAGAACTTTTTAATAATTCACTGGCTGTCCCACACCAAAATACTTACATCAGAGTCTCTTGGGGTGGGGAGCACAGATAGCAATATTTATAACAAATTCTCAGAGTGATTCTGATACATACACAGAAAATTAAAAATTGTTTGGTTTCATCATTATGAATTTTTCAACTACTCCTAAAAGGGGATTTATTCCTTATAATTTTTCGACACTTAAGATAGAGGTAACTATTTGACTAGATTTTTGTTGTGAACCTTGTATTATTTCTTTTAAATTTTTTATTTTAAATTGGAGTATAGCCAATTAACAATGTTGTGATAGTTTCATGCACACAGACGAGGGACTCAGCCATACATACACATGTATCCATTCTCCCCCAAACTCCCCTCTCATCCAGGTATATTATTGAATAAAATAATAATAACTATCTAGAAATATAGGTTATCATTCTTCTCTAGTTATACTTCAAGGAGCATGAGAGTGAAGAAGGCTTTTGCCAAGATATGAAGCCAAATGATACTTTTGATTACAATTGTCTCAATAAAGTAAGCCAAGAATAAGATGGGGGCCATATAAGGACCAATATTTTGAAACTCTCCCCTAGTCATTGGCTTCTTGCTATTAAGCTGGTAGAAAGTCAGTGACCCCATACTTCAGGGTCTTTAAATAAATTACTAGACATGTTAATTTATAACACAATAATACATTTC
Organism: Giraffa tippelskirchi; assembly: GCF_054371585.1. Classification (NCBI taxonomy): domain Eukaryota; kingdom Metazoa; phylum Chordata; class Mammalia; order Artiodactyla; family Giraffidae; genus Giraffa; species Giraffa tippelskirchi. The sequence goes on along the minus strand of NC_137279.1, from coordinate 145,710,582 downwards.
TGACTCTCTTCTTGGGTACATGGATTATATCCAGATCATGCTCCTTTTTGTCAAGACATAAATAATCCTTATATACAAACTTAGTGTAAAAGCCAAAAGGACACTGTTGACCCAGTACTCCTTTGGGGTGCATTTTCACACTGTTCGCCATATCTTATGCTCTTGTACACAGGAGATGGATAGACTAGGTACGTGGATGTCTGATTCATGCTTTGCTCCACCATGCAAAAGACTAAGGCATGGCTGCCAGAGCCTGGTTTGTTGCTCTGGTCAGCAGAGGTGGAAGAATAACTTCCCTCCTGAACCCTTCAGGAAGAGATCTCCTAACCCACAGTATGCCCCTTGTAAAGGTACCAGCTGAGGTACCTATGGAGGGCTAATGTTTCCTTAGGGTAAAATCTGAAGTCTTACTTATCTTTTCTCTTTTTTCACTGATGGTTAAGCTAAAATTAAACCTTTTATAGAACAAACTGACATGATCTCTTTAATCTAGAAAAACAGGTATGCTCATAAAAGATTTAATCACTCTTCTGAAACATATCCATACCCATTTCCTATACGGTGGGCATAAGGATTCATCTCTATTTGGGTTATAGACAAAGGGTACGAGTTATGTGGCCATCTCAGTTCTGCTCAGAATATTTTCATGGTGGCCTCAGGTTCATATTATTAAAAGTGATATTCCAGAACTCAGATTCAACTTTTAATTTCATGACAACAAAATGGCCTATGAAGTTTCCATGGTAATTTTTACCTAGTAATGCTCTCTGTGGAACCTGTATAACCTTACCATCTATATATTCATTATGGTCTTGAATCACTTACTGAAATATACTTCCTAGGGAACCATTAATATAAGTTTTATCACAGTTTAGGATGTTGTCCACTATCTTGAACAGTATAAATATAACCATAGCACCACATTTGCAAATTTAGTACCATATGCTGGTTAACTATAAATCAACCTGTTTATGGCTAATTGATTATACATTTATAGTGCTTTCAAAAATTTCCTGAATATCTTTTACAAATATACATTTGTAAAAAGAAAGGTTGTCAAAGTGCCACAATGGGAAACAGCATGCCAAGTTATAAAAGTTTGGAAACACTTTCAGCTATAGTCTTTAAGAAAACATGTGACATTTACACCTTGCTCTTCAGTTGGAGCCACAGTCTATAAAGTATCCTAGTTCACAGAGACTACTGTCATCAACTGCCTGATACCTCAGATGGTACCAGGTTCTTGCTTTTCAGGAATAGGTACTGAAATTTCACATTACTTAAAAGCATCATTTTCCAATACAAATGACCTAATTTACAAAACTTCTACTTAAAAGTGAGTGGCACTGTTGGGAGCTTTTCTACTTTTTCTGCTTCTGGGGAACTAGTTGCTTCTTGTTCAGAATTCCGTGCAGGGTAGGGGTTATGAAGTAGGGTTTTTCTGTTGATCCATCATTTCTTTCCAGATCTTCACCTGTATATGCAGCAGCCAAAGCAGGCAAAAGCAGCAAGCAGCAGCAGAATAATTATATGTATTTTTAGAATTTGCAGAGTTGAACAGGGAAAAATCAGAGAAAGCAGTGTTAGAAAGTCAAATATAAGACAAATTAGTGCAGTTAAGTAGCCAATGCTAGTCAAAGTTAGAAGCTTCAACTTCTGCCAGGAAGCACTAAAACTTTGTAAATCCCACCCACTCCCAAAGAGGTTTATTTTGATAGTTTAAAGGTTAATAAGTTCTTTTATGTCCTTTCAAAGGTGTTATCTTTAAATTCTGCAACTGTTCAGTTCTTAAAGGTAAACTGCCGTATCCTCTGAGATGAAGCTAAATAAAAAATGTGGCATGATACATGTAGAGAATAACTGAATTTCAGAGTTCAAAGTTGCTCTTACTGGTAATTCACACCCTAATGTTACAGATGAAGAAACTGAGACCCAGGGATATGAAATGATTCTCCTAAATTTGAAAGCTTTGGGGCAATCAGGATGAGGTGAGGACCCAGTTTCTAGACACCTACTTCTGATCTCATGCTGCTAACTAAAAGGTGCCCTGTCCTAAATCCTTGCAGTTTGCCTCAGATTACATTCAAAAGCTAATGCAATGTCTTCTGACTTTTGTAATACATGAGTTTATATTCCTGCTTTGCTTAGGCTATAGTAAGATGATGGGTATTCACTGAGTATACATCTGCTGGGTGGTTGGGGGAAAGGATCAGAATGATGCTGAGAAACAAGAAGTTTACATAGAATTAAATTTCTTGCAGATACATATAATTCACAACTGATAATATCTCAATAAATATATAAATGCAACTTGATTCTGTTTTTACTAGTATATTAAAATATATTATTTTTAGCCTTTATTTATTATGAAATAAAGGATAAGAAATATTATATAAAACCATATAGCATAATCACTTAGAATATATCTAAGTTATTTTTCACCATACTCTTTGGAATGGTTGGATTATTGGTTTATCAGATTTTTACAGTGAACTTCACAGTGACTTTCCTCACCTACAAAATGAAAAGCTAAGGAGGAAACATCATAGATGCTGAACATTTTTGTTCTTTTTTCCTTAATCATATTTCTATATCACATATTATATATCATTATTACTTTTGAGGAATGGGTAGGAACTACAGTATCAATCACATAATAATGATAATAATCATCTACAAGTATTGTTTTCTCCTATCTTTGGATCAAAATTCTCATTTCTTTGTAATGTTGAAAGGATGCTATGTTTCTATAAAGTAGAGTATTTGCAAGTGGTTTGCATTTTTAAACATACCAGTTTTCTGGCAGTCAAGATAATAGATATAAAGAGGTATGCAGAAAAAACAACAACAAAAGGTACAGTTCCACACAATCAGAATTTGGTTTGGAATATCATTTAAGGAGAATATTTTCCAAAGTTAGATGTTGCCCAAAGTAACAGCTGGAGAGGGAAGAGAAACACAATTTAGTTTCTCTTGTTCTTTATTATCAATGACAAGAATATCCAAAAAGAAAAATTCATGTTCAACACATGATGTTTTGAACAAGGCTGAAATTATACCTGATATTTAAGAACTTGGCAATATAGATGAATGGAATATAGTAACATAGACGAGTGCAAAAAACCTCTTCATTCTCAAATTTAGAATCCACTGTCAAAATTAAAATCCACAAGACTTGCCAAAGCTTCCAAAGACTGGAAACTGGTAGGTTCTAGACATTTCCTGGGATACATTTTGAGAAAACTTTTCAGTTACAAAAATGGGGATGATCCCAGTGGGCTCTCCCAGTTTGGCTCCCATAATTAGCATTTGAGATGAAAGATCTCTGAACATTTGAAAGCTCTGTCTCTTCTATGTCTTAAGCTACCTTATTCCCGTGTTTCTTCTTCCATCTCATACCTGAGCTGAAGTTTGTTCATGTGGTATTTTGTAGATGGCTTTTCCTGACAAACCACTGAGGTGCTAGGAAAAGATTAAACATTCCAGTTCCATTTAGAGCCAAAGGAAGAGCTCATTTGTGCACAAAGTTCTCCTGATTTCTTTGCCCAGTTACTGAAATTTGATTTGTGAATGTTCAGAAAGGAAAACGAGATCCAACCATTTTCTAGAAGATTTTTTCCTTCAATATAACTCCCTATGAAGTATCTGTGTGTGTGTGTGTGTGTGTGTGTGTGTGTGTGTGTGTGTACTTAGTTGCTCAGTTGTGTCTGACTCCTTGTGACCCCATGGACTGTAGGCTTCTCTGTCCATGGTATTCTCCAGGCAAGAATACTAGAGCTGGTTGCCATGCCCTGCTCCAGGGGATCTTCCCAACTCAGGGATCGAACCCAGGTCTCCTGCATTGCAGGTGGTACACACACACACACACACACACATATACTTTATCTCCTCTCCTGATCCCAGCGTGCAGTTGGTGCTATGAGTTATAAAAAAACAAACCACGAAACTGTTCATTTTATACAGGTGGATCACTCAGTAATACCCTGTAATAGAATGTTTTCTCTGCTTCTCTTAAGAGCAATGTGCCAGAGAAATAATCTCTCAGAGGGTATTAGCTGTAGGGCTAACAAGCTCTGTTCTTTCATCTGTTGACCTTACTTTATAGGCTGAAGGTGACAACAGATCAAGTTCCTGATGGGCACTAGATTCCTCAGGGCTTTTAAGATGAGTTACTAATAGAAAACATGCCCGTTCTGTGTATGTGAGTAGCACATGCTCCATAGAGGCACAGTGCAGAAGTCAGTAATGAAAGCCCTAATGAAATATTTTAACTATAAGCTTCAGAGTTCATCTAAACATTTCCAAGACATGCCTCTCTATGAATCCTATCTATCTGTCGTTGTGTTACCTAGTGTGAATTGGCTCTGTATATCTTTGAAATCATTGCCAGCTTGGCTTTATCAGAAACTATAATGGCTCTCCTCAAGAGTCCCCAAAGCCTAGCCTCAAAGCCCAGTTAAGTCTTCAGTTATTAACTAAGCATAACAGAAGCCAATCATTACTATAAATTTGAAAACATTTTCAGAAATTAAAAAATAATTTCATGCTAACACCATGCCATGATGCCTGACTCTCCTGTGCTTTGCAAATACCATCTATTAGCTGTTAAGTTTTAAAAAGAATCTACTAGACAATGTCTCCCTCCAAATAAACACTGTTTTGCAGTTGCAGCCAGGTCATAGCAAATCCACAGCCAGCTAAAGACATGGGTGTAAACCTTTTCATCTTTCGGTTATCCACTGAAGAGGGAAAACACATATACTGAAAACTTACAGAAGCAGATGAAAATTGTTTCAATACACATTGCATAGACGCTGAAGAATCCATGTGCAATTATATAAGATCCAACAATCACTGTCTGTAAATGAGTAGAGAAAAGAATGAAGATGGCGTAAATTTGTCCAAAAGAACAATAACGCAGTTTTAAATGAAATCATGATAAGGAAGCTTTGAAGTACTCTTTGATGGAAAAGATTTCAATATAGAAATGTAAAAGATTCAATGATAATGGTTTTGAGTGTATTTGAACTGAGATTTAAACAATATGTACTAGATTATCTGCCAATTTTCTTTTCACTATCCCTAATGCCTACCAAAAGCATCCCAATCTAGGATCCTGCATACTGAGGCAGTAAAGCACAGAGTTTTTTGTTTTGTTTCATTTTTTCATGGAATAATCCTATTCTTTTTAAAATATTCATTTATTTTTGGCTGTGCTATGTCTTCACTGCTGCATGCGGGCTTTCTCTAGTTGTGGCAAGTGGGGGCTATTCTCTAACTGTAGTGGGGCTTCTCACTGGGGTGGCTTCTCTGCTTGCAGAGCACAGGTTTTAGGTGAACGAGCTTCCGTAGTTGTGGCTCACAGGCTTGGTTGCCCTGTGGCATGTGGAATCTTTCCAGATCAGGGATTGAACCCATGTCTCCTGCACTGGCAGGTAGATTTTTTTTTTTTTTTTTTATTACCACTGAGCCACCAGGAAGGCCCAACAGGTAGACTCTTAACTACTGGATCACCGGGGAAGTCCAGAGCATAGGAGTTAAGGGCACACACTGCCTAGGTTTAATCACAGCTCAGGCACTCACTCTACAAGTCACTTAATCTCTCTGTGCTTCCTATGGAAGATTGTTGGTGGGGAAGCAGAAGATGTAACAATGGTGTTTATGACACATGGATTGAGCGAGTTATTAATAATATACTGTAAAATACCCCACAGGGTTCCCTCCAGGTCCTATACAGTTGCCACATCCATCCCCCAGTTGTTGAGAATGTAGGCAGGCAGCTGACTCAGCTGTTTTGCTCCACAGGACTTGCTTTTGCAGGGAACTGCCTCACTCAAGGTTACACCATCATTCAGAGGGCAACCCTTGGCCAGTGGCTACCTGATGCAGTATATGGAGGCCTAGTCCCTGTGTCAGAAATTCCTATAATTATGTCTGAGACTTCAACTGTAATTGCAGAATGGATCAGCTTCTTTTTTGCCCAGCCTTGTCCTCCTCACTTCCTCTCCAATGTATCTCTGGAGAGCACTTCATAATAAGCCCTCTGCTTGCAATCCTCTGTCTCAGGGGTGGCTTCCAAGGAACCCAAGCTCCACAGCAGAATGAGGCTGGGCACAAAGTAAGACTAATCATGTTAGCTATCACTATTTCTCCTATCCCTTTTTTGGTTTTTTATTTCGCCATCTCTCATAAATCAGAGTCAATATTACCCAGCGGCTATGGAATGAATTGTGTACCCTCAAAATTCCTATGTGGAAACCTCATCCCCAGTGTGATGGCATCTAGAGGTGGGGCCTTTGGGAGGTAATGAGGAAACAAGGATGGAGACCTCGTGAATGGTTAGTGCCCTTATAAGAGAAGATGAGAGAGGATCTCTCTTTCTACCCCATTAGGATACAGCAAAGCAGGGACTGAATCTGTGGGCACCTTGATCTTGGACTTCTCAGTCTTCAAAACTGTGAGGCATAAACCCCTGTTCTTTAAGCCACCCAGTCTATGGTATTTTTATTGTAGCAGCCCAAACTTACTATCAGCTCTTACCAGCAAAGGTACCCAGTAGTAATTTAAAGATGTTGGTCCTTCTATAATCGCTGGGAGTCTTTCGGTGAAAAGTAGAAAGGCCAGGACACCTGGAGCAAAGGAATATAGCTTTTTGTCATAAAGAAGTTTTTCTAAGCACCCGTTAAATTTTTTTTAAATATTCATTGCTGTTGTTATTGTTACTATTATCACTACTACTACTTACCGATACACCCAGCAACTAGAATCTTCCCCAGGATTAGTACAAAGTCTGTCACTCTATCCATAACTGCAATTCTGAGAATCAGAAAAAAAGTATAATTTTGTGTTTAACTTAGATTTGTTACTAGAAATTTGTGAAAGTAAATAATCCACAAATTCATTTTGATGTGTCTTTGCTGAAATCTTACTTAGCATTTATTAAATGCAAGAAATGAAGGAACCCAGGCATGGAATTCTGACTTATTTATAAGGAAGTAAACAGAAAGTGGCATTATAGGGCTGCCAGGTGCTATTGGGGGTGTCAGGCTCTCTCACTCTAATTTGAGGACTATAGACACCCTGCATCCTGAGGATGGCTGCATTGGTTCTCTAATTTTGTTCACTCAGACTCTGTCGATTTTGGGAGGAAGGAAAAGTCAGAAACGTGACGATAATGTTTGTGTGGGGAACTTCTTGAGCATAGGGTATAATAAAGATGAGTAAGTGCCAGTGGGTATAAAGGTATAGATGGATGATGGAAGCAACAATTCAAAGACATACAAAGAAATTAAAGGTGTGAAGGATAAGATTTAAATCTTTTAAAATAAAAGAGAAGATTCATGTCTAATAAAACCACTAACATGTGAAGTATGAATGCTCAAGATTCACCAAACCATCCACTGCAATGCTCAACCTGCTTACTTACTTTAAAATATTTCTCATCAGCAGATTGAAAGCATCTTTTGCTGACTTGCAGAAGTTTTTGCCGTATATTGCCATCTGAGGAAGACAGTTGATATTATTCTGATAACTTAACAAGACCAACAGACAATCCAGTGACAGGAACATTAATCAATTCTCTGTTACCCATATAGTTACTCTCATTCATCTTTCCAACCTTTGGGTTCATGGGAGGCTTGGGAACCATGTATCCTCAACTCTGCACAACTGTCAGAGTCATTGACAATAAGGTATATTTCAGTTGCTATTTTCCCTTAATTCCATGGAAAATACACAACTTTAAACAGAGGTAGGTCTTCTCAAATCCCAGGTCACAGCTTGTGTTTGAAGGGTTTTGGCTATGATGTGTTGCTGAATAGGTTAAATGTTGTAGCATTCACATTACAAATTACTCTCAGGAAACCCTGTACCTTCCAATACACACTTGCTTTATTGATTAAGAGGCTCATAAAATATTCTCACTGGAGTTATATAAATGACTCTTTGAGTATCTATAACTATTTGAATCACACCATCAGACTCTATATCACTGTGATAATCAAGTATTAAGAAGGTTGTAGTTGCTAAATTTTAGAACAGTATCTTTGGATCCCCTATTTTTTCAAAAAAAAATCTCTTTAGAAGCCTCCATATTCCCATTGGAAATAAGTAACAAATTCAGTTACATTATCAATGCCCACACATTTCAAAATAAGAATCATAAAGAGAAACAGATCCTTCCTTAAAAATGTGTAAATCCCAGAATTAGAAGAATATTTTCTTTTCATTGTGAAATCTAGACTAATTGAGCTTTCCTCCCATGAAAGTATGTCAAATACAAATAATATTATTTTCAATCTAGCACATTTTTATATTTCTAAGGGAAATAATGGGCTTCCCAGGTGGTGCAGTGGTAAAGAATCTGCCTGCCAATGCAGGAGATGCAGGTTTGGTCTCTGGGTCGGGAAGATCCCCTGGAAGAGGAAATGGCAACTCACTCCAGTATTTTTGACTGGAGTATTCCATGGACAGAGCAGCCTGGAGGGCTACAGTCCATGGGGTTGCAAAGAGTCAGACACGACTGAGTGTATACACACACAAGGGAAATAATATTTTCCCTCTCCATAAAGGTATTGAAGGTAATAATGTAGTACAGTTAAGTTACTCTCTCAGCTAGGAAAGCATAGCCCTGAATCATGCATTGGATTCACAAATTCTTATGTCAACATGGTGATAAATTCAACTGCTTGATGTACAAGTGCTTTTGAGATGGAAATGTAGACATGGGGTTTGGGTTTGCAAAGAAGTTTAGTAAATAAAAATAATCTACTTACCATAACGTAGGCATTTCTGTTCAAAAACTTTACTGCTTTTTCCAAACACCAGAAACAGCATCTCAGGCAGCATTTTAGGAATTTAGAAATGTTGCTCTGTGCCTCTATGAGAAGGAGATATTTAAACCTATTAATGATTTGTAGACTCTATGAATAAAAATAAATAATAGTAAAATTTTAAATGGGCCTTTTGATTTAACTGTAGTAAAATATATATAAAATTTACCATTTCAACCATTTTTAAGCATACAACTCAGTAGCATTAAGTACATTCACAGTATTGTGAAACTGCCATCACTATCAATTTCCAGAACTTTTCATCATCTCATAGAAACTCTGTACCCATTAAAACAATAACTCCTCATTCTCCCCTCCTCCAAGTCCCTGGTAATCTCTATCATACTTCTGTCTGTATGAATTTGCCTCTTCTGGATACATCATATAAGCAGAATCTTATAATATTTGACCTTTTGTGTTTTGATTATTTCACTTAACATTAAGTTATGAGGATCCATCTATTACATTTATTTTTAGAGCTGAATAATATTCTGTTGTATGTATGTATGTGTGTGTATATGTGTGTGTGTGTGTGTATATATATATACACACACACAAACAATTTTGTTTTTTCTCTTATCTGTTAATGGAAATTTGGGTTGTTTCTATCTTTTGGCTATTGTGAATAATGCTGCTATGAATATTGGTGCCCAGGTATTTGAGTCCCTGCTTTCAATCCTTTTGAGTATATATCTAGAAGTGGAAATGCTGGATCATATGGCAATCATATTTTTAACATTTTAAAGAATCACCATACTGTTTTCCACAGTGGCAATACGATTTTACATTCCTACCAGCAATACACAGGTGTTCCAATTCATCCTCAACCTACAAACATATTATTTTTCATTTTTTGATAGTAGCCGTTCTGTTAGGTATCAAGTGGTAGCTCATTATGTTTTTGATTTGCATTTCCACAATGACTAATATTGAGCATCCTTTCATATATTTATTCACCACATATACTTTCTTCAGAGCGATATCTATGTAAATCATTTGCAAGAGGGACAAAGATGGTGACAAGGAGGCTCCTGAAATTCCCTCCTCCCACAGATGCACCAAATGTATAGCTACACTTGGAGCAATTTCCTCTGAGGGAAATCCAGAAACAAGCTGAGTGACTCCTTCACATCAGGCAACTAAAAAAATCTAACAGTGAAATTGTAGGAAAGGCTGAGACGCACTCACCATAAACCCTACCCCTGGCACAACACTATACAACCAGGACAATACCCCCAACTCTCAGCTTCTCCCTGAGGAGTAAAGGGTTTGAGCAGCACATGAAGGATTCCAACTTTCAAGATTCCCACCCAAGAGACAGACCCGCAAAACATTTAGCTCTGAAGCCAAAGGAGCTTATGCCCACAAGTTCCATGGGACTATAAAAAACAACTATAGCAAATCACTCTACCCCCAGAGATTAGCAAAGAGAGAGCAAGCAAAAATGCCCATCTTCCAGTCTTTTCCTGGGAAGGGACTGAGTTCATACTTTACAACACCCTGCCTAAAAGTTGAATTTCTAATTTGCACACTCTAGATCTACCTGTGGTCCTACAGGGAGCTAGGGGAAGCAGGTCACCAACTTCTCTTTGGAAGGAGCTTGTACACATGCCTGGTGACCCAGCTTTGTGTGGCTCTGATAGGGCTTGTACTTATGAGTTTCACAGGACTATAGAAAACTAAGAATCAGTTTTTAAATGGTAAAGGAGTGCCCTACCACCACTAACCACTACCATGACTATATATCCTGGCTGAGTGCTGAGGAAGCAGGAAAAAACTTCCCTCCTAGTTTCTCCCTGAAAGGGGCTTAACTATATACTTTTCCAGCTGATGTCTGAGGGTTTAGCTTCTAATCAGCCTTGTCTAGGTTCTGATTGTGACCCTTCCCTTTGGGACACCGACAGGTCTAGTTACACCTTCAACTACTAAGAGCTGCTTAACTATGATGGCTAGGACAATCACAAAGATTTGAGAGAATAAGAAGCTTGGGCTGGGCTGATTAATGAAGCTCATCTCCTACAGGAGACTAGTCTGTCAAGTTGGGAAAGATGGCTGCTTTATCTAATGCACAGAAATGAATACAGAGAGTCAAGGAAAAAAATGAAGAAACAAAAGAATATGTTCCAAATAAACAAACAAGATATATTTCCAGAACTAGCATTTATGAAACAGAGATCACTGATTTACCCAATACAGAATTCAAAATAATGGCCATAAAGATGCTTACCATGGTCAGGGAGCAATGCATGAACAAAATGAGAATTTCAATAAAGAGAAAATTTCTAAATATCAAACAGAATTTATAGAGCTCAAAATTATAATCATTGGACTGAAAAATTAAATAAAGGAATTCAACAGCAGACTAGATCTAGTGAAAGAAAAGATCAATGAATTCAAAGACAATGCAGTGGGGTTTATCCAGTTAGAGAAAGCATGAAGTTATAGAGACTAATGTGACACCATCAAGCAGACCATTATATATATTACAGAGGTCCCAGAAAGAGAAGAGAGAACAAAAAGGGGCAGAAAATATATATAAAGAAATAATGACTGAAAATTTCCCTAGCCTGGAGAAACAGACATCCAGATCCAGAAAGTCCAAAGAATTCCAATCTAAAGAGATCCACATTGTTAATTGTTAAAGTTAATTTTCAAAAGTCAAAAGTCAGGTAAAGGCAGCAGGAAAGAAGGAACTTCTTACATACAAGGAAATCCCCATAAGAATATAAGCATGTTTTTCATCAGAAACTTTGCAGGACAGAATGAAATAGAATAATATATTAAAAGTGTTGAAAGGGAAATCTGCCAACCAAGAAACTATCTATGTGGCAAAGCTATCCTTCAATATTGAAGGAGAGGTAAGAGTTTTCCAGACAAATGAAAGCTAAGAGTTCATCACCAGTAGACCAGCCTTACAAGAAATATTAAAGGGAGTTCTTTAAGCTGAAACAAAAGGATGCTAATTAGTAACATGAAAATGTATTAAAGCATAAAACTCACAGTAAAGGTAAATATACACTTAAATTCAAAATGCTCTAAAATTTTAATGGTAGTAGGTAAATCACTTAAAACTATAGTATAAAGGTTAAAGGCAAAGTATTAAAAGGACTTTTTTCTGTATAACTACATAACTTAATGGATCCACAACATAAAAAGATGTAAATTGTGATATCAAAAACATTGTAGCATAAAATATATGTGCATAGGGGATATAAAAATGCAGAGTTTTGTATGCATTACTAATTCACTTGTTATCAGCTATAAGATATTTTAACTATAAGGTATTTAGTTATTACGCTGCTGATGTGCTCAGTCGTGGCTGACTCTTTGTAATCGCATGGACTGTATGTAGCCCTCCAGATTCCTCTGTCCATGGAATTTTCCAGGCAAGAATACTGGAGTGGGTTGCTATTTCCTTCTCCTTTAGTTATTATAGGATATTTTACATAAGCCTCATGATAACCACAGAGCAAAACCCTATAGTAGATACAAGAAAGGAATTAAAAGATACCATTATATAAAATGATAAAATCACAAAGAGAAGAAAAAACAAAAGACTTTGAAACAGCCAGAAAACAGTTAACAAGATAGAAATAAGTAAGTCTATAACTTGCAATAATTACAACTATGTAAATGAACTAAATTTTCCAATCAAAAGACAGAGTGGCTGAATGAAAATTTTTAAAAAGATTCAAGTATATGCTACCTACAGGAGCCTCATTTCACCTTTAAAGACATACTTAGACCAATAGTGGAAGATTAGAAAAATATTTTTCCATGAAAATGGAAGCCAAAAGAAATCAGGTGTACCTATATTTGTATCAGTCAAAATAGACTTTAAGCCAAAAGCTGAAACAAGGCACAAAGCTCATTCAGTTTAGTTCAGTTCAGTCTCTTAGTCATGTCTGACTCTCTGCGACACCATGGACTGCAGCACACCAGGCCTCCCTGTCCATCACCAACTCCCCAAGCTTGCTCAAACTCATGTCCATTGAGTTGGTGATGCCATCCAACCATCTCATCCTCAGTCATCCCCTTCTCCTCCTGCCTTCAATCTTTCCCAGCATCGGGGTCTTTTCCAATGAGTCAGTTCTTTGCATCAGGTGGCCAAAGTATTGGAGTTTCAGCTTCATCATCAGTCCTTCCAATGAATATTCAGGACTGATTTCCTTTAGGATGGATTGGTTGGATTTCCTTGCAGTCCAAGGGACTCTCAAGCATCTTCTCCAACGCCACAGTTCAAAAGCATCAATTCTTCAGCGCTCAACTTTCTTTATAGTCCAACTCTCACATCCATACATGACTACTGGAAAAACCATAGCTTTGACTAGATGGACCTTTGTTGGCAAAGTAATGTCTCTGCTTTTTAATATGCTGTCTAGGTTAGTCATAACTTTTCTTCCAAAGAGTAAGCGTCTTTTAATTTCATGGCTGCAGTCACCATCTGCAGCGATTTTGGAGCCCCCCAAAATAAATTCTGTCACTGTTTGCATTGTTTTCCCATCTATTTCCCACGAAGTGATGGGACCAGATGCCATGATCTTAGTTTTATGAATGTTGAGCTTTAAGCCAACTTTTTCACTCTCCTTTTCCACTTTCATTAAGAGGCTCTTTAGTTCCTCTTCACCTTCTGCCATAAGAGTGGTGTCATCTGCATATCTGAGGTTAGTGATATTTCTCCCAGCAATCTTGATTCCAGCTTGTGCTTCCTTCAGCCCAGCGTTTCTCATGATGTACTCTGCGTATAAGTTAAATAAGCAGGGTGACAACATACAGCCTTGATGTACTTCTTTCCCTATTTGGAACCAGTCTATTGTTTCATGTCCAGTTCTAACTGTTGCTTCCTGACCTGCATACAGATTTCTCAAGAGGCAGTTCAGGTGGTCTGGTATTTCCATCTCTTTAAGAATTTTCCACAGTTTGTTGTGATACAAAGCTCATTATACAATGAAAAAAGGGTCTATTTATCAAGAGTAGGTAGAAATTATAAATATTTATGCACCTAACATTGGAGCACCTAAATATATAAAGTAGATATAAATAGGTATGGAGGAAGAAATATTTAGCAATATAATAATACCACAGGATTTCAAAATTCCCTTTTTAACAATGGGTTGTCCAGATAGAAAATCAAAAAGGAAGCATTGGACTTAAGTATATATTAACAAATGTTAAGATGGACTTAACATTTATAGTACTTTCCATCCAACCACAGCAGAATACACATTCTTCTCAAGTATACATGGAGCATTCTCCAGGATAGATCATGTTAGGTCACAAAACAAGTATTAATAAATGAAGACGTCTGAAATCATATCAAGCCTCTTTTCTAAAGACAATAGTATGAAACTAGAGGTCAATTATAAGAAGAAAACCAGAAAATTCACTAGTGTGTGGAGATTAAACAACATGCCACTGAATAATCAAGAGTTGAAAGAATAAATCAAAAGTGAAATCAAAGAGCAACTTGAAACAAAGGAAAATAGAAACACAACACATCGAAACATACGGAATGCAGCAAAGCAGTTCTAAGAGGTAAGTTCACAGCAATAAACACCTATGTTATTAAAAAAGATCTCAGACAAACTAACTTCACACCTCAAGGAATTAGAAAAAAAGAAGAAACTAAGTACAAAGTTAGTATAAGAAAGGAAATAGTAAAGCTCAGACTGGAGATAAATGAAAGAGATGGAAAAAAACAATCAAAAAGATATATGAAAATACCAGCTGTTTTTTTCAAACATAAAATTGATAAACCTTTCACTAGACCAATTGAGAAAAAAAGAGAGAAGACTTATATATTAATAAATTCAGAAATGAAACAGGAAACATTATGACTGATAACACACATAAAGGATCATAACTGACTACTATGACTACTATTTTACACCAACAAATGTGACTACATAGAAGAAGTGAATAAATTCCTAGAAACATATAACTTGCTGAACTGAATCATGAAGGAATAGAAAATCTGAACAGATCAATTTCTAGTCAAGATTTTGAATCAGTAATCAAAAACCTCCCAACAAAGCAAAGTCCAGGATAAAACGGCTTCACTGGTGAAATTTTACCAAACATTCAAAGAAGAATTAATATAAATATAACTCTTCTCAAACTCTCAAACAACAGAAGTGGATAGAACATTTATAAACTCATTTTATGAGGCCATCATGACCTTGATACCAAACCCACACAAGGACACTGCAAGAAAAGAAAATTATAGGCCAGTATCCCTGATAAATATAAATGCAAAGATCCTCAACAAAATATTAGCAAATTGAATTCAATAGGAAATTAAAAGAATCACATGCCAAAATCAAGTAGGATTTATTCCAGGATGCAAGGATGGTTCAACATATGAAAATTAATAAATATGCTCTACATTAACAAAATGAAGGTAAAAAATAATGTGATTATCTCAATAGATGCAGAAAAATTACTTGACAAAACTCAACTTCCTTTAGTAATAAAATCTCTCAGTAAACTGGTTATAGAAGGTTTGAACATAACCAATACCATTTCTTACAAGCCCACAGCTAACATCATATTCAATGGTAAAAAGCTGAAAGCTTTTCCTCTAATAATAGGTACAAGACAAGGATGCCCACTAATGCCACATTTTTTCAGTTTAGAACTTGGAAGTCTCAGCCAGAACAATTAGGCAAATAAAAGAAATAAAAGGTATTCAAATCAGAAAGGAAGAAGATTGTCTCTAATTGTAGATCACATGATCTTACATAAGAAAATGCTACAATCTCCACCAAAAAAACAATTAAAGCTAATACATGAAATCAGTAGAGTTTCAGGTAATGAAATCAATATACAAAAGTCGGTTGATTTTCTGTACACCAACAACTAATTACTGGAAATAGAAATTGAGTACAATTTCATTTACAATTACATCAAAACAATAAAATAACTAGAAATAAATATAAATGAAGAAGAGAAATAATTGTGTATTAAAAATTGTGAGCTATTGACAAGAATGAAGAAACAAATAAGTTGAAAATATTCCATGGATTGAAAGAATTAATATTGTTAAAATGTAATTTTAAATGTAATTTATTGTACATTTAAAATGAAATTCTTGGGCTTCCCTGGTGGCTCAGACAGTAAAGAATCTGCCTGCAATGAGGGAGACCTGAGTTTGATCCCTGGGTTGGGAAGATCCCCTGGAGGAGGGCATGGCAACCCATTCCAGTACTCTTGTCTGGAGAATCCCCATGGACAGAGGAACTTGGTGGGCTACAGTCCATGGGGTCACAAAGAGTCAGACCTGACTAAGTGACTAAGCACCACACTGCACAAAATGTACACAATACCCAAAGCAATCTAAAACTTTCATGCAATCCCTATCAAAATTTCAATGCCATTTTTCACAGAAATAGGAAAAGCAATCCTAAAATTTGTATAACATCACAAGAGATCCAAATAACCAAAGCAATTAAGAAAGAGTAACAAAGCTAAAGGCCTTATACTTTCTGGTTTCAAATTCTTTTAAACAGTTAAAGTAATCAAAACAGTCTGGTATTGGCATAAAAAATAGAGAGCCCAGAAATAACCCATGCATCTATGGTTAATTTTTGACAAAGAAGTGAAGAATATACAATGGGGAAAAGACAGTTTCTTTAATAAATGGTGTTAGGAAAACCAGATAACCACATGCAAAAGAATGAAATTAGACCCTTATCTTACACCACACAGAATAATCAATGCAAAATGGATTAAAGACTTGAATGTAAAACCTGAAACCATAAAATCCTACAAGATTTTATAGTGGTAAGTTCCTTGACATTGGCCTTGGCAATGACTTTGGATTTTACACCCAAAAAAGGCAAATGCAACAAAAGCAAAACTAAACAAGTAGGCTACATTAAACTAAAAGCTTCTGCACAGCAAGAAAACCATCAACAAAATGAAAAGGCAATCTACTGAATGGGAGAAAATATTTGCAAACCACATGTGATAAAGGGTTAATATTCAAAATATACAAGGGCTGTATAGAATTCAACAGCAAAAAACAAATAACCCAATTAAAAATGTTTAAAGAACAAGAATAGATGTTTCAAAGAATACATACAAATGGCCAATAGGTACATGAAAAGGTGTTCAACATTAGTTATATCAATGATATGCAAATCAAAACCTCAATGAGATATCACCTCATACCTGTTCACATATCTGTTATCAAAAATACAAGAGATAACAAGTAGTGGTAAGAATGTAGAGAAAAGGGAACCCTTGTACACTGTTGGTATGAATGTTAATTGATGCATCCACTATGGAAAACAGTATGGAGGTCCCTTAAAAAATTAAAAACAGGACTATCATATGATCCAGCGATTCTAATTCTGTATATATAAGGAATATGTATATTTTGTTTAGATACAAAGTATGTATATAATTCTGTATATGAAGGAAACAAAATCACTATCTTGAAGAGATAATTGTACTCTAGTGTTCATTGCAGCATTATTTACAGTATCCAATGTATGGAAACAACCTAAGTGTTATTAGGTACATCAATCAATAAAGTATAGTATATATACACAATGGAATATTATTCAGCCATAAAAAGAAAGAAATCTTACCTTTGCAATAACATGGATGAACCTGAAGAGCATTATGCTAAGAGAGGTAAGCCAGACAAAAACAAATACGCATGCATGCATGTATAAGCATGGTATTGCTTATACATGGGGGAAAAATTGTAATGCATATAAACTGAATAGAATGGTGGTTATCACATGCTGGGCATGGAAGAAATTGGGAGAGGCTGGTGAGCTTTTAGCTATAAGATGAATAAGGTTTTAGGATATAATGTAAAACATGACTACAGTTGATAATACTGTATTGTATATTGAAATTTGCTAGGAAAGTAGAACCTAAGCATTCTCACGAAAAAAGGGAAAAAATGTCCCACCTTAAATGTGGGGATCTTTTCACAATGTATATATGCATTAAATCATCATTTGTACACTTTAAAAATACAATTTTATTTGTCAATTATACCTCAAGCTGAAAAAAATTTACTTAAAAAATTCTTTGCCCATATTGAATTACGTTGTTTATTTTTGAGTTGTAGGAGTTATTTATGTATTCTAAATATTAGTTGCTTATCTGGTATATGACTTGCAAGTATTTTCTCCCATTCTGTGGGTTGTCTTTTTACTTTCTTGATTGTGTCCTTTGATGTACAAGCATTTTAAAAATATTGATGAAGTGTAATTTATCTGTTTTTTCTTTTGTTCCCTGTGTTTTTAGTATTATATCTAAGAAATCATCATTAAATCCAATGTTAAGAAGATTTATTCCTATGCTTTCTTCTAAGACTTCTATAATTTTAGCTTTTATGTTTGTCTTTGATCCATTTTGAGTTAATTCATGTATATGGCATAAGGCCATTCGTTTGCATGTAGATATCCAGTTTTCTTTGTTACATTAGTTGAAAGAAACTCTCCCATATTGAATAGCCTTTTTGTGAGCATTTATTTTAGGGCTCTCTAGTCTATCTCAGATCTATATGTCTGTCGTTATACCAGTGCCACACTGTATTGATTACTGTAGCTTTGTATTTAGTTTTGAAATCAGGAACTGTATGTTTTCCAACTTGGTTGTTCTGTTTCAAGATTATTTTGACAATTAATAATAAAATCTTTTAAAGCACATTCCAAACAGCTTATGTTTTTGTAAACTGTATGTGTCATGTATGAGCAAATGATATCCACAATTTATATTTTAAGCCTTCCCTGTCTTGAGCTCTAGACTTAGAACTGCCTGACATCCCCACCATGCTTCTCAATATTAACAGGTCAAAAACACAAATTTTAATCTCTTCTTTGAATTGTGTTTCTCCTGGCTTCCATAATTTAGTAAGTAATATCACACACTTTTGGAGAAGGAAATGGCAACCCACTCCAGTATTCTTGCCTGGAGAATCCCATGGACAGAGGAGACTGGTGGGCTACAGTCCATGGGGTCACAAAAGAGTCGGACACAAGTGAGCGGCTTTCAGTATCACACACTTTTTCTCTTTTCTTTACCATTGTTCCTATCCCCACCCCCACCATATTTAATACTCAACAAGTCCTGTTGGCTTTTCCTTCTAAACATCTCCCCAATCTGACCACATCCATCCCTATTACTGCATCCAAATTACAGTTCATTATGTTCCCCCATCCCCTGATCCAGTCTACTCTATTCATAGAAGTCAGGAAGTCTGAGAAAAGATGAATTCTAGAATCTTACTTTGAAGACGTTTGTCCAAGTATTCTAGGATTAATCTGAACATTTGAATTATTGCAAGAATTAAAGATCCAAATGCTAGGGATCCTGTGTGATATCTGGACAAAGATAAAATGAGAATAAAGGTTAAAATGTTTTTACTAAGAACTAAAAGGATGTTAGTTAATTTTTATTGGTAAAAAGGGTTGATAGAAAAGAACTTCTACTCTCTTATTCAGATTGACAAAGGTCTCCATAGAGGCCTTTAAACCGTATACACTCATTTTGTACTTCATCTACAAAAATGATACCAATAGCCTATCATTTTACATTGATTTTATGTTTGAGCTGAGCAATGAAGAAAGAGAGACAAGTTCATCCTTAATCTTTAATTTAGTGCCCTCCCCTACTTCTTCGCTCCAGTAACCTTTTAGAAGGATTGGTCTGGGTAGGGATTAAAAATAAAATGATGTCTATAAAACCAGACAAAGCCAATGGACATTCATGAATCTTGAATTATACCTTTGACCTCAAGTACTTTGCCACTTATATTATAAGCACACTAAACATAACTGGGAAGATAGGTGTAGTGTTCAATGTGAAACTTACCTTATGGCTCGTCCAAATGCAGTAAAAAGTGGATAGGGTGGGATGTCATCAGGTTTCTTCAAGGCCCAATAATAAGAAGCAAAGGCACCAGCAAGGGCACACTGACCCAATGCAATGACAAAGTTTATAAGCCAGAGAAAAACGAATAGATTGAGTAACTGGAAGGTAGTGATGTATTGATGATATAGGCTCTTTCCGCCATAGAAAGCAAAATGACACTGAGCCCCAGGGCAAGCTTTGGCAATTCCAGTTGTATTAAAACCCTGCACTCAGAAAAAAGAAACCAACAAGGATAATATAATAATACTATTCCAAGATAATGCCTTCCCTGCCTTCTCTTGTGTAGCCCCCAACTGCTCGTCCTGCTCTTCTTCTATTAGCTTCTGCTGTTATTTCTATTTTCTATAACATCACTTTATACAGTTCTTTTATGAGTTCTGGAAAAGTATCTCATTTTACCATCAAATGTTCATTAGTCTGCAGCCACTATAATTTTACATTTGTTAGTGTGGTTGTTGACTATACATGCTTCTTAGGTATATGACACGAAAAGTGAGCTCAGGCAATCGCAGTGTTTTCTCTCTATTCTGCCCACTGTTTTCAGTGATCTTCAGCTAACATCTGACTCACTCCCCCCTTCTCTACAGTGATCCTCATCAATGCACAGGGTCTCTATTGCAGCATTATTCCTACAACAACTGTTGGATGAAATGTAGTAGAGTTCTGTATTAAAGTAAACAAAAGAGTTTCTTTTACTTACCACTGGGTCACAGGTTTTATTTTCATGTTCACATTGCCCCTGTGGGGCTATGACTTTGTATATAGGTGCCCCTGATGTAGCCAAGTAACTGAGTGAACTCTATTAAGGTTAAATTATTTGCTGGTAGATTGAAAATAAATGGATAAGAAAATAATGTGTGAATAACTCAAAAGTTTACTGAAAGACTAATTTCAAAAAACTTATAATCCTTTAATAATTCATTCATTTTAAGACCCAGAGTAATATAACATGGGTCAGCTACACTGAGTGGCCCCTTAAAAGCAATAAAATATAAAAGAGACTTTTTTTTTTTAGGTATTGCAAAGGAGAAGTACCATATGTGAAGATAAATTAAAACAAAATCTACCATATGACCTATTTGAGGGGAAATTCAATTGGTTCACCAAAACTTTTTTAGAGCTTAGCAGTCATCACCATTATCATCATCATCATCATCATTTCAATTATATCTTTAGGATGTTTCTAGTCTTTCCAGGATGGAAAGGTATATAAACTCCCAGTTTCTGAGAGTGGATCTGAGGTTTAAAAAGGTCAATTACCAAAGGATACAGTGCTACCACAGCCCAGTAGGAAATGCAGACTGAGAGGAAAAAGAAAGTTAAAGCTGGATAAATTAAAGTACTGGGGATGTATCCAATGGCTCTGAAATAAAACAAATAGTTGAAATTCAAAATGATACAGTTATAATTTCTCAATTAAAATTTCATCTGTTAGAACTAGACTGAATTCATTCAAAGAACAGTGTTAATAACCATTGACTCTTTTTTGCTAGTGTATTCATAGTTGGTTTTAATTTTTATTTATTTATTAAGTTAATAGCATTCTTTCAGTGCTCATGTTTGATTCCTACCAAAAGTTCTCCAAACTTTCTCCTCTTTGGTTATTTCTGTCTAACTCAGAAAGACTTCATGCATTATAATCATGGTATTTTTCCCTTTTGTTTAGACATTTAAAATTGCAGAGGATCTTGACAATCATCTGATCAAATGTGAGAATCCATCTCTAATTCAAGAATCCCTTCTGAACTGTCTTCAGAACATGTTCCTTAGTCTCATATGACACAGCTTATTTTGTTAACAACCAAAGTATTAGGAAGTTCTTCTCCTGCATGTAATTCACATCCACTACCTTCTGGAGAAGAAATGACCACCTTTTCCATATGGCAACCCTTTAAGTAACTCTTTCATTTTCCAGGATAAATAATTATTTTGATGTTTCCTCCTAAGATATGCTTTCTAAAATATTCACATACTAGTTACCCTATTACTAACTACTTTTGAATAATTTTTTAGCATATAACACTAAATTAACTCTATGTTGTTTGAACTACAAGAGAACTATTTCTACTCCTAATGCACTGACACATTTTTTTCTTTAGTCACGCCATGGGGCATGCATAATCTTAGTTCCTGGACTGGCTGATGGAACCCTTGCCTGCTACAGTGGAAGCCCAGAGCCCTAACCACTGGACCACTAGGGAATTCCCACACTGACACATTTTAGATTCGTTTTTTTATTTGTACCTTCTCCACCTCACTATTTAGACTATGCTATTCTCTCTTTCCTCCAGACACTGATGTGAGTGAAATACTGCGCATCGCTATGATGATTACCCTGTATTCTCACATCAGTTTATTCCAGCTCTTATTTTCCTTTGAAAAAAAAATTAATCTGTCACAGTAGTGACTGCCCTTTAACACACACATGCACACACACACACATTTAGAGGCATAGCGGTTGGATAAGTGAATTGTACAACATCACATTATTTAAGGAATAACCCAGCAAATCAGTAGCTTTCAGTGGTTAATGATAGGGCTTCAGTTATTGTGGGAAGGACAGATTTAATCTAGCAAACTGCTTGTTAACTATTTCAAACACTGGCTCTAGGTGGCACTATTATTATTATAGATGACGATTTTGTTAAAACAATCCTTAAAGACTATTTAAAATAATTTGGCCCTTGGTCATTAACAACCCAATTTCCATTGTTCTTAACAAAGAACATGATCTGTTGGCTTTTAGTAATACTTACTTTGTTGTTTCCATGCATTATTCAAAAGTTTAATGTCTTATCTTCAAGTGACCTTTTGGAATAGTTTAGTAACTGTAGGTGTTATTACATCATAGCATGAATTTTATGAAAAATTGTGTTTATTTTGTAGTATTTTAAAATAAAAATGACTCTGGGTATACAATGTTCCTGAATTGAGAGCTGTAGATACAAAAACCTGTAGTCTGGTGCTGCTAAGACCAATTACTCTGTCTAGTGGCAAATTTTGTTACTTATACAAAACTAGCAGAACACATAATTGACTTTATAGAATTACAGTGTTTTACAGTTCTACAAATGATCTCAACCATCACTATTAACATACAATTCAGTATGGGAGTCATACAACATTTAATATAACTAACTTTTATTAGTACTTTATCACTTACTTTCACATAAGCTATTCTCCTAACATATATTTAGTGTTTTAAAAAAGTGCTAGTGCACAGAGTACACAGGTTTTAGCTTTATTTTGCTCTAAGATAACTGATGTTTGGGGATTTTGAAGGACTTGTTAGTGTGAAGTTTTTAATATGTGGCAAAGTCTGAACTTGAACAAGTTTTCTTGAATGGAAAGCAGATTTAACAAGCCGTCTTAAAGGGAAAAGAGTCTGGGGCATCTACAAATAAGCAGTGACTGGTATGAATGACGGATATACATTATGTGAGTCTCTCCATCAAGGCCTTACTTGCTCCCCTCCTTCAGCAGGGCGATGGAAATACGGATTCGGTTCCTGAGGAAGATCAGCATGAGGATGATGAACAGTTCAAGGAGGCAGAGTATTATCACTTTAAACAGGAAAAAAATATTAGTGTGCGATGCAAATCAATCCAAAGAGCAAATTTCTCTGCAAACATTAGACTGATCTTCATGATGATTTCTGCCAGCTCTGACACTTCATAATTTAAGCAGTGCTACCTCTCCAAAAATGCCAGTTTTAGAAATTCACTTTTAAAACCTCTCAGAAATGCTTTAAAAAAAAATTCTGGATTAAAACTTTTAGCTAGAGTTTAAACAACTCTTTTGGACAGGCTTCATTTTATCTATGGAAACATTTCACACCACTTGTAAAAATGAGAAAATAGGCAGAGAAAAAAAGGAAGGGCTGCTTGAGACAACTCTGTTTTAGATGTTTTCACTTGTAAACTTCTTTGAGTAAGAGAATCATTACAGAAGAAAGTTTTTGAGCTGCTGCCAGGCTCACAATGCCTCTTAATTATCTTGCTGATGGACAGGGTGGGGCTCTGGGATACCACATTTTTAGTTTGTGACCCCACCCATCATGACTGCCTTGATAAAATCAGAGTGTAACCCAACCCAAGCTGTGTAATAAAAGCCTCAGAATTAGAATTTAGCAGCAGCAGCAGTTCAGTTTTTTTTTTTTTCCCTGCTGTACAACATCGTGAATCACTGTAAGCATACATATAACCCCTCCCTCCTGAGCCTCCCTCTCACCCCACAATCCACTCCTTTAGGTCTAATTTAGTTTTGAATTGATGTTTGTATGCCTCTTGAACTAAGAGTTATACACATTTACTGTGTCAAAACCACATTTATGTAAAGTAAGTGAACCTGCGAAGAAAGAATAAAGTGTACGAGTGTAAAGAAAGAGAGCAAGTAGAGGAATCCTTGGCTCCATTTTGGCTTTTTGTTTCCTAGATCCAGGTCCACTTGGAAGTCCAGCTGCTTTTCTGCTATTTTGAGTTTGGTGAGACACTTCTCTGTTCTTAGAATAAATGCCTCTGCCTTGCCTCCAGCTTTGTTTGTTTTCACTTGAAGCCAAACAGCCCTAATTATTATATTTCCTCAATTCTATGACATACCTTTAATTTAGTAATAACCTTTGAGGAAAAGTAAAAAATCCTTTATTCAATGTCTGTCTATCGATTATAAAATGCATCCTGACCTTAGAGATGTTAAAAAGTGAAAAGACGTGGAGTCTAAATTAAGGAATTAGTATGGCTAGTAACAGATTCTGAAATCATGAAAGAAACTTAATGAAAAGCTAAATTCTTACCCATGAAAGGATCTACTCTATAACATTCCTGCTAGTTATTCTGCTCATGTCTGAACACTTCCAATCATAGGACACTCATTATTTTATTCTATTGTTATACCACTAAGATTCAGATGTTTATCATACTTCAGTTAGTATCTTCAAGTGAGGAGACACCAGTTAACCCAGAGATGTGGGAGGTTTCTCAGTAATGTAATATCTCCCTGCTACATCTTCTTTTATTACAACTGTGTATTTATGTTTTTATGCATAACTGATTCTTTTAAAGCTACACTGAGCCCAAAAATGTGGAATGTAACCATATTAAGCTAAAATCATTATCTTCTTTGGATAAACTTAAGAATATAAACTGTATCAGTCACTTTATGTTCTGAAATTGCATTGAAAAAGAACATTGCATATTAAATTTGTACTTTTACAAAATTATATTATTTTAAATGGCTATATTAAAGAAATTCAGCAGTCTTTTGAATTTATATATTCCCTCCTTTTGTTTAAATAAGAGCAAACAATAGAAACACATTTTTTGAGACCCTACAGAGAAGCTGGTATAAATCTAACTTTATCAAGGAGGCTGAGATAATTAATAGAAATGAGAATAGAACCATCTTCTAATACAATCCAAGACTCATAAAATGATAATTTTTATGTGCATTACTACGCATATTTTTAGCGTTTATGTCAATAAGTATAATTTTACATGTATACCCTTGTCACTGGTGCTGAGAATTATAAACACAGAGCAAATAATGTCTGATATTATTTCATAATGGATTATGAAAGTTAACACTCATTTGAGGAAAGATAAGTATTCCTAGACTTGAAAATAAAAGCTCTGCATTTTCCTCAAAGTACCTCTCTTAACTTTTCCAATGGCAGATTCTAATCATCTCAATGATTTTGTGTCGAAGATCCTTAAAAGACAGCAGCAGGATGACCATAGAACCTGTAACTAACATCCATCTGAGAGTAAAACTAGAGGTTTCAATACATAATGGATGAGATTTGTCATCTTCAGAAATGATAGGTAACAGTATGGTGACTATTGAGGGATATAGAATCACTCAAATTCAGGAAAAGGGATGAGGATATAAGTCCCAAGATGCTTGATTTTTATAGTCAAAAAAAAGAGAGAAAGAAACAGCTATCAATGAAGTTTTTCTGAAACATATTTGAAAAAAATAATGTGTTATATTATTGAAGGGAATTAGCTGCATGAGAGCTAGAAATGGGAACTCAAAGAGCAAGAATTTGGCATTTTGAGCTAGCACTATCCAAGGAACAGAGAAATACTGAATATGTCAGACACAGGAATCTTGTGGGGGCTTCTGTGCAGCCAGGGTAAGTCATCAAGCTAGGCATGAGTCTGAAGAAAATACCTCTCAAGACTATCCAAGGGTCTCTGCTAAAAAAACTTTCTAATTAGTAATGTTATTCCCCATGTGGGTTGAGCCCAGGAAAGCAGTGTGCTAGGTGGGATATGTCTACATTCTGAGCGAGTATCCTAACAGTGTAAACAAATACAGTGACACTCTGGTGACATGCTGTGAGCCTGTCTCTGAAAGCCATCCAAATGACTTCTGGGTGAAGTGGCAAAATTAAGTTTTCAGATTATGTTAAGGGATCCATTCTGGAATCATGATGCTCTCCAAGATATTGCCCTCCTCTTGGCTATCTGGACTCCTTACCAGGCTTCCTCAAACTTGTCTTGTCTGGCTGTCTAACTTCAACAATATAGGAAGATGAATTTTTTTTAAAGCACCATGTAATTAGAGATCATTTAAAAAAATCTTCATTAAAGAACATGAATCTCTGTAAAGAACAAGGAATAGTATAACAAAAACTATTAAAGCCATCTCTGAAATCATCTACCTTTCAAAATTCTGTTAATATTACCCTTAACTAACTTAATCTAAATAAACTCTAAAAAATGTAAATTTGTAAAAATTACTTATTATTCCAATTCTATAACAAGTAGTTTTAAAGTCCTGTCATGAAAAACTTGTTTCTTCATTTTATTTTTTCTTTTTCTGTTTTTAAATGCAAGTTTGAACTTTCAAGCATTTTTTCCTTTTAAAATACCTTTCTTAGATATTAGATTAATGTCTATATCTGACTCATGTTAAGTTGAAGGCAAATAGCTTGAGATCATTGTATAGTAACACTTTCTTAGATTATATAATAAATTCCCCTCAATGACTTTCCATTTACTATGGCTAGTAGTATTATAGACACTTATTTTAATGATGTTAGCAATAGATGTATTTAAAGAGTTATACCAACCCAAGTTTTCTTTAGACAAAAAGATGCTTTCTTGTTATTACAATTTTAACAAAGCAAGTTTTTAAAATCCACTCACTAAGTGCGAACCATGTTTGTTTCAGGCGAAAGTACATGCTTATGTCAGTCTGAATCCCGATGGTATATACATTTAACTGAGAACCTGGCTGTTCCTGAAGTTTGCTGTATTCTAGGTAACAGCGCCATATTCCTTGAAAAAGAGAGAAAAGTAGACTAATATAAAATGTTATTTTGTGAAATATAAGCACACATCTACATGAAATTGATTAGCATGGTCATTTTTACAAAGGAAAGATTCCTATTTACACATTAAATATTTTATGTGCATCCAACAGTCTAAATGTGCTATCATATTCAATAAAATTTTTTCAGTATTTCTTTGGATGGCAACACCCGACTTTAAATGTCCTTTTAATTAGAAACAACTTTAATGTCCATCAATAATGACTGATTAAAAATATTATAGTATATTTGCACAGTAGAATACTGTATTTCCATATAAAGAGGAGAAAGTCTCTAGTGACAGTAAATGATCACTAGATGCTTTTTTAAATGAAAAAAATAAATAAACATTATAAAATTATAAAAATTATATAAAATATTCTATAATTCATATAAGAAGTAAGAACAATATATATATTTTCTTATGCATACATAAAGTATTTCTGGGAAGATACATAGGAATACAGTATTTTCTGTATCCCTTCACTTTCAAACTTCCATTTTCCTTATGTTTTTGTAACTTCTGTAAAGAACACAACTCCAATTTGTATGTTTATATTTTAATCTGACCTGACAATCTCTGTATTCTAATTGGTGAGCTTAATACATTTAATGTATTGCTATATTTACTTTTGTTTCAACCTTCTTCGTTTTTGTATTTCCTGTTCCACTTTGTGTCAACACTTCAAATTCTTGTCCTTTAAAAACCAATCAGTTTTTGTTTGTTAACTTATATTCTGTTTTCCCCCTTTACTGGTTTAGAGATATCTACTAAACCAGTAATTTTTAGAATAAATTACTCTTGAAAATTGACTGTGTACTTACTAACCAAGTCTAAAGTCAACCCAGTAAATATAAGAACCTTGGATTATTCAATAATCATCCCAGTCTGATTATTCCTCTGTATTTTACTTATATACAGTTATACCTCAAAAAATTGGATATTATCATTATTTTGTACAAAGATTCTTAAGTTCTGTGCTATGCTGTTAGTCGCTCAGTCATGTCCAACTCTTTGTGACACCACAAACTATAGCCAGCCAGGCACCTCTGTCCATGGGGATTTTCCAGGCAAGAATACTGGAGTGGGTTGCCATGCCCTCCTCGAGGGGATCTTCCCAACCCAGGAATTGAACTCAGGTCTCCTGCATTGCAGGGAAATTATTTACTGTCTGAGTCACCGGGGAAGCCCTACCTACACATTTACCAATTAATTTTCTTTGCTCACCATTCATTCTTGCATCTCATACATTTTTGCAGAATCATTTTTCCCTCTAGAAGTAGACACTCCTTTAGAATTACTATATGTCTACTTGTAAACTCTAGTTTTTGCTTATCTTAAAATATCTTCTGCTGTGAAAGTGCTACACTCAGTATGTCAGCAAATTTAGAAAACTCAGCAGTGGCCACAGGACTGGAAAAGGACAGTTTTCATTCCGATCCCAAAGAAAGGCAATGCCAAAGAATGCTCAAACTATTGTGCAATTGCACTCATCTCACACGCTAGTAAAGTAATGCTCAAAATTCTCCAGGCCAGGCTTCAGCAATACGTGAACTGTGAACTTCCAGATGTTCAAGCTGGTTTTAGAAAAGGCAGAGGAACCAGAGATCAAATTGCCAACATCTGCTGGATCATCAAAAAAGCAAGAGAGTTCCAGAAAAACATCTAATTGTGCTTTATTGACTATGCCAAAGCCTTTGACTGAGTAGATCACAATAAACTATGGAAAATCCTGAAAGAGATGGGAATACCAGACCATCTGACCTGCCTCTTGAGAAACCTGTATGCAGGTCAGGAAGCAACAGTTAGAACTGGACATGGAACAACAGATTGGTTCCAAATAGGAAAAGAAGTATGTCAAGGCTGTGTATTGTCACTGTGCTTATTTAACTTCTATGCAGAGTACATCATGAGAAACGCTGAGCTGGAGGAAGCACAAGCTGGAATCAAGATTGCCAGGAGAATATCAATAACCTCAGATATGCAGATGACACCACCTTTATGGCAGAAAGTGAAGAACTAAAGAGCCTCTTGATGAAAGAGGAGAGTGAAAAAGTTGGCTTAAAGCTCAACATTCAGAAAACTAAGATCATGGCATCTGGTCCCATCACTTCATGGAAAATAGATGGAGAAACAGTGGAAACAGTAGCAGACTTTATTTTTCTGGACTCCAAAATCACTGCAGATGGTGACTGCAGCCATGAAATTAAAAGATGCTTGCTCCTTGGAAGGAAAGTTATGACCAACCTAGACAGCATATTAAAAAGCAGAGACATTACTTCGTCAACAAAGGTCCATCTAGGCAAGGCTACGATTTTTCCAGTAGTCATGTATGGATGTGAGAGTTGGATGGTGAAGAAAGCTGAGCAACTAAGAATTGATGCTTTTGAACTGTGGTGTTGGAGAAGACTCTTGAGAATCCCTTGGACTTCAAGAAGATCCAACCAGTCCATCCTAAAGGAGATCAGTCCTGGGTGTTCATTGGAAGGACTGATGTTGAAGCTGAAACTCAAATATTTTGGCCACCTGATGCGAAGAGCTGACTCATTTGAAAAGACCCTGATGCTGGGAAAGATTGAGGGCAGGAGGAGGATACAACAGAGGATGAGATGGTTGGATGGCATCACTGACTCAATGGACATGGGTTTGGGTGGACTCCGGGAGTTGGTGATGGACAGCGAGTCCTGTTGTGCTGCGGTTCATGGGGTCGCAAAGAGTTGGACATGACTGAGCAACTGAACTGAACTGAACTAAAATATCTTCAATGTTACCGTCATTCTTGAAAGATAGTTTTGCTGAGTATACAGCTATAGGCTGACCATTATTTTTTCTTAGCTCTTTGAAGGTATTATTTTGCTCCTTTTGTTGTTTTGAAAAAGTCTTCTTCAGCTTAACTGTTCCTTTGTATGCAATCTGTCTTTTCTCTCTTATCGTTTTTAAAATATTTTGTCTTTGGTATTCTGAACTTTCACAATTTATTTCTTTTACATCATTAATTTCTTGCTCTCTAACGTATTCATTCCAGACAATATACAAGCATATTTTCCTTTCTCCCACCTTAAAGAGTAAAACAAAAGAAAGTCTACTTTTGAGTCTTACCTCTATCCACTGCCAGATTTCTTGTGCTTCATTGCAATAAAACTCTCCCAAATAGCCATATATATTGTCTGCCTGTAATTCCTCTCCTCCAATTCTCCCTCAATCCACTCTAATTAGGCTTTTCTTCCTCATTATGCTACCAAAACTACCCTAATCAGATTACCAATAATCTTGCCATATTTATGTATCCAAAGTCTATTCTCCGTTCTTATCTTTCTTGACCAACCTGCCCCATTTGACATGGTTTATCACCCCCTCCGTTTTTGTTTTTTTTAAACTTGGCTTCTATAACATCACATCCTTTTAGTTTTCAAAGAAAACCCATTTCTCCTCTGTTGTCTTTGCTGTTCCATTCTCTTCTCTCTGACCTCTTAATGTTGCAGGGCCTCTGAACTCAGTCTTTGGTCCACATCTCTACCTACACCTAATTTCTTGGTGATCTCAGCCATTCTCATGGCTCTAATAATCCTGATTCCTAAATATATTTATTTAGGCTAACTATCTCTTTCTCTGTACATTCAACTGTGTATTCAACTGCCTATGTGACATCTCCATCTTAATGCCTAATAAACATCTCAAACTCCACATATTCAAAATTACACATGTACACCCATGGCGGATTCATGTCAATGTATGGCAAAACCAATACAATATTGTAAAGTAAAAAAATTTTTAAAAAAGGAAAAAAAACCAAAAGCCAAAACTACACTTCTGATTAATCCCATTTCTAAACCAAGCTTGCTCCACACAAACCTTTCCTATCTCATGTGTGCGTGCTAAGTCACTTCAGTTGTATCCAATTCTGTGTGACCCTATAGACTGCAGCCTGCCAGGCTCCTCCATCCAAGGGACTCTCCAGGCAAGAATATTGGAGTGGGTTGCCATTTCCTTCTCCAGGGAATCTTCCTGACCCAAGGATCGAGCCCAGGTCTCCTTGCAGGCAGATTCTTTACTGTCTGAGCCACCAGGAACTAAAGTCATGATCATTTCACATCTCTCCTCTGCTCAAAACACTACCTTGTCTCCCTATTTCACTCAGAGTAAAACTAATCTAAGTCTCTGGCCCTCCAGAAATTCCTCATCTCCTATTCTCCCCTTTATTTGGTACACTCATCCATGCAAGCATTCTAACCATTTCTTCAACATGCTCCCATCTTTTAAGACTTTGCTCTAACTGTACTTACTGTCTGGAACTTCTCCTGTATCTTCAGGGGCTAATCCCATTTTCTCCTTCAAGTGTTTTCTTGGATCTCCTCTCAAAAATGCCTACCCTACTAATACTGCAAGTTGTACTCCTCTCCCTACCATGATACTCTCAATCCCCCTTCTTTTGTGCCTATTATTTCTTTTTTTCTGTGGCAAGTATCACCTTCTAATAGATAATTTGCTTAGGTTATAAGCACCAAGAGAGTAAGAACTTCTGACTTTTTGTTTACTGTTCTTTCTCAAGAGCCTAGAATAGTGCCTGTACACAGCAGCTGCACAACTGATATTTGTTGAATGAATAAATGAAAAAATGTACGACTATATATGGGTGTCACTTCCCTTACTCCTCTTGGTAGAGCTTCCTGTAGCTTTGAATTTATATCTTTCATCAGTTCTAGAAAATTCTCAGTCAATACCTTTCAAATATGCTGATACATGTTAGGCCCTTCTCAATCTATTCTGTATTTCTCTTAAACACAGAATCATATTTTGTCCTTTGTTCACATTCTGCTGTATTTTGAGTAATTAATTAAGAGTTTCATCTTTCAGTTCATTAATTATCTATTTTACTATTTAACTTATTTAATTTTGAATATAACACTTTATTGCTTTGTTTCGAAAAGTTCTATTTGGTTCATCTTCATGTATGCCTAAATATTTTTGATGATTTCTTATTTTTTAATTGTATTTTTAATTTTTAAACATTAATTCATGTTCTGCATCAGCCCATATCTTAATTTCTTAGCGACCTCAATATGAGGTTTATCATTTGTTTCTTGCAAAAGACCATTTCCTTACATGTTTGGAAATCTTTGATTGCAACTCATACATTGTTCATTTTAATCTGTTGAAACCTAGTGATCTGAATTGAAGGTGCTTCCATCTAGAGGGGATTCATATTTATTTCTATTGGCAACCAAAGGGTACTACCAAACTAGGATCACTTTATGCATTTTCCAGGATCCAGGACTACTCCAGGAGTTTCAGGCCTGACTCTCTACTCTTCTGCTGGCTCTGAGTCTCCTGATTGTAGCACTGGTATGATCTACCCATAATCTTACTGTGCCTCCTGCTCAGTTCCCCACTTTTTAGCTTGTGGGTTGAAAATGGTTTTCCTTTCTGGGATACTTCCTTTATTTCTAGTAAGCTCATGAAAAAAATAAATAAAACAATACAATATAATATGCCATCATTTCATAGCAAAAGGACCCTTCAGATTATTTAGTTCCTTCACCATGGTGGATGTGAAAGTCTCAGCAGTTATTTTCCAATTATTTTTCTATTCCTATCTCATTCCTGTCCTAGTGTTTGTTTGTTGTTCAAAGTATGTTCCCTGGGCTTCAAGTCCTCTTTCCTTAATAATACTCCTGCATAATAAGAAAATAATAAATACCATTTATCGGACAATTACTATGATGGCTCTCTAAGTACTTTATATACATTATTTATTTAACACTCAGAGATTTCTGTTACGCAGTTGAGGAAACCGTGAAATAGAGAACACTGTACTTGCAGAGAACTATGCTTTCTCCATATTCCAAATACATATTTATAACCATGGTATTATATGGCTATCCTCTATGTAACTCTTAATTTGTTATAATCAGTGAGAATTGTTCACATCCCCAAACTCTAAGACAGAAAAGGGCAGGGGATACTTTGAGCTCCGAGGAAGAAAACAAAGGATTTTTGACAAAAAGTTTTATTGGGAGTTTCAGATTAGGAGACAGCAATTCTTATATTCCTTCATGAGATGCATGGGCAGCTGCACAGCATGAACAGATAAGGAATAATACATGGAGTCACCTAAGCAACTGTTGAGAAACTCAATGAGGCTAACGAGCACGATAATAACAGTAACCCAAGACATACTGAGTATTTACTGTGTTCCAGGGATTGTTCTAAGAGCTTTATATTCATTGTCTCATTTAATTCTCACAGTAATGGTATGATGGAGATACCATTACTGTGCTGATACCATTACTGTGCTGATATGATACCATTACTGTACTGGTATGGATAAGGAAACTGAGTCTTACAATCATTCAGAAACTTTTCCAAGTCCTCCAGTTACATTATGGAGCCAGGATTGGAACTCAAGCTAACTACAGATTTTGGGTACTCTACATTCTTATACTGATATGTATAAAGCTCTTCTTCTTTGGCTGACAGAAACAAGATAAGTGTTATTTTGGTATCTGTGAGTATAAAAGTCTCATTGTTGATGTAAATGGTGTTGTAGGAAAATCATTCTTTTGAATAGAAACCTCTCAAACATTCATATACTGGCTCATACATTTATTAGAAGACTGAGAAGAAGCTGCTGTAAGGGCTATACTGTTCACTGATTCTTTGCGACCCCATAGACTGTAGCCCGCCAGGCTCCTCTCTCCATAGAATTCTCCAGGCAAGAATACTGGAGTGGGTAACCATTTCCTTCTCCAGAGGATCTCCCAACTCAGGGATGAAACCCAGGTCTCCTGCATTGTAGGCAGATTCTTTACCATCTGAGCCACCAGGGAAGCCCAATTTTTTTTTTTTCCAATGTTCGAATTTCACCTGTACTGCATTTGGCAGAACTGAGTTAATAATTAGAACTCAACCTAGAAGTAAAGTAACTCTCCATCCAATAAGTGTAATTCAGAATACTTGCCTCTAGAGGGTGATGGCCCATTATGGAGTACTGGCCAATTATTAAAGTGTGTGACAGTACCTGGATTAAAAGTTCGAAGTTGAAAGAGAAAAATAGATCGATCACACATCTATAACTACGCAGACCTGGGCCTTTGATCAGATAAAAAGTTAAAAGACTAAAAGAAATTGTCTGAAATAGTTTTCATTAACCTAAATGGGATTCTTTTCACCTCCTTCTTAATACTCATGAGATATGAGACCAAAGACTGTAGAGAAAAATAGAAGAATATTTTGATAGCACTTTTTCCCTCAAGATAAAGAAGAAAAAAGTAACAGAGACACTAATATGCAGAATTAAGTAATTTTTCTCAATTTAACACCTTTAGGAAGACAGTAAAAAAGGATTAAATTCACTGGAAGTAAAATGCTTCCTGGTCATTGACAATGGCAACTGAAAAGAAAAAGATTATTTTGGTATTTGGTGATTTTAAGATGGGTGGATACCTACCATAAGCTATGATTCCAATCACACCAAAGGTGAAGATCCAGAAAAGCAATCCAGCTGTGAACCTCAGGAGCATCACAAACATCCAGCTGAGGAGCATGGCGATAGTCAGGCCACTGGAGGAAAAAAGGCACAACAAACATAGGGGGCCAGTGTGCTAAACATAACAAACACAGCAAGACAACACTTATTTCTATTCAAAATAATTCTTGATTATTTTATCTGACTGTAGAAACATTTATAACATTAAAAAGTATAAGCAATTCCTTCTGTTAAGACTTTCAAGGGAAACAATAGGATCATCAGAACTTGATACATGAATCATTTTTCGTGCCTAGGTAAATGCAAATTCTGTGTCCATAGTTGTTCAGGAAAAATCACAATTCCTTTCTGCCGCAGTCCTATTCTATTTCTTCACACTTAACACACCAAGTGATAAGCTACAAAGCATATCCATGAGAGGTTACTGCTGCTCTATATACCTGGTCACTAATGAAAACCGTATGTGATATAACTAGCAGTAAGAGAACAATCTTAGGGCAGAAAGACAAGCAAAATAATTGTCCTACACAGTTCCTGAATCCATGATTTTGTATCCATTATCATTCTAGCCTAATTATCTCTAATCGTTTGTGATGTCTAACATCACCAGACATTTATTTCAGATCCCCAGTGATCTGTGGGCCATTATCTGGAGCCGGGATAAGGCATCTATGTCTCCTGGGCCATGTGACTTTATCAAGCAATCAAGAGCATGACTATTTTCCTTGTTTTAATTTCTTCCTGGGGTTTGATTGAGTACTGGAGGTACTTCTTCCCAACCCCACTATATGTCCAGGTTAAAGTTATATTGGATTTTTCTAAGTGATTTCATCAAAGAGAACTCACTAAAATTGGAAATTTGGCTGATACCTCTGTTAAGACCTGACACTGCTGGTGATATCTGCAAATTTCTAAATAGCAATAGACAGCCTGGCACAGTTACTGAGCTTATTGTCTTCAAATGTTATCTTTAAGAAGAAACTATTAATAATACTGTCACTGGATAGATGACAGCATGTACCAGAGTACCTTCTCAGTGCACAGTCTTACAGAGCCTGGGCTTTTAATTTAGAAGCAAACCACAGATACTTTAATACTGAAATATGCAGTGTGACTGAAAAAATTATTCTATGGCATAGGACAAGAGGGTTATTTAAAAAAGCTTGGGGCAGGGGGTGGGAGGCTTCCCTGGTGGCTCAGTGGTAAAGAATCCTCCTGTCAATACAGACGACACAGGTTCAATCCCTGGTCTGGGAAGATCCCTCATGCCTCGGGGCAGCTAAGTCCATGTGCCATTAACTACTGAGCCTGTGTTCTAGAGTCCCAGAACTGCAACTACTGAAGCCCTCGCCACCTGTGCTCTGCAACAAGAGAAGCCACCGCAATGAGAAGCCCCCACTTGCGGCAACTAGAGAAAATCCTGTGCAGTAACCAAGACCCAGTACAGCCAAAAATAAAAATAAATAAAATAAAAATTTTAAAAACAAGATCAGAGGGGAAAAAATAAGAATATAGTTCTTGACTACTTGTGTTTTTAATTCCCACGTAAAAATTCTGAGTATACTAAGTCCCGGCATGTCTGTTTGGCTTTCTGTTTGTTTGTTTTGTTTTATTTTTTTTAATTAGTTTATTTTCTATTTTTTAACTTTACAATATTGTATTTGTTTTGCCATTGACATGAATCCACCATGGGTGTACATGTGTTCCCCTTCCAGAACCCCCTTTCCACCTCCCTCCCCATCCCATCCCTCCAGGTCATCCCGGTACACCAGCCCCGAGCACCCTGTATCATGCATCGAACCTGGACTGGTGATTTGTTTCACATATGATAATTTACATGCTTCAGCGGCATTCTCCCATATGTGTGAAACAGATGAGAACAGAAGAGCTGATAATAAAGGAAGGTGTTTATGCTCTAGTGTTTAGTCCTTGGGTAGAGACTATTTCAGTGTGTGTGAGGAGGGCAGGAGAATCTATTATAAATTATACCTTTCTCAGGTGAGAGTAGAAAAGCCAAAATAAAGAAGATACAGAAATTATCTAGTGATATTCAGGTCTGACAACAGGGGCACCAGTTTCCCGTCAAGTAGAAACTACAATCTCTGCGATGGAGATATACCCTGAAATACACACTGAAAATAATTACTCTGTTTAAGATAAAGCATAACAATGTAAAACCTCATAAAACTATCTAGTTTTATAGCTCTAAAAACTACTCCCTAGTATTTTACACACAATACAATTTTGACTTTATTAAGCACCTTACTTAAATATATCTATCTTTTCCCCCTAGTACTTTTATAACTGTTTCTTAAACCCACATTTTCTACGATTCTCTACAGTCCAAGAACCATACTAGGACTCTGGAAAACAAAGACAGGTTAGACATAGTTACCATAGTAAGATTTCATAGTTTATCAGAGGGAAAGAGACAGGCAAATAAAACACAAGATGGTAGGTGCTATATAGAAGATAGATATGTGTGTTTACACATATGTATGTACACACGTATATATACACACACACACAATGAATGAGGAACACAGAGGTGCAAGTAATTTACTGTATCTAGGGAAGTTAAGAAGACATCGTAAGTGACACAAAAGCTGATTTTAAATAATGAGATGAAATTTCCCAGGGAACAAGGGAGGATATTCTAGGAAAGAGAAGAGAATGTGCAAAAACACAAGGGTGTGATGGTCTGAGAATGGGTATGCTATTTGCTGTGTTTAGAATATAGGGTTAATCAAGAAACATGGATGGAGATAAATCTGGGAAAGTAAGTTGGATAGGTTGTAAGAGTTCCTGTAAGTATCTGAAGAAGTTTCCACTTTATTCTTTGATTACTAGGGAGTCATAGATGCCTTTAAGGTACTTAAGGTAACAAGCTGCTAAGTCACCTCAGTCGTGTCCAACTCTGTGCGACCCCATAGATGGCAGCCCACCAGGCTCCCCCATCCCTGGGATTCTCAAGGCAAGAACACTGGAGTGGGTTGCCATTTCCTTCTCCAATGCATGAAAGTGAAAAGTGAAAGTGAAGTTGCTCAATCGTGTCTGACTCTTAGCGACCCCATGGACTGCAGCCTACCAGGCTCCGCCGTCCATGGGATTTTCCAGGCAAGAGGACTGGAGTGGAGTGCCATTGCCTTCTCCGTAAGGTACAAGAAGGTGACACAAAAGCCAGATAGTAATGACAGCCTTAGGGATATCAAACACATGGACCTGCTCTGGAAGACTGACTACATTTTCCTTTATGTTTCAGAAATGCAAATCTTAAGTCTGAAAATTTAAAACCTCTTCCTCCCTTCATATATCTTTTTCAGCTTTTCATAAGTAGAGTGAGTTTGATGATGATGATAACAAACATTATGTGGAAGGGCTGCATTAAAAAATAAGAATGATCCTTTGGAGATCAAGGGAAGGACAAATGTTATACGTGGTGAAAGGCACATACATACCACAGTGAGGCCCCATGGGACTTGAAATATATGAATACTCTTACTAGCAATTTAATGAGTAAAATTAAAATTTACATTCTTATAACTTTCTGCTAATATTGGGCAGATTTCCAAATATTTTTGGCTCTTCACTCTGTCTGAAAAAGAAACTGACAGGAACTGAAATCTGAGTCAATCTCTCATTCATGAATATGAATGGGGAATCTGATGAAAGAAATTCTACAAAGATAAACTTAGAATGGGGCTGGAGACAAAACACTTATGTTTTCACTTACATGAGAATCCAATACCATGTTGTTACATAGTCTTCAAACACCTTCATTCCAATTGCCCTTGCATCAAGGGCTTTATTGATACCACTGAATTCAAAGAAGAAAAAAAATCAATTATTTTTTGACTACCACTAAAGAGAAATGTTCTTGTTATGATAAAAGGGACTTGGAAGCTGATGTTCTAAGCATATTTTTAGAAACCATTTATCACTAGTGACCCTTTTGCTAGCCACAGTAATACATGAGGTGTCACTTTGGTGAACCTACAAAGGTAGCTACAGCTACAGACAGAGGAAGCATTGCTTTCAAGAGTGGTAAACGACATTTTTCCAATATATGCAACATGCCCTCAGTGTTGCAGAGACCTCAATATAAGACATGAATTTAAATAAGATCAGCTTCTAACTTATAAAATCCATAGAGCTAAGAGTGAATATGATATTTAGTTTCTGCTTCTTCTGACACTCTGTAGCAGAAAGCACAAAGAGGCACATGCAGAAAAGGACACAAATCATTAGCATCCAGTTGGATGGATTATCAAAGTGAACACACTTAGTCAGTGCAACACAGTCATTCCTTTCCCCCATGTGCTCCAATTACAATACCTCTCCCTTCCCCTAAAATAACCATAATTCTGACTTTTGTGATTATAATTTCCCAGTTTACTTAGCTGTACCATATATATATGCATCATAGTGTAATTTAATTTAGTTGGGTTTCCCAGGTGGCACTAGTGGTGAAGAACCTGCCTGCCAGTGAAGGAGACATAAGAGATGTGAGTTCGATCCCTGTATTAGGAAGATTCCCTGGAGGTGGCCATGGCAACCCACTCCAGTATTTGTGCCTGGAGAATCCCATGGACAGAGGAACCTGGCAGGCTACAGTCCATAGGGTTGCAAAGAGTCAGACACAACTGAAGCAACTTAGCACACGTGTGCTTACTTCAAAATTTTATCAATGGAATTGTACTATTAGAACAATACATTTTTGCAATATATTTTTAATTTTAAATTTAACAACTGAGCTATGCAATGATACTGTGTGTTTAAATTTGTATACACACATCTGTGTGCATGAGGAAATTATATTTCCAAATAACGTGGAATGCCATGATGCATACAGCCAAGAGAAACAGAAAATTTATTTCATTGTAAGTATTAAAAGAAATTCAACACAGCAGCATCATGGTTATTTCACCTTTCTTAAGGCTCCCTTCCATTTAAAACAGCTGGCAGCTTTATTATTTCAGTCTTTTTTTTTTTTAAATGATGCTTTAAAAAATCATGGGCTTTTTAAATTATGCTCATTCAAAAGTAAATTATATTAAGATGTCTCAATATGTTTCCTGATGTCTCATTTATGTACCTGTTGATGATGAAAGACTTAACCATTTTGAAAAACATAATTGTTCTTTCAAATTCATTCTGCTTTTTCCTTTGGTATTCTCAACGAACACATACCAACGTCTCCAATCCACAGTGACATGAATATTTCAGAATAACACATAATTTTTCCTCTATAACCCTTAACCTAACAAAGCTTCAGTTCAGGGATAATAATGGGGTGCATAAAAATTGAAAATGGGGATGTGATCAACATACTTTGCAGCTGTTCTGAGTTCTGCAGCATTTCTTGTCTTTCCACTTCCATCATCAAACACTGTCTTATTTCCTACTGTTAAAGTGCCATTTTTAGTAGAGAAGTCTGGGAAACATCTCTGGAGAACTGTAAAAATAAATTAAAATTATGATAATCACTTTTCTTTCTTTATGATATCCTCTCTTTCTTTAGCTTTCTGTTATTTATAATCAAATGCTTGCTTGCTAGACACTATATAACTTGCTCAGTATAGATAACTTCCCATTACTTGATAATCAGATTTTTTGATGATTCTAAGACAGACATGGGAAGTAAATACAATCATAATCTGAAGCTACATTTAAACTTGATTATTTCATACATGGTATATTTATTAAGTAGCCATAAGCAGGACACATAGCACAGATTTTATAAGAATAATACTGACAACCTCGCTCTCATACTCAACACATCTTAATAAAAAGGCTATATTTACTTGAATTATTAGATGAATTTAGTTTTGTTATTTTTTTTAAAATTCTTAGATATTCCTTGAGTGAAACCTTGAAAACCAGAGTTTAGTGAATAATTCTTTGAGAAATAAGCATCAGCTCAAACTTTAGGCTACTAAGATAACCAAATTTTTATTTATAAAATGTTAATAATTTGTCTCTCTTCCAGCTTTTTCATTTATCAGTTTTTTAGAGGGGCTGGAAATGGAAATATAAAGCCATCAAAAATGGCCCATACTTTGTCAACTAGCATGATTTCTGAGAGTTTGTCATTCAGTCTTTTATGTACTTTTTTTTTTTATGTACTTGTTTTTAATTCAACAGAATCTTTGCTTCTCTACAAATCTCTATTACTAAAAATGTTTTAAAACCTCAATTTTAAAGGAAGAAAGAGGAAGAATCAGGAATGGTTTATCTTTATATTTTTTTACAAGAAGTATTACAGATTTTCAGGGGTTGATATTCAGTTTAAACCTGAAAATATGAAAGCAGTTGATATAGAGAAAGAACTATGTCTTCATAAAGCTTTTCCTGACTTATCTTGCTTTAATATCAGTTTGTCTACTCACCTTCATCTTCTGTAGCATCTGTAATAGGGATGACTGTTCAGTATTCTCTCTTTGTCCTGCTCCCCCCCGGCAAATTTGACATAGTCTCTACCAGATGATTCTATTCCCTCTCAATCCAACCATATTTCTGCCTTCACCTTGCCATGGAAACTGTCCTCCCAGCGAGTCCAATGACCCCCTAATTGCCAAAACTTCCAAATACTTTTTACTTCATCCTGCTGAAACCCATTATCTAGCGCAGTGCTTTGTACATAATGGAACTCAGTAAATCTTTGCTGTTGAATGAGTTAAATTTTTCTGTTGAATGAGTCTTTGACACAGGAGACAACCCCTGCCCTTTATAACTCTCTTCCCTTGGCTCACAGGCCCAGGTTCTCTCCTTCTTCTGCCTTTTTGTGTACTCCTTTTCTTTTTGCTTCTTCAATATGACTGATCCCATCTACAGAACCTCCCAAACTTGTTCTATGTAGTATTTCTGGACAGTAACTCATCTAGTCTGTTACCTTTAATTACTAAATATGCTCATTATATTTTTGGAAAGTAGAGAAAAATTCTTGAAACAAGACACAAAACTGTACATAGTTTTACCAGCTACAGTGAACTATATTAACATTTTGGTGCATTTCCTTCCAGTCTTTCTTCCGTATACATTTTTTTGTTGAGAGTAATTAACTATGCAGTATATGTGATATTGTCTCTTGTTTCTTTTGTTATTACTTATTTCCATTTATAAAATCTTTAATGAGTGAATTCTGTTAGCTGCATAACATTGTTTCAAGTACTATATTTAATTCTCTATTGGGGGGATACAAATTGATCTCAATGTTTCCTTCACTAGACTTTGAAGGACTGTGTCTTATTCATTTTTGTGTCCCCAATGAGGGCTTCCCTGGTGGCTCACTGGTAAAGAATCTGCCTGGCAATGCAGGAGATGTGGGTTCAATCCCGGGGTCAAGAAGATCCCCTGGAGAAGGAAATGGCAACCCATTCCAGTATTCTTAGACTCCCTGATGGCACAGTTGGTAAAGAATCCACCGGTAATGTGGGAGACCTGGGTTTGACCCTTGGGTTGGGAAGATCCCCTGGAGAAGGGAAAGGCTACCTACTCCAGTATTCTGGCCTGGAGAATTCCATGGA
Source organism: Giraffa tippelskirchi (assembly GCF_054371585.1). Taxonomy (NCBI): domain Eukaryota; kingdom Metazoa; phylum Chordata; class Mammalia; order Artiodactyla; family Giraffidae; genus Giraffa; species Giraffa tippelskirchi. The sequence continues at coordinate 145,668,527 of NC_137279.1, read as the reverse complement.
CAAAGGAACCTGGTGGGCTACAGTCCATGGAGTTGCAAAAGAGTCAGACATGACTTAGAAATTAAACAACAACATCCCCAAAGTACATTTTATATTGTGTGATCTAAACAAACTATAACTGTAAAGGCAGGGACTATATCTTATATACCTAATGTATCTTCAGGGACTAATGATTAATTTTTACCGTTTTGCATAAAAATCTATAACACTGTTCTTAACTACAGACACTATTGCTCAGGGAATGCTGGTTAAATGCAGTTGCTTGCCAGACCCACAACTTTGATGGAGGGTCTTTAATGATCCAGAGAAGAATGAAGGGAGCATGTAAGACACTGTGTTTGATGGTTGCTAACTCAATGGTACCTTGACTTTCTACTCAAACTGATGACTATTATCTTTCTTCCATTTTAAAAGAAATACGTACTCATTGTGGAAAACAGATATAGAAAAAAGAAGAAAGAAGACAGAAAATGGCCATAGTTTTGCTCTCTCCAAAATCAGTTCAGTTCAGTTGCTCACTCGTGTCCAACTCTTTGTGACCCCATGGACTGCAGCACACCAGGCTTCCCTGTCCACCACCAACTCCCGGAGCTTGCTCAAACTCATGTCCATTGAGTCAATGATGCCATCCAACCATCTCATCCTCTGTTGTCCCCTTCTCCTCCCGCCTTCAATCTTTCCCAGCATCAGGGTCTTTTCAAATGAGTCAGTTCTTCGCATCAGGTGGCCAAACTATTGGAGTTTCAGCTTCAGCTTCAGTCCTTCCAATGAATATTCAGGACTGAATACCTTTAGGATGGACTGGTTGGATCTCTTTGCTGTCCAAGGCACTCTCAAAGAGTCTTCTCCAGCACCACAGTTCAAAAGCATCAATTCTTCGGCGCTCAGCTTTCTTTATAGCCCAACTCTCACATCCATACATGACTACTGGAAAAACCATAGCTTTGACTAGATGGACCTTTGTTGGCAAAGTAATGTCTCTGCTTTTTAATATGCTGTCTAGATTGGTCATAACTTTTCTTCAAAGGAGCAAGCGTCTTTTAATTCCATGGCTGCAGTCACCATCTGCAGTGATTTTGGAGCTCAAAAAAATAAACTCTGTCACTGTTTCCACTGTTTCCGCATCTATTTGTCATGAAGTGATAGGACCGGATGCCATGATCTTAGTTTTCTGAATGCTGAGTTTTAAGCCAACTTTTTCACTCTCCTCTTTCACTTTCATCAAGAGGCTCTTTAATTCTTCTTCACTTTCTGCCATAAGTGTGGTGTCATCTGCATATCTGAGGTTATTAATATTTCTCCCATCAATCTTGATTCCAGCTAATTACTTAATATTTTGGCATATTTCTCTTCAATCTTTTTCTTTGAATATTTTTTTGTTTATTCATTTTCATTTATACAGGCTTGTCATTACAATGCATATAGTATTTTTCATTTTTTAAAAATTGTAACATAAACAATACTTATCATATGCAAAAATTCTAAAATATTTCATTTAATAAATGCATCATAATTTATTTCAGTATATTCTTGCTTTTGGATATTAGAATATTTCCTTTTCTTTTTTCTTTTTTTTTTTTTGGTTCTTTTGAATAACATTGTGATGGATATATTCATGTAAAGCTTTTTAACCTGTAGTTAGAATTGTATGTTTAAGAAAGGAAAATGAACGATTATCTCATTTTCTCCTAAACAGGGTTTAAGTTTATAAATTTTAAAGAAATACAATTTCAGTTCATTCAGGAGACATATAAATATTGCATGTTTTAAATTATAAAGACAAAAATTATAAAGACAAATATATAGCCCATTTTCAATCCCCAAGCAATTTTTCAACAAATTTTTGGCCGAATTCAGGGGTAGGTGTGTTAGGGTATGTCTGTGTGTGGATCATATGTGTTCTTAGAGTAGCAAAGAATCAAGCCTACTGAACTTTCAATATTCAATTTTCAAATTTTTCTGTGTGCGTTTATGCCACCAAACCTAAAACCTCACCAAGCTCCTGGGGAACACCCTGGGCTGAAGTCAGAAGAATGGGCTTTGTAGCTTTCGCTTTCTTCTCAATTAACTCTGCGACTCTGGGCCAGTCATAGGACCATTCTCAGCCTCAGTTTTGTCAATTGTAAAATAAGGGAACTGAATTAAATAACTTCTTGGTAGATCCTGTGTTTCTGATGTAAAATAATAACCACTTACAAGGTTTGCTTGGATAAATCGCTGATGGACAATCATTATCCAGTAAAACTTGTGAGAGAGTCTAAAATTGAAGGAAGAGTGTGTTAACATTTCAAAGACTATGTGATGACGCATCTTACTCAATATATAAATTGTATCCTTTAAAAATGCAATTCCCTAATAATCTCCTAATTTCAAATTACTCCCCTAGTAAGAGTAATTGTAAGATTATCATACACACATACTTGTTTGACAAACACTCTTAAATATCCTAACTGTAGTTCAATTGAATCAACAATAATAAAGTCAGACATGCTGAAACCAAGGTAAATCTTTGAAGGTGTGTATCTTTGTCTTAGTTATATCCTCAGTCTAATGCTTTACTTTTTTCCTGGAAATATGATATCTCCTCTAATTTAGAAGCCATCACAACTAATTAACATAATAAGGCTGTAGAATTCCCTTATAAATCTTAAGTCTAGATAGTGTTTGGGGATTTTTTTCAAATGAGTAATTATCAAACCAGGTTTGGAAGTAAAGTTCTTGTTACCCTGTAGCCATGGAGCTTTATCACCACATTAATGAAATGGTGACCGCAAATGACATTTAGCTCCTAGGTCTTGACAGCAAAAAAAATCCATCCAAGTGGAGAATCTGTTGGTGTCAGGAAATAGTTGATACTAACTTACCAGACCTAACAGTCCTGTATAACACCCCAAGTCTACAAAATGATATGCTCTAAATTGTGTTATGTTTGTACATATATATGGGCATTTGTGCTTTAATGAAATGGTAACATTAGTAATCATTTCCTAGAAAATTTTGGAACTTGTCCAGTTACAAATACATTATACTTGAGATTGAAACAAGACAAATTCTTCTCTAGTTTTAAGCTTAAACACACATACCTCCGCAGGCTTAAGAAAAGTAGTCCGGCAGAACTGGCTGTAGTATGTCCAGTATTCACTGTCATTTTTGTACTTAAATTGTATTTCCATGTAAGTTAAAAATCTTTCTGGGCACTTGGAGACACAGATCTGTGAAATAAAGAAACACAGTGGTAGGAATTGAATTGAACTGAACAAACCAAGGAATTATCTACAAGGTCAGACTTCTAAATTACCCATCATAATAAAAAAGCAAAACACCATTTTCCATCTAAGAAAGTTAAATCAATTTTCTAAACACATTGTAAAAAATTAAATTTCATGTACCAGCTATCAACTTCTACTCCTTGCCCTTGAATGCTAATGTGCTATTAAAACAATAAGATACTATACAATGGCAAAATTATCTTTAACTTCTGATTTGATATAGTTGTAGATCTTCACACAGCTGTAAAAATAATAAATTCTACATACTTTTCACCCAGTTTTGTCCAATGGTAATAATTCGCATAACCATAGCACAATATCACAACCAGGAAATTGGTATTGTTACAATCCACTAACCTTACTCAGTTTTTACCAGTTTTACAGGTGTTCGTATGTGTGTGTGCAATTTTATCACTTGTAGATGTGACATCATTCACAGGACAGAGATGAACTTTTAATGAGATTTTTAATGATTTTCTGAATTAGTAGATGAGTTTAATCTGAGATTAATTTTGCCTGTGTAGTTTATACATTTTCAGGGTTAGAATCTTGCTTTCTTTCCTATCTATGAATAGAATGGTAATTTAAAATGCTCCAAACATTGATAACTTATGCCACTAAGAACTATCAAAACCAGTGAATTCTCAGAACATAATTGGGGGGCTTATCACCATAAGAAACTAACAAAATTAGGGATATTTGTGGTAATCAATCATTATTATTGTCTTTTAGCAATGCCAGTCAAGTGTGGGCAGAGAGGTCACTGATGTAATTATCTTTAATGAACTTTAGGGGCCTATTAATGCCAAATCAGATCACTGTGCTAGTTCACAGAGCTCCTGTGGAGTGACTGCAATCCAATTAGTAACTCCACAGAGAGAAAACACAATCAGGGAGGAGGCACTCTGTTTGTTTTGCTTTTGTATATAATAAAAAACCAAGGATCACATGATGTCATGAGAGTTGCAGTCAATTCTTGAACATTCTCTCCTCTACCTTCAGTTCCTCCTTATGGAAGCCCTCTCAGCTCTGACTTGCTCCATCTCCCTACTGTATTGTGGTAACTATTCTCACTGGCCAGATTGTATAGCTCAGCCCCCATTGGCAATTAAGTAAAAACACAGCTGCTAAGCTAATATCTCTTTCCTATCTTTTGGTCATGTTTCTGCTACGTGAGGACATTTGGTATCAATCCCACAGCTAAGGTAGTAGGTGGATAACTAAATGGGTACCTCAAATCTCACAGTTAATATTGTTTTGTAGCAGCAGCATTCTAACTTCTTTTAGAAGTTTCTAAAAGGTAAACAACCCATCTCCATGTTCACACTTCCAGATGTATTTTGTTTCTTAGTCTCTCCTACATACTTGTGCACACACACACACACACACAAGTACATATACACATTCATGCACATCTGGAGGAAATAATGAAAGTCTCGCAGATCTCTTTCTATGAAAACTGAAGAACTGTTGACAGACATTCACAACATCTAACATGCTCACATTTTGGGGAAGAAGACTGAGGTCGTTGTCAATGCAAATATCCAAAGTTTACTCTGATTGGAGTTAAGCTGAAAAAAACTTTCGGAGCTAACTCACAGACATTTACACTTTGGCAATTTACTTATATGACTCTGGAAGATAACTGAACTAGCCCATTGTTTGATACATTTAAATGGATTTATAAAGTAAAAACTGAATGTATTAATGCCTTCACTGGCTTTAAATGATGGTAGGAACTACTTAGTTGAGGCCATGATTATTTCTGCATTTATAAATACACACACATACAATGTATACTACACACATAAAAGTATGTTGTATGTAACATGTGGACTTCTGAGGTGGCTCAGTGGTAAAGAATCTTCCTGCCAATGCAGGAGATGCAGGAGATGCCAGTTCAATCCTTGGGTCGGGAAGATCTCCTAGAGGAGGAAGTGGCAATCCACTCCAGTATTCTTGCCTGAAAAAATCCCATGGACAGAGGAACCCGCAGGCTACAGTCCATGGGGTTCTCAAAGAGTCAGACACAGCTTAGCAACTGAGCAAACGTGCAACATATAAAAGAAAGTAATCTAAATGTTAAAAAATGTCTTGTTAAAGAGACTCACATCAAATTTCATTCCAAACATAAATGAGCTGTTAAAAAACAATATAGCAACTGCTCTTTACTCTCTCTCTCTCGATCAGACCTGTTTGTTCACTATAAATACAGTGCTGATTAGTAGCAATCAACATATAATTAGCCAAAAATGAAGGTCACATTGAGGTTGGATATCCTAATTGATCAAGGTTTGTCCTTTAAATGCTTATGACACATGTCTGGACCATGCCGCTGTTAACGGAAGACATAATGCATAAAAATATGGCTTGGATCAGTAGATACATTATTACCTGGCAGACTGAGAGCAATTCTGCATTACTGGCAGCTGATATATATTCTGACTCAGTTCTGATTCTTTGTGTTACCACAAAGGGGCACCTTGAATATAGTTCTTCATCATTATTTTTACATATTCTGTTCATATGCAATTAACACTCTAATATAAATTAGGATTTGGTGAGTGGGAGAGAAAGTTACACTGAAGGTTAAAACAGTACAGTTCCAATGAAGAAAGGATCTAGTAACTGAAATGTTTAACAAAAAGCATAGTGTGGAAGGATTTTTTGTTTCATCATGAGAATGATGGATTTGTATAGTATAGTGGAAACATTTCCAGACTGGGAATAGTAAAATATTAATTCTCTCATTCACTCATTTACTCTTTAATTCAACAAATATTTATCAGTCACCTACTCTGAGCCTGTTCTAGGCACTGGGGACACAGCAGTCAACAAAAGAGATAAAAATCCCTACCCTCAAGAAGTTTACATTCTAGTAAGAAGAGATGGGTAACAACAAATGAGTACAATTGTTTGCTGTAAGTATTCTTGCCTGGAGAATCCCATTGACAGAGGAGCCTGGCAGGCTCCATGGGGGAGCAAAGAGTCGGACACGACTGAGTGACTAAGCACCCAAGATGGTAGTAGCTGTTATAGAGAAAAATAAGGCTAGAAAGAAAGCCAGATGATGAAAGGAACCAGGATGGGATTCTAATTTTAAACAGGTAGTCAAGGGAGGTCTCACTGAAAAGGTAATATTTGAGGGAGACTTGAAGAAGACTAGTGATCAAACTGTAGTCATCTGGAGAAAGAGGAGGCTAGGCAGGGAGAACATCGAAGTCTAGGTGCTTTCTTGGATCCTTTGAAGACAATGGATGGTCACTATGACCTGAGTGCAGTGAGCAGAGGGAGAAACAGAGCAAATGTGGTCGGAGTCAGGCATACAGTGAAGGACCTTGGAGAACACTGTTAGGACTTTGACTTTTAATATGAGTAACCTGGGAAGCTATTGAGGGAAAGGGGCCTGAGCAAAGGAGGGATATAATGTGACTGATGTTTAACAGGATCACACTGGCTGCTGGGTGGAGAAGGGACTAAGGGATGGGAGGCAGGGGCAGAAATAGAGGCAGAGAGACCAGTCAGGGATTACTGAAACAATATACTGGCTCCTTGAAAAGAGGAGGAGATGGTTAAAAGTAATTTGGCCCTGGGTATATTTTGAATGGAGACCAGAGGAATTAGCTCACAGCTCAAATATGAGTACAAGAGATAAGAGGGATCAAGGATGATTCCATAGTATTTAGAGTTGGCCTTAGTTGAAAAAGAAAAGACTGTTGTGGGTGGGGAAACAATTTTAGGGATAAAGTCAGAGACTTTCAGGGATTGAGTTTGGACATGTTAAATCTGAGATGCCAACTAAATATCCATGTAGAGACATGACATAGGCGATTGGATAGAAAGAACTGGAGTCCTGGAAACAGACTTGTATACATATATAAACTAGGAAGGGCGGTATATAGATGGTAGTAAAACCAAAAGACAAGGTGTGATCACCAAAGGGGTAAATAAATATTTTGAAGAGAGCTAAGCCTGGTGGAGGAGGAAACTCCAGTGTTTACAAGACGCTGGGAAGATGAGGGGAAACCATCAAAGAATACTGAGAGGGAGGATCCAGAGAATTAAGAGGAAAGAGAATGCTACGTCCTAGGAGCCAAGTGTTAGAAAGTACTTTAAGGAAGAGGATTGATTAAACATTACTGTTGGATCAAGTAAATATGGATACAGAATTACCATTGGTTTAAATATATGGAGATCGATGGTATCATTTGGAGAAAATGGAGTAAGAATAAAAGCCTGAATGCAAGTAAGAAGAGAGGATTCAGACACATTGGATATAAATTATTACAAAGACATGAAGCAGTAACTGGAAGAGGATATGGGATCAAGGAGAGAACTTTTTAATGTGGAAGAAACAACAGCATGTTTTTCTACTAATGGGGATGATTTAGTAGAGAAAGAAAATGGTGATAAAAGATAAATAAAGGAAGATTTCTGGAGTTGTGTGGGGGAGTTTGTGAGTGAAGATAAGACCTAATGCACAAGCAGATGGGCTGGCCTTGGGTGCACAGGCTGTTCTTCCAGAGAAGAGCAGGGAAGGCAGAGTAAATACATGAACACAGATAATGGCAGGAAAGTCAGTGTGGGAACTTGTAAAAGTTATCTTCTGAATGCTGATATTTTCACGGTGAAATAGGAAGCCAAGTCAAAGGCTGATAGAGACTGGGAAGGAGGGCTTGGGGGTTTGAGGTGAGAGGAAAAGGTGTGAAATTGTTTTCTAGCAGAGTGGCTAGTGAATGGACAAAGGGTCTCTTGTGCGATTCAGGGAGAGCATTGAGGGGCCCCTTGAGGTTAGCAGTCCTCAATTTAACGGACTGTTGTCTGTGTTTTCTGCAAGAACACACTACTGGCTAGGTTGAAGCATGGCGTAGGTAGAAAGCTGCATTCAGTCATGAATGAGTTTTTGCCAGGGAAGTACAACTAAATGAGACAGGGCAAAAGAACTGAGAGTTTATATAAGGGAGTGATTTAAAAATTCTTTTTAAAATTTTATTGAAACATAATTGTTTTACAATGTTTTGTTAGTTTCTGGTGTATAGTTCAGTTCAGTTGCTAAGTCATGTCCGACTCTTTGCGACCCCATGGACTGCAGCATATCAGGCCTTCCTGTCCATCACCAACTCCCAGAATCCACTCAAATTCATGTCCATTGAGTCAGTGATGCCATCCAACCATCTCATCCTCTGTCATCCCCTTCTCCTCCCGCCTTCAATCTTTCCCAGCATCAGAGTGTTTGCAAAGAGTCAGTTCTTCATGTCAGGTGGCCAAACTATTGGAGTTTCATCTTCGGCATCAGTCCTTCCAATGAGTATTCAGGACTGATTTCCTTTAGAATTGACTGGTTGGATCTCCTTGCAGTCCAAGGGACTCTCAAGAGTCATCTCCAACACAATAGTTCAGAAGCATCAATACTTTGGCACTCGGCTTTCTTATAGTCCAACTCTCACATCCATACATGACTATTGGAAAACCATAGCTTTGACTAAGTGGACCTTTGTTGGCAAAATAATGTCTCTGCTTTTTAATATGCTAGACAAGGTTGGTCATAACTTTTCTTCAAAGGAGCAAGCGTCTTTTAATTTCATGGCTGCAGTCACCATTTGCACTGATTTTGGAGCCCGAAAACATTAAGTATGTCACTGTTTCCACTGTTTCCCATCTATTTGCCATGAAGTGATGGGACCAAATGCCATGATCTTAGGTTTCTGAATGTTGAGCTTTAAGCCAACTTTTTCACTCTGCTCTTTCACTTTCATCAAGAGGCTCTTTAGTTCCTCGCTTTCTGCCATAAGGGTGATGTTATCTGCATATCTGAGGTTAGTGATATTTCTCCCGGGAATCTTGACTCCAGCTTATGCTTCATCCAGCCCAGCATTTCTCATGATGTACTCTGCATATAAGTTAAATAAGCAGGGTGACGATATCTCCTTGATGTACTCATTTCCCAATGTGGAACCAGTCTGTTGTTCCATGTCCAGTTCTAACTGTTGCTTCTTGACCTGCATACAGATTTCTCAGGAGGCAGGTCAGGTGGTTTGGCATTCCCATCTCTTTCAGAATTTTCCACAGTTTATTGTGATCCACAGAGTCAAAGGCTTTGGCATAGGAAACAAAGCAGAAATAGATGTTTTTCTGGAACTCTCTTCTTTTTTGAAGATCCAATGGATGTTGCAATTTGATCTCTGGTTCCTCTGCCTTTTCTAAATCTAGCTTGAACATCTGGAAGTTCGTGGTTCACGTACGTACTGTTGAAGCCTGGCCTGGAGAATTTTGAGCATTATTTTGCTAGTGTGTGAGATGAGTACAATTTTGTGGTAGTTTGAGCATTCTTTGGGATTGCCTTTCTTTCGGATTGAAATGAAAACTGACCTTTTCAAGTCTTGTGGCGACTGCTGAGTTTTCCAATTTTGCTGGCATATTGAGTGCAGCACTTTCACAGCATCATCTTTTAGGATTTGAAATAGCTCAACTGGAATTCCATTACCTCCACTAACTTTGTTTGTAGTGATTCTTCCTGAGGCCCACTTGACTTCGCATCCCAGGATGTCTGGCTCTAGGTGAGTGACCACACCATCATGATTATCTGGGTTGTGAAGATCTTTTTGTACAGTTCTTCTGTGTATTCTTGCCACCTCTTCTTAATATCTTCTCCTTCTGTTAGTTCCATAACATTTCTGTCTTTTATTGTGCCCATCTTCGCATGAAATTTTCCCTCGGTATCTCTTAAGTTTCTTGAAGAGATCTCTAGCCTTTCCTATTCTATTGTTTTCCTCTATTTCTTTGCATGGATCACTGAGGAAGGCTTTCTTATCTCTCCTTGCTATTCTTTGGAATTCTGCATTCAAATGGATATATCTTTCCTTTTCTCCTTTGTCTTTCACTTCTCTTCTTTTCATAGCTGTTTGCAAGGCCCCCTCAGACAACCATTTTGCCCTTTTGCATTTCTTTTTCTTGGGGATGGTCTTGATCACTGCCTCCTGTACAATGTCATGAACCTCTGTCCAGAGTTCTTCAGGCACTCTATCAGATCTAATCCCTTGAATCTATTTCTCACTTCCATTGTATAATCGTAAGGGATTTGATTTAGGTCATACCTGAATGGTCCAGTGGTATTCCCTACTTTCTTCAGTTGAAGTCTGAATTTGGCAATAAGGAGTTCATGATCTGAGCCACAGTCTGCTCCCGGTCTTGTTTTTTGCTGACTGTACAGAGAGCTTCTCCATCTTTGGCTGCAAAGAATATAATCAACCTGATTTCGGTATTGATCATCTGGTGACATCCATGTGTAGAGTCTTCTCTTGTGTTGTTGGAAGAGGATGTTTGCTATGACCAGTGCGTTCTCTTGGCAAAGTTCTATTAGCCTTTGCCCTGCTTCATTCTGTACTCCAAGGCCAAATTTGCCTGTTACTCCAGGTGTTTCTTGACTTCCTACTTTTGCATTCCAGTTGCCTATAATGAAAAGGAAATTTTTTTGTGTGTGTAAGTTCTTGAAGGTCTTGTAGGTCCTCATAGAACTGTTCAACTTTAGCTTCTTCAGCATTACTGGTCAGGGCATAGACTTGGTTTACCATGATATTGAATGGTTTGCCCTGGAAATGAACAGAGATCATTCTGTCGTTTTTGAGATTGCCTCCAAGTATGCATTTTGGACTCTTTGTTGACTATAATGGCTACCCCATTTCTTTAAGGGATTCTTGCCCACAGTAGTAGATATAATGGTCATCTGAGTTAAAGTCACCCATTCCAGTCCGTTTTAGTTTGCTGATTCCTAAAATGTCAATGTTCACTCTTGCCACCTCCTGTTTGACCACTTCTGATTTGCCTTGATTCATGGACCTAACATTCCAGGTTCCTATGCAATATTGCTATTTACAACATTGGACTTTACTTCCATCACCAGTCACATACACACCTGGGTGTTGTTTTGGCTTTGGCTGGTGTACAGCAAAGTGAATATATATATATATACATATACATTTTTCCATTATACTTTATTAAAAGATATTGAATATAGTTGCCTGTACTAAACAGGGAGCCTGTTTATATAGAACCCTGTTTATCTATTTTATATATAGTAGTATATATCTGCTAGTCTCAAACTCATAATTTATCTCTCTTCTACCTTCCTCTTTGGTAACCATAAATTTGTTTTCTATGTCTGTGAGTTTGTTTCTGATTTGTAAATAAATTCATTTGTATCATTTTTCAGACTCCTCATATAAGTGATCGGAGAAGGTAATGGCAACCCACTCCAGTACTCTTGCCTGGAAAATCCCATGGACGGAGGAGCCTGGTAGGCTGCAGTCCATGGGGTCGTGAAGAGTCGGACACGACTGAAGCGACTTAGCAGCAGCAGCATATAAGTGATATCATACAGTTATTTATCTTTCTCTGTCTGACTATTTCACTTAAGCAATGCCCTCTAATTGCTGCAAATAGCATTATTTCATTCTTTTTATGGCCGAGTTGTATTCCATTTTATGTGTGTACCACATCTTCTTTAACCATTCATCTGTTAATGGACATTTAGGTTGTTTCCATATGTTGGCTATTGTAAACAGTGCTGCTATGAACACTGAGGAGCATGTATGTTTTCAAATTAAGAGTTTTCTATGGATATATACTCAGGAGTGGAATTGCTGAATCACACGGTAGTTCTATCTTTAGTTTTTTAAGAAACCTCCATACTGTTTTCCATACCTGTTGCACCAATTTACATTCCTACAAACAGTGTATGAGGGTTCTATAAAGGAGTGATTTTAAAGAGGGACCGTGGAGTTTAAATCATATAAAGAAGGAGATGGAAACGTGATAGAACTGAGGGAAATTTTGAAGGGCATCAGGTCAGTGGTTTGTAGGTCCCAGTGAGGTAGAAGAATAACCAGAGTTGAAATATTAGAGGGACTGAGATGATTAGACAGTGTGATGTTTGAAATTAAGGGTGGTAATTACTGGTACTTACAAGATCTAGGATTTGACCTTGGGGGTGAGTGGTTGTGATAAAAACAAGGTTCTGTGGTAGAAGTGGTCACAGAACTAAGATGTTAATACCCCAAGATGGCTTAAATCTCAGCAGGAAATAAGATATCAAAAGTCTTTGAGGGACATGAGGAGGAAAGCAAGCAGATTTTAATTCTAGAGAAGACCTTCAGCTGTGGTTTACTTGCATAAGGAACCAAGAGGAAGCAAATAAGTCAAAATCCTACTGAGTTTTTGAGGTAGTTGTACTGCTAAATTCATGACCTAACCTGAGAAGGCCTTTGACTGTTAAAATAATCTTTGACATGATAAACTTGTACAACAGAAAGAAGAGTTTCAAAGCCACGTGGCCTCTAAGAGGGCATATTTCCAATGCTTAGCAGTGGTATGACCTGAGGATGACAGACAGGAAATAACCTTCTAGTTTGTTGGGCGAAGGATCACAGGATGACAAATAAGGAACTTCCTTCAGAGAACACAATCCAAAGAGAACAAAAGACTGTTCTCATGCTATGCACTAAAGATCACTGTGCACTTACACCCCCTTCTTTTCTGAATGGGAGTTTGTGTTATAACTTCCCTAGCCCTGTTCCCATTGTACATTCCCAGTGTCAAGACCTGATGGAGAGACTATCCATCATCCACAGATCCTAGACTGTGGGTTGAAGTTCAGTACCACACGGGATTCTGAGCTGTCACCCTTGGGAAGAAGAGTCCTCTAGAGGACCGATGGACAGACTACAGAAAACAGAATGAACTGCCCATTGATATCTGTGCCCCTTGTTTCATTTCTTCATGGTACACAAGAGGCTGCTCAGTCCACAATTACATTGCTTTATTCCTTCTTTCCTTCCTTCCTGCATCTCAGGTTGAACATTTAAAACTTATAAGTTTATGGTTTTTGAGTAGAAATACAATGTGTGACCCAAGGCTTTTAAGAACAGGGGTGCTTTATTCAGCCTTTTGCCTCCTTCTGGCAACTTGATGTTGCTGCTGCTGCTGAGGCCTTAAGGGATGACAGAGTCACCAAATGAAAGGAGCCTGGAAGAGAGCTGCTCACGGACTGCAAACACTGCCTTATACTATTATATGACCAAAAAGAAACTATTGTGTTCAGTCACTGAAAAACTGAAGTTTATTAGTTACAATAGATGGCTTTATTCTTCCTAATACTGATCATGAGAAAAATATCTCCACTTCTCTATACTGCAGTTTATTCACTTATAAAAATAGGTGGTTGGACAAGATAATCACTGAGGTTCCTAGTGATACTAAATGATTAATCCCTGTTTTTATTGTATATGAACAAACATGAGATTATACTTCTGTCTTGTCACCTTCCATAAATTCATCATTAATCACACACATCCAGAATTCAAATAGAGTTTCTCAGTTCTGTCATCCAAGAATGTTCAAAATTGCTAAAAACCAGTGAAGCATATTTTTTGCCTTACCTGTGTAGTAGGACACTGTAGGTTTACCACCACAGAGGGACTGGTACAGGTGAGCAGGTTAAAGTAAAACAAAACGGACTTGTTCCTAAAAAAACAAAATAATATTTTTAGTGACTGTGGAAATATTTCATATCATTTCATATCATCGGGTATACTTTAATATAACATGACCTTTAAAAATCTGTTTCATTTCCTCTAGACAGTTGCGATATATTCCCCAAATCCCCGTCAAGTGGCCTAACACTGAAAGTAGCTTTTGGTAATAGTAAAAAGTCAAAATAATCAAATTGTCCATCAACAGGGTATGGGTTCAATAAAGAACTCCACATCCATGAAGTAAAAGATTATACTGCCATTGAAAATAATGTTTAAAAATATTTAATGGATGAATTTAGGAACAGGTTACTAAAGAGTATCAAAACATGATTTAATTTTGCAAAAACAATTATAACACATTATATGCAGAAACAAATGATTATATCTGAATGATGGCATTATATTTGCTTAGATAATTTTGTATTTTATGGGTTTCATAAGATAAACATGTATTATTTCAATGATCTGAAAAAAGATAAATTTAGTTGTATTTTCTCTCTGTTTAAAATTATGTTCAGGGGCATAGTGGTGCAATAACTTGACATTCATTATTGGGGATCTTCCCTGGTGGCTCAGATGGTAAAGAATCTGCCTGCAATGCTGGAGACCTGGGTTCAATCCCTGGGTCAGGAAGATTCCTCTGGAGAAGGGAATGGCAACCCACTCCAATAATTCTCGCCTGGAGAATTCCATGGACAGAGGAGCCTGGCAGTCCATGGGGTCACAAAGAGTCAGACACGACTGAGTGACTAACACACACACACACACACACACACACACACACACACACACACACACACTGCTAGCAATAAGTGATGATTTTGCCATTTGGCAAGCCATGTTTCTCCTTTAAATCTCAATTTCCTCAGCAGTAAAACGGGGATAATACCAGCCTGACCTGCTGAACAGTGGTGTTGGGAGGACATAGGAAATGTGCGGTGGGCTCAAGACAAATGGCTGTCTAACTTTACTATGCATCAGTGAACTCTGGGGTGTTTGTTGAAAACTGTGATTCCTGACTCCTTCTCAACCCTTCAGAGCCCAGACTCTAGGAATTCACATTTCCCCCTGTGATCTCCAGTTGATTCAGATACAGGTGCTCTACAAACAATATCTGGAGAGAACATAGCTATATACATTCAAGAGGAATGTTTCCAGAACCTCGTGAAGTCCCCAATTAACATGACTAACATATACAGCATAAAATGTATAACAGGCTGTTGAGTTATATTTTTCCTGCTGACTCACAATCACCAAGTAGGATCTGAATCTAGAAACAAAAAGAGCTCTCTACAGAAAATGTGTGCTAGATCCTTGCATCACTTCTGCTGCTTTTTGCTCATGTCTACATAAGCAAAAGATGAGTGAGAGAGGTGATTGGAGACAGTGGAGTTGGCAGGATATAGTGATCAGAGTTCAGAGGATTTTTCCTCCCCTCTTCATTGAAAGGGTGGATTATTTCTTCTGGATTTCAAATCACACAGGATGTGAGAGAATCTCTCACAGAGACAGAGGGTGTCCCAGTTGGTTCTAGAGGTAAAGAACCCACCTGCCAATGCCAAAGACATAAGAGACTTGCATTCGATCCTGGGGTTGGGACGATCTCCTGGAGGAGTATACGACAGCCCACTCCAGTATTCTTGCCTGAACAATCCCATGGACAGAGGAGCCTAGCAAGCTGCAGTCTCAGGCTATAGCTGGGACGGTATGGAGGGCTACCACAGGGTCTCAAAGAGTCAGATGTGACTGAAGTGACTGAGCATACATGGACATGGGAAGGGCAGACCAGCATCTCAGTTTCCAGCTGGATACTGCTTTGTGCGGCAGACTTACTACAGCCCTCTGCCCATTTTAGCAGAGAAATGTGAGACTCAGAAACCACAAGAGAGTGGAAATAAACCAATGGTGCAGATAGAGGACAGCACTGAAGCGGTCTGGCATGGGAGGGTATGGAGCCAAGGAAATAGGCTTGCACCTTCCTGGTGGTGCATCACCTGATAAGAGACTGGAGATGAATCACCAGGGATGGAGCTGAAGGGGTTTGGTGGAGAGAAAGCCAAAACTGATTTCTGAGATCAAAAGACTAGTCAGTAAGGACTTCCCCAGAGAATTTCCACTACACCATGAGAGAGCCAGGCTTTGTCAAGGAGAGAGTTTATAGATAGTCAGTTACATCTTAGCTTCAGTAGCAACAACCATGTGGGACTAGGGCAGTGGCCAGGAAAGTAACAGACACTCTTTCTCCTTCTATATGTCACAACACAAAGAAAGAGCTAAAATCTGGAGGCAGGGAAGAGAAGGAAAATAACAAAACAGGCCCTCTCTCTCACTCTTAAGTTCCCTTGCAGAGTTCAAACCTGAGCTGGGGAATTGGAAGAGATGGGTTCAAATTTTAAATTGGACTACACTGAACTTTTTAACATAAAGTGTTTAGAAAGCTATGGAAGATACCCAAGATGGCAAAACAAGAAGAAAAGAAATTTGAAAGAATATCATTAAAGGCAATGATGAGGGGAAATAAACCTACTTCATGTTTGTAATCCCATCGAGTTCTGATGGTTCAAGAATCTGGCTATAAATGCATGCACAGTATGCACAAGGCTACTTAAAGATTCCACAAGAGTGAATTTGGCTCTTTCACCACGCAGGCAGCTATACATTCTACACAGTCTCATGGTGCATGTGACTCAAATTTGTACCTAAGCGAATGAATAAATTATTGCATGTCATGGATCATTGGAGTCCCTTGCTGCTGCTAAGTTTCTTCATTCATGGCTGACTCTGTGCGACCCCATAGACGGAAGCCCACCAGGCTCCTCCGTCCCTGGGATTCTCCAGGCAAGAACACTGGAGTGGGTTGCCATTGCCTTCTCCAATGCGTGAAAGTGAAGTCGCTCAGTCATGTCCGACTCTCAGCGACCCCATGGACTGCAGCCTACTAGGCTCCGCTGTCCATGGGATTTTCCAGGCAAGAGTACTGGAGTGGGGTGCCACTGCCTTCTCCTTGGAGTCCCTTAGGAGTAGTTAAAAGGCTGAATGGTAAATCAGCAAGTGTCAAGAGTCCACCATAGGTAAAACTGATTTATAAACTGCAAAATGCTGCATAAACTCAAGTTATTCACCAGATTATGCAATCCTCTAGGGTAAAGTTTGTATCTTATTCATCTTTATATCCATCTACTTTCCCAACACTTAGCCTAGTACTTGGCCCATTCTAGGCACTCATCAGATGTTGCAGAATAATTGAGATCAATTTCAGAATAAGTTTCTCAGTATCTTAGAATCCTCCTTAGTTTTTTTGCACACATCTGTACTTTCTGTCAAGGCCTGCCTGATATCCTTGAATGTCAGTGGTCCTCAGATTCCTTACATACCAATCTGTGGTCCCATGAACTGTATAGCCCGCCAGGCTCCTCTGTCCATGGGATTTCCCAGGCAAGAATACTGGAGTGGGTAGTCACTTCCTTCTCCAGGGGATCTTTTCAAGCCAGGTATGGAACCTGGGCCTCCTGCATTGCAGGATGATTCTTTACCATCTGAGGCATGAGGGAAGCCAAATGGTAATGATTGGAGAGGAATAATTCTGCAAAAGTGATTAAGGAAGTAACTTATTATTTAACTTGAATTATATTTCCACCATGAAACAATAAAATAGAAGCAACTACAAACTACTAGTTCAAGATGATGTAAGATGCACTTAAGCCCATCTCTTTTCCTTCCTGAGACACAAAAATAAAAGAATAAAACTACAAAAAGGGATAATCACTTCCATACTGACTAAGGATGTGCAGGATGGGATCTGCTCACAATTGCATGAGAGGTCAATAATTTCTGGAAGATGAAGAGTATATGAGAGTGTATTGAGTGATGAATGCACTATAGAAAAGCTACAAAAAGGGTGGGATATGATATGCCTGTTAGAAAGCATGATACATTCTGGACTCAAAAGTTGAGAGTGAGAAATGTGGCCAAAAGTGAGAAGGTTAATTAAAGGTTTATATACAGACGGCATCACCGACTCGATGGACATGAGTTTGGGTAAACTCCGGGAGTTGGTGATGGACAGGGAGGCCTGGCATGCTGCGATTCATGGGGTCGCAAAGAGTTGGACATGACTGAGTGACTGAACTGATACAGGTGTACAGTACAAATCAGCACCTCTGTGCTCCCCCCATAGTCCTACACGTAAGACTTCTAGGATCCAGGAAAAACAGGCAAAAACAAAGGCTTCTTTCACTGAATGATAGCAAGAGGCTTTGTGAAATTGGATACCCCAGTCTACAATTCTTCATATTCTGGCATTTTAAAAGTCCATGTCTGACAGTCAGCTTCAAACCAGGTCATGTGGTAGTGAAATCTAATAGCTAATACAGTGTTCCTATGCCATACTAGGCAGAGGTCTCCTTGGAAAAACTGACCTACTGACACAGCAGCTGAGCAAATTCACACAAGTGACCCAATTCTTTCTATAGTAAAAATGAATTACCAAGTAGCATCAGGAATTTAAGAGAAATCAGAAAATGAAAAAGACTAAAATAAACAAACAGAAAGCAATGCTGGATAAAATAAAAATAACTCAGAGCATAGAAGGGACCTTTAAAAAACAGTATTTTTAGAGAGATTCAATCAATTTATTCATAAATAAAAATACTGTTTTTATAAACAATTAGAAAACAAAAGGGCTTTAAGAGACTAAAATTATGATTAACAAAATCTAAAAATCAAAGGCAGAACTGGAAAAAACTTGACAAAATCTTCTAGAATACAGAATTAAAAGTCACAAATGGAAACTATAAGTGGAAAAAAACGGTATTGAGACTAATCAAAGAGGTCCAAGTTATGAATAACAGAGTTCCAAAAAGACAACAAATAAAATGGAAAGAATGAAAATAGCAAAGAAATAACTGAAGAAAATTTTTCAGAGGTGATGAGTCACAGTTCCTTAGAATTAAAAGACCCATCAAAGACTGGACAAAAAGGTTTCTTTTCAAAGTAAGACCTACATTGAATTCTGAGATTTCAGAACACCAAAAATAAATATTTTTAAATGCTTTCCCAAAGGAAAAATGTCACTACAAGGTATGTGAATCAGACTAACATTAGACAGACCGGATGCCAAAAACAACAGAATAACATCATAAAATTTTTGACAGGACTTGTCTTTCAAGCTATATAAAGCTCGACCATCAATCAATTGTAAAAAGGGAGAAGAAAAACATTTCCAAGGATTTATTTTCTATGCTTTCTTGTCTTAGGAAGATAGTCAAGAATGTTCTCCATCTAAACAAGGGTGTCAACAAAGAAAGAAGACAAGTTGGGATATAGAAAACAGTTCATGGCACAAATTTAGGCTAAAAAAAAAATACTTCTGTTTATCTGAAATCTAAAGTTAACTGAGCATTTTTTTATTTGCTAAGTCTAACAGCAGGGTCCAATCAAATGAGGTAGATAAGTCTCAGAATTAAAGCTATGCATTGAGCCGAAAATTTGCCTGGTGCTGAGTGGAACAAAAATCAGAAATTCTGCAAGGTAGGTGTTCAGAGAAGAGGGAGCCCTTGAAAAATAGTGGGGTTGGAAAGGTAGAAAAATTGTTGTCCTGATAGAGACTGTTCAAGAAAACTTGCTGGCAAATAAAACATTATACAAGAATGTCATCGCTCTAAGTTGAAATCCACTAAAATGTGGAATGATGCTAAGCTGCAAATGAAGTGGAAAATTTGGCTTTGATATCAGGGACGCAGTAGAAATGAAAATGTAATGGCCAGACAGTGAATAAACTTTAAATAGCTATTACAAAGTACAAGTCTTATTTCCAAAACTTTTAGAGTCAATCTATCAACAGAATATGAATGATTCTGATGAAGTTGCAGAATTGAATTTTATTACAAACTTGATTAGGTAAAGGGTAAACATAGAAAGAGGAATGTTCACAGCAGCACTATTCACAATAACCACGACATGGAAGCAACCTAAATATACATCAACAGAGGAATAGATAAAGAAGATGTGGTATAGGTATACAGTGGAATATTCAATTCAGTTCAGTCGCTCAGTCATTTCCGACTCCTTGTGACCCCATGAACCCCAGCACACCAGGCCTCCCTGTCCACCACCAACTCCTGGAGTCCACCCAAACCCATGTCCATTGAGTTGGTGATGCCATCCAACCATCTCATCCTCTGTTGTATCCTTCTCCTCCCGCCCTCAATCTTTCCCAGCATCAGGGTCTTTTCAAATGAGTCAGCTCTTCACATCAGGTGGCCAAACTATTGGAGTTTCAGCTTCAACATCAGTCCTTCCAATGAACACCCAGGACTGATCTCCTTTAGGATGGACTGGTCGGATCTCCTTGCAGTCCAAGGGACTCTCAAGAGTCTTCTCCAACACCACAGTTCAAAAGCGTCAAATCTTCAGCGCTCAGCTTTCTTTATAGTCCAACTCTCACATCCATATATGACTACTGGAAAAATCATAGCCTTGACTAGACAGACCATTGTTGGCAAAGTAATGTCTCTGCTTTTTAATATGCTGTCTAGGTTGGTCATAACTTTCCTTTCAAGGAGTAAGCATCTTTTAATTTCATGGCTTCAATCACCATGTGCAGTGATTTTGGAGCCCAGAAAAATAAAGTCAGCTACTGTTTCCACTGTTTCCCCATCTATCTGCCATGAAGTGATGGGACGGGATGCCATGATCTTAGTTTTCTGAATGTTGAGCTTTAAGCCAACTTTTTCACTCTCCTCTTTCATTTTCATCAAGAGGCTCTTTAGTTCTTCACTTTCTGCCATAAGGGTGGTGTGATCTGCATATCTGAGGTTAGTGATATTTCTCCCGGCTATCTTGATTCCAGCTTGTGCTTCCTCCAGCCTGCGTTTCTCATGATGGACTCTGCATATAAGTTAAATAAGCAGGGTGACAGTATACAGCCTTGATGTACTCCTTTTCCTATTTGGAACCAGTCTGTTGTTCCATGTCCAGTTCTAACTGTTGCTTCCTGACCTGCATACAATATTACTCAACCATAAAAAGAATGACATAATGGCATTTGTAGCTATATAGATGGACCTAGAGATTCTCATATTGAGTAAAGTAAATCAGACAGAAAAATACAAACACTATATGTGATACCACTTATATGTGGAATTTTAAGAAAGGGTACAAATGAATATATCTATAAAACAGAAACAGAGATACAGATGTAGAAAACAAACATATGTTTACCAGAGGATGGGGGGAAGAAGGGATAAATTGGGAGATTGGGATTGATATATACACACTACTATATATAAAACAGATAACTAATAAACACATTGTATAGCACAGGGAACTTTACTCAACACTTTGTAATGGTCTATATGGGAAAAGAATCTAAAAAGAATGGATATATGTGTATATATATGTATACACACACACACACACACACACACACACACATATATATAACTGATTCACTTTCCTGTACACCTGAAACTAATATATCATTGCAAATCAACTATACTCCAATAAAAATTAAAAAAAAAGAAACTAGAAAGAGGAATAGGAAAGAAAGATGGAGAATGGTAGTGGGGGTAATACCTTCTTCTTACATAAAGAGAAGTCAAGACACTGACAAAAGTTAGTGGGACAAGCAGTAGAGACTCAGCATACTGTGTAAAGTCATGAAAGTATCTAAAGGTAATAATTTAACTATCAAACATGGAAGGAGGAGGAAGATTAGGAAAACATAAAGTACATGAGTTAAATCTTCCATTTTTCATAGCAGGCTATCAATGGCTACTATCTAAAATTAATAAAGCATGAAATGAAAGAATAAGAATATGATTCAAAGTTATGCAAAAAACTTCCAGAAGAACTAAGACCAATATTTTTCCCCCCGCCAAAGTCACATGTTAAAATCAACCCCCCAACGTGATGGTTATTAGGAGATGGGGCCTTTGCAGGTGCTTAGGTCAGTGGGGTGTAGCCCTCATAAATAGGATTAGTGCACTTATAAAAGAGAACCAGAGACCTCTTTAATCCTTTCCTCCATTTGAAGATGCATAATAAAGACGTCAAACCAGGGAATGGACCCTCACCTAGAACCTGACCATGTTGACACCTGATCATGAACTTCCAATTCCCAGAACTGTGAGAAGTAAGTTTCTGTTGTTTACAAGATTAGTCTATGGTATTCTGCTGTAGCAGCCTGAAGTGTCTAAAGCAACCAGAAAGAGGAGCAATTATCTTGTGGAATGAAACTGTGGGTAAGGAGTCTTAAGACAGGAGACCATTGCTTTTATTGCCTTTATTATAAGCTCTTCATTATTGTTTGGTTTACTTTCACAGGCATATATTATTTTGATACAGATTTTAAAAAATAAATCAAGTGGTAAATCTGGGCTTGTAGAATGTTCAGATTTATGAGACCTCTTTGCCATTTTGTAAGAGTTTCTTCAGTGAATTGCAGATAAAGTTATTCTTTCACTTAGATGTCAAATTAATGCAAAATTTAAATGTAAGTTTTGTCTTCTTAATCTTTCCTGTTTCCTTTTCTGAAGTTCATACTAGGTGGATGGGTATTTCAGTCTGTCTAATTTGGCATTTGGGCTGTATCAGACAGCGTTCAAAGTGTTTACAACCCAAATTTTATAAGCTGAAATTTTTGTAGTAGCCAGAAGGTGGCATCAAAACCAATCGAGTTCTTGAAATTTAGTAGAAATCCCAAAGAAAAGGATCATACCCAAGTATAATGAATAACTTCCCTGCAACTCAAAGGCAGAGAAAGTCATACACATCAAAAAAAAGCACCCCATTTCACTTAGAGTTTATCTCTTTTGGCATTTTAGAAAACTCTCAGTATTTCCCTTGGAATCCTTTTGGTTAGGCATGGATTAAACAAAGCACAGAACCAACAAATTCTATCCCAAACACTATCGCACCATCTCTAAACATGGAATTTTAAGCTCAGTTACAAGGAATATTTTTGAAAGTTGAGAATCAAAGGAGTGCTATAAGTACATCATGAAATTATTGAGTACAAATGCTCTGTTACAGTCTAACAAGTATGTCCTGGACCCAACTGTTCCGAGTGTCTAAACTGCTTACACATCCTAACAAAGATCCATTTCATCTGCAAATGAACATACACATACACACATTTTATTTGTAATTTAATGGTACTTTTTTCCTGCTTTGTCTATGTATTTTTTGGTGGAGGAGGGAAAAGAAGAGGAGGTTAAAACAATGTTTGGTGTCTGCTTCAAGCACTTTCCCAAAGAATGGTGTTTCATTCATTATACATCATTATGGAAGGACAGTATTCTCCTGGCTTTCATCATGGTCTGAATTCAAGGTAATATGTATTTTTTCTGAAATCAGGTGTATTCACTTGGACAATGTGCATTGTCCTGTGTGTTCCTATTCTCATATGAAAGCACTTTTGCTTCAAAAACAAATAAAAAATAACAGAATACAACTTTTGTTTAATTTGGGTCTGGGCTAATTACTTAAGGAACTATTTAGCGATAATGGTCTCAGATATTTAAATGCTCTCTGATGCTTCAACTAATCAAGAGACTGCTGACCCAAAGAAAGGCAATGCCAAAGAATGCTCAAACTACCGCACAATTGCACTCATCTCACATGCGAGTAAAGTAATGCTCAAAATGCTCCAAGCCAGGCTTCAGCAATACGTGAACCATGAACTTCCAGATGTTCAAGCTGGTTTTAGAAAAGGCAGAGGAACCAGAGACCAAATTGCCAACATCCGCTGGATCATCGAAAAAGCAAGAGAGTTCCAGAAAAATATCTATTTCTGCTTTATTGACCATGCCAAAGCCTTTGACTGTGTGGATCACAACAAACTCTGGAAAATTCTTCAAGAGATGGGAATGCCAGACCACCTGACCTGCCTCTTGAGAAACCTGTATGCAGGTCAGGAAGCAACAGTTAGAACTGGACATGGAACAACAGACTGGCTCCAAATGGGAAAAGGAGTACGTCAAGGCTGTATATTGTCACCCTGCTTATTTAACTTATATGCAGAATACATCATGAGAAAAACTGGTCTGGAAGAAGCACAAGCTGGAATCAAGATTGCTGGGAGAAATATCACTAACCTCAGATATGCAGATGACACCACCCTTATGGCAGAAAGTGAAGAAGAACTAAAGAGCCTCCTGATGAAAGTGAAAGAGGAGAGTGAAAAAGTTGGCTTAAAGCTCAACATTCAGAAAACTAAGGTCATGGCATCCAGTCCCATCATTTTATGGCAAATAGATGGGGAAACAGTGGAAATAGTGGCTGACTTTATTTTTTGGGCTCCAAAATCACTGCAGGTGGTGACTGCAGCCATGAAATTAAAAGATGCTTACTCCTTGGAAGGAAAGTTATGACCAACCTAGACAGCATATTAAAAAGCAGAGACATTACTTTGCCAACAATGGTCTGTCTAGTCCAGGGTATGATTTTTCCAGTAGTCATGTATGGATGTGAGAGTTGGACTATAAAGAAAGCTGAGCACCGAAAAATTGATGCTTTTGAAATGTG
Organism: Giraffa tippelskirchi; assembly: GCF_054371585.1. Lineage (NCBI taxonomy): Eukaryota > Metazoa > Chordata > Mammalia > Artiodactyla > Giraffidae > Giraffa > Giraffa tippelskirchi. The sequence goes on along the minus strand of NC_137279.1, from coordinate 145,644,202 downwards.
GTGTTGGAGAAGACTCTTGAGAGTCCTTTGGACTGAAAGCAGATCTAACCAGTCCATCCTAAAGGAGATCAGTCCTGGGTGTTCATTGGAAGGACTGATGTTGAAGCTGAAACTCCAATAGTTTGGCCACCTGATGTGAAGAGCTGACTCATTTGAAAAGACCCTGATGCTGGGAAAGATTGAGGGCAGGAGGAAAAGGGGATGACAGAGGATGAGATGGTTGGATGGCATCACCAACTCAATGGACATGAGTTTGGGTGAACTCTGGGAGTTGGTGATGGACAGGGAGGCCTGGCGTGCTGTGGTTCATGGGGTCGCAAGGAGTTGGACACGACTGAGCGACTGAAGTGAACTGATCCTAAGAACTATGTAATCAACAGGCAATGAGGGAAGAATTACAAATCTGAATGTCAAGTTAAACATGGAACATGAATTATATATGGAACATGGAAAACCAATTTCACTAGAACTCTATCAATATGCACTCTAAATAGCACAGAATTTGGGGTTAGAACATGCTACTTTTGCCACTTAGTAGTCAGTTGACCCTAAATGCATATTTTAAGCTATCTGAATTTGCTTTCAAATTTTGAAAATCAGAGTAAAATAATGACACCTACTTAGCAGTGCTGATAGGAGGATCTGATAAGAACTTTACACTGATCTCCATCTTGGGAGCAAGTCAGTGTCCTATCTGGGCTACCCCTTTATTCTGATTCATTTAGCAATGAATATTCCAGGCACTGACTACAATGAAGTGTTGAGGATACAACAACAAAACAAAAAAGAATGTCCCTGATGTCAAAGAACTTTGACTCTAGAAGAGGAAGATAAATAAGTGAAATCAATAATCAGGATAAATTCATGTAGTGGTTAAGTACCCAAGGCATTAAATTAGGGTTTTGTGCCAGAAAGTAACTAGAGAAAATGGGGGTAAATGTAATGTTTCAGATGGAATTGTAGGCATTATACTTTATTCTTTAGCCAGCATACTGTACCATACTAGATTGAAATCCATGGATTTCTTTTCTTTTTTTTTTGTCTACATCCTACTTTAATTTTTTCCAGTTTTATTGAGATATTCTTGACATGTAACACTGTATTAGTTTAAGGTATATAGCATAATGATTTAATACATGTATATATTGAAAAATAATTACCACAATAAGTTTAGTTTACATCTATGATTTCACCATACTGTACAGTGTGTGCTTGCTCAGTAGTGTCCAACTCTTTGCAACCCCATGGACTGCAGCCCACTAGGCTCCTCTGTTATGGAATTTTCCAGTTAAGAATACTGGCGTGGGTTGCCATTTCCTACTCCAGGGGACCTTCGTAACCTAGGGATTGAACTCATGTCTCTTGCATCTGCTGCATTGGCAGGCAGATTCTTTATCCCTGTGGCACCTGGGAAGTCCATGTTGTACACTGTTGTTGTTGCTCAGTCACTAAATCATGTCTGGCTCGTTGCAACCTCATAAACTGCAGCATACCAGGATCTTCTGTCCTCCACTATCTCCCGGAATTTGCTCAAATTCATGTCCATTGAATTGATAACACTAACCATCTCATCCTCTGCTGTACATTATATCCCTAGAAACTTATAACTGGAAATTTGCACCCTTTGACCACCTAAACCCCTTTCCCACACCCAGACCTCTCACTTCTGGTAACCGTCAATCTTTTCATTTTTATGAATTCATTTTTTCTTGACAACACATAGCATAATTCACTAAGGGTCCATCTGTCTTGTCACAAATGGCAAGATTTCCTCCTTTTTATGACTGATTTTTTAACTAAATTTATTTATTTGCATAAAATCACATTTTCTTTATCTGTATACCAATCCAATGACACTTAGGTTGTTTCCAAGACTTGGCTATTGTAAGCAGTGCTGCTTACAATAGTGCTTCAGTGAACAAGGGGGTGCAGATATCTATTCAAGATAATGATTTAATTTCTTTTAGATACGTACCAAGTGGAATTGTTGGATCATGTGGTACTTCTATTTTTAATTTTTGTGGCTCTCCATACTGTTTCCTATAGTGGCTGCAACAATTTACATTCCCACCAAAAATCCACAAGGGTTCCCTTTTCTCCACATACTTACCAGCACTTGTTTTCTCTTGTCTTTTTGATGATAGCCATTTTAATCAGATGATAACTCATAGTTTGATATGCTGATGATTAGTGATGTTGAGCACATTTTCATATAGCTGTTGGCCATCTGTATGTCTCCTCTGGAAAAATGTCTATTTAGATCCTCTGCTAAATTTTTAATCATTTGTTTCACTGTTTTTTTGCTATTGAATTACATGGATTTGTTATAAATTTTGGTCACTAAACCCTCATCAGATGTATGATTCACAAATAATGGGTTGTCTAAAATGTCCGAGTTATTCTGTAATATCTTATGGAAAAACCCAAATGAATTTTTTGGCCAATCCAAAATTTTATCTCATTCCATAGCCTGCTTTTTCATTTTGCTGATGATTTCCTTTGCTTTGTGGAAGCCTTAGAGTTTAACAGACATTTAGCTGTTTCCATTTTATTACTACTATTTCATAGTACCTTAACATTAGGAAAGCTTATGTAAATTTCCATTAGATAAGTTTCTAGGAGAAAAAGTGCTGAATCAAAAAGAATATACAATTTTGATAAACTATTGATAAACTGTGATAAATCTTATCATATTTCACCAAAACCAGTAGAAAATTTGAATTCTTCCCCAAGCTTTGATCAACCCTGGAAATTTTAATCTTTTTAATTTGACAGCTTCATCCTGGAGTCAAGTGGGCCTTAGGAAGCATTACTACAAAGTTAGTGGTGGTGATGGAATTCCAGCTAAGCTATTTCAAATCCTAAAAGCTGCTGTTGCTAACGTGCTGCACTCAACATGTCAGCAAATTTAGAAAACTCAGCAGTGGCCACTGGCCTGGAAAAGGTCAGTTTTCATTTCAATCCCAAAGAAGGGCAATGACACAGAATGTTCAAACCACATACAATTACACTCATTTCACATGCTACCAAGGTTATGCTCAAAATCCTTCAAGCTAGCCTTCAGCAGTATATGAACTAAGAACTTTGAGATGTACATGCTGGGTTTCATATGTGCAGAGGAACCAGAGATCAAAATGCCAACATTTGTTGGGTCATGGAGAAAGCAAGGGAATTCCAGAAAAACATCTACTTCTGCTTCATTGACTATGCAAAAGCCTTTGACTCTGGATCACAACAAACTGTGGAAAATTCCTAGAGACCAAATCACTTTACCTGTCTCTGAAGAAACCTGTATGTGGGTCAAGAAGCAAAAGTTAGAACCAGGCATTGAACAAGAGACTGCTTCAAAATTGGGAAAGGAGTATGACAAGGCTGTATATTGTCACCCTGCTTGTTTAACTTCTATGCAAAGTACATCATTTGAAATGCCAGGCTGGATGAATCACAAGCTGGAATAAAGATTGTCAGGAATTATCAACAACCTCAGCTATGCAGATGATGTCACTCTAATGGCAGAAAGTGAAGAGGAACTAAAGAGCTTTTTAATGAGGGTGAAAGAGGACAGTAAAAGAGCTGTCTTAAAACTCAACATTCAGAAACGAATATCATGGCATCTCCCATCACTTCATGGCAATAGAAAGGAAAATAGTGGAAGCAATTAGAGATTTTATTTTCTCGGGTTCCAAAATCACTGTGGATGGTGACTGCAGCCATGAAATTAAAAGACACTTGCTCCTTGGAAGGGAAGCTATGACAAACCTAGACAGTGTATTAAAAAGCAGAGATATCACTTTGCCAACAAAAGTCTGTATAGTCAAAGTTATGGTTTTTCCAGTAGTCATGTGTGGATATGAGAGCTGGACCATAAAGGTTTAACACTGATTGATGCTTTTGAATGTGATGCTGGAGAAGAATCTTGAGAGTTCCTTGGACTGCAAGGAGATCAAACCAGTCGATCCTAGAGGAAATCAACCCTGAATATTCACTGGAAGGACTGATGCTGAAGTTGAAGCTCCAGTACTTTGGCCACTTGATGTGAAGACCCGACTCATTGGAAAAGACCCTGATGCTGGGAAATATTGAAGGCAAAAGGAGAAGAGAGAAGACGAGGATGAGATGGTTAAATAGCATCACCTACTCAATGGACATGAATTTGAGCAAACTCTGTGAGATAGTGGAGGACAGAGGAGCCTGGTGTGCTGCAGTTCATGGGGTCACAACGTGTTGAACACAACTTAGCGACTGAACAACAACAATATCTATTAATTTGCATTTCTTTTTAAAATTGGGATTGAATAGCACTTTCTATTATTATTGGCTATTATATCATGCTATTTTCTTTTATTACTTTCTCCAGCTTCTATATTGAATTATCCTCTTTTCCTTTTCTGATTTTGTAAAAGTAGTTCATATAATAAAGCTATTGACCCATTGTCAGATATATATGTTGAAAAACATGTTTTCTGAATTTCTACTTATCTTTTAACTTTGTATACCACTTTGTAGGTTAAAGTGGGTTTACATTGTGTCATAATATACTTTAACATTTTTGTTACATTTTCTGGCTTTAGTGTCAAGTTTAGAAAAAGTTATTTTCCCCATTATTATATAAACACACTCCTGAATTTTCTTCTGTTACTTTTTTGGTTGTATATTTTATATTTAAATTTCCAAGTTTCAGTATTCATTTTGGCATAAGGTATGCGATAAATATCCAGTTTTATATTTATGAATAGCATTTCAGTTAATTCAGTACCACTTATTTAATAATCCATTCTTTTGGCACTGACTTGAAATCCCATCTTATCATATTCAAAATATATATTTGTAATTGTATTTATTTCTTTCTGCCTAAGATTTATGATAATTACATACTGTTTTAATGACTGAAATGTGATATTTTCAGAAATATTTACATTAACCAATGAAAACTCTCATAAACTTTTGAAATAACCTGTTAACTTTTCAAATTAATACACATTTATATAAGAATTAAAACATTGTGAGGCTTAAAATATATATACTGAAAAGCATAGATGGTTCAGAAACATACATATCAATTTACCAAATGATAATAGTGTTATCAGAAATCAGGACAAACGGTACAGTTTTCAACAAATTATTTTAAGATCATTGGCTTTACAACTAGAAAAAAAAGGAAGTTTGATTCCTATTTCATTCCATATACAAAAACAAATTGCAACTGTATTAGCAATTTATAACTTCTCATAAACCATAGATATCCTGGAGAAATAGAACTAAATGTTATTTTCAGGAGAAAAGCAACCATAATCATGACACAAAATCCAGGAACTATGAAGAAAATTAACATAGTTCAGTTCAGTTCAGTCGCTCAGTTGTGCAACTCTTTGCAACCCCATGGATTGCAGCACACCAGGCCTCCCTGTCCATCAACTCCTGGAGTTTACTCAAACTCATGTTCATCGAATCGGTGATGCCATCCAACCATCTCATCATCTGTCATCCCCTTCTCCTCCTGTCTTCAATCTTTCTCAGCATCCGGGTCTTTTCAAACGAGTCAGTTCTTCTCATCAGGTGGCCAAAGTATTGGAGTTTCAGCTTCAGCATCGGTCCTTCCAATGAACATTCATAACTGATTTCCTTTAGGATGGACTGGTTGGATCTCCTTGATGTCTAAGGGGCTCTCAAGAGTCTTCTCCAAAACCACAGTTCAAAAACATCAATTCTTCGATGCTCACCTTCCTTTATAGTCCAACTCTCACATCCATACATGACTACTGGAAAAACAATAGCCTTGATTAGATGGACCTTTGTTGGCAACGTAATGTCTCTGCTTTTTAATATGCTGTCTAGGTTGGACATAACTTTTCTTTCAAGGAGCAAGTATCTTTTAATTTCATGACTGCAGTCACCATCTGCAGTGATTTTAGAGCCCCCCAAAATAAAACATGTCATCGTTTCCATTGTTTCTCCATCTATTTGCCATGAAGTGATGGGACCGGATGCCATGATCTTAGTTTTCTGAATGTTGAGCTTTAAGCCAACTTTTTCACTCTCCTCTTTCACTTTCATCAAGAGGCTCTTTAGTTCCTCTTCACTTTCTGCCGTAAGGGTGGTGTCATCTGCGTATCTAAGGTTATTGATATTTCTCCCAGCAATCTTGATTCCAGCTTGTGTTCATCCAGCCCAGTGTTTCTCATGATGTACTCTGCATATAAGTTAAGTAAGCAGGGTAACAACATACAGCCTTGACGTATTCCTTTCCCAATTTGGAACCAGTCCGTTGTTCCATGTCCAGTTCTAAGTTGCTTCCTGACCTGCATACAAGTTTCTCAAGAGGCAGGTCAAGTGTTCTGGTATTCCCATCTCTTTCAGAATTTTCCACAGTTTGTTGTGATCCACACAGTCAAAGGCTTTGGCACAGTCAATAAAGCAGAAGTAGATGTTTTTCTGGAACTCTCTTGCTTTTGCAATAATCCAATGGGTATTGGCAATTTGATCTCTGGTTCCTCTGCCTTTTCTAAATCCAGCTTGAACATCTGGAAGTTCATGGTTTACATACTGTTGAAGCTTGGCTGGCTTAGAGAATTTTGAGCATTACTTTACTAGCATGTGAGATGAGTGCAATTGCTTGGTAGTTTGAGCATTCTCTAGCATTGCCTTTCTTTGGGATTGAAATGAAAACTGACCTTTTCGAGTCTTGTGGCCACTGCTGAGTTTTCCAAATTTGCTGACATATTGAGTGCCTCACTTTCACAGCATCATGTTTTAGGATTTGAAATAGCTCAACTGGAATTCTGTCACTTCCACTAACTTTGTTCATAGTGATGCTTCCTAAGGCCCACTTGACTTCACATTCCAGGATGTCTGGCACTAGGTGAGTGATCACACCTTCGTGGTTATTTGGGTCATGAAGATCTTTCTTGTATAGTTCTTCTGTGTATTCTTGCCACCTCTTCTTAATATCTTCTGCTTCTGTTAGGTCCATATCATTTCTCTCCTTTATTGAGCCCATCTCTGCATGAAATGTTCCCTTGGTATCTCTAAGTTTCTTGAAGAAATCTCTAGTCTTTCCCATTCTATTGTTTTCCTCTATTTCTTTGCATTGATCCCTGAGGAAGGCTTTCTTATCTCTCCTTGCCATTCTTTGGAATTCTGCATTCAAGTGGGTATATCTTTCCTTTTTCCTTTGCCTTTTGAGTCTTTTCTTTTCTCAGCTATTTGTAAGGCCTTGTCAGACAACCATTTTGCCTTTTTACATTTCTTTTTCTTGGAGATGGTTTTGATCACTGCCTCTTGTACAATGTTCATATATATCTGCGTCCATAGTTCTTCAGGCACTCTGTCTATCAGATCTAATCCCTTGAATATACGTCACTTCCACTGTATAATCGTAAGGGATTTGATTTAAGTCATACCTGAATGGTCTAGTGGTTTTCCCTACTTTCTTTAATTTAATTCTGAATTTGGCAATAAGAAGAAAATCCAGAAACTATGAAGAAAATTAACATAATCAATTCTTAAAATTATAAATACAAATTTTTAATGGCTCCATTATATTTAATAAATACAAGGGCAATTTACTACCATCCACATATTATTAGATATCTGTAGAGTTTCCAATATATTGTTATTACAAATAATACTTTAAAGAACATATCTGTGTTACTCTGGGATTGTCTCTGAATGATCTTTAATATACTGAAATTTGTGGTATCCCATTTTTGTTGAAAATAAGTGGGTCATTGGCTTAAGTCCTAGAAACACTGTTACAGAAGCCCTTTTAAAGATAGCCTATTTTAAAGAACTAGCTATTTAGAGATCTGTATGATCTTTTTACCACCCGGTGCTTTCGTTGTCCTTCATAGTGTGAAGGTTTTGTTGGCAATGTCTAGGATTTTTTGAGTTACTGAGGCTAAGAATTACCACCCTAGCTGAGAATTTAGTTGTCTGTAATAGGCAGTGAAGACCTTTGTAGACATCAACTTACATATCGTAAACTCAACCTGACATGATTAAGGATTTAATTGTGTCACTCAACCTCACCCAAATTTCTGGTTTCTCTTAATTGCTCATAATAATTCTACCCTGTATTTTGTTAACACTTTCCTAACCTTATTTTTTAAATCTGTTTTATCTGTTGGAATAATAAGCTCTACAGTTATAGTTGGGTGACATGGGAACATAAGAGAAATATGCTGAGCCTTGTTTTTGCTGTTTCTGGTGGTAGAGAGAGCTGTTGTTTCTTTGTTTTTTTTACCCTTTCATTACCAACTTTTATAGAAACTGAATTGGTTATGAAGAACCAGGAGACCGTGTAAAAACTCAGGTATAACTAGCAAAGAAAAGGGCCAGTGAGAAAGGAGAATTTTTTTTTCTAAAAATGTGGGTTTCTGTTTTGTTTTTTCTTTATGATGAAGAAATAGAAAACTTACTTTCAGAAATGAAAACTTCCGTTATGATTAACATTAGAAAGAAATTTGATGGAAGATTCTTTCTTGTTTGTTTTAGCTTCAGGGTCATTGTCAGCAGCAGGCTAGTTGTCTTGAAAAGCCCACCTGCCTCTCATTGAAGACATTCAAGGTGTGCCCCTCACTTTGAAAGGTGGAACGGTTTATCTGTAGACACTGTGACAAAAACAATTCTAACTACTGTACTGTCTAGCTTTTTAGCAGCTACTCAGATCTCAGCCTTCCAATAGCTCATTTCATACAGCATTTTAAAATATGACTTCTCATAAAGCTCACTGGTCCAATTTATCCATCACATTTATATTTTTTACTAACCAGGGTCTTCATGCATTTTAATAAAATTCTGCAGAACGATGACGTCTTGTCTAAATCAAATAATATGAAACATCCCACCTGTTTATAAACTGTCTCTGGGGAAAAGAGGATAGAAGCCCAAGTATATGAATTTCAGTCCTCTTATGAAGTCTAGTATGACTAATGCAAAAGTGATTTCCACATTCCAGCTTAGACAGTAAAATCAGACAAAGAAAGATGGCCATACTCACTCATTGGGGGTGCCCTTCTGGCCACAAAAGTAGCCCTGGCTGTCTGTAGGATATGCCACTCTTCTGGGGTCACCATTGACCCAGGCTGTAGGAACAAGAAAAGAAAAAACAATCAGCAACAGCTGGCTAAAGGCAGTCTGATTTGAGAAATTAGAATGCACCACTGTAATACACTAACCTCTCCCCTCAGTCACAAAAGATTATTGATTTTCTTCAAAGAGTAATTTCTTAATGAAAAGCAAAATAAAATATGGATGAATCAGTCAGAAAGCACATTTCTTATTCTCTCAGGATTCATCTGGGTTGTAGCCAAAGCATGAGGTAACACACTTAGAAAATGACATTTATTAAAATGTGAATTAGAGGGCACACTACAAATGCTTGGTTGGCAAGAAGTCACTTTTGCTAGGGCTTAAAATGAAATGATTTCATATCAGAGCTAATAAATCTGCAGTAAATATTATGATGTAATTCTTTTAGGTTATACATAAGTGAAGACCATTTCAAAATTTCAAGAAATGAAACTATAATGCCCAGTTCAAACTGGCTAGTTCTTTATGATCTGTTATGACACTGTAAAGGCAAACAGTAGCAACTTTAGAAGTAATACACAATAAAAATTCAGTATACATTTTGTGTGATAATCTCAAACTGCCTATAAATATCCAGTGTTTTCAAACTTCATGAAATTGAAGACTTGATTCTGTTTTCTCTAAATATGCTAGGTAGGGTCATATAAATTCGTCATCAGTATTTTCTAAGAATTATACACTTGCAAGCTATATTAGAGAAGCACACAAAGTAATATATGGTAGCTAAATTGGGAGATACTCTAATTTTAACTGAATGCTTATAATTTCTCTAATTCGATTAATGCAATTCTATATGGCAACCTGAAAGTGAAACTGTTAGTCGTTCAGTCATGTACAACTCTGTGTGACCCCCACGGACTGTAGTCCATCAGGCTCCTCTGTCATGGAATTCTCCAGGCAAGAATATTGGAGCGGGTAGCCATTCCATTTGCTAGGAGATCTTCCAACCCAGGGATCAAACCCAGGTTTCTCACATTGCAGGCAGGTTCTTTACCGTCTGAGCCACTTTCTATCTCCCTAGGAACTTCCCTGGGTTGGGAAGATCCCCTGAAGAAGGCAATGGCTACCCACTCTAGTATTCTTGCCTAGAGAATCCCATGGACAGAGGAGCCTGGCAGGCTATAGTCTATGAGGTCGCAAAGAGTCGGACACGACTGAGCAACTAACACTTTCATGTGGCACAGGAGTTTGTGGGAGAATGAAACCATGCATATATATAGCTGAGTTTCTTTGCTGTTCCTCTGAAACTATCACAATATTTTTATCAGTTATACTCCCAATATAAAATAAACAGTTAAAAAAATCCAGTTCCTAAAAATCTGGAAGATGCATTGGTCACCTAACGTTTGCCTCTGCATACAGAAAACCTATCTCTTTGTCCTTTACTTCTTTAAACATTTGCCCAGCTATCTCCTTACCCACATTTAATGGATTTGACAGTTCATGTTACAATTCAATCACTCATATATACATGGCCTGTGTGACTTGGAAAGATAAAAAGAAATCAATTCTGAATGAGAATTTTAATATGGAAAAGAATTTTTTCTCAATTTTTATCATCCATCCAAGCATTTCCTTTTAGTATCCAAGCACCTAGAAAAGTCTCCATTGTCTAATTCTTCTCCAATGTCATAGAGGCTAAATCAGTTTCATCTTCTAAATACCTTCTTATAAAATCTGACTCATTCAGGCAGTTCTCTCCCATCTTCATTTCCCAGAATAAAGAAAGTGGATTATAAATAAGGCATTTAAATGACAACCAAGTGTTCAATGTACAATGTCTCTAGCCACTGTTTTATTAAATTCTGTTTTTATATCTTAGTTTGTCAGATACCTAAGAGATCTAATTTTACAAACTCTATTTTCTGTAATATATTTCTTTAAACTTTATCCCCAAATGTTTTAGTCCTTTTTTATATGCTTAATTCAAAACGGGCACCTAAAGAAGCATTTCATCCTCTGTCATCCCCTTCTCCTCCTGCCTTCAAAATTTCCCAGCATCAGGGTCTTTTCCAATGAGTCAGTTCTTCACATCAGGATGAGATGGTTGGATGGCATCACTGACTCAGTGGACAAGAGTTTGAGCAAGCTCTGGGAGTTGGTGATAGACAGGAAAGCCTGGCGTGCTGCAGTCCATGGGGTCTTAAAGAGTCAGACACGACGGAGTGACTGAACTGAACTGAAAGAAGCATTTGGATTGCAACATTTGCTGCTTAATATTTTTACAACCCTGAAAAAGTCACTGAAATATTTTAGTCTTGGCTTTCTAATTTGTTACTAAAAATGGTTATAATAATACCCAATCCCAAAGAATGTTGACAATATGAAAGAAGACAAAGTGGAATGCCTAATGTGGTACTAGGCATACAATGTGGACCTAGTCATGCAAGTTCCTGTCTTATTTGGATTTCATGGAAACCAAACACTGATGCAGGTAGCTAATTTGCAAAGTGATTTTAGTTAAGTGAAGGTGAAGAGAGTGAGACAGGGAAGGGAGCAAAGTCAATAAAGGGCATGTTAATGAGTGGAATAATGTCATGAGTGAGGTGACTCCATGCTGCTGGGGAGCTTCTCAGGAACCATACAGAAGAACATCAGCCCATGCTGCCATGTCAGTGGGCATGACAAAACTATCCGCCATAGCGGCAAGCAAACTTAGAAGAACTGAGGGGTTGAGGGGTTGTGGTAACACCTGCGATAGTTTTTTGTTTTTTTTTTTTGTCATCATCAGTCATCCAATTAAAGAAATTACTAAATGACCTCTGTGTGTCCTGTACAGAAGTCAATATCAGTTTAGTTTACATCAGAGTTCTCAACAAACACATGAAAACGAGAGAATAAGGTCTATAGAAGACTTGGAGATGAGGTGGGATCTCAGAAAGACTGGGAAATGACTAGGATTTGAGAAGGAATTGGGAAGGTGACCAGGAGTAGGAAGGAATTATAGATTGATGAAATAGTATCATTATAAGAGGCTTCAATTTATTAAATGCTTACATATATCAAGTATTATGAAAATGTATTACATCCATTTCTCATTTGAGTCTCACAATAGGCTGTGAAGTGGACATTATTTTCACTTCAGATATTATTTGCAGCTCAGAGTTTTATTTACTTCTTAAGATCACTCAGGTTTTAAGCGGCATAAACAGGGTTTGAACTTACGAGTGTTGCTCTCTAGGGCTCATGCTTTAAACATTAGATTATAGTCACTATACTGCTGCCTACTAAAGGGTATTAGGAAAGAGCTTGTTAACAGTGGGAAACAAGATATCAGCATAATGAGGATCAGCAGTATGTTAGACACATATGGTAGGGAAGGAGATAACACAGGTAATTTTGGATCCTCTGCCATCTGTACAAAAGAGCTTTGTACTTGGCAGGAGAAAGCATCTGGCTGACAGGGATCTGATGCCCAGGGTCGAAGGAGGGAAAGATGAAGATGGAAGTGTCAAGAGAAGAGTTTTCCTTGATTTTGTACTTTTGAATTACTAAGTGGCTGCTACACCTCTCCATGCAGCCTCTAGCACAGAAGTGTTGCTGCAGATGCTCTGTGTTTGAGATAGAACATCAAGACTTTGACCTGAAAGTTGCAAGGGTCAGTTCAAACAAGTCACCTCAATCAAGGATATCTAGTTCTCTCTCTCCCTTTTTAAGTCTTTATTGAATTTATTACAATATTGCTTGTTTTATGCTTTGGTGTTTTGGCTGTGAGGCATGCAGGATCTTAGCTTGCTGACCAGGGATCGAACCTGCAGCCCCTGCATTGGAAGGCAAAGTCTTATCCATTGGATTATGAGGGAAGTCCCTCTAGTTGTCTTGGTCTTCTTCACCAAGCCCACATCTCTACACACTTCCACTGTAGGAATATGGCGGGGGAAAAAAAAAAGAGGGAGAAAAAAGAAATATGCAGTAGCAGTTATTCTGTCCCTTAGTGAAGCAAGGGGCTTCTCACAGTTTACTCCCTTTCTTGGAATTTCTCTATTCATGGAAATTCTAGAACTGTGCTGTCCAATATGGATAGCTACTGCTACTGCTAAGTCACCTCAGTCGTGTCCGACTCTGTGCAACCCCATAGACGGCAGCCCACCAGGCTCCGCCGTCCCTGGGATTCTCCAGGCAAGAACACTGGAGTGGGTTGCCATTTCCTTCTCCAGTGCATGAAAGGGAAAAGTGAAAGTGAAGTCACTCAGTCGTGTCCGACTCTTAGCGACCCCATGGACTGCAGCCTACCAGGCTCCTCCATCCATAGGATTTTCCAGGAAAGAGCACTGGAGTGGGGTGCCATGGATAGCTACTAACCACATGTCTACTTCACACACAAATGTGGCTTATCTGAAGCGAGCCACACTATAACTGTGAAATATATCTCAGGTTTTAAAGACAGTATGAACAACAACAAAATATAATGTAAATATCTCATTAATACTATTCGTTTTGATTATATTTGAAATTATAATATTTGGTTATGGTTAATTTTAAAAGGTATATTATTATAACTAATTTCATCTGTTTCTTTTTACTTCCATAAATGTAGCTACTAGGAAATTTAACTTACACATATGACTCACTTGAGTTTCTCCAGGATAGATCTGTTTTAGAATATTTTCCCACAAACGTCACAGCTTCTCATATAAGGTAATTAATAGTGTCATAGCATCATGGCTATGTGAGTCCTTCTCAGTCCCATCATACTCAACACATCCTTTTTATAACCAATATTTGACAATGCTCCTTTTATAAAAATCTTGAAATAATATTTATAAAACATAACTTATCTACCACAAATTCTTTTAAAAACAATAAAGTGTACTAACAGTAATGTAAATGATAAATTAAAAATTAATTTAAAATTAATGCATATCAATGTGGAAATGCTCACATGTAACTAAACTAGAAGACACAAGAAAATAGTCAGATGCTTGTACCTATAGATAGAATCATTGAATATAACAGTTATAATTGCAGGAGGATTCAAGCAATTGTGTAGGAGATTCAAATACTACAAGTGGTGTTATCTGTCATATGATTTTTCTAAATGAACAAATTTTATTAAATTACAACAAAAATACAATCTTTCTTCAAATTCTCTTGATAGATATTAAAACCGCACAAAAATAAAAAATGTGTGATTTTAAAACAGAAGTTCCAGATTCAAGTATTTAAAAGCAAATTGTCACCTACATAAGTGGGACATGGGAAAGTTGGCAGGGAGTGCAGAACTGTCCTATATATTGCCAGGCATCTATCTTTCCTGGCTCCCACCCACCCACCCGTCCTCCCATTAAAAGATAGTAATACCTCCAAAACATTGTAACAATCAAAAAATCAATTTTCCCAAAGACCTTCTATGTAGCGGTATGGCTCCAGTTGAGAATCACTGATTTAGATGGTCATTCACATTCTGAACAATCTAAAATATATATATAAATTTCACATTATTTTCTCCCAGATTTTTGGGGGGATAGGCTATCATGGATTTATTATAATTTAATCCCATGTACTTGTAAAAATTCACTTGTTTTAAAAAAAAAATTCATTTGTTTTATCTTTTTATATTCCACATATAAGTGATACAGTATTTATCTTTCTCTGTTTGATCTATTTAACTAAACATAATGCCCTCCAAGTTCATCTGTGGTGTTGCAAATGCTGAAATTTTCATTCTATTTTATGGCTGAGTACTATTCCACTGGATTTATGTGTGTACACACACACACACACACACACACAGACACCACATCTTCTTTGTTCAGTCATCTGTTGTTGGGCATTTAGGTTGCTTCCATTATCTTGGGAATTTATAAATAATGCTGCTATGAAGACTACAGTACACATGTCTTTTCAAATTAGTGGTTTTGTTTCTTTGGAGTGGAATTTCTGGGTCATATGGTAATTGTATCTTTTGTTCTTTTGAGAAACCTCTATTCTGTTTTCCATAGTGGTTGCACCAATTAATAATTCCACTAACAGTGTACAAGGGTTCCTTTTTCTCTGAATCCTCACCATTTGTTATTTGTGTTCTTTTTTGAAAATATTTGTTCTTAAAGGTATGATACCTAGTTGTAATTTTAATTTGCATTTCTCTGATGATTAACAATGTTGATCATCTTTTCAAGTGCCTGTTGGCCATCAGTGTGTATTCTTTAGAAAAATGTAAATTTAAAAATTTGTACAGAAGGAGAAAACACTTCAAATAGCCAAGGCAATCTTGAGAAAGAAGAACAGAGCTGGAGGAACCATGCTTCCTAAGTTCAGACTATACAGCAAAGCTATAGTAATCAAAACACTGTGGTACTGGTTTAAAAAAAAAAAAAGACATATAGAACAATGGAGCAGAATAGAAAGTCCAGAGACAACCTCACACATTTACAGCCAATGTACAGTAAAGGAGGCAAAAATATATGATGGAGAAAAGACAATTTCTTCAGTAGGTGGTGTTGGGAACACTGGACAGCTACATGCAAAAGAATGAAATCAGAACATTCTCTAACACCATATAAAAAATAAGCTTAAAATGGATTAAAGACCTAAATGTAAGATTAGTTCACTTCAGTTCAGTCTCTCAGTCATGTCATCTGCTTGTGACCCCATGGACTGCAGCACACCAGGCATCCCTGTCCATCAACAACTCCCAGACTTTACTCAAACTCATGCCCATTGAGTCGGTGATGCCATCCAATCATCTCATGCTCTGTCGTCCACTTCTTCTCCCACCTTCAATCTTTCCCAGCATCCAGCTCTTTTAAAATGAGTCAATTCTTCACATAAGGTGGCCAAAGTATTGGAGTTTCAGCTTCAACATCAGTCCTTCCAATAAACACTCAGGACTGATTTCCTTTAGGATGGACTGGTTGGATCTCCTTGCAGTCCAAGGGACTCTCAACTCTTCTCCAACGCCACAGTTCAAAAGCATCAATTCTTCGGCACTCACCTTTCTTTATACTCCAACTCTCACATCCATACATGACTACTGGAAAAACCATAGCCTTGACTAGACGCGCCTTTGTTGACAAAGTAACATCTCTGCTTTTTAATATGCTGTCTAGGTTGTCATAACTTTTCTTCCAAGGAGCAAGTGTCTTTTAATTTCAGGGCTGCAGTCAACATCTGCAGTGATTTTGGAGCACAAAAAAATGAAGTCTGCCCCTGTTTCCATTGTTTTCCCATCTATTTGCCATGAAGTAATGGGACCAGATGCTATGATCTTTCTTTTCTGAATGTTGAGCTTTAAGCCAACTTTTTCACTCTCCTCTTTCATGTTCATCAAGAGGCTCTTTAGTTCTTCTTCACTTTCTGCCATAAGGGTGGTGTCATCTGCATATCTGAGGTTATTGCTATTTCTCCTGGCAATCTTGATTTCAGCTTATGCTTCCTCCAGCCCAGCGTTTCTCATGAAGTACTCTGCATAGAACTTAAATAAGCAGGGTGACAATATATAGCCTTGACGTACTCCTCTCATGATTTGGAACCAGTCTGTTGTACCATGTCAACTTCTAACTGTTGATTCCTGACCTGCATACAGATTTCTCAGGAGGCAGGTCAGGTGGCCTGGTATTCCTATCTCTTTAAGAATTTTCCACAGTTTGTGTGATCCACAGAGTCTAAGGCTTTGGAATAGTCAATAAAGAAGAAGTAGATGTTTTTTTTGAATTCTCACTTTTTCAATGATCCAACAGATGTTGGCAATTTGATCTCTGGTTCCTCTGCCTTTTCTAAATCCAGCTAGAACATCTGGAAGTTCATGGTTCGTGTACTGTTGAAGGCTGGCTTGGAGAACTTCGAGCACTACTTTGCTAGTGTATGAGAAGATTGCAATTGTGCAGTAGTTTGAGCATTCTTTGGCATTGCCTTTCTTTGGGATTGAAATGAAAACTGACCTTTTTGAGTCTTGTGGCCACTGCTGAGTTTTCCAAATTTGCTGGCATATTGAGTGCAGCACTTTCACAGCATCATATTTCAGGATTTGAAATAGCTCAACTGGAATTCCATCACCTCCACTAGCTTTGTTTGTAGTGATGCTTCCTAAGGCCATTTGACTTCAACATTTCAGGATGTATGGCTCTAGGTGAGTGATCACATCATTGTGATTATCTGGGTCATGAAGATCTTTTTTGTACAGTTCTTCTGTGTATTCTTGCCACCTCTTCTTAATATCTTCTGTTTCTGTTAGTTCCATACCATTTCTGTCCTTTATTAAGCCTATCTATGCATGAAATGCTCCCTTGGTATCTCTAATTTTCTTGAAGAGATCTCTAGTCTTTCCCATTCTATTGTTTTCCTCTATTTCTTTGCATTGATCACTGAGGAAGGCTTTCTTATCTCTCCTTGCTATTCTTTCAAACTCTACCTTCAAATGGGTATATCTTTCCTTTTCTCCTTTGCCTTTTGCTTCTCTTCTTTTCTCAGCTATTTGTAAGGTTTCCTCAGACAGCCATTTTGCTTTTTTGCATTTCTTTTTCTTGGGGATGTTCTTGCATTCTATCAGATCTAGTCTCTTAAATCTATTTCTCACTTCCACTCTATTGTTGTAAGGGATTTGATTTAGGTCATACCTGAATGGTCTAGTGGTTTTCCCTACTTTCTTCAATTTAAATCTGAATTTGGCAATAAGGAGTTCATGATCTGAACCACAGTCAGCTCCCAGTCTTCTTTTTGCTGACTGTATAGAGCTTCTCCATCTTTGGCTGCATAGAATATAATCAATCTGTGTTTGGTATTGGCCATCTAGTGATGTCCATGTGTTGAGTCTTCTCTTGTGTTGTTGGAAGTGGGTGTTTGCTATGACCAGTGGGTTCTCTTGGCAAAACTCTATTAGCCTTTGCCCTGCTTCATTCTGTACTCCAAGGCCAAATTTGCCTGTTACTCCAGGTGTTTCTTGACTTCCTACTTTTGCATTCCAGTCCCCTATAATGAAAAGGACATCTTTTTTGGGTGTTAGTTCTAAAAGATTTTGTAGGTCTTCATAGAACCATTCAACTTCAGCTTCTTCAACATTACTGGTTGGGTCATAGACTTGGATTATCGTGATACTGAATGGTTTGCCTTGGAAACGAACAGAGATCATTCTGTCGTTTTTGAAATTGCATCCAAGAACTGCGTTTCAGACTTTTTTGTTGACTATGATGGCTACTCCATTTCTTTTAAGGGATTCTTGCCCAAAGTAGTAGATATAATGGCCATCTGAGTTAAATTCACCCATTCCAGTCCATTTTAGTTCGCTGATTTCTAAAATGTTGACATTCACTCTTGTCATCCCCTGTTTGACCACTTCCAATTTGCCTCAATTCATGGACCTAACATTCCAGGTTCCTATGTAATATTGCTCTTTACAGCACTGGACCTTGCTTCCATTACCAGTCAAATCCACAACTGGGTGTTGTTTTTGTTTTGGCTCTATCTCTTCATTCTTTCTGGAGTTATTTCTCCACTGATCTCCAGTAGCATATTGGGTACCTATCAACCTGGGGAGTTCATCTTTCAGTGTCTTATCTTTTTGCCTTCTCATTCTGTTCATGGGGTTCTCAAGGAAAGAATACTGAAATGGTTTGCCATTCCCTTCTCCAGTGGACCACATTTTGTCAGAACTCTCCACCATGACCCGTCTGCCTTTGGTGACCCTACACGGCATGGCTCATAGTTTCATTGAGTTAGACAAGGCTGTGGTCCATGTGATCAGATTGTTTAGTTTTCTGTCATTGTGGTTTTCAGTCTGTAGGCCCTCTGATGGACAAGGATAAGAGGCTTTTAGAAGCTTCCTGATGGGAGAGACTTACTGAGGGGGAAACTGGGTCTTGTTCTGATGGGCAGGGCCATGCTCAGTAAATCTTTAATCCAATTTTCTGTTAATGAGTGGAGCTGTGTTCCCTCCCTGCTATGTAAGATTGGAATGTACATTGGATTCCAATGTAAGGTTGGAAACCATAAAACTACTAGAAGAAAACAGGCTGAATAGTCTTTGACAAAAAATGTAGCAAGACTTTTGGATCTGTCTCCTAAAGCAAAAAAAATAAAAAAAATGGGACCTAGTTAAACTTAGAAGCTTTCGCACAGCAAAGGAAACCATCAACAAAATAAAAACATAACCTATTGAATTGGAGAAAATATTTGCAAATGGTATGGCCAAGAAGGGGTTAATATCCAAATTCTATAAACAGCTCCTACAACTTAACATCAAAAAACCCAACAACTTGATTAAGAAATAGGCAGAAGACCTGAATAATCTCATTTTCTCTTTTAAATTAAATTTTATAGGCAAATGGTTGTTTTACAAGAAGGAAATGGCAACCTACTCCAGGCAAGACCCTGGATAATGCCATGGACAGAGGAGCCTGGTAGGCTACAGCCCATGGGGTCACGAAGAGTCAGGCATGACTGAGCGACTTCGCTTTCACTTTTCACTCTCATGCATTGGAGAAGTAAGTGGCAACGCACTCCAGTGTTCTTGCCTGCAGAATCCCAGGGATGGAGGAGCCTGGTGGGCTGCCGTCTAAGGGGTCACACAGAGTTGGACACGACTGAAGCGACTTAGAAGCAGCAGCAGTTGTTTTACAATGTTGCGTTAGTTTTCCGCTGTACAGCAAAGTCAATCAGCTACATGTATACATACACCCCATTCACTTACTTTTATTCAGCTGATCACCATGTATCAGTTCAGTTCAGTTTAGTCTCTCAGTCATGTCCAACTCTTTGTGACCCCATGGACTGCAGCACACCAGGCTTCCCTGTCCATCACCAACTCCCAAAGTTTGCTCAAACTCATGTCCATCAAGTCGGTGATGCCATCCAACCATCTCATCATCTGTCATCCTTTTCTCCTTCTGCCTTCAATCTTTTCTAGCATCAGGGTCTTTTCAAATGATTCAGTTCTTTGCATCAGGTAGCCAAAGTATTGGAGTTCCATGGAGTTTCAGCTTCAACATCAGTCCTTCCAATGAATATTCAGGGTTGATTTCCTTTAGGATTGACTAGTTTGATCTCCTTGCAGTCCAAGGGATTCTCAAGAGTCTTCTCCAACACCACAGTTCAAAAGCAACAATTCTTCACCACTCAGCTTTCTTTATGGCCCAACTCTCACATCCATACATGACTACTGGAAAAACCATAGCTTTGCCTAGACGGACCTTTGTCAGCAAAGTAACGTCACTGCTTTTTATTATGCTGTCGTGGTTGGTCATAGTTTTTCTTCCAAGGAGCAAGTGTCTTTTAATTTCATGGCTGCAGATCACCATGTACGGTGGCTTTCAAATATGTCTATAAATTACTTGACATTTTTCTTTCAGATAGTGGTGCTTAATGTCCTATCCCTTGAGTGTGGACTAGACTTAGTGACTGCTTCTAGTGAATAGAATGTGACTGAATAACATTTGGTGACTTCCAAGAATAGGTCATAAAAGGCAATGCAGCTTTCTCTTTGCTCTCCCTCTCTCCCTTTAGATCAGTAGCTCTACGGGAAGCCATATGACACGACATGAGGACACTCAGACAGTCCTACAGATAAAGCCCACATTATTGTCAGCAGTCAGTGAGAACTGAAGCTTCCTGCTAACATCCATGCAAGGGAACCATCTAGAAGGCTAATCCCTGACCACAGTCAAGCCTTCAGCTGATTGTGACTTTGGCTTACATCTTGACTGCTAATTCATGAAGAATTCAGAGCCAGAACTACCCAACTTTAAGCTAGTCCCAATTTCTGACCACAGAAACTGTGAGATAAAAAATGTTTATTTGAGGGATTTTCTGGTGACTGAGTGGTTAACAATCTGCTTGCCAATGCAAGGAACATGGGTTTGATCCCGGGTCTGGGCAGATTCCATATGCCACAGGGCAACTAAGACCCATGCATCCAACTACTGAGCCTGTGCTCTAGAGCCTGTGCTCCGCAACAGGAGAAGCCACCCCAATGAGAAGCCTGCACACCACAACTTGAAAGTTGCCCCCACTTGCTCTAAGTAGAGAAAGCTTGTGCAGCAACAAATATCCAGCACAGCCTAAAATAAATAAAAGTTAAAAAAAATTTTTTTTAATTTAAAGAATGTTTATTTTACTTTGCCAAGTTTGGGAGTAATTTCCTATGCAGCAATAGATAATTAACTCCCATATAGCTTTTAAAATCATTTATATACTTAAAGGAAGCAGTTAAATCCTTCTCTCCTTCTACCTAAATATTCAAAATACTTAAATTTTATTTTCTATTTGTTTTGTTATGTTTTAAACTCATAGCTACAACAGCTAAGATTTAATTATTTTTTGTTGCTTCACTATATGATTTAATATGTGGAGCCTGCAACTTGATTGGCAATATTCCTTAGGGCCTATCTAACCAATCATACCTACTTACCTTATTTCTTTTAAAAAAGTTAACATGAAGAGCTTTATCTTAAAGTAACAGTCTAGAATACAGTCAAATTCCCATTCATTCATCCATACTGAATTGTCACTCATCAAATTCCTATTAACTATCATTCATTCATTCATTTGGCCTTACTATATGATAGGCACATAAAGACTCTGAAAATATAGAGATGAACACATTCATACTTAGTATAACACTAATTAATAATTAGCACATTCTCCCTAAGGAAACTCTATATCACCCTGTTTGGCCAGTGAAGAGGGAAGATGGTTTCTGAAGAATGATAATGGATTTGCTTAAGCTTAACCAAGTCATGGCCTTAATCTTAGCTACTGTTAAAGTTGTAGTCTCTCTACTAGAATAAATCAAAGCAGCTTCTGTCAGCATGGAGGCAGCAACTGATCTATTAATAACAAAAGCTTTCACAAAAGCTTTCCCAGTAAGTATAAAACACCAGGAGCATTTGCTTTCTCCTCGTAGGGATAGTGCTGCATCCTTACTGTCTCCCCTCAAAGTTATATGACCCCCTAGCTCTTTGTCACAGTTTAGTCTGCAGGGTTTGAATAATATCTTACTTCACAGGATACCACACAGATCCCTTACACTGACGGCATCATGCTCATAAGATCTGGAGAGTACTGGATGGCATGCAATCCAGATGTCTTACAGAGACATATGTGTGCTACGGAAAGGAGATAAATCTCATGAAAATACAGGAGTCTTTCAGTGAAGATCTGAGGGTCGGGTAGTGATACCTCCTCCAAAGTAAAAGATAAGCTGCTGTACCTTGCACTGTCTGTTATTAAAAAAAGAGGCACAGCATTTAATGGCTGCCCCAAGAAATAAAGTGCTTTTCAGATAATCCAGGTTATTGTACTAGCATGTCTGCCACTAGGTCTGTATGGCAGAGTGGACTCAATGGTACTTAAAATATCTGTCAGAGAGCAGGATGTTATATGCCAACTGTGGTAAATGCCTATTAGAGGATCACAGAGGTTCCTATGACTTTGGAGAAAACTCATATCCTTTTAGCAAATAACTGTTATTCTTTTGAGAGGTAGCTTCTGAACCTTGAATAATCACCTAACGACATGAGAAACCCATCAGGGAACTGAATGTCATCTGATCCATCAAGCCTAAAGTTGGCTGTGCCCAACAGCACTCCATTATTGAGTAGAAGTGCTATATCCATATAATGCTGGAAAAGGTCATGAAGGCACAAGGAAGTTACATAAGAAAATTGCTCAATATAATAGTGTGTTGACTCCTGAGGCATAGCTTCAACATATACCCATGGCTCATGGAAAGGCCCCTATGATTACTTAAGTAAAGAAAAAAAATCAAATAATATTTATAGATGATTATAGAGGATCTGTTGGCACTGATCAGGAGGCATTTTTCTGATTATCTACTTTGACCAAAAGAAGACATGAACTGAATCACTATTCATAGACAGAGGCCAATGTTTTGACCACATTATCACAAACTGGAAAAGCAAAAATATTGGACAACCAATGGCAATAAAGCTTAAGAAATATTAGACGTATTGACCTCCAAATGCACTCAAAATATGAAGATACTTGGGTCTTATGTGGCTGCTTAGACCCCTCTATAGAGACAGTTTTCAATAACCAGATAGAAAAGTACTTGTTCAATGATTTTTGTGAAAAAGTAATCATGACAACAGGAATGAAGACTGTATGTGGATTTTGGATAACACAGACTTTTATTTACACTGACCTGGCTCAGAGCAATGCTTATGTGACAAATTTGTCAGGAGTGGATGACCAACACTCAACTCAATCAACCAGAATAGCCAGCCTTATGGAACAAAATACCCTATGGAAGACCCAGTTAATACACCACTTAGGAAGCAATATCTTTCAAGGTTGGGCTGCTGTTTTCTAGAATACAGAAGAATCCTAGCAGCAAATAGATGTTATACTCACATGAGATAATTGCAGCGAGTTCAATAAAGAAATATTTACAAAGGTCTGAGCAGAGTTAAGGAAAAGAAGAAGAGCTGGTTCAGAACCCAGAGGCTAGCTACAATAGAATCGTTGTTACCTCTAGACCTGAAAGGGCAAAGGAGGAAGGAGTTCCCCAAATCCAGAAAGAGAAGCCAAATGGAAAAGAGTTGACTAACTGGACTTGGGCCTTACGTAGAGAGGTGAAGCTCACCTGTGGTGACCTACCAGCAAGAGAGTCAGAAGAATAAGTTCCATTAAGCCATTTCTCTTACACTCCAATCTACTGGTGTTTTGTTTTTTTTGTTTTATGTTAATTTTTTTGCTGAGCTGTGTTGCATGTGGCATCTTAGTTCCCTAATCAGGAATCAAACCTGCACCCCCTGCACTGGAAGTGAAGAATCTTAGCCACTAGACCACCAGAAAAGTCCATCCAATCTACTATTGACACCCGCCCCCTGCCCAGGGCAAACCAAGTTGGGAGCCAGTGAACAAGAGAGCCTGTTGATGCCATCATAAATGCCAGCTTCTCAGAGGACAGAGCAGGGTGAAGAAACGGATAGAGAAGAAATCCAAGGGGAAAAGGAAAAATGCCCTGTCCATATTCTGAACAAATGACCAGCCTACTCACAGGGGAAACTTTAGATATATTCAGCAAGACATTCAGGACTCCATTCAGTTCAGTTCAGTTCAGTCGCTCAATCGTGTCCGACTCTTTGCCACCCCATGAACTGCAGCATGCCAGGCCTCCCTGTCCATCACCAACTCCCAGAGTCCACCCAAACCCATGTCCATTGAGTCAGTGATGCCATCCAACCATCTCATCCTCTGTCGTCCCCTTCTTCTCCTGCCCTCAATGTTTCCCAGCATCAGGGTCTTTTCAAATGAGTCAGCTCTTCACATCAGGTGGCCAAACTATTGGAGTTTCAGCTTCAACATCAGTCCTTCCAATGAACACTCAGGACTGATTTCCTTTAGGATGGACTGGTTGGATCTCCTTGCAGTCCAGGGGACTCTCAAAAGTCTTCTCCAACACCCCAGTTCAAAAGCATCAATTCTTCGGCGCTCAGCTTTCTTTATAGTCTAACCCTCACATCCATACATGGCCACTGGAAAAACCAGAGCCTTGACTAGACGGACCTTTGTTGGCAAAGTAATGTCTCTGCTTTTTAATATGCTATCTAGGTTGGTCATAACTTTCCTTCCAAGGAGTAAGCGTCTTTTAATTTCATGGCTGCAATCACCATGTGCAGTGATTTTGGAGCCCAGAAAAATAAAGTCAGCCACTGTTTCCACTGTTTCCCCATCTATAAAAACAAACAAAAAACTACCAGAGATATAATGTTTTCAGATTCTTTTGTCAGAATTTACTGCCACATAGAACAGCAAAAGAAAAGAACAGAAAGGCATATATTCTAAATTTCAGAGTCTGTAAAATGGAAGGGATGAGAGAAAGAAAGAAGTAAAAGATGGGGAAAAGCATATATTTAAAGGATATTTGTAACTAATAATAATAATATATAGAATTGAAGGAAAATAGAAAAATCACCAAATAACCAAGAGATAAAATTAGACTTTTCACAACATCTTTTTCTTTTTTTAAATATCTATTTGTTTATTTTTGCCTACTCTGGGTCTTCATTGCTGCTTGAGGGCTTTCTCTAGTTTTACAGAGTGGGGGCTGCTCTCTAGATGCAGTGTGCAGGCTTCTCATTGCTGTGGTGCCCAGGCTCTAGGGCACATAGGCTTCAGTAATTGAGGCTCATGGGCTTAGCTGCTCCATGGTATGTGGGATCCTCCAGGATCAGGGATCAAACCCACGTGTCCTGCATCGGCAGGAGGATTCTTCACCACCGAGCCACCAAGGAAGACCCTCTTTGTCGTTTTTCTGTATTAGCAGGTCTGACTCTATGCTTGCTATTAATACAATAATATGCTTCAAGGTTTACAAGGTTTTGATCTACTACTATTTACAAGGTTTTGATCCACACTAAAGTGGTTGGAAACAATGAAAACAGAAAAATTTGTTCATTCTTTTCCTTATTCACTCTACAAATGTTTTCTGGGTGTCTGCTACATGGCAGCAGCGTGCTAGATGCTGAGTATATAAAGGTTCCTGCTCTCTCAGGTCCTACAGTCTACTGGGGGAAATAGATCTTAATGCATTACTCACACAAACATGAAGTTTCAATTCTGACAAGCACTAGAAAGGAGCAATACATAATGCAAAGAGCGATTCATAGGGGCAGATGACCAAATGAGGGGGGTCGGGGATGATGTCCTGTGAAGTAATACAGAACCAGGGATCTGAAAAATGAACAGAGGTACAAAGAGACTTCCAGGAGACGGACACGGGGACAAAGGCCCTGTGAGGGGAGGGGCAAGATGGGTCCTGGGAATGGAAAGAGGACCAGTGTAGTGCACACATGGGCTGGAACATGGTCCAAGATAGGGATGGAGAGGCAGCATCTTAGGTTATTTTATATAATGAACTACAGGGAGATTGTTTTAGCATAACAAGATTGTCAGTGCCAGACGTGCAATCCACGGGAGAGGCTCTGTTCAAGTGGGTCCTTCTCTTCCTACTTTCCTTGAAAAACGCACAGTCACCATACATTCAGTACCACTCATCTAGGTGTTTACTAGCTTAATTATGGTTCTATAACTGGAAACCACTGCTTTATGTCAAGGAAGAGTTTTTCACTGCTCCTAAACACTGATGTAGTTTATTTTATCTGAAAATGTTACGTGCAATCTTCATTATTAATATCTACTAGTAAATACACTTTTTGGAGAGATCTATGAAATCCTTTGAGGTTTTCCTGGACAAAAAAAAAGCCCAAAGAATGAGATACTGTCTGACATAATTTTATTTACTCCATAGTACACACATTGATTGAAAGAAAAAAATCAAATCTGTACTAATAGGTGTGGATTATCATAAAGAATATGCTCCTCTCTCTAGTGGGTACATAATGGAGGCTAATTTTGCAAATGATCAGTGAATGTAAACAATGACACTGCAGCAAAGTGAATATACACTTGGTGTCACAGAGCAAGACTGCAGCTCTCAGATTTTTCATAATTATTGCTGCAGAATAATACCTGCTTTTCACTTTATTCCTCTAGTGCTATTCTCTTACACTCTTTGTTTTAAGCCCAACTCTGTGGAATTAGATGAGGGAGGGGAAGGAGTGAGAAAAACATTTAGGAAAGTATCATGGGGTTCTGGTCTGGCCTCTCCCTCAGTAACCTTTATTACTTAAAGAATCCTCACTCACCTTCCTTGTTAAATAAAATGCAGTATAGAATGGTGACTAACAGCACAGGCTCCAGAATTAAGCTGCCTGGATTATAGTGGTGAATAAGATCAAATGACAAAGTCACATAGCAATCAATAAAAATCAGAACAAACCATCTCTCCCCCTTAATTTTCACACCATTTTTTAAAAAAAAACTTTTAATCTTACATTGGAGTATAGCTGATTAACACTGTTGTGATAGTTTCAGGTGGATAGCAAAGGGACTCAGCCATATATATATATATATATATATATATGTATGTATGTATGTATATGTATATATGTATATATAAATATAAGGAGAAGGCAATGGCAACCCACTCCAGTCCTCTTGCCTGGAGAATTCCTGGGACGGAGGAGCCTGGTGGCTGCCATCTATGGGGTCGCACAGAGTCAGACATGACTGAAGCAACTTAGCAGCAGCATATATAAATATATACACACACATATACATATACACAAAAATGTATCCAATCTCCACCAGACTGCCCTCCCATCTAGGCTGCCACATAACATTTAGAAATAAATTTCAAAAAACTCTTTAAGTGTAGCTGATGCATGCACCTTTCTCTGTGTTGGGAGCAGGGAGAGAGAGAAAGAGAAGGGGAATTATTTGTGAACTACTCCTATTTGGGTAATTCATAGCAGAGTAACAAAGACTGGTAAGAGATGGGTGAAAACTTTATTCAGGCAAATTATCCTTTCACTCATAGTCAAGGCAAGGTATCTTACTAAAGTTTCAGGAGCAAGTATTATTATCTAATATTTTCTCTTATTTCCAAACATTTGCCAAGCATGTTCTGCTGTGCTCTAGGGTTGAGTCAGAAGTTGCAGCCATTGCAAAGCCCTCTGTCAAGGAGAAAATGTGATTAGACCAACTGCTTGCACTGACACTTAAAAATTAACTGCAAATCTGTTTGGGGCAGCTAAGGCATTCCCTCAACACTTGCTGGTTGGGAATTTTGGCTTTCGTATCATTACTTTGTATCCCTTAAAGGTACATTTTAACTGTTTTAATATGTGAGGAACAGGCCTGCCAAATTGTGCTTATGGCTTTTTAACACAAGCAATTTACAAATGCAATGAAGCAGGTAATAGGACACATGACACCGAATTTGAAAATCTGTGTTGATGACACTGCTGCTGGAGAAACATTTTTGGAAGCAGCCCTGTCTCCAGTTGCCTGGATAAGAAAAATATTGTTTCTCATTTCATAGGTGGCCTCTTCCACCCAATAGTGAGTTTAGGGTCATGTCCTTGAGCATAAATCAGTCTCTCTCAGGCTAACAATATTCCACTTGAGATCTTCTGGGACCCATGCACTCAACAAAATACAACAAGCAGGAAAAATCTCACACAACATCAAAAAAATCTGTTCGAGTAACAGTCAAAACTAAGTGTGTTCCTTTTAAAATGAAGACTTCCAAAGTAATGTATAGGTATATAGTTTTATCTGTAAACATCTATATATTTATCAAGGATGCAAAAGGACATTTAATACTGGTTCGGTTATTTACAAATACAATAAATTTTTCATTAAGAAAAGTTTACTAGAACAATTTTAAAGATAATGGAACTGGAATTATTTAACTTTCTTACGTTTTTCAGGGAAAAAAGTAATTTTGCTAAAACAATGTTTCCAAGCTGTGATCTGACAGGCAGGCTCATTTTAGTTACCAAGTAGAGTAAAGGTACAGTGTGACTTCCTGTCATATTCACTTTTCATCACTAGTATTCACTTACAATGAATATTAGGATCACAACAGCAATCTCACAAACTATAAAGGGATGACTCTGTAGCATAATCTTTATAATTATATTTGCTTATTTCTTTAATAGTAAGAGAGATAGCCCACTGCTTCTCTACATAGACAGAAGCAAAAAGTCACCTTGGAACTATCTTTGTTTGTCAAAAGTTCACCCGAGGGACCTCTCAGTTATGAAAATATGGTTTCTCCCATCCTCATATCCCTTGGGAAAGGAAGGCTAATTAGCTTTAAGAAAGGGAAGGGACAAGAACTAAATTTTTCTCCTTGAGATTTCACTTTAGGACAGAATAAATCAACCCTGAACTATATCTATAGGCCAAAAGGAATACAAATACCCCAAAGGGGGGCTTTCCATGAAGACAGAGAGAGACTGGGATGGTGTCCTAGACTTGACAGAAGGGTCTAAGAGTAGGGACTGAATTCTCAGGTGAATGGCTGACCATGGCATAACAAGTGAAAAACTATGGTCTTGGGTCCTAGCATAGGAAACCACTATGATTGGAAGGATCCAGACAAGCAATTCACTAAGAAATTATATCAAATGGAACCAACCAAAAACATCAGAACACCGGTTGATTATAAGATTGCCCTCACCAACAAGACAATGGAAACAAAACTGACCTCTCCTTGGCATTTCAGGGTAGTCCAGGTCAGAGTAGAGAATAAAATGCTGGATTTCATTAAGAAATGAATGGAAAAGTAGACATCTGACTGTATTGTCACTCTAAGACAATAAACATATACTTTAATACTAGAAATGATAGGATCAAGTTTGACTGTGCATGCATGCTTAATCACTAAATTGTGTCCAACTCTTTGCGACCCAATGGACTGTAGCCCACAAGGATCCTCTCTCCATGGGATTTCCCAGGCAAGAATACCAGAGAGGATTGCCATTTCCTTCTGCACAGGATCTTCCCTGTAGATCTTCAGAATTCAAAGACTGAATTCTCAGGTGAATGGCTGACCACGGCATAACAAGTGAAAAACTATAGTCTTGGGTCCTAGCATAGGAAACCACTATGAGTGGAAGGATCCAGATAAGCAATTCACTAAGAAATTATATAAAATGGCACCAGCCAAAAACATCAGAACACCAGTTGACTATAAGATTTCTTATAGTCAAAACTGTAGCCCTCCAGGCTCCTATGTTCATGGGATTTTTCTGGCAAGAATACTGGAGTGGGTTGCCATTTCCTCCTCCAGGCAATCTCCCTGACCCAGGGATAGAACCTACATCTCTTGCATTAGCAGGTGGGTTCTTTACCACTGAGCCGCCACGGAAGTCCACATTTGATTATTAATTCAGCTATTTTGTTTATTCTCCACCTCATCCCATGAGGGTTTCCCAGATGGCTCAGTGGTAGAATCCACCTGCCAATGCAGGAGATGTGGGGGATCTCACACAGTCAAACGTTGAGTGGGCTTCAATCATCTGAAAACCCTACAGGCCGACAGTAAACACTATCTAACTGTAGGGAGCTCACCCAGCCTAGTGATAGGACACCTATATACGTCATCTCCATGTTACCTTGGTTTCTTACAGGATAGTGACAGAGCCTAGGCTTGTTCACATTAATTTACTTTCCTGTCTTAACTAATAGGAATAATTAATTAAGATTAAAAAAGAAAACCAAAAACAAGCTTTGAACCCTAACCATAAGTCCTTCCCATGTAAATACAACAATGAAAAAAGTAACTCAACTGGAAATCCACTTGAAAAGAAATAAAAAAATTATTCAATGTTAAAATTGTGCTATTATTGTATACATAAGGTTAGCACAAGGAGAGCAAGAACAATTTGCATAATAAATATTCCTACTCTTTTTTCTAGTTAGTGCAATAATTGAACAGCACCCATCAGTGAAGGAGGACAAAAGAGGGCTATTAGCATAAATGTTAGTTCGACCTTTCAAGGAGATTCGATTACCATCTACCCAGACTCCACTTCACCCACTTGAACAGAGGTTCTGCCTTTCATCAGTCGAATGTCAAGTGCCTTTGTTGCATCCAAGTGTTACCCTAGCTGGCCATATTCTACATTCAGGGCAAAGAACAGTTTTGTTGTTTTGTTTTCCCTTGGTAGAATTTGTAGGAAACATGTCTCTTTCATGGTAACATTCCTTATAAAAAGCACAAGGATGAAAGATAAGCCTAGGAGGGTCCTAATCTACAAGATGCAAAACTATTTACAACACAAAAGTAAAACTGACGTCTTTAACCTTCTTCAAGTGAAGGTGTACATTCTTTCATGTTAAAAAAAAATGCTTAACATTTCTATTAATATCTGCCAAGTGTTTTCCTTCATTCTTCTTTTAGTCCAGCATTAGAAGAGTTAAATTTGTCTTAGAAACAGGCTAGAATGGCTTTTAAGAGCCAACTCATTAGAAAAGACCATGATGCTGGGAAAGACTGAGGGCAGGAGGAGAAGGAGGTGACAGAGAATGAGATGGTTGGATGGCATCACTGACTCAATGGCCATGAGTTTGAGAAAACTCCGGGACATAGTGAAGGACAAGGAAGCCTGGTGTGCTGCAATACATGAGGTCTCAAAGAATTGGACACAACTTAGCAACTGAACAACAACATTTTAATTAGTGGCACAAGGATTAATTTAGAGGAAACACTAATTCCAATGTTGAACACAATTTTTCACTGAGGAACATTTGTATCCCAATTTCCCTATGTGAGTTAAGGCATTTACACACTGCATCTGGAGATCTTAAACAAAAAGGTAAATTTCTCATCTTGTTTCAGAGGAAATAACAGTACACATTCTACTGTTTGTTCTACTGTGCTGACAAGGGAGAGAGTGGCAGTAGCATTCCCAGCTCTAGATAAGGACAGAAGGCATTTCTCCATGGATTACAAGAGACTGGCTCTGAGATGGACAGGAGAAATTCAATTATGATATAAGATCTCCTATTGGAAAGATTTCAGACACAGTAAGAGATCCTTATGAAGTTCCTGCATGCATTCAAACTTTAATAACAAAAATTATGAGTTGCTATAGAAACAATATACTTATACTTATTGTTACCCAAGAGCTTACTCCTTGGAAGGAAGGTTATGACCAACCTAGATAGCATATTTAAAAGCAGAGACATTACTTTACCAACAAAGGTCCGTCTAGTCAAGGCTATGGTTTTTCCAGTAGTCATGTATGGATGTGAGAGTTGGACAGTGAAGAAAGCTGAGCACCGAAGAATTGATGCTTTTGAACTGTGGTGTTGGAGAAGACTCTTGAGAGTCCCCTGGACTGCAAGAAGATCCAACCAGTCCATCCTAAAGGAGATCAGTCCTCGGTGTTCATTGGAAGGACTGATGTTGAAACTGAAACTCCAATACTTTGGACACCTCATGCGAAGAGTTGACTCATTGGAAAAGACTCTAATGCTGGGAAAGATTGGGTGCAGGAGGAGAAGGGGACGACAGAGGATGAGATGGTTGGATGGCATCACCGACTCGATGGACATGGGTTTGGGTGGACTCCAGGAGTTGGTGATGGACAGGGAGGCCTGGCGTGCTGCGATTCATGGGGTCACAAAGAGTCAGACATGACTGAGCGACCGAACTGAACTGAACTGATAGAAACAATATAGTAAATTATATTTAAAAACAATTTATTAAAATTCAGAACAACTAGATTATACAATGGTAGCAAATGAAATACTGCCTTGTACTATTATGTAGCATTATTGGTATAGCTGGATATTATTTCATTTACTCCTCATAACAGCCCTCTAAAGTAGGTAGTGTTTCCCTATTTTACAGATGAGAAAACTGAGATTAAGAAAGTAGCTTATGTCCACCAAACCATATGAGGAAGCCCTAGATCTGTTTGACTCCAAATCTTTTCTCTCATACAACATATTTCAACTGTATGACAAAAAGTAAAAACAAACAAAAAAAATGACAGTGACAAACATGTGTCCCAAACTTGGAGATGCTAAAATTCCGTTAGTTATATAATAAGAAAAATCACTTCATTTTAATATTCAATTCATTCATTTATGTATTGTGCTCACATGTATGCATACTAAGTAAATTCAGTCATGTTTGACTCTTTGCAGACCCTATGGACTATAGCCCGTCAGGCTGCTCTGTCCATGGGATTCTCCAGCAAGAATACTGGTGTGGATTGCCATATCCTTCTCCAATGTATTGTGCTACTATTACATCAACGTTTAGAAATTAAGATGCATAAAAGAAATACCAAAGGAATCTTCTGAAGAACTTAACAACACGTTATTTGGTTTTGTGGTTTATATTCCTTGGTTCTTCTCTCTTTCCCTATCTTCTGTTGTATTTTTTTTACATTCTCCAGTTATGTGTAGCTTTTGCACAGTATTACTCAGATGATCTTTTGGAAATTACTTTCAATTACTGTTCTCAAAGTATTTCTCTTTATTGGAAAATAAAACTGAAGAACAGAGAAGAATATTTTCCATTGTTCTCTAGATAGGCACTGCCTTTTTACTGCTGATAGAATCTATACATAGGCAATGGTGAAATCATTTTACAGAAAATATTCACATCAGTTCCTTTGGTAGTTTTTTTTTTTAATCAAAGTATAGCTGATTTACAAATTTCTATTTTATTCATTTCCTCTCTGTTCTTTAATATTTCCTTCCTTCTGCTGACTTTGGGTTCTGTTTATTCTTCTTTTACTAATTCCTTTAGGTGGTAGTTTAGGCTGTTTGAGATTTTTCTTCGTAGAATTGCTTTAACTGCACCCTATAGATTTTTGAAGGTTGTATTTCCATTTTCATTTGTCTCAAGGTATTTTCTGATTTCCTCTCTGATTTTTTTCATTGACCCATTGGCTTTTTGATAGCATGTTGTTTAGTCTCCACATATCTGTTCTTTTCTCATTTTTCTTTATGTAATTAATTTCTAATTTCATACTGTTATGGTTGAAATAAATGCTTGGTATAATTTATATCCTCCTAAATTTGTGGAGGCTTGTTTTGTAGCTTAGGATGTGATCCATCATGGGGAAAATTCTGTGTGCGCTTGCAAAGAATGTTCTGCTGTTTTGAATGGAATGTCCTCTAGATACCAATTAAGTCTAGCTGCTCTACTATGTCATTTAAGACATTATTTCCTTATTTATTTTCTGTTTGGATGATACATTGGTATCACTGGGATGTTAAAGTTTCCTATTATCATTTTTTTTTTTATCAATTTTTCCTTTTATACCAGACAGTATTTACTTTATATATTTAGGCACTCCTGGGTTGGGTGCACATATGTTAACAAATATCTTCTTCCTGTATTGAGACTTTTATCATTATATACTGCCCTTCTTTGTTGTTTGATATAGCCTTTGTTTCAAAGCCATTTTTTCCAGTACTAAAATTATTACCCACACTTTCTTGTCATTTCTATTTGTATGACATATCTTTTTCCCTTGCTGGTCTTTCAGTCTCTGTGTGCCTTTAGCTCTAAAATGAATCTCCTACAGGTAGCATATAGACGATCTTTTTAAAAATCCAATCAGCCACGCTGTGTCTTCTGATTGGAGCATTTAGTTAATTGACATTTAAAGCAATTATTGATAGGTGTGTACTTATGGCCATCTTATTACTTGTTCTCCAGTTGTTTTTATATTATTCTCTGTTTATATTTCTTCATTTTGTTTCTTCTCTTGGGGTTTGATGATTTTCTTTATTAGTATATGAGTGTTCCATTCCTTTTAATTTTTGTGAAACTATTACAGATTTTTGATTTGTGCTATGTGGTTCATATATGTTGATCTATAATAATATAAACTTGTTTTAAATTGGTAGTAATTTAAGATCAAGCACATTCTAAAATATCAACATTTTCCCTTCCTCTACACACATTTTGTGCTTATGATGTCATATTTTACATCTTCATGCTTATCTCTTCAGTTCAGTTCAGTCATTCAGTCGTGTCCAACTCTTTGAGACCCCATGCACTGTAGCACGCCAGACCTCCCTGTCTATCACCGACTCCTGGAGTTTACTCAAACTCATGTCCATTGAGTCAGTGATGCCATCCAGCCATCTCATTCCCTGTCGTTCCCTCCTCTTCCTGCTTTCAATCTTTCCCAGCATAAGAGTATTTTCAAATGAGTCAGTTCTTCATATCAGGTGGCCAAAAAATCGGAGTTTCAGCTTCAGCATCAGTCCTTCCAATGAATATTCAGGATTGATTTCATTTAGGATGGACTGGTTGGATTCCCTTATAGTCCAAGGGATTCTCAAGTGTCTTCTCCAACACCACAGTTCAAAAGCATCAATATGTCAGCGCTCAGCTTTCTTTATTGTCCAACTCTCACATCTCTACATGACTACTGGAAAAACAATAGCCTTGACTAGATGGACCTTTGTTGGCAAAGCAATGTCTCTGCTCCTTAATATGCTGTCTAGCTTGGTCATAACTTTCCTTCCAAGGATGAAGTGTCTTTTAATTTCATGGCTGTAGTCACCATCTGCAGTGATTCTGGAGCCCAAAAAATAAAGTCAGCCACTATTTCCACTGTTTCCCTGTCTATTTGCCATGAAGTGATGGGACCAGATGCCATGACCTTAGTTTTCTGAATGTTGAGCTTTAAGCCAACTTTTTCACTCTTCTCTTTCACTTTCATCAAGAGGCTCTTTAGTTCTTCTTCACTTTCTGCCATAAGGGTGGTGTCATCTGCATATCTGAGGTTATTGATATTTCTCCTGGCAATCTTGATTCCAGCTTCTGCTCCATCCAGCCCAGCATTTCTCATGATGTATTCTGCATGTAAGTTAAATAAGCAGGGTGATAATATACAGCATTGATGTACTCTTTTCCCGATTTGGAACCAGTCAGTTGTTCGATGTCCAGTTCTAACTGTTGCTTCTTAACCTACATACAGATTTCTCAGGAGGCAGGTCAGGTGGTCTGGTATGCCCATCTCTTGAAGAATTTTCCACAGTTTGTGGTTATCCACACAGTCAAAGGCTTTGGCATAGTCAATAAAGCAGAAGTAGATGTTTTTCTGGAACTCTCTTGCTTTTTTGATGATCCAACAGATCTTGGCAATTTGATGTCTGGTTCCTCTGCCTTTTCTAAATCCAGCCTGAACATCTGAAAGTTCAAGGTTCATGTACTGTTGAAGCCTGGCTTGGAGAATTTTGAGCATTTCTTTGCTAGCATGTGAATTGAGTGCAATTGTGTGGTAGTTTAAGCATTCTTTGGCATTGCCTTACTTTGGGATTGAAATGAAAACTTACCTTTTTGAGTCTTGTGGCCACCTCTGAGTTTTCCAAATTTGCTGGCATACTGAGTGCAGCACTTTTGCAGCATCATCTTTTAGGAATTGAAATAGCTCAACTGGAATTCTACTAGCTTTGTTCATAGTGATGCTTCCTAAGGCCCACTTGACTTTGCATTCCTAGATGTCTGCCTCTAGGTGAGTAATCATACCATCATGATTATCTGGATCATGAAGATCTTTTTTGTATAGTTCTGTGTATTCTTGCTACCTCTTTTTAATATATTCTGCTTCTGTTAGGTCAATACCATTTCTGTCCTTTATTGTGCCTATCTTTGCATGAAAAACATCTATTTCTGCTTTATTGACTATGCCAAAGCCTTTGACTGTGTGGATCACAATAAACTGTGGAAAATTCTGAAAGAGATGGGAATACCAGACCATCTGACCTGTCTCTTGAGAAACCTGTATGCAGGTCAGGAAGCAACAGTTAGAACTGGACATGGAACAACAGACTGGTTCCAAATAGGAAAAGGAGTACGTCAAGGCTGTATATTGTCACCCTGCTTATTTAACTTATATGCAGAGTACATCATGAGAAACGCTGGGCTGGAAGAAACACAAGCTGGAATCAAGATTGCTGGGAGAAATATCAATAACCTCAGATATGCGGATGACACCACCCTTATGGCAGAAAGTGAAGAAGAACTAAAGAGCCTCTTGATGAAGGTGAAGAAGGAGAGTGAAAAAGTTGGCTTAAAGCTCAACGTTCAGAAAACTAAGATCATGGCATCTGGTCCCATCACTCCATGGGAAATAGATGGGGAAACAGTGGAAACAGTGTCAGACTTTACTTTTTTTGGGCTCCAGAATCACTGCTGATGGTGACTGCAGCCATGAAATTAAAAGACGCTTACTCCTTGGAAGGAAGGTTATGGCCAACCTAGATAGCATGTTTAAAAGCAGTGACATTACTTTGCCAACAAAAGTCCGTCTAGTCAAAGCTATGGTTTTTCCAGTGGTCATGTATGGATGTGAGATTTGGACGATGAAGAAAGCTGAGTGCCGCAGAATTGATGCTTTTGAACTGTGGTGTTGGAGAAGACTCTTGAGAGTCCCTTGGACTGCAAGGAGATCCAATCAATCCATCCTAAAAGAGATCAATCCTGGGTGTTCATTGGAAGGTCTGATGTTGAAGCTGAAGCTCCAATACTTTGGCCACCTCATGCGAAGGGTTGACTCATTGGAAAAGACCCTAATGCTGGGTAGGATTGGGGGCGGGAGCAGAAGGGGATGACAGAGGATGAGATGGTTGGATGGCATCACCGACTCGATGAACATGGGTTTGGGTAGACTCCGGGAGTTGGTGATGGACAGAGAGGCCTGGTGTGCTGCAATTCATGGGGTCGCAGAGAGTCGGACACGACTGAGCGACTGAACTGAACTGAACTGAACTTGCATGAAATGTTCCCTTGGTATCTCTAATTTTCTTGAAGAAATTTCTAGTGTTTCCCATTCTGTTGTTTTCCTCTATTTCTTTGCATTGATCGCTGAGGAAGCCTTTCTTATCTCTTCTTGCTATTCTTTCAAACTCTACCTTCAAATGGGTATATCTTTCCTTTTCTCCTTTGCATTTCGCTTCTCTTCTTTTCTCAGCTATTTGTAAGGCCTCCTCAGACAACCATTTTGTCTTTTTCATTGCTTTTTCTTGGGGATGGTCTTGATCACTGCTTCCCGTACAATGTCACGAACCTCCATCCATAGTTCATCAGGCACTCTGACTATCAGATCTAGTCCCTGAAATCTATTTCTCACTTCCACTGTATAATTGTAAGGGATCTGCTTTAGGTCATACCTGAATGGTCTAGTGGTTTTTCCTTCTTTCTTCAGTTTAAGTCTGAATTTGGCAATAAGGAGTTCATGATCTGAGCCACAGTCTGCTCCCGGTCTTGTTTTTGCTGATTCTCCATCTTTGACTGCAAAGAATATAATCAATCTGATTTCAGTGTTGACCAGCTGGTGATGTCCATGTGTAGAGTCTTCTCTTGTGTTGCTGAAAAAGGGTGTTTGCTATGACCAGTGTGTTCTCTTGGCAAAAATCTATTACCCTTTGCCCTGCTTCATTTTGTACTCTATGGCCAAATTTACCTCTTATCTATTTATAATGGTTTTAGTTGCTTTAGAATTGTCTGTCTTTTAGACTTCCAATAGGCTTATGTAAGTGGTTGGTCATCAGTCTTTATTATATATTTACCTTTCCTAGGGAGATTTTCTCCTTAAGATTCTTACTTCTTTTCCACTTATGGAAGAGCCTTTAACATTTCCTCTATTAAAAATGATAATCTTGCTCGTTAGAGTATTTTACGTTGCAGGATTTTCCCTTCAGCACTCTGTACATATTATGCCACTTCCTTCTGGCCCGAAAAGTTTCTGTGGAGAAATCAGCTGATAGCCTATAAGAATTCCCTTGCATATGACTCTGTTTTCTCTTGCTGCCTTTAACATTCTCTCTTATGTTTGACTTCTGCCATTTAATTATGGTATGTCTTGGTGTGGGTCTATTTTAGGTTCATCATGTTTGGGACCCTCTACAAAAGAGTCCAAAATGCAGTACTTGGGTGCAGTCTCAAAAAAGACAGAATGATCTCAGCTAATTTCTAAGGCAGACCATTTAACATCACAGTAATCCAAGTCTATGTCCCAACCACTGATGCTGAAGAACCTGAAGTTGACTGACCAGTTCTATGAACCCACAAGACCTTCTAGAACTAACACCAAAAAAAAAAAAAGCTGTCCTTTTCATCATAGGGAACTGGAATGCAAAAGTAGAAAGTCAAGAGATACCTGGAGTAACAGGCAAGCTTGCACTTAGAGTACAAAATGAAGTAGAACAAAGGCTAACATAGTTTTGTCAAGAGAATACACTGGTCATAGCAAACACCCTCTTCCAACAACACAAGAGATGACTCTCAACATGGACATCACCAAATGGTCAATACCAAAATCAGATTGATTATGTTCTTTGCAGTCAAAGATGGAGAAGCTCTATACAGTCAGTAAAAACGAGACCTGGAGCTAACTGGCTCAGATCATCAGCTCCTCATTGCAAAATTCAGGCTTAAATTGAAGAACGTAGGGAAAAACACTAGGGAATTCAGGTATGATCTAAATCAAATTTCTTATGATTGTATAGTGGTAGTGACAAATAGATTCAAAGGATTAGATCTGGTAGACAGAGTGCCTGAAGAACTATGGACAGAGGTTTGTAACATTGTATATGAGGTGGTGACCAAAATCATTCCAAAGAAAAAGAATTGCAAGAAGGCAAAGTGGCTGTCTGAGGGGGACAAATAGCTGAGGAAAGAAGAGAAGTGAAAAGCAAGGGAGAAAGGAAAGATATACCCAACTACATGCAGAGTTCCAGAGAATAGCAAGGAGAGATATGAAGGCCTTCTTAAGTGAACAATGCAAAGAAATAGGAAAAAAACAATAGAATGGGAAAGGTAGAGATCTTTCAAGAAAATTGGAGATATTAAGGATACATTTCATGCAAGGATGGGCATGATTAAGGACAGAAACGGTAAGGACCTAACAGAGGCAGAAGAGATTAAGAAGAGATGTCAAGAATGCACAGAAGAACTATACAAAAAAGGTCTCAGTGATTCAGATAACCATGATGGTGTAGTCACTCACCAAGAGCCAGACACCCTGGAGTGTGAAGTCAAGTGGGCCTTGGGAAGCATTACTACAAACAAAGCTAGTGGAGGTGATGGAATTTCCAGCTGAACTATTTCAAATCCTATAAGATGATGCTGTTAAAGTGTTGCACTCAATATGTCAGCAAATTTGGAAAACTCAGCAGTAGCTACAAGACTGGAAAAGGTCAATTTTCATCCCAATCTCAAAGAAGGGCAATGCCAAAGAATGTTCAAGCTATCTTACAATTATGCTCATTTCACATGCTAGTAAGGTTATGCTAAAATCCTTCAAGCTAGGTTTCAATGGTATGTGAACAGGAATTTCCAGATGCTCCAGACATCTGCCAGATGGGTTTAGAAAAGGCAGAACAACCAGAGATCAAATTGTTAACATTCATCGGATCATAGAGAAAGCAAGGGAATTCCACAAAAACATGCATTTCTTCTTCATTGACTACATTAAAGACTTAGACTGTGTAGATCACAACAAACTGTGGAACATTCTTAAAAATGTAGGAATACCAGACCACCTTACCTGTCTCCTAAGAAGCCTGTATGTGGGTCACGAAGCAACAGTTAGAACTAGACGTGAAACAATGGACTGGTTCAAAATTGGGGAAGGAGTATGACAAGGCTGTATAATGTCACCCTGCTTATTTAACTTACATACAGAGTACATCATGCGAAATGCTGGGCTGGATGAATCACAAGCTGGAATAAAGATTGCCGGGAAAAATATCTATAACCTCACATATGCAGATGATACCACTCTAATGGCAGAAAGTGAAGAGAAACTAAGGAGCCCCCCCTTTTTAATTAGTTTATTTTCTATTTTTTAACTTTACAGTATTGTATTTAAAGAGCCTCTTGCTCTTGATGAGGGTGAAACAGGAGAGTGAAAAAGATGGCTTGAAACTCAACATTCAAAAAACTAAGATCCAGTTCCATAGCTTCACAGCTTTAAAGGGGAAAAAGTGGAAGCAGTGATAGATTTTATTTTCTTGGGGTCCAAAATCACTATGGACGGTGACTGCAGCCGTGAAACTAGAGATGGAGGGATTAGAGCTGGAGCCCAGTGTGAGGCAGGACTTTCTCTCTGCTCAATGGCTACCAATGTCCAATCAGGGGTGGGGTCTGAGCCCAAGCTGCTGGAGCTGACACCCTAAGGGTTGAGGCCAAGCTGGTTCTCTTCCCTTTCAGTATGTTTTCCCCTCTATCTGCACTGGGACCTTTGCCCTAGAGTGGGGAAGTGCTGAGGTAAGTGGGGCTTGTGAGGGCTCTCTGCTCACCTTGTCTGCAGACGGAGGTCCCAGCTATCTCTGACACACTGCCTGTGAAGGCATCTACAACTGTTTCCTTTTTTCGGCTCAGACACAACCTGATGTACAAGTCTCCCTTTGTCCCTCATAGCACGTCACTGTCCTCAGCCTTCACCTTTCCTGCGCTTTTGTTGAACCTCATCCCTGGGCTACATGGACACTTGGCACATGATTGGGGGTAAGCTGTGGTGGAGCCACTGCTGTCCGAGACCTGAGAGCTACTTGAGATGTATTGCCTGAGTAAGTTCAGTAGTGGCTGCCACCCTCTCACCCAGGGTATGCCCTGGGACTAGGTCATCTCTGCACACCACAGTCGAGTCTTCTACCCACTCACTGCTGCCCCAGATCCAATGATACATCGTGATGTGGAATGAGAAGGACCAAAGCCTTTGCTCAGCTGGTGTGCATGCCAAGGAGGTTATGGAAAACCCAGGAGCCACTAGAGCACACCTCTGTCCGCCCTGCCTCAGGGGCAAGCTAGCATAGGAGTGCTCCTCACAGTTGTAGTCCAGGCTTCCCACAGCCATCCTGTTATCCCAGCAGTCCTTCAACCAGCCAAGAGGGCTTGTCTCCTCTGTATAGAAACCCAGGACAGGGGCACTCAATCTGTGGTTCTCATTGCTTATTTCACAGAATGAGTGTCCACCTGTGTGATCTTTCTTGTCCTCTGAGGTCCGCTCTCAGGAGCACACGACCTGACCTGATTGCCTTTTTTCCCCCTTCCTACCCAGTTATGTGTGTATCTTAACAGTCCTTGGAGTCTTTCTGCCAGTTTCCAGTGAAAACTGTCCCACATGTACATATATTTTGATGTGTTTGTTGGGGGAGGTGAGCTTCATGTCCTCTTACTCTGCCATACTGATTGATCCATTTTGGTAGTTTTTTTTTTTTTTTTTTTAAACCTAAATAAAGACTTCATTTGTCCTCTTTATTTCCACTTCCATAGAAAAAACTTTAATCTAACAATGAACCACAGGCTATCTTTTTCTGGTAGGCAAAGACAATAGGACTTCTTATATGTCAAGAAACTATTTGGTGAAATACTTAATAATTGTTCCTTCTTTTTGATTTGCTTATAAAAAGAAAAGGTAATAAGTTACTTAGACTTATCTAGGTTCTAATTCTAATTGGTAAATAGTAACATGAACCTTATTCAGTTCAGTTGCTCAGTCCTGTCTGAGCAACTCTTTGCGACCCCATGGACTGCAGCACACCAGGCCTCCCTGTCCATCACCAACTCTCAGAGCTTGCTTAAACTCATGTCCATAGAGTTGGTGATGCCATCCAACCATCTCATCTTCTGTCATCCCTTCTCCTCCTGCCTTCAATCTTTCCCAGCGGCAGGGTCTTTTCCAATGAGTCAGTTCTTTGCACCAGGTGGCCAAAGTATTGGAGCTCCAGCTTCAGCATCAGTCCTTCCAGTGAATATTCTGGACTGATTTCCTTTAGGATGGACTGGTTGGATCTCCTTGCAGTCCAAGGGACTCTCAGGAGTCTTCTCTAACACCACAGTTCAAAAGCATTAATTCTTCGGTCTTCAGTTTTCTTTATAGTCCAACTCTCATATCCATACATGATTACTGGAAAAACCATAGCTTTGACTAGATGAACCTTTGTCAGCAAAGTAATGTCTTTGCTTTTTAATATGCAGTCTAGGTCGGTCATAGTTTTTCTTCCCAGGAGCAAGCGTCTTTTAATTTCATGGCTGCAGTCACCATCTGCAGTGATTTTGGAGCCCAAGAAAATAAAGTCTGTCACTGTTTTCATTGTTTCCCCATCTATTTGCTATGAAG
The DNA here is from genome assembly GCF_054371585.1 of Giraffa tippelskirchi. Taxonomy (NCBI): domain Eukaryota; kingdom Metazoa; phylum Chordata; class Mammalia; order Artiodactyla; family Giraffidae; genus Giraffa; species Giraffa tippelskirchi. Next base: position 145,601,696 of record NC_137279.1, on the reverse strand, counting down.
TGATGGGACTGGATGCCATGATCTTAGTTTTCTGAATGTTGAGTTTTAAACCAGCTTTCTCACTCTCCTTTTTCACTTTCATCAATAGTCCCTAACTTTAATTAGTAAATAATAATGTGAACCTTATTAGCTGCTTAATAAAATTTCAAAAGTAAAAATGATTAAAAAGCAACTAAAAGGGTTTTTCTTTCTTTTGTCTAATTTTATCTATCTAAGTAATTTATAGACTTCCCTTTGAATAAACTGCTTTGTGTTTATTTCTCATTGCATCTCCTACCCAATGAGTTCTGGTAAGGTATACTCCCTCCAGAAAAGGCAATAATCAATAATAAGAAGGATTTTGGAATGATTAATGCTAAAAATGTGACATTGACTTAGTCATGTAAATAGTAAAAGTTAAATATCTTCTATACCTGTTCTTACTCACCTGCAAGTCCTAAAAGAATGTAGGCCATAATGAACAGTATGAAGATCATGCAGCACAGCACATCTGTACAACTCCTAAAGATGAAGAGGAACAATGAATTAAAAGGATCCTGAGAAGACTCACATAGCATCCGTTTTCCTCCCTCTTATGGACTAAATGTGTCTTCCCCAAGTCCTTGTGTTGAAACCTAACCCCCAAGGTGATGGTATTAGAAGGTGGATGGGGAGGGGGGGAGAGAATTAAAAGGGATACAAAATGACTAATGTTTACTGCAAAAATATACATAGGAAGGCATAAAAAAAAAAATTGGGCTTCGCTCATGGCTCAGATGGTAAAGAATCTGCCTGCAATGCAGATCACCTGGGTTTGATCCCAGGGTTGGGAATATTCCTTGGAGAAGGAAATGGCAACCCCCTCCATTATTATTAATAATAATGGATAATAACAACAGTGATATGCCTTTTTATACTTAATAATTCTAAAAGGTAGATCAGATGTATTTCTACAATAAAAGACTTAAACAGCAGAGAGTGGTTATAGTTCTGTGATTAAAGAAGTTCCTCCAAAGCTGTTAGCATTTATTCTCTTGATTCTTTATTTGTAATTTTTTTTAGAAGTTAGAGTACACTGACATCAAAAAATTCTTTTATTTGAAATTGTTATTTGAAAAGTTATTTGATTTTATAATTTTCTCCTTCAGGTTTCCCAGTACATGACATAATAAAAAAAAAAATTAGCCATTTCCATTCCTCTCTTTCTCCATTATCCTTCTACGTGCACATATAAAGGATATTCTGATTAAATAAAAGATTGACTACATAAGCTTTCTATGAGGAACAGAGTTGCAACTATTCAAACAACAATGTCTATAATGCATTATGAAACGAAATGCTCTAAACTGTAATTTTCCAGCTATTCTGTAAGCTGGATATTGTGAAATGAGATTTAGAGAAAATTTGGCTCAGAGAGGCATGGTAATTTTCAAAGGGATCACAAGTCAAACCAGTATCCAGTAGGGAAACTCAGGTTTTTATCTAAAGTATTTCCTACTTCCAATATTAAATTTTGTTCAGCTTGTAAGGGGTCTAGAAGGTCAAAACTTGTCTTAAAAGTAAGAAAAAAATACAATCTGTTGAAACTTAATGAAGAATCTATTAGGAAAGAGACAGAGCAATGTATTTGACAGGATTAAAAGATGCACATGAGAGTTTTCATAGCAAAAACTTCTTGTTCTAGAGGTTAGATGGATATGTTCCAATCTTTTAGCACAGACAGGCTGAAGTAACATTCTATTTTTAGTGGTGGTAATAGCAATAATAATGAATAATAATTGTACAGTAACAGACACAGTAATACCTTATATATTGATAAAGCCCTGTTATACTTTTACTGCTTTCACTTACATAAGTTTGTGAGTTTCCTACCTTTGGGTTTTTCAGGGTAGTGAGGTGAGTTGCCTTATATAAGGTCCACGAGAGAGAAGTAGTTGCAGAGGCAGACAAACATCTAAGTCTCCTATACCCAATCTTTTTCACTTAGTGGTTATTCTGCTATGATTACAACTTTCTAGAAAGACTCCAATTAGCCATATTGAAAACTCCACACATATCCTTATTACTCCACCTCACAACAGGAAATGGATCCATCATAGAGAAAACTAATCACAGTCAATTCAATAACAAACCAGTACTTGTTTAAATCAAATTTCAACCTAGGAATTTAAAATTTCACAGGGACTGAAGAACTATGAGAATAATAAAAAGAGAAAAAAAAAAGATAATCTGGATTTCTTTGTTTAACAATCACTGAAGGCAAAACCTGCTAGAGAGTGAGGAAAGGATCTGGTTTATTTGCATTTTGACACATCCTACTCAAGATCAGTTTTCATCCTGTCAGGGTAGTTGCTAAATAGTATGATACCTAAGAAGCAATGCCTGCAGGCAAAGAACTAAGGAAGAGAAAACTAGAACACTGATAAGCTTTTATTAGAAATCTTGAAGTTGTCAAAGCCCTTGTGTGTAATCATAACTACCAAGGAGAGAGGGATATAGTCAGAAGCACTAGCCAGGCTGGCCAATATCCTGTAATATTATATGTATGATATGTTTGTATCTACATGGCTACATCATAGATAATATACATTATACTGCATGTTTATAATGACTATTATATAGCATGATAATGTTTTCTATTTATATTATGTAGTCAGCACAGGAAGAGGTAAACATACTAGAAAGATGAGTTAAAGAAACTTACCAATTAAAAAAAATAAAGCACAAGGAAAGAAGCAGAGCCAAAAGGAAATTTCTAAGAAATAAAACCCACATTGCTCGACTACTGGTCCTGATGAATGGCATCAATCAGAGTTTTGGTCTGTGGGGGGTTTATAACAACAGCAACAACAAGGGGGGTTTATACTATGATTTCTCTTTCTTTCTTGCACCAAGAACATGCCACAGCACCAGGGGCTACTGTGCACCCACACAACCACTCTCTATCCACTCTCCTAGCAGTCTAGTCTCTCACTAGAGAGGGGTAACATTTTAATTCACACCCTGAGATGTCTGGGGATTCTATTCTGGGACCAGGCAGGATAATGTATTCAAATCTACTTTTCCTTTTCTGGACCACTACTTTAGAAAAATAGCAGACCATACCACACACCATGACTAGACTGGTTAATTTCATAGTATTTAAACATGGAAGAGCATTGAACAAAGTGGAAGAGTTTGAAGAATTCAAGAGTTTCAAAAAAGTAGGAAAGTTTTTCTAAATTAAAAATTCTTATTTCTGAATTTGCTCCTCTAGTGATTTTATTCCCTTTGTTGTTAATTTTTTTTTCTTTTAAAATTAGCTGTGTGTATGTGTGAAACATCTATTTCTTTCCACTTCTTATTTCTCTCCATATTCCCTGCTGGAAAAAAGTCACTGCTTAGAAAATTATTGGAAAATTGAATATAAAAAATATAAAATATAGCTTGGGCACCATTTTGGGAGTCAGCAACACAGCAGAAGCTTAATTCAAATTTTATAAGTTATAAAGTGTCATCATTGTTTCTTTCTTTGATGTCAAGGCATCTTTACAATCCCAAATGTTCTGTGGAAAATGAGTTATTTTTTTAAAAAAAACCAACTGCTTAGTTTGGATAATTTTGAAGACTCTTAAGATAGGAATTGAGGTAACTGGGTGATACAAGCTCGTGGTTTAAAATCATTCTGAATCATATTCTAGGTAGAGGTCTGTCATAGCTGTACATTTTCCTCAGTTGGGTCACTGAGAGCAAACAAAGTCCCTTTATTGTTTAAAAGTTGCAATGTTTCTCCACTACTTGTTTAATAATTTCCAAATGTCTTAGCTTTATGTTTAAGAAAATACAATTTCAATCCTAGTTCAAGCCTCAGACTACCTTTCTAGTTTTTCTCCCCCTATTCATCTCCTGTGCTTCAACCAACTTGGACTTTTTCATTCACTGCATACCTAACGTGGAGAAGGCAATGGCACCCCACTCCAGTACTCTTGTCTGGCAAATCCCATGGACGGTGGAGCCTGGTAGGCTGCAGTCCATGGGGTTGCTAAGAGTTATACACGACTGAGCGACTTCACTTTCACTTTTCACTTTCATGCACTGGAGAAGGAAATGGCAACCCACTCCAGTGTTCTTGCCTGGAGAATCCCAGGGACGGGGGAGCCTAGTGGGCAGCCGTCTATGGGGTCACACGGAGTTGGACACGATTGATGCGACTTAGCAGCAGCAGCATACCTAATGAACTCTCCCTTGACAACATTCAGGGTTCTCTGTTCATGGTTGCTTTAAGACTCATTCTACTAGGATACAATATGTCCCAATTTGCATGAAATAGCCAGGATTTAAACCTATTATCCTGGAATAACAATCAACAGTGCTTACTTTTACTATCAAAAGCACTCCAGTCTGGATCTCTACCCCATCTGTTAAAATCCCATTCTTCATATAGTAGGATTCCCTTCATTTTCTGGTGCTGAATAACATTCCATTGTAACCCATTCATCTGTCAATGAACATTTAATTATTTCCATATCTTGACTATCGTGAGTTATGTTGCAGTGAACATGCAGATACCTATTTGAGCTCCTGATTTCAATTCTTTTGGACAACATGCAGTGAACTTGCAGATATACATCTGAGGTTCTGATTTCAACTCTTTTGGACAACATGAATAAACCTAGAGGACAGGACCTTATGCTAAGTGAAATAAGCCAACCACAGAGAGACAAATAACTGTAGAATTCCACTAATTTGAGATATCTAAAATAGTCAAATTCATAGAAACAGAAAGTAGAATGATGGCTGCCAGGGGCAGGGGAGAGGGGCAAATGGGGAGTTGTTATTCAGTGGCTCTGCGTTTTGATTATGCAAGATGAGTAAGTTCCAGAGGTCTGTGGTACATTGTGTATATTTTTTTAACATCACTGTGTTGGGTACTTAATATTCTGTTAAGAGGGTAGGTCTTACATTAAGTGTTCTTACCGCAATTAAAAAAATAAAACAGCATGGAAGACATAATAATGACTGGAGGCTTCAGTTTACAGGAATGTATTTGTTCAAGGTCATGTGTTATTGAATTTAAAATTTTGCTATGAACAAGCTTAATATGGGTATTAAATAACTGGTTTTAAATGCGAAAATTGTATTCAGCTAAGAAAATCAAAATCCCAACTTTCAAATAAGTTAAAATGTCACCTCCTTCATGCAGTTTTCAGCTAAAAGAGATCCTTCTCAGCTCTGTAGACTCACAGACACTTTGTACATCTTTAAGGCAATTATCTTTTAACTATTATAATCTAGTGCCTGCATGCTTTCACTCAGTCATGTCTGACTCTTTGTGGCACCATGGACTATAGTCCGCCAGGCTCCTCTGAAGGAATTCTCCAGACAAGAACACTGGAGTGGGTAGCCATTTCTTTCTCCAAGGGATCTTCCCAAACCAGGGATCAAACCCACATCTACTGAGTATCCTGCACTGCAAGTGGATTCTTTACTGCTGAGCCATCAGGGAAGCCAATTATAATCGAGATGGGGGTGCAAACTACAGCCCATGGGCCAAATCTGGCCTGCTGCCTGCTTTTGTACAGCTTTTTTGTGAGCTAAGAATGGATTTTACTTTTTAAAAATAGTTTTAAAAATCAAGAGTATTTTGTGATATAAGAATTATACAAAATTTAAATCTCAGTGTCCATAAATACAGATTTTTGGAAAATAGCTACATGCATTTACATATATATTGTTTATGCCTACTTATGTGCCACAATGACTGGGTAGTCACAACAGAAACCATCTGGCCTGCACAGCCTAAAATTTACTACCTAGATTTTTATAGAAAAGGTTTGCTGACCTCTGATCTAGGCCATAATGTCCTTTTACGGCAGTAGTTAAGCACAGAGTGTTATGTGCCACAGACAAATGGCAATCTATGTCCTATGAATGATTAGTAAGACACACCTGTAACTGACAGGCCAATACATCATAAGCAGGCTCTGGTGAAACTCAAAGTGCTGTATTTCAAATTTCAGATCTTCCTTTCTGGAAGGGGATAAGGCCTATATAGTGAATATGTTGTCTAAGGATTTAATTTTTGGGTTAAGCTTAAGTCTGCTACCTAGACATTTCAATCTCCTATAAAATAAATCATAAAAAAATTAAATTCAATTCAGAGGTAATAAGAGAGTTTTGTTTCTTAAGTTTACATTTCACTTCCACACTGGTTCTTCTTTCCTACAACTGTCATTCTGCCTCTTTTGTTCAGGGACAGCTTTCTATCTTCATTCAGAAACTGATTCATTTACTAGTTTTCTTTGTGGCAGCTGAAATTTCAATGATATCAACCATCCCAAAAGGTCATTAATATCAAGCATTAGAGCAAGAATGGAGGTCTTAAAAGTCATTTTTCTCTGACAGATCATCCATTCATGCCTAATGAGTCAGTTTAGGGGCTGTCCACTGCCCATGAATTTAGTCTGATGATCACCTCTTATTTGAAAGTTCGTGGTGTCACCTGAGTACATCTGTCTATGACATGGCTGCATTGATAACCCACAGTTTTGAAGCACTTCTCCTCTGTAGTTTGGTTGGCACCTGCATGATGCCATTAAGTCACCCGTTACCTCTCAGTTTCTTACTGCAGAAGTCTGTTCCAGAAAATTGAATGGTTGCTTCACTTCCCAGAGGCTTTATTAAAAGACAGTTAATTTGGGGGCCATTCTCTAAGCTCCACCGAGATACTTGGCAAACTGTAGAATGTGGCATGAATTAAATCAAGCTAAATGATGCTTTGTCAGCAGACTCAAAACATTTGGGAGCTATGTGAGGTACAGATCTGTGTAAGTTAAAAATTCTTCTATTCTGCCACCCTTCACTATTAATAGAGAATCTGATGATTGGTGATAAGAGCATTTTCTAAGAGTTGTGTTTGAAGGAGTTAACTGTAACCTTCCCCTTTCCCTCCAGCTTCTCTTTTTTTCCAGACATATTGTCTAAAAGTTCTCTACTGTTCTATTCCCACAGCTTTAGAAAATACCATATATACCATTTGGGGGTGTGTGTGAAAGTTGAGGTTTTAGAAATAAGCACATTACACCAGCCATTTCTACAAGTATGATAAAAGGTTAAAAAATTATCTTGAAGACAACAGTTTTCTGACCTAGTTTACGGCCGCCACTGCCGTATTTCCTCGGGCGCCTTTGCCTAGGTGGTTTGTAAGCATTGGTGGTGGCCGAATCGCTTTGTGATAGAGGAGTAAACTTGGTGGGCTTGGATGAACCGCGCTCCTGGTGGAGGCAGGGGAACCAAGTAGGTGCCATGGCCAGTACAGTGGTAGCAGCTGGAGTGACCATTGCTGCTGCAGGATTTGCAGGTCGTTATGCTTTGCAAGCCATGAAGCATATGGAGCCTCAAGTAAAACAAGTTTTTCAAAGTCTACCGAAATCTGCCTTCAGTGGTGGCTATTACAGAGGTGGGTTTGAATCCAAAATGACAAAACGGGAAGCAGCATTAATACTAGGTGTAAGCCCTACTGCCAATAAAGCCAAAATAAGAGATGCTCATCGACGAATTATGCTTTTAAATCACCCAGACAAGGGAGGATCTCCTTATATAGCAGCCAAAATCAATGAAGCTAAAGGTTTACTAGAAGACCAAGTTAAAAAATGAAGTAAATGTATGATGATTTTAAGTTCTTATTCACTTATGCGTACCAGCTTTTTATAACAAAATGCCTCAAACCTAAAAAAAAAAAAAAATTATCTTGAAGAATTACACCATTACATAATCAGAAAATAGGAAGGTACAATGAGCTTTTAATCACATGAACTCAATATTTTCAGGTGCTCAAACTGAATACAAGTGTTTTTATTTTCTTAAAAAAATTTAAGAATGACTTTACAGTTATATTTACTTTAAAAGATAATTTTGACACCCAGTCATTGAGAAGAGAGTGTTAGTTTTATGGGACTGTCTTTTTTTAGTACGTCTAAAACTGTTGCTGAAAATGAAATATACCAAATAGCATAATACCCTAAGAAATCATACAATGATACTGATAATTTTTTTTGAATTGATTAGAATATTTAAGATGATATTTCCATATTGTACCTGCATTATTTAGTTCTTTTGGATAACTGAATCTTAAAATCTTCCTCTATCCTATATTTCTCCTATATTGTTTGCACTTGGGTTTCCAATGTCTTTAGAGAGTAGCTTTAACTGGTTATATTTTCTATCTGTAAAGGGGAAATAAAACCTTATTTTTAAATACAGAAGTTTAAGTGATGTCTATATCAATGTCTCTTTTATTTAAAATGGAATAAGTTCAGACAAAATTGATCTTAACTATATTATTCACCGTCTTTGTAAAACCTGCATTATAGTTAAGAATGTGTCAGTGAGAGGAAACCACTCAGAAAATTGCTAGTCAAGTGAAAACTAGATCATAGTTATTGCCTACAGTACAACTGGTATCATCAAAGAGGTCCTAGGAGAACCAACTGAGAACAGCCTTGGGAATTGGTCCAAAAGTTTACAGAGACTTCGTAACAGTTTGGAGAAGGAAATGGCTACCCACTCCAGTATTCTTGCCTGGGAAATCCCATGGACAGAGGAGCTTGGCAGGCTACAGTCCATGGGGTCACAAAAGAGTCAGACATGACTTAGTGACTGAGGATGCACATATATCAGTTCAAAATGCTCTTTAATCTTCTTGGAATAGGTTAACATCCCTCTACATAGAAACACAGAGTAGGTGCTCAAGAATATCTGTTTAAACAGTGAACTTCTGAAAATTCTCATGACTGGGATAGCTACAAAAATTCTGCTATTAAAATTTTTTTAATCATACTTCCTTAAGTAATATGATAAACAGTTAATATTTTTAGTAATCAAAGGCCTACATGTTAAAATGAAAAGATTACTATTTGTCACCCAAAATTTTAATAATGAAAAAAGGTACCTACAGATGATGGGCACATCAGAAAATTATATGCCCTTTGATCTAGTAATTTCTTTTCTAGTAATTTGTAGCATGGAAATATGTATTGAAGAAGCAAGAATTAATTTATAAGGATTTAAAATACTGTTTATAATAAAGAAAATTTGGAAACAATTTTTAGAATAATAATTATATGAAAACATGGTCATAATATATTGAGAAAAATAGTTATAAAACATGTGTAATATATGTATAGATATATAAACATATATGCAAATGCTTAATAATATAAAAAAGGATACAATAAAAGGCTAGAAGCCACTATCTCAAGGTGGTATGATTTTATGTGATTTTGTTTTTCTTCCTTTGTTTTTTCCAAAGCTGTCACAATGAGCACAAATTGCATTTATAACAGAAACAAAAATCTAAGACACATAGATTGCATTTGACAATAATATATAGATTGCTGCCTTATTTTATTACACGAATTTCTTTTTGATCCCCTCAAAATAAGTTTAAAAATTGATCTTCTGCTCTTTAACTTTTTTCTTGATCATTATTGACTAAAATTCAAAACACATTTTTATTGCCTTTAAGCAAAAATGGTTACTAAAAAAGTGTGTGACAGAGTAACAGACTGTCTTCTGATTAATCTTTCTTATTGCTTAAACATTTCTAAATGAAGATGGAATTGAAAATATGCATCCATAAATGCCTCAATAAACTTCTTACAAATCAGACCTTTGTTTCCCAGTAATGAACATCTCACCAACTTTATAAGATACAGACCCCTGCTTCTTGTTTGAATCACTGCATATATAGCAAACAGAGTTGGCCTTTTAACCTTCACTCATCAAGTCTCTCTGATTTGATGGTATGTCTCTCTTTTGTCATTTTCTTTATATCTATTTAAGCAAATGTGGATAATAAAAATCCTTTTTTATTTTCCTTAAAATAATATGTATTCAGTGGTGATCTTAGAACTTTGCCTCTGCTTAGAATGTTTATTAGCTATCTGTACTAATTTTAAGCAGGTTGTCCTATAGTTACCCTAGTGCTTTTGGAACATGAAATGAAAATCTAGTTTTGGAAATAAATTTAGCAAGGCATTACCTCAGTCATAAAACATTTTATATTTATAATCATTTAAGTGTCCATTAAATAAAAGAATAAATTTTAAATAATTTTAGGTAAGACTATCAAGGAATATAACTGTGGTATTGGAGAAGACTCTTGAGAGTCCCTTGGACTGCAAGGAGATCCAACCAGTCAATCCTAAAGGAAATCAATCCTGAATATTCATTGGAAGGACTGATGCTGAAGCTGAAACGCCAATATTTTGGCCACCTGATGCAAAGTACCGACTTATTGGGAAAGATCCTGATGCTGGGAAAGACTAAAGGTAGGAGGAGAAGGGGACGACAGAGGATGAGATGGTTGGATGGCATCACCGACTCAATGGACATGAGTTTGAGTAAACTCTGGGAGTTGGTGATGGACAGGGAAGCCTGACATGCTGCAGTGCATGGGATCACAAAGAGTCGGACACGACTGAGTGACTGAACTGACTGATACAGGGAACTGGAAATGGTAGGTACATTAAGAAGGGGGACTGTGTGTCTGGGAAAAGATGAGGTAGACCTAATTTTTACTGCATATCCTTTTGTAACTTTTAAACCGTGTATCAAACACATGTATTACTCTAATCAAAAACAATTTTTATAAGAGAAAATCACTTGAGTATTGATTTGGCATATCTGAGAAACAGAAATAACCTGGGAATTAACATCAACTATTAACCATTACAATGAATACAGTAGGGAAGAAAATAAACTTAATTTACTAGAAATTAAACTACAAACTATACAGATATAAAGTCATTAGACACATTCCACAAGCAAAATCCTTAACTATGATATAAATTTACCTATTTATCTTGATTGAAAGATTGAATTTTGGCCATTAATGACTTACATCATACCTATAGAAAACAAGGTTTCTCCCATCATAAACATTTTTTTTAAACTTAGAATTTGTTTTGGCAATAATTTCAGTTTTTAGAGGAAGACAAACACAACGTGACATCTTGGGTTTAAGTAATATCTGGCATCACTATACTAGTATGTTGTTGGTAATTTTTACTTTGAAATGGGAGGTCTGCTGACTTTAGGAAGAAAATTAACAATTTGTGAGATGGTATAATAAGAGATGGTAGTTTTCATTACGTGTCCAAAGCAAAGAAGCCTAGACATTCAACATGTGTCCAGTGAATGAATGAGTGCAAGTGTTACTTGAACATCAGACATTAGTACATTGTAGACATTTCTAAAATGTATAAAACTGCTGTGTCCCTCTGTTCTCAAATTATTCAGCAAAAGGGGAAATTCCAACCATTTATCTAGAGCCTGAAGTACTACATGAACTGCTCATTCTTTTTTGTAAATATCTGCTAGTACATTTTATTCTACAAGCTGTTTATTCTACAACAAAGCATTACTAGTAAGAATAGGGTGAGTGAGTAAGTGAATGAGTGAAGTCACTCAGTTGTGTCCGACTCTTTGCAACCCCACTGCCTGGGGCCAGTGGTGTCTATATTTTAAAAGAATATATAAAGGCAAATTTAATTTAGAGACTTTTGTTTAATATCTATAAAAACTACACTCCCATGTAGGGACCTGGAGACTTCCAGCCATATTGCTTTTTGAGTTACAGCGAAATTTTGATGAAAACATGAGCTGCACTGATTTTGTGTTGCCTGATGGGGGAGTTGAGAGGTACTGGGGAAATGAACACATTTTCAATAGGTTTCCCATATTTTTCTACATTTGCTTCTTTTTGTCCCCCTTCTCTACAAGGGTGGTGTTTAAAAAAATTAATGCACATTTAATTGCACTAATTAATTAGAGTTAATTAATGCAATTGCAAAGAGTCGGACACAACTGTGTGTGACTCTTTGCAACCCCATGAACTTTAACCTGCTAGGCTCCTGCATCCATGGGATTTTCCAGGCAAGTATACTGAAGTGGTTTGCCATTTCCTTCTCCAGGGGATCTTCCAGACTCAGGAATGGAACCTGGGTCTCCCACACTAAAGGCAGACTCTTTACCATCTGAGCCACCAGGGAAGCCCAAGAACAGGGTGATTGCTATTAATTTTAAAGGGGATTTCATTAACCTTTTTAGGGTTTAAGATAAAACAATGTTTTCTAAATGTTTATTGCTTTGCACTTACTAAATACAGTCTCTGTGTAATCCAATAGAAATCTGAACCTAACTGTATCAGTTTAAAATGTGAGACAGAATAAGAGACACAGATGCACAGAACAGTCTTATGGACTCTGAGGGAGAAGGTGAGGGTGGGACGTTCTGAGAGAATAGCATCGAAACGTCTATATTATCATATGTGAACCAGAACACCATTCCAGGTTCAATGCACGAGACAAATGCTCAGGGCTGGGGCAATGGGATGACCCAGAGGGATGGGATGGGGAGGGAGGTGGGAGGGGGGTTCAGGATGGGGAACACATGTAAACCCAGGGCTGATTCATTTCGATGTATGACAAAAACCACTACTATATTGTAAAATAATTAGCCCCCAACTAAAATAAATAAATTTATTAATAAATAAATAAAAATAAAATAAAATAAAATCTGTTCAGTTGCAAATACTAGAAAATTTATGCCAGAAACAGTGGCTTAAATTCCAAAGAATTTGTTTCATACAAGAAGTTCTGCGATTGGAAGTCCTGAGCTAGTGTTGTGAGTCATTCAGTGATGCCATTAGGGACCTAAGTAACTCATTTCCTCTTTCTTCCCCCTCTCATCTTTAGCTTGTAGGGATTTATCTTCATGTTTGTACCTCATATCAAAAGTTGACTGCTGCACTCAAGACACCTGTATCTCTTCAATAAAGCTTTGTCTTATTATTTAGAAAAGAAGGTCCCTCCTAGAAGACTTGCCCTTGAGCTCATAGGCTTGAATTGTGTCTCATGGCCATTCCTGCCTGGAAAGTGGTTAGGAAAATTGAATGTTTGACTTTTCAACTCCTACAGTAAAGGAGACAAGGCAGAAGATGGTATGGAATGGATGTTCAGGGAGACAAATTACAGAATATACCACGGTTACTAGTGAGATTCATTTAAACAATCATAAAAATAATAAGACTTTCCTATTCTAATAATTTTTAGACAACCCAAATGGATTACACCAAAGAATGTTTTTCTGTGACTATCATTATTAAATACTAAATATGTTTTATAAGAATAACATATGAAAACTGAATATTGTATATTCTCACAGAATTCAAGTAGCCAAAATGAGATTCATTTCCGAGGTTAGCATATTCTAGAGCTGATAACAGTAAAATAGGAAGTTATAACATCTTATTTCTGAATAATTTTACATTTTATATTCAATAAATTAATTCTTGACATTTGTGTTCAGTGGGAGACTGAAATTTAAATCCAGCTATAGTAAATGTATGAAGTTACAGCTGTCCTAAGCTAAATATTGAAATAAATGTTTTTGTTAAGTTAATAAATATATTGTTAAAAAATCATTAGACTTAAAATACATCACAAACTATACCAATAAGTCTCTTTCATTTCAACAAGAGATACTCAGAACAGTATCTTAATAATAAGTATAGAAGACATTAAGCAATTTTGTCCACGAACTGTCTATTTTTTTAATATAACAAAAAACATCTACCTCTGCTTTACTGACTATGCCAAAGCCTTTGACTGTGTGGATCACAATAAACTGTGGAAAATTCTGAAAGAGATGGGCATAACAGACCACCTGACCTGCCTCTTGAGAAACCTATATGCAGGTCAGGAAGCAACAGTTAGAATTCGACATGGAACAACAGACTGGCTCCAAATAGGGAAAAGAGTATGTCAAGGCTGTATATTGTCATCCTGCTTATTCACCTTCTATGCAGAGTACATCATGAGAAACGCTGGGCTGGAGGAAGCACAAGCTGGAATCAAGAATGCCAGGAGAAATATCAATAACCTCAGATATGCAGATGACACCACCCTTATGGCAGAAAGTGAAGAACTAAAGAGCCTCTTGACGAAAGTGAAAGAGGAGAGTGAAAAAGTTGGCTTAAAGCTCAACATTCAGAAAACTAAGATCATGGCATCCGGTCCCATCACTTCATGGCAGATAGATGTGGAAACAGTGGCTGACTTTATTTTTCTGGGCTCCAAAATCACTGCAGATGGTGATTGAAGCCACGAAATTAAAAGATGCTTACTCCTTGGAAGTAAAGTTATGACCAACCTAGTCAGCATATTAAAAAGTAAAGACATTACTTTGTCAACAAAGGTCCATCTAGTTAAGGCTATGGTTTTTCCGGTGGTCATGTATGGATGTGAGAGTTGGACTATAAAGAAAGCTGAGTGCCGAAGAATTTATGCTTTTGGACCGTAGTGTTGGAGAAGACTCTTTCGAGTCCCTTGGACTGCAAGGAGATCCAACCAGTCCATCCTAAAGGAGATAGTCCTGAGTGTCATTGGAAGGACTGATGTTGAAGCTGAAACTCCAATACTTTGGCCACTTGATGAGAAGAGCTGACTCATTTGAAAAGACCCTGATGCTGGGAAAGATTGAGGGCAGGAGGAGAAGGGGACAACCGAGGATGAGATGGTTGGATGAAATCACCGACTCGATGGACATGGGTTTGGGTGGACTCCGGGAGTTGGTGATGGACAGGAAGGCCTGGCGTGCTGCGGTTCATGGGATCACAAAGAGTCGGACATGACTGAGCGACTGAACTGAATTGAAGTGTCTGCTATTTGCTACTAAGGTAAGATGCGTATATGTGTGTTATATGGTGGTGGCTGGGGTGGGGGCGATGTGGAGTACATCATAGGGGGAAGTCAAAACTGTTGGGGGAGGAAGGAGACATAAAGCCAAAAAAAAAAAAAGAATATGACTCTAGCCCTTAAATACTCTAGTTTCATGGTATAAAAAAATAAAAACATCTAAAAGTTTAACATTAAAAATAAATACTGTCTAAAATGTAGAAGTAAAAGTAAGTACTACAATTAGGAAGAAGCTAGATGGTTAGAGTAGAAAAAGCTCAGTCTGAGTTAGAATATAGGAGACATTTTAATTACAAGGGATGAATCAAATTTTGGATTATGGAAATTTTTGACTGCCTGAGAAGAGAGGTTCATTCTAGCCAAAGGAAGTACAAGAACAAATTTGCAAAGTTAAGTGCATGGCTGATGGAAATGAGAACGAGGTCAGGTTAGTTGGAATTCTTTTTCAGTAGAAATTATAAAACAGATCAGTTAGTGTCACAGAATCAAAAGAAATTAACTCATTATTTTACTTTCATAATATCTATTTGTACTTATTCTGTACCAGGTACTACAGTACATACTACAAATACAATGGTGAACCAGACAGATACAGTACCCTCACTCATGAAACCCATAATTTAATATGGTAAACTAGCCATAAATAAGTAAAGGTCAACAAATAAGACAATGACAGATTTATGGTAGCGATGGAAGTGCTAGGAAGGAAATAAACATGATATTGTAAAAGATATAAGGACACTATGATAGAGTAGGGAAGAACTTTGAAAAGATTGTTGGGTGGCATACTTTTCTGATTAAAATTCACATGGAACCACAAAAGACTTTTAATAACCAAAGCAATCTTGAGAAAGAAGAACAAAGCTGGAGGAATTTACTTCCTGATGTCAAACCATGCTATTACAAAGCTATAGTATTCAAAACAGTACAGTATTGGCATACAGACACATACATAAATGGAGCATAATTGAGAGCTCAGAAATAAACCCCCCAATCGATTGTCAACAAACAATTGATAAGGGAGCCAATATCTCACAATGAGCAAAAAGGATAGCCTCTTCAATGAATGGTTTTGGGAAAATGAAATAGCCACATACAAACAAACAAAATTTGACCCCTATCTTACACCACTCACAAAAATTAACTCAAAATGGATTAAAAATTTAAATGTAGGACCTGAAACTATAGAACTCCAAAAGAAATAAGGAAAATGGCTTCTTGACATTGGTCTTAGCAACAATTCTTAAGATATAACATCGAAAGCACAAGCAACAGAGGCAAAAATAAGTGGGACTACATCATACTGAAAAGCTGCACCACAACAAATGAAACCATCAGCAAGGTGAAAAGGCAACATACAGAATGGGAGACAATATTTGCAAATCATGTATCTAGTATGGGTTAGCATCCAAAAAATATAAAGAACTCATACAATTCAAAAGCAAATCCAAACAATCCAATTAAAAATGAGCAGAGGATCGAAGTAGATATTTTTTCAAAGAATATATAAAGATGGCCAACATATATGTGAAAAAGTGTTCAACATTATTAATTGTCAAGGAAATGCAAACCAAAACCACAGTGAATTACTACCTTACACCTATTAGAATGGCTACCATCAAAAAGTCAAAATATAAGTGTTGCCAACAATTTGGAGGACAGGGATCCCTTGTGCACTACTGATGGGGATATAAACTGGAAAACAGTATGGAAGTTCTTCAAAATATTAAAAATAGAACTACCATATGATTTGACAATCTCACTTTGGGGTATAAATCCAAAGGAAATGAAACAGGATCTTGAAAAAATATCTGCACTGCCACCTTCATTGCAGTATCAGTCATACTAGCAAAGTATGTATGTAGCGAAGTTTTCATTCATGGAAACAATCTATCTGTTGACAAATGAATAAGGATATGGTATGTTATACAGTGGAACATATTCAGCCATCAGAAAGAAGGAAAACCTGCCATTTGTTATCACATGGATGGGCTTGAGGACATCATGCTAAGTGAGATAGTGTAGAACAAATACTGTCAGATAGTGTAGAACAAATACTGCATGATATCACTTACTTATCTAAAAATGGTAAACTCTTGGAAACCGAGTAGAATTGTGGTTACTGGGGGTCCGGGCATAGAAGAATGGAGAAATGTTAGTCAAAAAGTATAAACTTGCAGCTACAAAATAAAAATTTTCTGGAGATCTAATGGACAGCCTAGGGATTAAAAAGTCAACAACACTGTATTATATACTTCAAAGTTTCTAAGAGACTAGTCTTAAATGTTCTCACCACAAGAAAGAAATGGTAATCATGCGATAGGATGGAAGTGTTAGCTAATCATTTTACAACATTTAAGTGCAACTTAGACAATGTCATATATCAATTATATCCCAATAAAGCTGGACTGAAGAAATAAAGAGGTGGTGGGAGTTATGTATTAAGCAGAAGAAACAACAAACGCAAAGATCCTGAGGGCAGGTGAGACCAGGGTTGCCCTGTGATCTGACGGATGATCAGTATGAACAAAACAGAGGAAAAAGGGAGGCAGCAATACAAGAGGAGGTTGGTACAGCAGAATGACTGACCAGTCCTCAGTTTGGACATGTCCATCAGGGAAATCCACAGTTACAGTATCTTATGTCTAAGCGCTTGATGGTTTATGTCTCATTTTGGCATATATTATCTCATTTGGATTATTAAAACACCTTTGTAAAGTTGACACAAAAGCTGTTACTAACACATCATTTTACAAATTAGGTAGCTACTGACAACAATTTCAGCTTATTTTCGACTGGAAGTTCTTCGATAGAGGAGTAATAAATCAAAAGCACAATCTTATTTACATATATTTGGCACTAGAATGGAGGATGAGTTGGAATAAAGTATGTGGTGAACGCAGAAGGATGAGAGTTAGGGAAATGAGGGCTGAAATAGAGCAGTGGCAAGACAGAAGAGAATGAAACCAGGGCCAGTTCTGCTTCATCAGCATCACCGGCCTCCCATGCACATCTGTTTTCCCGGGTCGCCAGGATACTGTGATGATAAATGCCACAGCATGAAGAGAGTTTACAGTTCCACAAAGATTCTTCATGGACTGAAATAGATGTGAATGAATTTCTCCCTAACAGTTTCTAACACAGAGGGAGAAAGGATGCTCACAAATTTTTGAGCATCAAACCTTATATTTATCTCTCCTATGGTCTTCAAAGCACTCTGTTCCACTTTTTTATTCTGTTCAACTTGATAAAAATATATTTCCTCTGAGCTTTGGGAGACCAAAGATCTTATTTTTCATTTTCTGGTGTGAATGTGGTTAGGTGACATCTGTCTTTTCTGTAATGGACATAAAGTGTTGCTCTATTGTTGGTTTTAACCTCCAAAGGCCACATCAAAAGAGAGCTTGCCTTGAATGCTTCTAGATGTGGATGTCGATTATCAACAAGCCATGTGACAAGTTATTGAATCGTGTTGTTTCTAGCTCTTGTCAACTATGTGTAAGTGAGCAAAGACAGGGTAAAGGACAAGGATGCAAAGAAAAAAGTGACAACTGAAGACAAGACAAAATCGAGAGGAAAAATAAGCTGAAAAGAGATTTAGGGAAGAAAAAAATGAGAGGAAGGAGTAGGGCCCCTAATTAAAATCAGAAGAATCAAGGTAAAGGATGAAAAGGAAAAAGGCAAGAGAGAAGAATTCAGAGAAACAGGATCAATAAAAATGCATAGGACTTCCCAGGTGGTCCAGTGCTTAAGAATTTGCATGCCAGTGAAGGGGACATGGGTTCAATCTCTGGTCCAGGACGATTCCACATCTTGGGGCAACTAAGCCCATGCACCACAACTACTGAGCCTATATGCCTAGAGCCTGTGCTCCACAACCAGAGAAGCCACTGCAATGAGAAGCCCACACACTGAAACTAGAGAGTAGCCCCCACTCACAGCAACTACAGAATGACCGCACACAGCAATGAAGATCCAGTGCATCCAAAAATAAAACAACAAATTTTTTAAAGGAGAAAAATGCAGAGAAAGAACCATTGTGGTATAAGGAAAGGAAAAGAAAATATATAAAGGTCATCCGTAAGAAAGTTTACTGAAACTTTGACTTTGAAGAAAATCATAAAGCAGATATATGCATCCAATTATAAAGTTAGTATTCCATAATCTGTGAAAGGAGATAAAGAAGGGTGGTGGTTATTAAATTAATTGAAATTTAATGTCTCTACTTTTACTTTATAGTTTAAGTAATTTTAACAGTCAAATAATAAAGGTTGTACACAGGAACAAAGTTTAAGGACATCTGTTCTTTGTATCTATTGTTCCCCTCCTTTTAAAACACTTGTTATTTCCTTTCTAATACAACTATTATCTGCCAGCGGCCTACAAACCACTCAACAGACCCAACATGTCTCTTTCTGTCTCTCCTATTAACAAACTTGGCGAATCTACCGAGTCTCCATGTCTGTGCAGCCTAGTCCCAGAACAGTAACAGTTAGGAAAACCTCCAATCTACTGCTAATTAACACTGGATAGCAGGAAACATGCCAGCATCATCATTCATGTTTTGCTGTGAAAGCTGCATGTGTTCAGTAGTTGATTGTTTAAAAAGCTAGAAGATTTTCAGTTTCACTCTTACTTCATTTTTTAGTGACTGGATAAATGTGCCAAAGTGTGAGGTTGCAGTAGCAGCAATGACAGTAGCTGAGATATTGCCAAAAGACTTAAAAGGCCAAAATGAAATGTGCTGGACACAAAAAGGACTTGGGTTCACCTTAACAAATGAAAATACTTGGAAAGATAACTGGTATTCTTAAGACTGTCTAAGGCAATCATCAAATAACTCTGAACGATCCCCGACACTTGATCATCACTTTCTGTAGGGCTCAATGGTAGCTTTTCAGAATTTCAAATTTATCTAAAACTTAGACAGTAAATTAATATGATTGCTTCATTTTAGTTTGTGTTCATGAAAAGCTTTTCTAGAAGAAGAAAGTAACTGACCTGCAGCTTTTAGTCATTCTCCTGGTCTCATTATGCTGCAAACAGAAGGGAAGTGTCTCAAAATATGGTCTGTCTTCAGGCTGGGCTTGCTCCATGAGGCAACAAAGTGCTTTGAGAATCACAGTCTGGGAATCTAGGTTCTATCTTAAGTTGTCTATCTGGCAAGTCTCTTTGTTGTTGCTATTTGAGTCGCTGAGTCACATCTGACTCTTTGCAACCCCATGGACTGTAGCCCACCAGCCTCCTCTGTCCATGGGATTTCCCAGGCAAGAAAACTGGAGTGGATTGCCATTTTCTTTTCCAAGGGATCTTCCCTACTCTGGGATTGAACCTGTGTCTTGGGGCTTAGCAGGTGGGTTCTTTACCCACTAGAGCCACTTAGGAAGCCCCTCATCTCAATATTGGCATAATCTCAGGGTTCTCTTGGGATCTAGCTCATCTTTCAATTTTACCTGCTCATCTAAGGAGATTTCATCTATATCATGGTTTCCAAGGCATCAGCAATGAACAGCCTTAATTTTCTCCCAAATGCTAGCTCCTTACTTTTAAATTCCATGATCCAAAATCAAATTTACTATCTATTGCTCCCAGAGGTCTAAAAATTTGCTCTTTTCCTTACCTATTTCTGTCTACCACCCACTCTCTCACTCCAACTACAAATCCTAACATCCTCGACTCCTTTCTCATCCTCCACATCTGTTTGATTGACAAGTTCTAAAATTCTCCATCTACAATGTTCTGTTTCTTTTTCTACAATCTCTCTGCCATTGCCTAGGTTGAAGCCTCATTATCTCTTATCTGGACGGATACCACAGCCTCCAAACAGCATCGTGCTCTCTCTCACCCATTATCACTGTAAAATACAGAACTTGACATATAAATCCATTGGTCAGAACCTTTTAAGATTCTCAACTGCTTACAAAATAAAGTCCAAACTCCATAATCTGGCTCTTACTAAACTGCTCAAAATTACTTCTTATTGTCCATTCACACTCACAAATAACCTTTGCTGTCTCATATCTTAGTGGCTTTGTATTTGGTTGAACCATATGAAATTGCTGATATTTAACTATTTTGACATAAAAATGACAATTTCACACAACTTAACTAAGAACGCCTTTTGTCTCTGCCAGGAATACTCTTTCTCCCCTTACTACCTGACAAAACATCAAAACCCAACTTAAACGTCTCCTTTGGTAAGCAATCACTGACCACACTAGGCTAAAGAACTGGTCTCTCCACTGTGCTCCCTGACCACTCTGTCATATCTCTGCCACAGCACTGTACTTTAATTATTTGTACATACTTGTCTCTGCCACTGGAATATGGGAAAGTTGAGAGTAGAACCTAGGACTTAATTATCTATGTATCTTTACTCCTAGTATGCCGTTCCCTTCTCCAGGGGCCCTTCCCAACCTAGTGATCAAACCCAGGTCTCCTGCATTGCAGGCAAATTCTTTACCAGCTGAGCCACCATGGAAACCCAAGAATACTGGAGTGGGTAGCCGATCCCTTCTCCAGGGGATCTTCCCAACCCAGGCATTGAACTGGGGTCTCCTACATTGCAGGTGGATACTTTACCATCTGAGCTACCAGGGAATCCCTAATGTCTAAATCAGTCAGTTCAGTTCAGTTGCTCAGTCGTGTCCAACTCTTTGTGACCCCATGAATTGCAGCACGCCAAGCCTCTCTGTCCAACACCAACTCCTGGCATCTACCCAAACCCATGTCCATCGAGTCAGTGATGCCATCCAACCATCTCATCCTCTGTCATCCCCTTCTCCTCCTGCCCCCAATCCTACCCAGCATTAGGGTCTTTTCCAATGAGTCAACTCTTCGCGTGAGGTGGCCAAAGTATTGGAGTTTCAGCTTCAATATCAGTCCTTCCAATGAACACCCAGGATTGATCTCTTTTAGGATGGATTGATTGGATCTCCTTGCAGTCCAAGGGACTCTCAAGAGTCTTCTCCAACACCAAAGTTCAAAAGCATCAATTCTGCGGCGCTCAGCTTTCTTCACCATCCAACTCTCACATCCATACATGACCACTGGAAAAACCATAGCCTTGACTAGATGGACTTTTGTTGGCAAAGTAATGTCTCTGCTTTTAAATATGCTATCTAGGTTGGCCATAACCTTCCTTCCAAGGAGTAAGCGTCTTTTAATTTCATGGCTGCAATCACCATCAGCAGTGATTTTGGAGCCCCCAAAAAATAAAGTCTGACACTGTTTCCACTCTTTCCCCATCTATTTCCCATGAAGTGATGGGACCGGATGCCATGATCTTAGTTTTCTGAACGTTGAGCTTTAAGCCAACTTTTTCACTCTCCTCTTTCACTTTCATCAAGAGGGTCTTTAGTTCTTCTTCATTTTCTGCCATAAGGGTGGTGTCATCTGCATATCTGAGGTTATTGATATTTCTCCCAGCAATCTTGATTTCAGCTTGTGTTTCTTCCAGCCCAGCATTTCTCATGATGTACTCTGCATATAAGTTAAATCAGCAGGGTCACAATATACAGCCTTGACGTACTCCTTTTCCTATTTGGAACCAGTCTGTTGTTCCATATCCAGTTCTAACTGCTGCTTCCTGACCTGCATACAGGTTTCTCAAGAGACAGGTCAGATGGTCTGGTATTCCCATCTCTTTCAGAATTTTCCACAGTTTATTGTGATCCACAGAGTCAAAGGCTTTGGCATTGTCAATAAAGCAGAAATAGATGTTTTTCTGGAACTCTCTTGCTTTTTCAATGATCCAGCAGATATTGGCAATTTGATCTCTGGCTCCTCTGCCTTTTCTAAAACCAGCTTGAACATCTGGAAGTTCATGGTTCACGTATTGCTGAAGCCTGGCTTGGAGAATTTTGAGCATTACTTTACTAGCATGTGAGATGAGTGCAATTGTGCGGTAATTTGAGCATTCTTTGGCATTGCCTTTCTTTGGGATTGGAATGAAAACTTGCCTTTTCTAGTCCTGTGGCCACTGCTGAGTTTTCCAAATTTGCTGGCGTATTGAGTAGGAGTTAATAAATATTTATTGAACGAGAGACTAAATTTCCTTCTGAACTTGGTACACAAAGGAGCTGATACATTTTTTTGGTTAAATTTGGGAGGAATGTTGGTATTATGATTTAATATATCATAAAATGCCTCTTTCCTCTTCTTATATCACCTTCCCCCTTTTTCTTCCTACTGGCTGTGGATTTGATCTTACCAGATGGATTTAGTATGGCTATGAAAGAAATGATTATACACTACCAGAGCATATGGCCACTATGAGCCCTGCTATGCACATGTAACCCACATGAAAGCAGATATATAATGTTCATCTAACAAAACTCCACAAGGCAGCAAACAAAGGCAGCAGCCACAAGGTAAATAATTCTTAAGCAAATACTAGCATTCAAACCAAAATTATTTTCTACCCACAAAAACCCATGAGGATCAATGAAACCTCTCTCTGAAAATGCATGGAGGACATTTACAGAAGTTGCAAAATGTGCAGGAGGCATTTTACATAGCAGGCATTTTTGCAAAGCCTACTGATGTTGAAAGAAGTTGCACTTCCAGAATTTTACCAGTTTGTGGAATTGGTGATTAAAATCCCAAGAGTAATAGAAATAAGAGATAAAGCCCGTTTGTATTTTAAATACTGGACTTTATATAGGGCTAGAATATTAAATATTCAAAAAGTATGATTTTAGACTGAGAGACTGTAAATGTTCCAATTTTTCAATCACCTCTGATAACAGGAAGATGTCTACTTAGCTTGGACTAATCTAGATACAGACAGGGTGTGCAGATCACAAGCAGATCACTGGGAAATCCGGGAGGGACCAAGACCGCAGCAGAGTTTAGACGTTAGAAGGACTCAAACCAGAATGAGGACAGACCTTTCTCTCAATAACTTCCCCCACCTGTTAGTGACAGGCATCTGGGGATGATTCTGATGCCTATATATTACTGGTTGCTGAAACTGATAAAAATTAGTTGGAAAATTATACACAGTAAATTCCTTAGTTGTGTTCAGTCATTCATTCTCAACTAATGATTCTGTGGTTGTCACAAAATGCCTTTCATACACAATTAAGAATAGATTCTTAAGCAAGGGAGATGCATCCCTCACCCTGATGCTGGGAAAGATTGAGGGCAGGAGGAGGGGGCGACAGAGGATGAGATGGTTGGATGGCATCACTGACTCAATGGACAAGAATTTGAGCAAACTCTAGGAGATAGTGAAGGACAGGGAAGCCTGGTGTGCTGCAGTCCATGGGGTCACAAAGAGTAGGACATGACTTAATGAGTGAACAACAACAATCTATCCTTAAGAACACTCTCCTGGTGAACAAAGTGAGCATCCCAGGTGTCTCAGCTCAGGATGCTATAACAAAATAAGACAGTTGGCGTGATGAAACACCAGGCATTTACTTCTCATTCTGGAGGTTGGGAAGACTAAAGTCATAGTTCCAGCATGGTCAGGGTCTGGTGAGCACTCTCTTCCTCACTTGCAGATAGCTCCTTTCTTGCAGTATCCTGACATGGCAGAGAGAGAGAGAGAGAGAGAAAAGAGAAGAGAAAAGAAGAGAAGAGAGGAGAGGAGAGGAGAGGAGAGAAGAAAAGAGAAGGAGGGAGAGAGGTCTGTCCCTTTTTTATAAAGGCCCTAACCCCATCATGAGGAACTTATCCTAATAATGTTCTCTGAACCTGATACCTCCAAAGGCCTCACATCTCCAATATCATTGTGGAGGTAGGGCTTCATCATATGCATTTTAGAGAGACACATTTAGTTTATAACATCAGGTAAGTAGCATTTCTCATAGTGCAGTGACAGAATAGAACCTATTCCAGTTTAGGTGTGGCATGCCTTTTTATTCATGCTGTACTATGCTCAGTTGCTCTGTGAGGTCCAACTGTTTGCGACCTCAAGGACTGGAGCCTGCCAGGAGCCTGCCAGGCTCCTCTGTCCATAGGGATTCTCCAGGCAAGAATACTAGAGTGGGTTGTCAGGCTCTCCTCTAGGAGATCTTCCCAGTCGGGATCGAACCCAGGTCTCCTGTATTGCAGGTGGATTCTTTACCATCTGAGCCACCAGGTAAGCCGAAGAATACTGGAGTGGGTAGCCTATCCCTTCTCTAGGGGAACTTCCTGACCCAGGAATCGAACCGGGGTCTTCTGCATTGCAGGCAGATTATTTATCAATTGAGCTACTAGGGAAGCACTTCTTATACGTAAAGTTCTCTAAAAATGTAGCCAAAGGAGGTCAACCTGTGGTTAAACCTCCCATATAGACTAAAGGTAAAAATATATACTTGAACATTTGACTTTTGTGAGTATACATTTAATTTGAAATAAGATGACCTGGTTTGTTTTATCCAAAAGAACAGATAAATGAGTCATAGTAAAATAGTGTTCTATGACAAGCACATATGGGTTTCATACAGTGACCTGAGGCTTCATGCCCTTGAATCTCAAGATAAATAAAACCCTGGATGAGACAAAAGCATGCCAGACAATGACAGGTTAAGTATGCTGGCCTCTGACTTTTGATGCAGAAGCATCACCCTTGGCTGCCTCTTGAATATTCTAGTCCAAGCTTTATTTTTGGTCCAGAGCTTTTTTGGCCACCATCAGTCTCTGTGGCTCCCTCATTGTACTGTCTCCTTGGTATTCTTGGCAGCTGTCTTAGATGGAGAGGTGAGCACCAGAATAAAGTGAAGGACAAAAGCCTGCTTCTTATTCTTCAGCACCAGTATCCAAAGTTGGTTTTGCATTCTTCATTTCAAATATCCAGTCTAAATCGCATCCCCCAACACACATCTCCCCATCTCAGATTTTCAAGGCCTTTCTGGATCTGAAAATCTTCAGAGGTGAGTGCTTAGTTGACAAAACACATCAAGACTATCATATAAGAAGGCCCCCATAAAAATCTAGCCAAGCTGACATTTAGATGCTAGGCTGGTAAACAGTGCATTATGTTGATTTTTATTTAGCGCCATATGATTCTGCAGAGACTTCTGTGTGCTTTGGGATGCATTAATATTTGTACAAATTGGAAATGTAATCTTTCCTTCCCCTCTCTACTCCCAATCCATAGTCAAATACATCCTCTCCGAATATAAAAGCAGCAGACAGGATATAGCATTTGTCCTAGAGGCCATTTCAACTCATATTATAGAAAAATTTATAAACCTAATCCCAGATCATAGGTTTCTTGAAATTTGTTATTAAACAGTTTTAGTTTGATTTTATGTTCAGCATGGACCCTCTCTACTTTCTCAGAGGCGATACTAAGAGGTCAAGAAAATGCTTAGCCTTGTTAAAATTTTTATTATTGATTTATTTAAGTCTTTACCAATTCTTCTAAAAGCAGTGAAAGAAAAGGGCCTTAGGCTCAAGACCTAAAATCTACCCTTTATTCTCCTGAATTTTATTCTAAAGTTCCCAATAGAGCTAAGCCACCAGTGTATCCATGCCTCCCTGCTATCATCCTTCTGGCAAGGAGACAAAGGTGTGTATGTTTAACTCTAATAATGTGTCTCGTCTGGAACTGTTTGGATCATGCATAGCATAGCTTTCTTACATTAGCATGGGTCACAGGGAATAGAAGGTGAAATCTTTTCATATCACGAGAAGCTCAGTGGAAGGCTTTAAAATATAAGAGGCAAAATAATAATGTATCCTAGAAAAAGAAAGCAGATAGTCTTAAAGGAAACAGAAGATAAAGTAAATTACTTAAATGTAGAAAATACTTCAAAGTTTTCTCATTTCATCTTCCTAGTTACTATGGTAAGTACCTGGCTTTTTCACCTGAGTTGGAAAACATACTCTCTTCCACTTCCCAAATTCCCTCCCCTGTACTACTTTTTACTCTGATCTTTTTCAAAGGTTTTAGACCATTTCAGTCTAAGGAAAAGATAATTACTTTAAACAGAAAACAAAAATTCATTATTTGGAATTCAAATATGCTGGAAAGTCAAAAATATATGGCATCTAAGTCTCAAGTGTAATAGGGTTTATAAAAGTTTATAGATGCTTATATTTAAATTTAGTAAAAGCTATCCACCAGAAAGCTCAAAAAGAAACTTATCTTTAAAAAAATACCAGAGAATACTATCAAGCTATATCTGACTAGCAAAAAAAAAAAAAATCCATAAAAGCAATCAAAGAAATCCATAGAAAGAAAAATGAACAACAAAAGACAAGGGAATTCTTCATGCAAAACCTAGAAATGAAAGATATTTTAAAAACATGATTTTATAATTCATTTGCCCTGTAGCAAATATCAAAATTCTGTGATAAGTCTTTAGAGACAGAATACAATATGACATTAATTTGCATGGAAAGAAAAAAGGCAACACAACCAAAGAAAAAGCCAAAGATATGTATACATTTTTTTCTTGTAAGCTGAAGGAGGTCAAAACCATTCTATGTGTCTAAGGATATAACCTCATCTTTAAGTTATAGCTCAAAGGGCTGAATATTAATGATTGTCACCTTTCCCTGATGGGAGCAAGATTTTCGATGACAAATGGATATTCATTAGATACTATGGATCATTTAATTATATGAATGTCTTCCTAACTGCTTAATATTAGAGCTGTATGCAACCTAAATAATGGTTTGGGTTAGGTGACCTTGTACTTAAGGGTCTCCTTCTGTCCAATTACCAGGCAAACTTTTCAAATACGTTCAAAGATTTAATTCACAAATCCCTTAAGAGCCTTCTGGTAAAAGGTTGGGGCAACACAAATAAGCTAGTGATACATGACCTTGCTTCAGAAAATGAGGCTGGGATTCTAAGCAAGTATGCTTATTTATCATTGTTGAATTGCTAAGTAAGGCAAAAGACAAAGAAATACGAATATATCATAAACATATAGGAGAAAATGAAAATCAGAACTCAGTATTATATTCTCTGGGCTTCCCTGGTGGCTCAGAGAGCAGAAAATCCACCTGCAATGTGAGAGACCTGGGTTTGATCGCTGGATTGGGAAGATCCCCTGGAGGAGGGCATGGCAACCCACTCCAGCATTCTTGCTTGGAGAATCCCTAATGGACAGAGGAGCCTGGAGGGGTACAGTCCAAGGGGTCGCAAAGAGTCGGACACGACTGAGCGACTAAGCACAAGCACATTACATTCTCTCTATATATAACCCTGCTTCTGTTTTGCTACATTTTGTCATTTGTTTTGTTTTTTAGATTCCACATATAAGTGAAAATTATATAGTATTTATCTTTCTCTGTATAACATTCATTTAGTGTAACATCCTCTAGGTCTATACGTGTTACTGCAAATGGCAAGTTTTCATTCCTTTATATGGCTGAGTAATACCCATTATGTAGATTAAAAATGTGTACATACAGACACACACACATCAGTTTATTTAAAACCTATAATCAATACATTTTGAATAAATTGTTAGAGTACTACAGTTTTACTACCCCTCCCATATTTCATGTTTTTTAATCATAATTACATGTTTTTGCATATCCCTTTACTACTTACTATAGTTATAATTGATTATACCTTCATATTAGCTCTATAAATTGCTGATCTGGTGCCTTAACTAGAGACACTTTCTTTCTTTTTTTTTTTTTTTTTTTTATAAATTTATTTATTTTAGTTGGGGGCCAATCACTTCACAACATTGCAATAGTTTTTGCCATACATTGACATGAATCAGCCATGGGTTTACATGTGTTCCCCCTCCTGGACCCCCCACCCACCTCCCTCCCCCTCCCATCCTTCTGGATCATCCCATTGCCCCGGCCCTGAGCCCTTGTCTCATGCATCGAACATGGAATGGTGTTCTGTTTCACATATGATAATATACATGTTTCAATGCTATTCTCCCAGAACGTCCCACCCTCACCTTCTCCCTCAGAGTCCATAAAATTGTTCCATGCATCTGTGTCTCTTATTCTGTTAGAGACACTTTCTTACTGCCTTCACCAGAGACAGTTTTTTCTTTCATGTATTTTCTTATTTATGGTTATGACCTTTATTTTCTGCTCAAAAAACAACCTTTAACATTTCTTGTAAGGCCAGTTTAGTGGTGATGAACTCTTAAGTTTTGCTTCCCTGGAAACTCTTTATCTCTCCTTCAATTCTAAATAGCCTTGTCAGAGTATTCTCTACACTTTGAATACATTATCTGTGGGTCTTTGGACCCACAAAGTTCCTGCTGAAATATTAGCTGATGTAACTTTTTTCTTTTGTCATCTCTAAAATTCTAGCTTTTTCCATTGTAATATGTTTTGGTGTGGCTCTCTTTGGGTTCATCTTATTCTGAACTCTCTATGCTTCTTAGACCTGGATATCTATTTCCTTCCCCAGATGAGGGAAGTTTTCAGCCACTATTTCTTCAAATAAGTTTTCTGTCCCTTGCTCTCTTCTTATGGGACCCTATAGCTGCAAATTTTGGTATGCTTGATGTTGTCACAGAAGCCCCTTAAACTATCCTAATCTTAATTTTTTTTTTCTTTTTGCTGTCTTGATTGGGTGATTTCCATTCTTCTATCTTCCCAATTGCTGATCCATTCTTCTGTATCATCTAATGTGCTATTGATTCTACCTAGTGTATTTTTTATTTTAATCTTCAGCTATGATTGGTTCTTTCTTATATTTTCCACCTCTTTGTTGAAGGTTTCGCTGCATTCCTCCATTCTTCTGAGCTTGGTGAGCATCTTTATGACCATTACTTTGAACTCTTTATCAAGTAAATTACTAGTCTGTTTCAACAGGTTTTTTTTCTGGAGTTTTATTTTGTTCTTTTGTTTAGAACATATCCTTCTGCCTCCTCATGTTGTTTGACTCTCAGTGACTGTTTCAATGAATTAGGCAAAACAGGAACCTCTCCTGGTTTTATTAGTGTGGACTTGTATAAGGGAATCTTCTGTGTAAACAAAGCGTCAGATAGCTTTGGCTGGCAGGCTGGCTAGATTTGGGGTAGGTACACACTGGGGCTGCCCCATGGTGCTGTGCACCAGGGCTGACCTAGCAGGAGAGCTAGAGCTGGGGTAAGCACAGGTATGGGGCAGGGGCCACCTTGGTGGTGTGGGTAGTGGTGGGGCGAGGGGAGCATAGAACTGATGTGGGCTAGGGCAGTCCTGGAAGATGGCCAGAATGCTTAGATCATGTTCCCAGCTCATCATCAAGATGGATGAAGAAGTCCAAAAAAAAAAAAAAAGGCACTTTCCAGGACCTCTGACCCTGGAGCGAGTTTGTGCAGTTCCCTGCCCATTTGGCAGACACTCCAGGTTTAGTAAATGCATTTCCTTCATGCATGGTCTAGGCACCCTTTAAATCATTGTCTTTTCACTATGCCCCAGAGGGTGTAAATGCATACACGGGCCCTTCAGTATCACCCTTCTCTACTGCAGAGCACTGTGTTGGGGGTGGGGCTCCTGTCAATATGACATCTCTGTTTTTCCTGTCCACCGCTACATGGTCCCTTTATTGTTGTTGTACAGAAGTTGTTCAATCGGCCCTCAGTTCTTCTCTGGGAGAAACTCCTCTATGTATGTATAGATTCAGTGTTTCTATGGAGGAGTGAGTCCAGGGTCTTCCTACACTGTCATCTTGAACTGTCCCCTAGCCATGACATTTGAAGTCAGATAGCCCTAACGTTCTTTCAGTGTACCAGCACTGTCACTAATGAGTTTTGTGCCCTTGGATAGTGACATGCTGTTCCCAAGTTTCAGCTCCCTAATCTATACTGGCAGTTAGAAATAAATTCCTTGTAGAGTTGTCCTGAGATTAAACTGTCCAGAAGATCAAGTGCTGATATATATCCTTTGCAAAGAAGTCATATTCTGTGTCCTAACAGATTGCAAAATTTTACGGTGCATGTATTACATGCCAGGCAATATACATGATACTAAAGATAAAATGGTGAACAAGAGATCCATGGCTTATTCTTGTAGAGTTCATAGTTTAGAGAAGAGACTTTAGTCACATAATCCCACGAATAAACGTGTGACAGTCTTCCATGTGACAGTCTGGGCTCTTGACCTCACCCATTCAGAGGTTATCCTCAGCATTTTAGTCAAGTCCATCAAAAGTGATCCAATGCTACAGTGGAATTGAGGAACAGACGTTTGCTGAAGAGTTCAGGGGAAGCAAAAAATAAGGCATATCATACACCATATTCTGGAAACCAAAAACATTCCCCACTAGATGTTTTTGTTCTCCCAAAGTTCCTCCTTATTTGCCAACCAGTCTCACCTTTTTCTTCTTCCTCCATCTTTTCCGCAAATATAGTTTTCTTCTTTCTCTCAGCTTGCTTCTCCCACCAAAACAGAATATCAAAAAAAATACTGCCATGAAATTAAAAAGCAGCATTTTTATTGTATGTCAGAGAAATATAGAAGAACTCTAGATTCATAACCTGGAGACCTGGATTCAAACCCCAACTATGCCACCAAATCATCAGGCAATTTTGGATAAGCCTTTCCATGTATCCAGGCCTGCAATCCCAAAACAGAATGCTGAACCAAATAAACTCTAAAGTTTTTTTAAAAGTACATGGATAATTATTATGATTGTTTCAATGAAACTATTAAATGATAGTAGATCTTTTCAATTCTATAGTTGAATTCACTGTGTAATTATATGTTTAAACAATTCTTCCTACTTTTGCTTCTGTGCCCTTAGACTTGACATCATTAGCTCAGTTGCTTAACATGTTAACATCTATGTTTATGCTTAAGGCTTAGTTTTCTGCAAAATCAGCTAAGCTTATTTTGGGTTAAAAGAAAATAAAACTATTGAACTCATTCAGCATGCTAGTATTTCAAAGCAACCAGCCAACAACTGCCATTTCCATTGTCTATTTTTCCTGTTAGGCTGAGAAGAGTGAAATTTACTAATGTTTTCCCAAGCCCAGTTTTCCTACTGTGCAAAATGAATAGTTAAGCAGAACATTAGCAAAACAGTTTCATTTCTTACTCTAGCAGTGAAGACTTCCCTCCACTGTGACACAGAAGGATGCACACTTCAAGACAATGCATTTATTTAGTGGATATGAACGTCTTTTGACTAGAAAAAGAAATAACAATCATCTGCAGTACTTTAAATAGCAAACATCTGCTTTTCCTAACATATTTCAAATACTTTGAATTTCCTGATTAGTTGTTAACTGAGAACTGTATTTCTGAAAGACATAATGAGGCAGTTTAAAGATGAGTCTTAGATGATCTTCAAAGTAAAATGAAGAAAAATGCTCATGCGTTCAGTAAGGATGTTTAAAACAGAACCACAAGCTCCATAATGTGAACAAATAAAAAATAATGCTTTCAATTATTTGCATTTACACCAAAAGTTCTATTAAATATTGCAAGCGAGAGAAGATGATATAAATGAACAGAGCACAGATAAATGAATATATAGCACTGTAGTCTTACAGCATGGCAACACAATCCATGATGCTATTAAAGAAGTCTGCTTGACTAAGCCAAACATGAAGATTTCAGAAGTAATGACATGAAACATCTTTGTGAGCAGCACACAAATGTGTGCATATATCATGGAGCAGGTTTAAGAAGTGTATATGCAAACACATGTAAAGCAATTGCTCCAGGCTGAGAGCTGTAGATTTATTTTGGCAATTATCAGCCTTTCTTCAGCAATTCTTAATAAAAAATGCAAAGGATCATTTATTTTTCTCATAAAAGTTTATAAAAGGGACACTGAATAAATGTTTCCAGGTGACATATTTGTTTTATTTTTCAACCTAATTCTTTTCCTGCTCCATGGTTTAAGAAAGTTATCATTGGGGAGATAAGTATTCAAGTCAAATACCAAAGAACAACAACAATGAGGGGAAAATATGGATTCTACCAGCAATGAAAGTTAAGGGCCTAACACTTAAAAAAAAAAAATCAGACAAATATTTATTGAGTACCTATTATATACCAGACTCTGTACCAGAGAATGAAGATCCAGAAAAAGAAGAGTTTAAAGGAACTCACTATCTATTCGTGGATAAAAACAGAAGAACAAGCAAACAAAAAACCTTTAATATTATAAGGGTCATGAACAGAGTATATATAATATACAAATTATTTAGAGAACACAGACAAGAGAGCAATAGATTCTGCCAGAGAATAAGAATAAGAATTAGAAAGGGAACATGTGAACTTGACCTTTATATGTGAGTAGAAGACAGAGAAGGGTATTGAAGACATATTTCTTCAAATTGTGTGACTAACAATAAAATTTTGAGTTATATATTTTCAAGACCTCTTTTCAAACTCCTATGACTGCTCTATATATACTGATGAACTGATTTACAAACATATTGTGTGTATAGAATGCTATTATAGCATACTTTTATTTATAAAAAGGGATATACAAATACATGTGTACATATTAATATGTACACACAAGCATATACTTTTCAATGCATTCATTTATTTGAAAGGATACACAAGGCATTAATATTTGAATCTCAAAGGCAGGATTCTGAGGGACTAGGTACTCTATGCCGTTTCTGTACTATTTGAATCATTTACCCAATCCCCATGTATTACCTAATTAAATAAATGAATAAATTAGTTAAAACAAAACACTTTGGCTAATATAACTAGTACATAATATATTTTTATTTTAATCCAAACATTCTCAGGGATGTAAAACCCATTCAGCATGTGTCATACTGGCTTCTGATTTTTTTTTTTTTTTGGTAATCTAGTTAGATTTCTTTTTTTTTTTTTTTTATAAATTTATTTATTTTAGTTGGGGGCTAATTACTTTACAATATTGTAATAGTTTTTGCCATACATTGACATGAATCAGCCATGGGTTTACATGTGTTCCCCTTCCTGGACCCCCCACCCACCTCCCTCCCCATCCCATCCTTCTGGATCATCCCATTGCCCCGGCCCTTTTAAGGGAACTGAAACTTAGTGGAAACATATACACTATCATATGTAAAAGAGATAGGCAGTGGGAATTTGCTGTATGACTCATGGAACTCACTGGGGCTTTATGATAACAAAGAAGGATGCAATGGGGTGGGAGGGAGGGGGCTTATGTATACCTATGGCTGATTCATGTTGATGTATGACAGAAATCACACAATATTATAAACCAATTATCCTTCAATTAAAAATAAACACATTTAAAAACAAAATGAAAAAACTTAGGTCTCAGGCCAAAGGTTGTGGCCAAAAGACTTCTCACGTTTCAGCACACTTGGGCAACAAAGGTTAATCAGAAATATTGAGAGAAAATTACTGTGTTCCTCATTAAGAATGCTGAAACTATATCTACTCAATATGAAGACAATTATTCAATATGATCAACCCAGCAAAAGAACTGGACCAGTGCAAAGGGGGAACAACTCAATTAAACAAGTTGTTTCATCAATAGTTGGGCCCAATTTCTTACTGCAAAAGGGCTCAAACATGCATATATATTCATATATGTAATATACATTCACTTATGGACCCCCCCCCCAAAAAAAACACGACTTTATTTTTTGGGCTCCAAAATCACTGCCGATGGTGACTGTAGCCATGAAATTAAAGAATACTTGCTCCTTGGAAAAAAAGCTATGACTAAACTAGACAGCATACTAAAAAGCAGAGACATTACTTTACCAACAAAGGTCTGTCTAGTCAAAGCTTTAGTTTTTCCAGTAGTCATGTATGAATGTGAGAGTTGGAGTATAAAGAAAAGTGAACTCTGAAGAATTGATGCTTTTGAACTATGGTGTTGGAGAAGACTCTTTAGAGTCCCTTGGACTGCAAGGAGATCCAACCAGTCCATCCTAAAGGAGATCAGTCCTGGGTGTTCATTGGAAGGATTGATGTTGAAGCTGAAACTCCAATAATTTGGCCACCTGGTGCAAAGAACTGACTCATTGGAAAAGACCCTGATGCTGGGAAAGATTGAAAGCAGGAGGAGAAAGGGACAACAGAGGATGAGATGGTTGAATGGCATCACCGATGCTATGGACATGAGTTTGAGTAGGCTCCGGGAGCTGGTGATGGACAGGGAAGCCTGGCGTGCTGCAGTCCATGGGGTCACAAAGAGTCAAACACAACTGAGTGGTTGATCTGAACTGAAAATACATTCATATTGAGATAGACAGATACACATTCATTCAGGAAAGCTAGAAGAACTGAAGCCCTGTGATTAGGACAGTATTTCATGTACTGAAGACTCCTTGTCTTTATTCTGGGTATTTTTTAACTTGGAATACTTTGTCCTTTTCTTTTAAAAATTCACGTCTTATCCATATTTTCAGGTACTTCTAAAGCTCTCTCCTACATTAAATCTGATATTTAGCACTTAACTGAGCTCTTTCTTCTATAACTGGAAATCTTATTGCTCTTACAATCACCATGATGGTTAAGCATCAAAAAACTCGCTAAAGTTTATGTGTGTTAGGATTAACTCTCCAACTGAATTGTAAATGATACAGATGGTACAGACATTTAAGAAAATAGACATGGTCTACTAATCCTAAATATATCACAGAATCAATAAGTAATACATCAACATTATCATAGCTAGTTCAGGGAAACCAAGTACATTGAATAAGTTCATAAACTCAGCACAAATATTACACACAAACATCAAGATCAGGGTTTTAGGGAGGAATGAACGGTAATGAGATAGGAAATCAAACATTTTTCAGGAAGGAGGAGATGGAGATTCATTTCCTCTTTCATTGAACAGTACAAAACTAAATTGTGGATAATGCATATGGAGATGGCTTATGCAGTTGTAACTTTGATACCTGAAATCTGAAAAAACAAGTTGTGATATCAAAGACACAACTGTAAAATAACAGTACCTTCACTACTTACCGCAAGGAGCAAACTTTCCACTCTATTTTAGAGGGACCTATAAAATGTTAATGTACATTACAACAGAGTGTTTTCAGTAAAAAAAAAATTAAGAAATAAGCACATGGAGACCACTAGTGTGGACTTTTCTACTTTAAATTGTTAGCAAATATTATTTTCTTTTGATTTTCAGCTTTATTTTTTTTACTGTGTCTGACACAAAGCATCCTGTGAAGAATAAAACAACAAATTACCAAAAACATAAGATAAATAATAATTTGCAGGGCCACAACTTTGCCAACATGAAGAAATTGATTCTTAAAGACACCGGCCAAATAAATTGACTTCCAGTTTGAAATAAACTTCATAATGATCTGAATTCACAAGCCCAAAGCATATAAAGTGATGTCTATGATCAAAAGTCATGAAACACAAAGACATCTTTGATAAATTTTTAATAAATAAATTTAAAGTGACAATAAGATGTGTGTTATTAGGTTTTAGTCTAATTTTATGATGCCTAGACTTTAAAAATGTAGAGCTGTGAGATTTGTTCATTCGGGTTTATAAGACCAGCAATAAAAAGTTATTCCTAAAAACAAACAAACAAACAAAAAACTTACTTCTTTTCTCTGAGACTCTATATATGGAATTTGGGCAAACTCATACCAAGTGAAGGGTGTTTCTTGAGTGATGGCTTCATGACCAAAATAGGATGGCGTCTCTGATAGTTGCTTATACTAGGTATATGATAATTCCTTATTTAACTAAACAAGCAAAATAACCATTTGAAAACTAATATACAACTTGGAAAAGATTTAAACTAAATAAAAATACCCAGATAAAATCTGATATTATTTCTTCAGTAACTTTTCCATGAGTCTAACTAGAAAATAACTGTGGCAGTGAAGCCCTGCAGTCATTACATTAAGAAGCAGTTAAAGTGGCATGCTAGTGAATGAATATGATTCTTTCAGGCTTGGCCTTCTGCTTCCTGATACTATCTTTATACTCTCAAGTCCTCTGTGCTTCTATTTGGACTTGGTCATCTGCTCTACTGATGGTTTCTGAAAGACTTAGAAATTCAACATTGGGATGCTGCTACTAACATTGTCCCGAGTCCTCATTTCACATTCTACAGCCCAGTCACAAGAGGGCACCACACCCCGGGACTCAAATTCTTGCAAGCTGCCTGCTGCCTTCCACCCACCCTGGCTTCCTGACTGAGCCGATTCATTGGTCTCCTGCTCCTTCTGGACACAGACTATCTCTAATTTTTAAATAAAAAAATCTCTCCCCATTCCCCTGCCAAAAGAGTTCACTATCAATCACGATGGCCTGAGAGCAAATGGAAAACAAATCCATTCAAAGCCAAAACAGCCTAAGCACAAGAACAAAAGAAAAGTGAGTCTTAATCACTCAGTTGTGTCCGACTCTTCGCGACCCCATGGACTGTAGCCCACCAGGCTCCTCTGTCCATGGAATTCTCCAGGAAAGAATACTGGAGTTGGCAGCCATTCCCTTCTCCAGGGGATCTTCCCAACCCAGAGACTGAACCCAGGGACTGCATTGCAGGCGGATTCTTTACCACCTGAGCCACCAGGAAAGCCCAAAATGCTTGAAAAATATATGCTGATATAGTCTTCTGACACATGTATGTTTTAGCTTTTTCAAAAAGAGGGGCTATATGGGTCCCCTCGAAACATTTTAGTTGTGGTTAAAGGGGAAGGGTTAGATGTCTGTGCTGAGTGAACCATCATAAATACTGTTATCCAAGAACAAGGGATCCAAATGAAAATGGACATAGTGTGTGGTCTTCCCCACCCTTCATTCCCCACTACCAAATTCATTAGGCAGCTTGCTTTATGGCAACTATTATTTCTAAGAGGTTCTGCCACCCTAGTTCTACTACCTGGAGTTTGTTCCTGAAAGCAGAGCACTCAAGCATTATAGAGACCTAACATCCTCATAGGAACGAAAACATTCCAATGCTCATGCATGACTTTCAAATCATAATCCCAAACGATCTGTCCAGTTTTATTCCCCAAGGATCTTTTGCCCTAGTCTCTGTTCCAACCCCTCTGGGGCCATGAGGGGTCATACCATGCACTCACACACTATATTCCACACAAAGATGCACCACCCAGGTTCCCCCTCAAGGAAGAAGGTGCTAATGGCTACAACGGATATGGTTGCAGACAGCTTCTAGTTGACAGCATCTTCAGGGTCCACTTCTACCACTTCACTCCTCCTGGGAAGCTCACAAATCAGGGACTGAGTCAGGTGGGCTCATAAAGGTGTAGCCATTTCAAAGTTACTCTGGACCCCTCAGTAGGGCAGTCCTTGCTCCAGAGCTCCCTAAAATGTGGGCTGAGGTTTTGTGGGGTCTGGTAACAGACTGACACCTCCCTCTATGTAATTCTACTTCCTTCCTCTTCTTTTCACGGGTGTTATTCCCTACCAGAGAGCTTGATCCCAAACTCCATCTCAGCATCTGGGTCTGGAAAACTCTATCTGCAACATGCCTCCATGAGTCTGATTTTCTTCTTCATTCTCTGATTCTACTCCTGCAAAGTCCAGCTCAAATAAGACCCTCAAGAAACACTCCTTTATCCTTCTAATCAGGAATAATTATTCATTTTACTCTGTCCCCTTTAATTGTGCTTTTATACCTCTATCGAGAAGTAGCTTTCTGTTAAAGCTAGTAGTTTAAATTTCAAGTTTATTGAGAGTACAACCTGTGTCTTATTCGTTTCTGTATGCCCCACAGTGTAACAGTTAAGAGTTATGAATGATGGAATAAATTAATGTATGATCTAGAATCTGCCTAAACCTCTTCTTTTTTCCCCTCTCTATTATAACCGAAATGAAATTCTGCCAATATTTCATACACCAGATCCAGCCCCTTCTGTTTTTCAGCTATATTTTATATTAGCTTCTGCTTTCTGATCTAGTTAACCAATCCACTTTGCATGATACACATTTTTCCTGTCTCATCTGACAGTATGTTTCTTCAAAATACTATTCCAGACCCTCCATCTATGTGAGGTACCCCAGGGTACTGCCCCTCAACTCCAGCTATCTCAGTATCTGTGTCTAAAAATATTTATGTTCCATCAGAACAATATTCATGTTCTCTTAAATCTTTCTAAGAATAGAATAATATTCTCTATATGGCATCACCAACTCAATGGATATGAATTTGAGCAAACTCTGGGAGATAGTGAAGGACAGGGAAGCTGGGCATGCTGCATTCCATGGGGTTGCAAAGAGTCAGGTAGATCTTAGTGATGGAACAACAATGAACAATATGGGAAATATGATATATATGTATACATTCTGCATTAATCATATATGTATGCTCACTTCTCCACTTTCCAAAATGATTGTTTCATCCTTTCTCCTCCCAGTCCTTATACACCTGGGCCTGCCACCACCACCACCACCACCAGCCCATCCCTGCCTGATAATTTATCTCATAATTCATCGAATAGTTAAAAGCAAGCAGTAAGAATCTCTCTTCATCACCAAAACTATTGACACTCAATATCTCTAGTCTATTCCCTGCTTACCATCTTGTACTACAGACTAGGAACCCCTGTTTCTACCAAAAGCCAGACTCTCCAGTTTTGCGGTGGAGTCTATCTTCAGGGCTTCACGTCCATAGGTTTCCCTTGCTCTTGCATTATCCATGTCCTGGATCATCTCTAGCTCCACACACTACTGTGTCCTAGAAGAGTTCCTCTTCAGAAACTCCACTTTGATCCCAGATTCCACTCACCCTCCAGTAAAACTTATTGAAGAGTTGTCTCTAGAAGCCCCCTCCAGATTTTCACCGCACAGTCTAACTTACTGTCCCTTGCCAGACCTGAGTGCCCATGACATCACTGAGGTTGCTTTGGATGAGGTCTCTGATGATGTTCATGGTGCCAGATCGAGTGGTGGCTTCTCAGGCTCTATCTTGCCTGACTTTTCAAAGCTGTCAACACAGTTGGCAACTTTAAAAATAAGTAAATAAAAAACAAACTCTTATAACACTCTTAATTTCTATAACATTGCATTCTTTTGGCTTTTCCTAATCACTGAGGGCTCCTTTGCCTGCTCCTTCATCTCTGCTTGACCTCCAAATGCTGTCAAATCCAGAATTTTGTCCTTCAGCCTCTTCCTTACCCTCCTAAGTGATCTTATCCAGACACTCGACTTTAAATATTAATGTTATCTAAACGCGTATGACCAACAACTCTCAATCTCCCACTCTCACTTTATTCTTCACTGACCTCCAGACTCACATAGAGCATCATTACATGAATATCTACTCTGTACATAAAACTCACCAGACAAAACAGAAGTCTTGATTTCTGAACCAGCACACCTGTACCTCCCCTAATCTTTCCATTCTTAGGAAGGGGAATTGTCATACATGCAAATGTTCATGTCATACATCTTGTTGTTCAGTCACTAAGTTGGGTCTGACTCTTTGCGACCCCATGGATGCAGCATGCCAGGCTTCCTGTCCTTTGCTGTCTCCTTTTGCTCAGGCTCAAGTCCATTGAGTCAGTAATGCTTATCCAACCATCTCATCCCCTATCATCCCCTTCCCTTCCTGCCTTCCATCTTTCCCATCATCAGGGTCTTACGCAATGAGTCACCTCTTCATATCAGGTGACCAAAATATTGGAGCTTCAACTAGTCACAAGTCCAGCAGTTATCTTTGACTTCTTTCCCTCACCTTTCATATCAATAAACACTGCCACCAGAACATATCTGAATCTATACACATCTCTCCATCTCCACTACTGCCACCCTAGGCCAAATCACTGACTCCTTCACTTCAATGACTGCAAAATCTGCCCATTGATCTCCTTGCTTCTGCTTTAGGACTCTTAAAAGCCATTCTCCAGTAGTTAGAATGAGCTTTTATAATGTACAAGACTAACTTACTCTCCTACTAAAACCCTCAAATAGCTTTTCCATTGCACTTAGTAGAATGTGCTTTCAGGGTTCTCCTACCAACTCACACTCCCTCCCCACTTCCCTGCCCCCATCTACCATGCTGTGCTCACAGGGGTCTTCTTTCTACTCCTTGAGCACAGAAGCTCATTCCTGCCTTAGGGATTTTACATTTTGTTCTCCCTCTATCTGAAATCCACTGCCTTTAATCTTCGCATGGCTGGCTGCTCTTTATCATTCAAGTCTCATTTCCATCATCACCTCCATAGAAAGGTCTTCCCTGACCACCAAATCTAAATTAATGCTCCTACTCACACTCCGGCCAGGTACTAGCACATCCTCTGTTTCATTTTCTTCTTCATACTTATCACGGAGAAGGCAATGGCAACCCACTCCAGTACTCTTACCTGGAAAATCCCATGGATGCAGGAACCTGGTAGGCTGCAGTCCATGGTGTCGCTAAGAGTAGGACACAACTGAGCGACTTCACTTTCACTTTTCACTTTCATGCATTGGAGAAGGCAATGGCAAGCCACTCCAGTATTGTTGCCTGGAGAATCCCAGGGACGGGGGAGCCTGGTGGGCTGCCATCTATGGGGTTGCACAGAGTTGGACACGACTGAAGTGACTTAGCATCAGCAGCAACATACTTATCATCTTATAAAACTGTCATTTTCATTTCGCAGATGTTATCTGCCCGGTTTCTTTCTGCTTCCAAGGGAACCAGCTCCTGGCCTGTCTTGTTTATCATTGTATCTCTAATGCCCAGAGGAGAGAGGGCACATAGTAGATGATCAGTCAATAACTTTTGAGTGAGAATAAATAAAAATTAATCTTTGGAAGAGCAGTCACATAAGGCATCCACTGAGAGTTAGGTCCTTCTCTCTTCCATGGCAGTACTTCCCACATTGAAGTAAACTCTTTTCCATTGCCTATCTCTTCTACTATATGCTAATTCTTTGAGGACAAGGACATCTTATCTTTGTATTATTACCAACTAGTACAATTCTTATCATAGAGTAAGGTGTACTACAAATATTTGTTGAAGGAATAAAAGAAAACAAGGATGTGGAGGAAGAAATGTGACATAGATCCTATGGATAAGTACAAAGGTGACCCTCATAAGAGACTGGATAATGACCATGGCATTTGAGCCCAACCATCACAGAGAAGTGAAGCATTACACATAGGTTTAAACTTCAGGACTTTAAAGTCATTATTAACACTCTAGCCTATTTAAAGTTATGCAAATCCTACACCATTTTCACATGACATTGGTGTGATACAGGGGTTCAAATTCCTAAACAAGATGCTCGGGTAACAGGAAGACAGTGTCAGAGTTCTCTGAGCTATTTGAATTACTAAAACTTATGGAATACATCTCAGACTATTTTTCAATTCAATTAGTTTTTATGAAGTATCCACAGAGGGCATGACACTGTACACAGTGTGGACTGTGGATTTGAATATACTATGTAAAAGCAGGTCAAAGATTTACAGGTCCCAGTGGAAAAAGTCAGCTTATTCTGTTTATTCCATTATTTTTGTGTCAGAGAAAAGTCATTAAAATGTTATGACCACTTGCTTGACCTGTGATCCAAGTCTGGAAAAAAATAAAGTCCAAATTGCTACAATTGACACCCTGTAATAAAGGTCATGCACTATCTTCTCAGGACATGGAGAAAGGATTTGTTTGTTTAGTTTTTTTAACAGAAAACTCATCTGAAAGAAGATACAAATTAAAGAACCTTGACATTTTTTAGCACAGCCATGAAAGAAATAACCCCTTTCCTTGTACCAGAATGCCATCCAAGGAGTAGGTGCTCTAACTGGTGCTATATTGAGAAGAAGGAAAAAAAAGAAAGAGGCTCATCATTACCTACTTACACACATACTGAATGCAGATCTCTGTCCTCCAAGGAATTACAAATCAGATATTAAGACAATACATGAGTACCAAAGCTAAAAAGCAATCACAAGTATTATGTGCTGTATACCATCCATAGTAAAAGCTGCAGGATTTCAGTGGAGGGAAGTCATTCTGAGGCTGGAGGGCATAGGAGGTGGGTCCTGAGCAGGGCCATGGAGCAAGGAAGACTACCACTTGAGATGTCAGTGAGATACTTCCCCAAACTGTGAGTGTGGAGAAAATAATACTGCTTTCTGAAACTTAAACTCTGACTAAACACATGATTAATGCACACAGTCACCTCAGTGAGACTAAGCCTCCCAGTCTAACAAGCCTTGATTCCAAACTTCTTGAATCTATTAACATATCTAAAGAGAACTGCACGTGATGCTCAAACAGGTCTGCCCATCTGAGCACCCTCCAGATTAGGGCACTAAGACAAATTGAAATAAGGATCCAATGTGAAGATGCTGCTCTGTCAATAGATAGCCAGGCTGGAAGAGCCTGATGCCATTAGCCATTCCACTCCTGTAATTTCCTTTTCTGACTACACATTTACCCAGCAACCTTTTGATAATTAGGTTTCTTGTGTAGTTTGCCTAAAGGGAGCAATGCGCTGGTCAGGCCAACAGGAACATCAGGCCTTCTCAGCAATTAAATTTCTCAATGTAAATGATTACATTAACATTCTGGCTTTATACATCAGTCTCTTGTGAGCTTTGTTAATACTAATCATGATCCCTGAATTAGAGTAATTCTAGAACATGGACAAAGTCAATTTTCAGACCCTGCAGAAATGCACATGACTTGGTTTGTCTCAACAGAGAGTTCATTCAAGAATTTAGAAACCCCAGAGAGAGTAGAGTTCAGTCAGATAACTTAAGACAAATTTGTGTTGAGATTTCAGTAACATGTTAAGGAATTTGGAGTTAACTTTTAGGCAGTGGGAAGTCATTTGTGAAATTTGAAGGGTGAGGTGGGGGTGGGGGGCGTGTGTAACATGCAAGGAGATCAAATCAGTCAATCCTAAAGGAAATCAACCCTGAATATTCATTGGAAGGACTGATGCTAAAGCTGAAGCTCCAATACTTTGGCCACCTGATATGAAGAGCTGACTCATTGGAAAAGATCCTGATGCTGGGAAAGACTGAGGACAGTAGAAGGGGACAACAGAGGATGAGATGGTTGTATGGTATCATTGACTCAATGGATATGAGTTTGAGTAAACTCCAGGAGATAGTGAAGGACAGGGAAGCCTGGCATGCTGCAGTCCATGGGGTTGCAAAGAGTCGAACATGACCTGGCAACTGAACAACAACAACATGATTGAAACTGTTATTTATCATGTATTATCTGTTATATTCAGCTCTCCTTGGCAGCACTCATGGCTTAATTGAGGAGCTAGCCAAGCAAACAACTGATTACAACA
Source organism: Giraffa tippelskirchi (assembly GCF_054371585.1). Lineage (NCBI taxonomy): Eukaryota > Metazoa > Chordata > Mammalia > Artiodactyla > Giraffidae > Giraffa > Giraffa tippelskirchi. The sequence continues at coordinate 145,557,895 of NC_137279.1, read as the reverse complement.
CAGTGTTATAAGCACACAGAGTACTCTGAGAGCAGCAAGGATAAGGAAGTACTTCTCAGAAGAGAAAACTTACACATTTTTCTATTAGACTTAACATTCTTTCTATCTTCCCTTGTATTTAGATACTTTTTTAGTTAAAAGAAATATATCAATATTTAAAAGAGCTTCATAAGTATATTTCTGACTCTTTACTGAATACTCTTACCTGGAGAGGCCATAGGCATTTCAAAACTCAACATTTCAAAAACTAAATTAGCTGTCTTCTCTGCTCTTCATAACCATTCTGGCTCTTCCTCATGTGTTCCCTACCTTCATGAATATAACTGTAATCCATTCAGTTATTAGTACAGTCATGCCAGACCCTCTCTTCCACCCTCAGCATACAATCAGTCCTAAAGCCTTGTAGATTTTTGCCTTCTTATTACCTCTCAGATTTCTTCTTTTCCAGAGGCACTGCCTCAGTCTAGGTTTTAATCATTTGTCAGCTAGATAACTGAAAATTCATCTAAATGGTATCCTACCTTTGTTTCAACTAGTTTCTCTTCTTTCCAGGATACCCATGGCTTTGAAGCTAGGATAATAGTTCATTTAGTCATTCACCAGACACATATTATATGTCAGGGACTTTTCTAACCATAGGGAATACACTGATGAACAAAACATTCAAGGTTCTTGCTGCTCACAAACCTGATCTTTTAAACAGGATATTAATTGTGAGAAAAAAATGAATAAAGAAATTTTCAATAGTGTTGAATACTATAAAGAAAGTAGAATTAAATGATGTTGTAGATAGTGACTGGAAGACTGGGTTGTCATGAAGGGCTCTTGGGCAATGGCAGTTAAAAGCTGGATGACAAGAGGTAGCTATTCATGCAAAGGTCTGGGCTCAAAGTATTTCAGTCAGTGTACCCAGGATGGCTTCAAGTTTAAAATCTTTAAAAAATGAGAAGAAGGCAAGCATGGCTACAATAAAAGGATGAGAGAGAGAAAGAGTGGTACAGGATGATATAAGTGAGTCATACAGAGGGCACTCATGTAGGACACGAGTTTCAGTTTAATTTACACAGTATAGAAAGCTATTGAAAATGTATTAAGGAGAAGAGCTATGATTAATTCATGATTTGAAAGCTCACTCAAGATTTTTTATGTAGAATGGATTATAGAAAAACAAGGAAAGAAAACAGATCATTCTAGAGTCTAGTGCTAAAGTATAAGTCGGATATATGGTGCTATGGATGATGGTAACTGTGAAAAAGAAAAGTAGGTATTTTGGGGATATATTTTGGAGCTAAAGCCAATAAGATTTTCTGATGCATTGAATGTGAGAAACGGGGGGAGGATGGGAAGAGAAAGCCAAGAACCTGTAACTTGAGTAACAGCGTGAGGATACTGGTGTCACTTTCTGAAATGGAAAAGACTGATGGAGGAGATTTTAGAGCTTTCAAGTGCAAGTAAGAATCAAGAGTTCTGTTTGGCCAAATTAAGTTTGAATAAGTACCATGAATTCAAATACAGAAGTCAAACAGGCAGTTGAATAAAGAAATATAAAGGTCAACGGAAGATTCATTGCTAGAGATATAAAGTTTGGGAGTCACCGACATGTAGATAATATTTAAAGTCATTGACCTAGTGTAAAAGTAGACTAGAGAAGAGTGAAGGATGAGGACCAAGGCACTCTCATACTTGGAGATCAAGTAGGGGTTAAGGACACAGAAAAGGAAACTAAAAAGGAAGTAGTGATGAGGTGCAAGAAGCATCAGGTGAGTATGATGTCAAGGAAACCAAGAGAAAAGACTATTTCAAAAAGGAGAGAGTGGTCACACCAGTCAGAATGGCCATCATTAAAAAGTCTACAAGTAACAAATGCTGGAGAGGGTATGGAGAAAAGGGAACCCTCCTACATTGTTGGTGGGAATATAAGTTGGTATAGCCATATGGGGGCTTCCCTGGTGGCACTGGTGGTAAAGAATCTTCCTGCAATGCAGAAGACATAAGAGATGTAGATTCAATCCCTGGATCAGGAAGATCTCCTGGAGGAGGCCATGGTGACCCACTCCAACATTCTGGCCTCGAGAATTCCATGAACAGAGGAAACTGGCAGGCTATATACAGTCCATGGGGTCCCAAAGGGTTGGACATGACTGAAGCAACTTAGCACCCATGCAGCCAGTATGGAATTTCCTCAGAAAACTAAAAATAGAATTACCATATGATCTAGCAATCCTGCTCCTGAGAACATACCTGGAAAAAACTATAATTCAAAAAGATACCGCTATGTTCATAGCAGCACTGTTCACAATAGCCAAATACGAAAACAACCTAAATGTCCATCGACAGATGAATGGACAAAGAAAATGTGGTACATATATAACAGAATACTAGTCAGCCATAAAAAAGAATGAAATATTGCAGCAACATAGATTCAACTAGAGATTATCATACTAAGGGTAGTAAGTCAGAAAGAGAAAGACAAATACTGCATGATATCACTTATATGTGGAATCTAAAACATGGCACAAATAAACCTATCTACAAAATAGAAACAGGCTCATAGACATAGAGAACACACTTGTGGTTGCCAAGGTTGTGGGGGAGCGAGAGGATGGACTGAGAGTTTGGGGTTTGTGGATACAAACTATTATATTTAGAATGGATAATCAATAAAGTCCTAATGTATAGCACAGGAAATTATACTCAGAATCCTATGATAAACCATAATGGAAAACATATTTTTAAAATGTATATCTATATGTATAACTGAGTCACAGCAGAGATTGGCACAACACTATAAATCAACTATACTTAAAAAAATAAAAAATGAAAGTAGCAAGAGTAGTCACTATGTCAAATGCTGCTGTAAAATTAAAATAAAAGATGTTGCCCACTATACTTGGCATGATGGAAGTCATTGGTGACCTTTTCAAAATCAGTTTGAGGAGAGCTGTAAATAAATCTGTACTGGAGAGAATGTGACAAAGGGGAGAAAGAAGAAATGACAAATAGAGACAACTGAAGCAAATCTAACCATGCAACTCCCCTGACCTGAAACTAACACAGCATTGTTAATCAACTATACTCCAATATAAAATAAAATTAAAAAAAAAAGCAGAAGCTTGCCATTCATCTCACACCCTTTAGAATAAAGGTCAAACTCCATGCCTTCTGATATACAATGCTCTTCAGTATCTGGGTTCTTGCAACCTAAGCAATTTTATCTCCCAACCATACTCTCCCTCCTACTACTGTAAATACTTGTAATACTCTAACATGAGTCAAGCAAAGTCTCTTCCTCCATATGCATCTCTGGGTTACTCCTTGCCCTTTCCTACATAAAGAAAAACTCTTATACATCCTTCAGTCCTCTTCAAGAATGACCATATCAGGCAAGCAGTGCCACTCCCTTCCACATGATTTACTCTCTCCTTAGAGCTTCCATTGCAACCTGAATGTCTACATAGTGTTTACCTCACTACACTGCAGTCTTCTTTCTTTCTGAAAATTCATTCTTTATTTTAATATAAAAAATAAACCCTTCAACCTTAAAGAATGTCACTTGTTTTCATATTGTTGTAGAGAACACTTATAAGATAGAAGCATCTGTGAAATCCAAAGATTTCACATATACTTTAGAAAAAGTATTGTTGGATTCAAACAAACATCACTGTAGAGAAACAAACATCTCTATCTCCTCATTTTTCCATAATATTACTAAATCATCACTAGGAAAGCTGGTAATGGGGATGTCACATAATTATGCCAACATTTGGTAATGACAATGAAATCAGCCATCCCAATCCAGCCAAATTATAAAAACATGACCTTTAGTAAGATCATGACTTTGTACTCCCTTCTCTTATTTATAGAGCACAAGGGCTCTACTTGATACCCCATGGGCCAATAGTAGACTTGAGTTATAATGTGTAGATTCCTTTTGGTTATAGTTGCAGAAGAAGTTTTGAAATTCTTGATGATTTGACATCTCTTGGAAAGAAGTAAGCTAGGAGGCAGACTGCTGATCTGGATTTGCTCAGATGGACACCATTCCCAGATCTTTAAGTGATACATCCAAAGTTCTCTGAGTAAAGTTGTGGCCATGACCTCACTAGCTCTGGTTATCTTCTTTGATTTTTAATGCCGATCATTCTTTACCAGCTGTAGCAGCCACTGCTTGGTAAAATTCTGCCACGAAGTCTGGCTCACTGACCTCCAGCTGCCTGAGAAATTCATTGCATTCCTGCTCAACCCAGCCTCAAAACCACTGATCCCAAAGATGCAGCTGGCACTCAAAGATACAAGGTGGTCGGTTTGCTCTAGACTTTACAGCAACAGCTGTAATTTTCCAGGTGCTGTAGAAAATATTCACGCTGAGGACCTGACCAGCTAGCAAGACAATGAAGAATACACTTCATCTCCCCAATGTAAGACATTGGGGGAGGGGAAGAGTTAGAAACATTTTCTGGTACTGAGGGTACGGTAGAAGGGAATGACAGCGGCATCAAAGAGGAAGATGATTCCGGCGGCATCCTCCCCTTTTTTCTCACAGGGCACCCGGAGACCATCACAAGAGTGTTTAGATTCCAACTGTCACCGCCACTTACACGTTTCTACATTGCAGTCTTTGCTTTGATTACGACACTCCTCTCCCCTCACTCTATGACACAAACATAGGCAACAGAATAAGAATAAACTGTGGAGTTTAGGAGCATTTCTAGGAGATCTGTGTCCCTGGTACTGGATATAGATCTTGTACAGAGCAGTGTTCTCCTAATGCTTCCTAAACAAAAGCTTCTAAGAATACAAGTTTCATTGTCAATTTCTTAAAATTCTTCAATGTCTTTTCTCAGCCTATAGAATAAAATACCAAACACACGGATATGTTGAATAAGTCCTTGATGATTTTGCTCATTGTTACCTCTTCAGCATCATTTCTCTCCACCTCATCCTGATCTTCACACACTGGGTGTACACCAAACCATTTCCAGGACAGGACAGTTTTTCTCAGGTTTCTGTACGCTGAGGTGTGCTGCCAACTTTTCTTGGAATATCTTTAAGAACCAGCTCAAGGGTCCCCTCTCCTCTTAGGTTTTTCCAGACTCACCTCTCCCTACTCCTAGCACACTAGACACTCTTCATTTCCCATGCCTGGGCTGGTAACTCTGTTATTGCACTCATCACATTTATCCTTTTATCATCTTCTCTTCCTACTAGATTGCAAGCTCTGTTGAACAGGAACTTTGCTCAGTTCATCTTTGTACTTCTAGCAACCAGTACATTGCCTGACACATAACAAGCACACAGTTAATGAATACTTTTCTTTAAATCCTTTGATTTAAAGGTGGTTTCAAGGTTTAATATTATCTTTTAGATTGATTATTTTCATTATTAGGAATAATTTATAGGTGGTGACTCTTTAAAGTGAAAAAACATTAATAAAGAACAAATTCACTTATTGAGGAATACAAGGGATAGGCTATGAATTTCAAGGATGTCTGTTAGTCCACATCTTCCTGTGGAATAGAGTCACAATGATAAATAACTGATCACATTAGACCATTTGCTCCAATCAACATGAGGCAAATAAATGCCAAGTTAAAGCACATTTTCAATTCATATTTGCATTCTGAAGAATTAGCCATTCAGGGAAATTATTTGTTTTTATTTCCTTCCACATTTTGAGACTACTTAAAAGTTTTCAAAGGAGTGATAAGAGATAGAGTTTTTACTTCAAACTGTTTTACAAGTCAAAATGATTTTGAAACTTGTTCAGATATTTTTACAACATGGGACCTACATTTTTTATTGATCTTTGTGTACTTTTTTCAATGAACTTTTCCTCACATTTTCCCTTGATGATGGACCCCACTTCTAGACATTTAAGTTCCCTCTACAGTGACAAGAGGGCTTCCCAAGCGGCTCAGTGGTAAAGAATCTGCCTACCAATGCAGGAGACGCAGGTTCGATCCCTGGGTTGGGAAGATCCCCTGAAGAAGGAAATGGCTACCCACTCCAGTATTCTTTCCTAAGAAATCCCATGGACAGAGGAGCCTGGTGGGCTACAGTCCATGGGGGTCACAAAAGAAGTTGGACACTACTTAGCAACTTAACAACAAGAATAGTGACAAGACAATTACTTCAAAAAGAATAAAAAGTTCATGAGGACTGCATAAGCTTAGGAGACAGCATTGTGTTATCACAATAATTGAAGTTGTCTACTTAATAATGGCACTTTAGAAATTACAAAAGCTTTTGTTGAGTATCAACAGAGCTATATGCATATATCACAAAGCCCAGAAGCTGAACTCTTCCTTCTCTGCTTTGGCATTAAAAGTTGAATCATAAAGACAGGAAGAAGTCTAAGACAATATAGTAGAGAGACCCTGAACTCATCTCCTCCCATGAACACACCCAATTTCCACCTATACACAAAGCAACTCATCCTGAGGTTGACTGAACAGCTCTACAAATAGAAGGACCACGTAGAAATTGGTAGGAAAGACAGGGAAACACTATACACAGAAACCTCACCCTTGACCACATGACCTGCAACAGGGGCAGATATTATTGAGGGACCTGAATGCAGACTTATCCACCCTGAGACACAGCAAAAATATAAAATAAAAACAATAAACATACTACTTTAAAGGGCACTTAGATTATATGGAAAGAAATCAATTTACTAACCTTAGAGCTTCTGCTAAACTGGCAGAAAACCACTGGAACTCTCTCTAATATGAGAGGAACTGGAAAGTGCCATTGTTTGAATCACTTCCAGAACTCTCCATGGTCCACAGCCATCCCGGCTCCAGCCATCCTACCAAGATGGCCTCAATATGGCACACCCAGGGACTACCCCCAGCCAGAGTCTGCTCCTATTCTAGCTACTCCACCAAGGCAGATTCAGGATTGCCTCCAACTCATGCTCACCCTAACTCCTGCCAACCTGCCAAGGCAAACTTGGCACAACATACCTTGAGATTTCACCCAACTCACACCTCCTCCAGCTCCAGTTAGCCTGCCAAAGCTAGCAGGTGCAAACAGTCTACACAGTAGATAGTCCCATATAAGGCCACTCCTTCAGACTAGGAGAGGTAGATATTTTGCATAATTCATAGAAACAAATGCCAAGAGTCACACAAAATGAAGAAACAGAGAAATACTTTCTAAGTGAAAGAACAAAATAAAACCCTAGGGAAAATCCTAATGAAACAGAGGTAAGTGTTTTACCTGACATAGAATACAAAGAAATGATCATAAGGATGCTCAGTATACTTAGAAGAGAAATGGAGAAATACAGTGAGATCTTCAAAGAAGACTTTGAAAATACAAGACAGAACCAATCAGAGCTGATGAATACAATAACTGAAAAAGAGAATCAATAGCAGATTAGATAATCCAAAAGAATAGATCAGCTACATGGAAGAGAGAATAGTGGAAATCATCCAATCAGAAAAGCAAAGAGAAGAAAGATTTTTTTTTAAATAAAGGGAATTTAAGGGACTTCTAGAGAAACATCAACCATACTAATATTTGCACTATAGAGGTCCAAGAAAAATAAGAGAGAGAAAGGGGAAGAATACTTGTTTGAAAACATAATGGCTGAAAACTTCCCTATTCTAGGGAAAGAAAGAGACATTCAGGTATAGGAAACCTAGAGAGTCCCAAACAAGATGAACCTAAAATGATTCACACCAAGGCATATTATAATTAAGGAAGCAAAAGATGGCATCTCAAAGACAGCAAAAGAAAAACAAGCAATTCCATACAAGGAAAACCCCATAAGGCTATTAGCTGATTTTTAAGCAGAAACTTAACAGATCAGAAGAGAATGGCAGGATACATGTAAAGTGCTGAAAGAAAAAATAATTACAGTCCAAAATACTCTATCTGGCAAAGTTACAGAATTCAGAATTAAAGTGAGAAATAAAGAGTTTCCCAGTCAAACTAAAATAAAGTTCATCACCACCAAACTGAACTTACAAGAAATGCTAAAGGATTTCCTTTAAGTGGAAAAGATCACAAAGGAAAGTTTTAAATATATGAAAAAATAACCTCACTTGTAAAGGCAAATATATAGGAACGGTATGAGATCAGCTGCTTGAAAAGCTAGACTGAAAGTTAAAAGACAAAAGCAGTGCAATCAACCACAATGAGTAGCCCAAAAGATACTCAAAATTAAAAGATTTAAAATATGATGTCAGAAACATAAAATGTGAGGGGGGTAAAAATGCAATGCTTTCAGATGCCTTCAAACTTAAGAATATCAGCTTAAAATAGATGACCATGTATACAAGTTCGTGTATAGCACCTCATGGTTAAACCAGAAACTTAACGATACACAAAAATAAAGAGAAAGGAATCCAAACATACCACTAAAAGAATACATAAAACCGTAGGGAAGTAACCAAGAGAAGATGAGAACAGAGAAGAGCTACAAAAGCAACCAGGAAACAACTAACAAAATGGCAATTAGTATATATCTACCAATAATTACTTTAAATGCAAATGAATTAAATTCTCCAGTCAAAAGATATAGGGTAAGTTAATGCATTAAGAAAAAGACTCATCTAATATGTCACTACAGGGGACTCAACTCAGCTCTAAAGACATAGAGAGAGAGTGAAAGTGAAGGGATACAAAAAGATATTCCATGCAAATGGAAACAAAAAGAAAGCTGGGGGAGTAATACCCGTATCAGACAAAATAGTCTTTTGTAAAAGACTTTAACTAGAGACAAAACGGGTATTACATAATGATAAAGGGGTCAAAACAACAAAAGAATAAAACATATAATAACATTTATACACCCAACAAAGGAGCACCTGAATATGTAAAGCAAAATATATACAGATGTAAAGAAAGACACAATAATACAAAGCAGTTCTACTTACACCAGTAGATCATCCATACAGAAAATCAATAGGAAAATACTATGAACAGGCAGATTCTTTACTGTCTGAGCCACCAGGGAAGCCCTATAAACAGTTGCCAGATGCTATCTAAGTGGATAACTTAGAAGAAAGGGACACATTCCTAGAAACATAAAATCTTCCAAGATTTCCAAGACTCTATTTTCAGAATAAATAGAAAATTTGAATAGACCTATCACTAGTAATGTTATTGAGTCAGTAATTTAAAAAATAACTCTCAACAAACAAAGGTCACAGGACCAGATGGCTTCACAGGGGAATTCTACAAAACATTTGAAGAAGAGTTATCTATTTTTCTTAAACTATTCCAGAATATTGACGAAAAGGGAATACTTTTGAATTTATTCTATGAGTCCAGCACTACCCTGAATCAAAATCAGATAGACACACAAACACAGAGAAAATTACAGACAAATATCTCTGATAAACACAGAAGCAGAAAGCCTCAAAAAAAATTTAGCAAACTGAATGCAACAATACATTACAGTAGAATTTATTCCAGGAATTGAAGGATGGTGCAGTAGCTGCAATCAATGTGACACATTAACAAAATAAATGATGAAAGTCATATGATCATATTAATATATACAGAAAAAAATTTTGACAAAATTCAACATCAATTTATGACAAACACTCTTGACAAAGTGTGACTAGAGGGAACATACCTCAACATAATAGAAGCCACATATGACAAATCCACATCCAACATTATGCTTAACAGTAAAAACATGGAAGATTTTCTTCTAAGATCAAGAACAAGACAAGGATGCCCAGTCTCACAACTTCATTCAACGTGGCATTGGGGAGTCTAGCCAGACAAGAAAAAAGGAATAAAAAACAACCTGGAGGGGTAGGATGGGGTGTGACGTGTGAGGGAGGTTTAAGAGGGAGGGTACATATATACACCTATGGTTGATTTTTGTCGATGTATGACAGAAACCAAGACAATATTATAAAGCAATTATCTTCCAATTTAAAATAAATACATTTTAAAAGAGGGGGAAAAGGCATTCAAATTAGAAGGGAAGCAATTAAACTATTACTATCTGCAGATAACATGACTACGTATAGAACACACTAAGACTCCACCAAAACACAATTATAACTATTGAAAGAGTTCAGTAAAGTTGCAGGATAGAAGTTTAATGGACAGAAATTTGTTGCTTTTCTGTACACTAATAATGAAATATTAGAAATGAAGAAAACAATCCACTCAATGTTGCATTGACAAATAAAATACCTAGGAATAAATTTAACATAGGAAGTAAAACATCATTACTCTGAGAACTATAAGACATTGATAAAAGAAATTGAAGATGACACAAATAAATGGAAAGACACTGTGCTCATAGAGTGTAAGAATTAATATTGTTGAAATGTCCATATTACCCAAAGCAATCCATAGATTCAGTGCAATCCCTTTTGAAATACCTATAGCATTTTTCAAAGAACTAGAACAAATTTCTAAAATTTGTATGGAATCACAAAAGACCCCAAAGAGCCAAAACAATCCTGAGAAATAAGCAAGCTGGAGGTATCACAGTCCCTGATTTCAAACTGTACTACACAGCTATAGTCACTAGAACAGCATGATACTGGCACAAAAGCTGACATACAGATGAATGGAACAGAATAGAGAGCTCAGAAGTAAACCCACTCTAATATGACCAATTAACTTACAATAAAGGATGCAAGAATGTACAATGGAGAGAAACAGTCTCTTCAATAAACAGTGTTGGAAAAACCAGATAACTAATTGCAAAAAAATCCAACTAGACAACTTCTCATACCATAAACAAATTAAACTCAAATGGATTAAAAATTTAAATGAAAGATATGAAACCAGAAAACTCCTAGAAGAAAACATAAGCAGTAACCTCTTTGATACTGGTCTTAGCATATCTTTTTGGATATATCTCCAAATATCCCATGGCAACAAAAGCAAAAATAATATGACTAGTTCAAACTAAAGAGTTTTTGCACAGTGAAGAAAACCACCAACAAAATGAAAATGCAACCTACTAAATTGGAGAAGATATTTGCAAACAATATATGTGATAAGGAGTTGATATCCAAAATATATAAATAACTCATACTATTCAATATCAAAAAATGAACAACCTGACTTAAAAATCAGTAGAAGACATGAATGGACATTTTCCCAAAAAAGTAAGATGGTCAACAAGCACCTGAAAAGGTACTCAACATCACTAATCATCAGGAAAATGCAAATCAAAACTACAATGAGGTATCACCTTACACCTGTCAGGATGGCTTTATCAAAAAGACAGGAAACAATAAAAACTGGCAAGGATGTATGAGAAAAGGGAAACCTGGTGAACTATCACTAGAAATATAAATTAGTACAGCCACTTTGGAAAATAGTATGGAGGTTCCTTTAAAAACTAAAAATAGGGCTTCCCTGATGGTCCAGTGGTTAAGTATCTGACTGCTAATGTGGAGGGCACATGAGTTCAATCCCTGGTCTCGAAAGATCCCACATGTCATGGGGCAACTAAGCCCATGTGCCACAACCACTGAGCCAGTACTCTAGACCCTGCAAGCTGCAACTACTGAGCCCATGTGCCACAACCACTAAAGCCCATGCTCCACAACAAGAGAAGTAACCACAATAAGTAGCCTGCACATTGCAGCTAGAAGATAGCCCCCTCATGATGAAGCTAGGGAAAGCCTGTGTGCAGCAACAAAGATCCAGCACAGCCAAAAATAAAAATGAATAAATAACTAAATGTAAAAACAAAACTAAAAACAGAAGTACCATATGATTCAGCAATTCCACTTCAAGGTATTTATCAGAGGAAAATGAAAACACTAGTTCAAAAAGATATATGCAGCCTATGTTCATTGTAGTACTATTTACAATAGCCAAGATATGGAAACAATCTAAGTATCCATCAATATATGAATGGATAAAGAAGATGTGGTGTGGTGTGGTATAGTGTATGTGTTAATGGAATATTACTCAGCCATAAAAAAGTGAAATCTCGCCATTTGTGACAGTACTATAAACATAGAAGGTGCTATGCTAAGTGAAATAAGTTAGAGAAAAACAAATACCATATGATTTCATTTATATGTGGAATCTAAGAAACAAAATAAAGGAACAAACAAAACAGAAACAGACTCATAAATACAGAGAACAAACTGAGAGTTACCAGAGGGGAGAGACATGGGAGGACAGACAAATGGTGAAGGGAATTAACAAGGTACAAACCTCCAGTTACAAATAACTCACAGGAATATAATATATACATAGGAAATAGAGTCAATAATATTTTAACAATTTTCCATGGTGACAGATGGTAACTAGCATAACGAATAAAAAATATCAAATCACTATGTTGTATGCCTGAAACTAATATAATATTGTATGCTAATTACAGTAAGCAAAAATATTGAATCACAGAGTCACAGAGTTTCAAGAATGGAAAGGACTCAGAGGTCATTTAGTGCAACTCCTTTATATGAATGAATCCCCTTCACAACATTCATAATAAATGCCCCTTCAGTCTCTCCTTAAATCCCTTCATGAGAGTGAATTTAACCTTCCCCCAGTGCCTGTCTCTTGAGAAACCTGTATGTAGGTCAGGAAGCAACAGTTAGAACTGGACATGGAACAACAGACTGGTTCCAAATAGGAAAAGGAGTACGTCAAGGCTGTATATTGTCACCCTGCTTATTTAACTTATATGCAGAGTACATCATGAGAAACACTGGGCTGGAAGAAATACAAGCTGGAATCAAGATTGTCGGGAGAAATATCAATAACCTCAGATATGCAATTGACATCACCCTTATGGCAGAAAGCGAAGAAGAACTAAAGAGCCTCTTGATGAAAGTCAAAGAGGAGAGTGAAAACGTTGGCTTAAAGCTCAACATTCAGAAAACCAAGATCACGGCACCTGGTCCCATCACTTCATGGGAAATAGATGGGGAAACAATGGAAACAGTGTCAGACTTTATTTTTTTGGGCTCCAAAATCACTGCTGATGGTGATTGCAGCCATGAAATTAAAAGACACGTACTCCTTGGAAGGAAAGTTATGACCAACCTAGATAGCATATTTAAAAGCAGAGAGATTACTTTGCCAACAAAGGTCCGTCTAGTCAAGGCTATGGTTTTTCCAGTAGTCATGTATGGATGTGAGAGTTGGACTATAAAGAAAGCTGAGCGCTGAAGATTTGATGCTTTTGAACTGTGGTGTTGGAGAAGACTCTTGAGAGTCCCTTGGACTGCAAGAAGATCCAATCAGTCCATCCTAAAGGAGATCAGCCCTGGGTGTTCATTGGAAGGAGTGATGTTGAAGCTGAAACTCCAATACTTTGGCCACCTCACGTGAAGAGTTGACTCATTGGAAAAGACCCTAATGCTTGGAAGGATTGGGGGCAGGAGGAGAAGGGGACGACAGAGGATGTGATGGCTGGATGGCATCACCGACTCGATGGACATGGGTTTGGGTATACTCTGGGAGTTGGTGCTGGACAGGGAGGCCTGGTGTGCTGTGGTTCACGGGGTTGCAAAGAGTTGGACACGACTGAGCGACTGAACTGAACTGAGTGCCTCAGGTAAAAATAAGCACATCTTATTACATTCCAGACAGATTTTGTGCCATTTATAATAATAGTTATTTTTAGCATTGTGAAACCTATCAATTTGATTAGTATGAGTCACAGGTCCTTCATCTACTTTGTTTATAGAGAAGGAGAAAAGTCAATTATGGAACAGTCAAGGTTTTCATTTCTATTTACCTGTCTGCCTATAAGCTGCTTCTTTCAAGAGTGAATATTCTGACTTTGTGAAATGACTTAAAACTGGATGCAACAGCATTATTAAAATAGAAATAGAAATTCAAAATCCTGAAAAGAAATGCTCGACTCAAAGGCTAATGTAGTTGCTGGCACTGAAATTAAATTATCAGTGGGCTTTCTATAAGTCAGGACAAAAGGAGAAACAGCAGATTACAGTTCTCTTTATATAACAGAAGAAAAGTATACCAACTTTCCATTAAATGAAAATTTTTCTTAGTTCTAAAATTGTAAGAGATATTTCTCAACATAGCAGCTTGTAAAAGAGATTTATTTCTGTTTTCTATGTGCATTCATTTTTGCCCTCTACTGTACTGCCAAGAATACTGCTAAACATCCCTCAAACTTTTACAAAAATCTCAGAACCTCAATCCAATGCTAAAATTCTGTTGAATATAGGGGACAAAGCACAGGCTGGTTAACTACTTTTCCAAAGAGGACTATCAAAAACATTGTGGAACTTCCCTTGGGGTCCAGTGGTAAGAATCTGCCTTCTAATATCGGGGACTCAGGTTTGATACCTGGTTGGGGAACTAAGATCCCACACACTAAGCAACTAAGCCTGCGTGCTGCAACTAAGACCCAATGCAGCCAAATAAACATTTCTTCAAGAACTGTTGTTTGTTGTCAACATTATGGGACATTAGCTTCCATATATGCCCAATTCTTATCTTAGTTAATGTTGTTTAGTCACTAAGTCATGTTTGACTCTTTGTGACCCCTTGGACTGTAGCCCACCAGGCTCCTTCTGTCCATGGGATTTCCCAGGCAAGAATACTAGAGTGGGTTGCCATTTCCTTCTCCAGGGGATCTTCTTGACCCAGGATCAAAATCCTGCATTGGCAGGTGGATTCTTTACCACTGAGCCAGCCAGGAAGTCCCTCTTATCTAAGTAGGTGGGGACAAATGAGAAACCAAGTTAATCTCTTCCATGGAATTACCATCATTCCTTCACTTCTCTTGGAAACAACTACAGTTGGGTGATCACTGGGCACAAAATGATGACCTTGTGAACTGAAGAGTTATACAGAACATGGTGAATGGTGAGCAGACAGTGCTGTAAAGGTCTACTGGAATATCTGATAAGACTTGGGATCTCTCAAAAAGAAACTGACATTATGTAAGTAACATGTTATTAAAGCTGGCTTTGATGCAGAGGTATTGTGAAGAAGGTGGGGTTTCTCACTTGCTCTTGAAAGACCCAACTATTTTCCCAGAAAATGCATTATAAACCTCTGTATCTGAAAAGTTACCAATGAGCAAACTGTGTCTTTCTATAGTTAAGCCCTCAAGGTTTTACAATACTTCTCTCCATTCTTAGACTAAAGAATTAGGGTGTGGGGGGGTATACACAATGATTATTTCACCTTTGAAGGCTTTTTTGGTGCTAAAACATCACAAAAGGCCCTTAGCAAAAATAGATTACTTTCCTCACAGTGATCATCACAGTGCTTTAGACTTTACCTGGACTACCTGGTTCTACCAGTACATTCTAAATAACTGAAAACAGATTTTAACCTCCTTCCCCACACCTACAGTCGGTCAGACCAAGCTCTGCTTTCTTCTCTATGGCTAGAAAAGGCATTAACTCTAATCTGTATTTCATCTGTGTAAATTTGGCAGCTCCCTTATTATCATTGTTTTTGTTTCTACTGTTGAATCTGGATTATATCTAGAGATCTCTTGAGGTCAATAAGCTAGATGCCATTCATACAAATTAGTTACTATAAAATGAATGCAAGTACAATAAAAGTAACCTCTATATCAAATGAGGCCGTTTGTACACTGGTCAATAAAATGTATTCATGGTGTTACCATGGAGAGAATGAGAGAGATTTCAGACTTACTCTAAAGAGGGCATAGGCACATCTTTGAATGAGTGACTCAAACAAATGACTTGGCTTCTTACAGAATTAGAATAAATTAGATACACATTTGTTTAAAGCTAGGATATTACAGAGACATAACTGTAATGCTAATATACATGCTGGCAAGTGCAACTAAGGACGCTGATCATTATTTCACATCACAGTTTATTATGACATGCAACTGCCAGAAATCAAGTCAATGCTAAGCAAAAAAAACAGCTACCCACAGCATAATTTTCTCTTCATTTTTAGCCATTCTACCCTGCAAGCTCCCTTTTTGATTAGCAGGAAACCTGAGAATAGAGGGTAGAAAATAATAATAAAAGAAGCCTGTGAATTATTGGATAATTTTTAAATGCCATGCCACCTTGCAGGAGAAACACCAGTTGAGAAGCAGTTATTTCCCTAGAGCAGTTTAAAATACCCTAAAGCGTACGTGTGGCATTGGTGAATGGATGACTCTGAGAAGGCACTCTGCTTTGGGAGGCTGAGTGGCAGAAATACCCTGTGTGGAAGAAGTTGGCATAGCAACTCTGCATTTGCAGTGGTGAATCACACAGTAAACAGGTGCATAAAACAACTACTGGAATGTGTCTACTTCTCTACAAAGTGGTTAAATCTTGTAAAGCAGTTTTTTGCTTCTCTTTTCAAGAAACACAAACTCTTCAGTCTAATAAATTGAGGCAGTTAGTTTGCTGAATAGGAGAGGTTATTCATGACTCATGGGAAGATTTATTCCCCGTACTTACCCTGTATAAATAAGGGGACGTTTATGCTAAAAATAAATCATTTCCTTCTCATAGTAGACACAATTCTCCGTTGACCGGAAAATGATATTAAAAAAAAATAAGCTTTCTGTGTTTGTTAACAAATGCATTCCAGAGAAAAGAACTGCTTACCTGTTGACAACGGGTCCTCTGAAATGCGGATCATATGCCCTTGGATTACCTGCATTTAAAATAAAGAACTTTCTAAGCATGTAAGCCAATGAAATGGCAAATAAATATACAGAAAATATGAATAAAGAAAAATTCAAATCTTAGCCAGTCCATTGCTTAGTGCAGTGTTGAACTCATTCTTTGGTCCAGTGAAATATCAGTTATACCTTGGATACAGCTGTCAATAATTTTCCCTCTCTCCAGCTAGAAGCAAGTCTGGAAAGAGTTGTTAAGCACCATATTCTTAGGCACACTGTGTACATATCTCCCACTGTTCTGAGCAGCAACATTATAGATCACAGCCATGAGAGCAAAACTTGAAGCCCTTCCAGTCTGCAAAAACACATTCTACCATCTGCCATTTCCAAGTATTGCTGTGTACTTGTGAGGTGTACAGTGTAATAGAGATGTCTGCTTATCTCAGTTCTCCCTTTCCTCTCAGTACATGAAGCTTTCCTTTGAGAAATTGGAATACCAGTCACTACTGGTCTCTGCCATGTTGGCTATATGTTATGCAAAACTCATTATTATCTTTTACTATACAAATGTTATTTTTATTGCTTCTTATTGTTATTTTTTAGATCTACTGGCAGACTTCATACCATCTGAAGAAATGCCCTAGTCATTCACTGTTGTAACATGAATTGTCATATATTACCCTTGTCTTTAAACAATACAAAGTAGACACAGAATGGCCTTTTCCCCCACATGTACTGGGTACATCCAGTAACAAGTTCTGTAAAATCATTTCTGGCCAAAGGTTTATATTTTGCAGTTCTCAACCCCCTGACTCTTCTCCCCCCAACCAAAGGATTCCTGCTCCCTTCCTCTAGGCATTTGTTCCTATAAAAAGACCTGAATTAAAGACAGAATTTCAAAAGGGTCTGGAAAAAAGAGGCCTGTGTGTCAGCAATCTGACTCAGCCTGTACTCAATGGGGAAATTAGACCTGAGGACTCCGAAGCCTCTTCAGTGTAATCACAGGCTGAGGGCAGAACAACAGGAAGGAGAGGACAGACTTGGAACAGAAATCCAAGAGCCAGTCAGTCAGCAAGTATTCATAAAGCACCTGTTATACATTGAGAGCTCTGAGGGCATACAGAAGATATATAAAGAATGCTTCCTGTCTTGGAGACCTTACAGTTGGTGGGCAAGATTGACATACTGATTCATTCAACAAACATCTCTTGAGAATCTTTATATATCAGGTCTTGTCTTATAATACACAAGCAATGAATAGACTGTATAAAATAATAAAGTACTAAATTGTATGGTATCAGCCTGAAGTGTTACAAGAGTTCTGAGAAAGTAAGTTTCATTGAGGACTAGAGCAGTCAAGAGCGTTTCATTCAAGAAGTGAGATTTTTGTGAAAGATTGGAACAAAATAAAAGAGAAAAGAGAAACATTCTGAATGGGTAAAACTAGAATTCTGTTGAATTCAGTAACTACATATTGATCGCCCATTATGTGCTCTGCATTGAAAGAAGCACTGCAGGGAATACAGGGTTTAGTGAAACACAGTCTCTTTCTTCAACAGGCTAACAAAGTAGTGAGCAGGGAGAGAAATAAGAAAAGGACACAAGTCACAGAGAACAAGACAGAATATGATACCATAAGAGGGGGTACAAGGAAAGTATTAGGAGCATTCTAAGGAAGGAAAGGTCACATTCAGTTGAGATTAGTAAGGAAGGGTTCCTAGAGTCTTGGTATCTTGAGATGGACAAGTATGAAGTCACAGAGTTAGGAATGAACAGCAAGTGCATGGGGATGGTGAAAAGATCAGCCTGATTAGAGTCCTAGATAATCGGACAGAAGGAGAAAAACATAAAGCTAAATAGATAGTATGGAACCAGACTACCGAAAGCTGA
Source organism: Giraffa tippelskirchi (assembly GCF_054371585.1). NCBI lineage: Eukaryota > Metazoa > Chordata > Mammalia > Artiodactyla > Giraffidae > Giraffa > Giraffa tippelskirchi. Next base: position 145,539,468 of record NC_137279.1, on the reverse strand, counting down.
AAAAACCAGGGACAGAAGGTGTTTTATACATCCTAGGCCACAGGGAGTCATAGCAGGATTTCTTTCTTTGCCTAGAACTAAAACTTAATGCAAAAAACAGTAGTTTCATCTTTCTCATGTGAAGATGAGCCATTTTGAGTCTAAATGTTACTTCATTCCCAGATCTCATGTGAGTTTTTCTTGTAACTTGAAAGGTAGGTAGCAATTTTAATCTGACTTTTCAGATGCTGGTTGTTCACAAGGACAAGTTATCTGAGGAAATACCCAGAGCTCAGAGCTGAGAAGGGCCAGTGCCCGCAGAATACACTTTGGGGATCCCCAGGACAGGGGAATGCTAGGCCTCAGCTTCTAGAATAAACCTTAGGTTTACCTTCATTATTTCAAGTTGTCACTTAGTTGGACAGGTCTCTTTCTGATACTTCCCTGGTGGCTCAGATGGTAAAGCACCTGCCTACAATGCGGGAGACCCGGGTTCAATCCCTGGGTTGGGAAAATCCCCTGGAGAAGGAAATGGCAACCCACTCCAGTACTCTTGCCTGGAGAATCCCAGGGGATGGAGGAGCTTGGTAGGCTACAGTCCATGGGGTCACAAAGAGTTGGACACGACTGAGCGACTTCACTTTCTTTCACATACAAATTCTGCATACTTACATCCCACATCTTTGGGCTCCAGGTTGGGTATTGACAGTCATGGACCTTGGGTCACAGAAGGATTTTGAACAAAGGAATGAAATGGTAGAAGCAGGGCTTCATTAAAGAATAATCTAGTGGCAGTATATAAGTGCTATCACAAAGTACAAAGTCAAGGGGACCAACTAGGAACCTATTGCAATAATAGAGGTGAAGTCATGTGAGCCCCACCCCAAATGGTTGTGCAAGTAATGAAAAGAGAGATTCATCAGTCATCACAGAGCAGTCGTGTGGCTTAGGGTTTAGGAGCAACAGTTCTGGAGTCAGACTGCCTGTTCTCTGTCACTTACTAGCCGTGACCCTAGACAGATCATATCACTTCTCTGAGTCTCAGTTTCCATACCTGTAAAGGGTTAGTCACTCAGTCATGTCCAACTCTTTGTGACCCCATGGACTATAGCCCTCTAGGCTCTTTTGTCCACGGGATTCTCCAGGCAAGAATACTGAAGTGGGTAGCCATTCCCTTCTCCAGGAGATCTTCCCAACCCAGGGATTGAACCCAGGTCTGCTGCATTGCAGGCAGATTCTTTACTGTCTGAGCCAACAGGAAATCCCATATATCTATAAATGGGGATGACAATAGTATCTATGCCATAAAGGTGTTATGAGGATTAAATGAATTAATACTTGTAAAAATGCTTAAAACAGTGGTTGACACTTGGTAAGCCCCTATGTATATTCACCCTTAGTCAGAATTACATGACAAAGATAAAAAGCACTTGAATGGTAAGACTTAGGGTGTGAAAGAGAGATGTCAAGACCAAATAAAGAGATTTCAGACTTAGAAATTGTGATTCTCAGTTACTTTGGGTCTTTTACCTCAGTTTAAGGTTGATATTATTAAAACAGTTGGGAACGTTACCAAATGGAAGAAACTGTAAAGTTGTTATGAGAAAAAGAGCATGAGGCTGATTCAGCTCATGGGGACATCTAATTGAAAGTCCAGTGTTCAACTTAAATCAAGAAACTGAAGTCTTATGGAGAAGGAGAGGAATGAACTGGGAATTTGATGATGGGGGATAAAAGATATAACATTTAGAATGGATAAACAACAAGGTCCTACTGTAAAGTGCAGGAAACTACATCCAATATCCTGGGATAAACCATAATGGAAAAGAATATTTTAAGAAAGAATGTATATATGTGTAAAACTGAGTTACTTTGCTATACAGCAGAGGTTGGCACAACATTGTAAATCAAATATACTTCAATAAAAAGTTTTTTTTAAAGAAATTGAAATCTGGGTCAAATCTTGAGATAAATACTTGGAAGTCGTAACTTTATCACATGAAAAGTAATAAATTCCATAAAGCACATCAGGATCTGTTGTTATAATGACAATAACAATATTTAATATGTTTTCAATCATTAAATGTTAAGCACTGTTCTAAGTGCTCTCAAGCATTATTTTGCTTACTTTGAAAAACAAATGTATTCTTTAGTTAGATTAGAAACTATTATTAGCCTCATTGTACATATGCAAAAATCCAGACATAGAGAGTCCAAGGTACCCACTGGCACCAACATGGTATATAACGGACCTGGGAGCCATAGTGCCTTATCTCACTGCAGCAAAACAGACTCCTCTGGTCATACCCTGCAAAGCCAGCATGGATTCCTACTCCAGGGGAAGTGAGTAGAATGCTTTCTGTTTGCTGCTGCTGCTGCTGCGTCGCTTCAGTTGTGTCCGACTCTGTGCGACCCCATAGACGGAAGCCCACCAGGCTCCGCTGTCCCTGGGATTCTCCAGGCAAGAACACTGGAGTGGGTTGCCATTTCCTTCTCCAATGCATGAAAGTGAAAAGTGAAAGTGAAGTCGCTCAGTCGTGTCTGACTCTTCGCGACCCCATGGACTGCAGCCTACCAGGCTCTTCTGTCCATGGGATTTTCCAGGCAAGAGTACTGGAGTGGGGTGCCATTGCCTTCTCCGCTTTTTGTTTGAGACAGCTGTAAATACTTCAGTTCTGACACAATTGTCAGCTTCTCCTTTTCTGACTGCCTTGTCTGCCTCTGCCTCATGGCAACAAATACATTTCAGGGTGTCTAGTCACCATTTCTCTGGGAACTGACTTCCTCTCTAATCCACAGGCATGGTCTCTAGCCACCTAGTTTCTCCCTTGTACCTGTTTCCTGGGATTCAGTGACTGGATCTGGTTTGGACATTACAACCAAACTAGGCCAGTCATTTCTGGTCACTCTATCCCAGGGATTAGAATTAGAATAGACAGTGAAAGATCAGAACTGAAAAATGTAAATCTTGAAGACCAGAGAAGCGGAGAAAGCAAGCTTTCAGAAAGAAATCACTGAAGCCAATGTATAAAAAGCAGCAAAGAGGGAAATCTTCATGGACTTCAGCTTCCTGTTCCAGTCCCTACCCGAGACATGGGTTGAGTTTTGTGTGATATATTATATCCTTACACTGAAATTCTTTATATTGCTTTTTGCTACTTCACATCTGTTAAAGGCAATCAAAGACTACCACTAATACACTCCCTCTTTTGACCTGACTTAAGGTTTCCACAACTCATTATAACAACATTTATTGTATTCTTGCAAGAAAAAGTTGGTAGGGATTTGAGGAAGAATTCTGGAGACTAAGTCTGCTTTCACAAATCTCAAGTGAAAATAAGAAATATAAGCTTAAGACTAAAATTTCAACGCCGGTGTTAAGAGCCATGACAGAGATGTGCAGAGGGTGCCATGGAGCCCAAGGGGATCATGAACAGATAGGTCTTTCCACCTCCTGACTGATGCTGAACTCGGGCTCTACTTTCCACCAGTACTCAGGCCCCTGTGCATTGACCTGGATAATGAACACTAGTGCTGATATTCTTGCTGGTTCAAGATTTCCACCCCCAAATTGGCTGAACAGCTAAAATACACCAAAACCATTTTATCCAGCCCCTCCACACCAAATACTATAATTCCAAAGGTCTGGGGTAGACTTGTCCTATCAGATAATTCAGATGCACAATCAGATTTGGAGACCACAAGGTCACCTGAGAGAATTTGGAAAATTCAGCAGTGGCCACAGGACTGGAAAAGGTCAGTTTTCATTCTAATCCCAAAGAAAGCCAATACCAAAGAATATTCAGACTACCATATGATTGCACTCATCTCACACGCCAGCAAAGTAATGCTCAAAATTCTCCAAGCCAGGCTTCAATAGTATGTGAACCGAGAACTTTAAGATGTTCAAGCTGGATTTAGAAAAGGCAGAAGAACCAGAGATCAAACTGCCAACATCTGCTGGATCATAGAAAGAGCAAGAGAGTTCCAGAAAAACATCTACTTCTGCTTTACTGACTACACCAAAGCTTTGACTGTGTGGATCACAACAAACTGTGGAAAATTCTTCAAGAGATGGGAATACCAGACCACCTGACCTGTCTCCTGAGAAATCTGTATGCAGGTCAAGAATCAACAGTTAGAACTGGACATGGAACAATGAACTGGTTCCAAATTGGGAAAGGAGTACATCAAGGCTGTATATTGTCACCCTGCTTATTTAACTTATATGCAGAATACATCATATGAAATGCTGGGCTGGATGAAGCACAAGCTGCAATCAAGATTGCCAGGAGAAATATCAATAATCTCAGAGATACAGATGACACAAACTTTATGGCAGAAAGCAAAGAAGAACTGAAGAGCCTCTTGATGAAAGTGAAAGAGGAGAATGAAAAAGTTGGCTTAAAACTCAACATTCAGAAAACTAAGATCATGGCATCTGGTCCCAATCACTTCATGGCAAATAGATGGGGAAACAATGGAAACAGTGAGAGACTTTATTTTCTGGGGCTCCAAAATCACTGCGGATGGTGACTACAGCCATGAAATTAAAAGACGCTTGCTCCTTGGAAGAAAAGCTATGACAAACCTAGACAGCATATTAAAAAGCAGAGATATGACTTTGCCAACAAAGATCCATCTAGTCAAAGCTATGGTTTTTCCAGTAGTTGTAGGAGACAAGAAGAATAAAAGAAAAGCAGGCCTCAGCAAGGGCCGCAAAAGAAATTTATAATTATTGATAAACTGGATGCTATAAGGCATGAGACTCTTGGAACAAGTCTAGAGGGAACAGTTAATAATCTTGAAAACAAGATATGACCCTGGGGTCGGAAAACTGACCCTAGACTGTTTCTCAACTGGCGTCTCAGAGTCACATGTTTTACGTATCTGGTGGAAAATCTATGGATAAGAATATTAGTCTTAGTTACTGATTTGTTATTGATTACTGTTTCCTAATTACTCAATGTTTAATGATCATTTTGTTCTTTGGTCCTGAAGGCTACATGAGTTATAGTTTAACTCCCCGCATATTCTTTCTTTCACAGCTGAAAGTATAATAAAGCTGGCTTGGATTCAGTTTCGGCACCTTCACCTTGGAGCGGCGTTGGTCCCCTGATCCTCGCTTTTCTCTGAATTCTTGTGTCTCGCTTCTCATTCTCCTGCCATATCGCGCTTTCGGAAACCCTGCTTGTCGAGCTGGTCTCAACAAGTAGTCATGTATGGATGTGAGAATTGGACCATAAAGAAAGCTGAGCACCAAAGAATTGATGCTTTTGAACTTTGCTGTTGGAGGAGACTCTTGAGAGTCTCTTGGACTTCAAAGAGATGAAACCAGTCCATCCTAAAGGAAATCAGTCCTGAATATTCATTGGAAGGACTGATGCTGAAGCTGAAGCTGCAATACTTTGGCCACCTGATGCAAAGAACTGACTCAATGGAAAACACCCTGATGGTGGGCAAGATTGAAGGCAGGAGGAGAAGGGGACAACAGAGGAAGAAATGGTTGGATGGCATCACCGACTTGATGGACATTTGAGCAGGCTACAGGAGTTGGTGACAGACACGGAAGCCTGGCGTGCTGCAGTCCATGGGGTCACAAAGAGTCGAACATGACTGAGCGACTGAACTGAACTGAGGTCACTTGATTTCATTCTGAATTTTATTCTTAACCTCTGTCTCATTCATGCACTGTCCTTAATTCTAGCTGTACATAACAGACCAAGCCTAATGAAGTGAGAGAAAAGCAAATCATTAGATATGTAGATATGTATGAGCTTTAGGAAACACACAATTAAGAGTAAAAGATAACAGCTATAGGAAGAGAAGCAGAAAGTCACATTCAAGAAAACTCAAAAATTTCAAGAAAGAAGGATTATAAATTCCACAGAAATATTAATATTAAGTGAATGCCTATTTGTACCAGGAACTGCTATAAGAGCTTTACACACATATGTCATTTTCTACAATTCTACACAAACACAATGTGAATAGTATCCTCTTGAACTATGCAATACAATAGCACTGGCATATTTATTTTGTCATTTAATGCTCTCAATAATTCTATGATGTATGCCACTTTTATCCTTCCATTTTATAGATGAGGAAGTTGAGTCACAGCTAATTTGCCCTAGCTCAGTCAGCTAACAAGAGGTGGAGGTGGCATTCAGTCTGACCCCAAAGCCTCTGCTGAGCTACCTGGCAGTAAATTTCTCAATAGTGACCTTAGAGAAATTTCACAGATGAGTGGGGAAAGAAAATATATTGAAAGAGGTTGGAAACTTATATTGACCCTGTAATTATTCTTTTTTCAAAAAGATGGGCAAAACTGGTTTAAAAGTGTCTAGGCTGGCTTCCAATTTTTGTGCAACTTGCACCTTACAAAGTGGAAAAGTGGATTGCAGTGTAAATGAAATGTTATTGTCAAATCTTCTGAAAAGCTGACACTTTTTGACTGTAATTTCAGGCTGCCTTATATTTCAGTTGCAAATACACTAACACCTCAGTCAAATGATACAATTTAGCTGATTTCATATAGTAATAGCAGCTGGAAAGTGATAACTTCACCCTGCCCCATGTGCTAACAGAATCTGTATTGTCATGCAAATTTTTTATTTCCTGAAATCAATACAGGGCATTGCTTTTTCTGAGGCTCTCATGTGCTCTAATTGCATCTCTGGAATAAATAGACTGAGGGACCAGCTAAGTAAAAAGAGCTATAATGCTTCACTACCACATAGCTCAGCTAATTAAGTGCAATTCATATTTCTCACTTAAAGGAAAAGAAAAGAAATTAAGATTAGGTAATCATTTTAAAAGCTTCATCAGTTCTTATGACTATCTGATCACCAAAATTGTTGTGATAATAGAATCACTAAAAATTATTCATTATAGACAGTTGCACATTTGTTATTATAGCTAACAGTTTATATTGCAGGCATATAGTACAATTTTTTCTTACTAGAAATAATTCCTGAAGATTATGAAAAACAGTCCAGGTAATTAATTCAGTTTATGGGTGCCAACTGCACATGACTCAGTCAAATGAAAACAGCAAGATAAAGCATCTGGTCATGCCCAGACACTTTTCTTTCTTAAAAGCAATCTGTTTCTCAAAGAAAATGACAATATAACTACCACTGATCAGTTATTTAAAGCAAAAATCTGAGATATTTAATGTTATTCCTTCAGGTGTTCTCCTTCAGAGAATCTAATATGACTTAGAGTGTGAAGGGGGAACTAAGGTGGGGCAAACAAGTATCCGAGAACTTAGAACTATTATGAGCAAGCACATCAGATAACTTTCCAACGAGCATGGGAAAATAGTGTGGTACAAAGTTGTCTTACTTTAGTATTCCACAACAGTCAGTAGAGAATTGGGAATAATTAAATACTTGTTTTCCTTTACTTTTCAAATATGCTTATGATGGTGTGCCTATAAATGAGGATCCATCATTTTATCAAAGGAAGTTTCTCTTCCCTCTAAGTCTCAACGAAGGACAAAGAGCCATATTCCTTGCCATTTCTTAGTGGACCATGTTCCAATTTCACAGCCCATATGGTCTTTCTTGATCTGGCCCATTCATCCACCTCATCTCCTACCATCCCTCACTTCAAACTTGATCTTTTAGCAACTCTGAACTGCTATGGTTCCCCTACAAAAGTGGCTCAGCTGGTAAAGAACAGTGGATTCTCTACCAGCTGAGCCACCAGGGAAGCCCAAGAATACTGGAATGGGTAGCCTTTCCCTTCTCCAGTGGATCTTCCCAACCCAGGAATTGAACAGGGATCTCCTGCATTGCAGGCAGATTCTTTATCAGCTGAGCTACAAGGGAAGCTCGTATTTTATACAGTGCTCTCTGAATAATATGACTTTCTCCTCTTCATTCCCTTGGCAATGGCTAAAGGAAGTCTACAGTTCTGCTCACAAATTTCCCATTCATTGTCAAGAAGGACAAGGACTAAAGATATTCTACTGGTCACTATACCAGTAAGTGGAGCCCACCTTGACTGGTCCCTACCTCATGGTAGCTAATTCCATTCATCTCTGAGACATATATTTCTATTATTGCACGTGGTATACTGTATTGTTGCACGTGGTATACTGTACCAACAAGGTGTTTGTTTACATGATGTGGTAGATTGATGCTCATGTCCTAAACCCCAAACTTGTGACTATGTTACCTTACACAGCAAAAGGGACTTTGCAGATTTAGTTAAGTGGAAAATCACAAGACATAGAGATTATCCTGGATTATCTAGGTGAGCCTTGTATAATCACAAGAGTCCTTAAATAGGGAAAAGAGAGACAGAAGAGTCAAAGGAGATGTGACAACGGAAACAAGGTCAAAGTGATGCGACATGAGAAAAACTTGATTGGCCATTGCTGACTTTGATGACTGAAGTGAGTGATGAGTCAAGGAACGTGGCAACCTCTAGAAGGTGGAAATTTAAGAAGACTGATTCTCTTTCCCATAGAACCTCTAGGAAATAACGCAGCCCGGTCGACACCTTGATTTCAGTCCACTGAGACCTACTGTGGACTTCTGACCTCCAGAATTATAAGTCTGTGTGATTTTAAGCCACCTCATTTGTGCTAAGTCATTACAGCAGCAAGAAGAAGCTAATACATGTGACTATTCCTCCTATTGGATTGATAGGTCATTTAGGGCAGAAACTAGACTTTGGAGATTGCTCTGTTGCTATTATCTGCTTTAGTACCTGGTGTATACATAATAGGCATTCAATAAATGTTTATAGAGTAAGTTTAAAAATAATATCAAGGTAATTGTGAACTCTTCCCTGGTGGCTCAGGTGGTAAAGTATCTGCCTGAAATGCAGGAGACCTGGGTTCAATCCCTGGGTCACAGGATTCCCTGGAGAAGGGAATGGCAACCCGCTCCAGTATTCTTACATGAAGAATTCCATGGACCGAGAAGTCTGGTGGACCACAGTCCATGAGGTCGCAAAGAGTCGGACATGACTGAGAGACTAACACTAACAGTAATTATTTTAATTTAGGTTATAAAAATACAAATAGGAAATCAATCTTGACAATCATCAGCTAATTATTTTAGATAGGTTTCAAATTGTATTAAAAGCAAGTTAATAGACTCCTAAAAATGCACTTACATAAAAAAAATGACTCCCCCTATCACTAACACTAATTTATCATTCATTTTGTAATGTCAAGATCAGTAGGAGTTAACAAAGGAAGTAAGGGAGCCAGTACCATACTGGTGAGTAAAAATTGCTATCAAATTACCTGGCATCAAATGTCATCTCTGCCACTACAAGCTGTATGATCTTGAGAGAATTGCTTTTTTTCTCTCTGAAGTTCCATTTTGTCATTTATAAAATGATAGATAGTAGCAAAAAGTACAAAATGAAAAAAGAAGGAAACAATTTCTTCCTTCAGAATGACCATCTAACTGGAAAATAGTAAAGTACATGTAAATCACCTTTATAACGAAAGTCAGTCTGTGCAGAATTGATGCAACCCAACTTTAGTTGGATTGTCACACTGACTATAAGTGACACCAACAATTCTAAATGCTTTCAATGACTAAGCTGTGTGTAACATTTATGAAATCACTTTTTGAAAGAAAGAAATTTTGAGCATGCTTAAAGGATAGAATCTTGTATCACCTGGGAAAGCTGGACAAAAGCACATGCTGAGCCAGAGCAAAGAGAGAATCTGGGGGAAGGATTACGAGAGCAGTTAGGGGAATGATGCACACCATCCGGAGCTGGAGGACTGACAGAGCCCCTCAAGTCTTCTGGGAAAGTAATACAATCGTCACATGTTTATGCTTCTGCATGATGCAGAGGAAACAGAACAGCAAAGGCAGAGGAACCAACATGAAGATTGCTGTCATATTTCAGACATAAGATGGTGGTAGATGCCTGACTGAGACTGTAGCAATGAGAGAACATGAGGCAATTCCAGAAGCACCGCAGAGGAGTACACTTGGTAGGCATGAAAGAAAGGGCATAGTACCATGCTTCATCACCTCGTGATGGCAATGTCTCTGCAGAAAATGATGTGCATTCCAGAAACTCCTCTTGAGCAGAAACATGACCCCACATTGGACATGGCAAGATGAACAGAAATGCAAATAAGACTCCTTTAGCACTGATCCAAACCAAACAATACTATGGTAGCATGATCTTTTGATGGTTGTTCTTCCCCTATATTGAAAAATTTCCTAAACATACGAATGACAAAACACCCTATGACAAAACACTGGAATGTCAAATCTCTTGCTTTAAGATTTTTTTTTTTAATCTTTTTTTCAAATAATTTTTTTAGGGGGCTTCCCTTGGGGCTCAGCTGGTAAAGAATCCACCTGCAATGCAGGAGACCTGGGTTTGATCCCTGGGTTGGGAAGATCCCCTGGAAAAGGAAAAAGCTACCCATTCCAGTATTCTGGCCTGGAGAAATTCATGGATTGTATAGTCCATGGGGTTGCAAAGAGTCGGACACGACTGAGGAACTTTTTCACTTTCACTTTAAACCCACAGGGTTGGTTTCTAAATAGCTTGCATCATCATTTGACATAATCTGCCCTATATGAACACAAATTGTTAACATTTAGTTAGAATGTCAACCTTAGAAGAAATACCTAAAAAAAGCAACCTCATGCCCACTGAGCAAGCAAAAGAAAACATACATAAAACACTCAGGCTGCTTCCTAATAGACTGGTTTTATAGGCAATGCTGAAAGATGCACGGTTAGGGGGCAATGGAAATGTACTTCTGAAAAAATGATTTTTCTTGACTACTGTGACAAAGCACTGAATTTGTGCTATAGAACAGCCACGAATTACTGGATAATTACACATCTTCTCAGAATAAATAAAATTATGAATCAATATTGATTTAAAAACAGTCTAGAAGCAAACAAGAACATGAATTGAGTTTGAAGGTTAACAGCTTGGGTTTTCTAGTATTTCCTTCTAGCCATATTTGTATTTTATTGCTCAACATGAGGCACTTAAAAAAAAAAAGACCAATAACATACTCTAATTACACTGAAGCAACTCCTTATTTTCTTCCCATTTTCATAGGTTATATATTTCATTAGCATACCAAGCCCTATTCCCATACCTCCAAGAAACTATAAGAACAATTTCACAACCAGAGATAGGAAACAAGGAGCATATTTACTTACCCTAAAAATAAAAATAAGTGACTTCATCTGGCCTTTCCATCTACAGAGTTCAGGCAAGAGCACAGTGAATGAATAAAGGTTAGGGAAAATGATAGTTTTCATCATTATATAAATATGAATGTTAACTTTTGTAAAACAAAAAAGGAGAAAATTATCTTTAAAACTATAGTTGAGTAAAAGACTTCTGGTGAACTTAAGAATAAACACTACTAAAGAAAAATAGCAAGAACTAGTCAATTTATCATGAGTGCATAAAGCATTTTGGTAGCTGGTGATAACATCTTTTCTACTTCCTCATATCACCCAGAGGTTATTTATGAGAACAAAATTAAACTGCTTATCAACTCTGACTTTTACTACAACTCAAGAAGATGGAAGATAATAATCACTGGAAAAACATCCCTATTCCTGGGCCTCAAATGTAGGAACGAAAACATATTTTAGTGCATAATTTCTACCCACAAAGCATCATGACCAACAAATAAAAACTGCAGATGGAGTGCACTGTTAGAATCTGTATCATGTGGATGCTTCTACTTGTAAGACAACTGAGGAAAAATTGTGGTAAACTATGGTTTTTAACCAACTGGTCAAACTAGTCGCTTATAATGACCATCAGGGAAATAGCGGCCATCAGGGATATATATCATACTCCATGATCCACTCTAAACTGTTAAATCTACTCAGAGAGAGAGCAAAAGAGAGAGACTGATGCTCTTCTTAGTGCTGTGGGTGGGGGTGTGTTACAGAACAAGATATTCACTTGGAATGGATGCCTGGGGACTTATCTCACTCCTTCCTGGAGTCCTGTCTCCTTGGATCAAGTCAAAGATAAAAAAGCCCAGTTTTCATGCTTGCAAAATCTATAGAACATATGTGAGGCAGAAATGCTCATGAATTTTTTTCCTCTTAGAATGGATTTTTCACAAAGAGAGTAAACACATTTTAAGTTCAATGTCAAAAGAAAACTTTGGGGGTTTATTTCTTTTACATCCTGTGCCGATTTAGAGAAGGGAGAGAAAAAACTAGGGAAGGGAAATCTAGCACGAAAGACAACGACTTGACTAAATAATTGGCCATGAGATTGTATATGTGTGTTAGTCACTCAGCTGTGTCCAACTCTTTGAGACCCCATGGACTGTAGCCCACCAGGCTCCTGTGTCCATGGGATTCTCCAGGCAAGAATACTGGACCGGGTAGCCATTCCCTTCCTCAGGGACTGAACCCTGGTTCTCCCGCATTGCAGGCAGATTCTTTACCATCGGAGCCACCAAGGGAGCCCTGACATGCCATGACAGTAGAAATATGAAACTGTGAAGATTAAATCTAGAAGTGAAAATCTGTTAGCTTCAATTCCAAAAGTATGAGAGGTTCAACTGTTTTTCCTTTCTCTCTTTCTATAAAAACAACTAAATATTCTAAATACAAAGTTTAAAGAATATTTTTTGAGCACTGGAGAGCTGACAAAACAATGAAGAAATGCCAGGCTCAAATCAAAGTGAAAGTGAGAACCCTGAGAGAGGAGAATACCACTAAAGTCATGATAAACCCAAGGATACTTACCAACTTAGCAAATTCAAGGAGCAAAGGGGACAGAAGATCGAGGCCAGAGACTGCTCAAGATGAGCAGGAAAGTCAAGTAGGAAATTGTTCCTCTGCTGAGCTGGAACTTCAAAGGACTATACCCTCAGAATAAAATGGACCTTACCCTCCAGAAAGCTACTGTGACACTGGGCAGTAAGATGGGTGAAAACACTCTCATCTGAATTTGCAGTGTATGTGAAATTAATCTGTACAGGTTCCTAAGAAACTGACAGACAATAATAGACTTCTGTTCAAATTCATCTTTATTCTAAGAATTCTCACAAATAATTTTCTAACGAAATAGGCACCTCACAATTAAAAAAGCAAATTATATAAGGAAACAAGACACCACAAAAAAAAAAAAAACTAGATAATCAACACACAACAAAATTTGACTAATAAAGTCTTTAAACATTTAAATCATTAGTCCCAGATTATAAAACAACTATGCTCACTATTTTTCATAAATAAAAAGACAAGCTTGAAATTAACTGTGAAAAAGTATACAAAATTATTCTGTAGAATTGAAAATGAATCAAATCAAATCTGGAAGTGAAAATACTGCAAAGGAAATGTAAAACTTAGTAAGTTTGGCATCAGATTAGACACAGCTGTAGAGGCAATTGGCAAACTAGAAAGTAAGTAAAAATAAATTATTCAGAATGTAGCACAAAGAAACTAAGAATGAAAAAATATTAAAGTATAGTTGATACACTGAGTACAGAGTGAGAAGTTTTACTATATGTCAAACCAGATTTCCAGAAAGAAAGACCAGAAATGATGGAGAGGGACAATGAAAGGGCACAGAAGTCTACATCTAGTGATATCTAGTGTCCTTATGTCTCAGTTCAGTTCAGTTCAGTCGCTCAGTCGTGTCCGACTCTCTGCGACCCCATGGATCGCAGCACACCAGGCTTCTCTGTCCATCACCAACTCCCGGAGTCTACCCAAACCCATGTTCATCGAGTCGGTGATGTCATCCAACCATCTCATCCTCTGTCGTCCCCTTCTCCTCCCGCCCCCAATCCTACCCAGCATTAGGGTCTTTTCCAATGAGTCAACCCTTCGCATGAGGTGGCCAAAGTATTGGAGCTTCAGCTTCAACATCAGACCTTCCAATGAACACCCAGGATTGATCTCTTTTAGGATGGATTGATTGGATCTCCTGGCAGTCCAAGGGACTCTCAAGAGTCTTCTCCAACACCACAGTTCAAAAGCATCAATTCTGTGGCGCTCAGCTTTCTTCACCGTCCAACTCTCACATCCATACATGACCACTGGAAAAACCATAGCCTTGACTAGACGGACTTTTGTTGGCAAAGTAATGTCTCTGCTTTTAAACATGCTATCTAGGTTGGCCAAAACCTTCCTTCCAAGGAGTAGGCGTCTTTTAATTTCATGGCTGCAATCACCATCAGCAGTGATTCTGGAGCCCAAAAAAGTAAAGTCTGACACTGTTTCCACTGCTTCCCCATCTATTTCCCATGGAGTGATGGGACCAGATGCCATGATCTTAGTTTTCTGAACGTTGAGCTTTAAGCCAACTTTTTCACTCTCCTCCTTCACCTTCATCAAGAGGCTCTTTAGTTCTTCTTCACTTTCTGCCATAAGGGTGGTGTCATCTGCATATCTGGGGTTATTGATATTTCTCCTGGCAATCTTGATTCCAGCTTGTGTTTCTTCCAGCCCAGCGTTTCTCATGATGTACTCTGCATAGAAGTTAAATAAGCAGGGTGACAATATACAGCCTTGATGTACTCCTTTTCCTATTTGGAACCAGTCTGTTGTTCCATGTCCAGTTCTAACTGTTGCTTCCTGACCTGCATACAGGTTTCTCAAGAGACAGGTCAGATGGTCTGGTATTCCCATCTCTTTCAGAATTTTCCACAGTTTATTGTGATCCACACAGTCAAAGGCTTTGGCATAGTCAATAAAGCAGAAATAGATGTTTTTCTGGAACTCTCTTGCTTTTTCGATGATCCAGCGGATATTGGCAATTTGATCTCTGGTTCCTCTGCCTTTTCTAAAACCAGCTTGAACATCTGGAAGTTCACGGTTCACGTATTGCTGAAGCCTGGCTTGGAGAATTTTGAGCATTACTTTACTAGCATGTGAGATGAGCGCAATTGTGCGGTAGTTTGAGCATTCTTTGGCATTGCCTTTCTTTGGGATTGTAACGAAAACTGACCTTTTCCAGTACTGTGGCCACTGCTGAGTTTTCCAAATTTGCTGGCATATCGAGTGCAGCACTTTCACAGCATCACCTTTGAGGATTTGAAATAGCTCAACTGGAATTCCATCACCTCCACTAGCTTTGTTCGTAGTGGTGCTTTCTAAGGCCCACTTGACTTCACATTCCAGGATGTCTGGCTCTAGGTGAGTGATCACACCATCGTGATTATCTGGGTCATGAAGATCTTTTTTGAACAGTTCTTCTGTGTATTCTTGCCACCTCTTCTTAATATCTTCTGCTTCTGTTAGATCCATACCATTTGTGTCCTTTATCGAGCCTATCTTTGCATGAAATGTTCCTTTGGTATCTCTAATTTTCTTGAAGAGGTCTCTAGTCTTTCCCAATCTGTTGTTTTCCTCTATTTGTTTGCACTGATCGCTGAGGAAGGCTTTCTTATCTCTCCTTGCTATTCTTTGGAACTCTGCATTCAGATGAGAATATCTTTCCTTTTCTCCTTTGCTGTTCGTTTCCAAGGCAAACCATTCAATATCACAGTAATCCAAGTCTATGCCCCGACCAGTAACGCCGAAGAAGCTGAAGTTGAACGGTTCTATGAAGACCTACAAGATCTTCTAGAACTAACACCCAAAAAAGATGTCTTTTTCATTATAGGGGACTGGAATGCAAAAGTAGGAAGTCAAGAAACACCTGGCGTAACAGGCAAGTTTGGCCTTGGAGTACAGAATGAAGCAGGGCAAAGGCTAATAGAGTTTTGCCACGAGAACGCACTGGTAATAGTGAACACCCTATTCCGACAACACAAGAGAAGACTCTACACATGGACATCACCAGATGGTCAACACTGAAATCAGATTGATTATATTCTTTGCAGCCAAAGATGGAGAAGCTCTATACAGTCAGCAAAAACAAGACCAGGAGCAGACTGTGGCTCAGATCATGAACTGCTTATTGCCAAATTCAGACTTAAATTGAAGAAAGTAGGGAAAACCACTAGACCATTCAGGTATGACCTAGATCAAATCCCTTATGAGTATACAGTGGAAGTGACAAATAGATTTAAGGGGCTAGACCTGATGGACAGAGTGCCTGATGAACTATGGACAGAGGTTCGTGACATTGTACAGGAGACAGGGATCAAGAAAATCCCCATGGAAAAGAAATGCAAAAAAAGCAAAATGGCTGTCTGAGGAGGCCTTACAGATAGCTCGGAAGAGAAGAGAAGCGAAAAGCAAAGGAGAAAAGGAAAGATATTCTCATCTGAATGCAGAGTCCCTATGTCTAGTGTTCCCCAAAAAACGGTGAAATAGAGACATTTTTCAGAAAAAAAAAAAGCATGAAGGCTTGCCATTAGCAGCATCTCACTGAAATATATTTAGTATATATATTCCTGAAAGAAGAAACAGTAAGTCAGATGGAAGGTCTTTGATGAAAGAAGAAAACTAAACACCTAAGAAGGGAGAACAATCAGTGGCTATAGAAAGCAACAATAATAGAGTATGTGGGGTTATATAAAACAAGAGAAAATTATGAGAATTATAGAATGTAATCAAGCACTTGAAGTATTGTACACTTTTGTATTCTGTAAATAGGAAGTAAAATATTAATGACTTTTAAATTTTAATGAGCATGTATGCTATATTATTTTAAAAAGCAGAATTGGTAAGCATTACTTTGAAAATATTATAGGAAGGAAACTGGAATAAGAAAAATTAGCCAATCCAGAATCAGATAAGAAAGAGAAGAAAATCTTTATAGAACAGTTAAGGCAATGAAAAAATACCATGCAGGTTTCCCTTGTTATCCAAAAGCAGAGCATTTCTATGAAAATTTTAGTAAGCCAAAATGGCATTAAGCAAAGAAGCAATTACCATAGGACACATGTTGCTAATAGATGCACAAAGTAAATTGAGATAAAGCACTGATGCTCACAAGCACAGTTTAAAGCTGTGGCAGTGTGATGCTGAGACACTGAGGAAGGAGCCTGGTGTGCTACTCTCGCTGCCTAGAATGCCTGCTGCCTCTATAAGAGGTGCATTCAAAACAAGTGCTGAACACTATTTCCACTTTTCATCTCTTTTTGCCAAAGTGAAAATCATCTTCTGATATCTTTCAGTTACTGAAAACAGATACAAATATAAGTCTGTCATAAAAAGCAAAGAGGTGTAAAGTGAACTTTTGAAAAGTAAGGTATACATATATAAGGTGATGCATATTGTCAAAGGACTGAATCCTTGTGTTCTCCTCAAATTCATATATTGAAGTCCCAGCACTCAATATGATACTATCAGGAAGAAGGGTCTTAGATGAAGCCATGAAGCTGGGACCCCCACAATAGGATTAATGTCCTCATAGAAGAGGAAGGAGCTTCCCAGGTGGTGCAGTACTAAAGAATCCACTTGCCAATGCAGGAGACACAGGAGGTGTGGGTTTGATCTCTGGGTTGGGATGATCCCCTGGAATAGGAAATGGCAACCCACTCCACTATTCTTTCCTGGAGAAGTCCATGGACAGAGGAAACTGGCAGGCTACAGTCCAAGGGTCGCAAAGAGTCAGACCTGACTGAGCAATTGGACACGCACACATGCAAAAAGAGGAAGACAGACCAGAGCCAACTCGCTCTGCCATGTGGAGACACAATGAGAAGGCAAACAGCATCAAGCCAGAATGAAGGCTCTCACCAGGAACCAAATCAGCCAGCACCTTGATCTTGGACTTTCCAGCCACCAGAATTGTGAGAAAAAAATGTATGTTGTTTAAGCCACCCAGTCTGATATTTTGTTGTAGCAGAAAAGACATATATAAACTCAAATATATTGACAATTACATATACTACAAATGGACTAGATGTGCCTGTGAGAAATAAAAATTGTCATACTAGATAAAAAAAAAAATTCCAACTATACGCTGTATGCATATCCAAAAATAAGAATATAAGAAAGTTGACGTAAACGGATGAAAAAAGATGTGGCATATAAATCATAACCAAAAAAAAGGAGTTGTATGTAGTCTCTGAAAACAGAGATTACAGTAAAAAGCATTACCAGCATAAAGAGGGGCGCGTCATAATGATAAAAGTTTCAATTAACCAGAATGCTGTAACAGTTTCAATCACATGAAATTAATGAAATTTTAAATGTACCTGTATAGAACTACCAGAAAAAAAAGACAAATTCACACAGTAGGATATTTTAACATGCTTTCTCAGTATTGTATCAAATACTATGATAAAACAGGTCATAAAACCCCTATGGATGTACATTCTTTTCAATAAATGTGATAGAACAATGGATATACACAAGGAAAAAAATAATAATCAGTTTGGACTGCTACCTCACATCAGACATGAAAGTTGATTCTAGATAGAAAAACTTAAAGTGAAAGATAAAATTATAAAGCCTCAGAGAGATTTATTGAGCAATAGGAAAAAAAGGACTAGATACAAGGGAAATAAATGATAAATTTAACTACAATAAAAAGAAGAAATTCTGTTTTCAAAAGACTCACTAAAAAGTGGGATAACACATTCACAGAGGATGCTAGTAACACCTATAACACTGAATTACTAATACTCAGAGTATGTAAAGAAGTCCTGTGGCTCAAAGAGAAAAAGACTGACCAAAAACTTCATGGAAAAGTGAGCAAAGGACTTGGGTAGGGACTTCAGAGGAGGAAATCAAAATGGTCAATAAATAATAAAGTAGTGATCTGGAAACAGTGAAGACTTTATTCTCTTGGGCTCCAAAATCACTGCAGATGGTAACTGAAGCCATGAAATTAAAAGACACTTGTTCCTTGGAATAAAAGCTATGACAAACCTAGACAGCATATTAAAAAGCAGAGACATTACTTTGCCAACAAAGGTCCATCTAGTCAAAGCTATGGTTTTTCCAGTAGTCATGTATGGATGTGAGAGTTGGACCATAAAGAACGCTGAGTGCCAAAGGACAGATGCTTTTGAACTGTGGTGCTGGAGAAGACTCTTGTGAGTCCCTTGGACTGCAAGGAGGTCCAGTCAGTCAATCCTAAAGGAAATCAGTCCTGAATATTCATTGGAAGTACTGATGCTGAAGCTCTAATACTTTGGCCACCTGATGCAAATTGCTGACTCATTAGAAAAGACCCTAATGCTGGGAAAGATCAAAGAAGGAGAAGAAGGGGATGACAGAGGATGAGATGGCTGGATGGCATCACTGACTCAATGGACATGAGTTTGAGCAAACTCCAGGAGATGGTGAAGGATAGCAAAGCCTGGCATGTTGCAGTCCATGGGGTCACAAAGAGTCGGACATGACAGAGCAATTTAACAATTCCATCTCATTAATAATACAGCAGATATAAACAAAAACCACAAAAAGAAAGAACTATATAACCCCAAAACACTTGTAAAAAGTAAAAAGCTTGATAATATGATGCTGACAGAAGACATGAAATAATGAGATCTCATACACTGTGAGTGAGAAGGAAAACTGGTAGAACCACTTTTGGAGAAGTTGGAAAGTTGTTTTATTTATTGTCTATCTTTTCCATTAGAATATAAGCTCTAAGAGGGTAAGGGCTTTGTTTTCTCCACTAATATATGCCCTGCTACTCTGAACAGCAATTCTGAGTCATAGCATCTGCTGATTAAATATTGGTTATGAACAAATAATGGAATGTCACCTACAGCAGTCTTTTTAGTTACCTATGTCACTATTTTTTATTCACTCTCTAACACAGACTGAAGCCAGTTCAGCTTTTCATAATGCTGCACATGCAACTATTGACCAGAACGCATCATAAAACTGACTTAAAAAGTGCTATGCTTTCATATTTTAAAACCTTGACTACCTGCCAGATTTCAAACTTGCCTTCTACAGAGGAGACAATGAAAATGAATTCACAAGTCAGGGGGAATGTGTACAGTTCTCAAACACTCTCTAGTCACTTGGGTTATTTCAGTGATATTCCTGCCAATAGACATTTCTACTGAAGATGCTGAAGTTGAACAGTTCTATGAAGACCTACAAGACCTTTTAGAACTAACACCCAAAAAAGATGTCCTTTTCATTGTAGGGGACTGGAATGCAAAAGTAGGAAGTCAGGAAACACCTGGAGTAACAGGCAAATTTGGCCTTGGGGTACAGAATGAAGCAGGGCAAAGGCTAATAGAGTTTTGCCAGGAGAACGCACTGGTCATAGCAAACACCCTCTTCCAACAACACAAGAGAAGACTCTACACGTGGACATCACCAGACGGTCAACACCAAAATCAGATTGATTATATTTTTTGCAGCCAAAGATGCAGAAGCTCTATACAGTCAGCAAAAACAAGACCAGGAGCGGACTGTGGCTCAGATCATGAATTCCTTGTTGCCAAATTCAGACTTAAATTGAAAAAAGCAGGGAAATCCACTAGACCATTCAGGTATGATCTAAATCAAATCCCTTATGATTGTACAGTGCAAGTGACAAATAGATTTAAGGGACTAGATCTGATAGACAGAGTGCCTGATGAACTATGGACAGAGGTTCGTGACATTGTACAGGAAACAGCGATTAAGATGATCCCCATGGAAAAGAAAGGCAAAAAAGCAAAACGGCTGTCTGAGGAGGTCTTACAAATAGCTGTGAAAAGAAGAGAAGTGAAATTCAAAGGAAAAAAGGAAAGATATCCCCATCTGAATGCAGAGTTCCAACGAATAGCAAGGAAAGAGAAGAAAGCCTTCCTCAGCGATCAATGCAAAGAAATAGAGGAAAACAACAGATTGGGAAAGACTAGAGATCTCTTCAAGAAAATTAGAGACACCAAGGGAACATTTCATGCAAAGATGGGCTCGATAAAGGACAGAAATGGTATGGACCTAACAGAAGCAGAAGATATGAAAAAGAGGTGGCAAGAATCCACAGAAGAACTGTACAAAAAAGATCTTCATGACCCAAATAATCAAGATGGTGTGACCACTCACCTAGAGCCAAACATCCTGCAATGTGAAGACCAGTGGGCCTTAGAAAGCATCACTACGAACAAAGCTAGTGGAATTGATGGAATACCAGTTGAGCTATTTCAAATCCTGAAAGATGATGCTGTGAAACTGCTGCACTCAATATGCCAGCAAATTTAGAAAACTCAGCAGTGGCCACAGGACTGGAAAAGGTCAGTTTTCATTCCAATCCCAAAGAAAGGCAATGCCAAAGAATGCTCGAACTACCGCACAATTGTACTCATATCACACGCTAGTAAAGTAATGCTCAAAATTCTCCAAGCCAGCCTTCACCAATACGTGAACCGTGAACTTCCAGATGTTCAAGCTGGTTTTAGAAAAGGCAGAGGAACCAGAGATCAAATTGTCAACATCCGCTGGATCATCGAAAAAGCAAGAGAGTTCCAGAAAAACATCTATTTCTGCTTTATTGACTATGCCAAAGCCTTTGACTGTGTGTGGATCGCAATAAACTGTGGAAAATTCTGAAAGAGATGGGAATACCAGACCATCTGACCTGTCTCTTGAGAAATCTGTATGCAGGCCAGCAAGCAACAGTAGAACTGGACATGAAACAACAGACTGGTTCCAAATAGGAAAAGGAGTACGTCAAGGCTGTATATTGTCATCCTGCTGATTTAACTTACATGCAGAGTACATCATGAGAAACGCTGGGCTGGAGGAAACACAAGCTGGAATCAAGATTGCTGGGAGAAATATCAATGACCTCAGATATGTAGATGACACCACCCTTATCACAGAAAGTAAAGAAGAACTAAAGAGCCTCTTGATGAAAGTGAAAGAGGAGAGTGAAAAAGTTGGCTTAAAGCTCAACATTCAGAAAAATAAGATCATGGCATCTGGTCCCATCGCTTCATGGGAAATAGATGGGGAAACAGTGGAAACAGTGTCAGACTTTATTTTTTGTGGCTCCAAAATCACTGCTGATGGTGATTGCAGCCATGAAATTAAAAGACGCTTACTCCTTGGAAGGAAAGTTATGACCAACCTAGATAACATATTTAAAAGCAGAGACATTACTTTGCCAATAAAGGTCTGTGTAGGCAAGGCTATGGTTTTTCCAGTGGTCATGTATGGATGTGAGAGTTGGACAATGAGGAAAGCTGAGCGCCGCAGAATTGATGCTTTTGAACTGTGGTGTTGGGGAAGACTCTTGAGAGTCCCTTGGATTGCAAGAAGATCCAACCAGTCCATCCTAAAGGAGATCAGTCCTGGGTGTTCATTGGAAGGACTGATGTTGAGGCTGAAACCCTAATACTTTGGCAACCTCGTGTGAAGAGTTGACTCATTGGAAACGACCCTATTGCTGGTAAGGATTGGGGTCAGGAGGAGAAGGGGATGACAGAGGATGAGATGGCTGCATGGCATCACCGACTCGATGGGCATGGGCTTGTGTAGACTCTGGGAGTTGGTGATGGACAGGGAGGCCTGGCATGCTGCAATTCATGGGGCCACAAAGAGTCGGACACGACTGAGCAACTGAACTGAACTGAACTGAACTGCTGAGGCAGCCAAGGATGGGTGCAAACTCCAGCCTCAGGTTCATCAAGAAGAAATAATAATTTAAACCAGGGTTCTGCAACAACCCAGGGGGGTGGGATGGGAAGAAGTTGGAAGGGAGGTTCAAGAGGCAGGGAATATATGTATACCTATGGCTGATTCATGTTGATATTTGGCAGAAACCAACACAGTTTTGTAAAGCAATTATATTTCAATTTTTAAAAAATTCAAAATAAAGAAATAATATAGCGTAAGATTTGCCACGCTCTTCTAAGGATGATTCTTCTTTTACAGTTTATTTGCCTCAAAGGCCTGTAATTAATATACAATCTTTCCTCCCATTAGTACTTTTTGAAATAAGTGAATTACTTTAGAGAGATTTTAAAGTTTCTACTTCTGAAGAACACACAGAGAACCTATCTGTAGAATCACTGCAGTTGTTACTTTTGCCATTAAATTCACCTGATTATTTCAGTGCCATCAGAAAAGGCTCTTAGAGGATGGAGGTGGCACCCTTTAGAGCAGCTTTATGTAGAGGTCAGCACAGCTGTGCACAAGGGGGTGTTTTAGGCATTTTGAAGATAACTCAAGTTATAGCCCAATTCCAATCATTCCCAAAGCTTTATTATTAATGGGATGATACCTAATTTAAGGTAGATAGCTGTTTAGTCACTCAGTCATGTCTGACTCCCTGTGACCCCATTGACTATAGCCCATCAGGCCCCTCTGTTCATGGAATTCTCCAGGAAAGAATACTGGAGTGGACCATTCCATGTTCGATGCATGAGACAAATGCTCAGGGCTGGGGCAATGGAATGACCCAGAGGGATGGGATGGGGAGGGAGGTGGGAGGGGGGTTCAGGATGGGAAACACATGTAAACCCATGGCTGATTCATGTCAATGTATGGCAAAAACTA
Source organism: Giraffa tippelskirchi (assembly GCF_054371585.1). Taxonomy (NCBI): domain Eukaryota; kingdom Metazoa; phylum Chordata; class Mammalia; order Artiodactyla; family Giraffidae; genus Giraffa; species Giraffa tippelskirchi. The sequence goes on along the minus strand of NC_137279.1, from coordinate 145,516,138 downwards.
CTACAATATTGTAAAGTAATTAGCCCCCAACTAAAATAAATAAATTTATTAAAGAAGAAAAAAAAAAAAGAATATTGGAGTGGGCTGCCATTTCCTTCTCTGGTAGCTAATAGTGTTCAAAAAATCCATTGGTCATCTAGTGGTCCAATCAACTCTTGAATTCTTAATTAAAACCTTCTAGGTCTCTTTCTTCCAGGAAGTCTATAATTTCTAAGACATTTATTTTTGACTCAGTTCTATTAGGTAGCTTTATATTCTCAAGTAAAAAGAAGTTTTGGACGGACATCTTTTCTATGCCAAGATGATGAGAGTCTGCTACCGTCTTTCACTTTTCTGTTGTTGAGCTGTTAAGTCGTGTCCTACTCTTTCTTGATCCCATGGACTATCACCTGCCAAGCTGAATCTATTGGAGTTTCCAAGAAAAAATACTGGAGTGGGTGGTCATTTCCTTCCCCAGGGGATCTTCCCAACCCAGGGATTGAACCTGCATCTCTTGTCTGGCAGGCAGTTTCTTTACCACTGAGCCACCTGGTAACTCCCTCTTCCACACAGGCCAGCTTTAAAATCAGTAGACAAAGACTGAGATATACTCCCCCATTACCTCTGAAACTTATATCTACTTCTTTTTATTGAAGTATAGTTGATTTACAAAGCATGTTACTTCCAAATGTACTGCAAAGTGATTCAGGTATATATATATATATATTCTTTTTCAGGTTCTTTTCCATTATAGGTTATTACAAGTATATCTACTTTCTAAAGTTCACTCCTCCCCACTCTATAATTGGTTAGAGTCATAAGTGAGAGATTAGTAAGATGTGCTTATTTATTTAGCAATATATATTTAGTTAAAACTTTTAAATTATGATATTCTGTTTTATAAACAAAAATCTCCCACAATAAAATATTTCCCAAAATAAAACCAGTGTTGATGCACATGAAGAAATAAAAAGCTCTTAACTGATTTAAAAGACAGCTGTATAAAATAATTAAAAACTACATTGTTGGTTTTATAACATAAAAAAGATGTAGTAGAGAGTCAAACAAGAAACAGAAAAACAAAGTTTATATTCAATCCTATGTCTCTGACTCAGTATGTAACTTTGAACAAATTTTGCCCTTTCATACCTTAGTTTCTGTAAAAGGAAGGATGCAATTGATACACTACCTATGCCATGGCTTGAAAAATCAAGTGAGATCATGATATGAAGTCATTTATAAAAAGTATGAGATATTTCCATAAATGTGAGAAAGCATTATGATTATTACAGTTTTACCTTAAATACCATGTGTAACATGTCCAATACATCATAGATCTTCAATAAAAATTGTCCTACTCCTTCCCCACTGATCTCCTAACAGGCCAGCTCAATTTTAATTCCCATATCCATGCCACTCACTCTGCCTTCCTTTACTTTACTAGTGAGACTTGAGAGAAAGGAAAGGATCACCTTTACACCTTCCTCTCTTGACTTTAGCATCCGGTGCCCTTCCAGCCACCAAAATGACCAGCTCCAAAGCCTCCTGAACTCAGGCTCAGGCAACCTGGAATACTCTTCACTGACCTAGTGCCCATAAAATATAATGTGTCCTGACAAAAAAAAAACTTTCCTTTAAATTGACTTTGACCTCTGAATATTTTTCTCTGAGTATTGAACTAGCACTCAGTCACTCAGTCATGCCCGACTTTTTGTGGCCCCATGGACTGTAGCCCACCAGGATCCTCTGTCCATGGAATTCTCCAGGCATAAATACTGGAGTGGGTTGCCATGCCCTCGTCCACAGGATCTTCCCGACCCAGGGATCAAACCCACGTCTCTTGTGTCTCCTTCACTGGCAGGCAGATACACTACCACTAAGCAACCTGTGAAGCCCAAGTATTGGATAGAATTGATTTTATTTCACTTGAGCACTTCCACTGTGGGGCTCAAGATGAATAAGAAACAAAACTCCTTCTGTGAAGGAAATCTCAGTGTAGAAGTAGAAATACATCAATACTGTAACTCAGGAACAACAACAAGAGTGCTTGAAGGCTAGTATAACAAAGGCCTTGGGAAATGTGAAGGAAGGACAATTCACATTCTGCTGAAGATACCAGGAAAGCCTTCAAATAAAGGGGCTGGCCTTTGAGTTAGATTTGGTGAGAGCCTGGGCTCAGTGGGTGAAGAAAGAAAAATCTAGGATGAAGAAATTCAGTGTGTCGAGGAAACGGTGAATCACTGTGTAAATATGGTGATAGCTAGCTTAGAGATTTATTCAGATCAGCTAGTTTTATCTTTCTTACTAATTTGAATTTAACTCTGTTCTCAAATCTCATTAGAAAAACCAACAAGTATGATTGAATACGTAATGTCACACACCGTTTCCAGAAAACCCACTCCAGAACTTCAGGAGTTTTAAGGACAACAAACTTGACTTTAAAATTTAATATGACTTTGGGGCCTGCCTGGTGGCTCAGTGGTAAAGAATCCTCCTGCCAATTCAGGAGACATGGGTTCAATCTCTGTCCAGGAAGATCCCACATGCTGTGGAGCAGCTAAGCCCATGTGCCATAGCTAGAGCCTGTGCTCTAGAGCCAGGGAGCTGCAACTGCTGAGCCCATGAGCCCTAGAGCCTTTGCTCTACAAGAGAAGCCACTGCAATGAGAAACCCACGCAGCAAAACCAGAGAGTAGCCCCTGCTTGCTGAAACTAGAGAAAAGCCCATGCAGCCAAAATAAATAAATTTTAATATGACTTTTACACTCATCTGTTTCTAGTGTTCTTCTTCTTAAACACACACAAACATACATGCATACACCCACAATTCTAGATTGTTTCTTTGAAAGCTTTTTACTCTATGAGCTACTTTATTTCATATGAGACACTGTACCCGATTCATAGTTTAAGTACTTAGGAAACATTCAAAGAGAAGAACAGAACAGAAAACAGGTATGAGTTTGAGCAGTCAAGGTTCTCCAACAGATTCTTTAGGAGGAAAAATGCTTGAAATGGTGTAAATTAAGATGTAGTAAATAGAGAACAGGCTTGTGGTTGCGAAGGGTGGGGGGATGGAGGGGGAGGTTGGGGTTGCAGATGCAAACTATTATATATAGGATAAATAAACAACAAAGCCTTACTGTACAGCACAGGGAACTATAGTCAATATCCTGTGATAAGCCATAATAGACAAGAATGTGGAAAAAAAATGTGTATAAATATATAAATCACTTTGCTGTACAGCAGAAATCAACACCACATTGTAAATCAACTATATTTCAATAAATTATTTTTAAAACAAAACAAAACAAAATGCAGTGAATATGTGAAGCAAAGAGGAAACTGGTATGAGTATAAGCATGTATGTCATATTTAGTATATTTAAAGTATCAATAGAGATTACTGTGCCAATGGTATACTTTATAAAATTAAGACTCAGCTTAAGATGTTAATTATATAAAAAGCCAAATTTTTTGCATTGCACCTTGACATCATGTTCCCTATGCTTAAGGGATACATTGATTTCTACATTTGCAGAAGAGTATTTAACTAGGTCTATAAAAGTTTAACAAATAACTAACAATTTTTTGAATATTTATTTAGGCTAGTGTATCACTAACCCAGGTATTTGAGTAAAATGTCAGTAGTATCAGGAAATGTTGCTTTAACCAGAATTATCTTACAGAGGAACCAAGAAAAAAAGAAGGCCTCCTGCTAAGCATCACATTTAACAAGACCATTTGACCAATCAGGTCAAGGTTCTTATCATAATCACTGACTTGAGTAATTATTTGTTCTGTAGTCCTAATGAGCTCTGACTTAGGTGGCATCAACTCAGTTTTTCTGGAAGATGTGTTTGCAAAATCTACTTTAACCTTGATATCATAACAAAATTGACTTTGGCTCTCCCTTTCTCACATGCCATCACATACACACCAATGCACACACACACATGACACTCACAAATTCAGGACAAATTGGTATTTTGAATGCTCAAAATCAAATGTCCTGAAAATGTATTCCAAGAAGTTAATTATTATTGTTTATTATTATCTATTATTGTTAAAAGGAATTCTGCTTCCTGAGGGATATGCAACTATAAGAACGTTTCCTGTGTTTATTGTTTCCACACTCTGCCACAGTCTATCCTATAACAAAGAGGTTTATGTATGGAACATGAAGTGTACCAACCAGTTAGATACACATTAAACTCTGTCAGCAATACTAAACTAGAGTTCAATGGAAATTTTCTTTGCGGGCACACATCTCTCTTATTCTTATGGTTTTATAGACAATATTCAAAGAAAGCAAGAGTGATTCATTTCTGTCTTCTTACCACTTATATACTTTGGTATAAAATAAATAATCTGATAAGTATTACATTAACATGGGCTTCTCTGGTGGTTCAGATGGTAAAGAATCCACCTGGAATGCGGGAAACCCAGGTCTGATTCCTGGGTCAGGAAGATCCCCTGAAGGAGGGTATGGCAACCCGCTCCAGTATTTTGGCCTGGAGAATCCCCGTGGACAGAGGAGCCTGACAGGCTACAGTCAGTGGGGTCACAAAGAGTCGGACATGACTGAGCCACTAAGCACAGGTTAACCAATTACCAGGTTTCCACTTGAAGTTTTCCAGTTGCTTAGCCATGTCCTGCTTCCAGCTCATATTCTCAAACCTCAATTGCACTTTCCAGTTTAAGCAATCCAGTTTTCTCAGCAAGTTCTGAGCTGCTAAGATACTATTTATCTATGTTTAAAAATAAAATTGAGTAGCTTAGCTTTTTTTTCTGCTAAGAGTGGTTCTAACTGAAGAGCTTTCTTCAATGAATAGAAAAATTATATTCCTCAGTGTTCCACCCTCTGGTGTTAAGGCAGGCCTGGTCATCTGGAAAAGAATATCAAGCTCAAAAATGAACATCGTAGGGTCTCCTTCATTTTCAGGAGAATAGAAAGAGTTTCTGGGCTCTTTGTATGCATAGGCTATAATGTACACTTATGCCTATCTACATCTGAAATTAATATTTTAGAAAGAAGAGTATAATGTTTTAAGGATTTGTTAATTGGAATTTCTTTTACTTTAAACAGTTCCCCTCTTTTATTACTTTTTTCATCTCTTCAACTAGCCTCAGGTAGTATATTTATCAGAATATTCTCAACCATTACAAAAATATTCAAGGATGTGTGCTTATAAATGCCTAAAGGTGCCCCTTTCCATGCAATTTATAGAGTGAGTACTCATCTCTTGTCTTTGTGCTAATGTGCTTTGCTCTCACCTTATCCTACAAGAGCAAATTAAACTGGGATAAAATGCAAACATGAAGTTACACAAGTAGAGAAATAAATGGGTGGGAACTCTTGGTAATATTCAAAAATATACTATGAATCTCTGGAAACATAAGGTAGGGATCTGGACCAATTTTGCAACCAGTTTTGCTTTAATAGGCATCCTAGCTATCTGGTTACAAAAGCAAGGAGATACTTACTAATATTTTTAAGCTTTTAGGGGAAATTTAAGAATATTATGGAAATCTAAGAATAACCATATCCCTCAAATTAAAAGTGTAAAGGCTGAAAAACGTGGTGTTGAGAGAGCACAGATTCTAAGATCTGGGTCTAATCCTGGCCCAGCACTAACAATCTGAGGGAAGCCCTTTAAACCCTCTGAACTTCAACCCTTCACCTATAAAAGGAAGATACTGAAGATGATCCTCAAGGTTCCTTCAGCCTCTAAACCTCTGGCATATGATGGATCCTGAATAAATGCTTGTTGAATAAAAGTGCCTACAACTGCCAAAAATCAAGAAATTGAAATTGCAGAATACAGTCTACCCACACTGCTCTGATCCAAAGTAGAGAGAATGTAGAACCACTAGAAAACCAGAGTCAGTCTTATAAACTGTACACAGGGGACAGCAGGAATAACATTCAAACCAGAGCAACCCTTCTAGAGATTGTAACATACAGCTGTAGTCAGAACATTCAACCGAAATTCAGAGATGAACCTTGGTTTCCTGCAGAGATCAAACAGGAAGCTGAGCACCACTCGAAAGAGAAGCTTTGACATGGGATCTGAGTGAGAATGAGGGAGGCTATTGAAAGGAATCAGTGCTGACAGAGACGGACAGAAGCAGGAATGGGAGGGAAAATGTAATTTCCCTGTTTAAGTAATAAAAAATAGAGTGTTTAACAAATCTTGACTGAATGTAGTTTGTCCCCATGAACTCCTTAATAGTATGACCAGTTATGTTGGTTATATGAGTGAATATACTGCATGTGCTATAAAGAAGACCTAAACTAAGAAGTCTACTGGGAAAGGGGATTGAGGCTGTGGTCTCAGTCCCACGTGGAGAAATCACTTCAGTTTTCCAGTTGGATTCACTTTTATCAATACTTCAAACTTCTGTATCTACTTATGGGCAACAAGGATATGTCAATGGAAAATTACAGGCTCACCTCATTTCCTAAGGTGAGGAAATCAAAAGTTTGTTTTTAATTACAAAGTCTTTTTTAAAATAGAAAACTTTATGCAGTTTGTGTCAGATTTTTACTGTGCTAGTTTTCGCAAGTTACTTAACCTCTCTAAGCCTCAGTTTTCTCAACTGTAAAATGGGGGAAATGAAACCAATCTCAAAGACTAGATTAAGTAAATTCACATACGTAAAGCAATTAGAACAGTATCCAGCACTTAGTAAGTGCTATGAAAATATTTTATTATTACTGTTGTTGTCATGTCAACCCTCCGAAAGACCCAAGTAGTATTCTAAAATCCATGACACTCAGCCTTCCTGATTCTCAAGAAAATGCCAAAATAAAAAGACATTTGGGAAATAAAATGAATGTCATTCCAGAATAGCCACCTTTATCTATGTTTAATATTTATAATTTGGAAGAGTAGGCAGGCAAAGTCCAAGCTATTTCAAGAATTAATAATGCAAGATATATACATTTCAGTTACTTAAACCAAGTTATCAAAAACTAAAATAAAGAGTGTCCTGTTGAATTGTGTGAGGAAATCATATTTTGTAATCAGTTTCTGCTTCCAAAGGCTCTTGTTCACATAGATGTGGAATAGCTGATTGCAATATTCTGTGCCAAGAGGCACTCAATGCTATGGAAAGAAAGGAAGCCAGCTTGGGTTGCCAAGTGAAATAAAAGCTCCAAGGTAAGGAGAGAACTCTTTCCCAGGAAGTCAATTTGACACATTTTGCCTGAAGAAAATGTGTCCTTTGCCCTTAAATTTACATTTGCTCCCTGCAAGATGCCTCTAGGCTTTCTGGAATTTCCACTTGAAGTCAAACTTATAGCAATAATTTTCCATTGTTACAGCTCTAGCTAACACTCACAGCCTGACTGAGGGGAAAAAAATGTAGCAATTAAAAGTACAGCAGAACATTTTAACCCTGGCATTTTGACACTGTGGAAACATAATTTGACCCAAGTAAAATTAGATTAGGTAGAAATTATTCTGAGAAATAAAACTAACAATGTTAAAGATAGATATATATATATATATATGGGTTTTTCTTTTTTTTAATAAAAAGGGGTTGAAGAATTGAATATTATTTTTATTTAAAAATTCTATTAAAATTTTGCATGGATGCAAATTACTTTACTTTAATTAAGACAAACAAGGCTTGCAAATGAAAAGGTAACTCTGATCATGCATACATGCATGCTTAGTTGCTCAGTCATGTCCAACTCTGCAACCCTTTGAACTGTAGCCTCCCAAGCTCCTCTGTCCATGGAGATTCTCCAGGCAAGAATACTGGAGTGGGTTGCCATTTCCTTCTCCAAACTGATCATACTGAGCAGTAAAACACGATTTTGAATTATGATACATTTTTAGTCAGAATAACTGACTGATTTCTGGTAGCCCCCAAAGGCTTGACTTCTATTTTTCTGTAAAGTAGGAAAAAAATATCTTCTGACACAGATCTTTTCCCAACCTAAGGTTAGAAAATCACAACTAGAAATTTATAATATAGCCTCTACAAAAGATTATATTACCTATCTTTCCACTTTATAGGACCATGTGTGATCAAATAAAATCTGTGTGAGGGAAATTTGAGAACTCTAAAATGCTATACAGCATAATAAATAATAGAATCTACACAGGTAAAATTAAATTACACAAGAGTCCAAAAAGTGGCTTTGAGAATAGAGGTACATATACGCTCATCTTTTTAGTTGATGATTTGGAACCCAAGTAATGTTGGAAGTTACAGCAGAAAAGTACTTATCTGTAGCTCTCAGGGGCAATGGGAGTGCATACATGGAAAACAATTTTTAAAGCCTGTGTGGTTCAAACTTTCATTTGCATGAATCACTAAGGATCTTGTGAAAATGCAGATTCTGATTCATTAAGTCTGGGGCAGGCCTTGAGATTCTGCATTCCTCACAAACTCCCAGGTGATAACACCCAGGCTGTTGGTCCACCCTTGGAGTAGCAAGACTTGACTATCAAGGGCTGACTGAGGAGCAAATCAGGTGCTACAAAATGAAGAGGATTGGCTAAGACACTCAGGGTGTCATGAAACATCCAAGAAGGTTGACAGTGGAGATCTTGATCAGAAAAAGATGTAAATAAGACACATGTGTCAAAGTCATAAACTGGGATGGAAGGACCAGAAGAAATCAACATGTATGGGATGAACTGAGGTCAGGAAACATAGTAGATATATGATGTTCTTCCTTGGGGATTCTTTTATAACTTTGAAGAGAGGGAACTCCTTCAGGAGGTAGAAATCAGCCACATGAAAGAACCCAAAAAGTGTTCATCAGCAATTAGTCTTTATCAACTAAAGATTAGGCATTCCTAGAGTTTGAAAGAATCGTGTATTTGCAATAGACTGTCATAAAGCATTCTTAGACAAACTTAATACTTAGCACCCAGACTGACTTACCATATTTCTCGCCCTCTGAGTCAGTGTCTGATCGTTGTTCTAGAAAAAAGCACAAAGGGCAAACAAATCTTTATTTTTAGAAGTTGGTGTCTCTGGAGATCAATACCTATTTCTCCCTGCCCTAAAAATCCTAGTCCTTAAAATTTAATACACAGAATAACATAAAGTCGTTGGACTGGTGAACTGATACTTAATACCTGAATTCACTGATAGAGAGCACTAAATTTTAAATTAAAAAAACAAAAACTGCATGCAGAGAAAGACACATGCTGTATTTTTCCACTTAAATCCAAAAAAATGAAACAAATGTCAATGAATGTAACAAAACAGGAACAAAAACTCATAGATACAGAAAACATACTAGCAGTTATCAGAGGTGAAGGGGATGGTGGCGGGGGTGGGGGGGGAGAAGTAGGGGAAGGGAATTAAGAGATACAAGCTACTAGATATAAAATAAAATATGCAATAATTTCAAATTATTACTACAAATCTTACAAATAACATTTTAAATGTAAAAAAAACTGTATACTTGTAAGAACCTATAATGGAAAAGAATCTGAAAATATATATAATATACATTTAATTGAATCACTTTGCTGTACACCAGAAACTAACACAGCATTGTAAATCAACTATACTTCAATAAAAAAAAAATTTTTTTTAACTGCATGAAAATGCTGGAGGTAAGAGGTTTAGGGGTGGGAAATAAAGCTATTAACTCTTCCATTTTTATCCATGCCTTGTACACTGTAGATGATATACTGACAGTCTTGCAAAATTCAGCACCAAAAAATGAGGCACTTTGTTTACTTTCATTTTATGCTAATACTTATTCCTTAGAAGGCACATTAGTCCTGGAAACTTAATATGCATTAAATACTTATTAACTACATGCAGAATAGAGAAAAGAGATATAATTCAAATTTAGCAGCCACACTTTAGCCATGTTACACGTGGCCTTTTGCTTTCACAGAAAGACCTACTTGACAGATATTAGCATAGCCAGTTCAATTTGGTAGGTAAAATTTAGGGTATTTGTGGGGAAGAAAAAAAAGGTAGCAAGCTCTATGTTGAACAATGATAGCATATTAAGGCTTTAACATTCAAATAATTCCACACACATATTAAACAAAAATATCAATACTTTAAATAAGCATCCAATTCTTTGGTGCTTTATCAGATTTGCCAACCCATTAATGAATGCTGTTGAAAAGAATTCCCACTGTAAACCTCGTGGGCAGAAATGACAACACTTGGTCTAAGTTCTAAAAATAATAAATCATTGAGAGTCAGAGTTGTGATAAAGAGTCAAGGGAAAGTGAATATGTATAAGCTGTGTTCACTTAGAAAAGATAATAATGATGATAAGTAGAATAGCAGACGACACCACCCTTATGACAGAAAGCGAAGAAGAACTAAAGAGTCTCTTGATTAAAGTGAAAGAGGAGAGTGAAAAAGTTGGCTTAAAACTCATCATTCAGAAAACTAAGAACATGGGATCTGATCCCATCACTTCATGGTAAATAGATGGGGAAACAATGAAAATGGTGACAGACTTTATTTCTTTGGGCTCCAAAATCACAGCACATGGTGACTGCAGCCATGAAATTAAAAGACATTTGCTCCTTGGAAGAAAAGGTATGACCAACCTAGACAGAATGTTAAAAAGCAGAGACATTACTTTGCCAACAAAGGTCCATCTAGTCAAAGCTGGGGTTTTTCCAGTAGTCATGTATGAATGTGAGAGTTGGACTATAAAGAAAGCTGAGTGCCAAAGAATTGATGCTTTTGAACTGTGGTGTTGGAAGAGACTCTTGAGAGTCCCTTGGACAGCAAGGAGATCCAACCAGTCCATCCTAAAGGAAATCAGTCCAGAATATTCATTGGTGATGGACATGGAGGCCTGGCGTGCTGCAGTCCATGGGGTCTCGACTGCAGCGAAGAGTCGAGTCGGACACGACTGAGTGACTGAGCTGAACTGACTGATAGTAATAAAATTATTGTCATTAAAAGAAGAATTAGCTGTTGGTGCTGGAGAAGACTCTTGAGAATCCCTTGGACAGCAAAGAGATCAAATCAGTCACTCCTAAAGGAAATCAACCCTGAATACTCATTGGAAGGATGAATCCTGACGCTAAAGCTCCAATACTTTGGCCATGTAATGTGAAGAGCCAACTCATTGTAAAAGACTCTGATGCTGGGAAAGATTAAGGGAGCAACAGAAGAAAGATGGTTGGATGACATCACCGACTCAATGGACATGAATTTGATCAAACTCTGCGAGACAGTGAACAGGGAAGCCTGGTGTGCTGCAGTTCACAGGGTCACAAAAGGTCAGACATGACTAAGCAACAACAACAAGCTATTGAAATAGCAATGCATGTTCCTTCCCACAGAGGCCATTTTCAGCACTTATAATTCACAACTAGTTAGAAGAACACTCCGGAATTAAACACGCAGGCTGACATTTTTCAGTAAGACTCTCCCTTCTGTCCACCCCTTAGGCTCCAGGTGCCAGGAAGGAATCCAGGCACTCATGAAACCTTTGAACTGCAGGCTCTCCTGCCAGCTGCCTGTGCTCTCCCACCATCAACGGGAAAACCTGGGCTTCTGCCTTAGTTGCTTTGCCCAGAGCTGCATTTCCTTTCCTGTGTTCATGGACCTGGCAGTGACCCTGAGGTCCTGCCTCACTCCTGCCAGCTCTGAAGACAGAAGCCTGCTCACAGGGCTCTAACTCCCTGACTTGGATATGTCTGAACAGAGAGAACACCCAGAGCCACAATGTTGCCACTTCTCTGAACTTCCAACATCTTCTGGCGGCTGGAATTGCCACTGTGGTGACCTGCTTGCCAAATCAGACATGCTCTGGAGCCTGCTGCCTATCCAGACTGTGCCTGAGCTTAATACACCTGGTATACTGCAAGGGACCAGGAAGCTGCCCAAGCAGAGCCAGCTTCTGTAGCTGATTTCATTTCTCATTCTCTCCTGGCTTCACTGAACCCTGTTAAAAAGACCTGAGAGTCTGCAAGCCCAAGACGGATGTGATGCTAAACCTACATCATTTGCAAAAGAGGTTAACTATAAACTCCTTGCCGAAAAAGAGCACAGGACCCAGAGTATGGGCATAACTATGTCCACAGGCTTATTAATTTCTTCCTTCCTTCAGTTCAATTCAGTCGCTCAGTCATGTCTGACTCTTTGCGAACCCATAGACTGCAGCACACCAGGCTTCCCTGTCCATCACCAACTCCTGGAGTTTTCTCAAACTCATGTCCATCAAATCCAGTGATGCCATCCAGCCATCTCATTCTCTGTCATCTCCTTCTCCTCCTGACTTCAATCTTTCCCAGCATCAGGGTCTTTTCAAATGAGTCAGTTCTTCACATCAGGTAGCCAAAGTATTGGAGTTTGAGCTTCAGCATCAGTCCTTCCAATGAATATTCAGGACTGATTTCCTTTAGGATAGACTGGTTAGATATCTTTGCAGTCCAAGGAACTCTCAAGAATCTCCTCCAACACCACAGTTCAAAAGCATCAATTCTTTGGCACTCAGCTTTCTTTATAGTGCAACTCTCACATCCATACATGACTACTGGAAAAACCATAGCTTTGACTAGATGGACCTTTGTTGGCAAAGTAATGTCTCTGCTTTTTAATATGCTGTGTAGGTTGGTCATAACTTCTTTTTAATATGCTGTCTAAGTTGGTCATAACTTTTCTTCCAAGGAGCAAGTGTCTTTTAATTTCATGGCTGCAGTCACCATCTGCAGAGCCCAAAAAAATTAAACACTGTTTTCATTGTTTCCCCATCTATTTGCCACGAAGCGATGGGACCAGATGCCATGATCTTAGTTTTCTGAATGTTGAGTTTTAAGCCAACTTTTTCACTCTCCTCTTTCACTTTCATCAAGAGGCTCTTTAGTTCTTCTTCAATTTCTACCATAAGGATGTTGTCATCTGCATATCTGAGGTTATTGATATTTCTCCCAGCAATCTTGATTCCAGCTTCTGCTTCATCCAGCCCAGCATTTCTCATGATGTACTCTGCATATAAGTTAAACAACCAGGGTGACAATATACAGCGTTGACATACTCCTTTTCCTATTTGGAACCTGTCTGTTGTTCCATGTCCAGTTCTAACTGTTGCTTCTTGATCTGCATACAGATTTCTCAGGAGGCAGGTCAGGTGGTTTGGTATTCCCATCTCTTTCTTCCTTAATTTATTCATTATTAGCAAACATTTATTGACCTCTTACTGGGTATCAAGAGTCTGCCTACAGTGTGGGAGACCCTGTTTCGATCCCTGTGTCAGGAAGAACCCCTGGAGAAGGAAATGGCAACCCACTCCAGTATTCTTGCCTGGAGAATCCCATGGCCGGAGAAGCCTGGCAGGCTACAGTTCATGGGGTCACAAAGAGTAGGACACGACTGAAAGACTTCTTTTTCACTGGGTATCAAATACTAGGCTAGGCACTGAAGCTACCTAGGTGACTAAGGGAATCCCGGCCCACTTGAAGTTGTTTTGTAAAGCTTCAAGATGATAGACTTTAACCAAATAACACATCAGTAACAATTTACTTGCAAATGTGGTATCAGAGATGCTATGAAGGAGAAGTATAAGATGTGAGGACAATATCTAATCTAAAATTTAAAAGATGAGTAAGAGGTAGCATGATGGTTGGCAGTCTTGGCAAAGGGCATAGTGTGGGCAAACAGCCTATGATAGGAAGGAACTTGGCAACTACAAGAAACTAAAACAAAGCCAACATGGCTGGAGTACATTGGGTGAGAGGCTGAGTGATAGGAGCTGGGACTGGAGAAGCAAGAAGGGAGGGCAAATGGACACACGTGGTTATGCTGTTGTAAAAATGTATGCTGGAGCACCCAAGGTCTGAGAGGACCTGATGTTGTTGGGTATCATCTGTAATCTTTTATGTTTTCCAAAAAAAGAACTGCTGCTGAAGTCAAAAAGTTAACAGTATTCTGGGCATCATGGTCAGGTACTGGAACAAAATAAAGATCATCATCCCATACATCAGTAAACATTTTTTTTTTTTTTTTTTACAGTTCTAGTTACTGAAGCTGAAGCTCCAATATTTGGCCACCTAATGCAAAGAGCTGACTCATTGGAAAAGACTCTGATGCTGGGAAAGACTGAAGGCAAAGGGATAAGGAGGCAGCAGAGGATGAGATGGTTCGATGGCATCTCTGACTCAAAGGACATGAATATGAGCAAACTTCAGAAAGGAGTTTGCTCGTATTGCTCCACTGTGACGGACAGGAGTGCCTGGGGTGCCACAGTCCATGGAGTCGCAGAGAGTCAGACACAACTTAGTGTCTGAGCAACAATAACAAACAAGTTGCCACAATTTAAAGAAAAATATACTGGAGTTAGGGAAGGCCCAGAGAAAGCCAAAAGAAAATGGGCCAGAAAATGTGGTCCATACATAAACAGCATCACACAGAGAGAAAAAAGGATGAGGATAGAAATGACCCAAGTCTACAAAATCAAAGGCTACAGAATGGTTATAAGGAAGAGAAAGATGAATACTACATTTTAGAAATTAGAAACAGTGTTTTTATGGAAAGTTTGCAAATTCATAGCCTGAAAAAAAAATACATTTTATTTTACATCAACTTCTGCTTTCTGCATGGCCATGGTGGGGTGAGAAAGACATAGCCCAACACTATCCCTCACCCCTTTTACAGCCTGGGGCAGGCATGCTGTGTCTGTTTTTTTGTCTGTACAGTGGGAGGAAGCTCCATCACAGTTGTTGTCAGGAGTAAGAAGCGTGATAAAGTGTGATACTAAAATGCTCACCATAGTGCCTGTCACCTAACAGATACCTGGTGATGAATGTTAATGCTCTTCCTTGTAGAAAACAGGAGCTCTGACAGATGCTGCCATATGAAAATAAAATAGGTGAATGAAAAGAAGAGATGACTGATAAACAAGAGATTATTTTGTATATCACTAATATTTTTTTATATAGCCTGAACCATGAAGAAAATAAGTGCACCTCAAAACATACTCACTGGTATCCCTTCCAAATCACAAGAGCACAATAGATGGTCAATGACACTCCCGTCTAGCAGGAGTCTCCCTAACACTCCTTTGATAATCATGCCCCAGGCATCTCTGGCCCAAGGCTGTTCCAGTGTTTACCTACTTTGATTTTCCCCCAGTTTTCACCACTAGGATGAACATGCTCCTCCACATAAATACAGACAGACAGATAAACATTTTCCATGACTCTTAAACTCACTTTTTCTTTAACCTGTTCCTATCTCTCAGTGTTCTCAATTAACTCATCCTTATTCCAGATATTCAAGTATAATGTGCTCCACTTTAGAAAGGAGTGGGGGGAGTGGGATGAATGGGGAGATGAATGACTTATATACACTACTATGTATAAAACAGACAGCTAATGAGAACCCACTGTATAGCACAGGGAACTCTACTCAATTCTCTGTGGTGACCAAAATGGGAAGGAAATTCAAAAAAGAGGGGGTACATATATACAAATAGCACAACACTGTAAAGCAACTAGCAGTTCAGTTCAGTCACTCAGTCATTTCCGACTTTGCGATCCCATGGACTACAGCATGCCAGGCTTCCCTGTCCATCACCAACTCCCGGAGTTTACTCAAACTCATGTCCATCAAGTTGGTGATGTTATCCAACCATTTCATCCTCTGTCATGCCCTTCTCCTCTCGCCTTCAATCTTTCCCAGCATCAGGGTCTTTTCCAATGAGTCAGCTCTTCGCATGAGGTGGCCAAAGTATTGGAGTTTCAGCTTCAACATCAGTCCTTCCAATGAATATTCAGGACTGATTTCCGTTAGGATGGACTGGTTGGATCTCCTTACAGTCCAAGGGGCTCTCAAGAGTCGTCTCCAACACCACAGTTCAAAAGCATCAATTCTTTGGCACTCAGCTTTCTTTACAGTCCAACTCTCACATCCATACATGACTACTGGAAAAACCATAGCCTTGACTAGATGGACCTTTGTTGACAAAGTAATGTCTCTGCTTTTTAACATGCTGTCTAGGTTGGTCATAACTTTTCTTAGAAGGAGCAAGTGTCTTTTAATTTCATGGCTGCAGTCACCATCTGCAGTGATTTTGGAGCCCCCCAAAAATAAAGTCTGCCACGTTTTCACTGTTTCCCATCTATTTGCCATGAAGGGATGGGACTGGATGCCATGATCTTAGTTTTCTGAATGTTGAGCTTTAAGCCAACTTTTTCACTCTCCTCTTTCACTTTCATCAAGAGGCCCTTTAATTTTTCTTCACTTTCTGCCATAAGGGTGGTGTCATCTATATATCTCAGGTTATTGATATTTCTCCCAGCAGTCTTGATTCCAGCTTGTGCTTCATCCAGTCCAGCGTTTCTCATGATGTACTCTGCATATAAGTTAAATAAGCATGGTGACAATATACAGCCTTGACGGACTCTTTTTCGTCTTTGGAACTAGTCTGTTGTTCCATGTCCGGTTCTAACTGTTGCTTCCTGACCTGCATACAGATTTCTCAAGAGGCAGGTCAGGTGGTCTGGTATTCACATATCTTTCAGAATTTTCCACAGTTTATTGTGATCCACACAGTCAAAGGCTTTGGCATAGTCAATAAAGCAGAAGTAGATGTTTTTCTGGAACTCTCTTGCTTTTTTGATGATCCAGCGAATGTTGGCAATCTGATCTCTGGTTCCTCTGCCTTTTCTAAAACCAGCTTGAACATCTGGAAGTTCACAGTTCATGTAGTGTTGAAGCCTGGCTTGGAGAATTTTGAGCATTACTTTGCTAGTGTGTGAGGAAAGTGCAATTGTGTGGTAGTTTGAGTATTCTTTGGCACTGCCTTTCTCAGGGACTGGAATGAAAACTGACCTTTTCCAGTCCTGTGGCCACTGCTGAGTTTTCCAGTCCTGTGGCCACTGCTGAGTTTTCCAAATTTGCTGGCATATTGAGTGCAGCACTTTCACAGCATCATCTTTCAGGATTTGAAATAGCTCAACTGGATGGAATTCCATCACCTCCACTAGCTTTGTTCATAGTGAGGCTTTCTAAGGCCTACTTGACGTCATATTCCAGGATACCTGGCTCTAGGTGAGTGATCACACCATTGTCATTATCTGGGTCGTGAAGATCTTTTTTGTACAGTTCTTCTGTTATTCTTGCCACCTCTTCTTAATGTCTTCTGCTTCTGTTAGGTCCATACCATTTCTGTCCTTTATCAAGCCCATCTTTGCATGAAATGTTCCCTTGGTATCTCTAATTTTCTTGAAGAGATCTCTAGTCTTTCCCATTCTGTTGTTTTCCTCTATTTCTTTGCATTGATCACTGAGGAAGGCTTTCTTATCTCTCCTTGCTATTCTTTCAAACTCTACCTTCAAATGGGTATATCTTTCCTTTTCTACTTTGCTTTTGACTTCTCTTCTTTTCACAACTATTTGTAAGCCCTCCTCAGACAGTCATTTTGCTTTTTTGCATTTCTTTTTCTTGGGAATGATCTTGATCCCTGTCTCCTGTACAATGTCACCAACCTCCATCCATAGTTCATCAGGCACTCTGTCTATCAGATCTAATCCCTTAAATCTATTTCTCACTTCCACTGTATAATCATTAGAGATTTGATTTAGGTCATACCTGAAGGGTCCAGTGGTTCTCCCTACTTTCTTCAAGTTAAGTCTGAATTTGGCAATAAGGAGTTCATGATCTGAGCCACAGTCAGCTCCTGGTCTTATTTTTGCTACTGTATAGAGCTTCTCCATCTTTGGCTGCAAAGAATATATTCAATCTGATTTTGGTGTTGACCATCTGGTGATGTCCATGTGTAGAGTCTTCTCTTGTGTTGTTGGAAGAGGGTGTTTGCTATGACCAGTGTATTCTCTTGGCAGAACTCTATTAGCCTTTGCCCTGCTTCATTCTGTACTCAAAGGCCAAATGTGCCTGTTACTTCAGGTATTTCTTGACTTACTGCTTTTTCATTCCTGTCCCCTATAATGAAAAGGACAACTATACTCAAATAAAAAAAAAAATTGTTTAAACCCTTTTAACAGATGTCTTTAATGCTGTAGTGTGAATTAATGTTATGCTACATGTTGCAGAAAGAAATTAGGTAATTTATCCATTTTCATAGTAACTACATTTTTAGGTGATGTCCTAAGAGAAAACATAAAGCACAAATTCCTTGCAGAAACTGTGACACCCATATGATGGATGGCAGACAAGGGGAGGTAAAGAAAAGGCCAGGTTTGGCAGTAATGATGCCATTTCCGAACGATTTATGCAATTAATTGCCTGCTATATGGGGCTTCCTAGATGGTGCTAGTGGTAAAGAACCTGCCTGCCAATGCAGGAGGAATAAGAGACATGGGTTCAATCCCTGGGTCGGGAAGGTTCCCTGAAGAAGGAAATGACAACCTGCTCCAGTATTCTTTCCTGGAAAATTCCATGGACAGAGAAACCTGGCAGGCTATAGTCTATGGGGCCGCAAAGGAATCAGACATGACTGAATGTGCAGACACATACCTACTTATAAGGAAAGTCATGTGTCCCAACTTTTACTATTGTCTCTTTTCATTTGTGATTTAAAAAAAAAATCCTTTTGTTTCTCCTCAAAAAAATAAAAACAAAGATTCATTGAATTAACGAGATCTATGTGATATCATCTCAAGCAATGTCATCCTAAATAAACACTTCTAGGATTCACTTCATTTGTCCAGATCAGCACTATCCTTTGAATGAGCAAAGATGCAATCTCTTTCCATATCAGCCTGTATAATAGGTCCTAATGCTATGTGAGGGGCAGGTAAGAGAAGAAAAGGTAGAAATTGAAAGAAAGGTAACCACATATAGAATCACAAGTCCAAAAATGATTCTTAAAAGTTTATGGAAAATTGACAGCACTGACTGCAAATTTCTGTGCTGTATTTTGGGACAGGAAGGTTGTAGAAATGGTGCTTGTTACATTTATATACTACTTTAAATTAAAACAGCTTTGTTTTATTTTTATTCATTCAACCAAAATTTCTTGAGCACCTACTCTGTGTTAGTAGTGTGGCATTAGGGGTCACAAAGAAATAGCAAGACGCTGTCTCTATCTCCTGATAGTTTGCAGTCCAGTGAGAATGAGAATTCTCTATAATTCTTGAAGCAGCAACAAGACATAAGGGTGCCGCCATAATAACACATGGGAAAGATGTTTGAAGTACAGCGTACTGAAGTTAGTAACTCGGGGGATTCAAATTGGACTGCTAGCATAATGCTGTATCCCATTTCTGAATGCCAGAAGTATAGTCAATATCAGAATCTTACCCAGGTCCATGACAAAGACAGCAAATTAGATAAAGAAATGGTACACAACAATCCTAACTCATTCCATTCCATTACCTTAAGCACCTTTAGAAAGTGTTGAAGAAGAAAAGGGTCTCAAGTCAAATGAAGCAGTTAGAGCTCAATATGGCTCATGAAGTAGGTTAGGAAAATGCTCCTGGTGCCAAGATATACTAGTCAATTTCCCAACCTTCAAGAGACATTTGAAGGTTAGTCTAAAGATCACTTCACATAGATTCATCTGCCTTTGTAGACTGTCCAATTATATCCCCCCATGTAAAGGTCAGAAGCAAAACAGGCAAACTTCAGTGCAAGCAGTGGACAAAAAGAAGAAAAAGGGTGTAAGCTGAATAAGCATAAGCTACCAAGTATAAGATGATTGAAGATAAGAAAAGGATTAAACAGTCACAAAAGAAGAAAGTGAGGGCAGCTCTCTTTAACAGTCATTGACCCATAACAGAATCCAATCACCAAATACAAAAGGGAAAAGAACCATGATTCTCAGTGAAAAACAAGAAAACTCTGGTGTGACTTAGCTGGGATGACGATGGAAGGAAGGAGAGGAAAGAGGAAAATGAAGACAAAATAAGTAGAGAGAGGTTATTACATATGCACAGATACACTCTGGGACTTTTTTTTTTCTATGATATTTTCCCATATTTATTCTAACAGCTGCCACATCACAATGATATACTTTAATGTTGGCTGTTGTTGCCACAGAGGTTTAAAATAGGTGAAGGTGAAGGTGAAAAATCACTCAGTTGTGTCTTTGCAACCCCATGGACTATACAGTCCATGGAATTCTCCAGGCCACAATACTGGAGCAGGTAGCTGTTCCCTTCTGCAGGGGATCTTCCCAACCCAGAGATCAAACCCAGTTCTCCTGAATTGCAGGAGGATTCTTTACCATCCGAGCCACTAGAATATGTACCAAAATACAATTGTTAGTGCAGGGCAGCCCAAATCCTGCAATGAAAATATTCTCTGTTTGATAACAATTTACTAGGATCTGTGAATTTTGTATTATTTCTAATCTTGAGCTCCAAATGAGTTGAGAGTTTTCAGTCTACCTTCAGTATTTAATTAAATTGAATAGATTATATTCAGTAGGATTTAATGAGGAAAAATCAGAAAATGTAGCATTTTGCAATATTGGTCCAACACAGAGACGTGGCATTTTTAATGCAATAATATTATAATTTGTTTAATAAAATAAATAATCAATTTTAATTACTGAGGATGAAAAAGGTAAGTTTTGCAATCACATGGAACAAGGAAAACCAATTTATGACATGAGAGCTTCCATAACTACATCCTCGGCTATGTCAAATATTTCAATCACAGTGTTCTACACCTTAAGACTAGACATGGTCTCAGAATCCTTCTCAAGACAGGACTCTAGGCAACTACACTGTTAAATTAAAGCTGGCATTTAGACTGAAACTGAGTCTTATCTCTGAAATAAAAGTCTCCATCAGACAAGCCATAAGCAAGAAATGTTTTCCTAGAATTTCTCCTCTGGTATCAACATAGAAATTAACAATTTTGATAATCATCAAATCCACAAATATGTACATTTTGGAGCATGTTATTCTGCCTTCCTCCCCTTTTACCATACTATGTGTATCTATAAATCTTGAGCAGACCACAGACCCAGCACAAGACAGCTTTTGTTGATACCTTTATTGTAGGTTATATTAATTTGTGCACTTAGACTATTATATTTATAAAACTTGACATAGGGCTTCCCTAATAGCTCAGTTGGTAAAGAATCCACCTGCAATGCAGGAGACCCTGGTTCGATTCCTGGGCTGGGAAGATCCTCTGAGAAGGGATAGGCTACCCACTCCAGTATTCTGGCCTGGAGAATTCCATGGACTGTACAGTCCATGGGGTCACAAAGAGTCGGACACAACTGAGCAACTTTCATTTGACATAAATTTTCTATTATCCAAAACCTTGTGTATTTATTTAATGCCTGTCTAGAACACCATGGAATCACTAGTACCTGGCATATATAAGATACTCAATACATATTTATTGCTCAACTGCATTACAAAATTTTCAGGTCCTACAACTTCCTTTCTCCCTACTATAGACACTTAACTTGCAAAGCATGGGTATCTGGGACAGTTTCTGTCTATCCTGAATCCTGCAGAATAGCCCACAATAATGGCTACTGCCTGCAAATTACAAAGTTTATTCTTAGCCAGATCTCTAGGTTAATGTGACCTATGTCCAGGGGTATGTTTTTTATTAATTTCTCTTCCATTATCAAGTTGGCAGGTTGATTCAGAGAATACACTTTTGCCCATGCCTAAAAACCATTCATGGCTAGGAATAAACAGAGTCCCTGACATCCTACATAAACTCAAAGTTATACTCTCCTAAACTTTCAACTGTATGTAGCCAGTTTTCCCATGTCTGTTTTAGTGCATCCTTTGTCCTCAATCTATGATTGAGCCACCCATTTTAAATATAGATAACAGGGCCCAACAATCAGAAGGGAACACTGATTCTTTTGCCAGAAATTTTTTCAAAGGATCTTTCCATCCAAAAATATTTACTATCTATTTTATTCAAAACAGGGTGTTAGGCACCAATGTTAATGAAGAATAAGATAGGCACAGCCTTGCTTTCAGAAAGCTCACACTCTAGTAAGAGAAGGACATAACTAACTTAAAATTAATAATCGTTACAATTGTTTTGAGGTGCCATAAAGAAGAGGTGTGAGGTGCCATAAAAGCATGAAACAAGGAAACCCATTTGAGACTCAAGGAAGGCTTATATTAAGATGTTGAAATATAGACAGGAATTAAACAGACCAAAGTTTAGGAGGATGAGTGCTTAAGGCTGAGGGAACAGCACATACAATACCTATAAGGAAAGAAAGAGCATGCACATTCTAAGACTTGACAAAATTCTAGATACATACACCCCAATGTTCACTGCAGCACTATTTACAATAGCCAGGACATTGAAGCAACCTAAATGTCCATCAACAGAGAAAAGGATAAATAAAATGTGGTATACATATACAATGGAATATTACACAGTCATAATGAAGAATGAAATAATGCCATTTGCAGCAACATGGATGGACCTAGAGACTGTCATGCTGAGTGAAGTAAGTCAGAGAGAGAAAAAGAAATATATCATTTATATGTGCAATGTATTACAAAAATGTTACAAGTCAACTTATTTACAAAACAGGAGTCACAGATGTAGAAAGCAAACTTGTGGTTACCAAGGGGGAAAGGGGGGCAAGAAGGATAACTGGAAGATTGGTACTGACATATACACACCACCATATATAAAACAGACAACTAATAAGAACCTAGTGTACAGCACAAGGAACTTTGCTCAACACTATGTAATGGCCTATGTGGGAAAAGAATCTAAAAACAGTGGTTGTGTGTGTGTGTGTGTGTGTGTGTGTGTGTGTATAACTGATTCACTTTGTTACAAAGCAGAAACTAACACAACACTGTAAATCAACTATACTTCAATAAAAATTAATTTTAAAAAAGTCTAGCACAATTGCAAAGAATAAAAAGAGCAAAAGAGAAAGCACAGGAACAATGTGTGGAGGCTTTATGTGGTTAATAGACTAGGACTTTTTTTATCTTTACTGTGACATCAGTAGGAAACCATTGAAGAGTTCTGGGCAGGGTTAAAATGTGTATTTTTCAAAAATTTGTCTCGCTGCAGTGTGCAGATGAAAGAAAGGAAGTAAGAATGATGAAAGAGACCAGTCAGGGACTGGAACAGTTTTCTAGGTGAGAGATGGTTATAGCTCAGCCAATGGAGATGGAGACAAAGACTGACACAAAGGTATTTGATTGGTTACAGTGGCGGAACTGGTTAAAGTGATAGAGCTATGAGGAAGGGGAAAGAAGAACTCATGATAAGGTCTATGTTTTTGGATTGGACACCTAGGCAGGTGGTTGTATCAGACACTGAAATAGACATGGACTGAGTCTAGAAGACTGATGATGTATGTGTTTCTGGACACGGGTCTGATCTCTAAACAGAGGGTGTCATGTTGCCAATGGATACATGAGGTTGGAGTCTAGAGCAAAAACTATGATTAAAAATACACATTTGTCTTAACTAATGTATACTGGAATGAATTTTTAAGATTAACTTAATATATGTCCTACACACAGATTGTACCTTCCTTGTTTTCCTCTGTGCTATACAGTAGGCCCTGGCCAGCCATCTACTTAATACATAGCAGTGTACATATGTCAATTGAAAGAAAGTGAAAGTGAAGGTCACTCAGTTGTGTCCAACTCTTTGTGACCCCATGGACTATACAGTCCATGGAATTCTCCAGGCCAGAATACTGGAGTGGGTAGCTGTTTCCTTCTCCAGGGGATCTTCCCAACCCAGGGATCAAACCCAGGTCTCCCACATTTTAGGTGGGTTCTTTACCAGCTGAGCCATCAGGGAAGCCCACATATGTCAATTACTACACTAAAAAACATTTTATACACACACACACATATACACATATGAAAGAGAAATTAAGGGCATGGGTAATAGTCTAAGGAAAGAGTCCCAATGAGAAGAAGAAAGTCAAGGCTAAAATCTTCAGCCCACACCAAAAAAAGATGGGAAGAGGTTGATGAAGCAACAAAGGAGACCAAGAGATAACAAGGAAACTTTCAGAAAACGTTTCTTGACTCTCCAAATTTTCTATAATTAGAATGTCTTATAATAACTAAGAGCAATAGCCCTTATTTTTAAGTGAGAAAATGTACCAGAACGTTCGTGGAAGATTTTCTGTGCTATACTTTTAAAACCATAGGATTACAGCAACTAACAGTGATAAATACAGAAAGCATGGAAATACCAAAAAGTGACATTTCCTTTTGCTTTTACCCCTCATATCCAGTTTCTTAAGACATTATAATAACAAAGTAGAGGTGCTGTGACACTTAACCATCTTACTGGAATTAAAGAAAAATGAGCTTATTTGTCATCCCAAGTCCTGCAAGCTACAGAATTCACTGTTACCCAGTTTGCACTACAGCAAGCCAACAATTATTTGTTGAGTACCTACTATATGCCAGAGTGTAGGATACAGGCTCTGCATCCTACAGATACACAAAATAGCCAGTTCACTGCCCTCTTGGAGCTTACAGTCTATCAGCCAGATGGACAATTAAAAATAAGTATACAGGGTGGGAGGGAGGGAGGCTCAAAAGCGAGGAGATATATATATATATACTTGTGGCTGATTCACACTGTTGTGTAGCAGACCCAACAGAACACTGTAAAGCAATTATCCTCCAAATAAAAAGAAATGCATACAAATAAAAATATAACTAAAAATTATGTTCAGTGCTGTAAAGGAAAACTAGAGGATACTATGACACAATACAACAAGAAAACCTAATTTTTTCACACACACAAGTCATGCAAAAAAAGAAAAAAAGAATCACTCAGTAAGTGGCATTCAAGCCTGCATGTAAACAATGACAAAGAGGTACTCAAGAGATGATTGGGAGAATCCTGCCAGGTAGAGGCAAGAGCATGTATGGTAGATTGGAGGAATAAAATACTCTAGTATCATTGGAGGATTTGAGTGGAGGAAAGAGTAGTAAAAGGGACACCTAGAATGGAACGAAGGGGCCAAATCATGCAGGGCCTCTATGTCAGAAAATGCATGCTGGATTTTATCCTAAATGCAATACAGTTTGTTCATGATACTCATATATTCTAATTTTTATTATGAAAAATTAGTTTTTTAAAAGAATTTTATGAATTGATCAAAAATAAAGCAGGGGAAACTTCTGCCTGTGAAGGATTAATTGCTGTGTGAATTGCCTCTTGCCATATATAAGTAGGAAAACAAAACAAAAAATCAAAGAACAATGGTTTTTCAGAGCATGGGTCTCTGATCTCTGAGTGAAGGGCAACAAACCAGGTGAGCCTTTCGGTTGCTCCAGATCACCACTTGGAAACAGGTCCATGCTATGGCTCAGAGCTGTTGTTGTTTAGTCACTAAGTCGTGTCCAACTATTTTGTGATCCCATGGACTGTAGCCCACCAGGCTCTTCTGTCCATGGAATTCTTGAGGCAAAAACACTGGAGTGGGTTGCCATTCCCTTCCCCAGGGGATCTTTATGACCCGGAGATCGAAGCTGTGTCTCCTGCATTGGCAGGCGGATTCTTTACCACTGAGCCACCAGGGAAGCCCTTAGAGAAAGAAGCCTAAACAGAGCGCAGTGATTCCACTGAGATCAGAGTTTGAAAAGCAAAGATGCATAAAATTTTTGGACAGAATATAAAAAAGTCACAATATCAAGCAGTCTGACACATGCATAATTAGAGTTCCACTAAGGCAGAGAGGAACAGAAAAGTATTTAAAGAAATAACCAATGAATTTTTTTCAAATTTGATGAAAACTCTAAGCCCACAGAGTCAGAATTTCAACAAACCACAAGCAGATAAACATGAAAACCACACCAGAGAATATGATAAACAAACTGATGAGAAACAACAAAACAGAAAATAAAATCTTAAAAACAACCAGAGAAAGATACGTACAGACGAAGAAAGATAAGAATGGATAACAGATTTTTCATCAGAGATCTAAGACAGTGAATGACATCTTTAAAGCGCTGAAGGGAAAAGAGTTCTGTTAACATGAAATTATATATCTAGAAGAAAATCTTCCAAAGAAAAGATGAAATAAAGACTTTTTTCAGACCAACAAAAAGCGAAAGAGTTCATTTACAGATCTGTATGTTATGTTAAAGGAAGTTCTAGAGAAGACAGAAGGAAAATGATATCTGATAAAAACAATAATCTATGCAAAGGAACAAGGAGCAACATATGTGTGCATATATATATATATATATATATATATACAGGTAAATATAAAAACATTTTTCTCATTTTTAATCTTTTGATCATAGACTGTTTAAAGCAAAAATAACAGCAGTGTTTGTGGGATTTATAACACATTAGTGATAATACTCAGACCAACAGGAGGAGGGTGATGGAAGCAAACTGCCGTAAGATCCTTATACTCATCATGGAGTGGTATTAATATAGTATCATTTGAAGGCAGACTATCATAAGTTAAAGATGTATACTGTAAACCCTAGAGCAACCACTAAAAATAAAAAAGAAGTATATTAAAGTCTTCTAAAATATACTTTAAGTATGTTAAAGTGTATAAAGTATTATTTTATAGGATGTCATTTGGATAATTTAAAAACACAAGCATGTAAAGTTCATTTACAAGGTTGCTGCTGCTGCTGCTAATAAGTTGCTTCAGTAGTGTCCGACTCTGTGCGACCGCATAGACGGTAGCCCACCAGGCTCCTCTGTCCCTGGGATTCTCCAGGAGGCACATGTTATATTTGAGGACCGATAGCAAATATACTAGAGTGGTTGCCCATGACAGGCATAGGAGGGGCAAAGGTACAGACATCAGGGATATTAAATCATTTCTGGAGATAAAATGGAGTAATAAAAAAATAATCAAAAGAAGGGAAGACTCTTCAATAAGTGGTGCCAAAAAAAGTGGATAGATACATGTAATAAAAGAGTGAAATCAGAACTTTCTCTAACACCATATACAAAATTAAATTCAAAATGAATTAAAGACCTACGTGTAAGACTAGATATTATAAAACTCCTGGGGGAAACAGAGAACACTCTTTGACATAAATCACAACAATAATTTTTTGGATCCGTTTCCTAGAGTAATGGAAATAAAAGCAAAAATAAACAAATGGGACCTAATTAAACTTGAAAGCTTTTTCACAACAAAGGAAACCATAAACTCAACAAAAAGACAACCTACAGAATGGGAGAAAATATTTGCAAATGATGCCACCGACAAGGGTTTAATTTCCAAATACACAAACAGCTTATACAGTTCAACTTCAAAAAAACAAACAAACAAACAACCCAATCAAAAAATGGGCAGAAGATCTAAGTAGACATTTCTCCAAGGAAGACATACAAATGACCGAGCAGCATGTGGAAACATGCTCAACAACACAAATTATTAGAGAAATGCCAATTAAAACTACAATGAAGTATCAGTTCACACCAGTCAGAACGGCCATTGGTAAAAAGTCTACAAACACATAATAAATGCTGGAAAGCATGTGAGAAAAGGAAACCCTCCTACATAGTTGATGGGAATGTACATTGGTACAGTCACTATGGAGAACAGTATGGAGGGTCCTTTCAAACCTAAAAATAGAGTTACCACACGCTCTAGCACCCTTGAGCATATATCCAGAAAAGACAAAAACTTTCTAATTAAAAAGACACATATGTTCCACTGTTCACAGAAGCAATATTTACAATAGTCAGACATCTAAACAACCTAAATGACCATCCACAGCTGAATAAAGACAATGTGGTATATACATGTGTATATATACACATATATATATACACAATAGAATATTACTCAGCTATAAAATAAAAGAATGAAATAATGCCATTTGAAGCAGTAAATGGAGACCTAGAGATTATCATACTTAGTGAACTAACTCAGACAAAGACAAATATATGATATCACTTATACATGGAATCTAAAAAATGGTACAAAAGAACTTAATTTATAAATCATTTTGCTGTACACCTGAAACTAACACATTTTTAATAAACTATACTTCAATAAAAAAAAGTAAAAATAAAAATAAAGGAAAGGAAAGAAGGAAAGAAAAAAGGAAAATGGAACACAGAAGAGATGAAATAAATAAAAATAACCAGTAAGATTCTGGGTTTCAACCGAACGCTATTAGTAATTAAATCAAATTGTCTAAACACTCAATTAAACAACAGAAACTGTCAACTTAAATGAGAATGCACAACTACCTGCTGTCCATAGAAATATAAATCCTGGGATTGATTAAATTTTCCATATAGTTTCCTTAATTTCTTAGGTTTTGAGTGCTTTGATTAGAGCCTCTAGGTTTTCAGATTATTGTGGTGTGTACAATTTTCTTTACTCAATCAAAGGAAATACTTCTTTTGATAAATTAAAAGAAGTTTAAAACACTGTTTTAAACACTGTTAAACACTGTTTTAATGTTAAACACCACTAAAACACTGTTTTCTGAACAGTGAGTATATCCCAATAATTGTACAGACTAGTAATATAAAGGAATCTACAAAATGCAAGCATATCCAAAGTTAAAATTTCTGTCCTCATGCTTTGCTTTTATTTACCATGCTCTATGAAGCAGAAGACTTTACAGCCCACAGCTGGAGTGTCCAAACACCATAACCTTAGAAGTTTCTTACCCACCACTTGCATATTCTAAGCCATACTAGGTAATAGCTACAGATTAAATTTGTGGATTTCACAAAAATGAAAAGAGCAAGCATTAAGACATCTAGGAAATGATCTCTTCGGAATTTAATGTAATTTTACTATTTCAGAAGGGAAATTGTTTAATTTTACTTGCAGGATGGTTTTCAAATATAATATGCACATGTGTGTGCTAAGTCACTTCAGTGGCATGTAGCTCTTTGCAACCCTATTGACTATATGTAGCCCACCAGGCTCCTCTGTCCATGGGATTTCCCACGCAAGAATACTGGAGGGGGTTGCCATGCCCTTCTCCAGGGGACCTTCCCGACCCAGGGATTGAATCCATATCTCTTATGCCTCCTGAATTGGCAGGTGGGTTCTTTACCACTAGTGCTACCTGCTGCTGCTGCTAAGTCGCTTCAATCGTGTTCGACTCTGTGCGACCCCATAGATGGCAGCCCACCAGGCTCCGCCGTCCCTGGGATTCTCCAGGCAAGAATACTGGAGTGGGTTGCCATTTCCTTCTCCAGTGCATGAAAGGGAAAAGTGAAAGTGAAGTTGTTCAGTCTCGTCCGACTCTTGGCGACCCCATGGACTGTAGCCTACCAGGCTCCTCTGTCCATGGGATTTTCCAGGCAAGAGTACTGGAGTGGGGTGCCATTGCCTTCTCCAAGTGCTACTTGGGAAGCCTTCAAATATAATATGTGCTGTGCTATGCTTAGTCACTCAGTTGTGTCTAACTCTTTATGACCCCACGGTAGCCCACCAGGCTCCTGCCATGGGGATTCTCCAGGCAAGAATACTGGAGTGGGTTGCCAAGCCCTCTTCCAGATCTTCTCAACCCAGGGATCAAACCCAAGTCTCCCACATTGCAAGTGGATTCTTTACCATCTGAGCCACCAGGTCCATTCAAATCATAACAAAACACTCACAATTAGCCATTATAATTCTAATTCAGTCTATAGTATTACAATTTACCAGTAGCCTTGGGCGATTATAAACAGATATTAGAATAAAAGAGATGACTTCAGGCTTAATTTTAGGCCAAAAGACTTATTCCAAAAAGAATATATCTAAACTTTTGTTCTTCTTAAAGGAAGTTTTCTTTGTGCCACATTTGCTTAAGAGAGTCCTGCGCTATTCTGTTTATTTGAACAGTGGTCAGAGGTTGGCCTAGTATATTTCACTGACCTTCTACCTATTTGGTTATCCTACTGCCTTTGTGTTACCCTTTTGATTTCACTTGTAATAATAAAACATGTTCTGGGGGGAAACGGATACATGTATATGTATGGTTGAGTCCCTTTGCTATCCAAACTATCTCAACATTATTAATCTTCTATACTCAATGCACAATAAAATTTTTAAAGAAAAAACAAATATAGTATGGTCCACCTCAAATATCGTTCTTTCAAAACACAACAATTATTTGCTGTAAAACAGCTTTAAAATGGGGACCATATGCTATTAGTGTATACAAATATACCTATGTAAAATATTACAAAATCATTCCAGATCATTTTAATTAGCACAGATAGAATGATATGTACAGGTGACCTAGGACTCATGAACCTATGGGTGCTTAACGCATCCAACCATCATCTTTAAGATATCCTATTTGGCCCAAGGACTGCAAGCTTAAGAAAGAAACAAAGGAGCTGCTTCTTAATCTATTTATAGAAGTGTACAGATTGGTTAGAATTTTAATGTAGGCCATTAGCCATATGTGCAAACACTTAATAGATGACAGCCCAGTTATTCATCTCATTTTAATTTTTCTTTCAATAGGAAGCCACGGCACTGTAGTGTGCTGTGGTTCATTTTGCTGACTTCATAAAGACACTGTTTCACTATTGTTCTCAATGGTGCCCTAGTGGTCTGAAAAATTTACTAAGGCTTCCCTCTTCTTTCATAAGATCACCATTTTGCATACAGCTCTTGAAGGGCCAACTGCTGGTTATTCATTTCATGTATGTCCTTAGTTCATTGCTGCCTTGCTAAGAGTGATCAACACATAATAGGAAAAAGAAAAATGTATAGGCATAAAAAAGTTTTATTAGGAAAACTTGTCTACAACTCATAAAATCTTGTGAGATAAGAAGGCAAAAATTTTATTTGCCAGAATTCCTCTTCAGAAGAACACTGTTATTTGTTTAGGGAAAAAGGAACTCTGGTGAGCCATTTGAAGTGTGACACATCCATTATGTATCATCATGGAAATGCTTATTCAAGAAGAAAGATATTTTATGACCTCCTCATGTATTCAATTAAGTTATTATTAACTTCAAGAAACATTTGGGTGTGTGTGTGTGTGTGTGTGTGTGTGTGTGTGTTAAATAGGAGGCTAGGCTCGTACCCAGAGTGATGTGATGTAAAACTTGGACAACATGTGTAAAAGTGAATGCCCTTTCTGGAATGGATACTGCTATGAGTTGTTTCCATGTTAGAGTGACCCAACAGTTCTAAGAGCTATGCTTCATATCAGGGTTAGGTATGAACACATCTGAACCTTCACGAGGCTGTCAGCTCACTTGAGGGCCAGAGGAGGGCTTTGTTCATGTCCTCAGTCAGCTGCCCAAAATGCAGAGCACAGTGTTTTACACTTAGTAGGCCTTTAGTGAATAGGTGCACAAGAAACCAGTGAAAACACAGTTACCTTTTGACAAGCTCACTTTGTTTCACTTTAAAATGTTTGTCTAGATAAAAACTTAGAAAGTAAACTTTAGTCAAATCATCAATATCCCAAATGAACAGATACTACTCACAGCAGTAGTGATTAGAGATGCGTTGGCTGGGGAACATATTGATACCACTAACAGAAATAGGAGTTGGAAAGAGATTCTGGGTGTGGAGCAAGTTTTACATGTTATGACGCTATTAGAATACTTGGCAGTTGTGTAACATCTGGAGCATGTGAGGGAGGCATTATCTGTTCCATTAGCTGGCAAGGGTGACATGAATCTCAACATGAAGGAAGACGATCAAACAACCATCCTACACTGGAACTCTAGGTCCTACATTTTGACTCTAGGTCTAGTGCTCTTTCCACTAGAGCTTTCTGCTATACATTTGGACTAAACAGAAAACCAGCTCTCTTCCCTTCCTGATGCCTTTATGTGCTTAAAAAAAAAAAGAGGGGGGCATTCCTTCCACTTTCTCTGCTCTACAAATTCTCAAGACTCAAGCTACTTTCACTCATTGACATTAAAACCTGGTTCTTTCCTCAAATGCATCATTTGTAAGGATTAGAAACAAAAAATTCTCTGGTGTAAGATGTATTATTCTGACAGGCCAAAAGAGAGCAGAAAACAACAGTACTCTCTATGGGATAAATACGTATAGTAATTTCTCCCACATATAGCAATTTCATAAACCCACCATAAAAAAATACTTAGCAAATTGCTTAGTAAGGTCAAGCCTCCTGATGAAACAATGAAATATAAACATCTCCTACTGTAGTTTCCCATGGCTGGTAGAACTAAATAAGATGGTTGTCTGCTTGTTATATGAATCTTCTACCAAGTCAGCTGTAGCCAATAGAAATATCGATCTAACACAGAGGAACAAAGCTAATATCTCTGAAATATTGTTTGACCATAGGTTATTTCCCTTAAAATGTGTATTTTAATAATTTATTCCTAATCCTAAATTCCTAGCCTATCAGTTAAGGATTTTTTTTAAATGAAGGTTTTGCACCATATTTTGCTATGTTACTAACATTCCATTAAAGAGTAAAGAGTGGAGAAGCAGAAAAGTTCAATGTTTGCTGTGTTAATACGCTCCTGGCTCTATTTGCCTCCCTCTTTTGGAAATTGCTACAGGCTCCACACTCCCTGTTCTCAGGACTCACTTGTCTGTTTACTAGCTGTCAAAGTAAATTTATAATACTGAGTGACACCATTAGAAAGCTCGGGACAGGCCTTGCTGAGCACACACAGATACACTTGCATACCCATTAAGTTGAAATTTTGCCAAGAACCGATTAACCAATCTTGATGAACTGCTGTTTTCCATTTAAAACACCATTAGTTTCCTATGGTGTGTTGTTCAGGGTATAAGCCGCAAAGACACCATCAAGTGGTTAGAAAAGGTGTTGCTTTGCTGGAAGCCCGTATGTCCCTGGAGAATTTGAATTTGGCTTTGGTATGTATCACTTTCTTTCCACTTCTGGACGTAATAAGGCTTTGCAATTGTTTAGGACCACCTCCCAGAATACAGTGGATTTTCAACACACCTCATTGTGTAACAATGCTGGAGAATTTATTTTGCTGTCTGCTATGCTGAGGCTTGTTTTGTTTCTAAAGATTATCATATTGACTGTGTAAAACTAACAACTCTCAGTCTATAGCTGAACATTAATGGATTAACAAAGAGACCCTCACTCTATGCTTTTGAAAATTTCCCCTAGAATAGTGTTAAATATTCTATACATTATCATACTTTTTAATAGCATACTCCTCAGTAACAACAAGAGTCTTGGTTCCATTGATAGTGAGAAGGACAAGTCAGTAGAAAATGGGTTTCTGGTTTTGTGAGATTTGCTTGGGGTCTGAACATCTAAGAAGAAATATGAAATATTAATATGTCAAAAAACTAGGATTTTGTTTCATTTCAGATAATGCATTCTGTGCATCAAGTTGCAGGAAAGGTGATTTTAAGTTACAGTATCTCAATACAGTTTCTTTCTTACAAAGAAGACACAACGTGAAGAACTGATTGAGTGAGCTCAGCAAACAACAAAAACATAAATGATTCATTTGCAAAGTAAACAAGCAACCCAAAAAATTCTAAACACATTTCTCAACAACAGGAGCCATTCTATGGTAGGAAGCATTAAAAATAATAGTGCTGGAATAAAAATGCCATATGACCCAGCAATCCCACTGCGGGGCACACACACTGAGGAAACCAGACTTGAAAGAGACTCGTGTACGCCAATGTTCATCGCAGCACTGTTTGTAACAGCCAAGACATGGAAGCAACCTAGATGCCCATCAGAAGATGAATGGATAAGGAAGCTGTGGTACATATACACAATGGAATATTACTCAGCCATTAAAAAGAATACATTTGAATCAGTTCTAATGAGGTGGATGAAACTGGAGCCTATTATACAGAGTGAAGTAAGCCAGGAAGGAAAACACCAATACAGTATATTAGCACATATATATGGTATTTAGTCAATCGGTAAAGATAACCCTGTATGCGAGACATCAAAAGAGACACAGATAAATAGAACAGTATTATGGACTCTATGGGAGAGGGCGAGGGTGGGATGATATGGGAGAATGGCATGGGAGCATGTAAATTATCATATGTGAATCGAATCGCCAGTCTAGGTTCAATGCATGATACAGGGTACTCGGGGCTGGTGCACCAGGATAACCTGGAGGGATGGGATGAGGAGGGAGGTGGAAGGGGGGTTCTGGAGGGGGAAAACATGTACACCCATGGTGGATTCATGTCAATGTATGGCAAAACAAATACAATATTGTAAAGTTAAAAAATAGAAAATAAACTAATTAAAAAAAATAATAATAATAGTGCTGTCCCATTAATAAGCTCACTTTTTCCATACCGATTCAGCTTCCTTTCCAAGTTGTTAAAACTTTTATCTTTATTATCTTGCAACTCTTTAAATACAACTTGTCCAAAAGTTGAGACAAGATAGTAAATCTAAATGTACTAACCAGGTGGAAGGTGACAGGAAAGCCACAGCAAAAAAGGAGGAAAAGTATTGTATAAGAGCAACCCAACCTGGACAAGTGGCACCACGGACTTTTTTTTTTTCTTTGCACACTCCCTCCAAATGTCCAGCAGTACATCAGGCACACTAGGAATGTCAGTAAGCATTTGGTGGTTGGTTGATTGAAAAGTAAAAGACATAACTAGTAAAGAACTTTGTAAACTGGAACGATTAAAATCAGAAAGGGCAAAACTAATTGCGTGAAAGTGGCAGATGGTCAATAAAGCTTCGGAGCCCTGAAGTCTGTAAACTTGCAGAAGCATTGCATTTTAAAGGAACACTGACAGCAGCCAAGAGTCTGAGACATAGTGGAAGAGACAGAAGCTGCACAGATGATAATCTTCTCAGGACCCAAAGGCTGTCAGACAGACATGCCAACTTAATTAAGAAACTCGTTTTAGATCCACAAAGTCTGTCCTAATCATTTGCTCCAGCAGAGTAAAGAGCATAGTAGTAGCAGCCCTGCATGGGTCCCATAAGTACTAACAGTGCTCCATTCTGAATGATGTGAACATGCCACACTCACTCCTGTCCTTCTCAGTCTTGGATCTCATGGCTCTACCTCACTGTCTATTAAACAATGTACTGAAAGGACTTCCCTTGAGGTCCAGTGCTTGAGAAACCACCTTGCAATGCAGAAGATGCAGGTTTGATCCGTGGTCAGGGAAGTAAGATCCCACAGGCCACAGAGCAATTGAGCCCCTGCAGCACAACTGCGCTGAAATGAAAGATTCCACAGACACAACCAAGATCCTGCCTGCTGCAACTGAGAACTGACAGGGTCAATAAATAAATAAACAAACATTTATAAAAACAAAACATTGTACTGCCTACATTAGCAGCAGCACCTTGGACAGAAGCTAGCAAAGCAAGAATGCTCTAGGACGGATCTCACCAGCCAGATCTCTCAGACCTAACCAGCAGCCCCCCACGCCCCCACCCCAATCCCCATTTCAGTATCTCTTTTTCTGTTTCCTTCAGATAGTTTTCTCATACTTTTACCTCCATTTGATTCTGTTAGTATCTTAGAAATATCCATTGACCGTTCCCAAAAAGGGAAGGTGTCTGAGGTTTCACTGGTTTATTGGTTAAGGATAGTCAACACACGGAACTTCGTATTGACCACACCTTAGCAGAAAGGAAGAACACTCAGAGGAAAGCAATGAAGCGTTGTAAGAACCAGGTGGTCTAGACACAGTTACACTGAGAAGGAGACTAATTAGATAAGTTCTTTCTGATAATCTAATTTAGCAGCTAAGCTAAACTACAGCAGATTTTAGTTAACCTAAGGTGAAAACTCTGGACTCTGAAAGTCATCCATGTGTGGATTTCTTCCTTTCTCTTAAATTTTTCCCTTATAGTTTTATATATTTAATTTTTTATTTGACCTATTTTTAAAAATTCATAGAAGGGCAGCATTAAGTGTAGAAAAGAGTAGTATTATTCAGTTCTAGAGAACATTAAAATAAAAATATAACTTGAGTTACTTCTTGCAGAGAAAAAAAAAATGAGCAGAAAAAACAATAGGCTATTGGTAAGAGGACTTGAGTTTGAAAGTTAGTTCTGCCTCAGTTCAGTTCAGTAGTTCAGTCGTGTCCAACTCTTTGCGACCCCATGGATTGCAGCATGTCAGGCTTCCCTGTCCATCACCAAGTCCCGGAGTTTACAAAAACTCATATCCATTGAGTCGGTGACGCCACCCAACCATCTCATCCTCTGTCGTTCCCTTCTCCCTTCGCCTTCAATCTTTCCCAGCATTAGGGTCTTTTCCACTGAGTCAGCTCTTCACATCAGGTGGCTAGAGTATTGGAGTTTCAGCTTCAGCATCAGTCCTTCCAATGAATATTCAGGACTGATTTCCTTCAGGATTAACTGGTTGGATCTCCTTGCAGTCCAAGGGACTCTCAAGAGTTTTTTCCAACACCACAGTTCAAAAGCATCAATTTGAAACAAGGTGACGGAGAAGTAGGTGGACGTGGAGTACATCTCTCCCCACGGAAACATCAGGAATATACCTTCAGACACAGAAACGCATGCAGAACACCAGCTGAGAGCAACAGCAATACCTGACCAGTAGGAAAGAATATATAGAACCATGCAAAACTTGGTAGGATGAAGGAACTAGGTGGAAAAGCAGGAGTGTTAGTAAGACTGGACCTGCCCTAGGCAGGTGGGGGAACTGAAGCAGGGGTGCCATCCCCACAGCGGGGCAATTGTCTGAGTCAGAGGAGAAACATTTAAGGCTGAGAGTTAAACAGCTGATTTGTGAGAGCCTAAATCGAATGAGAATCAGACAGTCCTTGTGGCAGTCATACATACCCTGGACAGGAACTGGTCCCCTGGAAGGCGCAATAGCTGGGAGCTGGAGTTTAGGGATTGTGGAGCAATCTCAGGGTGATGGCTGCTGTTGACTGTGGAGTGATGGGTTCAGGGGATGTGAGGGAGGAAATCGTGGTGGGAAATGCCTGTGGAAGAAAGCCAGGCAGCCATGGAAGCAGGGCGATACTGCTGAGTTACGCCTAGCGGGTGGAGCCATCACCCTGGCCTTTCTCTCCCCACACACCAGCATCGGCAGCTGAACAATAGAGAGGCTGGCTCATCAAATGCCTGATGCACTGAACTAGAGAGTAGGACCCCAGCCAGGGGGGCCCCTCTATGTGCCTGATGCGCCAAACAACAGAGAAGGTCCCCAGGTAAGGGAACTTCTAAGTGCCTGAATGAGCGGAGCTACAGAGAAAGACTGGCCAAAGAGGCTTTCTGCTGACAAGCTACAAGAGGCTTGAAAAAAGACTCTCATAGGGCCATAACTCCTGCGACAGAAGCAGTCTGTGTCCCTGCACACTTGGTGCCACCAGGGTCCCTGCAAGCCAAGCAGCTGCGCCACCTTCACTCTTAACTCTCACTGGGGCAGAGCTGCCACAGGCAAAAAAGTCTTGCGTCTATACGCAAGGGGTCACTTCGGTTGTGTCCGACTCTTTGCGACCCTGTAGACTGTGGCCTGCCAGGCTTCTCTGTCAGATAGGGGGTTATCCCGGCAAGAATACTGGAATGTATTGGCCAATACTGGTTACCATACCCTTCTAGAGCACTATATTTCCTGCTGCCCTAGCCGCCAATCCCCCTGATTATCTGGTGCTGCCAGAACCCCTGCGACCCAAACAGCTTCACCACCTCCACACCTGGCCTTCACAGGAGAAAACGCAAGTCCTCCAGGGCAGCCTCAGGAGCAAACCCCAGTGGACGACCCATATCCAGAGGTGGAAATAAAACCACAATTGAAACCCAGGGGCAGTATGGCTAAGGAAGAAGACCCAAAACCTTCCCACCAGCTGTACAAGCTGCAGATTAAATCCACATGATCAACTAAGCAGACTCTGTGTCGACTGAATACATAAAAGGCCATCGAGAGCTCCCACAAAAGAAAACTTACTAGCTCTGATAGCTGTGGACATTGGAGGCAAGAACATACAGGAGTAGGGCCAGATTAGAATCTGATTTGCCTCCATAGCAGGTCCAGAGATCAGCACAGTGTTGGAGGGCATCCTAGGGAGGTAAGGTGGCTGTGACTCCCAGTGAGGGAAAGGACTCTGACAGTAGTGGCTCAAGAAAAACATTTATTATTCTTATTTTTTGACTTGTTCTGTACATTCTTTTGGATTTTTTCCTTTTTTTTTTTTCTTTCCTTTTTTTCCCCCTCTGTTGTAGCTGTCTATTTTATTGGCACTAAGAAATCCAATTAAGATTTTGAGCTTTCTTTTTATTTTCTCAGTCACATTTTTTATTGTTGTCATAAACATCTGCCTCTACATTGGGCTTTTGCAGTTCTGTGGAGTTTTCCTCTTTTTTTCTCTCTCTCTCTTTTTTTAATTTTAATTTTTAAACCTATTATTATTTTTCTACATTTATTCCTTTGTTTGCTTTTCCTACTGTTCTTTTCCCCTTGCAGTTAACCTTTAATGTATATAAATCTTCTTCGTCTACCTCTATTTAACTTTGCATATCTATTCTTTCTTTTCTTTCTTTCCTTTCCTCTCAACATATTTGTTGGTTTTGTATTCATTGCTTTATTGCCCACTTGACACCTTGCTTTAGTTTTGTTTTACAGTTAGTGCTTAAGTTAGTTTTGTTCTTAACTGGTAAATATAATTTTTTATTTCCTTAGTCCACTGGGTCAATTTACTGTACTTTATTTTTGTTGGACTGTTTTCACTTTGCTCATGGGTGTATATGTACTTGTGTATATTCCATTATTTTAGTTATTATCTGACTGATTTTGTAACTGCCATTTGTCTGGGGTTCATCTTTGGTTTCTCGTTTTTGGATATTTGTTTCAGTCTCACTTAATGCCATAACAAACCACTTATGGAGTCTTTGTTCCTGACCAGAGATCAAGCCGTGAGCCTTTGGAGTAGGAGCACTAATTCCAAGACCCTAGACTACCAGAGAACTAACCCTAGGGGGTATCAAATAGTGAGAACTCGAACAAAGGAAATCACTCAAATGCAAGACTCTGCATCACCCAACCATCAGTAACATCCTATGCAGGACACCTCATCTAAACAACAAACAAAACAAAAATACAAACCAAATCATCAGCAGACAGGATTACCACCTCACTCAGCCTTGCCCATCAGAGGAAAAACAAACAAACAAACAAAAAACTCAGCATAAATCTCACAAAGCTCACACAAACCACTGGACCAATCTCAGGAGGGCAGAAACCAAAAGGAAGAAAGAATTCAACCTTCTTCAAGGAACAAACTAGAAACACAGAAGTTCAAATAAGTGAAAAGGAAATAAGCAAACTACCTGAAAAAGAATTCAGAATAATGATAATAAAGGTGATCATAAACCTTGAAAACAAAATGGAGAAAACGCAAGAATCAATTAACAAAGACCTAAAAGAATTAAACAATAAACATACAGTGACAACACAATTACTGAAACTAAAAATACTCTAGAAGGAATCAATAGCACAATATCTGAGGCAGAACGAATCAGTAAGCTGGAAGATAAAACAGTGGAAACAACTTCTGAAGAGCAGAATAGAGTAAAAAGAATGAAAGAAGATGAGGACAGTCTCAGAGACCTCTGGAGCCATATCAACTGCACCAACATTCGAATTATAGAGGTCCCAGAAGAAGAAGAGAAAAAGAAAGGGTATGAGGAAATTTTGCAAGAGATTATAGTTGAAAATTTCCCCAACATGGAAAAGGAAATAGTCAAACAAGTCCAAGAGGCACAAAGAGTCCCATACCGGATAAACCCAAAGAGAAACATGTGACTAAACACAAAGAAAGAATATTAAAAGCAGCGAGGAAGAAGCAACAAGTAACATACAAGGGAAAACCCCATATGCTAAACAGCTGATCTTTCAGCAGAAACTCTGCAGGCCAGTAGGGAAAGGCAGGATATAGTTAAAGTAATGAAAGGGAAAACTCTACAACCAAGATTGCTGTACCCGGCAAGGATCTCATTCAAAATTGATGGAGAAATCAAAAGCTTTTCAGACAAGCAAAAGTTAAGAGAATTCAGTACCACCAAATCAGCTTTACAACAAATATTAAAGGGACGTGTATAGTCAAGAAATACAAAAGAAGAAAAAAGATCTACAAAATCAACCCCAAACAATTAAGAAAATTGCAATAGGAACATATATATCAATAATTACTTTAAATGTAAATGGATTAAATGCTGCAACCAAAATACACAGACTGGCTGAATGGATAAAAAAAAATGACCCATATATATGTTGTATACAAGAACCCACTTCAGACCTCAAGACAGACATAGGCTGAAAGTAAGAGGGCAGAAAAATATACACCATGCAAACGGTAAGCACAAGAAAGCTGGAGTAGTAATCCTCATATCAGACAAAATAGACCTTAAAATAAAGAAGATTACAAAAGATAAAGAAGGACACTACCTAATGATCAAGAGATCAATCCAAGAGGAAGATATAACAATTGTAAACATCTATTCTCCAACAGAGGAGCACCTCAATACATAAGACAAACACTAACAGATATAAAAGGAGAAATTGACAATAACACAAATAAAAGTAGGAGACTTTAAACTCCACTCACACCAATGGACAGATCATCAAAACAGAAAATTAATAAGGAAATACAAGTCTTAAATGATACATTAGATGAGATGTATCTCATTGATATCTTCAGGACATTCCATCCAAATGCAGAAGAATACACCTTCTTCTCAAGTGCACATGGAACATTCTCCAGGATAGACCACATCTTGGGTCACAAATCAAGAGTCAATAAATTTAAGAAAATTGAAATTGTATCAAGCATCTTCTCTGACCACAATGCTATGAGACTAGATATCAATTACAAGGAAAAAAGCATAAGAAACACAAACACATGGAGATTAAACAACACATTTCTAAATCACCAGCAGGTTACTAAAGAAATCAAAAGGGAAATCAAAAAATTTCTAGAAACAAATGACAATGAAAACACGACAACTCAAAGCCTATGGGACACAGCAAAAGCAGTTCTAAGAGGGAAGTTTATAGCAATACAATCCTACCTCAAGAAACAAGAAAAACATCAAATAGACAACCTAACTTTACACCTAAAAAACTGGAAAAGGAAGAACAATAACAACAACAAAACAAAACAAAATTAGTAGGAGGAAAGAAATCATAAAGATCCAAGCAGAAATAAATGAAAAAGAAATGAAAGAAACAATAGTAAATATTAATAAAACTAAAAGGTGATTCTTTGAGAAGATAAACAAAATTGACAAAACTTTAGCCAGACTCACCAAGAAAAAAAGAGAGAAGAATCAAAGCAACAAAATTAGAAGTGAAAAAGGAGAGGTTACAACAGACAATGCAGAAATACAAAGGATTATAAGAGACTATTATGAACAACTATATGGCAATAAAATAGATAACCTGGAAGAAATGGACAGATTCTTAGAAAAAGTTCAATCTTCCAAGACTTAACCAGAAAGAAATGGAAATTATGAACAACCCAATTACAAGCACTGAAATTGAAGCTGTGATCAAAAATCTCCCCAAAAACAAAAGCCCAGGACCAGATGGATTCATAGGAGAATTCTATCAAACATTTAGAGAAGAGCTAATGCCTATCCTTCTAGAACCCTTTCAAAAAATTTCAGAGAAAGGAACACTTCCAAACTCATTCTATGATGCCACCATCACCCTGATAACAAAACCAGACAAAGAAAACACACAAAAAAGAAAACTACAGGCCAATATCACTGATGAACATAGATGTAAAAATCCTTAACAAAATTTTAGCAAACAGAATTCAGCAACACATCAAAAAGCTCACACAACATGATCAAGTTGGGTTTATTGCAGGGATGCAAGGATTCCTCAATATACACAAATCAATCAATGTGATAACACCATATTAACAAATTGAAAGATAAAAACGATATGATCATCTCAATAGATGCAGGAAAAGCCTTTGGCAAAATTCAGCATCCATTTATGATTAAAACTCTTCAAAAAAATAGGGATAGAAGCAACCTACCTCAACATAGTAAAGGCCATATATGATAAGCCTACAGCAAGCATTATTCTCAGTGGTGAAAAACTGGTAGCATTCCCCCTGAGATCATAAACAAGACAAGGGTGTTCACTTTTACCACTATTATTCAACATAGATCTGTACATCCTAGATACAGCAATCAGAGAAGAAATAAAAGGAATCCAGATGGGAAAAGAAGAAGTAAAGCTCTCACTGTTAGCAGATGACATGATACTGTACATAGAAAACCCTAAAGATAGTATCAGAAAATTACTAGAGCTAATCAATGAATTACAAAAAGTTTCAGATACAAAATCAATACACAGAAATTACTTGCATTTTTATATACTAACAATGAAAAACCAGAAAAATAAATTAAGGAATCAATCCCATTCAGCATTGCAACAAAAGGAATTAAATATCTAGGAATAAACCTACCTAAGGAGACAAAAGAACTGTATGCAGAAAATTATAAGACACTAATGAAAGAAATCAAAGACAACATAAACATATGGAGAGATATTCCATGTTTCTGGGTAGGAAGAATCAATATTGTGAAAATGACTATACTACCAAACACAATCTACAGATTTAATGTGATCCCTATCAAATCACCAATGGCGTTTTTCACAGAATTAGAACAAAAAATTTCACAATTCATATAGAAACACAAAAGACCCTGAATAGCCAAAGCAGTCTTGAGAAAACAGAATGGAGCTGGAGGAATCAACCTTCCTGACTTCAGATTATACTACAAAGCTACAGTCATCAAGACAGTATGGTACTGGCACAAAAACAGAAATATAGACAAATGGAACAAGATAGAAAGCCCAGAAATAAACCCATGCACCTATGGGTACCTTAATTTTGACAAAGGAGGCAAGAATATACAATGGGGCAAAGACAGCCTCTTCGATAAATAGTGCTGGGAAAACTGGACAGCTACACGTAAAAGAATGAAATTAGAACACTTCTTAACACCATACACAAAGACAAAATCAAAATGGATTAAAGACCTAAATGTAAGACCAGAAACTATAAAACTCTTAGAGGAAAACATAGGCAGAATACTCAATGAAATAAATCAAA
Organism: Giraffa tippelskirchi; assembly: GCF_054371585.1. Taxonomy (NCBI): domain Eukaryota; kingdom Metazoa; phylum Chordata; class Mammalia; order Artiodactyla; family Giraffidae; genus Giraffa; species Giraffa tippelskirchi. The sequence goes on along the minus strand of NC_137279.1, from coordinate 145,473,269 downwards.
GCAAGATCTTCTCTGACCCACCTCTTAGGGTAATGGAAATAAAAACAAAAGTAAACAAGTGGGACCTGATTAAACTTAAAAGCTTTTGCACAGCAAAGGAAACTATAAGCAAGGTGAAAAGACAAACCTCAGAATGGAAGAAAATAATAGCAAATGAAACAACTGACAGAGGATTAATTTCCAAAATAAACAATCAGCCCATACAACTCAATGCCAGAAAAACAAACAACCCAATCAAAAAGTGGGGAAAAGACCTAAACAGACATTTCTCCAAAGAAGAGATACAAACACATGAAAAGATGCTCAACATTGCTCATTATTAGAGAAATGCAAATCAAAACCACAATGAGATATTGCCTCACACTGGTTAGAATGGCCATCACCAAAACGTCTACAAACAACAAATGCTGGAGAGGGTGTGGAGAAAAGGGAATGCTCTTGCACTGTTGGTGGGAATGTAAATTGATATAGCCACTATGGAAGATGGTATGGAGATTCCTTAAAAAACTAGGAATAAAACCACAATATGACCCAGCAATCCTACTCCTAGGCACATACCCTGAGAAAACCAAAATTGAAAGATACACAAGTATCCCATTGTTCACTGCAGCACTATTTACAATAGCTAGAACATGAAATGGAAAAGGAAATGGCAACCCACTCCAGTATTCTTCCTGGAGAATCCCAGGGACAGAGGAGACTGGTGGGATGCTGTCCATACGGTCGCACAGAGTCGGACATGACTGAAGTGACTTACCGTGCATGCATGCATTGGAGAAGGAAATGGCAACCCACTCCAGTATTATTGCCTGGAGAATCCCAGGGACAGAGCAGCCTGGTGGGCTGCCATCTATGGTGTCGTGCAGAGTTGGACACGACTGAAGCAAATTAGCAGCAGCAGAAGCAGAACATGGAAGCAACCTAGGTGTCCATCAACAGATGAATGTATAAAGAAATTGTGGGCATATACACAATGGAATATTACTCAGCCATAAAAAGGAACACATTTGAGTCAGTTCTGAAGGTGGAAGAACCTAGAACCTATTACGCAGTGAAGTGAGTCAGAAAGAGAAAGATAAATACCGTATTCTAATGCATGTATATGGAATCTAGAAAAATGTTACTGAAGAATTTATTTACAGGGCAACAGTGGAGAAATAGACATAGAGAATAGACATATGGATATGGCTAGAGGGGAGGAGAGGGTGAGATGTATGGAAAGAGTAACATGGAAACTTACATTACCATATGTAAAATAGATATCCAACAGGAATTTGCTGTACAGTTCATAAAACTCAAACAGGGGCTCTGTATCAACCTAGAAGGGGGGGATGGGAAGGGAGATTGGAGGGAGTTTCAAAAGGGAGGGGATATATGTATAACCACGGCTGATTCATGTTGAGGTTTGACAAAAAACAGCAAAATTCTACAAAGAAATTATCCTTCAATAAAAACTAAATAAATTTAAAAAAAAACAGCATCAATTCTTCAGCACTCAGCTTTCTTTATAATCCAACTCTCACATCCATACATGACTACTGGAAAAACCATAGCTTTGACTAGATGGACATTTGTTGGCAAAATAATGTCTCTGCTTTTTAATATGCTGTCTAGGTTGGTCATAGCTTTTCTTCCATGGAGCAAGTGTCTTTTAATTTCATGGCTGCAGTCACCATCTGCAGTGATTCTGGAGTTCAAAAAAATAAAGTATTTCACTGTTTCCCCATTTATTTGCCATGAAGTGATGGGACCAGATGCCATGATCTTAGTTTTCTGAATGTAGAGTTTCAAGCCACTGTGTTCACTCTCCTCTTTCACTTTCATCAAGAGGCTCTTTAGTTCTTCTTTGCTTTCTGCCGTAAGGATGGTGTCATCTGCATATCTGAGGTTATTGATATTTCTCCCAGCAATCTTGAGTCCAGTTTGTGCTTCATCCAGCCCGGCATTTCACATGATGTACCCTGCATATAAGTTAAATAAGCAGAGTGACAATATACAGCCTTCATGTACTCTTTCCGAATATGGAACCAGTCTGTTGTTCCATGTCCAGTTCTAACTGTTGCTTACTGACCTGCATACAGATTTCTCAGGAGGCAGGTAAGGTGGTCTGTTATTCCCATCTCTTGAAGAATTTTCCAGAGTTTGTTGTGATCCACACAGTCAACGGCTTTGGCGTAGTCAATAAAGCAGAAATAGATGTTTTTCTGGAACTCTCTTGCTTTTTCAATGAGCCAATGGATGTTGACAATTTGATCTCTGGTTCCTCTGCCTTTTCTAAATCCAGCTAGGACATGTGGAAGTTCACGGTTCACGTATTGCTGAAGCCTGGCTTGGAAAATTTTGAGCATTACTTTGCTAGCATGTGAGATGAGTGCAATTGTGCTGTAGCTTGAACATTCTTTGGCATTGCCTTTCTTTGCGATTGGAATGAAAACTGACCTTTGCCCGTCCTGTGGGCATTGCTGAGTTTTCCAAATTTGCTGGCATATTGAATGCAGCACTTTCACAGCATCCTCTTTTAGGATTTGAAATAGCGCAACTGGAATTCCATCATTTCCACTAGTTGTTTGTAGTGAGGCTTCCTCAGTCCCACCTGACTTCACATTCCAGGATGTCTGGATCTAGGTGAGTGATCATACCATCCTGTTCCCATTCTAGGATGTCTGACTCTAGGTGAGTTATCATACCATCGTGGTAATCTGGGTCATGATGATCTTTTTTGGTAAAGTTCTTCTGTGTATTCTTGCCACCTCTTCTTATTATCTTCTGCTTCTGTTAGGTCCATAAAATTTCTGTCCTTTGTTGAGCCCATCTTTGCATGAAACGTTTCCTTGGTATCTCTTATTTTCTTCAAGAGATCTCTAGTCTTTCCCATTCTATTGTTTTCTTTTATTTCTTTGTATTGATCACTGAGTCTATCTTTCCTTTTCTCCTTTGCCTTTCAGTTCTCTTCTTTTCTCAGCTATTTGTAAGGCCTTCTCAGACAACCATTTTGCCTTTTTCTTGGGCATTTTCTTTTTCTTGGGGATGGTCTTGATCACTGCCTCCTGTACAATGTCATGAACCTCCGTCCATAGTTCTTCAGCCACTCTATCAGATCTAATCCCTTGAAACTATTTGTCACTTTCATTGCATAATCATAAGGGATTTTATTTAGGTCATACCTGAATGATCTAGTGGTTTTCCCTACTTTCTTCAATTTAAGTCTGAATTTGGCAATAAGGAGTTCATGATCTGAGCCACAGTCCACTCCCGGTCTTGTTTTTGCTGACTGTATAGAGCTTCTCCATCTTTGGCTGCAAGGAATATAATCAATCTGATTACGGTATTGACCATCTGGTGATGCCCATGTATAGTCTTCTCTTTTATTGCTGGAAGAGGTTGTTTGCTATGACCAGTGTGTTCTCTTGGCAAAACTCTGTTAGCCTTTTCCCTGCTTCTTTTTGTACTTCAAGGCCAAATTTGCCTGTTACTTCAGGTATCTCTTGACTTCCTACTTTTGCATTTCAGTCCCCTATAATGAAAAGGACATCTTTTTTGGGTGTTAGTTCTAGAAGGTCTTGTAGGTTATCATAGAACAGTTCAGCTTCTTCAGCATTACTGGCCGGGGCGTAGACTTGGATTATCATGATACTAAATGGTTTGCCTTAGAAACGAACAGAGATCATTCTGTCGTTTTTGAGATTGCATCCAAGTACTGCATTTTGGAGTCTTCTGTTGACTATGAGGGATACTCCGTTTCTTCTAAGGGATTCTTGCCCAGAGTTGTAGATATAATGGTCATCTGAGTTAAATTGGTCCATTCCAGATCATTTTAGTTCACTGATTCCTAAAATGTTTATGTTCACTCTTGCCATCTCCTGTTTGACCACTTTCAATTTACCTTGATTCATGGATCTAACATTCCAGGTCCCTTTGCAATATTGTTCTTACAGCATTGGACTTTACTTCCATCACCAATCACATCCACAACTGGGTTTGTTTTTGCTTTGGCTCCTTTTCTTCATTCTTTCTGGAGTTATTTCTCCACTGATCTCCAGTAGTGTATTGAACTCCCAACCTGCGGAGTTCATCTTTCAGTGTCTTATCTTTTTGCCTTCTCATATTGTTCATGGGGTTCTCAAGGCAAGAATACGGAAGTGGTTTGCCATTCTCTTCTACAGTGGACCACGTTTTGTCAGAACTCTCCACCATGACCCATCCGTCTTGGGTAGCCCTATGTGGCATGGCTCATAGTTTCATTGAATTAGACAAGGCTGTGGTCCATGTGATCAGTTTGATTAGTTTTCTGTGGTTGTGGTTTTCATTCTGTCTGCCCTCTGATGATAAGAGGCTTATGGAAGCTTCCTGATGGGAGAGACTGACTGTGGGGGAAACTGAGTCTTGTTCTGATGGGCGGGGCCATGCTCAGTAAATCTTTAATCCAATAATCTGTTGACGGGTGGGGCTGCGTTCCTTCCCTGTGTTTGACCTGAGGCCAAACTACGGTGGTAAGAAAGATAATGTCACCTACTTCTCTCATCCCCAGTTTCTTCATAGTTAAAGTGCTATCAGTATATATGTCTCAAGGTTGTGATCATAATTAGAAATGAAGCATGGAAAATGTTTGGCATTTGATAAACAGTCAAAAATGGTAGCATATGTTACTATTTTAAAAAAAAAAGAATTTCAATCTTACTTTGGAAGAACTAATGAAAAAGGTCATTTTTACAGTGAGACCAGTACAGCAAAGTTCAAAGAGGTGGTGGTAGCATCCTAGAGTGGGGTTCAAGAAAGGGCTGGTTCAGTTTCCTCATTACTCTCACCCCTCCCCATGTCTCTCCTCTCTCTCCCTCTCCAACTGACTATGATTGGTCCTCAACAGGAATCTCTCTCATTACGGTGACCACATATAAAAAAATCCTTAACTATATGGAATATTTCTCACATCCATTCCCTTTTTATTCTCAAGTCTATCAGATTCTTTTAGGACCTTCATGTCTTTGTCCTGGGTTATTCACTTTCTTAAATAATTTCTCTGACTACGGTTTCCTTTTCAGCCTAGCCATTTTATTGAGTTGGCCAAAAAGTTCACTCAGGTTTTCCATTACATTTTATAGAAAGAAAATCAAACAAACTTATTGGCCAACCTGATAAGTATTACTGATAGTTGATTTTCCTAAATGTCAGTTGGATTGCTGTCGCTCTGCTCAAAAACACTTAATAGCTCCCTAGTACCTATGAACCAAAACTCAGACTTCCCATTCATTCAAAAATATCCATGATCAAGGCTTGATTTACCTTTCCTAACTTACTTCTTTGTCCAGCAGTTAAATAACTTATTACTTCCTAGATATAGCCACTTTATCTTTTCTTACCTTTTCCTCCAGGAGAAATGCTTGTCTTCCCATCTCTGCTTATCTAAGTTTCAACTCAAATCGGTCTAAATTAGAACTTGCCATCAGAATACCAGTCATGCATTGAAATTCCAAAACATACCAAAATAGAAAAATGCCTCCTATCCTAAATGTTCTCAAGATTGGGTCACTTCTATTTTTGTAGCAACAGTTATATTTTACACCTCTGATATGCCTATAAACTCTGAATTTCTCTATGTGTCCATAATTAATCATTTCTCATGAAAACCATCATTATTTATAAGTAATCCAGATAAAGAACATGCTTTTTGTGATTAAAAGCATGGACTCTATAGCGAGAGGTCAAATCCCAGGCTGCTGTGAGATCTTGAACAAATTACTATTAAATCTCTTATGCCTCAGTTTGTTTATCTTTATTTTTTTTTCCAAACATTGACAGACTTTATGTTTATCTTTAAAATGGGAGTAACAAAAGCATTGACCTGAAGATTGAGATATGATACATATAAAATGTTTAAAATAGTATCCGACTGTTAGTAGATTGAACTGTCCGCTTTTATTACATTCTGGGAATCTCCTATAGAGGAAAACTATTAAAATGCGGGACAGTCATTTGTGCTATTAATCGAATTAAATTCTCATTCCTTCTAGCACATGGAACCCCCTACCTCCCTTGCGGTTAGGTGGGACCATGTTTCTATCCAGACAATGAAAAAGTCAAGTGAATTAGAATTTAAATGGGAGGATGAGATTCTCTAGTACATCTTTTCCCTCTGGCATGGCAACTAGGACTGTTGAATATGGTGGAGCCTAGAGGACTAGAATAATTAAAATGAGCATAGCCTCTCTGCAGCCCTGAGATTGATATGTCACATAAGCAAAAGATAAGTCTTTGTTGATTCAAGCCACTGGTGTTTTAGGGATCATTTGTTCCAAAGCATAAACTTGACTATCCTGAGTAATGCAGAAAGTAAGGCAATTATCCAGATATTTCAATTAAATATTACTCTCTATTCAAGTGAATGACATCCTCAGGAATATCTAGAGTAGGATAATATATAGTGGGATAAAGAATAATTTGAAGGATGCTGTCTAAGTCCATGATGTCCCCAAATATCTGCCTTGTCTTGAGGGAGGAAAGAAATAGGCTGAGCTGACTCCATCTTGAAAAAGAAGGAAACTCCATCTTGCACTTTCAGTGAGCTTTGGACTATGTGCCTGGTAGCCATGGGGATAACATACCTACAGCCGAACTGGCCTCCCAGACTGATAAACACCAGATTTCATACCAAGATTTCCCATTGCCAAAAAGAATGCAATAATCCCCTATGTAGTCAATCACTTTTGTAATCTTTATGTCACCCACTGGTGTAGGCTACAATGTATAACCAGCTGACCCTTTTGATGATGAATCATAGCTATAACGTGATTGTATCTCCCTTTAACACTTTTCAGGATAGGTTTAAGGACTTCGGGGATGTGGGCTTGAGCAGTATACTTAAGGTATATAAGATTTTCACAAAAGTCGGTTGGGGTCCTTGGCCAAGAGGAGACTCTGCCTTGGGCCTGCCGGTGTAATAAACTGCACTCCACTATCTGCATTGTCCTTCTGAGTGAGTTTGTTTCCCAGAACACGTGGCTATAACAGTCTCAGTCTTCCTTTTGGAGTCTGATGCTCCATTCTGAAGATTTTTGGAAATCACTCTCAAGTTGTCCCTTTAAATAAGGCACAATACCCTAGGATAAGTAATACATAAATCATCAAGTCTTTATACATCCAAGTGAATGGGTTTATCTGATCTATTTCCATGAAGAATCAGGGCAGCATAAGAGTTATGTTGGAAGATAAACTTGGAAGATCTTCCTGATTTATAATTCAAAAAAGAATTATATGTATAGGTAAAATCATGGAGGCTGTTTAACTACAGAAATAATTATCTGAGATCCACGTTCACTTTTTACTAAGAAAGACCATGCTAGCTATAGGAACTATTGAAGTACAGCCTCAGTAACCTTTCCAAGGGCACTTAATAAGCCATTGCAAAGTTCCTGTCTGACTTCCTTAGAATTTCACCACTATATGCTATTTTTCAGTCAGTTCAAAAGCAAGGGGCCAAGAATAGTTGAAGAGAAAGAGGCAACAAAGAAGACATAGAAAGGAGAAGAAATGAAGACTGAAAAGGTGGACAGTAAATCCCTTCCAATCACATTTCTAAGAACAGGTTACACCACAGAGCCCTGTATCCTTCCTTTTGTTTAAGTGGGCTTAGGTTTATTTCTGTTTCCATCTGGAGGGTCCTAACTAACCTATGTGCTTGATCCCTAGGTCCCCCACTTACCAGCTCTTTGAATTTCAACAATAGCTAACATCTTTGTGCCTTAGGTTTCTTCTTTGTAAAGTTGTAAAAGGAGATTCTGTTAGATAAGTAAAACAAAGAACGCAGGGCTTAGCATATAGCAGACATACAATAGGGTTAGCTGCTATCATTATTTTCATCACCTCATTTTCAGTTCTAATGGGGTCTTTTTTCCAGAGGACTGGCAAAACCACTGGTTACATTATTTCTGAAACTGTGTGTAAATTAGTCATGGAAGATCTTATACTTCACAGCAAGCAGGTGTCTATGCTTTTTATAATTCTGTTGGAATGCCAAGTTAACATATCAGTTGCTCACCTAAACTGTTGTTAGATTTTTAAATCCCCCATCTAGTTAACCTCATAATCTTCTCTGAAAATTGAAGGTCGGACTTAAGCTGGACCAAATGCAGAGAAGTACCTTATCACATTTTTGATGAGTTCAGAAAACTTGTATTGCTTTCCATTCTGCATAAACTGTATCAACACATACTTCAGAAAACTACTTCCAATCTTGTTTCCTGAACACCCCTCAGATGTCCTAGTACCTATAGCCCTATAACTCCAAACCATAAGATGCAATGAAACACATGTGTTTTCTTTTCTTTTTTTTTTTAATTTTAAAACCCCCCGACTTCTAGTTGCAGCCACTTTGCTAATGTCTAATCTTCCTTAAAAACAAGTTGACCTACATGGTCTCTATCTTTCAGACTCTTAGCCCTGGATTATGATAAGATCTGGCTGTAGCAGGAGGAGAGACCTAGAAATAGTGATCTCATCAGTTTTCCATTATGGGAAATCACCCTGCTTACACCTCCCTATTTCTGCATTATGCGTGCGTGTGTGCTCAGTCGTGTCTGACTCTTTTTGACCCCATGGATTCCACTGTCCGTGGAATTTTCAAGGCAAGAATATTGGAGGGGGTTGCCATTTCCTACTGAGAGGATCTTCTTAATACAGGGATCAAACCCATGTCCCATTTGTCTCTTGCATTGGCAGATGGATTCTTTATCACTGCACTAGCTGGGAAGCCCCATTTGTGCATTATACTTGTTAGCAACTCAGGGACAGGGACTCTACTGTATTAATCTTTATATCTCATAATTTAGCACAGTGTATGATACACCAGTTGGAACTCAAGAAGTGTCTGCTAACCTAAATTAAACTTTAGAGTGCAAAATATGGTCTGATCAGATGTTCTCATCATGGAAGTTGCTAATCGATGTGACTTGGGAAGCAAAATTAGCTTCATCCAAGAGGGTACTATTTAGCATAATAAACTAAACTTGACAGGCATTCCCAGTGCAAGCACCAATTTAGAATGATTTACTTAGGAAAAAAATAAATGACAGCTGCCACAAGATACATACACCACCTGTGCAACTTGGCTACTCCAGTGTCTGACTTGACTTTGGCTTCCAATTAGAAGAGTATAGAAGAGTAGGGTTGGCAAGAATCTGAGAGATTTAGCTACCCAATATCCCATTTTAAGGACAGCATCGCTGAGCCCCAGGAGTAATAGTAACTGGCCTCAAGCATGAAGCTAGTTAGTGCCAGAGGTAAGACTCAGCTTTCCAGTCTTCTCACAATACCAAATAGTTTACAAAACATACACTTACTAGTTGGTCACTAAAGACATTATTTGCATGCAGCATAAGCAGTGGTTCAACTCTGGTTGGATATTAGAATCCTGTAGCTTTTAAAGAGGATGCATGCCTGGATCCCTCCCTTAGGAACTCTAATAGTGTAGCTGGATTCTCTGTCAATTTCAGCAATAACCATTCCTACTATTTCAAAAATAATTGCCTCTAAAAGAACATCCAGAATTTTTGTTGTTAGGAGGGGTTCTTGTTAGAGAAACACATCCTGAGAAACTAAGAAACAGACTCCAGAGTCAGTAGACCTGGATCATGACTGTCATGAACTGGCTTCATATTAAAACTATGACCAAAATAAAGAGCAGAAGATGATTACATCTTTCTTGGGCAAAGGAGGGATATGATATCTAAGCACGGATGAATTCAAAGATTTTATTGAGCATCTACTATGCACTGGCACTATGTGAGGTACTAAGGATACAACTGGGAAAACAGACAAGGTCATGGCCCTCATGGAGCTTATTATCTGCAGAACTCTCTGATAGAAAGGTATCTACAGAACTTGTCAAGTGAGCAATTCTATTATAGGTCAAGTTATTTACAAACACAGGGATCCTGAATCAGCATTATGTGAACAGAAATGCATGCATTCCCCCGCTGATTACTGTAATGTCTGGGAATGAATAATGAGACAGCATTTCAGGCAGGACTACCTTGGCTGTGTATGCCAGGAAACTTAATCAGGTTCTCAGAGTTTAAAGTATGAAGTCCTGAAGCTTGTTAAAAATGCAAATTTATAGACAGCATCCCCAGAGGATCTGATCCAGTAGGCTGGAATGGAACTCTTGGAGCTGCCTTTTTAACAAACATGCCAGGAAATCTCAAACAGGTGGTGAGGAACTCTGCTGCCAATGAAGCAGGATGGTCTCAAGGGCAGCTACACATTTTAGAAAGATCATGGTCTTACACTTAGGCCTCTGGGATCCAGTCAGATTCAGCTCCCTCTCTACCATTCCCCACCACTTCCTCTATAACTCTTGTTCAAGCCTAGCATTCCCTTCAAACACCCTGAACTCTTGCCAACAGAAGCAGAAACAACAAAGAAATTAGATGAAACCTCCAGTGATTAAGAAGTGGTTTTGTCTATACTGTGCAGTTAAGTCAAGGGGAACTGGGGCATAATTAGAGAATCCCACGGGAAAAAATCCAGACCTATTTTACTGAGTTGCAAAGTATCTCCAGTGAAAAGAGGCAATCCAACAACCTAAAGTAAACACTGACTTAAATTAAAAGATTGCAGTTGAATATGTTAGTTTCTGTACCTTATACTATTCAAGAAAGAAACAAAGCAAATACCTGGAGAGTCAATAAAGCCATTAAAAATTCTGGTCACTTCTATAAAACCTCAGTGTTTTTTTTCCCCCCAAGCTATCTTGATTACTAGCCAGACCAAAGAACTGTGTTTCTAACCATTAAAAAATCATCAGTCTACTGTGGCATACTGTATAGTGAGACTGATTGGGTTATAATTTTTTTTTAATGTGAGTTACCAAGTCATTATTTCAATATTGTTTAAAAACTAATTAGAACTTCTCAGAAATGTTTTATAATATCAAGGTTTAATTAACTTATTTATTTAAAAGATCCATAACGTGACCCTCTTTGCAGAAAGGCTGTGGATTTTTCAGCATTTAGTAGTTCAGTGGGAAAGAAAGGGAGCAGATATTTACTTTTATTGAAGAGCCAAAATACAGTCATTGTCTTTTTATCACTTTAATAGTTCTTTGTGTTGCAGGTAAAGCATTATTAATTCATGTCCAATGAGAAATACACAAGATTTCTGACGGTGTAGCAAAAGCTAAAAGATAAAAACCACCATCTGAAGCAAAGAAGAGGAATAGGTCAGACCTTTAGATGAAAACATATAATTCAAGTAAATAGTCAAAAGTAGAGCTTGTTTATTTCCTATCAAAAAGGAATGTCTCTGTCTCAAATTCATTCCTTGTTTTGGAAAATTATTTCACAACATAGAATTTTTAGAGCATTCCTGCCTTCATTTTATTCCAGCCTATGTGTAGACACTTGCCATTTAGGGTATGTGATGTCAAGCCAGTTCTTGTCAATAAGAAAAACGGAATTCTCTCTTGACCCCTCACCCATTCGTTTTAGTGAGCAATTTTTATAAAGCACTAAATCAAGCTTAAATTTTCTTGTCAGTTTGGATCTGTCCTCAACTGCTCTAAACCCTTTCAGGAATCCATTTCTCATGCTGCTTGGTGAATTTTCTTGAAATGACTCTTTATTAATCATCATCTTAGCAGCAAAAGCTATTGTTTTGATACAAATGTAATAGTAGCACATTTGTATTGTTTTGATACAAATGGAATGGTAGTGCAAATATTCTTTATAATAAATCCAGATGTGGGTCCTTTCACTGTTCATCTGAAACTATCACAACACTGTGAATCAGCTATACCCCAATACAAAATTAAAACTTCAAAAATAAATAAATAAACCCAGCTTGCTTTTATCCCACAGTGAGATGGTCTCAACTAATACTCTCCAGACACTTTCTGTAGCTCACGCAGGGAAACAGTCACCTCCGCCTCGCTCCCTTAAACAGAGGGAAGGTGTCTTTGCTTAGGCTCCTCCTCTATTATATATATTCTCTAAACTCTCTTGTTTATGAACAAAACATTGCTCCTTAAGTTCTCCAAAATGTTTACATGTTATTTCTACCATATCATACATTCAGAAGCTGACATTACTATTATTTCACATGATTACCAACTGACTCTAGGAAGAGTCATTTCCAGAGAATCACCATTGTTCTCTACAGAACAGGTGAAATTCCTGCTTGGAGATACTGTTTCTGTGTGACTTCACTACTGGGATTATCTCACCTCCACTTGTTAATGTTCTTAAATGACTAGGTGGACTCCTAACACTGCACCCCCATTAATATTTCAAAGGGTTTTCAGAGAGCTCTCTGCACCTGAAAAATGTGAAGATCCACTCCCCTCAGAAAATATCATTATGCCATTTTGCAAACATCATCACAAACAGTAACATGCAACAAAGTAAGCAACTGTTAGTGTGGATTTAAACTAAGAGCTCTGTGGAGGTTCAGCCTCATCCTTCTCCCCACCCACATGAACACGGCTAGGTCAAAGTAAACTGCTCCACCTAAACTTATGAGCTCCTTCCCTCCTACCTTTTGGGACATTGGCTCTATTATTTCTTCTTTTAGACTCACTCTCTCCCTCTGCATTGCTTTCCCATCCAAAAATAGTCTCTCTATGACCCTGATTTTCCCTTTAAATAACTATCCCATCTCTCCTCCTTCCCCCACTTCACAAATGAGAGGCAAATGCTCAATAAATATTTATGGATTAAGTGGGGGAAAAGAACTCTATTTCCCTATTGCTTCATCTCGCATGTATTCCTCATTTCACTGCAAACTAATGAAACTACTCAGCCCACTCCTCTACTAAAACTGGTCTCCAGAGGTGGCCAGGAGCTTTCTAATTTAAAAAATCCATGAGTTCTCCTTATCCTTCATTCTACTTGACCTCCATGCAGCACCTGACATTGCTAACCAACCCTTATTATTAATACTCCTTTCCTCAAGTTTTCTTGCAATATACCAAGGCTTCTCTTATTTATATCATCAATCCTCCCCAAACTCATTGATAACACATGTTTTCCACCCCTCTTTTTTACTCTATACCTCTTCCAATAGAAGATTTCAACCACTGACACAGTTTCAAATACTTCTGTCAGCATCATCCAAACATAATTTTACTTCTCATTTTTCTTCTATCTCTCAGACTCACCTTTCTAAATGGCTTTTGAACCATTCCTCATAGATGCCATGTTGGCACCTCACACACAGTAGAACCAAAACAGAACTCAATCTTCCCTCCTTCCCATCACTAAGTCTGCCTCTCTTCTGTCCCCACCTTTAAGGAATAGCAGCAACACCCTCCCAGTCATGTTGTTAGCAATTTTAGAGTGCTTCTGGAGGTTAGCATCCCCATTACCTGCAACTTCTTCTCAGCTTCAAGTCCTGATGACACTGTCTCTGAAACATTTCTTGATTCTGCCCCATAATTTCTATCCCCCTTGCTACTGTCCTAGTTTAAATTTTTCATAATCTCTCAATAATACCATTACAAAAGTGTATTAATTGTGCTCTGTGCTGCCACCCTCACCTATCTCCAATCCATTTTTTCCCCATAACATCAAGACTAAGACTAAGGTCTCTGGAGTAGGAATGTCTATCATCTTTGTACTTCCCTGCACAACCACTGAATACATGTTTGTGGAACTGAACTCCTACTGCCAGCAATTATCTTCCTAAAATGGAAATCTGATACTATAAATAGACTGGCCCCCAAATCTTCAATGACTCTTAACACAGAATAAAAGCAGAAACTCCTCAGCATGACATTCAGAGTCCTCTGGGGCCTGCCCTGAACCTGCTACTATGCCTCACCTCCCCATCTACTTGCCACTCCAGCCACACATACTGTTGACTCTTTTTTCTTTTATTTCTAGAATCCACTCTGTATTACTTACAACTATGGCTTGGGATGTCTGTTTTATAGCTCTGCCTATTAAAATTCATTTAACTTCTAAAGTGAAAATAAAATTCTACTTCTTCATTAAAGTTTTCTCCAATCTTGCTGTAAAGGAAGAGCTGCTTTCCCTCTCTGTACCCCAGCACTTAATAGCACCTTAGAGCACACTGTACCTTGTACCCTGCATTACAGGCATGGACACCTAGGTTTCCCAACTAGATTGGAGCAGGCTCTCCAAGGACACCATAAATCCCCCACTGCGCTTATGCCACTGCCTCACAACAGAAAGCATTCAGTAAAAGGATTACTAAAGTGACCCAGTAACTCTTCTGTCACCTCATTTTACAAGAGCTCAGTTGAGTAATTTTAGTACTATCCTTCCTAGGGCTTTGCTGATAGCTCAGCATAAACAATCTGCTTATCAATGTAGGAGACCTGGGCTCGATCCCTGAGTCTAGAAGATGCTCTGGAGAAGGAAATGGCAACCTGCTTCAGTATTCTTGCCTGGGAAATCCCATGGACAGAGAAGCCTGGTGGGCTACAGTCCATGCGATTGCAAAGAGTTGGACACAACTTAGCAACTAAAGAACAACAGTCCTCCCTGCTACAGACACATTTGGCCCAACATAGTAAATGTATTCTGTCTACCCTATGCTACCCCCATCCCAAAAAGGTGCTGCTAATACAAGGTGCTAGAGTTTTAGTCAACTGAAATACATGCTAATTAACAAAAACATTTTAATATATTAATTAAAATATCTATGTAAAGGAAATGATCCATATGTGGTTTTAACATGAAAATTAGGAATCTTGTCAAGAAATGTGGTTTTGAAGCATTAGTCTTTTACATCATGAGTCTGATTTTGGGGAAGAAAAGGAGCCCCTTTTCTAAGGTTGCCCATTTCAAGGCCCCTAACATGATCCTTGATTCCAGTTTCTTACACCAAAAGGATATCATAATGGTGATGGTTGATGGTTCTTTAATGAATTTACTTCTCTATATACAACAAAGGGTGATTACTAACCAAGAAAACTGGGAAACTATGCTCTATAAATTCTACCCTTTCATCTCTGCTTATCTTTATATCAGCATCTAACTACAACAGGGGTCCCCCTAAAGGGGTCCTATGGATAAGTGAGATAGGCCACAACTAGAGGTGGCTCATCTGCATTTTATATTTGCCTACAAACTGTGGTAGGCTTCACATCCCCACATGGAGCTGTAGAAAAAGAGAACTTCACTCCTGTATGTCAGGTAAAGGTGGTTCATTCTCGTAACAGTAAACTCACAAGTGATTTCTTTCCTTCACTGGTTCATGAGACTCTAAGTCTCAAACCCAACGTTGGAGTAACTAGGTTCTATATCACTGATTTAATAAAACATAATAAAATAATTAGCAATGTTACTCTGTATTCTTTCAAAGAGATCTTGAAAACACATTTTCTTTTTCCCTCCCAACCACCCCCACCCCTACGTCTACACATGCATACACATACAGGCGTGCACAAACTTATAAAACTACCACAACTTGATTTGGGCTTAACCTCAAAGAATTTCACCTTTTAAATTCCAAAATATAAAATAAAAAATTATAATTTACAAGTAAAAGTTGGCTCTTAAAATTAAATGCATTACAGGATCTTTTGGTTATCTATTATTTGTGTTCTATAACTAGTAAAAAGTGAATTTCCTACATTGGTTTTTGTTTTGCATCATAATCTTAGAGGAATTAAAAAACGTAAGAGTTACACTACAGTTTACAAAATTATATTTGAACATGACACTGAGTGTTAACAAACTTCTTTTTTTCTGACTATATGTAATTATGATAAAATAGAAACTGTTTTTTAAAATGCAAACATATCCATCTTTGCCATAACAAATCATCTAATTATAAAAACTTCTCAGTTTTCTTAGTTCAAAGACAGTGACAGTTAATATTAAAAATTCACACAAGCAGTGTAAAACATAAAGCAAACGTGGCTGCCTTCTATATTAACACATAAGCTATTTCAGGTTTCATGACTTCTACACACGTCACAATTCTAGTATTCTTTTTCTATCACTGATTACTTAAAGTTTTCTTCCTCCTGAGAGAACTGTAATCAGCTGTGTTACAGATTTTTGCTCAATCCAAATCAAATAACTCACTCAGATGCACACAAGCACCAAAAGCTTTCTTATTGTAGTGTATATCTGAATTTGATACTGCTTCATAAGAAAGAGGATCTTTGCTTCTTTTCAATCTGTATTAAGGAATAAAGAGTTGAATCTATGAGAAAGTGTGAATCATCTAGATACTCATATTCACATTTGTATCTTCAGACTCTAGCAAGTTCCAAACCTATCTTAGGCACACAAAACTAACACTTAAAAATTAAAATAACCTATTTTATAAAGCAATCAGGTTTACAGCTGGATACTGCATCAAGTTTAATTTAAGGGATAAAAAAGCAATTAGGTTAATTTAAACAAATTTGATAAATAGCACTAGAAATTAAGAGGTAAGCAAATATATGCAATTGCCCACGTTTCATACAATGAATGAGTCCAGGACATAATCCAATCCCAAAATTTAATCCATCCTAGTGGATTTAAATGACAAACAAAACTTTATAATGAATTCTGTACAATCAGGCTTTGATAATATTTACTGAAAGAGCCTGTCTTTGCTCAGATTATAAATTTTTATCAAGGTAGCTTTAGTAATTATCAATGATGTAATAGAGTCCAAGGTGCAGAAAGGCCCCTTGGGAACCACAGCAATGAAAACTAGGATGGCACAAAAACACCAGAACAATTAGCATCACCTTTACCAACAGCTAGTATTTTTTAATTAATTAATTTTAATTGGAAGATAATTACTTTATAATATTTCGATGTTTTCTGCCATATATCAACATGAATCGGCCACAGGTATACATGTGTCCCCCCAATCCTGAATCTCCCTCACACCTCCCTCCTCACCCTATCCCTCTGGGTTGTCCCAGAGCACCAACTTTGGGAGCCTGTTTCATAGAGTGAAGTAAGTCAGAAAAAGAAAGACAAATACTGTATGTCAATGCATATATATGGAATTTAGAAAGACGGTACTGACGATCCTTGGAAGAAAAGCAATGACAAACCCTAGATGGTGTTTTAAAAAGCAGAGACATTACTTTGTCGACAAAGGTCCATATAGTCAAAGCTATGATTTTTCCAGTAGTCATGTACAGATGTGAGAGCAGGACAATAAAAAAGGCAGAGCACCGAAGAATTGATGCCTTCAAATTGTGGTGTTGGAGAAGACTCTTGAGAGTCCCTTGGACTGAAAGGAGATCAAACCAGTCAATCCTAAAAGAAATAAACCCTGAATATTCATTGGAAAGACTGATGCTGAAGCTGATGCTCCAATACTTGGGTCATCTGATGCAAAGAACCGACTCATTAGAAAAGAACTTGATGCTAGGAAAGATTGAAGGCAGGAGGCAAAGGGAGTGACAGAGGATGAGATGGTTGGATGGTATCACCAACTCAATAGACATGAGCTTGAGCAAACTTCAGGAGATGGTGAAGGACAGGGAAGCCTGGCATGCTGCAGTCCATGGGGTCGCAGAGTCCCACACGACTGAGTGACTAAACTATAACAACCGATGATCCTATGTTCAGGGCAGTAAAAGAGACACAGACGTAAAGAAAAGACTTTTGGACTCAGTGGGAGAAGATGAGGGTGGGATGATTTGAGAGAATAGCATTGAAACATGTACATTACCATATGTAAAATAGATAACCAGTGCAAGTTCGATGCATTAGCTAGTATTGATAGGGGGCAATACTTCTGCTGCTTTCTGAAATTTTACCAGAATGATTGCAAAGGAGCAGTAACTTTTTTTTCCCTCAGACTCCAGTACTTCTGAGGGAAGACTGTCAAAAGAGTATCATATTCCTTATCAAAAGATTGTGTTCACTAAGAGAAAAGACAAATTGCGTAGGACTGTAGTGGTGTTTTAGTAAGGCATGTTTCTTCTGATTTATAGTTAGTACTACATTTGTTCCTTTGAATTGCTGAACTATATGCTGCTGCAGTGTTCCTGAGTAGGATTAGCCCCCAGGATGGGCCACTATTGAAGATCTACTTAGCCATCTTTGTATTCATTCTAATACAAAAGATGCATCCCAGAAAATCAAGTAAATTCAAAGTCAAGCAGTTTAACAGATTATGTTAAAAAAATTTTAACTTGTCATTCAAGTGTGCTGCTAAGAGACAGAAAGAAATACGAACAGATCACTGGATTCAGCAATCTGGAAGTCACTGTGATCTTGACAAGTATATTTTTACTGAAATGATGGGGAAGAAAGCCTGATTGGAGTGGCTTCAAGACAAAATGATGGCTTCCAAAGAACAGTAAACCAGATTTTCTAAAAGAGCCCTTCTGCTACAAACCAAGTGGATCATGAATAATACATAGTGTTTTAAAGAACTGCTGGGTTTGCAAGAACTAAAAAATAAAAAAACAAAAATCCAAGCAGCTCTACCATCATAACCAAAACACAAAATAAAACGAAAAAACTCCCAAGAGTTGAAACCTAAGTAGCCAGCACTGTGCAATACCAAATAAAAAGAGGAAACAGGGTATGTTGAAGGCAATACCATTACTACTAACTAAGACCAAGCCTTGGGCCAACTGCAAGACATGGCAGGCTAGCTTCAGATCCTCAAATCAACCCAAACACCTCAAAGAGACTGTAGCTCCAGGTTGAGAGTACCCTGGGCTCTGAGCAGAAGCAAATACCAATCTTTTCTGGAAAAGAGCACCCCCAATTTAGGCTCACAGTACCCCCACAACAACCTGAGATATGTGAATGATACCATTCTAATGGCAGAAAGCGAAGAGGAACTAAAGAACTTCTTGATGAGGCTGAAGAAGGAGAGTGAAAAAGCCAGCTTAAAACTAAATATTTAAAAAAATCTAAGATCACAGCATCTGGCCCCATCACTTCATGGCAAATAGAAGGGGAAAAGGCGGAAGTAGTGACAGATTTCCTCTTCTTAGGCTTTAAAATCACAGAAGATTGTGACTGCAGCCATGAAATTAGAAGACAATTGCTTCTCAGAGGGAAAGCTATGACAAATCCAGACAGTGTGTTAAAAAGCAAAGACTTCACTTTGCAGACAAAGATCTATATAGTCAAGGCTATGGTCTTTCCAATACTCATATACAGTTGCGAGAACTGGACCATAAAGAAGGCAGAGTGCCAAAAGATTGATGCTTTTGAGCTGTGGTGCTGGAGAAGACTCTTGAGAGTCCCTTGGACAGCAAGGAGAACAAAGTAGTCAATCTTAAAGGAAATTAACCCTGAATACTGGTTGGAAGGACTGATGCTAGAGCTGCAGCTCTCTGGCCATCTGATGTGAAAAGCCGACTAACTGGAAAAGATCCTGCTGGGAAAAAATTGAGGGCAGGAGGAGAAGAGGGTGACAAAAGATGAGATGGTTGGATGGCATCACTGATACAATGAACATGAATTTGGGCAAACTCTGGGAGATGGTGAGGGATAGGGAAGCCTGGTGTGCTGAAGTCCATGGGGTTAAGAAGAGTTGGACATGACTTGGCAACTGAACAACAACCACCACCACAACAAACTGTGGAAAATTCTTAAAGAGATGGGAATACCAGACCACCTTACCTGTCTCCTGAGAAATCTGTATGCAGGTCAAGAAGCAAAGTTAGAACTAAACATAGAAAAATGGATTGCTTCAAAATTGGGAAAGGAATATGACAGGGTTGTACATTGTCATCCTGCTTATTTAACTTATATGCAGAACACATCATGCAAAATGCCAGGCTGAATGAATCACAATCTGGAATCAAAAGATTGCTGGGAGAAATATCAATAACCTCATATATGCAGATACCACTTTAATGGCAGAAAGAGAAGAGGGATGAAAGAGCATTTTGATAAGGGTGAAAGAGAGTGAAAAAGCTGGCTTAAAACTCAACATTCAAAAAATGAAGATCACAGCATCCAGTCCCATCACTTCATGGCAAATAGACGGGGATAAAGTAGAATCAGTGACAGATTTTATCTTCTTGGGCTTCAAAATCACTGTGAATGGTGATTGCAGCCACGAAATAAAGACACTTGCTACTTGGAAGAAAAGCTATGACAAACCTAGACAGCATATTAAAAAGCTGAGACATCACTTTGCCAATAAAGGTCCATATTGTCAAAGTTATGATTTTTCCAGCAGTCGTGTACAGATGTGAGAGCTGAATCATAATGAAAGCTGAGCACCAATGAATTGCTGCCTTTGAACTGTGGTGCTAGAGAAGATTCTTGAGAATCTCATGGACTGCAAGGAGATCAAACAAGTCAATCCTAAAGGAAATCAGTCTTGAATATTCATTGAAAGGATTGATGCTGAAGCTGAAGCTCCAATACTTTAGCAATCTGATGGGAAGAGCCAACTCATTGGAAAAGAACCTGATGTTGGGAAAGATTGAGGGCAGGAGGAGAAGGGGGCAAAAGAGGATAAGATGGTTGAATGGCATCACCAACTTAATGTACATGAGTTTGAGCAAACTCTGGGAGATAGTGAAGGACAGGGAAGCCTGGCATGCTGCAGTTTATGGGTTGCAAAGAGTAGGACACAACCTAGCAACTGAACAACAACAGAAACAGATCCAAAGATGTAGAAAACAAACATATTAGTATCAAAGGGGAAAGGAGTGGAGGGATAAATTGGGAACTTGGGATTAACATACACAGTACTAAATACAAAATAGATAAAGAATAAGGACCTACTGACTAGCACAGGGAACTATATGCAATATCTTATAATAACCTATAATGGAAAAGAACCTGAAAAAGAACATATATAAATATATACGTATATTTATGCTTATGGGCCAAATACATACATATATTTGAGTCACTTTGTTATACACCTGATACATTGTAAATCAAATATAGTTCAATAAAAAATAATTTTAGAAAAATTTTCAACCTTATTAATATTCAGGAAGAGACTTTCCAGGTGGCACTGGTGGTAAAGAACCTGCTTGCCAATGCAAGAGACATGAGAGATGTGGGTTTGATCTCTGGGTTGGAAGCTCTCCTAAAGAAGGGCATGACAACCACTTCAGTATTCTTGCCTGGAGAATGCCATAGACAGAGGAGCTTGGCAGGCTACAATCCACAGGTTTACACAGAATCGGACACAACTGAAGCAACTTAGCACCCTTGCAATAATCAGGAAATGCAAAGCTAGAACACAACAAGATGCCATTTTACACTGTCAATGCCAATTGAATGGCAAAAATTCTCCATTCTGCTGGGAAGAGGGTAAATTTAGACAGTCACTTTCGGAAAGCTATTTGCCATTATCTTATAAAAGTAAACATTCCCTTATCCTATGAGCTCGCAATTCTTGTGTGGGGCTTGTAAATCCTAGTCTACAGAAACTCTTGTTATTTGTTCACCAGGAGATATACAAATAAATTCATGGCAGCAGTAGTCATAAATCAAAAGACCTGGAAACAATCCTAATATACATCAACAGAGGAATGGGTAAATACATTGTATAATAGCTACACACTGGAATATTATATATCAGTGAAAGTAAAATATCACTGAGGCCTGGATGAATCTTAGAAACATAACAATGAAATGGAAAAAGCTAGGTACATAAGACATTATGAAGACTGTGCCATTTTCATAAAGCTCAAAAATAAGCAAAAATAAACATATAGAGATAAAACGAAAAACTCTGGAGACAAAATTATAAAAACAAACTTCAAGAGGAGTCACCTTGGGGAAGAAGAAAGGGGCTAAATAAAAATAGGTGAGGAAAGTACAAATTGTAGATGCAACAATATTAATCATTTTAGTTCTTAAATTGGGTTCCAGTTGCTCAGGTGTTCCTTATCATGATTTAGATCTTACATATGTTAAAATAATCTTTTGTATATATCAAATATTACATTATAAAAATACTTTTAAAGAGATAGGAGATAAGGAATAGAAATAGTATATGAAGATGAGTTTTACTACAAACAGTAGAAACAAAAGGGTTAAAAGTAGAAGAGGACATAGGAATAGGACAGAATTCAACTTTTGTTTTTATTTTTCAATATGAAAGAAAGCACAGCATGCTCTTATATTAATAGAAATGACATAAGCAACATGGAAATGATTGATGATGCAAAAGAGAAAAAGAGGATAATTATAAGAGCACAGACCTTGGAAAGGAAAAAGGAAATCTGATCTGGCACCTGTGAGGAAGGATCCATCTTACAGTACAGCAGAGAAAGAGCACTTGTTTCAATAAATGGACAGGCAGAGTAGATACAGTTAATGTATTTGTTGATGGAAAGATAATGAAGTTCACATCTCCTGAGTTGTTCGATTTTCTCTGTGAAATGTGAAGCAAGGTTACGCTGATAGTGTGTGGGGTGGAGTGAAGCAGGGAGCACTGATGTTTTGAGGAGAGAGAAGGTGAGAAATTATTAACTTTAAACAGGGAAATGTAATGGGACATCGTCCACATTAATGCACATTCTATTGATTTTTCCCCTACCTCACTAACCACTCCTCATCCTTCTTTACTAGATTTTTATCCTCTTCCTCAACTATAAATGGACTTTCCTAAATATTGGAGTGACTGAGCTAAGTCCTCAGATACATTCTCTCCATCATGTTTCTGTATGAGTTCACCTACTCCCATGGCTTTAAATATCCTCTAAGCGCTAATGACTCACAAATTCTTATCTGCAGCTCCTAACCTCTGCCAGGAGCTCCAGAATTGTATATTCAACTGCCGATGTGATGCTTATACTTGAATGTCCAAATGGCATCTCCAGTTCAACATGTCCAAAACAAACTTTTTATTTCTCTGCCCATTCCTCTTTCTTCCCAGTCTTCACAGCTCAGTAGATGGCATTAAGTACTCATCTGGTTGCTCAGGACAGAAACCTAGTTTTTTCTTGATTTATCTTTTTCTTATACCTCACATCCAATTTATCAGCAACTTACAGGAGCTCTACCTTCAAAATACAACCCTTCTCAAAATCCCAAATCTAATCCTTCTCATCACCTCCACCACTACTACTCTGCTCCAAGGTATCATCATCTCTTTGCTACATCTTTGCAATAGCTTCCCTGACTCCAAATTAGTTCCACTCCCACCCCTAGTCCATTCTCCATATGCATCCAAAATGATCTTTTAAAAGAATAAATCAGATGATACACTCTCATACTTAAATCTTCCTATGTTGTCTAATGCATTCAGTACAAAATCAAAAAGTCCTTACTCCAGTCTATCTGGCTCTATGTCATCTGGCTTTGGCTAACTCCCCAACCACATCCCTCCATCACTCCCCCCACCTCTAACTCTGTTTCAATCACATCAGAACTCTTATCATTTCTAGCAGTTGTCAAGCTCATCTCTACTTCAGGGTATCTGCATCAACATTCAATGTGCCTCAGAAATTTTTGGCATATTCCTTTCATTAGTCACAGTTAAACATCACCTCTTAAAGCCAGCATTTTTATCCAAAAGAGGCCACCCTCTTTATCTACTTACTCTCCTTTATTTTTTTTAATTGCATGGATGGAATTCTGTTTTATATACATTTTATGTATCTCTCCCACTGGAAGGAAAGTTCTATGAAAGCAGAGACTGCCTTGCTCACCACTGTTAACTGCAAATAGTGGCCAGCAAAAAAATTTTGTCAGTTGAATAAGTTCAAACTTATTTCATACAGCTTAGAAGTCACAACTAAATTCTCTCTAATTGGTTAATCTAGCTTAAGTAATTTTGTTTGCATCAAGTTTATGGATTTATGGATTGCTGTATACTCTAAGGTCAGGTTCCTTCCTTGTAGAAGAATAATCATTTCTTAAATTTACTTTCTAATGTGTAAAATAACACTCACTGAAAGGTTTGAAAGCAAATTACCTACAGAAATCACTATTTAGATACAATTAGTTCATTCATCACCATCATTTCAAATAGATTATAGTACCACCCTATTTGCTAATGAACTTGCATTTACCATAAGAAGGCATAGTTCTATGAAAGGTACCCTGGACCAGAAATGAAAACATTCAGCGTCCTTATCTAGTTCCTGATTAGTATATAAACTGAAAAAGTCTTATGTTACTTAATAATTCCATTGCTTCACCTGTTAAGTAGGAACAGCTGCCCTCATGCTCCCAAAGAATTCTCTATGGATTAGCATGAAGAAGTGGAATTGTTGAAATAGGAGCTGTAAAATATTCATTTTTATAAAGACTATTAAAGAAACTATTAATATTCTTCATTGATTTCTACCTCTTTGAGCTTATAGGAAAAGTTCATAAAATTCCAAATGAGTTTAATATAGATTTTTAAGGTAGGAATAATTCTCATAATAATAAACCACTTTTTTACTTAGTTCTAGCTGTTATTACTTTGATAATGATTGTGTCTCTGGATAAATAATATAGGAAACATTTTGACAGAAATATTTTTTAGTAATCTATGAGGCACTATAGAAAATAAGAGATGCTAAAATCTGCATGAGGGTGGCTGCCCTGATTTTCAAAAGGAAAGAGGATGGTTTCTGAATACTGAGCATACTTTATATTCCAAACAAATTCAGTGGATTATTAAGGGCAAAGAACATAAACCCTTCCTAAAAATGAAAGTGATGATTTCTAGAGACCCTCATAGGTAAACTAAAAAATAAACTCATTCTGAATTAACCTCATTTTTTCTCCTCCTCTTTATTGAAATGTTTCTTGCCTGTTTGTTGTCTAACTAGATGGATAAGTCAGGTCAAGCCTATCAAAATAAATAGACCAAGGATTCAGGAAGTCAGTTTTGCTTTTCATTATACCTTAATGGTTTCAGAAGCATGAGCTGGGTGATAGCACAATTAAATAAAATTATATTGGCAAAGTTTAATCTCATAAAAAAGAATAAATTTGTGGTAACTCAGGGAGAGGTATATATGCTTTTGAAACATTTTTATCATTTATTCAAGTAAATATATAAAAATAATATTTAATCAAATATATAAATTATTCAAAGCTGAAAGAGATAATAAACCTTTCTCATCTCAGTGAATGACATCACCATTCATCCAATTCAGTCCCCTCTGTCCACCTGGAATAATTAAGGTAAACTACTGAAACAAATCCATCCCAAAATACTGTGGCTCAACCAAGATAGGAAATTATCTTTATAATGTATAAAAATGCAAAAGTGAGTAGAATAAAGCCAGTGGGGAAGCTCAGCTTCACAAGGTCATCCAAAAACCCAAGTTTCTTCTACCCTCTTTTTCTCCCAGCCCTTAAGTTGATGCTCAAGCCACCACGGATGGAAACTGGATCACTAGCACCAGTCCATGTTCCAGCCCATGAAAGGGGCTTAGAGTCCAGGGCAAGTAGCCTTGACTTTTAGAAAGGGACCTGGTTGTTGGCCCAAATTTAGTCTGTGGTCACATGTAAATGAACAAGAGCCTGATAAGAGACTCTAGCTGGATAATCATGTATACAGCTAAAACTCAGGATAGGGGAAGTGGCACTATTTCTAGAAGGAATGAAGGAAAATGGATATAGGAAACAATGAGTGGGTTTCTGCCATGCACATTCCAAAATGCAAATCTATCACCAAATTAAGTCTGTTTGTCTCCTATATATTATTTCACAGAAAACACCCATTTACCTCCATCTTTAGTGTCACAGCCCTTGTCTGAGACATAATCACCTCTTTTACCACAGAATCACCTGTTTTACTACAAAAGCCTCTTAACTGGTCTCCCTGTATTCACACTAGTCTTTGCTCCCAAATCAGTTGTCTTCATTACAGTCAAAGGGATCATTTTAAAACACAAATTTAATCATGTCATAATGCTAACAAACTTTCAATTACTGCCCATTGTTCTTAGGAATTATTAACAGGAACTCTACAGTCCTGTTACATATTTGACTCTATTTTTCTCATATTTCATCTAAATTTCACTATATTGGGCTGCTATTCCTCATAATTGTTTATCTTTTTTTCACTTGAACATAATATTTTCTTCCCTGATTTTGATTCTTTGAGGATTTAGGGAAGAGGTAGTTTGTTTTTATGAGTTTCAGGGAGGAAAGTAGCATTGAAATGACCTTACTCCACTATCTTTAAGTAGAAGTGTCTGTGCACGCATGCATGCTTAAGTCACTTCAGTCATGTGCGACTCTGAGAAATGTCTGTAGTTATGAGTAAATGTTAACATGTGGAAGATACGTCTGCTTATTCCATGGCTTCATACCCCAGGAGAATGCTTGCCCCAGTTTAGGAAACACCTTACAGTCTATTAAAGTAGATTCCCCCCCACACTATAAAGCATAGAATATTACAAAATAAACTAATTATGTAGCTTCACCATTAGGCCCACACATTTTCTAATGAGAGAAACTGCCTTTCATAGCACACATGGGGAAACAACATAGATCCCCAAGCCTATGAATAAGCACAGGTCTAAGATTACAGAACTGCAAATGCTGCCTATTTGCTAAGGTTCTTGCCTCCAACTGCGTTTCTCCAAAAACTGTACAGATAAACACCTGGCATACTGACAGGCACATATTAGGTTTTCAAAATGCTATTTCTCTCTTCTCCTTTTAATCAAGAAGGAAAAAATGGTTTTGGAGAAAACTTTATTAAGAGCTTACTAAATGCTAGGCACACTGATCTAAACCAGAGGTCCCAGTCCAGTGGGTGAGAAAGACTAATAAACTCAAAAGGACAACCAGTACAAAGAATGCTGTGATAGCAGAGGATGCTTTAAGAAAACAAAGTAGACTTTCTAAATCTGTCATAAAATAGGAATACCAAGGAAGTGGAATGGGGGCTTCCTAGAGAAGTGTAAATCAAATTGTCAGACCAATAGTTACAAACCACACAGAGAAGCAGGAGCGACAGTATTCCCAGCAATGGAACAGCAACATTCCTATAAACAGCACAGAGACTAGACCACGGAATATTCAAAGAACTCTTAAGTCCAGTGAGGGTGAACAACAGAGTGGGATGAAAATGGCAGGAAATGAAGTTGGAATCAGGAACCATATCCTTTGATTCAATTCAACAAAATTTATTTAGCACCTACCATATACTGAGCATTGAGAATTCAAAGACTAAAGGCATACATGTGGAATGTAGAAAAATGGTGCACATGAATCTATTGGCAAAGAAGAAATGAAGACACAGATGCAGAAAACAAACATATGGACACCAGGAGGGGGTGGGGGAGTTGGGATGAAATGGAAGATTTGGATTGACATATATACACTACTATGTATAAAGTGAGGGCTCTCCCGGTTCCTTGGCAGTAAAGAATCTACCTGCAATGCAGGAGATATGGGTTCGATCCCTAGGTCAGGAAGATGCTCTGGAGAAGGGCATGGCAACCCACTCCAGTATTCTTGCTGGGAAAATCCTATGGACAGAGGAGCCTGGTGGGCTACAGTCCAGAGGGTAGCAGAGTCAGACATGACTGAAGCGACTGAGCCTACTGTATAGCACAACGGAAGGAAATAAGTTACAATCTGATTGTAGCATATATTGTTAACCTTAAAAATGCATTCCAATATACATTTAGTTCAGTTCAGTCGCTCAGTCATGTCCGACTCTTTGCAACCCCGTGAACCACAGCACACCAGGCCTCTCTGTCAATCACCAACTTCCGGAGTCCATCCAAACCCATGTCCATCGAGTCAATGATGCCATCTAGCCATCTCATCCTCTGTCGTCGCCTTCTCCTCCTGCCCTCAATTTTTCCCAGCATCAGGGTCTTTTCCAATGAGTCAGCTCTTCACATCAGGTACTTTGGCCAATATACATTAGGTGCAGACAAATACTGTTTGATTCAACTTATATGAGGTACCTAGAATAATCAAATTCATAGAGTTAGGAAGTACACTAGTAGATGCCAGGGGCCAGGACCAGGAAATGAGGCCATAGAGAGGGGGAATGGGGAGTTAGTGTTTAATAGGGACAGAGTTTCAGTTTGGGAAGGTGAAATATTTGGGAGATGGATGATGGTGAGAGTTGCACAACAACATGAATGTATTTAGTGCCACTGAAATGTACAGTTAAATATGGTTAAAATAGTATGTTTTATATTGTGTGACTTTTACCATTAAAAAAATGTTTTTAATGGAAAAGAAATAGCCAAAAGATGGTGCCATAGGTGTTACAAAAAGTATTCCTGACAGAATAGAAAACGAAAAAGACTATGTTATTTACCACTGCATTTCCAGCGCCTATGCCAATGCCTTCATAAAGTATTCCCTCAAAAAAATGCACATGGAATTAATGAGAAAAAGCAAAGGGCAAGTAGAAATGAGAAATTTGGTATTGAACATAATGAGCTTGAAGATATCCATGAAATTTCAAAGTAGAAATTTCCAGTTGAAAATAATGTAGGTTTAGAGCTCAGGAAAGTGGTCCCAGGGAAAGATAGAGAATTAGATGCCATCCTCACAGCTGATGTTGTGGAAATGGATGAACTCACAAAGTGAGAGGAGATACTGGCAGAGGATCATACCCTAGGGGTGTCACTTAAATAAAAGCTTCATTTTTATTTGACCCACAGATTAGGAAAGTTGAATAAATCATACAAATCAAGCTCCAAGAATCATTAACGTGAGCTTTACTTTCCATCAATCTGAATGTGAAAGTCATTCAGTTGTGTCCGCCTCTTTGCGATCCCATGGACTGTAGCCTGCCAGGCTCCTCTGCCCGTGGAATTTTCCAGGCAAGAATACTGGAGTATTCAGCATGGAGAAGCCATTCCCTTCTCCAGGGTATTTCCTGACTCAGGAATCGAACCCAGGTCTCCTGCATTGCAAGTTAGGACCATCCATTCTGCACTCACTTTCTCAACAAGGAAATTCAGCAGTTTTCAGAAGTTAAGTGACTTGCCCAAGTGACAAGCAGCCAGCACCCAAGTAACATAGTCCAAGTGTTTTGATTCTAAATGGAATGCTTGGGACTCCCCTGGTGGTCGAGTGGTTAAAAATTCACCTTGCAATGCAGAAGCTGCTGCTAAGTCACTTCAGTCCTGTCCGACTCTGTGCGATCCCATAGACAGCAGCCCACCAGGCTCCCCCATTCCTGGGATTTTCCAGGCAAGAATACTGGAGTGGGTTGCCATTGCCTTCTCCGGCAATGCAGAAGACACATGTTCAATCCTTGGTCATGGAACTAAGATGCCACATCCCGCAGAGCAACTAAGCTGGCACTTCACAGCTAGAGTCTGAGCACAGCAACAAAAGACCTCATGGGCTGCAACTAAGACCCAATGCAACCAAATAAATAAATATTTTTTTAAAAGAAAATAAATGGAATACCTTTTCATTAATATTGTTGTTATTGTTATTTCAGAATATTACCACATCATCATTAGAATTTTCAGTGCACAATGCAGGGGCAACAGTCATGGTCTTTAAGGTGCCTAGAACCTTTGAAATGTTCAACCAATATCACAGTAACTTGTAAACATTCTTATACACAAGCAGTGCTCAAGCATTGTGTCTAGACCCAAGTAATATAGTAGAAAATAATTTTGGGAAGAGTTGCTTTTATAACTGGATTGTCCGGGTAGCAGGTGTTCTTGAGAATAAGAGCAACTACATTAAAATTAACAACTCTATATGCATAGAACATAAACTATACAACTCGGTCTCACTGAATACACATTCTCTGCACTGTTCTCTCCATTTGAATGAATACTGCAGCAGCAGCTCTAAACATTTGCACTTGAACTCTGGAACTCTAGCTACAAGCAGGGTTTGTAATGTTATGATAATGAGAAGCCGTATTTTAAAAGAGATCATTATTAAAGTGCTCTGCCTTAATTTGGAGTTGCCTTCCTATTTCCGCCCAACTTTATTTGGAATGAGTTGCAATTTCTAACCTACTACCACTAACAGAAGCTCTGTGTGATTAAGACAATAAATATATTCACAAAATGTAATCGCAGCATTTGGGGCTTTAAACATCTGCTCTGAAAATAAAACTTTTACAAACACACAGTCATGGGCAAAATGAAACCTTTCTTCCAAGACTTTTTTTTTTTTTTTTGAAACTGAAAGGTCTGAAATACAAATAATAGTCTCTTCCCAAACCCAAGGTGCAAATTTAAGCTAATTCACATGTGATATTGGTCAATTATCTGGGCCTTTATGAAGTTGCAGGGCACTCTCAGAGTCCTTTGGACTGCTTTAGACAAAACTGTTCAACAGGGCTAAAACTCTGCATTCAAGATTTCAGTTAAAGCAAGGTCTCGATGTTGAAACTGAAATGTCCAAAATCTGTTGATTTTATTATCATTTTTCTTATTGCCTATGTTATCAAAATAGGAATAACCTCCTGTCAACATTTAGTAAATCTTTGCCCCATTTCAATTTCTTACTCTAGAAATACAAGACTGGTAAAGAAAGAGCTTATATTCAACTCTCTCCTAGTTGGATAACTTGTTCAGTATCAGCCAGGAATTTAAATGGGGTTTCAATCCCTACATAACTCATTATATACTTTAAAATCAGTCTGACATCCTTGGAAAATTACCCAAAATATGGAATTTTGACAGGTATTTATCACCATAATAGAGCAAAAAACTAGAAGCAACCCAATCTCTAAGAATAAGGGAATGATTACATAAAGGCTGATATATTGATTAAATAAAATATCATGCACCATTCAGAAAAACAGTTATACATGCAAAATGATGCTGGTATAACAAATCTTCACATCAACTAAAAAATGTCCATTCTCTGATGTTTTAATTGAATCTACAGATAGTAGAGTACATCACTACTTATATATCATGCTTGAAAACAGTTTTTAAATTGTTCCGTAATAGGTTTCATCTCTGATAGTTTTCACCCTTCTGGCCATGAGACAATACTATTTTTAGGTCACTTTCTTCACACATATTATTTTATTGAATCCTTAAAAAATCCAAAAAGGTGAATAATATTATTAGTTCACTAGAGTAGTTATTATTATTAATATTATTATGAGTAGTTTATCCCAAGCCATTCAGTTCAGTTCAGTCGTTCAGTCATGTCCAACTCTTTGCGACCCCATGAATTGCAGCACGCCAGGCCTCCCTGTCCATCACCAATTCCTGGAGTTCATCCAAACTCATGTCCATTGAGTCAGTAATGCCATCCAGCCATCTCATCCTCTGTCATCCCCTTCTCCTCCCGCCCTCAAATCCTTCCCAGCATCAGGGTCTTTTCAAATGAGTCAACTCTTCATATCAGGTGGCCAAAGTATTGGAGTTTCAGCTTTAACATCAGTCCTTCCAATGAACACCCAGGACTGATCTCCTTTAGGATGGACTGGTTGGATTTTCTTGCAGTCCAAGGGACTCTCAAGAGTCTTCTCCAACACCACAGTTCAAAAGCATCAATTCTTTGGTGCTCAGCTTTCTTCATAGTCCAAATCTCACATCCATACATGACTACTGGAAAATCCATAGACTTGACTAGACGGACCTTTGTTGGCAAAGTAATGTCTCTGCTTTTTAATATGCTATGTAGGTTGGTCATAACTTTCCTTCCAAGGAGTAAGCGTCTTTTAATTTCATGGCTGCAATCACCATCTGCAGTGATTTTGGAGCCCAAAAATATAAAGTCTGACACTGTTTCCACTGTTTCCCCATCTATTTCATTGGGTATACTTAATTGCTTTTGGGAGATCCCATTCCTACAAGTCAACCAGTCACCAAGTATTACTTGCTACAGTGACTATATATATCCTTTCCAGCAAAAAAAAAAAAAAGCCTTCATTATTTAAACGCTATATAGACCAGCTCTGTCCAAAATAAATGTAATGCAAAGCACACATACAAGTCATGTAATTTTAAGTCTTCTAGTAACCGCATTAAAAAGTAAAAAGAAATACATGAAATTGATTTTAGTAATATCTTTTATTTAACCCAATATATCCCAAATATCAATATCCCAAAAATTGTAATCAATATTATAATTACTAATGATATGTTTTAAAATCTTTTTTTATTAAACCTTTTATTAACCCTATTTTTTACATTTATAGTTCATTTCAACTCATATTTGCCACAGTTGAGGTGCTTGCTCAGTAGCTCACGCGGCTGCTGCTGCTGCTGCTGTTGCTTCAGTCGTGTCCGACTCTGCGCGACCCTGTGGACAGCAGCCCTCCAGGCTCCGCTGTCCACAGGATTCTCTAGGCAAGAATACTGGAGTGGGTTGCCATTTCCTTCTCCACAGCCCATGTGGCTAGGGGCTTCCATCTTAGACAGGACAGCTGAAGACTGAGTGATTGATGACAGAATGAAGAAAATACTTATGTAAGGTATACTGCAACATAATAAGCCTTATGCTGTAATACTATGTGGCATTTAAGACAATAATACCATTTATGTAGTTCAGCAGTAGATTTTACTACCATTCCCCACTGAAAACATAATGATTTCTTTTCCATTTTCTTTTTGTGATATACTGAAACCAATATGTGTGTAACTTAGTGAAAAAACATAAATAAATGTTATGGAGTATAACGGAATAAAATATGATGCCACTGGGGTAAAATGTCCTGGTTATGAGACAAATAAAAACTAGTCAGCATATCCAGCCTCTCACAGGGACACATTGCATTTCAAAGGAAGGGGACCTTCAAGAATGACTCGAATATTTCCTAAGCACCAAAAATTTTCTTAGAGGCAGGTATTTTTCATCACCACTCATTTCACATCACGTTGAAGGAATTCCCACAGTGCAGATGTTTCTACAAGAGTACCTAAGGAATGATCCTGGAAAGCTAAGAGCTTCTGATAATAACCAAGCTTTCAAATCAATCCTTAGGACAAGACTTCTAAAAAGAATTGAATGAGGTCCATACATGAAACTAAAAGCTTCATTTTTCGAAAACCCCAGGACCATAATTTACAACAACAGTTTTTCTTTTTTAATACCCAAAAGATAATAAAGAATGGACATGTAAGAGAAAGCAAATGATGTATAGTTTTGCCTCCTTATAAATGTTCCTCACCCACTACCACAGCCAAAGTTAGGCCAAGTTTAATGTAATTCTTCCACAAAAGCTAGTTTATGTTATAGGAACTCTTCTGGAACATAAAATAGAATTTATAGCCTAGTGTGGATGACTACAGCCAAGTCAGCATCTAAATTATTATATAGTGTTATGACTGTCTAAATACAGGAGGCACGGTGGAAACACATAGGTGGGGCCATCACCCAGACCATATTGGGGAGGGTGTGTAATTAGGATCAGCCTCCTGGAAAAAGTTAAGTCCAAACTAAACCTATTCCACAGGTAGGTGTTAGCCTATGAAAGGAGTTTGAAGGAGAGGAAACAATGTTCCAAGACTGGGGTGGAAGAAGCATGGCATGTCAAAGAGCCGAGAGAAGTAAGGAAGCCAGGTGGAGAAATGGGGCTGGACAGTGAGTAAGGTACAGGAACCTATGGCCTCTTGTAAACTAAGGAGTGTGAACTTGATCTTCACAGCAACGGAGAGCTTTTGAGTGACTGCTTTTGCTTTGACCTTCTACCTTTTGGGGTTTTCTAGCTCCCTAATTCCCTGAAAACTCTAGAACTGAAGCACATGACAAGGGCTTAAGGGAAAAACAGCAAAAACCATAGCTTCAAATACAATGCATGATAGCTTCAAATACAATGGAAAAAGGGGGGAAAGGCCCAGTTAAATTCCTTCCCTGAACCTGGAAAGCTAATATTTTCTCAGTGATTCCTAGATCTTTTTTTTTTTTGTCTTTTTTAATGATCTGGCTGGGGTTTCTTTGCAGTTTCATAAAATTAATGGCTTGTAACATTTCATTACAGGGCAAATCGTTCTCATCACTGCTTGAATCCCTGCCTTAAAGGGAATCTCCAGGATACAAATCTTTCTGCAAGGTGGACTGTGGTTCTATCTGAGGCCTTCCTTTCAACAGAGAATGTTGTTTCAAGTACCCCTCTGCATCTAAAACATGCGCGCGCGCGTGCACACACACACATCCCTGAACTCAAGGGCAAAAGGAAGGGAGAGAAGACCAGCATAGGCAGCTCTCAGAATCTTCCTAACCAAATCCTTCATCTTCCAGAGATGGCCAGGAGAGCACAGTCCCTTGATCAAGCAATAATCCTCTATCTGAGAGGATATAAAAATAGTAATGCCTCACTTTCAGACACTGTTTCTCTGTTTGTTTGGTTTGGTTTCTTTTCTAATTTATTCAATGTATTTCCTCTCTAGCATTCTAGTACCTTCTATGTCTTATTAATTTTCTTCTGCTAACTGTCTTAGACTGGCAGCTTTTATTCAAATCAGTCATTCAACCCTTCAAGTCATTGCTTAAGTCCATTTGAAGGTAAAAAATCAAAGTGTTAGTCACTTAGTCGTGTCTAACTCTTTATGACCCCATGGACTGCAACCCACC
Organism: Giraffa tippelskirchi; assembly: GCF_054371585.1. Classification (NCBI taxonomy): domain Eukaryota; kingdom Metazoa; phylum Chordata; class Mammalia; order Artiodactyla; family Giraffidae; genus Giraffa; species Giraffa tippelskirchi. The sequence goes on along the minus strand of NC_137279.1, from coordinate 145,438,920 downwards.
AGGCTCCTCTGTCCAAGGAATTCTTCAGGCAAGAATACTGGAGTGGATAGCCATTCCCTTCTCCAGGGGACCTTCTCAACCCAGAGACTGAACCCAGTCTACTGCATTGCAAGCAGATCCTCTACCATCTGAGCCACCAGGGAAGACCATCTACTCTTTCTCTATGCTCAGAAAAGATCCAAATAAGCTAGTTAATACCCTTCACCCATAAATTTTTCACAGTCTTAAGAACCATAGCCAAGTAACCACTAAGCCTTTTCTTCCCTGATCTGTATTTATAATGCTGTTTCATAATCATTCTTGGTTTCCAGCTCCGAATCTCTTTCAGAGTGTGTCCTGGAAAGTCCTCCCAGGTTCTTCACATCCCCACAAGGCAAGATTGGGAGAGATTAAACACCCTAATCTAGTAAGGCTCTTGCTCTTTGGGATAACTTGCAGAGCAACTATCCCCAAAGTTAAAACAATAGTGAAACAACATGATGCCAAAGAAAACTGAATAATGAGCCACTGTTCTTCTTCCTATTTCTATGCCACTGAGAACAGACCTCTCAAGACAAAGGAGCAAAACTAGAATAAAAAGTCATTATGGCAAAATTAAGGGTGGATCATGCAGGGAGAAGTGTGCAGAGCAAATGTCTAAGCACGTTTCTGTCCCAGTCACAAGAATCAACTCATTCACTTCTCTGAGAAGAAAGCCAAGGCATTTTTAAACGCAGAGCTGTTTAGACTTGGTACTCATTCTGCAAAGTTAATAACATTTTGAGGGTTCATTAATCTCAACAAGTCTGAAAAAAAATACATTTTCATGTTCTTGCTCTCCAGCTACCGTCTTTACAGTATATTTTTACATAAATAATTGGTTATGGCTCAAATTAAAATAACTTTGACAATTACCAAGCAGGCTAAGGGTTTCTGAGCTTGTGCTGGGATGAGAGATAGCAGCACCCCAGGGTGCCCCCAGACCGTGTGTTATCTTATGATAACATTCAACTCACTTCTTTCCAGGCTCATAAAATATAAGTTTTTCATCTAACTGTCAAAATGACAGTGTTCTGTTTAGATAATATTCCCTTGCAGGAAGGTTAGTCTCAATAGAATTTTTCCGATTAAAGTACAAATGTGGTATGTGTGAGGACTAGGGTTTCGTGTCCCTGGCAACCTGGGTGTCCTCAAAAGCATTACAATCCTGTCCTCATATCACAAGTCCTGTAATGTTTCACAGACCACTGTGTCCTCTATATTCAAATCCTTCTCCTCACAGACTAACAAGTGACAAGACTTCATTCTTACACACATTATACTACACATGTTATAATCTTTCTTTGCATCATGCACTAAAAGACCTCTGGTGTGATAAATTATCATCTCCCTCAACCTCAGAGGCTATAAAATTGTTTTATGTTCCTAGTATTCCTAGTCCTCAAGTAAAAATACTATCTCTAATTCAATGTTGGCAATGTGGTATTATTCATAAAGCATTCAAACTGTACTTTCCAGGTTAAGAATGCCACCAGAACCCCTTGATTGAATTACAGTCTACCTAATTCTGCTGGGTGTCCTTTTTTCTGCATGAAAATTACAAGCATTTCCCAACATTTCCAGGGCCTACATGGAAGCTCCAAAGGGAGTGATATTTTGCATAATCTTTCAAAACCTTCCTCATGGACATTCAAAAGCCAAGAACTGGATGCATGCGTGTTAGTCGCTCAGTCGTGTCCGACTCTTTGCAACCCCATGAACTGTAGCTCACCAGGCTGCTCTGTCCACAGGATTCTTCAGGCAAGAACACTGGAGTGGGTTTCCATTCCCTTCTCCAAAAAAACCAGATAAAACTATTTAAAATAATGATGGTTAAAAATGAATAAATAAGGTTCTACTCTATAGCACAGGGAACTATATTCAATATCCTGTAATAAACCACAATGGAAAAGAATATTTGAAAAAAGAAAATATAGATATGTATATATGTATAACTGAATCACACTGCTGTACAGCAGAAATTAACACAAATGTAAATCAACTACATTTCAATTTTTTAATTAAATTTTTAAAAAATAATATCAAAAAATTAAAACACCTCGGAAGATATTTGTAGCTTTCCAAAAGGAAAAGATAATGTCTGAAGATAAAATTCAATCTCACTGGTTGATTTCCAAAGCAAAATTCCGAAATTGATGACAAGGATTTAGACTGTATCAGACAGTTTGGGTGAGGTAGAAAGGAGAATGGGGTTTTTGTATTTATTGAGTATGGGGGCTTGTCCTGTGCTGTTCTTTCCTCAAGAAAGAACATATATATATATATGTGTGCCCCAATTAAAATCCAATCACACACAGATGTTTCATTACCCTCTCTGCATTGATTTGGAAATATTTCTATGTTTACTTTCAAAAGACAATCATTTTACAGATGACTTTCTCCATTGTACTCAGCTTCTCTGATTCTAGCACATAATTAACATCTTATTTTATAAGATTTCTCCTCGTCCTAGCCTTATTTTTTTCTCATGTGCTTCCCATAATTTTATAAATTACCTTCCTTTTTAATAAGAAGAGCTTTTCCTCTGGAAGGCAGTAGGCTTTTTAGACTTTGTCCAATCGCAATATGTCTCATCCAGCTGTCAGTGGAATACTTCTTTCTAAGTAATGTAGTGAAGTGAAGTGAAGTGAAAGTCGCTCAGTCATGTCTGATTCTTTGTGATCTCACGGACTATACAGTCCATGGAATTCTCCAGGCCAGAATACTGGAGCGGGTAGCCTTTCCCTTCTCCAGGGGATCTTCCCAACCCAGGGATCGAACCCAGGTCTCCCATATTGCAGGCAAATTCTTTACCAGCTGAGCCACAAGGGAAGCCCAATGAAAGTAATGTAAGGTTACATTCTAAGTAATGTAACCAGTCTTTTAAACACAAGTTCTATGATTCTGCAATGTGACTCTGTGACAGAAAATCAGAGAGGCCAAATATTTTCATCCTGATTCAGTACATACAAGATATACAAATATGACCTTGATTTATGCCTGTATCTTAGACTCTAAGTCTTTCCTTTAGACTTGTTTTGTTTCTTCAAAACTATATGCTAATAAAAACATGAACAGATTTGCTGCCTCATTGAATATTTACCACTCCTTCATTAAATCAGTTCACTTTCAATAGCAGATTCTATTCTAAAATCCAGGGGGAGGAAAATGACAACAATATGATAACTAGAAAAGGCAAAACCACTAACAATATTTTTAAAATTTCATTACCATACATTCTGCCTTTTTCATCATTTCCTAGGCACTTATTGTCAATAGTAAATTTGTCCAACCTAGACTTACTAGATTTCATTTTGCACTTTATAATTAGAGAAAGTCATTTAATGCTGCTAAATTGAATGTGTCCCAAGATAATTATATTTATATATATTTACATTCACTTATTGTGTAACAGTCATTCAATCATGTCTGATTTTTGCAACCCCATGGACTGTAGTTCACCAGGCTCTTCTGTCCATGGAATTATCCAGAATACTGGAATGGGTAGCCACTCCCTTCCGCAGAAGATCTTCCTAACCCAAGAATCGAACTCAATTCTCACTAGAACACATTATTTTCAATCTTGGACCATAAAGAAAGCTAAGTGCTGAAGAACTGATGCTTTTGAACTGTGGTGTTGGAGAAGACTCTCGAGAGTCCCTTGGACTGCAAGGAAATCAAACCAGTGCATCCTAAAGGAAATCACTCCTGAATATTCAAACTGAATATTCAAAACTGAAGCTCCAATTCTTTAGCCACCTGATGAGAAGAACTGATTCATTGAAAAAGACCCTGATGCTGGGAAAGATTGAAGGCAGGAGGAGGAGGAGATGACAGAGGATGAGATAGTTGGATGGCATCACCGACTCAATGGACAAGACTTTGAGCAAGCTTGGTGATGGTGTTGGTGATGGTGATAGTCTTGGAGTTGGTGACAGACAGGGAAGCCTGGAGTGCTGCAGTCCATGGGGTCACAGAGTCGGACATGACTAAGCGACTGAACTGAATTGAACTGATAATACTAATCCTTTCAACAAGATGCATAAATACTAAACATTTTACCATTTCCTGGATTGATAATCAGCAAGCTGGAGTTACTTCCATTCATAAAGATAAGATACAGGCTATCGGCTAATCTTGATACTAAGATATTTTTGTGTAACTTTTGACTAGAATGTTTTATTTTGTTACTGCCCATTAGTAGGCCAAGTTCATGTAAGTTTGCATTCTGAGACCTAGGATTATGTGGCTCTAAGACATTTTCAAAATGTCAATACAAGAGATAGCCACAATCAGTAGAATGTTATACCCTGTATTTCTCTTAACTAAATACATGTTTAATTCATGATCTTTCCAGGTTTCTTTTCTTAAAAAATTTCGGAAATTTCTGCCTTGCACTAACCTTGTGGTAAACAATGTAACAGTTCCCAGGCTTGTGAAATATCCCTTAGTAACTGGAATTTTCAAATAATTCTGAATTCTTCCAAAGTGCCACTCTGCTAAGATGGTCCTACAAAGACTTTGGGTAAAAGCCATTCAGCTGCCTACATGAAATACCAAATGGCATAAAATAAAAACACTGTGCATCACCCCTGAATTATTCACACATCAGCAGGAAACTAAATGAGGAGACTGAATTCTGCGTCCTTTCCTACTTGCCCTTGTCATTTATTAAAGAAGTCCTCGCAAGGCAAAATAACATCAACGATGAGGATTTTACGCCTCATCTCTGATGTATTCACATCTCAGCAAGAAGCCAAATGACAAAAGTGGACTTTATGTCCTCCGTCTAGGTGTCCTTCCAGTATCATTTGAGGGATCCTTTCAAAAGACAAACAACACTCACAATAGCAAATTTATTTCAGAAGAGAAAACAGCAAATCGAGGAAGGTCTAATAGATATTTTGCAGATGAGCTTTGGAATTACCTCTTGATTTGCTCTCCTCGCAGAATGATCACCCCTAATTTGTTTAAACTTCTCTGAGCAAATATCACTTCATGGGCCCTACTCAGAAAGATCTATCTTCTTCCAAAAATACTTTAGGATTACTTCTCCAGCCAGAATTGCACACCACCATTTCTTCTCTCCCATATTATATTCTCATCTCACCAACGTCACCAGCTTCCTTTCATTACTGCCCCCTACTAACTTCACTGCCACCCTAATATCTGTTTCTCACTTAGAACACTCAATCATCTCTAAGTTTTTCAGAGTAGACACACATGAAAGCAGAGGCTCAGAAGATCTTGGTCCTAATCAGAGAGGCAACATATTAAAAGCATATGAATTAAGAGTGAGAGCTCAGAGACATTAAATAACTTTATCACCTACTAGCTGTCTGAAGATGAGCAGCTATTTTAACCCATCTGGACTTCTCTTTCTCATGGACAAAATGGGGATACAATTAATACATAGCTTCAGTGGGAAATATCAAGATTAACAAGGTAATACATGGGAAGTGCTTAGAATCACACCCAGTAGCCTACCTGTTCAACAGTGTTAGACAGTCATGTTCAACTCTTTGCAACCCCATGGACTGTAGCCCACCAGGCATCTCTGTCCATGAGATTCTCCAGACAAGAATACTGGAGTGGGTAACCATTCACTTCTCCAGGAGAACTTCCCGACCCTGGGATCGAACCCAGGTCTCCTACACTGCAGACAGATACTTTACCATTTGTGCCACCAGGAAAAGGTGGTTATTATTACAGTCCCTAAGTATGTACAAATACTATGTAAATGGCAACAATCAATCATGTTTCCATTTCTTTGTCCGAAAAAGGAAAAGATTACATTGGACCATCTCTAAAATTCCTCCTAGTCCTAAAATATCAAGAGTTGAAGTCTAATACAAATCCTTTTTTAAAAGCTCTAAGACTTCGGTTGCAATCTACTCTTTAATGAAAATGGAAAACCATAAAAGAAACACATGACACTGTCCCTGCCCTTAACAATCATAAAATCTCGTTTTGAAGTGTTAGCTTCTCAGTTGTTTCCAACTCTGCAATCCTATGGACTGTAGCCCTCCAGTCTCCTCTGTCCGTGTGATTTTCCAGGCAAGAATACTGGAGCGGGTTGCCATTTCCTTCTCCAGGGGATCTTCCCAACCCAAGGAACAAACCTAGGTTTCCCACATTGCAGGCAGATTCTTTTACCCTCTTAGCCACCAGGGAAGTCCAGGGTAAAAACGAATTTCATTTATTCCCAAATATATATTCTTTTCCTCCTGTATTAACTGATCAGATTTTCAGAAAAATCTGAAACACTAGGAAAATCCATTTATAGAAGAAATGATATGATATATTATGAAATAATATTAAGTCACATGAATGTTTTAAATTTTTCCAGCTAAATTTAAAAACTGAATATGGTATTCTACATATGATAGAAATATAATAAATTATATTTTTATTCATATTCAACAAATATTTACTGAGTATCTACTATTTGCTGGGGATAAAATAAATTAGAAAAGGCTTTACTATAAACATTTAGAAGAAGGGAAGGAAGAACAAGATGAATGGCTTGACACCTCAGGACAGAGGGAAAACTGCATTGGCCAGACAGCCTGAGGAAAAGAGTAGTGCTACTACAGAGGGTTTAAAAACCAGAGACATTACTTTGCCAACAAAGGTCCATCTAGTCAAGGCTATGGGTTTTCCAGTAGTCATGTATGGATGTGAGAGTTGGACTATAAAGAAAGCCGAGCACCGAAGAATTGATGCTTTTGAACTGTGGTGTTGGAGAAGACTCTTGAGAGTCCCTTGGACAGCAAGCAGATCCAACCAGTCCATCCTAAAGGAAATCAGTCCTGAATATTCATTGGAAGGACTGATGCTGAAGCTGAAACTCCAACTCTTTGGCCTCCTGATGCGAAGAACTGACTCATTGGAAAAGACCCTAATGCTGGGAAAGATTGAAGTCAGGAAGAGAAGCGGACGACACAGGATGAGATGGTTGGATGGCATCACCGACTCAATGGACATGAGTCTGAGAAAGCTCCAGGAGTTGGTGAAGGACAAGGAAGCCTGGCAGGGTGCAGTGCATGGGGTCACAAAGAGTTGGACATGACTGAGTGACTGAATTGAACTGATGGGGTTGTGTGACCACCACTCTACTCTAATTTTAGAACATTTTTACCATGCCAACAAGGAATCTCTTTAGCATTCACTTCCTGTCCCCCAGCTCTCAGTTCAGTTCAGTCGCTCAGTCATATCTGACTCTTTGTAACCCCATGAACCGCAGCATGCCAGGCCTCCCTGTCCATCACCAACTCCTGGAGTCCACACAAACCCATGTCCATTAAGTCAGTAATGCCATCTAACCATCTCATCCTCTGTCAATCCCTTGTCCTCCTGTCCTCAATCTTTCCCAGCATCAGGGTCTTTTACAATGAGTCAGCTCTTTGCATCAGGTGGCCAAAGTATTGGAGTTTCAGCTTCAACATCAGTCCTTCCAATGAACACCCAGGACTGATCGCCTTTAGGATGGACTGGTTGGATCTGTTTGCAGTCCAAAGGACTCTCAAGAGTCTTCTCCAACACCATAGTTCAAAAGCATCAATTCTTTGGCGCTCAGCCCTAGACAACTACTAATCTGTCTTTTCTATTGATTTGCCTCTTCCGGATATCTCATGTAAATGGAACCATAAAATATGTACTCTTTTGAGATTGACTTTTACTAGTAACATTTTGTGATTATTCAGGAAAATTGTTTTAGAATTATTTAAAACACAGAATATTTTTAATGTTTTATTTTATATTGGAGTATAGCAGTCCTGAATATTCATTGGAAGGACTGATGTTAAAGCTGAAACTCCAATACTTTGGCCACCTGATGTGAAGAACTGACTCATTTGAAAAGACCCTGATGCTGGGAAAGATAGAGAGCAGGAGGAGAAGGTGATGACAGAGGATGAGATGGTTGGATGGCATCACCAACTCAATGGACATGAATTTGAGTAGGCTCTGGGAGTTGTTGATGGACAGGGAGGCCTGGTGTGCTGCAGTCCATGGGGTCACAGAGTCAGACATGACTGAGTGACTGAACTGAACTTCAGAGGGAGATTAATCAATCTGAAACTGTGGTAAAGAGGGTCCTTGGGTGTAAATTTTAACAATGAGCAAGCTTTGGTCCCAAAATCAATATATCATTTATAACTACCACTAGTACTATTATTATCAACATCCTAAACCTCAATAGAAGCTTAAAGATACCGTGTTCCCTAAACACACAAATTATCTAATAGCATCAAATTAACATAGGATTATTTATTTATTAAAAGTCCTTATATGGGGAAACAAATATACTCTAACCAAGATCTAGAAATTAAGAAAAGAAACATCCAAAGAAAGATATAAATAAAGTCTTAGAATGAAACAACTGCTAAAATGTTGAGGGGACTAAATTCTCCCTCTCTTTTTTACGAGGAAAGAAAATTAAAATATATTCTTTATTGAAAGATTTTTATTCACAGGGCTTCCCAGGTGGCTTAGTGGTAAAGAATCCACTTGCCATTTCAGGAAACACAGGAGAAGCAGGTTCAACCTCTGGGTTGGGGAGATCCCCTGGAGGAAGAAATGGCAACCCACTCCAGAGCCTGGCGGGCTGCAGTCCATAGGGTTGCAAAGAGTCAAATACGACTGAGCACTACTACCTCTTATTCACAAACTTTTATTTCAAATACATTTCAAAACAGAAGCATTATGTATATACAAATTCATTTTGTTACTATAAATGACAATAAATAAGAAATGAGGTTATTGGACTAGATTATCTCTAAGAAAACTTCTAATTCTAAAATCATATAAGTTGCTTTATTTAATAATAAAATAGTAATATGAAAATGCTGGTACATTTTCAAATATGTTCCCTCCACAAAGAAAACTTTAAAAGGCTCTACACAAGCCAGCAAATGAAAGCCTGCTGCTAAAAAGTTTGAGAAAATTTGATGTGTCTGTCCCTGATTTGGACAAAAAAACTATTTCACACCTAAGTCAATCAAGTCGCCAAGACAATTTGTACTTGAAAAAAATGCATAATGAAGCTGTGTGCACATGTGAATGTGTTGAAGATGTGATGTGAAATAATCAGTGTTTAGAGATTTTTAATGAAAACAAAGCTTAAAAGGATTTAATTCCATAGAAAGAAAGCATATTTTTACCCTTTCCTATTAATTTACCAAAAATCAGAGGAAAGAAACAAATAGTTTATCTTTGAAAAAAGTTGCTTTTGTCTTGAGAGTAAATCAGTTTTTTTGAAAAGCAAAGGCTTTTTAGGTGTCAAAAGAAACTGTCATTTTCTGTTCAGAATTCTATTTTTGATGCTGTATTACAATTAATAATATACTTAGGGAGGCCACAATTACTTGCTTCTATTATGCTTCCCAAATATAATATGGAAACGAGACATCTCTTGAATTTAGAACATGTGGAGGCTATTTCACATATGGAGAAAAGACAGAAAATAATCCAATATATTATATGGTAAAAGCATACAGTGGCTAAAGTACAACAACAGTAGGATTCTGGAGATTTAATTTGATTTGGTAGGATTTGATTCCAGCCTTAATACCAGGATCATTCCTTCTGTCAGAAAATTTTAACAAACACCTACTATGTGCCCCTGTACCTATGGAGTCCTCAGTCCCCAAGAAGTGGTAATAAGGAAAAGGCAAAGACTAAACAAATCCTAACTCCAAACTAAAAATGTAAAATGAATGAAGAGACAATGCATAATGAGAGTGTATAACATCAAAAGGGATTTTGATGGAGTAGTCCAAAAAACGGCCTTTTAGAAGCAATGCTACTTGGCTGACACTTTAAGTATGAGAATGGAACTAGCCATGCAAATAGAGAAAGGAAAACAGCTCCAGGCAGTGCCATGAGGCAAGTTGAAATTTGGGCACTTTAGAAAATTTTGAAGAAATAAAGCATAGAAAGGAATGTCTTGTCTAAAACTAAAAAATTATCCAGGATCTCAAGAAATAATCCACATGTGAGTCAATTCGGATCTCACTAGACTGTGACACTTCTATGAGGTACTTAGGGTAAGGTACACTATTAGTGATTTTTGGCCAAGTCTGAATAAAAGTAACAAAGTATTGAGAAATTTATATCTGAATTTTGAAAAGAATGTTCAAGTAATTTATTTTTTAAAAATCACTCTCCTCTCTCATATTTAATCCTCCAGATTCATATTTATGTACTTATGCATTAAGGTATCAGCAATACTCAAAATACTTGAACTTTTATCCTTTTTTTTAGAATGAAATTACTTATTTCTCTAAGACAAATCCTGCTTTGTGATAATGAGATGCATGTGACATTTCCCTGTAATTATAGCACTCATTTATGTTTTATGGTGAAATGATCTGATGACATATATACAACTTGTTAAAAATGTGTGTAATTAAGTCAAATGTCTAAGATAGCTGACTGAGACCAATTCTAAGGGTATGGAAGTTATTCTCCAATCCAAAATTAAAGTAGCCTTCATCATTGAAAATAAGCCTGGATTTTATTCTGTGAATTTAGAGAATAACAGACAATAAAAATTCATGTGTTTGAGGAAAAGAGGGGTCAGAGAGCTTTAGTAGCCTTAAAGTAAAGATTCTCAAGATTTCTGCTTCATAAATCTTGCCTTACTGACTAAAATGTGTTTACAACCAAAACAGCTAGAATGAAAAGAGAAACAGCCAGCCAGCAACCAGATACTCTGTCATCATTTGTACAAACTACAAGACCATAAACTAGAGAATACAAGATCTACAGCTAGGTTATTTGTTTGTTTGTCCTAAAGTCTGGGCTTCTTCAGGCTTAAGCCCCTGAAATATTAGAAGCAAGCAGCACTTTTGTTGTTCAGTTGCTAAGTCATGTCTGACTCTTTGCAACCCCATGGACTCCAGCACGTCAGGTTTCCCTGCCCTTCACTATCTCCTGAAGATCGCTCAAATTAATGTACATGAGATGGTAACTGCTCACTTCTCCTCTTACCCTCAATCTTTCCCAGCACCAGGGTCTTTTCCATTGAGTCAACTCTTCGCATCAGGTGGCCAAAGTATTGGAGCTTCAGCTTCACCATCAGTCCTTCCAGTGAATATTCAGGGTTGATTTCCTTTAGGATGGACTGGTGTGATCTTGTAGTCCAAGGGACTCTCCAAGAGTCTTCTCTAGCACCACAGCTCAAAAGCATCAGCTCTCAATGCTCAGCCTTCTTTACAGTCCAACTCGCACATCCATACATGACTACTGGAAAAACCATAGCTTTGACTATTTGGACCTTTGTTGGCAAAGTGATGTCTCTGCTTTTTAATATGATTTCTCGGTTGGTCATAGCTTTTCTTCCAAGGAGTAAACGTCTTTTAATTTCATGACTGCAGTCACTATCTGCAGTGATTTATTTTGGCAAGTAGAAGCTTCAAACTGAATGGTTTATCTGTGTTAGTAGTCTTGATCACACCTTTTGTAATGCAGTGAGTGAATGAATAAATGGAACACACTGGCAAGTGAAGAAAACTGAAGATAATAGAAAATGATTTGTCAAAGAAGCTAAAATAAAATAAGTAGATTTTAATATTCAAGGAAAGATATTTAGGAACCAGTAACTTAAGTATCACAATTTTCTAGCAGTAGACTTACTTTTAATAAGCAAAACAAATCACTTGTGGCTTCTAAGAAGGAATTATTAATTCTTTACTTAGCTTCATGATGCACTAGCCCATATGAAATGTTAAGTACAAGAGGCCACATAAATTATTATGTGCTGAACTTCCACTTAGGGTATTGATATATCCAGTAAAGATACTGATATTCACACTCATTATACCCTCAACTTCACATGAAGACATTAAGTTGTAAAAAAAAAAAAAAGGAACAGTAAAGAAACTTAATAAACCATCAAGAAAAATAAACAGTGAAGCAACAATGCCTCCATTTAACATTCACCTATTATCTTAATGAATAATCTATTTTTCCTGTAAGTCACTACATGAAAACTTGTCCCTCTGATTTTTCCCATATATCAGCCAAAGGAGAAATGAATAATGTATTGGATGTCTAAGAATATGAGGAATTATTACCATTGATACCAATTAATGACTTAAGTAAACACAATGTTACATTTAATCACTGATATTAATGTTTTTGTTCATTTTCTTTAATGAAGGCATTTGGGGTATCTTTGTGAATTACACAATTCCTTCTATTCTTCGTCTACAAAGTAGGCATTTTTTCCATCAATAGGACTGGTCTCTTTAAAGAAGTAATGTACACGACCTATTGAAAAGAGCATTTTTCTTCAAATTGTTTCATGTTATATTGCAGGTCAACATCTGAAGGGAAATAATTGAGACTAGTTACTCAAATCCTACTTCATTCACACAGTCTTTATCCACCTAATCTTGCTGCTATTGCTCACTGAAGAGAGAACTATTTGTAAGAGATGCTTTAAAATGTTAGGGTTTTGGTTTTTCTCAAAACTAAGCCATTCCCACGTTAGACACAACATTTTCTCCCTCTCAGTCCCCATTATTTTCTACCTGCCCTTCCACACTCCTGAGCAAGTCCACTCCATTACTCTAGTATGTGTTCACAACAAGCAGAAGCAGAGGTCAGAGAGACAGGATGGAACAGATATCAACACACCAGGCTCCTCTGTCCTTCACCATCTCCTGGAGTTTGCTCAAATTCACACCCATTGAGTCGGTGATGCCATCCAACCATCTCACCCTCTGTCATCTCCTCCCTTCTCCTCAATCTTTCCTGGCATCAAGATCTTTTCCAATGAGTCAACTCTGTGCATCAGGTGGCCAAAGTACTGGAGCTTCAGCTTCAGCATCAGTCCTTCCAATGAATATTCAGGACTGATTTCCTTTAGGATTGACTGGTTTGATCTTCTAGCTCTCCAAGGACTCATAAGAGTCTTCTCCAGAACCACAGCTTGAAAGCATCAATTTTTCAGCACACAGCCTCCTTTATGGTCAAACTCTCATATCCGTACATGACTACTGGAAAAATCATAGTTTTGACTATACAGACCTTTGTCAGCAAAGTAATGTCTCTGCTTTTCAATATGCTGTCTAGGTTTGTCATAGCTTTTCTTCCAAGGAGCAAGCATCTTTTAATTTTATGGCTGCAGTCACTGTCCACAGTGATTTTGGAGTCCAACAAAATAAAATCCATCCCTGCTTCTACTTTTTCCCCTTCTATTTGCCATGAAGTGATGGGACCAGATGCTTTATTATCCTCCAAATCATACACAGCCATCTTTAGAACATGTGTACAGTTTAGGATGTGTCAGGGAGTTTAATAAATTCATATGCATGTGCAAACACACACATATAGTATTATTTCAGTTTTTGGTAGCATCATAGGGTCTGCAGAAAATAGGCTATGCAGAAATATCAGTTGCTTATTCTTTAAGAAGTGATTTGTCTTAGAAATTGAAACAGCTCCGATATGTTTTTTATGATTATAACAAATAGTAGTCAGAATGTAGAACGTGAGTGGTTTTTCTTCATAGCTTTCATTTTATTCTATCCTTTATTTGGTGCTACCCTGAGAAGCACTGAAATTTATTTCAGTACTTCACAGTGTTTAAAAGAATTTGAAATAGGCTATAGCTGACTAAACACATGGGTATGTTACCATTTTAATGAAAACAGGAATACACCAGGCCCTGCAGTTCATCTCTTCATCAAGGAGGTTTTGGTCTTCTTCGCCTCCTCCCTGAGGTACTACATTTCAAAACACAGTGAGGAGGTTGGTATGCTAAGCCAAAATTTTCCCCTTGAAATCCTCATCATGTGTAACCTTTCAAAGGTCATTCTCTAGAATGTCTAGGCTTTTAAATTACAATATCAGGAAAATGAAATGAAACAATCTAGCCTGTCAAAACCTTAGTAACAAAACAAATATTTTCTCAGAATGTACAGGGAAACTTTATTCCCAAAGGCATTATTGAGTGTCCACTATTTTCCCAGGGTCTATCACAATATTTGGCACAAAGGCACTCAATAAATAATAGTTGAATGAATGAATACATGAAGATTGTAAAAATGCAAAGGAAACTGCCTTACCAAAAAGAAATTACAGGCTAATAAGGGAGACAAACAAGAGATTATAGCTATAAACCCATATGATAAACTAAGGAAAGCATATAAAGAAGCTATTAAATGCACATAGCTAAGGCTAAGGAAGGCTCGGTCACAAAGACAATAACAGAGATATTGTTAGAATAGGAGTAGAATTAAGAAAGGATCATGTTCTCTAATCTGGGCTTTCCTGGTAGCTCAGTTGGTAAAGAATCCACCTGCAATGCAGAAGACCCTGGTTCAATTCCTGGGTTGGGGAGATCTGCTGGAGAAGACATAGGCTACCCACTCCAGTATTATGGCTTTCCTGGTGGCTCAGCTGGTAAAGAATCCGCATGCAATGCAGGAGACCTAGGTTCAATCCTTGGGTTGAGAAGATCCCCTGGAGAAGGGAATGGCTACCCACCCCAGTATTCTTGCCTGGAGAATCCCATGGACTTTATAGTCCATGAGGTCACAAAGAGTAGGACATGATTGAGCGACTTTCACTCACTCCCTAATCTGGGAAAGTAATAGGGAAAGGTGCACTTTAACTACTGTTTTTATCTATGCAACTCCTCGTCCTCCTTCTTTTGGTAACAAATCCCACCTCCATCCTGCCTGACCACAATGCCAGCATATTAAACAGACTGAGTCAGTAATGCCACTCATCCATCTGGCACAATGAACTGGACAATGGATGGGTGAATGACCAAAGTAGGGAAGACCAAAATCCTTCCCTAGGACTTCTCTACCTGGATCTGGCAAAAAAAAAAAAAAAGTGTTAATCACTCAGTCAGGTCCAGCTCTTTGCAACCCATGGACTATAGTCCACTAGGCTCCTCTGTCCATGGAATTCTCCAGGCAAGAATACCGGAGTGAGTAGCCATTCCCTCTCCAAGATATCTTCCCAACCCAGGGATCGAACCCAGGTCTCCTGCATTGTAGGCGGATTCTTTACCATCTGAGCCACCAGGGAAGCCCAGAACTGGCAGAGTAGTACTCTTTACTTTATGGCTGCAATGTTCTTCATATATAAGCTCTAAGGTGCCAAAAATCATGACCCTGTCATATGACCGATCATATAAAGATGAAATTTATTTTTTACTATTGCTATATTTGATTAATGACTACCAAAAGCATAACTTATTTTATGTGTTTAAAAATATAAAACTAAAATTCTAGACAACAAAATAAGACAGAAATGTGAGAAAAAGTATGTTAATGAATATTTAAAGCAGATAAGGTTCTTGCCATTTGGGGCAGTTTGGATAAGAATACAATATCAACTTTTAAATTGTTAGGAAAAAAATACGATTATGTATAAATGTATTGTAGGCTCCTTGGCTTAGACATGTGGAAGAGGGAAAATCTACACTGAGCATGTGCAACGTATGTGATTGATGATATCTGACCAGCTGCAAACATGGGCCAAAAAGTAGGTTTTAAGAAATATTTGTTAGATGAATAGATGGCATATTTTGGGGTTATTCAGTCCAGCATATTGTCAGTCTCAGTGTGGACTTTCCCTTTTCCACATATCTAAGCCAAGGAGCCAACAATAAATTCTCATAAAAAAATCATTAAAATAGCAGCACTATTTTCCTAAAATTTGATATTGTTTCAGTTAATTTAATCATAATTTGCCCTTTTAAATTTGAACCTTGGTGCATTTTTAAGATATACATAAGAAAATATAGCGTTCAGTCTACTCTTTTAATTCCATTTTCCTTAAAATAATAGCAATTTTCAGGTTTAATGCTAACGTTTGCATGCCAATGCAGTTATTTTTACTTTAGTCTTCAAAAATATTTTAATACTTTATTTTAATAACACAACAAAAGCTATGTATTCAGTCTATGTTTTTCCATACAAAGCAATTAAAGTCAGACATACTGTGATAGAAAGTACATATTATCAAAACCACACTTTTTAACTCAGCAGGAATATAAATTCTTCATAAAATGAATTTAATCTAGTTACAAATATAGGTTATTTTCAAGATGAGTGATGTCTGTCACTGAGAGAACCCATTCATAGTTCTACAAATATACTTCCTCTCCAAATGACAAAGTTGTATGCAGTATGCTGAAAGTAAAATTTTTACTATTAGTAAATATAATCAAAACAGGTTTGCCTAGTGCTTTGCATATATGTCAGTATATTTTATACACTCAAATGAGAAACAGTAGCTTCCAGCTACAACTGGGTAGCTTTTTGCTGTTCCACCTCTCTTTCTGCTTATATAATGACTAGAATATTTTAAATACTTTTTCGGTTCATGTGAACACACAGTTTTTTTGTAAAATGTATAGATGTAGCCAATGTAAATATGCTTAGAAAGTCATTATTCCTTATGGAACATAATAGCGAGCTATTTACCAAAGCACCGCCCCTTTTTCCTGAGCACATAGCTATACTACACATTCCGCTTAGATGCAGCCATATGGCTTAGTTATGACTAATGGAATATGAGCAGAAGTGACAGACATCACTATTGCACCCACCTATAAAACACTTCCATTCACTATCAAGATGTCAATGCTCATGTGATCATGGAAGGCATCTGTTAAAGATGACAAAATGGATGTCAAGATGTTCAAAAAACTGTGTAGATCATAGTTCCCCTAACCCTGGTTTATCCCACCCCAAACACACAAATATACCATTGTGGTCCCACATTGCTAGTATGTAAGTAAGAAATGAACTTCTACTGTGCTAAACCATGGCAATTCTAAAGTTTATCTGGCACAGCAATTAGTCTGCTGCAATCCATACCAAACAAAAATCATTCCTTAAAATTTGATATTGCTGTTAAAAAAGAAAACCTAAAATATATGTGACTGGCTTTGTGGCCAGGCAGTGAATAATAAGGAATGAATGTCAGAGGCTAGAAAGCTGGAGGATCCTGGTACACAGTGGCAATACATCTGGTAAACTATCACGTGCAAAAACTCACAAAACTGGTCATGTGCCTGCTGAACCTTCAGCACTGCCCTGCCAGAGACTACACTTGCCAGTGTGAAGTGAAAGCGTTAGTCCTTCAGTCATGTCCAACTCTTTGCAAGCCTGCCAGGCTCCTCTGTCCATGGAACTCTCCAGGTAAGAATACCGGAGTGGGTAGCCATTCCTTTCTCAAGGGAATCTTCCCAACCCAGGGTCTCCCACATTGCAGGCAGATTCTGAGCCGTCTCAGCCACCAGGGAAACCCAACACTTTCCACTCCTCCTGAAGTTAAGTAGGGTCATATGGTAGCTGGCTATCCTCAGAACAGGAACAGATATGATCTTTGTCATCACATTCTCCCTCTTCGTGTCCTTTCTACCAGTTCAATCTTGGAAACTGTATGTTTAAGATGAAGACTCCACCAAATGGACGGCAACTAGGTGCTTCAGAGTTACCTCTTGGAAAACAGTCAACTCCACCAGTTGTAAATATGAGGGGTTTTTTAATTCTTTTTATTTTACATGGAAGAGAAACAGAACATTGAACATTTTTAGACTTTCTGTTAGAGCAGAAGATACCTTAACTGACAAAACACTCTGAAGCTCATTTGTAAAAATGAAGCAAATCATTTCAGCTCATCAACACAATTCTCGGTAAAATCAGAGAAAATTACCTTCATGAAAGAACCTTGAAAATGTCAAATGCATAAACATTTAATTTTAAAGTCAGTATGCTGGGTACAAGATTAAAAGTCCTGGTAAGGGGTTCTGAGAAACCTAGTCTTGAACACCAGTTCTAGCACTTACTAGTTGTATAACCTTAAACATAAAGATTTATCATCTTGCAGCCTCCTTGTTCTGGTATATAAAATGGGGAAAACTGACTCTTCTTTGTACAGTTATTATGACAACATTATAGCACATAAAGCATGCTTTGGGCAAAGTCAGACATTAAGTGCCAAATTGATTCTCTCTCCTTGTTCTATAATGATTTCAGGCTATTAAGGAAACCTTAGAAAACTAGCAGTTTATATTGTCATACAAAAAAACTTAATTTTAGTGAAAGTCTTCAATCAGTGACTCTAATAAAAACTAGAAAACACAAGTACAAATTAATAGGGTGACAGAGAAACAAAGAGCTAGTCCCACCACATCTTAGTGACAGTCTCTTGAGAAATTATTTGCTTCTTATCTCTCTGTTCCTCTGTCCCTCCTCAATTTCATCCCTCTTTGCCAAGCACTGAAAGCCTATAAAGCAGTAACAAAATAGATAATGGATCAGATATTTCTTTGTTAGCTGAGATTTTTCTTACTACATTCCCTCGACTTACATAAAACTAAAGATAGCAGATCTTGCTCCCTTTTCAAGCTAATCTCACTTTATTAAGGTGAGCATTCTGGTAAGTATAACTAATGATAATAGCATATGTTCATGTTTGCTAAGCATTCAATAAAGTTCAAAGCACTTTCACACCCATTTTCTCATAATAATGGAAGTAACATCATCAAGCAATACCTACAAGAAGGAAAAGCTTCCAGTCATGAATTTCACGAGCCAAGGAGAGATTATGGTGGTATTGATAGTCATCAGTAAGCTGCCACATCACCCCCCAAAAGACAGCTGAAATAGATTACACTCCAGGTTCTTATACAGAGGATTCTTGTTGAATAATTGTGCTCCTCTGATGAATTGTTATCTGAGTTAAAAAGCTTCAAGCATAGAGAAATGACAGATGCCAATGAATAATGCCAAAGCCAGATGCTTAATAAAACAGTATTATACAGCAAAATAATTAACTTCTGTTGTTCTCTTTAAAAAAAAAAACCTGCTTTTTCCCTAGGCACACATGTTCTAAAACTGGATATAATAAGCTTAAGTCACACATACAAAGCTGATCATTCAGATACAATGAGAATAAAATTACTAAATTTCTTTGTGATAAAACAATGCATAAGATAGATTCAAGTACTAAAAGCAAGTGTGAATATCAGCACATGGTACCCAGTAAAGTGCCAACAATAGTTTTTATTAACAAAAGCAACACAGAAAAGGCAGCAATTTTGATGCACCAAATAAAAGGACAAATTCCATGTCACGTCACACCACACAAACACACAAACACACACACACACACACACACCCTCCCACCCATAGCTCAGTAAGACCAAACAACACTGATCAAAGGACAGAAAAATATTTTTGCCTATATATCTGCTAGTATGCTTTAGCCAGCAGCATTTTGCTTTATCATTGTCTCATGCGAAGTCTGAACTCCCATGAAATTAGTCAGTTACAGTGTCAACCACCCTGTGGATCCTCAATTAATATTCATGCATGAAGATAAGGATAAATGTTAAGATTCCTACTTTTTAAAACAAAAATTTAATTTGTTTTGGCCTTTATATTGACATCGAAAGAATTATTATTTCAAAAGTGGCTCAGATGACACTTTAGCATATTCTTTAACCAAGTCCCAAGTACTGTGATGGAACAAGCCTGGTACTGGGAGCTCAGGAGGGGAGCTCCAATCTTCACTTGGTTGGTCCTCAAATCACTCTACCTCTCCTGACCCCTAATTTCCTTATCTGCTTCCTGCTCTTCTTGTCTGTCTCACATGGTTATTCTGAGAATTAAATGAGACTAAAGAACTATGTTAAAGTTAGAAGTGTAATGTGTTAAGTATCATTGCCACTATGTTTGATTCTTGACAACACTCACAGCCACAGGAAAAGTTACAAAAATACATGGACATCTCAACGTCTCTCAAGTGATGTCAATTAATTCTTCTCCTTAATAATGTTAATACATATTAGTAATTTGTATTTGTCAAAATCTCATACTTGAATCACATTCTTTTCAAAAATGCATTAACCTCTAAAGTAATAAATGTTCTGCTGAAACTTGCATTTGTAAAAACAAGTTCTCACATGTTGATACAATCATTGACTTGCCATAATATTCAGGTTGAAGTGAAAGAGAAAGACTGTCTACATGCATGGTCATAGAACTACTCCAACAATATCATTCTGCCAGGCTAATCCACCACAAGCAGCAGCCCAAGTCACCAAAGTAATAGTTGAAAAGGATCTCTAATGTGTTCACATGGGTAGGCTGGAGATGTAAAAAAAGATTCAAAGCACATTAAAAGAGGCTCAACACCACTAATTATTAGAGAAATGCAAATCAAAACTATTACAATGAGGTATCACCTCACACCAGTCAAAATGGCCAACATCAAAAGGAAAGGGAAACTTGCTACATTGTTAATGAGAACGTAAACTGGTAGAGCCACTACCGAGAACAGTATGGAGGGGTTCCTTAAAAAGCTAAAAATAGAGCAACCATATTATCCAGCAATCCCACTCCTGGCATATTCCTGGAGAAAATCATCATTAAAAAAAATACATGCACCTCAATATTCACTGCAGCACTACTTACAATAGCCAGGACACAGAAGCAAATGTCCATTAAAAGAAGCAAATGTCCATCAACAGGTAGAGAAGATGCAGTACACACATGCAATAGAATATCACTCAGTCACAAAAAATGAAATGCCATTTGCGGCAACATGGATGGATCTAGAAATTATCATATTAAGTGAAGTCAGAGAGAGAAAGAAATATCATATGGTATTGCTTATATGCAGAATCTTTAAAAAAATGATACAAATGAGCTCATTTACTAAACAGAAACAGACTCGTAAAGTTAGAAAATGAACTTATGGTTACCAGGAGAGAAGGGATAGTTAGGAAGTTTAGAATTAACATGTACACACCGCTACATTTAAAATGGATAACCAACAAAGACCTATTGTATAGCACAGGGAACTCTGCTCAAAATTACATAACAACCTAAATGGGAAAAGAATTTGAAAAAGGATATACACATGTATAACTGAATCACTTTGCTGTATATCTGAAACTAACAACAATGTTAATCAACTATACTCCAATATAAAATAAAAAGTTAAAGGTATCAAAGTGATGAAAATTAGTTGGGATAAAATACTCATCTCGCAAGAACTAGAAGAATATGTTTGTTCAGAAATTTACAGCTTTGATCAGAAAGGTTTTAAATTGGAAATAAAGTAATGCAGTGAAAATGTTCAGTTAAAACTATAAAAATAGAATGGTTACTTTAGAGGACATAAATGATATTGGAAGAAGACTTGCAATAGAGGAGAGGCTCAATAATTTACATAAGAAACCCATTTGCAAAGGAGAGGCAGATATAAGAGTTATGATCTGAGATGTCTATACTCCAAAACACAATGGGTAATAAATTTGAGATACTAACACAAGGAAATAAATACAATTTTATTTATTGGATCAGTAAACATGTATTGAATGCTGATTATGTACTAAGCCCTGAGTTACAGAGATGAAATACAGTGCCTGAGAACTTCAGTGGCTGCGACCTACAGTCTAGTGGGTGAGGCAGCTTAATGGACTAATGATTATAGTATTTTAAACACTGATAGAGATACATATGGATTTATGTGAAATAAGAGATGAGAGACATCTAACTGAGGAGGTTAGGGAAAATTTGCTAGAGTAGGTGGCTCTTGAACAGAGTCCAAAAGAGCAGAAAGAGCAGGGGTGTTCTAAGCAAAGAAGTGCAGTTGGCTTTTTGTAGCTACAGGTTCTACACACAGATTGAACCAATTAGAGATAAAAATATTCCTCCAAAATTCCAGAAAGTCCTCAAAAGCAAAATTTGAATTTGCCATACTCCAGCAAGTATTTACATACTATTTACATTATATTTGCAACTATTTATGTAGCATTTGCATTTTATTCTGTATTAAAAGTAATTTTGAGATGTTCTAAAGTATCCACAGATTTTACATAGGTTATGTGCATATACTACGCCATTTTTTAAAGAGACTGGAGCATCCACAGATTTTGGTATCTGCAGGGGTTCTTCCAAATTCCCAATGAATACCTAGGGGTGACTGTAATGTATTTCCCAAACTTGATAGGATCACACTGCAGCTAGATATCAGAGATTAAAATGTTATTATTTCACTGAAAAGAATCCCAGGCTGGAGAAAGAGCAATGTGATTGGTAGAAGAGCTGGAGGAGAATAAAAGGAGAAAGAAAGAAACCTGAGACCACTCAGGGCATATACAACAGGCCCTGTGGCCAACTGAAGGGTGTAAATGCCACATTTCTGATGCAGCCATTTTAAAAGAAAAAAAATTAAGATTTACTGAGTATCTACCATGTAGCTACTAGACACTGTGCAAAACACATTCACATATACTCTCTCAAGATATTTAATTATGGGGGACTTCAAATATATGGGCTTCCCTGGTAGTTCAGTTGGCAAAAATTCCACCTGCGATGCTGGAGACCCCGGTTCGACTCCCGGGTCGGGAAGATCCCCTGGAGAAGGAATAGGATACCCACTCCAGTATTCTTGGGCTTCCCTGGTGGCTCAGACAGTAAAGAATCTGCCTGCAGTGCAGGAGACCTGGGTTTGATCCTGGGTTGGGAAGATCCCCTGGAGAAGGGAACAGCTACCCACTCCACTATTCTTGCCTGGAGAATTTCATGAAAAGAGGAGCCTGGTGGGCTACAGTGCATGGGGTCATGAAGAGTCGAACACAACTGAGCAACTTTCATTCCAAATAGCTAGGTATCTCAAAGAAGTCTATTTGATAAAATCAGCACATCTCATAAATTCTTGCTGTGCATGATAAGAGGTCCTGTTTGAGAAGTCAGAAGAATAAAGGCACATGCTCTCCCAATTCTGACCAACAATAAAGGTGAGAAAGTATTTAATGAAACAAAAGTGGTAGAAACAATGGGGAAAATCCAAAATGGCATCTCAGATCTTGTTATACTCCAGAACAGAAATACTAAATATAGCCAGATTTGTATTCTAAATATAGTCAGACTTGTTATTGGACAGTACTTTCTAAACTTTTCAAGTATGGGAACTTCTTTTTTAACATATAATGTGTTTTACAGACATTTACATGGTACCTGAAAGTGAAAGAAAGTGAAAGTCGCTCAGTCATGTCCGACTCTTTGCAACCTCATGGACTATACAGCCCTTGGAATTCTCCAGGCCAGAATACCGGACTGGGTAGACTTTCCCTTCTCCAGGGGATCTTCCCAAGCCAGGACTGCCAAGTCTCCCGCACTGCAGGCAGATTCTTTATCAGCTGAGCCATATGGGAAGCCTTTGTGGCTACCCTTACATGGTAGCTATATCAGTTAATTTAAAACACACATAAAGCTTGTGGGGGGATACGGGGCATGACTGTGCAAACACTGCGGTGATAAAAGCAAATGTGTTTTGAGAACTTGCATGAACATATTCCACCAAAAATAAAGTATAATAATTAGGATGCAAAATAACATAAATATCAAGTACAGCAGAGTGTCTCGCATTTGAACAAATATTACCTATAAAACCCATTTTAATATATTCTCAATACACTCTTACCAGCAATATTTTTACAAAGTATTAACAGAGTGATGAGACCACTATGCACATTTATGAAACCAACTCCTTCAAAGCGATATAAAAGGTTGAATGCCTGCTTTTGCCAGTGAGAACCGAACAAGTTCTCACTACAGGGAGGTACATGACATCTTTGAGGCTAACCTGGGGTCATTTGGTAAATTATCTTTTCCAAGCATTAAATAGCTACTAGCTTCAAAGAGTTAATGAACCTCTTAAAAAGCGAGTGATTTACTTCTTTCTCACTGGTAGGGTCAAGTCAGTCTCTTCATTAATCCTCACCATTCAAGTGAGGCAGAGAAGAGACACACATTATAATCCCAATTACATGACTGGGACATTAAAATCCAGAAGTGCTTACTGACTGGCACAAGGCCACAGAAAAGTTATGTGCAGAGCTGTGATAGGAACTCATAAGCCTCTGGGTCCTGTGCAACCTTGTTGATGTGCTATGGCTTGGCCTTGATAAATCTGAGAAGGTGCTCATATAAATAAGTACAGCTCAAGTAAAAAAATAAATAAATAAAAGCCTTAAGATATGGATTTCTTTCCAAAACTGTAATCTTACTGTAAGGAATTATTTTATAAATGAATAATGAATAATTGACTCAAGATTTATTTACAGCCAGAAGATTTCCAGCATCTGAGATGACTGACTTCAGCTCAATAAACAGTAAGAAAACCAGAAATCCTTTTCATGTAATATTAAAAGAATCAAATTTACTTTGAACCTAGGACCGCAAAGATGGTAATCGGCATCTGGGTATACAGTAAACATAATTAATCCAAGTTCCAGTAGAATGACTGACTATTCCTTGATTTCTGCAGATTACTATGTTGAGTTGTTGAGCAGTCCTGAACCCAATTTATGGACCTAACAGAAGCAGAAGGAATTAAGAAGAGGTGGCAAGAATACACAGAAGAACTATACAAAAAAGATCTTCATGACCCAGATAACCATGATGGTGGGATCACTCACCTTGAGCCAGACATCCTGGAATGCCAAGTCAAGTGGGCCTTAGGAAGCATCACTAAGAACAAAGCTAGTGGAGGAGATGGAATTCCAGTTGAGCTATTTCAAATCCTAAAAGATGATGCTGTGAAAGTGTTGCACTCAATATGTCAGCAAATTTGGAAAACTCAGCAGTGGCCCCAGGCCTGGAAAAGGTCAGTTTTCATTCCAATCCCAAAAAAAGACAATGCCAAAGAATGGTCAAACTACAACACAGTTTCACTCATTTCACAGGCTAGCAAACTAATGCTCAAAATTCTCCAAGCCAGGCTTCAGCAATACGTGAACTGTGAACTTCCAGATGTTCAAGGTGGATTTCAGAAAAGGCAGAGGAACCAGAGATCAGATTGCCGACATCCGTTGGATAATTGAAAAAGAAAGAGTTCCAGAAAAACATCTACTTCTGCTTTATTGACTACACCAAAGCCTTTGTGTGGATCACAACAAACTCTGGAAAATTCTTCAAGAGATGGGAATATCAGACCTCCTGACCTGACTCCTGAGAAATCTGTATGCAGGTCAAGAAGCAACAGTTAGAACTGGACATGGAACAACAGACTGGTTCCAAACCAGGAAAGGAATACATCAAGGCTGTACATTGTCATCATGCTTATTTAACTTATATGCAGAGTACATCATGCGAAATGCCAAGCTGGATGAAGCACAAGCTGGAATCAAGATTGCCAGGAGAAATATCAACAACCTAAGATACACAGATGATACCACCCTTATGGCAGAAAGTGAAGAAGAACTAAAGAGCCTCTTGATGAGAGTGAAAGAGGAGAGTGAAAATGTTGGCTTAAAGCTCAACATTCAGAAAACTAAGATCATGGCATCTGGTCCCATCACTTCATGGCAAATAGATGGGGAAATAATGTAAACAGTGAGAAACTTTACTTTTTTGGGCTCCAAAATCACTGCAGATGGTGATTGCAGCAGTGAAATTAAAAGACGCTTGCTCCTTGGAAAAAAAAAAGCTATGACCAACCTAGACAGCAGCAGAGATATTACTTTGCCAGCAAAGGTCCGTCTAGTCAAAGCTATGTTTTTTCCAATAGTTATGTGTGGATGTGAGAGCTGGACTATAAAGAAAGCTGAGCACTGAAGAATTGATGCTTTTGAACTGTGGTGTTGGAGAAGACTCTTGAGAACCCCTTGGACTTCAGGGAGATCCAACCACTCCATCCTAAAGGAAATCAGTCCTGAATATTCATTGGAAGGACTGATGTTGAAGCTGAAACTCCAATACTTTGGCCTCCTGATGTGAAGAATTGACTCATTGGAAAAGACCCTGATGCTAGAAAAGATTGAATGCAGGAAGAGAAGGGAACGACAGAGGATGAGATGGTTGGATGGCATCATCGACTCAATGGACATGAGTTTAAGCAAGCTCTGGTAGTTGATGATAGACAGGGAAGCCTGGTGTGCTGCAGTCCATAGGGTCACAAAAAGTCAGACACAACTGAGCAACTAAACTGAACTGAACCCAATTTTTGGTTAGTGACTCAAACAGATTTAGATAAATGTATTAAGGGTTGAAACATTTACCTAACAATCATTCAGTGATGATTTGGTGCCACATTCTGTGTGGGTGATCAGGTATGTAAGTAAAACAAGCAAGCTCTTGGAGTTCAGGACTTAAAGGGAAAGACAATCAAACATGCACACAAGTAGCCATTACAAAGGGTGATGTGTGTTACATAAAGGAATTCTACTGAGAACTAGATTGTATAAGGGAAGTAGCACATCATTACCCATTGTAATGGGGTAGGAGTGGAGGAGTAATCCCTGGTAAGACGCTCCTGAACAAGACTGAGGTAAAGCTACCTAGGTAAAAAGGGCAAAGAACAAAATGGACACCTAGAAGCTTGTGTGTGTGTGTATGTATGTGTGTGTGTATATACGCTAAGTCGTGTCCAACTCTTTGTAACCCCATGGACTATAGCCTGCCAGGCTCCTCTGTCCATGGAATTTCCCAGGCAAGAATACTGGAGCAGGTTGCCATTTCTGTCTCCAGGGGATCTTCCCAATCCAGGGATTGAATTCATGTCTCTTGCATCTCCTACATTGGCAGGTGGGTCCTTTACCAGCTGAGCCACCAGGGAAGCTCTATAAGCTCACATTCAATATTTATGTTTGCCACATGCACTTTTTGTCAGTAATTTCACTTTTGTTGGAAAAATAAATTATTCTGTTAAAATGCATTTGACAATGCATTGCCTACCTTACTTTTATTAACTTAATTGCAGTGATCACAGTATTCAGAGTTCTTTCTTCCATTCTATTACCTAATGCTACTTGATCCTCATCACAAATATCAGTTTGATAGGATAATACTGTTGGACTCATTTTACACTGGAGAACCTTGAGCCTGAGTTTTATTTTAGTATATGTTACAGGGTCAGTGAACAATGAAGCCAGAGTTGGAACGTAGGACTTCCCTGGTGGTCCAGTGACTAAGAATTCAGCTGCCAATGAAGGGGACTTGGGTTTGATCCCTGGTCTGGGAAGATTCCACATGCCTCAGCTCAACTAAGCCTGAGCCCCACAACTGCTGAGCCTGTACTATAGAGCAGGCAAGCCACAGCTGCTGAGCCCACTTGCCACAACTAGATAAAGCCCACAGGTAGCAACTAAGATCCGTTGAAATCAAATATTAAATTTTTTTAAAAAGAAGAATTGGAACCTAGACTCCAGTTCAGTTCAGTTGCTCAGTCATATCTGACTCTTTGCAACCTCATGGACTGCAGCATGCCAGGCTTCCCTGTCTATCACCAACTACCAGAGCTGGCTGAAACTCATGTCCATCGAGTAGGTGATACCATCCAAACATCTCACCCTCTGTCGCCCCCTTCTCCTCATGACTCCAAGTCAGGTGCTATTAGAGAAAAGACTCAGATCTGAACTACACAGAAAGGAAGTTTAAACTGCATTAAACAGAAGGGAGTTCTATAGAAAATATGTAGGTGGGCATTATTTATAATTTTGATGCAAAATTCATCTTGAAGCCTGAATTAGCCTAAATCAGCATAACACATCTCCCAAATGCATTTGCCAAAGCATTTGATTTTAATAGAGGAATAGTATTCATTCAAATCTAATCTTTACACTTCTCAAATTCAGATTATTGTTATATCTATCCTGGATGGTTCTTGTTTGCTGCCTCTTCTGCTACACTTGCTAGAACCACATATCACTAGCTGAAACTTTACAACAGCACTATACTTCTGTGATCTAACCTGGGAGCTCTTCAAATTTGGTCAACATTCTACACTTGCCTTTCAGTCAACTTTTGTCTGGTACTCAAGATTCTGAGGGTGACAACAACTGTACGAATGCATTACGTTTCCAGGTAAGTCAGCACAGCCAACAAGTGGAGTGCTCAGATCCTCTACCTGTGAAGGAAATGCTGACTGGTATCCAAGTAGTTAAGGGGCTTCCCTGATGCCTGCAATGCAGGAGATACTGGAGACGTGGGTTCAATCCCTGGAATGGGAAGAAATGACAACCCACTCCAGTACTCTTGCCTGAAAAATCCCATGGACTTAGGAGCCTGGTAAGCTACAGTACAAAGGTTGCAAAGAGTCAGACACAACTGAGCACAATACAAATAAAAAATGAGACACAGACACTGAATAAAGGAGCGCTTCCTTTCTTTTCTAACTCCTTCCCCTGTAATCTGAGATGATCATTTTAATCTCTCTTCTTTACCAACATAAATTTGATTTGGAACAGGATTATTTTTTGGTACTTAATTAGGTAATTAGTATTTTCAAACATCTACACATCACCAGAAAACATACTGATTGCACCAACTAAGCAGTTTATTTCAGACTATGCAAGGGTAATGGCAGATTTCTGATTTAAATAAGCAGGAATAAAGGTAAGTTACTTTGATATAATTACTCAGGGTCAAAAACTACACTGATCTATTAGGACAAACCCAGACCTTATGTCCAGTACTATTTGGGGGCACCTGTTATGAATGGAAATAAAACATGATGCTTGACTACAGAAACTAAAATTTTATCTTGTCTGAAAAAGGTAAACGTCTTTCAGGTATATGACTCAGAGATGGAGAGCAACTGATAAAACTGACAGCAATAAACACAGAAAATAAACTTTTTAATAACTGAAAAAGGTTTTAGAAATCATCCATTCCAATCATAGTAATTAGTACCACTATAAAAAGCTCTTGGTTATTTCAGAAATTTTGCATCAGTATGAAATCTGAAATTTATCAAACTGAAATCTTATATACCACGGTATGGTTTTACATACCATTCTTTCTGTATGTAGAATGTTAGTTCCTAAACACCTTTTCTAAAACATGAGTTCCCATGGACAGAAGCAATAGTTTGTCTGTGAACTACTTGAGACCAAGGTCTAAGAACTTGTTCATTCATGTGACATAAATAAACAAATAAACTGATGAATGAATGTAAGTTCTGTGTTAGACTATGACCAAGGCAGGCATTGCATATGCCTATTCACCTATAACTTCCCAGTATCCAGCTAAGTATATGGCACATAGCAAGTCCTCCAATAAGCTTCGTCAAATTGACTCTTTGACCCTCTCTTTTTGCAAGGTGGGGTAAGAGTTCTTAAACAACCACTTTTGTCATATGGAGTACTGAAGCACATCATATGTGCAAATTTCTTGTGAAATTTTTAAAAACTATTTTAAAGTAACTCTAAGCAGCTGCTTCAAGAATATTTCCCCTATTACAAGCCTCTAAAAGAGTCAGTTCTGCTTATGGGAAGAATCGGGTGTGGCTCTATAAATAATCCTACTTGGAGGACCAGCCTATTTTTAGAGGCTTTCTTTAAAAGTAAAGATGAATCTCTGGATTTAAGCCAGGGAACTTCTCAATAGGAGCAGCATGTTAGAAAAATTCTCCTTTTCAGTGAGTCCCTTTTATAAGTAAATCTACACTAAGAGCTGCTGTTCCATCAGTGACTACAGCAGCTGTCCTTTCCTTCCAATTTCTTTGCCCTCCATGAGTTTTCACTGGATGTGCAAGAAGCTACTGCAGAAATCTAGGAACAGAAATGAACAGAGTCAAGGTGAAACACATATTAATCAGAGAGAGAGAGAGAAACAGCACAGATACCAAAACATAACAGAATGAAAAGCATCAGATAGACCACTAAATGAAAAACAGACCTTGCAGACTCCCAAGAAAGTATGAGTGGAGGTAGAGCTAGGAGCCCAAGAAATGAAGATGGAACACAAAAGTTGGGAGCAAAAATGGCAACACACAGCTCGGGAGAAAAGCAAGAGACCAACAGAAGGGGATTTATGCTTGGATGACTTTGACCCCAGGGAGACAGCTGACCTGCACACACAGGAAACAGAAATAAATAGAGGCAATATCTTAATAAGGTAGGAGCACACCAAAACAGACTAAAATGAGGAGAAACTAAAAAATGGAGAAGGAAAAATAAAAACCAAATAAACTCCTAAGTAAAAAAGTGAGTACTTCCCAAACATCAATGATTGTGGAGTTGTCATTTCTTTTAAAAGTTGATTTTCAACAGTGTCTTTTCCAACCCCTAATTTCCCAATAATCACCCAAGTATCTATACTAACTCCAGAAAGAACCCTCAATTTGCAGTGCAGATGGGCCCTTGAAAACCCAGCAGTCATTTTTGCCAT
The DNA here is from genome assembly GCF_054371585.1 of Giraffa tippelskirchi. NCBI lineage: Eukaryota > Metazoa > Chordata > Mammalia > Artiodactyla > Giraffidae > Giraffa > Giraffa tippelskirchi. Next base: position 145,408,738 of record NC_137279.1, on the reverse strand, counting down.
CTCTTACATTGGATTTCTCTGAGATTTCCCAAATATCATAAAACGGTGACAGTGAGAGTGGTTATTAAAACAAAAAGTGCTATAACCACCTTTTTATCTCCAGGAGCCATAAATTCTATAGTAAATTCTAAATTCTTGATAAATTCTAAAGTCTTGATTATAGAAGGATCATGAAGCAAAATGTACAAGATAGGCATATATTAAAAGGAATGAACTGGCAGGTCTGGTTTATAAATACAAACGCCTTTTCACATAAGCTTTTTGTCACTTTAAACTGCAGATGAATGCCACTGTGAGAAGTTTAAATTCCAGTAAGTGTTCAAATTTCCAATAAATTTGATGTATTCATCCAGTAGAAAAGTATGAGGTCATTGAAAATAGCATTTTCAAAGAACACTTAAATGAATCGGAAAATACTCATCATATAGTTTTAAGGGGAAAAAAAGACACTAAACTTGGTGTGTCATATGATTCCAGTTATTTAAAATACATATACATAGGCATATATTAATAACCTCTTGAGAAAAAGTAAACTACATCTGCATTGTACAGTACAGGTGGTCTATACTGATCTGCAGCACTTAGTGCAATGGTTATTACTTATTCATCCAGACTTAACCTGCTTGTCTGTGTACTGCAGTATGTCCGATGCTGAGCACTGTGACTGATGCATATACTCAATAAATTACATACTCAATAAATTAATCTGCTAAACAAATTAATGAATGAAATAACAAATAAATAGAAAAAGACTGGGAAAACAGATAAAACATGATTTAGAGTTTTTTTCTTAGCACTGATTTGATAGAAGTGGTTTTAATTTTCTTTCTTAAAAAATTCTGTCTTACAACAAATAAGAACCTACTGTATAGCGCAGGGAACTAACTGCTCAATGTTATGTGGCAGCATGGATGGAAGGAGAGTCTGGGGGAAGAATGGATACATGTATATATGTATGGCTGAGTCCCTTTGCTGTCCACCTACAATTATCACATTTTTAATTTACTTTACTCCAATATAAAATAAAACATTTTTTTAAAATTCTGTATTTTAAATAATTCTAAAACAATTTTCCTGAATAAAACAAAAAGTTACTAGTAAAAGTCCATCTCAAAAGAGCACATATTTTATGGTTCCATTTACATGAGATATTCAGAAGAGGCAAATCAATAGAAAAGACAGATAAGTAGTTGTCTAGGGCTAGGAGACAGGAAGTGAATGTTAAAGAGACTCTTGTTGGCATGGTAAAAATGTTCTAAAATTAGAGTAGATTGGTGGTCACACAATCCTATCAGTTCAGTCGCTCAGTCATGTCCGACTCTTTGCGACCTCATGGACTGCAGCACGCCAGGCTTCCCTGTCCTTCACCAATTCCTGGAGCTTACTCAGACTTATGTCCATCAAGTCGGGGAAGCCATGCAACCATCTCATCCTCTGTCATCCCCTTCTCTTCCCACATTCAATCTCTCCCAGCATCAGGGTCTTTCCCAAAGAGTCAGTTCTTCGCATCAGGAGGCCAAAGTATTGGAGTTTCATCTTCAGCATCAGTCCTTCCAATGAATATTCAAGACTGATATCCTTTAGGATGGACTGGTTGGATCTGCTTGCAGTCCAAGGGACTCTCAAGAGTCTTCTCCAAAACCACAGTTCAAAAGCATCAATTCTTCAGCACTCAGCTTTCTTTATAGTCCAACTCTCACATCCATACATGACTACTGGAAAAACCATAGCTTTGACTAGATGGACTTTTTTGTTGGCAAAGTAATGTATCTGCTTTTTAATATGCTGTCTAGGTTGGTCATAGCTTTTCTTCCAAGGAGCAAGCATCTTTTAATTTCATGGCTGCAGTCACCAGCTGCAGTGATTTTGGAGCCCCAAAACATAGTCTCTCACTGTTTCTATCATTTCCCCATCTGTTTGCCATGAAGTGGTGGGACCAGATGCCATGATCTTAGTTTTCTGAATGTTGAGTTTTAAGACAACATTTTCACTTTCATCAAGAGGCTCTTTAGTTCTTCTTCACTTTCTGCCATAAGGGTAGTGTCATCTGCATATCTGAGGTTATTGATATTTCTCCTGGCAATCTTGATTCCAGCTTGTGCTTCATCCAGCTTGGAATTTCGCATGATGTACTCTGCATATAAGTTAAATAAGCAGGGTGACAATATACAGCCTTGACATATTCCTTTCCAGATTTGGAACCAGTCTGTTGTTCCATGTCCAGTTCTAACTGTTGCTTCTTGACCTGCATACAGATTTCTTAGGAGGCAGGTCAGGAGTTCTGGTATTCCCATCTCTTTCAGAATTTTCCAGAGTTTGTTGTGATCCACACAGTCAAAGGCTTTGGCGTAGTCAATAAAGCAGAAGTAGATGTTTTTCTGGAACTTTCTTGCTTTTTTGATGATCCAACAGATGTTGGTGATTTGATCTCTGGTTCCTCTGCCCCATAAATATACCAAAAACCACTGAACTTCATATTTTAAGGAGAATTATATTAAATATAAAGTATATCTCAATAAATCTGTTTGACACTTTAGATATCTTCAATATTAGTAAAAATTATTTCATTACACGCTTTTTTAAAAAATTTGAAACTGCAAGCAAGCCTTCAGGTTGTGGCTCTGGATATGTATATCCCTACTTTTTTTTGTTTTCCCATATCAGGGCTTCCCTAGTGGCTCAGTTGGTAAAGAATCTGCCTGTAATGCAGGAGACCTGGGTTCGATACCTGGGTTGGGAAGATTCCCTGGAGAAGGGAATGGCAACCCAATCCTGTACTCTTGCCTGGAGAATTCCATGGACAGAGCAGCCAGGCAGGCTACAGTCCATGGGACTGCAGAGTCAGACACAACCTTGTGACTTTTACATTATTTTCATCACTTCAACAAAGACAGTGAAGACAAATTGAGCACAAAGTGGGAAACCATCCACATAAGATACATTTCTTGGCTCATAAGCTAAATTACCTTAAGTAGAAATCCTTCTATATTTACTACATTATTATTTGTACCCTTCCCCAACACACACACAAAAAAACACAGAAAAACTGTATATGTTGAAAATATGCAGTATTCTACAAAATATTAAAGAGACTGAAGCTACTATTTCTTCTTCTTCTAGCTTACATGTGCCTGACTGTCATCTCCTAAATAAAATATCCCTATCATGCAATGACTCTCCAGTCACTAAGCTCTGAGTTACTAAATCCCTCATGATGCCCTTTGTAAGATGGAAATGGGGAGGTAGAGTTTTCTCTGAGGAAATCTGACTGAATTGCTAAAAGCAAATTCCCTGGTCACCTGTCATTTTCCTTCAGTGGAAAGTGAGATAATCTTGAGGCAGTTGATAAGAGTGCCAAAGATTGAGGGTTACGACGCTAGCAGGACTGGCTCCATCCTGGTGGGGAAGGGGGCGGGGCGGGGAGGAGGGAGAATACTGAAATGGCACAGTCACTGAAATCAAAAGCATCAATTATTGAAACACACGTACACACCTCGATAGACACAGAGGGCCACTTTTATCTATACCCTGAACTGACTTTAAATTTCAATTTCTTAAGCAAAAACTTCTTAGTTTTCGAAGCCATATAGAGTCTCATAAATTATGAGTGCTTGACTATAAAATTATACTTAAAAGATAATAATACTGTAATAAAAAACACTCTCAAAACTGAGAGTGGGCAGATCAATTCTAAGTTCACTTAAACTTGCTCAATTTAAGAATACTTTCAAATTTCAAATTCTGAAATTGTACAGCTTTGGCTACTGTGCATGCTAAACATGGGCTTCCTATTACTAAGAGATAGAGATGGATGGATCAGTGGATCAATGGGTAGATGAATGAATACAAAATAGCAGAATGGGGAGTGAGAAAAAGGAGGCAAGGAGGCAGGGAGGGAGAGAAAAGGAGGAAAAATACTGAGAATTTCAACTGGCAGTAATAAGCTACAAGAAGGCTGCTTAGGACAGAAAATAATTTGGGTCAAAAAGACTCACAAAATGAAGTAGTTGAGGAGTAGAAGTTAAAATAGCACCACAATAAAGTAGGGAAGATCTTTTCTCCATTTTATATTATGCTTTAACACATTGTGAGCAACATGAAGAGCAGAGAAGAGACAGAGGGCTATTTTAGCATACACTGTTTTTCAAATATTCGTTTACTGAAAAAGAAATCTAATTCTGTCTTATTTAAGACAACACTGTTATATGTTCAAGTTTGCCTGACAAGGAGAAGAGCCAAGGGTTTTTAAGTTACAGTTCAGCAGTACATCGTGGAGCCAAGTTGTCCTAACACAGGATTTACAGGGGTCGAAACACAGTAATACCCAACCCATTAACAGAAAAGCTATCATAAACTCAAAATGTGATGTATGTACAGTAATAAACTCTGCTCAGCCTTACACAAGGATAGAAAAGAAGAAAACATTAAAAAAAGAGAGAGAGAGTAGGGATAGCACTCAAATTTCAGAGAACACAGTGGGTATACTTTGAAGTCTCACATCAAATTTGGGGGAAGGCAACCACATAATAATCATTATTTTAAATACTATTCACAAGGGGACTAGTTTAAAATTCCATCAAAACTGTGAAAGTCTAAAAACAGAGAAATTGTATAATCTCTGGAACTACATAAGCATTGGGGTAGAGTACAGACAACACTGACATACTGGCATCAAGGATCCTCTGTCATTCCTAATTCTACAAAGCTGGAAAAATACAGCTTCTCCTTGTTTCATTCCTTCTTCTGAAAAATGAATGTCTGCCTGACTTAACTCTTAAGGTGGTCAAAGAGCTAATATTTGCGAAAACGTTTCAAAGACCAAAGAGTACTACAAAACATAAAGTAGCATACTGTGAAGTAAAGAATCATTTCAGAATAGATGAGAATTCTCTCTGTTTCAGATCCAAGTCTCTTTTTTTCTCTCCCGGCCTAGTATCTTCTGGGGGAAAAGTGATTCTGTCATAGTGCCTCTCTGCTTTTTCTTTCAAGAGCCTTCACAATCAGCCACATCCACTATTTTAGAATGACAAAACTGATTTAGTTCAGTCATGCTTGCTTAAATTACCATATTTAAGGTTCTAAACTGAGTTTAGCTGGTAAAATTAAGCCAAACATCCTCCTCCAATATTGGAATATCCACCAGATTTCTCTAGCACGTTATCATCACTCAGGCATTCATTGGCAGTACTGGTGGACTGACTCTAGCACAAGACTGTATCAATATCCATACACTACTATATGTAAAACAGATAGCTAGTGGGGACCTGCAGTATAGCACAGGAAGCTCAACTCAGTGTGGGGATTACCTAGAAGGGTGGGATGGGGGTGGGGGTAGGAGGGAGGTCCAAAAGGGCGGGGATATATGTATACACATAGCTGATTCACTTTGTTGTATAGCAGAAACCGACACAACATTGTAAAGCAATTATATTCTAATTTTTAAAAAGCAGTTAATCTCTATAATGGGTGTCAGCTCAGCCTGGAAAAACCAGCAATGAGAAAGAATTAACATTGGGGTGGGGGGGGGCGGAGAATGAACTGAAAATACTCTCTTCAATCTGATCTCTCCACTCACCAGTCCTACGTTTCTGTCTTAGAATCTGTCCCCAAACAATCTGGAACTAAACTACATATGCAGTGTTTTGCTTTCAGAGATTGAAGATGGCTTTCTTTATTCTGAACAGCTTTGAAGACAGAAGATAAAAAGATCAACATTTCTTTCAGGGACTTAAATTGTACTCCCTTCATTTGTGGATGACCTGGAGTCTGTCTCCTGTTCAAAGGACAAGTCATCAACATTAAGGGAAAGTAAAGAGAACAGCTTTTGGAGGCAGAAAGAGGAAAAGGTAATCAGTCCTCTTTCATTTGGTTTCCCCTTTAAGCCCTGCAGACTCATTAGCATATTACAATAACTCTATGCAAGTGTAAGTGGAAACTAGTACCTATGGGGCAACTTCTATTCACACAGCCAATTCCACTTACAAATGATAAAAATAAGAACTACCTTGATAACAATAAAACATCCCAAATGATTGCCAAAAGTTCACTGGAGAGAAAATACTTTGTTTGCTGTTAAACAATGGTGAGGGCATGACAGGACTTACCTGAGTCCTTCAGGCAGGAGGACACATGGACAAGACTTTGAAGACAGATAGACTAGGTTCAAATGGCCACTTTGGGTCATGTAATCTAGAACAAATAACTTATACCATTTCCAGCATGCTAAATAAGCAATTTATTTATCAAAAACAAATGAGATTAAAAAATGAGACAAATACACTAGGTAAGGAAGATGTTGCTGTTATTATCCCTGTACATTTTCTGAGTTCTGTTCTCAGCTGAGGGTTATTTTGCACGCAGGGACGTTTGACAATATCTGGAGACACCGTTGACTGCCAAGACTGGGTAGGCATACCACTGGCGTGCAGGCATGCTCAGCTGAACAGTCATGTCTGACTCTTTGCAACCTCATGGACTGTAGCCCGCCAGGCTCCTCTGTCCATGGGATTATCCCAGAAAGAATTCTGGAATGGATTGCCATTTCCTCCGCCAGGGGTTCTTCCCAACCCAGAGACCAAACCTGCATCTCTTGCATTGGCAGGTAGATTCTTTACCACTGAGCCTCCTGCTACTGACATCTAAGAGGCAAAGGCCAGGAGTGCTGCTGAACCATACTACAATGCACATGATGGTCCTCTACAAAAAGAATTATCTGGGCCAAAATAATTGTGCCAGTGTTAAGAAACCATTCTCAAAGAGTGTAAAACTTTCAAAGTTGAAAGCAGATAAATTTGATGAATCCAGTTTAATGGTAAAGTATTTTACATATTTAACAGAAATACAAGCAGAACAGTATGTAGACAAAACCTTAAAAAATGTTCTTACTCTTTGATCTAGTCACCTCACTTTTAGGCATATGCCTTCATGAAATAACAGGAAATGAACAAAAATTTAATGTAAGAGTAAATATATTAGAAAATTAAAAATAGCAAATGGTCAGTTGTTGGTTGGGTGTTTATAGGAAAGGTGACTATATAATTGGCCTTCCAAAATGGGATAATTCTGGGAATAAATTAGGGTATTTTAATAATTCTCCCAGGACAATTATCCCAAAATGTGATAATTCTGGGAATAAATTAGGGTATTTTAATAATTCTCCCAGTCCCTTCTCATACATAAGGACTACCCTTAGACAAATCAGAGTGCGTGGTCTCCCAGTTATAAGGGAATCAGTATCAGTTCAGTATCAGTTCAGTCATGTCCAACTCTTTGCGACCCCATGAACCACACCATGCCAGGCTTCCCTGTCCATTAGCAACTCCCAGAGTCTACCCAAACCCATGTCCATTGAGTCGGTGATGCCATCCAACCATCTCATCCTCTGTCGTCCCCTTCTCCTCCTGCCCTCAATCCTTCCCAGCATCAGGGTCTTTTCAAATGAGTCAGCTCTTTGCATCAAGTGGCCAAAGTATTGGAGTTTCAGCTTCAACATCACTCCTTCCAGTGAACACCGAGGACTGATCTCCTTTAGGATGGACTGGTTGGATCTCCTTGCAGTCCAAGGGACTCTCAAGAGTTTTCTCCAACACCACAGTTCAAAACCTTCAATTCTTCGGTGCTCAGCTTTCTTTATAGTCCAACTCTCACATCCATGCATGACTACTGGAAAAACCATAGCCTTGACTAGATGGACCTTTGTTGACAAAGTAATGTCTCCACTTTTTAATATGTCGTCTAGATTGGTTATAACTTTCCTTCCAAGGAGCAAGCAACTTTTAATTTCATGGCTGCAATCACCATCTGCAGTGATTTTGGAGCAAAAAAATAAAGTCAGCCACTGTTTCCACTGTTTCCCCATTTTTATGCCATGAAGTGATGGGACTGGATGCCATGACCTTCGTTTTCTGAATGTTGCATTTTAAGTCAACATTTTCACTCTCCTCTTTCACTCTCATCAAGAAGCTCTTTAGTTCTTCTTCACTTTCTGCCGTAAGGGTGGTGTCATCTGCATATCTGAGGTTATTGATATTTCTCCCAGCAATCTTGATTCCAGCTTGTGCTTCCTCCAGCCCAGCGTTTCGCATGATGGACTCTGCATAGAAGTTAAATAAGCATGGTGACAATATACACCCTTGATGTACTCCTTTTCCTATTTGGAACCAGTCTATTGTTTCATGTCCAGTTCTAACTGTTGCTTCTGCCCTGCACACAGGTTTCTCAAGAGGCAGGTCAGATAGTCTGGTATTCCTACCTCCTTCAGAATTTTCCACAGTTTGTTGTGATTCACACAGTCAAAGGCTTTGGCATAGTCAACATAGCAGAAATAGATGTTTTTCTGGAACTCTCTTGCTTTTTCGATGACCCATCGGATGTTGGCAATTTGATCTCTGGTTCCTCTGCTTTTTCTAAAACCAGCTTGAACATCTGAAAGTTCACGGTTCACGTATTGCTGAAGCCTGACTTTGAGAATTTTGAGCATTACTTTGCTAGCGTGTGAGATGAGTGCAATTGTGCGGTAGTTTGAGCATTCTTTGGCATTGCCTTTCTTTGGGATTGGAATGAAAACTGACCTTTTCCAGTCCTGTGGCCACTGCTGAGTTTTCAAAATTTGCTGACATATTGAGTAAAGGGAATAGGGGAATAAAATATGCCTCATTATGAAATAGTGTGTAGCTAACAAAAATATTTTAAGCATTCAACATAGAAAAGCAATAATGATATATTAACTGTAAAAGGCTGGATGTAAGTTTTTTTTGGTATCAAATTTTATAACAAATTTTATCCTACACGCTTTAAAAAATCAATGGAAAGAAATATATTAAATTGTTAACATTGGTTTCAACTGGCTAATAAGATTATAGCTGATATTTATGTTTTTCTCTATATTCAAAATTGCTAAATAATTTTTAAAATTATGAATGCATTCACTTCTTAAGGAAGAAATGTAACTAAGTCCCAGTTAATCAGGAAAAGTTATTAGTATATCTAACTGCCTTCAATGTGATGATGGTATTGTGGTCATATAAAATATTAACAATGATTGATAGAGAACAGAGTAGTGGTTACCAGAGGGGAAGGGTTGGGGGGAGGGCAAAATGGGCAAAGGGGATCAACTATATGGTGAAAGATGGAAACTAAATTTTGGTGGTGGGAGGTAGTGTATACATAGGTAGAAGTAAAATATTGTACACGTAGAACTTGTATAATGTTATAAACCAATGTTATTGCAATAAAAAATTTTCATTATTTTTTAATACTTGTGAATATCAAGATATCTACAACTTATATTTAATGTATTCAGAAAAAAACACACTTACATGAAATATGGCAAAATATGAACTGTTGAATCAAAGTAATAAATATTAAGTTTATATACTGTATTATTCTTTCAAATTTTCTATATATTTGAAAAATATTTAAATATAAAGTTAAGAAAAGGACTTTCTTGTGGTACAGTGAATGAGAACCCGTCTACCAATGCGGGAGACAGGAGTTTAGTCCCTGGTCTGGGAAGAGTCCACGTGCCATGGAACAACTAAGCCATGCCCTGGCATTGGCCAAAACTACTGAACCCATGTGCTGCAATTACTGAAGCCTGCACGCCTAGAACCTGTGCTCCACAACAAGAGAAGCCACTGCAATGAAAAGCCTGCTCACCGCAACAAAGAGTAGCCCCACTCTCTCCAACTAGAGAAAGCCCACACAAAGCAATAAAGATCCAATGTAGTCAAAAATAAATATTAAAAAAAATAATAAATTGAAGAAAAAACACAAGTTGTATTAAAAGTAATATAATTATATCTGAAGTAACATACTTGCATTTAAAGTAATATAATTAGTACCATGTTCTTGGATTGGAAGAATCAATGTTGTCAAAATGACTATACTACCCAGTGTAATCTACAGATTCAACGCAATGTGTACCAAATTACCAATGGCATTTTTCACGGAATTAGAACAAAATCTTAAAATTTGTATGGAGACACAAAAGACCCTAAACAGCCAAAGCAATCTTGGAAAAAAATTAGAGCTGGAGGAATCAGACTCCCTGACTTTATACTATACTGCAAAACTATAATCATCAAAATAGTATAATACTAGCACAAAATAGAAATATAGGTCAATGGAACAGGATTGAAAGGCAAGAAATAAACCCATGCACCTATGGACAATTAATCTATGCCAAAGGAGATAAGATTATAGAATGGTGGAAAGACAGTCTTTTCAACAAATGGTGCTGGAAAACTGACAGCTACATGTTAAAGAATGAAAATAGATCATCCTTTAACATCACACAGAAAAATAAGCTCAAAGTGGATTAAAGACCTAAATATAAGACACTATTAAACTCCTAAAGGAAAACATAGGCAGAACACTCTCTGACATAAATCACATCAACATCTTTCTTGATCCATCTATCAGAATAATGGAAATAAAAACAAAAATAAACATGAACATATGAGAGAATGAACATATGTATATGCGTGGCTGAGTTGCTTTGCTCACCTGAAACTATCACAACATTGTTAATCAGCTATACACTGATATAAAATACAAAGCTTCCTTTAAGAAGTAATATAATTAGTAATCCCACATTGATCACTGTAAAAGACAATGCACCAGAATCAGATATATACCAGTTACATGGAATTAACCCTTAAGAGCCTCCTGAATCCTCCACATTGCTTCAGACCAGCTCTTCGTGATCTTTCATTGATTTCCTCAGTTCCTGTGATATACTTCAATTGCCCTCCTGTGCACCCTGAGGGGCTACCACCTTCTCACCTACTCCATCTTTTGTGGTCCTTGTCTCCCCAGGCATAATGGGAATAGAGCATACAGCAATTCACTTCCTTACTAGGGCAGCACTCACACTCAGTGGTTAACTGATTCTAGAGTCCATGCTCTTAATAACTAGACTATGCCAGTTCCCACGTTTAGTTATTCTCAGGAAAATATAAGGAGCTGGGGAACCCCACCTGTTCCCTCCAAGCTGAGTCTTAGTACCTTTTCTCATGCCCAGTCCAGCCCTTGTTTCCTTGCAGCTGCACCCAGACCCACAGCCAACTTTCTTCTCCTTGTGATAATTACCATTATGTGTCCAATATCCCTGAGGCTCTCTTTGTATTTCTGTCCTTGAAAACGTGCACAAGGAAAATCTTTCATCATTTGTTTGCTCTGGGGTTAATTTCTAATCACAATGGAGAAACAGACCTGGGAAAACCGGAAAATGGAACAAATGTAGAAAAATGATACCAATCTTAAGGTAGCGGTCCCTCATCTATGTATATTAGGTTGAACTATATGAACTTGCCAATATGCAGTTGTTTTTGACTTACAAAAACACTTCTGTATGAAATTATTTCTGAATCCTTTCTGAGAGGAGAACAGGAAATCCCTGTTTTTGCAGCAGCATACCCATCCTTCCAACCCTGCCTTTATCATGTGATTAAGAAAGAGCAATTGCTGTCATTTTGGAAAATTTGGATCACTAAAGATGCTATGCATTCCCCTAAATTCAGGTGGAAACTCTAATCCCCAATGTGATGGTATTTGGAGATAAGAGATTTGAGAGGTAATTAGGTTAAAAATGGAGCCAACATGACTAAATTAGTCTGCCTATCTGTCTGTCTCTGTCTCTCTGACACCACTGGCAGGCAGCTATCCACAAGAATCCAGGACACAGTCCACTGAAAAATCTCAGACTTCCCCGTCTCCAGAACTGTGAAAAATAAATGTCTGTTCTTCAAGTAGATGGTATTTTCATTACAGCAGCCCAAACGGACTAAGGCAAGGATTTACAGAGTAAGCAAAATCCATTTCCTCCAAATCGTACACAGCAACAAGCTTATTTCCTCAAAAAAAAAAAGAAAAGTTAGGGAAGTTCTCTTTGCTGGGACTTCTCCATATACTCTTGATGTTTTCCTCTGCTTTACCTAAGAGTATGTGTCACACTGTAACGCATAGACAGAAAGGCAAGAATGCGTTAAAAATGGCCTACATTGAGTGACTTGGGAACAAAATATATGAAAGCCACATAATACATTTTTAAAAGGATTTTGAACTCTACGAATGAAGTATTGGCTTTGGACACCACTAATCTTGGAAGAAAGCATATCTAGTTCTATTTGAGAATTCAGATTTCTCAATTTCTTTGCCACTTATTGATTGGTAACATTTTTACAGGTACAGTTTTACTCCTTTCATTTTAAATTGATTTCTCTTTTTAGCAAGACTGTGCTTTTTGAGAGTACTGAGGCAAAGAATTCACTTAATTTTACTTTTTTTTTTTAAATCAATGCCTACAAGTTCCCCTCAAATCAATGAATTACCCTTTCCATCCATTAGACACCTTTCTAGGCTGTTCACGGACCTTCTGTGCCCCATGTACTATAACCATAAAATCCCAGCACTTTTAGTTAGTCTTACATGAAATGTTTTTGTCATTTTCCACCTTTGCTCTTTCTGTCATTTTTAAACTCTGAACTCCAGCGTGTAATTTTGCAGCTTCTCTTTTGAACTTGACATGTATTATGTGCCTTCTGTGCCCTTAATTACTTTCTGCACTTTGGGGTTGATCCGTGTTGGTCTTTTCTAATCCTACTATATTGATTGCTGTACAGCAAGACTCTTCTCCTCTAGGAACGCTGTTTGTCTTTAAACTATTTTCTTTCCTTCCAATGCCAAGAACCGCTGATTGTTTTTCTACTAGTCCTTTCGAGGAAACCTCAGCTTCTCCATAATTGTTGCAACCAAGATCTACTCACTAGAATCATAATTACTTCTCTCTCAATGTTAATTCTCCTCACCCAAGTTTGAAAAAAAAAATCACAGTGACAAAAGGTGGAAAAAACATGTCCAGAGCAGAAAACACACTGGCAAGAAAATATTCAGGAAGCAACAAAAACAATCATTTACAAAGATATGAGAGAAGAAATAAGAATGGTTTCTTGAAGAATTATAAAATGGGAAATAATGAGTTAAAGAATGACATAAAAACTTTAATCTTATAAAAGTAAATCACTTTAATGTCAGTGTGCCAAACACAAAAATATCAGCCATTAAGAATGCTATTTTTTGTCAAATACAAGCTACCATCTTCATTTATGTAAACTTCCCTAGAAGTGTCCCCTTCTTGACAAGTGCTCATTGTCTCCAGTATTATCTCCCTCCAACCCAATCTCCAGAATGCTGCCAGAGTCATTATCTTAAAACACATACCTAATCCTTTCTATGCACGAAAGCTTTACAATGGCTCTTTTTCCATCTAGGAAAAGAAACCCAAATGTTCACAAAACCCCTCATGTCTAGACTCTGTCTACATTTCTAGCCACTCTTCCTTCCCAAGATCTGTATGCTCTAAACAGAACTTTCTTTCTGATCTTTCTCCAGACCTCTGTATATGCTTTTTTCCCCTTGACCAAAATTCTCTTTCCTGCCCCAGCCCCTCTCAGTCTGTTCATCGTCTACTCAGCTTTCCTGTAGATACCTCTTCTTATTTGACTCCTTAACTAAAAGTTAAGCACCTCCTTTCTGTATGTTACCGTGGCTCACTGTATTTCTCCTATCACAGCATAGAATATACTGTTATATTATCTTGTTTACTTATGTGCATCCTACTCTAGTCAGCATAGCAATATGATGGCAACAACAACATTCACCTTTTTGCCCTGATATTCTAGCACCCAGCACAGAACCTAGCATCATGATGTTTGATAAACACGCTACTGGATGAATGTCATACAAAGACTCAGGTGATGGCAATGTCTAGTAACCCAAGGATTAATTTGAATGTCCTGCTCCAATCCTTGCTGAAAATCTTTCTAGAATAAATTTTGGCAACCCATAGCATGTTAAGTAAGGCTCATTAATGAGTTACTTTTGGCATGTAGGACAAGACAATGGCTGCCTCTATTATTATCTCTTCCTTATGACCATAAGGATGTAGAGTTGATACCAGCTACCCATGCTATCTAAAATTCAGTAGCTGGTGCTCCCATAGTAACCACCTAGCCCTCTTTGCCTGTTCAGAAGTAGTCACTCAGCTACCACAATCTTTCATGCCCCACTCTGCTGATGAGTCGGGGTTGCCTACTAAACTGCATCTCCCACCATTGTTAGCCTGACAATAGGACACATCAAGCATCTTAGTACTCCTCCTGGAGACTGCCAACCTCTATAATTCTATAATGAACCAGTCTAGTTTTCTGTCTTGGTAAAACTAATGAAAAAAAAAAAGAAAAATTGAATTTCTTTGGGATGGTAGCCGCTTGTAAGATCTCTGGATCATCACTCTAATCACAGTGGTCTGAGAACTATAGATTTTAGAGATGGAGAAAAATGAGTTTAAACTTTACTATCCCCTCTAGATGTCTCTGAAATAAAAAAAACTACTTAATTCAATATACTCTTCTTGATTTTCAAAATTTATTCTGAAAGTATAAAAATTCTTTTAGCTAACGGTTCAATAAAGAGAAACTGAATCAGATTTGAAACATTTACATATCTGAGTTTACTTGCTAAAGCAATATCAAATTTTTCAAGAGAAAAACTCCTAAGAAAAGTTATGCTGATGACATAAATAGAAATAACAGTAATGCCTTGATTTTTTTAAGAAATGACATTTTTTAAATGTCAGGAAAAGGAAATTAAAAAGCTTTTGGGTATTTAGAAACAGATCTAAATCAAAAATACTTCCCATTGATTTATTAACAACAAAAAAAAGTGATGTGGTTTACTGCCCAAAGTAAGTATTAGTATATCACTGAGAAATATTTTCATTCCTCCTAGGGCTAAGAGAAGAGTAAGTACTCTACTACTAAAAAAGAAAAAAAAAGTGAAACTTCATATCCAGGATACATGAAAGTTAATACAAAGTATATCTAAATATTATATCCAAGATATTGGTAATTTACTGGATAACATAATTTAAAATTAAATATGTTCTAAGTCATAGAATTTGGGATAAATCAACCTGTCAAAGTTAAAATGGGCCATGAATTTTCAAAAAGGGCATCAATGGAAATAAACTGTAGAAAGCCCATTTAGGACTGCCTTAAAACAACCCTAGTTCCCAAATGGACCTGTTCATTTGCTTCTTTTTATTTTTGACTATGAATTTGCTGACAAATGTTGTGCCTTATAATTGTCAATCAAACTTTCCTGTTTCTTTTTGCTCACTCAGTAACTGCTCTCAGTCATACCTCTTGATTTTATTCCTACCACAATCTAAACTTCAACATATGACCAGTGACCCGAACATCCTCCAGTATCTCCTCCTCATCTCCATCACCATAACCATCAACTCTTGAATGCTTTCCCCAAATCAGCACTGACAAAACCCATAGTAGTATCCTATGACTCTATCCAAATAGGGCTCAGCCAATGAAAGTGAGTCAGAAGTCAAGTCATATACCTATACCAGTGATGGAAAAGTTGGACACTGGGACAGATAAGTAATGGATAATAAATTTAGGTAACATTTCTAAAAATTTTTACTGGAGTATAGTTGCTTTACAATGTTGTGCTAGTTCTTGCTATTCAGCAAAGTGAACCAGTTATATATAAATATATATATACACATATATCCCCTCCTTTTTAGTTTTCCTTTCCATTTAAGCCACCTCAGAGCACGGAGTTCCCTGTGCTATACAGCAGGTTCTCATTAGTTATCTATTTTATATGTATTTTATTTATATATATATGTGTGTGTATATATCGGAGAAGGCAATGGCACCCCACTCCAGTACTCTTGCCTGGAAAGTCCCATGGACGGAGGAGCCTGGTAGGCTACAGTCCACGGGGTCGCTAAGAGTCGGACATCACTAAGCGACTTCACTTTCACTTTTCCCTTTCATGCACTGGAGAAGGAAATGGCAACCCACTCCAGTATTCTTGCCTGGAGAATCCCAGAGATGGGGGAGCCTGGTGGGCTGCCGTCTATAGGGTCGCACAGAGTCAGACACGCCTGAAACGACTTAGCAGCAGTAGCAGCAGCATGTGTGTATATATATACATATATATATGTACACACACACACACACACACACACACACCAATCCCAATCTCCCAATTCATCCCACCCCTCCTTTCCCCCTTGGTATCAATAAGTTTGTTCTCTATATCTGTGTCTCTGTTTCTGCTTTGCAAGTAAGTTCATCTGTACCATTTTTCTAGATTCCACATATAAGCAACATTATATGATATTTGTTTCACTTTCTGACTTACTTCACTCTGTATGACAGTCTCTATGTCTATCCACCTCTCTGAAAATGACACTGTTTTGTTCCTTTTTGTGGCTGAGTAATATTCCATTGTACGTATGTACCATATCATCTTTATCCACTCTTTGTTGATGGACATTTAGGTTCCTTCCCTGTCCTGGCTATTGTAAATAGTGCTGCAATGAACACTGGGGTACATATATCTTTTTGAATTATGGCTTTCCCTGGATATATGCCTAGGAATGAGATTGCTGGGACATATGGTGTTCTTCCTATGTTTTCCTCTAAAAGTTTTATAGTGCCTGGCCTTATGTTCAGGTCTTTTATCCATTTTGAGTTATTTTTATGTATGGTATTAGACAATGTTCCAAATTCATTCTTTTACATGTAGCTGTCCAGTTTTTCCAGCACACTTGTTGAAGAAACTGTCTTTTCTCCATTGTATATTCTTGCCTCTTTTGTCATAGATTTGTTATTGTCCAGTCACTCTGTCATGTCCTACACTCTTTGCAACCCCATGAACTGCAGCATGCCAGGCTTCCCTGTGCTTTACTATCTCCTGGAGTTTGCTCAAACTCATGTGCATTGAGTCAGTGATGCCATCCAACCATCTCATCATCTGTCATCCCCTTCTCCTCCTGCCTTCAATCTTTCCCAGCATCAGGTCTTTTCCAATGAATCGACTCTGCATCAGGTGGCCAAAGTACTGGAGCTTCAGCTTTAGCATCAGTCCTTCCAATGTATATTCAGGGTTTATTTCATTTAGGATTGACTGGTTTGATCTCCTTGCAGTCCAAGGGACTCTCAAGAGTCTTCTCCAACACCACAGTTCAAAAGCATCAATTCTTTGGTGCTTAGCCTTCTTTATGGTCCAACTCTCACATCCATACATAACTACTCCAAAATCACCGTGGATGGTGACTGCCATGAAATTAAAAGATGCTTGCTCCTGGGAAGAAAAGCTATGACAAACCTAGTCAATGTATTAAAAAGCAGAGACATCACCTTGCTGACAAAGGTCCATATAGTCAAAGCTATGGTTTTTCCAGTAGTCGTAGTAGTAGCAGATGTGAGAGTTGTCATAGATTAGGTGATCATAAGTGTGTGGGTTTATCTTGGCTATCTATCCTGTTCCATTGATCTATATTTCTGTTTTTGTGCCATTACCACACTATCTTGATTACTACTGCCTTGTAGTGTAGTCTGAAGTCAGGGAGCCTGATACTTCCAGCTTCATTTTTGTTTCTCAAGATTGCTTTGGCTATTTGCAGTTGCTTGTGTATCCATACAAATTGTAAATTATTTTGTTCTAATTCTGAGAAAAATGCCATTGATAATTTGACAGGGATTGCACTGAATCTAGATTGCTTTGGGTAGTACAGCCACTTTCACAATATTGATTGTTCCAATCCAAGAACATGATATGTCTCTCCATCTGTTTGTGCCATCTTTGATTTCTTTCATCAGTATCCTATAGTTCTGAGTACAGGGCTTTTGGGTCCTAGGTTTATCCCTAGATATTTTATTCTTTTGGTTGTGATGGTAAATGGGATTGTTTCCTTAATTTCTCTTTCTAATCTTTCATCATTAATGTATAAGAATGCAAGAGATATTAAATTTAGGAAATCTAAGATGACCAGGGGCTAGCATATCTTATAAGTCTAGAACCTTAATAGTCACAAAGGACTATTACATTTTTACCAAGATATTATCAACAAAATAGTAACATGTGAAGATGCCCCCCAGACTAACTTCCATGATCAATAAAGGTAGAAGCAGCTACATAGTACAGTTTTTATCTTGGAGATTCAGAAAGCACATGAGCATATTAAAAGATGTCTGGCCACAAAGAAACCTGTTTATCTTTGTTTAACCTGGTATTTGCCAAACTAACCTTTTTGACCACTGAATACCTATCAAGATCCTGGAGAGGGGGAGAAAGAAAGATCCCAAGAAATAGGCTTAAAGAAAAGCTGACCTGCTCAGCCATTTATATTCACTGCTGCTTTTCAGTCTCCTGTAGGGCTACCCTATAAGCCCAGGTATTAGTCATACAGTGTTCTAGGCAGTGTTTCTTAAATTTCCATGTGCACACAAATCACTGGGGATCTTGTAAAATGTGGGTTTTAATCCAGTAGGTCTGATGTGGGACCTGAGAGTTGCATGTTTAACAAAGCTCCAGGTAATACTGCTGCTGCTGTCTATCACATTTTGAGTAGCAAGGCTCTACAGGAACACTGCAATAGGAAGATCTTCACATCTCTAATCTCTTTATCCTACCCTTTCGAATAATGAATTATCCTAAAATATTACTTTCTTTATGTCACTTTGCTGGTTAAAAACTTTTAGTGATTCCCTATTCCCTGCTACATTTGACCATGTGGCAAATAGATTAACACAGCCCCTGACCTTATATAATCAAGAATCAAGTGAGTGAGTAAGAAACAGTGTGCAGAATACTAGAAGCCAAAACCAGAAGAGAAAAAAACTGTTCCTTCAGACCAGTTTCCTTATCGGTAAAATGAAAGTTAAACTAGACAAGTGGTGTTTAATCCTCCATGTGCAATGTACTCACTAATACCATGAGAGTCTCAGCCCAGACCAAAATTAAGTGCAGGCTCTCAGGGTCTCCTGTATTAAGGCATGAACAGGTCTTAGAAGCTCCCCAGGTGATTGTGATGTGCAGCCAAGTTTGCAAACCACCAGACCAGCCAATATTTCTCAGAAGTTGCCCAAACCATCAACACCTGCATCACCTGAAAACTTGTTAGAATGTAAATTCCCAGACCTCACCCCAGGCTTACTGGAGCAAAAACTGGTGGGGCAGGGTCCAGAAACCTAGGTTTTAACCAGCTCTCCAGGTGCTTCTGATACATTCTGAAAACCACTGGATTAGAAAATAAGTAAATTCCCCTCTAGCTCTAAGAGGCTATCAATACTTTGACCTCTGACAGTCTTTTCAAGGACTTTTGATTTTCCTACTTGAAGACTAAAATTATAAGCTCCAAGAGCAGACTTCCTGAGTGGAAATCCCCACTCCTACAGTTAATTGCTGTGCACTCTTGATGACTTTGGTTGTCTGTGTTTCAGGTCCTCATCTATAAAATGAGACTAATAATAGTACCTACTCTCATAAAGTTGCTATGAAAATTAAAATTATTTCGTATCTGTAACTAGCTTAGCTGAGTGCCTGAAATGTGGTATTCAGGTCATTACTCAATCATTACCCATCAATTGAGTACTTCCCTGTCCACTGTATCCAAAATTGCAGCCCATCCCTAATACTCCATTAGCTCCTCCTTGGTAGTTGTATAACATACCACATATTTCACTTACTGCTTTATTATCTGTCTTCTCCCACTAAGATGTAAGCTCTAAGGATCAATGATTTTCGTCCATTTTACTAAAAGCTGTACCCCCAGTATCTAGAACAGGGTCTGACACATTGGAAGTACTAAAAAAAAAAAAAAAGTTGGTGGGAAAATAAATAAATAAATGCTAGCTATCATCAAAATTAATATTATTTTTAGCAATTCAAATTTTTCCTTATTGAAACCTAACAGTTTATACTTCCTGTCTGTTGCCTCCAATTGTCTATTGCCTCAAATTGTGCTTTGTTCTTATTCCATGCTTTATCCAAATTCTGTCCCGTACCTGAAAATGCCCTTCTGTCTAACTCTGCCCATATTAGGCCATGTTCAGTTTTCCACCTTTTCATTCAGTACTCCCTGATGACTCCAGCTCTCTAGTTCTCTGAATATCTACAGTGTTTACTGCCCATATGGTACAACTTAACACTTAATTTTCTTAATTTAATGTCAGTGGAATAACTGCTGAGAAATTTACATTTTAAAACTGCATCAGTTCTCTAACAACCATTTCATGAAAATTAGGGAGGAAGGCCCCCTTCCTCAAACACATGGGAAAGCTAACTATTAGTTAATCATGCATGCATGCTAAGTCTATTTAGTTGTGTCCAACTCTTTGTGACGCTATGGACTGTAGCCCACCAGGTTCCTCTGTCCATAGGATTCTCCAGGCAAGAATACTGAATTGGGTTGCCATTTCCTCCTCCAAGGGATCTTCCCAGGGATCGAACACTCGTCTATTATGTCTCCTGCATTGGCAGGTGAGTTCTTTACCACTAGCACCACCCATGCTGTCCTCAAATAACTAAAATAGTGTGCAACATTTTACAAAGCACTTTTATATACATCAGCCTAGTTTTGACTAGATGAACTCAAAGACTATGTCTCCTTGCTCTTAAGTTTTCCAATTATCTTCAAGGATAGAGAAAACATTTCTTGAGGTAAAAATTAAGAATAAATCATAAAGGTCATGGGGAATTCCCTGGTAGTCCAGTGGTTAGGACTCCTTGCTTTCAGTGCCAAGGACCTGGGTTCAATTGCTCTGAATAACTAAGATCCCACAAGCTACGCTGTGTGGCAAAAAAAAAAAAAAAATTATGAAAGTCATAATAGAAACAGAAAATGATCCAAGAAGTGGGTGAGTTCAGGTATGGGCAAATAAGTGGCCCTCTCACTCCCAGTCTTCCCATCAGCTGAAAGAGGCTCACCCTCATTGCCAGCACAGCTCCCTAGGCAGGTATTACCAATTAATCAGAGCTGGCAGACAAGCAGACATCTATGGGCCATCCCAACCTAGTCGAACCATCTTAGTTACAAGAGCAAAGGAAGAACTTCCTACATGACCCAGTGGTTAAGAATTCTCCTGCCAATGCAGGGGACATGGGTTTGATCCCTGGAACCCTGGTCTGAGAAGATCTCACATGCATCCCATGCTTCAGGGCGATTAAGCCCATGTACCACAACTACTGAGCCCATACCCTAGAGACTAGGAGTTGCAACTAGCATGTGCAGCAACTACTGAAGCCCGTGCACCCTAGAGTCTGTGCTCTGCAATGAGAAGTCACCACAATGAGAAGCCTGCACTCCACAACTAGAGAAAGCCTGCACACAGTGAAAAAGACCCAGAGTAGCCAACAAATAAGTGTGTGTGTGTGTGTGTGTGTGTGTGTGTGTGTGTGTGTGTGTGTGTGTGTGTGTGTGTGTGTGTGTCGCGCTCCTCTGTGCATGGGATTCTCTAGGTAAGAATACTGGAGTGGGTTGCCATTTTCTACTCCAGGGGATCTTCCCAACCCAGGGCCTGAACCCACATCTTTTGCATCTCTTGCATTGGCAGGCAGATTCTTTACCAATATCGACACCTACAAGGCCCATATAAATAAGTAAATAAATTTATTTTTAAAAAATAAAAACAAAGGAAACATGCTAAGAAATTTGAAGTGATTTGTCCAGGTACATACGTGGTAGCAAACCAAGACCAGCACCAACTGACTGACTCGTTGTGCAGGACTTTCTCCACTCCTCTCCTAATTCATTTCTGAAATTCAGTATTTAAATTTCCATTCTAAAGCAATCAAAACACATGAAGCAAATCTTTGACAGAGACTTTTCATATTAATGCTCGTGAATATAACGTTGAAACCAAAAATGACAGTTTTGAGCCAAGTGATAGACAGGGCTGGCTAGTCTGTTATTTTTCAGTTGGGTTTATTTACCTAAGCCTAGAATGTGTCATGACTACAAAGAGACAAAACTGATTATATTAATTCCACTGTCCTAGAAAAAGAAAAGGAAAATAGTCTTCATTAATAGGAACCAGCTCAACTCCAGTCCTGAAATAACTCATACTACTGAATCAACTTTTTAAAGGCGACCTCCCATTAATGACAAAGCATTAGTTTAAATACAGCTTAATCACTAAATTTAAATGATAGGAAAACACATATATCTAAAGAAATATGAAAACAGAGATAAGAGAGACAAATAAACATCTATTTAAACATAATGACCATTTCTACATCTTGGAAATTATGCCTGCATTTCAGAATTATTTTCCGGAGCTTCTCACTAAAAGACAGTTTCCAAATATTACAATCATCTTTGTAACTTAGTTGGAATGAAACTCACTTGTTAAATTTTACCTAGCCAATTGATCATTCTGTCTGGATTAACTCCCATTTTTAAGCATACTATAATTGAAGGCTGCTGTGGGGAGAAAAATCATCATCTAACACAGTTAGAAATTGCCTCTGGCACTGTTTGCATTACCTAAGGAAACCAGGATGACAACTGGCAAGGTCTGTTACTTCATCGAGTCGATCCCATTTAGCAACTATGTTACTTGGTTACTGTACCAGCCGTCAGTCCTGTAACCTGTCCTTTCACCCTGAGGTGAATCTAACTCATCTGAGGGTAGGATGAGAAGAGCAGCAAACACACAGAATCTTTCCTCTTTAGTAAGCACTCTGCTACTATACTTCCCTGGTGGCTCAGATGGTAAAGCGTCTGCCTATAATCCGGGAGACCCGGGTTCAACCCCTGGGTTGGGAAGATCTCGTGGAGAAGGAAATGGCAACCCACTCCAGTATTCTTGCCTGGAAAATCCCATGGACAGTGGAACCTTGTAGGCTACAGTCCATGGGGTCGCAAAGAGTCGGACACGACTGAGCGACTTCACTTTCTGCTACCATGCCAAAGCGGGGAGGGAGAGGCAGCGATGCTGAAACAGCCAGAGGAAGTTCAGGATTTGCATGACCCCTGCTCCACAAAAAAGTGCAGTCAGTTCCGGAGTTCTCCTTGGATCTGGATATACACATGAACAACCTCAATGGGCCTCAGATAAAACCTAGCCACAAAATGATGCTTGCTAAGAGAGCCCAAGAAGGCTAGAGTGATTCTTCCCTCAACCCCCTTTATCAGTCAAAACATCGGTGCTCCATGAGTTGGTCAAAACAAGAATGAAATCAAGTGCTGAAGTCAGTCCCCATCACAGTAGCCCAGGCACAGACTCTTCAGGCAAAAGAACAGCTAAGGCAAATATTGACATCTAAAAATGGACCAGTAGTTCCTGAAGAATGTTTGTGAGACACTGAGCACTCTTCTTCCAACCTTGTCATTCCAAAAATTCAGAGATCACTTTTCCTATACCTGGAAGAAAGCAATGGCATCCCACTCCAGTACTCTTGCCTGGAAAATCCCATGGACGGAGGAGCCTGGTAGGCTGCAGTCCATGGGGTCACGAAGAGTCGGACACGACTGAGCAACTTCACTTCACTTTCCTATACCACACTATTGAATCATTTTTCAATCAACCCACTTACTTATCTGGAAAAGGAGACAGGACCCCATCCCATGTAGCACAAATATTAGGTGGCATCCAAGACATCATTCACAATAATGGGAAATGCTTTAAAACACTCCTACTTATAATGAGAGCTTCCCTGGTGGCTCAGTGGTAAAGTATCCACCTGCCAATGCAGAAGACATGGGTTCAGTCCTGGTTGGCGAAAATCCCCTGGAGAAGGAAATGGCAATCCACTCCAGTATTTTTGCCTGGGAAATCCCATAGACAGAAGAGCCTGGCAGGCTACTGTCCATGGAGTCATAAAAGAGTCAGGCATAACTTAGCAACTAAACAACAACAGATTTATAATAAGAACCCAAATTCCTTAAAAACTGACTGTATGCTGGCTAATCCAGCATATTAAGTAGAGAAAAATATCCAAGAGTTGGAAAAATTTGATTTGGAATCAGTTTTGTCACTTCCCAGCTCTGTGACCATGAGCAGATTACTTATTACCTTTAAGCCTAAATTTTTCTTCACAATAAAATTTATTTCACAATGCAGTTCTGAGGATTACATAAAAAATACAGAAAAAAGAAAAAAAATGCCTGACCAATGATAAACATTAAATATTCATTTTCTTTCCCCATTTTTTTTCCAGTAAAGAAAATATCTGTTAAAATGCTCTTGAATGTTGCATATGGTTGAAAAAATTAACATGCCAGTGTCTTATCTATGCAACTCTAGTTTATATTGCTAATTTGAAGCAGCTACTATTTATGTATGTGATTATACATAAAATTTGAATGAATTATAACTGGTACCATAATCTGGAATTTTTTCAGAAATATGTTGCAGCTTTATTTTAATCCCACTATGGTAGAAAAGAGAGAAGACTAGCAACTCTTTAGTTGAATAGTGGCATATTTTATGGTTCTTTTTCCATTAAGTCCTTCTTTTGTGTGTTAGATATCATGCATCTCTCAAAATAATTCTGTTCATCTGTCTTTCCAAAGCCTGTTTATGGCCTTTAATATTTTGAGACAGTATTAGGACCAAATATGTACAGTCCTGCAAAAAAAAAGACAGGAAGAAAGGCCTGTTTGATACAAATAAGACTATGGAGAACAGTCTTATGGCCAAGAACAACAGCAGGCTTGTCCATCTGTCCATCACCAAACTGAGTTGTGCTGACTAGTTATCAACAGGAGGTGGCCATGTGGGCATCACACTAAAATAGAAATTCTATCATCAAGAAGACAAGGTGAGAAAGGAAGAAGAGGATTAACTGCTTCAGAATCAGTTTCTGGGTTACAAGGATTTATACAAAGAATGCTGTTTGTTTCTTACTCATAGACTATAAAGCTTTTATTCATCCATTACACATTTTCTTGGTGCTTTTTAGAAGCTAGGCAATATGCTAGCCACTATGGATACAAAAAATAATTTCTTTTTTTTTTTTTTTAGTAATTCTGTTGCAGGACAGAGAAGTAAACAAGTATAATACAGTAAGATAACAGCTAATGTATATACATGTGTCATAAGAACCCAAAGAAAGAAGTCATTAACCACACAAAAATATGGCAGCTTTACAAATTGGTGAATCATTTTAGTATGTGCATGTGTTGCTCAGTCTTGTCCAACTCTTTGGAACCCCATAGACTGTAGCCCACCAGGCTCCTCTGTCAATGTATTTTCCAGGCAAGAATACTGGAGCAGGTTGCCATTTCCTACTCCAGGGGATTTTTCCTAACCCAGGGATAGAACCCATGTCTCCTGCATCTCCTGCATTGGCAAGTGGATTCTTTCCACTGAGCCACCTGAGAAGTCCCATCTTTGCACAGGGGCTATACTAACCTTCTTTGTAATATTCCAGTGTTGTTGTACATGCTACTGGAGTGACAATGACCACAGAAGTAAAACAGAAAATCAAAGAATAAACAGATGGGCTTTGATCAACTTTGTTAATCTTAGGATATAAGGGAACTATTACTGCCTTTACCTTCATTTCTTACAGTCTTTTTCTTTTAAAGTATGGGTGCATGATTAATTTTTATATAATTTTTAATCTTATTAACTCCATCTAAATATGTCAATTTCTATTTTCTATAATATCAGTATGTTTGAAAGTATGACCATTGGACAATATAGATATGGATGTAGGTATAAATATATAGATAAACACATATAGATACAGATATAGAAATAAATGTAGAAATAGTTTCTTGGCTTCTGGACATACTAGTAAATTACATATCTCTTAAACTTTACAATGACACATTTTCAAGCAATTGCCTAACAGAAAAGTGAATATAAGGCATAGCCTTTACTGGCATTTAGCAAAATTAAAATGTTAATACAAATAAATCCTCAGTGGTTTTAAAACATACTGTAAAGACTCCCTTTCCATTGCAGAAATGAATCAGGAGTGACTTGAGGCACTCCCATTTAAGCTAAAGTATAAAGTCTGGATAAACTGTCAGCTTGAAAATCCCATCTAAATGTCTACTGGCTTTGTTGCTCTTACATGCACTTGGAAACAAAATTTACAACAGTTTCAGATTGAATTTATTATTCATCTCTGAGGCAATTTTGGGTGCTATATCATTTCCTCAAGTATCATCTTGGTTATCTCTCTAGCACTGGCATTCCTCTTTATTGCCCCTGAAGACATACATTGCCCTGGAGTTGCATAAATAAAAATGCTGGCGTTCCCCTCCCTGACCCTCCCCACAGGTACAAGAGCCCAGGGCACACCCTGAAATATAGTGCTAGGCATTACCTTGCCTCAGGTACTAGCACAAGGCCTAACCAGAGCCTGGGTCAGCCTTGAAGAACACACTCCAAAGAGTAAGAGCCATCACTCTCCCTGCCACTGTCCTGTTATCCTGCCTTGGTGGCTGCCGACACTGAAATGCCTTCTCCCCTGGCAAACTCAAGAGCTCACAGTAACACTACGATTATTATGCGTGAAACTGACAAGACATCGAAGTCACCTAAACTTTATTTCTAATCTCTACTTCGGTCACATAATTAACCTTTTCCACATACCAAATTCTGGGCCATAAAAAAGGCTGAGGGCTGAAGAATTGATGTTTTTTGAACTGTGATGATGGATAAGACTCTTGAGAGTTCCTTGAACTGCAAGGAGATAAAACTAGACAATCCTAAAGGAAATCAGCCCTGAATATTCATTGGAAAGACAGATGCTAAAGCTGAAGCTCTAATACTTTGGTCACCTGATGAAAAGAACTGACTCATTGGAAAAGACCCTAATGCTTGGAAAGACTGAAGGCAGGAGGAGAAGGGGACAACAGAGGATGAGATGATAGGATGGCATCACCAACTCGATGGACATGAGTATGAACAAATTCCAGGAGATAGTGAAGGACAGGGAAGCTCGGTGTGCTGCAGTCCATAGGGTTGCGAAGAGTCAGACACAACTTAGCAACTGAACAACAACAACATTCCAAAATTTAGGTTATAACTTCTACATAATGAAAACCACAATGCCCATATATAGATATTTGCTTATTGCTTTTCTTCTCTCCTTCTATCAAGTCAATATATGTAATTCCCAATCACTGTTCTCAACGTGATTCTCATATTATGACACCTAGCACAACTTCACAGGTAATTTTATGTTTACTGAATATTTTCTATTGATAGTGGTGTCACTGGGGATGCTATAGCCTCTGTGTTCTACTCTAACAAGCATGCAAATGTTGTCCTATGGATGGGAAATTTTTGCCAAGATCTATACTCTTTTCTATGATTTTTCCGATCACATTTTTTTCATCTATTACACATGTAAATCCTGCAAAAAAAATTGATTAGAGTTGAACAATGACTCATGCCCAAGGAGCCTAACATAAATGGCAAAGAAAATGTCATTCATTTATTTGTCAAAGGCCTGCAAGGTACCTGACCCTAAATGAAGGCCAACAGAAACATCAATTAGGAGAAGTTTTAAAAAGAAGATATTACTGTGAAAGAAATGGTTTTTTTCTGATGGTGAACGTTGTGATATCTTCTCTAGTTTATCTAATAGCTAATATTCAGGAAAGAACGATAAATACCAAATGAGCAACAGGGAAAAGAGCTAGGTACCTGGACTTCCCTGTGGCTCAGATGGTAAAGAATCTGCCTGCAATGTGGGAGACTGGGGTTCGATCTCTGGGTCAGGATCTCCTGGAGAAGGGAACAGGTAGCCACTCCAGTATTCTAGCCTGGAGAATTCCATGGGCAGAGGACCTTGGTGGGCTACATTCCATGGGGTCGCAAAGAGTCAGACACGGCTGGCAACTAACAATTTCAGCGTCACCACTCATCTTACAAGTACATCATGGTTCCAGAACTCTAGGAGGATGTCAGTTGTGTGACTTTGAGAAATTGCTTTCCCTCAAACACGGTAGCAATGTCCTGCTCTCTGTTCACATGCCAGTGTAAACCACAATATAGCTAAGGTATCATAAAACCCTAGTGATGCTATTTCAAATACACTTACACACTTGTAACCTACTTCTGAATTTCAATTTGTGAATAAAATACAAACCACTATTTATTTACATATACATACTGATTCTCAGACACTGTGTCCATTTGATCCTTACCTTGTTCTAGGAGGTGATTGTTATTCTCTTTGACAAAGGAGCAAATAGGCCTAAGCAATGAAGTAATCTGCACCAGGCATAAGAATGTTAATAACACTATATATCTGCGTACAAGAAAGTGTTCTTTAAATCTGTCATTTTCCTGTTTTCCTACTTGAGGAACAATTGCAGTCCACACTCAGAGGGTAGAGGCTCCCCTAGAACATATTCATGGAGCAGGGGTCTGTGTCAGTGATGCCCACATACTACAATGTGCCTGCAGCCTTCAGGAGCCTAAGCAGATTTACACACATTCTTGGGCCCATTTTTAGGTCTTGTTAGACCTTTAGATCCTATTTTTAATAACCCTTGTAATCTTTTTAAAATACTCAGCCAAAGATCAAAGCTGCAGCTTAGCTTTAAGCTACATACTCTATATTTTTCATTTTAATTTGTACTTATACAACATTTTTTTCATAGCAATAAATAGATTTTCCTTCATGAGGGAACAAAATCTGCCCTTAAGGAAAACAGTAATCATTTTCAGCAAACATTTGCTAAGTAACCACCTTTTTGAATGTTAAAGGCCAACCCTGAAGAAGGTAAAAAGATAGATAAAACCTGGTCTTTCAATGCCAAGGGCTTAAAACCTAATTATGAAGACAGAAATAGTAGAACTCAGGGTCAAAATGTAAAGTGCTTCTAAGTCCCTCTAGAAGGAACAACTTCTGATACCAGGTTGCTTCAAAGAGCTCTGACTTCCCAATGAGAAAGGGGGCTAAGAAGAATAATCCTTTAAGAAAATGTCAATTCTAACAGTAACTCTTAAGGTGCAGGGAGTGAAGCAGTAGAAAGGGGGCAGTATCAGAAGTGACTTAAGTTTGCCTGAGGATGTGCTCTTTACAAACCACAGAGCCCATATACACCATGACTTCCTCAGAATCACAGCTATAGGGAGCCCCCAGGCACGGAAGGAGGATTCCCTGCATCTCAGAGGTCTTGAGATAGGAAAAGACTGAGAACCACAATGCTGCAGTGTTTCAGGTGCAGCTCCTAGTGACACCATACTCTGTATTCATTTTTCTATTTGTCCTTATTTAATATTGAACAATAATATTTTACACCAACATCTACATCAAGAAGGACTTAATTTGACTAGGTGGTTACCTTTGTCAGTCATTAAGATAAGAGGCTGTCGTTTCAGAAGACCTGAACCAGTGCAAAGTTGAGTTGCTTAGAACAGAGTCTGTGATAAAAACAAGTATAAAGATGGTTACCTACAACAAATGATTTTACTTTAACTTATTAAAAACCAACCTTAAGGGAATACTCCCATAACCTACTATGATTTATGATTCCTAGAAACCTAAAGAATTAACCTTATTCTCTTCTAACATAAAATACTGTGGGTATCTACTCTCTTTTGAGAAGACTTTGTTATCTCCTTTACCACTAAAATAAAATTATCAGTGCCACAGTCTCCTACATCTATCTCCACCTTTATTTTTATTATCTACTCTCATAGTTCACATCCACCTGTTAAGTGCATCTCTAAGCAGTTGATACCTCTGTATTTTCTTCCACCCATATGGACCCTTTTTCAGCATTCATATTTCTGCTTTTTATGTTTAGCTGTCACACTGATCAACAAATTGCTTGTGGTAGATGGCATTTTTCTTTCAAGTTTAGCTTTTGTGTTGTTCTAATTTTAGAGAAAGAAGTGTGTGTGTGTGTGTGTGTGAGAGAGAGAGATGATGATGATGATGATATAGCATGTAACTTGTAAAAATGTTAGAGAAAAGCATTTTTTAATGAAAGGGAAAAAACCCATTTCACCATGTAGAGGTTACTACAAAGATTTTGTTGTTTTTCCTATCAGTCCTTTTTCTCTGTATGTTTTCCAACTTTTCATTTTGAAATAATTTTAGACTTACAGAAGAGTTGCAAAATAGTAGTGAGAGTTCCTATAAACTCTTTCACCCAGTTTTCCTACTGATAAGTATACTATGGTAATAGAAGATGTTATCAAAATCCTCTATGTGTATTTTGACAAGGTGAAATCATACTTTTTGTTCACTGCTTTTTAGATTTAATATGATAGCACAGGCATTTCTATTATTTAAAATTTCTCAAAAGCAACATTTTAATGACCAGGAAATGTATACTATATCAACATACATTAACACTGTTTGATAGACAGATTGCTTGCAATTTTTTTCTATTATTAAAAATTCTCATCAACACAGGCTATACATTTTAAAAACATCTACAAATTTTATAGGTCAAAAAATGGTCTCTCATTATAAATTACTTTTTAAATTATCAGGAAGGTGAACATTCTAAATGCTTACTAGTCATTTTTATTTCATCTTTTATAAATTATTCATCAGGTTGTTTGCCCATGTACTCAGGGTGTCTGAATGCATTACTTACAAATTTGTGTAAAGCTTGCATGTGAAGAATACTAAGCTTTCAACTCTAAGACTGCAAATATCTTTTATCATTTGCCTATTGCAGTTTATTTGCTTTGTTTTCATTTTGATAATCCAAAACACTTTTGCCAATTGAAAACAAAATATCTCTTTTATAGTAGCAATTTGTAATGGAAAGGCATTTTCATTCTCAAACTCTGATCCCCCAGCCACTAAGCATCTGAAGATATGCTTGTTGGGAATAATGGGAATTTCTTTCCTTAAAAAAGAGCCCATATATTATTCAAATTTGATAAAACCTGCAAAAGGTTTTGCAGAAGGAATCACAAGTTATTTTTAAACAAAAGGAATCCCAAGTTTTGTGTTTTTTTTTAATGCCATCTAATACAAAATAAGAACAGTTTCTGAAAGGTTTACTTTATATTGTATGTTCTCTGGTGTTAATTATTTTGTACTATTTTAGTGTCATCAATATTCATAACTATAACTAAACTAAAGGCTAATGCTTTATTATTACAAATTGAAAATCAGAAAGCTATATACACTCAACAACACCAGACTACTTGAGTCCCCAAAACAACCCAACCTTTCTTGTAACTCCTGCCTCTGTCCTTACTGTTCCCATTGCCAGGAATCTCTCTGCTCCATCCGTCCCATCCCCCAACCATATGGAAAACTCCTGGGCTTCATTGTCATTCCCCTCCACCACACCAACCCCTCCTCCCCATACCATCATAATTATTGCATCTGTTTATCTATGTTTACTTTTACTGTCTAATATTAAATTTGTTTTTATAGCTGTCCCCCCTTCCCAAGTGTCAGTGACCTGAGAACAAGAGTTAGTCATCACAGAAGCCTCAGCGTCTAGCAAAGATATTGAAATACAATAGGAGCCCTGTCAATATCTACAAAATGAACTGAATTATCCACATAAGGTAACAATCTTCAGAGATAGTTATAAGAAACTCAACCTTGTTTTCTGAATTATACTAATAAATAATACTGCAAGTTCATCTACCAACTCTGCCATCAGTTCTGCCTCATGGAGTCTGCAGTTTCACTTTGGCACTGTTCAAATGCTTTCTATTCATTGATAGTGACTCAGGAAGAAAAGAACACCTTTTCTCAGGCAGATTATTATTGATTGCTCTTTTTATTTCTTTAACTTTTTATTTTGAAATAATTTCAAACTTACAGAAGAGTTGGAAGAATAGAACAAAGAACTGTTGCATACCCTTCAATCAAAGTCACAGTTACCACTTTGCCATATTTCTCTTTCTACCCACACACACAAACACATGTACATCCACAAGATATTTTTCCTGAACCATTTGAGAATTATTTGCAGAATCATGCCTTTTTATCCCTAAGTACTTCATTCTTCTTTCCTAAGAACAAGGACATTCTCTACATGACCACAGATAAATAAATTAGATACTGGGTTTGTCTGATGTTTCCACATGATTAGATTCAAGTTATGCATTTTGGGCAAGAATACTACAGAAATGGCGTTGTGACTTTCTCAGTGTATCATGTCAGGAATCAAACTCAGTTTATTCCATCATTATGATGTTAACTTTGATCACTCAATAAAGTAGTGTCAAGTTTCTCCACTGTCAAGTTACCATTTCTTGCTTTGTAATTAGTAGGTAATCTCTAAGGGCATACTCTGATGACACATAAATATCCCATTCCTCTTCAAACTTTTAGCACTCATCGATTATTCTTCTGAATCCATTATTACAATAGTGGTTGCAAAATGGCGATTTTCTGCTTCCATTATTCCTTCTACATTTGCGTATGTAGCCATTCTTTTCCTTAAATATCTTCTCCTTGATTTGTGTTTTTATTCCTTATAAGTATGTCCAAATTCAAGACTTGTTTCAAAAATTATTTTTAGATTTTTAAATGTTATCACGTTTTTCTTTAACTTTTCATTTCAAAGTTACATGTTAAGAAGCCCAGAGCTGACATTTCATATTGCTCCACTTAACCATTTTTGTACTTCATAAAATTTGTTTAAGACTTCTAAGTCTTTCTTCAAACTTCTAATTGTAATCCAAGACTAGATCTGTCTCATTACAGTGCTACCTGATCAGTCATGGAAAATGTCTAATTCCTGTCTAAGAATCTTGTTAACATATCTCTGATTTGTACAGACTCTCATTTTTATCACAGTTCATTGCACAGCAAAGAATAAGAAAGATTAGTCTAATCTTGCAATTTAGGTACCAATAAACTTCTATTCTACTAGCTTAAGTTTGTGTTCAGACAAAAATCAAAATGAAATCCTCAGAGAATAGATTGATCTAATAACTTTAGTTGGGGGAGGGGGAAACTTTGGGAGCTTCTCTGGTGTCTCAGTGGCAAAGATTTCGCCTGCCAGTGCAGGAGACACAGGTTCAATCCCTGATCTGGGAAGATCCCATGTGCCATGGAGCAACTAACCCATACACCACAATTACTGAGCCTGTTCTCCAGAGCCTAGGAGTCACAACTACTGAGCCCACATGTCTCAGCTACTAAAGTTCACATGCCCTAGAGTTTGTGCTCTGCAACAAGCAAAGTCACATCAGTGAGAAGCCTGCACACAGAACAGCTGTCCCTTGCCACAACTAGAGTAAAGCCCACACAACAATGAAGAGCAAATAAAGAAAATTTTAACACTTTGGATGTTAACTTCCTAAAGTTAGATGATTTTGTAAACATATGCATTTACCTTTAAGTAACTACCATATTAAAAAATAGTTTAGGAAATCTTGCTACTAAATATTATTCAAATTCTTTTTTTCTGAAATTATACCTCCAGTCTTAAGATTAAGGGTTATGTGTTCTGAAATATGCTGTTTTTTCAAGTCAAGCAGTGCCATTTTGAAAGGACCCACAAACACATATGATACTTGAGAGCCAACATCAATTGTGCATGGTGAAAAAAATCATTTGAAACTTGGAAACTATGGCATGGAGGATCATAGATTTTCAGAGCTCTAAAGGACCCTGGTGGTCATATCCAGAAGGCAAGGGGACATGAGGTGATTTGGCCACAATCTATTCACATCAAGTAGATAAGGATGAGGTATTAATTAAAAATGCTAAAGAAAGATTGGTGATTTGAAGAGCATAGGTCTATCAGTGTTTAACAGTTTTGAGTTTGTCACCCCTGCCTACATCCTCATCTTTTTAGTCATCCTCTTCTAAAAGGAGGTGGCTTTATGGCTGTGACCTCAGTTCCAGGCTGGTTTCAAGACCCAATCCTGATTTTAGACAGGTGATATTTAAGGAAATTTAGTCAGTTTGTTTAGAACTGACATCAAATTAACCATGCTCTTTTTTCCTAAACTCTGGCTTTACATGCAGAGGTTTTCCTCTGACCCCTTAACCAGATTCCCATCTTGGTTCAGATTCCATCTTGAACCAATGACTGACCTGCTCTTTGAACACTCACCTGCCGAGATTTTCAAATGTTAGCATAACTGAAGATCCTGTACCACCTAGCTCTTTTTTGTCAGTGTACCTCTGTTAGGGCTTCCCAGTTGGCACTATTGGTAAAGAACCTGCGTGCTGATGCAGCAGACATAAGAGACGTGGGTTCAATCCCTGGGTCAGGAAGATCCCTTAGAGGAAGGCATAGCAACCCATTCCAGTATTCTTGCCTAGAGAATCCCATGGACAGAGATGTCTGGCAGGCTACAGTCCATGGGGTTGCATAGAGGCGACTTAGCATGCACACATACCTCTGTCACCAAACATTGAATTACTCTATCTCACATCCAACACCTGTGATCTTTCCCATTCATTCAAACATTTATGAAGTGCCTCTTCTGTGTCAAGTTGTGCACTAAGCACAGGTGTAAACATTAATGATGAAAATGGGTACACTTTAATTCCTGACCTTAAGGAACTTTACATTCTTGTGAGGGTGACAGAGTAGAAAGAAACATGTAATCATAAGGTGGAAAACTATTAGAAGCAAATAGGGAATAACAGAGTTAGGGGAAAACTTCTCAGGGAAGGCAACATTAAGGATGGAGATTTGAAAGATGAAATAAACTAGCCATGTGAAGAACTGCAAAGAGCATTTCAGGTGTGAAATGCATAAAACAGTTAAGTGTGACTACTCTAAGCAGGCTTGAGAAGCTAAAAGAAATGGAGGCAAGTGTGCCTGCCGCATATTAAGGGAAGAGGAAAGATGCTTAAACGAGGAAGAAGAGGCAGAGCATGTAGACCCTTGTGGGCCAAAAGAAAACATCTTGGGACTTCCCTGGTGGTCCAGTGGTTAAGAATTTGCCTGCCAGTGCAGGGGACACAGGTTCCATTCCCAGTCCAGAAAGATACCAGGTGCTGCCGAGCAATTGAAGCCATGCTCCACAAAAGAGAAGCCACTGAAGCAATAAGTCTGTACATG
Source organism: Giraffa tippelskirchi (assembly GCF_054371585.1). NCBI lineage: Eukaryota > Metazoa > Chordata > Mammalia > Artiodactyla > Giraffidae > Giraffa > Giraffa tippelskirchi. The sequence goes on along the minus strand of NC_137279.1, from coordinate 145,373,937 downwards.
GCAACTAGAGTAGCCCCCCCATCCCCCACTTACCACCATTATAGAAAGCCCACACACAGCAACAAAGACCCAGCACAGTCAAACATAAATTAAAATTAGAAAAATAAGCCATTTGGACTATAATATGATTGCAATAAGAAGCTACTGAACGATTTTAAATAGGGAAATCACATGGTTTTCATTTTTGAAAGATTAGTGAGTTGAAACAGGTGTTAAAACATGTTCACAGAAGTATTATTCATAATAGCCAAAAAGTCGAAACAATCCAAATGTTCATCAACTGATGAATAAACAAAACGTGATATATTCATACAATAAAATATTTCTCAGACATAAATGGGAATTAAGGACTGATACATGTTCCATCAAGGATGAACCTTGAAAACATTTCTCATGAAAGAAGCCACACACAAAAGCCAAAAAATTTTTTAAAAGGCCACAAAATATGATTCCATTTACATGAAATGTCCAGAATAGGCAAATTTATGAAGACAGAAAGCAGATCACTGGTTTTCAGGGGAAGAAGAACAGAAAAGTGTTTAATAGATCAGGGTTTCTTTTTGAAAGTGTTCTAGAATTAGATAGTAGTGATGGCTGCAAAACATTGTGAATATATGAAAAGCCACTCAATTGTATACTTTTTTTTTTTTTTTTGATTCCCATCCCCTTGCTTAATCTCACCCTGTTCTTCCCAGGCCTCCCTTCTCCAGTTATTCTTTTTTTTTTTTTTATATAAATTTATTTATTTTAGTTGGGGGCTAATTACTTTACAATATTGTAATAGTTTTTGCCATACATTGACATGAATCAGCCATGGGTTTACATGTGTTCCCCTTCCTGGACCCCCCACCCACCTCCCTCCCCATCCCATCCCTCTGGGTCATCCCATTGCCCCGGCCCTGAGTCCTTGTCTCATGCATCGAACATGGAATGGTGTTCTGTTTCACATATGATAATATACATGTTTCAATGCTATTCTCCCAGAACGTCCCACCCTCACCTTCTCCCTCAGAGTCCATAAAATTGTTCTATGCCTCTGTGTCTCTTATTCTGTCTCGCATATAGGGTTATCGTTACCATCTTTCAATTGTATACTTTTTAAATGGTTAAAATGACTGACTTCATGTTACATAAATTTTACCTATATAAAGAAAAATACCACTCTTTTGGACAATGCTTGGTTTGTGGGGCGGGGGGAGCCTAGCAACTGCAGGAGGTGGTCTATAACTGGATTAGAGTGGTGACTGGAGAGGTGAAGGAAAGGGAAAAGATCCACTGTGTATTTTGGAGGTGAAATTTACTGTATTTTCTGATGTTAGGAACTGAGAGTGGAGGGAATGAAGAAGAGAAGGAAGGAAGGATAGAAGTAGGGAGAGAGAAAGTAGAACAGAAGGAGGGAGGGAGAGAGAGATGGAGAGAGGGATCTAGTACCTAGAGGTTTCAGACCTGGAAGAGGAATACGTTTTAAGAAGAAATGAAGATGTCAGCTTTGGACACACTAACCTTGAGATGCCCCCATTCCACTGGTTTGGACTACCCACTTTCCAGTGAATTATTTTTTAACATTTCTAAACTTCAGTTTCCTCATCTATATAAATGGAGAAGGAAATGGCGACCCACTCCAGTATTCTTGCCTGGAGAACCCTGTGGTCAGAGGATCCTGGTGGGCTGCCATCTATGGGGTCACACAGAGTCGGACACGACTGAAGCGACTTAGCATGCAGGCACGCATGCATCTACATAAAACAAGAATATTAAGTGTTGATTGGAGATGGTTGTCATGAGAGTTAAGTTAGGTAATTGATATAAAGCTCAGCACAATTTCTAACACATAATAAATCTTGAGTCACTATCAGAGATTATCACTATCATAATCTCTGTCCTGATTATTATAATTAATCCATAAGCTGCCTCTCTGTTCCTTCTTCTAGCATCTGCAGATGCTTGGCCCAAACTAGAGGACTTTGGGGAACAAAGTTTAAGGCTCTCCCTATCTATTTTCTCTTACTGCGGCTGAGTATACAACTGGCCATGATCGTAGACAATATTGACTGAGGGATATGATTGGGTAAAAATAATATTCAGATCCCTCAGCCAGGCAAGTATATTCCAGTGGCAGAGAAGGAACACTGGGCTCCAGTAACTGCATGACACTCTCCTTATTAAGAGCATCCAACTCACTTTCTTCTAATTTTTACTTCCTTGGCATCCTCCTGTCTTTAATTTCCCAAGTGTTCTGTTCCTCAGGGAATAAAAGGTTCTGACAAGCTGACATGAATATCTAGTCTACTTGGCAGTTAATTTCCTCATAGAGACTTGTAAATTGAGGTCCTGATTTATAGTCAGACTCATAAGTTTGGTGAGAAGGGACCAATTTGCCTGGGCCTGTTAACCTCTCGATGACCACATAATAGAAGTTACTGAACATGAGAGTGTGCGTCAGACTCTGGACAATGATGATCACTAAGGAATATCACACTCTCTGACACCAAGCTGAAACAGCTAATCATACTTAATGATACAGTGTTTTACAGTGTAGTTGTGAATATTAAATGAGTTAATAGATATTAAAGTACCTAACACATTTTAGATTCTCAATAAACAGTTTATTTTTCAACTCTTTAAGCCATATGCAACTCAATGGGGAAAAGACTCAAGTTTGAAAAATTTTTAGATGAACTGAAATGATCCTAAATTTTTCCCCCCACTCCATCCTATATATGTTAGTCACTCAGTCATGTCTGGCTCTCTGCAACCCCAAGGACTGTAGCCCACTAGGCTCCTCTGTTTATGGGATTTCCCAGGCAAGAATAGTGGAGTAGGTTGCCATTACCTTCTCCAGGAGATCTTACTGACCCAGGAATTGAACCCAGATCTTCTACATTGCAGGTGGATTCTTTACCGTCTGAGACACCAGGGAAGCCCTAACCCTTTCCTCTTCCAAAGAGTAGTGGGTTTTTTTAGTGGCTTCTCATTTGTGCAACGATCCTTTTGCCATTGGCTGTCTTCATAGATATCATTCAGTAATGCTTAGAAGATTCATGCAAATCAAAATTATACCTAAAAATAACCTTATATATTCTGAGGAATCATTTACAAGCTCTGTAACCTTGGACAAGTCACAACCTTTCTCCATGTCTGTGTCTCATGGACAGTAACTATGCCTTACCAGCCCTCCTTATAACATCTCTTGGTATTCCTTCTATCTCTGAAATCTATTTAACTATATTTACCACTGAATCCTCAGCACTCAGTACCAAGTATGTATTACTGACATGTATGCTGAATGATTGGATAGCTGTATTTTAAGGCTATATTTTCCTCACAACTTTCATAAATAAGTCCAATGTTTACAATAAAGGAAATGAAACTCAGTCACTAACTTGCTATCCATAAAAGTTTGAAGTTCTTATTTAAAGAAACATAATTTAAAAAAATCATTGACTAATGGTAAAGAACAGATTCTCATGGAAGCTTTTTAAGTGCCAGTCTTAACACCATTATAATGGGTGGGTGAGTGAGTAGGTGAATTAATGGACCAATTGATAAAATACTTTATTCATATAAAAATACACCCAGCTAAATTTTTTAAGAGCATAAATTTCCAGGTCAGTTTTTTTGTCACTTCTCCCCCACCTCTGAACACTCAGAAAATCTTGTTCACAATAACTAATTCAAGAAATCTATCCCTCTGGATTTTTTGCCATGCTTAAGAAATGATGACACCCTTCAATACTATCAACACAGTATATAAGAAGAGGCTCCATTTGTGGCTCTTTGATTCTGTAGTGGTTTATTTACTTTCTAGATGTTAGCCTTACTTTACTATCTCACTCTTCCCACACTGATAACAATAAAATAAGTATAAATAACTTTCCCATCCCTTTCACTTTATTAATAAACAATTTCAAGAATGTAGAGGATCTTTAAAAATTCTATTTCAATTTATTACTGATGACATAACACATAAGTCTGGACATCCACTTGAAAATTAACATACAAAGTCAAGAATAGAAAAACTTGACCTTGCAGAAAACATTTTATTGCCTTTCCTAATAAACCTCATGTTTCCAGAAAAAGTATTAGAACGGTGTTCGTTTTGTTCTTGTATCCATAATCACTGTAGACTAAATAAAATTATTTATATTGTCTAGACTTTAGCTTCCCTCAGTTAAATGTAGTTCAGCGGAATGAATATTATTGACTACCTGCTGGGAGCAAGACTGTATACCAGGTTCTTAGGAGTCAAAGATTAATAAGACATTTTCTAAGTCTCATGAAGTTCACAGCTTAATTAGTGTATTGTGTTTTGTTTTACAAAACCTCGGCCTCATTCTCATTCCAATCAGAATTGCTCTACTTTTACCAGCTGTATATTTTAGGGCTTAATAAAGTACTGCCTTAAGATGTTTGAAAAAAAAAAATCACAGGTCTGGAGGAAGTTATGGGCATTGTACTTGTTGTACAGGTAATAATTGTATTTTCTCAGCCTGGGTTCCTCAGAATACAGAACCTAAGACAAAGAAGTATGTTTCAGGGAACAAAATTTTGGGAAGAAGGAACAAAGGAGGGAAGGAAGGAGAGTCAAAAAAAGATTTGTTATTGAATTGTCTGGCCACCAATACAGAAGGTTGGATACTGAGTCTTATATGACACACTAATAACCTGTCAAGGAAAGAAAGCACAAAGCATTTACCCATTACTCTGTTCTTCACGACTTCCCTCATAGCTCAGTCGGTAAAGAATCTGCCTGCAAAGCAGGAGACCTGGGTTCGATTCCTGGGTTGGGAAGACCCCCTGCAGAAGAAAATGGCAATCCACTCCAGTATTCTTGCCTGGAAAAATCCCATGGACAGAGGAGCCTGGTGGGCTACAGTCCACGGGGTCCCAAGAGTCGGACACGACTTAACGACTAAACCACCACCACCTGTTCTTCATTGGTCAGTGGTGTCCCCCTGGGCAATAACTCCCCGCCATTTCTTCTGTTGCACATGTTTGACTGCTGGTCAAAATCCTATGGTGCCCCATGCTACTCCACCATCAAGTAAAGAATCTTGAAGGCTAGGCTAGGGGTGTGATAGCTTACAGTGAACGAATGTCGGATTCGTGATCTCCTAAGAAGAAAATTTAGCTTTGGGACCAGGGACCAAGCTTGATCACTCAAGAGCTTCTGTGTGGCAAAGTTTTATTAAAGTAAGAAAAGAGACAGAGAGAGCTTCTGACACAGACATCGGAAGGGGATCGGAGAGTGCCCACCCCCACACACTAGTCTTTAGCAAGAGAGCTATACACTTTTTAAATTAGTTATTACAATAAATAAAAAGAATGTCTCAAGGTTGTAAAAATTTTACCAGATCCACTTCCACAGCTTACATTTTAAAATAAGAGGATTAGAACTTAACAACAGAAATATTTTACCAGACCCACTCCCTTAATATACATTTAAGATAACAAGATTAGTCAGAAGGTTTTCAAGAAATAGAAACTGTCCTCAATCAGGAAACATTGTTGTTATATAATCCTTAGTACAGAGTTTAAACTGAGTTTTTTGTTGTTTAATCATCAGTTTAAAGAAAAAAACATTTTATGTGACTAAGACTATGGAATGTAAAGAGAAAAAAAAAAAGACCTTTGTCCTTTCCTCCTCCTTGAGAATTTCAGACCCCAATCTCCTCCTTGAGAGCCCCAGACCCCTTTCTCCTCCTCGGGGACCCCAGACTTCTTATCAACCTGCCTGGAGGGGGGTGTAAATGGCAAGAGAGAATGGGTATTCCAGACAGAAGGAACAATTTATATAAGACACAAAAGTTTCAAACAGCCAGATGTATTTGAAGTATGCTAAGAAAATCAGTATCCCTGGAGTTGAAGCAGTAGTAGATTAATTTAGAGATGTGCACAAGGTTCAAAACATAATGAACTTGATAAGCCTTGTTAGGAGGTAACTGCAGTAAGTTCAGTCACTCAATCCTGTCTGACTATTTGTGATCCCGTGGACTGCAGCACGCCAGGCCTCCCTGTCCATCACCAACTCCCAGAGCTTACTCAAACTCACGTCCATTGAGTTGGTGATGCCATCCAATCATCTCATCCTCTGTCATCCCCTTCTCCTCCAGCCTTCAATCTTTCCCAGCGTCAGAGTCTTTTCAAATGAGTCAATTCTTTGCATTAGGTAGCCAAAGTATTGGAGTTTCAGCTTCAGCATCAGTCCTTCCAATGAACACCCAGGACTAATCTCCTTTAGGATGGACTGGTTGGATCTCCTTGCTGTCCAAGGGAATCTCAAGAGTCTTCTCCAACACCACAGTTCAAAAGCATTAATTCTTCAGCACTCAGCTTTGTTTATAGTCCAACTCTCACATCCATACATGACTACTGGAAAAACCATAGCCTTGACTAGATGGACCTTTGTTGGCAAAGTAATGTCTCTGCTTTTTAATATGCTGTCTAGGTTGGTCATAGATTTTCTTCCAAGGAGCAAGTGACTTTTAATTTCTAGGAGGTAACTTAGTACCAGGAAAAAAAGGGAAAGTCATTTGAGTGATTTTAAATAAAAAAGTGAATTTAGGAAAGGGTGTAAATGGAATAATTCTGATTAACATTATTATATTTGTGAAATGAGAAGTGTGATGTGTGTAAAGGATTGAGGAAACACAAAAAGGTAGAATATTATTTTTATTAACACACAGACTATGCTATGTTAGGGTATATATTGTAAGCCCTAGGCAACCACTAAAAATAATAAAAGGTAGAGTTAAGATATCAACAGAGGAAATAAAATGAAACACATATGCAAAATAAAAATTCAATTCAATTAAAAAAAGTCAAGAAATGAGTAACAGAGGGAAAAGTAGAGGTAAAAAAATGGAATGAAAAAAAAGATAGTACACTGAAACCCAAATATTTCAAAGATAATACTAAACATAAATGGATTAAATACCCTCAATTAAAAAGACAAATCAATGTAATACAAATGAACCTCACAGATAATTATGCAAATTGAAAGAAACTGGAAATAAAGAGTACATACTGAATAATTTGACTTGTATGAAAGTTCACCTGAGACAAAGCCATTTTATATTGATACAAATCAGACAGACCAGTAATTGGCTGTAACAGAGGGCTGCAAGAGACTGACATTATGAAACTGCCAAGGTGTACGAGTGAACTTTGGGGGAAGATTAAAAATGTTCTATATCTTAATTGGTTTGGTGGTTTATAGAGCTCTATGAACAAAACATTTTTCAAAGTCATTGATCTGTCCACTTAGAATGTCTGAGTTTTATAGTCTCTGGTCTTATATTAGGTTTTTTATTTAGATCTTTATTTTTGAATTTATTTTCTTGGACTCCAAGAAATGACTGCAGATGGTGACTGCAGCCATGAAATTAAAAGACGCTTGCTCCTTGGAAGAAAAGTTATGACAAACCTAGACAGCATGCTAAAAAGCAGAGACATTACTTTGCCAACAAAGGTCTGTCTAGTCAAAGCTATGGTTTTTCCAATAGTCACATATGGATGTGAGAGTTGACCATAAGGAAGGGTGAGCACAAAAGAATTAATGCTTTTGAACTGTGGTGTTGGAGAAGACTCTTGAGAGTCCCTTGGACTGCAAGGAGATCAAGCCAGTCAATCCTAAAGGAAATCAGTCCTGAATATTCATTGGAAGGACTGATGCTGAAGCTCCAATACTTTGGCCTAATGCAAAGAGCTGACTCATTAGAAAAGACTCTGATGCTGGGAAACACTGAGGCAAGAGAAGGGGACAACAGAGGATGAGATGGTTGGATGGCATCACCAACTCAATGGACATGAGTTTGAGCAAGCTCCAGGAGATGGTGAGGGACAGGGAAGCCTGGCATTCGGCAGTCCATGGAGTCACAAAGAGTCAGACACAACTGAGCAATTGAACAACAAATTTTTGAATATGGTGCTAGAGAATGTTCTAATTTCATTATTTTACAGGTAGCTGTCCAGTTTTCCCAGCACCACTTATTGAAATGACTGTCTTCTTCCTATTGTGTATTCTTGCCTCTGGGGTCATACATTAATTGACCATAAGTGTGGGTTTATACTTGAGCTCTCTATATTGTTCCATTGATCTATATGTCTGTTTTTATGCCAGTACCATATTGTTTTAATTACTATAGCTTTGTGGTATAAAACTCCTAGAGGAAAACATAAGCAGAACACTCTTTGACATAAACCACAGCAATATTTTTGGATCCATCTCCTAAAGGAAATAAAAGCAAATAATAAACAAATGGGATCTAAGTAAACAAAAGCTTTTGCACAGCAAAGGAAACCACCAAAACAAAAAGACAACCTACTAAATGGGAGAAAATATTTGTAAATGATATGACTGATAGGGATTAATATTCAACATATATAAACAGTTCATACAATGCAACATTTTTAAAAAGACTTTTAATGGGGAGGGAATTCCTTGGCAATATAGTGGTTAGGACTCGGCGCTTTCATTACCAGGGTCTGGGTTCAGTCCCTGGTCAGGGAACTAAGATCCTGGAAGCCATGCCACAGGGCTAAAAATAAAAAAGGAGGCAGAAGAACTGAATAAATATTTTTCTAAAGAGGAAAGCTGATGTCCAACAGACACATGAAAAGATGCTCGGCGTCACTAATCATCAGGGAAATGCAAATGAAAATCACAGTGAGCTATCACCTCACATCTGTCTGAATGGCTATCATCAAAAAGAACACAAATAACAAATATTGGTAAGGATGTAGAGAAAAGGGAAGTTTCACATACTAATGATGGAAATGTAAATTGGTGCAGTCACTGTGGAAAACAGTATGGAGGGTCTTAAAAATTAAAAATAGAACTACCATATGATCTACCAACTCCACTCCCGGGTATATGCTTGAAAAAAAAACAAAAACAATAATTTGAAATGATACATGCCTCCCAGTGTTCATAGCAACATTATTTATTTGATGGACACTTAGGAAGCAACCTAAGTGTCCATCAAAAGAAGAATAGATAAAGAAGCTTTTATATATATATATATATCACATTAATATACACATATACATAGATATATCACACACACATATATACATACACACACACACAAGTGTGTGTGTGTGGCTCAGTAGTAAAGAAACCACCTGCCAATGCAGGAGATGCAGGTTCAGTCCCTGCATAAGGAAGATCCCCTAGAGAAGGAAATGGTAACCCACTCCAGTATTCTTGCCTGGAGAATCCGCATGAACAGAGGAGCCTGGTGGGCTGCAGTCCATGGGATCACAGAGTCAGACACAATTGAGTGACTAAGCACACACATGGGTGAACTTGGAGGGAATGAGGCTAAGTGAAATAAGTCAGAGAAAAACAAAAACTACCTGGTATCACTTATATATGGAATCTAAAAACTACAACTAACTAGTGATTATAAAAGAAGCAGACTCAGATATAGAGAACTAGTGGTTTGTAGCTTAGGGGTCTGTGAATGGGAGGTAGAAACTATTGTGTGTAAAGCAGGCTAGAAGGATGTATTGCACAACATGGGGAATATAGCCAATATTTTGTAATAGCTGTAAATGGAGTATAACCTTTAGAAATTATACAAAATTTTTAAATTAAAAAAATGGAGACTTTTATTGTGTATGAATTATACATAAATAAAGTCTACTTTCAAAAAGCAGCAAACAAACATCTCTCAACTTTCTTTTTGAGTGAGTAATGGTGATAATGAAGACAATACAGGAGGAAGAGAAAGTCTGGGCTTCACCTAAGAGGATTGTTTAAATGAAGTACCAATTTGAAACTATAGTGCTACGCTAGGGACTGGGAGAGCAAGGACGAAAAATACCCAGTTCCCCTATCTTGAAGGACAAGAATCGTCTAATGGAGGATGTATGAAAACAACATCATTTAACACATGATGAGAAATGTTCCATTAGAGTTATAAACAAAGTGTTTCAGGAGAGAGATACTTAATGTTTTAAAATAATGAAAACTACTCAAAGTTCCTCATCAATAGGTAAAAACAAATGTCTGCATATTCATGCCATAGAATGCTATTTCAACAATAAAAAGAAACTATTGAACATGCAAAATCATGGATGAATCTCCAAATAATTATGTTGAGTGGAAGAGGCCAGAATCATCCCTCTCAGGGAAAAGAAAAAAAAAAAAAGAGGACATACTGTATGGCTCCATTTATATAAAACTCTACAAATTGAAAAAAAATCTATAGTGATAGAAAGCATACAAGCAGTCATCCAGAGGGGAGAGAGGTGGGAAGTGAAGGAATGAAGGGATTATGAAGGGTACATGAAGAAGTCCTTGGGGGTGATAGATATATTCATTACCTTGATTATAGTGATGGTCTAAACTTTTTCTGACCACTCTTCCTCCAAACAGAATTAGTTTATACTCTAACTGACTCGGTCAAAATTGGGAAAGGAGTGTGACAAGGCTGTATATTGTCACCCTCCTTATTTAAAGGGCTTCCCTGATAGTCCAGTTGGTAAAGAATCCACCTGCAATGCAGAAGACCCCAGTTCAATTCCTGGGTTGGGAAGATGTTCTGGAGAAGGGATAGGCTACCTACTCCAGTATTCTTGAGCTTCCCTTATGGCTCAGCTGGTAGAGAATCCACCTGCAATGAAGGGGACCTGCGGGAGACCTGGGTTCTATCCCTGGGTTGGGAAGATCCCTTGGAGAAGGGAAAGGCTACCCATGCCAGTATTCTCACCTGGAGAATTCCATGGACTAAAGTCCATGGTGTTGCAAAGAGTCGGACACGACTGAGTGAGTTTCACTTTCACTTTCTCCTTATTTAACTTATATGCTGAGTTTGTTTGTTTATCAAGTTTGTTTAGTTGCTCAGTCGTGTCCAACTCTTTGCGACCCCATGGACTGTAGCCTACCAGGCTCCTCCATCCATGGGATTTTCCAGGCAAGAATACTGGAGTGGGTTGCCATTTCCTTCTCCAGAGGATCTTCCCGACCCAGGGATTGAACCCGGGTCTCCCACGTTGTAGGCAGACGCTTTACTGTCTGAGCCATAACATGTGAAATGCCAGGCAAGATGAATAACAAGTTGGAATTAAGATTGCCAGAAGAAATATCAACAACCTGGTTTCACAGGTAATACATACATCCAAACTTATCGGTAATTTTAAACATGTACAGTTCACTGTAGTCAGTAACACCTCAACAAAACTGTTCTTAAAAATGCTAAAAACAATCTTCAGAAGAGAAGACAAGATCATGATAAAGCTGCACTGAGTTGCATATGATCAATTTTGCAACCTAAATTTCTAACACAAATATAATGAACAAAATATTCAGGTTGGAATAATGATGTTATCTAAACCTTGTTTAGTGTTTACTCTGAGACAGGCACTTTGCTGTGCCTCTCACTTAATTCATTTCAATCACATATCAACATTATGAAGTAGGCAGTTTTAATATCCCCAAGTTATAAATGAGGACACTGAGGACTGAGTTAGAAGTACCGAGTTAGAACTGTAATATAACAATCACTTCAGTGGCTTAAACAAGAAATGGTCATTGTTACTAAAAATAAATAACAACAAAAACAAGAGGGCTGGAGGTGGACAATTTGGTGTGCTTCAAGCTGCCAAGCCATGGGGTTGCAAAGAGTCAGACACTACTTGGCAACTAAACCACAACAAAGCAACAATGTGGACAAGGATATAGGAAGGCTCTTCTTCCTTCTGCCCCAACACGCACCACTGTGTGACTTCTGCCTCTTAGTTACATGGATGCACTTCCAGGCATCAGAGGACTTCAGGCAGAAAGAAGCAAGAAAGAGTGAAGTGGGAAAAGACAGAAGAGTCTACCCACTGAATCTCCCAGCTTCCCCAGAGGCCCCACCCAGAGGCTTTTGCTTATCGTTGGTCAGAATTGTGTCAAATGCCCACCAGAAAGCTGCTAGGAAGAAAAGGATTATAGATGGAGGCCAAAGGAGCAATTCCTGCCTTAGGTACTAATAGGTGGAGATAGAATTTTATCTAGACTTATTTCCCAAGCCTGTTTTTATATGAATAAAGTCTTCCATAAATTCTTCCCCAAAGGCATCTTTATATGCCAAGCAAGGGGGAGACATTTCATCCTGAGGATGAGGACTTGATAGAGTATGGAATATGGTATGCCTGTAGGCATTGGTAAGTGACACATCTTTTGAGAGAGTAAGCACAATTAAGGAAAAAGCTTTTCTGCTTTTCCTTAAAGTGGAAGGAGTATGTGGAAGGAAGGAGTGAGACATAATGACCTATAGCTTAACTTCGCATACTTTCTAATCAATAGCTTTACATCTTGTGGTTTCCTGATTTACAAATTTCCAGTTTCTGCATATCTCATATGTAGAAAGTTTTCTGGTGATCCATCAGGGCACTTTTAACATTCAGCAAGTATTATTATCTAGGTGCAAAGAAGTGGCAAGATAGGCAGAATATCACCTCTAGGAAAATATTAATAACATTTTAAAACAAGGAAAGAAAAGGCCACGGTTCACATTTATAAGCCTTAAGTGTTTCCACAATAACTGAAATCGAAACCAGACTTATTTATAATTCCCAGCTACGAGGTGAAACCCATACACATTATGGCCACAGTGTGTGTCAGTATTCCTGTCACCTGAACTGGATGTCACTCAAGAATTCAGTAGACAATAGACATTTTTATTGCTATTTATAAATCTATAAATATATAATTTGTGGTCAGTGAGTTAAACTAAAATTCACTTATTCAGTCTAAATTATTAAATTTTCATTATATATTAGCCCAAGCTTCCCTAGTGGCTCAGTGATAAAGAATCCACCTGCCAATATAGGAGACTCGGGTTCAATCCCTGGGTCAGGAAGATCCCCTGGAGAAGGAAATGGCAACTCACTCCAGCACTTTTGCCTCCGAAATCCCAAAGACAGAGGAGCCTAGTCCAGGCAGTCCAGGCAGTTGCAAGAGTCAGACATGACTTAGCAACTAAACAACAATAAATATATTAGCCTACTCCAAAAACATAAATTCAGCAGCCATTTATTGAGCACCTATAAGCCATGCATTGTGCTAGGTTCAAAAGTGAAATAAAGCAGAATTCCTGCTTTCAAAAATAACACAGTCAAATAATGGCAATTTGATGAGTATGCTGAAAGTGTTGGTCACTCAGTTGTGGCCAGCTCTTTGCAACCCCATGAACATTACCCCGCCAGGCTCCTCTGTCCATGGAATTTTCCAGGCAAGACTACTGTAGCAGGTTGCCATTCCCTTTTCCAGGGTATCTTCCCAGCCCAAGGATTGAACCTGGGTCTTCTGCATTGCAGGCAGACTTTTTACTGCCTGAGCCACCAGGGAAGCCCTAAGTACTATGGTTCAGTTCAGTTCAGTCACTCAGTAGTGTCCGACTCTTTGCGATTCCATGGACTGCAGCATACCAGGCCTCCCTGTCCATCACCAACTCCCGGAGTTTACTCAAACTCATGTCCATTGAGTCAGTGATGCCATCAAACCATCTCATCCTCTGTCGTCTCCTTCTCCTCCCACTCCAAGTATCAGGATCTTTTCAATGAGTCCGCTCTTCGCATCAAGTGGCCAAAGTTTTGGAGTTTCAGCTTCAACATCAGTCCTTTCAATGAATATTCAGAACTGATTTCCTTTACGATGGACTTTCCCTTGCAGTCTAATGGACTCTTCTGAGTCTTCTCCAACACCACAGTTCTTCAGCGCTCAGCTTTCTTTATACTCCAACTCTCACATCCATACATGACTACTGGAAAAACCATACCCTTGACTAGATGGACCTTTGTTGGCAAAGTAATGACTATGCTTTTTAATATGCCTTCTAGGTTGATCATAACTTTTCTTCCAAGGAGTAAGCACCTTTTAATTTCATGGCTGCAGTCACCATCTGCAGTGATTTTGGAGCCCCCCAAAAGTAAAATCTGTCACTGTTTTCACTGTTTCCCCATCTGGTTTTAGAAAAGGCAGAAGAACCAGAGGTCAATATTTCTGCTTTATTGATTATGACAAACCCTTTGACTGTGTGGATGACCACAAACTGTGGAAACTTCTGAAAGAGATGGGAATACCAGACCACCTGACCTGCCTCTTGAGGAATCTATATGCAGGTCAGGAAGTAACAGCTAAAATTGGACATGGAACAACAGACTGGTTCCAAATAGGAAAAGGAGTATGTCAAGGATGTATATTGTCACCCTGCTTATTTAACTTATATGTAGAATACATCATGAGAAATGCTGGGCTGAATGAAGCACAAGCTGGAATCAAGATTGCCGAGACAAATATCAACAACCTCAGATATGCAGATGACACCACCCTTATGGCAGAAAGCGAAGAAGAACTAAAGAGCCTCTTGATGAAAGTGAAAGAGGAGAGTGAAAAAGTTGGCTTAAAGCTCAACATTCAGAAAACTAAGATCATGGCATCTGGTCCCATCACTTCATTGGCAAATAGATGGGGAACCAGTAGAAAGTACTATGGTAAGTGTATATAATTTTCACCACAAATGTCCTTCCAATTCTGATTTCTGTTTCCTTCACATTTTTTTTTCTTTTTACTTCTCTAGAAGTAACAGCAAGATAGTTGAGCAAGATGTTCAAGTAAGGGCAAGAAAACTGTTGAGTTTATGCCTGGCAAGTTTTAGAAACATACTATCTAAAATTTTTATCACCTGATAAAATGTAACACAAATTTTCAAATTACTTTACCAAAGATTAAGTGTGTTGCTTATGCAGACATATCAGTTATTTTCTGTTCCATGTTTCAGACTACTGGCTAGCAACCAGCACAGATACTACATTTGTACTGAAACCAACAGAAGTGGGTATTCAAGATAAGCAGAGTTCACTGCCTTTTATCATCTATGAGCATGAAGGCTGCACAAAGTTGAATTGCTCTTCCACTCAGAGAAAAGGAAACATACATATATAAACACTGCCTTAACAGTGTTGGTTGGTTAGCTGCTTTAAAAAAAATGTAAAGATCATATTCAAAGAAACCCCAAACTTTATATAGAATTACAGGACATGAACTATGTACACATTCCTTCTATCATCAATGATTTTGTGATATTTCAATGTAGACCCTGAGACCTCAAAATTTTTTTTTTTAATTTTTTGGTGGCACCGCATGGCATGTGGGACCTTAGTTCCCCAATCAGGGATTGAGCCAGCACCCCCGCACTGGAAGAACAGAGTCTTAATGACTGGACTGCCAGGGAAGTCCGAGACTTCAATATTGAAGCACTGTCATAAAACCAATCGGAGAAGGCACTGGCAACCCACTCCAGTACTCTTGCCTGGAAAATCCTATGGACGGAGGAGCCTGGTAGGCTGCAGTCCAAGGGGTCCCTGAGAGTTGGACACGACTGAGCGACTTCACTTTCACTTTTCACTTTCGTGCATTGGAGAAGGAAATGGCAACCCACTCCAGTGTTCTTGCCTGGAGAATCCCAGGGATGGGGGAGCCTGGTGGGCTGCCATCTATGGGGTCGCAAAGAGTCAGACACGACAGAAGCAACTTAGCAGCAGCAGCATAAAACCAATACTGACTACTCTGAGAATAACACATTTACATGTAATCAAACTCATCCAAAGAGAAAGAAAGTGCAGAGTGATCTCAGGCACACATTTCCCCCCAAAATCAAAAGATAAAACAGATTATTATTATTACAACATAACTCAGATAATCTCAATGATAGCCACTCAAGAATTCCCAAGATATCAGGGAGTCAGTGGACAAGCACTAAGCGCTTAATGACCATAGGCCACTTTCCAGGCGCTGTGCTAGATGTGCAGACATGTACTTTCTCACACAAAGTCTGTTATCTATTGATAAGTCTTACAAGAACAAAACCATGAAAAAATAAGTGTTCTTAAAGTGTTAAAGTGAAATATACAGAAACTGTAGAAAATAAACAGTTCTTAATAAGTATTCATGGTATGACTCAAACAAGTGTAATAGGACATCATGATGAGCAGTCAGGGAAAAGAAAGCAGCACTGAAATAGGGTTTTAAACGACAGACAGGCTATGAACAGAAAAAGTAGAAAAGTTTAAATGTTACGAATCACACAAGAAGAGCACAGAGTTAGAAACACACACAGGTGGTAGGGGTTGGGTATGTTAGAAAGAACAATTCTGGTTTCCACGATCAGTTAGCGTCAAGCACTGGGTATGACTGTTGGACAATTTAGTTAGATGAACTGAGTTCTATCCTTATTCATCAGCTGGAAAACAGAATGAAAACCACAGTCACAGAAAACTAACCAAACTGGTCATATGGACCACAGCCTTGTCTAACTCAATGAAACTATGAGCCATGCCATGTAGAGCCACCCAAGACAGATCGGTCATGGTGGAAAGTTCTGACAAAATGTGGTCCACTGGAGAAGGAAATGGCAAACGACTTCAGTATTCTTGCCTTGAGAACCCCATGAACAGTATGAAAAGGAAAAAAGATATGACACTGAAAGATGAACTCCCCAGGTTCGCAGGTACCCAATATGCTACTGGAGAAGAGTGGAGAAAACTCTAAAAACAAGGATGAGATGGAGTCAAAGTGAAAACAATGCCCAGTTGTGGGTGTGACTGGCGATGAAAGTAAAGACCGATGTTGTAAAGAACAATATTACATAGCAACCTGGAATGTTAGGTCCATGAATCAAGGTAAATTGGAAGTAGTCGAAAAGGAGATAGCAAGAGTGAACATCAACATTTTAGGAAATCAACGAACTAAAATGGACTGGAATGGGCAAATTTAATTCAAATGACCATTATATCTACTACCCTGGGAAAAAATACCTTAGAAGAAATGGAGTAGCCATCATAGTCAACAAGAGTCCAAAAATGCAGTACTTGGATGCAATCTCAAAAACAACAGAATGATCTCTATTCATTTCCAAGGCAAACCATTCAATATCACAGTAACTAAGTCTATGCCCCAACCAGTAATGCCGAAGAAGCTGAAGTTGAACGGTTCTGTAAAGACCTACAAGATCTTTTAGAACTAACACCAAAAATAAGATGTCTTTTTCATAATAGAGGACTGGAATGAAAAAGTAGGAAGTCAAGAGATACCTGGAGTAACAGGCAAGTTTGGCTTTGGAGTACAGAATGAAGCAGGGCAAATGCTAACAGAATTTTGCCAAGAGAACACACTGGTCATACCAAACACCATCTTCCAACAACACAAGAGACAACTTTACACATGGACATCACCAGATGGTCAATACCAAAATCAGATTGATTATATTCTAGGTAGCCAAAGATGGAAAAGCTCTATACAGTCAACAAGACTGGGAGCAGCTGACTGTAGCTCAGATCATGAACTCCTTATTGCCTAATTCAGACTTCAGTTGAAGAAAGTATGGAAAACCACTAGACCATTCAGGTATGACCTAAATCAAATCCCTTACGATTATACAATGAAAGTGAGAAATAGATTCAAGGTATTAGATCTGATAGAGTGCCTAAAGAACTATGGACAGTGGTTCATGACATTGTACAGGAGGCAGTGATCAAGACCATCCCCAAGAAAAAGAAATGCAAAAAGGCAAAATGGTTATCTGAGGAGACCTTACAAAGAGCTGAGAAAAGAAGAGAAGCTAAAGGCAAAGGAGAAAAGGAAAGATATACCCATCTGAATGCAGAGTTCCAAAGAAGAGCAAGGAGATATAAGAAAGCCTTCCTCAGTGATCAATGCAAAGAAATAGAGAAAAACAATAGAATCGGAAAGACTAGAGCTGTCCAAGAAAAATAGAAATACCAAGAGAAAATTTCATGCAAAGATGGGCACAATAAAGGACAGAAATGGTATGAACCTAGCAGAAGCAGAAGATATTAAGAAGAAGTGGCAAGAATACACAGAATAACTACACAAAAAAAAGATCTTAATGACCCAGATAAGCACGATGCTGTAATCACTCACCTAGAGCCAAACATCTGGAATGTGAAGTCAAATGGGCCTTAGGAAGCATCACTATGAGTAAAGATAGCAGAGGTGATGGAATTCCAGTTGAGCTATTTCAAATCCTAAATGATGATGTTGTGAAAATGTTGTACTCAATATGCCAGCAAATTTGGAAAACTCAGCAGTGGCCACAGGACTGGAAAAGGTCAGTTTTCATTCCAATTCCAACGAAAGGCAATGCCAAAGGATGCTCAAACTACCACACAATTGCACTCATCTCACACGCTAGTAGGAGAAGGCAATGGCAGCCCACTCCACTACTCTTGCCTGGAGAATCCCATGGACGGAGGAGCCTGGTAGGCTGCAGTCCTTGAGGTCATTGGAGTCGGAAATGACTGAGCAACTTCCCTTTCACTTTTCTCTTTCCTGCACTGGAGAAGGAAATGGCAACCCACTCCAGTGTTCTTGCCTGGAGAATCCCAGGGACGGGGGGACCTCGTGGGCTGCTGTCTATGGGGTCGCACAGAGTCGGACACGACTGAAGCGACTTAGCAGCAGCAGCAGCAGCAGCACACGCTAGTAAAGTAATGCTCAAAATTCTCCAAGCCAGGCTTCAACAGTACGTGAACCGTGAACTTCCACATGGCCAAGTTGGATTTAGAAAAGGCAGAGGAACCAGAGATCAAATTGCCAGCATCCACTGGATCATCAAAAAAGCAGAAGAGTTCCAGAAAAAAACATCTACTTCTGCTTTATTGACTACACCAAAGCCTTAACTGTGTGAATCACAACAAACTGTGGAAAATTCTTCAAGAGATGGGAATACCAGACCACCTGACCTGACTCCTGAGAAATCTGTATGAAGGTCAAAAAGCAATAGTTAGAACTGGACATGGAAAAACGGACTGGTTCAAAATTGGCAGAGGAGTACGTCAAGGCTATGTATTGTCACCCTGTTAATTTAACTTATATATAGAATACTTTATGCAAAATGCCAGACTGGATGAAACACAAGCTGGAATCAAGACTGCAGGGAGAAATATCACTAACCTCAGATATGCAGATAACACCACCTTTATGGCAGAAAGCGAAGAACTAAAGAACCTCTTGATGAAAGTGAAAGAGGAGAGTGAAAAAGCTGGCTTAAAACTCAACATTCAGAAAACTAAGATCATGGCATCTGGTCCCATCATTTCATGGCAAATAGATGGGGAAACAATGGAAACAGTGAGAGACTTAATTTTGGGGGACTCCAAACTCACTGCAGATAGTGACTGCAGCCATGAAATTAAAAGACGCTTGCTCCTTGGAAGAAAAGTTATGACCAACCTAGACAGCATATTAAAAAGCAAAGACATTACTTTACCAACAAAGGTCCGTCTAGTCAAAGCTCTAGTTTTTTACGGATGTGAGAGTTGGACCATAAAGAAAGCTGAGCACTGAAGAATAGGTGCTTTTGAACTGTAATGTTGGAGAAGACTCTTGAGAGTCCCTTGGACTACAAGGAGATCAAAACAGTGAATCCTAAAGGAAATCTGTTCTGAATATTCATTGGAAGGACTGATGTTGAAGCTGAAACTCCAGTACTTTGGCCACATGATGAGAAGGATCTGACTCATTGGAAAAGATCCTGATGCTGGTAAAGATTGACGGCAGGAGGAGAAGGGGACAACAGAGGATGAGATGGTTCCATGGCATCACTGACTCCATGGACCTGAGTTTGAGCAAGCTCCAGGAGATAGTGAAGGACAGGGAAGCCTGGTATGCTGCAGTCCATGGGGTCGCAAAGAATCGACGTGACTGAGCAACTAAACAATAAATTGTAAAAATTCTAATAGGGTTATAAATCACCTCTGATTAAAACTACTTTGCTTCAAGACTCTCATACATCTGTCCATAGGCTAATTCAACACTCTGCTAGCCATTAATTGTGGCTTCTGGCAGCAAACAAGATGTCAATGTCTATTTCCATGCATTATTTTTATCTGAAATCTTCTCTATGCGTGATCCAAATTTACTGGAATCATAGTCTGTTCTCTGTAGTATGTGAAAAAGTGGAGAAACCAATTATGTGTAATTAGTCATGGAGTCTCACTATATTATCAGAGTTTATTATTAGCAAATTTCTTGACAATAGAAAGGACAAGAATAGAAATATTTTATTACAATGGAGTTATGCTGGGGTAATTTGTTCAAATTACTCTTATCCTTAAAAAAGAAAAAAATTACTCTTACCCCACTTAAATGTTTTCTCCATAGTATTTAATGCAAATCAGTATACTTTTACACACATTTGTCACTTCTTTTTATTGTCTTTCTTCTCCCAGGGAATGTAAATGTTATGAGAACAGTGGCCTTGGTATTTTTCACTACACATCTCCAACACCCATAACATCCAGTACTGCAGGGCTTAATATTCCAGTATTATAAACAATCAATAAATAGTTAATGACTTTATCATTTAGGAGGCATTGGGAGAGTCCTATGATCCTTGGCTAAATAAAATTAAAAACAGAAAATCAAATGCTTTAAATTTTAACTATTCTGTATCATAAAATCCTTCCAATTTCCTAAGGACCACTTCTCTACTGTAGTCAAAACAAGATTTGGCACTTTCAACAAATGCTGAACAAAAGTGATTGAGGTTATCATTACCATCATATTATGGTTATTTCAAAATTTATTGCTTATTACTTTATAATTTACCATGAAGTGATGGCTATAATCTGATTTGCATTGAAATAAGGGAAATGTGAAAATTTTTGAGACTCAGGTTACTTCTCATCAAGAGACACATTAATGTAATATTTTTTCATTGTAACAAACACTTTAGGATATTTCTAAAATTATGATAAATATTCCCCTTGGAGATAGTCACACGAGATTCTAGTATTTTACATTTTTATGTATATTTTCTTTCTCCTTTGCCCCATCACCGTCATCACTCCTCTATAAAAAATGTTTTCAATTCCTAAACATCTTTCTTTTCTTTAGAAATAATTCCAAAAATTACATCACCATTTTTGCATAATTTTATTTATTATTTTATGACAGAAATTGTTAAGATAATATTATAACTTTTATCTTTCTAATACTTATGAAAATTTCCCCTTAATCTTTACCTTCAGCCAACTCAGAATCTGTAGCCTCCCAAAATCCTTTTCTCTATCAACATGAGAGCCATCACCCACTTTTCTTAGCTATGATTTTTCACTCTGACACTTTGTTCTAGCTATCGTGACACCATAATAAGCTTCAAAATGTGAAACAACCCTAGTGCTAGGAAAACTGGACAGCTACATGTAAAAGAATGAAATTAGAACACTTCCTAACACCATACAAAAAGATAAACTCAAAATGGATTAAAGACCTAAATGTAAGACCAGAAACCATAAAACTCTTAGAGGAGAACATAGGCAGAACACTCGATGACATAAATCAAAGCAAGATCCTCTATGACCCTCCTCCTAGAGTAATGGAAATAAAAACAAAAGTAAACAAGTGGGACCTGATTAAACTTAAAAGCTTTTGCACAGCAAAGGAAACTATAAGCAAGGTGAAAAGACAACCCTCGGAATGGGAGAAAATAATTGCAAATGAAACAACTGACAGAAGATTAATTTCCAAAATATACAAGCATCATACAACTCAATACCAGAAAAACAAACAACCCAATCAAAAGTGAGAGAAAGACTAAACAGACATTTCTCCAAAGAAGACATATAGATGGCTAACAAACACATGAAAAGATGCTCAACATTGCTCATTGTTAGAGAAATGCAAATCAAAACTACAATGAGATATCACCTCACACCAGTCAGAATGGCAATCATCAAAAAGTCTACAAACAATAAATGCCAGAGAGGATGTGGAGAAAGGGGAACACTCTTGCACTGTTGGTGGGAATGTAAATTGATACAGCCGCTATGGAAGACAGTATGGAGATTCCTTAAAAAACTAGGAATAAAACCACCATATGACCCAGCAATCCCACTCCTAGGCATATACCCTGAGGTAACCAAAATTGAAAGAGACACATGTATTCCATAGTTCATTGCAGCACTTTTTACAATAGCTAGAACATGGAAGCAACCTAGATGTCCATCAACAGATGAATGGATAAAGAAGCTGTGCTACATATACACAATGGAATATTACTCATCCATAAAAAGGAATTCATTTGAGTCAGTTCTGATGAGGTGGATGAACCTAGAACCTATTATACAGAGTGAAGTGAGTCAGAAAGAGAAAGATAAATATCATATTCTAATGCACATATATGGAATCTAGAAAAATGGTACTGAAGAATGTATTTACAGGGCAGCAGTAGAGAAATAGACATAGAAAATAAACTTATGGACATGGGGAGAAGGGAGGAGAGGGTGAGATGTATGGAAAGAGTAACATGGAAACTTACATTACCATAGGTAAAATAGATAGCCAATGGGAATTTGCTGTGTGGCTCAGGAAACTCAAACAGGGGCTCTGTATCAACTTCAAGGGGTGGGGTGGGAGGGGGATAGGAGGGAGGTTCAAAAGGGAGGAGATATATGTATATCTACAGCAGATTCATGTTGAGGTTTGACAGAAAACAACAAAACTCTGTAATGCAATTATCCTTTAATAAAAAAATTTATTAATTTTTAAAAAATGTGAAGCAACCCAAGAAACAGCTCACAAGAAAACACTGTGAAGTTTTCTCATATATATTCATCTATTATATTTAAAAACTTTTGTCTGTTTTGAAATTTAGAGTTCCTTTCAACTACTGAAATTTCTATCTGTATTTTTTTTGTCTTTAATTGATAACAGATTCTGTGGTATTTTAAACATAGATTGCACATAAGTATCATTAAGATAGTAAAGTTTGGTTTAACATAGTATAGTTTTACACAAGAACATTTCATAAAAGTTTGCAAATATCATTACTCACAACAGCCAAGATACAGAAGCAGTCTAAGTGTTCACAGGATAAAGAAGATGAGGCATGGACATGCACACACACACAGAAGAACATTACACAGACATTAAAAAGAATGAAACCTTGCCACTTATGACAACATGGCCTAGAGGAATTATGCTCAGTAGGTAAGTCAAATAGAGAAAGACAAATATTGTATTTCATTCATATATCAAATCTAAAAAAAGAAAGAAAACAGAAAGAGTCATAGATACAGAGAACATACAGGTGATTACTCAAGGGGCAGGGAGTGGGAGGATGAATGAAATAGATGAGGGAAATTAAAAGGGATAAACTTCGAGTTACAAAACAAGTCAGTCAGGAGGATGAATGTACAGTCTCTGGAATAGAGACAATAATAAGGTCATTAACACTGCTGTATGTTATATATGAAAGTTGGTAAAAGTAAATCCTAAGAGTTCTCATCAAGGAATATTTCTTTTTCTTTTCCTTCTGTTTTAGATCTGTATGAGATGATGGATATGCACTAAAACTGTGGCAATCATTTCATGATGTATGTAAGTCAAACCATTACGCTGTACACCTTAAACTTATACAGTGCTATGCATCAATTATATCTCAATAAAACTGGAAGAAAAAAGTATACAAATAAAATAATCCCTGCTTTGGTGGGAAAATAAAAGGATTTTGGATGTAAGTAGAGTTTTACAGTAAAACCTCAGAGATAGTTTTTGTGGGAAATGCAAAACTAAGTCAAGCAACTGCTGAAGTTAACAATTTAAGATAAATACTAATACTGCAGTATAAGATGATGATGGTAAGTGTAAGTTAATATTTTTAAAATATTTATTTGTATTTTAATGACACAACTAAATAAGAAAGGGCCTCATTCAGAAAACATTCTGTATAAGAAGTTTATCTGTTGTGCCTACTCTGACCTCTAAAATCTTCAAATTTTCTTCCCTACCATCTCATTCAAATACTATCTTTAATACTATTTGGAAAATTATTTTTGTATTACAAATGATAGCCAAAAGGATTAAAGAATAATTGAACCAATATTGTAAGATTAATTATATATAGACAAATAACTTAGAATATGCTTTTACTCTTCATAAGACAAGCCAGGGTCATGGTCTTGGCATCAAATGTAAGAAAAACGGTTATATTTATGTGAACTCATCATCCTAAACCATATAACCGAAAATAACACAATCGTTCCATTGCATCAGACATGGAGGCATTTGTTTCAGTTTTCACAAAGGTGTCTGAAAATTACACATGTAGTATATAATATCCAACTCTGCTTCAAACGTATCCGACTCTTTGCGACCCCACGGACTGTAGCCTGTCAGGCTCCTCTGTCCATGGGGGTTCTCCAGGCAAGAATACTAAAGTGGGTTGCCATGCTCACCTCCAGGGGATCAGCCCAGCTCAGGGATCATATCTAGGTCTCCCGCATTGCAGGTGGATTCTTTAACACCTGAGCCACCAGGAAAGCCCAAGAATACTGGAGTGGGTAGCCTATCCTTTCTTCAGGGGATCTTCCCGACCCAGGAATCAAACCAAGGTCTCCTGCATTGCAAATGGGTTCTTTACCAGCTGAGCTACCAGGAAAGCCCAAATCATAAGAACTTTCCTTAAAAAAAGTTTAATTGGAAAATATATAGATTACTAATAAAGTATATAAGGCAAAAATCTGAATTATGCTGCTGAAATTTAAAATCTGTACCTAGCATACAGAAAAAAAAGAGAGAGAGAGAGACTGGTTTATTTCCCATGTCTCTACATATTTAAATGATGTGAAATTATATTAAAAGATTCTTACCAAAGTCATCACAACATTTTCACCTCTTTAATCAGCATACTATCCAAATACACTCTGGCTTATTAAAAGTTTGAATATGCCAATGAACTATCTTGACCCAGAAAGGACATGAAAATTACTGTCATCTAACACTAAATCCAAAGAAGCAACACTGATGGCCTTTACAGGAAAATTAGAGCTGTTTCTGCTTTGGGGAGAATTCATTTCAAATTAAGCATCTTAATTTTGTGCTGAAGGATTCACTAGGGTGAGGGAAAAACAAATTTGATTTTCAAGCATCAATCAATAGGATCAATAGGCTGTTAAAGCTAAGAATTGAAAGCTTATCAATTTGGCTCTGAGGATTTGTGAACAGATTACCTCCCTCTCATAATACCCACAGAAGGAATTTCAGTATCTGCAAATGACCTGGAACAATTCTGAGAATGAAAGAATAAATGATTCAAAGTTGTTTATAAATTGTCACCCATTTAGAAACATTTATCTGAGGTTTCTACTTCAGGTTAAACCTTAATGAGGTTGTCTACCCATCAGCATCACTAAGCCAACCCATTTTCAGAAACCATGACTGGCAAGGGAGTCTTTCGATCTATTTCCATCTGAAGAGCCTCACATTAAATTATGCTAAAAAAAAAAAAGCATTCACATTTTTGAAAGGATACAAAACACTGATTAGTTCATCCTCAAAATGTTTAGCAAGATCTCAGCAGGAGATTAAGGGAAGGCTAGAGAGAACAATCAAGCTCTTAACTAAAGGGGAAAATTCACCTTGCCTCAAAAAATTGCCAATAATGTACAAAGTTACAGCAGCAGCAATTATGGCCAATGCTGTACTCTTGTATATGGGAACTCAGAACTAAAATACGTATCAGAGTGTTTTATAAGAGTGTGATCATTCAGTAAAGGGATTCAACTTTACATTAATGTTAGTTATAAAGAGGCCCAGCACTTTCCCTATTAGAACTTGGCAGAACTACCCTTCCAGATGGCCCTATCCATTTCTGTTTGACTAGACACATTTCTTTCTCCTCACTCCAGGCAGTAGAGTGGAAAGTTAGACAGTCTTTGGTGTCAGATCCAGGTTCAAGTACTTGCTTTGTACTTATGAGTTCTGCAAATCATTTTACCTCTTTTGACTCTCAGTTTCCTCCTCTATAAAATGTGGGTAATAATTCCTACCTCCAGAAACAATTGTGAGAATTAATAACACAGTGTATCTGAAGTGCCTGGCACTGGAAAAGTATGAGGTGCTTTTCCCAGCTGATATAGATAGAGCTTTATAGGTAGTAAAGCAACATTTGAGAGACAAACTTTTGAAATTTCATGCAATTAAAATTTGGCTTCGAAAACAATATTGAAGGTGTTATTTTTCATACTAATGCATTATTCAAATGTAAAAAAACCGAAAAAAAAACTTTACTGTCTTCAAATAACTACCTTAAAACATTCTACTTCCAGCTCTCTGTTCATGACAATGAACTAGGAACATTATGCAATAATGAGGCACTTCTAAAATCAGTGTTTGAAGCCTGTGAAACTGGGAAAAAACAGAATGCCACAGCACCAGAAGTTATTGAGGCTCAGTGCCTGATAATTAGAGTCCCAATTCATAGAAAATCAGAAGGGGCAGAAGTTTATCATAGTACTGTTATATTATGATAAAAATACACATGATTGTCACCTCGAGTCTACTTGTAACAACTAAAGTTCTTCTATGAGATTCAGAAGTCATCTTGATAGAATCAAATTAGCAATAAAAATGCCTTTATTGTTTGAAGGTCTGAGACTGGGTCTATTTTCAAAAATGTCAATTACAGTTTGGTTAAAGCAGAATATGTTTTACTTTCTTACTGTAATTTTCAATAGCGATGCAAAATAGCACTGTCCCAAAGTTCCAGTATCAGCATGAAAATAAACCATCCTGCCAAAAGGTCAATATTTTTATCATCTCTAACACTTTTTTCCAAAGCTAGATGTGGAAAGAAAATGTGCTCTACCCCATATATAATAACATCAGAATTTCCCCAGAAGATGTACTCCCTGTCCTGGAATTAGGACCTTTCATATAATTTGCTAAGCAGAAATATCTGAGAGTAACAAAGCAGAGGTATTCTAATTATATTACTGTAGGTTATAAGCAATGATATTAACATATCGGTTTAAAAGAATGAGTGAGCATCAGCTGGATACGGGTGTGGAAGGAAAAGAGAATGATGACAGGTATGCTGGTCTGCTGCCCCTCCCCCCTCCCTTCAATAGACATCAGGAAGAACCAGAAGGGCAGGGTGGGGCCATCTTCCAGGTAGTAATGGTACTAGCACTTCATTTCCAGGCTTGGTAGGGAGGGAAGCGAGAACCAATCACACCCATGGGCTGATTATTTTTCCTCATTTCTCCTCCTTAAGAATAGAGTAGAAAGTGGGGGGAAGGACAGCAGCGGGGGGCGGTGGGGGGGGGGCCCAGAAGGAAGTAGGCTTCTCCTCTATCTTGTATTCTCCACATTTCCTTGTCTACTGTTAACCTACTAAGTTTGGCGGCCAAGTCTGGTGAGCCAGGAGAGTGGCTGCTCCTCTTGGATGGATCCCAAATAGAACCCTGTCCTTCAAGCCACTTCTGTGATCCCTGACTGCTGCTGGTTATCCTCCCTGGACCAGGAGATGGGTAATGCACACATGGTACCCATGTGGTACGAAGATTCCAAAATTAGTTTGTGGCCAGTCCACATGTCCTCTCAATTACGGTCAATCATGTACAGATAGTCTTGTGTGCTGCTGATATCTTCTCCCTTCCTGCTTATGCTAAATGGAGATGGCTGTTACTTCAACTACAGACAAGAGGAGACTAATCTAGAGAATTAAAATAGCCCACTAACTCAACAACAACAACAAGCATGGCTGAGATTAGAAGAAAGGAGTTCTCAGCGTACCTGAGAGTTTTTAAAGAATTGTTCATTCTAAAATCCTAGAAGACAGTAGAATTCCTATAGAGTAAACTGCTTCCATGATTTTGGATGGCAAAAGAACCTTTAGAGTAAATGACTTACACATAAAAATGTAGAAAACTTAAGAGTATGATACCACTTACAGCAGTTGCTAACAGAAAAGACAGTGGGAGGTGACCTTGAAAGGATTATGAAATTTAAAAAAAAAGAGCTTAAGATTTAGGGTCTGAAAGAGCAACTAATAATGCTAGAATAATTCTAAATGCTTTTTAATAAGGGTGAGGATGAAGGGGCAAAAGCAGGTTATAATTTAAGCTTTCCCATTTCTCTGAGATTGTTTTCTGAATAACTGTACTCTATACAGATATCCAAGGGAGAAGAAAAATAGAACATAGACTACTTATTATTGGTAGAGCAATTTCTCTGAAATAGTAGCTCATAATTTATTAATGTGTGGCTACAGCTACCTTACAGTTACAGTAATGAACACAGTCTTTTCAGCATATAGTTAAATACATGTAGCTAGACACAAGGTGTCCTTCCCCACTAATAATGCTAATTTACGGATCGGTGCCTAAGAAATTGACATTGTGGGAATGCAGTAAATTCTGTTTTGCACTTTTTCTCCATACAGGAAGTCTTCACAGGGAAGTCAGCAAAACAACTGTTGTGGCTACCGCAGTCAATCAATTTAAATAGAAATTCTAATGTACAATTTGAAAGCTCTAAGAGTCTTTCACTTAAGCTCAAGACTTCATTATCAATGAAGGATATATTTTCTGTTTAATTATTCTCATTGAAACCCCTTTAAGTACTGGTACTAAAAAAAAATGTGTTTTTCAAATAAATCCGAAGCTTAACCTTCAATGTTAGTTTTACACAATTCCTCACCAACTCTTCTGAAGGGCACAAATCATCAGAAATAGTGACAGGACAAATAAAAGATAAAGCAGAGTTCTTCCCAACAACCTATCAGCTCACCCTCTCAATTCTAACTAGTACAGACACAGACCTACCTCGTTTTTCACTTTCCCTAGTGTCCTTCCTACTTTGAGAGATTCCTAAGAGCTTGACCTCTTTCTTAGAATTTTTCCCCTTGCTTCCCAGTCTCCATACCACTATCTGCTTTTTCATTCTTTTTTTCAGCTTTTTCTTCCATATTTCTCAAATTAGCCCTAAGATTCCCAATCCCGTAGTCTCCCACAATGATGCAGACTGAAAAATTATACTCACCTGCAATGGTTTCCTCCTCATCTCTGTTCAATCTATCCTTCACAAAATAAAATATCCCGAGTCACTAATTCTCCCTTAAATATGTTTTTAATTTCCCTTCCCAGAGGAATCTGATAGCTTCCATTTCTTTCCTACATCAAATCCAAACTCTTAATTGTATAAGTCAGTTATCAGCAACCTCCATCAATATTCATGTGACTATCTCCTTACAATTTGAATTAATGAATTCACACACACACATATACACACACATTTGTGTTTTTATATGTACTAGTGCTTGTTTTGGGGACTTACAGGTGGCTTAGTGGTAAAGACTCTGCCTGCAATGCAGGAGACACGGGTTCAATCCCTGGATGGGGAAGATCCTCTGGAGGAGAAAATGGCAACCCACTCCAGCATTCTTGCCTGGAAAATCCCATGGACAGAGGACCCTGGTGGGCTATAGTCCAAAGGGTCACAAAAGAGTCAGACATGACTTAGCCACTAAACAACAACAACATGCTTGTTTTACATCATTTTTTTCTCTTTTAGAAATAGAAAGCCTCTCTCGAGTCAACCATTCCTCGTTACATGCCTCTTGAGCAGGGTTTGTGTTGGTTCCGTTTTCTCTCCTAGGAATGCCTAGCCCCGTCATTATGTTTTCAAACTGATTTCTCCTACAAAGCCCACATCCCCTCCTGAAGCCATTCCTGGTCACCCATCTGCAAATAACTTCTCATGCCCGCTAAGCCCCACGACACATCCATCTCAACCTCTCTTAACAATACTTTAAACATTTTACTGCATGGATTATCTGCTCTGCAGAATGCAAGTTCCTTGCAGGTTAGAAGGCAAGGCTAATTCATGATTCTGTCTCCCACAGACAATGCCTCGTCCATAGTAAATACTCACTGTATCAATAATATTGATTAATCAGATTCAGATTCAATATAATAAAAGTAGTACTCAAGGCTATCTGTTCCTTCTACCTGAGACTTAATTAAAATT
The DNA here is from genome assembly GCF_054371585.1 of Giraffa tippelskirchi. Classification (NCBI taxonomy): domain Eukaryota; kingdom Metazoa; phylum Chordata; class Mammalia; order Artiodactyla; family Giraffidae; genus Giraffa; species Giraffa tippelskirchi. The sequence continues at coordinate 145,344,110 of NC_137279.1, read as the reverse complement.
ATAATAAAGGAAAAAAACTAACCCATGGTCTCCATGGTTAGTCTCCATTTTGGTTCCTCAGCACCAGCAGATTCTCCACAGGGATTTCAATTCAAGCAATTCAAGGGAGAAGGAATCCCACGGATCTTTAGCAGAGGAGGGAGGGTGAGTCAGGTGAGTCACGTGAGTCACAGAACCAGGGAGGGCCAATCAAGGGTTCATTAGCAAACAACATACTATTAGCACTTGGAGTCAATCCTGCTTAGCAATTCTGGAGCCCGAGGACAACACTGTACCTCAGAGATACTTCGACAGAGGTAAGAAAGCTGGGAAGCAAGGAAGCAAGGAAGCTGGGGTATTTATTTATCAACCCCTGTTAGCTAGTGGTGAGGGCTGGTGGGAGGAGACATTCCTTGGCTCTTCCCTTGGGCAGGCAGAGCAAGCTCCTACAGTGAGACAGAACCCTCACAGTCAGAGAAGCAGGTGCTGGCAACTGATGGTACTGGGAATTTGGAAGTGATGAGAACCTATAGGAACCAAGAGCATATACCACAATAACAAAAAACAACAGGGAGGGAGCCATAGTGGATATGAATTTTCAACAGACTCTTGGAAGAAAGAAAGCAGATGTAAGTCTAGTGACCAAGAAATCAGAGAATAAAGAGACAGCCCAGAATACAAGTGAAGAAAGGCTGAAGTTCAGGAGGCAGGGCAGAACTCAGGGGAGCTCAAGCTGCTTTATAAAATCCCAATCCCACATAGGACTGAGACTCAGAAGTTGAGAGTGAAACACAGGGCTGAAAACAGGGACTAACTGCAGGTCTATTTTGCAAGAGTATGGAAAACTGCTGCCCACCACTTGTTTTTGCACAGCCAGTTATCTAAGGATGGTTTTTACATTTTAAAGCATTGTTTTAAAAAAAAAATCCTATGTGATAGAAACTGTATGTGACCCACAAATTCTGAATATTACTATCACACTTTTACAGAAAACATTTACTGATCCTTGGTTTATACAAGAGTCAACAGTTGTACAAGCCTCTCCCCAATTCCAGGAAGTAAGACTATCGGAGGCCAGGCAGGTAACCTAGCACAAAAATCTGAGCTATCGTCTCTGATCGTATTAGGAAAAAGTGAAGCAGCAAGTCTAAGTGTTAGTATGCTCAGTCACTCAGTCGTGTCCAACTCTTTGTGATCCCAGGAACTATAGCCCACCAGGCTCCTCTGTCCATAGGATTTTCCAGGCAAGAATGCTGGAGTGGGTTGTCATAAGTGTTAGAGTGTTGATTAAAGCATTCCTTGGCCTGGTTATTAGGGATTCCCAAGCTTAATGGCTGGTACCCCAACCACGAACCAAAAAGCAGAGAATGTCAGTTGGTAAACATAACCAGAGCCCCAGTCAGTTTCCACCAAAATCCCCAGATATTTGAGTAAAGCCTATAATATTAAAAAAGAAAGATAAAAATGAACTAGCAGAGGAAAAATGACCCCACAAAAAGCAATGATAATCCAGAGGGATCTAAGAAAATTTTTTAAAACCTCAAAATATTATTCTCAGAGATTCTAGAAAATATAGACAAGAAGACAATATCATTTTTTTTTTCAGTAAACAAGAAAGTGCTTTAGATGAATAACGTAATTCAAGAGAAGTATTAGAAGATAAAACCAGGTAAATATCCCAGGACATAGAACAATAGGACAAAGAAACAGAAAATATGGAATAAAGAAACAAAGAGAATAAATCCAGAATATTCAATATCCACTAATGAATTTTGGAGAAACTGGGAGAGAGTACATAGAAGGGAGAAGATTATCAAAGAAATAATATAAGAAAATATCTTCACGTTAAAAGCAAAGACATATATATATGTAAATTTTTTTAAACACAAAGAATAAAGAAAAGAGCCTGAAAGAGGCCAGAGAGGAAGAAAAAAAATAGGTATCAGGGATTTCCCTGGTGGCTCAACGGTAAAGAATCTGCCTGCCAATGCAGGAGACAGGGGTTCCATCTCTGATTTGGGAAGATTCCACATGCCACAGAGCAGCTAAGCACATGCACCACAACTATTGCGCCTGTGCTCTGGAGTGGGGGACCTGCAACTTCTGAGCCCACATGCCACACTTACTGAAGCCCACATGCCCTGCCTGTGCTCCACAAGAAAAGCCACCACAATGAGAAGCCCACACACCACAACTAGAGAGTGGCCCCCACTCTCTGCAACTGGAGAAAAGCCCACACAACAATGAAGACCCAGCCAAAAAATAAATGAAATTAAAAAAAAAAAAACAGGTAATCAATGAACAAAATTAGTCTAACATCAGATTTTTTTCATCCACAAAGCTACGTGCTAGAAAACATTGAAGCATTTCCTAAAGTTCTGAAAGCAAATGATTTTCAACCAGGGATTCTATTTCCAGCTAAATGAATAGATTAATTAAGCGTGAATGTAGAATCAAGATAGTTCTGGTTTACAAGATGTTTTCCTCCTACACATCCTTGTTTAGGAAGTTAACTTGAAGGTGTCAGTTAGGAAAAAAACACATAAGATCCAAGAAACAGAAGTCACTGTTCAGAAGAGAGTAAGTCTCAGGAGAACAGCTTTGGAAAGGCCTTGGACCCAGGGAATGCAGTGTCCCAGGAGAGAGGTCCCCAAGAGGGACAGAAGGCAGGGAGACTGAATAGATTGAGAAATCTGGAAGAAGAACATGATAAAGCCTATTGGTGAAATTTTAAATAAAGAACCCATTGCAATTTGAAGCTAGGAACATTCTTCACTGAGTGACAGAGAAGTCCTAACATTAGATCCATAGAGAAGGAAGTGTCACACCAACACACTATATACAGCTCTGCAGTAAATATTAATGGAAATGTTGTTTATTGACTTGGAAGATTAGGAATTAGAGGATAAAAAGGAAGAAAGAATTAATAGTTATAACATGTTTATTTTACAAAGTGGGTAGTTAAGAGTACTGTCCATGGTTAATAGAATAAGAAATGAAGATTTAGTTATGTTTTTCAAGTACCAAAGTTAATCTAAAAAAAAAAAGTAATCTGTATGGAAACAGACTGCAGTTGTCCCTCACTATCCATAGGGTGTTGGTTCCGGGACCCCTGGGTTACCAACAACCATGGAAACTTAAGCCCCTTATGGACAATGGCATAGAGAGGGCAGACTGTACTGAGATAATTAAATGTAGATGGACATGAGTTTGAGCAAATTCCGGGAGACAGTAGAGGACAGGGAACCATGGCATGCTGCAGTCTATGGAGTCGCAAAGAGTCAGAGATGACTGAACAACTGAACAACAAACAACAACAAAATGGGAATGAGAACATAAACAGTGATACAAATAAATTCAGTCCTAATCTAGCATATCAAGAAGGAAATTAATTTTTTTTAATTAAATAAATCAAGATATAGTGGTGTGTGTATATATAGCTACAACATCCAGCCACACACTTCCCTACCCTCTCCCTCGCTCACTCGCTCAGTCATGTACAACTCTTTGAGACCCTGCAGACTGTAGCCCACCACGTTAGTCTGTGGAATTTTTCAGCAAGAATACTGGAGTGGGTTGCCATGTCTTTCTCCAGGAGATTGAACCCATATCTCCTGCGTCTCCTGCACTGCAGGTGGATTCTTTACCGCTGAGACATTGAGGAAGCCCTCCCTACCCACAGAGGTGACCAACTTTTAACAGTTTCTGTTTTGATTCTTCTGTTAGTTACTGCTGTTATCTCTAAGATATTGCAGCTTTTACTATAAATTCTTCTGTATTGCTAGACTTTTTTAACCACATGAATTTATTATTTCAATAAAATTTAATATTCATCAATGCATGGATAAATGAAAATACTCCTTAGCATGTTCCCATCACAGGTAATGTGCTTAAATGTTGCTGAGTCTGATTCTGACTCCTAAAGGTGACAGTGATTATACATAACGGAAGTGACTCCAGCCACAAAATGATGCAGGTTTATTTTATGAAACAAATAGAAGTTGCTCTAATAACTATCAGGTAAATAAGCACAAGAATTAAATGGAGTGTAATTCAAGCAATGAAGCCAGAAAAAAAAATGTTTCCTTCCTTTTCATATGAGAGTGCTTGCCTGCTTTGAGAAATATGCACAGTGTTTTCATCATGTTTTTGTTCAGTCGCCCAGTCATGTCCAACTCTTTCAACCCCATGGACTGCAGCACAGCAGGTCCCTCACTATCTCCCAAAGTTCACCCAAGTTCATGTCCATTGTTTCAGTGATGTCATCCAGCCATCTCATCCTTTGACACCCTCTTGTCCTTCTGTCTCAATCTTTCCCAGCATCAGGGACTTTTCCAATGAGCCACATGTTCGCATCAGATGACCAAAATACTGGAATTTCAACTTCAGCATCAGTCTTTCCAAAGAGTATTCAGGTTTGATTTCCCTTAAGATTGACTGGTTTGATCTCCTTGCCGTCCAAGGGACTCTCAAGAGTTTTGTCCAGCACCGTAGTCTGAAGGCATCAATTCTTCAGCGCTCCACCTTCTTGATGGTCCAGCTCTCACAACCATACGTGACCACTGGGAAGACTATAGCCTTGACTATGCAGACTTTTGTCGGCAGAGTAATGTCTCTGCTTTTCAACACACAACCTAGGTTTGCCATAGCTTTCTTGTGAAGAAGCAAACATCTTCTAATTTTATGGTTGCAGTCACCATCTGCAGTGATTTTAGAGCCCAAGAGGAGGAAATCTGTCACTACTTCCACCTTTTCCCCCTCTATTTGCCATGAAGTAATGGGACCAGATGACATTTTAGCTTTTTTAATATTTAGTTTTAAACTGGCTCTTTCACCTTCCTCCTTCATCCTCATCAAGAGGCTCTTAAGCTCCTCTTTGCTTTCTGCCATTAGAGTGGTACATTTTCACCACATTGAGGTTCAAATACAAGACTTGCATCTTCTACCCAGGTCCAATATTTGTGGTAAAGATAATCATGCACCCCATGCATGGCTGCACCCAATGCATCAGCAAATATGGCTTAGAGACTGTCAGTGAAAGTCTCAACTCATTTCAGTTTCAGCCGAATAAGCTTCAAGAGGTAGCATTTGGAAAAAGATAACATGCCAAGAAAGCAGACTATACCAAAGCCAACACCTTAAATTGCACCTGGGAGTAAACTGTGGAACTAGAAGACAAAAACAATGTCCTCCCTGTGGTTTATCAGGCCTCTCTTATTTTCTAATTTGCATTTTCCAAAGTTGTTCCAGGTAGACACTGCAGCAATCTAAACTCAAGGAAGCCTGCCCAGAAAATATACATTGCTATTGTTTAGTAAATGATCTAAATAGTTCCGCTTGGCTTCAGTCTATCTGACTTAAGCAAGAACACCCAAATGGTAAATTATTATCTGTCACTAAACTTGAGACCTTTTCTTCTTCTGTCAGCTGAAATTTATGCAGTTTCAAACAACAGGTAAATCTTGATGAAATATTTAAAATAATAAATATTCCTGATACTAAACTATAAGCCAGCAGTGCTGATAAAGCAAACTGCTCAATACTATAAGAGCCTGAGAGCTCTTAGGCAAAACTGTGGAGTAAGTAACCTTCAGTGACCCATCTCTATTAGAAACTCAATCCTGTAAGCACCCATCATCCAAGACCTGCATCCTTCAAGTTCAGTGCAATGCTATTTCTACCTTACAAAATATATCCTTCATGGATGTGTCTGTCCTCTCCTAGGTCCAGTTATTAGCAGAAGCAGTAAGACCATATTGTGGGAATAAGTAATACATGAGAATTATTTAAACAATGAAATATACAGAAGGATAAAATTGATTATGTGTTTATGAACAGTTGTATGTGACATGCTTAAGAACTAACAGAACATGAAAGAGCCTGCTGGGTCTTTAAGTGAATAGTTCAGTTCAGTCGCTCAGTAGTGTCCGACTCTTTGCGACCCCATGAATCGCAGCACGCCAGGCCTCCCTGTCCATCACCAACTCCCGGAGTCCACCCAAACCCATGTCCATCGAGTCGGTGATGCCATCCAACCATCTCATCCTCTGTCATCCCCTTCTCCTCCTGCCCCCAATCCTTCCCAGCATTAGGGTCTTTTCCAATGAGTCAACTCTTTGCATGAGGTGGCCAAAGTATTGGAGTTTCAGCTTCAACATCAGTCCTTCCAATGAACACCCAGGACTGATCTCCTTTAGGATGGACTGGTTGGATCTCCTTGCAGTCCAAGGGACTCTCAAAAGTCTTCTCCAACACCACAGTTCAATAGCATCAATTCTTCGGCTCTCAGCTTTCTTCACCGTCCAACTCTCACATCCATACATGACCACTGGAAAAACCATAGCCTTGACTAGATGGACTTTTGTTGGCAAAGTCATGTCTCTGCTTTTTAATATGCTGTCTAGGTTGGTCATAACCTTCCTGCCAAGGAGTAAGCATCTTTTAATTTCATGGCTGCAATTACCATCAGCAGTGATTTTTGGAACCCCCAAAAATAAAAGTCTGACACTGTTTCCACTGTTTCCCCATCTATTTCCCATGAAGTGATGGGACTAAATGCCATGATCTTAGTTTTCTGAATGTTGAGCTTTAAGCCAACTTTTTCACTCTCCTCTTTCACTTTCATCAAGAGGCTCTTTAGTTCTTCTTCACTTTCTGCCATAAGGGTGGTGTCATCTGCATATTTGAGGTTATTGATATTTCTTCCGGCAATCTGTACATTTCTTTAGAGTCATAAACAAGGCCAATGAAGAATGAGGAAGTATTGGGGAGGGATACTCTGAAAAGCACAGTTCATAGAAGAGGGGTGCCCTCACTCCTATTTTCTAGAGAAAACTTATAACACATTAAAATTCTTACTAATGTTTACACAGGTAAAAATCCAAAAATCATTTTCTATTCTTAAAACTGCTTAATTTCTACATCCTCCACATTTTTAAGAGTTAATCAAGCTTCTTAACTCTAAGTTATACATTGTTTCAATGCACTCTAAGATTAAATTCCCTCAACAAATTATATTGTTTCACTGAATGCTTCCAGCCACATGTATTTGTAAGTACAAAATATAATGAGTTCAGACTTTAACACTTTGGTTTAATCATGCAGTAACAGAGCATATAATAAAGGAAGGGGAAAGTTTAGCTTTTTATAATACTGTGCTTACTCTGATGGGACCAACTGCCAAATGACAAATGAATCATACTATTGACTGTGCACTACATTTGTATTGATTTGCTGAGTGTATTGCTGAATAGTTAATGGTATGTCAGCTATTCATTTACAAATACATATTTCTTGAGATGGCATGCCAAGATATAAAACATTTTCTATGAGCTGGTAGGAAACTTAGCTCAAGTCCTAATTCTTTAAAAAATAAATTTAAGTACACAATTGTTTGGATGAACTATATAAAAGAATCCGCATTAATGTTATTAATACAGAAAATGCATATTTAAATTGTAAGAATTTGTTTTGCTAAATTATATGCTTTACAGTGCAGCACAAGTTATCTGGGCTGGGCTTGTATGTGTAAAGTGATTGACAAAAGGACACCTAAACAGCTGCCATGTGGTAAGTCAATTATAAGTACACTGAACCAAATGGAACTATAAAGATGTACTAACCCAGAACAATACCATAAGTTATGGGTTCCTAGGAAACCAGGACTTTGGTTCAACATTCAGGAAGTAATCAGAAACCACAAGAGCTTCTTTGAACCTGAGACACTAGAGAGATTGAGACTAAAATGCCTAAATAAAAGAGCACCAGAAGTTTGTAGTGATCAAAATAGGAACCACTTCCACAGCTACACAGAGCTTGTAGCATGGAAAACTCTTTCCCACTCCAGCCAGGCAAGTATGGAGCAGTAGATGATCTCTAGGAGAAAGTAAAGAGGGACAGAGATAGACATAGAGATAGAAATGGGCATGGACATTGTGCAAACCACTTAAATTTTTATACATGGTCCTTTTAAAAGAGCCATTTTAGTCTAAGCTGCCAGGTATCTTAGATCTTGTGCTTGGTTGGACTTTTCCATGTTATAATTCTATATAACTCAATATGATCATATTCATTTATAAATTCCTTAGCTACAGACCCCTCAGTGTCTAAAATCAGGTGCTGTGGCGCCAGAGTGTCTGTGTTTGAATCCTGCCTCTGTTACTTCCTGAGTAAATAAACAGAAATTAACCTTTCCATACTGCACAAGAGGGACAATAAGAGTAACCACCTCATAGAGTTGTAGAGTGGATTCATCTCTACTACCTAACAAGCATCTCAAACTCAAAATGCCCAAAACTGAATTTCTGACCTTCCCCTTCCAAACCTATTCCTCCCACAGTCTTCACATATCCATCATGAATTTCCTCTTTCCATCATTCAGGGCAAAAGCTTTGAGTCATAATTAATTCTTCTCTTCCTGTACCTATTGGCTCTACCTTCCAAACACAAACAAAATCCAACCACTTCTCACTACACTCTACCAGTACACAACCCTGCTCCAAGAACCATAGTATCTGCTTTGACCATTCCAACAGCTTCCCAATTGATCTCCTCTTCCAGTCCTTGCCCAGCACAGTCTATTCTTAGCACGGCAGTTCAAGGAATCCCGTTAGAATGTAAGTCATATGGTGTCACTTCTCTACTCAAAATCTTGGTTGGCTTTGCACCTTCCTCAGAATAAAAGCCTAGGTCTACATGATCAGATCCCTCATTATCTCCTTGACCTCATCTTCTCCTGCTACTCTCCTCCTAACTCACTGGATTCTGCTGCATGGGCTTCTCTGCTGCACCAGGAATGAATGTGTGAAACGTCTTCCACCTTGGGGCCTTGGCACGTATTCCTTCTTTCTAGGCCTTTCTTTTTCCAGATATCCAGGTGTCTTTAAAACCTACTTCAGGTCTTTGCTCAAATGTCACAGTCTTCCCTCCCCACCCCCCACACCAAGAGGCGTGTGGGATATCTCAGTTCCCTGACCAGGGATCAAACCCAAATCCCCTGCACAGGAAGCGTGGAGTCTTAACCACCAGATCCCCACATTCACTCACACACCCTTCCTTTCTTTACTCCTTTTTTTCATCATAAAATTTACTACCATAAAACACACTATGTTTTGCTCATTAATATTGATTATTGTGGGTATTCTCCCACTAAAATACAAATTCCCTGAGGGCAAAGGTTTTTTTCTGTTTATTATCCAGTTATATATACACATCACTGAGGAGGTACACAGTAAGTATTTGTTAAGTAACTGAATTCAATAAGTTAATAAGTGTAAAACATTTTTAAATGTGTCTGACACACACTAAGTGTACAATAAGAATTAGCTATTGCTTATTCAGGGTATTAGTTGATGTAATCACTTCTAGTTTTTTAAGTCTTCTCAATATATACTTTAATCATGGATTATATTAGCTTTAAAATAGTCCATTGTTTTTTAATGTTTTGCTTTTGTTTTGTGTTCAACCTGCAATCAGACATTAAAAACTCAAGATCATAAAGCTCCAAAGACATTCTCAACAAGAATGATCCTTTACAAACTAGTTTTTAATAGCTTTTAAATACATATTTTTATAGTCTTTAAACAGTCCCTAAATACATTTTTTTCCCTATGTGCATTTTAAGTGAGAATTGTAAAAATATCTAGTGATATATAATTTGTATATATTTATTCATTTTCTACAGTTTCTTAAAGGTTATAAGCTAAATGAGTTTAAAAAATCAAGACTATTTTAGTCAAGCTTGTAATTAATTGCTGAGATGGAAAAGAGAAAAATCTAGCATACTATGAGTTTCCTCTATCATTTTCTTCACCTCTTTTTAAATTCCATACATAATAGGTTCATAAGAATACAAACAGTACTCAGGTGGCTCCCTGAATCCAACATAACTAGGGCTCTCTTAATTAGCACTTCTCTATATCTATGGCACAATAGTAGCAAATGTTCATAGTAATTATTCTGACTCACTATTAGAAAGCTTTGATTGTTTTACATGTTTTTAGTGTTACAGGCATTTTATTGTATTATAATCTTTGCTAAATCAGTTGTTAATTTATAATGTATATATGATAATCTTCAATTAACACAAGTATTTTCTTGACCAAATGCCTCATTCTTCTACTGAGGCATATTATACCACACCTGTTTTTGTACAGTACTTTAGGTTTCCAAGATAAAAAAAAATCATCCATGTTGCCAAATTTCAGCATTTAAAATATAAAAATATTAGCATACAAAAGCTATCATATGAAATAAATTGGTACATATTATTATAAATATTCTAAGTGAGGAAAGCAATATTGATTAAAAACTGGGGCCTTTGGGCTTAAAATGCTCATTTTAAACCAAAAAAATAAAATACAAAGTTTAATTTCTTGAAGGCAGAGGTTTTGGTCAGGAAATGAAATGGACTCTGAATTATGATCATTAATATACCAGGAAAAAGAGTTGCTTGCAATCAGGAAAGTGTTAGATTTGGATGACTACTGAAGACAAATCAGAGTAAAGTGAAAGCCTTCAATAATCTCTGGATTTGACCAGAATACATAAATTTAAGTCAGAGACTATAGAATAAGAATAAATTCTAGGTCTCTAAGCAAAAGTTTTAAAAGAATCTCCTTCACTCTCTTCCTTACACTAATATATTCCTCTTCATCATGAATTCTAAATAGATAACCCTTTTTTCATTGACCCAGTGCATTTAAGAGATGTCATTTCTACTAATTATACGTCTTGTCAAGAGTCATGCAGAGGGTTAAGACCTAGGAATACTTTTGAAATCACAAGATAAAAATACTTTCTCAATAGATAGGGCTTGGAGAAGGCAGAATACATGAGAACAAATCTGAAATGACTGTATAGACTTTCCTTTAACAAAGAGAGAAGTTTTTGAAAAGCCCAAATTCAATTATCTGCACAACACACACACACACACACAAAATGAGTAGTCAACCTATCTCAATCTGCCAATGAAGAAGGGGGGAAAATGAGAGGAATTTAGGGAGACTACACAAAAGGTTAGCTTTTAAGATTTCAAGACAAGCTTTTGTATGTTTTAATATTTCATTTTGTAAGGAGGGAGTATAGCATGTATATTTTTGCACATTTATCTTTTCTGGTTGAACTACAGTGTAAAAGAATCTGAAAAAGAATATATACCTAAGAATTAATATTCAATTATGTATATATAACTGAATTACTTTGCTATACACCTGAAACAATGTAAATCAACTATACTTCAATTAAAAATAGTACATAAACAATACTCTACCAGTGGAAGTGAGAAATAGATTTAAAGGACTAGATCTGATAGACAGAGTGCCTGATGAACTATGGATGGAGGTTCGTGACATTGTACAGGAGACAGGAATCAAGAACATCTCGTAGAAAAAGAAATGCAAAAAGCAAAATGGCTGTCTGAGGAGGCCTTCCAAATAGCTGTGAAAAGAAAGGAAGCGAAAAGCAAGAGAAAAGAAAAGATACACCCATTTGAATGCAGAGTTCCAAACAAGAGCAAGGAGAGATAAGAAAGCCTTACTCAGTAACCAATGCAAAGAAATAGAGGAAAACAATAGAATGGGAAAGACTAGAGATCTCTTCAAGAAAATTAGAGATACCAAGGGAACATTTCATGCAAAGGTGGGCTCAGTAAAGGACAGAAATGGTATGGACCTAACAGAAACAGAAGATATTAAGAAGAGGGGCAACAATACACAAAAGAACTACACAAAAAAGATCTTCACAACACAGATAATCACAATTGTGTGATCATTCACCTAGAGCCAGACATCCTGGAATGTGAAGTCATGTGGGCCTTAGAAAGCATCGCTATGAACAAAGTTAGTGGAGGTGATGGAATTCCAGTTGAGCTATTTCAAATCCTGAAAGATGACGCTGTGAAAGTGCTGCACTCAATATGCCAGCAAATATGGAAAACTCAGCAGTGGCCACAGGACTGGAAAAGGTCAGTTTTCATTCCAATCACAAAGAAAGGCAATGCCAAAGAATGCTCAAACTACCACACAGTTGCACTCATCTCACACGCTAGTAATGCAATGCTCAAAATTCTCCAAGCCAGGCTTCAGCAATACGTGAACTGTGAACTTCTAGATGTTCAAGCTGGTTTTAGAAAAGGCAGAGGAACCAGAGATCAAATTGCCAACATCCACTGGGTCATCAAAAAAGCAAGAGAGTTCCAGAAAAACATCTATTTCTGCTTTATTGACTATGCCAAAGCCTTTGACTGTGTGGATCACAATAAACTGTGGACAATTCTGAAAGAGATGGGAATACCAGACCACCTGACCTGCCTCTTGAGAAACCTGTATGCAGGTCAGGAAGCAACAGTTAGAACTGGACATGGAACAACAGACTGGTTCCAAATAGGAAAAGGAGTACGTCAAGGCTGTATATTGTCACCCTGCTTATTTAACTTATATGCAGAGTACATCATGAGAAACGCTGGGCTGGAGGAAGCACAAGCTGGAGTCAAGATTGCCGAGAGAAATATCAAGAACCTCAGATATGCAGATGACACCACCCTTATAGCAGAAAGTGAAGAAGAACTAAAGAGCCTCTTGATGAAAGTGAAAGAGCAGAGTGAAAAAGTTGGCTTAAAGCTCAACATTCAGAAAACAAAGATCATGGCATCCGGTCCCATCACTTCATGGCAAATAGATGGGGAAACAGTGGAAACAGAGTCACATTTATTTTCTTGGGCTCCAAAATCACTGCAGATGGTGATTGCAGCTATGAAATTAAAAGACGCTTACTCCTTGGAAGGAAAGTTATGACCAACCTAGACAGCATATTAAAAAGCAGAGACATTACTTTGCCAACAAAGGTCCATCTAGTCAAGGCTATGGTTTTTCCAGTAGTCATGTATGGATGTGAGAGTTGGACCATAAAGAAAGCTGAGCGCCGAAGAGTTGATGCTTTTGAACTGTGGTGTTGGAGAAGACTCTTGAGAGTCCTTTGGACTGCAAGGAGATCCAACCAGTCCATCCTAAAGGGGATCAGTCCTGGGTGTTCACTGGAAGGACTGATGTTGAAGCTGAAACTCCAACACTTTGGCCACCTGATGCAAAGAGCTGACTCATTTGAAAAGACCCTGATGCTGGGAAAGATTGAGGGCGGGAGGAGGAAAGACGACAGAAGATGAGATGGTTGGATGGCATCACCGACTCAGTGGACATGGGTTTGGGTGGACTCCGGGAGTTGGTGATGGACAGGGAGGCCTGGCGTGCTCCGGTTCATGGGGTCACAAAGAGTGGGACACGACTGAGCTACTGAACTGAACTGAGCTGAACATAGCCAGGTAAAGCATATTTCCCAAAATCTTTGCTTTTCTTATATTACCAGTGAATTTAGAATAAAAATAAACATTAAAAAATTTAAAATGCAAGAAAAAATTTTTTATTGGTTGACTATTGGAAACAGTCTAGTGAGAATGTTTCTATGCCTGTACTCACATTATATAAGCTCACATTCTATCAGTAAAACAGTAAAAGCAGGGAGTCCCTTATTTAGACACTTCACAAAACAAAATCATCTATATCATAAAGTAAAAAGATAATATTTCTAGGGTCAAAAGATACAAATCTATGTCTCAGCTATAACACTAGTATTAAAAGAAGCAAAAAACAAAATAAAAAACAAAATCCTAAGTTAAGTTTTTAAGAATATTTACGGACAGTTATAGGCTCTCTGAACCTAGGCAGTAAGAAGCAAAATTTGCAGCATCCTGAATAGTGAATTGTCACCCTCTAAAACAAAGAAGGTGAGCTTCTCTTATGAGTAGCCCTCAAACTTGTGATTTGAGGGTCATATGCAAATATTTGTGTTTTCTTATCTTGTCTCAACCACACAGTGCATAGTCCTTTGTTCATGAAGAAGAAATAGACTAAGTTCTAGATAACCAGATTTATTATCAGGAAGGGCTATGACCCTCTAAAGTTAATTTCTGCTGAAGGGTTTGTAGGACTTAGAGAGAATAATGAATTAGGACCAGTACACTTGCACAAAGAATTTGTTTTTAAACCAAAACCTACTAGATAGGATTAGTGCCTGTGAAGAAGAAAGACTCTTTCTCAGATACCTACTATCCATGCTGCCCTGCTACAAGTATTGTGTGTGTGTGCCCACGCGCTCAGTTGTGTCTGACTCTTTGTGACCCCATGTAGCCCACCAGGGTACTCTGTCCATGGGATTTTCCAGGCAAGAATACTGGAGTGTGTTGTCATTTCCTCCTCCAGGGGATCTTCCCGACCCAGGAATCGAACCTGCATCTCTTGCATCTCCTGCATTGGCAGTAGGATTATTTACAACTGGGCCACCTGGGAAGTATTGATAATTGTCAAAAAGTTAGAAATAGCCTAAGGCAATGAAAGTGTCTTCAACAAATGGCATTATTCAAATTTGCCCATTTAAAACCTGGGCCAGACCCTGAAGGCTGATGAAAACAGCCAACTTCAACGAGTAACAACTCCAGTGTTATTTCTTTCATTACCTAAGGAGAGTCAAGGGTCAAGGACCATTAGCATTAAATAGGCAAAGGCTTTTCTAAAAATGGTGAGAGGACCTAGAGGGGCAGGATGGGGGTGCAGTGGAAGGAGGACTTAAGAAGGAGGGAATATATGTATACTTATAGCTGATTCAAAGTGTTGTATGGGAGAAATTAACAGCATTGTAAAGCAATTATATGCCAATTTTTTAAATTAATTTTTAAAGATGGTGGGAGAAATCACTTTGCTGTATACCTGAAACTAACACAACATTGTAAATCAACTATACTCCAATATAAGATTTTTAAAAATTAAATAAATAAATAAACAGAAATGGCAGGAGACCTAGCATTTATATTATAATATATAACTGAGCTTTTTACAAAACCAAAGCTTTTTTAATTTGGGGTCCATCTGTTAAAATTGTTCCAGGTATATCTTGGCTTTAAAGAAATGATGTGGCTAGCTAACTGAACTGGCCTACATTCAAAAGGCTTGGTCTATTGGCATAAAATAATAAAAAATGCAACGAGTTAATACCACTATTAGGACCAATGATTTAAAAGCTGCATTGTCAGCAGTGAAGAATGTAATTTCATAATTATAATGAAACTCTTCTATAATAAACTCATAAAAATGATATATATGGGATACAGTAATGTGGGAAAGGTAGACAGTATTCCAAAAATAATCCTTGAGCCCCAGTTATGTACAAAAACATACTGAGAGCTGACAAATTATTCTTGGCCACAACTTACTAAAAAGTCACACACACACACACACCCCAAAACGGTGTAGAGTTTTGAAGTTCGAAAGTATCATAAAAATTATCTAATTTAGCCTCTCAGTTAAAAAAATATTTCTGTAGTTTTCTAAATTGTTTACAATTCAGAAAGCAGAAGCTGCTTCTTTTTCTTTTCCCTACAATTTATCTGTTAAAGAAACAGTGACCTTCATTATTCATTACCACATGAACTGGACTCAATAACAATCAGGAAAGAGCTTCATTTGTCTCCTATCACTGCATGAAACATTCTGTCAGGTCTCCCTTCCTCCATCCTTGACAGCATCTCTTTCAGATTTCTTTTCGTAACAGTTTTGCCATCAGGTACTAAAAAAGTTAAGTCTCGTCTAAATCGAAGCATTAATCTTACATTTGATTTAGAGCTTCTCCCCTCACGCCACCTCAGGAATGACTCCCGGTGGGTGGGAAGAAGAGCAGCAGTGAGGAGATAAGGAGGAAGGCTCCGCTTTGTTCTTTTATGCTTCTTCTTCCCTCCCCACCCCCATATTTGCCCTTTGCCTTTCTGGATCCTAGGAAATGGCAGGGATAAAAAAAATATAAGTCTTGTTTATAATTCTCCTTTGACTATTAAATGCACTCTACATGCAGGCTTCCAAATACTAGATCTCACAAGACAGGTCTGTGGATTGGGAGGAGACCTTCAGCAAGGTCCTATCGTCTATATGCTTCCTGCAATTGACAGAGAACTCTTCAACCCACCATTATAATCATCACCACTGGCTCTCTGGATTGCTCTAGTAGGCAACCTTCTTGGATAGGGTCCACGTGGTTCTGAGGATTTACAATGCAAGTGCAGCCTGACAAACTGCTGACCCCTCCCTTCCTTGCTCTGCAGTCAAGGGCACTTCTACTTAGCTGTTTTTTTGTTGTTTTTTTTTTTTTTTTTTTCAGTTTTCCCCAGAGAAGCAGCAGAGATGGGTTATTATCACACCTTGCTCCAAATTACAGGGGCCCACACATCAGGTTCTCACAAGAAAATGCTCATACTGGGCTTGGGGAGAGGCGTGGAAAAAGACCACTAGATCCTAAAATTCTAAAATTTTAGCAAGCAACTGGCCATGGGCTGAAATGCCAATTTGCCATTTCATAGACAACTCTAACTTTTATAAGCAGTACTCGTGAGTTCCCCAAGACTTGATTTGAGGGTAAGGGGAGCACCTCTCTTCCCTCCCTGTAAAAGAAAACAAAGAAAAGCCGCACTGTTTTCTACTCCTATGAGCTCCTTTCAAAAAATCTTAATTGAATCTCTTCTCCTAAATAGACAAGAAGCAGGTGACAGCACTGGTGATCTGACCAACTTACAGTAAAACTGTGGAGCTATGTCTAGCACCTCTCTTTGAACCGTGGACATAATTGTCACCCAATATCCTAAGCTTTGAGGTCTCAAGTTTTAAGACAAAACATCCACAATTCCATATACTGTTACAGATGTAACGTGACTTTTGAATAAAGCTATTTTAATGAGAATTTGTCTTTCTGAATTGTCATCCAACTACCCTCAAGGAGAAATCCAAAATAAAAAGCTGTCTCTTTAGAATGAAACTGTCATTTTATTGAGCTTTGCATGCGGTCCAGCCTAGATGGAAAGGGCATAAGCAAAGGTAATTAAAAGGGTTATGATAGCCAGAGCAGCGCAACATTATCCTAATTGCATTCTTCCTGGTGTAAATAAATCCATCTGCTTCAGTCACTCCACTAGCAAACTAGTCCAAGTATCACATCACACCAGTATATAAATCCTGTATCATAATAATATCGGTCAATGTATTCTCAACTAGGAATGAATTAATCAATGATCAGTATATTAGCTAAATAGAAAACCTAGAGTCCTCATTTCTATAAAATAGATAATCTGTTGACTCTTTAACACTTAAGAAAATAAAATGTAACCATAGATACTATGTTAGTTTTATTTTTTCACAATTTCTAAATAAATTTAATTATTAGGAGATAATTAATCCTACGATGTCACGTAACTACCTTCATTATTCTAATTCTGTTCATAAATATACAGTTAACTGTAAATAAACAGTTAATTTAAGTCATGGGAAAAAGCTAAGACCAGAGTCAGAAAACCTAGATTCACACTGTTGGCCCTAGGTCTTGCTGGCTAAGTAATTTTTGGCAAATCACTTAATCTTACTTATCCTTGGTTTCCTAATTTGTAAAACAGCAATGATAATAACATAGCGAAGTTGTCATTCTTTGTAAAGGAACTGTAAATCTCTTTGCAAATATTAGCTTTCTCTCACTTTAAAAAAGCATTTTTTCTGATAGAACCCATAAATAGAATTCACCTAAATGATTAGGAACACAGTCCTTGAAGTCAGACAGCCTCGGTAATCATTCAGTGTCAATAGCTATTTGCCAAGCAAATAATGAAAGATTTGTTCAGCCTCTTTCTATGTGAGAACTCCTAGTCATGTATGTAAAATATACAAATATCTACCTTAAGTGATTCCCGATCACAGTACATATTAGAAACACTGTGGTTTCTGATTCAGTAGGTATTTAAGCTTCATTAAATGCTTTTTTGCCTCAATCCTTGCACTTCAGCTTCACAGGTATTTGGAAGCTAACCCAGGACTGAGAACCACTAAGATACCTCTTAGGGATTAAATGAGATCACGTACACAGATATTGAGAGCATGCTTAATTCATATAGGTATGTAGTTTATCCAAAGCTATGGTTTTTCCAGTAGTCATGTACAGATGTGAGAGCTGGGCCATAAAGAAGGCTGAGTGCCGAAGAATTGACGTTTTCAAATTGCAGTGCCGGAGAAGGCTCTTGAGAGTCCTTAGGACTGCAAGGATATCAAACCAGTCAATCCTAAAGGAAATCAGTCCTGAATATTCACTGGAAGGACTGATGTTGAAGCTGAAGCTCCACAAAGCTTTGGCCACTTGATGTGAAGAAGCCCACTCATTGGAAAAGACCCGGATGCTCGGAAAGATTGAGGGCAAGAGGAGAAGGGGACGACAGAGGATGAGATGGTTGGATGGCATCACCGACCCGATGACATGAGTTTGAGCAAACTCAAGGAGACAGCTGAGGACAGAGAAGCCTGGTGTGCTGCAGTCCATGGGGTCACAAAGAGTCAGACATGACTTAGCCACTGAATAACAAAATGTAGATTATATTCTGCTTTTTAAATATTATATATATTTATGAAAATTTCAAGCTGGAATCAAGATTGCCAGGAGAAATATTACTAACCTCAGATATGCAGATGACACCACCCTTATGGCAAAAAGCGAAGAAGAACTAAAGAGCCTCTTGATGAAAGTGAAAGAGGAGAGTGAAAAAGCTGGCTTAAAACTCAACATTCAGGAAACTAAGATCATAGCATCTGGTCCCATCACTTCATGACAAATAGATGGGGAAACAGTGGAAACAGTGACAGGCTTTATTTTTGGGGCTCCAAAATCACTGCAGATGGTGAATGAAGCCATGAAATTA
The DNA here is from genome assembly GCF_054371585.1 of Giraffa tippelskirchi. Taxonomy (NCBI): domain Eukaryota; kingdom Metazoa; phylum Chordata; class Mammalia; order Artiodactyla; family Giraffidae; genus Giraffa; species Giraffa tippelskirchi. The sequence goes on along the minus strand of NC_137279.1, from coordinate 145,325,365 downwards.
AAAGACGCTTGCTCCTTGGAAGAAAAGTTATGACCAACCTAGACAGCTTATTAAAAAGCAGAGACATTACTTTGCCAACAAAGGTCTGTCTAGTCAAAGCTATGGCTTTTCTAGTAGTCATGTATGGATGTGAGAGTTGGACTACAGAGAAAGCTGAGCACTGAAGAACTGATGCTTTTTTTTGATTAGTTTATTTATCTATTTTTTTTTAACTTTACAATATTGTGTTTGTTTTGCCATACATTGACATGAATCCACCATGGATGTACATGATTTCCCCTTCCAAGAATTGATGTTTTTGAACTGTGGTGTTGGAGAAGACTCTTGAGAGTCCCTTGGACAGCAAGGAGATCCATCCAGTCCATCGTAAAGGAAATCAGTCCTGAATATTCATTGGAAGGACTGATGCTGAAGCTGAAACTCCAATACTTTGGCCACCTGATGCAAAGAACTGACTCATTAGAAAGACCCTGATGCTGGGAAAGATTGATGGCAGGAGAAGGGGACGACGGAGGATGAGATGGTTGGAGAGCATCACCGACTCGATGGACATAAGTTTGAGTAAACTCCAGGAGTTGGTGATAGACAGGGAGGCCTGGCGTGCTGCAGTCCATGGGGTCACAAAGAGTCAGACACCGCTGAGCAACTGAACTGAACTGAACTGAGGATAAGTGAAAGCACCTTTCTTCTGTTAACACTGAGTTTGAAACAATCGCACACATGCATGCACACGCATACACCACTCTGACTCAAAATAATACTCTAATTCCAGGTCATAAATGGAAGACCTCTGTTGCTCCATCTGCCACATCATCCATAGACAATACAGCTAATTTCAGAGCATGTGGTGAAAAGCAACATTGGACTAAACGTCGGATCTGAATTTCAATCCAAGCTTGCCCGAGTTCTGACTGTGTAACTTTGAAAAAGTAATTTTAACCTCCCTGAGTCTAAATTTGCTGCTGCTGCTGCTGCTACTATTTAGTTGCTAAGTCATGTTCAAACCTTTGTAATCACATGGACTGTAGCCCACCACGGTCCTCTGTCCATGGGGATTCTTCAGGCAAGAAACAAGTGGGTTGCCATTTCCTTCTCCAGGGGATCTTCCCAACCCAGGGATGGAACCCAAGTCTTGTTTGGCAGGTAGATTCTTTACCTCTGAGCCTGGCAAGCCCAAGCCTAAGGTTACTCATCTTCAAAAGGAATTAAGCTAAACCATTTCTAAAATCTTTCCCACTTTTAGCATAGATAACATAGGATTTTAACTCAGTTTTAACTCTAATGACTTCTAAGTACATACCACAGCTTGCTATTAATCAATATTAAAAGAAGAACGACATCATAAATGGAAATAGATCAGCTTTTGAAAAATTGAAATGAAAAGGTAAAGTTCCAAAGGGAAAGAAAGAACATGTTTAAACATAGCAGTAGAGTCTTCTAAGCCAGATCCAAAGGTCATTAGTGTCTCCAAATGAAATATTAAAAGGTATAAATTTTCCTGACCTTAGCATAATATCTAACTGCCTACAAAAATAATAATAAGACCAACAGAAAAGCTGAATTCCAATCTTAATAATATCTCACTATTATTGTAAAAGTTGTACAAAAGATTTTACATTATTATTGAAAAACCTGTAAAAGTTGACAGGTCAACTTTTTAAAAGTGTCCATAAGTCAAATGTAAAATGACATTCAAAATTACAATGAAATGTAAATTCCCTGGTAGTTAAGTAGTTAGGATTCAGCACTTTCACTGTCCTGGTACAGGTTCAATCTCTGGATAGGGAACTGAGATCCCACAAGCTGTGCAGCACTGCCAAAAAGTTACAATGTAATGATAGAGTGATGTGTAATTTGACAGTAAGCAACAAAAACTCCATGCTGCCTCGATTTTAGAAATGGGAAAAATTACACCTGCAGACCTTCCCTACCTCTTTAAGATTACTGAGTTAGCAATTATAATGGTGCTATACCTTGGAAGAAAGTTGACAATGCAACAGAAACAGGTAAAGAGGCTATGGTACCATTTTCTTTTAAATCATTTTAGTAAAAAAGATTATTAAGGTCACAATTTTAATAACAATATAAGAATCAAGTTGGTTTTTCAACATATAATATTTTTCCCCAAATTTCAAAGTGAGACATATAAAGTTAACACAAATATATAAATTCATCTGTCAACTCTTAAAATTAATTTGATATTACATATCTGCAGTTTTTAATGAAATAATTTTTAATAAATTCCTTTTTGTTAAACAAAACTGATGCAAAATTAGAAAATACTTATAACAAAAGAAGGGAGGGAGGGAGGAAAAGAGGGAGGTATCTGAAAAGATATTTTCTCTTTCCTCCCTCCTATATTTTGAGGGAGATAGTTAGAAGCTCCAATACTTTGGCCACCTGATGCGAAGAATTGACTCATTGGAAAAGACCCTGATGCTGGGAAAGATTGAAGGCAGGAGGAGACAGGGATGACAGAGGATGAGGTGGTTGGATGGCATCACCAATGCGATGGACATGAGTTTGAGCTGCTCTGGGAGTTGGTGATGGACAGGGAAGCCTGGCATGCTGCAGTCCATGGGGTCGCAAAGAGTCAGACACGACTGAGTGAACGAACTGAACTGAACTGGACTTGTAGCCTGCCAGGCTCCTCTGTCCATAGATTTCTGTAATATATCCAGAATTATACTAGACATTTTAGATTAAAGGATAAATATCACACAATCAGGACCCTCAAGGTGTTCATAGTCTAGTGGTAGGTATCTATGAAGAAACGTACAGGAAAGAACAACAAACAGGCACATGGCAAAGTCCCTTTGGTGCAATCCCATAAAACTCAAGACCAACTCCAGACAGGTGACAACTTACAGAGAGCCAGGTTTGATTCAGGAAAATTAATCCAAGACACAGGAAGATTAGAAGCAGCCCTAGGAAAGAACAGTTTCTAGCAGACTTACTTGAGCACAGGGAACTGTTCTCCCATGCCTGAAACACACACTTCCCTATAATATTACCAGGATAATGGGAGGCGGGGTAAGCTACAGTGATACTTTGACCCTGGGATGTTAAGCCAGTGACTGATTTCCTGTCAGGCTTTTGGTTCCTTTTGCTTCAGGGCAAAGGTAAGACTAAAGATCCCCTGGAGAACTGAGAAAGGAGATGGACAAATAAACTCTACACTTTAAATCTTAAATCAATATAGGAGGACAAATAGACCTAAGTGGAAGATGTAATGGGGTAAGCAAAGAGGAAAAGTTTAACTGTGCTTGTAGGGAGTGTCAAAGGGGAAGATGAAGATGAAAGTTTAGCATAGTAGTGACATTGTGCTGAGGTTTGAAGGATAAATAGGAATTTTCAGCATTACACACACACACACAACATCACAAAGGCAGAGGAAGCATAAAAGAATGTGTGTGGTCCTCAGTGTTAGAATGGTGGGTCATTAAGTTTAGGATTGGTGTGGAAAAGATGAAGCAGGAAGGGTTTTGATGGGTCAGATTCTAGAGAGTCTGATATACCTTGGTGTGGAATTTCGATTTTTGTCCTGGGTAGAGGTGATGGAGAGCCATTACTTTAGGACTGTGAAATGATCAAACATGCATGTTGGTAGTAGCATATCTGCAATACTGTGAAAAATAACTTAAGAGATGATTTAGGCCTTATGCAAAGAGACCTTTTAGTGTATGCTGCTGCTGCTGCTAAGTCACTTCAGTTGTGTCCGACTCTGTGCGACCCCATAGACTGCAGCCCACCAGGCTCCCCTATCCCTGGGATTCTCTAGGCAAGAATACTGGAGTGGGTTGCCATTTCCTTCTCTGCTTTTAGTGTATAGGTAGTTCTAATCCATACTAGAAATGAGGAGTGCTGAATTATATCTGTGACAGTGGAGGTAAAGAAAAGTAGATACTATCAGGATCAATAGTAATGACCAATTTCATTTGCTTGAGCACAGGCCTGTAAAAGAGAGTCAAGGATGACTCCAGATTCTCCGCTTGTGCAGCCAAGTGGATAAAGGTGATGATAAATAAAACCTCAACTATAGAAAATTATATATGAACAAAACTAGTGTAACCTGCAAATGAAAAGTTGGATTAGGACAATGAGATCCTTTGTTTTACTATATGTAAAAAAAAAAAAATTTGATTGAGTCTATATCTAGGTTTAAATGCACATTCTTTACTAGTTAATAACTTTGAGTAGATTATTTAATTTCCGTAAAGTTAGTCTTAGCCAACATTAATTTGTTTATAATTCATCTTGTTTCAAAGAAGATTTAAAGTAGTTTATAAAACTACATACATTTCAACAAAACAAAGTATATATAGAAAGATGATGACAGAAAAGAATAAAGATATGAAAAACAAAATTAATTCACAAATGCATAATTTATGATTCCATAGTCTTATGTAAGAAGTGGGCTCATTCTCAGTTTTGAGCTTCCAAGCTACCCTTCCTAGCTTAAAATAACTAAGATCATGGTATCCAGTCCCTTCACTTCATGGCAAATAGAAGAGGAAAAGGTGGAAGTAGTGACAGATTTCCTCTTCTTGGGCTCTACGGATGGTAACTGCAGCCATGAACTTAGAAAATGATTGCTTCTTGGTAGGAAAGCTGAGACAAACCTAGACTGTGCATTAAAAAGCAAAGACAGCACTTGGCTGACAAAGGTCCATATGGTCAAGGCTATGGTCTTTCCAGTAGTCATGTATGGATGTGAGAGCTGAACAGTAAAAAAAGCAGAGCACCGAAGAATTGATGTTTTCAACTGTGGTGCTGGAGAATACTCTTGTGAGTCCCTTGGAAAGCAAGGAAATCAAACCAGTCGATCTTAGAGGAAATCAACCCTGAAACACCACGGTATATCAGTAGAACAGATGCTGAAGCTGAAGCACCAATACTTTGGTCACCTGATGCGAACAGCTAACTCATTGGAAAAGACCCTGATGCTAGGAAAGATTGAAGGAAGAAAGAGAAGGAGGCAACAGATGATGAGATGGTTGGACAGTATTACCAATTCAATGTACATGAACTTGGGCAAATTCCAGGAGATGGTGAGGGACAGGGAAGCCTGGAGTGCTTCAGTCCATGGGGTCACAAAGAGTTGGTCATGACTTGGTGACTGAACAAAAACAAGCTGTCTACCCATATGGGAAACTCAATGAGTTTCATGACTTACTTTGTCTATTGTTAGCTAGTGACACTCAGAAAAACGTCTTCATCAGGTACTCATAATGCAGATACTTCATAAAATAGTGATCAGCATGAGACATACATCCTTGAACTCCACATGACTTCATACGTCAAGTTTTTCAATGCCAGTCAGCACTACAATAGCTAACACAAATCAGCAAAAGCACATCTATGTGGGGTCAAAATAATAAGCTATATAAAGAGCTATCTCAGGGTCTGGATGATTCCAAGAAAAAAATTTTAGCATATCCAAAGGAATGAAAAGACTGCATGCTTATTCCTCCCTATACGAGGAAATTCCTCATAGAGAGCCCTAACCTCAAGTTACTCAAGGATACCACCGAGCCAACTTCCCATCCCGAGGGATTCTTGATGGTTGACTGGACCTCTGGTCTGCCAGCGGCCATTCTCAAGGTTCTTCAGCCTTAGTACATAAAAAAAACCCAGTTTTCAGAAATACAAGATGTAACATAAAACCACACTATATAGGACCAACTGGAGGAAAGTCTAGACTCATGAAAGTTCTCAATATTCAAAAGATATTCCATTCCTTTAACATAATAAAAACAATTAACTAAAAATATTGCCATTAGAATTCTTCAAAGGCTTGTTTTAGTAAGTTATTTCTAATTAATATACTTTTCTACCATTCAATGCTGCCATAAACTTAAAAATGGCTTGTTTGCCAAATGGTTTAAGTAGGTTACATGCCTCTCTTGATCCAGATAAACTTATGTATAGTTAATTAATTTGCTTATCCATCATACTTAAGGTATTGATTCAGAATCAAGTAGAGAGAATTTACAGAGGTTAAAACATAACCAGTCTTGACCTTAGAATTTGGCAAGTGAACCACATATCTTTTTGCCTTTGGGTTGTGTCTATAGATTACTAAATAAAGTTTGTGTGTGAGAAATATGATAATTATTCAATGCAGAATTTCTGTTGTATGTATTTTAATATAAGTCTTTCTTAAGGGCTAATAAGGGCAAGAGAAGGGATGAATTCCAGTGTTACTCTTTTTTTAATTTAAATTTATTTATTTTTAATTGGAGGAAAATTGTTTTACAATAAATGCATTGGTTTCTGCCATATATGAACATGAATCAGCCATAGGAATATGTCAAAACTATTCTTTATAACTTTAAATCTGTCCTACCTTACACAACTAAGATATCCCTGGACAGGTTTATTTATGAACAAAGATCTTTTTTAAATAACATAATGCTTCTTTTTTAGTCATAGATATTCTTTCACTACAGTAAATTTGTTAAATCAGCAGAAGCAAAGTCATTGCCATGGAAAAAGAATGATAACATTTTTGTGCAGCCAAACAAAGTAAGTGTGAATAAGAGTATGAGAACAATGCATAAAAAGAAACAGGAACTTAATTCAAAGTGAAAAATACTGTTAATATCAGAACTTGTGAAGTATGAATGTTCATTAAGTAGCTTTTATAGTTTTTTATAATTTTATGATATTCTTAAACTAATACTTACAAAATGTATATAGGCTAACTTCAAAATGACTTTTGAATTTTTTCATAGGGCAAGCCTAGAGTGATAATACACTTTTAATAAACTTTCAATGTCAATTCAAAAATCTTACTTTTATCTCTGGATTTGGACACTCAAACACAATCCAATGAACTGCAAAATGTACATAAAGAACCTGTCCTTCAAGTTTTTTAAATACATAAACTTTAAATTGCTTCTTACAAAACTGGATTTAAAATTTTTCATCCTTTCACTCAACAAGGACTTAGGACAGTCCTGACTTAGCTCAGAGTCTTCCTTGTCAGATAATGCACACATTGGCAGTAGGACTGTGCAGCTTTCCCCTGAAGTCCTAATGGTCAAAAGAGGCCACAGAAAAGATGGCTGGGAGGCCACCTAACCTTTCTCATTAAAGAGCTAGAGCTTAACAAATCATCCTATTCTTGATTATTTCTTTCAAAAAACTGTCAGATGCAGAATAGGAATCAGCAATATAAAATTGTGGTTCCCCAAATGAATCAAGGATTTTTTTGTTTCTATTTTTGTTTGTTTTGTTTTGGTTTTTCTCATTTTAAATTAGTTTATTTATCTATTTTTTAACTTTACAATATTGTATTTGTTTTGCCATACATTGACATGAATCCACTATGGGTGTACATGTTTTCCCGTTCCAGAAACCCCCTCCCACCTCCCTCCCCATCCCGTCCCTCCGGGTCATCCCGGTGCACCAGCCCCAAGCACCCTGTATTATGCATCGAACCTGGACTGGCGATTCGTTTCATATATGATAATTTACATGCGTCAATGCCGTTCTCCCATATCATCCCGCCCTCGCCCTCTCCCATAGAGTCCATAATACTGTTCTATTTATCTGTGTCTCTTTTGATGTCTCGCATACAGGGTTATCTTTAACGATTAACTAAATACCATATATATGAGTTAGTATACTGTATTGGTGTTTTTCTTTCAAGGATTTTTTTTACCATAACTTTAATATACCTCTAATGTCATGGGCCCGATGGGAAACAGTGCAAGTTTATAAAAATAGTAAAATATAAGGGGAACCAACAGAAGGCAGGACAGGGAGGTGGGAAGAGAAAGCAAAGACAAAAAGAAAAAAACCTGTGTTTATTTGAATTTAATTTTTAAACAGCTGTGCCTCGACTAAACGTAGAATAATGGGCTAGGTTAAACAGACTCTTTCAGAAGGAGCTTGCTAGCTTCTCTCTGAAAGAATGAAAAAATGATGGGGCTATTCCAGGATTTCTTGACCTCGGCACTGTTGACAATTTAAATCAGATAATTCTTTGTTGTGAGGGCTATCCTGGGCATTACAGAATGTTTAGCATCATCCCTGGTCTCTACCCACCAGAAATCAATAGCATCACCCCAGTCATGACAATCAAAAATGTCAAGACACTGCATAATTGCCTCTGGTCAAGAACAACCAGGCTTGCCCCTACACAAAATATTTTTAAACTTTTCCTTAGTTCCTTCTGAGCTTTCCAGCTGACAGAATGGACTGCTACAATCAGCAACATGATGACTGGCAAACTTTCCTCTCACGGCAACTTTCTTCTACTGTGCATATTTTATTAAATATGTCATCAGGAAATCCATTTCTATTTCTCTTCTCATAGTATATTTAATATTTTTAAAGACAATCTGTTTACAGAAGTAAAAGACAAAAAAGAAACATCCTTATAACTAATATAAAATCATTGTACATTAATTCCCTCCGTATCTCCCCAAGAAATTGTCCTAGAAAGCAGCCAAAATTTAAAATAGTGAAAGAAAGGACTTCCCTGGTGGTCCAATGGTTAGGAATCTGCCTGCCAATGCAGAGGACACAGTTCCATCCCTGCTCCAGGAAGATTCCACACGCAGTGGGGCAACTAAACTCATACACCCTAAAGCCCATGCTCTGCAACAAGAGAAGCCACTGCAATGAGAAGCCGAAACACCACAACTAGAGAGTAGCCCCACTCGCCGCAATTAGAGAAAAGCCCAAGTGCAACGACGAAGACCCAGTGCAGCCAAAAATGAACAAATCCATTTAAAAAAAAAAAGTGTACAGTTCAATGGTTTAAAAAAAAATAGTGAAAGAGATGTTAAAGACCACCTCACAAAGCAAATGATGACAAAAAACAAGGAATGAAACCTGCCATCATTTCTCCCATCTTAGAAAAGTTTTCTTTTTTCTTGATGACTACTGCTCCCAACCACAGCACCATTTCTTTGCTCCCTTTGCCATAAAAACTCTCAAAAGATGTGACTCTGATGTCTCCAGTTCTTCTCCTCCCATTCTCTGTTGACCTATTCCAACTGCCCTTGTCAAGGTCTTCAGTAACCTTCACAGTAATGAATGCCTTGGTCACTTCTCAACCCTCATGTTACTTCAGCAGCAGCATTTGACACAGTCGATTATTCTTTTCCACTTTGATACACTTTCTCCCTTGGCTCCGGGACCCCTCACACTCTTGACTTTCCCCTTACTCACCAGTTGCTATTTCTGAATCTCCTTTACCAGTTTCCACTCCATCTCCCTTCCCTCTTAATAATGCAGTAACCTTGGGCTTAGATCATGTCTCTCAGCCTACGTTCACTTGCCAGGAAGTTATTCAGCCTAAGGTCTTAAACACCACCTGGGTGCCAATGTCTCCCAAATACACATCATCAGCCCAGCCTCTGCCCCAGACTCCAGATTCATGTGTCTGACCTCCTACTTGTCATCTCCACTTGAATATCAAATGAGCACTTCAACTCGAATGTGTCAAAAACTGATCTTCTAAAAAAAAAAAACAAAAAAACTGAACTCCTTTGTCACTAAACTTACCCCATCCACAATCTTCCAATACCAGCTGATCACAACTCCATCCTATTAGTAGCTCAGGTTACAAACTATGGAATCATCCATGACTCATATCTTTCTCTCACACAGCCTGTTAGTTCCAGAAACCATATTAGCTCCACCCTCAAAATATATTCCATGTCTTTCTATTTCTCAGGTCCTCCACTGCTACCACCCTGATAGTTGCCACCATCATTTCTCAACTGAAATATTGCAAGACTCTTTACTAGTCTTTTAGCTTCTCTCTTGCCCCTAGAGGATATTTTCGACATGGTAGCCACAGTAATTCTTCTCAAATTGTCAATCAGAGCCTATTATTCCTTTGTTCAAAACCTTCAATGATGCCCCATTTCACTAAGGATTAAAGTCAAAGTCTTTAAAATTGTCTACAGGGCCCGAAGTCATCTAGTCCTCCCTCCCTTTTCTGCCCCCCTTTCCTATTTCTATTCTCTTTACTAATTTCACTCACTCTCCTTTCTGTTTATCAAATACGCCAGTATACTCTCACCAGTGGGTCTTTGAACTGACTTTTTTCTCTTTCTGAAAGATTCTTCCTCCTCCATAAAAACTACTTTGTCTCCTTCAATATTGTTTCCAATTAAAAGTCTACCTAACCATCCTATTAATAGCTCACCCTCCCCCATCAGGCCATCACCAGCGCTCCAAATCCCCCATACTATTCTCTATTTTTTTCCTCATAGTACATTTCAATTTTTAATCTCAACAGTTTATTCATGAAAAGGTCAGTTTTCATTCCAATCACAAAGAAAGGCAATGCCAAAGAATGCTCAAACTACCATGCAATTGCATTCATCTCACACACTAGTAAAGTAATGCTCAAAATTCTCCAAGCCAGGCTTCAACAGTACAGGAACCGTGAACTTCCAGATGTTCAAGCTGATTTTAGAAAAGGCAGAGGAACCAGAGATCAAATTGCCAACATCCGCTGGATCATTGAAAAAGCAGGAGAGTTCCAGAAAAACATCTATTTCTGCTTTATTGACTATGCCAAAGCCTTTGACTGTGTGGATCACAATAAACTGTGGAAAATTCTGAAAGAGATGGGAATACCAGACCACCTGACTTGCCTCTTGAGAAACCTGTATGCAGGTCAGGAAGCAACAGTTAGAACTGGCCATGGAACAACAGACTGGTTCCAAATAGGAAAAGGAGTACGTCAAGGCTGTATACTGTCACCCTGCTTATTTAACTTCTATGCAGAGTACATCATGAGAAACGCTGGGCTGGAGGAAGCACAAGCTGGAGTCAAGATTGCCGGGAGAAATATCACTAACCTCAGATATGCAGATGACACCACCCTTATGGCAGAAATTGAAGAACTAAAGAGCCTCTTGATGAAAGTGAAAGAGGAGAGTGAAAAAGTTGGCTTAAAACTCAGCATTAAGAAAACTAAGATCATGGCATCTGGTCCCATCACTTCATGGGAAATAGATGGGGAAACAGTGGAAACAGTTAGACTTTATTTTTGGGGGCTCCAAAATCACTGCAGATGGTGGTTGCAGCCATGAAATTAAAAGACGCTTACTCCTTGGAAGGAAGGTTATGGCCAACCTAGATAGCATATTTAAAAGCAGAGACATTACTTTGCCAACAAAAGTCCATCTAGTCAAGGCTATGGTTTTTCCAGTGGTCATGTATGGATGTGAGAGTTGGACGGTGAAGAAAGCTGAGCGCTGAAGAATTGATGCTTTTGAACTGTGGTGTTGGAGAAGACTCTTGAGAGTCCCTTGGACTGCAAGGAGATCCAACCAGTCCATCCTAAAGGAGATCAGTCCTGGGTGTTCATTGGAAGGACTGATGTTGAAGCTGAAACTGCAGTACTTTGGCCACCTGATGCGAAGAGTTGACTCATTGGAAAAAACCCTGATGCTGGGAAGGATTGGGGGCAGGAGAAGGGGATGACAGAGGATGAGATGATTGAATGGCATTACTGACTCGATGGACATGGGTTTGGGTAGACTCCAGGAGTTGGTGATGGACAGGTAGGCCTGGCGTGCTGTGATTCAAGGGGTCACAAAGAGTTGGACACGACTGAGCAACTGAACTGAACTGAACTGTCTTCCCTACCTAAAGGCTTCATTTTGTATCCCAAATATACTTCTAGCACAGAGTAAGTCTTCAGTTAATATTTGTCAAGTGAATGAAGACATGAGTGAGGGGCTGAAATAAAGCACACTAGTATTCTACACTGAAGTAGAAGGAATCGCAGGCTTCTTCATGTTTATCCTCTTTCTCACTCTCCTTGTTATACATTAAGGGACTAGTTGGGCTGGGAGGGGGCAGGGACTCCTTGGTAGGGAGAAGTAGATAAATAGAGCTGGAGAAGGGTTTATTGGGAGATTTTATGTTTTAAGGGACTTTTTGTCTTTTCAGTTTGGAGGGCTGTTGGAGGACTTGGAGGGCATTTGTAGTCTATTACTCTCATTTTTTCGTTTGGTGGGGCTTTTATTTGGAAGGTACCTGCCAAACCAAGTGAACTATAGAGGGCAGAAATGAGGACCAACCAAAGAAGTGGAGGAGAAGGAATCAAGCTGCTAAAAGGAACTTAAGGGAAACAGCAAAAAGAGAACTTCAGGTTTTCAGCCCAGCTCTCTGAAGTAATAAAGAGAACTAAGATTCAGGGCCATTGCCAAGACTAGTAATGAAGATTGTGAATTCAATGTTCCTTTTATTCCCAGGAGCCTGGAAGTAGCAGCTAGTTTAGGGGAAACCCTCGAGTGATTATATAAATAAGAAAATTAATCTTTTATGTATAAAAGATATGTAAATATAAAGATTAATAATGATATATTAATCTTTTACATATGAAAAGTATATAAATAAGTAAATTATTGTAGTGGAAGGTTTTAAAAATACATATGTTTTTTCACACATACACAGTCTCCCCTACTATTTACACAACAATAAGAGGGTTCCCACCTCCCAAGATAAAGGTACAAAAGTAATGAACCATAGATATATTCATTATCCAATGTTGTGTGACAAACTTTAGTGTCTCAGCACAACAGTAACCATTTATCATCTCTCACTGTTTCTGCAATACTGGAATCCAAAAGTAGGCTGGTTGGGTAGACCTAGGTAAGGATTTCTCATGACGTTCAGTTAGATGTTGGCTAAGGCTATAGACACCTGAAGGCTTAACCGGGCTAAAGGGTCGTTTCTAAGGTAGATTGTGCACAAGGAGGGCAAGCTGGAGTTGGCTCTTAGCAGGAGGCCTCATTTCTTTCCCACATGGGCCCCTCCACCAGAATGCCTGAGTGCTTTCACAACTTGGCAGCTGGTCTTCCCCAAAGTAAGCAATATAAGAGAGCACCAGATATACAAGAGCAAGACAAAAGCCAGCATGTCTTTATGTACAGCATAGCCTTCCACCATCCTCTACAGGTCACACAGGTCAGCCCCAGTTCAGTGTGGGACGGGAGTATGTAAGGGTGTGAACACCAGTAGGCAGAAAACACTGAAGCCATCTTAAAGGCTAGCTACCACAGCAGTCAAATGGCTTTCCACATGAATGGCAAAATGACTTGAATCTACCTCAGAGGTGACCCACATGCATCTTTTCCAACTTATACCACTTCAAAAAATCAGAATATTTGTTCACTTGTCTGGCCTCCCTATCACTAGAGAGGCCCTAAAACCTCAGTACCGTAGCATTTGTGAGCAGTTAGCATACTTTGTTAGCAATGTATTTCTAATTTTTAAAGTGGATCACAAACAATAAAGTTGTGATACTTCTGAGGAAAGTGTATCATCCTCTTGATTCAGCATGAAAAAGCAAAATTGATCTCCCTTTCTATGTTAGACTTGAGAGATCTTGAGGAAAGTGAACAGGTATTAAAACACTGAATATAACTCAGCTGTTAAAAAGAACACATTTAAATCAGTTCTAATGAGATGGATGAAACTGGAGTCTATTATACAGAGTGAAGTAAGTCAGAAAGAAAAACACCAATACAGTATAATAATGTATATATATGGAATTTAGAAAGATGGTAATTACCCTATATGCAAGACAGCAAAAGAGACACAGATATAAAGAACAGACTTTTGGACTCTGTGGAAGAAGGCAAGGGTGGGATGATTGAGAGAATAGCATTGAAACATGTATATTACCATACGTGAAACAGATCACCAGTCCAAGTTTGATGCATGAAACAAGGCACTCAAAGCTGGTGCACTGGGACAACCCTGAGGGATGGGATGGGAGGGAGGTGGGAGAGGGTTTCAGGATGAGGAACAGATGTACACCCGTGGCTGATTCATGTCAGTGTACGGCAAAAACCACTAAAACATTGTAAAGTAATTAGCCTCTAATTAAAATAAATAAATTAATTTAAAAAAACACTGAACATAGTCAAAGGAGAGTGTGTCATACGGCTTGGTTATGCCTTTATCCACAGTACATAATTTATTCTTAGACCCCAAGAAAGTACCTAATATCTTTGTGTCTCAATTTCCTTATATGTAAAATGCAGACATCACACTCGCATGTATAGAGTGAAATCTGAATTTACATTGGGAACTGAGCTCTAGTTTATATATATATCAAGATATGCCTATATACATATCTCTCTCTAGATATATGCTCATATATATGTCTATAGAGAGAGACATATCCTGACATATAATATGCAATTACAAATAATACACTTGACCAAATTCCTTATATAGTCTATTCATATTTGACAGCATTACTCACCTCTTACTATAGCATTCCTCCACTAACTCTAACAACACTGAGCCTTTTTTTTTAACTCTAACCTACTATGACTCTCAATGCTATGAAAAAAATCTGATGTCATAAACACATTGTGTTACAGTACCACTAAGGACCAAATCCATTCTTAGTTACATAATCCCTGAGCACTATCAGCCCTGCCAGCCTCAAGAGTCCATTGGAGCACCAAGAAAACAGGGAGAGGGGACTAAACAATGTCCTGAAGCTACAAAAATTCTTAACATAGTTTTCATTATTAATTGCTGGCAAAAAAGCAGACAAGTGAAGGTGGGAGAGACAGTGGAGGGCTTTAAAATTACGATTTACATGTCTTCTAAATATCATGGCACCTTCTAGGAATAAATGCTTATGGGGCAGAAAATCATCCAACAGACCCAATCTCCTGCCCCCTTCCCCACTGCCAACATCTCCACAGCAAGATAGAGACCCAAGAGTATAATTTCCCTGCTAATTAGATGTCAAGCAGATACCTCCAACAAATAGCAGTTTTTATCACTACTTTTTTTTTATGCTATTTTCATCTGTGAGGATTATAATCCATAAGAGCTACCTAATAATAAGTAAAATCAAAGAGCTTTTTTAAAAGCCTGTGTGCTTTTATTGTTATAAATGCTTCACAAGTAAAAAGCAGTCAAAAGCATAAAGATACCCTGATTTGAACTTCCTTTGTGCTTGAATTAGAGTGTTTCTCTTGGCACACTCTCACATCAGGCTTCTGCTTCTCTTGGCAAAATCACGAACTGGCTGATGCTGTCTCAGAGGCTTTCTCATGTCCCCTTTCCAAGCATCACTCTTCTTTCACGGACCCCTTTCCGTTACCTAGGAGCCTCTCGTGCTGCCTTCCACATTCCGCCTACTGCACAGTAATGTTCTAGGCTCTTTGTACTCCTCCCTTCTACCATGACAATATGCTTTTCCTAAGATTTACTTGCTTTGAAAGGATTGTTGGGGGATGGGGAATGGGGATGATGACTAACCTTTACCAAAACATTGAATTATTAATAGTCCTGATTCTCTTTAGAATTGTTTCCTTAAGCAGAGATTCCTAGAAATGCTATCAACATCTCAGCCCCAAATATTGCAGGTAAGAGGGCTCTCAGCAGGAGGTCTCAGTTCCTTGATTATAATTAGACCTTTTAGAAAAATGAAGTTCATTGGGTAGGGACCTTACTCTGCCTAGGGTGTTGACGTAGGAAAGCTGCTCTCCCTGAAACCATCCTCAAGGATAAGAATGAAGCCCTAAACATCTAGTGAGCATCCAATAGGCTTCTCACTGCACTTAAACTAAAATCTAACTCCTATTTAGGGTCCAGAAAGTCTGGCCTCTCCCTACCCGTCTCTACCTAACATACTGCACTCCAGCCAAACTGGCAGTTCTTCTGTATTTGAATGTGCCAAGCCACAATCTCATTCCTGCCTTAAGGCTTGCAATACCATGTTCTAGCTCTTGGCAGGTAAATTACTCATTTGGTTCCCAGCTCAAATGTCACAATCTAAAGTAACCTCACACACAAAAAAAATAAAATAAAGTAACCCCCCAATCACTTTCCAGAATATGTCTTATTTTATTTTCATGATATTAATCATTGTAAAATTTTCTTATTCATATATTTGTTTACCTAGTCTTGGTCCAAGCCTCCCTCTTAATATACCCTTCATTGAGTATCATGTTTATCAATGCATCCCTAGTTTTGCACAGAACCTAGTACATATCCAGTAGTCAATAAAATTGCTGAATGAATGCATAAATAGATGAATCTAAAAGCATAACTTAACTTTTAAATGTGAGTGAGAATCATTGTACTAATAATACTGGGGGAGGAGGGTTAGTATCACTATAATCAATGTAACTAACCTATGTTTATAAGACTTTTATTGAAATGGACTACAGCATATCTTTTCATTAAAATATTATAAATATTGGATTGACAAATATTCTTTTATAAAAGTCATTTTATAAAATGTCTTTTAATGAGTGCCACAAATGAAAGCTAGTATCTTCTGTCAGTATTAAAAGACTATTTCCCTCTGGCCAATTTCTAGCTTTCTAGATGTGTAGTGTCTGTTGCAAGGACTACAGGAGCCAATGAGCAACTTGCCTGTCACATGCTCTAACAAATCATCTTTCCCGGCACACAGTGTAGCTAAGCAGAGAAAACAGCTCTGGATAGAGGATAACCAACACAGGTGGGATGTTGCTAAACCTATAGTTTATTATTCACAAAGTTCACCCCAGCCTGCCAAAAAACTAAACTGGCAAACAAAAATGCCCTAGCATTTAGCAGTTTGGTTTTCTACCAGGCAGTCCCAGTTTAAGTTGGTTGTAGCTTAGAAGCAGATGTCTGGGAGCAGTTCAGCAAGCCAGCAGTCAGATGCTTTTGTAGAGTGCTCCTCTTAAAAGGCAACATTGAGGCAAATTAATGGATTCCAACTTCCTGGGCTTGCCTTTGAACTATCACAATTAATTGTGCTTTGCTAAAGGGAAACTCCAAGGATTTTCTCCAAGGTTTCTTTCCTTCTAAGAAAGAAATGGCAATCTGGTTTAAAGAAAAAGACAGAAACTCAGCATTAGTAGAGAGAGAAAAAAAAACACAAATCAGTAAGAGCTAAATAACATAACTTTTAAGGAAAACATGTAGTATGAGAAAACCTTATTTTTAAAGAACTACAATAAACTTTCTTTAGACATTTCCTAGGAAAGCCTGGTTATTAATTCCTCCAAAAGAACTCTTAACATTTAAATGACAAAACTCTATTAATCGCTGCTCTTCAATTAGTTCACTATCTAGTTAAATTCAAGAAAATACAATCCTATCTCAGCTTACAAATCAAAAAATTCTTTGTTTTTGGGGTGGGTAGTAATAAGATACGTTTCATCAAACTGTTATATTAGTTCACTTATTAATTTGGCTTCAATTGTATTTTTTTGCATGTCTGCCAAGATTAATTTCAGGGTAAGACTGTCTCCAGCTAGCATGTATTGTAAAACTGGGAAAATTTTTCCACTCTTCATGGATCATTTACAATCTGCAAGGTTTGGGGTGGGTATGAAATGTATTTCTGCCAATGGATAGCCGTTCAGCAGTGCTGAAAACCAATCCTTCTGTTTCATTCATGGTGCGATATGGTTCCATAAAAAGGAGCGAACCAAAAGTGCAGCTAATGCACCCTGTCAATCTGAGTTTAGACTAATTCTTTGAGATTATCATAAGAAAATTGTTTGTAGATGAATATATGAATATATTCTCTCTTTCTTTCTTTAGTCGTCTACCACTGTAAACATGTACTAATTCATTGGGAGAGAAAAAAATCAAGTTTAAGGCCTTTTCTATTTTACAGGAGCTGTATTATATTTAAGGAAATGCATTGCACTAAAATTATATATCTATTATATTTTCGAGCAGAAAAGAGAAAATCCTGGGTGTTTCGTAGCAACATCTTCTAAAAGATTAAGGATCATGGTTTGAAACCCTTTCTAACAAGTGATTTGAGTACTCCGCGGCAATTAAAAGGCAAGCTGAAGCACCAAGATAAAGTTGTGTCCCCCTAGTGACCTCTAGAGTAGAGCTAAGCTCCCACAAGCAAGACTTGGGGGGTAAAAAAGGAAGCAGCAAGCCAAAGCCTGGCGCGCTGCTGCAAACCTAACCTATATTTTCAAGAGTACATCCCTTCGCATCTCAGAGTGTGGTTCTGTGTTATTAAGCCCCAAGGCGCGATAAATCTCCGCCTCTCGGGCTATCAGGCCCATTGGGTTGAAATCCAACTTCAAACGCCACTGCTTCCTCCTTCCCACCAAGCTCTGGTGCAGTTCCTCCGGCACAGGCTTCCTCACCGCGCATGGTGCCGAGCTGGTTTCCACCTCTCTGCAGTGCTGCAGACCACCTCTCCGCCACCGCTAGCTCCCCAGCGCGAGAGTCGAAGCGCTAGGCAGCCGGTCAGCGGCGACCTCTGCTAGTCCGCGCTGCGGCCGCGGGCGGCGAGTGCACCAGCTCCCTGCGCGCAGCGCGGCGCTGGGCGAGTCCGGGATACCCCGCTCCTGCTGGACGCCGCCTACGAGGCTCCCTCCGGAGTCCAGCTCCCGACCACGCCGCGATGCCTGAAGTAGCCCCGGCAATAAGCTCATCCTTATCCTCCCTGCCAGCGCTTCTCCCCTCTGAACTTTCCAACTTTAGAAGCCCTGGTTCCAAAGGAGCAACAGGGGCCCGCCTCAACAACGGGAGTCACTGCCCGCCTCAGCAAGTCGGGAAGAGGGGAAAAGCCTGCAGGGACACGACCTGTAGCAAATCCCCTTGACCATAAGGGAAAAGGAGAGCCGGACAGCTCCTATCTTATCTTGAGGCTGGAGGTTGGGAAAATGGATGCAGAACTTGTCACCCTGGGATGAAGGGACGGAGGGAGGAGGGAGGTTGGGAGGAGAGAGTAGTAGAGAGACACCTCGAAAAACTCTCTCTCTCTCATACACACACACACACACACACAGCCTGATTCCGAAAAGGTTAAGACCCGAGGACCCGAGTCGCTTCTCACCCCACTGCCCTGAGGGGGTAAGGTGCAACAGATACCCAAGCTCTTGGAGTGGGAAAGGGGTGGGGTGAGAACAAGTGTCTCCAGGTTTCCCCGGGGTACAAAAAGGGGACAAACTCCTATCGGTGTCTCCCCGGAGGTAAAGGAAGGTGCAGCAGTTCTCCCCACCTCCGGGAGAAGGAAAACTCTTCCCCAGCAGGCAGCCTTCCACTTGGCCAAGCCCGGATGTAAACAGGCTAGCCATAGGGGCGGTCGGCGGGTGGGAGGTGGGATGGAGAGAGGTGAGAATGGAGCGTTAACTCACCCTTGATGCTGGGGGGCTTTCTCTTCTTGGCCATCTCCTGTCCCCTCCCCTCCCCCAGACCCCCGGAGCGTTTCCTCCTGCTGTCACCCAGCTCCTGGAGCGGGCACCGTGGAGGGCTTCCAGGCGAGCTCTCGCCGCGGCTGTCGGCTCAGTGAGCTCTTTGTTGCTGTGATGGCATCTGCGAGGCGGCGGCGGCGGCCCGGCTGCGCGCTCGGCTCTGCTCGGCTCGGTTGGGGCGGGCGCCGCCGCCCCTCTGCTCTCCGCCGCGCGGAGCTGGTGAAGCTCGCGCTCGCTCTGCTGCGGCCGCTCAGACTGCGGCGGCGGCTGTGGATGCTGCTTGTGCTGCTGCTGCTGGAGGGGGCAGCGCCGGGTCCCCCGAGTGCCCGCCCAGCGCTGACCTCCCCCTTTCCCACACCCTCCCTCCCCCCTCCCCCACCCCAGGGTGTCCCGTTTGAGCCGCCAGCTACAATCCAACCAGTGACGGCGCTGTCGTCCAGCCGCCGCTGCTGGGGAAGGCGACGGTGGCGGCGGCAGGGGACTGCTGGAGGAAGTGGGGGTCCCGCGGCCATCTGCGACTCGGGAGAAAGCCAGACGGTCCAACTCTGATGCAGCTCGCATCCTGCCTGCCTCGGCGCCTCGGAAGCTAACACCCCCACCCCAGGTGGCAGGGAGCGACGTCGGCCGCGGGGTAGGCCCCCGAAAGGCACCAGTCTTCACACGCCAACAAGAACTCCAGCCAACTGCAGGAGTATTGGCACCTGCACTTGCGACCGGGCCGCTCTGCAAAAAGCTGGTCTCGGGCACCGAGCCAGAATTCCAAGCGGGCGATGAGCCCCGGGACGCGTGGATGCCTCTGCCCCTGCGGAACCAGGAAGGGAAGAAGGTCACTGGATAGTGAGTGGTTGAGAGGAGAGAAATTAAGTTCCAGAGGCAGCCCAGGGACCGACAACTGGAAGAATGACCTAGTTCAGGCCCTAAACTTCTTACAGCGAAAACGCAGGACAGGTCCCTTAGGGCTGTGGAAAAAGAGGAAAGAAAGCACGCTTTCAGAAACTGGAGGAATTAGGAGGCGGAGGAGTGATTTCTTGACCTCCAGGAGAAACTTTGTTCCAGTGGTCGAGTTCTTTCTCGCTCTGATTGTGAATTTGAAAAGTTTTCATTACCCAGAAGGAGCTGTCCTCCTCTAGCGTGCTGATCAGAAAGGGAATCTCACCGGTGTGTCGGAGCAGCAAGGTCATGCAAAAGTCTGACCTGAGAATGTAAAGGTAACCAAGTTATTGTTCAGTCACTCAGTCGTGTCCGATTCTTTGCAACCCCTTGGCCTGTAGCACGCCAGGCTTCCCTGTCCTTCCCTATCTCCCAGAGTTTGCTCAAACTTATGTCCATTGAGTCGCTGATGCTATCTAACTAGCTCATCCTTTGCCTCCCTCTTTTCCTTTTGCCTTCAATCCTGCCCAGCATCAGGGTCTTTTCCAATGAGCTGTCCAAAGTGTTGAAGGTGGCCAAAGTATGGGAGCTTCAGCATCAGTCCTTCCAATGAATATTCAGGGTTGATTTCCTTCAGGATTGGCAGCCTAGCTTTAAAGGAATGGTGGAAGGGGTAGAGTAGGGAGGAGATTACCATTAGGCAGGCGGGAAGATGCCAATTCATTTCTTTCTTTGCAGGAACTGGGATTTCCTCAAAACCCACATTCTAATTCACAGAGATCTTATCAGCAGTTGCCTCTCGCCTGTGTCCCCAACCTAATCTGATTATCTAAGCATCCAGTGATTCAATTCAGTACCTCTAGTCAGAAGTTGCCCCAGCATTGATGTGGTGCCCCTGTATGAACACTGGAGTCCGATATACCCACTGCTATATTTAAAATGGATAACCAACAAGAACCTACTCTGTAGCACATGGAACTCTGCTCACTGTTATGTGGCAGCCTGGATGGAAGAGGGGTTGGGAGAGAATGTATACATGTATATGGATGGCTGGGTTCCTTCACTGTTCACCTGAAAATATCACAACATTGACAAACGGCTATACCCCGATATAAAATAAAAAGTTTGAAGGGAAGAAAAAGAACACTGGAGTCGAAACCTCTGGTGTTGAATTCTAACCCTGCAACATCATAGCTTTGAGAACTTGCGCAAGTCATTTAATCCCGCTGTGCTGCTTCCTGGTTTGTAAAATCTCATCTCAAAGATTCCTTCCAATTCTAATAAATATCCTGAGATTTTTCAGTCACAAAATAATCAGATTTTTTTTGCACTCTTTCTAAATTTAACTTTATATAATGCTTTATTTTGAGGTAAGTAGTCTGAAGAAAATATGAAATACCCAACTCCTCTCACAACAAAGGTGTGCAATGGAATTAAAAAACAAAATAGCAAGCTTATTTTAATTAGCAACATAGGCCCATTCTCTGTTGTATAGCTAGAAATGAGATTCAATCAAAATTTCCTCTTCCAAAAAGCCATCTTTGATTTAATTCCAAACTACTTTTCAGACTCTTAAGATGTGTAAATATTAGATGTGGAAACATTCTTTATGTGTTCATAATTTATCACTAAATACTAATTATTGTCTATATTAATATAAAATCTGACAGTTCATTCATTACTTTCACATACTTTATTTCATTTGATGCTGACCACAAACTTGAGAGTTCAGAAGGCAAGCCTTGTCTTCCATGTTTTATAGATGAGGACATGAGGTTCCTGGGGGTACAGTTATTGGTACACAGCTTCCAGGACTTCTGTGAAGCTCTTCTAACTTAATATCAGCCTCATTTCATGACACCAGCTGCTTATGAAATAGAATAGCTCTGTTTCAGACCAGAAGTTGTTTCCTTCTATTTATTCCTTCCATGATGCCATTACTATTAGCAGAGGGAACTCAAGATTTTAGTTGACAAACTGTCTATTTTTGTACATGGCTTTCCTGGTGGCTCAGATAGCAAGGAATTTACCTACAATGTGGGAGACCTGGGTTCAATTCCTGATTCTGGAAGATCTCTTGGAGAAGGGAATGGCAACACACTCCAGTATTCTTGCCCAAAAAATTCCATAGACAGGCAGGCTACAGTCCATGGGGTCACAGAGTTGGACACGACTGAGCAACTCACACTTTCACTTTCATGATTAACTTGTAGAACTTCAAAGTATTTTTGAATCATTTTCTTAACTGAAGGTCACAACTATTACAGAAGACTATGGAAAGAGATTTGTTGAGCCCAACCGAACAGATCAGTGAACAGACCCAGAGACATTACAGTCACAGCTACTCAGGCCTTGGGTAGCTCACAGTACATGCTTTTGTTTAAGGATTGCAAATAGAATATTTGTAGGGATCGAAAAAGCAAGAGAGTTCCAGAAAAACATCTATTTCTGCTTTATTGACTACGCCAAAGCCTTTGACTGTGTGGACCACAACAAACTCTGGAAAATTCTGAAAGAGATGGGGATACCAGACCACCTGACCTGCCTCTTGAGAAATCTGTATGCAGGTCAGGAAGCAACAGTTAAAATTGGACATGGAACAACAGACTGGTTCCAAATAAGGAACGGAGTACATCAAGGCTGTATATTGTCACCCTGCTTATTTAACTTATACGCAGAGTACATCATGAGAAACGCTGGACTGGAAGAAGCACAAGCTGGAATCAAGATTGCCGGGAGAAATATAATAACCTCAGATATGCAGATGACACCACACTTATGGCATAAAGTGAAGAAGAACTAAAGAGCCTCTTAATTAAAGTGAGAGAGGAGAGTGAGAAAGTTGGCTTAAAATTCAACATTCAGAAAACGAAGATCATGGCATCTGATCCCATCACTTCATGGGAAATAGGTGGGGAAGCAGTGAGAACAGTGACAGACTTTATTTTGGGGGCTCCAAAATCACTGCAGATGGTGACTGCAGCCATGAAATTAAAAGACACTTTCTCCTTGGAAGAAAAGTTATGACCAACTTAGACAGCATATTAAAAAGCAAAGACATTACTTTGCCAACAAAGGTCCATCTAGTCAAAGCTATGTTTTTTTCCAGTGGTCATGTATGGATGTGAGAGTTGGACTATAAAGAAAGCTGAATGCTGAAAAATTAATGCTTTTGAACTGTGGTGCTGGAGACGACTCTTGAGAGTCCCTTGGACTGCAAGTAGATCCATCCAGTCCATCCTAAAGGAAATCAGTCCTGAATATTCACTGGAAGGACTGATGCTGAAGCTGAAATTCCAATACTTTGGCCACCTGATACGAAGAACTGACTCATTTGAAAAGACCCTGAGCTGGGAAAGATTGCAGGCAGGAGGAGAAGGGGACAACAGAGGATGAGATGGTTGGATGGCATCACCTACTCAATGGACACGAGTTTGAGTAAACTCCAGGAGTTGGCGATGGACAGGGAGGCCTGACATGCTGCAGCCCGTGGGGTCACAAAGAGTCGGACATGACTGAACAACTGAACTGAACAGAGGGATCAGTAAAGCAAAATGCATGACACAAGCAGTATACATATGTAAAAAAGTGTTAGTCACCAGATGCCAGATTCTTTGAAGACCCCATGGACTGTAGCCCACTAGTCCTCTGTCCATGAATTCTCCAGTCAGTAATACTAGAGTGTGTTACCATTCCCTTCTCCAGGGGATATTCCTGACCCAGGGGTCAAACCCAGGTCTGCTGCACTACAGGCAGGTTCTTTGCCATCTGAGCCACCAGGGAAGCCCCATACATATGTAGGCTACACTTAAGTGAGAGGTAAGGACTTCAGGAAGTTGAGAGCACATGTACCCACAGCTGCAAGTTGGCTTGTGGGAATGGAAACCTTGGATTTGAGGATTCTCATTTTTCAAGAGGATTCAGGAATCTGGATTTCCAGATAAAAAATTCTTTTCATGTTGGTTAACATGAAACAAAGCAAAACAAGGCAGGCTTAACATAACACAACTGTCAGTAATATATAGCTTATGGACTGTGTATATCCGTATCCATTTTCACATCCCATCAACTTTTTTTTTTTTTGACTGTGCTGGATCCTCATTGCTATGTGTGCTTTTCTCTAGTAGTGACCAGTGTGAGCTACTCTCTAGTTGCTATATGTGGGCTTCTCTTGTTGCCAAGGATGGGCTCTACGGCGTGTGGGCTTCAGTAGTTGCAGCTCACAGGCTCTAGAGCACAGGTACAATAGTGGTAGTGCATGGGCTTAGTTGCTCTGTGGCATGTGGGATCTTCCCTGACCTGGGACCCAGTCTGAGTCTCCTGCATTGTTAGGTGGATTCTTTACTACTGAGCCACCAGGGAAGCCCTCAGTTGAGTTTTATCACCAAAGAGTAGGTACTGAACCAAATCCTTGGAACTAATCTAATTCTGTTGGTGTCTATATACCCTTAGAATTAGAGGTTATCAAGGCTTTAGGTCCACTTAATCATGATTTCTAGAGATAGATTGCAGAGATTGGTGTTTTTAAATTTCTGGCTGTTCTTAGAGACATCAATGAGAATGACCACAGTAAGTCAGAAATTTTAAGTCATATGTAATTCTGCTGGGCATGAGGAAATCTCTATATTTTATTTGATGATGATAATGAAGTATTGATGGTGACAAGGACAAAACTGGTCTAATATCTATTTCCCTTGATAGGAAGGTTCTGAATGAATCCCTTCAAAAAGTAGTCACAATGCTACAGTGGTAACTTTAGTTATATGTAGTGAATAATTCTATTTAGATTATTCCAGCCCTGTCAAGACTGTCTATAGAGTAAAAAATAATCAGAATGGCAGAAAGAAATACATGTTCCTTATGTGGAAGTATCAAGTGAGCCCAACAGGGAAAATGAACCTGTCATACAAATTATACTAAAGACCAAAGTTAAAATATCATTCATACTACAAAAAGCGTGATTGTCATTAATTTTATGATACTGCCACTGCAGTAAAAAGGTTGAAAATATAACCCTCAGAAGATTATTTTTGGCTGAAATATTTTATATTGAATATCTATCCATAAATTGGACTTCCCAGGTGGCTCAGTAGTAAAGAATTTGCCTGTTAATACAGGAGATGCAGGGTTGATCTCTGTGTAGTACACTAAAAAGAATTCCCTGGAGAAGGGAATGGCTACCCACTTCACTATTCTTGCCTGGATAATCCCATGGACAGAGGAACCTGGAGGGCTAAGCCCATAGGGTTGCACAGAGTCAGACACAACTGAAGCGACTTAGCATGCAGTTTAGAGAAAATGAAAAGGAGGAACAAAAGCCCCATTGATTTTAATCATTTTAATACCAAAGACTATCAAAAGAATCCAAACTTGCCCCATTACTGAAAAAAAAAACTAATATTTTTAAATTTTACATACAAAAAAAATCATAATACTCACTTAAGCTGAAGTTTTAAGGGAAACTGCAATTATGTGACTAGAGTCAAAGAAAGGTAAAAAGAAAAGATGACAGGAAGAGAGAGAGATAGTCCAACTAGTGCACTAAAAAGAATTCCTATAGCACTTATATACTCAAAATCATCCTGTGAAGGAGTGGAGAAACTGAGGCTGGCTTCCTACCCCATCTCACACAACATTATGGATACGTGAGACCTTAAGTTAGACATCTTCCCTTTCTCTCTGATCATTATAATAGATACACAGATATTCATTACAATAACATTTCACCTGAATTTAGTTGGAGGGTCCTGGAATGAGAGTTTATAGAATCTTACCTCATTCTAGTTCTTTCATTGATGACCCTGACCTTAAGAAATGTGATTTCACTTAAGCATGTTTGAATTGCACAGAAAGACATGAAATTCAGAGACAGCATTTAGGGACTTAAACGTCAACTCTAGGTTTCTGAGATGGCGCCCTCTCAAGACGATTCCTTTACACTTTACTACTCTCAGAGCAAAAATCTTCTGCAGAGATACCTACCTACCCGTGATACAGCTGTCACTACTAGCAATTGAATCTATGAGAAAGAAAATTTGATTTTGCTAAGTTCAATTTCCCAACTGTCACCTAACTCTAGGACTATGTCCTTCTAAAAGGGAGTTAATTAACATGGAGCTTTGTTGTACCCACAATGATGTGTATGCTTAAGAGAGTTCAACTCCACAGAAACCCACAGGAAACAAAAGAAGGCATCTAGAAA
Organism: Giraffa tippelskirchi; assembly: GCF_054371585.1. Classification (NCBI taxonomy): domain Eukaryota; kingdom Metazoa; phylum Chordata; class Mammalia; order Artiodactyla; family Giraffidae; genus Giraffa; species Giraffa tippelskirchi. Next base: position 145,299,112 of record NC_137279.1, on the reverse strand, counting down.
GGCCAAGAAATCCTCAAACTAGGTCTCTGCTCAAATTATCCAGAAGTTCCTCTGGGGGAAATAGCACAGACCTGGCCCGAGTAAAGCAGTGTATAGATGGAAGGATAGTCAGACATTATATAGAAATAGTCTGCTATGTATGATCTATAGTTAAACTCTCAAGATTTTATGGAATATATATATATATATATATAAACAACTAAAATTGTTTTCCTTAATACTCCAGTTGACCTGCTCAAGGACAGAATATTCAATCTGACCTCTGCTAGCTTCCAAGTAACCACTTTACCCTAAAAACGTTCTTGTGTCTGCAGTAACCCCCTCCATTATAATTCTGTTTATAATTTTGTTCCTTTACTCAGTCTACCAATCAACCAACTGACCTCTCCATATACGAGTGAGCAATTTGCATGCAAAATAAATAGCATACAAAATAAAGAAACATTTTAGTGATATTTTTGATAATGGACCAAATTGTAATTTCCATTCTTTTCTCTTTCTATTTATCCTCTCTGACATGTGTATATGTATTGAGTAATACTATATGCCAGTCATGTTCTAGGTGATTGGGTATACAATGGAGAAATAAAACAACATGATCTGTGCATGCATGGTATTTACAGTTTTATAGAGGAGATAGAATTATCTTAAATTCCTCATGAAAATAGCACATCCAAAAACCCCAGTAGGAAACTTAGGATTAGAACAGTGGTTTCCAAATTCCAAATTGATAGGCATCCCATCAATTAAAAAAAAAATTGCTGCACAAATCCAACCATATTTATTTGGTTGTATTTACATTGAGTGTACTATTGTATTAATATATGTATACATGATAAATACATACAAAATCTTGCAGTTTTAAAGGGTAAGGTTTTTGAAAATGGACCATCTCGGTCACCACCAGACACTATCGCATTAGAAAAACTAAAGGAAGATCAATGTAGCCGAAGTTTATTGTGCTCTGCTGTGCTTAGTCGCTCAGTCATGTCCAACTCTTTGTGACCCTATGGACTGTAGCCTACCACACTCCTCTGTCCATGGGGATTCTCCAGGAAAGAATACTGGAGTGGGTTGCCATGCCCTCCTCCAGGGGATCTTCCCTATCCAGAGATCAAATCCAGGTTTCCCGCATTGCAGGCTGATTCTTTACCATCTGAGCCACCAGGGAAGCCTAAGAATACTGGTGTGGGTAGTCCATTCCTTCTCCAGGGGATCTTCCTAACACAGGAATCGAACCAGGGTCTCCTGCATTGCAGACAGATTCTTTATCAACTGAGCTATCAGGGACGCCCTGAGGTTTGCTACATGGGGATGATTTTAAGAAGGGGAAGACATGATCTAATTTACCTTTTATAATAAAACTCTGATTCCTTGACTACTGTATGGGTAATTGGAATAAATTTAATAAGTTAATTATATGGCTGTTGGGTTGGATGAGAGTTAAAGTTTCACACTAACACTCAGATGTGTTCTGGAGTTCCTTGTTAGGTCTAGAAGCAGTGTTGCTCTATAGTAATAAACACAACTGGCAGTCAGATCTTGGTTTCTAAATACCACTGTCCACAAGACAGAGAGAGGGATCCTTGGAGAAATGACTCCAGGTCTGTAGCAGATGAAGTACTAGGTGAACTAAGAACATCTTGATGTGCCAGAAATCAAAGAACTCCTCAAAGACCAATGAGCTCAGGACAAAAGGACAAATGAGCCAGCTTAAAATGGTTCCCTACTGGTCAAAATTATGCAAATTTGAGTTTCAAAATATATATATACAAAATAATGATAATGGATTATAATACATTGAATAAAATCAAATAAAACTTATGAACCCAGGAGCATGTGAATTTTCTTCAGTCGTGTCTGACTCTTTGCTACCCTTTAGACTGTAGCCCACCTGGCTCTTCTGTCCATGGGATTCTCTAAGCAAGAATCCTGGAGTCGGTTGCCATGCCCTCCTCCAGGGATTTTCCTAACCCAGGGATCCAACCCACATCTCTAACATCTCCTGCATTGGCAGGTGGGTTCTTTACCACTACCATCACCTGGGAAGCCCTATGAATCATAGTGGTATCCAAAAGAGAGAACTTTAGGCTTTTTTTTTTTAGAAGAATTGAGCTAGTAAGTGTAGAAGATAGAATCAGAAAATCATCATTTGGCAAACTTCCCATATAACATCTAAGGATCATCAGTGGATGCTAAAGCCTTTGGATAAAAGGTTGTTGAGAACATGATATTCTTATATATTATCCTGTATATTAGTTGTAGACTGAGAAGGGAAAATTGTATCTTTAATGGAGAGTTGGTGTGATCACCACCTTAATCAATAATCAAACTTAGCATCACCAGTAGCTGAACTATGTGTCATGTGCCTCCTGGTGAGAATCAATGAGAAATACACATCACCTATGTAGTTTACTTATAAAAAGTGTTTAACATAAATCTAATCATGATGAAACAAGTCAGATAAAATCAAAATGTGCAATTCTATAAGACACTGTCCTGGATTTTTATTTTTTTAAATATAAAAGTCAGCATCATGAAAAAAACAGAGGGACTAAAGAGGCATAAATATCAAATCCAACTGGATCCTGGATCAGGGTGGGGAAAGTAGACCACATATAACAGACATTTTGGACAATTAAAAAGTTAAATATGGACTGTACATAAGATATTATTCAATTAATGTGATTTTCTTACTTATGTTAGTAGTATTGGTATATAGGAGAATGTCCTTATTCTTAGGAGATGCATAATGTTATTGTTATATAGGAGATTGTCCTATATAGTTTGCTATATAGTGATAGCTTACGGTGAACAATGTCGGTTTGTGATCTCCGAAGATTTAGCTTTGGAACCAGGGACCAGGCTTGATCACTCAAGAGTTTTTGTGTATCAGAGTTTTATTAAAGCAAAAAAGGGACAGAGGAAGCTTCTGGCATAGACATCAGAAGGGGGACGGAGAGTGCCCCCCTCACTAGTCTTAGCAAGGGAGTTACATACTTTTTTAATTGGTTATTACAGTAAATCAAAAGAATGTTTCAAGATTGTAAAAGGTCTTAACAGACCCACTCCCATAATATACATTTTAAGATAACAGGATTAGTCAGAAGGTTCTCAAGAAGGAGAAACACATCCTTGAGCAGGAAACATTATTGTTATATAGCCATTGGTACAGAGTTTAAAGAAAAACTTGAGCAACTCATCCTTGAGCAAATGTTTTGTTGTGCAATCATCAGCTCTGGACTTAAAACGTTGGTCCTTTCCTCCTGCTCGAGAGTCCCAGACCCCTTTATCCTCCTCTGGGATCCTGGACTTCTTATCAACCTGCCTAGGAATTGACTCTCTCAATAGGAGTATTGTTATATAGGAGAATGCATTGTTATATAGGAGAATATCATTAGTGTTTTTATAAAGGAAAATGTCCTTATTCTTAAGAGATGCATACTGAAGTATTAAGTTGAAAATACAAAAACGACTACTTATTAGCAATTTCATAAGGTTAAACTTAATATTTAGAAGCAAATGCCATGATGTCTGCAACTTGCTTTCAAATGCTTCAGCAGAAACATTGATACATGATAGATAAGTAGGTAGGTAGGCAGAGAGATCAACTGAGTAAGACAAAACAGTAAAAACTGATGAATGCTGGTGAAGAAATAGGAATACCCATTGTAAAAATCTTTCAACCTCTTTGTTGGTTTGAGATTTTTCAAAATATGAAATAGAAAGATGGGGGAAGTGAAACATTCAGCTTTGCCCAGTTAATGGTAAAACAGTTTAAGATAAACCTAGTCTCTTGGGAGATTAGTGCTCAGTTTTTCAAGGTTTTTTCTCTCTTACTCTTTCTCTTCCCCTCTCATCTTTTGAAATCTGAACACAGAAGTTTATTATACGTCTCAACAACAGCATAGTGGGGCAGGCTGTCTTCTGGTCTACACATTGTGCTTTTTCCCTGGCATCCAAATGATGTGTGGGTGATGCATAGGTTGCCTCACCTGAGCTCTGGGCATTGGTCCATATATGTTTACTGTGATAACTGCTAAAATGGGTGGGTTTTGTCTGATCTCCTGGCATAGGCAATGCAGGATGATGGCTCTCAAGAAGCTAAGCCATCTCCTCCTGCTGATCAGGCTACCTTCATTGACTTTCACTGATGCTGCAAATCCTCCGAGACTTGGCAAAATCCTCCATCCGGATCTCATCTTGGAGTTGCCCACTCACAGCTACCACTATTATGTTCTTTGAACAGAAACCTCTACTGAGACCTCCTGTGCTGTGACTTCCTGGCAAGTATATTAATGTTTATTTCTAAACTACCCTTTATATAGGACTTCCCTGGTGGCTCAGATGGTAAAGTGTCTGCCCACAATGCGGGAGACCTGGGTTCAATCCCTGGGTCGGGAAGGTCTCCTGGAGAAGGAAATGGCAACCCACTCCAGTATTCTTGCCTGGAAAATCCCATGGACTGAGGAGCCTGATAGGCTACAGTCCATGGGGTCACAAAGAGTCAGACAAGACTGAGGGACTTCACTTTCACTTCTCACTTTCACCCTTTATGTATCCTCAGAGTTTCCCGGGAAACTTTCTATCTCTCCTGCCATATGCACCAGCTACTATTCTGCCTAAAACACCATAACACAATTTTTATGCTTCTGTGGCTATCCCTTGTTGGTATAGGGTTTTTCTCAAAAGCTTTCAAACTCTTGGCCAGTAAGGTTCCCAAATTTCTCCAAAACTGTCAACCCACATAACTGCACTATGAGCAAAGGACACAGTCTCATCTCTCATGCACTTGTCTCTCACATACACCCCTTAACTCTTTCCCCAGCACTTCCTACTATTCATACAATGGGACTTTTGTTGGATCATAGCCTCCATTCTTTCTCCATTATGGTTTCTTTTTAAAAATAGAGTATTAGCTTTATTTTCAAATAACTAAAAATTTCTCTTGGTTAATAGAATACCTTTGAAATTTAGATGGCTTCTTTCCCTTTCAAAAGGTCTGAATTTCAAGACAAATGTCTGACAAGGGACTCAAGAAAGTTCACCGTGAGATTTCAAACTTAGCAAAGGTCATTTTCTCTAGACAGATTATGCCTTCTTGGAAGCAATGATTGCCACCGATTCAGTGTGCAAGGAGCCACAGGGAAATGGTTTATGAGGATTTAAATATTCACTGGTTTCCTAAGCCAGAAACATTATCCTCATTAAGGTTGTCTAAGCATATTAAATCAGGAAATCTGAGTACTAGTCACAACTTGTCTGCTGATATTCTTTGTGACTTAGAACTAATTCCATGATAAGAAAAAATAATAGTAGCAGCAACTACTGAGCTCCTCTTATGATGGCCAGTGATGCTTTAACTTTTTGTACTTCTGTCCCAGCCTCCCAATTATTATACTTATTCCTTGTCAATACCCTCTAGTCTTTGGCCCCAAGCTTTTTATGTGAGAAAATACAAATTCTTACATACAGATGACCAAAAAAAGCACATGAAAAGATGCTCAACATCACTAATTAATAGAGCAATGCAAATCAAAACTATAATGAGATATCACCTAACACCAGTCAGAATGGCCATCGTCCAAAAATCTACAAATAATAAATGCTGGGGAGGGTGTGGAGAAATGGAAGCTTCCTACACTGTTGGTGGGAACATAAATTGGTACGACCATTATGGAGAATAGTGTGGAGGTTCCTAAAAAACTAAAAATAGAGTTATCAGCAATGGCACCCCACTCCAGTACTCTTGGCTGGAAAATCCCATGGATGGAGGAGTCTGGTAGGCTGCAGTCCATGGGGTCGCTAAGAGTCAGACACGACTGAGTGACTTCACTTTCACTTTTCACTTTCATGCATTGGAGAAGGAAATGGCAACCCCCTCCATTGTTCTTGCCTGGAGAATCCCAGGGACTGGGGAGCCTGGCGGGCTGCCATCTATGGGGTCGCACAGAGTCGGACACGACTGAAGCGACCTAGCAACAGCAACAGCAACAATGATCTTGCAATCCCACTCCTGGGCATACACCTAGAGAAAACCATACTTCAAAAAGATACATGCATCCCAATGTTCATTGCAGCACTGTTTACAACAACCAAGATACGGAAGCAAACTAAATGTCCATTGACAGAGAAATGGATAAAGAAGATGTGGTACATGTATACAATGGAATATTACTCAGCCATTAAAAAGAACAAAAGAAAGTCATTTGCAGCAACATGGATGGAGCTAGAGATTGAGTAAAGTAGTTAGAAAGAGAGAAACAAATATCATATCATATTGCTTACATGTATAATCTTTAAAAATGGAATAAATTGTATTTATTTACAAAATAGAAATAGTCACATGTAGAAAACAACTTATGATTACTGTGGGAATGGGGAGGAGGGATAAATTGGAAGCTTAGCATTGAGTAGATAACTAATAAGGACCTACTATATAGCACAGGGAACTCTTTCCAGTACTCTATAATAACCTAAATGGGAAAATAATTTTTAAAAGAGTAGATATATGTATATGTATAACTGATTCACTTTGCTGTACAGTAGAAACTAACACAGCATCTTAAACCAACTTTAAAATTTTTCTTTAAAAAACTTATAAAGAAACTTTTTTTTTGTTTTTTGTTTTCTTTTTAATTTATTTATTTTAATTGGAGGCTAATTACTTTACAATATTGTAGTGGTTTTCCCATACATTGACATAATCAGCCATGGGTGTACATACATTCCCCATCCTGAACCCCCCACCCACCTCCCTCCCCATCCTACCCCTCTGGGTCATCCCAGTGCACCAGCCGTGAGCACCCTGTCTCATGCAAGAAACTTTTCTTTAAAAAAAGAAGTTTAAAACGAAAGAAAACATAATCTTTTATAATTTAAACTGCTATTGTGCTTTTTTATATTTGCAGTCCGTTGTTTTTTTTTTTTTAGTTCTACCAGTTTATTGCTACCAACCCATCTCTCTCCACCTTCACGCGTGGACGTGCTCAGTCATGTAACCCCATGGACTGCAGCTCACCGGGCTCCTCTGCCCATGGACTTTTCCAGGCAAGAATATTAGAATGAGTTGCCATTTCCTTCTCCAGGTGCAGTCACTTTTTTTAACTGATACAAGTGAATGTAAGTGCAGGTAAGTTTGCAGATATTGGTGGCAGGATGCTGAGAAAATTTCTAACAGCTTCTGCAGGAGATAAGATAAAGCTTAGTTTGAGGGAGTAAATTGTGGGGAAGAACATCTGAGAAGAATAGAACAATTTGGCATACCTATTGTGGAGTCTAAGAGAAAGAGATAACAAGAGATGCTGAAAGAATTCTGAGCATTGTTATGGCGAAACAGTGTTGAAGACAATGTATGTATAGGAGAATCAAGCTGGGAATTAATTTATTTTACTCAGTCAATGCATAAGACCAGAGAAAGCAGGCAATTAAATTGATCTTTAGTGTATGCTTTGTAAGAAGGTTTTGCGAGGATAAGAAGTTGAAGAGAAAATAATGTATTACGGATTCTAGCCAGAATAAGGATGGATAGGGTGAAGGGAGGAAACTGATCATCTCACTCGACTACTAAAATCCTTGCGATGGGCTTCCACTTCTTGTAGAAGAACATCCAAATCCTCAACATGCCAACATGGGAATGATCTGACCTATGACTGTTTCTAACCTCCTCTGGCGTCACTCTTCCTTTTGTGCTCTGCACTGAAGCCATGCACAAAGTGGGCCAGAAGAAAGTAATCTAGGTATATGGTTTTTGATAAATTTTATTCCATTCCTCTCCGATGTGCATCCCCCCAGCCTGGCTTTATAGTCAAATCTTTTTGGTTTCTGCAAGATCATTTTCCAGTAGCCTGGCCCCTTTTCTCTGTTACTAGCAACACCCAGTGTTAATTTTTTCATCTTTTCTTTTCCTTGAAGCTTAATCGGTCTCTCTGCCTCCATTCTCTTATCTCCTTAATTCATCTCCACACTCACAAATGCCTTGGTTACGTTACTGTTACACAAAGCAAAGAATATTATTCTTCTATTCCGAAAGCTTATTTAACAAAGTACAAGTTCTCCATGTCCCGCAAAGTTGTCTACTCTCTGGCCCCAGCTCACCTTTCCAGCCCCCTCTCTCTCTACTCTGCCCTCAGCACTTAATGTTCTAATCAAATTGTGCTTTTCACAATTCCTTAAATATGTCATGTATGTTCATATTTGTTGTTCACATTGTTTCTTCTATGTTGAATACTCTACTTTTCATCTTCACCTTAAGGAATAGAGTCTTATTTATCCCTTAAGGCCTAGCCTATGTGGTATTCACTCCAATCTCCTACTGACAAGTAATTGCTTCTTTTTGTGCATTACATAGCATGACTTTTGTGCCTTATCATTAATATTTATTTTATTTACCTCATATCTTGGTAAACTGTGTGGATGTCTATCTCCCTACTAAACTAGATGGTCCGTTAGGGTGGAGACTTTGGGCTTAACCACTGTAATGAGAGCTTAGCTCATTGTTTATTGATGAACAACTCCTTGGCTAGAGTGGTAAAGTGAAAAGTGAAAGTGTTAGTCACTCAGTTGTGTCCAACTCTTTGTAACCCTAGGGACTGTAGCCCACCAGGCTTCTCTGTCCATGGAATTCTCTAGGCAAAAGTACGGGAGTGGGTAGCCATTCCCTTCTCCAGAGCAGTAAAAGATAGGACTGAAAGACAGGGCACTTCGGGATTAGGTTAGGGAGTCCCTGAAGTCTCTTGTAGGCAGCATATATTTGGGTCTTGAGTTTTTTTGGCATCCAGTCGCTCTGTGCTTTTTGATTATTGAGTTCAATCCATTTACTTTTAGGGTAATTATTGATATTTACCTGCCTCCTGAGAAATCTGTATGCAGGTCAAGAAGCAACAGTTAGAACCAGACATGGAAAAATGGACTGGTTCCAAATTGGAAAAGGAGTACATCAGGGCTGTATAGTGTCACCTTGCTTGTTCAAACGCAGAATACATCATGCAAAATTCCAGGCTGGATGAAGCACAGCTGGAATCAAAATTGCAGGAAGAAATATCAATAACCTTAGATATGCAGATGACACCACCCTTATGGCAGAAAGTGAAGAGGAACTAAAGATCCTCTTGATGAAACTGAAAGAGGAGAGTGGAAAAGCTGGCTTAAAACTCAACATTCAAAAAATGAAGATCATGGCCTCTGGTCCCATCACTTCATAGCAAATAGATGGGGAAACAATGGAAACAGTGAGATACTTTATTTTGGGAGGCTCCAAAATCGCTGCAGAAATTAAAAGACCCTTGCTCCTTGGAAGAAAAGTTATGACAAACCTAGACAGAATTTTAAAAAGCAGAGACATGACTTTACTGACAAAGGTCCATATAGTCAAAGCTGTGGTTTTTCCAGTAGTCATGTATGGATGTGAGAATTGGGCTATAAAGAAAGCTGAGCGCCGAAGAATTGATGCTTTTGAACTGTGTTGGAGAAGACTCTTGAGAGTCCTTTGGACAGCAAGGAGATCAAATCAATCAATCCTAAAGGAAATCAGAGTTGAATATTCACTGGAAGGATTGATGCTGAAGCTGAAGCTCTAATACTTTGGCCACCTGATGCAAAGAACTAACTCATTGGAAAAGACTCTGATACTGGGAAAGATTGAAGGTGGGAGGAGAAGGGGGCAACAGAGGATGAGATGGTTGGATGGCATCACTGACTTGATGGACATGAGTTTGAACATGTTGTTGATGGACAAGGAAGCCTGGTGTGCTACAGTCCATGGGGGTTGCAAAGAGTCAGACACAACTGAGTGACTGAACTTAAGTAAACTGATTGATGTTTAAGGACTCTCTAATGATGTCTTACTAATTGCTTTCTGACTTTTTTGTATTTCCACTATTTTTTTTTCTCCTTCCTACCTTTGTGAATTGGTAATTTTCCATGGTGGTATGTCTAATTCTTCTCTCTTTATGTTGTATAAATCTATTATAGATTTTTGTGTTATGGTTACCATGTGATCACATGTGCATGCTTGTCTCTTCAGTCACATCCCACTCTTTGGAACCCTATGGACTGTAGTCTGCCAGGCTCTTCTGTACATGGGATTCTCCAGGTAAGAATACTGGAGTAAGTTGCCATACCCTCTTCCAGGGAACCTTCTCCACCCAGGGATCTAACATGAGTCTCCTGCATTGCAGGCAGATTCTTTACCACTGAGCCGCTGGGGAAGACCATGGTTACTATGAGACTTACCCAAAACATAGATAAAATAATCCATTTTATCCTGATAGAAACTTAACTTCAATTGCGTATAAAAGCTTCACTTTTTTGCTTCTGTCCTTTTATGATTTTGATGTCACAATTTATCTCTTTTTATATTGTGTATTTGTTAAGTTACAGTGGCTATAGTTATTTTTAAAACTTGTGTTTAACCTTTGTACTGTAGTTAAATGGTTAACATACCTCATGTTACAGAATCAGTCTTTTTTTAAGTTTAAAAAAATGTTTATTTATTTATTTTTGGCTGTGCTAGATCTTCGTTGCTACACAGGCTTTTCTCTAGTTGTGGAGAGCAGGGGCTACTCTCGAGTTGCAGTACACGAACTTCTCATTGCAGTGGCTTCTCTTGTGTGGAGCATGGGCTATAGGGCACACGGGCTTCAGTAGTTGCAGCCTGTGGGCTCAGTAGTTGCAGTTCCCAGGCTCTGGAGCACAGGCTCAATAGTTGTGGCCCATGGGCTTAGCTGCTTTGCAGCATGTGGGATCAAACCCATGTCTCCTGCATTGGCAGACAGATTCTTTACTACTAAGCCATGAAGAAGCCCAGAATTAGCCTTCTAAATCTGACTGTATATTTACCTTTACCAGTATGCTATGTATTTTCATATGTTTTCATGTCTAATTAGAATCTTTTCATTTCTGCTTGAAGAATTCCTTTCAGCATTTCTTGCAAGGCAGGATAAACTCTCAGAAAGTTTTTGTCTGGAAAAGTCCTTTTTCTGGTTCATATCTGAAGGACATGCTTGCTGGATAAAGTATTCCTGACTGGCATTTTTTTCTTTTAAAACTTTGACTATATCACTCCACTTTCTCCTAGCCTATAGGGTTTCTGCTGAGAAATTTACTGATAGCCTAATGCAGGTTCTTTTGCAGTTTACAACCTTTTTTTCCTTTGCTGGTTTTAAAATTATACTTGTCTTTGATTTTTGACAGTTTCATTATAATGTGCCTTGGAGAAGGCCTTTTTGCACTGAGATAATGGAATAATCTATTCGCTTTGTGAACTTGTATGTCTAAGTCTCTTCCCAGGCTTGGGAAATTCTCAACCATTTTTTTTCTTTAAATAGCCTTTCTGCCCCTTTCTCCCCTCTGTTCCATCTGGAACTTCAATTACTCTAATATTTGTACATTTAGTGATGTCCCATAGATGATGCAGGCTTTCTTCTCTCTTTTGCATTCGTTTCCCTTTGTTCTCCTTAGACTGGATTATTTCAAAGTTCCCATCCTTTAAGATCCTTGATTCATTCTATCTTTGGTCTGTTCTGCTGTAGACGCCCTCTATTGCATTTTTCATTAAGTTCATTGACTTCTTCAGCCCTGGACTTTCCGTTTGGTTCTTTTCAGTAATTTCCATTTTCACTAAAAGTCTCATTTTGTTCAGGTATTGTTTTTCAGATTTCAATGAATCGTACTTTTTGGTCACTCATTGAGTTTCCTCAAATAGCTACCTTGAATTCTTTATCAGATAAATTGCAAAATTCCATTTCTTTGAATTCGCATTCTGGAGGATTATGGTGATCTTTTGATAATAACGAGTTTCCTTGATTGTTCATGTTCCTGAGGGTTTTGCATTTCTGTTCTTGCCTTTGAGGAGGCAGATACGTCAAAACTTTACTTTTTGACTTCTGGTGGAAGATTTTTTTGTTGGTCCTGCTTACGTGAGCTGCTTTTTCCAGCCGTATATGGATATACCTGCTTCACTCTTCTTGCTCCCTCTTGTGGCAGAATTCTTAAATTGTATGTCTTTTCTGGTTCTTAAAACTCAGTAGGCTGGCTGTTGGCAACCTTCCTTTTGTTTTCCAGAAGGTGGCGCTAAAACTCAAGTTTGTGGTTTCTCTCTTGCCCACAGACACGGGCCAGTTTTCTGAAGGGACTCCCTGTTCAGGTGAGCTTGCTTTCTCTACTGTACTGAGGAGCAGGCACCAGGAGTCAGCTGCAGAGTGTGGGGGAAGTGCTGGTTTAGCTCTCGGGGCCTTGACGGTGCCCATGGGCCAGGTTGGGCTATCCTTGGATGAGGTTTTTCTAGCGGCTCACGAGTGAGCTTCCTGCCGGAGTCCTGATGGTAGTCAGCAGGAATCTCACTCCCTTAATGCCCTTTGATATTCCCTTCTGCCCCCTTCTTGATCTTCTCCCTCCCCCCAGTCATGGGGGTCCAACCTGAATGCTCTGGGTGCCACAGGACAGTAACCGGCTTCTCCAGCAGTGTTCCACATAGCTGAGGTAGCCAGGCACTCACCCACCATTCTCCCGTTTCCTCCGTGGGATAGGTCACCGCTGCTAGTTCAGCTTCACAGCTGTGCTGCTTTGGAGGCCAGGCAAAGCTCTTCTTCTCTGCGATACATCAAAACTTATATTCTTTTTTGTTCAAATGAAGAGCTGGAATCTTTTTTTAGGAAGGTTGGACTTGTATTAAGTCTATCCTGGTGTTCCTCCACCAGGATCATGAGGGACTATGGCTAATTCACAAGCTCCTGTTAGCTCCACTGCTGGCATCAAGGTATGTCTGCCTATTACCCAGTGCGCAGATGGGCAAGACTCCTCCTCGGCCCCTTTAAGTATTGTGTTGAATCCCTAGATAGATGCCTAATTAAGTTGTTTAAAAGGAAGGGGACAAAAAGAGGGCTGTCTTAGGATGCTGACATCATTCTCTTGCTTCTGAGTGTCTACTATGAATTGGAAGGGAACTTACAGTCCATCTGATTAAACTTCTCCAGTTTAAATATAAGGAAACTGAAACACAGTAACTTGAACCAATTTGATGTACATGCAAGTGAAAGTGAAGTCGCTCAGCCGTGTCCGATTCTTTTCCACCCAGTGAACTGCAACCCGCTAGGCTCCCTCATCCGTGGGATTCTCCAGGCAAGAATACTGGAGTGGGTTTCCATTTCCTTCTCCAGGGGATCTTCCTGACCCAGGGATCAAACTCGGGTCTCCCGCATTGCAGGCAGATTCTTTACTGTCTGAGTCACCAGGGAATCCCAAGTAAGCAGTTGAAAAAAAAAAAAAAAAAAACTACGAGAGATTCCTTCCATTGTTACCTAATCCAACGTTTCCCAAGTTTAATACAAAATTTTTACACATTTGATTGTATGAGACAATATTGATGGCATTCTGGAACTAACCCTGATGACCAAACTCAAAACTCTAAGATATGAAGGAATTCCTTGGCAGTCCAGTGACTGGGACTCTGAGCTTTCACTGCCAATGGTGTGGATTCAATCCCTGGTTGGGGATCTGAGGTCCCACAAACTGTGAGACCAAAAAAAGAGGTTCCCCTTCAATTCAGGCCCTCATTGCTTTATATCTGATATTATAAAAACCTTCCTTCCTAGCTTGTTTCCTTGCTTTCATAGTTTCCTCTCTATAAATTCATCTCACAGATCTGTAAGACCACCTGCCACCTCCTTAACCTAAAATGCATGTCTCATTTCATCAGTCACTTAATTTAAAACTCCGGACTACTCTTCATTGGCTTCCAGAATAGAATAGTGATTGAAGGATAAGAGGTCTAGATTCAAATCATGGCTCTTCCCTGTCACTTTCTTTGATATTGCAAGCTGTGTTTCAAGTAACTCACTTAAACACTATGACCTTTGATTTATACAACTGATGAATGGGAATGAGAGTTTAAGATTTAGATACTAGAGTTCAATCAAATCTAAAAATCTCCCTTCCACATAGCTTAATTACTTGAATAGTTAATGGAAAAAAGCAACTTTTTAAAGCAGCAAAAACATATCGACCGCCATCAAACAAGGGGAAAGGTCATGTCATAACCTTCAAAAATTGGAAACTATCAAAGAAAAATACACAAGTTTCCAAAAATTTACAGAACAAAGCTCGGAGCAGTATGGCAAGACTTTTAACATCATCCTCCAAACTATGTAGGGAAGATAAATAAACAAGATTCTGAAAACTTTAAACCACCCTCCCAATCTGCCCTGAAACCTGGGAAAGAGAGATTCAGATGAGATATGAAGACAGAGAACTTTGCAACAGGGGCAAAGTTTTACCCTAACTACCTCTTTGTCCTGCCAGAAAAGGGAACCCTTTGACTCTCTTTCAGCTGGTGGAAAATGCAGAGGATAGCAGAACAATCATAAACACCCAGAGTTAATTATTTCCAACAATAAATGGGGATTTAGCAGAAAGGAAGAAAAAAAAAAGGGAATAATTAGGACAAGAGTCTCTGAGGGAGGGAAAGTAGAGAAGAGGCATTCTTAATGCTTGAAGGGAAGTAACCTACACATGTATTATTGATACAGGGCAAAACTCTCCTTTTTGGCTCATCTTTTCCTCAGAGGAAGACAGAGTGGGGGTTGGGAGGAAGAGAAATTGCTGATTGGAAGAAATGGGTGTTTGTGGGAAGGAAAAATTGATAACACTGGAGTAGAGACTCCAGTAAAAAACAAACAAACAAACTAAACAAAACAAAATTTTAGATTACCTTCTCTAAGGGAAACAAAGAAGTCAGGGCTCCAAGATGACCAGCAGGAATAATCCAAAACACATTGATATTCTTAGTGTGATAGAAACAAACCCCAGCGTCTGGACAGAGTTTAGCATAGGAAACATTTAATGAAATCCCAGGAGGGCAGAGTGCAGGTCTCCCAACAAAGGCTGTACACAGCCACAGCTGAGCTCTTCCCTCCTGTGTGAACCTAAGGTAATAGCTAAGCAAGTGGGATTCATCCGCACTGTAGCAAAGCAAATAGAAGCTGCTCATATGCCATATAAAAAAGATGAAAAGAAAGGGCACAATAACTTTGCAAACACATATTGGCAAAAATAAATAAATATTAGAAAGGAGAACACAGATGAAGAAAGCATTCTGGAAGTTAGCAGAGCCCCAAAAAGAAAATATTCTTCCTCATACAGACATTAATGAGAACATAAAATTAATTTTTAAAAGTAAAGTGTAAAGCAATATTGAAGATTAAAAGGGAGAATGCAAATCTCAGAAAAACTGAGAACCATGTAACACTGTATTAGAACTAAAAAAGCTAGAAAGCACAAAAATAGCTCTATTGAGTGTAATTTCAAACGCCAAACCCATTCTAATTTAAATTTCTTCTAGCCACTAAGCCACAGTGAAGAATCCACCCACCAGGGTGGAGATGCAGGTTCAATCCCTGGGTCAGGAAGATTCCTTGGAGGAGGAAATGGCAACCCACTCCAGTATTCTTCCCTGGGAAATCCCATGGACAGAGGAGATTGGCAGGCTACAGTCTATGGGGTTGCAAGAGTCAGACAGTTAGCAACTAAAGAACAACAACATCCTCTAACCCATGTGGGGTAGCAGGTCAAAACTGGCTTGTCTTCTTTCCTGGCTCCATCTCACCAATTTTCTAGTCGCCGTTTCTAATATCTAGAGGGTGGGAGGGTAAGTAATGGATGGGTGTGTGTGTGTGTTAGTTGCTCAGAGGTGTCCAACACTGGGACCCCATGGACTATAGCCTGCCAGGCTCCTCTGTCCATGGGGTTCTCCAGGCAAGAATACTGGAGTGGGTAGCCATTTCCTTCTCCAGGGGATCTTCCCGACCCAGAGATCAAACCAGGGTCTCCTTCATTGCAAGCAGATTCTTTACTGTCTGAGTTACCAGGGAAGCCCCACCAGGGTCATGCGGCACAGTTTTGTGGAGGTACAGTTGTAATCTACTGGCGGGGCCCTCTAGGTGGCAGTAGTAATTGCTTACGATGGGGTACTTTTGTCAGTTCTTTATAAATTACGTGGTTGCCTGGTCTGCCCTTCTTTCTGTCTGGCTCCTGGATTTCTGGAACCTATTCTCTGTTCCTGCTCCTCAGGTAGCACACATGGTTAGTATCATTTCCACAGAGTCCTTACCAAACCTCAAAAACATACACCTTTATCCTGCTATGGGAGGAAGGACAGCCCAGTCTCAACGTAGCCACCTGTGTGTTCAGCTACCAGGTGGGGCCGTTCCAGCCACAGCATCTCACCATTAGAATAATCATTGATAAGACCCTCACATTCCTAAAGATGTGCATAAAACTCACTAAGTAGCCCCCTAAAAAAATTCTCCTTGATTTGAGAAGAGGAGGCATCTATTATATTCTGTACCTTTTAGTAGCAGTATTAGCAGTAGCAGTCATACAGGGCAGTTTGTCAGGTCCAAGTTTGAGAAGAGGTAAAAAGACAGCTTGGCCTCCATTCAAGCTTTCTTTCTTTTTTGTTATTCAAGGTTTCTTTTACTCCTGTTTACTCCCAAAGCAGTAAATACATTGCTGTTGATAAAAATAAAAAAGAGGTCAGAGGATGCAGCTCCCCATGCTTTAAATGCATTCCACAGAAGTTCATTCAAAGTTCATTGGAACTGGCAGCCTGCCAGTTTTCCAGGTTGGAAAAGAATGTGGACCTCATACCAGCCATGTCAACATCCAGAAACAACTTAGAACACCAATATGCAAGGGTACTAAATCGCTTCAGTCATGTCTAACTCCGTCTGACTCCATGGACTAGCTTGCCAGGCTCCTCGGTCCATGGGTTCTCCAGGCAAGAATACTGGAGTGGGTTGCCATACCCTCCCCCAGGGGATCGTCCTGACCCAGGGAACGAACCAGCATCTCTTATGTGTCCTGACCCAGGGAACGAACCAGCATCTCTTATGTTTCCTGCTTTGGCAGATGGGTTCTTTACCACTAGTGCTACCTTGGAAGCCCAACAGAAGGCAATAATTCTGCTATGCAGAGAGCCACATTCTCCAAGACTCTGAAATTCTTGCCATACTGGCACCTAGCAAATGCCTCTTCTCTGAGCAAGTTCTGAGTGCCTAGAAGTTTCTATCTGTTTAGGGGATTTCTACTATAGAGGAATACATTCTTCTCCTTCCCCTTCCAGACGGAGTAGTAAGGTGAGTGAAATGCAAAGTACTCTGTCACCTCTTCTCCAAAGAAACCTCTTTCTCTTCAACCTCAGCTTTGTGTGTAGACTGAAAGTGAGTGAACAGCTAAAACTGGCAGAACTAGGGCCTCCCTGGTGGCTCAGTGGTGAAGATGCAGGAGAGACACAGGTTCGATCCCTGGTCAGGGAGGATCCCACATGCCTCGGAGCAACTAAGCCCATGGACCACAACTATTGAGCTTGTGCTCTAGAGACCAGGAAGCACAACTACTGAGCCCTTGTGCCTCAACTATGAGGCCCACACACCCTAGAGTCCAAGAGAAATCACCACAATGAGAATTCCGTGCACAGCAAGAGACAGAAGTCCTGGCTTGTCACAAAGTAATAAAAAAGCAATAAAGCAAAGCAAAAAGCAAAGTTTAAAGACAAATATTTATATTGCAATCAGTTAAGACTACTGTCCATCACTTTCTTTCTTTTTTAAAATTGTGTTTATTTTTTTATTAGCTGCACTGGGTCTTTATTGTTGCATGGGCTTTATTGGCGCTTCCCTACCAACTGAGCTACTTAAAAAAAAAGTAATAGACAGTAGTCTTAGCTGATTGTAATATAAATATTTGTCTTTTAAAAAGCTGACAGAACTAGTTTAGGACCATATACTTAGAATGTTCTACATGAATGGTCTGGTACCTGTCTTTAAAATTAGAAGAATATATCATTTTGTTGTCAGCTTTAGGGGTCTCCAATAGAGCATCTTGTTGTTTTTCTACCATACCCTGTTATTTGTCAACATTATCCTGACTTATGTTATTACTGATAGGGTATTTGTGATTTCTGTTAGGCAGAAACTGTATCACCCATTCTTATTTTCTCCACAGTGCCTAGGATGGCACTTTGCTCACTGAAAACAGGTTATAAATGCTTGAGAAACTGAATTTAATTTTAAGAAAGGACCAATTTTTTTCCCCCTTTCTCCTTTCTACCTGTAAATATACTACCCACCTTTCAGTACTAGAATAAGGCTACCTTTTCCATGAAGTGGTTCAGCTCCATTTCAACCCCATTAATTTCTCCTTGTCTCTGAACTCCTCTAAAACTATTAGTATGATGTTTAGTATCATCCTCCAAATTTTTATTTATCTTAATTCTTCAGGGAGACCTTGAGTTCCTCAAGGATATGAGTCATCTTACACTTATTTCTTTAGAGAAGGCCTTAACTAACGTTTAATAAACCCTCAAATAAACACCATGTTAAATCAGATAAGTATCTCTTCTGCATATATTTGAGAAGAGACCACTCCTTTTTTGGTTTGTGTTTTATATTGCCCTGATCTAATGAAATTCAGACAAGTATCACTGTCAGAGGATGTTAGAGCAAGAGGGGACTTCAGCGATTATCAGTTCTGCACAGTTTACCCCATTTTCATGTAGCATTACATTACAAAGCCTGTCTCCCTTCACCCTCTGCTGGCCATTCTAGTAACTGCACTTTCTTGCATCTCATTTCAGAATGACTATCATTTCTCCACGGAGAAGGCAATGGCAACCCACTCCAGTACTCTTGCCTGGAAAATCCCATGGACGGAAGAGCATGGTAGGCTGCAAGTTCCTGAATTGTCTAAAGTCAATTTTTTTAATTATACAAAATATAATACCATTTGTTTATGCTCCAGAAAAATTGAAATTCTTCCACTCACAGGTAATATTCATTTAGGCATTTGCGTTCTGGAGCCAGATTTGCTGTGTCCATAAGCCAGATCTTCCATTTCTTGGCTTGGGTTTAACATCCTAACATCTCTGGTCCCAGTTTCTTGATCTGACAAAATGAGAAGAAGAAGAAGAAGAAGAATGACTTTGTAAGATTGTTTGGAAGGTCAGTGAATTAATGCTGGCAAAATACTTGGGACAGTACCTGGGAAAAAGCAAGTTCTCACTGTTCTTATTGTTTGGTGATGGTGGTAGTTATGGTCAATAACTTTCATGCCAAAGACAAAAGTTTCTTGTTTATTCTAGAATACCAAGCTCCTAAAAAAGGTACATGCACTTCTCTATCTTTAAATTCCCAGCACTGTGCACTGTGCTTGGCACATAGTAATTGCTCAGCAAAGTTTTGTTAAATGCAATGTATGAATAAGTGATTATTAAGAATACAGTCTTTGGACTCAGACTACTTGAGTTCAAATTCTAGTTCTGCCAGTTGAGACTTAACTTTCTGTACTATTATCACATACATAAAATGATAATGATCACAGCTCCTTATTCATGAGACTGTTGAAAGAATTAAATTGTTGTATTCATGGAAAACACATTAAAATCTGATGCACTGTTAATTATCCATAAATGTTCGATGATACTATTTGTAAAGATTTCCCAAAGTAATGTGCACAAAGAATGTCGCCTGCCATTTCAGTAAACAAAGAATGTTGCAGTTAAAAAGCCATCAGCCTCTGGAGTCACCTGGTATACCCTGAGGAGATTCAGGGTGGGGAAAAACAGGATATTGGTCCTAGATAGTTAAGGTGCATATCAAAGGAATAATTTCAGCGAGCCCATACTGTAGAAAAGCACAAAATTCATTAACTTGAGACATCTGGGTTATAACTAGCAGTAATCTTTTGATGTTCAACTACCTGTTGTTTTTTGTTTTTCTGCAAAAACTTCTATCTATCCTGCCTCCTTCTTTACTTCTTTGAAACAGTTCCTCAGAGTTGAGAGGTTGTTTGAGGGCTATATCCTTCAGTAGTGCCCTGAAGAAAACATAATTCCCAAAATTTAGGTTGTGTGTGTTTTTTAGTCAAGTTTTGTTCATAAAGTAAATAAGCAGATGTGTAAGAGCATTTGACAGAACTGAATCTGAATTCTGACTCATTAGAAATAGAGTCTTGGACACATTTGTTGTATAGTAAATGTCATAGAAATTAAAGTTAACAAATGTGAAACTGAGCAGGCCCTCCTGGGTACAAAAGGTTTTCCTTGTCCTCTGTTTCTTATTTGTAGAAAAAGACTGCAAACTTCTAGACCTTTCCTGAGTTCCAGAAGGCAGATTCAGACAGTTACTAATCAGGAAAGAAAGGGAATGCAGAAACAAAGAAAAAGTAGTCAAGAAATAATTGTTGTTTACTCACTACTTTGGGTACAACTCTTTGTAGTCCCATGGACTGTAGCCCACCAGGCTTCTCTGTCCATAGGATTTCCCAAGCAAGCATACTGAAGTGGGTTGCCATTACCTTCTTCAGGGAATGTTTCTGACCCAGGGATCAAAGCTGTCTCCTGTTTGGTAGGTGAATTCTTACCACTGAGCCACCTGGGAAGCCCCAAGAAAAAATAGTACAGCAGTAAAGTGGAGTCCTTGCTACTCCTGAAGGGAGATACATGACAGTGTATCTTTGAGTTCTTCTACAGGAATTGAGGGGCTTCCCTGGGGCTGAACGGTAAAGAATCTGCCTGCCAATGCAGAAGATTTGTGTTTGATCCATGGGTCAGGAAGATCCCCTGGAGAAGGAAATGCAACCCACTCCAGTATTCTTGCCTGGAAAATCCCATGGACAGAGGAGCCTGGTGGACTACAGTCCATGGGATCGCAAAGAGTTGGACACAACTTAGCAACTCGAACAACGACAACATAGGAACTAAGGCCCCTATCTGTCAGTAATGCCTAACGCAGCTCCCAACGCATTACTGACACCTATCCAGGTGGAATTTCATAACTTCAGACTGAGAACAAGATTGCTGGAACACCACTCTGTTATCTCACCACCAACCAACGCTCTGGGAGCTCGGGTCTTTTGAGCCTGAGTTGTCTGTACTCCTTGCTGGGACCTTCAATAAACACTGTACTTTCCTTCACTACAACCCTGTGTCAGTAAGTTGGTGTTGCTGGTTGGCAGATGAGCAGACCAAAGTTTGGTTTGATAACAGATGCTTTGATGATTTGAGTAGAAAAGATCATTGTGGGCTGCAGCAATAATGTTTCCTGAAAGAGACTGTAGGGGAGCAGAATTTGCCACCCTGAAATATGTGTCCTTGGCATATTAAGTGATTCAAGCTGGTTATTTTCTGAATAACAGCAGACAGGGGAAAGGACCTGAGAACCAAGCAGGAGTTGCCTTTTTGCAAGGAATATTTGTAAGGAAAATCTCCTTTTGTAAGGAGATTCTGTAAGGTGTCTCCCTCTCAGAATCCACCTGCAATGCGGGAGACCTGGGTTTGATCCCTGGGTTGGGAAGATCTCCTGGAGAAGGGATAGACTACCCACTCCAGTATTCTGGCCTGGAGAATTCTATGGACTGTACAGTCCATGGGGTTGCAAAGAGTTGGACATGACTGAGCAACTTTCACTTTCATTTTTCATTCCCTCTCAGTGGCTTCCCTGGTGACTCAGTGGTAAAGAATCCACCTGCCAATACAGGAGACATGGGTTCCATCCCTGAGTTGGGAAGATCCCATAGAGAAGGAAACGGCAACCCACTCCATTATTCTTGCCTGGGACATCCCACAAACAGAAGAACCTGGCAGGCTACAGTCCATGGGGTGGGAAAAGATTTGGACATAACTTGGCAAATAAATAACAATAACAGTAACTCCCTCTCAACACCTGGAAGAGGAGGGTGACCAAATTTCTAGAAATTTTTACCAATGGAGAGGGCAAGGATGTAATCCCTCATCACAGTCATCCAGGTTGACTGTGCTTTTCCTGGTAATCTCCCATAACTAACTCTTCTCTCACTCAGCATCCTCTTTTGTATTGAACTGAGGGTGTTGTTAAAGGTGAGGATGAGGTAGAAACTACTAGGCAGTCTGTGTAGAACTCTGAGACCTGAGTCTTGTTTTCAGTAAATATCCCACTCCATTGTTCTTAATTCCAGGAATGTGTCTTTGGTCTGATGGATTATAGGCACGATGGATCCAGGGAAGGGCAGTAATTAAATTCTATTCCATATGCTTGAGGGAAAAACAACTGGTGATCATTAATCTTAAACCCATACATCTGGTCCATGGTAAGATGGCCAGAAGACATGAAAAAAGGGAGAGACTTAATCCAAGGATCAAGTTTAGTTCAGTCCCTTAGTCATGTCCAACTCTTTGCCACCCCAAGCATTGCAGCACACCAGTCTTCCCTGTCCATCACCAACTCCCAAAACTTGCTCAAACTCATGTCCATTGAGTCAGTATGCCATCCAACCATCTCATCCTCTGTTGTCCCCTTCTCCTCTCGCCTTTAATCTTTCCCAGCATCAGGGTCTTTGCATGTCTAATGAGTCAGTTCTTTGCATCAGGTGGCCAAAGTATTGGGGTTTCAACTTCAGCATCAGTCCTTCCAATGAATATTCGGGATTGATTTCCTTTAGGATTGACTGGTTGGATCTCCTTGCTGTCCAAGGGACTCTCGAGAGTCTTCTCCAACACCACAGTTCCAAAGAATCAATTTTTCGGCACTCAGCTTTCTTTATAGTCCAACTCTCACATCCATACATGACTACTGGAAAAACCATAGCCTTGACTAGATGGACCTTGTTGTTAAAGTAATGTCTCTCCTTTTAATATGCTGTCTAGTTTTGTCATAGCTTTTCTTCCAAGGAGCAAGCATCTTTTAATTTCATGGCTGCAATCACCATCTGCATTTTGGAGCCCCCGAAAATAAAGTCTCTTACTTTTTCCATTGTTTCCCCATCTATTTGGCATGAAGTGATGGGACCGGATGCCATGATCTTAGTTTTCTAAATGCTGAGTTTTAAGCCAACTTTTTCACTCTCCTCTTTTACTTTCATCTAGAGACCCTTTAGTTCTTCAATTTCTGCCATAAGGGTGGTGTCATCTGCATATCTGAGGTTATTGATATTTCTCCCAGCAGCCTTGATTCCAGCTTGTGCTTCATCCAGCCCAGTGTTTCTCATGATGTACTCTGCATATAAGTGAAATAAGCAGAGTGACAATATACAGCCTTGACGTATTCCTTTCCCTGTTTGGAACCAGTCTGTTGTTCCATGTCCCGTTCTAACTGTTGCTTTTTGATCTGCATACAGATCTCTCAGGAGGCAGGTCAGGTGGTCTGGTATTCCCCTTTCTTTCAGGATTTTCCAGGTTGCTGTGATCCACACAGTCAAAGGCTTTGGCATAGTCAATAAAGCAGAAGTAGATGTTTTTCTGGAATTCTTTTGCTTTTTCGATGATCCAACGGATGTTAGCAATTTGATCTCTGGTTCCTCTGCCTTTTCTAAAATCCAGTTTGAACATCTGGAAGTTCACAGTTCATGTACTGTTGAAGCCTGGCTTGGAGAATTTTGAGTATTACTTTGCTAGTGTGTGAGATGAGAGCAATTGTGTGGTAGTTTGAGCATTCTTTGGCATTGACTTTCTTTGGGATTGGAATGAAAACTGACCCTTTCCAGTCCTGTGGCCACTGGTGAGTTTTCCAAATTTTCTGGCATATTGAGCTCAGCACTTTCACAGCAACATCTTTTAGGATTTGAAATAGCTCAACTGGAATTCCACCACTGCCACTAGCTTTGTTTGTAGTGATGCTTCCTAAGGCCCACTTGACTTCGCATTCCAGGATGTCTGGCTCAAGGTGAGTGATCACACCACTGTGGTTGTCTGGGTCATGAAGATATTTTTTGTATAATTCTACTGTGTATTCTTGCCACCTGTTAGGTAGTCAGAATAGGGGAAAGAAGTCCAGAATGGCGGTGGCTAAAAGACAAGAAAGGGAAAAGCTTGTGAAAATAGAACAAACGAAGGTCCAAGGACCAGAGTGAGGACATCAGGCTCCTGGCTGGCCCAATTTACATAGGGCAGGCCCAAGGGGAGGAAAAAACATATGAAAAGAAGAGCCAAAGGGCCGGTACTCTTGCACGTGCACTCTCTTGCGCGCGCTCTCTCTCTTGCTCTCTCTTCTCTTTGTGTCTTTTGGGTCAGCATGCCCTCATGCCTCGAGGATGTAGTTTCCTTTATTTTCTAAATAAAACTGAGCTGTAACACAGAGCTGCTACACTGATCTGTCTGAGAGCTGTGACACACCACGGGCTTTAACATCCGTCACTTCAAATTTTTATTGTGATGAGACAGAACCAAGGAAATTACCCACTCCCCTGACATGTATGGTGCCATGACTCGGATTTAACCTGGCTGAAACAACTTCGGTGCTGGCCCCTGCAAGGAGAAGGCCAAGCACAGCAGGAGCCCAACTCGGCGAAAGCTCCCATGGTAGAAGCAGAACCTGAAGAAAACCCAGCACAGGGAAGTGACAAGAAGCCCAGCGTGCTAGAAACAGGGACAGTGAAAAAAGAACTCAGCAGAAAGCTCACGTGGCTCAGTCTCGAGATTGAGTCTTCTCAGATTCGAGAAGACCTCTGGTTAAGGTAGGAGGTCCTCGCTCCTATGGCTGGAGGGACATATGCCTAACAAAATCTTAATTCCTTTACAATCTCTCGTTTCTTGTTTCCTAGAAACCCCTGCGAACAGGCAAGCAGCAGTGGGCACAATTGAGGGACTCTGGAGAGGCTACTCCTCAATATGTCCCAAAGGCTCCACTCTCTGCTGAGTCCCAGTAGCTGTTACCCAAGCCAGTGAGGGTTCTTCTGTCCTTAATCTTCTTTGTGCCAAAGATCAGGCCAATGAAAACTGTGAGCACAGGTCAAGTATTTAGCAGATTTTCTGCCAGGCTATGAAGTGGATTCCTTGGCATGTTTTTCCCACTGCTTTTTCCTCCCTGTCCTTCAGCTCCTCTCTCCCGCGACTTGAGTCCATCCAAAACTCATGATGCCTGGCTTCAGGACCTAATGGAGCTCAGGCTCTGATGTCTCATTGCAAAAACTCAGTGAGAGACACAGCAATAGGTAAGAGGTGGATTTGTTAGGATTCAGAGAGAAGCACACTCTGCAGGGTGTGGGCCATCGCAGAGGGCAAGGGCTCTGGTCATGGAATGGGTCTAGGTTTTGCGAGCTGGGTGAATTCATATGCTAATGAGTGGGAGAATCATCCCACCCATTGGGGAACCACCCACTCCACCTTCTTTTGACAGCACCTTGGAGCTGTCCTGCCATCTCTGGGTATGTCATTTAGCTTACAGATTGGGTATTAAGTTTTACTTGAATTTGACTTGTCATCTTGGACCCAATTGATTTTAATCAGTTTATGTTATGCCCTTGCACTATGTCATTTTTTCAAAAGTTGTGCCCTGCCCCCTTCCCTCCTGTTTCATGCTCTTTTCCTGAGCCCTGTCCAGGCCCACAATGTTGCCTCTACAATCTTCTGGAGGGACAACCAGAAAATACTTGGCCCTAGGGAGGGAAATACTGTATAATAACCACTCCCTCTAGATATTCAGGCCTTCATCGTCCATGTTTCCTACAACATGTGCAACATCAGCACTCTCAGTGAACCCACTAGGGTGGGAGACAGGCACACAATACCTGCTAGAAGTCCATCTATTGGCATCCCTTCAAAGGCAATTGGGCTTCCAGAGGTAATGCTGAGCACCCTGTCTCATGCAAGAAACTTTTCTTTAAAAAAAGAAGTTTAAAACGAAAGAAAACATAATCTTTTATAATTTAAACTGCTATTGTGCTTTTTTATATTTGCAGTCCGTTGTTTTTTTTTTTTTAGTTCTACCAGTTTATTGCTACCAACCCATCTCTCTCCACCTTCACGCGTGGACGTGCTCAGTCATGTAACCCCATGGACTGCAGCTCGCCGGGCTCCTCTGCCCATGGACTTTTCCAGGCAAGAATATTAGAATGAGTTGCCATTTCCTTCTCCAGGTGCAGTCACTTTTTTTAACTGATACAAGTGAATGTAAGTGCAGGTAAGTTTGCAGATATTGGTGGCAGGATGCTGAGAAAATTTCTAACAGCTTCTGCAGGAGATAAGATAAAGCTTAGTTTGAGGGAGTAAATTGTGGGGAAGAACATCTGAGAAGAATAGAACAATTTGGCATACCTATTGTGGAGTCTAAGAGAAAGAGATAACAAGAGATGCTGAAAGAATTCTGAGCATTGTTATGGCGAAACAGTGTTGAAGACAATGTATGTATAGGAGAATCAAGCTGGGAATTAATTTATTTTACTCAGTCAATGCATAAGACCAGAGAAAGCAGGCAATTAAATTGATCTTTAGTGTATGCTTTGTAAGAAGGTTTTGCGAGGATAAGAAGTTGAAGAGAAAATAATGTATTACGGATTCTAGCCAGAATAAGGATGGATAGGGTGAAGGGAGGAAACTGATCATCTCACTCGACTACTAAAATCCTTGCGATGGGCTTCCACTTCTTGTAGAAGAACATCCAAATCCTCAACATGCCAACATGGGAATGATCTGACCTATGACTGTTTCTAACCTCCTCTGGCGTCACTCTTCCTTTTGTGCTCTGCACTGAAGCCATGCACAAAGTGGGCCAGAAGAAAGTAATCTAGGTATATGGTTTTTGATAAATTTTATTCCATTCCTCTCCGATGTGCATCCCCCCAGCCTGGCTTTATAGTCAAATCTTTTTGGTTTCTGCAAGATCATTTTCCAGTAGCCTGGCCCCTTTTCTCTGTTACTAGCAACACCCAGTGTTAATTTTTTCATCTTTTCTTTTCCTTGAAGCTTAATCGGTCTCTCTGCCTCCATTCTCTTATCTCCTTAATTCATCTCCACACTCACAAATGCCTTGGTTACGTTACTGTTACACAAAGCAAAGAATATTATTCTTCTATTCCGAAAGCTTATTTAACAAAGTACAAGTTCTCCATGTCCCGCAAAGTTGTCTACTCTCTGGCCCCAGCTCACCTTTCCAGCCCCCTCTCTCTCTACTCTGCCCTCAGCACTTAATGTTCTAATCAAATTGTGCTTTTCACAATTCCTTAAATATGTCATGTATGTTCATATTTGTTGTTCACATTGTTTCTTCTATGTTGAATACTCTACTTTTCATCTTCACCTTAAGGAATAGAGTCTTATTTATCCCTTAAGGCCTAGCCTATGTGGTATTCACTCCAATCTCCTACTGACAAGTAATTGCTTCTTTTTGTGCATTACATAGCATGACTTTTGTGCCTTATCATTAATATTTATTTTATTTACCTCATATCTTGGTAAACTGTGTGGATGTCTATCTCCCTACTAAACTAGATGGTCCGTTAGGGTGGAGACTTTGGGCTTAACCACTGTAATGAGAGCTTAGCTCATTGTTTATTGATGAACAACTCCTTGGCTAGAGTGGTAAAGTGAAAAGTGAAAGTGTTAGTCACTCAGTTGTGTCCAACTCTTTGTAACCCTAGGGACTGTAGCCCACCAGGCTTCTCTGTCCATGGAATTCTCTAGGCAAAAGTACGGGAGTGGGTAGCCATTCCCTTCTCCAGAGCAGTAAAAGATAGGACTGAAAGACAGGGCACTTCGGGATTAGGTTAGGGAGTCCCTGAAGTCTCTTGTAGGCAGCATATATTTGGGTCTTGAGTTTTTTTGGCATCCAGTCGCTCTGTGCTTTTTGATTATTGAGTTCAATCCATTTACTTTTAGGGTAATTATTGATATTTACCTGCCTCCTGAGAAATCTGTATGCAGGTCAAGAAGCAACAGTTAGAACCAGACATGGAAAAATGGACTGGTTCCAAATTGGAAAAGGAGTACATCAGGGCTGTATAGTGTCACCTTGCTTGTTCAAACGCAGAATACATCATGCAAAATTCCAGGCTGGATGAAGCACAGCTGGAATCAAAATTGCAGGAAGAAATATCAATAACCTTAGATATGCAGATGACACCACCCTTATGGCAGAAAGTGAAGAGGAACTAAAGATCCTCTTGATGAAACTGAAAGAGGAGAGTGGAAAAGCTGGCTTAAAACTCAACATTCAAAAAATGAAGATCATGGCCTCTGGTCCCATCACTTCATAGCAAATAGATGGGGAAACAATGGAAACAGTGAGATACTTTATTTTGGGAGGCTCCAAAATCGCTGCAGAAATTAAAAGACCCTTGCTCCTTGGAAGAAAAGTTATGACAAACCTAGACAGAATTTTAAAAAGCAGAGACATGACTTTACTGACAAAGGTCCATATAGTCAAAGCTGTGGTTTTTCCAGTAGTCATGTATGGATGTGAGAATTGGGCTATAAAGAAAGCTGAGCGCCGAAGAATTGATGCTTTTGAACTGTGTTGGAGAAGACTCTTGAGAGTCCTTTGGACAGCAAGGAGATCAAATCAATCAATCCTAAAGGAAATCAGAGTTGAATATTCACTGGAAGGATTGATGCTGAAGCTGAAGCTCTAATACTTTGGCCACCTGATGCAAAGAACTAACTCATTGGAAAAGACTCTGATACTGGGAAAGATTGAAGGTGGGAGGAGAAGGGGGCAACAGAGGATGAGATGGTTGGATGGCATCACTGACTTGATGGACATGAGTTTGAACATGTTGTTGATGGACAAGGAAGCCTGGTGTGCTACAGTCCATGGGGGTTGCAAAGAGTCAGACACAACTGAGTGACTGAACTTAAGTAAACTGATTGATGTTTAAGGACTCTCTAATGATGTCTTACTAATTGCTTTCTGACTTTTTTGTATTTCCACTATTTTTTTTTCTCCTTCCTACCTTTGTGAATTGGTAATTTTCCATGGTGGTATGTCTAATTCTTCTCTCTTTATGTTGTATAAATCTATTATAGATTTTTGTGTTATGGTTACCATGTGATCACATGTGCATGCTTGTCTCTTCAGTCACATCCCACTCTTTGGAACCCTATGGACTGTAGTCTGCCAGGCTCTTCTGTACATGGGATTCTCCAGGTAAGAATACTGGAGTAAGTTGCCATACCCTCTTCCAGGGAACCTTCTCCACCCAGGGATCTAACATGAGTCTCCTGCATTGCAGGCAGATTCTTTACCACTGAGCCGCTGGGGAAGACCATGGTTACTATGAGACTTACCCAAAACATAGATAAAATAATCCATTTTATCCTGATAGAAACTTAACTTCAATTGCGTATAAAAGCTTCACTTTTTTGCTTCTGTCCTTTTATGATTTTGATGTCACAATTTATCTCTTTTTATATTGTGTATTTGTTAAGTTACAGTGGCTATAGTTATTTTTAAAACTTGTGTTTAACCTTTGTACTGTAGTTAAATGGTTAACATACCTCATGTTACAGAATCAGTCTTTTTTTAAGTTTAAAAAAATGTTTATTTATTTATTTTTGGCTGTGCTAGATCTTCGTTGCTACACAGGCTTTTCTCTAGTTGTGGAGAGCAGGGGCTACTCTCGAGTTGCAGTACACGAACTTCTCATTGCAGTGGCTTCTCTTGTGTGGAGCATGGGCTATAGGGCACACGGGCTTCAGTAGTTGCAGCCTGTGGGCTCAGTAGTTGCAGTTCCCAGGCTCTGGAGCACAGGCTCAATAGTTGTGGCCCATGGGCTTAGCTGCTTTGCAGCATGTGGGATCAAACCCATGTCTCCTGCATTGGCAGACAGATTCTTTACTACTAAGCCATGAAGAAGCCCAGAATTAGCCTTCTAAATCTGACTGTATATTTACCTTTACCAGTATGCTATGTATTTTCATATGTTTTCATGTCTAATTAGAATCTTTTCATTTCTGCTTGAAGAATTCCTTTCAGCATTTCTTGCAAGGCAGGATAAACTCTCAGAAAGTTTTTGTCTGGAAAAGTCCTTTTTCTGGTTCATATCTGAAGGACATGCTTGCTGGATAAAGTATTCCTGACTGGCATTTTTTTCTTTTAAAACTTTGACTATATCACTCCACTTTCTCCTAGCCTATAGGGTTTCTGCTGAGAAATTTACTGATAGCCTAATGCAGGTTCTTTTGCAGTTTACAACCTTTTTTTCCTTTGCTGGTTTTAAAATTATACTTGTCTTTGATTTTTGACAGTTTCATTAT
Organism: Giraffa tippelskirchi; assembly: GCF_054371585.1. NCBI lineage: Eukaryota > Metazoa > Chordata > Mammalia > Artiodactyla > Giraffidae > Giraffa > Giraffa tippelskirchi. Next base: position 145,269,117 of record NC_137279.1, on the reverse strand, counting down.
AATGTGCCTTGGAGAAGGCCTTTTTGCACTGAGATAATGGAATAATCTATTCGCTTTGTGAACTTGTATGTCTAAGTCTCTTCCCAGGCTTGGGAAATTCTCAACCATTTTTTTTCTTTAAATAGCCTTTCTGCCCCTTTCTCCCCTCTGTTCCATCTGGAACTTCAATTACTCTAATATTTGTACATTTAGTGATGTCCCATAGATGATGCAGGCTTTCTTCTCTCTTTTGCATTCGTTTCCCTTTGTTCTCCTTAGACTGGATTATTTCAAAGTTCCCATCCTTTAAGATCCTTGATTCATTCTATCTTTGGTCTGTTCTGCTGTAGACGCCCTCTATTGCATTTTTCATTAAGTTCATTGACTTCTTCAGCCCTGGACTTTCCGTTTGGTTCTTTTCAGTAATTTCCATTTTCACTAAAAGTCTCATTTTGTTCAGGTATTGTTTTTCAGATTTCAATGAATCGTACTTTTTGGTCACTCATTGAGTTTCCTCAAATAGCTACCTTGAATTCTTTATCAGATAAATTGCAAAATTCCATTTCTTTGAATTCGCATTCTGGAGGATTATGGTGATCTTTTGATAATAACGAGTTTCCTTGATTGTTCATGTTCCTGAGGGTTTTGCATTTCTGTTCTTGCCTTTGAGGAGGCAGATACGTCAAAACTTTACTTTTTGACTTCTGGTGGAAGATTTTTTTGTTGGTCCTGCTTACGTGAGCTGCTTTTTCCAGCCGTATATGGATATACCTGCTTCACTCTTCTTGCTCCCTCTTGTGGCAGAATTCTTAAATTGTATGTCTTTTCTGGTTCTTAAAACTCAGTAGGCTGGCTGTTGGCAACCTTCCTTTTGTTTTCCAGAAGGTGGCGCTAAAACTCAAGTTTGTGGTTTCTCTCTTGCCCACAGACACGGGCCAGTTTTCTGAAGGGACTCCCTGTTCAGGTGAGCTTGCTTTCTCTACTGTACTGAGGAGCAGGCACCAGGAGTCAGCTGCAGAGTGTGGGGGAAGTGCTGGTTTAGCTCTCGGGGCCTTGACGGTGCCCATGGGCCAGGTTGGGCTATCCTTGGATGAGGTTTTTCTAGCGGCTCACGAGTGAGCTTCCTGCCGGAGTCCTGATGGTAGTCAGCAGGAATCTCACTCCCTTAATGCCCTTTGATATTCCCTTCTGCCCCCTTCTTGATCTTCTCCCTCCCCCCAGTCATGGGGGTCCAACCTGAATGCTCTGGGTGCCACAGGACAGTAACCGGCTTCTCCAGCAGTGTTCCACATAGCTGAGGTAGCCAGGCACTCACCCACCATTCTCCCGTTTCCTCCGTGGGATAGGTCACCGCTGCTAGTTCAGCTTCACAGCTGTGCTGCTTTGGAGGCCAGGCAAAGCTCTTCTTCTCTGCGATACATCAAAACTTATATTCTTTTTTGTTCAAATGAAGAGCTGGAATCTTTTTTTAGGAAGGTTGGACTTGTATTAAGTCTATCCTGGTGTTCCTCCACCAGGATCATGAGGGACTATGGCTAATTCACAAGCTCCTGTTAGCTCCACTGCTGGCATCAAGGTATGTCTGCCTATTACCCAGTGCGCAGATGGGCAAGACTCCTCCTCGGCCCCTTTAAGTATTGTGTTGAATCCCTAGATAGATGCCTAATTAAGTTGTTTAAAAGGAAGGGGACAAAAAGAGGGCTGTCTTAGGATGCTGACATCATTCTCTTGCTTCTGAGTGTCTACTATGAATTGGAAGGGAACTTACAGTCCATCTGATTAAACTTCTCCAGTTTAAATATAAGGAAACTGAAACACAGTAACTTGAACCAATTTGATGTACATGCAAGTGAAAGTGAAGTCGCTCAGCCGTGTCCGATTCTTTTCCACCCAGTGAACTGCAACCCGCTAGGCTCCCTCATCCGTGGGATTCTCCAGGCAAGAATACTGGAGTGGGTTTCCATTTCCTTCTCCAGGGGATCTTCCTGACCCAGGGATCAAACTCGGGTCTCCCGCATTGCAGGCAGATTCTTTACTGTCTGAGTCACCAGGGAATCCCAAGTAAGCAGTTGAAAAAAAAAAAAAAAAAAACTACGAGAGATTCCTTCCATTGTTACCTAATCCAACGTTTCCCAAGTTTAATACAAAATTTTTACACATTTGATTGTATGAGACAATATTGATGGCATTCTGGAACTAACCCTGATGACCAAACTCAAAACTCTAAGATATGAAGGAATTCCTTGGCAGTCCAGTGACTGGGACTCTGAGCTTTCACTGCCAATGGTGTGGATTCAATCCCTGGTTGGGGATCTGAGGTCCCACAAACTGTGAGACCAAAAAAAGAGGTTCCCCTTCAATTCAGGCCCTCATTGCTTTATATCTGATATTATAAAAACCTTCCTTCCTAGCTTGTTTCCTTGCTTTCATAGTTTCCTCTCTATAAATTCATCTCACAGATCTGTAAGACCACCTGCCACCTCCTTAACCTAAAATGCATGTCTCATTTCATCAGTCACTTAATTTAAAACTCCGGACTACTCTTCATTGGCTTCCAGAATAGAATAGTGATTGAAGGATAAGAGGTCTAGATTCAAATCATGGCTCTTCCCTGTCACTTTCTTTGATATTGCAAGCTGTGTTTCAAGTAACTCACTTAAACACTATGACCTTTGATTTATACAACTGATGAATGGGAATGAGAGTTTAAGATTTAGATACTAGAGTTCAATCAAATCTAAAAATCTCCCTTCCACATAGCTTAATTACTTGAATAGTTAATGGAAAAAAGCAACTTTTTAAAGCAGCAAAAACATATCGACCGCCATCAAACAAGGGGAAAGGTCATGTCATAACCTTCAAAAATTGGAAACTATCAAAGAAAAATACACAAGTTTCCAAAAATTTACAGAACAAAGCTCGGAGCAGTATGGCAAGACTTTTAACATCATCCTCCAAACTATGTAGGGAAGATAAATAAACAAGATTCTGAAAACTTTAAACCACCCTCCCAATCTGCCCTGAAACCTGGGAAAGAGAGATTCAGATGAGATATGAAGACAGAGAACTTTGCAACAGGGGCAAAGTTTTACCCTAACTACCTCTTTGTCCTGCCAGAAAAGGGAACCCTTTGACTCTCTTTCAGCTGGTGGAAAATGCAGAGGATAGCAGAACAATCATAAACACCCAGAGTTAATTATTTCCAACAATAAATGGGGATTTAGCAGAAAGGAAGAAAAAAAAAAGGGAATAATTAGGACAAGAGTCTCTGAGGGAGGGAAAGTAGAGAAGAGGCATTCTTAATGCTTGAAGGGAAGTAACCTACACATGTATTATTGATACAGGGCAAAACTCTCCTTTTTGGCTCATCTTTTCCTCAGAGGAAGACAGAGTGGGGGTTGGGAGGAAGAGAAATTGCTGATTGGAAGAAATGGGTGTTTGTGGGAAGGAAAAATTGATAACACTGGAGTAGAGACTCCAGTAAAAAACAAACAAACAAACTAAACAAAACAAAATTTTAGATTACCTTCTCTAAGGGAAACAAAGAAGTCAGGGCTCCAAGATGACCAGCAGGAATAATCCAAAACACATTGATATTCTTAGTGTGATAGAAACAAACCCCAGCGTCTGGACAGAGTTTAGCATAGGAAACATTTAATGAAATCCCAGGAGGGCAGAGTGCAGGTCTCCCAACAAAGGCTGTACACAGCCACAGCTGAGCTCTTCCCTCCTGTGTGAACCTAAGGTAATAGCTAAGCAAGTGGGATTCATCCGCACTGTAGCAAAGCAAATAGAAGCTGCTCATATGCCATATAAAAAAGATGAAAAGAAAGGGCACAATAACTTTGCAAACACATATTGGCAAAAATAAATAAATATTAGAAAGGAGAACACAGATGAAGAAAGCATTCTGGAAGTTAGCAGAGCCCCAAAAAGAAAATATTCTTCCTCATACAGACATTAATGAGAACATAAAATTAATTTTTAAAAGTAAAGTGTAAAGCAATATTGAAGATTAAAAGGGAGAATGCAAATCTCAGAAAAACTGAGAACCATGTAACACTGTATTAGAACTAAAAAAGCTAGAAAGCACAAAAATAGCTCTATTGAGTGTAATTTCAAACGCCAAACCCATTCTAATTTAAATTTCTTCTAGCCACTAAGCCACAGTGAAGAATCCACCCACCAGGGTGGAGATGCAGGTTCAATCCCTGGGTCAGGAAGATTCCTTGGAGGAGGAAATGGCAACCCACTCCAGTATTCTTCCCTGGGAAATCCCATGGACAGAGGAGATTGGCAGGCTACAGTCTATGGGGTTGCAAGAGTCAGACAGTTAGCAACTAAAGAACAACAACATCCTCTAACCCATGTGGGGTAGCAGGTCAAAACTGGCTTGTCTTCTTTCCTGGCTCCATCTCACCAATTTTCTAGTCGCCGTTTCTAATATCTAGAGGGTGGGAGGGTAAGTAATGGATGGGTGTGTGTGTGTGTTAGTTGCTCAGAGGTGTCCAACACTGGGACCCCATGGACTATAGCCTGCCAGGCTCCTCTGTCCATGGGGTTCTCCAGGCAAGAATACTGGAGTGGGTAGCCATTTCCTTCTCCAGGGGATCTTCCCGACCCAGAGATCAAACCAGGGTCTCCTTCATTGCAAGCAGATTCTTTACTGTCTGAGTTACCAGGGAAGCCCCACCAGGGTCATGCGGCACAGTTTTGTGGAGGTACAGTTGTAATCTACTGGCGGGGCCCTCTAGGTGGCAGTAGTAATTGCTTACGATGGGGTACTTTTGTCAGTTCTTTATAAATTACGTGGTTGCCTGGTCTGCCCTTCTTTCTGTCTGGCTCCTGGATTTCTGGAACCTATTCTCTGTTCCTGCTCCTCAGGTAGCACACATGGTTAGTATCATTTCCACAGAGTCCTTACCAAACCTCAAAAACATACACCTTTATCCTGCTATGGGAGGAAGGACAGCCCAGTCTCAACGTAGCCACCTGTGTGTTCAGCTACCAGGTGGGGCCGTTCCAGCCACAGCATCTCACCATTAGAATAATCATTGATAAGACCCTCACATTCCTAAAGATGTGCATAAAACTCACTAAGTAGCCCCCTAAAAAAATTCTCCTTGATTTGAGAAGAGGAGGCATCTATTATATTCTGTACCTTTTAGTAGCAGTATTAGCAGTAGCAGTCATACAGGGCAGTTTGTCAGGTCCAAGTTTGAGAAGAGGTAAAAAGACAGCTTGGCCTCCATTCAAGCTTTCTTTCTTTTTTGTTATTCAAGGTTTCTTTTACTCCTGTTTACTCCCAAAGCAGTAAATACATTGCTGTTGATAAAAATAAAAAAGAGGTCAGAGGATGCAGCTCCCCATGCTTTAAATGCATTCCACAGAAGTTCATTCAAAGTTCATTGGAACTGGCAGCCTGCCAGTTTTCCAGGTTGGAAAAGAATGTGGACCTCATACCAGCCATGTCAACATCCAGAAACAACTTAGAACACCAATATGCAAGGGTACTAAATCGCTTCAGTCATGTCTAACTCCGTCTGACTCCATGGACTAGCTTGCCAGGCTCCTCGGTCCATGGGTTCTCCAGGCAAGAATACTGGAGTGGGTTGCCATACCCTCCCCCAGGGGATCGTCCTGACCCAGGGAACGAACCAGCATCTCTTATGTGTCCTGACCCAGGGAACGAACCAGCATCTCTTATGTTTCCTGCTTTGGCAGATGGGTTCTTTACCACTAGTGCTACCTTGGAAGCCCAACAGAAGGCAATAATTCTGCTATGCAGAGAGCCACATTCTCCAAGACTCTGAAATTCTTGCCATACTGGCACCTAGCAAATGCCTCTTCTCTGAGCAAGTTCTGAGTGCCTAGAAGTTTCTATCTGTTTAGGGGATTTCTACTATAGAGGAATACATTCTTCTCCTTCCCCTTCCAGACGGAGTAGTAAGGTGAGTGAAATGCAAAGTACTCTGTCACCTCTTCTCCAAAGAAACCTCTTTCTCTTCAACCTCAGCTTTGTGTGTAGACTGAAAGTGAGTGAACAGCTAAAACTGGCAGAACTAGGGCCTCCCTGGTGGCTCAGTGGTGAAGATGCAGGAGAGACACAGGTTCGATCCCTGGTCAGGGAGGATCCCACATGCCTCGGAGCAACTAAGCCCATGGACCACAACTATTGAGCTTGTGCTCTAGAGACCAGGAAGCACAACTACTGAGCCCTTGTGCCTCAACTATGAGGCCCACACACCCTAGAGTCCAAGAGAAATCACCACAATGAGAATTCCGTGCACAGCAAGAGACAGAAGTCCTGGCTTGTCACAAAGTAATAAAAAAGCAATAAAGCAAAGCAAAAAGCAAAGTTTAAAGACAAATATTTATATTGCAATCAGTTAAGACTACTGTCCATCACTTTCTTTCTTTTTTAAAATTGTGTTTATTTTTTTATTAGCTGCACTGGGTCTTTATTGTTGCATGGGCTTTATTGGCGCTTCCCTACCAACTGAGCTACTTAAAAAAAAAGTAATAGACAGTAGTCTTAGCTGATTGTAATATAAATATTTGTCTTTTAAAAAGCTGACAGAACTAGTTTAGGACCATATACTTAGAATGTTCTACATGAATGGTCTGGTACCTGTCTTTAAAATTAGAAGAATATATCATTTTGTTGTCAGCTTTAGGGGTCTCCAATAGAGCATCTTGTTGTTTTTCTACCATACCCTGTTATTTGTCAACATTATCCTGACTTATGTTATTACTGATAGGGTATTTGTGATTTCTGTTAGGCAGAAACTGTATCACCCATTCTTATTTTCTCCACAGTGCCTAGGATGGCACTTTGCTCACTGAAAACAGGTTATAAATGCTTGAGAAACTGAATTTAATTTTAAGAAAGGACCAATTTTTTTCCCCCTTTCTCCTTTCTACCTGTAAATATACTACCCACCTTTCAGTACTAGAATAAGGCTACCTTTTCCATGAAGTGGTTCAGCTCCATTTCAACCCCATTAATTTCTCCTTGTCTCTGAACTCCTCTAAAACTATTAGTATGATGTTTAGTATCATCCTCCAAATTTTTATTTATCTTAATTCTTCAGGGAGACCTTGAGTTCCTCAAGGATATGAGTCATCTTACACTTATTTCTTTAGAGAAGGCCTTAACTAACGTTTAATAAACCCTCAAATAAACACCATGTTAAATCAGATAAGTATCTCTTCTGCATATATTTGAGAAGAGACCACTCCTTTTTTGGTTTGTGTTTTATATTGCCCTGATCTAATGAAATTCAGACAAGTATCACTGTCAGAGGATGTTAGAGCAAGAGGGGACTTCAGCGATTATCAGTTCTGCACAGTTTACCCCATTTTCATGTAGCATTACATTACAAAGCCTGTCTCCCTTCACCCTCTGCTGGCCATTCTAGTAACTGCACTTTCTTGCATCTCATTTCAGAATGACTATCATTTCTCCACGGAGAAGGCAATGGCAACCCACTCCAGTACTCTTGCCTGGAAAATCCCATGGACGGAAGAGCATGGTAGGCTGCAAGTTCCTGAATTGTCTAAAGTCAATTTTTTTAATTATACAAAATATAATACCATTTGTTTATGCTCCAGAAAAATTGAAATTCTTCCACTCACAGGTAATATTCATTTAGGCATTTGCGTTCTGGAGCCAGATTTGCTGTGTCCATAAGCCAGATCTTCCATTTCTTGGCTTGGGTTTAACATCCTAACATCTCTGGTCCCAGTTTCTTGATCTGACAAAATGAGAAGAAGAAGAAGAAGAAGAATGACTTTGTAAGATTGTTTGGAAGGTCAGTGAATTAATGCTGGCAAAATACTTGGGACAGTACCTGGGAAAAAGCAAGTTCTCACTGTTCTTATTGTTTGGTGATGGTGGTAGTTATGGTCAATAACTTTCATGCCAAAGACAAAAGTTTCTTGTTTATTCTAGAATACCAAGCTCCTAAAAAAGGTACATGCACTTCTCTATCTTTAAATTCCCAGCACTGTGCACTGTGCTTGGCACATAGTAATTGCTCAGCAAAGTTTTGTTAAATGCAATGTATGAATAAGTGATTATTAAGAATACAGTCTTTGGACTCAGACTACTTGAGTTCAAATTCTAGTTCTGCCAGTTGAGACTTAACTTTCTGTACTATTATCACATACATAAAATGATAATGATCACAGCTCCTTATTCATGAGACTGTTGAAAGAATTAAATTGTTGTATTCATGGAAAACACATTAAAATCTGATGCACTGTTAATTATCCATAAATGTTCGATGATACTATTTGTAAAGATTTCCCAAAGTAATGTGCACAAAGAATGTCGCCTGCCATTTCAGTAAACAAAGAATGTTGCAGTTAAAAAGCCATCAGCCTCTGGAGTCACCTGGTATACCCTGAGGAGATTCAGGGTGGGGAAAAACAGGATATTGGTCCTAGATAGTTAAGGTGCATATCAAAGGAATAATTTCAGCGAGCCCATACTGTAGAAAAGCACAAAATTCATTAACTTGAGACATCTGGGTTATAACTAGCAGTAATCTTTTGATGTTCAACTACCTGTTGTTTTTTGTTTTTCTGCAAAAACTTCTATCTATCCTGCCTCCTTCTTTACTTCTTTGAAACAGTTCCTCAGAGTTGAGAGGTTGTTTGAGGGCTATATCCTTCAGTAGTGCCCTGAAGAAAACATAATTCCCAAAATTTAGGTTGTGTGTGTTTTTTAGTCAAGTTTTGTTCATAAAGTAAATAAGCAGATGTGTAAGAGCATTTGACAGAACTGAATCTGAATTCTGACTCATTAGAAATAGAGTCTTGGACACATTTGTTGTATAGTAAATGTCATAGAAATTAAAGTTAACAAATGTGAAACTGAGCAGGCCCTCCTGGGTACAAAAGGTTTTCCTTGTCCTCTGTTTCTTATTTGTAGAAAAAGACTGCAAACTTCTAGACCTTTCCTGAGTTCCAGAAGGCAGATTCAGACAGTTACTAATCAGGAAAGAAAGGGAATGCAGAAACAAAGAAAAAGTAGTCAAGAAATAATTGTTGTTTACTCACTACTTTGGGTACAACTCTTTGTAGTCCCATGGACTGTAGCCCACCAGGCTTCTCTGTCCATAGGATTTCCCAAGCAAGCATACTGAAGTGGGTTGCCATTACCTTCTTCAGGGAATGTTTCTGACCCAGGGATCAAAGCTGTCTCCTGTTTGGTAGGTGAATTCTTACCACTGAGCCACCTGGGAAGCCCCAAGAAAAAATAGTACAGCAGTAAAGTGGAGTCCTTGCTACTCCTGAAGGGAGATACATGACAGTGTATCTTTGAGTTCTTCTACAGGAATTGAGGGGCTTCCCTGGGGCTGAACGGTAAAGAATCTGCCTGCCAATGCAGAAGATTTGTGTTTGATCCATGGGTCAGGAAGATCCCCTGGAGAAGGAAATGCAACCCACTCCAGTATTCTTGCCTGGAAAATCCCATGGACAGAGGAGCCTGGTGGACTACAGTCCATGGGATCGCAAAGAGTTGGACACAACTTAGCAACTCGAACAACGACAACATAGGAACTAAGGCCCCTATCTGTCAGTAATGCCTAACGCAGCTCCCAACGCATTACTGACACCTATCCAGGTGGAATTTCATAACTTCAGACTGAGAACAAGATTGCTGGAACACCACTCTGTTATCTCACCACCAACCAACGCTCTGGGAGCTCGGGTCTTTTGAGCCTGAGTTGTCTGTACTCCTTGCTGGGACCTTCAATAAACACTGTACTTTCCTTCACTACAACCCTGTGTCAGTAAGTTGGTGTTGCTGGTTGGCAGATGAGCAGACCAAAGTTTGGTTTGATAACAGATGCTTTGATGATTTGAGTAGAAAAGATCATTGTGGGCTGCAGCAATAATGTTTCCTGAAAGAGACTGTAGGGGAGCAGAATTTGCCACCCTGAAATATGTGTCCTTGGCATATTAAGTGATTCAAGCTGGTTATTTTCTGAATAACAGCAGACAGGGGAAAGGACCTGAGAACCAAGCAGGAGTTGCCTTTTTGCAAGGAATATTTGTAAGGAAAATCTCCTTTTGTAAGGAGATTCTGTAAGGTGTCTCCCTCTCAGAATCCACCTGCAATGCGGGAGACCTGGGTTTGATCCCTGGGTTGGGAAGATCTCCTGGAGAAGGGATAGACTACCCACTCCAGTATTCTGGCCTGGAGAATTCTATGGACTGTACAGTCCATGGGGTTGCAAAGAGTTGGACATGACTGAGCAACTTTCACTTTCATTTTTCATTCCCTCTCAGTGGCTTCCCTGGTGACTCAGTGGTAAAGAATCCACCTGCCAATACAGGAGACATGGGTTCCATCCCTGAGTTGGGAAGATCCCATAGAGAAGGAAACGGCAACCCACTCCATTATTCTTGCCTGGGACATCCCACAAACAGAAGAACCTGGCAGGCTACAGTCCATGGGGTGGGAAAAGATTTGGACATAACTTGGCAAATAAATAACAATAACAGTAACTCCCTCTCAACACCTGGAAGAGGAGGGTGACCAAATTTCTAGAAATTTTTACCAATGGAGAGGGCAAGGATGTAATCCCTCATCACAGTCATCCAGGTTGACTGTGCTTTTCCTGGTAATCTCCCATAACTAACTCTTCTCTCACTCAGCATCCTCTTTTGTATTGAACTGAGGGTGTTGTTAAAGGTGAGGATGAGGTAGAAACTACTAGGCAGTCTGTGTAGAACTCTGAGACCTGAGTCTTGTTTTCAGTAAATATCCCACTCCATTGTTCTTAATTCCAGGAATGTGTCTTTGGTCTGATGGATTATAGGCACGATGGATCCAGGGAAGGGCAGTAATTAAATTCTATTCCATATGCTTGAGGGAAAAACAACTGGTGATCATTAATCTTAAACCCATACATCTGGTCCATGGTAAGATGGCCAGAAGACATGAAAAAAGGGAGAGACTTAAACCAAGAATCAAGTTTAGTTCAGTCCCTTAGTCATGTCCAACTCTTTGCCACCCCAAGCATTGCAGCACACCAGTCTTCCCTGTCCATCACCAACTCCCAAAACTTGCTCAAACTCATGTCCATTGAGTCAGTATGCCATCCAACCATCTCATCCTCTGTTGTCCCCTTCTCCTCTCGCCTTTAATCTTTCCCAGCATCAGGGTCTTTGCATGTCTAATGAGTCAGTTCTTTGCATCAGGTGGCCAAAGTATTGGGGTTTCAACTTCAGCATCAGTCCTTCCAATGAATATTCGGGATTGATTTCCTTTAGGATTGACTGGTTGGATCTCCTTGCTGTCCAAGGGACTCTCGAGAGTCTTCTCCAACACCACAGTTCCAAAGAATCAATTTTTCGGCACTCAGCTTTCTTTATAGTCCAACTCTCACATCCATACATGACTACTGGAAAAACCATAGCCTTGACTAGATGGACCTTGTTGTTAAAGTAATGTCTCTCCTTTTAATATGCTGTCTAGTTTTGTCATAGCTTTTCTTCCAAGGAGCAAGCATCTTTTAATTTCATGGCTGCAATCACCATCTGCATTTTGGAGCCCCCGAAAATAAAGTCTCTTACTTTTTCCATTGTTTCCCCATCTATTTGGCATGAAGTGATGGGACCGGATGCCATGATCTTAGTTTTCTAAATGCTGAGTTTTAAGCCAACTTTTTCACTCTCCTCTTTTACTTTCATCTAGAGACCCTTTAGTTCTTCAATTTCTGCCATAAGGGTGGTGTCATCTGCATATCTGAGGTTATTGATATTTCTCCCAGCAGCCTTGATTCCAGCTTGTGCTTCATCCAGCCCAGTGTTTCTCATGATGTACTCTGCATATAAGTGAAATAAGCAGAGTGACAATATACAGCCTTGACGTATTCCTTTCCCTGTTTGGAACCAGTCTGTTGTTCCATGTCCCGTTCTAACTGTTGCTTTTTGATCTGCATACAGATCTCTCAGGAGGCAGGTCAGGTGGTCTGGTATTCCCCTTTCTTTCAGGATTTTCCAGGTTGCTGTGATCCACACAGTCAAAGGCTTTGGCATAGTCAATAAAGCAGAAGTAGATGTTTTTCTGGAATTCTTTTGCTTTTTCGATGATCCAACGGATGTTAGCAATTTGATCTCTGGTTCCTCTGCCTTTTCTAAAATCCAGTTTGAACATCTGGAAGTTCACAGTTCATGTACTGTTGAAGCCTGGCTTGGAGAATTTTGAGTATTACTTTGCTAGTGTGTGAGATGAGAGCAATTGTGTGGTAGTTTGAGCATTCTTTGGCATTGACTTTCTTTGGGATTGGAATGAAAACTGACCCTTTCCAGTCCTGTGGCCACTGGTGAGTTTTCCAAATTTTCTGGCATATTGAGCTCAGCACTTTCACAGCAACATCTTTTAGGATTTGAAATAGCTCAACTGGAATTCCACCACTGCCACTAGCTTTGTTTGTAGTGATGCTTCCTAAGGCCCACTTGACTTCGCATTCCAGGATGTCTGGCTCAAGGTGAGTGATCACACCACTGTGGTTGTCTGGGTCATGAAGATATTTTTTGTATAATTCTACTGTGTATTCTTGCCACCTGTTAGGTAGTCAGAATAGGGGAAAGAAGTCCAGAATGGCGGTGGCTAAAAGACAAGAAAGGGAAAAGCTTGTGAAAATAGAACAAACGAAGGTCCAAGGACCAGAGTGAGGACATCAGGCTCCTGGCTGGCCCAATTTACATAGGGCAGGCCCAAGGGGAGGAAAAAACATATGAAAAGAAGAGCCAAAGGGCCGGTACTCTTGCACGTGCACTCTCTTGCGCGCGCTCTCTCTCTTGCTCTCTCTTCTCTTTGTGTCTTTTGGGTCAGCATGCCCTCATGCCTCGAGGATGTAGTTTCCTTTATTTTCTAAATAAAACTGAGCTGTAACACAGAGCTGCTACACTGATCTGTCTGAGAGCTGTGACACACCACGGGCTTTAACATCCGTCACTTCAAATTTTTATTGTGATGAGACAGAACCAAGGAAATTACCCACTCCCCTGACATGTATGGTGCCATGACTCGGATTTAACCTGGCTGAAACAACTTCGGTGCTGGCCCCTGCAAGGAGAAGGCCAAGCACAGCAGGAGCCCAACTCGGCGAAAGCTCCCATGGTAGAAGCAGAACCTGAAGAAAACCCAGCACAGGGAAGTGACAAGAAGCCCAGCGTGCTAGAAACAGGGACAGTGAAAAAAGAACTCAGCAGAAAGCTCACGTGGCTCAGTCTCGAGATTGAGTCTTCTCAGATTCGAGAAGACCTCTGGTTAAGGTAGGAGGTCCTCGCTCCTATGGCTGGAGGGACATATGCCTAACAAAATCTTAATTCCTTTACAATCTCTCGTTTCTTGTTTCCTAGAAACCCCTGCGAACAGGCAAGCAGCAGTGGGCACAATTGAGGGACTCTGGAGAGGCTACTCCTCAATATGTCCCAAAGGCTCCACTCTCTGCTGAGTCCCAGTAGCTGTTACCCAAGCCAGTGAGGGTTCTTCTGTCCTTAATCTTCTTTGTGCCAAAGATCAGGCCAATGAAAACTGTGAGCACAGGTCAAGTATTTAGCAGATTTTCTGCCAGGCTATGAAGTGGATTCCTTGGCATGTTTTTCCCACTGCTTTTTCCTCCCTGTCCTTCAGCTCCTCTCTCCCGCGACTTGAGTCCATCCAAAACTCATGATGCCTGGCTTCAGGACCTAATGGAGCTCAGGCTCTGATGTCTCATTGCAAAAACTCAGTGAGAGACACAGCAATAGGTAAGAGGTGGATTTGTTAGGATTCAGAGAGAAGCACACTCTGCAGGGTGTGGGCCATCGCAGAGGGCAAGGGCTCTGGTCATGGAATGGGTCTAGGTTTTGCGAGCTGGGTGAATTCATATGCTAATGAGTGGGAGAATCATCCCACCCATTGGGGAACCACCCACTCCACCTTCTTTTGACAGCACCTTGGAGCTGTCCTGCCATCTCTGGGTATGTCATTTAGCTTACAGATTGGGTATTAAGTTTTACTTGAATTTGACTTGTCATCTTGGACCCAATTGATTTTAATCAGTTTATGTTATGCCCTTGCACTATGTCATTTTTTCAAAAGTTGTGCCCTGCCCCCTTCCCTCCTGTTTCATGCTCTTTTCCTGAGCCCTGTCCAGGCCCACAATGTTGCCTCTACAATCTTCTGGAGGGACAACCAGAAAATACTTGGCCCTAGGGAGGGAAATACTGTATAATAACCACTCCCTCTAGATATTCAGGCCTTCATCGTCCATGTTTCCTACAACATGTGCAACATCAGCACTCTCAGTGAACCCACTAGGATGGGAGACAGGCACACAATGCCTGCTAGAAGTCCATCTATTGGCATCCCTTCAAAGGCAATTGGGCTTCCAGAGGTAATGCCTGCACTTTAGGAGTTAGCCTTGCAGGCCGTTTGGGCCCAAACCCTCACCACCCTTTTCCTAAAGTTACAAACTTAGCCCCAGATCAAATCTCCACTCCACTTTTATGGAACATCTGGTCTGTTGCCTCTTACCAGTTTGTTCTTAAGCCAATTACTAACTCCTACAACCAGGACTCTGCCCCCTTGTAGGCAACATTGCTCCACTCAGTCTAGTATTAAAATACTTTAATGCCCCTAACAGGGCCAGATAACCCACTCTTTTGTCATTACTTCTGTTATTACCTAAAGTGGGTCTATGACAATGAATTATTTACCATTGGAGATACCCTAACCTGCTCTTATGAAGGACTAGGGGAGGAAATCAGTGACTTATCCCCTTAGAGCAGTAATAGGATAAGGCTTAGGACTGCTTCATCAGGTTCCCAATCTCAGGAACCTGGCTTAGGAACAGGCTTAGATTGCTTTACATCATGATATCTATTCCCATCTGCAGTGAACAAACTGTCAATGAGTTAAAATTACAACCCCTTAATCCTACCCAGCACTGGTCATGCTGGAGACCTTGGGGACGCCCAACTCCAGTCCGGGGGTCCCAGGAGGTTGACTGCCTCGACCTGCCTAGGAATCTGTTCCCTGGGAGGTGTCATGCCTCAACCTGCTCAGGCATCCGCCAGTCCAGAGGGGTCCCAGGAGGTCAACTTGCCTTGCCCTGCCTAGGGATCTGGTCCTCGAAAGGTTGTCATGACTCAACCTGCTTGGGGATCTGCCAGTCCAGGGGTCCCAGGAGGTCGACATGCCTTGTCCTGCCCAGGGACCCAATTCTCGGGCAGTACCTGCTGGGGGATTCGGTCTCCAGGAGGCTGTCATGCCTCAGCTTGCCTGGGGATCTGCACCCTGACCTGGGGATGCCTGGCTCTCAGGTTGCAACAGTACTGGGTAGGGTAAGCTTCAGAAAGACTCACCCCTAAGGAAGTCCACCCATGGAAATAGAACAAAGCCTATTACTTGTGGGTCTGTGCCCAGTCTCAGCAATAACTCAGGAGCCCAAGGAGAACCCCATTGCCTTTTTGGAAAGGCTAAAAGAGGCCCTACAAAATTTTACCAATATGGGCTTAGATTCTTACGAGGAACAGGTGATTTTAAAGGACAAATGCCTGTCCCAATGAGCATCAGACATCAGGATAAAGTTACAACAGCTACAGCAGGACCCTGCTGCATCTTTAGATGAGATGGTCCAGACAGCCATCAATACCTTTTACAACAGAGAATAGGTGAGGAAGGCCAAGGCCCAAGAGAAGGAGAAAAGGAAAGAGATAAGGCATGCCCAGATGCTGGCTGCCCTCCAGGGAAGCCCTATGGCAAACCTCGAGTCCTTCAAGGACAAGTTCAGTTCAATTCAGTTCAGTTCAGTCACTCAGTCGTGTCTGATTCTTTGTGACCCCATGGACCACAGCACGCCAGGCCTCCCTGTCCATCAGCAACTCCTGGAGTTTACCCAAACTCATGTCCATTGAGTTGGTGGTGCCATCCAACCATCTCAACTTCTGTCATCCCCTTCTCCTCTTGCCTTCAATCTTTCCCAGCATCAGGGTCCTTTCAAATGAGTCAGCGCTTTGCATCAGGTGGCCAAAGTATTGCAATTTCAGCTTCAACATCAGTCCTTCCAATGAACATTCAGGACTGATTTCCAATCGGATGGACTGGTTGGATCTCCTTGCTGTCCAAGGGACTCTCAAGAGTCTTCTCCAACACCACAGTTCAAAAGCATCAATTCTTCAGCAATCAGCTTTCTTCATAGTCCAACTCTCACATCCATACATGACTACTGGAAAAACCATAGCCTTAATTAGACGGACCTTTGTTGGCAGAGTAATGTCTCTGCTTTTTAACATGCTGTCTGGGTTGGTCATAACTTCCCTTCCAAAGAGTAAGCGTCTTTTTATTTCATGGCTGCAGTCACCATCTCCAGTGATTCTGGAGTACAAGAAAATAAAGTCTGCCACTGTTTCCACTGTTTCTCCATCTATTTGCCATGAAGTGATGGGATCAGATACCATGATCTTAGTTTTCTGAATATTGAGCTTTAAGCCAACTTTTTCACTCTCCTCTTTCACTTTCATCAAGAGGCTCTTTAGTTCTTCTTCACTTTCTGCCATAAGGGTGGTGTCATCTGCATATCTGAGGTTATTGATATTTCTCCCAGCAGCCTTGATTCCAGCTTGTGCTTCATCCAGCCCAGTGTTTCTCATGATGCACTCTACATATAAGTTAAATAAGCACAGTGCCTTGAAGGACAAGGCACCAGGAAAATGCCTAATCTGTAGACAGGCAGGGCATTGGGCCAAAGAGTGTTCAAACCATGACAAATCTCCTAAAACAGCTTTCTACAAATGCCATCAATTGGGACATTGGGCAGCACTCTGCCCTTGGCACCCAAGAGCTTCAAGGTCAAGTGCCAAGGCTTCCCTCAACAGGGACTGTTTCAAGAGGACTGAAGCGGCCCACTCCAGCCAGCCTGCCTGTTGCAGATAACCATCATGGGGCTGGAGCTAAGGGTGCAACTGGGGCAGGTAGCCCTGAGAATTTCTTGGTTGACACAGGGCTACCTACTCTGTGCTGACCTCCTACTCCATAGCCTTCTCCTCCCAAACCTGTACTATTTTGGGTGCTACAGGAAAAACAGTTACAAAAGGATTCACCTGAGCACTTTGTTGATGGGATGAACAAATATTTTCCCACCAGTTTCTAGTGGTCCCTGACTGTCCTCCTCCCTTACTGGGAAGAAATTTTTCCCTGCCTTCAAAATCTTGCAGCTATTGCAATCCTGATAGAAGATGCTTTAAAACTGTCTTTTGGGGGCAAACTAACTATTTTTACCAGCCACCAAGAGAAACAACTCCTAAATGGGAGAGGCCATTTATGGATGTCTGATCAAAGAATCCTCAGATATCAAGTAGCGCTGATGGAAAATCCAACCCTCACTATATTCCCTTGTGAGGTTCTTAACCCAGCCACCCTCCTGCTTACCCCTGAGGGCTCTCTCCCCTTTCACTCTTGCCTAGAAACCTTGGACCACTGGACAAAACGCCAAGAGGGATTGTCGGAAGATCCTCTGACCAATCCTGAGGAAATCCGGTACACTGATGGAAGCAGCTTTGTCTTGGATGGAAAAAGAAGAACTGGATATGCAGTAGTCTCCAATTTTGAGAACATAGAGGCTAAACCTTTGCCACCAGGTACTTCAGCCCAATTAGCTGAGCTCATAGCCCTGACTTGAGTTTTAGAGCTCAGAAAAGGAAAAAGAGTAGCCATTTACACTGACTCCAAGTATGCCTTGCTGTTGCTACATGCACATGCTGCTATTTGAAAAGAAAGAAGCCACTTGACCACCGAGGGTCCCCGATCAAATATGGTGATCGAAGCCTTCGAATTTTGGAGGCAGTCCATCTGCCCACTGAGGTTTCAGTCTCCCACTGTAAAGGACACCAAAAAGGGAGCATGGAAGTGGCACGAGGGAACCAAGCAGCTGATCAGGCAGCTAAGAGAGCAGCATTACAGAACAATGATCTAATAGGGGTTGCCACCTTAGTTCCACAGACTAATTTGCCAGAAACTCCTTCATATACTGAAGGTGAGACTCTTAAAGCTAAGAGTGAGGACTTTCAAGATCATATGGGGGGGTTCCAAAAGGAGGGACTCCGTTTTCTGCCTGGGAACCTCCAATGGAAGCTGGTTAACTCCTTATATGCCACCACTCATTTAGGGGAAAAGGCCCTCCAAAGATTACTAGAAGGGCCCTTCAGAGGAACAGGCCTCCAAACAACTATAAGGCAAGTGGTCTCCTCTTGTCCCACTTGTCATTAAACAACCACCAAGGAGCTCAAAGACCCCAGCTGGCCCAGCCTGTCCAGTGATGTGGGACCTACCCAGGAGAGGACTGGCAGATGGACTTCACCCAGATGCTAGTTTCTCAAGAGTATAAATACCTATTAGTCATGATAGATACATTCACAGGATGGATTGATGGCTTTCCCACCCAGACTGAGGAGGCTAAGGAGGTGGTAAAAAAAAAAAAAACTGCTCCATTAAATCATTCCAAGATTTGGTCTGCCCAGGTCATTACAAAGTGACAATGGGACATCATTTACTTCTAAGGTCACCCAAGGGGTCTCTAAAGCATTGGGCATTACTTATCATCTCCACTGTACCTGGAGGCCTCAGTCTTCAGGAAAAATAGAAAGAGCCAACCAATTCTTAAAATCAGCGATAAAAAAGACAACCCAGGAAACCTTCCTGGGATGGAAGGAGGCTTTGCCAATAGCTCTCCTCTGCACTTGTATTGCCCCTAAGGAACAGGTTGGTCTTAGTCCTTATGAGATGCTATATGGGAGACCTTTTGTTTATGTCAATGACCTCTTCCTAGATCCAGAGGCTCAGACCCTCCAGTCTTATACCATGGCCATTGGGCAATTCCAACAGGATATACGCTTGTGGGGTGTGAACCAGGATCCAAAAGATTCTAAGGAGTCACCCCTATATGCTCCAGGGACTCAAGTCCTAATTAAAGTTTGGAAAGATGGGTCCCCAAAGGCTCAACTCAAGCCCACATGGAAGGGCCCCTACACTGTGATACTTTCTATCCCCTCAGTGGTCAAGGTATCAGGACATGACTCCTGGATTCACTACTCACGAGCCAAGCTGTGGAAGAAAACAGAAGAGGACACAGTACACTTGTGAGGCCCTGGGAGGTCTCAGATACCTTTTCAGAACTACAAATGAGTGCCCTTCTAATGAACACCCCCAAAATCTAGTTTCTGGGGATAAGATTTCTCAGGACAGCTCTAAAGAACCAACACAGCTTGGCAGGAATTGTACTCCAAAACAGACAGGAGAAAGATCTTCTGATCCCTGAACAAGGAGGAACTTGAGCCATCCCGGCGATGGGAATTTGGAGTTGGCTAATACCCCTACTAGTTCTTGTTACGCTATACTGATGCTGCTTATGATTGCTCCATGTATTATCAATCATCTAACCCATTTTGTCTCTGCCCAGGTCAACAAGCTACAACATGCAGTGCCAGTTCAACAAGGATATATAAAACTACCGCTGATCATGAAAAATATCACTGACCGTTAGATGGACACCACTGTAAGAACACAGGTCTGAGACTAGCAAGAGGGGGAGGTCCAATGCCCTTCACCATCCCAGCTCAGTAGGAAGTAGTCAGAAAGACCTCGACGCCCCTATTCCCAAAGAGTTGGGCCTCCCATCTCTTGAGGGGGAATGTTAGGTTGTTAGAATAGGAAAAAGGAGTCCAGAATGGCAGTAGCTAAAAGACAAGAAAGGGAAAAACCCACAAAAATAGAACAAAGGAAGGTCTGAGGACTGGAGTGAGGACCTCAGGTAGAACAAACAGCACTCCTGGCTGGCCCAGTTTACATAGGGCAAGCCCAGGGGGAGGAAAAAACATATAAAAAGAGGAGCTAAAGGGCCAGGGCACTCTCTCTCTCTCGCTCTCCCTTGCTCTCTCTGTTCTCTTTGCGTCTTTTGGGTCACCATGCCCTCACACCTCGAGGATGTATTTTCCTTTATTTTCTAAATAAAACTGAGCTGTAACACGAAGCTCTAACACTGGTCTGTCTGAGAGCTGTAACACTGATCTGTCCAAGAGCTGAGACGTGGTCTGTCCAAGAGCTGTGACACACCAAGGGCTTTAACCTCCATCGCTTTGTCTTCAATCTTTCCCAGTATCAGGGTCTTTTTCAATGGGTCAACTGCTAATACCCATTTAGTCAGAATCAATGGATTGATTTGGTCCAATAACTTTTTTCTAGGTGCCAACATAACATTGTAATGTATCTATCTAATTATATTATACAGATAGTACTAGTTATAGTGAGAGCTAAGTAAATTTTAATTGATAAATAAATGTAAATACTTATTATTTTTAAATGATATTGTAATTAAGTTACTTCATAATTTAAAAACATAAACATGGACACATTTTAAATTTTCTATGAAGATATAATACAATGTAAAATCAGACAGAGATAAAGAAGCTAATAATATGACTGGAATGATACAGAAAAAAGAGATTGGAAGAAGACATATTGAAAATTTCCCAATAACTGGCAATTAAAATTTGATGCAACAGAGCAAAATTTAAAATCTGTTCCTTGTGTAAGCAAATCTACAGAAAATAAAGCAGACTATTTTAGGGCATAATTTCAGCAACAGCATAAAAAATTTAGAAAGAATAGTTTCTGCTCCAAAACAACAACAACAAAAAAACATGAAATCAACCATTTAGAATCAGAATCCAATGTCCAACAAGTAGTGTTTTAATGATTTATAACAGGATCTAAGCTTGTAACTTTGACCATTCATAAATTAGCTTGGATTTTTGCTAACACACAAATAAAATTTATATGAAAGTGAAAGTGTTAGTGGCTCAGTTGTGTCAGACTCTATACAAGCCTATGGATAGTAGCCTGCCAAACTCCTCTGTCCATGGAATTCTCCAGGCAAGAATACTGGAGTGGGTAGCCAGCCATTCCTTTCTCCAGGGGATCTTCCCAACCCAGGGATGAAACCCAGGTCTCCTGAATTGCAGGCAGATTCGATATTGTCTGAGCCACCAGGAAAGCCCAAACATTACATGGAGAGATAATGAAAGAATAATTATTTTAGTTATGGAAATTAGATTAGAAATTTTTGAGAAAAAAGATTAAAAATAAAAATTATATTTTTACAAAAAATAAAAGATCTTCAATTAAGTTACCAAAGATTGTTTCCAGAATGGAAAACCTTTCAAACTATATCAAATACTATGTAGATTCAAATGTTTAAAAATTGAAAACACTTTTCTTTGGCTTTAGATTGGATATGCAATATGAGACATTGTCACAACTGGATATCCACATGCAAAACAATAAAGTTGGAATCCTGCCCCACACTGCACACAAAAATTAACTCAAAATGGATCATAGACCTAAATGTGAGAAATGAAACTATACTACTCCTAGAAGAAAGTATCAGAGTAACTTTTCACAAACTTGGGTTAGGCAAAGATTTCTTAGATACAAAAAAAGAACAAACAACAAAAGAAAAACAGATAAATTGGACTTTACTAAAATTAAAAACTTTTTCATTCAAAAGACACCACCAAAAAAGAGAAAAAATTGCCCAAAGAATGGGAAAGAATATTTGCAGATAATATATCTAATGAGGTACTTACATAAAATAAACTCTTTCAATTCACTAATAAAAAGATAATAAAATTTTAAAATGAGCAAAGGATTTGAGTGGCCACTTCTCCAAGAAGATACACAAATGATCAGTTAACACATGAACAGGTACTGGACGTCTTTAGTCACCAAGGAAATGTAAGTGAAAACCACAATGAAATACCATTTCACTTCTCCTAGAATGGCTGTAATCAAAATGACAGATAATAATGTTAAGGATGATGTAAAGAAATTGGAACTTTCATACATTGCTAAAGAGAATATAAAATGATGCAGCCTGTTTGGAAAAAACAGCAACAAAGATGTTAAAAACAGAGTTATCAGTTCAGTTCAATCGCTCAGTCGTGTCCGACTCTTTGCGACCCAATGAACTGAAGAACGCCAGGCCTCCCTGTCCATCACCAAATCCCAGAGTTCACCCAAACTCATGTCCATTGAGTTGGTGATGCCATCCAACCATCTCATCCTCTGTCGTCCCCTTCTCCTCCTCCCCTCAAACTTTCCCAGCATCAAGGTCTTTCCAAATGAGTCAGTTCTTTGCATCAGGTGGCCAAAGTATTGGAGTTTCAGCTTCAACATCAGTCCTTCCAATGAACACCCAGGACTGATCTTTAGAATGGACTGGTTGGATCTCCTTGCAGTTCAAGGGACTCTCAAGAGTTTTCTCCAAAACCACACTTCAAAAGCTTCAATTCTTTGGTGCTCAGCTTTCTTTATAGTCCAACTCTCACATCCATACATGACTACTGAAAAAACCAAAGCCTTGACTAGATGGACCTTGTTGGCAAAGTAATGTCTCTGCTTTTTAATATGCTGTCTAAGTTGGCCATAACTTTCCTTCCAAGGAGTAAGCATCTATTAATTTCATGGCTGCAATCACCATCTGAAGTGATTTTGGAGCCCCCCAAAATAAAGTCTCTCACTGTTTCCAATGTTTCCCCATCTATTTGGCATGAAGTGATGGGACCAGATGCCATGATCTTAGTCTTCTGAATGCTGAGCTTTAAGCCAACTTTTTCACTCTCCTCTTTCACTTTCATCAAGAGGCTCTTTAGTTCACTTTCTGCCATAAGGGTTGTGTCATCTGCATATCTGAGGTTATTGATATTTCTCCGAGCAGCCTTGATTCCAGCTTGTGCTTCATCCAGCCCAGTGTTTCTCATGATGTACTCTGCATATAAGTTAAATAAGCAGAGTGACAATATACAGCCTTGACGTACTCCTTTTCCTATTTGGAACCAGTCTGTTGTTCCATGTCCAGTTCTAACTGTTGTTCCTGCCCTGAATACAGGTTTCTGAAGAGGCAGGTCAGGGGGTCAGGTATTCCCATCTCTTTCAGAATTGTCCACAGTTTCTTGTGATCCACACAGTTAAAGGCTTTGGCATAGTCAATAAAGCAGAAATAGATGTTTTTCTGGAACTCTCTTGCTTTTTCAATGATCCAGCAGATATTGGCACTTTGATCTCTGGTTCCTCTGTCTGTTCTAAAACCAGCTTGAACATCTGGAAGTTCACGGTTCATGTACTGTTGAAGCCTGGCTTGGAGAATTTTAAGAATTACTTTACTAGTGTGTGAGATGAGTGCAATTGTGCGGTAGTTTGAGCATTTTTTAGCATTGCCTTTCTTTGGGATTGGAATGAAAACTGACCTTTTCCAGTCCTGTGGCCACTGCTGAGTTTTCCAGATTTGCTGGCATATCGAGTGCAGCACTTTCACAGCATCATCTTTTAGTATTTGAAATAGCTCAACTGGAATTCCATCACCGCCACTAGCTTTGTTCGTAGTGATGCTTTCTAAGGCCCACTTGACTTCACATTCCATGTTGTCTGGCTCTAGGTGAGTGATCACACAATCGTGATTAACTGAGTGGTGAAGATCTTTTTTGTACAGTTCTTCTGTGTATTCTTGCCACCTCTTCTTAATATCTTTCGCTTCTGTCAGGTCCATACCATCTCTGTCCTTTATTGAGCCCATCTTTACATGAAATGTTCCCTTGATATCTCTAATTTTCTTAAAGAGATCTCTAGTCGTTCCTACTCTACTGTTTTCCTCTATTTCTTTGCACTGATTGCTGAGAAAGGCTTTCTTATCTCTCCTTGCTATTCTTGGGAACTCTGCATTCAAATGGGTATATCTTTCCTTTTCTCCTTTGCTTTTCTCTTCTCTTCACAGCTATTTGTAAGGCCTCCTCAGACAGCCATTTTGTATTTTGCTTTTCTTTTTCTTAGGGATTGTCTTGATCCCTGTCTCCTGTACAATGTCACGAACCTCTGTCCATAGTTCTTCAAGCACTCTGTCTGTCAGATCTAGTCCCTTAAATCTATTTGTCACTTCCACTGTATAATCATAAGGGATTTGATTTAGGTCATACCTGAATGGTTTAGTGGTTTTCCCCTCTTTCTTCAATTTAAGTCTGAATTTGGCAATAAGGAATTCATGATCTGAGCCACAATCAGCTCCCGGTCTTGTTTTTGCTGACTGTATAGAGCTTCTCCATCTTTGGTGCATAGAATATAATCAATCTGATTTTGGTGTTGGCCATCTAGTGATGTCCATGTGTAGAGTCTTTTCTTGTGTTGTTGAAAGAGGGTGTTTGCTATGACCATTGAGTTCTCTTGGCAAAACTCTATTAGCATTTGCCCTGCTTCATTCTGTACTCCAAGGCCAAATTTGCCTGATACTCCAGATGTTTCTTGACTTTCTACTTTTTCATCCCCATCCCCTATAATGAAAAGGACATCTTTTTTAGGTGTTAGTTCTAAAAGGTCTTGTAGGTCTTCATAGAACCATTCAAGTTCAGCTTCTTCAGCATTACTGGTCAAGGTATAGACTTGGATTACTGTGATATTGAATGGTTTGCCTTGGAAACAAACAGAGATCATTCTGTTGTTTTTGAGATTGCATCCAAGTACTGCATTTCGGACTCTTTTGTTGGCTATAATGGCTACTCCATTTCTTCTAATGGATTCCTGCCCACAGTAATAGATATAATGGTCATCTGAGTTCAATTCACCCATTCCAGTCCATCTTAGTTCGCTGATTCCTAGAATGTCGACGTTCACTCTTGCCATCTCCTGTTTGACCACTTCCTGTTTGCCTTGATTCATAGACCTAACATTCCAGGTTCCTATGCAATATTGTTCTTTACAGCATTTGACCTTGTTTCTATCACCAGTCACATCCACAACTGGGTGTTGTTTTTGCTTTGGCTCCATCTCATCATTCTTTCTGGAGTTATTTCTCCACTGATCTCCAGTAGCATATTGCACACCGACCGACCTGGTGAGTTCATCTTTCAGTGTCCTATCTTTTTGCCTTTTCATATTGTTTATGGGGTTCTCAAGGCAAGAATACTGAAGTGGTTTGCCATTTCCTTCTCCAGTGGGCCACATTCTGTCAGACCTCTCCAACATGACTTATCCATCTTGGGTGGCCCCACCTGGCATGACCTAGTTTCACTGAATTAGACAAGGCTGTGGTCCATGTGATCAGATTGGTTAGTTTTGTGTGATTGTGGTTTCAGTCTGTCTGCCTTCAGATGCCCTCTCTCAACATCGTCTTACTTGGGTTTCTCTTACCTTGTATGTGAGGTATCTCTTCACGGCTACCCCAGGAAAGCACAGCCACTGCTCTTTACCTTGGACATTATCATATGACCTTGAGTTATCATATGACCCAACAATTCCACTCCTAGGTATATACACATACATCCATATGTGTACATAAATGTACACATATGAATCAGCATTATTCCTAGTAGCCAAAAAGTGGAAATCACACAAATGTCCATCAACTGATGAATGCATAAGTATAATGTGGTATACATCCATACAATAGAATATTATTCAGCCATAAAGAGGAATTAATGTATCAGTAGATACATTTAACATGGATAAACCTTGAAAACATGATGTTAAGTGGAAAGAAACCAGTCACAAAAGACCACATATTTTATGATTCCATTTATATGTATGTACAGATTAGGAAAATCTAGGGAAACAAAGTAGGGAGAAGGGAGGGAGAAGGTGGGAATGTGGAATGACTGCTAACAGGTATGTTGTTTCTTTTAGGGATGATGAAATGCTCTAACATTAGATAGTTGTGATGGTCATATATAACCCTGTGAGTAGACTAAAACCCATTACATTGTGCATTTTAAAAGTGTGAATTTTGGAGTATGTGAATTATATCTCAGTGAAGTTATAAAAAAAAAAAGAGGGGGGATGGAAGAGAGGAAGTTACTGTAGATAAGAGGAGAGGAAAGAAAATGAAAAAATTGAGAAAAGCAAGAGCTGCTATTGTGAGTTTTCTCCACAATAAGGAGTAAAGTATAAAGGAAGGGATAGAGAGACATTTGGATGTGGTTTCAGAATGGAAGATAATAAATCAATAGAAAAGAAAGGGATTTAACAGATCATAACCATGGATTATAAATTGAATGTCTACAATTTTCTTGGAGCGATGTAAGTAAAAGATTACAATTTCTCTTATTTAATGCTTTCATTTTTATACTATGTGTACATAACTCTGTAGAGACTGGGCCATGTGGGGCCTAACCCTTTATTAACATTATAAAAGAGGTCTGTACAACGCTGCTATATTTAAAATGCATAACCAACACAGACCTATTATATAGTACATAGACCTTTGCTCAATGTTATATGGCAGCCTGGATGGCAGTGGGGTTTGAGGTAGAATGGATACATGTATATGTATGGCTGAATACCTTTGCTGTTCACTTGACACTATCACAACATTGTTAATTGGTTATACCCCAATACAAAATAAAAAGTTCAAAAAAAAAAAAAGGTTTGTATAGAGAACACACAGGAGAAATTATTTGATTTGACAGATAGCTCTGGGAATTTCACCAAAGGTGACATTTGAACTGCCTTTCCTTAGGACAAATAAAAATCAGATGGAGATCCAAGAGGCAGGGTATTACGTCCAGAGGAATTCGTTCATGCAAAAATCATATTAGACAACTACGAGAGATAGGAGGTGGAGCAATCAGATGTGCTAGGAAGTAAAAGATCTTTCCTGTTACGCAATTAAGTTTTAACTCTATCCTACAAATAACAAGCCAGCGAAGATGATAAAATTAGGAACCTTCAGATTTTCATTTTAGAAAGATAAACAAAGCCTTTATGATGCTGAGATAATTCTCTTTATACCCAGTTTGTTGAGATATTTTATTTTTAAAAACCTATTTATTTATTCAGGCTGTATTGGGTCTTCAAAATTTAGGGGTCAGCGATGAGGGCCTAAATTAGGATGAAAGTTGAAAGTGTTGAAAGTGTTAGTCCTTCAGCCATGTCCTACTTCTTGAGACCCTATTGACTGTAGCCCTCTCAGGCTCCTCTGTCCACAAAATTCTCCAGGCAGGAATACCAGAGAGGGTAGCCATTCCCTTCTCCGGGGGATCTTTCCAATCCAGCGATCCAACCCTAGGGCTCTTCCACTGCAGGAAGACTCTTTACCATCTAAGCCATCAGGGAATCCCCCTGCTCCTCTGTCCACAAAATTCTCCAGGCAGGAATACCAGAGAGGGTAGCCATTCCCTTCTCCGGGGGATCTTTCCAATCCAGCGATCCAACCCTAGGGCTCTTCCACTGCAGGAAGACTCTTTACCATCTAAGCCATCAGGGAATCCCCCTAAATTAGGATGGGGCCAACAAAAATGAAAAGTACTAGGAATCCTGGGAAACGTTCATACCCTCGACTTGCACTGGGCTTTTACTAGCTTCCACAAATACACAGTTTTACAAATTGCCGGGCATTTTAACACCATGGTTATCTCACAGATCATGTCTAAATAGAATTAATCAGGCAGACATTCACTTTCAGTAGCTGAGCAATAAGATTTAAGATAGGTTTATCTTGTACCTTTACTTCCACACTCGTGCACAGTAATAAATAACCTTGGGAATATTCAGAAATGTTGTGATCTCTCAAGTGATTACATTCCTCTTTGATTTAAACCACAGAAGATCCTTCTGCTTTGGGTCCACTGTTTCAGAGAAAATTACCCTTTGACCCCTCGAAGCTGAAATGATTTGAGTCTGATAGGTTTCTCCGGATAAAAGTCAAGATAGAACACCAGCAGACGCCTTTCTGCCAAGCCCTCTCACCCAGATTCTCGGCTTGCTACGTGACCCTTTAATCTCCGGGGTGGGCGCCTGCAGTCCGCCCAGTCCCTACCTCCGCCACCATTCGCCCTCCGGGTTCTATCTCCGCACAGCCTCAGTCTTCCCCCAACAGGGCGCGTCGACTGAATTCAAAGGACCGACGGGAAGATAAGCTTTTTCAGGGAAACTCATTGGGTCCCGTCAGGCACCTAGAGCACATTAAACCTCCTCCCAAGATGGTGGGGGCCGCAGAGGGACCATCGCCGAGTGAGCATGCGTTCAACTAAGCCGCGCAGGCTGCCCCCTCCTCCTTCTTTCGTTTTCCTTCTAGTCCCTTCCAACTGAGGCCCCGCCCACAACTTTTGCGGGTGGGCGGGGACATAATGTGGGCGGGGGCAGATGAGACCTTAGCCAGGAGCGTCCGCGGCTTGGCACAACCAGGTTAGAGACTGCACAACCGGGTTAGAGGCCGCACAACCGGGCCGGCAGTCACCATGATCGCGCTGTTTAGGCGAAGCTGCAGGGTGAGAGGAAGAGCAGGGCTCGGCGGAGGTGGGAAGTGGAGGTTGTGGTGTTTGGGAGGAGGCCGGGCGGGGTGGGAAGTTGTGATAAGGAAGGAGCCCAATCATCGGGCGCCTTGGCCCTCCTTACCCCACTCCTGGTAGCAACCAGGATTCCGGACCCTCGCCTGGCTTTCGCGCCCACCCATTCCTCGCACTGTGGGAGAGAACGCTTTCTGGGTTTTCAGTTTCCTGTATCTCCTTGGCAATTGCCCCGTATATAGATGGCGTCCCCTTTTCAGAATATCTCTTTTCTTTCTCTGGCCCGAGAACCTTCCAAAGATTTCCCAGAGGAATCCTGTCATATCCCGAAGTAAATCTGTCTTTTAATTGGCCAGGGCCTAAAAATTACAACCGTGTTTTTGCTGAACTAGTTTATTATCTCTTGGAGGACACTCGCTACCGGCTCTCAGTCCCTACTCTAAGAAGGAAGTCTTCTGTGATGTATATACTACAAAGTGCAGAATTTAGATAGTCTTTACCTTGGGTGCCTGCCAAGTCACGAGGAAAAGGAAAATGGAGCAGCTGCTCCTTGGGATGCTTAATATGTTTTAATACGCACTTGGTTTTACAGTATGGAGGGAGGCGCTTCCAGGTTGTGTACGTAAATAAAGGAGAAAAGAAAATTCCAGAGCAAGATTTTCTGTGAAGCTCGTCTGTTTATTCTAGTGTCTCACATATGATACTAGATACAGTTTGCCATCTTAAATATTATTGCCATTTATATGTTACTTATAATTGAGAAAGTTATGTCTTGTACCAAAATAGCGTCGAGTTCAGAGTAATTCTAATGGATTATTGCCCAGTATTTGTCATTGCTATACAAGTTACTTGGAGAAGGAAATGGCAATCCACTCCAGTGTTCTTGCCTGGAGAATCCCAGGGACGGAGGAGCCTGGTGGGCTGCCGTCTATGGGGTCGCACAGAGTCGGGCACGACTGAAGCGACTTAGCAGCAGCAGCATACAAGTTACTGGGTGCTGAAGGCAGAAATTGACGGATTTAAAAAATGATTTTAAACGCTGATACCAGGAAAAAAGACCTGGATTTCTCAATCTCGGGGCGGGGGCGGGGGCGGTGGGTTGTTGCCGGAACGAAATAGATGCAGAAATACCTGATCCAGAAAATTTACACCACTTTGACACGCCCATGAAACTCAGACTCTTAATTCCTAAGAAATATGCAAAAGTTTTCAATTATAGCTGTGCTGTTATTGAAAAGTTAATGCTTGATTAAAGTTGCTACCTTTGGAGGTTTTGAATTCCATTTTTCTGGCAGAGAACTCAGACTTAATAACATTTATAAACGGTTTTGCTTCTAAGACATTGTCGTACTTTGATCATCTCGACAGTTATGCAATAAGGTTGACCTCATTTTCCAGGTTGGGAAAGAAGTTAATAAAAAGTTTGTGGACATTGTTCCCTGGCTGTAACTACCTTTATACTTTGTTTTATGTAACATATTTCCTTGTAAAATATGAGTAAATTTCATATGTAAACTGTTATTAAATTATTTTAAATACACTGATAATTCCCTATTTAAAATCTCAGCAAACCATTTATCTATATTGTGAGGTCTGATTTTGTGCCATGCTGTATAAACACATTTAGAAGAGGTTTTTGGTTTGATTTTTGTGCATTTTTTTTCTTTATAGAATCTAATAGCCAAATTAGGATACTGGAATTGAAAGAGCAGTATAGCAATATTGCTATTGCTATAGCAGTATAGCAATTTGTGGTTGAGGGCACAAATTCTTGATCGTAAATGTTAAGATAATAATCCTGGTTCCTAATAGTAGAGTGACCTTGGCCAATTTTACTTGACCTTTCTGAGGCCCAGTTTCTTCTTATACAAAGTAGGAATAAAAATAATTCCTTAGTTTTAGGATTGACTCAAAGATTCGGGTGCATTAATACATGGAATGTGATTGAACAAGAATAGGTTTTGCGGACAATGAGTACCTGAGAAACCATGTTTTAATTCCAAAATTAATGAAGATTACAAAGAAAATGTGAATTTTTATATTCTGTAATTTAAAAAAATTGTAGTATAAAATATATTATTGAAAGGGTTATTTAAATTAATACATTTGATAGTCTATATTGTCACTTTAAATGCAAGTAATTTTGTTTACGAGTTGAAGTTGTCATCTACAAAGTGGAGAGTTTCTTTTCACAGATTTTGAAAAACATAAGCAAGTTCAGTCCATCATCTTTTAGTAGATTGTTGGGTTTCTCTTTTCTTTCAGTGTCTAGCTTAGTAGAATTTCAGTTCAGTTCAGTCGCTCAGTCGTGTCTGACTCTTTGCCACCCCATGAATTGCAGCACTCCAGGCCTCTCTGTCCATCACCAACTCCCGGAGTCTACCCAAACCCATGTCCATCGAGTTGGTGATGCCATCCAACCATCTCATCCTCTGTCGTCCCCTTCTCCTCCTGCCCCCAATCCTACCCAGCATCAGGGTCTTTTCCAATGAGTCAACTCTTCGCATGAGGTGGCCGAGGTATTGGAGTTTCAGCTTCAACATCAGTCTTTCCAATGAACACCCAGGATTGATCTCTTTTAGGATGGATTGATTGGAGCTCCTTGCAGTCCAAGGGACTCTCAAGAGGCTTCTCCAACACCACAGTTCAAAAGCATCAATTCTGCAGCGCTCAGCTTTCTTCACCGTCCAACTCTCACATCCATACATGACCACTGGAAAAACCATAGCCTTGACTAGACGGACTTTTGTTGGCAAAGTAATCTCTCTGCTTTTAAATATGCTATATAGGTTGGCCATCACCTTCCTTCCAAGGAGTAAGCGTCTTTTAATTTCATGGCTGCAATCACCATCAGCAGTGATTTTGGAGCCCCCCAAAATAAAGTCTGACACTGCTTCCACTGTTTCCCCATCTATTTCCCATGAAGTGATAGGACCAGGTGCCATGATCTTAGTTTTCTGAACGTTGAGCTTTAAGCCAGCTTTTTCACTCTCCTCTTTCACTTTCATCAAGAGGCTCTTTAGTTCTTCTTCAATTTCTGCCATAAGGGTGGTGTCATCTGCATATCTGAGGTTATTGATCTTTCTCCCGGCAATCTTGATTCCAGCTTGTGTTTCTTCCAGCCCAGCGTTTCTCATGATGTACTCTGCATATAAGTTAAATAAGCAGGGTGACAATATACAGCCTTGACGTACTCCTTTTCCTATTTGGAACCAGTCTGTTGTTCCATGTCCAGTTCTAACTGTTGCTTCCTGACCTGCATACAGGTTTCTCAAGAGACAGGTCAGATGGTCTGGTATTCCCATCACTTTCAGAATTTTCCACAATTTATTGTGATCCACACAGTCAAAGGCTTTGGCATAGTCAATAAAGCAGAAATAGATGTTTTTCTGGTACTCTCTTGCTTTTTTGATGATCCAGCGGATATTGGCAATTTGATCTCTGGTACCTCTGCCTTTTCTAAAACCAGCTTGAACATCTGGAAGTTCACGGTTCACGTATTGCTGAAGCCTGACTTGGAGAATTTTGAGCATTACTTTACTAGCATGTGAGATGAGTGCAATTGTGAGGTAGTTTGAGCATTCTTTGGCATTGCCTTTCTTTGGGATTGGAATGAAAACTGACCTTTTCCAGTCCTGTGGCCACTGCTGAGTTTTCCAAATTTGTGGCATATCGAGTGCAGCACTTTAACAGCATCACCTTTGAGGATTTGAAATAGCTCAACTGGAATTCCATCACCTCCACTATCTTTGTTCGTAGTGGTGCTTTCTAAGGCTCACTTGACTTCACATTCCAGGATGTCTGGCTCTAGGTGTGTGATCACACCATCGTGATTATCTGGGTTGTGAAGCTCTTTTTTGTACAGTTCTTCTATGTATTCTCGCCACCTCTTCTTAATATCTTCTGCTTCTGTTAGGTCCATACCATTTCTGTCCTTTATCGAGCCTATCTTTGCATGAAATGTTCCTTTGGTATCTCTAATTTTCTTGAAGAGATCTCTAGTCTTTCCCAATCTGTTGTTTTCCTCTATTTCTTTGCACTGATCGCTGAGGAAGGCTTTCTTATCTCTCCTTGCTATTCTTTGGAACTTTGCATTCAGATGGGAATATCTTTCCTTTTCTCCTTTGCTTTTCGCTTCTCTTCTCTTCCCAGCTATTTGTAAGGCCTCCTCAGACAGCCATTTTGCTTTTTTGCATTTCTTTTCCATGGAGATTGTCTTGATCCCTGTCTCTTGTACAATGTCACAAACCTCTGTCCATAGTTCATAAGGCACTCTGTCTATCAGATCTAGTCCCTTAAATCTATCTGTCACTTCTACTGTATACTCATAAGGGATTTGATCTAGATCATACCTGAATGGACTAGTGGTTTTCCCTACTTTATTCAATTTAAGTCTGAATTTGGCAATAAGCAGTTCATGATCTGAGCCACAGTCTGCTCCCGGTCTAGTAGAATTTAGTTCTGTCAAATTCCTTAAACTGTAAATTGTGTAATTTTGGCTCTCCTTAAACATTTACTCAGGAGTTCCAGTATAGTTTCCAGTTTGATAAACTTAATAAATGCAAGTGGTTGCTTTTTGTGTATATTAAACTGTTATGAGTATAAAAATAGATTGCAAAGGAACAATATCTGATTATATCCTTTTTTTCTATGAATATAAAAATAGGCCTCAAAGTAATATCTGATTGTATTTTTACATATCTTTTTGAAGAAATATGAGTAGATTTCAGAAATTAAGACAAATAATTGAGTAATGGTTTAAAATAGGGCTAGCAAACTTTTTTTGGCTTTGTGGACTATATGGTTTCCCAGCTTTGCTGTGATAGCAGCAATGGACAATGTGGTCAGACTGTGTACCAACATAATTTTATTTACAAGACTGGTGGGTACCATAAGGTGCTGACCCTTGGCTCAGAACATTCGAAGAATACTTTCAGACAACAGCAGAAAATATATAACATGCTTTTATGCTAATTTGTTTTCTTAAAGTGAGATGTCTTAGAAAATGGAGTTCTTCAAGGGGAGGATTCCCAGAGACATTCTTGGGAGGCTACTAGGGACAGGGAATCAAAGTTGATGAATGAGGCAACTCTTGAATGTAGTATGATACTATCTTATTTTTGCCCCCCATTGCAATTCTCCATTTACAAGGTGTTCTGGTGCTGAAAGGTGAGATTTCTGGAACAGTGGTTCTAAGTCTACTACTACCCCTGACTCTTAATTGTCTTGGAAATATTCCATTTTAGTAGTGCAAAGCTACTGATTAGTTTTATTGGCATTGCATTTTTTAAAAAAGAATTTCCTTTATGATAGGTGTTAAAACATCTGATAATTCACTTAATACAAAAATCAAATTATGGTTGAAAGCATTTAAGTAATGACTTAAACTATGTTCCTGAATATGGTCAAACAAGTTGCTCTGTTTACTTGTAAATACTTACCAGTATTCTACTTGACTGATGTTTAAATTCCCAAATTTATTGTAATAAAATTATTCTTTACAGGTACTGAGAAGTCTTTCTCGTTTTGACTGGAGATCACAACATACAAAAACTGCCCTACAACGTGAGCCAGGATCAGGATTTAGTTTTGGTATATATTTTGTTTTGTGTTTTGACTTTAAACTTGTGTTTGTTATATATATGAAACTTTTTTTTTAAGATTCTATCTCATTATTTATTTATTATTGGCTGCCACATGGCATATGGGATCTTAGTTCCCCGACCAGGGATTAAACCTGTATTCCCTTCAGTGGATGCTGGAGTCTTAACTATTGGATCAACAGAGAAGTCCATATATGCCACTTTTTATATTTAATTATCTGAAATATGTTTGTAAACAAACTTAGCAATGTCTGTCACCATCCATAGATTGTTGACTGTAAGTCACACTCATTCTTTCTGATCTTGTTTTCTTCTTCAGCAGTAGTACCCTATACATACATCTGTATCAGCAGCGTGTATATATATTCCTGCTATTTTTAAGTATATAGCCCCAAATAAATAACAGATCCACCGTTCCATGTGAATAGTCTTCAACTTAGAAATGAATGCAACAAATACTTCTTAAACACTATTAGATACACATTGCTAGGTATTTACTAATAAGCCAGAGTCTAGTTTGGCCATCATATACTGAACAGCAGTTTGGTGCTAAATGTGGTTCTTAGTCTTGGGATTGGGGAGCCCTGTGGTATTGGGGGAAACCAGAATAACATTTACCTTCCCCTTTTCTTTTGAAAATGAAGATCCCAGGCAAAGAATTTGAAATAATAACCCCTTTCTTCAGCATCCTTTGCCCCCTAGAGCGTGTCTTGCTTCAGGAGTATTACCGTTTCTCTAGTTTAAAAACCTGTTTTCTCAATTCACTTGGTCTCAGAAACAAGTTAAAAGGCAGCTGAGATAATTAACTCATACCCTGAAAGAAATAGCAAACTCAAAACTCCCTAAGGTTAACATTTTTAGTTTTTATTTTTTAAGATTGTTAGCATCCATATAAAGTTGTTTTTTTTTTTTTTTTAACAGAATTAAGTGAAAATTTCAAGGCACTGTGAGGATAGCAGTTTGGGACACTGTATCTTCTTATTTTCTTATTGAGATATTTGGTATCATTGCTATTTAGTTTCAGTTTGTCACATACAGATTCATAACCAATAGTAAGAGACTAGTAGTAGAAATCTGTGGTGATTTGGTGAATGACAGAGAATGAGATAGATACAAGTCTTTCAGAGGGAGATTGTGGAGGTCAAGTAAAGGAATAGTGATAACACCTGTGACCAGTTGCATCTATCTGTAACACAAGGTTTATTTGAAGATCAAATTATATGACATATGTAAAATCCTATATAGTGATGGGATCAAAGTACGTTCTCAAACAACACATAATAGATCCCAGCCTTCCCTACCCCTTAGTTCAGTTCAATTGCTCAGTCGTGTCCCACTCTTTGCGACCCCATGAATCGCAGCACACCTGGCCTCTCTGTCCATCACCAACTCCTGGAGTCTACCCAAACCCATGTCCATTGAGTCAGTGATGCCATCCAACCATCTCATCCTCTGTCGTCCCCTTCTCCTCCTGCCCCCAATCCTTCCCAGCATTAGGGTCTTTTCCAATGAGTCAACTCTTTGCATGAGGTGGCCAAAGTATTGGAGTTTCAGCTTCAACATCAGTCCTTCCAATGAACACTCAGGACTGATCTCCTTTAGGATGGAGTGATTGGATCTCCTTGCAGTCCAAGGGACTCTCAAGAGTCTTCTCCACCACCACAGTTCCAAAGCATCAATTCTTTGGCGCTTAGCTTTCTTCACCGTCCAACTCTCACATCCATACATGACCACTGGAAAAACCATAGCCTTGACTAGACGGACCTTGTTGGCAAAGTAAAGTCTCTGCTTTTAAATATGCTATCTAAGTTGGCCATAACCTTCCTTCCAAGGAGTAAGCGTCTTCTAATTTCATGACTGCAATCACCATCAGCAGTGATTTTGGAGCCCAAAAAAATAAAGTCTGACACTGTTTCCACTGTTTCCCCATCTATTTCCCATGAAGTGATAGGACCAGATGCCATGATCTTAGTTTTCTGAACGTTGAGCTTTAAGCCAGCTTTTTCACTCTCCTCTTTCACTTTCATCAAGAGGCTCTTTAGTTCTTCTTCACTTTCTGCCATAAGGGTGGTGTCATCTGCATATCTGAGGTTATTGTTATTTCTCCTGGCAATCTTGAGTCCAGCTTGCGTTTCTTCCAGCCCAGCGTTTCTCATGATGTACTCTGCATATAAGTTAAATAAGCAGGGTGACAATATACAGCTTGATGTACTCCTTTTCCTATTTGGAACCAGTCTGTTGTTCCATGTCCAGTTCTAACTGTCACTTCCTGACCTGCATACAGGTTTGTCAAGAGACAGGTCAGATGGTCTGGTATGCCCATCTCTTTCAGAATTTTCCACAGCTCATTGTGATCCACATAGTCAAAGGCTTTGGCATAGTCAATAAAGCAGAAATAGATGTTTTTCTGGTACTCTCTTGCTTTTTTGATGATCCAGCGGATGTTGGCACTTTGATCTCTGGTTCCTCTGCCTTTTCTAAAACCAGCTTGAATATCTGGAAGTTCACGGTTCACGTATTGTTGAAGCCTGGCTTGGAGAATTTTGAGCATTACTTTACTAGCATGTGAGATGAGTGCAATTGTGCGGTAGTTTGAGCATTCTTTGGCATTGCCTTTCTTTGGGATTGGAATGAAAACTGACCTTTTCCAGTCCTGTGGCCACTGCTGAGTTTTCCAAATTTGCTGGCATATCAAGTGCAGCACTTTCATCATCTTTGAGGATTTGAAATAGCTCCACTGGAATTCCATCACCTCCACTAGCTTTGTTCGTAGTGGTGCTTTCTAAGGCCCACTTGACTTCACATTCCAGGATGTCTGGCTCTAGGTGAGTGATCACACCATCGTGATTATCTGGGTCGTGAAGAATTTTTTTGTACAGTTCTGTATATTCTTGCCACCTCTTCTTAATATCTTTCGCTTCTGTTAGGTCCATATCATTTCTGTCCTTTTCAAGCCTATCTTTGCATGAAATGTTCCTTTGGTATCTCTAATTTTCTTGAAGAGATCTCTAGTCTTTCCCAATCTGTTGTTTTCCTCTATTTCTTTGCACTGATCGCTGAGGAAGGCTTTCTTATCTCTCCTTGCTATTCTTTGGAACTTTGCATTCAGATGGGAATATCTCTCCTTTTCTCCTTTGCTTTTCGCTTCTCTTCTCTTCCCAGCTATCTGTAAGGCCTCCTCAGAGAGCCATTTTGCTTTTTTGCATTTCTTTTCCAAGGGGATTGTCTTGATCCCTGTCTCCTGTACAATGTCATGAACCTCTGTCCATAGTTCATCAGGCACTCTGTCTATCAGATCTAGTCCCTTAAATCTATTTGTCACTTCCACTGCATACTCATAAGGGATTTGATCTAGGTCATACCTGAATGGACTAGTGGTTTCTCCTACTTTCTTCAATTTAAGTCTGAATTTGGCAATAAGCAGTTCATGATCTGAGCAGAGGTTAGATTCTCAGAAATACAATATTAAAAAAAAAAAGAAAGAAAAAAGAAAAAAAAACACCAGAGTCACAAAAATTATAAAATATATATATATGAAGTTTGCTTTAAAAATAGGGGTTTTTTTTTGCAAGTAATAGGTTATAAAAATGAAAATTGAAGGAGTAATTGGGGACTTAAAAGTTAAAAAATAATAAAAAATGTTTTAAAAATTTAACAAATGATAATAGTAAAAATATATCTAGGAGTTTCTCTGGAGCTGTTGCGGACACTGTGGTGTCAGTTCATTTTCGGATAGTTCCTTGGTCCGGCTTGTACTTCTCAAGGTCTATAGGCCACTTCCTATGTAGTCGGTGCTAACTATAGGGTTTTAATCTATTGCACCTGTCACTTCTAAAGCAGTTCCCTGTTTATTTTAGCTTCTTTTGTTTGCTGGTCTCTTCAGTGTCTAATTTCTGCCCTGACACATGGTGGGGGGGCAGGGGGCGGTTGTGGTCACTTTTTTTAGTCTCACTTGTTCTGTCGTGCTGTGGGGAGGGAGGAACACTGCAAACAAATATCACTGGCATGTGTGGGGAGTGCTTGCAGTGTCTTGGCCACACTGAGTTTGCCCCCGCTCACGGCGAGTGTGCTTTCCCAGTCTACCCTGCTCAGTTTCTAGGTTGCACTGCTGGGAACTGTCTGAAGTGGCCCCTGGGGTTGCCTGTACTTCCCACGTCTAAGCTGCTCAGGTTCAGGTTCTTGGGTACTTCACAAAGGTGCAGACTTGGTTGAGCCTGGGTTTTGTGCCCTTCCAAGGTCTGAGCAGCTCAGGTGACCAGGTGTTTGGCTAGCGTGGTCGGGGGCTGCACCTTTTTCCCTTCCCCCATCCCAGCCGTTCAGTTTTCTGGGTGTACAATGGGCTGGGCTTCCCAGGTGTGCCATGTGTCTCCCCTGGGGAGCTGATCTCTGGCTGCGACCCTCTCGGCGGGTGTCAACCCTCCAGAGTCCCAAGAAGTCCTGGTTAGCAACAAGGTCTGCTTGCAGTTTGGTATAGGATGCCTCTCTGGGGCCACTACTGTGCCCTTCTGGCTCTGGCTGCCCTCGCCTACCCATCTCCAGTGGCGGATGGGCCGGTCCTCAGCTGGCTAGCTCTGCTCAGTCCTTTGTTCTGTGAATGGGCCTGGCGGTGTCTTAGGTTAAGGCTTTTTGCAGGATGGCTGTCCCACAGTCTGGGTTGCTTTTTCAATCTAGTTCCCTCAGATTGCCCTCGGGGCATTCAGGCCCAGTCCTTACCCAAAGCAATGCAGCCCGCCCCTCCCTGTCCAGCCCCCGCTTGCTAGTGGGGGATGCTCGCATCTGGGCTGCTGCTCTGCTGGGAGTTGCTGTTAGGTGCGTAATCTATGGGTTTTAATTATTTATTTTTCCTCCCGGTTATTTTGCCCTCTGAGATTCCAAGGCTCGCCACAGACCCACCAGAGAGAGTGTTTCCTGGTGTTTGGAAACTTCTCTCTTTTTTAAGACTCCCTTCCCAGGATGGATCTCCATCCCTACCTCTTTTGTCTCTCTTTTTATCTTTTATATTTTGTCCTACCTCCTTTTGAAGACAATGGGCTGCCTTTCTGGGTGCCTGATGTCCTCTGCCAGCATTCAGAAGTTATTTTGTGGAATTTGCTTGGCGTCTAAATGTTCTTTCGATGAATTTATGGGGGAGAAAGTGGTCTCCCCGTCCTATTCTTCTGCCATCTTCTACTCCTTTCTCAATTTGGAACCAGTTCATTGTTCCATGTAAGGTTTTAGCTGTTGCTTCTTGACATGCATACAGGTTTCTCAGGAGACAGGTAAGGTAGTCTGGTATTCCCATCTCTTTAAGAATTTTCCACAGTGTTTGTGATCCACACAGTCAAGGACTTTTGTATAGTCAATGAAGCAGAAGTAGATATTTTTTGAAATTCCCTCACTTTCTCTATAATCCAACAAATGTTGGCAGTTTGACCTCTGGTTCCTCTGCTTTTTCTAAATCCAGCTTGGATATCTGGAAGTTCTCAGTTCATGTACTGTTGAAGCCTAGCTTGAAGGATTTTGAGCATAACCTTACTAGGATGCAGAATGATTGCAATTGTACGGTACTTTGAACATTGCCCTTCTTTGGGATTGGAATGAAAACTGACCTTTCCCAGTCCTGTGGCCACTGCTGAGTTTTCCAAATTTGCTGACATATTGAGTGCAGCACTTTAACAGCATCGTTTTTTAGGATTTGAAATAGCTCAGCTGGAATTCCATCACCTCTGCTAGCTTTGTTGGTGGTAATGCTTCCTAAGGCCTGCTTGACTTCACACTCCAGGATATCTGACTTTAGGTGAGTGACCACACCATTGTGGTGAGCTGGGTCATTAAGACCTTTTTTGTATAGTTCTTCTGTGTATTCTTACCACCTCTTCTGCTTCTGTTCTTTACCATTTGTGTCCTTTATCATGCCCATCCTTGCATGAAGTGTTCCCTCAATATATCCAATGTTCTTGAAGAGATCTCTAGTCTTTCCTATTTTATTGTTTTTCTCTACTTTTCATTGTTCATTTAAGAAGGCTTTCTTATCTCTCCTTGATATTCTCTGGAAATCTGCATTTTATCTGTAAAATGAGAGATTTGATCTTAGGCTATTAAATACCAAATTTCTAATGTCTTTTATATTTTATTTCACACATCCTTATACAAATGATTGCTATAGTCCTAAAAATTCTTATTTTTCATTCTTACCTTTCTGCCTTTTCTCTCATTCTTCTTGCCCAAAACATCCTATATTGCTCTTAAATTTTACCTATCGTTTAATGTTGGATGCAACTATAATAAAACTGCATGTTAGTGTGGAATTAAAAAAATACAGTAGTAACTGGCTTCTGTGCTTGGTCCAGCCACCCTATTTCATTCATTAATTTAAGAAGACTTCCCACCACTTTTGTCAGTTACTTTGGGCTCCTTTGTAAACTTAAGTTATCTGAGTTTAAAGGAGGCGTAAAATTGAAGTTATGGTATTCTTATATGATATTTTGTACAAGTTTTATTAGTGTATGGTCACTGGTCATGTCTTACCTCCATAATTAGATTGATTCTTGAGATCAGGATATGTCTTACATATTAGTTTCATTTCAGTATTAGTAAACGTATGATGATTCTGCTTCGGAGCTAAGAATAAGTAAGAAAAATTGTTTTTACTGTAATACTGGGAAGAGAAAAACTTGTTTGTATCTATTACTCATTTGTAAAAGCAAGAAATCTTACCTACCTTTTTGGCATTAATACTGACATAGATTTAATTATATGATACAATGAAATCTTGAGTAGTCTGAAAGCACATTGCATTGTAACTTCCTGGCTATCAAAGGTGAAAGTCTCCATTATAATTATAAATATCTACATACTGACTTCATTTTCTCAACTCATTGTCCTATTTAAATATTTTAAAAATAACTTTTCCTTAGAATTCACTGAACAACAGAAAGAATTTCAAGCTACTGCTCGTAAA
Source organism: Giraffa tippelskirchi (assembly GCF_054371585.1). NCBI lineage: Eukaryota > Metazoa > Chordata > Mammalia > Artiodactyla > Giraffidae > Giraffa > Giraffa tippelskirchi. The sequence continues at coordinate 145,228,263 of NC_137279.1, read as the reverse complement.
TTTGCCAGGGAGGAAATAATTCCAGTTGCTGCAGAATATGATAAAACCGGCGAGGTAAGTATATACACTTTAAGGAATGAAAGTCTTTGACAAATTTTACAAAATTTTAAATATAAGTAGATTCTAAATATAACTTTTTTTTCTCTATTTTTACTATATTTCTTTCAGTACCCTGTCCCATTAATTAAAAGAGCCTGGGAGCTTGGTTTAATGAATACACACATTCCAGAAAGTTGTGGTAAGCTTTCTTTACATTTTTAATCCTAGCATGCATATGAGCAAGAAAACTCTAAAACTCTATTCAGTCATTCTTTCAAATATTTGTCACCATTAAATGGTTTTGTACCTATGTGCCCCTGTATAGACTTCAATGTTTGCCAGCTTTTAGAAGCCTTGTACTCAACAATTAGAGACATTCTTCCTTCTTTATAACCGGTTCCAAAGTGGGGTTTCCCTGGTAGCTCAGATGGTAAAGAATCTGCCTGCAATGCAGGAGACTCAAGTTCAATCCCTGGGTCAGGAACATCCCTGGAGAAGGAAATGCAACCCACTCCAATATTCTTGCCTGGAGAATTCCATGGACAGAGGAGCCTGTCAGGCTACACCCCACGTGGTCGTAAGAGTTGGACAGGACCTGGTGATTAAATCACAATGTTAACTTAATCCTTGTTAACTTCTCTGTCTAGGTTGGTTGAGTTGTTGCTTTTAAATTCTACTTTCAAGTTTACATTTAATTGAGACTTCCTTTCACTCCTCTCCTCAAAGGGTCAAACTTTTAGCAAAGTTGAATCAAATTTTTACAAAATCAAGGTGAAGCAGGAAGACAGGTCCACATTACAAATAGTAAGAGAGCTTTTTGAAATTTTAAAACTAATTTTAGCTTTATATAACAAAGTATACTTTGTTACTGTACTGGCCCAAAATCATTTAGTTTCTTATGTTATAGATATTGTATTTGTAAATTTGCTTTTAAAAGCAAGTTAACCTAATTGTTATATTGCAAGTCATTTAAATAATTTGCTTTTATTTCTGTTGAGATATGCTATGTATTACAATGGGCTCTTAAAACATTTTGATATTGTAGGAGGTCTTGGACTTGGAACTTTTGATAGCTGTTTAATTACTGAAGAATTGGCTTATGGATGTACAGGGGTTCAGACTGCTATTGAAGCAAATTCTCTAGGGGTAAGTTATTTAGAAAATTAATTGGCTAACCGAGCTGTTGTTAATGAAGAAGTACTGCTAGGTTAGGTTAGTTGGCATAACACAGTTTTCTTCTAAAAAAAAAAACAAGGTTCTGCAATGAAGCCTGGATTTTTACTCCATGAGTTGATTGTTCTGACCCTGTTGTCGTTAGTACTTGGAGTTCTGCCTGTCCTTGTGGGGAAACTGTACACTTTGGCTGTGGCTTCAGTGGCAGTTCTTAGATAAGGTCATTCAGGAGAAGGATTGGGATGACTTGCTGCCACTGCTGGCAATGCTGAAGTTTAGTGAATAAGTCTTAGGAGACCTAACCATATGTACCATGTCATTTATTATAAATTTAATTATTTACCTGTGCATTTTACTACAGTAGATGTTTACATATTATGTTACCAACAAGTCCTATATAACTTAGTTTTATGTGCATACTTGGATTAACAGATTTATATCCTTGTGGTGTTAGCTTTCTGACTTAGAGGCAGAATAAAGGCCAATTCTTTGGGCTTACACTTGGGGAAAAATAGTTGTTTTGTTTTGAATTATAGTGTTATATTTGAATTTACTAAGAATTCCCTGGAAGTCCAGTGGTTTGGACTCTGAGTTTTCACTGCTCTGAGGGCCTGGGTTCAGTCCCTGGTTGAGAAACTAAAACCCCATAAGCTGTGCAGCGAGGCCATATATAAAGAAAGAATTGACATACTAATTTTAAAATATCTTGCTTTTTTAATGTCATTTTCCTTTGGTTGACAGCAAATGCCTGTTATTATTGCTGGAAATGATCAACAACAAAAGAAATATTTGGGGAGAATGACTGAGGAGCCATTAATGTGTGTGAGTATATGCAGCAGCTACTTTATTTCACATTTAAGAAAGGAATAAAAATAGAAGAAGAAAGGAATAAGCATGCTCTTTTTCCTCTTCAGTCTGTATATATACATTGGGCTATGTAACACATTAAGACAAAAGCAATGTATTTAAGTGCAGTAGTGTTTCTGGGATGCCACAAAGTGTCATAAAATTATTACCTTGCCTGTTTCCAGAAGAAAGAAACCTACTTATGATGTTTCTAGGATGCCAGAAAATTAACGTAACAATTCTCTAGCTTATTTCCAGGCAAGAAATATCTACTTAATGGAGCACTCTGGAGCTCTCGAACTGAGTGGTTGCGTGTTAGAAAGTTCAGATCAAATATATAATTCTAGGTGTTTGAACTAGTAGTGTACTGAACTAATAAGAAATTAATATGACTGAAAAGATAACTGTTGAATGACTGAGTGACTTCAGGAGAGTTATAGATTTTTTATTTAATTTTCTGAGAGTTAACTAATTTTTAAATTGGATTTTTTTAAAAAAGATATTTTCATACATTTTCACACATGCATACTGAGTTTTTATTTTGAAAGTGACTTTACATAAGGATGTTTTCTTTCTTTTGGGTATTAGTCAAACATTTCAGTCTAGGGTCTGATTGTGATACTGAAACATAGTAAATGGTTATTAGTTTTAAGCTACTTGTGAGAATCAGCCTGAAAGAGTAGAAAGTAATGTTTGAAAATAAATGTTTTAAATTTATTTCAGGGCCTAAGTTTCAGGCAAATTAATAAAAAACATTTATATGTATTTCCTACTTAATTGTCAATTTGTTTCAACAAATGAAAGTTTCTTAGAAGGCTAAATCTCAATATTATCTAAGAATTGTGTGAAACATCCAGGTTCTTTTCTTGTAATGTATAAAATGTTAGAAACAAGCTAAAAAATTGTAGTGTAGAGAGATGGTTAGAAGAACTTAATGTACTGATAAGAGTATTTGTAATTATCTTATCAGTTATAAATAGGTATTTCTAAAATATTAAAGTCTTTTAAAAGTAGTTAAGTATTTTAAACATTTCTTTGACAGTTTTTTTTGTTATTCATACCTTTAATATATGTAAAAATATATTCATTCTAGTCACTAAAGTATTCTGACCTCTGAATTAATAAAGGTTTGCTGTACATTTTCCCTCTTCTAGCTCATAATATATACTCAAATATGTATCTAGTGCAATTGATATACTCAAAATATGAAGCCAAGGGTGAAAATGAAAATAATCAATAGGTATATTAATTCACAGTATTGCTTAATTTATACTAAGTTTCAGTTAATTCCCAATAATATTTATAAAATTATAGTACAATTGTGTTCTGTTTAAACTTTCTAGAAATTAATATTCAAAAATTTTTTCTGATTATAAAAATGATACAGAAGATTTAGAAAGATATGAAGAAGAATAAAAATATCTGTAATCCCTCAGATATGAAGTTAACTGGTATAGCTGTCTTACTGTATTACTGTATACTCTATTTGATTTTTTACTACATATAGATGTATTTTTCACAGTTATGCTCGTATGTGCAGTTTTATATCCTTTTTAATATAATAAGCATTTTTATGCTCTACTTTTTAAATACTGTGATATTTATTACTACATAATATGCTATCTAATTGATATACTATAAGTTATTCCACTAGTCCATAATGGCAACCCACTCCAGTACTGTTGCCTGGAAAAGCCCATGGACAGAGGAGCCTGGTGGACTGCAGTCCATGGGGTCGCAAAGAGTCAGGCACAACTAAGCGACTTCACTTTCACTTTTCACTTTCCTGCATTGGAGAAGGAAATGGCAACCCACTCCAGTGTTCTTGCCTGGAGAATCCCAGGGACCTGGGAGCCTGATGGGCTGCTGTCTGTGGGGTCGCACAGAGTCGGACATGACTGAAGCGACTTAGCAGCAGCAGTGGTCCATATTATTGAATATTTAAATTCCTTAGATTGTTGCTTTTAAAAATAATGTCATGGTAAAAGTTTATACAGAAAAAGATAAGTCTTTGGGTTTAACTTTACAGGGTTAGTACATATTTGTAAGATTTAATCTCTTGCCAGATCATGTGATCAGTTATACTCTGGTTGAGGATATGAGAACAGAAATAAGTAAGGGTAACACTATAATTATTTTTTTACTGGAGTATAATTGCTTTACAGTGTTGTATTATTTTCTGCTGTATAATGAAGTGTATCAGCTATATGTACACAACACATATATCCCATCCTCTTAGACCTTCCTCCTACTCCCTCCATCCCACCCCTCTAGGTTGTCACAGAGCAATGAGCTGTATAATTATTTTTCAATACCACTTAGTACAGAAAAATTTCCCCCAAAATAGTACAGAAAAATTTCCCCCAAATCAAAACTAATTGTATTATTGTATATATATATTTAAATAATAAGAAACCATGTTTCTTTTTTTTTTGCTAGTTCCTTCTTCTTTTTATTTATATATTTATTTATTATTTTTTTTACTTTACAATGTTGTATTGGTTTTGCCATACATTGACATGAATCCGCCATGGGTGCACATATGTTCCAGAACTCCCCTCTCACCTCCCTCTGCATCCCATCCCTCTGGGTCATCCCAGTGCACCAGCCCCGAGTACCCTGTATCATGCGTCGAACCTGGACTGGCGATTCATTTCACATATGATAATTTACATGCTTCAGTGCCATTCTCCCATATCATCCACCCTCGCCCTCTCCCATAGAGTCCAAAAGACTGTTCTATACATCTGTGTCTCTTTTGCTGTCTCGCATACAGGGTTATTGTTACCATCTTTCTAAATTCCATATATATGCGTTAGTATACTGTATTGGTGTTTTCTTTCTGGCTTACTTCATTCTGTATAATAGGCTCCAGTTTCATCCATCTCATTAGAACTGATTCGAATGTATTCTTTTTAATGGCTGAGTAATATATCATTGTTTACATGTACCATAGGTTTCTCATCCATTCGTCTGCTGATGGACATCTAGGTTGCTTCCATGTCCTGTTCATCGCAGCACTGTTTATAATACCATATTTCTTTTTAAAAAATTGGGTTAAATTTTTTAAACAGCATATACCTAAAATATATACAGTATTAGATGACTAGAAACAAGTATCAGACTGTTGGCACAAGCTTGTCATAGGCAAGTCTTTCAGTAAACTTATTTGTCCAAACGTGGTCTAAGAACTTTGAAGTGTCTGAAAAAAACCTAACAGTGGTAAAGAAAACTCTTGTCATAAAACCGTGCATTTCCAGTGGAACTGGGAAGTATTAATAGCTGAAATGTAACTGAAACAACACTGAAGTTGAGGTCCCCAGACCTGGCTTCAAGCAAAGTAGTAGCAGTAGGATCTTATACAGTTACCTAGGTTCAAAATCTCTTCTGAAAATAGGGCATATAATATCTTAGAAGGATATAGTGAGATAAAGTGCTTATGTTTTTATAAAAATATCTTTACATAGTGTCCCTTTTGCAATATAATAGAGAAATTTCTTTCATACCTAATACCAGGGGAAACTTTGTTTCTCTTTAACTGCCATTCATTCATCTATCCATTCACTTAATATCTGAATTCCTTGCTATATGCCAGTTTACACTTACAGGTAGTATTTTTTTGTTTTGGTAAGTAGGAAGCATAGAGCCAATTTTATAGTCCTCTGTTAGTAATTATCTTAACCTTAAAGCATGTGTTATAGTATATTATTCTTCTAGTTTACCTTTACTTCACTGTGATTTTTAAAAAAACATGTATTATATAAACTACCTCCAGTCCCTTTAGAGTGTAAGACAAAAAAAGTTAGTAATTTAATAGAGAACAATGCAAAATTGCTTAGTAAACTCTACAAAAATAAGATGATGGCATCATCACTAATAGGCTTATAATGTTATTCTTATTCTTCTAAATTTTTGAATACTGTGTACCAGGTAGACTTAGAATAAAACAGCAAATAAAACTGGGCTCCTGCTCACAACAGACTGGTAGACCCTCATATCCTTACCCAAACTGTATTATTTTATTTGTATTATTGTATCATAGGATTTATAAAATTATGCAAAATAAATTCTTCATAAATAAATAGTTATGAATAAAAGAATATTATTGTAATATGTTCTCTTAATATTTTAATATATCTTTTAAGAATATTAATATCTTTAAGAATATTAAATTAATATCTTTTAAGAAAATTAATCTTTTAATATATTATTTCAAGAATATTATTTTAATATATTTAACATATTTATATAAAAATAAATACTAATTTTCTTGACTTACAGTGTGGTAATGAAGACAAGTTGCAATGGAAGCAAAAGTGTCTTCTGCCGAAAAAAACATAAAATTAAATTACTCTGTGGCAATCAAATAAGACAAAAACCATCCATTTTGTATAGAAACACACAAATCCATACACTTCATAAGCTCTAAAAACTATACGTTATAAACCAGAGAAATGTCTAATAGCACATTTCAACGGAAAAATTCCCAACGTTATCAATACTTAAAATTTTGGTATTTTAAAGCGTTATTTTTTCTGAACAGTTCATTTGTATAATACTTTTTTTTGTTGTTATGATGCTGAAAACATCTATGCATCTACAGGTAGACGAGTAATCTAGTTAACTTTATGTGTCATCTGAATTTGCTCTATCACATATCTGGGAAAAGGCCATCTAGCTCATGTTTTCGTATCTGGGAGTCATGGCCTCCTCCAGCAGCTGCATTTGGGAGTATTTCTGACCATTAGAAAGCTTTTCTAGATTATGTTCTCCTGAGGAAAAGGATTGTGTCATTTCTTTTTATCATTTCACCACCTGATACCATAATAGGTGTTCAGTAAGTTTGAATAATTTCATAGCAGTTTTCTCCTATAAATTCAAATTCTTTCCCTTGCCTATATAACCCTTCAGCTATTTGATTATGGCTATCATGTGAATCTTATCTTTTCTAAGCTAATTAGAGCCAATTTTTTTTCATCTTGTCTTCACAATAAAGTCCCATCACCTTCTTAACAGTGACTCAAAAATATCATAGAGTTAAATATAGCACTCTAACATGGTGTGATAAGTACAGAGTAGAATGGTTTCATCACTCTCATTTTAGATACCGTGGTCAGTCACGTCTGACTTTTTGTGACCCCATAGATTGTAGCCTCCAGGCTCCTCTGTCCATGGGATTTTCCAAGCAAGAATACTGGAGTGAGTTGCGATTCCCTACTCCAGGGGATCTTACAACCCAGGGATCGAACCCGCATCTTTAGCATCTTTTGCATTGGCTGGTGAATTCTTTACCACTAGTGCCACTTTTAGATAATCTAGGCGAGAAGTTGTTCTGAAGAGTGGACAGAAAATAATTTTGTTTGGGACACATTTTGTTTAAGGTATTTATTACCAAGAAGAATGTCTAATAGATAAATCCATGTAAGAAGGTAAAGGTCGGGAGAGGTAAAGCCTGGAACTGGGGACTTAATAGGCTATTCGGTGAGTATACCAAATCTTAACACCAATGGGGAGACTGATTTGGCAATTTAAGTCAAGGGTAAGTTTTATATAAATCAACAGTGCTAATGCTATAATCTGTATGATCTGTATTTAGATCTGACCTTTACCTTCTTACATGGACTTATCTCTTAGACATTCTTCTTGCTGCTGCACTAGACTTAAATAATTGATAAAAAAATAAATACATTGATGCCTTTAAATTGTGGTGCTAGAGAAGACTCTTAAGAGTCCTTTGGACTACAAGGAGATCAAACCAGTCAGACCTAAAGGAAATCAGCCTTCAATATTCATTGGAAGGACTGATGCTTAAGCTGGAGTTCCAATACTTTGGCTTCCTGATTCCAAGAGCTGACTCATTAGAAAAGACCCTGATGCTGGGAAAGATTGAAGCAAAAGGAGAAGGGGGTGACAGAGGATGAGATGGTTAGATAGCATCACCTACTCAATGGACATGAATTCGAGCAAACTCTGGGAGATACTGAAGGACAGGGAAGCCTGGCATGATGCAATCCATACGGTTGCAAAGAATCCATGACCTACTGACTGAACGACACCTGAGCTGCTAGTACCTTGCCCTGCACAATGCTATTTCATTCTTCTGTGGCTAGATCTGCTTGCCTCATTTATTTGTCCTTCAAGACTTATCTCCTCCAATGAGTATTCATTGTATCTCCTCCAAAAGTATTCTTTTTACCCTCCTTGTCACCCACCTCCCACCCCTCTATAGGTCTAAGTAGTCATTTCTAATGTCCTTATGGTCTCTTACCACTTTGTATTAAAATGAACTGTTAAGGTTTCTCTCTTTGGACTAAGTACCTTAAGGGTGAGGAACTTGTGTCTTTAGGCCTTTTATTCACAGTTCCCATCACCCAGTAAATGGGAATGAACTGCAGCAACCCATTATTCACCCTTCCACCATCCCTTTATCCTCTTGGGAAATCTGTATGCCTTCCACCATCCCTGCCTCTTGAGAAATCTGTATGCAGGTCAGGAAGCAACAGTTAGAACCGGACATGGAACAACAGACTGGTTTCAAATAGGAAAAGGAGTACATCAAGGCTATATATTGTCACCCTGCTTTTTTACCTTATATGCAGAGTACATCATGAGAAACACTGGGCTAGATGAAGCACAAGCTGGAATCAAGATTGCCAGGAGAAATATCAATAACCTCAGATATGCAGATGACACCACCCTTATGGCAGAAAGTGAAGAAGAACTAAAGAACCTCTTGATGAAAGTGAAAGAGGAGAGTGAAAAAGTTGGCTTAAAACTCAGCATTAAGAAAACTAAGATCATGGCATCTGGTCCCATCACTTCATGGCAAATAGATGGGGAAACAGTAGAAACAGTGGCAGACTTTATTTTGGGGGGCTCTAAAATCACTGCAGATGGTGATTGCAGCCATGAAATTAAAAGACGCTTGCTCCTTGGAAGAAAAATTATGACCAACCTAGACAGCATATTAAAAAGCAGAGACATTCCTTTGCCAACAGAGGTCTGTCTAGTCAAGGCTGGGGTTTTTCCAGTAGTCATGTATGAATGTGAGAGCTGGACTGTAAAGAAAGCTGAGCACTGAAGAATTGATGCTTTTGAACTATGGTGTTGGAGAAGACTCTTGAGAGTCCCTTGGACTGCAAGGAGATCCAACCAGTCCATCCTAAAGGAAATCAACCCTGAATATTCATTGGAAGGACTGATGTTGAAGCTGAAACTCCAATACTTTGGCCACCTCATGCGAAGAGCTGGCTCATTGGAAAAGACCCTGATGCTGGGAAAGATTGAAGGCAGGAGGAGAAGGGGACGACAGAGGATGAGATGGTTGGATGGCATCACTGACTCAATGGACGTGAGTTTGAGTAAACTCCAGGAGTTGGTGGTGGACAGTGAGGCCTGGTGTGCTGCAGTCCATGGGGTGGCAAAGAGTCAGACACAACTGAGTGACTCAACTGAACTGAACTCATCCCTTTATCCATTACTTTTTACATCTTGTCACACCTCTGTTGAAGAGCCTTAAGAGGCTCCTGTTCTTTCTACCAGATAAAAATTTAACTTAGTGTAATAAAGGTGTTCTTTGTCATCTGTTCCCTTCCTTTCTTCCCAGATTAATTTTCCACCATTCCTTTACATGCACAGAGTATACGTGTTATAGAATCTGATTATCCTCTGAGTATTCCTTTTCATTTTTGAGACTTAATTTAAGCATCACCTCTGGAAGCTTTCTGGACACCCTAAAGCTAAAGATAGTTTTTCAAGCTCTTTATGTATGACTATAATACTTAGATATGTAATTACAGTATAGTGTTCTATAGTATTCGTCTCCACTGTTACATTGTAAAAATTTTGAAGACAAGATATTTTCATCTCCTCCTTTATAATCTGGTAAATAGTAGATACTACTCAGTACATGTTTGAATGAATGTGTTCATGTGAAATTGAATTTACCTTGGTTGAAGATACCTAACATTTTAATTTTTGACATAGTTTATTGGTATCCTTCACAGTGAAGGACAGGGAAGCCTAGCGTGCTGTAGTTCATGGGGTCGCAAAGAGTTGGACATGACTTAGCAACTGAACAACAATAATTGGTATCCTACATCTAGTTTTAAATTACATATTAAATGTTTTTACATTTGAACAGTTTGATTCTGTAAGAACATTTTATTTTTACATATTTTAAAATATTTAAAATTGTTGACATTTAAATAATTTCAATAATTTAAAATTATTGATATTTAAAATTATTTAAAAATAAGATAACTTTCTGGTTCTAAATGTTAATAATTTAATAATTAAGATTTATTTGTTTCCTTTTTTCCATATATTCAAGGCCTATTGTGTAACAGAACCTATAGCAGGCTCTGATGTAGCTGGTATAAAAACCAAAGCAGAAAGGAAAGGTGATGAGTATATTATTAATGGTCAGAAGATGTGGATAACCAATGGAGGAAAAGCTAACTGGTATGTTGTTTAAAACATCTCTGTACATTGTTTCTTCATTACTTCATATTCAGAATCTCCCCCTCTCTCCTTTCCTTTGTTATGAAACCACCACAATTAAGATAAGTTTATTCATGGAACTGGATGGCCCATAAACGATTCTAAATAATTCAGTAATTTAAAAAAGTTCTAAGTCCTGAGGTATTTCTTCAAATTGTCTCAGAAGTTTAATATGTAAAATAAAATAAAACAAAAAAACCTGCTCTGGTTGAATCTAATTAGGAAAGCTAGAGCTCCATCTACTTGGCACACTACACCTACTCTCTGGTTCTCTGCACCAGAACCTCCTTGGAATCATTCCCCTAAGACTCTGAGGGAGGAAAAAGGAAAGCACATTTCTCTAATCCTGAGCAATAAGCATTATCTTTTAGAGTGGACAGAATTTTACTTTAATAAAATCTAAAAGGACCAAATATGTAAGTTCAAAAATAGTGACATGAAGTTCAACGAAGTGTCATCAAATCACTTGTATAAATATAAAATGTTGAAGGAAGACATATTTGGTAGCACTATTTGTGAAAAAAAAATATGAAGAAAGGGTCAATAGGAATCAACCGTCCGATATATCTGCCTTTAAGAAGCGAATACTTCTTGCTGAATTATAGCATCAAACAAGCAGGAAAAAAATGGCAGCAGTTCTAGGAAACACTTTTTAAGAAAGTCGTTGACAAAATGGAATAAATTCAGAAGCAAGTAAATGCTCTTCATTAGGGTGAAGGCAGAAAACATGTCCTGTAAAGAATAAAGGAATTATATTTGTATTGGAAGAATTTAAAAATTTTTGAAATAATGTCTCATACAAAGAAGACTAGGTTCATACATTTGCTTCAGAAAGCCAGTTGAGAATAAATGGGTACAAGTGAGACAAATGTAGAGTATAGTTCAGCATAAGGACAAATATTTCGATAGTGGTTCTATCCAATATGTAAGTTGATGGGAAAAATGTATTTACTCATCATTACAAGTATATAAATAGAAACTTATAGAGGAAGGACTCTGCTGATTGGAACAATGAACTAAAAATGGACTATCTTTCCTTGACTGCAAAAATTCTGACTCAATATATATATGTGTGCTCTTTCAGCATTATTTTTTGGCAAGAAAAGCATTATTCCTGAGAGTGAGTTTACTGTCTATTTTAAATATGTCCATCACTTTATGAGTGTCCAGTATTATGTAGTGCCATATATCGTTATCTTTAAGTTATCATAATATCATCAAGTAATAAAAAAGTGAAGAAATGATTACAATGTAACAAGTTGAGAGAAATCTAATAATGCAATTAGAAACTTTCACAACTGTAAGAATTCATTAAGTACAATTCATCATGTAATAAGACAAATTAGGTAAAATATGAAACTGGAAAAGAGTTTTTACTATTTTTTTAAACTATTAAGTAAAACTGTAGAATGAATGATAATTTATTAGTCTTAAGCACAGAAAATAAATTTGTTGTTTAAGGAATTTTTAAAAAATTCTCCTATTTCAGGCTATTTAGAACATGGGTTACATGGATATTTGGATGTTTTTGCCTTTTCTCCTCATATTCATGTTGCATTTTTAAATCTGTCTGGGAAAAATTCTTCTGTAGAGAAAACATAGCAGATATTCATGATAATTCAGCTATAACAGAAACTCTGATTTTGCTGTGTAAAGAGGACAGTAGTCAGAACCTACAGGTCTCTAGATTGTTGCTCTTCATAGGCAGCCCCATTTGCCCTACTTTTCTAAATAGCTTGTCCTTTAAATACTTAAAACTAGTTTTGGGAAAGAAAAAGTGACAGTTCCAGTACATAAATACTTCCTGTTATCTTGATATAAGGCATTTTTACTTGACAGTCAAACAACAACAAAAAGTTAAATTCCATATTATTAATAGATAAGAAGTAGATGTGGGTTGAAATACTAGCTCTGCCACATCATAAGGTTATGACCTGGGCAAGCTTTTAAATCTCTCTGATGCTTCATTTCTTCTATAAAATGGGGGTAATAATAATTGGATTGTTGGGAGGATTAACTGAGATGGGAGGCATCATATGCTGTATGTTGTTATCTGCTGATACCATTATCTTTATCACCATGTTTATTAGGTATTTTTTATTGGCTCGTTCTGATCCAGATCCTAAGGCTCCTGCTAGTAAAGCCTTTACTGGCTTTATTGTGGAAGCAGACACCCCAGGAGTACAGATTGGAAGAAAGGTAAATGTGTACTTATAGTGATTAAGGCCTCCAATATTGTTTTAACTATAAATTTAAAAATTACTAATTTCAGTTTCCTTTATTGAAAACATTTTGTTTGTACTAAGTTGCAATAAAAATAAAGCTGCATTTGATGTTATTGGGTAAAATAATCCTTCCTGAAGATTTTTAAGTTGAGAATAGTCATTTCAAGTCATTTGAAAGAGTGGCCAAATTGTATACAATTTGTATACATATACAATTCTATATGTTTACAGTTTGTCTATATTCCCATTGCTCCTGCTTCTCATGCTGCTTATTAAAAACTAGATTATATTTTTTTCTTAAGAAGGGTCATGGTATCTACAACTTCCTCTCAAATAATTCAACAAATAATGCTAATAGCTAATAGTTATACACACACACACAAAACACAGAAATAAAGTAAATGTGCCAAAATTGATGAATCTAGGCAAAGGTATATAGGTATTCATTTTACTCCTCTTGCAATTCTTCTGTTGGTTTGAAAATTTTTAAAACAAAACATTGAGGGGATAGAACTATCTTGGCAATTTCTTTTTTCATATATATATATATATATACACACACACATATATATATATACACACACATATATATATATATCATTGAAGTATAGTTGATTTATAATGTTGGGTTAATTTCTGCTGTACAGAAGGGTGATTCAGTTATATATATATATTTTTCATATTCTTTTCCATTATGGTTTATCACAGGATACTGAATATAGTTCCCTGTGCTATATAGTAGAACCTTATTGTTTATCCATTCTGTATATATTAGTTTACATCTGCTAATCCCAAACTCTCAATCCTTCCCTCCCTCATCACCTGCCTTGGTAACCACAAGTCTGTTCTCTGTGTCTGGGAGTCTGTTTCTGTCTTGTAGATACGTTCATTTGTCTTGTATTTTAGATTGCACATATGTGCTCAGTCACGTCCAACTATTGTGACCCCCATGGACTATAGCCTACCAGGCTCCTTTGTCTGTAAGATTTTCCAGGCAAGAATACTGGAGTGAGTTGCTATTTCTTACTCCAAGATTCCACATATAGGTGATATATTGTATTTGCCTTTCTTTTTCTAACTTACTTCACTTAGTATGATAATCTCTAGGACCATTTAAGTTACTGCAAATAGCATTATTTCATTCTTTTTATGGCTGAGGAATATTCCATTGTGTACATATGCCACATCTTCTTTATCCATTCATCTGTCGATGGACATTTAGGTTGGGTTCATGTCTCAGCTGTTGTATATAGTGCCATTAGTAACATCGGGATACGTGTATCTTTTCAAATTATAGTTTTGTCTGGGTATATGTCCAGGAGTGGAATTGTTGGTTGATATGGTAACCCTAATTTTGTTTTTTTGAAGAACCTCCATACTGTTTTCTGGGCTTCCCTGGGTGGCGTAGATGGTAAAGAATCTGCCTGCAATGCAGGAGATCCAGGTTCAGTCCCTAGGTCTGGAAGATCCCCTGGAGAAGGGAATGGCTACCCACTCCAGTATTCTCACCTGGAGAATTCCATTGACAGAGGAGCCTGGTGGGCTATGGGTTGCAAAAAGTTGGACACAACTGAATGACTAACATTTTTGCTTTCATACTGCTTTCCATAGTGGTAACACCAATTTATATTCCCACCAACAGGGTAAGAGGGTTCCTTTTCTCCACACCCTCTCCAGCATTATTTGTAAACTTTTATTTATTTTTTAATTGAAGGATAATTGCTTTACCAAATTTTGTTGTTATCTGGCAAACGTCAACATAAATCAGCCATAGGTATACATGTATCCCCTCCCTTTTGAACCTCCCGCCCATCTCCTCCCCCTGCTCCACCCATCTAGGTTGATACAGAGCCCCTGTTTGAGTTTCCTGAGACATACAGCAAATTCCCCTTGGCTATCTATTTTTCATATGGTAATGTAAGTTTCCATGTTACTCTCTGCATACATCTCACCCTCTTCTCCCCTTTCCTCATGTCCATAAGTCTATTCTCTATGTCTGTTTCTCCACTGCTGCCCTGCAAATGAATTCTTCAGTACCGTTTTTCTAGATTCCATATATATGCGTTCGTATACAGTATTTATCTTTCTCTTTCTGACTTACTTCACTCTGTATAATAGGCTGTAGGTTCATCCACCTCATTAGAACTGATTCAAATGCATTCCTTTTTATGGCTGAGTAATATTCCATTGTGTGTATGTACCACAACTTCTTTATTCATTCATCTGTTGATGGACATCTAGGTTGCGTCCATGTTCTAGCTATTGTGAATAGTGCTGCAATGAACAATGGAATACATGTGTCTTTTTCAGTTTTGGTTTTCTCAGAGTATATGCCTAGGAGTGGGATTGCTAGGTCATATGGTGGTTTTATTCCTAGTTTTTTAAGTAATCTCCATACTGTTTTCCATAGTGGCTATGTCAGTTTATTTGTAGACTTTTTAATGATGGCCATTCCGACCAGTGTGAGGTACCTCTTGTAGTTTACATTGCCATTTCTCTAATAGTTAGTAATGATAAGTATATTTTCATGTCCCTGGCAATTTCTTATCAAGTTAAGCATGCACTTACCACATACCCAGCACTCCTAGATATTTATCCAAGAGAAATAAAAACAAGGACCTATGTTTATAGCAGCTTTATTTATAATTGCTGAAAACTTGGGAGTGGCACGGCAGTGGGGGTGTCCATCAGCTGGTGAGTAGATAAAGGGTATATGGTACATCCATATAGGGGAATCCTGCTCTGAAATACTGATCAGCAGCAACATGGATGAATCTTAAAAGCACTCTGCTAAGTGAAAAGTCAGACACAGAAGGATGACCTTATTCCATTTATATGACATTCTGTAAAAGGAAAAACTTATGGACGAAATCAGATTGGTGATTTCTTGGGATTGGGAGTAGAGTAAGGGAATTGACTAAGAGTACAAAGGAACTTTTCGGCATGCTGAAATATCTTCATTGTGATGATAGTTAGCACATATTCATATGTCTAAACTATTAGAAATGAATATGTTAGAAGAGTTAATTTTTCTATATGTAAATTCTATCCCAGAACACCTAATTCTCAGAGATGGAGATAAATATTAATAGAAGTTTAACTTTTACTCAGTACATTGCTAGCTCTATTAGTTAAGCTAAAATTAAATGTTCCAAAGCAAATTATGTTAAATGCTTTTACTGACATTTGTGGTAACAAGATAGTCTACAAACATACAATGAAATTTGTCTTTGTGGGTAATATGTTCATGTAGACTTTAGACTACTGTTGGTTTTGTTGGCTAAAAAAGACAAACAACTTGAGAGTTGTGAGTTAAGTTTTATTTGGGGCAAAATGAAGACTGCAGCCCGTGAGACAGCACCTCAGATAGTTCTGAGAGACTGCTCCAAAGAGGCAGTCAGGGAATGTTAATATATAAGATTTTGGTCAAGGAGGAGTTCAATGCAATCAAGTGCTTACTTTACAGAAGGTTTTCTGCTAGTCCCAAGGAGCTAATGTCACCATGAAGGAATTTAGTGATTTTTCTAGCCATTCCCTTCTCCACGAAATCTTGACTCAGGAATTAAACCCAGGTCTCCTGTATTGTGGGCAGATTCTTTAATTTTTGAGCCACCAGAGGGAAATGGGAAGGAGGAGTGGCTTAATAGGACTGTTAAGTTTCCCAGGAGAATCTGTGGGATCATGAAATCAGTTCCTGAAAATATCCAGCTATCTGAAGAACTGGTAGGTCTTTACTAGGACTTCCCTGGTAACTCAGCTGGTAAAGAATCCACCTGCAATGCAGAAGACCTGGGTTCAATTCCTGGGTCGGGAAGATCCCCTAGCGAAGGGATAGGCTACCCACTCCAGTGTTCTTGCCTGGAGAATCTCCATGGGCAGAGGAGCCTGGCGGGCTATAGTCCAGTCCATGGGGTTGGAAAGAGTCGGACATGACTGAATGACTTAGCATACAGCACACATCTAAAGATCTGTTCTGCCAGATTCCCTGGGGCACAGAGTGCCTCATTCCACCCTGAACTCCCTCAGGAGGTGTTGAAAGTCAGCAGCTGCAGCAGCACAGGGTTCAATCTCTGCAGATGCAAATGGTGACTGCCCTTGTTGTTCATTCACTGGCAGATGCTCTCAGCAAGTGCCATTTGTCATTGACAGGTAAGTGACAATTTGTAGTCAACCGTTTCAGAGTTTGTGAAACTTTGTTTTAGATGAGGGTTTCACAAACTTTTTTTTTCAAAGATATAGCATACTTAAGTATTTTAGATTTTGAGGGCCACATGGTCTCTGTCACAAATCAGTTCTGCCGTTGTAGCAAGAAAGTAGCCACAGAGAATATGTAAATGAATAGGTGTGATTGTAGTTCTTTAAAGCTATATTTAGAAAATAGGCATTGCAGGCCATAGTTTGTCCCCCTCCATATAAAGCAATTGCAGAAAATCTTAAAGTCTTTAACAATGCTTAAAGCAAGAATTTATGCTAGCTCAAAGTATGTTTCATACTATGTATTGTTTTCCTTATTAGGAATTAAATATGGGCCAGCGATGTTCAGATACAAGAGGAATTGTCTTTGAAGATGTGAGAGTGCCTAAGGAAAATGTTTTAATTGGTGAGGGAGCTGGTTTCAAAATTGCAATGGGAGCATTTGATAAAACCAGACCACCAGTAAGTAAGATGACTTAATAACCTGTAGAGGAGTTTTCATTTATTATATTGAATAGTTTTGTTTTAACATTGTTTTCTTGGTCTGTATTTCTTTTTAAATATCTGCTTTTATTAAAGATGGAGGGATTTTTTTTTTTTTTTTAGAATTCTTCAACATTCTTGCTGTTACAGAAATTATTTTAGTAAAAATTACTATAGTTGTTAGATTTACAAAGAAGCATTTCACACTTAATTTAATCATTCCTGCTAATGTGTACTCATTCCTCTTGCCTCACTCATTAGGAACATTTCCCGTGAGCAGCTTTCCCTTGTTAAACAGAAAGAATGATTTATCTCTAGGCTATGAGCCTGTGCCTTACAAATGCCTTCCATTAACCTTTAATTCATATAAAATATAAATTTAAATGCTTGTCATTTCCCCCACCCTTTATTGCCTTAAGGTATAGGTCAGCTTCTCTTTGCACAAACTTTAACTTAGATTTTAGGCAGGTAGCCATTATATGTGTGTTTTAAAGACAACATGAACTTCTGCTTTGTAAAATGTAATGCTAGGTAGCAGCTGGTGCTGTGGGACTAGCACAGAGAGCTTTGGACGAAGCTACCAAGTATGCCCTGGAGAGAAAAACTTTTGGAAAGCTGCTTATAGAGGTAATTTTAATACTATACTTGTTTTGTTCAAATGTAAAACCATTCATTTTCACTTCATATTTGAAAACTATCTTTTATTTATTTATTTTTTAAATGTTTATCTATTTTTTAACTTTACAATATTGTATTCGTTTTGCCATACATTGACATGAATCCACCATGGGTGTACATGTGTTCCTCTTCCAGAACCCCCTCCCACCTCCCTCCCCATCCTATCCCTCTGGGTCATCCCAGTGCACCAGCCGCGAGCACCCTGTATCATGCATTGAACGAAAACTATCTTTTAAATAAAAAATAGTTTATTTCTGCTTTGGTAGTAAGAAGATAATGTGAAATGGAAGTGTCAGGGTGGGTTTTAAGAATAGATTTGCATATATATATATATATAAATTTATTTGGCTGTACTAGGTCTTAGTTGCAGCATGTAGGATCTAATTATCTGACCAGGGATTTAACTCTAGCCCCTTGCATTGGGAACGTGGAGTCTTAGCCCCTGGACCACCAGGTAAGTCCCAAGAGTAGATTTTCTTTAGACTCTGCTACTATTAATATCTGTTGTCTGCTTTGGGATTTATGTTAATTAAGAAGAAAAAGAACAGCTAATATTTAAGTGCCTGTATTATCTAATTCCACCAGTACACTCTTTTTTGTTTGTACTACAATTTCCATTAAAGACCAGGAAGCTGCAGCTTAGAATAAATAATTTGTCCAAGGACACACAATTTAGAAATCATAGATCCAGGGTTCCATTTCATACTCTTAATCCATGTTATTTCTCATGTCTCCTTGCATATCAAATAATCAAATAATTTTAGTACTGTTTGTTATTGTTTTTAGCCACCCAGCATGTATTGTGGGATCTTAATTCCCCAACCAGGGATTAAACCTGGGCCCTTGGGGCAGTGAAAACTCAGAGTCCTAACCACTGGATTGCCAAACATTTACGCTTCCCCATTGTCTGTATTCTCTTCTATAACTCCTTCTGTAACTATTGGTTAAACAGTGGACGGAACTCCCTGTTTCTATCCCTATGTGTCAGTTCAGTTCAGTTCAGTCGCTCAGTCATGTGCGACTCTGCGACCCCGTGCATCGCAGCACGCCAGGCCTCCCTATCCATCACCAACTCCCAGAGTTTACCCAAACCCATGTCCATCGAGTTAGTGATGCCATCCAACCATCTCATTCTCTGTCGCCCCCTTCTCCTCCTGCCCCCAATCCTACCCAGCATAGGATCTTTTCCAATGAGTCAACTCTTCGCATGAGGTGGCCAAAGTATTGGAGTTTCAGCTTCAACATCAGTCCTTCCAATGAACACCCAGGACTGAACTCTTTTAGGATGGACTCGTTGGATCTCCTTGCAGTCCAAGGGACTCTCAAGAGTCTTCTCCAACACCACAGTTCAAAAGCATCAATTCTTCAGCGCTCAACTTTCTTCACCGTCCAACTCTCACATCCATACATGACCACTGGAAAAACCGTAGCCTTGACTAGACGGACCTTTGTTGGCAAAGTAATGCCTCTGCTTTTAAATATGCTGTCTAGGTTGGTCATAACCTTCCTTCCAAGGAGTACGCGTCTTTTAATTTCATGGCTGCAATCACCATCAGCAGTGATTTTGGAGCCCAAAAAAATAAAGTCTGACACTGTTTCCACTGTTTCCCCATCTATTTGCCATGAAGTGATGGGACCAGATGCCATGATCTTAGTTTTCTGAACGTTGAGCTTTAAGCCAACTTTTTCACCTCTTTCACTTTCATCAAGAGGCTCTTTAGTTCTTCTTCACTTTCTGCTATAAGGGTGGTGTCATCTGAATATCTGAGGTTATTGATATTTCTCCCAGCAATCTTGATTCCAGCTTGTGTTTCTTCCAGCCCAGCGTTTCTCATGATGTACTCTGCATATAAGTTAAATAAGCAGGGTGACAATATACAGCCTTGACGTACTCCTTTTCCTATTTGGAACCAGTCTGTTGTTCCATGTCCAGTTCTAACTGTTGCTTCCTGACCTGCATACAGGTTTCTCAAGAGGCAGGTCAGGTGGTCTGGTATTCCCATCTCTTTCAGAATTGTCCACAGTTTATTGTGATCCACACAGTCAAAGGCTTTGGCATAGTCAATAAAGCAGAAATAGATGTTTTTCTGGAACTCTTGCTTTTTCGATGATCCAGCGGATGTTGGCAATTTGATCTCTGGTTTCTCTGCCCTTTCTAAAACCAGCTTGAACATCTGGAAGTTCACAGTTCACATATTGCTGAAGCCTGGCTTGGAGAATTTTGAGCATTACTTTACTAGCGTGTGAGATGAGTGCAATTGTGTGGTAGTTTGAGCATTCTTTGGCATTGCCTTTCTTTGGGATTGGAATGAAAACTGACTTTTTCCAGTCATGTGTCAGTGGTTCTCAAACTATCTGGTAGAAGATAGGTTTTAATTTCCAGTCAACTGTGGACCATTATTTTTATAAAATATAAAAATGTCACAACACTATCAAATTGTTACAAATGCTTACTCTCACTTTGTGTATCATGAACCAGTCCAGTATCAATTTGTGTTCTATCAATGAAACTTGGGTTAGTACACTTCTGTATCTCAACCTCAATTATGTAATTTATTTTTGATATAATCTAGATAACTTTCTCAGATTTGCTTTTCAGTTTTTTTTAACCCTACATCTAATCTCCTCTTCAATCCATTTAATGATTTTTATCATTTATAGAATTTATGTTTGGTTCTTTTTCATTTCTACCCTTTCTTTTATGGTGGCCTGGTTTTTCAACATAGCTTCTCTTTCTCCTTTTTTATCTCTTTAATTCTATAAAACTTCAATTATAGTCACTTTCTGATTTTTTTTCTGTTATTTCAAGTTCTTTGGGTGGCTATTTTTTTGGTCTACCGCATCTGATCTCTCTATTAGATCAGTTATTTCCTGTCTTAATTTTTGCTTATAAGCTTATCTGTAGCTGCATTCATTAGTTTCCTTCAATGCTTTGTGGAAGTATCCAGGAGACCAGTTTTTGTACTTTTTTGTACTTTTATCAGGTAGCCCAGAGGTTTCAGCATTCTTATAGCTGTTTTTTCCACATGAATTTCTCCACTTGTGAAATCCTGTACCACAGCTGTATACATTGATTAAAAGAGATTCCTTTTTTAAATCTCCCAGACAGAGTCTTGGGCAAGAAATAAGCTTCTTTGTGGCCTTCTTGCCTTGATGAGCTGAGAGTTTTAGTTCTTCTTTTGGAAAGAGAAGTTCTTATCGGCAGGGAATCTCAATTTCAGCCCCTCATCTTTTTCATTCTCACATCTGTCTCCTGTGTTCATTAAAACTCCAACTCCTATCCCATTAGACTCAAATCTCAGTCTGATTTTTTTTTCCTTCCGCATGTCATTGCTTCTCAATCAGGATTAAATTTTTGGAGGCTGTTGGAGATTTGTTTCTTTCCTTTAAGTTGTTTTATTTTGCTTTTATTTTTTAAATAACTGTTTATTGACTGCGCTGGGTCTTTGTTGCTCTACTTGTGAGCTTTTCTCTAGTTTTGGTGAGCAGGGTCTCTCTCTTAGTTGTGGTGAGCAGGCTTCTCATTGGAGTTACTTCTCTTGTTGTGTGGCACAGGTTCTAGGGTGCAGAGGTTTTAACATTCGGCACGCGGGCTCAGTAGTTGCAGCTCCTGGGCTCGAGAGCACAGGCCCATTATTTGTGGCACACTTGCTTAGTTGTTCCATGGCATGTGGGATCTACCTGGACCAGGGATGAAACCTATGTCTCCTGCATTAGCAGGCAGATTCTTTACCACTGAGCCATGAGGTAATCGCCCTTGTTTTGTTTTTAAATCAAGCATTTCTTTGTGTTTGTGGACGAAAAGAGAGTCTATATTAGCTCATTGATGTCACCAGAGCTATATGTATACAGATTAGTGAAATGTATGTTTATTGTTAAATATTAGTTTAGTTTAATCATAAACAGCAAATTTGGAAAACTCAGCAGTGGCCACAGGACTGGAAAAGGTCAGTTTTCATTCCAATCCCAAAGAAAGGCAATGCCAAAGAATGCTCAAACTACTGCACAATTGCACTCATCTCACATGCTAGTAAAGTAATGCTCAAAATTCTCCAAGCCAGGCTTCAACAATACGTGAACCGTGAACTTCCAGATGTTCAAGCTGGTGTTAGAAAAGGCAGAGGAACCAGAGATCAAATTGCCAATATCCGCTGGATCATCGAAAAAGCAAGAGAGTTCCAGAAAAACATCTATTTCTGCTTTATTGACTATGCCAAAGCCTTTAGACCCTAATGCTGGGTAGGATTGGGGGCAGGAGGAGAAGGGGACGACAGAGGATGAGATGGTTGGATGGCATCACCGACTCGATGGACATGGGTTTGGGTAGACTCCGGGAGTTGGTGATGGACAGAGAGGCCTGGCATGCTGCAATTCATGGGGTCGCAAAGAGTTGGACACGACTGAGCGACTGAACTGAACTGAATCATAAACAGATAACATCATTCAGGTCCTTCTCACCAACTATCTGATACTCTTCTGGCTATTTTCAACTCAAAATGGAATATTTTATGTGCCTTTTCTTACAGACTCTAAAGATTCTTTTTTGTATTCTTACCATCTGCACAATGATATTTTTGCCTCATGGCTCTTACTGTTAAGTATAGAAGGTCTGTGTTTTTGCTTACTGTTTTTCTAAGCTAAACAAAAGAGATATTAAGCGGCTGATTTATACATAGCTTTGGTCTGTTGCTGTGGGTAAAGAAAACTGACAAAAACAGAGGATGGTATTTTTTCTGGACCAGGGATTAAACCTATGTCTCCTGCATTAGCAGGCAAATTCTGGTTTTGGTATTTTTGGTATTTTTTGGTATTTTTTCTTGTCAATAAGTAAAACTAGGAAAACCAATAACAAATTACTGGATGGTAAAATCTCTTAATAGTAGGCAATAACTGCCTACTCCTTGGTCTAGTCAAAATCCTCCATCCAGGTTAAAGTTGGAGTAGTTTGGGATGATACAAAAAAATCCCTTGTGAGTAACTGTCATTTGTATTGATTATTATTGCTAGTAGGCAATATCTTTTCCCCATGATTTCCATTTCTTGGTGGGAAAATGGATGAGGAGAAATACTATTTGGGACTTGAGACTGAAATAAGATATACTTAGAAAGAAATATACTTATATCTTCTTTTTTAACCACTTTATGCTCAAAATTCTTTCAGTATCTTCTCATCACACTCAGATCAAAATCCAGAGTACTCGCAGTGGTCTTCTGTCATTCACACTGACTTTTTTTGTTGTTTTTGTGTTTACTCCTCCTGGCAGATATCCCCTTCCTCATTCTTTTCACTAAAGAATGTACCCTTGATTACCCCATGTAAAATAACATCTGAAACACTTGATATAATGATGACTGTGACTGATGTGTGTGTGCTCAGTCGTGTCCGACTCTTTGCGATGCCATGGACTGTAGCCTGCCAGGCTTCTCTGTCCATGGGATTTTCCAGGGAAGAATACTGGAGTGGGTTGCCATTTCCTACTCCAGGGGATCTTCCCAACCCAGAGATCATACCTATATCTCTTGTGTCTGCCTCATTGGCAGGCTGATTCTTTACCACTTAGTGCCCCCTGGGAAGATCTCACTTTTTTTTCTTCATAGCTCTTAGCACTGCCCAACATTATATCATGTATGCGTTTGTCTACTGTCTTTCTTTACTGTCTCACTAGAATGTAAGCTCTGCCCAAGCAGTAAATTTCTGTTTTGGAAACCTTTATACTTCTAGCACTTATGATATGTTTTGCACTGTGAACTTCTCAACAAATAGTATTGCATGCATTAATTCATTTAATCCTTGAGGAAGGCCTGAATTGCCATAAACTTCCATCTTAGAACTGCCTTTGTTATGTCCCGTAGATTTTGGAACATTATGTTTCTGTTTTCATTTGCCTCCAGGTATTTTTTTTAATTTTCTCTTTGATTTCTTAAGAGATCCATTGTTTGTTTTTTTTTTAATAAAATGTTGTTTACATTCCACATTTTTTGTGTTTTTTTGCAGGATTCTTTCCGTTTTTGATTTATAGTTTCTACCACTGTGGTCAGAAAAGACATTTGACATGATTTCAACATTGTTACCCTTATTGAACTTTTTTTGTGGTCTGACATGTTATCTATCATGTAGAATGTTTCATTGATTCTTTAAATAGAATGTGTACTCTGGTCTTTTGGGGTCATGAATATATTTTTCCAAACTTGTAAGCATACTTCATATTTGAAACTTTCACATATCAAGGTATGGTGGACATAGTTCCATCCTATAACATATCTTGGCCATATAACTCATAGATAACTTACTGTCTCCTATTGAAAATATTTGTCTAAGTCTCCTAGTTGATTAGGCTTCCCTGGTGACTGAAAGATGGTAAAGAAACTGCCTTCAGTGTGAGAGACCTATGTTTGATCCCTGGGTTGGCGACATTCTCTGGAGAAGGACATGGCATCCCACTCCAGTATTCTTGCCTGGAGAATGCCATGGACAGACGAACCTGGTGGGCTACAGTCCATGAGGTCGCAAAGAGTTGGACACAACTGAGTGACTAGCACTTACCCTGTTTGATCATGAACCTCTAGAGGATAAAAAGCATCTTTTATTTGTCCTTGTCATTTTCCCATCAGCACCTGATAAGAGTGCCACATTATTTTTCACTGTCTATGGCAATTTTCTTTTAAAAATCCCAGGAGCTGCACAGAAGGATCCATATAATTTTTGTGGTATTTTTATAAAAAATGTAAAACCTCATTCCAATCCTGAGAAAACATCATGCAAACCCAAACTATGGGACATTCTACAAAATATAACCAATCAGTATTCTTCGTAAGTGCACAATGGTCATGAAAGAGAAGGAAAGACTGAGGAATCCTAACAGCTTTGCAAAGACTAGGAAGAAATAACAATTAAATTCAGTTAGAATCCTGGATGAGATCTTACAACAGAGTAAAGACATGGTGGAAAACTTGGCCAAATTTGAATAAAGTATATAGGTTAGCTGATAATATTTTACCAGTGTTAATTATACTATGGTTTTGTAATATGTTACCACTGGAAGAAGCAGAATGTAACTTTTTAAGTCTAAAATTAGTTTTTAAAGTTAAAAAAAAGTTTCAGGGGAAATAATTTTAAATTATTAAATAAATATCCTTAAACTTTTTTTCTGTTTAATTCTAGCACCAAGGAATATCATTTTTGCTGGCTGAAATGGCAATGAAAGTTGAACTAGCTAGATTGAGTTACCAGAGAGCAGCTTGGGAAATTGATTCTGGACGCCGAAATACCTATTATGCCTCTATTGCAAAGGCATATGCTGCAGATATCGCAAATCAGTTAGCTTCTGATGCTGTTCAGGTTTTTGGAGGCAATGGATTTAATACTGAATATCCTGTAGAAAAGTTAATGAGGGATGCCAAGATCTATCAGGTAATGTTAAAAATGATTATGGTTGATTTTTAAGGAATATGATATTCATAAATCATATGGTAGATCTCTGATTATTTAAAGATTTTATGTCACAGGTAATAATAAATCATCATAATAAGTAGCTGTGAGCCTAAATCTTTAGAACTAATTAACACAAAGAAGAATGTTACTTTGAAGTATGTGCCTTGAGTGAGCAAGCTGACAAAGCAAATAGTGTAGACATGTAGATTTATCTGAATAATCCTTCTTTAATTCTTAACCTCCTAGCTAATTGTAACCCACTCTTTGCTCTCCTAAAAGTTTGCGTATCACTTAAATTAATTAAATTATTTTATTTTGAATCTTACCTGACAACTCTTGAGGTCATATTTGGGAGGTAAAAAAACCTGAGGAGAACATGATATGACTCTGTCTTCTAAATTAAATTGATGGTTAAGAAAACTTAGAGATAGTAGTGAAGAGATAGTAGTGACTTAGTAAATAAGATATAAATGCTCATGCCACATGTATATTAAGTATTTATAAGCCATGATTCTCAGCATCTCCTCCATTGCTTCCCTCAACCCCCAGGAAATTATTTGACAAATCTAGCCATTTAAAATCCAGAGGTAGAATCACAGAATGTTGAAGAAAGAAATTTAGACAGTGTAGCCCCTCAATTTAGATTTGAAAAAACTGAGGACCATAATTTGTGCCTTATCCAAAGTTCCAGGTTTATTTGATAATGCTCTCCTTTCCCTGGAGCCTATAATTATTACCTTTTTACTTTTCTGTGGCATCTGAACAAATAGTTAGAAGTTTAAACTGGAAGTGAGGGCTGTCTTCTAGGACTACTTAACTGAACAAAACAAATCTTTCCAGCATCTTTTTTCATTAGCAACTCAGTTCCTTAGGAACAAAAAATAAAAATCATGTTTAAGAGTAATAATAGAAAATGACTGAAGGCAACAACTAGCTAAAACAGCTCACAACATTTGGTTAAATATTTCAGCAACATTAAACATTAGATTTCCCAAATACTTTTTGAAAGTTAATATCCTTTTAAGACTGTCCTCCAAAATTTTGGTAGAGTTCTTATAATAATTTTAACTAATCTTTAGAGAATTATGTATTTTCATGGTTTTCAGAAAATCAGGTTTCAGAATCACTGTAGATTATAGACCATATGTATGGTTTGATTCAGTTTAGTATTGGAATGGAGTTTAGAGTACTGTCTAAAATACTGAGGACTTACATATGAAATATATTTAACCTACTTTTTTTTTTTTCCAGATTTATGAAGGTACAGCACAAATTCAAAGGGTTATTATAGCCCGTGAACACATTGGCAGGTATAAAAATTAACCAGATCACCGTGTTAATAATTGTTGACTAATTAGAATATGATCTACTATTTAAACTCCAGTAAAGAGGAAGGGCTTTAAGGGTTTTTTTTTTCCAGTGAAAATTTTAACATAGGTTCTCTTGTACTAAACCTGTACAATTGATTCTAATAGTATTGGGTTGGCCAAAAAGTTTGTTTGGGTTTTTCTGTAATGTTATGAAAGAACCTGAACGAACTTTTGGGCCAACCCAAAAGTTTTCTACTTTTGTTTCACTTTATGACTTGCCTTTTCTATAACACATTTGGTTTTATTAAAATTACTTGTTTTCCTTTAGTTCCACTGTATTTGAATTACATTAACCTTGAAAAATACATTTGGTTTGTTGTTTTAACCTCTGAAAATTAGAGCAACAGAAATTTCTTGGAATTTCAGTGTTTTTCCAGACAGAAAAGGTTTTAAAGTATTCAGAGTGTTCCAAAATTTGCATTGAGAAAATATTCTAGGATTTAAATAACTTGTCAGTGACTTTGTAGACTTAATGGTCTTATATTAGAGGAATTAATTTTACTGCAATTTGGAAAGCTTTTGGTTTCTGTTTTGTACAGTAATAGTCAAAACTTTGATGTTCATAATCTCCCTTTATACAGTGATCAGAAGTTACATAAAAGTTTTAATTCTGAACCCACATAATTCTGAGCCCACATTTCACTTGCCTTATTTTTAAAAAGTCAACACAGTTTCCCTTAAATTATTTTGATATGACTCTTTTGGTCTCTGGTTAACCTTTGGTCTATTGTGTACAATCTGATTTCATGTACATACATTCTAAAAATAAACTTAAATAAATTTGTTCAGTGTTATGTATCTGTTCAATTTGTGTATCTGTATGTATTCTTTTCAAGAAGTCTTATTTCATATAATAGTGTATACTTGATTTATTTACTATGATGGAAAAAAAATTCATGTTTTGATTTTGAACTGCATAAAGTTAGCTGTCCATATTTTCATTAGATTGCATTATTAGATACCTCAGAAAATATCAAGGTGGAATAATGAAAGGACCAAATGTGAATTTACTATTTCTTTGTAATTCTAAACGTTGAATACTGCTAAAATATGTTATACCAGATGATATTTCTTATGTCACTTTTTTTCCAATTCTGATACCAACTGGCATCCACAGTTCAATCTTATTCTGACAATAATGCAGAATAGTTAGCATCAGACTCCACAGGTTTAAAAACTCTGGCCCACTATGCCTGAAGTGGTATCTCGCTTCCAACACCACTTATAAATCCTGGATCCCCAGGCTACCCACACTTCTGTCCACTTTGGTTACAAATTTGGGTATTCCATGTCCCTGCCCTCAGGTTTGATAATTTGCAAGAATGACTCACAGAACTCGGATAAAACACACTTACTGGTTTATTACAAAGGAGGAAATGCAAAGGGCAAGGTATAAGGAGAGACCCCGAGGTTTCATAATTTCTCCCAATGCACCACCTCTCCAGTACCTCAGTGTGTTCCTTGGAAGCATAGTTCAGTGTGTAATCTGGAAACTCCTGAATCTCATCATTCAAGTTTTTATGGAGAATCTTCAGCCTTCCTCTCCTCCCCAGATGTCGGGTGGGGCTGAAATTCCCACCTGCATTACTCAGCTAAGGTCGCCGTAACAAAATGCCACAGACTAGGTGGCTTAAACAACAGAAAATTTTTTTCTCACAATTCTGGAGGCTAAGACCAAGGTACCATCTGGGTTGGTTTCTGGTGAGGCCTCTCATCCTGGTTTGTGTAATACACTCTTACCTTCTCATTGTGTTCTCACATGGCCTCGTGTCTGTGCACAACTGTAGGGAGAGAGCAGGCACTGGTGTCTCTTCTTACAAGGACACCAGCTTTATTAGATTAGAACCATACCTTTATGACCTCATTTAACTTTCATTACTTCTCTCAAGTCCAAAGCTTCTAATATGTGCACATGAGAATGGTTAGGGCTTCAGCATATGATGGGGCAGGGAGGGGCAGGGGGTGGTGGTGGGCGGCAGTCTAGACCACAACAGTGCCCTCTAATTACTTGGTCTTTTTGGTGATCAGCCCCATCCTGAGCTTCTTTTGGGGTCCCACGCTGTCACCTCATTAGCATAACTCTACTTTGATCTTTTGAAAGAAGCTCATTAGGAATAATATAACATACTTCTATTGCTCAGGAAAGTCCAAGGAATTGATGAACTTAGAGCAGGCATGATCAAATGTTGGGGAAAAAAACATAAAGGGAAGCAGGACCTTATGGTCCCCACCACCCCTTCTTCCCCATGTCCTTCACCTGCCTGTTGTCTGTGGGAAAACTTCAGCCAAAGAAAAAGAAGTGAGAAAATGCAGAAGCAAAGAAAAACAGTCAAACAGGACAAAACAGTAACAGTTTAGTCAGTGAGCAAAGTCAAGAACCTTTAGTTCCTCCTCCAAAGCTATAGAAAGTATTCTGAGCCATATCCTGTGAGCTGTATCATAGAGTCTGAAAGCCCCACGAGGTAAAGGAAGTTAGCTACAAAATGACCAGACTGTAGCCATATCATAAGCTGCCACAATTCTGAGAATTTGTCTCAAGGAAATAGAAATAAACTGACCCTGGAACTGAAGATTAACTGTATTTAAAGCCATCAAGATGACACTGGTCAGACCACCACATGACCAATTTCAAGATGACTGTCAGAGCTAACTGCTGTTTCTGCATATGGCCCTCTCTGTCTAGAAAAGTTCTTGCTCCCTGATTGTCAGGTTGTGGTGAGTCGGGCTTTATATATGTCTCCTTCATCCTCGCCCCCACCCCCAGCCATTTCCAGCATCCAAAATAAAGCAAACGTTCCACCAAACTTGCTTCTTTTTTTTTCTTGTTGTTTTTAGGTGATTAAAAAAAAAAAACTTAATTTTATATTGGGGTATAGTTGATTAACAATGTTGTGATAGTTTCAGGTGAACAGTGAAGGGACTCAGCCATATATATGCATGTATCCATTCTCCCCCAAACTCCCCTCCCATCCAGGCTGCCATATAACATAGAGCTGAGTTCCATGTGCTATACCATAGATGTTGATTTGTTATCCACTTTAAATATAGCATTGTGTGCATGTCCATCCCTAACTCCCTAACTGTCCTTTCCCCCTGGCAACCATAAATTCATTCTTGAAGCCTGAGTTTGTTTTGTAAGTAAGTTCATCTGTATTATTTCTTTTAGATTCCGCATAGAAGGATGTCATACACTATATTTTTCTTTCTCTGTATGACTTACTTCACTCAGTATGACATTCTCTAGGTCCATCTGCTGCTGCTGCTGCTGCTAAGTCGCTTCAGTCGTGTCCGACTCTGTGCGACCCCACAGACGGCAGCCCACCAGGCACCACCGTCCCTGGGATTCTCCAGGCAAGAACACTGGAATGGGTTGCCATTTCCTTCTCCAGTGCATGAAAGGGAAAAGTGAAAGTGAAGTCGCTCAGCCGTGTCCGACTCCTAGCGACCCCATGGACTGCAGCCTACCAGGCTCCTCCGTCCATGGGATTTTCCAGGCAAGAGTACTGGAGTGGGGTGCCATCGCCTTCTCCACTAGGTCCATCTATGTTGCTGCAAATGGGATTATTTCATTATTTTTAATGGCTGAGTAAAATTCCATTGTATATGTATATACCACATCTTATCCATTCCTCTGTTGATGGACATTTAGGTTGCTTCCATGTGTTGGCTATTGTAAACAGTGCTGCAATGAACTTTGGGAACATGTATCTTTTCGGATCATGTTTTCTCTGGATATATGCCCCAGAATGGGATTACAGGGTCATATGATTAACTTTAGTTTTATAAAGAACCTCCATACTGTCTCCATAGTGGCTGTACCAATTTACATTCCCAACAGTATAGGAGGGGTCTCCTCTCCACACCCTCTCCAGCAATTATTGTTTTCTACCCACCTTCCTTCTTTATTGGCTTTTGAGTGGCAACAGGCACACCCCAATTTTGGTTACAAGCTCACCCAGGGACTGAGGACAAAAGACCAAATTCATTTCTTCTTACACCTCACTAAATTATAAAGATCTAATATTTTATCCAAAATGTTTAAATGGCTTTTTCATGCTTAACTATGAAACTGTTTTTTAATGACATAACTCAAGATTGGTAAGAGATTGGGTCTCTAAATAAATCGGATATTACATTGAAATTACAAGTTATGTGTAATATGTATGTTCCAAATGCAAATTTGCATTTACCTAAGTTAAAAAATTCACCTAAATAAAGCTTCTAGACATTTAATTGTATTCTGAAGCCATATAATGAAAATATTAAAGTACATTTGATAATAAGTATTAAGCGATTATATAATTATCAATTAAGAGATTTTAGTCACAAGTAACCAGAATGAACTTAAGCTACTTAAGCAAAACACAGACAAATGTAAGTATATTGAAGTGCCTCATGGATCTGAAGGCTGGAATGGAGTCAGTTTTAGGAAGGGACTAAAACCGAAATAGTCTTTAGGAACACATGAAATATATTTTTCTATCTCTCAGTTCTACCTTCTCTGCCATGTTGCATTTTTTCTTGATCTATACACTAGCTTCCTCTACTTCTTTGATCTCAAGGTAGGATAAAATCTAGCACTTTATATATTAGATTTCCCACCACTTAGGAAAGTTGACTGGCTAGGGCCATTACAGCTCGGAGTACAGGTCAGGTTACAAGTATGATTTTTAATTGCCTACATCTGTGACTTGATGGTTCCTGGAAAAGACAATTTTATAAAACATCTGGTATATTTTTTTAAGATCTGGTATTTTTATGACAAGTTTAATGAATGTTTAAGGAATCCACCAGAGTAATCAATTTGCATATAGGAAGAAGATTGTTCCAAGACCCCTCTGGATTAAAAAAAAAAAAAAACTTTATATGGCTTCTAGAATGAAATCGATTGATTTGAATGTATCCCTGTAATCAGATAATAAAAAGTTCTTTGGAGATTAAAGGTTGAACCCTATAGGCAACAGTGGTTTTTTTTTTAAGGTTTCATTTAACTAATGAATGAGAGAACTAAAAAGATGTTAAACTGTATAAGGGAGAACTTAAAGAACAGACATATCTACAGTTAGAAATGCTTAAAAGAATTTGCTAATATGTGTAAAACTGGTTAATAACCTGTAGGGTGAAAAAGAGAGGGTCATTTTTTCTTTACAGGAGAAACCAGTTGTAGTTCATGGTTCATTTCCATAACTCTCCATTTTCTACAATTTAACTTTTAACTTTACAGAGTTTTAAAAGAGTTAACCCAGCCAATAGACAATCACAGATATATATACCTGTTCAGAAAATACCCAGAGGATCCATGAGATAATACCTTGATGTTGTTCAGTCACTCAAGCCTGTCCAACTCCTTGCAACTCCATGGACTGTATAGCAAGCCAGACTTTCCTGTCCTTCACTATCTCCCAAAGTTTCTTCAGACTCATGTCCATTGAGTCTATGATGTCATCCAATCATCTCATCCTCTGTTGACTTTGTCTCCTCCTGCCTTCAGTCTTTCCCAGCATCAGGGTCTTCTCCAATGAGTTGGCTCTTCCCATTAAGTGGCCAAAGTATCGGAGCTTCAATTTCATCATCAGTCCTCCAAATGAATATTCAGAGTTGATTTCCTTTAGGACTGACTGGTTTGATCTCTTTGCTGTCCAAGGGATTCTTAAGTCTTCTCCAGCACCACAATTCCAAAGCATCAATTCTTCAGTGCTCAGCCTTCTTTATGGCCACATCTCACATCCATACATGACTACTAGAAAAACTATAACTTTGACTATGCAGACCGTTGTCGGCAAAGTGGTGTCTTTGTTTTTTAATACCCTGTCTAGGTTTGACATAGCTTTCCTTCCAAGGAGCAAGCATTTTTTAATTTTGTGGCTGCAGTCACCATCCACAGTGATTTTGGAGCCCTCCAAAATAATGTCTGTCACTGTTTCCAATTTTTCCCCATCTCTTTGCCATGAAGTGATGGGACCGGATGCCATGATATTTATTTTTTGAATGTTAAGTTTTAAGCCAACTTTTTCACTCTCCTGTTTCACCTTCATCAAGAGGCTCTTTAGTTCCTCTTTGCTTTCTGCCTTTAGGGTGGTGTCATCTGCATATCTGAGGTTATTGATATTTCTCCCTGCAATCTTGATTCCAGCTTGTGCTTCATCCAGCCTGGCATTTCACATGATGTACTCAGCATATAAGTTAAATAAGCAGGGTGACAATATACAGCCTTGATGTACTCCTTTCCCAATTTTGAACCAGTCTGCTGTAGCTTCTTGACCCGCATTGAAAACTTATAAGTTTCAGATCAACAATAACTTCAGCCACAGGCCAAAAGTAAACTTACCAGTACAGATCTCAAAGTTGTTGTTCACCTTTTCAGTGGGCTC
Source organism: Giraffa tippelskirchi (assembly GCF_054371585.1). Taxonomy (NCBI): domain Eukaryota; kingdom Metazoa; phylum Chordata; class Mammalia; order Artiodactyla; family Giraffidae; genus Giraffa; species Giraffa tippelskirchi. The sequence continues at coordinate 145,194,950 of NC_137279.1, read as the reverse complement.
TAAATTCTTAGCTGATTAGCTCTGCTTTCACACACAGACAAGAGTGGATAAACAAGATTCTCTGTTGTCTCTCATCCATGAGAAAATAGGCTTCCACAGTAGACCGAGATGAATAGATCATAAAAACATTATCTCAGTCATTGCTACCAATGAGATTAAATTATGAACTATGCCTGAAACAGAAACAAAAATAAGACATAAAATCAGTAAGGCAGGCAAAACCTACATTAATGTCCAAAAAAGTTAAGGCCTTATTGCCACATGGAGTGGCTGTGAGAGCCAAGCAAGTCGCTGTGAGAGCCAAGAAAAGAACTGCCCTGGCTTAAGTAGATCTTGAGGTGCCATTCTAAAGCAACACAGTTTACTTGGCTCTATATGTTCAGTTTACATGGGTATCAAGGCAAATGTATAATTTTCAAAATAGTAAAATCATGATGTATATAAATGTAAGATGAATACATGTCAAAATTTTTATTTAATTATTAATAAAGGAGGGAACCAATAATATATTAAAACCAATTTCCAGCAACCAATTTAAACCTTAAAACATAGATGTCTCAATATTTCTTTTATAATCAAGGACAGGATTTTACACTTTTAAATGTTTTCATTTCCAAATTAAAAGGCTTCTCTTAAATTGCTCCATAATTCTAGTCCTTATACACTGCATCTTTCCTATTCAGAATTCCTTTTATTATTGGAACTATTTAGTTAAGAAGGCCTGCAATTTTAAAACTTCAGACAAGATTTCATTTGCTTAAACTGAATCCAAAAAGGGGGGAATAAGAAAATCAGGGATGTCATAAAATGTATGCAAGGTAATAAAATTTTGCACGTGTAATATGGAGCATGGAGCATGTAATATTCTGCTTCTACATTTGTTATTTCAGAAATAAATGACTCATAGCCAAGACATAGAAGCAACCTAAAAGTCTATTGACAGATGAATAGATCAAGATAATGTGCTATACATACATATAAATATATATATATAATATATATATTATATATGTATTATAATTATATTATATATACATATATACACATATATAATACATATATTATATACATAATATATATATTTGTATAATATATAATATATATAATATATTATAATATATATGTATATATAATAATATAATATATATATTTATATGTATGTATAGCACATTATCTTGATCCATATATATATATATATATATATATATATATATGCACACACACACACACACACACTCACACACAATGGAATATTGTGGGCATGCTCAGTCAGCCTCATGTTCAATTCTTTGTGACCCCACGGACTGTAGCCCTTCAGGATCCTCTGTCCATGGGATTTTCCAGGTAAGAATACTAGAGTGGGCTGCCATTTCCTACTCCAGAGGATCTTCCCAAGCCAAGGATCCAAACCCTGTCTCCTGTGTCTCCTGCATTGGCAGGCAGATTATGACTGTGGTACCTGGGAAGTCCAACGGAAGAATGAAGTAATGCCACTTTCAGCAACATGGATGGACCTAGAGATTATTATATTAAGTGAAGTGAGTCAGACAAAGACAATTATATGATATCACTTATATGTGGAATCTAAAAAGATACAAATGAACTTAGTTACAAAACAGAAATAGACTCAGACATAGAAAACAAATTATGGTTACTAAAGGGGTAATGAAGGAAGGGGGTGGTGGAGATAAATTAGGAGTTTGGGATTAATACATACACACTACTATAGCACAGGGAACTATACTCAGTATCTTGTAATAACCTATAATGGAAAACAATCTGAAAAAGGATATACATGTGCATTTATATATATACATACACACATATAAATGTATAACTGAATCACTATGTTGTAGACTTAAAACATTGTAAATAATTTATACTTCAATTAAAAAAATGAACAACTCAGTTACTATGTTTCATTGATTCCAAGTGCATATTTTTAAATTTAATTCTCAGAAATCTGGATAAATTTTGTTACTAGCCATTGGCTATTTTTTTTCTACATTTGATGTCTTGTGTTGGCGTCCTTTAATGGACTGGAACCTGGTGGTACAGAGTCGATGATAAGAAAGTAAAGGAAAGAGGCTGATATTCCCTGGATTACACAGAAAGCCAATAAAATCCCAGACAAAGGATTTGCGCCGTTTACGTAGGCTCAGGGCGACCTCTCCAGGAGGTCTTGAAAGCCTGGGCGGTTAAGTAAACACAGGGAGCCTCTGCGCTCCTGGAAATTCCCCTGAAGGAGAGAAATAGAGTAAAAGGGAGAGAGAGAAATGAAGAAAGACACGGGGACTCGAGTTCTGATGGAACAAGGGCGTTTACTCAATATATTGTGGGCATATATATACTGTCTTACAAGATAGCTTTTTTCAGCAATAAGGGTCAAAAATCTTACAAATCATCCAGAAAACATGAGGCTAGGATCCATCTCAAAGAGAGAGGGTTGTAAATAATCACTTTCCATATCAAAAAGGAGGAAGGTCGTAAATAGTTACTTTTCACGGTATGGCAAAGCTAACGAAGGAAATGCATGCATCCCTCAGTTCCCTGGGAGAGGTTTGCCATCTCCTCTTAAATCTTGAATACTCAAGATTTAATAAGGGACATAGGAATCGTGACAGATCAGAAAACAGCACACAGGAAGCCTCCTGCCAAATGCTTCCTGACAGTCTTGGCAATTGGGGTGTGTCTTATAGTCAGTGAAATCTTAGTTAAAGTATGACACTGTTGTTTCCTGGAAATGCTATTCCATGACATTATAAAAACTAGAAACAGTTTCGATATTGAATTCTAACAAAACTATGTCCATAGATGCACCCGCATCTCCTGCATTTCCTGCCTTGGCAGGAAGATTCTTTACCACTAGTGCTTACATATATGTGTGTATATATATGTGTGTGTGTGTATATATATATATATATATAAATGGGCTTCCCTGGTGGCTCAGATGGTAAAGAATCAGCCTGCTATGTGGGAGACCTGGGTTTCATGCCTGGGTTGGCAGATTCTCTGGAGAAGGGAATGTCTACCCACTCCAGTATTCTTCCCTGGAGAATTCCATGGACAGAGAAGCCTGGCAGACTACACAGTCCATAGCGTTGCAGAGTTGGACACCACACTTTTCTTTGCAGGAGAGATATTTTTACTTTTGAAGAGGTAAAACATACAAAGTTTCAAAAGTATCAGAATATTCAGTGAAAAATGAAAGTGAAAGTCGCTCAGCCATGTCCGACTCTTTGCGACCCCATGGACTATACAGTCCGTGGAATTCTCCAGGCCAGAATACAAGAGTGGATAGCCTTTCCCTTCTCCAGGGAATCTCCCCAACCCAGGGGTCCAACCCAGTTCAGTGAAAAGCTTTCCTTAAATCCTGTCTACAGCCACACATTTCTCCTCCAGTAGGCAACTCTTTGGTTTATGCTTTCCCAAATATATCCACACATTTTTTTCCCGTTTCCCACACAGATAGTAGCATATGGTACATTCTGTTTTTGTTTTCACTTAACATACTTTGTATATCTTTCCAGAACAGTGTTTGCAGAGCTTCTGTATCATTTTTAATGGCTGCACAATGAATACACTATAGCTTATTTAACTTTTGATAGTTAAAATATTTGCAATTTTCTGCTATTACAATGACAACTGCTATGAATGTTTTTGCACATAAGTCACTTCACACCCAAGGGAGTATATCTTTAGGATAAATAGCTAGCAATAGAATTGCTGAATGTAATTTCAAGAATTGCTAGAACATACGCTCCCTATATATATTTCCATTTGTCTCACCATTGTACTCCCAGAACCTAGAATAATATTTGGCACATTCTAGGCATTCAATACATATTTGATGAAAGACTTTGTAAGTAGGAAGAGAGGCTTACTTTTCATTATTTCAGCAGTTATTGACTCGATCTGAATGTTACTTTTTGGATCTGATGCTTGTGTTATTCTTACATTAAGCATTGCTTTTCCCACGAGATTTGACCTCCTCCTCTCTCCCTTGGTTTCTCTCACTCTAGAATACTCCTCTCTGATCTGATTTAGAGGCAAAAGAAAGCTGGAGAAATTACATTACTATTGTGAAATAAAATTCATATAATATGGCAAGACAAGAAAATTTAAAACATAAAAAAAAATTCTTCTCTGTCCTTTGGGCTCTTCTCTCCTCTCATTGTGTTGTGCCTGTGCATTATGCCTTGACCAAACCTCCCCACCTTAGCAGGAATACCTGCTCAGCCATAGAGAGCAACATTCTCCCAGCATCAACAAGATGACTTCTTAAAAATAACGTTGCTTCTTGATCTTGTAAGGGGGGGGGGTCATATAACCTACCAAAACGACAGGTAGACTTGGGTTGAGTAAACTGTCAATAATGTCATTTGGTGTACAGTCCTGCGTCTCAAAAAAGCTTTTACAACTGTGTCTAGACTTCTAGCTGAGAAACAGTTCTCAAAGTTTTCTGATATGCTCTTCCTGGGTTATAATTCGTTTAGAATAAAAATTTCCATAATTAATTTTTCATCAGCATTCTTTAACCATGCTTCCCAGGTGGCACTTATGGTAAAGAACCCACCTGCCAATGCAGAAGGTGCAAGATCCCCTCGAGGAGGGCATGGCAACCCACTCCAGTATTCTTTCCTGGGAAATCTCATGGGCAGAGGAGCCTGGCAGGTTACAGTCCATTGGGTCTCAAGAGTTGAAGCCATTTGACAGGTATGCACACTATTTAACAAGGCAGACTTTTTTTTTTTTTTAGTTCTACCAGTTTATTGCTACCAACCCATCTCCCTCCACCCTCATGCATGCATGCTCAGTCATGTAACCCCACGGACTGCAGCCCACCAGGCTCCTCTGTCCATGGACTTTTCCAGGCAAGAATACTGGAGTGGGCTGACATTTCCTTCTCCAAGGACAGGCTTTTTAAAATAAAAAATATTAGGGCTAGAGATAGTCATCACTTAATGAAAAAAGTCTCAACTCACCAAACTTATATGCATTTAGTAAAGTGCCCTCAAACTATAAATTGGAACATCAACAAAACTACAGGGAGAAATAATAAGCTCTTCTATCACAGTAGATTCCACTCTCTCTCAGTTATTGATAACCCACATATGTCACTGTGTCAGGAACCCTTCTCCAAATCATTACTGAATGAAAGAAATTTTAAGGATGTGGGGGTGCCAGTATACTCTAATGGGTGCCAAAAGTGCTTAAGTATGACAGTCGTGAGAAACAAGAGTTGATAACAGCTGTGTGATCACACCTAGCAAACCCAAATTCTGTGGAAAGCTCCTAAAAGGAAATTGGGTGTTTCTTTGTTGAAAATAAGCACCAAATATTTCAGATACCAGTACCTCCTAAAGAAGTGGGAGGAGTAAGTGAGAGATTCAGCTGTAATGGCCAAGGAAAACAGGAGGGGATTGTGAACATTTCATGAACATTCACCCCAAAACATTTACTGAACACTTAACTGCACAATGAAAGTGAAAGAGGAGTGAAAAAGTTGGCTTAAAGCTCAACATTCAGAAAACTAAGATCACAGCACCCAATCCCATCACTTCATGGCAAATAGATGGGGAAACAGTGGAAACAGTAGCTGACTTTATTTTTTTGAGCTCCAAAATCACTGCAGATGGTGATTGCAGTCATGAAATTTAAAGACGCTTACTCCTTGGAAGGAAAGTTATGAGCAACCTAGATAGCATATTAAAAAGCAGAGAGATTTCTTGGCCAACAAAGGTCCGTCTAGTCAAAGCTATGGTTTTTCCAGTAGTCATGGATGGATGCGAGAGTTGGACTATAAAGAAAGGTGAACGCCGAAGAATTGATGCTTTTGAACTGTGGTGTTGGAGAAGACTCTTGAGAGTCCCTTGGACTGCAAGGAGATCCAACCAGTCATCCTAAAGGAAATCAGTCCTGAACATTCGTTGGAAGGACTGATGCTGACGCTGAGACTCCAATACTTTGGCCACCTGATGCGAAGAGCTGACTCTTTTGAAAAGATCCTGATGCTGGGAAAGATTGAGGGCAGGAGGAGGAGGGGACGACAGAGGATGAGATGGTTGGATGGCATTACCGACTCAATGGACATGCGTTTGGGTGAACTCCGGGAGTTCCCCATCTATTTCCCATGACGTGATGGGACTGGATGCCATGATGTTGGTTTTCTGAATGTTGAGCTTTAAGCCAACTTTTTCACTCTACTCTTTCACTTTCATCAAGAGGCTCTTTAGTTCTTCATCACTTTATGCCATAAAGGTGGTGTCATCTGCATATCTGAGGTTATTGATATTTCTCCCGGCAATCTTGATTCCAGCTTGTGTTTCCTCAAGCCCAGCGTTTCTCATGATGTACTCTGCATATAAGTTAAATAACCAGGGTGACAATATACAGCCTTGACATACTCCTTTTCCTATTTGGAACCAGTCTGTTGTTCCATGTCCACTTCTAACTGTTGCTTCCTGACCTGCATACAGGTTTCTCAAGAGGCAGGTCAGGTGGTCTGGTAGTCCCATCTTCTTCAGAATTTTCCAGTTTATTGTGTAGCATTTAGCGAAGCCCTAAATACTACTTGAAACTGTCTTAAAACTGCGGAGACAATGAGAGGAGAAAATTGGCGCCAGAGACTTTCGGCGCAGGCAGCGAGGACAGCTATGAGCAGTCGGTGGGGTCCTAGGGCAGCCGCGGAACTGCTGCTTCCTTCAGGCGAGAACAGTGGTCAGCTATGTCGGGGCGGGGAAGGGGCCTGAGGAGCGCTTCTGCGCAGGCGCTTGCCGCCTAAATCCGCCCACTGACAAGCTAAGTTCTCTTTTCGCTCTCAGTCATGGTGAGTGTGGACGTGTTTTGTATTGCTGTCTAGGTGTGTCCGTAGGGGAATGGATAGGGTAACATTTAAGCTTGGTAGTCTCTAGTGGGTTGTTTTCTTAGTGGTGGAGAATGATTTGGTTAAGACACAGGCCTTGGAAGGTATTTTGAGGGCTCATAGACAATGTGAAGTGTTACTCAGCGTTTTCTGCTGATCTCGCGGGTGCGGTTGCGGCCGGACTTCCTGCTATCCGGCGGCATTCAGGGTTCGACGACATTCTTAATCCACCCCCACCCCCTGCAAGCTGGTTAGTTCTTACCTTCCATATAGCCGTGTATATATGGCTCGAAATCTTTGGAATTGTTAATGCTATGCTCTCGTTCTAGTAAGTTTTAATGTGATATGAAGGAAATTAACTACTTCATTCTTACTGGTAATGATCTTGAACTACTTAAAGTGTAACCTCAGTCACAAAGATGAAGCTGAGAAATGTGGCGAACTAGAGCAACAGTCATCCCCCGGGGGCTTGTTGCAAATGCAGAAACTTAAGACTAAAGCCTGAAAAGAATTGTTAGCTTGGTAAATAACTATTTACGTGCATGGAAGGTACTTTGAAACCTGAGTTTTTAAGATTAATGAAATCTCACTAAAGAATTCAGTCTCACTAAAGAACTCAGCTTCAAATTATGGGACAGATAGGTTTTTATTTAATGCTTCAGCTTGCTTTCTGCCACGTGTAAACCGTAAGTTGAAAATTTTGATAGTCTGTTTTCCTTAATTTTTCAGCCGAGATGAGGATGGTAGTTTTTTGGGTCGATGATGAGCTGGCATGTATTCTGAATCTAAAGTTGATTATTACTACTTTAGCTCTAGAATTACTCTGAGACCTGAAGACTACCTGAAACTTTATGAAAGCTTTAGTTCTTTTCAGTCAGGTACTTTTAAACTTGAAAGCTTCTACATGGCAAGATGAAATAAGAGTTCATATGTATATTGAAATGTATGCTCTGGGGTCAAACATTAAAAGATAAAAATTTATGAAATCTCTTGTATGTGAAAGGGTACACCGCAGAAGGATGTTATCATTAAGTCAGATGCACCCGACACCCTGTTACTGGAGAAGCATGCAGATTATATTGCATCCTATGGCTCAAAGAAAGATGACTATGTATGTATACTTTTGTGTTGAAAAGTTTTTATTGTTTAAATGTGTCAAATCATTTGGTCAGGATGGTTTGTGTTTCTTAAAAATGGTTTCCAACTCCTGCACACCAGGGACTGATGTCTGTGGTTGAGCAGCCACGGGAGTTAACCTTGATTCTTAGAGGCTTTGGCAGACAAAGTAGATTACCTTCCTGCCCTGATATGTAAGAATTTTGAGGTAGGGAATAGATTTCTATTTTTGTAGTTGAGCTAATACTTTCAAGGTCAATGATGTGTTGGCATGTATTACCTGAGTTTGTGGTGATGTGTAATAACACTTAAGCTCTAGAATTATGCTGAGACCTTGAAAAAGTTTTACCTTGAAGAATGTTCCCAGTTTTCATCTCTGGGAACCTTAGGAAAAACTGAATTAAACAGCTTAGTTAGAAGTAAATATTTTCCCCTATAGTATAGAAAGAGCTGAATTATTTACCATATTGGGAAACATCTCGTACTAATGAATTCCCATAAATAATCTGCAGCTATGGAGTTATTAGAGCCATATAACAGTATGGGTATTTAGCTTCTGTGTTGAGTATCTTTTTAAACTGACATCAATTCAGACTGACACATTAAAGTAATTTCTATGTTTTAGGAATATTGCATGTCTGAATATTTGAGAATGAGTGGCATCTATTGGGGTCTGACCGTAATGGATCTCATGGGACAACTCCATCGCATGAATAGAGAAGAAATTCTGACGTTTATTAAGTCTTGTCAACACGAGTGTGGTGGAATAAGTGCTAGTATTGGACATGATCCTCATCTTTTGTATACTCTTAGTGCTGTTCAGGTAAATACTAATGAAAATTCAGCGGTCTTGGTAGTATATTCTCTTACCTGAGTAAGAGAATTGAAAATGGGGATCAGGAAGGTGACAAAATCTGTATCTATGTAAAAAATTATCCATATCTTTTCAAATGAGATCGGTTTCAAAACAAGGTCAATGATGTGATGGCATGTATTAGCTGAATCCAAAGTTGATGTAAATTCTAAAATGGCACTGAGACCTTGAATAGTAAAATGTTTATCTTACGTATATGTAAATTCCTGGAAGTCACTTAAGTGGAAGATTTTTTTTGACCAAGAAAAATTCTTTTGGTGTTAAGGCACTGAAATCTGGTTTATTTATTGTACAGCATGACCTACCCTATCCCAATAGATTTGTACTCTATCCCGATAGAAAACATGTAAGTCTTACCTGGTGATACAAACATTTTTTAAAGCAGGTAGTATATTCTAAAGATTGGTCACGTGGAACTTATTCAGAGAACAGTACATAGCATAATGGATTATATAAACTGCTCGAAGCCTGTGTACAATATGTGTAGAAGCCTCCTTCATTCAGCTTTTTTTGTATTGGTCATTCGTGCATGGCATTTGCTTTCTTAACATGGCCTGGCCATTTCCTCCTTTAGTTTCATCTTCTCATCTAATTTCTGGAAATGCCAAGCTTCCTGTGGTTCCCTGCTTTTACTCTGCCATTTCATGACTTTACTCTTTACTGTGGAGTTGACTTTTTAAAAATTTAAAGCGTTTTTTGGCTTTGCTCTAGCTTGTGGGATCTTAGTTCCCTGACCACAGATTGAGCCAGGGTCAAGGCAGTGAAAGCACTGAATGCTAACTGCTGAACCACCAGGGATGTCTGTCTGGAGTTAGCTTTGATTTTGATTTTTGTGAAGATTTCACAAATAAGGGTTTAAAGTCTATAAAGTTTCATAAATGAGTCTCAGTGTTAACAATGGTTAAAGACTTGTTGGTAATACCTATAATTTTCCTCCGTAATAGAACTGCATATTTGAGAAAAGTTTTCAAGGTGCATAGACAAAAGGACAACTTAGAACGTAGTTGAGAAGAACATCATTAGAATAAACTGACCAGTGGCGAGGTATCTACTTACCATGGTTTGTTTCTATTACAGATACTTACTCTCTATGATAGTATTAATGTTATTGACATAAATAAAGTTGTGGAATATGTTCAGAGTCTACAGAAAGAAGATGGTTCTTTTGCTGGAGATATTTGGGGTAATATCACTTTAATCCATGGCACCTAGAATACCAATATAAAAATGTTTTGCTTTGGTGTTTATTACAGTAATAAGCTTGGTTGCAGATTTTAAAGTATAATGAATTGGGGGTTTGCTAATAGTTTATAAGGAGATTATAAGTTTTTCATTTTTTCAGGTCCCACTAAGCAGCTGGTCTAACTGGAGTTAATGGTCTGCTGGAAGTTCCAGCATGCACTGTGCTAGTTATAGCAGCATACAGGAGTACTGGAACAGAAAGGGCAAGTCTAAAAGATAAGGTAGGTGAAACTTTTTTCCCCAGTATTTGGTGGCTTTGTAAAGTTTTTTAAAAACTTAACTGGCAAGGGAAGATAATTTTTAAAAAAACTTTACAAAATTACTGAATATTTGAGTGGAGGGAGGGAGTAGTGTTTTGCCTGATAAATCTAGATAATCTCTGCTTTAGGGCTGAATACAGTGCAGGCCGGAGAGACCAGCTGCTTCATGGGATGTGAAAATCTACCTTTATATAATAGGGTAAGTTTATTATCGCTCTTAGAAATTGACTAGTTACCTTATCTTTCTGAGTACTCTGTAAGCAGTTAGTTCACAGTACTTTTCACAAAGCCATTTTCTAGTACTTAGTTTCCTTAGAAGTAAAGTAAGTGAAGATACACTTCAGATGTAGTTTTCCTCCTGGACAGTCGAAGTACATGTTAAGCCTGAACTTTTGGAAATATAACTATGGTAGTTGTACAGAGATTTTTAACTAACATTACGTAATATGATTAGACGCCTCTGATAACACATAATGGTTTGGTTTGCTTTATTTTTAGGAGAAATTGATACAAGATTCTCTTTTTGTGCGGTGGCAACTTTGGCACTGTTGGTAAGTTTCAAATGTTGTATTGGAAATGATTAACTTTTTATGATTCTTCTGGAACTTAATAGGCATGTTTTCTGTCTACAGGGGAAGTTGGATGCTATTAATGTGGAAAAGGCAATCGAATTTGTTTTATCATGTATGAACTTTGATGGTGGATTTGGTTGCAGACCAGGTTCTGAATCCCATGCTGGGCAGGTAATTCATTAATCCAGATTAAAATGTAGTGTCAGTTTTGAAGGAATAACCCGTGTAACTGGAAAATAGCAAGTTAATTTGACTGTAGAAAATAAGAATTGCTTAATTGCTGCCTGAGGAAGGCATTTTTACAGTTGCTGACTTTGAGTCCCCTGTTGGTGAAATCCTCTGGCCCAGATAAATATAAGTAGTTTTGTAATTACCAGAAATATATTTTGATTTTTCATTAGTTCTTGTATGTGTGTGTTAGTCACTTAGTTATATCCAACTCTTTGCGACCCCATGAACTAGAGCCTCCCAGGCTCCTCTGTCCATGAAATTCTCCAGGCAAGAAGACTAGACTGGGTTGCTATTCTCTTCTCCAATTTTAAGTAAGCAGATAAAAAACATTCTGTATCTCCCTATCCAGAACACCTGTGTTAGAGAATGTTGTATATGTAAACAGTTGTCAAACAGTTTGCTTTCGGCCATGAAAAAACTGATGGTAGTCTTTCATTGCAGAGTTGGATCTTAGTAGTATGCTTCAGATTTGTTCAAATAACTATGTGATGTTTATGTTTGTGATTCTTACTGTCAGCAAATTTTTAGATAGAAAATGGAGCTTTAATAATTAAAGTAGTTTTTTTTATCAGTGTTACTGTTGAAAAACTATTATACACATGTACTTTATGTCTGTAATTTTAGATCTATTGTTGCACAGGATTCTTGGCTATTACTAGTCAGTTGCACCAAGTAAATTCTGATTTGCTCGGTTGGTGGCTTTGTGAACGACAGCTTCCATCAGGCGGACTCAATGGAAGGCCAGAGAAGGTATTGTTTCTTAAGATTAATCTTTAAATTTTATAAACTTGAGTTAGGACTGCTTTTTTTTCCTTTTGTTTTGAAATATTGCTCTTATAAATTGGTCATGAGCTTTTTTACTTGACTATAATACTGTGCAAAATTTAGTTGTACCTTCTAAAAATACTCTTGGCAAAAGTAAAACAAGCGTTGAAATGCCTGTTAATCCTGATGTCCATTTAAATCTGTGAAGAGATTGCCTGGTACTCTTTGATTTTCTTTAACATACTCTGGGCTTTAAAATGTGTTTGTATTCATAGTATAAATTCTTAAAATTTATACTTATAAAATTACTTCTGAAGGAATCCTTCAGAATTTTATTTATAAAAATCCTTCTGAAGGCCTTGTAGTTTTCACCTACATGAAACTTTCTTCTTTAAACCTATCCCAGGGACTCACAGTTGTGCATTATGCATATCTGGGAATCAAAGGCCACTATTAACAGTTGGATCTTATACAGAAATCTCCATGCTCACTTACAGATGGGAAAGGATAATGGATTTGCCAAAAGAAAGATTTCTTTTAAAAAACTGGATTACAACATTTTCGTTTAAAATCTTTATTTTTAAAGAAAAACTCAGTTCTGTTTAGTTCTCAACGTACTCTAAATTGGGTCTGTAAAGACCAGATAGTAAATATTTTTACCTTTGCCCTATGGGCTTGTTGCAACTACACTGCTGCCCGGAAGAACATTGTTGCCACAGACAATAAAAAATGAATGGGTGTGGTTGTATTCCATTAAAATTACTAATGGACAAGTATGAACTTCATAATGGTTTTCCTTTCACAATACTATTTTTTTTTTCACAATACTAATTTTAAAAATCATTTACAAATATTAAAAGCTGTTCTTCGGTTTGGGCCCTTGAGCTAAAATATGATAAAGCATAGTGATGCTTTTATTCTGGGTCGTTGTATTTTTGTGTGATTTTGCTTGCTTGTTTAAAAACCACAAGTGGTACCTAGTTAAGATCCATTGAAAAATCTGGGCAACTTTTCAATAATTAGGAAATGGGTAAGGGTGGGGATAACACTTAGAATCTAGGACAGCTTTTAGTGTTCTTGTGGATCACCCTGGGATCTAGTTGAAATTCAGTGTAAGGTGGGGTCTTCTGCATTTAAGTTATGATTTGAGGAGCAAGGGTGATTTTATTTTTTTAAACCAAGTTGTATACCTTCCTGTACAGCACTTATTGAAAATGCTACCCATGGCAGTGGAACATACATTGCCATAGTTCTTACAAGCCTTACTACCAGTTTCTTGGAAAAGGGACTGATGTAGGTATTCATTTCATGTAGAAATTAAGGTAGAGAGATGGTTATCAGTGAATACTGAAACATTTAGCAAGGTTTTTTGTGGAATCAAGAATCTGCCTGCAGTGTAGGCAGCACAGGAGACGTGGGTTCAATCGCTGGCTCAGGAAGATCCCCTAGAGGAGGAAATGGCAACCCACTCCAGTATTCTTTGCCTGAAAATTTCCGTGGACAGAGGAGCCTGGTGGGCTACAGTTCATGGGGTTGCAAAGAGTCAGACATGACTGAGCATGCCTGCATACTCATATTCTAGTTCTGTGGAATGAAGCATTTGATCTCTTTTCCAATGATTATCTTTTAATTCTAAGCAGTTTTTGAATTTCAGTGTTATAAACACTGCATTGTCAATATATCCCTTGATTCCCCTCCCACCCCAGGTATTTAGAAAATACATTTGTGGCAACTTGTGGCTTTTTTCTTCCTAGTTACCAGATGTGTGCTATTCATGGTGGGTGTTGGCTTCCCTAAAGATAATTGGAAGGCTTCATTGGATTGATAGAGAAAAACTCCGCAGTTTCATCCTAGCATGTCAAGATGAAGAAACAGGAGGATTTGCAGATAGGCCAGGAGATATGGCAAGTATATTTATAACTGTTAACGTAACAGTTAAAATTTTCAGTGTTTTGTTTTACTCTTAAGATTCTAAGGGTTCTAAATTTTTAAAACTAGAAATTGGTGGGGAACAGATAGTATTTTCAAGTGTTGCTTTGAAAGGATGCTTTTAAAATGTCATTTAAAAGTGTACTAAGGTGCTTTTCTGGTGGCTCAGATGGTAAAGAATCTGCCTGCAATGCAGGAGACCCAGGTTCAATCACAGTATTCTTGTCTGGAGAATTCCATGGACAGGAGTCTGGCAGGCCATACAATCCATGGGGTTGCAGAGATTCGAACATGACTGAGTGATTAACACACACAAAAGAGTGTATGAAAGATCTGAAACACATTTACAGTACTTATTGCTAAGAAACGAGTGTGTGTGCCAAGTCCTCTGTTTAAAAAGCGCAGTTTGAAACCATTATTTCAGAAAATTTTAGCATAATGCTTAAATACAGAGTGCAATGGGCTCCAGTATAATCATTGTTCAAAAGCAGGGTTTTAGAAGTTTTCCTTTTGTAATATTCTATAAATTCTTATTTTTTAATAGGTAGATCCTTTTCATACTCTGTTTGGAATTGCTGGATTGTCACTTTTGGGAGAAGAACAGATTAAACCTGTTAGCCCTGTTTTTTGCATGCCTGAAGAAGTACTTCGGAGAGTGAATGTTCAGCCTGAACTAGTGAGCTAGATTAGAACCCTTGATGGAGAAGTTGGTTAATATAGTTTTTATTGTGTTTTAACATTTCAGTAGTTGAAGTGCTTAACAAACTTAATGACTACCGTGTTAATATTGTACATGAATTGTGTTAATTTTAATAAATTATATAATTATACATATTGTAAATTAAGATCTTTATTTTATTTTTCTTCTGGAATGCTGTTAACTGATTTTTTTTGTTTATGCTTCAGTGTATTTGTTTTCTTGTATGTCTTCATAACAGCAAAGTTGAAATCTCTTTAGCTGATGAAGTCTTGCGTTCTGATTTTCCTGGGTACTCCCTTGATATGTTATATATAACTATAGTTAATGTAAATTAGCCTTTGTCAGTGAGAACGTTACTGATAAAGAATTGATGAACCCCATAGGAATTAAAAGATGAAACAAAAATAAATGGCTGAAATTTGGGACTATTTCATGTTTGTGGTTAATGAGTTGGGTACAGAGCGGTTTAGATAAATAAAAATTAACTAAGATGAGGATTGCAATCTGGACTACACTTTACTCACGTTTTAATATTATATGTCAGAATGCCAAGGGATTGTTGGCATTTTTTTCCTGCCCAGTAAGGAAATAACAAGCTGATACTTGCCACAGTGTTCTTGTATTAACGTGTGTTTTCACAAAGATTAGACCACACTAATCTTTATGTTCTTGGTGAGAAAGTATTTTAATGAGCATTTTTCTTGATGGAAATTGAAATTTGCTGAAGCAAGTTTGCAATAATAACCCTAAGAGTAAAGACTGTTACATGTGAATAGTGATGATTTCTCTTAACACATTGAGCAATGTCTGCTTCTATGTTATTGACATGTCTGGCATTGTTTTTTGACAGTTCACTAAGTTTGGGTTGAATTACCAGTGTTTCTGAAAGTTTGGAAGTCATTGGATGGAACACAATTTTATTTAAGTGGTATCATTGGAAGTTTTGAGTACTGCAGTCATTTCACGTGGGTGACTGCAGTGGTTTCATATTCTGTATCTGATTTCACAATTGAATGAATTCAGTAATGGACATCTAATGGTATCTAGAGTATTTTCTCAATCCTGGTTTCTCTACCATGTTGAATTACTGTGTCTGTGTTCAAGAGAATCATGGCATCTGGTCCCATCACATCATGGCAAATAGATGGGGGAACAGTGAGAGTCTATTTTTTTTGGCTCTAATATCACTGCAGATGGTGACTGCAGTCATGAAATTAAAAGACGCTTATCCTTGAAAGGAAAGCTATGACCAACCTAGACAGCATATTAAAAAGCGGAGACATTACTTTGCCAACAAAGGTCTATCTAGTCAAGAATATGGTTTTTCCAGTAGTATGTATGGATGTGAGAGTTGGACTATGAAGAAAGCTGAGCGCTGAAGAATTGATGCTTTTGAACTGTGATGTTGGAGGAGATTCTTGAGAGTCCCTTGGACTGCAAGGAGATCCAACCAGTCATCCTAAAGGAAATCAGTCCTGAATATTCATTGGAAGGACTGATGTTGAAGCTGCAACTCCAATACTTTGGCCACCTGATGCGAAGAGCTGACTCATTAGAAAGACCCTGATGCTGGGAAAGATTGAAGGCCAGAGAAGGGGACGACAGAGGATGAGATGGTTGGATGGCATCACGTACTCAATGGACATAAGTTTGAGTAAACTCTGGGAGTTGGTGATGGACAGGGAGGCCTGGCATACCGCAGTCCATGGGGTTGCCAGGAGTTGGACACGACTGAGAGAGTGGAGTGAACTGAACTGAACTGGGAAATACTAGCACAGAATGCTGTGTGATAAGGGAAATAAGGTGCAGTGGGAATAATGCGACTCCCAAGTTGTATTTCGGAGAAGGCAATGGCGACTCACTCCAGTACTCTTGCCTGGAAACTCCCATGGACGGAGGAGCCTGGTCGGCTGTAGTCCATGGGGTCGTGAAGAGCCGGACACGACTGAGCAACTTCACTTCACTTTTCACTTGCATGCATTGGAGAAGGAAATGGCAACCCACTCCAGTGTTCTTGCCTGGAGAATCCCGGGGACAGGGGAGCCTGGTGGGCTGCTGTCTATGGGGTTGCACAGGGTCGGATACCACTGAAGCGACTTAGCAGCAGCAGCAAGTTGTATTTGGAGGAAGAACTTGCAACACACTCCAGTATTATTGAAACTTCCATGGAGGGAGGACCCTGGTAGGCTACAGTCCATGGGGTCACAAATAGCATGGGGTCACGACTGAGACGGATATACGCAAGTTGGATTGATGGCCCTGAATTCCATTTAGTTGAGGGGGGGGTCTACCTCCCATTATGAAAATGTTAGTTGCTCAGTCGTGACCGACTATTGGCTCCTCTGTCCATGGGGTTTTCCAGGCAACAATACTGGAGTGGGTTGCCATTCCCTTCTCCAGGGGATCTTCTGGACCCAGGGATTGAATCCAGGTCTCCTGCATTGCAGGCGATTCTTTAGCATTTGAGCCAGAGAAGAGATTGCTGCTGCTGCTAAGTCACTTCAGTCGCGTCCGACTCTGCGACTCCATAGACGGCAGCCCACCAGGCTCCCCCGTCCCTGGGATTCTCCTTGACCAAATTCTGCAGCAGTTGACCGGAACACCCGAGAGTACATTCTCCAGTGCTGTCTTTAAGTCATTTTTACAAAGGAAGCATTTAATCACATGTGTGCTCGGTCGCTCAGTCCTGCCCAACTTTATGCGACTCCATGGACTGTGATGTATCGGGATAAAGGTGGGTGGGCTTGGTAAGCTGGGGCTCTGCGCCTGCGCACTGAGACTCTGTGCGCCGCGCTTTCGTCTTTTCCCCGCGTCGCTTTGTCCCACAGCAGAGTTGCTCTGAGCGTCTGTGAGGATGCTGCGGCCTGACATATCACCAACGTTTCCTTCTGTCCCTGCGGCTTCCCTCTGCTCACCAGAGGCTCGGTCCCAGGGTCCCGGCTACAATTTCGGACTCCAAGAGACTCCTCTGAGCTGCCCTTCAGCCCAAGCCGCCTCTGCGTCTTCCCCACCAGGCACGTCTGGAGCGGCGGGTGACAGGAGCGGCAGCAGCAGTCTACCTGGGCACCCGCCCAGCGCCCTGCCGCCTCAAGGCAAGGAGTTGTGTGAACTTCTGGATGTTCGGGGAACCGTGGTCTCTGGTTACCACAGAAGTTTCAGTTGGTGTCTGGAATTTGGGAATGGGGTGCTCTGCAAATTGAGTGGGTCTCAGTGATTTAAGGGCTGGACTCTTCCTCACGTTGGTTTTCTTACAAGGCCGTGATGGCGGATGGCTCAGTTCTGAGGCAAGCTGTATTCATATCCGGGGTAATGTGCCTCCACCCGCTCCCCTTAACAGATGAATGAATTTGTGCAGGAGTTTAGTGGTTGGAGTGGTAAACCTTGGCTCCTGAACTTAAGACGCCTAAGTCCTTCTAGGATATCTTGAAAACAGATAAGCTTTGAGAACAGACCAGATTTAACATTTTCTGTAATTGAGGTGAATAATACATTTAGTGTGAAAAATGTCCTTTAAGTAGTATTCAACTCGTTTATTTTATAGTCAGTCACTCTCCATGACAAAACCGTCACCTTTTGCCCACACAGCATTGCCAGTCACTGGTAAGGTATAACAAATGCTAAATCCAGTGGTCACTTTTAAGTTCATCTTATGTAAACTTCCCACTATGTTTATGTTCTTCACCAGTCTTGTCTTGAAATATCTTAATTTGATTTCCTTGATTCCACTCTTCCCTGTTTTTCACCTACCTTTCATAGATCTATGCTTACTTTTGTTAGTTTACAAGTTATTGGCTTGTCCTTAAAGGTTTTTTTCTAGGCTACTTCTATCTGATTGTGATTATCACCACAGTCCAGATCTCATCTTTGCCCCCAGATTCCTGTTTCAGACTGCCTTCTGAAGTTTCTAGTAAGGAACTAGTGGACATCCTTAGACTCACTATATGATTAATTGAATTCATCTCTCTGAAGCTCCTCAACCTGTCTCACTTATCTCAATCATTGGGTTTTTGTAAATCTTTAGGAGACTTAAATTATTCAAGTATTCCCTCACTCATAACATCCAAAATTAACAAGTTCTAGATTTATCTTTTAAATAAGTCTGTCCTTTTCTCTGTGCCATTACAGGCCCTTCTATGTCTGAATTATTGCCTCAAGCTCCTAATGCTTCTTTCTTCTAAGCTTCCTTACAGTGTCACTAGGGTTATATGTGGAGAAGGCAATGGCACCCCACTTCAGTACTCTTGCCTGGAAAATCCCAGGGACGGGGGAGCCTGGTGGGCTGCCGTCTATGGGGTCGCACAGAGTCGGACACAACTGAAGCAACTTAGCAGCAGCAGCAGCAGCAACAGAGTTATATGGAAAATGAAAATCTTATGTCCCATGGCACTTCAACCAGTGACTATTTGCAGGTAAAAAATTGTACTCTTTAGCAGGATATCCAGGTCCATTTGGGATATGTTTTCAGTCTTTGCAGTCTTAAATATCTCATCATTTCTTAATAATTACCCTACTTTCTAACTTAATTGACCTACTTGCACTTCCTTCAAGGCAACATACATGTTTATCAGTATAATCCCCTTCTTCATGAAATGTTCTGTCACCTATTTATTTTCAACAATAATAACATCCACTAATTAATGAGTGCTCCTCTGTTCTAGCTTCTTACTTAGCATGTTGTATCTCTGATCCTTACAGTAAATCTGTAAGATAGATTTTTCTTTTGTCCCAATTTAAGAGGGAGCCAAGACCCAAATCGATGAAATAGTTACCTTAGATGCTCAGTGCATGCTCAGTTGTGTCTGACTCTTTCCAACCCTGTGGACTGTAGCCTGCCAGGCTCCTTTGTCCATGGAATTCCCAGGCAGGAATACTGGAGTGCGTTGCCATTTCCTGCTCCAGATCTTCCTGACCCAGGGTTTGAACCTTTGTCTCCCATATCTGCATTTTAGATTCTTTACCACCTAGCCGCTGGGTAGCTGAGTTATCTTAGGAGCTGAGGATAATAATATTCTGTGCTCTCAAAGAACTTATGGTTCAGTAGGGAAGATAAACTTAAAAATCTATAAACAAACTTTTAAAAGATAATTATTTTTGAGTTATTTACAGATATTGTGCTTAGTCGCTTCAGTCGTATCTGACCCTCTGCTATCCTATGGACCATGGCCTGACAGGCTCCTCTGTCCACAGGATTCTTCAGGCAAGAATACTGGAGTGGGTTGCCATTTCCTTCTCCATACAGATATTGAGGTATTTAATAAGTAGGGGAACAAAGTAACAAAAGAAATTTTGCAGAGGAAATTCAACTTGAGGTAGTGTTGAAGGATAAGAAGATTACGTCAACTAAAGGGAAAGAGGAGAAAAAAAAACTGGAGAAGAAACTTTTCTTTCTCTCTTAGAAAAATATGTGCAAAGGCACAGGAGTATGATATAGCATGTTGTGTTTGTAAACTACAAATAATTTCATTTGGTAGAGCAGTAGGGTAATCTATTTTGTTTCTTCCCGATATAAACTTGGAGTACTTGCAGGTATTTAATCTGGGAGGCAGATAGGTTTTTTTGCCATGCCATAAACATCTCTGGCTTTGGTGATTGGAATAGATGGTAGTACTTTTTTTCCTGATATGTGGAATTTTGTAGGAGAAGCAACTTTTAGAGGGAAAAATGGTGAATTCTTCTGTGAACATGTTGAGTGTGAAGAACCTTTGGGATATCGATACATTCATATTGAGGCAATTGAATATTTGAATCTAGGGCTAAGAAAGAAGCCTGGGAGAGATATAAATTTGAGGCCAGAGGGGAGAAGGTAAAGAAAATATAGGAAAATAGAGGTGAAGGAAATTGGAGAAAAACTAGGAGAAGTAAGTTTAAGAAGGGGGTTAGAGTTTGAAAGTAACCTGAGAACAAGAAGCAGCCCCGTTTGTCTCCAGTTTCTAGTAACCATCTCCTTCCTTAGCTCCTTTAAGCCTAGGGTTAGTAATGGAACATACTTTGTCTTGATTCTACACGTTTCTTTATGATGATATTCTGTCTACTCCTTTGTAAATATTCCCTTTATCAGTTCAGCTCAGATCAGTTCAGTTGCTCGGTCTTGTCCGACTCTTTGCGACCCCATGAATCGCAGCACGCCAGGCCTCCCTGTCCATCACCAACTCCCAGAGTCTACCCAAACCCATGTCCATCGAGTCAGTGATGCCATCCAACCATCTCATCCTTTGTCGTCCCCTTCTCCTCCTTCCCCCAATCCTTCCCAGCATTAGGATCTTTTCCAATGAGTCAACTCTTTGCATGAGGTGGCCAAAGTATTGGAGTTTCAGCTTCAACATCAGTGCTTCCAATGAACACTCAGGACTGATCTCCCTTTAGAATGGACTGGCTGGATCTCCTTGCAGTCCAAGGGACTCTCAAGAGTCTTCTCCAACACCACAGTTCAAAAGCATCAATTCTTCGGCGCTCAGCTTTCTTCACAGTCCAACTCTCACATCCATACATGACCACTGGAAAAACCATAGCCTTGACTAGGCGGACCTTTGTTGGCAAAGTAATGTCTCTGCTTTTAAATATGCTATCTAAGTTGGTCATAACCTTCCTTCCAAGGAGTAAGCGTCTTTTAATTTCATGGCTGCAATCACCATCAGCAGTGATTTTGGAGCCCCCCAAAATAAAGTCAGCCACTGTTTCCACTGTTTCCCCATCTACTTCCCATGAAGTGATGGGACCAGATGCCATGATCTTAGTTTTCTGAACATTGAGCTTTAAGCCAACTTTTTCACTCTCCTCTTTCACTTTCATCAAGAGGCTCTTTAGTTCTTCTTCACTTTCTGCCATAAGGGTGGTGTCATCTGCGTATCTGAGGTTATTGATATTTCTCCCAGCAATCTTGATTCCAGCTTGCGTTTCTTCCAGCCCAGCGTTTCTCATGATGTACTCTGCATGTAAGTTAAAGAAGCAGGGTGACAATATACAGCCTTGACGTACTCCTTTTCCTATTTGGAACCAGTCTCTTGTCCCATGTCCAGTTCTAACTGTTGCTTCCTGACCTGCGTACAGGTTTCTCAAGAGACAGGTGAGATGGTCTGGTATTCCCATCTCTTTCAGAATTGTCCACAGTTTATTGTGGTCCACACAGTCAAAGGCTTTGGCATAGTCAATAAAGCAGAAATAGATGTTTTTCTGGAACTCTCTTGCTTTTTCGATGATCCAGTGGATGTTGACAATTTAATTTCTGGTTCCTCTGCCTTTTCTAAAATCAGCTTCAACATCTGGAAGTTCATGGTTCATGTATTGTTGAAGCCTGGCTGTGAGAATTTTCAGCATTACTTTACTAGCGTGTACCCTGAGGAAACCAAAATTGAAAAAGACACATGTATCCCATTGTTCATTTCCTGCACTATTTATAATAGCTAGAACATGGAAGCAACCTAGGTATCCATCAGCAGATGAATGGATAAAGAAGTTGTGGTACATATGCACAATGGAATATTGCTCAACCATAAAAAGAAATGCATTTGAGTCAGTTCTAATGAGGTAGATGAACCTAGAACCTATTATACAGAGTGAAGTAAGTCAGAAAAAGAAAGATAAATATCTATTCTAATGCATATGTACGGAATCTAGAAAAATGGTACTGAAGAATTTACAGGGCAACAATGGAGAAACAGATACAGAGAATAGACTTACAGACATGGGGAGAGGGGAATGGAGGGTGAGATATATAGAAAGAGTAACACGGAAACTTACATTAGCATATATGAAATAGATAGCCAATGGGAATTTGCTGTATGGCTCAGGAAACTCAAACAGGGGCTCTGTATAAACTTAGAGGAGTGGGATGGGGAGGGAGATGGGAGGGAGGTTCAAAAGGGAGGGGATATATGTATACCTATGGCTGATTCATGTTGAGGTTTGACAGAAAACAACAAAATTCTGTAAAGCAGTTAGCCTTCAATAAAAAAAAAATTAATTAAAAAAAAGAAGATCGTAGTTTATACCAGTAGGTAAGTAACTAAACAAGGAACTGAACCCAGGTAAGCCTAAACTTTCTTTATACCAATTGCCTGGGAGGAAGGAGTTTCAATGAAGAAGTCAACAGAGGAAAAGAGGTATAATTACTATACAAAGGTGTATTTGAAGCTTAGAAGGTAGTTTGTAATTAGCAAGAGTAATGTCAGTGAGCTTGCATAAGAAAAAGCTATGTTAGCGAGCACTTTTCGTTATATTTTAGTACGATGTTATTTATGTTAACTTTGTTATAATTTGTTATGTTAAAAATCATTATCAGGTGAAGTTTTTTAGTGATTATAGAGATTTTATACCACATTGCGTAATTCTGAACTTTAAGAACTGATATTAAATTTTTTTGAATTTAGGTTCATACTTTAGAAACAAAAGATCTTTTGCAGAAAACACATATGCATCAAATGTTATGCTTGGTACAAGCTCATCCTCTGCACAAGATAGTAATTATCCTCAAATACTAAAATCTCCATTATGTGCTGGAAATGCCCAGAGATCAGGTTATAAAAGTTGGACACCACAAATGGGATATTCAGGTAAAGTAAATAGAATATTGACTTAATTGATCTTTGAAACTTTTAAAGTTTTATAAATTATATATTAGGGTAATTAAGGTAACATGAAATTATTTGAAGCTAATATGGAAGACTGAATAATAACTATGTCAATTTAGCCATATCTGCTATTTGATGCTAGACTAATAACACTACATAGTTTGTGATATTGTTTGTTTAAAAATGCACGTCTAAGTTTTCATCATTCTGACAAAAACAAAGTACAAGAAAGAGAAAGCCCTTCCTTTTCTACATATTTACTTAAATCTAAAGTTGGTCCTGTAATACTATTGAGTGTTTTTTAATATTTAAATTTTAGTATTTATCTAGATTTAGATTTTCTTGAGGGGAAAATGGGTGAAATAGGTCTACATGTGTAAGCATCATTTAGTTAAAGGTATATGGCTCTATAATACAGGGAGCCCAATCCTGAGCTCTGTGACAACCTAGAGGGGTGGGATGGGGGTAGGGTTCGAGGGAGACTCAAGAGAGAGGGATATATGTATACTTATGGCCAATTTTAGTTGTTGTATGACAGAAACCAACACAACATTGTAAAGCAATTATCCTCCAATTAAAAATTAAAAAAAATAAAATTTAATTTTAAAAGGTATATGAATGTATAGATTCACAAAATAATGACAAATTATTTTTCTAAGTGATTCTACTAATGTATACTCTTACTGGCAATGTGTGAGAGTTCTTGTTGATCTATATCCTACACAGCATTTGCTACTGTCAAACTCCTTAACATTTAACAGTCAAGCAGTTGTAAAATTCCCTGATAGCTCAGTTGGTAAAGAATCCACCTGTAATGCAGGAGACCCCGGTTTGATTCCTGGGTCAGGAAGATCCCCTGGAGAAGGGATAGGCTGCTGCTGCTGCTGCTAAGTCGCGTCAGTCGTGTCCGACTTTGTGCGACCCCATAGACGACAGCCCACCAGGCTCCTCCGTCCCTGGGATTCTCCAGGCAAGAATACTGGAGTGGGTTGCCATTTCCTTCTCCAAGGGATAAGCTACCCACTCCAGTATTCTTGGGCTTCCCTGGTGGCTCAGATGGTAAAGAATCTGCCTGCAATGTGGGAGACCTGGGTTTGATCCCTAGATTGAGAAGACCCCCTGGAGAAGGGAAAGGCTACCCACTCCAGTATTCCGGCCTGGAGAATTCCATGGACTGTATAGTCTATGGGGTTGCAAAGAGTCGGACATGACTGAGCAGCTTTCACTTTCACCTAAGTATAGTCTGAATTAGCATTTTCCTGGTTATAAATGAGGTTGATTATTTTTCTTAAATGTATATCTTCTTTGCTGGACTATAAACTCTATGAAGACAGAGACTGTAGCAGTTAAAATCCAGTCTGAAGTAGAACTATACAATGATTTAAACAGGAAAGATTTAATATAAAGAATTATTAAACTGTGATGAAAGAATAACTATAGGATATAAGAAAACTCTATGAAGCACCCTAGGGCTGAGGGGGCTCCTAAGAGGTCACACTTGGAAGTGGCCCTCGTCTGGGTCCCATTTCCAAGGCTGGAGTACAGTTCTCTTTGGAGAATGTGAATACTGAGTAGCAATTTCAGTAGTGCCTGCAGATTTGCCAGGTCAGAGCTGGTCTGCTGTCCAGGGTGAACAGGAGACAGGTGGGGTGGGTGAACTATAGCTGGGGGCTATCTGTGTAATGGGAGTGGGCTCTGGTGTAGGTTGGAGGCCTGGAGTACACAGTCTTCCTGTTGGGAGGGTTGACATCAAGACTGTGGGAGGTAGACTTGAGTAAAGAATGAAAGAGCCAAGGGAATTAGTATGTGCAGGAGGCCTGGAGTGCAGGATATGTGTATTGAGAGGGCTGAGGGAAGGTTGTTACTATGCCATGCTGTAGCTGTGTGATCACCAGAGTACAGCACATTCTGGATGTGTAACTGGGCACATCACCACCAAATGTCCTCATATCTACACTGCTAACCCACCATACTGTAGCAGAAACTGCAGGAGAGCCTGTCATCCTGCAAGGTCCCTCCAGTGCCCTCAATTGAGAAAACTTAACATTATGCACACTTTAAGGAGAAATACTTATAGTGATTCTGTCCATTATTGCAGAACTTATATTGAAGTGTGAATTTGGAGCTGAGTGACAATAAATTGATAGCTGCCATAACTCCTTTGGCTATAGAGCTTCTGTATATGTCATTCTACACACATCTGGATTTTTTTTACAACAACAAATTGACTTTATGTTTCTTTTTTTTTTTTTTTTCTTTTGGCTTGAGTTTCCTCCATGTCTTTTTTTTTTTTTTTTTTATAAATTTATTTATTTTAGTTGGGGGCTAATTACTTTACAATATTGTAATAGTTTTTGCCATACATTGACATGAATCAGCCATGGGTTTACATGTGTTCCCCTTCCTGGACCCCCCACCCACCTCCCTCCCCATCCTATCCCTCTGGGTCATCCCATTGCCCCGGCCCTGAGCCCTTGTCTCATGCATCGAACATGGAATGGTGTTCTCTTTCACATATGATAATATACATGTTTCAATGCTATTCTCCCAGAACATCCCACCCTCACCTTCTCCCTCAGAGTCCATAAAATTGTTCTATGCATCTGTGTCTCTTATTCTGTCTCGCATATAGGGTTATTGTTACCATCTTTCAAATACCATATATATGCATTAGTATACTGTATTGTTGTTTTTCTTTCTGGCTTACTTCACTCTGTATAATGGGCTCCAGACTTTATGTTTCTACCTAACAGGATGTGTACATCTGTACTTACAAGTGAGGGGGTTCTCACTCTTTTCCAAAATGAGAAAATTCATAGTCCAAACAGTCATTGCATATTAATTATCTCAAATTCAGTCATGGTCCCACAGAATATTCTGTTACTTAAAGACTAAACCTCCATTAACTTGTGAATAAACTTTTTAAAATTGAAAAGAGAGAAAAAAATGGTTAGTTTGTACAAATAAACATGCATATAACAAAGCATAGGGATAATATCCAAAGCTACTGCAGTTTTTGTTTCTGTAATTGGTCATGATGTTATAGTTGATATATTTGATTTTCTTCTTCCACTACCCATTTTGAATTTCCCTAACTTGCAGCAGTAAGGGTGGAATGACACAGACCTTCATTCTTGAAGGGTCTGAGTCCTTAGTCATTCTGCCATTTTTGCTTGCTGTAGTTTTCCCTTAACCTTTACTATTGGAAATACTAAGACTTCCCTGGTGGCTCAGACGGTAAAGCGTCTGCCTACAATGTGGGAGACCCAGGTTCAATCCCTGGGTCAAGAAGATCCTCTGGAGAAGGAAATAGCAACCCACTCCAGTACCCTTGCCTGGAAAATCCCATGGACGGAGGAGCCTGGTAGGCTACAGTCTATGGGGTCGCAAAGAGTCGGATATGACTGAGCGACTTCACTTGCACTTTCAAGAGGTGCCTTAGCAAACGACTGGGGTTCCATTCACTTTGCCTTCTTTATGTTTAGCAGCATAATATCCCCTTGGCAATTAGGATTGACCACACTATTCATAGATAACTCCCTTTTTTTCTTATTGTTTCAGTAGCATAAATAAGGAGCCTAAAATGGACAGGTGGCAATCTTATCTTCCAGTTCAGTAGAATCATTGTTATGTTACCTGGTGGAGCCAATAACCATATGGAGACTAAGATCTCAAAACCAACAGAGCTCAACGTTGCCAGAATGGGATACAAAAATTCTTCGGGTGGGTTGGTAGGCATAATAGAGAGAGTAGCCACTCATACATTCTCACATTGATTCTTGGACCCGTGTATTCTAGTTATGAGGAATACAGCATCTATGATTCCAAGTATAAACTGCGTTCTGTAAGAGAGAATCCCATTTTTCAGGGTGTTGCCTCTCAATTGGCATTGAGTCTTCAGTAAGTTATTCTGCCTTTAGATTAAGCCAGGCATGTCTGGGTGATGGGTTATGTGGTATACACAGTTGATTCAGTGGGCTGTAGCCCGTTGATACATTTTTTTCTTTTGCTGTGAAGCGAGTTTCTTGATCAGATGCAATGCTGTGTGAAATGCCTTGATGGTGGATAAGGCATTCTGTGAGTTCATAGATGGTGACACTGACAGAGGCATTGTGGACCATTTCAAAATACAGAAAACAAATGGATTTTTAAGTGATGTTCAATTTTGATAGTAATTTTAAAAAATAAATATTTAAGCCTCAGTTCATTAAAACAGATGATAATAATAACAAAAATAACAATACATTAGAGGAATTAGTAATGGTAAAGATTCAGTACGATTGGTTTTTCTCATATACTGTTGATAGAATTAAAAGTCGGTACAATTATGAAAAGAAATTTGGCAATATATGTGACATCCTTTAAAAGTGATGGTTATCCTTTGTTCCATCCAGAAGTAATTTGACTTCTAAGGAGCCAATTTAGGGAAGTAATATGAGACCCAGAAAAAAGTTTTATGTACTATGATACTCATTTTAGTATTACTTATATCAGAGAGATAACAGTGCAATTTTTTTTTTTTTTAAGTTTAAGGGAGATGTCTTCTGAGTGTACTGGATTTCCAAGTACTGAAACTTGATATATAGTTTCCAGTGAAAAATGAAAAGATCATATTTGATTGCAGAACTTTAACTGACTTCTGTAGATCTAATATAAACTCAATTACCAACAATAACAAAGCCTTCATGGCAGATTTAGACACAGATTTTTTTTTTTAATTAGTTTATTTATATATTTTTTAACTTTACAATATTGTATTTGTTTTGCCATACATTGACATGAATCCACCATGAGTGTACATGATTTCCCCTTCCAGAACCCCCCTCCTATCTCCCTCCCCATCCCATCCCTCTGGGTCATCCCGGTGCACCAGCCCCGAGCACCCTGTATCATGCATCGAACCTGGATTGGCAGTTCGTTTCACATATGATAATTTACATGCTTCAATGCTATTCTCCCATATCCTCCCACCCTCACCCTTTCCCATAGAGTCCATAATACTGTTCTGTTTATCTGTGTCTCATTTGATGTCTTGCATACAGGGTTATCTTTACCGATTGACTGAATACCATATATATGTGTTAGTATACTGTATTGGTGTTTTTCTTTCTGGCTTACTTCACTCTGTATAATAGGCTCCAGTTTCATCCACCTCATTAGAACTGATTTGAATGTATTCTTTTTAATGGCTGAGTAATATTCCATTGTGTATATGTACCACAGCTTCCTTATCCATTCATCTGATGATGGGCATCTAGGCTGCTTCCATGTCCTGGCTATTATAAACAGTGCTGTGATGAACATTGGGGTACATGTTAGACACAGATTTTTAAATCAACTCTTAAGTCGACTACTGACTGCTGCTGCTGCTGCTAAGTCGCTTCAGTTGTGTCCAACTCTTAGCAACCCCATGGACTGTAGCCTACCAGGCTCCTCCGTCCATAGCATTTTCCAGGCAAGAGTACTGGAGTGGGGTGCCATTGCCTTCTCCGCGACTACTGACTAAGATAGCATAAATGTGTAAATAATTTTGTAAGTGTTATAATAGAAGAATAGAAAAGAAAAAAGAACTCTAGATTAGAGAGGGGAAGGAGGGAAGAAAAGGTATATTGAAAGGTTTAAAGGGAATAAAAGACAATTTTGCTTCTTTGAAAAAAATCTTAGATATGTTTAGTAGTATGACATTTTTAATCCATGAATAATGGCCTTATAATTTCATATGCTTTATAAAGCTATTCTGTATTACATTGAATTCTTATAACAACTTTGTTTAAAATGTTTGGTGTTTAAAAAGGTTAAACTACTTACCTGAATATTTATGGTCTGTGAGGCATAAATTTCAAAATCAGTAATATATGTAGTGGTTAAGAGCGCCAGGTCTGGATTCAGGCCACCTGTGTACAAATTCTACCAGTTCCATTCAAGCTTCAATCTCCTTAGAAGTAAATGGAGAAATTAATGATGTCTATCAATAGAATCAAATACAAAAAATGTCTTAATCACCCGGATAACCTCGATGGTGTGGTCACTCACCTGAAGCCAGACATCCTGGAGTGGAAGCCAAATGGGTCATAGGAGGCACTAGATAAACAAAGCTAGTGGAGGTGATGAAATTCCAGCTGAGCTATTTCAAATCCTAAAAGATGATGTTGTGAAAGTGCTGCACTGAGTATGTCAGCAAATTTAGAAAACTCAGCAGTGACCACAGGACTGGAAAAGGTCAGTTTTCATTCCAGTTCCAAAGAAGGGCAATGCCAAACAATGTTCAAATTATCATATAATCGTGCTCATTTCACGTGCTAGCAAGATAATGCTCAAAATCCTTCAAGCTAGGCTTCAGCAGTGAACCAAGAACTTCCATATGTGTAAGCTGGATTTAGAAAAGGCAGAGGAGCCAGAGATCAAATTGCCAATATCTGTTGGATCATAGAAAAAGGAAGGGAATCCAAAAAAATCTACTGCTTTATTGACTACGTGAAAGCCTTTGACTGTGTGGATCACAACGAACTGTGTGGAAAATTCTTAAAAAGATGGGAATAACAGGCCACATGACTTGCCTCCTGAAAAATCTGTATGTAGGTCAAGAAGCAACAGTTAGAACTGGACACTGGTTCAAAATTGGGAAAGGAGTATGTCAAGGCTGTATATTGTCACCCTGCTTACTTCTATCTGAGTACATCATGTGAAATGCCAGGATGGATAAATCACAAGCTGGAATCAAGACTGCCAGGAGAAATATCAACAACCTTAGATACGCAGATGATACCACTCTAATGGTTGAAAGTGAAGAGGAACTAAAGAGCCTTTAGATGAGTGTGAAAGAGGAGAGTGAGAAAAGCTGGCTTAAGACTCAGCATTTAAAAAACTAAGATCATGGCATCCAGTCCCATTACTTCATGGCAAATAGGTGGGGAAAAAGTGGAAACAGTGACAGACTTTATTTTCTTGGGCTCCAAAATCACTGCGGACGGTGACTGCAGCCACAAAATGAAAAGACCCTTGCTCCTTGGAAGAAAAGCTATGACAAACCTAGACAGCAAAGTAGAAAGCAGAGACATTGCTTTGCCAACAAAGGTCCATATAGTCAAAGCCGTGGTTTTTCCAGTGGTCATGTACAAATTTGAGAATTAGACCATAAGGAAAGGTGAGCGCCAAAGAACTGATGCTTTGAAATTGTGCTGGAGAAGACTCTTGAGAGTCCCTTGGACTGCAAGGAGATCAAACCAGTCCAACCTAAAGGAAATCAACCCTGAGTATTAAGAAGTACTGATAATGAAGCTGAAGCTCCAGTACTTTGGCCTCCTGATGTGAAGAACCAACTCATTGGAAAAGATTGATGCTGGAAAAGATTGAGGGCAAGAAAAGAAGGAAGCAACAGAGCATGAGATGGCTGGATGGCATCACTGACTCAATGGACATGAGTTTGAGGAAACTCTAGGAGATAGTGAAGGATAGGGAGGTCATGGGTTTGCAAGGAGTTGGAGATGACTTAGTGAATGAATGGCAACAATTGATGGAATCATGGTGACAAAGTTAATTCAAGTAAAGAACTTTGGACATTCTTGGCACATTAATAAAATATCCAACCTTATTCAGATATCTAGTTACTATAGTTTGTAGCTGTAGTATGATGTAGTATGTAGTATGATGTATGTATGATGTTTTATACTGTACAAAATACATTTGTGTATATTATCCCATTTGATCCTTTCAGCTACCTCTTCAGTCAGATAGGGCAGTTATTACATTGTACTTTGTGATTTTTGATTACTTATGAAATAATTTGCTCAAATTCATATAGCTTTTAAATGACAAAATAAGATAATGTTTTCTTATCCCAAATTTAGTGTTTCCTTATGATTTCACTCCAGTAAAATTCAAAATAAGACAGTATGTAATTTATTATTTCTAAATGTGAAGTTAAGTTTTTGCAAAATAGAGAATTAACATTTTTGGTCTGGATATGGAAAGATTTTATTTTGATGAGAAAAACAAGATTTTTTCTTGGATATTAAAACTCTGCCATTGATTTGGTGCTTTGAGATCTTATGAGAAAGAACTACAAAGTATTATGTTTATATATTCTTTCAACAATTTTGACAGCTACATCCTCATCTGCAGTTTCTGCACACTCTCCTTCAGTTATTGTAGCTGTTGTAGAAGGGAGAGGACTTGCCAGAGGTGAAATAGGAATGGCAAGTATTGATTTAAAAAGCCCACAAATTGTCTTATCTCAGTTTGCGGACAATACAACATATGCAAAGGTAAGTATTTATATTCCTAGAAAATGGTTCATCTAGAGGGTACTTTGCAGATTTTCAAGTCAATGCTTCCCTAATTAGTTTACTTTTTGTTAGAATAATGGTTATTCATTATTGCACCAGTCAGGTTACTCTGAATTAAAAGAAACATGTTTTACCTCTGATTTTAATTTTTAAATATTATTTTGTTCTGAAATAACATGTTTTGCTGTTATTTGAATATTCCAAATTACTATTAATGTTTCTGAAATTAATATCTTCTAATAATTCCTGGACTTATTCCAAAAATAGCATGTGTCATAATGCTATCTCCAAAGGGTTGTTTCCACTGCAATGTATTTTAATTTTATTTTCCAGAAATAAGGGAGACTAGTATTTTAGATCAGTGATAATTTAGTCCCTCAATTTCTTGCCTTCACTTCCTATCACTCATCATTAATTTGGGCCACTGGTCTGTTGTCATGGGAATTTGTGTGACTTGTCAGGTACAGGTAGTCTATTCCTAATCTCTATATTCTAAAAAGTTATTTGACTCGAATTTTGTTATGAAGAAAATATTAAATACTGTGTTATTTTTAATGTTTTATTATTTTTTATTTCTTTCTCTCATTTCCCTTTTTGGTTTCCTAGTATGTAGATTTCCTTTCTCTACCTAATAATTAATTTTTAAATATACTTAACAACCTAAATGATATTAGTACTACGTATATGGGTATTTCACATTTCTTTGCAATTTAAAAATGATAGGATAAAAGTTTTTTTTTTAAACTGGAATGTTTGACATATTAAGAATTTTTGTGTCTAGAATAGTTCTAATAAATTTACCTTATACTGTGAAAAGCATCAGTCATAAAACAGATGTTTCTCATCTGTGTTTCTGTACTTTTCAGCTTCTAAGCTATACCAGTGTGGCCATACTGATTGAGTTGCCATAGTTAGCTATTGAATGTTTATGTTTTTCATGGAGATGAATAAAATACCGAGTAGATGATTTTATTAAAAAAATTTTTTTTAAGGAATACATACTCGATAAGTTCAAATTATTTGGGGGCTTACAGCTGATACAATACAGCTTATGTTTATGATAATATATTTATAATTTTATAGAATGTATGTTTAACATAGCACCATTAGAAATATGTTTAATTGAAATATATAATTAGGACAGTTGTGATTTTGTATATCTCTGAATTAATTATAAGCACTTATCTCTCAGAAAAATATGAAACATTTTTGGTTTAAGAGACTCCTAAGCCTACATTTAAGAGATTATTTATTCAAACAATTTTAGGTGATCACTAAACTTAAAATTTTATCACCTTTGGAAATAATAATGTCAAATACTGCTTGTGTTGTGGGGAATTCAACCAAGTTGTTTACTCTTATCACAGAAAATTTCAAGGTAAGTGATTTTTTTATTCTCAATAGTAACATTCAAGATATTCGTATTTTTTAAAATCCATTTTATAATATAGTAAGAACAATAATCTGAGTAACTTTATATTTGCCATAAAGTACTCACTAAGTACAAGTCCTAAGCTAAGGGACTACTAATACATATAATTAGTAGTGGGAAAGATTGAAGGCAGGAGGAGAAGGGGACAACAGAGGATAAGATGGTTGGACGGCATCACCAACTCGACGGACATGAGTTTGAGCAAGCTCCGGGAGTTGGTGTTGGACAGGGAAGCCTGGCGTGCTGCAGTCAATGGGGTCGCAAGGAATCAGACACAACTGAGTGACTGAACTGAATACATGTAATAAAAATTATGAGGAATTCACTTACTTAATTTGATACTCTTGATATACTTTGAGAAAAGAAAAATGTTTTAGGTAATAAAGGGGTTTTCCAGAGTATACAGGAGGCAGAAAAGTAACTTCTTCCTTCCAGTGTCCATATATGAATTTGAGAGAAGGACCTTGAACTGTTATTGTTTTGTTCATGCTCCCACATGTTATATTAATCTCTGTTTCTAGGGGTAGAAGCACTATGATTGATTAATCCCTGGTCATTGACTTTTTGCTGTGGGGCACAGAGTACTGTAACTGACAGTCCTAAATGGACAGAACAACATAGAATGTGGGATAGATGAATCCTCTGAAGGTGAAAACAACATATATCTACTACCCTTGAGATGTAAGGCAATATAGCCTAGTGCTTAAGAACAGATGAGCCAGACTGTTGTGGTTTCAAATCCTGATTCTAAATGACTGTGTGCAAGTTAAGTTACTCAACCTCTTTAAACTTCAGTTTTTATTTGTCAGTAAAATAGGGACAATAATAACATCTACCTCCTAAAGAACTGGTATTTTATATTGGGTAATCAGAAATGGTCTCATTGGTGAGGTTTCATTTGGGCAAAGTCCTGAAAGGAGTGAAAATGAGAGAGCCATAGAAGTATTGCATGCATGCTTAGTCACTGAGTCTTGTCCAACTCTTTGCGACCCTGTTGACTGTTGCCTTCCAGGCCCCTCTGTCCATGGGATTTCCCAGGCAAGAATACTAGAGTGTGTTGCCAGTTTCTTCTCCAGGGTATCTTCCCGAACCAGCAGTTGAACAGGTGTCTCCTGCATGTCCTGCATTGGCAGGCAGATTCTTTACCACTGAGCCACCTGGGAAGTCCTATAGAAATACTGAGTTGGCCAAAATGTTTGGTCAGGTTTTTCCATAACATGAAAAATCCCAGCGAACTTTTTGGCCACCTCAATATTTTGTATGAAAGAATCATAAGCAGAGGGAAAAAAAATAATGTTATTATTGTTGTTAACATTATTATCACACTTACCATAAAAAGACCTCAATTAAATAAGCAGTATGAAATGGAAGGAACATGGATTTTGTAGTCAAAGAAATCTAAATTCAAGTCTGAGCTCTGGCATATGTCAATTCTTTGATATTAGAAAAGTTACTTGGCTTCTCAGAATTTGACTTAGAGGAAAATTGTAGATAAATATGACTTATGTCATAGAGTTATATTGGGAAGATTAAATGAGATAACTGTTCAAACAGTCTTGAGACCTATCAAATTCCACCTGCTTGTGACTTTTTTTTTTCAGTCTTACAGCTCTTTCAGAGTCCATTGCTAATATATTGCCTTTTTTACCTAATACTTTTATTCAAAATAAGCAGACCTTTTATTTTATGACTGCATGCTTTTTTTAAATTTTGCTCTTTTTAAAAAAGTTCCATTATCTCCTTTTCTTTATTCTATAAATTAAATTCACCTCATGTAGAAAATATTTCATAGATTTGATATTTGGAATTGGTATTTTTTGCTTTCCCAAATAGTATATCATAAATCTTTACACTCTCTCAATTAAGATAATATATTGAAAGTGAAAGTGAAAGTCACTCAGCCATGTCCGACTTTTTGTGACCCCATAGACTATACAGTCCATGGAATTCTCCAGGTCAGCATACTGGAATGGGTAGCCTTTCCCTTCTCCAGGAGATCTTCCCAGCCTAGGGATCGAACCCAGGTCTCCCGCATTGCAGGCAGATTCTTTACCAGCTGAGCCACCAGGGAAGCCCAATATGATGCTGAATGTAAAACCTTTGTTGTTGCTGTAGAATAAAGTTAGTATAAGTCAGAGATTCATTTTTTTATTATTGTATTTAAATTTCATGTGAGGATAGATTAATAAGAGCTACAGACTACTCAAATTCATTTAGCAAATAACTAGAAAAACTTATTTAACTCTAGAAAATAATAAATAATGAAAAATAAGCTTTGCACAATATTTTAAGCCACCTACCTATGTATGAGCATGTGTTTAGGAAAGCAGTTTTGGGCAAGTGCATGAAACTTAAAATTTATTTTGAAATTAAAAATTCTTTTCAGAACATTAATTTCACTACTATCCAAAGGAAATACTTCAATGAAACAAAAGGACTAGAATACATTGAACAGTTATGCACAGCAGAATTCAACACTGTCCTAATGGAGGTTCAATCAAAGTAAGTTAAGATTTGGGGCAAGTAGTAAGTCTCTAGTGTGTATTTCAGGAGGGAAAGGTCTTTTGTCTGTTTTGTTCTTTGCTATATCCCTACCACCGAGAAAAGTGCTGAGAAAAGTTTCATAAAACACACTCAGTAATTACTGAAGAGTAAAGTAATTAACTGAAATTTATACACAGAGCATATCTTGCTGACTTAATTTATATAGAATTTCTCCAAATTAGTCATAATCTATTCCCCTAATCATTGCTGCTCACTTTACTTTGAAATGAAAAGCTTAAGTAGCCAGAGCTACTAGAAATGTGAGGGCACAGAAGTGAAACACAGGTAAAACTGTGTTCCTATTACTTCACACCTTTACCCCTTTGAAATGAGACAGGAAATACTTTTGGAATGGATATTTTGTAGAACATGCTGAACAGATACTTTCTTTGAGCCAGGTTGGACTGTTTGTTCACTAAGTTAATCATGTCTTTTCTCACCAAGATCCTATACGTTATAGGATGTATATAGGAATGAGGTACGTTCTTATATATTATGATCTCCTGACTGTACATTTTAAGCCCTCAGACTTTCTCAATATTATTTAAATATGTACTTGGAATGGTACCATTGAATGTTGCATTCTAATGTGACTTACTGGGAATCCATTTTTTATTCTTTATAACTTTATTCTTTAAACTTATTCTTCAAGTCTCAGACTTCAGAAAATTGTCTGTTTTTATCAACTTTTATGCTTTAGAGGTAATTTAACTAGTCATCAAAAATAAGGAACACTTGGAGTGCTTTTTCCCTTTGAATTTAAGCAATGCTATGCAAATATTTATAATTTTGCTATTAAAAGTAAAATATATGTTTTCCTTTATAGCAATACTTTTATTACAGAGATTTATAGTGATGTATCATTGGTTACCTTACAGATATTACTGCCTTGCAGCTGTTGCAGCTTTATTAAAATATGTTGAATTTATTCAAAATTCAGTTTATGCACCAAAATCGCTAAAGATTTGTTTCCAGGGTAGTGAACAGACAGCCATGATAGATTCATCATCAGCCCAAAACCTTGAATTACTAATTAATAATCAAGACTCTAGGTAAGATTATCCATTTTTTACTAGGAAATATATCAGTATATTTTATTGTCATATTTTTTTATGAATAGTTACTTTATATTTTTTAAAGTTGTTCGGTAGAGAAATATTGAAAATAAACATTTTTAATATTTATACCATTGTTGCTGAACTGCTCAAATGTTTTCACCAAAATCAAGTTTTAAAAAGATATTTTTACTAAATAAGAAAAAAGAAGCTGACAACCATTTCAAAATTAAGCAGAAGACTTGAACAGACATTTCTCCAAAGAAGATATACAGAGGTGCAATAAGCAAGAGCTCAACATCACTAGTTGTTAGGGAAATACATATCAAAAACACAGTTATCACTTCACACTGTTAGTATGGTTATTATTGAATAAATAGAAGATAAGAATTGGTAAGGATGGAGAAATTAGAATCCTCATCCATTTATGGTAGGGATTTAAAATGGTGCAGTCACTTTAAGAAACCATGTGGTGGTTCCTCAGAAAGCTAAATTTGGCATTACCATATGATCCAGAAATTCTGTTTCTTGGTATATACCCAGAAGAACTGAGAGTGGAGATTCAAACAGATACTAGCACACAAGTATTCATAGCAGCGTTATTCACAGTAGCCAAAATGTGGAAACAAACCAAATGTCCATCAACTAGTGACTAATAAAATAAAGTGTATACAAATAAGATATATACATATAATGGAATATCATTCAGCTTTAAAAAGGATTGAAATTCTGCCACAAGATGTATGAACCTTGAAAACGTTGTGTTAAGTGAAATACGCTAGACACAAAAGGTGAAGTACCTAGAATAGGCAAATTTACAGCAACAGAAAGTAGACAGGTTATCAGGGGCTGGGGGAACTGGGGAATGGGAGAGTTATTGTTTAATGGATTCAGAGTTGATGAGAAAGCTCTGGAAACAAATGGTGGTAATTGTTGCACATTATTGTAAATATACCTAATGACACTGAATGGTGAGCATAATATGGTTAAATGGTAAAATTTGTGTTTTGTATGTTTTACCATAATAAAAAAGTTATTGTGTGCAGAAACTACAATGCTAAAACAACCAGTTTTAAAAGCATTAAGTATAGGAAATTCAAGGGGCTACATAATCATTTGAGAAGGTGAAGTAGTTGATAAAAATGGTCTTTGTGTATGACTAGATTGCTGGTTTTATTGGTTTATTATTAGCTTCAGTTAGATGAATACTGATGGTAAACATGAATGAAAGGGAGAATGGGAGATTGCTCATGTGTTTGTGCATATGTGTGTGTTGTTCATGCACATGCACATACACACTGTAAACATGAGGTTTTTATAAGATTTCATAATGGTTGAGGTACCTAAACTAGAATCAAAATGTCACTAGAAGATAATGTAATCAACCTGTGGTGGTGTTGATAGTAGGGATAAACTACATAGATTAATATGGGTTCAATTTGGTACAAAGAATTAGTGAGTCATGATTTATCTCCTTGAGGAATTATAGTCTGGAGGAGGAGACATATAGTATCATAAGTCATTAACATGTACTAAGTACATCAGGCCCTCTGTAGCCGAGGGACCTACAGTTGGTTGAATTCACAGGTATGGAACTGGTGGATATGGAGGGCCCGCTGTAGTAGGCCATTTTATATAAAGGACTTAAGTATCCACGGATTCTGGTATCCGTTAGAGGTCTTGGAGTCAATTCCCTATTGAAAGGGATGACTGTATGGTGATGAAAATTTGCATAAAAAATGATGGGATCATAGCAGAGAAAGTTAATTTGGCTTAGTTAAAGAGTAAAAGAATTATTATAGAAACAGTTTTCTAGAGGGGATAATACCTTGACTTTTTTTTTTTTTTAGCCCTGACATGAGTTTTGAAATATAAATAGAAGTTATCCAGATTAAGGAGTGAAAAAAGTAGTAAGACAGTGAATAAAAAAGTTTTGAAAGCATGAGTTTCAATATAGTAACATGGTATGTGCAAGGAAGCTTAAGCTATTTAGTTTGGTAAAGTGCAGGTTGGGAGTAAGTAAGCTTGGAGTAAAATCTCAGCTTTCAGTAATTAATATATCGATAACCTCAGATATCAATGAAAGGTATAAACTTAAATAAAACTTTTAGTATTAAGAGTATTGAATAGAATAAAGAGTGCTTTAGACAATTGAAGCCTTAAGGTGGTTGTGCCAGTTTCAGTGCTGCAGTGTTTAAATATTTGTGTCACTTTGTGTGTTCTTATCTTGGCTTTACTTTCCACTATATGAAATCTCCAGACATATCTAATTTTGCTTATTATTTACTTCAGTCATCAAGAACAGTTTAGATCTATGTAGGTACTGTTGGTACTACTTTTAGTAAAGTAGGAATATTACTGTATATACTACTTTTTGTCATCCATCAGTGTAGTGACCTCTGCACCTTTGCAGTTACACTGGATAATGGTGATCTAAAATTATAACCTTTTAAAGGAGAATGTAATTAATGGTAGTTATTCCTGTCCAGCTTAGTGAATAAGTAATATTTTTTCTGTTGCTTGGAAAAAGGTAAAATAATAGCTGGATAAACTACTCTGTTGTTGACTTTCTAAGTTAAAATAACATAGGGTAACATAGACAGTCAATAACTAAGGCTGGTAATTATTACAAAGGGTTTTATACTCAGTTTTACTTTGTCACATTTCATAGTTAATCATTGTTTGACCATTGTCATCATCAAACATTGCTTAAGTTTCTGCTATATATTAAATGATAGGATATTTGACCTCCAAGAGTTCATATTGTAGTTGAGAGGAGAAATTGAGGTCTTTTCCCTGACTTAAACCAAAGAATATTAGGTTGAAAGATAAGCATGCTACCTACTGAACTAAATGAATAGCTCTAATGCTTCTATGGACTTGTCACTTGTTCAGTATAGTTTCCACCATTGATTTCTATAGCAAATGGCAGGTTTAGGTGTGCTCCCTACTTCTTTTGTTCCTGCAAAAGACAAGTTCTCAAAATTGTACCTGTGACTTACCTATGATAACCTTCTCCCAACTCCCCGCCAGGGCTTGATTTGAGTAATTTCTTAAAAATATGTTTAAATTGATATACCAAAAATTTGATAGTCTGATAACTTAAATCATTTTTATTTCCTTTCTTCTCTTAACCCAAATTCAATACGTCAGTAAATCCGCTTGACTCAGCCTTTAGAGTACATTCATATCCTGGGTCTTGTCTTATCATTTCCAAGTCTGCAAACTTAACACCATACTTTTACTGCTCAGTTGCTCAGTTGTGTCTGACTCTTTGTGACCCTTTGGACTGCAGCCTGCCAGGCTCCTCTGTTCATGGGATTTTTCAGGCAAGAATACTGGAGTGGGTTGCCCTTTCCTCCTCCAGGTTATCTTCCCAACCTAGGGATTGAAGCTGTATCTCCCGTGTCTCCTGCATTGCAGGTGGATTGTTTACCTGCTGAGCCACCAGGGAAGCCCCCACAACCCTAATCCATACCTCCATCATTTTAGCCTGGACTACTATTAAGTATAATAGCCCCTAACTTGTCTCTCTGTCTTCTTCCTCTCCCTACAATTAGTCTATTCTCAACCTAGTGGCCAGAAAGTGATCCTTTTAAACCAGAAATTACATCTTGAAACTTTAATGCTTAAAAGTCTTCCAGTGCTCCCATTACCTTTAGAATGTAATTCAGACTCTTTACCATGGCCTACAAGGACTTCTGTGTTCTGATTTCTTTCAACTTCTTTATTCATTTCCCTTAATTCTTACTTTGCAGTGCTCCACCAAACTTGATCTTTCTGGTTCTAGAGCCAGGAAGACTGGTGGTGGTTTAGTTGCTAAGTTGTGTCCAACTCTTGTGACCACATGGACTGTAGCCTGCCAGGCTCTTCTGTTCATGGGATTCTCCTGGCAAGAATATTGGAGTGGGTTGCCATTTCCTTCTCCACTAGGAAGACTACCTGGGCTTAAATTGATGTTCTGTTTTGCCCCTTTCAACTGATAACTCTTTTATTATTATTGTTCACTTATTTGGAAACCTCAGGAAAATTACTTAATTTCTTTGCGTTTCAGTTTCTTCCCTTATAAAATGTGGTTAATAATAGCATCTAGCTCATACCCTGGTTATTAGAATTAAATAATATATGTACATTTCTTAGAATAAGGCCTGGTATATACTTTGTGTTCAATATGTTAGCTATTTCACCATCATTGTCACCATAATTATTCCCATCTCATCATCATCTTGGTATGGATGTCTTCATTCAACTGTCAGATAGAAATACAGGTCTTTTTCAACCAACCTAACTAAAGCAACCCTTCTTGTCATTCTCTGTATAGTCCTGTTTGTTTGTAATAGTTTCTGTACCTGATATTATTTTCTTTCTTTCTCTTTTATAATTCTCTAACTTCATAAATTAGAACAGAGTGATTATATTAAATACATGTTTTATCAGTGTAAAGTTCTCTTCCCCCTTAAGTATGTATTATTGATATCTTGTTATTATTGATAGAATGCCATGGACTAGAACATTTTATAATAGTCTAAGTATTGTAACTGGTCTATGAAAAAAAGTCATTCACTAATGCAAGAAGATGCTGCAGATCCTTGTTAATCAAAGTGTGCTTCACTGACTGACAGCATACTTGAGAGTTTATTTAAAATGTAGATTATCAGGCCTCATCCCAGACTGAATCAGAATCCTCATGTGATTTGTATGAATATGAAAGTTTGAGAAGCACTATTGTAGATTATAGGATTATTTTAAAACTATGTGGGAGAAGGCAAGGGTGGGACAATATGAGAGCATAGCATTGAAACATGTATATTACCATATGTAAAATAGATGACCAGTGCAAATTCAATGCATGAAGCAGGGCACCCAAAGCTGGTGCTCTGGGACAACCCAGAGGGGTGGGGTGGGGAGAGAGGTGGCAGTGGGGTTCAGGATGGTGGGACACATGTACACCCATGACTGATTCATGTTGATGTATGGCAAAACTCACAATATTGTAAAGTAATTAAATAAATACATTTTAAAAAGTTAAATTACATTTTTATTGGTTTCTCCTTTGTATACTTAATGAAATTTTCCTAACTTGTGTTTTTAAAGGAATAATCACACGCTCTTTGGTGTTCTAAATTATACTAAGACTCCTGGAGGAAGTAGAAGACTTCGTTCTAACATATTAGAACCTCTAGTTGATGTTGAAACCATTAACATGAGATTAGATTGTGTTCAGGAACTGCTTCAAGATGAGGCACTCTTTTTTGGACTTCAGTCAGGTAAATATCATCTACTTTTACAAATACAAATTATTAAAAATATATGTCTTCCTAAATGATACCAGTCCTGTTGGGTTAAGGCTCATCCCAATGATGTTATCTTAATTTGATGACATCTGCAAAGATCTAGTTTCCAAGTAATGTCACATTCAGGTACCAGGATTTGGGATTACAAAATTTGTTTTGCAGGGATGCAATCCAACTCATGAGGTAAGATAATTGCCCTTGGGATCTGTTCACTAGCATGGCAGTGCAATTTTTTTCTTAAATCTGTAAGTGAAAGGGCAGTTTATCTGCACTGATCCTAGTCTAGTTCCTGGATTTTAGCCACTTGATCTGTCTTCTATATTCCCACTGTTGTTCTGGTGGTCTAAACTGAAGTAGTACATGAAAATCTAGAAGGTATTTACAGTTTTTAGGTTTCTTCAGTCCAATTCTAAATATCTTTTAATTAGTATAATTTCTTCAAAATTCTGACATTATACTGACTGACTGCATTTCCAATGTTGCTGAGTATATTCATTTTTTTCTATGTATTCCTGTGTATTTTGTGAGGCTTTGGAAAAGGTGTGAAAGGCTTATTTTTAACTGGTCACCCTTATGGTTTACAGCAACATCGTATCTCTATTCTACCATTCATCACCTGTTGAAAAACAGATTTTATGCACATATTGTCTTCTCTTCATCACCCCATTTCAATCAGTCTTCTTTCTGTGCCCACTATTGTACTGAGACTGCTCTTGTCAAGGTCAATATAGCAGACATTGTTGGTTTTCTGTCCATATCCTCTTGGATCTCTTTTACTTTTCTCTGTGCTCCTTTTCCTTGCTCTGTGTGCTTTTGCTTCTAATGGCCTGCACCTGGACTCTCTTTAGAGGTATACCCTCAGGCTATTAAGACGACTGTGCTCTAAGCGGAGAGGGTCAAATGTGCCTTGTGGGCCCTTAAATGACTGAATAGTGTGGGAATATGAAAGCCTAACTGCCTCACACTGTTTTGGCAATAACGATGAAAAGAACTTAAAAGTCCAGAAGTTCTTCTACAACATGAACTGAAGTTACCTCCCATAGAATTTTGCCTGAAATTATGCTTTTGCTTGGCTTTTTTTCCCTTTCCTGTCCTCCTCTCTATTGGTTTCTCATGGAAGCAAATTCTTAATCTATTACTTGCATATAAATCCTCGTTTCAGAGTCTCTTTCTGGAGAACCAAGCCTAAAACATTTACGCATAGTCTCATTGTTGTTAAATTTAACGGGTACCTATTAGTTCTATTTGGGGCTTCCCAGGTAGCTCAAATGGTAAAGAATCTGCCTGGAATACAGGAGACCTGGGTTCTATCCCTGGGTCAGGAAGATCCCGTGGAGAAGGGCATGGCAACTCACTCCGGTATTCTTGCCTGGAGAATCCTGTGGTCGGGGGAACCTGGCAGGCTATAATCCATGGAGTCGCGAAGAGTCAGATATGACTGAGCGACTAACACACACACAGTTCTATTTGAAATCCAACTTCTCTGGTACTGCCAAAATCTCTCCTTATTGAATTACTGCCTTTCTTTGCTTCTATGATTATACAATTTGATTTTCCTCCTACTTCTTTGGAGTTTCCTTTTTTTAAAGCTCTGTCACTCACTTCTTTAAAAAGTTTATGACTGTCCATCTCCCTTGTAATGTTATCTTTATAATTTACAAATAGACTGCAGGACTGTAGACTGTCTTGGAATGTCTTTAGAAAGTTCTGTCATTGATCAGGTAACAGTGAAAACCCCAGAGTCCTTCCTTTCAAATGGAAGAGAGAAAGACTCCTGTGTCTTCTTTTTAGGCTTGTTTTCCTTTGCTCATTCCTTGAATGCTATGGTGCTTCAAAACTATGTCTTAGGTTGCCTTTTTACTCTGTATTTTCTTATTATATGATTTACCCATCTTCTTGGTCTTATAATTATCATTCACATACCTGTAACTTCCAAATTTACATTTCATGCCCACATATCTTTATAGACCTTCAGCCCCATGTATCTGATTGCCTACTGAGCACCTATTAGATCTTTCTTAATCAGGTCAGATTTAATGTATCCAGACTGT
The DNA here is from genome assembly GCF_054371585.1 of Giraffa tippelskirchi. Classification (NCBI taxonomy): domain Eukaryota; kingdom Metazoa; phylum Chordata; class Mammalia; order Artiodactyla; family Giraffidae; genus Giraffa; species Giraffa tippelskirchi. The sequence goes on along the minus strand of NC_137279.1, from coordinate 145,151,168 downwards.
GCCATCTTTCCTTCTAAATCAGTCCCTTCTGATTTCAAAGAATAGCTCTACATCCAAGCTGTTAACCAAACCAGATAACTAACCGGAAGTCATTCTTGACACTTACCTTCTCTGAAATTAATCATCAAATACTGTTAAGTCTTTTTTCTATATAGATCTTATGGGTATTAGCTTCTATTCCCAGTGCTGCTGCTCTAGCCCAGGGTACAATTTATCTATAATCTGATTGATTTCTACAGCCTTCTATTTGGCCTCGTCCTCCAGCCTTGTTCTTTATAGTCTCTTCTCTATATTGGAGCCTGAGTAATCTTTTGAAAATATAAATGTGAACATATTACTCTTTATTAGTTTCTTCCTGTTGATGTAACAAATTACCGCAAATTTTGAGGCTTAAAACAGCATGAATTAATTATCTTACAATTCTGAAAGTCATAAATCAGTTTTACTGGACTAAAGTCAGTGTGTTAGTGGGTCCATTTTTCTTCTGAAGGCTCTGGGACAAAATTGTTCCCTTGCCTTTTCTAGTTTCTAGAGGCCTTCTACATTCCTTGACTCGTGGATCTTCCTCCATCTTCAAAGCCAGGAGAATAGTTTCTTCTCTATTTTCTAGCTTCTGCTTTTGTCCTTATATCTTCTCTCTTTGACTGATCCTCCTGTCTCTCTCTTAGAAGGACTCTTGTGATTGATTACTTTGGGACTAACAAATAATCCAGAATAATCTCTCCATTTCAAGAAGCTTAAACTTCATCTCATCTTCAAAGTCCCTGTTACCAGATAACATATACAAAGGTTCCAGGGCTTAGAATGTGGAAATCTTTGCAGGGCTACCACATACCCACTTGCATAAAATCTTTCAATCTCTTCTAATGCTTTTAGGATAAAACCCAAACTCTTCTGGATGGCTTTCTTTCTCGTTTCCCACAGCACCTCTTGTTACTTGTCATTTTTCATTCTGCCTTCTTCTATAATTGAACTTCTCTTAGTTACTTGAACATATCATGTCTCATGTTCTGCTTTAAAAACTTTTTAAAATTTAAGTAGTTAATTAAATTTTGCGGCATGCAGGATTTTAGTTCCCCAACCAGGGATTGAACCTGTGCTCCCTGCATTGGAAGTATGGAGTCTTAACCACTGGACTGCCAGGGAAGTCCCTAAATTTAATTTATTTTCACAGGGATATGGTTGATTTACAATATTAGTATCAGGTGTACAACATAATGATTTAAAATTTTCATAGATTATACTCTGTTTGAAGTTATTACAATTTTATGGCTATATTCACTCTGCTGTATAACATATGCTTTATAGCTTACTTATTTTATACATAGTAGTTTGTGCCTCTTAATCCCCCATCCATCTCCTTTCCTTCCTCCCCTACTCTCTCCCCATTGGTAACCACTAGTTGGTTCTCTGTATCTGTGAGTCTGTTTCTTTTTTGTTATATTTGCTCATTTGTTTTAGTTTTTAGATTCCACATGTACCTGTTTGTCTTACTCTGCCTGATTTATTTCTCTAAGTGTAATATCCTCTAGGTCCATTCATGTTTTCACAAATGACAGAATTTTACTGTTTTTTTTATGGCTGAGTAGTATTCCATTGTGTATGTATACATGTATACATGTGTGTGTGTGTGTATCACAACTTCTTTACTCGCTGTCTCTTGATGGACATTTAAGTACCATATCTTGGCAATTATGAATAATGCTGCTGTGAACATAGGGGTACTTGTATTTTTTTGAATTAGTATTTTTGTTTTCTCTGGATATATACCTTGGAGTGGAATTGCTAGATCATATGGTAGTTCTATTTTTAGTTTTCTGATGAACCATTTCATCTTTTAAAAGATGAGAACAGCTAAAGTTCAGAGAATTTTAGCACTTCTGAAAAGTTTCATGGTTAGTGGTTGACCGATGCTTTTAGACTTTTAATCTTATCATTTAAGTATCATGAAGAAAAGTTAGAGATCAAAAAAGTGGGAAGAAAATTATGATAAGCAACATCTATAAGTCAGAGCAGTAGAGTTTCAAGAAGGAAGGGGTGATCAACAGTGTCAAAATTTGAAGACGAATTCTGAGTAATCAAAGTTAGGAAAAGAACACTAGAATTTATTATTTTATCCCTGGTAAATGTAAAATAGATGAAGACAATTAAAACAAGTGGCATTTGCAGGTAAAACTGTGCTATATTATTATTTGGTGATAATACTTTATATACTCTATATTTTAAACTGTAATATAAAGTTTAACTGCTCATATTTTCTGTTTGTTTCAGTTATAGCAAGATTTCTTGATACAGAGCAACTTCTTTCTGTTTTAGTTCAAATTCCAAAGCAAGACACGGTATGTTAATGTATACATTATGTTATTTTATTATATATTATGTGATATAACTTGTCTTAATATGATGTAACAATTGGAAAATATGAAAGTCTTTTGCAAAAGTACTTTGTCATTACTATCTGAAATATTTTTATGCCTTTTTAAAGGAAGCTTTTCTCCTCAATGTGTTATCATATATGATATACTTAAAATTAAAACTATGTTAATTGAGTAATTGACATAGTTCATTTATCAAATATTTATTTAAAGAGTTTGGACATAGTTTTCAAAAACCTTAGATTACAAAACATTTGCTTAATAAACTAGATAAAAATTATGTTAGTTCTGAGGTCCTTTAAAAGATGATCATTATGTGAAGTTTGATTAGTTAGTTTTCAAGTATGCTTAACCTTTAAATATGAAACAAGGCTTTGGATTTTTACAAATTTAAATACTCAGTGCCTATAGGCACATTCTATAAAGAAAATAATAGATGGTTTTCATTTCTTTTTAATGCAAATTGAGAAATATTTACTTTAATGAAATACATTTACAGTTAATTCTTGAACAGTATGGGGGTTAGGGCACCCTCTTCCCTGCCCCCAATGCAATCGAAAACCAGCGTGTAACTTTACAGTCAGCTCTCTGCATCCAAGGGTTCTCCATCTGCAGATTCAGCCAATTGGATTGTGTTCTACTCTATTTATTGAATAAAATCCACCTATGAGTGGACTTGCACTGTTCAAACCTGTGTTGTTCAAGGATCACCTGCATATTTTTGCTCATGTGCTTAAAAAGGAAAGAAGTCGTGTATCAGTAGAATTTTATTTGAAATTTTATTACTTTGCAAATCCACTGAAGGCTTATCTATATTTAGGAAGCCTTTTCATATTGTAGAGGAAATACTCTTAAGGTTCATTTATAATAAAAATATCATTGTATGGAAAAGTTTTGGCTGTTGGACAGGAGGAGAATTGGGAGTTTCCTTAAATAACTGAAACACTTTAAAACTCAATATATACAAACGAGAGGTAACCTAGAACAACTAAAATCTGAAACAAAGTTAATCGATACCATACAATGAGGTTAGAGGCATTCCTTCCACTTCAGTTTCTCATAGTGTTTGTGTATAACTGGAGTTAATATTATTTCTTCCTTAAATGTTTGGTGAAATTCACAAATAAAGCTGTTAAAACTTGGAATTATTCTTTGTAGGGAGATTCTTGAGTAAAATTCAATTTCTTAAATAGATATGATGCTATTCAGGTTACCTGTTTCTTCTTGAATGAACTTTTAATTAGGGTGTTTATACCATTTGTGCTTAATGAGATTATTGGTATGTTACAATTTAAATCTGCCATTATGGTACTTTTTTACATTTATCTCACCTATATTCTCTTTTCCTTTTCTTCTGCCTTCTTTTGGTTTAAATGGATATTTTTATGATCCCATTTTACTCCTCTGTTGATTTATTTGATAAGTTCATTTTTTTTTTATTTTAATGGTTGCTTTCAGATTTATAGAATACATCTTTAGCTGAATTTAGTCTACCTTCAAATAATATTACATTACTTCTCATGTGGTATAAAACCATAGAGTAGTGGCAACAAAAGCAAAAATAACACAAGCTGGGAATATATCCGATTAAAAAACTTCTGCTCAACAGAATGTATATAGAGGGTTCTTCACTTTACTCTGGCTATGTTCTTGTTCAGTTCAGTTCAGTTCAGTTGCGCAATTGTGTCTGACTCTTTGCGACCCCATGAATCCGCCGCATGCCAGGCCTCCCTGTCCATCACCAACTCTTGGAATCCACCCAAACCCATGTCCATCGAGTCGGTGATGCTATCCAGCCATCTCATCCTCTGTCGTCCCCTTCTCCTCCTACCACCAATCCTTCCCAGCATTAGGGTCTTTTCCAGTGAGTCAGCTCTTCGCATGAGGTTGCCAAAGTATTGGAGTTTCAGCTTCAACATCAGTCCTTCCAATGAACACCCAGGACTGATCTCCTTTAGGATGGACTGGTTGGATCTTCTTGCAGTCCAAGGGACTCTCAAGAGTCTTCTCCAACACCACAGTTCAAAAGCATCAACTCTTCAGCGCTCAGCTTTCTTCACCGTCCAACTCGCACATCCATACACGACCACTGGAAAAACCATAGCCTTGACGAGGCGGACCTTTGTTGGCAAAGTAATGTCTCTGCTTTTTAATATGCTATCTAGGTTGGTCATAACCTTCCTTCCAAGGAGTAAGCTCTTTTAATTTCATGGCTGCAATCACCATCAGCAGTGATTTTGGAGCCCCCCAAAATAAAGTCTGACACTGTTTCCACTGTTACCCCACCTATTTCCCATGAAGTGAAGGGACCAGATGCCGTGATCTTAGTTTTCTGAACATTGAGCTTTAAGCCAACTTTTTCACTCTCCTCTTTCACTTTCATCAAGAGGTCTTTAGTTCTTCTTCACTTTCTGCCATAAGGGTGGTGTCGTCTGCATATCTGAGGTTATGATATTTCTCCCAGCAATCTTGATTCCAGCTTGTGTTTCTTCCAGCCCAGCATTTCTCATGATGTACTCTGCATATAAGTTAAATAAGCAGGGTCACAATATACAGACTTGACGTACTCCTTTTTCTATTTGGAACCAGTCTGTTGTTCCATGTCCAGTTCTAACTGTTACTTCCTGAACTGCATACAGGTTTCTCAAGAGACAGGTCAGATGGTCTGGTACTCCCATCTCTTTCAGAATTTTCCACAGTTTATTGTGATCCACACAGTCAAAGGCTTTGGCATAGTCAATAAAGCAGAAATAGATGTTTTTCTGGAACTCTCTTGCTTTTTCGATGATCCAGCGGATGTTGGCAATTTGATGTCTGGTTCCTCTGCCTTTTCTAAAACCAGCTTGAACATCTGGAAGTTCATGGTTCATATATTGCTGAAGCCTGACTTGGAGAATTTTGAGCATTACTTTACTAGCGTGTGAGATGAGTGCAATTGTGCGGTAGTTTGAGCATTCTTTGGCATTGCCTTTCTTTGGGATTGGAAGGAAAACTGACCTTTTCCAGTCCTGTGGCCACTGCTGAGTTTCCCAGATTTGATGGCATATTGAGTGCAGCACTTTCACAGCATCATCTTTCAGGATTTGAAATAGCTCAACTGGAATTCCATCACCTCCACTAGCTTTGTTCATAGCGATGCTTTCTAAGGCCCACTTGACTTCACATTCCAGGATGTCTGGCTCTAGGTGAGTGATCACACCATCGTGATTATCTGGGTCGTGAAGATCTTTTTTGTACAGTTCTTCTGTGTATTCTTGCCACCTCTTCTTAATGTCTTCTGCTTCTGTTAGGTCCATACCATTTCTGTCCTTTATTGAGCCCATCTTTGCATGAAATGTTCCCTTGGTATCTCTAATTTTCTTGAAGAGGTCTCTAGTCTTTCCCAGTCTGTTGTTTTCCTCTATTTCTTTGCACTGATCGCTGAGGAAGGCTTTCTTATCTCTCCTTGCTATTCTTTGGAACTCTGCATTCAGATGGGAATATCTTTCCTTTTCTCCTTTGCTTTTTGCTTCTCTTCTTTTCACAGCTATTTGTAAGGCCTCCTCAGACAGCCATTTTGCTTTTTTGCATTTCTTTTCCATGGGGATGGTCTTGATCCCTGTCTCCTGTACAATGTCATGAACCTCTGTCCATAGTTCATCAGGCAGTCTGTCTATCAGATCTAGTCCCTTCAATCTATTTGTCACTTTCACTGTATAATCATAAGGGGTTTGATTTAGGTCATACCTGAATGGTCTAGTGGTTTTCCCTACTTTCTTCAATTTTAGTCTGAATTTGTCAATAAGGAGTTCATGATCTGAGCCACAGTCTGCTCCCAGTCTTGTTTTTGCTGACTGTATAGAGCTTCTCCATCTTTGGCTGCAAAGAATATAATCAACCTGATTTCGGTGTTGACCATCTGGTGATGTCCGTGTGTAGAGTCTTCTCTAGTGTTGTTGGAAGAGGGTGTTTGCTATGACCAGTGAGTTCTCTTGGCAAAACTCTATTAGCCTTTGCCCTGCTTCATTCTGTACTTCAAGGCCAAATTTTCCTGTTACGCCAGGTGTTTCTTGACTTCCTACTTTTGCATTCCAGTCCCCTATAATGAAAAGGACATCTTTTTTGGGTGTTAGTTCTGAAAGGTCTTGTAGGTCTTCATAGAACCGTTCAACTTCAGCTTCTTCAGCGTTACTGGTCGGGGCATAGGCTTGGATTACCGCGATATTGAATGGTTTGCCTTGGAAACGAACAGAGATCATTCTGTCGTTTTTGAGATTACATCCAAGTACTGCATTTCAGACTCTTTTGTTGACCATGATGGCTACTCCATTTCTTCTAAGGGATTCCTGCCCACAGTAGTAGATATAATGGTCATCTGAGTTAAATTCACCCATTCCAGTCCATCTTAGTTCGCTGATTCCTAGAATGTTGACGTTCACTCTTGCCATTTCCTCTTTGACCACTTCCAATTTGCCTTGATTCATGGACCTAACAATCCAGGTTCCTATGCAATATTGCTCTTTACAGCATTGAACTTTGCATCTATCACCAGTCACATCCACAGCTGGGTATTGTTTTTGCTTTGGCTCCATCTCATTATTCTTTCTGGAGTTATTTCTCCACTGATCTCCAGTAGCATATTGGGCACCTACAGACCTGGGGAATTCATCTTTCAGTGTCCTATCTTTTGCCTTTTCATACTGTTCATGGGGTTCTCAAGGCAAGAATACTGAAGTGGTTTGCCATTCCCTTCTCCAGTGGACCACATTGTGTCATACCTCTCCACCATGACCCATCCCTCTTGGGTGGCCCCACATGGCATGGCTTAATTTCATTGAGATAGGCAAGGCTGTGGTCCATGTGATCAGATTGGCTAGTTTTCTGTGATTACAGTTTCAGTGTGTCTGCCCTCTGATGCCTTTTCACAACACCTACTGTCTTACTTGGGTTTCTGTTACCTTGGATGTGGGGTATCTCTTCACGGCTGCTCCAGCAAAGTGCAGCCGTTGCTCCTTACCTTGGACAAGGGGTATCTACTCACGATGGCCCCTCCTGACCTTGAATGTGGAGTAACTCCTCTCAGCCCTCCTGTGCCCATGCAGCCGCCGCTCCTTGGACCTGGGGTAACATGTTCTTGTTAACATGTGTCATTAACCTTTATTTTTTAACCTCTGTACTGGTTTAGCAGTGTTTTTGAAGCCATCAAATATTTTCAGACTTTCAGAGACTTAAAAATGAGTAATCTATTATGAATATAAACCCAAAGCACCAGTTAGCCCTTATGATCTTTTGCCAGATGTCCTGCTTTGAATGGTATTTTCAAATGGAAAGTATCTTAAGTAACAGTTTTACTTATGAATGACATGTTTTAACACAGAAAAAATGCAACTCAGTGTAGGAATAGGAAATGGCTACTCTGTACTTACAATTAATATTAGTTTCCTGGGCCTGCTGAAACAAATACTATACACTACATGGCTTAAAACACTATAATTTTATTGTCGCAGGTCTGAAGGGTAGAAGTCTGAAATCAAGATGTTGGCAGGGCTATGTTTTCTCTGAAACCTGTAGGAGAATCCTTTCTTACCTGTTTCTAGCTTTTGGTGGTTTGTTGGTAATCTTTGGTGTTCCTTGACTTGCTGCTATATACATTTAATCTCTCTTTTCCTTGTCACGTGGTGGTCTCCCTGCGTCTGTGTCTTCACGTGGCTTTCATTTTTTTCTTATTTGTTTATTTATGTTTTTGGCTGTGCTGGGTCTTTGTTGATGCACGCAGACTTTCTCTAATTGTGGTTAACAGGGGCTACTCTTTATTGTGGTGCATAGGCTTCTGCAGTGGCTTCTCTTGTTGCAGAGCAGGGGCTCTAGAGTGTGTGGACTTTAGTAGTTGTGGCTCATGGGCTTAGTTGCTCCGTGGCATGTGGGACCTTCCTGGACCAGGGATCAAATCCACGTCCTTTGTATTGGCAGGTGGATTCTTAACCACTGGACCACGAGGGAAATCCTTAACATGGCTATGTTTTATTTGAAACCAGTCATATTGAATTAGTATTCTACCCTACTACAATATGATGTCATCTTAACTAGTTATTTCTGTGACCCTAGTTCCAAATAAGACTGTGTTTTGAGGTACTGAGTATTTAGACTTCAACATATCCTTTTTTTAGAGGGGGACACAATTCAACTCTCAGCTGTGTGTAAGCAAAGACTTTGTTTCAATTTTATTATAGGAAAGAATTAATTAATCAGGTTATGCCTGAGAGCAGTCTCATTGTTGTCACATTGTGTAATGTGTAATGTGTAGTATTACACAGATGGGCTTCCTTTACCTTAGACGGTAAAGCATGTGCCTGCAGTGCGGGAGACCCACGTTCAATCCCTGGGTTGGGAAGATCCAATAGACTATGTAATAGACTATGTAGTATTACATAATCATACATATTCATGCTTTAATGTCACTAGCTATAAGAATTAGTAATATACAGTTGACCTTTGGACAACATCAGGCTTAGGGGTGCTAACCCCTCTGCACAATTGAAATTCCTCATATAATTTTTGACTTCCTCCAAACTTAACTATCCCTGATAGCTCAGTTGGTAAAGAATTGGCCTGCAATGAGGGAGACCTGGGTTTGATCCCTGGGTTGGGCAGATCCCCTGAAGAAGGGAAAGGCTACTCACGCTAATATTCTGGCCTGGAGAATTACATGGACTGTAATAGTCCGTGGGGTCACAAGGAGTCGGACACAACTGAGCGACTTTCACTTTCACTTAAACTTAACTATTGATAACCTGTTGTTGATTGGAATCCTTACTGATAACCTAAGTAGCTACTTAATACATGTTTTATGTACAATATGTTTTTATACTGTATTCTTAAATAAAGTAGGCTGGAGAAAAGAAAATGTTAAGAAAATCATAAGGAAGAGAAAATACATCTCCAGTACACATATGTGTTTATTTTAAAAGATCCGAATTTAAGTGGATCCATGTAGTTCTAACCTGTGTTGTTCAAGGGTCAGCTGTACATATTTTTGCATTAGATCATTTCAGGTTTTATTAAGAAAGGAATATCGTTTTAGCCAACTAGCCCTCTGGGAAATATCTGTGATTAACTAACCAGCTTCTGTAATCAATTTGAGTATCAGATTTTAGAAAAGCCAGGGGGTTTGGTATAAGGTAATTCTGCACACTGAGAATCTGGAATCTTTCTTCTTGTCCAGAAAAGGCAATCTGTAACTAGCTCCATAAGGTTATTAAAGGCCAATGTTACTTATCATCCTTTTTAGTTTTGGGGGTACCAGTCATAGTTGTCAGTTTTTTCCTAACCAGCACATATGTCCTTTGTGGAGGTTTTTTCAAAAAAATACTTTTCGGATGAGATTTACTAACTTTTAAGGAAACTTAAGCAATATATTGACTTCATACTTAATTCATAAATTTCAGTCTTCCCTATATTGTTTCTTAGTTGATGTTTTCCTAACCATCTGGAGATATATTTAAATGAGACTTTAAGGTAATTTAATATAAGCATTTGTATCTTAATTAAACACAATATTTACTAAATTAGTTCAGACTTGTGCTGGTTAAATGGCATGATTTGTTTCAACTTGTGGATGAACTAAATGTTCTCTGAAAATTTCCAGTGTGAAATTGTTTACCCAAGATGAATTCTTATATTTTCTGTTAAGAACATTGATTTTTAGAAAATGCATATTTTCCAATTGTAAGTATTCATTGAAAACCAAACTTAAATTTCTTATTTTAATTAATCCAGATGTCTTTTCTTTTTATGTAGTCTTCATAACCTTACTGTTTAATGTATTTCATTAAGAATGTATTTTCCATTATAAAACATCCAAAGTACTGCCTCCCACATTTGAAAACTTTGATATTAAATAATTTTTTCAAGTTTTACTTAAGTTTTAATTTTTTCCCATTGATTTCAGACTGCTGTAAAGAGTATATAGGTCATGGCTCTCTCTTTCATTAATTTAACAAGTCATTTTACCAAGCACTGTGGTGAGTGCTAGGGATATAGTAAGAAGTAAGTCTCTAATCCAAAGGAATTTATAATTCATTTTGAGATTTTGTTGTTTTTTTTTTTAAAGCAATTACAGCATAGTGTTATCAGGAACTGTAAGGGATATGATATTCTACCCTACTTCCAAAGTGACAAGTTAGCCTGCCACAGTTTGATAAATGCTGACAGAAGACACAGACTCCTAGATCAGAGAGAAAGGACTTTATACTCATAACAATAGCCACAGCCAGAATATCAGCATTTTCTTGCACTGGTTCTCCAAGCTCCATTTCCAACAGGGTGATGTGAAGAGGGCTATGTGACACCTGCACATACAGTGTTTTACAGGAGAGAATTGCTGATCTTAGGGAACCTGAATCTTACGGGCAGTAAGCATATGTGCTCAGTTGGTCAGTTGAGTCTGACTTTTTGCAACTCCATGGACTATAGCCCGCCGGGCTCCTCTGTCCATGGAATTTTCCAGACAAGAATACTGGAGTAGATTGCCATTTCCTACTCTAGGGTATCTTCTTCACCCAGGGGTTGAACCATATTTGCCTGCTATTCTGCAGGGAGGCCCTATCTTTATTTTCAAGAACAGTGAGCAAACCTACCCTTTGTCCTAGAAGTAGACAATATATCTTTCAAGTCTATTCACTATACAAACATCCTCGAAAAGTCTGTGTAGAATAAAGGCAGTCAGTGCCTTTGCTCATTAGATGTGCAAAAATGCAAAAAGCTAATAGAGAGTTGTCTCCCAATTCTCCTTGGTGAGACTCTCTTCTTCGCTTTGAAAAAGCAAACTGTAAAGAGACTGTATGTGTGTGTGTGTAAGTTGCTCAGTCAAGTCTGACTCTTTGCAACCCCATTGACTTAGCCCACCAGGCTGCTTTGTCCCTGGGATTCTCCAGGCAAGAGTACTGTAGTGGGTTGCCATTCCCTTCTCCAGGGATCTTCCTGACCCATGGATCAAAATTAGTGTTCTATTGCAGCATAACAAATGACCTCAACTATAGCAGCTCAAAACTATACATATTTATCACCTGTCAGTTTCTGTGGGTCAAGAGTTTAAGGTCTTACAAACTGCAGTTAAGGTGTCATTTGGGGCTGGATACTCATCTGGAGTACTCACCTAGGGAAGGGTCTGGTCTGCCTTCCTGCTCATGTGGTATGGACATTTAGTACCTTGAAACTGTAAAATTCATAGCAGTTTACTTTTTTCAATGCTATCAAGGTTAGGAGAGATTGAAAAGAGACAGAGAAAGAAGAAGCAGGAAGGAAATCACCAGTGATGTAAGAGGTTAAGAGAGTACTTGTGTAATACAATTCCTCTACAGCAGAATTTCTCAACTTTGTACTATTTTATGTGTTGAGATGGTAATTCTTTTACTGTTCTGTGCATTCTAAAATGTTTAGTAGTATCCATAGCTTCTACCCACTAGATGCTTCCCTGGTAGCTCAGACAGTAAAGAATCTGCCTGCAATATTGGAGACCTGGGTTTGATCCCTGGTTTGGGAAGATCCCCCAAAGAAGGCAATGGCAACCCACTCCAGTATTCTTGCCTGGAGAATCCCATGGACAGAGGAACCTGGTGGGCTACAGTCCATGGGGTTGCAAAGAGTTGGACACAGCTGAGTTTCTAAGCATGGGCAATAGCTTCTACCCACTAGATGCCAGTGGAATCCAATTGTTACCCGCAATTGTTACAGCCAAAAATGTCTTCAGGCATTACGAAAGTGAACATTCACATGATGACCAGTCAGTATTCTGCTGGTACTTCAGAAACTCCCTTCTGGGCTTTGCTGGTGGTCCAGTGGTTAAGCATTCACCTGCCAATGCAGGGGACATGGATTTGATCCCTGTTCTGGGAAGATCCTACAGTCATAAGGTGACAGCCCATGCACCACAACTACTGAGCCTGAGTGCCACAACTGCTGAAGCTTATGCAGCCTAGAGCTTGTGCTCTGCAACAAGAGAAGCCACTGCAGTGAGAGGCCCGGGCACTGCAACTAGAGTACAACCATGTGCAGCAACAAAGACCTAGTGCAGCCAAAAAGAACAAAAAACAAAACAAAACAGGAAATTTCCTTCTGCTTCTTCCTGTTCATTATTTTCTACCTCCTTCTGAAAAGAAACCACTTTTTATTAATTACTTTTTAAGTTAATTTTTCTTTATAACTTAGTTTTACCTGTTCTTTAAAAAACTTTACATATAAGGCATTATTCAGTGTATATTTTTGTAATCTCTGACTTCTTCTATTGAACATTATGTTTGTAAGATTTAATCATGTTGTCACATGTAGCTATAGATCATTTAGTTTCATTGCTATGTAATATTCCACTGTATGAATATGCCATTATTTATTTCACTGTTGTTGAACTTTTGAGTTGTTGGCAGGTTATGGCAATTAGAGATAATATTGCTTAACAATTTTGTATCTGTTTCTTAATAGAATTTTGGACATATTTTTATTGGGTACATAGGAATGGAATTTCTGAGTCATTAAGTATACCTTCAACTTTAGTAGATAATGACAAAATATTTGCCAAAATGTTTTTCAAAATGATTGTATCTACTAATTTACACTTCCATCAGGAGTATGAGAAATCTTATTTCTCTTTTCCCAAACCTGATCTTGTCAGCTTAAAATTTTAGCTATAGTGGTTGGTAGATAGTAGTATTTCATTGTGGTTTTATTTTTTTTTTATTTTTTATTTTTTTGTAGTTGAATTTCAATTTTATTTGGGTCTGTTATTACTTCTTAAATTCTTCACAAGGAGTACACCAAAATTCAGCCTTTGAAGAAAATGTTGTATATTTTGCCTACCTGCCAGAAGATACTGTAGATATCTCAAAATTAGATCATGTACTTTTTTAAGCTATGCACGCATGCATGCATGCATGCTAAGTCACTTCAGTCATGTCTGACCCTGTGCAACCCCATAGACAGCAGCCCACCAGGCTCCTCTGTCTCTGGGATTCTCCAGGCAAGAATACTGGAGTGGATTGCCATTTCCTTCTCCATTCATTGTGATTTTAATTGGCATTTTCTGTTAATGAGGTTGAATGTGCTTTCATATGTATATTGACCTTTTCAATATCTGTTTTTGTGAAAGTCTTGCCCATTTTTCTATTGAGTTATCATTGTTTTTGATTTGTAGAGCTTCTCTTTATATAAACCCTTTGTTGATTCTGTGTGTTGCAAATATCATTTCCCATTTTGTAATTGGCTTATTGACTCATTATTGTGGAGTAGACCTTGTTGGTGTGCCACCTACATCCTTTTGGTATTCACTTTTGTGTAAGGTAGGCTTCTTTCTGCAAACAGCTAAAACTTTCCACCTGAGGACTTTTCTCTGGTCCCAGGGAGACTAGGGAGTAATCAGTTGTTGCCTCGGTGCCCCAGTGATAGGTCTTGACCAGTACCGAATAGGAGTTGATGAATAAATACCCTATTTTCCTTACCTCTGAAAGTAGTTTCTTTAAAAAAAAATGTTTATTTTCTTATTTGGTTGTACCTGTCTTAGTTACGGCCCTCGGGATCTTCGATTTTTGTCACAGCATGCGGAATCTTTAGATGCTGTCAGTGCAGACACATTTGAGAAAGTGGTGGCCTTCAATAATTACTTCTGTTCTTTGTGTTCACTTTTTTCTTTTGAAAAACTCCAAAGGCTTGTCTTTTAATGCATGGTGCTAGGTCTTCATGTGGCAAAGCAGTTTTGAAGATTTCATGGCTTCGTTTAATAGCCTGTTGCCACATATTAAAAAAAGCAGACTTGGAGAATGTGAATTACCTGTTGCAGTGAACCCGTAATTTAAGAAGGACTCTTGGTATTTTAAATGCAGCTTTTTTGTTGGCAGTCTTATTAGAGTTCTGCTATCTCATCATTGGGTCTTTCCCGTTTTTCAAAGAAGCTCTCCAGCGGAGTTTGCTTTTTCACTCATCTTGGCTAGGGTTAGCTTGTGGGCTTACCAAAACTGTGATCAAGACAAGTGCACAGTGTGGGAAAGAGGTGCTGATGGAAGTGGTAAATAAAATAATGTGTGCCCATGCTCGGACTGAAATAAGTGTTGGATTCTGACTTAGAGCCTGACACCAGATCCAGCTGTGCAATTAAAGTACATCAACTCATTTGCCTCTCTAAAGCCTGACACCAGATGCAGCTTGTCGCTTGCTACTCAATGATAGGGTTTTGATGAGTCTGCAAGCAATAGATTTATTATGGTGGTTTCCCTGGTGGCTCAGACAGTAAAGAATCCGCCTGCAATGCAGGAAACCTAGGCTCGATCCCTGGGTTGGGAAAATCCCCTGGAGAAGGGATAGGCTTCCCACTCCAGTATTCTTGACTGGAGAATGCCACGGACAGAGGAGTCTGGTGGGCTACAGTCCTTGGGCCTCAAAGAGTCGGACATGACTGAGAGACTAAGCACGGCACATCATGCTTGCTTCATATCATGTATGTATCTTCTGTGCAGTCAAACCTATCTGCCAATGATAATCTATATTTGTTGCCATTCCCCAGCCCTAACATAACCACCTCGGCTCTTCCTCAGATCATCAGGCATTGAGATTCTTATAAAGAGTGCACAACCTAGATCCCTTATACTCGTAGTTCACAGTGGTTGGGGTTCACACTCCTATGAGAATCGTAATGCCACCACTCATCTGACAGGATTAAAGCTCAGACAGTAATGCAAGCAGTGGAGAGTGTCTGTAAATACAGATGAAACTGCTTGCTTACCCACCAGTCACTTCCTGTTGTGTGGCCTGGTTCCTGATAGGCCATGGACCATTTGTGGTATGGGGCCCTGGGATTGATGACCCTGGACCTAGGTGGTTTTCCTGCCTAGGTTAATAAATAAAAATGTTTGGAAAATGTAGGTGTAGAAAGTTCAAAAGGAAAATTCATTCACATATTAAGTATTTATGATGTCCACATTTGGATTTTTGTCTGAATAGGTTAATGCAGCTGAATCAAAGATAACAAATTTAATATACTTAAAACATACCTTGGAACTTGTGGATCCATTAAAGGTAATTTATATGTGTGTGTCTTATACAAAACATGTCTAGCATCAGTTATTTAAAAGTTTTTGTTTTGAAAAATGTTCACATTTAGAGTGTTTTAAGAATAGTATAATGAATTCCCATCTTCTCTGACTTTCCACACACAGCACACACACATATTATTATCTTTATTATTACTCTTAATGAACAATTTGAGAATGAATTGCACTCTAAACTGCATACATCCTATGAACAAAGATGTTCTCTAGCATCACTACAATATAATTAAAAAATTCAGGATATTTAACACTGATACAATATTATTGCAGCTGACTGTTGCACAACATGGGGGTCAGGGCACCAACCCTCCCTGCAGTTGAAATTCCACCTATAATATATTGTTGCTCTTTGTGTCCTCAGTTCCTCAGGGTCCACAGTTCCTCCATATCTGCAGTTCTACATCTATAAATTCAGTCCCCTGCAGATCATGTGGTACTGTAGTATTTACTATTGAAAAAAATCCACCCCTGAGTGCACCTGCACAGACAGTTCAAACCCATTTTGTCCAAGGCTCAACTGTAAACTATGTGTAGCCTATACTGTATTCACATTTTTCCAATTGTTCTAATACTGTTCTTTATGGTAATTTTTTTTTTTTCTCCTGATAGAGGATCCAGTCCAGGACCAGGCATTGTATTTAATGTCATGGTTCTTTATACTTCTGAAAAGTTTTTCAGCCTTTTTTTGTCTTTCATGATAGTCATCTTGAAGAGTAAGGGCCAATTATTTAAAAGGATATTCCTGTTTGTGTGATTGTTTCTTCATGATTAAATTTGGCTTATACATGTTTGACAGTACTCTGTGAGCAATGTTGTATCTTTCTCAGTATCAAGAGGCACATGTCACTTTTTCCTTCTTGGTGATAATGACTTTGATCAATTACTTCACTATAAAGTTATAAGTAATCTGTGGAGAGATACCTTGAGACTGGGTAAATTTACTGTTCCTTGTCAAACTTTCACCCCTTGATTTTGGTATTTATGGCTCTTACCTGACGTAACTGTGATGGTTACAAAGTGATGAATTTTTCTCATCTATTTTTAAATTCTATATGGTGTAAAACATTTGAAAAACTTTGAATTAAAAGACAAAGAAGAATCACTTTTTAAAAATAAAAAATAATGAAAAGTGTAGAAAAATTTTGTTATAAACTTTATTCTACTACACACACATACAACAATTTGGCAAAATATTTCAAAAGTGTTGTCATCTTTCTTAGAATGAAAGAAGTATAATAAATCATCACCCCAAACTGATAGTTGATGAAACACAAAATTTCAAACTTTGGTATGTCTAAAGCAAAGCAAAATGACAAAGTTAGGAAAATTTTATCACAAATGACAGAAAATCTTTCTATCATAAAACTTATCTAATTTTATGAGAAAATACTGTTGTGCCAATGGAAATGTGGAAAATGACAAAAAATGAAACCAAGTAGTTAATAAGTAGTACCAGAAAATGTTCAACCTTACTACTAGTCAAAGAAATGCAAATTAATAAAGCAAAGTTTTTTTTCTTAATGGAGTCAACTTACTGCTAATGTGAGAACAATGAGACAGGCAATTTCATAGACAGCTGGTAGGAGTAAAAATTATGCATACCTTATAGGAATGCTTTATGACATATATCATATGTTTTGATGCTGTTCAAAACATCAGACATCAAAACATTCTAGAAATCTATTCAAAAAAACTGTTAAGAAATGTTGACCAATATTTATGTCCAGTGATGGTCTTTGCAGCATTGTTTATATTACTGTACATGGTGTAGAACTCTAATAATTAGGGGAAGTGACTGTTTGCTTTCCACAGGTGGAATATTATGACTTATTAAAAATTTTTACCATGAAGGGTTTCTAATGCTTATGATGTAGTATTAAGTGGTGGAGAAAAGGATAGTATAATGATGTAAATTTTTGATATGAAAAAGTGACAGGATATATACCATAATACTTGTCTTTGGAGGTATGATAGAATAATAAATGTGTTTCTTTATGCTTTTATGAATTACTTGTTTTTGTTGGTATATAAATATTATTTTTCTATTAAAAACCAAAAAAGTTATTATTTCCATTGTCTCATAGACAACTAAAATAAGGTAAAAATCAGATTACCTATGTTTTCTACTGTTTTCTGTTTATTCAAATAGTGACCACACATACTTTCCATTAAGCAGATTAAGAATCCCTACTTTTGTCATATAAGAATGGAGAAGTTGCTCTATTTACCAGCATACAAAACACTTTTTTAGTTTAATGTACATTTAACCCACAGTTTAGAATTATACATAGAATACTCAGAATATATAATGATAACTGTTTAAGTTACTATTGACAATAAGTAGTTTAAAGTTAATGTTTAGTTAGGAGACAAGAAAAATAAGTCATAATAGTAAACCAGTAGATGGTACTGTTTCGCCATGTGCTCTTTATCTGGAAAATGGGCCAGATACAATCTGTTTTCACCTATATACATAAAATATATTTTATGAGTATATAAATGAGAAAATGAAGCAAGAAAGTACTTGGTAAAATGTAAAGTACTAAACAAGTCTAAATGTTTTGTTTCAATAATGTTGTAATTTATTATCCTTAACTATGTTTATCTTATTCTTTAATAGATTACTCTGAAGAACTGTAACACACCTTTATTAAGAGCTTATTATGGTTCCTTGGAAGATAAGAGGTCTTTGTCATTCAGCTGTTAATAAAGCAGAAGATTATTCCTTTCTTCCTGATCTTTACTGATTTTAAGAACTCTACTTGTGTTCTGTAGGACATTTACTTAAGTGTTGGTTAACAAAAACTTTAGACTATTTATTAAAAATTTATTTATATATTACATTTTATAAATAACAATGATGGGGTATCAGCATAATTTTTGTTAGTGGACAATTAGAATAGCATTAAAAATTGGAATCATACAAAATTTTGATGTTTCTTTTTTAAGCTATTCTCCATAGAAAAACTTGCAAATATAAAAATATATTAGTCTCTTATGTTAAATCATAAGGACCAAATGTAACAAAAATAGTCTATATGAATACTGAGTAATATCTAATTACAGTTTAATTTTAGTATTGCAGTTTAGTTTAGCAGTGGCACTTTGTTTTTTGACCAAAAAGACTCATGATACTTAAACACTGTTATTTTATTGATTCAAGATTCTCACCTTGTGTGAGGTCACAAAATGAGGTTAATAATATAACTGAATTATTACAGATAGATATAGAACAGAATAAAATAAAAGATTAGGAAAATGAGTATTACCAGACTTATAGTTTGCATGATCACTATAGTAAGTTGTTATACTGTCTCACAATAAGTTTGGTCTCTCTTGCCCCGGCTGAGGGCAAGGACCATATGTTAATTCTTTGACTCCCTGCACCTAACATAGTGCTCATGGTATAAGTAAATGTTAATTGAGCCAACAAGCATGAAGCCAGAATTTTATAATAGTGATTCAGGGATACATTTTTATATTCACACACAAAATTAGTATGTATAGTTTGGGAGATCTATTAGCCATTGTAGGATTATCCTTGGTGATGTCATTTTTTTTAGGAAAGAGGTTAGGACTGACAAAATATTTTAAAATTGATGTAGTCAGAGTGCTAACTTACATAGTTTCATATATATATATTGTTTAACTATTTATTTGCAAAATAATTTCCAACAATAATTTTAAGAAGATATGGTATTTGCTGTCATTAAGATATTCAAATTGCAAATTAAAATAACTGACTTATTACCTATAATTTCATTTTCAGGTTTGGAATCATGCTTGACAAGATTAAAACAGTAATTAATGATGATGCAAGATACATGAAGGGATGCCTGAACATGAGGACTCAGAAGTGCTATGCAGTGAGGTCTAACATAAATGAATTTCTTGACATAGCCAGAAAAACATATACAGAGATTGTAGATGACATAGCAGGTAGTTTAACTACTTGAGCATATGTTTTCTGATTTTTAGAAATAAAACAAACTGTTTTAGTACTGCTTTTTTTTTTTTTTGCTGATGATATTAACCAGGCATATTTTAATTTTATTTTTTGTTCCCAAAACAAATAACAGATAAGATTAAAACATATTATCATCTAAGGAGCCTTTAAAAAAACAAAGATCTCAAAGTGTTTAAGTGTATCACTTCTTTTCTCCAAAGTTAAATATAGAGTGTCTTCAAATTTAAATATAGGGTTACATGAAGGTTTGGAGGGTAGTTTTTACCTTAGTACAATGTTGCATATAAATTACATGAAAAATACTGTCTATCAGTCCTAATGGGTTTCAGTGGAAGAAGAGATATTTTTGTCTGGGAGAGGTAGCATTTGCAAGCTAATACAGTAATTCATTTAATGAGTTTATTAATCTCCTAGTAAATATATTAAAAAATCCTAGTAAAATCTCTTAGTAAAAAATCTCTTAGGTACTGGGAATACATAGTGAACAGAACAAATTCCCTGTCCTCATAAAGCTATAATAATAGTAGAGACAGGTAATAAACACATAAACATATGTATGTATATATATGTGTGTCCATATTGCTATATAAAGTATATTAATTATATATAGTGCATAATTTCACATAGATGTAAGATAAATGAAGGAAAAATAGTAGATTAGAGGGATCAAAATGGCTGTCTGAGGAGGCCTTACAAATAGCTGTGAAAAGACGGGACGCGAAAAGCAAAGGAGAAAAGGAAAGATATATCCATTTGAATGCAGAGTTCCAAAGAATAGCAAGGAGAGATAAGAAAGCCTTCCTCAGTGGTCAATGCAAAGAAATAGAGGAAAACAATAGAATGGGAAAGACTAGAGATCTCTTCAAGAAAATTAGAGATACCAAGGGAACATTTCATGCAAAGATGGGCTCAATAAAGGACAGAAATGGTGGGGACTAACAGAAGCAGAAGATATTAAGAAGAGGTGGCAAGAATGCACAGAAGAATTGTACAAAAAAGTTCTTCATGACCCAGACAATCACAATGGTGTGATCACTCACCTAGAGCCAGACATCCTAGAATGTGAAGTCAAGTGGGCCTTAGGAAGCATCACTACGAACAAAGCTAGTGGAGGTGATGGAGTTCCAGTTGAGCTGTTTCAAATCCTAAAAGATGATGCCGTGAAAGTGCTGCATTCAATATGCCAGCAAATATGGAAAACTCAGCAGTGGCCACAGGACTGGAAAAGGTTAGTTTTCATTCCAATCCCAAAGAAAAGCAATGCCAAAGAATGCTCAAACTACCGCACAATTGCACTCATCTCACACACTAGTAAAGTAATGCTTAAAATTCTCCAAAGCCAGGCTTCAGCAATACATGAACCATGAAATTCCAGATGTTCAAGCTGGTTTTAGAAAAGGCAGAGGAACCAGACATCAAATTGCCAACATCCGCTGGATCATCGAAAAAGCAAGAGAGTTCCAGAAAAACATCTATTTCTGCTTTATTGACTATGCCAAAGCCTTTGACTGTGTGGATCACAATAAACTGTGGAAAATTCTGAAAGAGATGGGACTACCAGACCACCTGACCTGCCTCTTGAGAAACTTGTATGCAGGTCAGGAAGCAACAGTTAGAACTGGACATGGAACAACAGACTGGTTCCAAATAGGTAAAGGAGTACGTCAAGGCTGTATATTGCCACCCTGCTTATTTAACTTATATGCAGAGTACATCATGAGAAACACTGGGCTGGAGGAAGCACAAGCTGGAATCAAGATTGCAGGCAGAAATATCAATAACCTCAGATCTGCATATGACACCACCCTTACGGCAGAAAGTGAAGAAGAACTAAAGAGCTTCTTGATGAAAGTAGAGAGTGAAAATGTTGGCTTAAAGCTCAACATTCAGAAAACTAAGATCATGGCATCCGGTCCTGTCACTTCATGGCAAATAGATGGGGAAACAGTGGAAACAGCGGCTGACTTTATTTTTCTGGCCTCCGAAATCACTGCAGAGGGTGACTGCAGCCATGAAATTAAAAGACGCTTACTCCTTGGCAGGAAAGTTATGACCAACCTAGATAGCATATTAAAAAGCAGAGACATTACTTTGCCAACAAAGGTCCTTCTAGTCAAGGCTATGGTTTTTCCAGTAGTCATGTACTAATGTAAGAGTTGGACTATAAAGAAAGCTGAGCGCCCAAGAATTGATGCTTTTGAACTGTGGTGTTGGAGAAGACTCTTGAGAGTCCCTTGGACTGCAAGGAGATCCAACCAGTCCATCCTAAGGGAGATAAGTCCTAGGTGTTCATTGGAAGGACTGATGTTGAAGCTGAAACTCTAATACTTTGGCCACCTGATGTGAAGAGCTGACTCAATGGAAAAGACCCTGATACTGGGAAAGATTGAGGGCAGGAGGAGAAGGGGACGACAGAGGATGAGATGGCTGGATGGCATCACCGACTCAATGGACATGGGTTTGGGTGGACTTAGGGAGTTAGTGATGGACAGGGAGGCCTGGCGTGCTGCGGTTCATGGGGTTGCAAAGAGTCGAACACGACTGAGAGACTGCACTGAGTTGAGAGGGATCAGAGAATGACTGGGTATGGAGGCATAGAAAATGGGAATGTTTTTAGTACATAAAATAGCCTAAAAAGGAATTCCATCGCCCCCTTTTTTCATGTACTTTAGTTTTACTTTAGTTTAGTACAAACTAAAGCACAATGGCCTGAAGAAACCTGAAAGGATGAGTGAGGAAATTTGTTAGGATGGAATAAGGCATTTACTTATAGAACTAGTAAGAGATAATGGGTCAGAAATGTAGACTGGGGATCAGAATTTAGTTTTTGAAGGTCAGTTTGGAGGTTTTTCCCAAGAATAATTTAGAGGCAGTGAGATATTTTTGTTCTGTGGAGTGAAATTGATCAGGAAGGTAGCCTGAATGAATTTGAGTGGAGCAACGGAAAGAGGAACTATTTTAAGCTACTACCAGTTAACACAGCAAGTGTATATGAGAAAAGAGAATTATGAATGTTAAAGGAAGAATTGATAAGAGTTAATCATTGAGTAGATATGGCCATGGTAAAGTAAAGAGAAATGTATCCACTGGTGCTAATTGAAATGATTAGCCTGAGAATGGTGATACTGCTGAGAAAAACAGGAAAATTCTTGGAGGAACCATTTTGAGGAATAAAGATGTTAGTTTTTTCAAGTAATATCACTCTGTAGTGAGTGTGCAATTGAAAGGAAGATTTGAATGTTTTAGGAATTTTATGTGATAAAACACCTATTTCCTTTTTGGAATATTTTGCCCTGAAAAGTATGTTTTTTAGAGGGAATTTCTTACTGTGAATTAATTATTACAATAATTTATATAACTTTTTTCCTTTTATTTTCTTTCTAGCTTTACTGAGATAATTTACATACAGCACTGTATAAGTTTACAGTATACATAATAATAATTTGATTTATATACCTCATGAAATGATTATCACAATAAGTTTAATGAACATCCATCCTAATATAGGTATAAAATTAAAGAAATAATAAGATAATATTTTTTCTTGTGATAAGAACTCTTAGGAATTACTCTATTAACAACTTTCATATATTATAACATGTGTGCGTGTCTGTGTGCATCCATGTGCTCAGTTGCTTAGTGGTGTCCTACTATTAGTGGACTGTAGCCAGCCATATACAGCAGTGTTAATTATGCTTATCATGTTGTTCATTGCATCTTTAGTACTTACTTACAACTAGAATTCATGCTTTTTGACTGCCTTTGTTTAATCCCCCCTCCCCTTACCTCTGCCTCTGGTAACCTCAAATCTGATCTCTTTTTTTTGAGTTTGTTTGTTTTTGAAGAATAATTGACTTAAAACATTATGTTAGTTCCTATTACACAAAATAGTGATTCAGTATTTCTATACATTTCAAAATGATCACCATGTCTAGTTATGCTCTGTCACTGTGCAAAAATATTAACATGGTTATTGACTATATTACCCACAGTGTACACATTTCATACTTGTGTTGCACCTGGAAATTTATACATTTTAATTTCCCTCACTATTTCTTTCCTCTCTTTCCCTCTGACAACTACCTGATCGTTCTCTATAGCTATAACTGTTTCTGTTCAGTTATGTTTATTCATTTGTTTTGTTTTCTAGATTCCACCTATAAGTGAAATCATACATTATTTGTCTTTCTTTGTGTGACTTATTTAACTTAGCTTAATACCCTCTAGGTCCATCCATGTTATCACAAATGACAAGATTTCATTTTTTTATGGCTGGTGCTAGACATATGATAGCATTATATATATATATATATATATATATATATATTCATACACACACACACGGGGCTTCCCTGGGTGGTTCAGTGGTAAAGAACCCACTTGCCAATGCAGCAGATGAGGGTTTGATCCCTGGGAAAATCCCTTGGAGAAGGAAATGGCAACCTACTCCAGTATTGATTCCCTGTGAAATCCCTTGGACAGAGGAAGCTGGTGGGCTACAGTCTGTGGGGTCACAAAAAAGTTGGACACGACTTATCTACTGAATAACAACAAATACACATACTCACACACCCCTTCTTTATTCATCTATTGATGGGCAGTAAGATTGCTTTCATATTTTGGCTATTGTAAATAATGCTGCAACAAACAAAGGGATGTGTATATTTTTTTAATACCCAGGAGTGGAATTGCTTAATCATATGGTTAGTTCTATCTTTGATTTTTAAAAATATTTATTTTTATTGAAGTATAGTTGATTTACCTATTTTTAATTTTTTGAGAACTCTCCACACTTTTCCATAGCAGCTGCACCGATTTACATTCCCACCAATGGTGTACCAGGGTTTTATTTTCTCCACATCTTCACCAACACTTTTTCTTTGTTGTCTTTTTTAGTAATAGTCATGCTATAGGTGGGAGGTGATATCTCATTGTGATTTTGATTTGCATTTTGGTGATGATTAAATGTTGAAAATTGAATCTTTTCATATGACTGTTGACCATCTGTATGTATTCTCTGGAAAAATGTCTATTAAGATCTTCAGCCCAATTTTAAATGAGTTTTTTTTTTTTTTAATATTAAGTTGTATGAGTTCTTTGTATATTTTGGATATTAACCCCTTATCAGATATATTATTTGCAAATGTCTTTTCCCATTCAATAGGCAGCCTTTTTGTTTTGTTAATGGTTTTCTTCACTGTACAAAAGTTATTAGTTTGGTATAGTCCCATTTGTTTATTGTTGCTTTTATTTCCCTTGCATGAAGAGACACATCCAAAAACGTATTACTAAGACTGATGTCAAAGAGCTTACTGCCTGTTTTCTTCTAGAAATTTTATAGTTTCCAGTTTTATATTTAAGTCTTTAATCCATTTTGAATTTATTTTTGTGCATGGTGTGAGAGTAGTCCAGTTTGATTCTTGTAGCTGTCTAGTTTTCCCACCACCATTTATTGAAGAGGCTGTTTTTTCACTGTTGTATATTTTTGCCTCCTTTGTCATAGGTTAATTGCCCATATTAGTGTGCATTCATTTCTGGGTTCTCTGTTCTTTTGATCTATGTGTCTGTTTTTGTGCCGGTACACTACTGTTTTGATTACTGGAGCTTTGTAGTATAGTTTGAAATCAAGAAACATGATACTTCCAGGTTTGTTCTTCTTTTTCTAGATTGTTTTGCCTATTCAATGTCTTTTGTGTTTCCATACAGATTTTAGACTTATTCTGTGAAAAAGGCCAGTGATATTTTGATATGGATTGCAGTGAATCTATACATTTTTTTTCAGTAGTATAGTCATTTTAACAATATTAATTCTTCCAATCAGTGAACATGATATATCTTTCTGTCTATGTTGTCTTTGGTTTCTTTCATCAGTGTCTTATAGCTTTCTAGGTACAAATTAACAGATTTCTGTATATTAATTTTGTATCTGCAACTTTATTGAATTCATTGGTGAGTTCTAATAGTTTTTTTTTTTTTTGATAGAGTCTTTAGGGTTTTCTACGTATAATATCACACAAGTAAAACAAATATTAAATAAACTCCAATATTCCTAATGTAGAGGTTATACTCTAGTTTTGGTTTTAGCAATTTCTTTTATTTTCAAAATATTTATCTGAATGACCACCTTTTTACTATAGTGTTTTTTTTTCTTAAAAGAATACTTAACCATATATTTTAGATGTTAAAAATTGTTAGAGTTTAAAAATGTAAGAAAAGAAACCTCATACCCTGTTGGTGGGAATGTAAATTGGTACAGCCATTATGAAAAACAGTATAGAGCTTCCTTGAAAAAACTGAAAATAGAGCTACCATATGATCCAGCAATCATACTTCTGGGTATATATCCTGGAAAAACAAAAACTCTAATTTGGAAAGATATATGCACTCCAGTGTTCCTAACAGCATGTTCCTAACAGATATGCAACAAACACAGGGCCCATCTAGCTTAAGAAGATGTGGTATATATACAATAGAATATAATTAAGCCATAAAAAAGAACAATATTGCCAGTTGCAGCAACATGGATGGACTTAGAGAATATTAGCCTTAGTGAAATAAGTCAGACAAAAGCAAATACTATATATCACATTTATGTGGCATCTAAAAAACAATACAAATTAATCTGCATGCAAAATGGGAGCAGACTCATAGATAGAAAACAAATTCATAGTTACCAAAGGGGAGAGGGAAGGAGAGAGGGACAAATTAGTACTGTGGGATTAACAAATTCAAACTACTATACATAAAATAGATAAGTGGTAAGAATTTATAACACAGAAAATTGTATTCAATCTGTAATAGCCTATAATGGAATATAATCTGCAAAAACCCCTACTGAATCACTATCTTGTACACATGAAACTAATGCAGTATTTAAACTCTGTGTGTGTGTGTGTGTGTGTGTGCGCGCGCGCATGCGTGCGCACTCACTCTTGTGTCTGACTCTGCATCCCCATGGACTGGAGCTTGCCAAGCTCCTCTGTCCATGGGATTTCCCAGGCAAGAATACTGGGCTGGTTTGCCATTTTCATATATCAGTTAAAAGAAGAGAGTAATAAGAGCTTCCTACTTATATATAAATAACAAAGAAAAGTTAGTGATTTTTTTAAACATGAAGAGCAATTTACTCACAAAATTTTTTTTGTTTTTATTTTTCTTGTTTCTGGCCACTAGGAATGATAACACAGCTTGCAGAAAAATATAGTCTTCCTTTAAGGACAAGTTTTAGCTCTGCTCGAGGATTTTTCATTCAGATGACTACAGATTGTACAGTCCTATCCAATGATCAGCTTCCTTCAGAGTTTATTAAGGTTCGTTTTAGAGTTCTGGTTAGGAAATTATTGTTTCTGATTTTACAGAATTACACTTATATATTTTCAGGCATTTATTGAGTATTACATGATAGGTTTCTGAATGTTCTGTATATTACTTCTCTTACTTCTACCCATCCACCTAACAACTTCACTAATCTAAGAGTGATTGAGAAGAGTTTTTAAGAGAAATACCAAACACAGTGTTTCCCATAATTCTGGAGCTTGATAAGGGTAGTAAAGGAAAATGAAGAAAGAAAATCCAAAAGGAATTTTTGATCAAAGAAGTTTGAAAAGTACTGTACCATTTCCTGTTTTAGGTTGTTCTCAGTGCACATCTACCTATTAAAGATTTAAAAGTCCTAAAATAAAGAAATTTGCTTAATTTTTAAATATCCAGTATTGCCAAATCTTTGGACCAGGGGAGTATTTTTTTTATATATACGTTAATTCCTCTACAGGATACTGATTTGTGAAAGTCTAACCCACTTTAATCTTTCTCTGCCTGCAGGGAGTACCTTATGACAAAAACAAAACCTTTCAGGTCTTTAAAATATATACTATATTATCCAGTAATAAGAGATGGATGAAGTAAAAAAATGGGTCAAGAATTAGTAATGGGGTTAGAGACTGAGTAAAGTTTGGTTATGGGGCAAGGGCTAAGACAGGGGTCACAGATGGAGTGAAGGTTCCTATCTACCATATATATTATTACTTGGTAATGAGGTGTAATATTTTGTTAACATTTCTACATGGCTAATTTAAGAGCTGTAAAAATAGTCATGTCAGACTAGGTTAAAATATTCTGCTTTAACTTGAGAACTGATCTTTTCTTTGCTACAAACATTATTTGGGACTTTTTTGATGATACAATTATCTCAAGAATTAAAGTGATTAACCTAAGTACCTATGATTCTATTGTTTAAAATCTCTATGTTTTACTTCATAAGAGTATGTATCTTGACATTTTTTTTAATCTCCTAGCAGATTTCTAAAGTGAAAAATTCTTACAGCTTTACATCAGCAGATTTAATTAAAATGAATGAAAGATGCCAAGAGTCTTTGAGAGAAATCTATCACATGACTTATATGTAAGAGCATTTGAATTTTTTGAATACTGATTTAAATTGATTTGATTCGAGATACTATGATACATTTCATTAACTGACTTTTTTTCTGGTTGCAGAAAATTGTAGTTATGAATGTTAGCAAGGAAAGACCATTTCCTAGAAAAACAGTTAAAACTTTAAAGCCTGTCATTGTGAGTGAGATCACTGAGCCTCACAGAACATTCAGGGCAAATCTAATTACAACCGCCCCTCCCCCAAAATAAATCCATTATACTGGGTTATAGAAAAAGCTTGATACCCAGCCAAATATCCACATTTCATCAGTACTTCACTCATCCTTTTAATACAGTTTTAAGAAATGTCATAATGACATGAGCTTGAAATATCTCTAGTACCACTGATACTTCTGTAGTGTATACTCCATCATTATGTAGAAGTTGGCACATCTGGGCTTATTTGGGACTTCATTCAGTTTATTCTTTTTCTTTAGCATGTAAGCTCTCAAATTCTCATGATTTAGTACATATATTACAACATTATAATAATACCAGTCTTTTATTATTCATAAAACAGTAGCAGTGTGTCTAGAAATAAGAACTAGGAAATTCAGAATTGGTGAGCTGAGATGATGAAGATAAATGTTGGATTTTCAGAACAATTTCAGAGCATAAACCAAAAAGATTATAAGATATAGTAAGTTGCAGAACATATTTTCCCATGTAAGGGAAAAACTTTTATATTATGTCACAATATGGTAACTACCACATGAAAGCATAAATAATTATGTAGTTAGGGTTGTGTATGAGAGAGAGAAAGAGGGAGACAGAGAAAATACATAATAGCTTTTGTGTTAAATTTGACATTGCAAAAGCAAAATTATTAGTAGATGGGATCTACTAATTGAAGTATAGTGAGGGCTTCATTTGACCTATATAAAATATTTTTAATACTAAAAATTTATTCTATTAATATTTAAGAAAGCAGTCTTTAAAAAAACTTGGTCTTAACACACCAGAAGATGGATTCTCTGCTACTAAATAACTGTGACCTTGATTATGAGCTTCAGTTTCCTCATCTCTGAAATAAGACAATAGAACAACAGACTTTATCTAGTGTACAACTCAACTGTCAATGTTATTTTACCTCAGGCAATGAATTTTATATTGTTTTACAATTATGTTGTATGCCCCTCTTTTAAAAGCACTATTTCTCTTATCAAACATGTACTTTCAGGATCGTGTGCAAACTGCTTAGTGAGATTTATGAGCATATTCATTGCTTATATAAACTGTCTGACACTGTGTCAATGCTGGATATGCTACTGTCATTTGCTCATGCCTGTACTCTTTCTGACTATGGTAAGTTATTTTCTTTGGAATCAATAGGTTGCATACTGAAATTTCTATTCCATTCAAGCAATTTTATATAACAATTATGAATGTTTTACATTTTTTTCCCTGATATATAGTCTCTTACCTATGGTCCTAGACTGAGACTCAAAATATAGAAAGCGAAATTACCCTTAAAATTTCTTTTAGACGTCAAAAGATTATTTACTGAGAAATTGAGAAATTAGAAAAAAATAATGCAAGAAACTTTAAAGTCTTTCCTAAAATAAGAAGGACTATAGAGCTGTCTCTTTGGTGAAAATAATGATGATCTAAATTCATAAATTTCAAGTCTGAAGAAGCAGTGTGATGCTAATACTAACAGACATGACAGAAATAAAGTCTTGAAAGTGAGCAGATGTGAGCATCCCAAGATCAATTATATCACTTATTTTTGTGTCCCAAGTCTATACACAAGTCTTGAATATAAATGTCAAGCCATTTTCTAATGTTAAATGACTACTTCAGGTTAGCTCCCATCCCTTGAAAGTTCTTATCCAAACTATCAGTATGCAGATTTGCATAACCTGTATATGACAATTTGGTTGAGTAATTATGGGCTTAATAACATTAAATTTCTAGTTAAAATTTATAGTAGTATTTCTAAAACATTCTGTTAATTTTTATGATGGAAAAGGTATTTTACAAAGGTTTTTTCATTTTTTATATTTCTGTATTTCTTATGGAAGTATCAAATTTTTCAGTTGGTAGCGTATAGGCCAAAACTTAATAGTTTTCTCAACTATTAAGATAGTTGATGTTCCATTTTGAGAAGGACTACCCTAAAACTCCAAACTTATAAGTAGTTAATTTTTGGTGTTAAAAATGATTTAAATATAGTAAATTTTTTTTTTTTTTTTACTAATCAACCTCACTTTTATAATGAATACTTTCAAGTTTGCCCATGTATTTCCTTGTAGCATTTTAATTTTTACTTGTCTCTCACCTTCTTTCTCCTCTTTTCATCGTAGAAAGCATCTATAGAAACCTGATCATTATTTCTTTCTACAAATTAGCAATATCTTTTGTGTCTTTTTTTCCTAGCCTCTGAGAATACTTTTTAGACAAAATTTCTATAAGTTTTGATGTAAAATTGTGTTTTTATTTGGTTTTGCTCTATTTTCAGACCTCATTTGAAAAGCTAAGTATGCCAAATTTGAAATAATGCTTAAGGCGAGGATTAAGTAAATGTGTGATTTTAGAGTCCTTGAAAGTAATTGTTATTTTTAAATAGCTGGTTGATTCCTTTTAATTTATGCAAATCTGAAAATGTTATGAACTATTTTGGAGCCCTGCACAATGACAGGACCAAAATCTTATATTTTTTCTGGAAAAGAATATAAGTTCTGATGTGATTAGACTATGCAAGTTATCATTTAGAGGGACTGAAGATAAAATAATAACTTAATGATATTGTTCCAGATTGACCCTAGTAAAGTCACTAAAGTATAAACAGTATGTACACACCACAAAATCTTTAAGTATAAATATATTAATCTTTCAAAACCATTTTATTTTTCTCTTTAGTTCGGCCAGAGTTTACTGATACTTTAGCAATCAAGGAGGGATGGCATCCCATTCTTGAAAGAATATCTATGGAAAAACCTGTTGCTAACAATACCTATATTACAGAAGGGAGTAATTTTTTTATCATAACTGGACCAAATATGAGTGGGAAATCCACATATTTGAAACAGATTGCTCTTTGTCAGATTATGGCCCAAATTGGTAAGTTAAATGTTTACTTTATGGTTATCAGTTCAACTCCCCATTTAAAATATTTCATGCCCAGTATTTTAGATCATATATACATATATGGACCATAACTTTTACAATTCGGAATTTATTAAGCTCCATCCAGTTTGGATTACATTGTACTGAAAATCTTGTGGGATATAATAGAAATAGAAACTTCTTTTTTATAGTTATTAATGTTATATCAACTATTAAATTGAATTGTATAATTATCCGAGATTCAAAAACTTTGTTGAGAGAGAAAGTGGTACCAGTAGCAGCAACTACTACCTTTAATAACTCATATAAGATTTTTCCCAAAATTGTAACATTGGGCACAGAAACATTTCCCTTACTTAATTTAAGGTTTACCAATAACTTAGTTTTAACAACTGCTGTGTTACACTTACGTGTGCATATAGTTCAGTTCGGTCACTCAGTTGTGTCCAACTCTTTGTGACCGTGTAAATGACTGTCACTGTTCCAACATTGTTATGGATTTCTTGGCATCGAGACACAACTCACCTCTTATCTCTGAAAATTGGGTTCCTTGAGACCGATGTGAATCAGAGACCAGATGTTTGGTCAGTCTGGGATGATTTTGGTTCACCTCACCCTGTGGAATTGGCAATGTCTGGAGACATTTTTGGTTGTTACAACTGAGGGGAGTATAAAATCCAGTTCAGTTCAGTTCAGTTGCTCAGTTCTGTCTGACTCTTTGTGACACCATGGACTGTAGCACTCCAGGCTTCCCTGTCCATCACCAACTCCTGGAGCTTGCTCAAACTCATGTCCATCGAGTCAGTGATTCCATCTAACCATCTCATCCTCTGTTGTCCTCTTCTCCTCCTGCCTTCAATCCTTCCCAGCATCAGGGTCTTTTCTAATGAGTCAGTTGTTTGCATCAGGTGGCCAAAGTATTGGACCTTCAGCTTCAGCATTGGTCCTTCCAATGAATACTCAGGACTGATTTCCTGTAGGATTGACTGGTTTGATCTTGCTGTCCAAGGGACTCTCAAAAGTATTCTCCAACACCACAGTTCAAAAGCATCAATTCTTCGGTGCTCAGTTTTCTTTATGGTCCAACTCTCACATCCATACATGACTACTGGAAAAACCACAGCTTTGACTATACAGACATTTGTCAGCAAAGTAATGTCTCTGCTTCAATATGTTTTCTAGGTTTGTCATAGCGTTTCTTCCAAAGAGCAAGCTTATCTTTTCACTCATGGCTGTAGTCACCATCTGCAGTGATTTTAGAGCCCCCCAAAATAGTATCTCACTGTTTCCATTGTTTCCCCATCAACTTGCCATGAAGTAATGGGACTGGATGCCATAATCTTAGTTTTTTGAATGTTGAGTTTTAAGCCAGCTTTTTCCCTTTCCTCTTTCACCTTTATCAAGAGGGTCGTTAGTTGCTCTTCGCCTTCTGCCATAAGGGTGGTGTCATCTGCATATCTGAGGTTGTTGATATTTCTCCCAGCAATCTTGATTCCAGTTTGTGCTTCATGCAGCCTAGCATTTCACATGATGTACTCTGCATGTAAGTTAAATAAGCAGAGTGACAACATATGGCCTTGACATACTCCTTTCCCTGTTTGGAACCAGTCTGTTGTTCCATGTCCAATTCTAACTGTTTCTTCTTGACCTGCATACACATTTCTCAGGAGGCAGGTAAGGTGGTCTGGTATTCCTATCTCTTTAAGAATTTTCCATTTTGTTGTGATCCACGCAGTCAAAGGCTTTAGCATAGTTAGTGAAACAGAAGTAGATGTTAATGGAATTCTCTTGCTTTTTTTATGATCCAGTGGATGTTGACAATTTGATCTCTGGTTACTCTGCCTTTTCTAAATCCAGCTTGAACATCTGAAAGTTCTCGGTTCACTATTGTTGAAGCCTGGCTTGGAGAATTTTGAGCCTTACTTTACTAGCGTGTGAGATGAGTGCAATTGTGTGGTAGTTTGAGCATTCTTTGACATTGCCTTTCTTAGGGACTGGAATGAAAACTGATCTTTTCCAGTCCTGTGGCCACTCCCGAGTTTTCCAAATTTGCTGGCATATCAAGTGCAGCTCTTTCACAGCATCATCTTTTAGGATTTGAAATAGCTCAACTGGAACTCCATCACCTCCACTAGGTTTGTCCATAGTGATGCTTCCTAAGGCCCACTTGACTTCGTGTTCCAGGATATCTGGCTCTAGGTGAGTGAGTGATCACACATTGTGGTTATCTGGATCATTAAGATCTTTTTTGTATAATATCCAGGGATGCTGCTAAATATTCTACAATTCACAGGACAACCACCTCCCTTACTCCCCTCCCCTGCCTCAGCCCACCCACATGCTCAAGAAAGAATTATGCAGCCCTTGATGTGACTGAAGAAGCTTGGTTTAATGTAATGGATTTTAAGGGAAACGCAGAATAGTGATATCTATCACATAGTGCAAATTTCCCTTACTACTGGGAAAGAAAATCAGAAGTCAGTGAATCATTGAATAAAGAGTATATATTTTATTAAATTTAAAAGGCTATCTTAGATAACTTCCTTTCCCTTACAAGAATACTGATTCATATCTGAGACAATAATCTTGCTTCTGTTGGAATAGTTATGAGTTCCGTCCTTTAAAAACAGGCTATCTAATTTCTGTGTAGTTATAATTGTTAAAACATTCATTATACTGAATTAAAATTTGAGTGTATAGAACTTCTACTCATTAGTCCTAATTCTTGTATGCATTTCATAATAATCTATTATATCCTGAGAATAGGCCTTCAGATATTTGAAGAAAATTACTATTACTCTACTTCTCTTGCCACAGTCTTTGAATTTCTAAAAGTATATGTAGTATCTTATAAAAATCAGATTATAAAGGAAATAATAGTAGGACTCGAAAAGCATGGAAGTTGAGAATATAGGCTTTAGAGCTAGGCCTAGCTTTTGTAGTTACTGGCTGTGTGATATTAGGCAAATACTTAACCTCCTTAGTTTTTCTATCTGTAAATGAAAAATATAATAGTACCTATGTCTAAGAAGTGTTGTAAAGATTAAACTACTCTTTGTTCTACAAAGCAAAAAAAAACAAAAAAAAACTAAGCCTCTGGACTCATTGTAGCTCCTTAGGAATATCATGCTGTTCACACACACACACACACACACACACACACACACACAACACACACACACACACACAACACACACACACACACACACACACACACACACACACACACACACACACACACCTTCCCTGGTGGCTCAGATGGTAAAGAATATGCCTTCAGTGCAGGAGCTCCATCCGGGTTCGATCCCTGGGTCTGGAAGACCTGCTGGAGAAGGAAATGGTAATCCACTCCAGTATTTTTGCTTGGACAGGGGAGCCTGGTGGGCTACAGTCCATGGGGTCGCACGGGGTTGCATGGGGTTGCAAAGCATCGTCGGACATGACTGAGCAACTAGCACTCACACACACACACACACACACACACACACACAATGCTATGGTCTTAAAGGAAAGGTATGAGAGAAAATAGAGGTAAGAGCATGTTCTAAAGCACAGAAGCAATAAACAGCATGATATTCCCAAGTAGCTACAAGGAGTTCAGAGGCTTAGTAGTTCTTTTGCTTTGTAGAATAAAGAGTGACTGTGAGAAGTGGCAGGCTTAAAGCTGAAGAGATGGGCAGGAGTCAGTTTGTGAAGGGCCTTAGGTATTTAATGGAGGAGAGAGAACCTTATCCAGATATCTATAGGGAGCTATAGATGTTTTAGCAAAAGAATGGCATAATTGGATTTGAGTTTTAGATAGATCACTCTGGCTATTGTAAGGTTAGAGAAGAGCCAGATTAGAAGCAAAATACCAGCCAGCAGGCTTCTGTGATACAATGATAAGATATGTTAAGAGCCTTTTTGGTGGAGGTAAGAGAGAAGGGAAAATATGAACCATATGTACCATATACGCTATATTCTATACTTGGTACTTTCACATTTATTTTTCCTATGTGATCATTTTGGCAGTCCTGTGAGAATGTTGTATTTATTTGCTCTCTGTGATGTCATCATATTTATTATTATTATCTGCATTGATATTAATATTATGTTAACATTGCTTTCTCTTCCTGCTATTCCTTATTATGCAAAAGTAGATCCTATTCTTCACCCTTGTCTTTGTTTTAAATCCTGAAATAATCTGGCTTTGTTTCTTCACTCCCATTATTTCACATTTTTCTATACAGAGTTCTGTATATTTGACACTTTTTTCATTTAATTATTTGTATATTTTTATCTTCTTATGGTTTTAGAATGCTTTTTGTATCCCATTTTGTATAGCGATAGGTATAAATAATCAGATTGATTTGTTTTCAAGAGATGAATATTTTAGGTTAGTTAGCCTGATATTTCTCACACAGAAACCATCTTGTGAATAAAAATTCACCTTAATAAAAAATTTAATGTTTTGCATTCATTCTAATTGTAGATGGTTCTGTACTTTTCTAATAACAACTATTTCTTAATATATCTTTCTATAATGATTTTATCAACTTGAGCTTCATAAGAATTTCCTTCAGATTTTCATATTTTGAATATTTTGTATCATCTGACTATACTATTTAACAATTTTTATCAAATTTATAACAAATCTTTCTTATGTACTCAAATATGTATTGTCTTTTTTCCACTTCCAAATAACTGTACAGTAGGTAGGGTAAGCATTTCCATTTTATATGTGAGGAAGATGAAGCTGGGAAAATTTAAGTGGTGTCCAAGGTTTTAAAATAAATGACAGAACTGGGGTCATGCCTTCTAATTCCATGTCTTGTGATCTTTCCACCACATTAATCCTTAGATAGGCTACTAAATAATATGAATTGGTGGAAAGTGCAAAGTGTTAGTAGTGCTTATATTTTATAAAAGCATCTCAGTTTACTTTGACTTATATTTTATAGGATCATATGTTCCAGCAGAATATTCTTCCTTTAGAATTGCTGAACAAATTTTTACAAGAATAAGTACTGATGATGATATCGAAACAAATTCATCAACATTTATGAAGGAAATGAAAGAGGTACCTGATCTCAACTTTCCTTATGTTAAAAACATATTGAATTATCCTGCTAATGGTCAATTATAACATAAGAAAGTATTTTTATATTAAAGCTTGCAGATGTGTTTATACTCCTCTACAAGAGCCAGAGGGCAGTCAAAGACAGCTTCCTAATTTCTGTCTTATGTGGAAATGGAAGTAAATGTTTTATTGAAAAATACAGCTTTAAAGAAAAAGCTAGTGTTATTGAATGATAAAAACATGCTTTCATGTTTTTATATGGGATATATAAAAGACTTCAGAGAGTGATGACCTGTTCAGAAACATTTTGCATAGTTAGGCTTGATTTTAAAATAAAAGATCACTGTGTTAAATGGTTTTTTAAAAATCACCCTTTTTGTGCTCTTGTGGAATTTTCACTTCCTATACCAAAGTATGTATCAGCACCTATTTTTGACCTGAGCACATGTCAAATAAACTTGAAGGGTTAAAGGAATTCAGTATAACTCTTGGCCTATCTTTAGTAAATATGGATTATTGGATCATTGTATAGTTTACTAATTTTCTTTAGATAGGGAATAAAATTATCATTTGCCTACCACATGTGATATTTATATAATTATTTAGTATGTATTGAATAACGATGGGGGAATATAGCAATAGACTAGGTGCTTGAGGCATATTTTTAAATG
Organism: Giraffa tippelskirchi; assembly: GCF_054371585.1. Taxonomy (NCBI): domain Eukaryota; kingdom Metazoa; phylum Chordata; class Mammalia; order Artiodactyla; family Giraffidae; genus Giraffa; species Giraffa tippelskirchi. The sequence goes on along the minus strand of NC_137279.1, from coordinate 145,114,524 downwards.
GTCCTAGCTCTTAAGAAGCTTAGTCCCATGGAAAGGTAAAATGGCCATGATGGTTAACAGTTGTGTCATAACATAATTCTATATCAGGCATGATTTAAATTTATTTTACTCAGAAGTCAATGGACTTGGATGCTTTTTTCTAAATATTTCTTTTCATTTTTGCTGACTATAGAGATGTTAACTGAGAGATAGTTTAGGGTGTTTATGACATCAGTTGATTCGTCATAGCTCAGTTGGTAAAGAATCCGCCTGCAATGTAGGAAACCCTGGTTGGATTCCTGGGTCACGAAGATCCTCTAGAGAAGGTATAGGCTACCCATTCCAGCACTCTTGGACTTCCCTTATGGCTCAGCTCATAGAGAATCTTCCTGCAATGTGGGAGATCTGGGTTCGATCCCTGGGTTGGGAAGATCCCCTGGAGAAGAGAAAGGCTACTCACTCCAGTGTTCTGGCCTGGAGAATTCCATGGACTGTATAGTCCACGGGGTCGCAGAGTCAGACACGACTGGGCAACTTTCTCTTAAACAAGAAAATGACCATCTTTGTGCTTTATTTAAACATTTAATTCATTGCTTTATTTCACTGTATCTGATTCATCAATATTTTAGATAGTTGTTATTTACTCTATGCATATGTCTATTTATGTACACATCAGCTGTTCTACTGGAATTATTAGTAATGAGATTTTTAGAAAGAAAAGCAATGTGTTAGTTTCTGCTCAGCAGGTTTTCTCTGTCAAAATATATTTCAAATGAACTAATAAAGGAACTGGATTTTTCTTCATTTTTTGCTATAATAGTGACAGCTGTTTGGTTGAAATGAATAATTTTGGAATTATATTTTCAGATAGCATATATTCTGCATAATGCTAATGACAAGTCACTCATATTAATTGATGAACTTGGCAGAGGTACTAATACAGAAGAAGGTATTGGCATTTGTTATGCTGTTTGTGAACATCTGCTGAGCTTAAAGGTATTCCTCTCTATTTATTTTAAATACACTAATTTTGAGTCCTTTAAAATTTTTTGTTTATTGAAAGAAAAAATTTTTAAATTGTATAGTGCCTTACAATTTTCAAAAGTTTCACACAGATGAAGTCATACAGTCCTGTGATAACTGCTTTTGTTTTCCCTCTGCCTGTATTTTGCCTCTGCCTCCTTCCCTCTTCCCGCTAGTAACCACTAGTTTGTTCTCTGTATCTTTAAGTCTGTTCTTTTTGTTTTATTTACTAGTCTGTTGTATTTTTTAGATTTCACATATAAGTGATATCATACAGTATTTGTCTTTCTCTTATTTTATTTCACTTTGCATAATGCCCCCTAAGTCCATCCATACTGTTGCAAATGGAAAAATTTCATTCTTTTTTCAGACACAGAAAAAAAATTTAAGGTTAACAAAAGGAAAAGTAGGGAAGGGTAAACTAGGAATTTGGGATTAACCAATGCAGAATAGATAAAAATAAAGACCTATTGTATAGCATAGGGAACTGTATTTAATGTCTTGTAATAACCTATAATGGAAAAGAATATGAAAAAAGAATGTATATGTTCTCTTGATATACATCTGAAATATTATAAGTCATCTGTACTTCAATTTAAAATCTCTCATGTTTTTTTATGACTGTGTAGTATTTATTTATGTATTTGTATGTATAAGCACACACACACACAAGCACACACATGCACACATATACATCACATCTTCTTTATCCATTCATCTGTTGATGGACACAGGTTGTTTCCATACCTTGGCAATTGTAAATAATGGTGTTGAGTCCTTTTTTAATGTATCCGTTATAGATTTATCACAAGTAAATTTTATAGGCGCCTGTAGATAGCTCTTTAAGCCATGTAGGTAATAAAAACATAGCATTTACATTTTTGTTACTTTATTTCTGATGGAAGCAGAAACAGTTAACATAATAGTCATGATATAGATAAGGAAAGAAAGAAATCAAGAATTAACAATAATATCAAAACTAGTCACTTGGCTTTAATTTAATCAAATTAAATAGCAAAACATGAAGACATTTCAGTTGAGTCCATGTGTAATAACTTTTACTGTAATGTCACAATATGAAGTTAACTAGGCGTCTGAAGTCACTTTATGGAAAATCTTTAAGATTTCATTCCTTTAGAAAAAATTTTTTTTTCATAAATCAGCTGTGTAAAACAGACTATGAATTTTGCTCTGTTATTAAGGTGATTTGTAAAACAGTGTTTTAGATAATCAATCAAAATATATATTGGTATGAAAAAGCTTAAAAATATTTTTATATATTTAAAGTACCTTAAAATATTCCTAAGATGAGTTTCTGTACCTTAAGTAAGAGCCTACAGTGATTTATTATATATAGAATGAGAAAAATCTTTTTTTGCCTTTGTTTTCATTTTTTAAACATTTATTATTTTTTTTATTTTTAAAACTTTTGGCCACCCCCTGCAGTATGTGGAATCTTAGTTCCCTGACCAGGGATGGAACCTATGGCCCCTGCAGTGGACTAGTGGTATTGTCCTAACTACTGGATCACTAGGGAATCTTCCCCTTTCAAAATTGATTTTTCTTTTTAAAAAATTTTTCTTTTGGGACTTATGTGGTGGGTTAGTGGTTAAGAATCCACCTGCCAATGCAGGAGACAAAGGTTTAATACCTGGTCTGGGAAGATCCCACAGGCCATGGAGCAGCTAAACCTGGACACCACAACTACTGAGCCTGTTTTGCTCTAGGGTCCATGCTCTGTAAAAAGAGAAGCCATCTCAATGAGAAGCCCATGCACTGCAACTAGAGAGTAGCTCCTGCTCACCACAATTAGAGAAAGCCCTTGTGTAGCAAAAATAAATAAATTTTAACAAGTCTTTTTTCATTCTTTTTTGAAAAAAATCTTATTTCATACTTGGAGAAAGTTATATGATAAGTTAAAACTAATGTTCATAGATAACATTAGCCTTTGTAATTCTGAATCTATTTCAGTTGATAAGAATTTCTCATATAAATAAGATGAATATATTACTTATTGAGATTAAAAGCTAATTAGTAATGGTGATGCTTAATTTTATATGTCAACTTGGTAGGACTATGGAGTACCCAGACATTTGGTCAAACATTTTTTTTTTCTGGATGTATCTGTGAGGGTGTTGCTGGATGAGATTAGTATTTGAATTAATAGTAGAATGAGTAAATCAGATTGCCCTTTCTAATGTGAGTGGGCCCTATCCTGTCACTTTTGAGTGGAGCCTAGTTGAAGGCCTGAATATGACAAAAAAATTGACCCTCTTAGAGTATGAGGAAACTCCTGCCTGACTGCTTCTGATCTGGAACATCAGTTCTTTCCTGCCTTTGGTCTCGAACTGGAACATCAGCTCTTTCTGGGTCTTGAGTCTACTAACATTTAGACTAGAACTACACTATTGGCTCTCCTGATTTTCAGGCCTTTAGACATGGAGCAGAATGACATCATTAGCTTTCCTGAATCTACAGTTTGATGACTGCAGATCTGGGGACTTGTCAATCTCCATAATCATGTGAGCCCATTCCTTATAGTAAATCTTTTTCTTTCTCTCTACAGACAGACATACACAGACACACACACATGCACACACATACACACACACACATCCTGTTAATTCTGTTTCTCTGGAGAACCCTAATACAGATTGTTATCAAGAGTGGTTCTAGGGGAACAGATATTTAAGAATGAATGTTTTGAGTCTGTTCTAGACTTTCTGGAATTGACTTTCTAATCTTATTAGATTTTAATACTAATGACTCCATTTTCAGTAGTAGAGAAAGCACTGGTAGTCCATAGTGTAATCTACCAATACAAATGTGCAAAATATCATCATGGATACTCTTAATTAATCACTTACAAGAAACAAGGAGGATGACTTTGTGAAATGAGGACTATTATGGTAGGAGAGACCAAATGGAAGCCACCAGTATGTTCCTAGATCATAGAAAAAGCAAGGAAATTCCAAAAAAAAAAAAAAAAATCTGCTTCTGCTTCATTGACTATGCTACAGACTTTGACTCTGTGGATCATAACAAACTGAAAAATTCTTAAGATATAGGAATACCAGATCACTTTACCTGTCTCCTGAGAAACCTGTATGCAGTATAAGAAGCAACAGTTAGAACCAGGCATGGAACAACAGACTGGTCCGAAATTGGGAAAGTAGTATGTCAAGGTTGTATATTATCACCCTGATTATTTAACTTATATGCAGAGCACATCATGTGAAAGGCTGGGCTGGAGGAAACACAAGCTGGAATCAAGATTGCTGTGGGAAATATCAATGACCTCAGATATGCAGATGATACTGCTCTAATGGCAGAAAGCAAAGGACAACTAAAGAGTCTTTGATGAGGGTAAAAGAGAAGAGTGGAAAAGCTGGCTTAAGACTCACCATTTAAAAAACTAAGATTATGGCATCTGATTTCATCACTTCATGGCAAATAGATGGGGAAAAAGTGGAAACAGTGACAGACTTTATTTTCTTGGGCTCCAAAATCACTGAGGACAGTGACTGCAGCCTCCAAAATCACTGAGGACAATGACTGCAGCCACAAAATTAAAAGACACTTGCTCCTTGGAAGAAAAGCTATGACAAACCTAGACAGAGTCTTAAAAAGCAGGGACATCATTTTGCTGACAAAGGTCCATATAGTCAAAGCTATGGTTTTTCTGGTAGTCATTTATGAATATGAGAGTTGGACCATAAAGAAGGCTGAGTGCTGAAGAAATGATGTATTCGAATTGTGGTTCTGGAGAAGACTCTTGAGAGTCCCTTGGACAGCTTGGAGATCAAGCTAGTCAATCCTAAAGAAAATCAATCCTAAATATTCATTGGAAGGACTTATGCTGAAACTGAAGCTCCAATACTTTAGCCACATGATGTGAAGAGCTAACTCAACTCAGGAAAAGACTGATGCTGGGAAAGATTGAGAGCAAGAGGAGAGGTGGGTGGCAAAGGATGAAATGATTGTGTGGCATCACCAACTCAATGGACTTGAGTTTAAGCAAACTCCAGGACATAGTGAAGGATAGGGAAGCCTGGCGTGTTGCAGTCCATGGGGTCACAAAGAGTCAGACACGACTTAGTGACTGAACATCAACAGTATTGTTCTTATATAGGAAAATAGTAATCCAAGGCAGGACCCCATTCCTAGAAAGATTGGAGAGACTAATGCCACCATCAAGGACTTGAAAGTTGAAAGGGTGGTAATTCCCAGCACATTCCCATTTAATGCACTGATTTGGCCTGTGCAGAGGACAGATGGACCTTGGAGAATGACAGTGAATAATTGTAACCTTAACCAGGTGGTGATTGTACTTGCAGCTATTTCTACCAGATGACGTTTCATTACTTGAGCATATTAACATATCCTCTGGTACCTGGTTTGTGTGGCTAATTGAGCTAGCCAATGATTTTTTTCTCCATATCTGAATCAGCTTGCTTTTAGCTGGCAAGGTCAGAAATACTCCTTCACTGTCCAACTTCAAGGATATATCAACTCTCCAACTCTGTCATAATTTAGTTTGTGAGGATCTTGATTATTTTCCTTCTGACAAGATATCATACTGGTCCATTACATTGGTAACATTATTCTGATTGGACCTAGTGAGCACAGAGTAGCAACTACTCTAGACTTGTTGGTAAGACATCTGCATGTCAGAGGAGGGAGATTAATCCTACAAAAATACAGGGGCCTAAAGACCTGTACTCCAAAAACTGTTAGATGTGATGAAAGAAATTGAAGATGACACAAATAGATGGAAAGATATACTGTGTTCTTGGATTAGATGAATAAATATTGCTAAAATGAGCATACTCCCCAAAGCAATCTGCATATTCAGTGCAATCCCTATTAAATTACTAATGGCATTTTTCATCGAACTAGAACAAAAGTCTTTTAAGTTTACATGGAAATACAGAAGACCCCAAATAGCCAAAGCAGTCTTGAGAAAGGAGAACAAAGCTGAAGGAATCAGACTCCCTGACTCCAGGCTATACTACAAAGCTATGGTAATTAAAACAGTATAGTACTGGCACAAAAACTGATTAATGGAACAGGATAGAAAGCCCCAAATAAACCCATGCACTTATTGTCAATTAATCTATGACAAAGGAGGCAAGAATATATAATGGAAAAAAGACAGTCTCTTTAATAAGTAGTGCTGGGAAAACTGGACATCTACATCTAAAAGGATGATATTAGGCCAGTCTCTAACATCATACACAAAAATAAACTCAAAGTGGATTGAAGACCTCATTGCGCCAGATACTATAAAACTCCTAGTGGAAAATGTAGGCAGAATACTCTTTGACATAAATCACGGCAATATCTTTTGGGATCTGTCTCCTAGAGTAATGAATATAAAACCAAAAATAAACAAATGGGACCTAATTTAATTTAAAGGTTTTTGCACAGCAAGGTGTGAAAGTGTTAGTTCCTCAGTTGTGTCTGACTCTTTGCAACCCCATGGACTGTAGCCTGACAGGCTCCTCTGTCCTTGGAATTTTCCAGGCAAGAATACTAGAGTGGGTTGCCATTCCCTTCTCCAGGGGATCTTCCTGACCCAGTGATCGAACCAAGGTCACCTGCATTGCAGGCAGATTCTTTACTGTCTGAGTTACCAGGGAAGCCCAGCAAGGGAAACCATAAACAAAACAAAAAGACAACCTACAAACTGGGAGAAAATGTTTGCAAATTGATTCAGTTGACAAGAGCTTAATTGCCAAAACATACAAACAGCTCATACAGCTTAATATTTTAAAAAATCAAAAAAAGGGTAGAAGATGTAAGTAGATATTTCCCCAAAGAAGGCATACAGATGGCCACCAGGCAGATGAAAAGATGTTCAATACTGCTAATTATTAGAGAAATGCAAGTAAAAACTACAGTGAGTTATCACCTCTTACCAGTCAGAATAACTTATCATTAAAAAAATCTACAAGCAATAAATGCTGGAGAAGATATGGAGAAAAAAGAGCCCTCCTACAGTGTTGGTTGGAATGTAAATTAGTGCAGCCACTAAGAACAGTATGAAGGTTTCTTAAAAAACTAAAACTAGAGTTACATATGATCCAGCAATCCCACTCTTGAGCATATATCCAGAGAAAACTCTATAACTCTAAAACTTTGAAAAAATATGTACCCCAATGTTCATGGCAGCACTATATACAATAGCCAAGGCATGGAAGTAATCCATTGGCAGATGAATGGATAGAGAAGATGTGGTGTGTGTGTGTGTGGGTGTATGTATTTATATACATACATACATACAAATGGAATACTACTCTGCCACAAAAAAGAATGAAATTATGCCATTTGCAACAACATGAATGGATTTAGAAATGATCATATTAAGTGAAGAACATCGGAAATAGAAAGATAAGTATCATATATTTATATGTGGAATCTAAAAAAAAAATGATACAAATGAGCTTATTTACAAAAGAGAAATATACTCACAGACATAGAAAACAAATTTAAAAGGGAAAGAAGGGATTAGGGGAGAGATAAATTAGGAGTTTGGGATTAATATATACACACTACTAATATAAAATAGGTAAACAATAGACCTCATTTATAGCACAGGGAACTATACTCAATATCTTATAATAACCTATAATGAGAAAGAATCTGAAAAAGAATGTGTGTATATATATATATGTGTGTGTGTGTGTGTGTGTGTTTAGTCACTAAGTTGTGTCTGACTCTTTTGTGACCCCATGGACTGTAGCCTGCCAGGCTCCTTTGTCCATGGGATTTCCCAGGCAAGAATACTCAAATATATATATGTATAATGCAATCACTTTGCTATATACTTGAAACTAACGCAACACTAAATTATTGTTGTTGTTGTTCAGTCGCCCAGTCGTGTCCCACTCTTTGCAGCCCCATGGACTGCAGTATGGAAGGCCTCCCTGCCCCTCACCATCTCCTGGCATTTTCCCAAGTTCATGTTCATTGCATGGGTGATGCTGTCCAGCCATCTCATCCTCTGACATCCTCTTCTTCTGCCCTCAATCTTTCCCAGCATCAGGAACTTTTCCAATGTCGTCTGTTCTCATCAGATGATCAAAATACAGGAGCTTCAGCTTCAGCATCAGTCCTTCCAGTGAATATTCAGGATTGATTTCCTTTAATATTGACTGGTTTGATCTCCTTGCAGTCCAAGGGACTTTCAGGAGTCTTCTCTAGCACCACAGTTCGAAGGCCTCAATTCTTTGGTGTTCTGCCTTCATTACAGTCCAGATCTCACAACTGCACATGACCACTGGGAAAACCATAGCCTTGACTATATGGACCTTTGTCGGCAGAGTAATGTGTCTGCTTTTCAATACACTGTCTAGGTTTGTCATCACTTTCCTGCCAAGAAGCACTGGTCTTCTGATTTCATGGCTGCAGTCACTGTCCGCAGTGATTTTGGAGCCCAAGAAGAGGAAATCTGTCACTACTTCCACCTTTTACTCTTCCATTTGCCATGCAGTAATGGAGCCAGATACCATGATCTTAGTTTTTTTAATATTTAGTCTTAAGCTGGCCCTTTCACTCTGCTGCTTCCCCTCATCAAAAGGCTCTTTAGTTCCTCTTCGCTTTCTGCTGTTAGAGTGGTATCATCCGCATATCTGCTGCTGTTGATGTTTCTCCTGCCTATCTTGTAACTCATCCAGCCTGGCATTTCTCATAGTATGCTTAGCGTATAGGTTAAACAGAGTGACAGCAGAGAGCCCTGTCATACTCCTTTCTCTGTCTTGAACCAATCAGTTGTTCCACACAGGGTTCTAACTGTTACTTCTTGACCCACATACAGGTTTCTCAGGAGACAGATTAGATGGTCTGGTATTCCCATCTCTCCCATCCCTATCTCTTATATATAAATTAATTATGCTTCAATTTAAAACAATTTGTAAAAAAGAAAAAAGTACAGGGGCCTTCTTCCTCAGTGAAATATATGGGAGTTGAGTGGTGTGGGGCATGTTGAGATATCACTTCTAAGGTGGAAGATAAGTTGTTAAATCTGGCCCCTCTAAAAAAACACAAAATGCATTGTTACCCTCTTTGGATTTTAGAGACAACCTATTTCTCCTTTGGATGTGTTACTTCAGCCCATTTACCAAGTGACCTTGGTGTGGTAGTCTGCAACAGGTTCAGCCCTGCAAGCTGCTCTTCTACTTAGGCCATATGATCAAGCAGATCCAGTAGTGTCTGAAGTGTCAGTGACATAGAGAGGTGCTGTTTGGACTCTTTGACAGGCTGTTTGTAGGTGAATTGTAGCACAGGGCATTAGGACTTTGGAGCAAAGCTCTGCCATCCTCTGTAGATAACTACTTTTCTTTTGAGCAACAGCTTATAGCCAGCTTCTGTGCCTTAGTAGAGACTGAATGATTAACTACAGGCCACCAAATTATTATGTGACCTGAGCTGCCCATTATGAGCTGAATGTTAAAGGTGGGCATGCATAGCAGTACTCCATCATCAAATGGAAGGGGTATAGACACGATTGGACCAGAGAGGCCCTGAAGTCACAAGTAAGTTACGTGATGAAATGGCCCAACTGCTCATTCCTGCTATACTGCTTTCTCTTTCTCACTTTGTACCAGTTGCCTCTTAGAGAGTTGACAGGGGAGGAGAATTGCCTTGTTTACATGGTTTTGCATGACATTCAGGTGTCACCCAAAAGTGAACAGCTCTAGTACTATAGTCCCTTTCTAGTCCCCAAAGAGCACTGGTAAAGGAAAATTATCTGATTGGGCAGAACTTCAAGCATTGTACCTGGTTGTTCATTTTGCTTATAAGGAGAAATGGCCAGATATGTGATTATATATCAATTCATGGGCTGTGGCCAGTGGTCTGGCTGAGACTTCAAAGGAACATTTTTGGAAAACTGGTGGCAAGGATATTTGAAGAAGAATGTGGATAAATCTCTTAGAATAGGTAAAAAAATGTAAAGATATTTATCTTATGTGAATATTCACCAAAGAGTGGCCTCAAGAGAAGAGAATTCTTTTTTCCTTAGGAGAAGAGAATTTTAATAATCAAGTGAATAGGATGACTTGTTCTGTGGATACCATTCAGCCTCTTTCCCTAGCCACCCTGCCATCACCAATAGGCTCATGGACAAAGCGGCCACAGTGGCATGGATGGAGGTTATCTATAGGCTCAGCAACATAGATTTCCACTCACCGTGGCCAGCCTGGCCACAACCATCCCTGAGTGCCCAGTCTGCCAGCTACAGTGACCAAAACTGAGTCTCTGATACATTGCCATTCCCTGAGGTGATTAGCCTGTTACCTGTTGGGGGTTGATTACGTTGGGCCACTTCCACTGTGAAAAGGGCAGCAGTTTGTTCTTACTGGACTAGGATACTTATGCTGGATACAGATTTGCCTTCCCTGAATGTATGTCTTCTGCAAAAACTGCCACCCATGAACCTAACAGAATGCTTTATTCACTGTCACGATATTCCACACAGAACTGCAGAACTGCTTCTGATTAAGGAACTCACTTCATAGCAAATGCAGTGCCATGAGCTCATGTTCATGGAATTCACTTGTCTTACGTTCTCCACTATCCTGAAGCAGCTGGCTTAATAGTAAAAATATAATTACTGCTACTTACTTTTAAGGAGCTTAAAGTTAATTATTATTTTTCTAACCTAGTATCTTTACTGCCTAGTACAGTTTTAGCAATATAAAGGTTCTGAATAATTATTTGTTAAATCAAATTAACTTGAAATAGAATTTATGGAGTTACTATAATAGATTGATTTGATATATAAAATTTGATAGACAAGGACGTAAGAGCACCTCTTACAGGGGGTGAAATATGAGTACATCACAAGAAAAGTGTGAGGATTCATCTGGTCGAGGATGTGTGCAGAACAGGACCCAAGACAGGGTTGCTGTCAACAGGCTGGCACTGCTTAGAGCAGGCAGCAAAGTGGAGGTGATAAAGCCAGAGGGTCTGATTAAACAGCCCACAATGCTACTTTCCAAAGGGCTGTTGCAGTTTATAATGCCATCAGCAATGATGAGGGAACCAAATTTACTGTCTTAATAAAAAAAGATATTGTAGTATATAAAAGATGATACCTCACAATTTAATTTGCATGTATCTGATTAACAATATGGGCCTCCCAGGTGACACAGTGGTAAAGAATCCACCTGTCAATGCAGGAGACACAAGAGATGTGGGTTTGATCCCTGGGTCAGGAAGATCCTCTGGAGTAGGAAAGGGCAACCCACTCCAATATTCTTGCCTGGAAAATTCCATGGAGAGGAGCCTGGAGGGCTACAGTCCCTGGGATCACAAAGAGTTGGACACAACTGAGCAACTGAGTATGCATGCATAAAATTTGAGGACATAATTGTTATTATGAACATGGTTTCTAGCTTCTAAATAGTTTACTGGGTTTCTAAACATTTTTTGGGGACTAGCCTGGTTTTCCAGTGGTTAAGAATCTAACTGCCAGTGCAGGGAGCATGGGTTTGATCCCTGGTCTGGGAAGATTCCACATGCTGCAAGATAACTAAGCCCGTGCACTGCACCTACTGAGCCTATGCACACTAGAACCCGTACTCTGAAACAAGAGAAGCCACTGCAATGAGAAGCCCATGCACGGCAACTATAGAGTAGCTCCCGCTGACCACAACTAGAGAAAGCCCACAGGCAGCAATGAAGACCCAACACAGCCAAAAATAAATTTCTAAGAAAAAATTTTCCTGTTGCTTTATAAATTTTGTTTGTTTTATACCCCCTTTTGATTTGTTTAATAGTTGAGATTTACTACATATTTTTCTGTCATACACAAAACCATTCCTTCCCCTTGTTAACTCCTTTCCATAACTGATAGTCATTTGCCAGTCAAATATTTGCTTTTTAATGTTTTACTATTTAAATTTTCCGCTAATCATATATTTCTTTTCTCACTGGTGTCTTAAAATTAGTCATATCTGCTTCTGAACACAGGGCAGGAAGCCACTGTGCTGGTCTTAAGTCACTTGAACCATCTCCATCAAAATCACCTAAGGTGCTTAGGGAAAATACAGTTTCCTGGGGCCCTAAATTACAGTTGCTGATTGAGAATGTGAGGGGGATAAGCATCAATAATTTACATCTTTAACAAACTCCCCAGGGGATTGCTAAACTTGAAGAGTCATTGTACTAAGCAGTGTTCTCAACCTTTTTTTCCCCCTCTATAAGTACCTAACCCTAGCATAATACAAATATAAAAGCAAAAACTTATGCAGTTTCAAATACCGAATCCACTGATTTCACTTTCCCTAAACTACTTATATGGGAAGAATCTACTTTTAAAGTAAAGTTTTTTTGTAAGTGAGGAAAATGTTATGATTTTGTTTGTGGGTAGCTTCTCTAGTAAATGATTACCTCAGTTAATAGCTATATTTCTGGTAAACGTCATCCTTTCAATATCTTCAGATTCTTTCTTTTAGGATTTTTGCATTTGTTCTCTTTTCCATAATGTAACATACATGTGTTTGTGTAAACATAATAAATGTTTCCCTCATTGAATATAAAATTTCAAAACATTTTAAGATGAGTTGACCACGTTAGCCTCAAAGTTCACCAGTTTCATTACATTTCTGCAAAGCTACTTAATAAGTTAAAATAAATTTTATGTTTAAATAGTTAAAATAAAATTTTCTAGTGCATTTAAAAATACTGATATTCATTATATATTCTAGGCATTTACACTGTTTGCTACACATTTCCTGGAACTGTGCCAGATAGATGTTCTGTATCCTAACGTAGAAAACGTGCATTTTCAAGTTCAACATGTAAAGAACACTTCAAGAAATAAAGAAGCAATCTTGTATACCTACAAACTTTCTAAGGGACTCACAGAAGAAAAAAATTATGGTATGCATATAAAAATTTTACATGTGTATACTATATATATGTGTATATACATGTATGTATATGCTGAAATACTATATATTCTCATAAGATAAACTTTCTTTCCTGTTTATTTGACTATCAGTCTAAGCAATTTTATCTTTCATTCTTTTGAATGCTTATATGCTCTAAGACTGTACTTTCTATGTCAAATTCACATTTTTATGTATTAAGCTTGTTTTAAAAATATATTAACAGTAACTATGTAGAATTATAATACACGGGAGCCCCAGAAGTATAGTTTCTATACCTCGGAAAGTGTAATTTAATTATGGAGAAGGCAATGGCACCCCACTCCAGTACTCTTGCCTGGAAAATCCCATGGACCAAGGAGCCTGGTAGGCTGCCGTCTATGGGGTCGCACAGAGTCGGACATGACTGAAGCGACTTAGCAGCAGCAGCAGCAATTTAGTTATACTTGAAAGTCGCACAGAGTCGGACATGACTGAAGCGACTTAGCAGCAGCAGCAGCAATTTAGTTATACTTAAAAGTTATATACTGAATTGGAAATTATATATTTCTTAGACACTTTTAGTAACAAGGTCCTTCCTCTGTTTTCTTCAAATTTGGGGAACTTGATAATTAAATTTTAAGTCTTAAAACTCTCACACCCATACATGACTACTGAAAAACCATAGCTTTGACTCTACAGACCTTTGTTGGCAAAATAACGTCTCTGCTTTTTAACATGCTGTCTAAGTTTGTCATAGCTTTTCTTCCAAGGAGCAAACGTATTTTAATTTCATGGCTTCTGTCCCCATCTGCAATGATTTTGGAGCCCAAGAAAATAAAGTCTCTCACTGTTCCCATTGTTTCCCCATCTATTTGCCAAGAAGTGATGGGACTAGATGCCATGATCTTCTTTTTCTGAATGTTGAGTTTTAAGCCAGCCTTTTCAGTCTCCTCTTTCTCACAAGAGGGTCTTTAGTTCCTCTTAGCTTTCGTCCACTAGGGTGTGTCACCTGCATATCTGAGGTTATTGCTGTTTCTTCTGGCAATCTTGATTCCAGCTTGTGCTGCATCCAGCCCAGCATTTCGCATGATTTACTCTGCATATAAGTTAAATAAGCAGGATGACAATATACAGCCTCGATGTACTCCTTTCCCAATTTGGAACCAGTCCATTGTTCCATATCTGGTTCTAGCTGTTGCTTCTTGACCTGCATACAGATTTCTCAAGAGGCACGTAAGGTGGTCTGATATTCCCATCACTTTCAGAATTTTCCACCGTTTGTGGTGATCCACACAATGACTTTAGTCTGGTCAATGAAGCAGAAGTCGATGTTTTTGTGGAATTCTCTCGCTTTTTCAATGATCCAATGGATGTTGGCAATTTGATCTCTGGTTCCTCTGCCTTTTCTAAATCCAGCTTGAACATCTGGAAGTTCTCAGTTCACGTACTGCTGAAGTCTAGCTTGGAGAATTTTGAGCATTACTTTGCTATCATGTGAGATGAGTACAATTGTGTAGTAGTTTGAACATTCTTTGGCACTGCCCTTCTTTGAGATTGGAAGGAAAACTGACCTTTTCCAGTCCTGTGGCCACTGCTGAGTTTTCCAAATTCACTGGCATATTGAATGCAGCACTTTCACAGCATCATCTTTTAGGATTTGGAATAGCTCAGCTGGAGTCCCATCACCTCCACTAGCATTGTTCGTAGTGATGCTTCTTAAGGCCCACTGGGCTTTGCACTCCAACATGTCTTCCTCTAGGTGAGTGATCACACCACTGTGGTTATCTGGGTCATTAAGATCTTTTCTGTGTAGTTTTTTATGTATTTTTGCCACTTCTTAATATCTTCTGCTTATGTTAGGTCCATACCATTTCTGTCCTTTATTGTGCCCATCGTTGCACAAAATGCACCCTTGGTATCTCTCATTTTCTTAAAGAGATCTCTAGTCTTTGCCATTCTGTTTTTGTCCTCTATTTCTTTGCATTGATCACTGAGGAAGGCTTTCTTATCTCTCCTTGCGATTCTTTGGAACTCTGCATTTGGATGGGTATATCTTTCCTTTCCTCCTTTGCCTTTCACTTCTCTTCTTTTCTCAGCTATTTGTAAGACATCCTCAGACAATTTTGCCTTTTAGCATTTCTTTTTCTTGGGAATGGTTTTGATCCTGCCGCCTGTATAATGTTCTTCAGGCACTCTGTCTATCAGATCTAATCTCTTGAATCTGTTTGTCACTTCCATTGTATAATCGTAAGGGATTTGATTTAGGTCATACTTAAATGGCCTAGTGATTTTTCCCTAGTTTCTTAGGTTTAAGTCTGAATTTTGCAATAAAGAATTCATGATCTGAGCCACAGTCAGCTCCCGGTCTTGTTTTTGCTAACTGTATGGTGCTTCTCCATCTTCAGCGACAAAGAATATAATCAGTCTGATTTTGGTATTGACCGTCCGGTGATTTTCATGTGTAGAGTCATCTGTTGTTTTGTTGGAAGAGGGTGTTTGCTATGACCAGTGCTTTCTCTCAGCAAAACTCTGTTAGCCTTTGCCCTGCTTCATTCTGTACTTCAAGGCCAAATTTGCCTGTTACTCAGGTATCTCGTGACTTCCTACTTTTGCATTCCAGTCCCCTGTTATGAAAAGGACATCTTTTTTGGATGTTAGTTCTAAAAGGTCTTGTAGGTCTTCATAGAACCACTCAACTTCAGGTTCTTTGGCATTAGTGTTTGGGGCAAAGACTTGGATTACTGTGATATTGAATGGTTTGCCTTGGAAATGAACAGAGACCATTCTGTCATTTTTAAGATTGCACCCTAGTACTACATTTTGGACTCTTGTTAACTATGATGGCTACACTATTTCTTCTAAGGGATTCTTCGCCACAGTAGTAGATATAATAGTCATCTGAATTAAATTCACCCTTTCCAGTCCATTTTAGTTCACTGATTCCTAAAATGTTGATGTTCATTCTTGCCAACTCCTGTTTGACCACTTCCAATTTACCTGGAAACCCAGACCTAACATTCCAGATTCCTAAGCAATATTGTTCTTTACAGCATCAGACTTTACTTTCACCACTAGACACACCCACAACTGGGTGTTGTTTCTGTTTTGGCTCCGCCTCTTTATTCCTTCTGGAGCTATTTCTCCACTCTTCTCCAGTACCATATTGGGCCCTACTGACCTGGGGAGTTCATCTTTCAGTGTCATATATTTTTGCCTTTTCATACTGTTCATGGGGTTTCAAGGCAAGAATGCTTAAATGGTTTGCCATTCCCTTCTCCAGTGTGCCACATTTTATCAGAACTCCTCACCATGACCTGTCTGTCTTGAGTGGCTCTACACAGCATGGCTCATAGTTTCATTGAGTTAGACATGTCTGTGATCCATGTGATCAGTTTCCTGTGATGATTGTGGTTTTCATTCTGTCTGCACTCTGATGAATGAGGATAAGAGGTTTGTGGAAACTTCCTGATGGGAGGGACTCCCTGTGTGGAAAACTGCTTCTTGCTCTGATGGGTGGGACCATCCTCAGTACATCTGTAATCCAATTTTCTGCTGATATGATGTGGTTGTAGTGTAGGAGTAATGGCGGTAATAGCAACCTCCTTCAAAGGACTTACCACAGTACAACGCAGCTCCCCGGACTGTTGTGTTCAGTGCCCCTGACCCTGTGGCAGGCCACTGTTGACCCATACCTCCATCGGAGACTCCTGGACACTCACAGGCAAGTCTGGTTCAGCCTCTTGCAGGGTCACTGCTCCTGTCTCCTGGGTCCTGGTGCACACAAGGTTTTGTTGTGCCCCCAAAGAGTCTGTTTTCCCAGTCCTTTGGAAGTTTTGTTATCAAATCCCTCTGGCCTTCAAAGTCAAATTCCCTGGGTGTTCTCAGGCACTTTGCCAGGTTCCCAGGTTGGGAAGTCTGTTGTGGGCCCTAGAACTGTGCACCAGTGCGAGAACTGCTTTGGTACAATCTCAATCTAAGATAGTGGCAGAGTACATCATGAGAAACGCTGGGCTGGATGAACCACAAGCTGGAATCAAGATTGCTGGGAGAAATATCAATAACCTCAGATATGCAGATGACACCATCCTTATGGCAGAAAGTGAAGAAGAACTAAAAAGTGTCTTGATGAAAGTGAAAGAGGAGAGTGAAAAAGTTGGCTTAAAGCTCACCTTTCAGAAAACTAAGATCATGGCATCTGGTCCCATCACTTCATGGCAAATAGATGGGGAAACAGTAGAGACAGTGGCAGACTTTACTTTTTTTGGGCTCCAAAATCACTGCAGATGGTGATTGCAGCCATGAAATTAAAAAACGCTTACTCCTTGGAAGGAAAGTTAATACCAATCTAGACAGCATATTAAAAAGCAGAGACATTACTTTATCAACAAAGGTCTGTCTAGTCAAGGCTATGGTTTTTCCAGTGGTCGTGTATGGATGTGAGAGTTGGACTATAAAGAAAGCTGAGCACCAAAGAATTGATGCTTTTGAACTGTGGTGTTGGAGAAGACTTGAGAGTCCCTTGGACTGCAAAGAGATCCAGCCAGTCCATCCTAAAGGAAATCAGTCCTGGGTGTTCATTGGAAGGACTGATGTTGAGGCCGAAACTCCAATACTTTGGCCACCTCATGCGAAGAGTTGACTCATTGGAAAAGACCCGAATGCTGGGAAGGGTTGGGGGCAGGAGGAGAAGGGGACGACAGAGGATGAGATGGTTGGATGGCATCACCGACTCGATGGACATGAGTTTGGGTAAACTCTGGGAGTTGGTGATGGACAGGGAGGCCTGGCGTGCTGCGATTCATGGGGTCGCAAAGAGTCGGACATGACTGAGCAACTGAACTGAACGGAACTGAAGATAGTGGAGTGGAAAGAACTGCACTCATCTTTTCCTGTGAGAACACCAAAATTGCAACTAGTTGCTGAACAACCATCTACAGGAGAATGTTGGATCCCACCAAAAAAACATCCTGTGTCCAAGGGCAAAGTAGAAGCCCCAACAAGATGGTAGGAGGGATGCAATCATTTTTTAAAATCAAATCTCAGACTCAGCAGAGGGACTCAGGGAGCGAACGAACCTTGTACGCACCAGAACCCAGGGAAGGGAGCAGCAACGTCCACAAGAAACTGAGCCAGACCTGCTTTTTGAGTGTTTGAGTGTCTGCTGCGGAAGAATGGAACAGCAGTTACCTGCCGCAGGACAAGGGATCTGGCTACAGCAGACCTGGGAGGCCTGGCGTATGGCATAAGTCCTCTTGGAGGAAATTGCCATTAGCCCCACTATAGAGCTACCATGCAGATGACCCACAAACTGGACTTTTACAGATAAATTTCCCAAAATTATTTTAGCTATGACTGTTCTTTGCGAGAGTAAAAAACACATCTTTGCTTTGCTATTTGAAATGGGAAAATCAAATTTATAACTTAATTTGTATGAGATATTTAAACTTTATAAGCTTCAGCTTCATCTATTAAATGGTAATATGTGTGGATTTGTGAGGATTAAATGAATTATCAAATATGAACTGTCTAGGACAGTGCCCAGCAGTTAGTAACTTCTAAATAAATGTTGATGTTGCTTCTATTGCCTCTAAAGCAATAATAAACTATTAGCATATAATAGAAAATCTATGAGACACTGATACAATAAAAATCTAAGACCATGAGAATATTACTGGTATTTGAATTTCCATGGAGTACTCACCTACTGTTATGGCTTCTGAGAAATTCCTCTCTCATTGATCTACTAAATATATGGATATTCAGCTGTAAGCTTATCTGTGACTACACTTTATTCTATCCTGCAAAACCTGTTATGTCCTTTTAACTTATAAACCAACTGAATTTGTAGTTGGCATTTCAATGTTATTACTATTATCTGATTTTCTAATTACCTTTTTCCTTTCCCTTTCATATTTTCTGTCTCAGAGGTATCTTGAGAGATAATTGATATTCTAATTTGTCTTACATGTCTTAGCAAGTAATTAAATCTAATAATTGGTAAGTTGGCACCCAGAACTTGGAAAAACTTAATTTTAAGATGTAAGTAGTTCATATATGCCTAAGAAAGGGAGCTTAAATCTGTGAAGAAAAGATTAATACTGATTAAAACAAACATAGCAAAACTACAAGTAATAATATTGAACTCCCATTGTTTATAATTTTAGGATTAAAAGCTGCAGAGGTGTCATCACTCCCACCATCAATTGTCTTGGATGCCAAAGACATCACAACTCGTATCACCAGACAGATTTTGGTAAGGAAATTTTAGCAATAAGAATTATTTTTCAAATTAAGAAAATACTTTTAGTGTACATGTTTATTATGGTCTTGGGTCTAAATATATAATAAGTAATAATTAAAACATTTAAAACAATAACCTATTTCCTAAATAAAGAAAATCCTTTTTACTTCTCAAAACTTTTTTAGTTTGCTGTATTATAACTGTCCCTAGAAAATCTAACTAATAAGATAGGAGACAAAAGTTATAAACAGTTCAGTTCCTTTGGTGCTTATTGCCACACTGACTTTATAATAAGAAAAGAAATCTCTTTAAATAAGCATTAAACATAAAAATCATGCTACTTCTCTGGTGGTCCAATGGTTAAAGCTCCACGTTCCCAATGTGGGAGCCTGGGCTTGATCCCTAGTCAGGGAACTAGATCCCAACATGCCACAGTAAAGATTCCACATGCTGCAATTCAGACTTGGCACAGCCAACAAAAAGAAAAAAGAAAGAAAGAAACACTATGAACATTTCATATCTTTTAAAATAATTTTCATAAAAGCAAAAATAAACAAATGGGACCTAATTAAAATTAAAAGCTTTTGCACAACAAAGGAAACTATAAGCAAGGTGAAAAGACAGCCTTCAGAATGGGAGAAAATAATAGCAAACGAAGCAACAGACAAACAATTAATCTCAAAAATATACAAGCAACTCCTGCAGCTCAATTCCAGAAAAATAAATGACCCAATCAAAAAGTGAGCCAAAGAACTAAACAGACACTTCTCCAAAGAAGACATACAGATGGCTAACAAACATAAGAAAAGATGCTCAACATCACTCATTATCAGAGAAATGCAAATCAAAACCACGATGAGGTACCATTTCACTCCCGTCAGAATGGCTGCTATCCAAAAGTCTACAAGCAATAAATGCTGGAGAGGGTGTGGAGAAAAGGTAACCCTCTTACACTGTTGGTGGGAGTGCAAACTAGTATAGCCACTGTGGAGAACAGTATGGAGATTCCTCAAAAAAGTGGAAATACAACTGCCATATGACCCAGCAATCCCACTGCTGGGCATACACACCGAGGAAACCAGAATTGAAAGAGACACGTGTACCCCAATGTTCATCGCAGCACTGTTTATAATAGCCAGGACATGGAAGCAGCCTAGATGCCCATCAGCAGACGAATGGATAAGGAAGCTGTGGTACATATACACAATGGAATATTACTCAGCCATTAAAAAGAATACATTTGAATCAGTTCTAATGAGGTGGATGAAACTGGAGCCTATTATACAGTGAAGTAAGCCAGAAAGAAAAACACCAATACAATTTACTAACACATATATATGGTATTTAGTTAATCAGTAAAGATAACCCCCTATGCGAGACATCAAAAGAGACACAGACAAATAGAACAGTATTATGGACTCTATGGGAGAGGGCGAGGGTGAGAAGATATGGGAGAATGGCACTGAAACATGTAAATTATCATATGTGAAACGAATCGCCAGTCCAGGTTCAATGCATGAAACAGGGTGCTCGGGGCTGGTGCACCGGGATGACCCAGAGGGATGGGGCGGGGAGGGAGGTGGGAGGGGGGTTCTGGAAGGGGAAAACATGTACACCCATGGTGGATTCATGTCAATGTATGGCAAAACAAATACAAAAAAAAAAAAAAGAAAATAATTTTCAAAGCTCTTGTATCCATTATCATATATAAGCCTCATAACTCTTCATGAAGCAGTTAGGTTTAATGAAAGATAAATAATGAAGTTATCATTTTTACTTACATTTTTGCAGCTGAGGTTCACAGAGATAAAGTGATTTGCTAGGAAGCAGTAGATCCAGCACTGAATTTACATCTGGTAACTGAAAATTTGGTACTTTTTTTTTTTTTTTGCACCGGGTTGCTTTATCTTATTTTCAGAATCCATCGTGTTCAGTAAACTAAACTAGGTGCAGTATAAATTTTCTTCAGTATTAACCTTTCTTTTATCTTTTACTCTTTCTTAACCTGCCTTCAGTTTTTGTTTTTGTTTTTCACATCCATCAGTGTTTTGACCTCAACGGCTTTTATGACTTTACTTGCCTAGTTATTCCACTGGAATTTTTCACCAGTGATTTTGGCAGTGGTCCAGTTCTGAAGAGCCTCTTATTACCTAGTTCTTCAGAATTCCTCTTGCCAAGTTCCAATTATGGGCAACCTCTCCAGTAGTCTTCCAGTTTTTAGATTTCCTGATGCTGCTCAAAATATATTCAAGACAGGCTAATTTTATCCACTGCAAATTAATATAACCTCTCTTTAGCTGAATATTTTACTGAGTAGTTCTCATTCTTCTACGTCTTTGGTGATTACTTCTTTCCCTTCTTCACTGGTGCTTTCTATTATTCCATCTACCAAATAGAAGTATTCCTAAGATTTTACCATGTCTTTGTTTAGAATTCTATACTCTTGGTGATTCTCATCCTTTTCTCAGCCTCCATTTTCATTTCTTTTTGACTATATATTTTTCTCCATATTTCTTCTTAAAAGCTTAACTTATATTTTCTCTTCGATAGGTCCAAAATTAAATTTCTCATCTTTTAAGAAACCTTTTCATGTCTTCACTTTCATATCTCCCATGGATGCTTAAGAGTCTATGAATTCTTCTCAATTACATCTCATTAGGACTATGCAGTAGGTTCCCTCCCTTTTCTACATTTCTGCCACATTGAGTTACTTGTCATTTCATCATTTTGACCTGATTGTGTACCACATTTTCTAACGTGTTTGCTCTCTCTGTTTCCTCCATCTGAAATATCTTTCCTTCTAGGCTCTTCTATCCATCAAGATTCATTTTAAATGGGGCTTCCCTGGTGGCTCAGACAGTAAAGAATCTGCCTGCAATGTAGGAGACTTGGGTTTGATCTCTGGGTTCGAAAGATCCCCTGGAGAGAGGAATGGCTACCCATACTTCATCCTATTGAAGCCTTTCTTGACCCAAGCTGGAAGTGAACTTTCTTTCCTCTGAACATTTTTGTATCTCCCTTATGGAACTTTTCATGATTAATCAATTGCTTGTAAAGGTGTATGTTTCACTGTAAGACTGAGCTTTTTGAGTTCCATTATCATATCAGGATGACATTTTTGTATCCCCTGTAGTCATAAATACAACTTATGGGGTCTGCAATATAGATAATAATAGCTATAATTGTTGTTTAAATGATAAATGGATAGTTAATCAATCAGTATATCAGCTAGATGGATGGATCAGTGTTCTAGCTCATGGAGTCGTATGCAGTTTTTCTATAGTGACAGAGAGAGAAGAATTCCTGGCTATTGAGAAGGAGTTCCTGGCTACCTAAAATTCTTGGCTATTGAGGAGGAGTTGAAAGGATTGTATTTCCCTTAGTGAACGGAAACTAAGTCTTTACATAAAAAGTTAAGATTGAAAAAATGCTGATTCCTCTGTCTCACTCAGGCAAAAAAGTGAATGAAGAATTTTCTAGCTGCACTCCCAACCCTGAAGGGAGGTATTCAAGGACTGAATATCCAAACGTCTTTCAAAGTATTAGAAGAGTCCCATTTTAAGCATTATTTCTTGGGTATCCTTATGTATACTTTGTTAAGACTTAAGGCATAATAACTAGCTATTTATTTGCTTATTTAAAAAATGTAATTTATCCCTGAAGCAGTATTTTCTTTTAGACTCTAGCAATTTCTATGTATGAACTCTCTTGAGGGGCAGTTTACTGATGCCCCATTCTGTCCACCAGTTTATCTGCTGGGGAATTAAAGTAGGAGATAGCAGAGTAGTACTCTGAGTGACATTTAAAATTATGAACACTGCGTAGTAATGAGCAGAATGTTATTTTCCCATAACTTTTCAATGATAAAGTGTTTGTAGGACATAATTCTGGTGGATTTTCTATTACTTTTTGGTGTTGTATTGAGAAACTTGAACCATTTAGCAGATTTTTTTCATTGAAAATTGGTTTTCAAGGATTAAGGATCTGTCATAAAGTAGTAAATACTCATGAGAAATTTTATTCTCCAAAATAATATTTATTTCTTCTGGTATATTCTTTGCTAGGTGGATGGGACTGACTTATCCAAAAAAAATGGTTAACCATTGAATTCTTATTTCTATGAAAGGAGATAGAATATTGCCAAAATAAGAATCATATTTTAATTTTTACCTATATTTTTTTCAATAACAGCAAAACCAAAGGAGTACCCCTGAGATGGAAAGACAGAGAGCTGTATACCATCTAGCTACTAGACTTGTTCAAACTGCTCGAAACTCTCAATTGGATCCAGACAGTTTACGAACATATTTAAGTAATCTCAAAAAGAAATATGAAGCAGATTTTCCCAGGGCTGAACAAGATTCAGGAAATACTGAAGAATAGTAACAATTCATGTCTTATGCTAATGAAATAATGTCTTAACATGAAGAACCTAGAATTCATTTTTCCTGTGAGCAAAAGAAAATATTTGCTAAATTTTATATTTTAACTGAAAATTACATTGTATTAACATCAGAATTATCATCTATGTATTCTGTACAAGAAAATGTTTGTTATATAACTTAAGAAAGAAATGAGAACTATTTAAAGAACTGATTTTTGTGGTAGAAAAAAATCTAATGTGACATTTTTCTCATTTATGAAACTTCATCTTACACAAGTTATGGTTTCGCATGTTATCGTATATAGTTTAGCTAAAAGAAATCTTTCTTTGTGGGCCTGGAAAAGTTTCCAGGTAAGGTTTTCTTTTACACTTTTATTTGGAACCAATATTTCTTTTACATTCTTATAATGATGCAATAATTTCTTAATTGATACCATCGAATTCCAACACTGGATACATCTGAAGTTTGTTAGAATAGCATTGAGAGTTTTAAGTATTCATTTTGGCATTCAGTATGGTTCTATAGGTTGAAATTCAGCAAATAGATATTTCGTAATGCAGAGAGTGCTTCTGGAAGGAGTAGTCACCTAATAGCCAGGTGTTCGATTTTCTACTCAATAACCACTTCCCTTTTCCAAATTTTCATTTTTGACCATCTTTTTTAGATGAGGAACCAAGGCAGCAGAAAGATAATATTGATATGTTTGCCTTAATTGTTGATTCACAAGGAAACATTATGTAGAATTGTTTTTGCACAGGCATGTGGCTCACAACACCTTTTAGAGTTTGCCCAGAGTTTATTCTACAAATGGACAAAAGAAAATGGAAGACTGTCAGTTGTTCAGTAACTGCAAAGAGCTTCTCAAACACTTTATTTCTACAGTTCCATCTCAGTAAAGACTTAGTCACATAATCTCAACCCAAAGGCCTAACATGGGGAAATTATTAAGTAATTTTAAAGCATTTTTGTTAATATATGCATATTTTATTTTACAAAATGTAATAATTTTGACTTTATTAAACTCTCGGTACTCTAAGTACATATTAGTAGCCAGGTATATTGAAAACTTATAATTTGAATGACATGCATTCTTTTTTTTAAAAAAAAATTACTGTAAATTAGTGTTAGTACTTACATTAGATATATGTTAAATGTCCTATTAGACTACTTATATTTCCTACTATCATGTTTTATAAATAGAGCACCACAGTACTTGAATTTGACTATTAGCCACATTTTAATTCACAGCCTTTGAGATGAATTGTATTTTGTGTGGTCACTCCTAAAAGCAGGTAGATAATTTAGACTTGTGGCAAGTTTCTAGGAGGCATTGAGGAGCTAAAGGGCATCATACACTGTTTAGGAGGGCAGGGAAGAAAAGGAGGAAGCAATAAAAGTCAGAAGGCGAGCAGGGCTGTGGAAGAAAAGCAGGCAGCAGAGACAAGTGCAAACTACTAAATATGCTAGATATCATTTCCTCAGGTGTATTAGCTTCCCTTTACATTTAATGCCAAATTAAATTCCACCAGACTTTTAAGAAATTGTTCATCATTTATAGCTTTTGATGTGAAAACTGTAGCCAACTGATTAATCCCTTTTATTTTAGGTTTGAAGTACTGAAATAAAAATGGGTTTATATCTTCTTAAAATTAAATTGCTTTTTCTTCAATCATTTTGTGTGTAGCAGAAGCACATGAAAAAGCAAGTCAGATGAAGATAGAATTATTAAGTCATGGTGCTATAGGACAGGGGTGAAAGGTAGGGAGACGATCCATTCTGTAATTTTCAGGTCTATTTGCTCTCCTCTTTAGTACCTCTTCGCCTTTGTCTTTCTCTTAAATTATAGATCATTATCATAATCCAGTCTTTTAAGATAAATATTCATAATGTTGTAGCAAACTCCTTGATAATCCACCTCAAAGCCATTCTTTTAGTCTGCTCCACCTTTCTCCTCACATAAATTAATCTTTCTCAAGTCTAGGGCTAAGGTACACGGGAGTAGAGGAAAAAGGCAGCTAACCCTCATGCCTGGGAAGTAATACGTATATTCGTTTATTTTTAAATTTACATACGATAAAATTAAATTTTCGTTTTAGTCTAAAATTTTATGAATTTTGGCACATTTATGGATTTGTGGAACCACTACCACTACCACAATCAAGATACAGAAGAGCTCAGTCACTACCAGATGATTCCCTCAGTACTAACCCTTTGTGGCCCAATTCTTCCCTGACCTCTGTCTTCACTGGGAATGGTTAAGGATTCCTTCCCTATAATTTTGTTTTTACTAATCAGGTAGCATGTGACTTTTGGAGACTGGCTTCTTTTACTGAGCATCTTATACTTTAAGATTTATCCATTGCTAGCTGGTTTTCCATTGTTTGTATTGAATATGTACCATGGTTTTTTCACTCACTCACTGAAGGACATTAAGGCATTTTGTTTTTGACGATTACGAAGAAAGCTGTCATGAACATTTCGATACAGATTTTTGTGTGAGTGTTAAGTTTAATTTATTAAAATTTACTTAATTTAGTGGACTGGCTCTGTCATATTGTAAGTATATATTTAACTTAATGAGAAGCTGCTAAACTCTTTCCGAGAGGGTTTATACCATTTTGCATTCTTGTCAGCCAGGTATGAGAGGTTTGTTCTTTAGCACTTGTTAGTTTTTTTTAAAAAAATAGCCATTCTAATAGATGTGCAGTGAGTAAAGCATTTAAGATATTTTAAAGTTATTCTGATCATTCTTTCGCCCACAGTAATTTTTAAAACTCTTTTCCCAAAATTATTTTTTAGCTGTTTTTTAGTTTAACCTCTCATGGTATCATGTTAAATGTTTCCCTTCCAGCGAAAGTGTCAGAGTAAGTCTTAATGCAAAAGGAAAAAAATGCTTGAAAAATCTAATCGGATAATATTTACTGTGGAACAGACAACATACTGTGTGCTAGGTGCACAAAAGATGTCTGACCTTGAGGTAGCCTTCAGGTGTAGTTAAGAGAAAAAAAGCACACATACAAGGGTTGGAACACCATGTGATAAGTACAATAGTAGAGGAAAATAAGGGTAAGAGCACCAAAAAATGTTTGCAATTCTTCGTGGCTCAAGGAAGTTTAAGGGTAGTAAAATATGTTAAGCGCTCAGGAACAGAGAGCATTTTAGTTAAGGATCACCATGTGTAAAAGCAAAAAGATGTGACACCAGAAGCAGTTTAGTTTATCTGGGGGATAGAGTGCATAGGAGAGTGGCAAAAGGTTGAAGAAGCTGCTTTATATAGTTTCTCCTTCAGATGACAAAAGAATTTGTTGGAGAGTAGAAGAGGATGGTGGTGGTAGAGGAATAGCACGATTAGATTTTTCTTTTGAAAAGATCGTCTGGGTGATAGCATAAATGGTTTGGAGATGTGTGGTTGAAACCAAACAGATGAGATAGTTTAAGAAACTTTAAGTAGTGCAGAAGAGAAATGATGGTTAAGTGTAGAAACAGTGAGAATGGAGTGAGAACAGGTGTGTGTGTGTGTGTGTGTCTGTGTGAGAGAGAGAGAGACAGAATGGAGTGAGAACAGGTGTGTGTGTGTGTGTGTGTGTGTGTGTGTGAGAGAGAGAGAGAGACAGAATGGAGTGAGAACAGGTGTGTGTGTGTGTACAGGAGACAGAACAGTGAGAATGGAATAAGAACAGGTTGTATGTGTGTGTAAAGGAGGGGAATGGAGATGGTGGAGTGTCTGGTGGAGTAGAGAAAACATTGATTTGAAAGATATTAAGGAGATTTTGTGCTGATTAACCAGATTAATGATTCATGACGTATCTGATTTTTTAGTGAGGGAAAGGTGTTATGGGTTGAAGTGTGTCTTTTTGAAAAAGAAGCATTAAATCCTAACCGCCTGCACCTCAGAATGTGACCTTATTTGGAAATAGGATCATCTCAAATGTAGTTCATTAAGATGAGATCATACTGGAGAAGGGTGGACCCCTGTATGACGGGTCCTTATAAGATTACTATGTGAAGACAGAGACTCAGAGAACACCATGTGTAGATAGAGGATTGGAGTGCTACATCTACAAGCCAAGGAATGCCAAAGATTGCTGAAACCACCAGAAATTAGGAAGAGACAAGGAAGGATTCCCCTACAGGCTTCAGAGGGAGTGTGGTTCTGCTAACACCTCAGTTTGGAAATTCTGGGCTCCAGAACTGTGAGATAATAAATTACTATTGTTTTAAGCTATCTAGTTTGTGTACTTGGTTATGGCAGCCCTAGCAAATTAATACAGAAACGAAGAGTTAAATATTATTCTAGGTGGTGATTCCATCAACCATGTTGGAAATATAGAAATAATAATTCCAGTAGAAAGAAATTTCAGGGAATTCTCTTGTGGTCCAATGGTTGGTACTAAACCCTCTGACTGCCAGGCTCTCAGATTAGATCCCTGGTTAAGGAACTAAAACGCTGCAAGCTGCATGACCTGGCCAAAAAAGAAAAAAGAGTTAAAGGTGATTATTTTTTTACTTCATATTAACACGTATTTTCAACCAAAGAAATTAACTGTATTATATGCTACTGGTAAAATTTTCAAATGTAAATACACTTTGTGTTGTTTGAACTTCCTGTATATTTATTTATGAGCTTAAAATATGTACAATCATAATTAAATGTAGTTTCAGTTCAGTTTAGTCACTCACTTGTGTCCGACTCTTTGGGACCCAATCAACTGTAGCACGCCAGGCCTCCCTGTCAATCACCAACTCCCGGAGTTTACCCAAACTCATGTCCATTGAGTCGGTGATGCCATCCAACCATCTCATCCTCTGTCGTCCCCTTCTCCTCCTGCCTTCAAGCTTTCCCAGCATCAGGGTCTTTTCAAATGAGTCAGCTCTTTGCATCAGGTGGCCAACGAATTGGAGTTTCAGCTTCAACATCAGTCCTTCCAATGAACACCTAGGACTGATCTCCTTTAGGATGGACTGGTTGGATCTCCTTGCAGTCCAAGGGACTCTCAAGAGTCTTCTCCAACACCACAGTTCAAAAGCATCATTCTTTGGTGCTCAGTTTCTTTATAGTCCAACTCTCACATCCATACATGACTACTGGAAAAACCATAGTCTTGACTAGATGGACCTTTGTTGACGAAGTAATGTCTCTGCTTTTTAATATGCTGTCTAGGTTGGTCATAACTTTTCTTCCAAGGAGTAAGCGTCTTTTAATTTTATGGCTGCAATCAGCATCTGTAGTGATTCTGGAGCCCCCAAAATAAAGTCAGCCCCTGTTTCCACTATTTCTCCATCTATTTGCCGTGAGTGATGGGACCGGATACCATGATCTTATTTTTCTGAATGTTGAGCTTTAAGCCAACTTTTTCACTCTCCTCTTTCACTTTCATCAAGAGGCTCTTTAGTTCTTCTTCACTTTCTGCCATAAGGGTGGTGTCATCTGCATATCTGAGGTTATTGATATTTCTCCTGGCAAGCTTGATTCCACCTTGTGCTTCCTCCAGCCCAGCATTTCTCATGATGTACTTGGCGTATAAGTTAAATAAGCAGGGTAACAATATACAGCCTTGACGTACTCCTTTTCCTATTTTGGAACCAGTCTATTGTTCCATGTCCAGTTCTAACTGTTGCTTCCTGACCTGCATACAGGTTTCTCAAGAGGCAGTTCAGGTGGTCTGGTATCCCCATCTCTTAAAGAATTTTCCACAGTTTATTGTGATCCACACAGTCAAAGGCTTTGGCATAGTCAATAAAGCAGAAATAGATGTTTTTCTGGAACTCTCTTGCTTATTCAATGATCAAGCAGATGTTGGCAATTTGATCTCTGATTCCTCTGCCTTTTCTAAAACCAGCTTGAACATCTGGAGGTTCATGGGTTTAAGTATAATAAATGAGCATTTCTATAAAGCAACCCTGTGATGCAGTTAAAGGAATAAAAGTAAAAGGAGAGGAAAAGCAAGTGATATCATTATATTGGTACTTTGCTATTTCTATTCTGTTCTTAAGAAACTTACACAATCGTTTTACCTTACTCTAAAACTGAAATAATACCTACCCTTTTCTTACGAATTGTCAAAATTTTGATAGTCCCCAAATGGCAGATAGACAGAATAGATACTGTCTGCTAGTATCTACTGAAATGAATCTAAGTGTAGTGATAAGGTGGGGAACAGATTCTCATTGCCAAGGAGTGTAAAGCATCTAAGATTTTCAACTTATGTGCAAAGTAGCAGTTTAGTTTCCCGTAGTATCATGTTTGCTGTCAGAAGACAAAAGACTGGGTCAGACAAAGGACTTTATTACTAGTGGTGAAGCATGAAGCATGAGCTTCTTGTTTGTGTTGGTTCCACATACTCCCATCATCAGATGTGTAGTTGTGCAGGTAGATATGCACACCGTAGATTGGTGTTATAGCTGAAGAACTGCAAGCTTTCAAAACTCCAGTCCTTTAAAATGAATTGTAAGCACACCTCCTTGACCATTTATTTCCCCAGAGGAAAGCATTGCCTTTATTACATTAGACACTGAGCAAACCTGCCCTCTGCTCAGAGGGAGCCACTATCTCTATTTTCTAAGGCCGCTCACTGTACAAACATCCTTAAAAAGATAGTCAAGAGTAAGGCAATCAGTTCCTCTGCTCATAACATGAGAGACCCATGGAGAATTTTGTCCCAGTTCTCATCTTTCAACAGTTTGACTTCTCTCTAGATATATAAAGAAGGATCTAATACTCTAGATATTAAAAAAGCAGAGAGCTAAAAAAACTATCGTAGAATACATTGCTGTTGTTTTATTTTTAAGATAACAAGTTCCTTTCTTACCAAAGAGTATGCAGATTTAACTGATGTGATGTTGGGTCAAAACGGTTTCTCTATTTGTATTAAAATGCATATAATTTGGGGGTGGATGAAATGGGTAAATGTGGCCAAAAGGTGCAAACTTTCAGTTATAAAGATGTCCTGAGGATGTAATGTACAGTGTGGTGGCTATAGTTAATATTGTATTGTATGTTTCAAAGATGCTGAGAGAGTAGGTTTTGAGTTCTCATCACAAGAAAAAGTGTAATGTGTGATGATGGACGTTAACTGGACTTATTATGGTGATTATTTCACAGTATATAAATTTATTGGATTATTATGTTTATACCTGAAACTCCTTTAATGTTATATGCAACTATATCTCACTAAAAAGACTACTGCTAGTCTAGTATTCAGAGGTATCATATACCAAAACACTCAAGCTCCATGTTGTAATTTACAGCTAATTATTTCCAGACATAATACATTTCTGTCATCCTACTCCCAGCACTTTGGTTAACTAATTCTTTGCCTTGTATTGTTTGTGACCATGGCTGCTAGAGAATTATAAATTCTCTCAAGGAAGGAATCACCTATTAATTTAATTAATTATTCCCTACTACCAGGCACTGTGTTTTATTTGCCACTAACTCAATAAACGTTTGTTATTATTAATACAAAATATAAAATAATATTTACCTAACCTAGGACAAACTGATAGTAAAAGCTTCAGAGCTCAGAATAGTAATATAACCAGATTTTCCACAAGTAATAAGAATGCTCCAAAACCAAAATAACTTTTAAAAATGAAATAAAATGGTAAACATTTAATGTTATAAAAATGCATATAATTTGTTCCACTATATAGATAAGTAATGGGTACAGCCATATACTGATTTAAAAGTGATTCATTTAGTATGTTATGTGAAAATATGTTTTCTAATGGAATGTTCAGTGCAGTAAAAATTTGTGTGAAGTTAATAGTTTATTAACTTCTAAACCATACAACAGTGAGCAGCCTTAAAGAATGCCAACAAAATGTGCATTAGCTTTGTAAATTCAGATAGTTCTGTAGACGAACAGGAATTAGAAGTGAAAATATTCCATTTGGGAGCATATTTTTGGATAGTAGCTGAGCCCTGATGGTAATTCTGCAAAGATGTACTAGTTCACATGGATCTTTGTATCTTGTTGAAGGAATGTAGTCCAGCCAATTTGAAATAATTGGACGTGCTCTTAAACTTATCTCCATCTAAAGAAAAGAGAAATATTTTAACTTTGTAATATAGATCACTGCATTTGTCCAAATTATAAACGTTTTAATTTTTTATTTGAATTCACAATATTGTATCTTAAGTTTATTAACTCTTATAATGCCTTTTTTTCCCAAAACATTTTTACCTGAGTCAAGAATTTTTATACTCATTTTACTCACAAAATCACATATAAAGTTTAATGTCTTTTGTGTCTAAGAACACAAAACTTATTTCTTAAAACAGTGAATCTGTGTTTTTAATTTTAGACAGATCATATACTTATGGTTTATTAGCTTCTCCTCTAGAGTGTTGTCAATTTGACCATAAACTGAAATTATCTAGGAGAGTTTAGAAAATATCAGTGCTGAGGTTCTATTCCTGAATTTCTGATTTAGTTGGTTTGGGGTCCCAGGAGGCTCTAGCCAATGCAGTAGATATAAGAAGATGCAGGTTTGGTCCCTGGGTTGGGAAGATTCCCCTGGAGGAGGGGACTCTAGTATTCTTGTCTGGAGAATCCCCATGGACAGATGAACCTTTAGAAGCTATGGTCCATAGGGTCACAAAGAGTTAGACATGACCTAAGCAACTAAGCACACACACACACACACACACAGACAACATAAATCTGCCAGGTAATTCCAATCATTGTAGTGTAAAACTTCATACTGCTGAATCACAAGAAGATATGACAGGAGGTCCATCCCCATGAAGATGATTTTTTAAGGTTTAGTTAAGGTAACATTTTATATATTTAGTTCCAGAAGACAAATGTTATTAGCCTGATACAGAAGTAAAAGTAAAAGTCTGTATTATTTCTCTACAGAGTTCATGACACTAACTTAAATGATATATAATTTTTCATCAGTAAATAATTTTTTAAAGAATATCTTGTGTATACTCAGCAGTGAACTTGGTGCTTAGGATAATTGTTAGGCTACTCAAAACAGACATAGTCTCTGGGCTCACAGAACTGTGGTCTATAAGTAAAGATATCTATATGTATATTTACAGTAAAACTGGGAAATGTGGTAATGCAAAGCAGGTTATTTGAAGTGTTCTTTAAGCTGGTTTTTATGCCATCTTTCACCTTCTTGCTCAATGCCACTTCACTTATTAAACTGCAGTTGATTGGAATCCAGCTTTAACTTTGCCATTCAGGCAAAGATTTTGATCAACTCACTCTATCCTACTACTGATACTGTTCTGTTTTGAGTGTACTTCAGGAATAGCATTCACAGAGGTGGCTGAGAATCAATATGTCCTATAATAATGGTACAAAATTAACACTAGACAAGGACAAGCAAATTTCTAAAATTGGTTGCCAAAATGGTTAAAAATTGGTAGCCAAAATGGTGGTGGTGGTTTAGTCACTAAGTGGTGTCCGACTCTTGTGACCCCATGGACTGTAGCCTGCCAGGCTCCTCTGTCCATGGGATTCTCCAGGCAAGAATACTGGAGTGGGTTGCATTTCCTTCTCCAGGGGATCTTCCCAAGTCAAGGATCTAACCCTATCTCCTGCCTTGCAGGCAGATTCTTTACCAGCTGAGCTACAATTTGACCAATTGCCCTCCTTACAATTGGCCCAGGGGTGTTTCATTGATATACATAGTTGAGGCTTAAGAAAATTAAAGATGCATCTGAATTATATTTCCTAGGAGTTTATTTTTGAAGTCACACCTTTAAACACAAAGAGAATTGCTAGATTCTTTAGTAATGTGACTGGTTTAAATTTATAGGGCTACCTTCTTTATCTTAAGCAGACTTATTTTTTGATAAAAAATTTATTTTTTAATAAACTTGATACAGTTTGATGCTAAAACTTGCAGTTCATTTTGACAGGGTGGACATGCCCGTCACATGGTTTGTGTTGTTTTCCCTAAACCTTATCAAGGAGAAACTCTTCATATTTCTGAGGGATAGATATTTTCAACTGAACAAATATTTAAAGCTTTTATATTTTCATGCTTAAAATTGTTCAGGAATTTTGAAAAGCAAAATATGTTTCTTGGTATGTGATTTTATATGGGGAGAAATGCAACTTTCATTTTAAAATATTCTATAGGAGAAGAAGTCTGTTAAAATTTTAATTAGTTGTGACTTTAACAGATATAGAAATCCTAATAAACAGGTTATCATGTAATTAGGATGTAATAATAACATACATCAACTTAATAAATGCTAAAATAAACTATAAATTTAACTTTTAAAAATTATTTCATATTTAGAAGATATGCAATTGTGAAGTAAAAGAGTTAATGTTCAAGATCATTGGGATTCCACTTGTTTTTAATTTATAAGCATATACTCAGTGATTAATTTTTCACTGGATCCAAAGATTTAAAATTAACTTTATTCTTGCCTCACAGTTCTGTCTTAAACTTGATCAATAATTGAGTCAAAGTACAAAGTCCGATATTTTGCTTACCTCTATTTTGCTGACTGGAATGCTAGAAAGCACTCTGGAACAGAGCACTAAACATGTTTTGGCATCTTCCTGGATGTCTACCAATTCATGATCAACCGTTGGTCTCACTCTTAAAGGGTCGAACAATACTGTTAACACAGTGTCGATAGGGTTTTCTTGTCTTTCTAAGATTCCATATTGCAGGAGTACTTTTAAGATATTGGATTGTCTCGTCTCAGCTACATAATGTAGAGGTTGTATGCCACTTCCTGCATATCTCCAGTGTTCTGGAGTGAAAGGTCTGTGAACCAGACAAACAAACAAGACCTCACTGAATGTAGAATTAAAAAATGTGGTAAACTCTTTGTCTTCAAATCATGGTATTATCTTAAATAACAAATATCTTAAATAACTTTAATGTAACTTTACCTTTATATATAATATGTCTTAAAAAGAGTTTTCCTCTCTGAATCTAGGCCAACTTGAAGGTTAAAAAATGGCAAAGTTCCTACTACATACTTAAACCCCTTTTACACTTGAAAAAAAAATAAAAAGATTTATATTGTGTGGAAAGTATTTACCTTTTAGTGATAGCAATTCTGTTTCTCATTGAGAAATCCATAGTGATCAGAAGTAGCATTATGAAACTGATATACCTCTAGAAAATCGAAAATGAAATAGAAGGACAGACTTTTATATTTCACTTTTTAATAGAACAGAATTATGTGACCCTTTTGATATCTTTTTGTTTTTGTTGTTGTTGATCGTGTATCAGGCTTGGGATTGAATTGAGTTTGAAAATTAGACTGAAAAGGAAAAAGTATAACTATCTTAGGTCTATTTTTTCACTTTAATAAAATTAGAATTGGTATTTTCAGGTTGAAGAAATGTAAATTATGATGAGGGCCATATCAGGTCTCTCAAGTTTGAAATCTTGCTTTTCCGGGAGTACTATATGGTGGCTGGACTTGAAAATTTATGCTCCATTATGACAGAAATGAAAATTTTATTTTTTCTAATGCATGTAGTTCTTGCAGTCGTTTCATTTCATGGACATTTATGTTCGCTATTAAATTGGTCAAGATATGTAGATAGGATCGAGGCCCAGGGAAGCGAACAGTCTCCGGCACCATGTCTGGCTCCTCAGGCCCACAGGCTCAGCGTGGCCCTTGCCCGTTCGCTTTGCTGCTGTTACTCCTGCTCGGCCCCAGCTCGGTCCTCGCCATTTCCTTCCACCTGCCTGTTAACTCCCGCAAGTGCCTCCGCGAGGAGATCCACAAGGACCTGCTGGTGACGGGCGCGTACGAGATCACTGACCAGTCTGGGGTTGCCAGCGGCCTGTGCACCCGTCTCAAGATCACAGATTCTGCTGGCCATATTCTGTACTCCAAGGATAATGCAACCAAGGGGAAATTTGCCTTTACCACTGAAGATTATGACATGTTTGAAGTGTGTTTTGAGAGCAAGGGAACAGGGCAGATACCTGACCAACTCGTGATCCTAGACATGAAGCATGGAGTGGAAGCAAAAAATTACGAAGAGATTGCAAAAGTTGAGAAGCTCAAACCTTTGGAGATGGAGCTACGGCGCCTAGAAGACCTTTCAGAATCTATTGTTAATGATTTTGCCTACATGGAGAAGCAAGAAGAGGAGATGCGTGATACCAATGAGTCCACGAACACTCGGGTCCTGTACTTCAGCATCTTTCCAATATTCTGCCTCATTGGTCTGGCCACCTGGCAGGTCTTCTACCTGCGTCGCTTCTTCAAGGCCAAGAAGTTGATTGAGTAATAAAGCCCAGTCTCCTCCCACCTTGAATCTTGGCCAGCAGAACATCGCTGGGACGTGCCTGGCAAAAGGCATCCTACCAACAGCACCATCAAGGCACCTTGGAGCTTTCTTGCCAGAACTGATCTCTTTGATGTGGGAGGACGTGGGTTACCACCTTCACCCGAGAAGTCAAAGAGGGCCTTCTTTTTAACCTGGTGGGATTTGGACTGGTTTTGCAACAAGACTATTATTAGAGTCACCTATGACAAAAAATAGGGGTTACCTAGATAATGCCAAAGCCAGCATTTGTACTGGGTTTCCTCGTATGATCTGTTTGAACCATGTTTTCTTTCCTTCTCCCACTTGCTCACCAGCTTGGGCTTCCATTCTACTTGTTTTACCAACATTTGTATGACCATGTTGAACTTGTTACTTTTTGATTGTCCTCTTTGGATTTCTGTGTGACAACACACTTAACTTTCTCTTGACCCTTAACTGAAATGTTTAGTTAGCTTCTGGTGATACCCTTTCATAATTTTATGTCTCTTAAAAGGGTGATGGCTGTGACACCTCATAGAAATGAGCTTTGAACTGTAGATAGTGCTTAAAGAAAATTTCACTTTAGAGAATTAAAACATTTGTGCTCAAAAAAAAAAAAAAGATATGTAGATAGGACATGGTAGAATCAACCACAGGGGATTGTTTTAATTAATTATCAAGCCTTGATTTGGCCAAGTAAACATGGATTTTAGGACTAAAGAAAGGGAAATTTTACTCATAGTCCTGTCTCTGGAATTCTCTTGATTGGTCTAATAAAATATAGTCCACAACCACATGCAAACTATAAATATTAGGATAATTTTCAAAACTTCAATGCAAGATGATAATTGCTATGATAGAGACATGCTTAAGAACTGTAAAAGCATTGAGGAGAGGCACCCAACTCTACCTAGAATACTCATTGCCTGTAGGTTAGCCTGGAGCTAAGACTTGAATGATTAGTGGATGTTTGGCAATAAAAAGATAGGAAAGAATGTTTCATTTACAGACATAAACAACACTGGAGTATTCTTATGCAAGAACTTCCTATCTAAAATGTTCTGTATTAGATAAGTTCTCTCCTTGAAGTGTATTTGGGGTCCTAGAGACCTCCCCTGTGGTTCTTGTCAGGAACTCAGAAAAGTACAGCATGAAAATTACTAGCCCAAAAGTCTATCTTCAAAGCTTCACTGAGGTCTGAAATGCCAAGATTTTATGATTAAAAAAAAAATGTGCAGTGCAGAATAGCATTTTAGAAATTGAGAAGTAAGATTTTGTTAACACTCTGCCGGTGATACTATATATATCCTTTTAATTCTCTATAAAATTGGAAGTGAAGTCGCTCAGTCGTGTCCGACTCTTTGCGACTCCATGGACTGTAGCCCACCAGGCTTCTCCATCCATGGGGTTTTCCAGGCAAGAATACTGGAGTGGGTTGCCATTTCCTTCTCCAGGGAATCTTCCCCGCCCAGGGATCGCACCCTGGTCTCCCGCATTGCAGGCAGATGCTTTACCCTATGAGCCACCAGGGAAGCGCATAAACTCTCTCCTAGAGTCATCTGCAGATCAATATTGTCCTGAACATCTCATCGTTTTCACAAATACTTCTAACACATATGCAAAATTGAATTTCTAAACTACCTCTTTATTCTTTCTCCTTATTACTGGCATTCACTTTCCCAAATCACAATGCCTCCAACTTTTCTATGTTTCTTGGATTTGTGTGTGTTCTTCCCTTCCACTTTCAATTCTGAGACAAGTCTTGCTGACTGTATAAGACTCTGTCAAATAAACTCTTTTGCAAAGTCTTCTTTGATTGCCTGATTTTGTCTTACTTCTTATGGCTCTTTGTACATAGCTCCATTGAGCTCTTATCATTTTGGACAACTTGCTTAATGTCTCTAATCTTTCATTTTCTTATCTTCAAAATAAATGGGTAGGCAAGATAAACTATAAAATTTCAAGTACTATGGGACAATGCTTTTTGTCTCTTTAGTATGCTATTATATCCCCAAATACCTAGAACAATGCTTTCCCCATAGGAGATACTCAAGTATATGTTAATTGACTTTTTTACTATTGTCCTGGAAAACATTATTAATTTTAATTAACTAAAATTAAAACATTTAATTTTAATAATATTAAAATATTATTAATTTAAAATTAATAAAATATTATTAGTTTATTCTATATCTTTGGGCCTAATAAGATTTTTGGTGAAGTGCAATCACTTAGAATTTTCAAGAACAATCTCATTTATTCATCTTGCTAACTCGTAAGATATTTGACTTAAGAGTCTTATAAGTATGGGGATCCAGGGGACTTAGGGGGCAAAAAATACCACAAGTGTCCCTTTTTAAGATTTAGAGATATTAGCTGATTTTAAGATATTAAGATTAAGATTACCTGTAGAAGATATTTTGAACCAAAAATGTTGGCACATAACTAAAACTCACATAGGTTTAAAATGAGATTTGAAAGTCTAGTCTGTACCCAAATGGCATATGATTAATCCTCATGTTTAAAGAACATGTTATTGTAAACCAAAATTTGCTTAATATGTACTGACAGTTAATTATAACAGTACTTATATGGATGGAGGGAGGCAAGCAAGTCAAGAATCAGTTTTTAAATGTGAGCTTAATGAACTGAACCCTCTGTATCTGAAAACCTGTCATATACACAGTTACGAAATGGGATATAATATTTCCATAGAGATATGCAGAGACTGATTCCATTTTGCAGCTATAATAATTATTTCTAAAATGTTTCCTAGTATTTCTCGTTTGGTCTGACTGCCAATTCAATATACGTTCTTCACAATAATTTCATCTCTGATATTTGACACAGTTGACTTTCTTGAGATATTTTCCCATGGCTCAGTGGGACCATTCTCTTTAAGATGCAGCTACCTCTTTGACTATTCATTCTCAACCCTCTTTCACTGATCCCTCTTTCTCTGCCCTTAACATCTAAGTAACATAAATGTGGCTTTTTGACTAATTTTCATCTGACTAACTGTTCTCAGGCAATTTCATCTTTGACAGTAACATGAATTACTGTCTATTAATTTATTCAACAAATACTTATTGAATGCATACTGTATGCCAGGCACTCTTGTGGGTACTTGGGATATATGAGTGAACAAATCAAAGATACCTCCTTTCTTGCTAATACAGTAGTGCGGGGAAACAAACAATACAGAATGAACACGGCAAACAAGATAATTTTATACTATGTTAGAAGTTCTGATAAATATTGTGGGGAAAAAGAAAAAAGTAAGGTAGGAAAAGTATGGAAGTGCTGGGGAGAAGGTGCAGTGAGGGCATTTGTCAATTTTATTTTATTTATATTTTTAATTGAAGTGTGGTTAACAGGCAATATTATATTGGTTTCAGGTATACAACATAGTGGTTTGATATTTAAATACATTATGAACTGATCACGACAACTCATCATCTGTTACTGTGCAAAGTTATTACAATATTACTGACTATATCCCCGATGCTGTAAATTACATCCTCATGACTTATTTCATAACTTGAAGTTTGTACCTCTTAATCTCCTTTACCTATTTCTCCCAACTCCTAACCCTACTGCCCTGAAACCAATAGTTTGTATCTATGAGTCTGTTTCTTTTTGTTGTTGTTGTTCATTTGTTTTGTGTTTTAGATTCCACATGTAAGTGAAATCATACAGTATTTGTTTTTCTCTCTTTGGATTATTTAACTTAGTGTAATATCCTCTACGTCTGTCGATGTTATCACAAATAGCAAGATTTTATTCTTTTTTATGGATGAATAATAATCCATTGTATTTATGTGTATATACACAGACATGACTTCTTTATCTACTATGGTTACTTAGGTTACTTCAATATCTTGGCTCCTGTAAATAATGCTGCAGTGAGCATAGACATGCATGTATCTTTTTGAATTAGTGTTTTCATTTTCTTCACATAAATACCAAGAAGTGGACTTGGTGAATCCTAAAGAAAGTGAAAGTGAAGTTGCTCAGTCGTGTCTGACTCTTTGCGACCCCGTGGACTGTAGCTTACCAGGCTCCTCCATCCATGGGATTCTCCAGGCAAGAATACTGGAGTGGGTTGCCATTTCCTTCTCCAGGGTATCTTCTCAACCCAGGGATGGAACCCGGGTCTCCCGCATTGCAGACAGACTCTTTAACCTCTGAGCCACCAGGGAATCCCACTATAGCCTATGGTAACTCTATTTTTAATTTTTTTTTTTTTTTTACAAGATTCTCCCCCTCTGTACTCTGTCCTTAGGGACTAGTGTTGTAAAAACAGGGAACAATTTCCCAGTAAAATTAACTCTGGGAAGATGTAATGGAGTTTAGAACCATTTCACATCTGTGTTATTTTTCTTTAAGGCTGATGGAGCTAGACCACTGTGCAGCAAGTACAGTGGCCACGGGGCCGGGGGTGGCTCCCCGATGGACTGTGTTCTTGACCTGATGTTGTGGGCATATGCTATGCTATGCTAAGTCGCTTCAGTCGTGTCCGACTCTGTGCGACCCCATAGACGGCAGCTCACCAGGCTCCGCTGTCCCTAGGAATCTCCAGGCAAGAATACTGGAGTGGTTTGCCATTTCTTTCTCCAGTGCATGAAAGGGAAAAGTGAAAGTGAAGTTGCTCAGTCGTGTCCGACTCTTAGTGACCCCATGGACTATAGCCTACCAGGCTCCTCCGTCCATGGGATTTTCCAGGCAAGAGTACTGGAGTGGGGTGCCATTGCCTTCTCCTCTATTTTTAATTTTTGAGGAGCCTACATACTGTTTTCCACAGTGACTGCACAGTCTACATTTTTTTTTTCTTCACATACTTCTTTTATTCTTTTCATGAACATTTAACTTAAACATTTAAAATTTATCAGTATGGTTACTCTCCTGAGCAATCTAAGAACTTCAGCGTGCCTTAATTCTGAGCAACTCCAATTTTCATGAAATTTCTGTGCAATAATTCAGTTGTACAGTCAGTCCTTGTGTTTTACAGAGTTGATTTATGAATTTGTCTACTCATTAGAATTTACTTGTATCCCTGAAATCAATCTTCACAGCACTTTGATGATAATTCATGAACTTGTGCAGGACAGTGTAAAAATGGGAGTTGCCTGGTACATGTGAACAAGGTGACACTCTGCCTTCTCACCTAGCTCTCATGCTGTAAACTTGTCCTTTTTGCGATCTATTGAGTGTCATGTTTTCCCCATTTTTGTTCTTTTTGGGGTGATTTTGCTGTTCACACAGTCTACATTTTTAGCAACAGTGCACAAAGTTTCCCTTTTCTTTTCATTAACACTTATTTGTTGCCTTCTGATAACAAACATTCTGACAAATGGGAGGTGATCTCATTTCGGTTTTAATTTGCATTTCGCTAATATATGTGCTATGAGTAGTGTGTTTTCTTGGCGAAACTCTATTAGGCTTTGCCCTGCTTCATTCTGTACTCCAAGGCCAAATTTGCCTGTTACTCCAGGTGTTTCTTGACTTCCTACTTTTGCATTCCAGTCTCCTGTAATGAAAAGGATATCTTTTTTCAGTGTTAGTTCTAAAAGGACTTGTAGATCTTCATAGAACGGTTCAACTTCAGCTTCTTCAGTGTTGCTGGTCATAGCATAGACTTGGATTACTGTGATATTGAATGGTTTCCCTTAGAAACAAACAGAGATCATTCTGTTGTTTTTGAATTGCATCCAAGTACTGCATTTCAGACTCTTTTGTTGGCTATAATGCCTACTCCATTTATTCAAAGGGATTCCTGCTCACAGTAGGTCATCTGAGTTAAATACACCCATTCCAGTCCATCTTAGTTTGCTGATTCCTGGAATGTCGATGTTCACTCTTGCCCTCTCCTGTTTGACCACTTGCAATTTGCCTTGATTCATGGATCTAACATTCCAGGTTCCTGTGCAATATTGCTCTTTACAGCATTGGGCCTTGCTTCTGTCACTAGTCACATCCACAACTGGGTGTTGGTTTTACTCGGTGCCATCCCTTCATTCTTTCTGGAGTTATTTCTCCACTGATCTCCAGTAGCACCTGCCGACCTGGAAAGTTTATCTTTCAGTGTCCTATACTTTTGCCTATTCATAGGCAGTGCCAAAGAATGCTCAACCTACCGC
This sequence comes from Giraffa tippelskirchi, assembly GCF_054371585.1. NCBI lineage: Eukaryota > Metazoa > Chordata > Mammalia > Artiodactyla > Giraffidae > Giraffa > Giraffa tippelskirchi. The sequence continues at coordinate 145,072,623 of NC_137279.1, read as the reverse complement.
ACAATGGCACTCATCTCACACACTAGTAAAGTAATGCTCAAAATTCTCCAAGCCAGGCTTCAGCAATACGTGAACCGCGAACTTGCAGATGTTCATGCTGGATTTAGGAAAGGCAGAAAACCAGAGATCAAATTGCCAACATCTGCTGGATCATCGAAAAAGCAAGCGAGTTCCAGAAAAACATCTATTTCTGCTTTATTGACTATGCCAAAGCCTTTGACTGTGTGGATCATGATAAACTGTGGAAAATTCTGAAAGAGATGAGAATACCAGACCACCTGACCTGCCTCTTGAGAAACCTGTATGCAGGTCAGGAAAGAAAAGTTAGAAGTGGACATAGAACAACAGACTGGTTCCAAATAGGAAAAGGAGTACATCAAGGCTGTATATTGTGACCCTGCTTATTTAACTTATATGCAGAGTACATCATGAGAAACGGTGGGCTGGAGGAAGCACAAGCTGGAATCAAGCTTACCGGGAGAAATATCAATAACCTCAGATATGCAGACGACACCACCCTTATGGCAGAAATTGAAGTAGAACTAAACAACGTCTGATGAAAGTGAAAGAGGAGAGTGAAAGAGTTGGCTTAAAGCTTAACATTCAGAAAACTAAGATCATTGCATCTGGTCCCATCACTTCATGGCAAATAGATGGAGAAACAGTAGAAATACTGGCTGACTTTATTTTGGGGGGCTCCAAAATCACTGCTGATGGTGATTGCAGCCATGAAATTAAAAGACACTTACTCTTTGGAAGGAGAGTTATGACCAACCTAGACAGCATATTAAAAAGCAGAGACATTACTTTGTCAACAAAGGTCTGTCTAGTCAAGGCTATGGGTTTTCTAGTGGTCATGTATGGATGTGAGAGTTGGACTATAAAGAAAGCTGAGCACCGAAGAATGGATGCTTTTGAACTGTGGTGTTGGAGAAGACTCTTGAGAGTCCCTTGGACTGCAAGGAGTTCCAATCACTCCATCCTAAAGGAGATCAGTCCTGGGTGTTCATTAGTAGAACTGATATTGAAGCTGAAATTCCAGTTCTTTGGCTACATGATGGGAAGAGCTGACTCTTTTGAAAAGACCCTGATGCTGGGAAAGATTGGAGGTAGGAAGAGAAGAGGACAACAGAGGATGAGATGGCTGGATGGCATCACTGACTCAGTGGACCTAAGCTTGGTTAAACTCAAGGATTTGGTGATAGACAGGGAGGCCTGATGTGCTGCGGTTCATGGGGTCACAAAGAGTCGAATATGACTTAGTGACTGAACTGAAATGACTGAATATGTGTGCTCATGTGCACACACGCTGATATTAGTGATGTTTAGCCTCTTTTCATGTCTATAAGCCATGTGTATGTCTTCCTTGGAAAATCACCTATTGAGTCTTCAGCCCTTTTTCAAAATTTTATTTTTATATTATTGAAATCTTTACGTATTTTTGATTTTAACCTCTGATTGGGTATATTGTGCATATCACCCCTTACTCAGTATTTTGCCTTTTCATTTTGTTGATGCTTTCCTTTGCTCTCCAAAAGCTTTTTTAGTATGATGTAGTTCTGTCTGTTTATTTTTGCTTTTATTGCCTTTGCCTGAGCACATGTATTTAAGAAAATATTGGTATGGCTGATGTAAAATCACGTACCACCTATGTTTTCTTCTAGAAGTTTAATGATTTCAGGTCTCATATTTCAGTTTTAAATAAATTTTGAGTTTATTTTTGCATATAGTGTAAGAATGTGGTCAGTTTGTGTGTAGCTATCCTATTTTCCCAACACCATTTATTGAAGATGCTGTCTTTTCCCCATTGTATATTCATGCTTACTTTGTTATAGATTGATTGACCATAAATTGATGGGTTTATTTTTGGACACTCGATTCTGTTCCATTGATGTATGTATCTTTTTTTTTATGTCAGTACTATACAGTTTTGATGACCGCAGCTTTGTAGTAAAGTGTGAAATCAGGGCACATGATACCTCCAGCTTTTTTCTTCTTTATCAATATTGCTTTGGCTGTTGATGGTCTTTCATGGTTCCATACGAATGAACCAAGGAATGTAGGCAGGCTTTAGAAGCTGGCAAAAGCAGCTAAGGCCTCTAGCTGGAGCCTCCAGCAGGAAATCTGCCTTGTGACATCTTGATATGAGCCACTGTAGCCTCATTTTGGACTTTTGATCATCAGAAATATAAAATAATAAATTTATCTTGTTTTAAGCCACAAAGTTTGTTACAGCAGCAGAAGGAAACTAATACAATCATCAACCAGTCTCAAAATTTATAAATAAGAAGAATAACTCTTCTTCCTCTTTCATTCTCTACTTCTGATCACCTACTGTAATTCTTGTTATTTTGTTTAGTAATATCTTTTCTTTTCCCATTGCTATTGTTTTAGTTTAAGTCCTCATTATAATTTACCTGGACACTTGTGATAACAAAGGGTGGCTAGGGGCTATGTGTGTGGGGTGGTGGTGGTAGAGCAGAATTAGTTCTTCCTCCCAAATTATTGTAAATACACATATAATCTTAGTTAGCACACTGGGCATGCTATGCAAATTCAGCTTCAAGCAGCTCCTCTAACCACCTCCATCTTTTCAATCAGATGTGTCCCTCAACCTTTTCTACATAGAAGTTCTGGAACTGCTGTTGTACAGAGTGATTAAGCAGTCTACTAACTGGGGTGTCTGCTCCAGCTGCAGCCTTTTTTCCCACAATCCCGTCTTCAGATGGGAGCTGATTAATCTTTTCATACTACAATCCTGATCTTCACTGACTGGGCATCACCCATGGTGTAAATTTTAGATTTCTTAGTATGGCCTACAAAATCTTTCATAGTTTCACTTTTAGGCCTTATTGCTCACTATTACTTGATTTCCATCTCATTCTCTAGCAGTTGCTGAGTTGCCTGTAGTCAATGGATAAAATGTGTTTGTGTCTCTCTTAGCTATAGTCAGCCTCTCTCTGCCTAGATTACATTTCTTCAAGGGAAAGACAGGGAAGACTCCTTTTTATCTTTTAATCTCAATTTAAGACATACTTCTAAAGAGCCTTCTAGATATCTGCTCCTCCCCAATAGTGTTAACAATATCCTATGTTCTTTCTACCTGTACATTCTTCTGTTTCTGAATTTATAATGTAATTATTCTTTTCATGGCCTGCTTACTAGTCTGTGAGCTCTCCAAAATGAGGAAATATATCTACTTTGTTTTTGTATCCCCAACAAATAACACAGTGCCTAGTACTTAGAAAATGCTAAATGCTTGCTATTGTTTTAACTGAATGATATTATCTCCCTTTAACCACTTACAGTCTGTCATATAGTGGCATTTATTTTTGCTATAATAAATAAGCAAAAATAAAATGAACAAACTTTTTAAGTTCCTTTCCCTCACTAATTCTGTCTCTTTTTTGCCAGGGTCCTATTTATACACTTTACGATTGTATTAGGGAAATTATCAAACTGGAGAGTATACAAGGGAAGGTGACCAAAGAATGATGCTGTTATAGAAATAAAGAACAACAGATCGTAGGAAACTTAAGATATTCTTTATGGGGACATAATAGCTGTGTTCAAATATTTGAGAGGTTTTCATATAGGAGACAGAATGAGTAGACTTTGTCCTTTATATTCCTGGGGGCAGAGTTGGAGAAATGGAGACAGAATTCGGTGCAGTATGAGAAAGAAGAATCTAATAACACTGTATAAAAATTCATTTTTTCATCTAATGCAATCTTGATTAACCACTTGCTATGTAGCTGGATAGTTCTAGGCACTGAGGATTCACTGTTGAAGAAGTAGTCAAAATTCCTCCTTTCATGGAGCATATTTTTAATTTTATTTATTTATTTTTGCCACACCACATGGCATGTGGGATCTTAGTCCCTCAAGCAGGGATCACACTTGCACCCCTGCATTTGAAGCACAGAGTCTTACCCGCTGGACACCTGGGAAGTTCCTCCTGGAGCTTACTTTTAGCAAGAGTATATGTTGGACAACCAATACATGCTTGGAATATAGTGTTCAAGAGTGACATAAGAATAGATTTGGGAGGTTGGATTTGGGGATAGATTGTATGGGAATTTTTAAAAATGGATATTGATTTTGAATTTTTTCATACCAGTAGTGGGAAAACTTTGGATGATTTTCAACATGGGTGGTATGGCCTATTTTACATTTTTAAAAGGTCAGTCGAGCTGTTGCCTCAGGAATAGATTGTAAGAGGGAAGAATGGAAGCTGGAGATTTCTAGTAAGAGTCTTTTGGAGTTATCTAGGTAAGCAGTAATGGTGGCTTCACCTAGGTTAGGAATGGAAATGAAAAGTATAACAAATGGGGAGATGTTTTAGAGATAAAGTCAGAAAGGTTTGCTGATGTGTTTGTGAAAGAAAGAGAAGAAACAAAAATAAGGCCTAGATTTCTGACCCATGCAACAGAGGCTGTTAATCTAGTGGAGAATTCAAGAGAAGGAGCAAGTTGGCAGGCAGAGGGCAACTGAGATCCATACTCGCTTTTGTTCCTGTTAAATTTCAGATGTTGAGCCGATAGCCTAATATAAGAGGAGTCTGGGGCTCAGAGGAGAGGTCAGGGCTGGAGATAAAGATTTAGCAGTCATTGACACATGATCATATTTAAAGTCGTGAGACTGGGTAGAATCTTTGAGGGGAAAGTGCATAGCTAGGACACAGCAGGGTCCCTGGTAAAGGAATGGTTTATCTCAGGAAATAGTTAACTCACTACTACTAGCATTGTTCAGGCAGAGACCAGATGAGCAGCAACCAGAGATACATTATGGGAGTTGTTGTCCAAGAAGAGGGGCTGGGGGAGGTTTGGTAATGAATTCTTAGGTTCCGTTTGAATTTAAAGTTCTGTGACTCTGAAAGATCCAAAAAGCTGTGGTACGTAGAATTGGCCTGTAATGTGTTTTACCTTGAGGATGCATCTAAGTCAAAATATATCAATCTTAAAACAATTGATCAAAACAGTTGTTAATTGCACACTCTTACGTCCCACTATGTGTTTCTGTTCTTTCTTTTCAGTTTTCCCTTCTTGCCCCTCCACTCCCCCATTAACCTTTGTAAAAAACTTAATCCTCCCTTCCTCTGTTTCATTTCATTTTTCTTTCCCATGGGCCTGTCAGGGATGTACAAAGTCATTGCAGAATTCAGCTCTCAGTATTTATACTTGGGTTATTATTGGTTATTATTGAGGAAAGTAATCTAGTGGTTCTCTAACACCACATAGGTTCACATAAAACACAATCAAGAAGACAACACTGCTTCAGGCAGAATTGAAATTGGTTTAGTCTTAAACTGATCTTATCTGTCTTATTTTTCATACATCCAAAGTTCTATCCTTGTGCTAAGTACAGTGCGTCATATACAGTAAAGTGATAAATATTTTGTTGAATGAGTGAACATATGCCCGTCTATTCTGTTCATTAGATATTCAAATGAATATCTAAAACCAAAAACTAAATTGGAGTTAGTGCAAACTAAGTAACTTTAAAATCTGTATTACAGACTACAAAGAGGTCATGTTAGATATTTTATTCTGATAAGATCCTGAGTAGTATTCAATAGCTAGATTGGCATGTATAGATTATGTGCAAATGTGATTCCATAGCAGATTGAATCAGGTATTTGACTTTGATTGTAGTCAACTCCGGAGAATTTGATGTCAAATTTGCCAATGATATTAACATAAAATGAGAATTATTATGTTTAATAAGTATTACTAAGTGAATATGTGTTTAGACTCTGAATTATACTTTGGAATTCAGGATATATACAGGATATTATAGGTAAACATTCTTAGTATTCTCAAAAAGAAGAGATCACAGCATTACAAAAGCAATGTCTTTGACTAGGTACAGAAATCTAGGTTGTCTAACGTTGCGTTATCTTGAGCACTAACATGTAAGCTATCTAGAGCAAACCACTAGTAATTCATTGACACATAATAATGTACATATAGGCAAAATTCTATTGAATAAATAATGAAGGAATGAACAAATGAAGGACGATCAAGTCAGGATTCCTTATATAGTCAGTATGCATATACATTTTAGAAAAAAAGGAGTAGTATAATCCCTTAACGAGAAATTTTCTCCTTTCCTGTTGAAAACATAGGAGATTATTACCTCCATATCAGTGCCAGGTTACACCTTCTGTCTTTAACATAGCCTATTGTCTTCTTGAGAAGCAACTCCACCAAGTCAGGATTACCTCTTCTGGCGAAAACCCACTTCAGAATTGTACTCACACATAATACAGTAAATTTAGGGTAAAAATTTATGTCATCACAGTATCTTGAATTTTCCACAAATGCAATATAATCTGAGAGTAGTATGTCAAATCCTTCCAAGTCGATGTTGCTCAGAAGTGTTGCCAGTTTTCTGTAAACCTGGTCTTCATACACAGCACATTTCCACAGTCTCAAATTATTCAAGGTTAGTCCTTTAACAGTTCTGTCCATGAGAGTACAGAATATATTGCTTCGTGGGCAAGAAGTCTTACAACATAATTTAGAAGACTTACTCATTGCTATTTAAGACAATGATATAGAAATAAAATCACAAGGAGTCATGCTGTAACCCTTCAGTTACGTATTTTGATAATATGGTAGGCTTTACTTCACAAACAGGAAGTGCCCTTTCAACTGTAGCCAGAAAAAAAAAATCATGTGAAATATTACCATCAAGTACTGGATGACATCACAATACATGGAGATCTGTCATCAGTACAGGTCAGAAATTTGGGATATTACATGTAACTGATGACTTTTGAGAAAGACATATTGGACAGAAATGGCATGTGGGAGAGATAAGATATGATATTTTTAACTTCCTAAGAATTCACTTCAAGCTAATAGTATGTTTATCAAGTGCTAAAACCCACAGTCTACACATGAGACAAAATAGTATTAATGATCAGATTGATTATTCTTTTTAGGCTATAATATAACAGACAGTGATAGAATGAAAAAGTTCAGTACTGTTGTTCTCATGTTCTACATGAGAACTGCATATTCTCACTTAATCTTCATGGAATATTTTCCCTATTTTCTAATTGAGGAAACTAAGGCTAAAATAGGTCAAGAGATCTGCCAATAGGTACTGTATTCTCAGAGAGAAAAGATGTCATACAATATTAAACAAAATTTGGAAACTTTGTTTTAGAATTATAAGTTTTATAGAGATCATTCCTCTCTATATTATGTAGAATATATACAGTGGGGGGCATTAAAAGTACTTCAGGCTTATTTTGGCATCCTTGTCTCAGTAAAGCAGAAATATGTTAAGATTGTTTTGTCATTATTTAGTAGTTAAAGCTTCAGCCACATTTCTGTTAAATTTAACAACCTGGGGTATATTTATTAACAATTTTAAGGGTACTTAAGTGTTTTCTTTTTCTTTTGCATAGTTTTTTTACATAACATGAATGATGTCTCTTTAGTGAAGGAAATTAGAACTTTAGGCTTACTATTATAATATACTTCCACTAATATTGTATTTTGTAAAATCCAAACTCTCTTTATCATAAAAACCTAATAACTAATATCATCGTTCTAAAAACCAAGTTTTGTTGTTTTCCTCTACTTTCTTTTTCTTCTTTTTCCTACTTCAAAAAATACATTTTTAACTGAACTATTTTGATTTCTTAGTAATACTACACATAAAATTGTATTAACTAAAAATTAAAACATTATACAGCCAGTGAAAGTCTCTCAAGATACTCATATTAGCAGTTTCATATGGAGCTGTTTAAATACTTTTATGCTTATGTCTATAAATAGATGTATTATTATATACTTTGTTCTTTTTATGTGGGAAATATTATGTATAACTGGTTCTATGAGCTGATTTTTATTTATATAACAATATATCTCAGGTACCTTTTAGGACCATATATAATAATTAACTTTTATGTTCTTCTTACTGTGTATTAGGTACTATTTTAAATACTATCTGTATTAACTCCTTTAATCCTTCCAATAACTGCATTTCACAGATAAGGAAGCTGAGATGTAGTGCTTAAGTGACTTACCCATGATGTAATGTCTAGTAGGTAGTAAATCTGGAATTTGAACCCAGGCAGGATGGGAAGGAGCTTCCCTGGTGACTCAGATGGTAAAGAATCTGCCTGCAATGCAGGAGACATGGATTCGATCCCTGGGTCAGGAAGATCCCCTGAAGAAGGGAATAGCTACCTATTCCAGTATTCTTACCTGGAAAATCCCTAGGACAAAGGAGCCTGGCAGGTTAGAGTCCATGGGGTGGGAAAGAGTCGGACATGACTGAGCCACTAATAATTTTTCGCTTTCAGGATGGGAACAGAGGTTTCACTTCTTTTCTCTCCTGTTTCTCCAGAAAAGAGAACTTCCTTTCCATTTTCATGGCTGATTCATGAAAAGAAGTCAAGAAACAAGAGCTTTGCATTTATATCTCAAAAAATATCAATAAACAGCTGGTAGATTAATTCTGCTTGGTAAAAAAGTGTTATTATTAAAGGAGTAATGGGTCAGGAGGATCCCCTGGAGAAGGGAATGGCTACCCACTCCAGTATTCTTGCCTGGAGAATTCCATGGACAGAGGAGCCTGGCGAGCTAAGTCTACGGGGTCACAAGAGTTGGGCACAACCTAGTGACTAAGGAAGGAACAGTGTATGCCTCTGCGTGTATAGAGTTTGAGTGATTTTTTCCTTTATATTTTTGTTTATGGTTTGAATGTCTGATTAGGTTTTTTATAATGAAAAAGTAGTAAAATCATTTTCATTTTGAATATAATAAACAGATATATTAAGTCAAAATTGATGCTGCATTAGCTTAAAAAATGTTTAATTGTAGCCACTATTAATGATAAACTTCAAAAACATGTTCAGTGCACTGTGAGCTGATTAATAGTAATATTAATAAATAGTATTTATTGAGTTCTTATGTACTTAGGCTATACAAGTGGTTTACATGTATTTTTCCATTTAATTTTCCTAGTTCTCTATTATTTAATCTCTATTTTATGGTAGAGGAACTTTGATTTAGATTGGTTAAGCTAGTTGCCAGAGTCATGTAGTTACTGAGTAGCAGTGATTTGAACCAAAAATGAGTCCACAGTCCATATCCTTTGTCTCTGTGCTCAGCTGCCTTCAGACTTGAGTATAACATCTGTGCCAGAGTATAGCTTATACGTTCTCATTTTCATGGAAAATCCCTCAATAGAATCGTTAGAAGTCAATGGCACTGAAAATATGTTCAGCAGCTTTTATAAATGTCCCGATTTAAAGAAAAATGTTCCATATGTTATGCACTAATGATTGAAAAATTGTGAGTTTCAAATAAATATCTTACTGTTTTTCATAGTACCCTAGACTTAGATTGCAAGTTGACCTCTGTGTTGTGAGTAGGCCAAAAGCTCATAGGTCTCAAAGGCTGTCTAAAACTCCTACTCTGTTTTTCCTTATGGTTTGTACATTTCAGGGCTAGATATTATCTAGAAGGCTTGGACTTGAAACTGTTATCACTGATTAATCCTTTAAGTAAACTCATTTTTATGAGATGCCAAGCCTTTAATCTGGCTGGGCTCGAGGCAGCTATATTTTGTAACCTGGGGAGCTTATCTAGAAAATCTTAGAACTACAGATTAAGAATTGGCAAAGTACTGAGAATGTAACACAATACTGGATAACCGAGAGGTGACTAAGGCGAGGTGCCAAGGACAGACTTAGCCAGCTAAACAGTTTCACCAGAAATAAGTTCTACAGGTAAGTCATAGGTGCCCCCTGCAGTGGAAGGGCATGAACCCAGGTCTTCTGCTTCGTAGGCAGAGTCTTCACTGTCTGAGCCCCAAACCAGGGATCAAGGCAGTGTGCTACCACCAGATTCTTATCTGTCATTCTTCTGTTTAACTATGCAAGGCTCTTCAGATGAACATATCTACCTAATTAACATATTTAATAGTACATTAAAATCAAAAGTACACTAAACTCCAGCCTTTACATTTTTGGGTGGAAATTACATGAGGTTTTATTCCTAAGAATATAAGTAAGGTTCTTAACTTCCCCTTCTGCAACGGAATGTCACTTCTGCCACTTCTGTGTCTTTTTAAGTTTGTTTGTTTTCCTAGAATTTATTTATCTTATTGACTATGCCAAAGCCTTTGACTGTGTGGATCACAATAAACTGTGGAAAATTCTGAAAGAGATGGGAATACCAGACCACCTGACCTGCCTCTTGAGAAACCTGTATGCAGGTCAGGAAGCAACAGTTAGAACTGGACATGGAACAACAGACTGCTTCTAAATAGGAAAAGGAGCAGTCAAGACTGTATATGGTCACCCTGCTTATTTAACTTATATTCAGAGTACATCATGAGAAATGCTGGGCTGGAAGAAGCACAAGCTGGAATCAAGCTTGCCGGGAGTAATATCAATAACCTCAGATATGCAGATGACACCACCCTTATGGCAGAAAGTGAAGAAGAACTAAAGAGCCTCTTGATGAAAGTGAAAGAGGAGAGTGAAAAAGTTGGCTTAAAGCTCAACGTTCAGAAAACTAAGATCATGGCTTCTGGTCCCATCACTTCATGGGAAATAGATGGGGAAACAGTGGAAACAGTGTCAGACTTTATTTTTTTGGGCTCCAAAATCACTGCTGATGGTCGTGCAGCCATGAAATTAAAAGACGCTTACTCCTTGGAAGGAAGGTTATGGCCAACCTAGATAGCATATTTAAAAACAGAGACATTACTTTGCCAACAAAAGTCCATCTAGTCAAGGCTATGGTTTTTCCAGTGGTCATGCATGGATGTGAGAGTTGGACGGTGAAGAAAGCTGAGCACTGAAGAATTGATGCTTTTGAACTGTGGTGTTGGAGAAGACTCTTGAGAGTCCCTTGGACTGCAAGGAGATCCAACCAATCCCTCCTAAAGGCGATCATTCCTGGGTGTTCATTGGAAGGACTGATGTTGAAGCTGAAACTCCAGTACTTTGGCCACCTGATGCAAAGAGTTGACTCATTTGAAAAGACCCTGATGCTGGGAAAGATTGAGGGCAGGAGGAGAAGGGGATGACAGAGGATGAGACGGTTGGATGGTTGGATGTCCACCGACTCAATGCACATGGGTTTGGGTGGACTCCGGGAGCTGGTGATGGACAGGGAGGCCTGGCATGCTGCAGTTCATGGGGTTGCAAAGAGTCGGACATGACTGAGCAACTGAACTGAACTGAGCTGAAATGATTTATCTTATAACTCTGAATGTTTGTACTTATTTATCTTATAACTGAAAGTTTGTACCTTTTGACTGCCTTCATCCAATTGCTTCTTCTCATGCCTGCTCCCTGTAGCAACCAGAAAGCTGATCTTTTTTTCTAGTTTGTTTTTGAAGTATAATTGACCCACAACACTATGCTATCTCATGTTACACAAAATAGTGATTCAGTATTTCAATATGTTTCAAAATGATCACCACAATAAATCTAGTTTTGATCTCTTACCATAGACACATACAACACAATTGTTGATTATATTCTCCATACTGTATATTTCATACCCATGACTCATTTATTTTGCAAGTGGAAGTTTGTACCTCTTAATCTCCCTTTCCTATTTCTTTCCTTCTCCCCTGCTGGCAACAACCTGTTTGTTCTGTATCTGTAACTCTTTCTGTTTTGTTATGTTTGTTCATTTGTTTTGTCTTTTTGGAATCCACATGTAAGTGAAATCATACAATATGTCTTTTTCTTCCTGACTTATTTCACTTAGCCTAATACCCTCTAGGTTCATCCACACTGTGGCAAATGGAAACATTTCATTCTTTTTATGACTGAATGATATTCCATCATGTGTATAATGTATAGTATGTGTGTGTATGAGTGCTCAGTCATGTCCAACTCTTTGTGATTCCAAGGACTATAGCCCACCTGAGTCCTCTGTCCATGGAATTCTCCAGGGAAAGAATGCTGGAGTAGTTAGCCTTTCCCTTCTCCAGGGGATATTCCTGACCCAGGGATCGAACCAGGCAGATTCTTTACTGTCTGAGTCACCAGGGAAGCCCATTAGATATATATATATTAAGATAGTAACTCTTTTCTTTATTTTTGGCTGTGCTATTTCTTCATTTTATTTTGTTATATATATATATTATATTTTTTTATTTTGATATATATTATATAATACATATATTAAGATAGTAAGTTTTGTTTTATTTATTTTTTTGGCTGTGCTATGTCTTCATTGTTTCATGCTGCACTGGGTAGGGGCTACTTTCTAGTTGCAGTGTGCGGGCTTCTCATCCTGGTGGCTTTTCTTGTTGTGGAGCACAGACTCTAGGGCAAGTGGGCTTCCGTAGTTGTGGTACTCAGGCTCAGTAGTTGTGGTGCATGGGCTTAATTGCCCTGTGGCATGTGGGATTTTCCTAAACCAGGGATTGAACCCATGTCCCCTGCATTGGCAGGTAGGTTCTTAACCACTGGACCACCAGGGAAGTCCAGAATTGGCATTTGATAAGGGATTGCATTGAAGCAGTAGATTGCTTCTATTGGTATGGACATTTTAACAATATCAGGTCTTCCAATTCATGACCATAAGATGTCTTTCCATTTATTTGTGTCATTTTAAATTTCTTTCAGCAGCATTTTATAGTTTTCAATGTACAAGTCTTTCTCCTTCTTGAGTAAATTAATTCCTAAGTATTTTATTCTTTTTAATGATATATTTAAATGCAATTGTTTTCTTAATTTCCTTTTCAGATTTTTTACTGTTAATATATGAAAATACTATTGATTTTTGTATATTGATTTTGTATCCATCAGCTTTACTGACTATTATTTCTAACTTTTTTTTTATGGAATCTTTTAGGGTTTTCTATATATAAGATTATGTTATCTGTAAGCAGAGATAGTTTTACTTCTTCCTTTATAATTGTGATGCCTTTTCTTTTCCTTTCCTAATTGCTCTAGCTAGGACTATACAACACTATGTTGAATAGTAGTTGTAAAGAAGCATTCTTGCCTTGTTCCTGATTTTAGAGGAAAAGCTTTCAGTTTTGTACCATTGACTATGATCTTAACTATGGGTTTGTCATATAGAACCTTATGATGTTGAATTAATTTTTTAATTTCCAGTTTGTTGAATGTTTTTTTAATGAAAGGTGTTAAATTTTGTCAAATATGACCCTGTGATTTTTTTACTTTGTTTTATTTATGTGGTGAATCATATATATTTTTTTTAGTGTTGAAGCATCCTTCCATCCCAGGGATAAGTCCCACTTGGTCATGGTGTATAATCCTTTCAATGTGCTGTGGACTCAGTTTGATAGTATTTTGTTGAGGATTTTTACATCTACATTCATCAGAGGTACTGGCCTGTAGTCTTATTTCTTGTCTTTGTTTGGCTTTGGTGTCAGGGTAATGTAGACCTCATAGAATGAGATTGGAAGTGTGCCTTCTGAGACAGACCAGACAGAAACCATCCTTTGGGCAGCCCCTGAAAAGTCAGAATGCTGGACACAGCCTCCAACTTTTCCTCTCCCCTGGAAAAGCTGGGGGTTGGGAATTTCCTCCTGATCTTGCTGTACCTGGGGCAGAGGGGCTCTGGAGAGTGGGTGCCATGAATTTCTTACTGGATTTGATACAACTGTTTTCAAGCTTTCCTGTGGTGCAGGAGCCTCTTAACTGTTTTTTTGTTTTCTGGTAAAAAGAATTGATCCATGTATTGTTAATTCTGTGTCAGTGTGGGAAGGAAAGTCTTGAAGCTTCCTATTCTATCATCTTGCTCAAGTCACCCCCTACTCCTGTGATTTACATCAAGCATTTATCCTAATAAATTAGCATTTTAGAGAATTCAAACATGAGATTATCAGGATCTAGCATTTAACCAGTTGCCAGTTGAGAGCTGATGTTTAAAAGAGAAAAATCTAAAGGACAAATTAATGATCCATTCTCTAGGTTATGCTAATGTTATTTCTACAGTCTTAGATTATTAGGAATTAAAGTTTCCAGATCTTTTGTTAAGCCACTGTCATGTGGCTCCTTTTGATAATGGATACTAAGTAGCATAATGAGCATAATGCTTAAAAAACATTATGCTTTTTTTTAATTGGGATATAATTCATATGTCATAATTGTCTTTTAAAATATAATGAACAATGTTTTTGGCTAGAGTTTTGTAAAACCCCCAGACTTTTCAGTGGATATTTCTTATATTATCCTTTTCCCTTCAATTCTCTAAAAAGAAAAGGATATGATCAGTTCAGTTCAGTTCAGTCACTCAGTTGTGTCCGACTCTTTGCAACCCCATGAATAGCAGCACGCCAGGCCTCCCTGTCCATCACCAACTCCCGGAGTTTACCCAAACCCATGTCCATCGAGTCAGTGATGCCATCCAACCATCTCATCCTCTGTCGTCCCCTTCTTCTCCTGCCCCCAATCCTTCCCAGCACTAGGGTCTTTTCCAATGAGTCGACTCTTCACATGAGGTTGCCAAAGTATTGGAGTTTCAGCTTCAACATCAGTCCTTCCAATGAACACCTAGGACTGATCTCCTTTAGGATGGACTGGTTGGATCTCCTTGCAGTCCAAGGGACTCTCAAGAGTCTTCTCCAACACCACAGTTCAAAAGCATCAATTCTTTGGCGCTCAGCTTTCTTCACCGTCCAACTCTCACATCCATACATGACCACTGGAAAAACCATAGCCTTGACTAGACGGACTTTTGTTGGCAAAGTAATGTCTCTGCTTTTAAATATGCTGTCTAGGTTGGCCATAACCTTCCTTCCAAGGAGTAAGCGTCTTTTAATTTCATGGCTGCAACGACCATCAGCAGTGATTTTGGAGCCCAAAAAAATAAAGTCTGACACTGTTTCCACTGTTTCCCCATCTATTTCCCATGAAGTGATGGGACCAGAAGCCATGATCTTAGTTTTCTGAATGCTGAGCTTTAAACCAACTCTTTCTCTCTCCTCTTTCACTTTCATCAAGAGGCTCTTTAGTTCTTCTTCACTTTCTGCCATAAGGGTGGTGTCATCTGCATATCTGAGGTTATTGATATTTCTCCCGGCAATCTTGATTCCAGCTTGTGCTTCTTCCAGCCCAGCATTTCTAATGATGTACTCTTCATGTAAGTTAAATAAGCAGGGTCACAATATACAGCCTTGACGTACTCCTTTTCCTATTTGGAACCAGTCTGTTGTTCCATGTCCACTTCTAACTGTTGCTTCCTGACCTGCATACAGGTTTCTCAAGAGACAGGTCAGATGGTCTGGTATTCCCATCTCTTTCAGAATTTTCCACAGTTTATTGTGATCTACACAGTCAAAGGCTTTGGCATAGTCAATAAAGCAGAAATAGATGTTTTTCTGGAACTCTCTTGCTTTTTCGATGATCTAGCGGATATTGGCAATATGATCTCTGGTTCCTCTGCCTTTTCTAAAACCAGCTTGAACATCTGGAAGTTCACAGTTCACGTATTGCTGAAGCCTGGCTTGGAGAATTTTGAGCATTACTTTACTAGTGTGTGAGATGAGTGCAATTGTGCAATAGTTTGAGCATTCTTTGGCATTGCCTTTCTTTGGGATTGGGATGAAAACTTACCTTTTCCAGTCCCATGGCTACTGGTGAGTTTTCCAAATTTGCTGGCATATCGAGTGCAGCACTTTCACAGCATCATCTTTCAGGATTTGAAATAGCTCAACTGTAATTCCATCACCTCCACTAGCTTTGTTGGTAGTGATGCTTTCTAAGGCCCACTTGACTTCACTAAAAATATCTTTCTCTTATTACACAAACAACAATTTGGTTGTGTATTACATAATCTTTCCAAGTTTGATGAATGCTGAACAAGTTGTCCTATGACATTACTCCTGCAGAAATATTTTAGATCAAGTTTTTATGGATTTTTGTATTTTAGTTTTCTAAACAAACAGTTGTAGGATTTCTTCTTTATCCCCAAAATTTTAAAGTATCATTGAATTATGTCTAGCTGGTTCTTTTTTTTTTTTTTTCTATTTTGCCTAATATCTGGTAAGCTCTTTAGATCTGAAGGAACGCATCAATTAAAAAAAATTCTTCTGTTATTACTTCTCTGGGAATGTGTTTGTTGTCTGTTAATGAAGTCTTTATTATATATCTCACTTTTTCCCCTACAATTTTCCTTTAGCTCTAGATTTTAAGAATCTTCAGTGTGCCCTTCACTTCTTTTTTGTTGTTGTTGAAATCAATACTTATTGAGTGCCAACTATTCCTCAGTGTACTAGGCTTTAGAAATAGAATGAGTAAAATAGATATGATGCCTCTTTCCTAGATCTTCACTCTGGGAAGCGGAAGTGTAGAGATGCACAGAGATAGTTCTTCTTTTGCATCTTAAAGGTGCCATGCCCTTTGGAGACATGAAAGTAGAATTGGGTCTGATTATTTTACAGTTCTTCTGCTCATTCATTTGTTCTGCCCAGGAACCCATTCACATTTTGATTTATGGAAATTCTTCCTGGGTTTCAGCAAACCATAAAGCATCACTGTCTTCATTGTTACTTCATGAAAAATTGGTTTGGGGCAAATCAGTTACTTCTAGCTAACTTTAAACTTTATACCTAAACTTTCTCTTACTCCAAAATAATGAGACTTTCCCATATTTTAGTTCTATTACCCAGTATTCTTTCTTAGTTGATTTGATAATTGATATTTTCATCTCAATAACAAAAATGAGAACAACTATGATTTGCTATGGCACATCAATTAGTCTTTATACCTGGAATTCAGTCACGATCTGAGAGGCTAAATCAAAAGACAGATTTATGAGATAAATGAGAAATTTAAATATTTGCAGATCTATGACTAATACTCTGAGAATTGCTTATAAAGCCTGTATATTATTTAGACTTCTTGCTTTCTCTTTTTCTGTTTCTCCAGGGCACGTTTAGAAATTCATTGACTATATAGCAGAGAGCATAAAGTAAAATCAATATTTTTGGAGTCTTTCTTAAAGCTAATTTTGTTTTAAAAATAAAATACTTGGTCAAAAAATATAACGAAATGAAAAGTTTTTTTGTGGAATATCACTGCATTTTGTCAATTCTTGTCATTTCAGCACATAAATGAGAATTGCTCATATATATTTCTAAAAATTATAAACAAGTAGAGCTTTCTTTCTCTTTCAGAACAAGCAATTGAGAAAATAAAAATGCAAGTCAGTACTTAGTAAACAAGCATATCTACAGTTCTAATCAGTCCCCTAATAAAACGAGGGAAGAATTAGAATTTTGTAAATTGTAGTGGGCTTTTTTCCCCCCTCTCTCTATGTTGGAGTAAGTCTCGTGTGCTGTGGATAAGTGTTCACGTACCAGTGACCATTCTCTCAGTATTGAAGAGAATATCAACTGTGAAGGGAGATAAAGAGACAATAATGGACCTAAACCACAGGGGTTTTAGGCTGTGGATTATTGTCCATCTTTGTTCTTGTTCCAGCATTTCATCCTATTTGTATTTCTCTGGGAGGCAGCATATGCTTTTATATTTAGGAGGGACAAGATAGAATCCTCTGTGCTTTCTACTGTGGTTTTTCAGTTGTGGTTTTAATTGTTGAATTGGTAGGGAAAAAGAAGACTTTTAATTTAATTCTAAAGGATTGAAAAGACAATGAGCAATACATGGATGCAAAAAGATTGGGGCTGGAGATGCTTCCCACTGAGGGAAGAACTAGTCAGTCCTCATACATCCAGCAAATTAATAAACTTCGTTGGTAAGAGATATCCAAGAAACAGCCTTTCCTTACTCCCTGTAGGGTTAGTTATTTTTTGTTTTCTCATATAATAAGCATGATATCTGTAAAATGAATATTATCCACATAATTTCTAGGTTCTTCTCAAGCTTGTCTCCAAATCATCTGATGCCTAGTCCACACACAGATTTCCCCAAGTCCAAGTTGTAAACTATGTTCTCAGAGCTTTTTCTAAAATATGAGTCCATCAGAAATTTATACCTTGCATTTACTTTTTTGTTTTTTTTTGACTTTGGAGCAGTTCCCAAACTCTCTTCTTTCATGTTATTTCCATGATAATTATAGACTATCCTGCATTCTGTGTTTGTGTAATTGCTTGCTCCTACTGAGATTTAACTTCCTTATCTGTTAATATTTTCTATAATCTAACTTCATTATATTCAGTAAACCATTTTTGACAAGATTTTTTCTTAAGTGATACTAAAGTATGTTTTCCATCATAACAGAAGGAACCTTATTATCAGATTGTCCCATCATTATTGATGTAAAATTTGATTCTCGATTATGATGGTATTATAAGATCACTCCATTTTTTTCCTCTCTAGCTCTTAAATTTTATATTCAATGTCTTTACTAGGACTTTTTATTACTATACTGTTGGATTTCCTAAATGTACACGCACCCTATCCATAGTTGTCAAATAGATTTTCTAATCACTTTCAATATCTCCTTGGATCAAGTACTCCCAGTTTCATTATAGTATCTAAAGTCCTTAACCTGATGGTCCCCAAACACCTTTTATTTTGCTGTCTCCCAATAAGCCCCCTTCTGCTCCAACCAAATTTATTTGGTTTTTCTTCTGTACATGGTCCTGTCATTCCCATCCTTTCCTTCAGTATCCTATTGCCTTACTCTGGAATCCTCTTTATGATTTGCCCCCAGCTTATGTTTATCACCCTTTATGGTTTACCCCATGTCACTATAATCATTCTCTTATTCAGCTTTTCTTAGTGATCACATATTAAATTTATGCGTATACTTTTGAAATCTTCGGTATAATTGTTTTCAACTGAAAGTAATGGTTTTCCAGTACAGGTATTATGTTGATTTAAAGTTATAGTCATTGAAAAAGTTGAAAAAAGTTTATATCATGTGATAAGCTTGTTTAAAGAATAATATTTTTCTTTTTATGCTTACAGCCATCATCTATTAGATGAGACAATGAGTCAGCATAAAAATGGCGATTGAAAATACTGCTCATTATAAAGTCAAGGAAGCTACCCTGTGAAACTGGGCTATCATTCAACAGTGTTGTTGAGTTTTCCTGTCTAATTTCAGGTAAGGTATGATTTTTATGTGTCCTATATTTCTGAAATCAGGCAGTTTGTTCCAGATGGAGTTTTTATGGCTTGCTAGGAAATACTGCCTTGCTTGCTGATCATTCATTCACTGAGTAACTGATTTGACTTTCCCATGTACTTAACTCAGTGTTTCATTGTGACGTAGTGAGATGTAGCTGGATTTGGAGTCAAAAGACCTGAGTTTAAGTATTGGTTCTCCTACTTCCTCTGTGATTTTGAACAAACCTTTTAACTCCTTTGAACTTTAATTATCTTATCTGCAAATGAACAAAAATCCTATTATGCCTACTTCATAGGGTTGTTGCAAAAGGTAAATTACGTAATGTGAAAAATTCCTGATGACTTCTGAAGCAGCATCCAATTGTGATGGATTATTATTTATATTTTTCAACTTATTAAGATATGAATAGCCTCTTGTAGGGAAAAAGGTCTTCTGTCTCAAAACTGTGTAATATTTTTCTTTTTGTTTTAGTAGAAAAGAAAGATGTATTTTTAAAAGCATTAGAATTGGAAAGGAAGAGGAAAAGTCTTTTCTTTGGATTTCTTTCTAGCCATATGTTTCAAATGATTTCTCTGTTATGTCCATTCCTTCTACAATATGGTATTGTGTCTTTCTGTAAATGTTCAGTAATACCTTGCTAATTTGTTTTTACATTGATCCTGGCTTCAAGGATATCTTTACCTGGTTGAACAAACCTCTCTATCCTTACATTCTTTTTTCTTTTTGATATTTTTGCTGTTAAGCTCAATTGATCAGTCATTCATGGACTAGTATTTATGGCATACCTGCTATGGAAAAGACATTCTTCTGTTAGTAACTTAAAGATTTAAATGTACAATACCTCTCCTGGTTTTCATTCTTTTGGATAATAAACATTTTTATCTACTATATAATTAGCTACTATAGTCAAGGTATTTTATGGTCATATATTAATGATTCCCATTGTCAAGATGTCTTCATATTATACTGGGAGACACACAGAGAAACAGTCTCATCAATAAAATTGTGGGTATGGAGAGGAGAGATGAAGAATTTACAGAGAAGGGGTTATTTATGATGTTGTCTCAAATGAAGGGAGACTATTTATTGTACTGTGTGGTACTTTCAGTTACAGTGGAACCTGACTTTTATTCAGAGAGCATTAGAAACAGTTCTGTGGCACTGCTTGGGATAGAGATTTGTCATCTATTTCTGTGTAACAAATTACCTCAATATGTAGTAGATGTCACGCTTTATCTCTTCTGCTATGTTCTGTTATTAGAAGAGGGTAGCTAAGTCCAACCCACAGAGAAAGGGAGGGGAATTGGGCTGTATGTTTCTTTTTTTAATTTAAATTTTGTTTTATATTGGAGTATAGCCAATTATATAACAGTCAATCCTAAAGGAAATCAGTTGTGAATATTCATTGGAAGGATGATGCTAAAGCTGAAACTCCAATACTTTGGCCACCTGATGTGAAGAACTGACTCATTTGAAAAGACCCTGATGCTGGGAAAGATTGAAGGCAGGAGGAGAAGGGGATGACAGAGGATCAGATGGTTGGATGGCATCACCGACTTGATGGACATGAGTTTCAGTAAGCTCTGGGAGTTGGTGATGGACAGGGAAGCCTGTTGAGCTTCAGTCCACGAGGTCACAAAGAATTGGACATGACTGAGCGACTGAACGGAACTGTTAGCCAATTAACAATGTTGTGATTGTCTCAGGTACACAGCAAAGTGACCCAGCTCTAAGTTTTGAAGACAGGAGTATGAAAGAATATATAGACCTGTTTTAAAACCACCATAATTTGCTCTCCAGCCAAAAATTATTTACTTTCTTTTCATATGCAAAATATACTTAGTCGCTCCCAAGAATCTCCCCACAGTCTCATCCTTTACATCATTGGCTTAAACTTTAGCATCACATCATCTACATTAGATTCAGGGGTAGGTGAGGCTCCTCTGGTGTAGTTCCTTACATACAGTTCTTCAAATGTAGTTACTGTTGACCTGAAGACGTATGAACCAAGGAGGCAAGTCATCTGACCCACAAGTACTCCCCACAATATGCAGTGGTGGGACAGGCATAACATAAATGCCAATACACTCCCATTCAAAAAGGGTAGAAACAGGAGGCATCCAAGAGCCATAGGTCCATAGAAATTAGTGTAGCAGAGCATTAGTTGGCAGTGCCTTGATTGGGAGTCAGCGCTTGGGAATAAGTCTCTATACCTCTTAACTCTGCACCCTGGTCTCTTGGTTGCACCTTCTGAGTTATCCTTCATTTTTCATGAAAGGTAGCCAAGGCTTATAGTTGAGTAGTCTTGTAAGCCTGCTTACTGCCTGTAGAAGTTTGGAAGCCCAAAGATCTCTTCTCATTTTGTACTATATTATTCCTTTCAGTCCAACTTGGTTGTGTTCCTGCCATGCGGTTCTTTTTAAAACTTGTGGGTCTCCTGACTCTTATTGAGAGTTCATGTCATTAAGCCACACCCATGAATATTTTTGAGGTGTACCCTTCCCTACTCAGGCTTCTGCTGAGACTGCTGAGAGAAGAAACTATAAACTTTTTGGAAGTCTTATTTTCTAACTAAAAGCTTTTCTGAGACACCTTCCTTCATCTTTCTGAGATCTAATCAAAGGACTTTATAGCTACTCCTTCAGTGGTAAAGAATCCTCCTGCCAATGCAGGAGACAAAAGAGACTTGAGTTCAATCCCTGAGTTGGGAAGATCCCCTGGAGAAGGGAATGGCAACCCACTCCAGTATTCTTGCCTGGAGAACCTCATGGACAGAGGAGCCTGGTGGGCTACAGTCTATGGGGCTGCAAGAGTCAGACAAGACTGAGCAACTGAGCACACATCAGCTTCATCTTTACACATTTTTTCTGATAGTGTTCTGGATTTACTGGAGTCTCTGCCTGGAGACATTTCCTAATTTTATCATAGTTTGACATCTGGAGAGGATGGGAATTTTCCAAACCAACAAGTTCTGACTCTTTTATGTAAAATAATCCTTTCTTTAGCTTATTTATCTTCTTTCATTTGATTATAATCAGCCTGAAGAAAACAGGTGACACCATCAGCAGAATTCCTGGAAATCACCTTAACTAGATAAAGCAATTCGTTAGTATATTTTCAACTTTCCATGTAGCTGCAGGTGACATTGACACTAAGCTTTCTGCAACTACATAACGGATTTTCTGTCCTCCAGTTTCCAGGAACATCTTTCTTACTTTCCTTTGAGATCACAGCAGTAGCCTCCTCAAAGGCTATCAAGATTCTGCTAACACTTTCCTTGATGTCCTTTCAACTTCCTCTCACTTCTTGGTTCTAAAGCCTCTCCCATATTTTAGGTTGATATTATAGCATCATACCATTTCCAGTACTAAAATCACCATTAGTTATCTACTGCAGTATAACAATATCCCAGTGTGAAGTAATTTAAAACAAGAGTAAGCATTTATTTATTATTTTCACACTTTCTGTGGGTCAGAAATTCAGGAGGAGGTAATTTTGTCTCAGGGTCTCTTATGAGGTTGCAGTCAAGATGCTGGCCAAAGTTACATTCATGTGAAGGCTTGACTGGGGCTGGGAAATCCATTGGCAAGTTGATACTGGTTGTTGGTGTGAGGCTTCATTTGCTTCCAATGTGAGCCTGTCCATAGGTTGCTTGAGTGTCCTCCTGACATGACGGCTGACCTCCTCCAGAACAAGCAATTCAAGAAAACAAGGTGAAAGTGAAAATGCCTTTTAAGACTCAGGATTGGAAATCACAAACCATCACTTCTGCCACATTCTATTCATTAGAATCAAGTCACTATGTCTTATACAAATTCAAAGGGAAGAGAATTAGGCTCCACCTTTTGAAGGGAGAGTGTCAAAAGAATTTGTAGATATACTTTGAAACCACCACAATCAGAATCCTTCTTTTGACCAAAACTCCTCCCAAAGGATCAAGGGAAAGTATACACACACACATTCATCATACTGCCCTTCCCCCCCCCAACACACACATACAAATGATATAAGGCAAAGCTGGAGTTTGACCCCAAACCTCAGTGTATAACCCCAGGTCTGTGGAGAAGTTTTTAGCTGAAGTTGGATAGGTCTGAATGACATAATACAAAAGCAGGCCAGAAGACTCTTGGGTATGCTGCCACTCCAAGACTAATTAACCCACTCCAGTGAGAGAAAAGCAGAAGGAGCTTCTATGAGAGAAGAAAGAGAAAAACAGGGAGAGCAGAGAGACAAGGCAGATTTCCTCTAGTGCTTAGAGTTGCTTACGTCAAGTTGTTTTAAACATGGTAGTAGCCCCAGAGTTTTTTATGTTTTGTTTTGGAGAAAAAAATCTGGAAAAACGGAAGGAGAAATTATGGAAACAATTAGGGCAGCTGTAATATTCTTTTTTAAACTTTAATTGGTGGATAACTGCTTTACAATGTTGTGTTAGTTTCTCCTGTACAACAGTGTGAAGGCTTCCCAGGAGGCTCAGTGGTAAGGAATCCCCCTGCCAATGCAGAAGCCATGGGTTCAATGCCTGGGTTAGAAAGATCCCCTGGAAGAAGAAAGGGCAATCCACTCCAGCATTCTTGCTGGGATAATCCCATGGACAGAGGAGCCTGGCAGGCTATAGTCTAAGGGGTGCTATAGTCTATGGGGTTGCAGAGAGTCGGACATGACTGACTGCATACGCATGCACGTACAACAACATGAATCAGCTATGTGTGCCTGTGTGCTAAATCACTTCAGTTGTGTCTGACTCTTTGTGACCCAATGGACTGTAGCCTGCCAGGCTCCTCTGTCCATGGGATTCTCCAGTCCAGAATATAGGAGTGAGTCATATATTTATTTATATTCCCATGCCCTCCTTCATGGGAATCAGCTATAAGTACACATATATCCCCTGCCTTTTGAGCCTCTCTCCCACCTGTAGTATCCTTATTACTCCAGACTTGTGAAAGAAATAGAAGGAATGGCTGCACATATTTACCTTGTGATGTTTAATTAGCAAAGTGACTCTACCCAAAAATACAATAGTCAGTTGATTGCCTTCAAAACTGACCGGATCATTTCCCCTTTCAAAGTGTAGCAACCTAGGGGCATAAGATTAGCATTTCTCAAGTTTTTTTTTTTTTTCCTGTTAATCTAATTGATTTAACAAGCATATTAACAGCCAATCTAGAGTGTGGTGGTGGGTCTCTTCCAGGAAAGATTAACGACACATTACATCTGCTGTTTATTCCTTTTGTGGGACTTTGAAAGCAATCTTTACTGCTGCAACAATTGAGATCTAATATAAGGGTGGTTAGCCTCAAGTTTCTTTATGAATGTTGTAATGTCTCTCAAAGTTGCTCCTACAAGTTTCCAAGATGGGTAAAGCCTGGAGATGCAGTTTATCCCATTGCCACCACGTGCACTAGGCTGAAATTTCATTCCTCAGTGAAATTATTCATTCACTCCTGCCGTCTCAAAGATGCTCACCTGCATTACCTAATGAAACAGGGTTGTTAAAATGAGCACCATGTAAAAACATAGCCCCAAACACAGTTACACAGTACAAAAATTCTCCATATTTATTGCCTTCATATTAAACTTAGAAAATCTCTTCTCACAATCAATTATTAATTATTTTGTTGCATAGGGCCAGTTTTGAGGGGGCATTTGCACTGACCCACAGAATAAGCCTAACCCCAGATGTCCACTAGCCCGTGGCAGTGGTCAAGACGAGCCTCAAGTTTGAGATCGTAAGATATAATAAGTGACAGCTCAACCAGCACGTTTAATCAGCGACTTTCCTACTGTGTTACATAGAATGCCAGCTTCCCAGCTGTATCCATTATCATATATAAGCCTCATAACTCTTCATGAAGCAGTTAGGTTGAATTAAAGATAAATAATAAAGTTATCATTTTTACTTACATTTTTACAGCTGAGGTTCACAGAGATTAAGTGATTTTCTAGGAAGCAGTAGATCCAACACTGAATTTACATCTGGTAACTGAAAATTTGGTAATCTTTTTTTTTTTTTGCACCGGGTTGCTTTATATTGTTCTAAGAATCCATCGTGTTCAGAAAACTAAACTAGGTGCAGTATAAATTTTCTTCAGTATTAACCTTTCTTTTATCTTCTACTCTTTCTTAACCTGCCTTCAGTTTTTTTTTTTTACATCCATTAGTGTTTTGACCTCAACGGCTTTTATGACTTTACTTGCCTAGTAATTCCACTGGAATTTTTCACCAGTGATTTTGGCAGTGGTCCAGTTCTGAAGAGCCTCTTATTACCTAGTTCTTCAGAATTCCTCTTGCCAAGTTCCAATTATGGGCAACCTCTCCAGCAGTCTTCCAGTTTTTAGATTTCCTGATGCTGCTCAAAATATATTCAAGACAGGCTAATTTTATCCACTGCAAATTAATATAACCTCTCTTTAGCTGAATATTTTACTGAGTAGTTCTCATTCTTCTACGTCTTTGGTGATTACTTCTTTCCCTTCATCACTGGTGCTTTCTATTATTCCATCTACCAAATAGAAGTATTCCTAAGATTTTACCATGTCTTTGTTTAGAATTCTATACTCTTGGTGATTCTCATCCTTTTCTCAGCCTCCATTTTCATTTCTTTTTGACTATATATTTTTCTCCATATTTCTTCTTAAAAGCTTAACTTATATTTTCACTTCAATAGGTCCAAAATTAAATTTCTCATCTTTTGAAAAACCTTTTCATGTCTTCACTTTCATATCTCCCATGGATGCTTAAGAGTCTATGAATTCTTCTCAATTACATCTCATTAGGACTATGCAGTAGGTTCCCTCCCTTTTCTACATTTCTGCCACATTGAGTTACTTGTCGTTTCATCATTTTGACCTGATTGTGTACCACATTTTCTAACGTGTTTGCTCTCTCTGTTTCCTTCATCTGGAATATCTTTCCTTCTAGGCTCTTCTATCCATCAAGTTTCATTTTAAATGGGGCTTCCCTGGTGGCTCAGACAGTAAAGAATCTGCCTGCAATATAGGAGACCTGGGTTTGATCTCTGGGTTGGAAAGATCCCCTGGAGAAAGGAATGGCTACCCATACTCCATCCTATTGAAGCCTTTCTTGACTCAAGCTGGAAGTGAACATTCCTTCCTCTGAACATTTTTGTATCTCCCTTATGGAACTTTTCATGATTAATCAATTGCTTGTAAAGGTGTATGTTTCACTGTAAGACTGAGCTTTTTGAGTTCCATTATCATATCAGGATGACATTTTTGTATCCCCTGTAGTCATAAATACAACTTATGGGGTCTGCAATATAGATAATAATAGCTATAATTGTTGCTTAAATGATAAATGGATAGTTAATCAATCAGTATATCAGCTAGATGGATGGATCAGTGTTCTAGTTCATGGAGTCGTATGCAGTTTTTCTATAGTGACAGAGAGAGAAGAATTCCTGGCTATTGAGAAGGAGTTCCTGGCTACCTAAAATTCCTGGCTGTTGAGGAGGAGTTGAAAGGATTGTATTTCCCTTAGTGAACGGAAACTAAGTCTTTACATAAAAAGTTAAGATTGAAAAAATGCTGATTCCTCTGTCTCGCTCAGACAAAAAAGTGAAAAATTTTCTAGCTGCACTCCCAACCCTGAAGGGAGGTATTCAAGGACTGAATATCCAAAGGTCTTTCAAAGTATTAGAAGAGTCCCATTTTAACCATTATTTCTTGGGTATCCTTATGTATAATTTGTTAAGAATTAAGGCATAATAACTAGCTATTTATTTGCTTATTTAATAAATGTAATTTATCCCTGAAGCAGTATTTTCTTTTAGACTCTAGCAATTTCTATATATGAACTCTCTTGAGGGACAGTTTACTGATCCCCCTTTCTGTCCACCAGTTTATCTGCTGGGGAATTAAAGTAGGAGATAGCAGAGTAGTACTCTGAGTGACATTTAAAATTATGAACACTGCGTAGTAATGAGCAGAATGTTATTTTCCCATAACTTTTCAATGATAAAGTGTTTGTAGGACATAATTCTGGTGGATTTTCTGTTACTTTTTGGTGTTGTATTGAGAAACTTGAACCATTTAGCAGATTTTTTTCATTGAAAATTGGTTTTTAAGGATTAAGGATCTGTCATGAAGTAATAAATACTCATGAGAAATTTTATTCTCCAAAATAATATTTATTTCTTCTGGTATATTCTTTGCTAGGTGGATGGGACTGACTTATCCAAAAAAATTGGTTAACCATTGAATTCTTATTTCTATGAAAGGAGATAGAATATTGCCAAAATAAGAATCATATTTTAATTTTTACCTATATTTTTTTCAATAACAGCAAAACCAAAGGAGTACCCCTGAGATGGAAAGACAGAGAGCTGTATACCATCTAGCTACTAGACTTGTTCAAACTGCTCGAAACTCTCAATTGGATCCAGACAGTTTACGAACATATTTAAGTAATCTCAAAAAGAAATATGAAGCAGATTTTCCCAGGGCTGAACAAGATTCAGGAAAGACTGAAGAATGGTAACAATTCACGTCTTATGCTAATGAAATAATGTCTTAACATGAAGAACCTAGAATTCATTTTTCCTGTGAGCAAAAGAAAATATTTGCTAAATTTTATATTTTAACTGAAAATTACATTATATTAACATCAGAATTATCATCTATATATTCTGTACAAGGAAATGTTTGTTATATAATTTAAGAAAGAAATGAGAACTATTTAAAGAACTGATTTTTGTGTTAGAAAAAAATCTAACGTGACACTTTTCTCATTTATGAAACTTCATGTTACAAGTTATGGTTTCGCATGTTATCATATATAGTTTAGCTAAAAGAAATCTTTCTTTGTCGGCCTGGAAAAGTTTCCAGGTGAGGTTTTGTTTTACACTTTTTTGGAACCAATATTTCTTTTATATTCTTATTATGACTCAATAATTTCTTAATTGATACCATCAAATTCCAACACTGGATACATCTGAAGTTTGTTAGAATAGCATTGAGAGTTTTTAAGTATTCATTTTGGCATTCAGTATAGTTCTAAATGTTGAAATTCAGCAAATAGATATTTCATAATGCAGAGAGTGCTTCTGGAAGGAGTAGTCACCTAATAGCCAGGTGTTCAGTTTTCTGCTCACCAACCCCTTCCCTTTTCCAAATTTTCATTTTTGACCATCTTTTTTAGATGAGGAACCAAGGCAGCAGAAAGATAATATTGATATGTTTGCCTTAATTGTTGATTCACAAGGAAACATTATGTAGAATTGTTTTTGCACAGGCATGTGGCTCACACCACCTTTTAGAGTTTACCCAGAGTTTATTCTATAAATGGACATAAGAAAATGGAAGACTGTCAGTTGTTCAGTAATTGCAAAGAGCTTCTCAAACACTTTATTTCTACAGTTCCATCTCAGTAAAGACTTAGTCACATAATCTCAACCCAAAGGCCTAACATGGGGAAATTATTAAGTAATTTTAAAGCATTTTTGTTAATATATGCATATTTTATTTTACAAAATGTAATAATTTTGACTTTATTAAACTCTCGGTACTCTAAGTACATATTAGTAGCCAGGTATATTGAAAACTTATAATTTGAATGACATGCATTCTTTTTTTAAAAAAAAATTACTGTAAATTAGTGTTAGTACTTACATTAGATATATGTTAAATGTCCTATTAGACTACTTATATTTCCTATTATCTTGTTTTATAAATAGAGCGCCACAGTACTTGAATTTGACTATTAGCCACATTTTAATTCACAGCCTTTGAGATGAATTGTATTTTGTGTGGTCATTCCTAAAAGCAGGTAGATAATTTAGACTTGTGGCAAGTTTCTAGGAGGCGTTGAGGAGCTAAAGGGCATCATACACTGTTTAGGAGGGCAGGGAAGAAAAGGAGGAAGCAATAAAAGTCAGAAGGCGAGCAGGGCTGTGGAAGAAAAGCAGGCAGCAGAGACAAGTGCAAACTACTAAATATGCTAGATATCATTTCCTCAGGTGTATTAGCTTCCCTTTACATTTAATGCCAAATTAAATTCCACCAGACTTTTAAGAAATTGTTCATCATTTATAGCTTTTGATGTGAAAACTGTAGCCAACTGATTAATCCCTTTTATTTTAGGTTTGGAGTACTGAAATAAAAATGGGTTTATATCATCTTAAAATTAAATTGCTTTTTCTTCAATCATTTTGTGTGTAGCAGAAGCACATGAAAAAGCAAGTCAGATGAAGATAGAATTATTAAGTCATGGTGCTATAGGACAGGGGTGAAAGGTAGGGAGACGATCCATTCTGTAATTTTCAGGTCTATTTGCTCTCCTCTTTAGTACCTCTTCGCCTTTGTCTTTCTCTAAAATTATAGATCATTATCTCATAATCCAGTCTTTTAAGGTAAATATTCATAATGTTGTAGCAAACTCCTTGATAATCCACCTCAAAGCCATTCTTTTAGTCTGCTTCACCTTTCTCCTCACATAAATTAATCTTTCTCAAGTCTAGGGCTAAGGTACACCGGAGTAGAGGAAAAAGGCAGCTAACCCTCATGCCTGGGAAGTAATATGTATGTTTGTTTATTTTTAAATTAACATATGGTAAAATTAAATTTTCGTTTTAGTCTATAATTTTATGAATTTTGGCACATTTATGGATTTGTGGAACCACTACCACTACCACAATCAAGATACAGAAGAGCTCAGTCACTACCAGATGATTCCCTCAGTACTAGCCCTTTGTGGCCCAATTCTTCCCTGACCTCTGTCTTCACTGGGAATGGTTAAGGATTCCTTCCCTATAATTTTGTTTTTACTAATCAGGTAGCATGTGACTTTTGGAGACTGGCTTCTTTTACTGAGCATCTTATACTTTAGAATTTATCCATTGCTAGCTGGTTTTCCATTGTTTGTATTGAATATGTACCATGGTTTTTTCACTCACTCACTGAAAGACATTTAGGCATTTTGTTTTTGACGATTACGAATAAAGCTGTTATGAACATTTGGATACAGATTTTTGTGTGATTGTTAAGTTTTAATTTATTAAAATTTACTTAATTTAGTGGACTGGCTCTGTCATATTGTAAGTATATATTTAACTTCATGAGAAGCTGCTAAACTCTTTCCAAGAGGGTTTATACCATTTTGCATTCTTGTCAGCCATGTATGAGAGGTTCAGTTGTCCTACATGTTCTTTAGCACTTGTCAGTTTTTTAAAAAAAATTAGCCATTCTAATAGATGTGCAGTGAGTAAAGCATTTAAGATATTTTAAAGTTATTCTGATCATTCTTTCACCAACAGTGATTTTTAAAACTCTTTTCCCAAAATTATTTTTTAGCTGTTTTTTAGTTTAACCTCTCATGGTATCATGTTAAATGTTTCCCTTCCAGCGAAAGTGTCAGAGTAAGTCTTAATGCAAAAGGAAAAAAATGCTTGAAAAATCTAATCGGGTAATATTTACTGTGGAACAGACAACATACTGTGTGCTAGGTGCACAAAAGATGTCTGACCTTGAGGTAGCCTTCAGGTGTAGTTAAGAGAAAAAAAGCACACATACAAGGGTTGGAACATCATGTGATAAGTACAGTAGTAGAGGAAAATAAGGGTAATAGCAGCAAAAAATGTTTGCAATTCTTCGTGGCTCAAGGGAGTTTAAGGGTAGTAAAATATGTTAAGGGCTCAGGAACAGAGAGCATTTTAGTTAAGGATCACCATGTGTAAAAGCAAAAAGATATAACACCAGAAGCACTTTGGTTTATCTGGGGGATAGAGTGCATAGGAGAGTGGCAAAAGGTTGAAGAAGCTGCTTTATATAGTTTCTCCTTCAGATGACAAAAGAGTTTGTTGGAGAGTAGACGGGTATGGTGGTGGTAGAGGAATAACACGATTAGATTTTTCTTTTGAAAGATCGTCTGGGTGATAGCATAAATGGTTTGGAGATGTGTGGTTGAAACCAAACTGATGAGATAGTTTAAGAAACTTTAAGTAGTGCAGAAGAGAACTGATGGTCAAGTGTAGAAACAGTGAGAATGGAGTGAGAACAGGTGTGTGTGTGTGTGTGTGTGTGTGTGTGAGAGAGAGACAGACAGACAGAATGGAGTGAGAACAGGTGTGCGTGTGTGTACAGGAGACAGAACAGTGAGAATGGAGTAAGAACAGGTTGTGTGTGTGTGTAAAGGAGGAGAATGGAGATGGTGGAGTGTCTGTTGTCTTGATTTGAAAGATATTAAGGAGATTTTGTGCTGATTAACCAGATTAATGATTCATGACGTATCCGATTTTTTAGTGAGGGAAAGGTGTTATGGGTTGAAGTGTGTCTTTTTGAAAAAGAAGCATTAAATCCTAACCGCCTGCACCTCAGAATGTGACCTTATTTGGAAATAGGATCATCTCAAATGTAGTTCGTTAAGATGAGATCATACTGGAGAAGGGTGGACCCCTGTATGACGGGTCCTTATAAGATTACTATGTGAAGACAGAGACTCAGAGAACACCATGTGTAGATAGAGGATTGGAGTGCTACATCTACAAGCCAAGGAATGCAAAGATTGCTGAAACCACCAGAAATTAGGAAGAGACAAGGAAGGATTCCCCTACAGGCTTCAGAGGGAGTGTGGTTCTACTAACACCTCAGTTTGGAAATTCTGGGCTCCAGAACTGTGAGATAATAAATTACTATTGTTTTAAGCTATCTAGTTTGTGTACTTGGTTATGGCAGCCCTAGCAAATTAATACAGAAACGAAGAGTTAAATATTATTCTAGGTAGTGATTCCATCAACCATGTTGAGAAATATAGAAATAATAATTCCAGCAGAAAGAAATTTCAGGGAATTCTCTTGTGGTCCAATGGTTGGTACTAAACCCTCTGACTGCCAGGCTCTCAGATTAGATCCCTGGTTAAGGAACTAAAACGCTGCAAGCTGCATGACCTGGCCAAAAAAGAAAAAAGAGATTAAAGGTGATTATTTTTTTACTTCATATTAACACGTATTTTCAACCAAAAAAATTAACTGTCTTACATGCTACTGGTTAAATTTTCTAATGTGAATACATTTTGTGTTGTTTGAACTTCCTGTATATTTATTTATGAGCTTAAAATATGTACAATCATAATTAAATGTAGTTTCAGCTCAGTTTAGTCACTCACTTGTGTCCGACTCTTTGGGACCCCATGAACTGGAGCATGCCAGGCCTCCCTGTCAATCACCAACTCCCGGAGTTTACCCAAACTCGTGTCCATTGAGTCGGTGATGCCATCCAACCATCTCATCCTCTGTTGTCCCCTTCTCCTCCTGCCCTCAATCTTCCCAAGCATCAGGGTCTTTTCAAATGAGTCAGCACTTCATATCAGGTGGCCAAAGTATTAGAGTTTCAGCTTCAACATCAGTCCTTCCAATGAACACCTAGGACTGATCTCCTTTAGGATGGACTGGTTGGATCTCCTTGCAGTCCAAGAGACTCTCAAGAGTCTTCTCCAACACCACAGTTCAAAAGCATCAATTCTTCGGTGCTCAGCTTTCTTTATAGTCCAACTCTCACATCCGTACATGACTACTGGAAAAACTATAGCCTTGACTAGATGGACCTTTTTTAACAAAGTAATGTCTCTGCTTTTTAATATGCTATCTAGGTTGGTCATAACTTTCCTTCCAAGGAGTAAGTGTCTTTTAATTTCATGGCTGCAGTCACCATCAGCAGTGATTTTGGAGCCCCAAAAAATAAAATCAGCAACTGTTTCCACTGTTTCTCCATCTATTTGCCATGAAGTGATGGGACCGGATGCCTTGATCTTATTTTTCTGAATGTTGAGCTTTAAGCCAACTTTTTCACTCTCCTCTTTCACTTTCATCAAGAGGCTCTTTAGTTCTTCTTCACTTTCTGCCATAAGGGTGGTGTCATCTGCATATCTGAGGTTATTGATATTTTTTCCCGGCAAGCTTGATTCCAGCTTGTGCTTCCTCCAGCCCACCGTTTGTCATGATGTACTCTGCATATAAGTTAAAGAAGCAGGGTGACAATATACAGCCTTTACATACTCCTTTTCCTATTTGGAACCAGTCTGTTGTTCCATGTCCAGTTCTAACTGTTGCTTCCTGACCTGCATACAGGTTTCTCAAGAGGCAGGTCAGGTAGTCTGTTATTCCCATCTCTTTCAGAATTTTCCACAGTTTATTGTGATCCACACAGTCAAAGACTTTGGCATAGTCAATAAAACAGAAATAGATGCTTTCTGGAATGCTCTTGCTTTTTCGATGATCCAGCGGCTGTTGGCAATTTGATCTTTGGTTCCTCTGCCTTTTCTAAATCCAGCTTGAACATCTGGAAGTTCACCAGTTTAAGTATAATAAATAAGCATTTCTATAATTCAACCCTGTGATGCAGTTAAAGGAATAAAAGTAAAAGGAGAGCATAAGCAAGTGATCTCATTATATTGTTACTTTGCTATTTCTATTCTATTCTTAAGAAACTCAAACAATTGTTTTATCTTACTATAAAATGAAATAATATCCTTTTCTTATGAATTGTCAAAATTTTGATAGTTGTCAGATTGCAGATAGACAGAGTAGATACTGTCTGCTAGTATCTACTGAAATGAATCTAAGTGTAGTGATAAGGTGGGGAACAGATTCTCATTGCCAAGGAGTGTAAAGCATCTAAGATTTTCAACTTGTGTGCAAAGTAGCAGTTTAGTTTCCCGTAGTATCATGTTTGCTGTCAGAAGACAAAAGACTGGGTCAAAGGACTTTATTACTAGTGGTGAAGCATGAAGCATGAGCTTCTTGTTTGTGTTGGTTCCACATACTCCCATCGTCAGATGTGTAGTTGTGCAGGTAGATATGCACACCGTAGATTGGTGTTATAGCTGAAGAACCACAAGCTTTCAAAACTCCAGTCCTTTAAAATGAATTGTAAGCACACCTCCTTGACCATTTATTTCCCCAGAGGAAAACATTGCCTTTATTACATTAGACACTGAGCAAACCTGCCCTCTGCTCAGAGGGAGCCACTATCTCTATTTTCTAAGGCTGCTCACTGTACAAACATCCTTAAAAAGATAGTCAAGAGTAAGGCAATCAGTTCCTCTGCTCATAACATGAGAGACCCATGGAGAATTTTGTCCCAGTTCTCATCTTTCAACAGTTTGACTTCTCTCTAGATATATAAAGAAGGGTCTAATACTCTAGATATTGTCATCCTGCTTATTTAACTTATATGCAGAGTACATCATGAAAAACGCTGGGCTGGAAGAAACACAAGCTGGAATCAAGATTGCTGAGAGAAACATCAATAACCTCAGATATGCAGATGACACCACCCTTATGGCAGAAAATGAAGAAGAACTAAAGAGCCTCTTGATGAACGTGAAAGAGGAGAGTGAAAAAGTTGGCTTACACCTCAACGTTCAGTAACTAAGATCATGGCATCTGGTCCCATCACTTCATGGCAAATAAATGGAGAAACAGTGGAAACAGTCGCTGACTTAATTTTTGGGGGCTCCAAAATCACTGCTGATGGTGGTTGCAGCCTTGAAATTAAAAGACACTTACTCCTTGGAAGGAAGGTTATGACCAACCTAAATAGCATATTTAAAAGCAGAGACATTACTGAGCCAACAAAGGTCCGTCTAGTCAAGGCTATGGTTTTTCCAGTAGTAATGTATGGATATGATAGTTGGACAGTGAAGAAAGCTGAGCACCGAAGAATTGATGTTTTTGACCTGTGGTGTTGGACAAGACTCTTGAGAGTCCCTTGGACTGAGAGAAGATCCAACCAGTGCATCCTAAAGGAGATCAGTCCTGGTTGTTCATTGGAAGGACTGATGTTGAAGCTGAAACTCCAATACTTTGACTACCTCATGTGAAGAGTTGACTCATTGGAAAAGACCCCGATGCTGGGAGGGACTGGGGGCAGGAGGAGAAGGGGACAACGGAGGATGAGATGGTTGGAATGCATCACCGACTCGATGGAGACTGGTTTGGTTAGACTCCGGGAGCTGGTGATGGACAGGGAGGCCTGGCTTGCTGCGATACATGGAGTTGCAAAGAGTCGGACACAACTGAGCGACTGAACTGAACTGAACTGAATACTCTAGATATTGAAAAAGCAGAGAGCTAAAAACTGTCGTAGAATACATTATTGTTTGTTTGTTTGTTTTTTTAAGATAATAGGTTCCTTTCTTACCAAAGAGTATGCAGATTTAACTGATGTGATGTTGGGTCAAAATGGTTTCCTTATTTGCATTAAAATGCATATAATTTGTGGGTGGATGAAATGGGTGAATGTGGCCAAAAGGTGCAAACTTTCAGTTATAAAGATGTCCTGAGGATGTAATGTACAGTGTGGTGGCTATAGTTAATATTGTATTGTATATTTCAAAGATGTTGAGAGAGTAGGTTTTGAGTTCTCATCACAGGAAAAATTATAATGTGTGATGATGGACGTTAACTGGACTTATTATGGTGATTATTTCACAGTATATAAATTTATTGGATCATTATGTTTATACCTGAAACTCCTTTAATGTTATATGCAACTATGTCTCACTAAAAAGACTACTGCTAGTCTAGTATTCAGAGGTATCATATACCAAAACACTCAAGCTCCATGTTGTAATTTACAGCTAATTATTTCCAGACATAATACATTTCTGTCATCCTACTCCCAGCACTTTAGTAGACTAACTCTTTGCCTTGTTATTGTTTGTGACCATGGCTGCTAGAGAATTATAAATTCTCTCATGGAACAGATCACCTATTAATTTAATTAATTATTCCCTACTACCAGGCACTGTGTTTTATTTGCAAAGTAACTCAATAAAGTAATAAGAATGCTCCAAAACCAAAATAACTTTTGAAAATGGAATAAAGGGTAAACCTAATATTTTATAAAAATGCATATAATTTGTTCCACTATATAGATAAGTAATGGGTACAGCCATATACTGATTTAAAAGTGATTCATTTAGTATGTTATGTGGAAATATATTTTCTAATGGCATGTTCAGTGCAGTAAAAACTTGTGTGAAGTTAATATTTCAACTTCTAAACCATACAACAGTGATTATCCTTAAAGAATGCGAAAAAGATGTGCATTAGCTTTGTAAATTCAGATAGTTCTGTAGACGAACAGGAATTAGAAGTGAAAATATTCCATTTGGGAGCATATTTTTGGATAGTAGCTGAGCCCTGATGGTTATTCTGCAAAGATGTACTAGTTCACATGGATCTTTGTATCTTGTTGAAGGAATGTAGTCCAGCCAATTTGAAATAACTGGACGTGCTCTTAAACTTATCTCCATCTAAAGAAAAGAGAAATATTTTAACTTTGTAATACTGATAACTGGATTTGTCCAAATTATAAACATTTAAATTTTTTATTTGAATTCACAATATTGTATCTTAAGTTTATTAACCCTTATACTGCTTTTTTTTCCAGAAACATTTTTACCTGAGTCAAGAATTTTTATACCCATTTTATTCACAAAATCACATATAAAGTTTAATGTCTTTTGTGTCTAAGAACACAAAACTTATTTCTTAAAACAGTGAATCTGTGTTTTTAATTTTAGACAGATCATATACTTATGGTTTATTAGCTTCTCCTCTAGAGTGTTGTCAATTTGACCATAAACTGAAATTATCTAGGAGAGTTTAGAAAATATCAGT
This sequence comes from Giraffa tippelskirchi, assembly GCF_054371585.1. NCBI lineage: Eukaryota > Metazoa > Chordata > Mammalia > Artiodactyla > Giraffidae > Giraffa > Giraffa tippelskirchi. Next base: position 145,035,924 of record NC_137279.1, on the reverse strand, counting down.
GCTGAGGTTCTATTCCTGAATTTCTGATTTAGTTGGTTTGGGGTCCCAGGAGGCTCTAGCCAATGCAGTAGATATAAGAAGATGCAGGTTTGGTCTCTGGGTTGGGAAGATCCCCTGGAGGAGGGGACTCCAGTATTCTTGTCTGGAGAATCCCCATGGACAGAGGAACATTTAGAGGCTGTGGTCCATAGGGTCACAAAGAGTTAGACATGACCTAAGCAACTAAGCACACACACACAGACAACATAAATCTGCCAGGTAATTCCAATCATTGTAGTGTAAAACTTCATACTGCTGAATCAGTAAAGAAGATCTGGGAAGAGGTCTATCCCCATGAAGATGAATTTTTAAGGTTTAGTTAAGGTAACATTTTAAATATTTAGTTCCAGAAGACAAATATTATTAGCCTGATACAGAAGTAAAAGTAAAAGTCTATATTACTTCTCTACAGAGTGCATGACACTAACTTAAATGATATATAATTTTTCATCAGTAAATAATTTTTTAAAGAATATCTTGTGTATACTCAGCAGTGAGCTTGGTGCTTAGGATAATGGTTAGACTACACAAAACAGACATAGTCTCTGGGCTCACAGAACTGTGGTCTAGAAGTAAAGATATCTATATGTATATTTACAATAAAACTGGGAAGTGTGGTAATGCAAAGCAGGTTATTTGAAGTGTTCTTTAAGCTGGTTTTTATGCCATCTTTCACCTTCTTGCTCAATGCCACTTCACTTATTAAACTGCAGTTGATTGGAATCCAGCTTTAACTTTGCCATTCAGGCAAAGATTTTGATCAACTCACACTATCCTACTACTGATACTGTTCTGTTTTGAGTGTACTTCAGGAATAGCATTCACAGAGATGGCTGAGAATCAATATGTCCTCTAATAATGGTACAAAACTATCACTAGACAAGGACAAGCAAATTCCTAAAATTGGTTGCTAAAATGGTGGTGGTGGTTTAGTCACTAAGTGGTGTCCGACTCTTGTGACCCCATGGACTGTAGCCTGCCAGGCTCCTCTGTCCATGGGATTCTCCAGGCAAGAATACTGGAGTGGGTTGCATTTCCTTCTCCAGGGGATCTTCCCAAGTCAAGGATCTAACCCTATCTCCTGCCTTGCAGGCAGATTCTTTACCAGCTGAGCTACAATTTGACCAATTGCCCTCCTTACAATTGGCCCAGGGGTGTTTGATTGATGTACATAGTTGAAGCTTAAGAAAATTAAAGATGCAACTGAATTATATTTCCTAGGAGTTTATTTTTGAAGTCACACCTTTAAACGCAAAAAGAATTGCTAGATTCTTTAATAATGTGACTGGTTTAAATTTATAGGGCTACCTTCTTTATCTTAAGCAGACTTATTTTTTGACACTAATAAACTTGATACAGTTTGATGCTAAACTTGCAGTTCATTTTGACAGGGTGGACATGCCCGTCACATGGTTTATTTGTGTTTTTTTCCCTAAACCTTATCAAGGAGAAACTCTTCATATTTCTGAGGGATAGATATTTTCAACTGAACAAATATTTAAAGCTTTTATATTTTCATGCTTAAAATTGTTCAGGAATTTTGAAAAGCAAAATATGTTTCTTGGTATGTGATTTTATGTGGGGAGAAATGCAACTTTCATTTTAAAATATTCTATAGGAGAAGAAGTCTGTTAAAATTTTAAATAATTGTGATTTTAATAGATATAGAAATCCTAATAAACAGGTTATCATGTAATTAGGATGTAATAATAACATACATCAACTTAATAAATGCTAAAATAAACTATAAATTTAACTTTTAAAAATTATTTCATATTTAGAAGATATACAATTATGAACTAAAAGAGTTAATGTTCAAGATCATAGGGATTCCACTTGTTTTTAATTTATAAGCATATACTCAGTGATTAATTTTTCACTGGATCCAAAGATTTAAAATTAACTTTATTCTTGCCCCACAGTTCTGTCTTAAACTTGATCAATAATTCAGTCAAAGTGCAAAGTATAATATTTTGCTTACCTCTATTTTGCTGACTGGAATGCTAGAAAGCACTCTGGAACAGAGCACTAAACATGTTTTGGCATCTTCCTGGATGTCTACCAATTCATGACCAACCGTTGGTCTCACTCTTGAAGGGTCAAACAATATTGTTAACACAGTGTTGATAGGGTTTTTTTCTCTTTCTAAGATTCCATATTGCAAGAGTACTTTTAAGATATTGGATTGTCTCATCTCAGCTACGTAACTTAATGGTGTGATGCCATTTACTGGGTTTGGACAGTATACTGGAGTGAAAGTTCTGTGAACCAGAGAAACAAACAAGACCTCATTGAATATAGAATTAAAAAATGTGGTAAACTCTTTGTCTTAAAATCATAGTATTATCTTAAATAACAAATATCTTAAATAACTTTAATGTAACTTTACCTTTATATATAATATATCTTAAAAAGAGTTTTCCACTCTTAGTCTAGGCCAACTTGAAGGTTAAAAAATAAGAAAGCTCCTACTACATACTTAAACCTCCTTTACACTTGTAAAAACAAATAAAAAGATTTATATTGTGTGGAAAGTATTTACCTTTAGTGATAGCAATTCTGTTTCTCATTTGAGAAATCCATAGTGATTAGAAGTAGCATTATGAAACTGATATAGCTCTAGAAAATAAAAAATGGACTAGAAGGACAGACTTTTGCATTTCACTTTTTAATAGAACAGAATTATGTGACCTTTTTGATATCATTTTGTTTTTGTTCTTCTTGATCATGTATCAGGCTTGGGATTGAATTGAGTTTGAAAATTAGACTGAAAAGGAAAAAGTGTAACTATCTTAGTTCTATTTTTTCACTTTAATAAAATTAGAATTGATATTTTCAGGTTGAATAAATGTAGATTATGATGAGGTCCATATCAGGTCTCTCAAGGACATAATTTAATTTTCCTTCTTCAGTAGAGTTTTGAGAGTTCTCTGAAATCTTGCTTTTCTGGGAGTACTATATGGTGGCTGGACTTGAAAATTTTTGCTCCATTATGACAGAAATGAAAATTTTATTTTTTCTAATGTATGTAGTTCTTGCAGTCGTTTCATTTCATGGACGTCTATGTTCGCTATTAAATTGGTCAAGATATGTAGATAGGACATGGTAGAATCAACCATAGGGGATTGTTTTAATTAATTATTAAGCCTTGATTTGGCCAAGTAAACATGGATTTTAGGGCTAAAGAAAGGGAAATTTTACTCATAGTCCTGTCTCTGGAATTCTCTTGATTGGTCTAATAAAATACTTATGTAGTCCACAAAACCACATACAAACTATAAATATTAGGATAATTTTCAAAACTTCAATGCAAGATGATAATTGCTATGATAGAGACATGCTTAAGATACTATAAAAGCATTGAGGAGAAGCACCCAACTCTACCTAGAATACTCATTGCCTGTAGGTTAGCCTGGAGCTAAGACTTGAATTAGTGGATGTTTGGCAATAAAAAGATAGGAAAGAATGTTTCATTTACAGACATAAACAACACTGGAGTGTTCTTATGCAAGAACTTGCTATCTAAAATGTATGTTCTGTATTAGATAAGTTCTCTCGTTGAAGTGTATTTGGGGTCCTAGAGACCTCCCCTGTGGTTCTTGTCAGGAACTCAGAAAAGTACAGCATGAAAATTACTAGACCAAAAGTCTATCTTCAAAGCTTCACTGAGCTCTGAAATGCCAAGATTTTATGATTAAAAAAAAATGTGCAGTGCAGAATAGCATTTTAGAAATTAAGAAGTAAGATTTTGTTAACACTCTGCCAGTGATACTATATATATCCTTTTAATTCTCTATAAAATTGGAAGTGAAGTCGCTCAGTCGTGTCCGACTCTTTGCGACTCCATGGACTGTAGCCCACCAGGCTTCTCCATCCATGGGGTTTTCCAGGCAGGAATACTGGAGTGGGTTGCCATTTCCTTCTCCAGGGGATCTTCCCCACCCAGGGATCGCACCCTGGTCTCCCGCATTGCAGGCAGATGCTTTACCCTATGAGCCACTAGGGATGCGCATAAACTCTCTCCTAGAGTCATCTCCAGATCAATATTGTCCTGAACATCTCATCGTTTTCACAAATACTTCTAACACATATGCAAAATTGAATTTCTAAACTACCTCTGTATTCTTTCTCCTTATTACTGTCATTCACTTTCCCAAATCACAACTGCCTCCAACTTTTCTATGTTTCTTGGATTTGTGTGTGTTCTTCCCTTCCACTTTCAATTCTGGGACAAGTCTTGCTGACTGTATAAGACTCTGTCAAATAAACTCTTTTGCAAAGTCTTCTTTGATTGCCTGATCTTGTCTTACTTCTTATGGCTCTTTGTACATAACTCCATTAAGCCCTTATCATTTTGGACAACTTGCTTAATGTCTCTAATCTTTCATTTTTTTATCTTCAAAATAAATGGGTAGGCAAGATAAACTATAAAATTTCAAGTTCTATGGGACAATGCTTTTTGTCTCTTTAGTATGCTATTATATCCCCAAATACCTAGAACAGTGGCCCATAGGAGATACTCAAGTATATGTTAATTGACTTTTTTACTATTGTTCTGAAAAATATTATTAATTTTAATTAATTAAAATTAAAACATTTAATTTTAATAATATTAAAATATTATTAATTTAAAATTAATAAAATATTATTAGTTTATTCTATATCTTTGGGCCTAATAAGATTTCTGGTGAAGTGCAATCACTTAGAATTTTCAAGAACAATCTCATTTATTCATCTTGCTAACTCGTAAGATATTTGACTTAAGAGTCTTATAAGTATGGGGATCCAGGGGACTTAGGGGGCAAAAAATACCACAAGTGTCCCTTTTTAAGATTTAGAGATATAAACTGATTTTAAGATATTAAGATTACCTGTAGAAGATATTTTGAACCAAAAATGTTGGCACATAACTAAAACTCACATAGGTTTAAAATGAGATTTGAAAGTCTAGTCTGTACCCAAATGGCATATGATTAATCCTCATGTTTAAAGAACATGTTATTGTAAACCAAAATTTGCTTAATCTATACTGACAGTTAATTATAACAGTACTTATATGGATGGAGGGAGGCAAGTAAGTCAAGAATCAGTTTTTAAATGTGAGCTTAATGAACTGAACCCTCTGTATCTGAAAACCTGTCATATACACAGTTACGAAATGGGATATAATATTTCCATAGAGATATGCAGAGACTGATTCCATTTTGCAGCTATAATAATTATTTCTAAAAGTTTCCTAGTATTCTCTTTTGGTCTGACTGCCAATTCAATATACGTTTCTTCACAATAATTTCATCTCTGATATTTGACACAGTTGACTTTCTTGAGATATTTTCCCATGGCTCAGTGGGACCATTCTCTTTAAGATGCAGCTACCTCTTTGACTATTCATTCTCAACCCTCTTTCACTGATCCCTCTTTCTCTGCCCTTAACATCTAAGTAACGTAAATGTGGCTTTTTGACTAATTTTCATCTGACTAACTGTTCTCAGGCAATTTCATCTTTGACAGTAACATGAATTACTGTCTATTAATTTATTCAACAAATACTTATTGAATGCATACTGTATGCCAGGCACTCTTGTGGGTACTTGGGATATATGAGTGAACAAATCAAAGATACCTCCTTTCTTGCTAATACAGTAATGCGGGGAAACAAACAATACAGAATGAACACGGCAAACAAGATAATTTTATAGTATGTTAGAAGTTCTGATAAATATTGTGGGGAAAAAGAAAAAAGTAAGGTAGGAAAAGTATGGAAGTGCTGAGGAGAAGGTGCAGTGAGGGCATTTGTCAATTTTATTTTATTTATATTTTTAATTGAAGTGTGGTTAACAGGCAATATTATATTGGTTTCAGGTATACAACATAGTGGTTTGATATTTAAATACATTATGAACTGATCAATTCATCATCTGTTACTGTGCAAAGTTATTACAATATTACTGACTATATCCCCGATGCTGTAAATTACATCCTCATGACTTATTTCATAACTTGAAGTTTGTACCTCTTAATCTCCTTTACCTATTTCTCCCAACTCCTAACCCTGCTGCCCTGAAACCAATAGTTTGTGTCTATGAGTCTGTTTCTTTTTGTTGTTGTTGTTCATTTGTTTTGTGTTTTAGATTCCACATGTAAGTGAAATCATACAGTATTTGTTTTTCTCTCGTTGGATTATTTAACTTAGTGTAATATCCTCTACGTCTGTCGATGTTATCACAAATAGCAAGATTTTATTCTTTTTTATGGATGAATAATAATCCATTGTATTTATGTGTATATACACAGACATGACTTCTTTATCTACTTTGGTTACTTAGGTTACTTCCATATCTTGGCTCCTGTAAATAATGCTGCAATGAACATAGACATGCATGTATCTTTTTGAATTAGTGTTTTCATTTTCTTCACATAAATACCAAGAAGTGGACTTGGTGAATCCTAAAGAAAGTGAAAGTGAAGTCGCTCAGTCGTGTCTGACTCTTTGCGACCCCGTGGACTGTAGCTTACCAGGCTCCTCCATCCATGGGATTCTCCAGGCAAGAATACTGGCGTGGGTTGCCATTTCCTTCTCCAGGGGATCTTCTCGACCCAGGGATGGAACCCGGGTCTCCCGCATTGCAGACAGACTCTTTAACCTCTGAGCCACCAGGGAATCCCACTATAGCCTATGGTAACTCTATTTTTAATTTTTGAGGAGCCTACATACTGTTTTCCACAGTGACTGCACAGTCTACATTTTTTTGTTTTTCTTCACATACTGCTTTTATTCTTTTCATGAACATTTAACTTAAACATTTAAAATTTATCAGTATGGTTACTCTCCTGAGCAATCTAAGAACTTCAGCGTGCCTTAACTCTGAGCAGCTCTCCAATTTTCATGAAATTTCTGTTCAATAACTCATTTGTACAGTCGGTCCTTGTGTTTTACCGAGTTTATTTATGAATTTGTCTACTCACTAGAATTTACTTGTATCCCTGAAATCAATCTTCACAGCACTTTGATGATAATTCATGAACTTGTGCAGGACAGTGTAAAAATGGGGGTTGCCTGATACATGTGAACAAGGTGACACTCTGCCTTCTCACCTCAGCTCTCATGCTGTAAACTTGTCCTTTTTGCGATCTATTGAGTGTCATGTTTTCCCCATTTTTGTTCTTTTTGGGGTGATTTTGCTGTTCACACAGTCTACATTTTTAGCAACAGTGCACAAAGTTTCCCTTTTCTTTTCATTAACACTTATTTGTTGTCTTCTGATAACAAACATTCTGACAAGTGGGAAGTGATCTCATTACGGTTTTAATTTGCATTTCGCTAATATGTGTGCTATGAGTAGTGCGTTTTCTTGGCGAAACTCTATTAGGCTTTGCCCTGCTTCATTCTGTACTCCAAGGCCAAATTTGCCTGTTACTCCAGGTGTTTCTTGACTTCCTACTTTTGCATTCCAGTCTCCTATAATGAAAAGGATATCTTTTTTTGGTGTTAGTTCTAAAAGGACTTGTAGGTCTTCACAGAACCGTTCAGCTTCTTCAGTGTTGCTGGTCATAGCATAGACTTGGATTACTGTGATATTGAATTGTTTCCCTTGGAAACAGAGATCATTCTGTTGTTTTTGAATTGCACCCAAGTACTGCATTTCAGACTCTTTTGTTGGCTATAATGGCTACTCCATTTCTTCTAAGGGATTCCTGCCCACAGTAGTAGATATACTGGTCATCTAAGTTAAATTCACCCATTCCAGTCCGTCTTAGTTCGCTGATTCCTAGAATGTCGATGTTCACTCTTGTCCTCTCCTGTTTGACCACTTCCAATTTGCCTTGATTCATGTATCTAACATTCCAGGTTCCTATGCAATATTGTTCTTTACAGCATTGGTCCTTGCTTCTATCACTAGTCACAACCACAACTGAGTGTTGGTTTTGCTTTGGCGCCATCCCTTCATTCTTTCTGGAGTTATTTCTCCACTGATCTCCAGTAGCAACTACCAACCTGGGAAGTTTATCTTTCAGTGTCCTATATTTTTGCCTATTCATAGGCAGTGCCAAAGAATGCTCAAGCTACCGCACAATGGCACTCATCTCACATGCAAGTAAAGTAATGCTCAAAATTCTCCTAGCCAGGCTTCAGTAATACGTGAACCGCAAACTTCCAGATGTTCAAGCTGGATTTAGGAAATCAGAGGAACTAGAGATCAAATTCCAACATCTACTGGATCATCGAAAAAGCAAGAGAGTTCCAGAAAAACATCTATTTCTGCTTTATTAACTATGCCAAAGCCTTTGACTGTGTGGATCACAATAAACTGTGGAAAATTCTGAAAGAGATGGAATACCAGACCACCTGACCTCCCTCTGAGAAACCTGTATACAGGTCAGGAAGCAACAGTTAGAAGTGGACGTGGAACAACAGACTGGTTCCAAATAGGAAAAGGAGTACGTCAAGGCTGTATATTGTCACAGTGCTTATTTAACTTATATGCAGAGTACATCATGAGAAATGCTGGGCTGGAGGAAGCACAAGCTGGAATCAAGCTTGCCTGGAGAAATATCAATAACCTCAGATATGCAGACGACACCACCCTTATGGCAGAAATTGAAGTAGAACTAAAGAACGTCTTGATGAAAGTGAAAGAGGATAGTGAAAGAGTTGGCTTAAAGCTTAGCATTCAGAAAACTAAGATCATGGCATCCGGTCCCATCACTTTATGGCAAACAGGTGGGGAAACAGTAGAAATAGTGGCTGACTTTATTTTGGGGGGCTCCAAAATCACTGCTGATGGTGATTGCAGCCATGAAATTAAAAGACACCTGCTCTTTGGAAGGAGAGTTATGACCAACCTAGACAGCATATTAAAAAGCAGAGACATTACTTTGTCAGCAAAGGTCCATCTAGTCAAGGCTATGGGTTTTCTAGTGGTCATGTATGGATGTGAGAGTTGGACTATAAAGAAAGCTGAGCACCGAAGAATGGATGCTTTTGAACTGTGGTGTTGGAGAAGACTCTTGAGAGTCCCTTGGACTGCAAGGAGATCCAGCCATTCCATCCTAAAGCAAATCAGTCCTGGGTGTTCATTGGAAGGACTGATGTTGAAGCTGAAACTCCAGTTCTTTGGCTATGTGATGCAAAGAGCTGACTCTTTTGAAAAGACCCTGATGCTGGGAAAGATTGGAGGTAGGAGGAAAAGGGGACAACAGAGAGTGAGATGGCTGGATGGCATCACCAACTCAATGGATATAAGTTTGGGTAAACTCCAGGATTTGGTGATGGACAGGGAGGCCTGACGTGCTGCAGTTCATGGGGTCACAAAGAGTTGGACATGACTTAGTGACTGAACTGAACTGACTGAATATGTGTGCTCATGTGCACACATGCTGATATTAGTGATGTTCAGCCTCTTTTCATGTCTATAAGCCATGTGTATGTCTTCCTTGGAAAATCACCTATTGGGTCTCCAGCCCTTTTTCAAAATTTTATTTTTATATTATTGATTTCTTTACATGTTTTTGATATTAACTTCTGATTAGGTATATTGTGCATATCTCTCCTTACTCAGTAGGTTGCCTTTTCATTTTGTTGATGCTTTCCTTTGCTATCCAAAAGGTTTTTTAGTATGATGTAGTTCCATATGTTTATTTTTGCTTTTATTGCCTTTGCCTGAGGATATGTATTTAAGAAAATATTGCTATGGCTGATGTAAAATCATGGACCGCCTATGTTTTCTTCTAGAAGTTTAATGATTTCTGGTCTCACATTTCAGCTTTAAATAAATTTTGAGTTTATTTTTGTATATAGTGTAAAAATATGGTCAGTTTGTGTGTAGTTATCCTATTTTCCCAGCACCATTTATTGAAGATGCTGTCTTTTCCCCATTGTATATTCTTGCTTACTTTGTTATAGATTGGTTGACCATAAAAGGATGGGTTTATTTTTGGACACTCGATTCTGTTCCATTGATGTATGTATCTCTTTTTTTATGTCAGTACTATACAGTTTTGATGACCGCAGCTTTGTAGTAAAGTGTGAAATCAGGGCACATGATACCTCCAGCTTTTTTCTTCTTTATCAATATTGCTTTGGCTGTTGATGGTCTTTCATGGTTCCATACGAATGAACCAAGGAATGTAGGCAGGCTTTAGAAGCTGGCAAAAGCAGCTAAGGCCTCTAGCTGGAGCCTCCAGCAGGAAATCTGCCTTGTGACATCTTGATATGAGCCACTGTAGCCTCATTTTGGACTTTTGATCATCAGAAATATAAAATAATAAATTTATCTTGTTTTAAGCCGCAAAGTTTGTTACAGCAGCAGAAGGAAACTAATACAATCATCAACCAGTCTCAAAATTTATAAATAAGAAGAATAACTCTTCTTCCTCTTTCATTCTCTACTTCTGATCACCTACTGTAATTCTTGTTATTTTGTTTAGTAATATCTTTTCTTTTCCCATTGCTATTGTTTTAGTTTAAGTCCTCATTATAATTTACCTGGACACTTGTGATAACAAAGGGTGGCTAGGGGCTATGTGTGTGGGGTGGTGGTGGTAGAGCAGAATTAGTTCTTCCTCCCAAATTATTGTAAATACACATATAATCTTAGTTAGCACACTGGGCATGCTATGCAAATTCAGCTTCAAGCAGCTCCTCTAACCACCTCCATCTTTTCAATCAGATGTGTCCCTCAACCTTTTCTACATAGAAGTTCTGGAACTGCTGTTGTACAGAGTGATTAAGCAGTCTACTAACTGGGGTGTCTGCTCCAGCTGCAGCCTTTTTTCCCACAATCCCGTCTTCAGATGGGAGCTGATTAATCTTTTCATACTACAATCCTGATCTTCACTGACTGGGCATCACCCATGGTGTAAATTTTAGATTTCTTAGTATGGCCTACAAAATCTTTCATAGTTTCACTTTTAGGCCTTATTGCTCACTATTACTTGATTTCCATCTCATTCTCTAGCAGTTGCTGAGTTGCCTGTAGTCAATGGATAAAATGTGTTTGTGTCTCTCTTAGCTATAGTCAGCCTCTCTCTGCCTAGATTACATTTCTTCAAGGGAAAGACAGGGAAGACTCCTTTTTATCTTTTAATCTCAATTTAAGACATACTTCTAAAGAGCCTTCTAGATATCTGCTCCTCCCCAATAGTGTTAACAATATCCTATGTTCTTTCTACCTGTACATTCTTCTGTTTCTGAATTTATAATGTAATTATTCTTTTCATGGCCTGCTTACTAGTCTGTGAGCTCTCCAAAATGAGGAAATATATCTACTTTGTTTTTGTATCCCCAACAAATAACACAGTGCCTAGTACTTAGAAAATGCTAAATGCTTGCTATTGTTTTAACTGAATGATATTATCTCCCTTTAACCACTTACAGTCTGTCATATAGTGGCATTTATTTTTGCTATAATAAATAAGCAAAAATAAAATGAACAAACTTTTTAAGTTCCTTTCCCTCACTAATTCTGTCTCTTTTTTGCCAGGGTCCTATTTATACACTTTACGATTGTATTAGGGAAATTATCAAACTGGAGAGTATACAAGGGAAGGTGACCAAAGAATGATGCTGTTATAGAAATAAAGAACAACAGATCGTAGGAAACTTAAGATATTCTTTATGGGGACATAATAGCTGTGTTCAAATATTTGAGAGGTTTTCATATAGGAGACAGAATGAGTAGACTTTGTCCTTTATATTCCTGGGGGCAGAGTTGGAGAAATGGAGACAGAATTCGGTGCAGTATGAGAAAGAAGAATCTAATAACACTGTATAAAAATTCATTTTTTCATCTAATGCAATCTTGATTAACCACTTGCTATGTAGCTGGATAGTTCTAGGCACTGAGGATTCACTGTTGAAGAAGTAGTCAAAATTCCTCCTTTCATGGAGCATATTTTTAATTTTATTTATTTATTTTTGCCACACCACATGGCATGTGGGATCTTAGTCCCTCAAGCAGGGATCACACTTGCACCCCTGCATTTGAAGCACAGAGTCTTACCCGCTGGACACCTGGGAAGTTCCTCCTGGAGCTTACTTTTAGCAAGAGTATATGTTGGACAACCAATACATGCTTGGAATATAGTGTTCAAGAGTGACATAAGAATAGATTTGGGAGGTTGGATTTGGGGATAGATTGTATGGGAATTTTTAAAAATGGATATTGATTTTGAATTTTCTTATACCGGTAGTGGGAAAACTTTGGATGATTTTCAACATGGGTGGTATGGCCTATTTTACTTTCTTGAGCTGCTGCCTCAAGAATGGATTGTAAGAGGGAAGAATGGAAGCTGGGAAATTTCTAGTAAGAGTCTTTCGGAGTTATCTAGGTAAGCAGTAATGGTGGCTTCACCTAGGTTAGGAATGGAAATGAAAAGTATAACAAATGGGGAGATGTTTTAGAGATAAAGTCAGAAAGGTTTGCTGATGTGTTTGTGAAAGAAAGAGAAGAAACAAGAATAAGGCCTAGATTTCTGACCCGTGCAACAGAGGCTGTTAATCTAGTGGAGAATTCAAGAGAAGGAGCAAGTTGGCAGGCAGAGGGCAACTGAGATCAATGCTCTCTTTTGTTCCTGTTAAATTTCAGATGTTGAGCCGATAGCCTAATATAAGAGGAGTCTGGGGCTCAGAGGAGAGGTCAGGGCTGGAGATAAAGATTTAGCAGTCATTGACATATGATCATATTTGAAGTCGTGAGACTGGGTAGAATCTTTGAGGGTAAAGTGGATAGCTAGGACACAGCAGGGTCCCTGGTAAAGGAATGGTTTATCTCAGGAAATAGTTAACTCACTACTACTAGCATTGTTCAGGCAGAGACCAGATGAGCAGCAACCAGAGATACATTATGGGAGTTGTTGTCCAAGAAGAGGGGATTGGGGAGGTTTGGTAATGAATTCTTAGGTTCCATTTGAATTTAAAGTTCTGTGACTCTGAAAGATCCAAAAAGCTGTGGTACGTAGAATTGGCCTGTAATGTGTTTTACCTTGAGGATGCATCTAAGTCGAAATATATCAATCTTAAAACAATTGATCAAAACAGTTGTTAATGGCACACTCTTACGTCCCATCGTGTGTTTCTTTTTCATTTTCTGTTCTTTCTTTTCAGTTTTCCCTTCTTGCCCTTCCACTCCCCCATTAACCTTTGTAAAAAACTTAATCCTCCCTTCCTCTGTTTCATTTCATTTTTCTTTCCCATGGGCCTGTCAGGGATACACAAAGGCATTACTCAGTGCAGCTAGTGATACTCATTGTTAGAAGCTGCTGATCTCTGCTATAGTTGCATATATAATGGCCCTTAACCAAAAAGTGCTGTTTTGGAGTTTTATTTATTGATATTGCAGAATTCAGCTCTCAGTTTTTGTACTTGGGTTATTATTGATTATTATTAAGGAAAGTAATCTAGTGGTTCTCTAACACCACATAGGTTCACATAATACACAATCAAGAAGACAACACTGCTTCAGGCAGAATTGAAATTGGTTTAGTCTTAAACTGATCTTATCTGTCTTATTTTTCATTACATACAAAGTTCTATCATTGTGCTAAGTACAGTGCGTCATATACAGTAAGGTGATAAATATTTTGTTGAATGAATGAACATATCCACGTCTATTCTGTTCATTAGATATTCAAATGAATATCTAAAACCAAAAACTAAATTGGAGTTAGTGCAAACTAAGTAACTTAAAAATGTGTATTACAGACTACAAAGATATCATGTTAGATATTTTATTCTGATAAGATCTTGAGTAGTATTCGGAGTTTATTCTGATAAGATCTGATAAGATCTTGAGTAGTATTCGGAGAAGGCAGTGGCACCCCACTCCAGTACTCTTGCCTGGAAAATCCCATGGATGGAGGAGCCTGGTAGGCCACAGTCCATGTGGTCGCTAAGAGTCGGTCACGACTGAGCGACTTCACTTTCAATTTTCACTTTCATGCATTGGAGAAGGAAATGGCAACCCACCCCAGTGTTCTTGCCTGGAGAATCCCAGGGATGGGGGAGCCTGGTGGGCTGCCGTCTATGGGATCGCACAGAGTCGGACACGACTAAAGCGACTTAGCAGCAGTAGCAGCAGCAGTATTCATTAGCTAGATTGCCATGTGTAGATTATGTGAAAATGTGATTCCATAGCAGATTGAATCAGGTATTTGACTTTGATTGTAGTCAACTCCAGAGAATTTGATGTCAAATTTGCCAGTGATATTAACATAAAACAAGAATTATTATGTTTAATAAGTATTACTAAGTGAATATGTGTTTAGACTTTGAATTATACTTTGGAAGTCAGTATATATACATGATATTATAGGTAAACATTCTTAGTATTCTCAAAAAGAAGAGATCACAGCATTACAAAAGCAATGTCTTTGACTAGGTACAGAAATCTAGGTGGTCTAACGTTGCATTATCTTGAGCACTAACATGTAAGCTCTCTAGAGCAAACCACTAGTAATTTATTGACACATAATAATGTACATATAGGCAAAATTCTATTGAATAAATAATGAAGGAGTGAACAAATGAATGGACAATCAAGTCAGGATTCCTCATATAGTCAGTATGCATATACATTTTAGAAAAAAAGGAGTAGTATAATCCCTTAACGAGACATTTTCTCCTTTCCTGTTGAAAACATAGGAGATTATTACCTCCATATCAGTGCCAGGTTACACCTTCTGTCTTGAACATAGTCTTTTGTCTTCTTGAGAAGCAGCTCCACCAAGTCAGGATTACCTCTTCTGGCGAAAACCCAGTACAGAATTGTATTCACACATATTTCAGTAAATTCATCGTTAAAGTTTAGTTTGAAACAGTATCTTGAATTTTCCACAAATGCAATATAATCTGAGAGTAGTATGTCAAATCCTTCCAAGTCGATGTTCCTCAGAATTGGAGCCAGTTTTCTGTAAACCTTGGGCTCATAGGAGCGATATCCCCACTGACCCAAAAACTCCAAGGGTGGTCTTTTAACAGTTCTGTCCATGAGAGTACAGAATATATTGCTTCGTGGGCAAGAAGTCTTACAACATAATTTAGAAGACTTACTCATTGCTATTTAAGACAATGATATAGAAATGAAATCACAGGAAGTCATGCTGTAACCCTTCAGTTACATATTTTGATAATATGGTAGGCTTTACTTCACAAACAGGAAGTGCCCTTTCAACTGTAGCCAGAAAAAAAAAATCATGTGAAATACTACCATCAAGTACTGGATGACATCACAATACATGGAGATCTGTCATCAGTACAAGTCAGAAATTTGGGATATTATATGTAACTGATGACTTTTGAGAAAGACATATTGGACAGAAATGGCATGTGGGAGAGATAAGATATGATATTTTTAACTTCCTAAGAATTCACTTCAAGCTTATAGTATGTTTATCAAGTGCTAAAACCCACAGTCTACACATGAGACAAAAGAGTATTAATGACCAGATTGATTCTTCTTTTTAGGCTATAATATAACAGACAGTGATAGAATGAAAAAGTTCAGTACTGTTGTTCCCATGTTCTACATGAGGACTGCATATTCTCACTTAATCTTCATGGAATATTTTAGAACTGAGGAAACTAAGTCTAAAATAGGTTAAGAGATCTGCCAATAGGTACTGTATTCTCATAGAGAAAAGACGTCATACAATATTAAACAAAATTTGGAAACTTTGTTTTAGAGTTATAAGTTTTATAGAGATCATTCCTCTCTATATTATGTAGAATATATACAGTGGGGGGCATTAAAAGTACTTCAGGCTTATTTTGGCATCCTTGTCTCAGTAAAGCAGAAATATGTTAAGATTGTTTTGTCGTTATGTAATAGTTAATGCTTCAGCCACCTTTCTGTTAAATTTAACAACCTGGGGTGTATTTATTAACAACTTTAAGGGTACTTAAGTGTTTTCTTTTTCTTTTGCATAGTTTTCTTTACATAGCATGAATGATGTCTCTTTAGTGAAGGAAGTTAGAACTTTAGGCTTACTATTATAATATACTTCCACTAATATTGTATTTTGTAAAATCCAAACTCTCTTTAGCATAAAAACCTAATAACTAATATCATCGTTCTAAAAACCAAGAGTTTTGTTGTTTTCCTCTACTTTTTTTTTCTTCTTTTTCCTACTTCAAAAAATACATTTTTAACCGAACTATTTTGATTTCTTAGTAATACTACACATTAAGATTGTATTAACTAAAATTTAAAACATTATAGAGCCAGTGAAAGTCCCTCAAGATACTCATATTAGCAGTTTTATATGGAGCTGTTTAAATACTTTTATGCTTATGTCTATAAATAGATGTATTGTTATATACTTTGTTCTTTTTATGTGGGAAATATTATGTATAACTGGTTCTATGAGCTGATTTTTATTTATATAACAATATATCTCAGGTACCTTTTAGGACCATATATAATAATTAACTTTTATGTTCTTCTTACTATGTATTAAGTACTATTTTAAATACTATCTGTATTAACTCCTTTAATCCTTCCAGTAATTGCATTTCACAGATAAGGAAGCTGAGATGTAGTGCTTAAGTGACTTACCCACGATGTTATGTGTAGTATGTAGTAAATCTGGAATTTGAACCCAGGCAGGATGGGAACAGGCTTCCCTGGTGACTCAGATGGTGAAGAATCTGCCTGCAATGCAGGAGACGTGGATTTGATCCCTGGGTCAGGAAGATCCCCTGAAGAAGGGAATGGCTGCCTACTCCAGTATTCTTACCTTGAAAATCCCTAGGACAGAGGAGCCTGGCATGTGAGAGTCCATGGGGTGGCAAAGAGTCAGACATGACTGAGCCACTAATAATTTTTCGCTTTCAGGATGGGAACAGAGACTTCACTTCTTCTCTCTCATGCTTATCCAAAAAAGAGAACTTCCTTTCCATTTTCATGGCTGATTCGTGAATAGAAGTTAAGAAACAAGAGCTTTGCATTTATATCTCAAAAAATATCAACAAACAGTTGGTAGATTAATCCTGCTTTGTAAAAAAGTATTATTATTAAAGGAGTAATGGGTCAGGAGGATCCCCTGGAGAAGGGAATGGCTACCCACTCCAGTATTCTTGCCTGGAGAATTCCATGGACAGAGGAGCCTGGCGAGCTACAGTCTATGGGGTCACAAGAGTTGGGCACAACCTAGTGACTAAGGAAGGAGCAATGTATATCTCTGCATGTATAGATTTTGAGTGATTTTTTCCTTTATACTTTTGTTTATGGTTTAAATGTCTGATTATGTTTTTTATAATAAAAAAGTAGTAAATTCATTTTCTTTTTTTTTTAATAAATTTATTTTAGTTGGGGGCTAATTACTTTACAATATTGTAGTGGTTTTTGCCATACATTGACATGAATCAGCCATGAGTTTACATGTGTTCCCCATCCTGAACCCCCCTCCCACCTCCCTCCTCATCCCATCCCTCTGGGTCATCCCATTGCCCCAGCCCTGAGCATTTGTCTCATGCATTGAACCTGGAATGGTGTTCTTTTCCACATATGATAATATACATGTTTCAATGCTGTTCTCTCAGAACGTCCCACCCTCACCTTCTCCCTCAGAGTCCGTAAGACTATTCTATGCATCTGTGTCTCTTATTCTGTCTCGCATATAGGGTCATCGTTACCATCTTTCAAATTCCATATATATGCATTAGTATACTGTATTGGTGTTTTTCTTTCTGGCTTACTTCATCTGTATAATGGGCTCCAGTTTCATCCATCTCAATAGAACTGATTCAAATGCATTTTCATTTTGAATATAATAACCAGATATATTAAGTCAAAATTGATGCTGCATTAGCTTAAAAATATGTTTAGTTATAGCCACTATTAATGGTGAATATCAAAAACATGTTCAGTGCACTGTGAGCTGATTAATAGTAATATTAATGAATAGTATTTATTGAGTTCTTATGTACTTAGACTATACAAGTGGTTTACATGTATTTTTACATTTAATCTTCCTAGTTCTCTATTATTTAATCTCTATTTTATGGTAGAGGAACCTTTGGTTTAGATTGGTTAAGCTAGTTGCCAGAGTCATGTAGTTACTGAATAGCAATGATTTGAACCAAAAATGAGTCCTCAGTCCATATCCTTTGTCTCTGTGCTCGGCTGCCTTCAGACTTGAGTATAACATCTGTGCCAGAGTATAGCTTATACGTTCTCATTTTCATGGAAAATCCCTCAATAGAATCGTTAGAAGTCAATGGCACTGAAAATATGTTCAGCAGCTTTTATAAATGTCCCGATTTAAAGAAAAATGGTCCATATGTTATGCACTAATGATTGAAAAATTGTGAGTTTCAAATAAATATCTTACTGTTTTTCATAGTACCCTAGACTTAGATTGCAAGTTGACCTCTGTGTTGTGAGTAGGCCAAAAGCTCATAGGTCTCAAAGGCTGCCTAAAACTCCTACTCTGTTTTTCCTTTTGGTTTGTACATTTCAGGGCTAGATGTTATCTAGAAGACTTGGACTTGAAACTGTTATCATGATTAATCCTTTAAGTAAACTCATTTTTATGAGATGCCAAGCCTTTAATCTGGCTGGGCTCGAGGCAGCTATATTTTGTAACCTGGGAAGCTTATCTAGAAAATCTTAGAACTACAGATTAAGAATTGGCAAAGTACAGAGAGTGTAACACAACAGTACTAGATAGCCGAGAGGTGACTAAGGCGAGGTGCCAAGGACAGACTTAGCCAGCTAAACAGTTTCACCAGAAATAAGTTCTACAGGTAAGTCATAGGTGCCCCCTGCAGTGGAAGGGCATGAACCCAGGTCTTCTGCTTCGTAGGCAGAGTCTTCACTGTCTGAGCCCCAAACCAGGGATCAAGGCAGTGTGCTACCACCAGATTCTTATCTGTCATTCCTCTGTTCAACTATGCAAGGCTCTTCAGATGAACATATCTAATCTAATTAACATATTTAATAGTACATTAAAATCAAAAGTACACTAAACTCCAGACTTTACATTTTTGGGTGGAAATCACATGAGCTTTCATTCCTAAGAATATAAGTAGGTTCTTAACTCCCCCTTCTGCAATGGAATGTCACCTCTGCCACTTCTGTGTCTTTTTAAGTTTGTTTGTTTTCCTAGAATTTATTTATGTTATTGACTATGCCAAAGCCTTTGACTGTGTGGATCACAATAAACTGTGGAAAATTCTGAAAGAGATGGGAATACCAGACCACCTGACCTGCCTCTTGAGAAACCTGTATGCAGGTCAGGAAGCAACAGTTAGAAGTGGACATGGAGCAACAGACTGCTTCTAAATAGGAAAAGGAGTACGTCAAGGCTGCATATTGTCACCCTGCTTATTTAGTTTATATGCAGAGTACATCATGAGAAATGCTGGGCTGGAAGAAGCACAAGCTGGAATCAAGCTTGCCGGGAGAAATATCAATAACCTCAGATATGCAGATGGCACCACCCTTATGGCAGAAAGTGAAGAAGAACTAAAGAGTGTCTTGATGAGAGTGAAAAAGTTGGCTTAAAGCTCAACGTTCAGAAAACTAAGATCATGGCCTCTGGTCCCATCACTTCATGGCAAATAGATGGGGAGACAGTGGAAACAGTGGCTGACTATTTTTGGGAGCTCCAAAATCACTGCTGATGGTTATTGAAGTCGTGAAATTAAAAAACGCTTACTCCTTGGAAGGAAAGTTATGACCATGAACTGTGGTGTTGGAGAAGACTCTTGAGAGTCCCATGGAGTGCAAGAAGATCCAACCAGTCCATCCTAAAGGAGATTAGTCCTGGGTGTTCATTGGAAGGACTGATGTTGAAGCTGAAACTCCAATACTTTGGCCACCTCATACGAAGAGTTGACTCGTTGGAAAAGACCCTAATGCTGGGAAGGATTGGGGGCAGGAGGAGAAGGGGACGACAGAGGATGAGATGGTTGGATGGCATCACCGACTCGATGGACATGGGTTTGGGTAAACTCCAGGAGTTGGTGATGGACAGGGAGGCCTGGTGTGCTGTGATTCATGGGATCACAAAGAGTTGGACACGACTGAGCGACTGAACTGAACTGAGATAGCATATTAAAAAGCAGAGACATTTCTTTTTCAACAAAGGTCCCTCTAGTCAAGACTATGGTTTTTCCAGTAGTCATGTGTAGATGTGAGAGTTGGACTATAAAGAAAGCTGAGCGCCGAAGAATTGATGCTTTTGAACTGTGGTGTTGTAGAAGACTCTTGAGAGTCCCTTGGACTGCAAGGAGATCCAACCAGTCCATCCTAAAGGAGATCAGTCTTGGGTGTTCATTGGAATGACTGATGTTGAAGCTGAAACTCCAATAGTTTGGCCACCTGATGGGAAGAACTGACTTGTTTGAAAAGACCCTGATGCTGGGAAAGATTGAAGGCAGGAAGAGTAGGGGATGACAAGGATGAGATGGTTGGATGGCATCACCAACTCAATGGACATGAGTTGGGTAAGCTCCAGGAGTTGGTGATGGACAGGGAGGCCTGGCGTGCTTCAGTCCATGCGGTCACAAAGAGTCAGGTATTAATGAGTGACTGAACTGAGATGAACTGTCCTTCCAGTTCTTAATAAATATTGTCAAAAGAAATAATAATCAGATTTGAACTTGTCTTTGAAGTAACTTTTTTAGAAGGCTTCCTTGAAAATCTAATGTAGGATCAAAAACAATTGGGAAAAAGTAGAAATCACTTAAGTATGCTTTCTTACTCTATTCTATGTGATAGAAATAAAATACTCACTTTCAATGGCTCAGGCGCTAGTATATTTGTCTTCTTTTCCTAGGGTGGGAGGGTGTTGGTAAAGGGAGCTCTAATGAATTAATATACTAGATTTTCCAATGTGCAAATAAACTACATCCTTCTAGGGAATAAATAGTCTTTAAAGACTGTCCCACAGAATACCCAGCCTCATTTATAGAGCAAGACTCTAGGCAGAATTGTGAAATTAGTTGTATGTATCTTTTTATTCTTCCTTTTCTGTCATTGTTTCCTATCTTCCATCCAAAAGCCTCATGTTCTTTTATTTCCACATTTTGTGTGCTCAGCAAAGGATGTGGTAAATGCATAGCCATTAAGATACAATGATTTATATAAATTTTTGTGTTCTTTTGACTTATCCTCTTTGTAATTTAATGAGCTTTTAGGTATCAGTGGGATTGAGGAGGCATTTACTACAGTCAGAGGGACCTTGCTGGAGTTGGTAAAATCACAACACATGAAAACAGGCTCTCCCTGCTTTCTTAGGTATTAAGGGCAGCCTTGCCTTTTTCTCATTTTCTAGGTAATATGGGCCTAATTCCAGCCACACTAATCACGGTGCTAATCACCTTCACCTGATTCATACTAGTGGTTTCTCCATCTTGTCTCTTTCTTTTTTATTTATTTATTTTGGCTGTCCTGGGCCGCCTTTGCTGCACGGGCTTTTCTCTAGTTGCAGGGAGTGGGTGTTCCTTGCAGTGGCTTCTCTTGCTGTGGAGCACAGGCTCTAGGTTTATGTGTGTTTCTGTAGTTGTGGCACTTCGGCTCAGAGGTTGAAGTTCCTGGGCTCTAGGGCACAGGCTCAGTAGTTGTGGCGCACGGGCTTAATTGCTCCATGGCACGTGGGATCTTCCCAGATCAAGGATTGAATCCGTGTTTCTACCGCTGAGCCACCAGTGAAGCCCTTTATCCTGTTTCTGTGCAGTGTATCAATGCTATTGTCTCCGCTTAGAATGCCTTCCACTCCCCTCTCAGGCAATCCATGTTCCTTACTTTAAATGAGCCCAGCTTAATCAAAATTCTCCTCCCTTCAAGGTGTAAATAATTGAAAGGAAGAAATCATCCTCCAAAGAAGCAACTGAAAGCATATGAGAAAATATACAACCGCTAGCCATTTGTGTTTGGGCTGCTGCTGAAAGATTCGTGAGTAATACACGATCCTGACACGTGAGGAACTTACCTTCCTGTAACAGACACAGGCAGGAAAGTATAATATCATGAAGAGGCTGCAATAGCAGCAACAGTCACAGGATGTGAGGGGACAGAAAAAGGAAGGGACACTGTGAGGGTGCACTGTTGTCACCCGGATCGCCCTTAGAAACCGCATTCCTTCAGGAGTCATGCCACACAATTTACTTTCTCTAACTGCCTAGTAACCACTGCATCACAGTTATAGAAAAAAACATTTTAGTCTAATAAAACCAATGAAAACACCCATCAGAAGCAATGGTTCTTACAAAGGGCAGTAGGCAGACCATGAGCACTGTTAGATGCTGTCCACGTTCCTCTTCAGTGTCAGGCTCAGTGATGAAGGAGTTGCTGGATCACTTTCCTGGTTACATGCATCCTGGCTTCCCTCCTCCTGGTTTGGAAAGGTGCTTACAGAAGATTCTTTCATGCTAGCAAGTCAAGTCCTTCTGTATTTGGTATGTGTCTGTAATAGCAACCATATGAAGGGTGTTGAAATTCCTAAGTCATTGAGAGATTATTGGAAAGCAGTGGTTAAGAACCAGCCTGCTGAGGTTTTAGTCCAGGCTCCATCACTTACTAATGATATGGTTTGATGACAGGAAAGAGGCTTCAGTTGTTCATGCCTCAGTTTCCTGGTACATACAATGGGAATAGCTTTACCTCATAGAATTGATGTGAGAATTGATGAAATAATAAAATTAAAGTTCTTCACACTGCACTTGAAACCTTGTATATTAGTTTCCTAGGCTTACTGTAACAAATTGCTACAAACTGGGTAGCTTAGAAAGATATAAATAATTTTTTTACAGTTCTGGAGATTATAAGTCAGAAATTAAGATGTCATCAAGGCCCTGCTCCCTCTGAAGGCTCTAGAGAAGAACACTATTTTGCCTCAGCATCGGGTTGTTATGGCAATCTCTGGTGATCCTTGGCTTATAGACATATCACTCCAATTTCTGTCTCTCTCATTACACATTATTCTCCTTATCTGTCTCTCTTTGTCTTTACATGGCCTTCTATAAAGATACTATTAATTGGAGTTAAGGCCAACCTTCATCCAGTATGACCTCATCTTATTTTAACTAATTACATATGCAAAGACCCTATAAGGTCATGTTCATAGGCTCCAGGTGAACATTAATTTTGGAAGAATACTCTTCAGCCCAGGATACTTAGTAAGCATGCAGTAAGTGTTAGTTAAAACACACTGGGGGCTTCCCTGATGGCTCAGATGGTAAAGAATCTGCCTGCAATGTAGGAGACTTGGGTTTGATCCCTGGGTCAGGAAGATCTCCTGGTGAAGGGAATGGATACCCACTCCAGTATTCTTGCCTAGAGAATCCCATGGACAGGGAAGCCTGGAAGGCTACAGTCCATGGTGTTGCAAAGAATGAGACATGACTGAGTGTCTAACACACACATGCACATATACACACACACATAAAACACACTCACCCATTTTACCACCCAAAAACACAAACACAAAACATAAAACACATCTTTACTCCCACACACAGAAAGCATTCTGGGAAGATGGTGGCTTCAATGTGATTTTATTCCTCTCTATTCCCAACTCGCATCTGTCCATTTCAGAAGAGAGTAGTTGGGACTTTGCAGAAGGCTCTGAGTGTGGGCTGGAGGTTGTTGGATATTACTGGTGAAGAGAGAGCTGCACTCTGGGCAGTTCCAGCAGAGAGCTGCTCTCAGAATACAGCTTTCCTGGACCCCGAGCCACTGAGGAGTAGCTGAATCCTCTCTACTCCAGAGAATGAGCAAATGGTAGGAAATTGGATGCAGAGCTGATAAGATGACAGCCTGCCTGTTGCTGTAGCACCTGCCCCAAAGAACAGAACAGTATGTCTTAATTTTCAATCTTTGACCATTTAGGGTATCCATCAGCTGTATCTGAGCTTCAATATTTTGGTAAAGGAAAATGAGACTGTCCACCAATGGGTCAGGTAGAGACAGGAGGCTAAGTATGACTCTTGAAATGAGCTCCTACTGAAATATAGTTGCTGGGGAAGGTAAAAAGTAATATGAATAAAACAGTGAAAAGAACAATTAAGGATATAAAGAGAGCATGAAACAGACTATCTGAAATTAAAATGTGATTTATAAATGGAAACATTCAGTAGATGGAGGGAGAAGGGCATTGTCCTTCCTAGTCAAGAGCTGTGTGCTGGTCTGAAAGATAAAATTAAGACACAGAGCAAACTTTCAAAGAGATGGAACTCATGATGGTAAAGAGAACAGACTTGGAGGAAAGATCTATGAAAAATCTGAGAATTACAGGAACTTTTCCAGCTAAAGGAAAAAAAAAAAAAAAACAGAGGGATGAGAGAGCTGAAGAAAGATCTGACTACAGTTTGAAAGTGTCCCAGGAAAGACTCAAAAGACTTATTTGGGCATATACTGGTAAAATTGCTGAATTTCAGGATAGAGAGAAATCTCATAATTTCAGGCGGAAAGAGAAAGGTGGTTACAAGGGCAAAACAATCAGACTGGCTTTGAATTTCAACAGTATCTGAAATGGTAAATTACT
This sequence comes from Giraffa tippelskirchi, assembly GCF_054371585.1. Classification (NCBI taxonomy): domain Eukaryota; kingdom Metazoa; phylum Chordata; class Mammalia; order Artiodactyla; family Giraffidae; genus Giraffa; species Giraffa tippelskirchi. Next base: position 145,011,396 of record NC_137279.1, on the reverse strand, counting down.
TAGAGAAAAGGACTAAAACCTAAGGGTCCAAGCAGAGCCAATATACATAAATTCATGGATCAGGGTTAAAGAGAGATGTTTGAGGCTGTGCCCTGCCTAAGGAAAATACATAAGAAAGGGCACAAAACAAGCGAAGGAACTGGGACAGAGACTTCAATATAAGCAAAGATGAAGAAGAGAGAAAAGTGTTTAGAAATAGGGAAGGAAGTTTAACTGACAACACAAAAAGAGTCTAGGTAAAACAGAATGTAACAGTTTGGTGATAAATTTGAAAACCTAGAGGAAAGAGATGTTTTCCTAGTAAAGTACAAATGATATAAGTTGGCATAGGAAGAAGTATAAAACCTGAATAGAGCAATGCCTATAGCATACGTTGGAAATATAACCAAAGATCAACTGTTTAAAAACAACAGCAAAATCAGTAAGTTTCTCAGCTGAATCTTTAACTTTTAAAGAACAGATAATTTCAGTGTTCTTAAATGATTCTGGACAAAGAAAAAAAAAAGTGTCCAGATTTATTTTATAAACCCAGTTCATTTTATGTGTTTAGGAAAGGTTTCAAACCTGAAAAAAATAGCAAAAGGAGAAAATTATAGCAAATTCCAATAATGAGTATAGAGGTTGTTGATTGGAGGGTCAGAAAGAGAAGGATAAGGAACTTTGAGAGTATCCGATCCTATAATGAACAGTACCTTATTTTTGTTCTTTGTCAGACAGGATAGATTTGATAATGGTATATGACAGAATAGTCAAAATAATAGTGGCTTAAACATGATAAAATTTTAACTTTTCTTTTTATAAAAGAAGTCAACAAGAAGGTTGGCTGGGGTTGGTATGATGATTCCTTTGAGTCATCAGGGACTTAAACTTCTTTCAGTTTTTTTCTCCGTTATCCTTCGGTATGGACCTCATCCTCATAGTCTAGCTGCTGAAGCTCCAGCACTCATATCTATCTCTAATAGCAGGATCCCCAGTCCATGGGATTTTCCAGGCAAGAATACTGGAGTGGGTTGCCATTTCCTTCTCCAGGGGATCTTCCTGACCCAGGGATCGAACCCAGGTCACCCACATCATAGACAGATGCTTTACCATCTAAGCCACCAGGGAAGCCCTAATAGCAGGATAGAGAAAGAGATACAGAAAGAAGGTACATAAGGAACAAGTCAAATGTATTTCATAACTTTTTTTTTTGGCTGAAATAGATCTTTGTTGCAGTGTGCCAGATTCTTTGTTTTGGTGCTCAGGCTTCTCCAGCTGCAATGTCCTGGCTTCGCTTGTTGCAGAGCACAGGCTCTAGAGTGTGTGGGCTCTCTCACTGTGGAGTGAGGGCTTAGTTGCCCCTTGGCATGTGGGGTCTTTGCTCCCCAACCGGGGATTGAAATGACGTTGTCGCCTGCATGGGAAGGCAGATTCTTAACTACTGGATCACCAGGGAAGTCCCACCAAGTATATTCTAATATGGTTTTTCTGAAATTAGCAGACAATGGTTTTTGTAGCTCACTAGTATGAGTTCAGCTGCAACTGGCCCTGTGCCCAATTAAAAATCAAAGGTTCAATTACATAAGAAGGAGGAGAGAACAGATCTTGGAATAGAGAACTAGCCATCTCTGTGCTATGTGTCTTTGGGCAAGAGCAACTCTTGGTCTGTAGGAAAGCAGTATCTTAAAGAAGCAGGAAGAATGCCTTCCCTCCCAGGCTGTTCCTTTGTAATGCTAGTGTTCATATAATGCTCCCAATTCACATCCTAAATAACACAGTTCAGAGGGATATCCACTTCCATATGGATGTCAAAAGGCATTTCAAACCTAAGGTTTATAAAACAGAACACTTTAATCTATTGGCACCCTCTCTCCAAACCTGTCCCTTCCCCACTCTTACCTTTCACAAATGATACCATCATCTGCCCAGCATTAGCTCTACTTCCATGTCTAGGCCACATCAACTCTTGCTTTACCAAAATTCCCTACCTGGCCTTCCAGTTCCCACCCTCAGCACCTGGCAATCTCTTCTCCAAATGTAGACTAAGTGATCTTTTTAAAATTAATTTTTTCTATTTGCTATTTTTCAGGTTAAAACAGTAATTTTATCCCATGAAACAATACTGTGCAGATGTGCATAAAGACAAATCTATTCATTTCCTCTTACCCACACCCGCTGAATAATCTGTTATTAGCCTGGTTTGTCTTTCTCCTGCCCAACTTCTAGTAACATAAAGCATAAATGATACAAGCAGAAATGATAGATAGATGGATAATTAGATTTTATTTATGTTTTCACTACTCAACTTGTAAGCTTTTATTTTTAATATAAATTTTGTCATGGCAGATTCCTGCTTAAAAACTCTTCAATGGCTCCTCATGACAAGCCTCATGGCTCCTCCTTTAGTATATTTTATGAGAGAATCACAGAACATTTACTTAACTTGGCAAGTCATTCAGAAATTGTGGAGATAGATTTTCTACTATGTTATATATATTCAATTTATTTTTTAAAAAAACACTTATCTTTCACTGACTTTGGGCCACATTGTGTTGAGTACTTCACATTGATAAATTAATGCATTCAGCCCCACAGTAGTTAACTAAGGTTTGCTCCATTATCACTTCTGTTTTACAGATGAACTTCTGTTTTTCTGAGGTTTAAGGGGATGAGCAACTAACCAGGCCTGCAGAAGAGCCAGGCTCTTCAAACCAGCATCTCACTGTGTGCCTCATTTCTTGGGCCAGACTGGAAGGTCTTTTGGGGAAAAGATGACCTTATTTCTCTTGTCCCTGATGCTGCCGTCGTAGGTCTTTGAACATATTTAAATACTAGGTAAGTGTTTGTTGGAATGAATTGGCTGAGTGGCACTTTTTGTTTGTTTGAAGGGAGGGAGGGAAAGCTTGGGCGTGTTTCAAGGTATCAAATAGGGTCAGTGTAGTTACTGAAGATGTAATGTAGAGGGAGGTATTAGTGTGGATTCAAGGTCAATTAATCAGTAAGTTTATTTACTCCCTTTTCCTGTCTAGTATATAGAGAGAAGACAAAGAGGTACAGAGCTCATAGATAGGCAAGAGTAAACTCCCAAAAAAGATGGATATTTTTTCCCCTAAGAGAACAGTGGGAAATAGAGATGAAGAAGTGTGGATATGTAGAGATAAACTAAAAGACAGGGAAGATGAGAGCCTGCCTACCTTATTGTCTGAACTCAGGGGAAATAATTGGGGAAATATTTTCTAGACTGTTAAACTATATCTTTGCAATTTGGAAAAAAACAGAAACTGAAAAATCTACCTGCTGACATGACTTTCACTTACAGCTGAGGTCTGGGACCAGGAATTGATCTGACTAGGCCCTTGTTTTATTTGAACAAGTTGGCTATTCCATATTGGAGTTCATTGGTAGGACATATGCAGATAAACCAGCCAGTTACCTAAACTTTAAAAATGATTGCTGGTTTAGAAACAAAAGCAATGATAGCTGATCTTGACAAAGAGGTAGATTTGGAAGTGATCTGAAAGCCAACAATGAAAAATATTCTTTTTGCTGCATGAAAAGATCAGTATGACTGTCCATTAGCTCCCCTGGTCATTTGGTGAAGCTAAGCTATTGCCCATGAAGCTTTCCCTGCAGGGTCTATAGAGAAGCAAGCTGAAAGTTCTATATGGTTGAATGAACTGAAGAGTAGAATTGCCATCCTCTCCATGTCCCAATATAATCTGCAATGTCCAGTTTTCCACTTGACCACACAGAAAATGAATTGGCTATAAATTATTGTTTTAGTGTCAGCAAATAAAGTTATCATGGGCCATATTTCTTTTATATTGGATACAGAATTTTAAAAATTCTTTGCATGGTGTATTTCTTCGTTTTCTTTTTTCAATAAATGCTAGAAGCTTAGAATTACAGCAGCCTCCTTCTACTTAGCCTTTTCTTTTAGAACATTTCCAATTTCCTGCTGCATTTCATGAGAGTCCTAATATCCTAATCTATTCACAGTACAATGATTTTCATTTATAGGATAAAATTGCACCCACAGCACCAAATTAAACTCTCTTTTCAGATGAAATCAATGATTGAAAACATTAACCACCTGAACAATAAAAAATGTGTATTTTCTATGTATGTAACAGATAACATATATTTAATAAATTACAGTTTATAGAACCTATTTGTGTGCATTTTAAACAACCATCACTACAATTCTGTGAAATAGGTGTTACTGTCTTCTTTATTTTGAAGATAAGATTTGGGTCTCAGAAAGAATAAGTGACTCACCCACAATCACATACCAGTAACTGGCAGAATTGGAATCACACCTGTCCTTTTTTCAGATTCTAAATCCTGTCTTGTCTCTTCAGGCGAAGGGTCCAGTATTGAGTCACTCATTGTTCATTTATTCACACATTCTAGAGACATTTATGAACACAGTGTTGGCAGTATTTGGCTCTTGGAACGCAGGGGAAAATAGAACACAGTCTCTGCTCTGGTGAAGCCTGCGGTCTAATGGGGTAAGATAGTTAAATAAATAGGAAGGAATGATACAGGATGACTTGTGCTTAGTTAGGGAAAATATAGGGAATGATGGGAATCCCATTAGGACAGGGAGAATGAGGGAATGGTTAGGGAAAGCTTTCTGGAAATGAAGTGAAAGTTGCTCAGTTTCATCTGACTTTTTGCATCCCTGTGGACTATACAGTCCATGAAATTCTCCAGGCCAGAATACTGGAGTGGGTAGCTGTTCCTTTCTCCAGGGGATCTTCCTAACTCAGGGATCAAACCCAGGTCTCCCACATTGCAGGTGGATTCTTTACCAGCTGAGCCATGAGGGAAGCCCAAGAATACTGGAGTGGGTAGCCTATCCCTTCCCCAGTGGATCTTCCTGACCCAGGAATCAAACCCAGGTTTCCTGCATTGCAGGCGAATTCTTTACCAACTGAGCTATCAGGGAAGCTGTCTAAGATGAGGCTGAATAAATAAACAGAAATTTGTGGTGGGGACTAGGGAACAATGTTTTTGATTGGAGGAGCAGCATGTGCAAAGGTCATGAGGCAGGACAAATCACAGTTTGGAAGAAGAGTGTTAAATAGTGGCCTACTAGCTCAAACACTGAATGTAAGCATGAGAATCATGAAAGAGTTAAAGGAAACCTAAGCAAGCTGGGTCTTGAACCCATGGTAAGGAGACTGAAGATTTCCAAGCTGGAAAGCAATATGTTGGCTTTACCACTTTAAAAAGGCTACCTTTGAAGAAGTGTGGAGAACTGATGAGAGGAAAAAGTGAAACTAACATAAGGATGGATAATTAAGGGATTATAAGGAAGAGCAGATAAGGGATGATAGTAATATAAAAGGTAATGGATGATAGTGATCTGAACTGTTGCCTGGTGACCACATCTGGTCACATGGGTGACTGTGGCAATCTCATTTGTTAAATGAAAGGCAGGCCTGCCTGAGCACTGTCTAAGGCTAGTAAAGCAATAAAAGGACTCCAACACTTATAAACAATGACAATAACCATCATAGGGCCCCATTTAACCAGTTGACAGGCTGGTTAATTTGTCCCGTCTTTGAATTGCTTTACCTCCTCCAAATACAGGCTTACTTCTTCATGGTATTTTCCTCTGCTTGGTCAAAAGCACTTTACTGATATGTGGTGGACATAACAGTACTATTGACTGGTTTTACTTGATTGACCTACTCTGACTGGTTGTATTTGATTGAGTTGTAGTTATCTGGGGATTAAACAGATGTTGATTCATGTAATGTTCCATGTCTTGGATTCTTATCTAACAAAAACATTGCCAAAACATTGTCTCCTAAAGTGAAATTACTCAGTAAATAAATCATAATGTGCTCAAAAAAATTGAAATCATCCCAGCCATCGTCTCTGACCACAATGCAGTAAGATTAGACCTCAATTACAGGAAAAAAACTATTAAAAATTCCAACATATGGAGGCTAAACAACACGCTTCTGAATAACCAACAAATCACAGAAGAAATCAAAAAAGAAATCAAAATATGCATAGAAACGAATGAAAATGAAAACACAACAACCCAAAACCTATGGGACACTGTAAAAGCAATGCTAAGGGGAAGGTTCATAGCAATACAGGCGTACTTCAATAAACAAGAAAAAATCAAATAAATAAACTAGCTCTACACCTAAAGCAACTAGAGAAGGAAGAAATGAAGAACCCCAGGGTTAGTAGAAGGAAAGAAATCTTAAAAATCAGGGCAGAAATAAATGCAAAAGAAACAAAAGAGACAATAGCAAAAATCAACAAAACTAAAAGCTGGTTTTTTGAGAAGATAAACAAAATTGACAAACCATTAGCCAGACTCATCAAGAAACAAAGGGAAAAGAATCAGATCAACAAAATTAGAAATGAAAATGGAGCGATCACAACAGACTACACAGAAATACAAAGGATCATAAGAGATTACTACCAACAGCTATATGCCAATAAAATGGACAACTTGGAAGAAATGGACAAATTCTTAGAAAAGTATAACTTTCCAAAACTGAACCAGGAAGAAATAGAAGATCTTAACAGACCCATCACAAGCACGGAAATCGAAACTGTAATCAGAAATCTTCCAACAAACAAAAGCCCAGGACCAGACAGCTTCACAGCTGAATTCTACCAAAAATTTAGAGAAGAGCTAACACCTATCCTACTCAAACTCTTCCAGAAAATTGCAGAAGATGGTGAACTTCCAAACTCATTCTATGAGGCCACCATCACCCTAATTCCAAAACCAGACAAAGATGCCACAAAAAAAGAAAACTACAGGCCAATATCACTGATGAACATAGATGCAAAAATCCTTAATAAAATTCTAGCAAACAGAATCCAACATCATATTAAAAAGATCATACATCATGACCAAGTGGGCTTTATCCCAGGAATGCAAGGCTTCTTTAACATCCGTAAATCAATCAATGTAATACACCACATTAACAAATTGAAAGAAAAAACCATATGATTATCTCAATAGATGCAGAAAAAACCTTTGACAAAATTCAACATCCATTTATGATAAAAACCCTCCAGAAAGCAGGAATAGAAGGAACATACCTCAACATAATAAAAGCTATATATGACAAACCCACAGCAAACATTATCCTCAATGGTGAAAAATTGAAAGCATTTCCCCTAAAGTCAGGAACAAGGCAAGGATGCCCACTTTCACCACTACTATTCAACATAGTTTTGGAAGTTTTGGCCACAGCAATCAGAGCTGAAAAAGAAATAAAAGGAATACAGATAGGAAAAGAAGAAGTAAAACTCTCACTGTTTGCAGATGACATGATCCTCTACATAGAAAACCCTAAAGATTCTACCAGAAAATTACTAGAGCTAATCAATGAATATAGTAAAGTTGCAGGATATAAAATTAACACACAGAAATCCCTTGCATTCCTATACACCAATAATGAGAAAACAGAGAGAGAAATTAAGGAAACAATTCCATTCACCATTGCAACAAAAAGAATAAAATACTTAGGAATATATCTACCTAAAGAAACAAAAGACTTATATATAGAAAACTATAAAACACTGATGAAAGAAATCAAAGAGGACACAAACAGATGGAGAAATATACCGTGTTCATGGATTGGAAGAATTAATATAGTGAAAATGAGTATACTACCCAAAGCAATCTATAGATTCAGTGCAATCCCTATCAAGCTACCAATGGTATTTTTCACAGAACTAGAACAAATCATTTCACAATTTGTATGGAAATATAAGAAACCTCGAATAGCCAAAGCAATCTTGAGAAAGAAGAATGGAACTGGAGGAATCAACCTGCCTGACTTCAGGCTCTACTACAAAGCCACAGTCATCAAGACAGTATGGTACTGGCACAAAGATAGAAATATAGATCAATGGAACAAAATAGAAAGCCCAGAGATAAATCCACGCACCTATGGACACCTTATCTTCGACAAAGGAGGCAAGAATATACAATGGAGTAAAGACAATCTCTTTAACAAGTGGTGCTGGGATAACTGGTCAACCACTTGTAAAAGAATGAAACTAGAACGCTTTATAACACCATACACAAAAATAAACTCAAAATGGATTAAAGATCTAAACATAAGACCAGAAACTATAAAACTCTAGAGGAAAACATAGGCAAAACACTCTCCTACATAAATCACAGCAGGATCCTCCATGACCCACCTCCCAGAATATTGGAAATAAAAGCAAAAATTAAAATTAAAAGCTTTTGCACAACAAAGGAAACTATAAGCAAGGTGAAAATACAGTCTTCAGAATGGGAGAAAATAATAGAAAACGAAGCAATGGACAAACAATTAATCTCAAAAATATACAAGCAACTCCTGCAGCTGAATTCCAGAAAAATAAACGACCCAATCAAAAAATGGGCCAAAGAACTAAACAGACATTTCTCCAAAGAAGACATACAGATGGCTAACAAACACATGAAAAGATGCTCAACATCACTCATTATTAGAGAAATGCAAATCAAAACCACAATGAAGTACCATTTCACACCAGTCAGAATGGCTGCTATCCAAAAGTCTACAAGCAATAAATGCTGGAGAGGGTGTGAAGAAAAGGGAACCCTCTTACACTGTTGGTGGGAATGCAAACTAGTACAGCCACTATGGAGGACAGTGTGGAGATTCCTTAAAAAACTGGGAATAGAACTGCCATATGACCCAACAATCCCACTGCTGGGCATACACACTGAGGAAACCAGAATTAAAAGAGACACGTGTACCCCAATGTTCATCGCAGCACTGTTTACAATAGCCAGGACATGGAAGCAACCTAGATGTCCATCAGCAGACGAATGGATAAGGAAGCTGTGGTACATATACACAATGGAATATTACTCAGTCATTAAAAAGAATACGTTTGAATCAGTTCTATTGAGATTGATGAAACTGGAGCCCATTATACAGAGTGAAGTAAGCCAGAAAGAAAAACACCAATATAGTATACTAACGCATATATATGGAATTTGAAAGATGGTAACGATAACCTTATATTCGAGACAGAATAATAGACACAGATGCATAGAACAGTCTTATGGACTCTGAGGGAGAAGGTGAGGGTGAGACGTTCTGGGACAATAGCATTGAAACATGTATATTATCATATGTGAAACAGAACACCGTTCCAGGTTTGATGCATGAGACAAATGCTCAGGACTGGGGCAATGGGATGACCCAGAGGGATGGGATGGGGAGGGAGGTGGGACGGGGGTCCAGGAAGGGGAACACATGTAAACCCATGGCTGATTCATGTCAATGTATGGCAAAAACTATTACAATATTGTAAAGTAATTAGCCCCCAACTAAAATAAATAAATTTATAAAATTTAATGTAAGTGAGTTGCAATGGAGAAAAAATTCCCTGCCCTCACAGAGCATTCCCTCCAAAGTGAATTATGAACTAGGGAGTTAGGAAGAATATAGGTGAGGGAGATTTGGTACAGAGAAACATGATAAACTTTGAAGGGGAAAATATCCAGCATTTAGTCCCAGCTCCAGAATGGTGTGAAGCTGAGACAAACTTAAAAAGCAGAGACGTCACTTTGCCGACAAAGATGCGTATTGTCAAATCTATGGTTTTTCCAGTAGTCATGTGCAAATGTGAGAGTTGGACCATAAAGAAAGCTGAGCACTGAATAAACGATGATTTTGAATTGTGGTGCTGGAGAAGACTCTTAAGAGTCCTTGGACGCAAGGAGATCAAACCAGTCAATCCTAAAGGAAATCAACCCTGAATATTCATTGAAAGGACTGATGCTAAAGCTGAGGCTCCAATACTTTGGTCACCTGGTTCAAAGAGCTGACTCACTGGAAAAGACCCTGATACTGGGAAAGATTGAAGGCAAACGAAGAAGGGGGCAGCAGAAAATGAGATGGTTAGATAATACCGCTAACTCAATGGACATGAATCTGAGCAAGCTCTGGGAGATAGTGGAGGACAGAGTAGCCTGGCATGCTGCAGTCCATGGGGTCACAAAGAATTGGACATGACTTAATGACTGAACAACAACAATGGTGTGGCCTCGGGCAGCTTGACTCGCCTCACATTAGTGGTCTACAGAAATGGTTAATAATATTTTCCTCATTGGATTTGTTGGAAAAGTTAAAAATAATATATCAATAAAAAATGTTAGTGTGGAACTTATGACATAGCAAGTGTATGACTGATGGTAGTGATGATGATTATTATTATTGTAATTATTATCTAAGTATGGATGATAGCAGGGAGAATCAAACCCTTGATCTACCCCTGGACAGCAACCTCTGATGCTTGTGGTTGGCCTGAGATGGAGTGAGGGTGTCAGAATGAGAAGTCTCACTTCTTGTGAATTTTCTTCTTTTCCCCACTGTGTAAAACTTGTTTTCCTAACTCCACTGAATAAGTCCAGTATAGTGAAAACAGACAGACCTCAAGAGCTATGTAAGAAAAAGAACTTAGAAAGAATTAAGATTATAATAGCCTGTGTGGGAAATGGCCATTGAAATGAGATTCATCTGAGATGGCAAGGTCATGCTTAATTATGTTTCTATATATTTCCAGACTGGATGAGTTTTACATGAGAAAGAAGTGGAATCAGAGGTGGTCACAGGTCGTTTCTGGTTCTGGGAGGCTGACTCTGAGATGGAAAATTTGTATTCATGAGGCTTGCTGTGTGCACTTCCAGGGTGGGTACCTGAAGGAAGAAAAGATAGCAGGATTGGGCACAAAGGAAAATTAAACTGTGGTGCCTTGAAACAGAGGTTTCAGTTGAACTTAGAGAAGCTCTGAATCTGGGATGTCCCTTCAGATTTGACTAGAATTGGGAAGAGGGAGCCATGACTTCATTCCCATTCCCCATCATTGAACAGTCACTGCTTGCAGGCTGTCCTTGGGGAGAGCAGTGACCTTGAGTCAGGTGGCTCTGTTTAGTAGAGGGCGAGAGCCCCATTGAGGGACTCAGCTAAGAGCTGTCAGCTGTCAACACCCCCAGCAGCTCTAGAGACAAGTTTTTCTGTCCTGGAGGGGAGATCTGAGCAGGATGTCCACGGCAAACTCAGGCTACCTCCAAGACAGACCCATCCATAAAGAAACCTGCAAACAGATGAGTTAGCTGTGAATTCTAATCTTCTCTTCATTGCAGAATCAAAAATACTAATTTTATATTGCACTGGAATAAATAGATTTGGCTGCTTGTGGCCAGAGTTGACAGGCTCAGGGACTCCAGCTGCCATATGCTCACCTGACAGCCTGAGGCTCAGGGAATTAAGGTTTTAGCAAGCTTATTAATAAACCTGAGCCTAAGCACACTGCTTCGGAAGTGTTGAATTAAAATCATAAGGGAAGGTTTTGGTAGGTGCAAAGCTGGTAGAAAAGTCACATGATCACTGGTCCACATAAGAAGTAAAGCATAATTCTTCCTGTCACATTTGCATGTCTCACTCTTTGAGTACCTTAATTGTTAGAAAACCAAAGTCTAGACTTGAGCTCATAGTGCCTTCACTTTGAACCCTGCCTCTCCTAGAGGGTTTTGAAACCCATGGAACCTGCCTGAGTCCAGAGATATGAATTTAGTTTCTCTGGGGCTGCCTGTTACTTTGCGACCAGAACACCTCATGGTTATGTAGCTCCTCTGTCCATGGAATTCTGCAGGCAAGAATACTGGAGTGGGTAGCCCTTCCCTTTTCCAGGGAATCTCCGCCACCCAGGGATGGAACACAGGTCTCTGCATTGCAGGCAGATTGTTTACTGTCTGAGCCTCCAGAGAAGCCCATAGCCTGATTGAGACACCCCTAATATACATTATTGATTCTTATTTTCTTTCCTTTTCTACCTAACCAGCAAGAGAGAAGCAAGTAATATTGTGTAGCTTCCATTTAGGATTCATTTCTCTGTGCTGCTCATTATAATATGAGGAAGCCAGAGGGTCGTAATGTGAACCATGGTCATTATCTGACAGCTGCTGCACATCACAGATTCACGTATCAGTGCCCTGTTCACACCTATGTTCTTAACCAACATGTCACACATCACAAACTGGGGTTCAGATGTGTTTCTTTTGTCCCTTGTAGTGTTAGTTTATATAGTGTATATATATTTATCATATACATATAAAACATATGATTATATACATATATATATGTATATACCCATCTGAATGCAAAGTTCCAAAGACTAGCAAGGAGAGATAAGAAAGCCTTCCTCAGTGAACAATGCAAAAAAAGAGAGAAAAACAATAGAATGGGAAAGTAGAGATACCAAGGGAACATTCCATGTAAAGATGGGCACAATAACGGACAGAATCTGTATGGCCCTAACAGAAGCAGAAGATATTAAGAAGAGGTGGCAAGAATACACAGAAGAACTATGCAAAAAACATCTTCATGACCCAGATAACAATGATGGTGTTATCACTCACCTAGAGCCAGACATCCTGGAATGCTAAGTCAAGTGGGCCTTAGGAAATATCACTGCGAACAAAGCTAGTGGAGGTGATAGAATTCCAGTTGAACTATTTCAAATCCTAAAAGATGATGCTGTGAAAGTGCTGCACTCAATATGCCAGCAAATTTGGAAAACTCAGCAGTGGCCACAGGACTGAAAAAGATCAGTTTTCATTCCAATCCCAAAGAAAGACGATGCTAAAGAATGTTCAAACTACTACACAATTGCACTCATCTCACATGCTAGCAAAGTAATGCTCAAAATTCTCCAAGCGAGGCTTCAGCAGTATGTGAACTGAGTACTTCCAGATGTTCAAGCTGGATATAGAAAAGACAGAGGAACCAGAGATCAAATTGCCAACATCCGCTGGATCATTGAAATAGCGAGAGAGTTCCAGAAAAACATCTACTTCTGCTTTATTGACTATGCCAAAGCCTTTGACTGTGTGGATCACAACAAACTGTAGAAAATTCTTCAAGAGATGGGAATACTAGACCACCTGACCTGCCTCCTGAGAAATCTGTATGTAGGTCAGGAAGCAACAGTTAGAACTGGACATGGAACAACAGACTGTTTCCAAATAGGGAAAGGAGTACTCAAGGTTGTATATTGTCACCCTGCTTATTTAACTTATATGCAGAGTACATCATGTGAAATGCCAGGCTGGATAAAGCACAAGCTGGAATCAAATTGCTGGGAGAAATATCAATAACCTCAGATATACAGATGACACCACCCTTATGAAAGAAAGAGAAGAGGAACTGAAGAGTTTCTTGATGAAAGTGAAAGAGGAGAGTGAAAAAGTTGGCTTACAACTCAACATTCAGAAAACTAAGATCATGGCATCCAGTCCCATCACTTCATGGCAAATAGATAGGGAAACAATGGAAACAGTGACAGACTTTATTTTGGGGGGCTCTAAAACTACTGCAGATGGTAACTGCAGCCATGAAATTAAAAGATGCTTACTCCTGGGAAGAAAAGTCATGACCAACTTAGATAGCATATTAAAAAGCAGAGACATTACTTTTGCCATCAAAGCTCCATCTAGTCAAGGCAATGGTTTTTCCAGTAGTCATATATAGATGTGAGAGTTGGACTATAAAGAAAGCTGAGTGCCGAAGAATTGATGCTCTTGAACTGTGGTGTTGGAGAAGACTGGTGTTTGAGAGTCCCTTGGACTGCAAGAAGATCCAACCAGTCCATTCTAAAGGAAATCAGTCCTGAATATTCATTGGAAGGACTGATGCTGAACCTGAAACTCCAATAGTTTGGCCACCTGATGCAAACAACTGACTCCTTAGGAAAGACCCTGATGCTGGGAAAGATTGAAAGCACGAGGAGAAGGAGACAACAGAGAATGAGGTGGTTGGTTGGAATCACCAACTCGATGGACATGAATTTGAGCAAGCTCTGGGTGTTAGTGATGGACAGGGAGGCCTGGTGTGCTGCAGTCCATGGGATCACAAAGAGTCGGACACAACTGAGTGACTGAACTGAGCTGAACTGAATATGATGTTAAATTACTTGCCAGAATAAAAAAAAAAAAGGGGAGATTTTTGAAAAAGTCAAAGAATTTGGAATGAATGTATCCTTGTTTGTTGCCACATGGCAACAATCAGTTGCCAAGTCCAGTTGAGTTTTGACTATTCCTCCTTGAACAGAGGCGTGTGCTCTCTAGTTTACCTCAGTCCTCACCATGTCCTAATGTCTCCCTATTCATTTTCTTCAATTATTTATGGTTGCTACTAGATCTTCTAGGCATAATAGTTTGATACTTGATTTGTATAATTTCAGGGCACCTCTTGGAATTCATAAAGGGCATGAAGGAAAATGGTCAATATTAGTTTGAGGGCCAAGATAGGTATTATAATTTTGGGTATAACTTTTATTGATCAGCTAGTGTAGAGCACAGCTCTGGTCATGGGGACCTATAGGTGTTGTGCACATGAAGGAAGATGACAACCAAGTGGCAGCTGCTAAAGGAAGATGGCTTTAGAAAGAGTGAGGTAGAGTCACCCTCCAGTGAAGGTCACCAGTGGAGACCCATGGTCAGAGGCAGGATAGGGACAGGCAGCTTCTGAAAACTCATCAGGAGATGCGTTGAAGCTGGATTCTAGGAACCAAGAACAAGAGGGAGTAGAACTCAAAAGATACTGCTTGCCCCAGATGACCAGGGGCTCTCAAACATCAGTCCTGTTTCTCTTCTGTGGTAGACTCTGCCCACGGTTTTTTTTTTTTTTTTTTTAATTTATTATTTATTTTGGCCATGCTGGATCTTTGCAGTGGCATGAGTTTCTCTAGATGTGGCATGCATGCTTGGTTGTGGTATGTGGGATCTTGGTTCCCCGACCAGTGATCAAACCCAGGCCCCCTGCATTGGGAGCTTGGAGTCTTGTCCACTGGACAACCAGGGAAGCCCCTGCTCATGGTTTTTAAGAGAACATGGATTTAGCTTCCAACACCACAAGGGAGTTATACAGCTGGCAAACAAAATCCATTTGAAAACAAACATATTTCTTCCAGATAGTATTTTGTTCCTTCCCAGTTCAGAAAACTAATTTGCTAACTTTTAATGACCAGAGCAAGCTGTTATACATGTAACTAGTATAAGCACAGGGATACTTTAATTTTTTTTTAAATAGGTCATACATGTGATTAGATAAACATTCTAGAACAGTTATGAGTAGGAGAATGCATCAAATCAACCCATTTTCAACACAGATCCCATCAGACTCAATAGGATGTTTTCTGCCCTATTTTTCTTTCTGTACATCTCTGTGCCTTCCATGAACATAGGAGTTTTAAGTCACGCATTAGGTGGGAACCTGTGAAATTCATAAAGTTGGATAGTTCTGCTTTTTACACAAGTCTGCCATTGATACAAGATGACTCTATACAGGAGGAGTAGGTTCCCTATGTTGGTTCGTTGACAAAGCTGTTGCAGATAGTTTTGTCCTTTATGTCAGTTTTCTGAATGCCCTTTTGTATAAATATGGTCACACTGCTGAGCTCTCTCCCCTCCTTGTTTTCAGTCTTCTTTTCCATCTTACTCTTCCCTCACTAACTCCCCTCCCTACCTTCTTCTCCTGCTAGCGTTCACCTTCTCTATCTTTCTCAGCACTGCCAAAGGGAATCCTCCCCTTTCACTTTTCCTTTCTTTGCTGCCCATACCTTTGACTGACTGGCTGGCTAGTTTTTGTCTATTTTCTGGACTTGAAGATTCCCTGCTATCCTGTGACTCCCGGTCTCTGTTGTATTCCTTGGATGGAAAAGGCAGTTCTTTAGGTCTCTGAGGAGTTGGAGGGGCAGACACTGGAGTCCTCTCCTCACCACTCTTTGGGGACAAGGAACTCCATCTTTTCTGTGGTCTCCTCACTCCACCTGAGTACTGGGGACCTGTTGCTGGAGTTTTGTAAGATTAGGCTCAATCTGCCAAATTAGTTATGTTTTGAGCCATTTAGACTCACCATTCTCAGGGAAGGTGTGGCCCAGAAGCCTGGGTCACCAGTCACAAGTGCCCTGCCAAGGGGAGAAGCCATGAGGCCAGAGAGAGGCTGTGGGCATTTGAAGGATGACTCCATTCCACTGAGCCAACATTCTTGTTTGTATAAGAATCAACAACACTGTACCCCAATGTTCATCGCAGCACTGTTTACAATAGCCAGGACATGGAAGCAACCTAGATGTCCATCAGCAGACGAATGGATAAGGAAGCTGTGGTACATATACACAATGGAATATTACTCAGCCATTAAAAAAATACATTTGAATCGGTTCTACTGAGATGGATGAAACTGGAGCCCATTATACAGAGTGAAGTAAGCCAGAAAGAAAAACAACAATACAGTATACTAATGCATATATATGGAATTTGAAAGATGGTAACGATAACCCTATATGCAAGGCAGAATAAGAGACACAGATGCATAGAACAATTTTATGGACTCTGAGGGAGAAGGTGAGGGTGGGACATTCTGGGAGAATAGCATTGAAACATGTATATTATCATATGTGAAACAGAACACCATTCCATGTTCGATGCATGAGACAAGGGCTCAGGGCCGGGGCAATGGGATGACCCAGAGGGATGGGATGGGGAGGGAGGTGGGTGGGGGGTCCAGGAAGGGGAACACATGTAAACCCATGGCTGATTCATGTCAATGTATGGCAAAAACTATTACAATATTGTAAAGTAATTAGCCCCCAACTGAAAAAAAAAAAAAAAAAGAATCAACAAAAACAAGGTAAAAACAACTTGAGAAAAACTGGGCCTAACTGTGAAGTTAAGCGAGAAAGCAAGACTCTATGCAGAATGAGAACTTCTATTTTGAAGAAATTTTGTGGCCTTCTGAGCAAAAGTAATTCCTGATGTTCCTTCTATTTGTCAGCTAAAAATAACCTTAATAAGAGTCAATAAGAACAACTCCTGATTCACAGGAATAAAGAAAAAAGAAGCTATGATTGCTCCAAGTGTAGATGTGTATCTCAAATGATTCCAAGCTTAGCTGCCTATGTGTGTCAATGAGCTTGTATTAGTGTGAATTCCCATATCTCTTTGGTTTCATGCCTGGTGTCCAGTGTGCAAAGTCCTGCCCCACCCACTCACCCACTCCCCCCAGTATATATCGGAGCCCCCAAGTCTTCCATGGGACCAGGACTGCTATCAGCTCTGGCAGCTGTTGGCTGTTCACTGGCCTCGCTGACTGAGCCACTTCCAAGTTCTGATGATATCTTTGTGAACCACTGTGTCTCTGGGAGCAACGCCAGTGCTGACACAGAGGGCAGATCCACCCAATAATGCTCAATCTTAATTTAGGAAAGCAGGCTGCAGCTCCTGTCCTCTGTGATATGACTCTGTGTGTGTGTGTGTGTGTGTGTGTGTGTGTTGGGGCCTCACAAAACAGAGTCACTTGGATCTAGGAAAATTACCAGGTTTCATGAAAGAGCTTATACACCAACCGTCTCCCCACCTGGATGGTGGGGGCTGCCAAGGACCACACTGCATTCATAAGTCCAATTGCTTCATGGCAGGCCGAGCCAGACTCCTGCCCCCAGGAAGGCCCTAGAGGGTCTTAGTTCTTTTGCTCCCCTCCTCACCTCTAGCCCCAGCCGTGTGCATGCCTAGTGCTTGCTACCCTCTGTAGGTAGACAGGGTTCAGGTGTTTTTCACTGAAGATGCTCAGCCTCTATGAAATACGGTGGGTACAAACATAAACTCAGAGGATTTCCTGACAAATCTAGTTCTTATCTAAGTCCTGGCCTTAAAGAAAAGGGCCAGTGGCTATCATGTTTAACAGACTTGAAGAGCAACTTGAGGCCCCTTCAACAGATTTTTGACAAAAAGTATCCATCTAGTTCCCACCATTGTATCCGTGTTTTCACGGAAACAACATAGCTCCAGAGAAAGATTTTAAAATCTGATTTTTTCCTAATTTATGTCTTATTTTGTCAACTGAGCAGAATAAAGTAATATCTTCAGGGAATAAGGTAGATTCACAGATTTTAGCCTATTGCTTACTCTGTTTGGGTTTAAAAGATTCGCATGGAAACCAGTCATCCTTTGTAATGTGTGTCAGAAAAATGCTCTCAAATTTCCAAACTTACAAATGACTTAGTGTTTGGTAATTTAAGACCTTAGTAAGAAAACTATTTAAATTAAATGCAACAATGACACCTAGTTTTCTAGAATGTATATGAGGAGAGAAAGTATTCCCAAAGAATGACAAGGGAAAATTTTTTCTTTCCAATCTTTAATTTCTCCCTCTCTTCCATAAGTTTACCAGTCTCCTCTTTTCTTAAGAACAAAACAAAACAAAAAAGCTCCATCTTAGCCCATTCTGGCTGTTATAACAGAATACCATAGACAAGATAGCTTATAAATGACATAAATTTATTTCTTACAGTTCTGGAGGTTGGAATGTGCAAGATCAAAGAGCTGGCATGTTTGGTGTCTGGTGAGACTGCTTCCTGGTTCATAGATGGAGTCTTCTAGTTGTGTATCCCCATATGGTATAAGGGAGAGAGGGGGCTCTCTGGGGTTCCTTTAATAGGGGCACTAATGTCATTCATGAAGCCTCAGCCTCATGACCTGATCTCTTCCAAAAGATCTTCCTTCCTAAACTGTCACATTGGTGGTTAGGTTTCAACACATGAATTTTAGGGGACACAGACATTAGAGTCTATAGCAGACTCTTTGTGATTCTTTGCAGCATAAGTTCTTATTCCATCTCCTATCTTTTGCTGCTGAACTTCCAGACAGTGGCATCAATATGCACTGTTTCCACTTCATCACTTCTTACTCTCTCCTCAACTTCTTGCAATCTGATTTCACTCTCACCGCTCTGTTGAAACTGCTCTTTGAAAGATCAAAATGACCTAATTGCCAAATCCACAAATCAGTTCTTATCATCCTCAGCTCCTTGAAGCATTGAAGACAGTGTTCCTAATTTGTCCTATTTAAATTCCCTCTTTTGATTTCCCTGCTGTTGTGCTCTGCTGGTTTTCCCCTTTTATCTTTATCTCTGACCTTTTTTCCTTCTCTGGGTTATTTTGTCCCTTAAATACAGCTTTTTAAAAAATGAAATATGTCATACATATGGGTAGGGAATAATAAATACAAAGAACACCTAGCACCCACCATCCAGCCAAAGAAATAAAATGTTACAGTTATAGCTGAAGTCCCCTGTATACACCTTCTTGATTATTTTCCCCTATTTCCCCATCAAAAGATAACCAGTGTCCTAGACTGGGATTATCTTTCTCATGCATGCTTTTTACTGTTACTAAAAATGTTTGCTATGATACTTCCTTGTCCACTTGAGCAGTGTGTGCTTGCATGAGTCTAGGGAGGCACTGTTTACAAAAGTTAAAGTAGGGACAATATTTCCTAAAACTGTGCAGTAGACAGCCTGCACAAAGGGAGATGCAGGGTATTCATTGTTTTACCTATTTGAGAGTATTTTTATGAATAGTATTGTATCGAATGTTACATGTAACCTGCTACTTTCTCTGAACATCATTGCAAAATTGGAGGAAAGTATACCTTCATTTCTGATACCAACTGCAAATTCAAGGAATCCTCAAACCACCTTCACACTTCATAATTCACAGATAGGTTGACTGAGCACATTGAAAGTTGTTACAATCACATTTATGGCTTAGTATAGGGAAAGCATACAGGTTACAATCAGCCATGGGAAGAATGCAGGGCCCAGATCTTCTAGTCATCTTCGCCCTATGGAATCATGGATGGAGTTCCTTTACCAGCAAAAATGTGTGACAACATGTATGTGGTGTTGGCAGCCTGAAAACATCACTCAAGCCTTCATGTCTAGAGTTTTTATTGGAGGTTCACGGTTGACTGCCCATGTGGTTAGCTTCTAGTCTGCAGCCCCTTTAGAGGTAAAGTGGATACTGAGTGGCCCAAACCCCACCACAAATACCACTTTTTTAAAAATCAACTTTTTGGTTTTTTATTTTTAATTAATTAATTAACTTTTGCCTGTACTGGGTCTTCATTTTTGTGATGGGCATTAGTTGTGGTGAGCAGGGGCTACTCTCTGGTTGCAGTGCAACGGTCTTCTCATTGCAGTGGCTTCTCTTGTTGCACAGCACAGGCTCTAGGGCAGGTGGGCTTCAGTAGTTGCAGCACACAGGCTCAGTAGTTGCAGCTTTCAGGCACCAGAGTGTGGGCTCAGTAGTTGTGGTGTACAGGCTTAGCGCTGCCCCAAGGCCAAAATCATTGCAGATGGTGACTGCAGCCATGAAATTAAAAGACGCTTACTCCTTGGAAGGAAAGTTATGGCCAACCCAAACAGCATATTAAAAAGCAGAGACATTACTTTGCCAACAAAGGTCCGTCTAGTCAAGGCTATGGTTTTTCCAGTGGTCATGTATAAATGTGAGAGTTGGACTATAAAGAAAGCTGAGCACCGAAGAATTGATGCTTTTGAACTGTGGTGTTGGAGAAGACTCTTGAGAGTCCCTTGGACTGCAAGGAGATCCAACCAGTCCATCCTAAAGCAGATCAGTCCTAGGTGTTCATTGGAAGGACTGATGTTGAAGCTGAAACTCCAATACTTTGGCCACCTGATGCGAAGAGCTGACTCATTTGAAAAGACCCTGATGCTGGGAAAGATTGGGGGCAGGAGAAGAAGGGGACGACAGTCCAGGTTCGATGCATGAGACAGGGTGCTCAGGGCTGGTGCACTGGAATGACCCAGAGGGATGGGATGGAGAGGGAGGTGGGAGGGGTGTTCAGGATGGGGAACACATGTACACCCATGGCTGATTCATGTCAATGTATGGCAAAAACCACTACAATATTGTAAAGTAGTTAGCCTCTAATTAATATAAAAAAAAGAAAAGGCGAAAGGAAAAGGCAAATGGGGAAAATTGCCACAATTGGGCTCCTGGCTCCACCTGCAAAAAAAGAAAAAAAGAAGAACTGAGTTTGCCTAAGGCAGAGCTGAGCTGCCCCTCAATTCCCACTGCTTCCCCCTAACTCCATCACTATCCTTTTACCAGGATAAAGACTTTCTCAGACCTTTGGGAGTGGGGGAAATCCACAACACTGGATTTTATTTAAAATATGAAAATCACAGTCAACTCATCTCATCCTTCGGGAAAACTGCTTTCACACAAGGCACAGAGCACACTGTAACACTGTGAAGAGACATATGGTAAAGATCTTGATTGTCCCAGTGGTTCTCTTCACTGTCTTCTCTTCTGTCAGCCATTGACTCCTCTTTCTTCTTTCTTCTGACAGTCACTCTTTTGACCAGTCTTCCATGCTTATGAGTATTCCTTTTATTTAATTGATGCCCCCATCGACTTCCAAACTATGTTGATTTTTGTCATTTATGATCATAAAACTATCAGATAAAATCTAAAATCTAAATGATAAAAAATAAGTTCATCAATACCATTAGAAGTACCAAAGTTCCTAATGATATACTAGTATGTTTGCACTAGATATTCTTTATCATGTTAAGACACGTCTTTTCCTAGTTTGCTAAGCTTTTTAAAAAGCATAATGAATGGGTGTTGTGTTCTATCAATTTTTTTCTAAATTTTTTTTTTAGTTAAATTGATAATATAGTAAACTGTAGACTTTCCATTGTTAAGCCATCTTTCAACTCCTTGAATAAATCTTAACTGATCATTTTGTTCTATCTGTTTGTATCTGTTTACCTTTTTACATGCACATATACGTTATAATTACTTTGCTAATTACTATATTTAGGGTTTTATTTTTTCCTTTTTGATTTCTTAAGTTTTTTCATATTCCAAAGTGAGACTGGCAGGAAGGCATTTTGTCCTCCACTCTCATGTCGCTCTCCAGATGCATCTCAGATCATTTCTTTTGAGTTTCAGGCCACACAGAGTAACCTGAATAGTTCGTTTGTATTTGCTCAAAAACCATCTCCCACCAATGCTTACTTTTGTTTTTCTAATTCCCTTAACCTAAAAATTACCTTTGATCCCTCCTCTTCATTGTATCCAATATTCAATAGTTTCAGCAGTCTGTTAAATTCTGCCATGTGTCATACCTTTTGTCCATCTCTTCATTTACAGCCTGACTGTCACAATCCAGGTCCTCCACACTGCTTGCCTTATTTTATCGTAAGAACTCTCTAATTAGTCTTTCTCCCTGTAGATCTGATTCCCTACCCCTTTTCTCTCATTCTAGTCTACAAGCTGTGCCAGATGATGTTTAAAAAGCTCATCTCTCATTGTGTCAGTCTCCAGGGCATACTGTGGCTCTTGTTTATATGATAGTTAAGTGCTTCCTGCTTCAGCCTTAACATGTGTCTCTAGTCATGCTTCCCATCAGCCCCCCTCAGAACCTATCTTTTAACCGTATTTCTTGTCCCTAACATGTCCTGCATTTCCAACCTCCAAACTTTTCCTATGTTGCCCTTACAATGTTTCTCACACAAAATCCTAAATCATCATAGCACATAGCTAGCTTTTCCTTAGCTCTTATTATGTTCCAGGTAATGATCTAGTTGCTCAATGTACATCTCATTTAATCATCACTTCCCTGGTGGCTCGGACAGTAAAGAATCTGCCTGCAATGCGGGAGACCCAGATTGAATCCCTGGGTTGGGAAGATCCCCTGGAGAAGGGAATGGCTACCCACGCCAGTATTCTTGCCTGGGGAAACCCATGGACAGAGAGGAGACTGCAGGGGTCCACGAGGTCACAAAGAGTCAGATATGACTGAGCGATATCACAATCACAGTGCTTCTCTGATGGTAAAGATGACTACATTTACTGAATGCTTACATATTCCAGGCACTCTTCTAATTGTCATCTTGTTTAATCCTCACAACAAGCCTATCAGATAGGTGCTGTTATTATCTCTATTTTACAAATGAGGATATGAGATACAGAGAGATAAATTAACTTGCCCAGGGCTGCACAGCTAAGAAGTGGCAGATATAGGATTTGAACACAGGTGGTCAGCTTCTAGAGACTCCCTTCTTTACCATTACAGCGAGGAGACCTAGGTGAGGAGAGGTAGAATAACTTGTCCATCTGTGCCAGAGCTTTAGGTGCACTGGTTAATGATACTTAAAATTTTTTTTTATTAATTTATTTGTTTTTGGCTATGCTGGCTCTTTGTTGCTGTGCATGGGCTTTCTCTAGTTGTGGCAAGGAGGGGCTACTCTCTAGTTATGGTGTGCTGCCTTCTCATTGTAATGACTTCTCTGATTTTGGAACACAGGCTCTAGAGTCCTTAGGCTTCAGTAGTTGTGGTTCCTGGACTATAGAGCACGAGCTCAATAGCTGTGGTGCACGAGCTTAGTTTCCCCCCTCCCCCCACATGTGGAATCTTCCTGAACCAGGGATCGAACCTGTATCCCTTGCATTGGCAGGCAAATTCTTAACCACTGGACTACCAGGGAAGTCCGGTTACTGACTCTTTCACTGGTTGTCTTATGTCCTGTCACAGATCTATACTTCTGCAGCTCCTTCCCTATTCTGTGCAAAATTTAAGTGCTCAACTAAATCCTTTATCCCATAATATTCACAATACTTTGCTTTTCAAACCAAACCCTGACGCATTCACAAACTTTTCAGGTTACACATAATTTTCATAGGCATGATCTCATTTACCTCCAAGCTTTCCTGAGAGTCAAGTTATTTTTTTTTATGAGCCTACCTAAACTAATCCTAAACCTCTCAAGAGTGAAGATGGTAAGAGATGAGAGAAAGTGATCTTCCTGTAGTGCTCTCAAAAGTCTTAAGCAAGAAAACAGATACGAAATATTGGAGTCACAGTTCACAAGTTTGCCAGATGAAAGTAATTCTGAACTTTCAGATGCTTTTTTAAGAAGGTGGAGGTTTGCAAGTCTGGAGGACAGCTCCTGGAGAGTGAAAATACATTGTGCCACTTTCCAGGAGAGTTTTATTTCCTCCATATGTTTATACATTTTCTTTCCTTATGTTTGTGATTCATCTCTGGCCCTAGCCCCGTCTATGAGTGGTGCTGGGGAGATTGATGAGGAGGTCTGCAGGAATGGTGAGACTGTTGCTACAGTTATGTGATGCAATTCTTGGCATTTGCACAGTGATGGAGAGTTCAGACAGCCACGGAGTAGTGGAAATAGCTCTGGGAACACTGACTTTTACCGAGAAGTCATCTCATTTTTGTGTGACTGAGGAACCACAAAAAGAAGATTGGTAGCAAACTTTTACAATGACTTGAAAGTAGCCTTGTGTGTGAGGAAACACTTTCACTAGTAACAGTGAGGATTTTAGCCCTTGGTCAGGCCAATGATGAAGCTCTCTCCTGCTCCTTTGTCCTCTGCTTTCACACCTCTTGATTAAGAGGATTAGGTCTTCCATGGTATTAAAACTCCTGAGTTCTTTCTCAAAAGCTACTTCCCACAGATAACAGAAAGGAGAGACAGACATTGTAAATTTGTATAAGGTTTGAATGAAATAATCTATGTAGAGCATTCAGCACAATGCTAGGCTCAAGTACCTAGTAAAGTGCCTACCATGTAACAGGCCCTGGTGAGCACAAGGTTTTGTTTGTGTCCTCCAAGAGTCTGTTTCCCTAGTCCTGTGTAAGTTCTGTAATCAAATTGCACTGGCCTCCAAAGTCAAATTCTCTGGGAGTTCTCAGTCCCTTTGCCAGATCCCCAGGTTGGGAAATCTGTTGCGGGTCCTAGAACTTTCTTAACAGTGCAAGAATTTCTTTGGTATGATAGTTATGCAGTCTGTGGGTCGTCTACTTGGCGGCTCTCTGGTGGGGTTAATGCCAACCTCCTCCAAGAGGGCTTATGCCACAGGCTATGTGACCAGGTAGCTGCACCCAGAGTTCCTGCCCCTGTAGCAGCCCACTCCTGACTCGTACCTCCATAGGAGACTCAAACACAGGTCTGGCTCAGTCTCTGTGGGGTCTCTAGGTCCTGGTGTGCACAAGGTTTTATTTGAGCCCTCTGTGTGTCTCTGGTGGGTATGGGGTTTGATTCTAAATGTGATTTTGCCCCTCCTAACATCTTACTTGAGCTTCTCCTTTGCCCTTGGATATGGGGCATCTTTTTTTGGTGGGATCCAACTTTCTCCTGTTGATGGTTGTTTAGCAGCGAGTTGTAATTTTGGAGTTCCTGCAGGGGAAGATGAGTGCACATCCTTCTACTCCACCGTCTTAATTGTTGTTTTACTTGGGTGACCCTACACAGCATGGCTCATAGGTTCACTGAGTTAGACAAAGCTGTGGTCCTTGTGGCCAGTTTGATTAGTTTTCTGTGATTCTGGTTTTCATTCTGTCAGCCCTCTGATGGATAAGGATAACAGGCTTATGGAAACTTCCTGATGGGAGAGACTGACTGTGGGGGACACTGGGTCTTGTTCTGATGGGCGGGGCCATGGTCAGTGAATGTTTAATCCAATTTTCTGTTGATGGGCAGGGCTGTGTTCCCTCTCTGTTTTTTGACCAGAGACAAAACTACGGTGGAGGTAATGAACATAATGGCGACTTCCTTCAAAAGGTCCCATGCACTCACTGCCGCACTCAGTGTCCCTGACCCTGGATCAGGCCTCCACCAACCCATGCCTCTGTCAGAGACTCCTGGACACTCACAGGCAAGCCTGGATCAGTCTTTTGTGGGGTCACTGCTCCTTTCTCTTGGGTCCTGTTGCACACAAGGTTTTCACACACAAGTGTATGAATACTACTTGAACTGTTGTTCAATCATTAACTGGTGATTTGCTTCCATCAATATGCAGCAAATTTGGAAAACTCAGCAGTGGCCACAAGACTGGAAAAGGTCAGTTTTTATCCCAAACCCAAAGAAAGGCAATGCCAAAGGATGTTCAAACTACCACACAATTGCACTCATTTCACACATTAATGAAGTAATGCTCAAAATTCTCCAAGCTAGACTTCAACAGTACATGAACTGTGAACTTCCAGATGTTCAAGCTAGATTTAGAAGAGGCAGAGCAACCAGAGATCAAATTGCCAACATCCATTGGATCATCAAAAAAGCAAGAGAGTTCCAGAAAAACATCTATTTCTGCTTTATTGACTATGCCAAAGCCTTTGACTGTGTGGATCACAACAAACTCTAGAAAATTCTGAAAGACATGGGAATACCAGACCACCTGACCCGCCTCCTGAGAAATCAGTATGCAGGTCAGGAAGCAACAGTTAGAATTGGAAATGGAACAACAGACTGGTTCCAAATAGGGAAAGGAATACATCAAGACTGTATATTCTAATCCTGCTTATTTAACTTATATGCAGAGTACATCATGTGAAATGCCGAGCTGGATGAAGCACAAGCTGGAATCAATATTGCTGGGAGAAATATCAATAACCTCAAATATACAGATGACACCACCCTTATGGCAGAAAGAGAAGAGGAATTAAAGAACCTCTTGATGAAAATGAAAGAGGAGAGTGAAAAAGCTGGCTTAAAAGTCAACATTCAGAAAACTAAGATCATGTCATCTGGTCCCATCACTTCATGGCAAATAGATGGGAAAACAATGGAAACAGTGAGAGACTTTATTTTTGGGGGCTCCAAAATCACTGCAGATGGTGACTGCATGAAATAAAAAGAGAGTTACCTTGGAAGAAAAGCTATGACCAACCTAGACAGCATATTAAAAAGCAGACATTACTTTGCTAGCAAAAGTCAGTCTAGCCAAAGCTATGGTTTTTCCAGTAGTCATGTATAGATGTGAGAGTTGGACTATAAAGAAAGCTGAATACCGAAGAATTGATGCTTTTGAACTGTGGTGTTGGAGAAGATTGTGGTGTTTGAGAGTCCCTTGGACTGCAAGGAGATCCAAACAATCCATCCTAAAGGAAGTCAGTCCTGAATATTCATTGGAAGGACTGATGCTGAAGCTGAAGCTCCAATACTTTGGCCACCTGATTGGAAGGACTGACTTGTTGGAAAAGACCCGGATGCTGGGAAAGGTGGAAGGCAGGAGGTGAAGAGGATGACAGAGGATGAGATGGTCGAGTGGCATCACTGACTCAATGAACATGAGTTTGAGTAAGCTCTGGGAGTTGGTGATGGACAGGGAAGCCTGGCATGCTGCAGTCTATGGGGATAGCAAAGAGTTGGACAGAACTGAGCAACTGAACTGAACTGATGTAACAGGCCATCTGCAGATTAATGGCAAACCCAGAATTAATGCCAAAGACATCCGACATCTATCTGATGCCCTTTCCACAATAGCTGTTTTGGTTTTTTAACCAATTAGTTATGTTACACTGTGTTGACTCATATAGGGCTTTCACTTATTCCATGTAGTAAAGCAGATACATGGGTTGTAATGTCTCGTGTTGTCTGAGCCTGACTTCTGGTTCTATTCATTGCATTCCAACTTTTTGCCTATCCTTCAGACTTTCTTCAATAAGACAATTGGTTGTGCCTGCTTGATGCAGACACTAGGTGGTGCCTGATATCAGATTTGGAGAGGTAGTTGTCAAGGGAACCCACCCTGTGCCAACTCAGGAGGTGGGCTGGCTTTTTCCCTCCTAGAAAGTTAGTCCAGAAGGGAGAGGTGGTTGTATGCTGGATGCACTAACTATCAAGAATTCTCCCTTCCCTGACATTTGGAAAGGAAGGGAATTTTAATTTTTTCAGAAGATAAAGTCTAAATTTATAAGAAAGTTTACTCCTAAATAGAGTCTTATGACACCCAGCTGCCAAGTAATCCAAAATTGATAGCCTCTTGATGTGTATCCAAGGCCTTCCCTGGGAATGACATTTCCAAAAGGGCCCATTTCTGTGGCAATAGGAGGAAGCAGAACATAAGCTCTAATAAGAAAAGCAGTTATTCGAAGGTGAAGAGACTCCAAAGGGAGCTGAACTGCAGTTTTGAATGAGAAATAGTACCATATTTCATAGAAGCTAAAATAGCATCAATTATGAGTCTCCTCGCCATTTTATTTGCACTAAAAAGAAATAAATCTTGTCAATTCAATTAAATCATTGATAGTAAGGCCCAACCTAATTTTAGCGATATTAAAATGTGAAAAACTTCATGTCTTTGAATCAATGGAATACCATAAATCTGAGAACAGTATTCAGAACCAGTTGCCTGATAGATGTCTTAGCCTTCTCTACCCTACGGCACCAAGGAAATGGGCTTGAAAAAAATGAATGGTAACAGGCTGCCAGGAAAACGGTTCTTGGTTTTAATGAAATTAAATGTAGGCTGGTTTGTCATAGTTCATTTGGTCTGCTATAACAGACTACCAAAGACTGGGTGGCTTATAAACAACAAACTGATTTCTTGCAGTTCTGGAGGCTGGAAGTCTGAGATCACATGCCAGCCTCGTTGGGTGAGGCCCCTTTTTCTGGTCACAGACTTCTCCTTGAATCTTCACATGGCTGAAGGGAATAGGGAACTTTATTGGGTCTCTTTTATAAAGACACTAATCTCATTCATTTTTAAAACTTTTTATT
This sequence comes from Giraffa tippelskirchi, assembly GCF_054371585.1. Taxonomy (NCBI): domain Eukaryota; kingdom Metazoa; phylum Chordata; class Mammalia; order Artiodactyla; family Giraffidae; genus Giraffa; species Giraffa tippelskirchi. Next base: position 144,983,008 of record NC_137279.1, on the reverse strand, counting down.
TTATATTGGAATACAGCCGGTTAACAATATTGTGATGATTTCAGGTAGACAGCAAAGGGACTCAGTCATATATATCCATGTATCCATTCTTTTTTTTTTATTTTTATAAATTTATTTATTTTAGTTGGGGGCTAATTACTTTACAATATTGTAATAGTTTTTGCCATACATTGACGTGAATCAGCCATGGGTTTACATGTGTTCCCCTTCCTGGACACCCCACCCACCTCCCTCCCTGCCACATAACACTGAGCAGAGTTTCCTGTTGTATACAGTAGGTTATCCATTTTAAATATGGCAGTGTGTACATATGAATTCCAAGTCCTCTATCTGCTCCCACCATTCTTCCCCCAGCAAACATAAATATGTTCTCTGAATCTGTGAGTCTGTTTCTTTTCCATAAATAAGTTCATTTGTATCATTTCTTTTTAGATTTCCCATATAAGGGATGTCATATGATATCTCTCCTCTCTCTGACTTACTTCACTCAGCATAACAATCTCTAGATCCATCCATGTTGCTGCAAATGACAGTTTCCTTCTTTTTTATGGCTAAGTAATATTCCATTGTATATATGTACCACATCTTCTTTACATTTCTCTGTTGATGGACATTTAGGTTGTTTCCATTAATCTCATTCTTAAGGGCTCTATCTGCATGACTGAATAACCCCTGAGGGTCCCACCTACTAATACCATCACCTTTTGGGGGGTTAGGATTTCAACATAAAGAATTTGGATGGACAAAAATATTCAGATCATAACAGGTTCTTTCCAATTCTCCTTGGAGAGATAAATCAACCTGTAGAGTTAGTGGTGATTCACTGCAGCTACTTGACCAAGAGTTGGCAAACTGGCTGTTGGACAAATCTGGCCCACTGCCTGTTTTGTAAAAAGTGTTTTTATGTGTGAACATTTGCTATCAATTTGATGATAGGAAGCATTGATTATGACCCCAATTAAGTGAAATATTACCCTCCAAAAAAGAATTTCATCTTTGTTACTAGTAGATTGATATCATAAAAAATTATATTCAATTATTATCATTATATCTTGAATTTCATCAATGCTAAGTTGGAGAAGGCAATGGCAACCCACTCCAGTACTCTTGCTTGGAAAATCCCATGGACAGAAGAGCTTGGTAGGCTGCAGTCCATGGGGTCACGAAGAGTCGGACACGACTGAGCAACTTCACTTTCACTTTTCACTTTCATGCATTGGAGAAAGAAATGGCAACCTACTCCAGTGTTCTTGCCTGGAGAATCCCAGGGACGGGGGAGCCTGGTGGGCTTCCGTCTATGGGGTCGCACAGAGTCGGACACAACTGAAGCGACTTAGCAGCAGCAGCAGCAATGCTAAGTAAGATCCTTAATTTTGTTGCTTGGTCCTCAAGGTCTAAAATATTTGCTATCTAGTCCTTTACAAAAAAAAAGTTTGTGGACCCCTTCTCTAGATCAAAATGGAAATCATAGCTTATCATTAATAGAAGTGCCAGGATATCTGAAGAGAAGTTAGACTGTATAAGTCAATCAAATCAGTTACTCAGTCATGTCCAACTCTTTGCGACCCTCATGGACTGCAGTATGCCAGGCTTCCCTGTCCATCACCAATTCCCAGAGCTTACTCAAACTCATGTCCATTAAGTCGGTGATACCATCCAATCATCTCATCCTCTGTCATCCTCTTCTCTTCCCGCCTTCAATCTTTCCTAGCATCAGGGTCTTTTCCAATGAGTCAGTTCTTCTCATCAGGTGGCCAAACTATTGGAGTTTCAGCATCAGCATCAGTCCTTCCGATGAATATTCAGGACTGATTTCCTTTGGGATTGACTGGTTGAATCTCCCTGAGGTCCAAGGGATTTTCAAGAGTCTTCTCCAACACCACAGTTCAAAAGCATCCATTCTTTGGTGCTCAGCTTTCTTTATAATCCAACTCTCACATCCATACATGACTGTATAAGTCAACTTGCTGCAAATGGCCAAACCCAGTCAATTGATACATATTAGGAATATTGTAATAAAGTAAGATTTTAAAACCACTGGAATTTACACATATAATATCAGAACTATTTCACTCAAAGTAGACACCTAAAAGAGACTGTGATTATTCAAAAATTCTCAGAATGCTCTTAAGAACTAGTTTATGACCCATGCAATGAAATCTATTATCCATTCTGACTAGCATTTCTTGAGAGTGTGCTAGTATTAGACTCTGAAAGGAGTGAAAGATGAATAACATATTCTGGCTAGAAATTTATAGTCATATTTCAGTTTGACCTCAAATATTTACCCAATTTTAATCACTAAATTTAACTCTAAATGACTTAGAACACATTTAAAAAATAATATATACCCTCAAAGTTTGTAGCTTTACTACAAATTAAGATACTGATATGTTGCGATCACAAAAGAGAATAGTGAAGGAATTTCAGAAATATCTGGAGCAGTGGCACAACTGCAGTCTCCCAATATGATTGGAAGGAGACACTCTCTAAAAACTCTGGAGCATGCACAAGATTTATATTTTTGATAAAAAGTTTATTCTGATATTTTTATGATTACACTTCATGTACTCATATACTACACTGAACATTTGAAAGATAGTGAAAAATTACACTGCTTCAGAAAAATGGTCTTGATCATTTTTTAAAAAATAAATTTTATCTTTTAATTTTTATTTTATTTTTGGCTTCGCTGGGCCTTGGTTGCTGCATGTAGGCTTTCTCTATTTGCAGCAAGTGGGGGCTCCTCTTCGTTGCAGTGTGCAGCCTTCTCATTGTGGTGGCTTTGTTGCAGAGCATGGAATCTAGGCTCAAGGGCTTCAGTAGTTGCAGTGTGTGGGCCCTAGAACACGGGCTCGGTAGTTGTGGTGCATGAGCTTAGTTGCCACTCGGTCTGTGGAATCTTCCTGAACCAGAGATAAAACCTGTGTACCTTTCATTGACAGGTGGATTCTTAACCACTGGACCACCAGGGAAGTCTAGTCATGATCATTTTAAATCCCCCATTCGCCAAATCTGATTTACAGCTGATTTCCTTCAGTTCAGTTCTGTTCAGTCTCTCAGTCGTGTCCGGCTCTTTGCCACCCCATGGGCTACAGCACGCCAGGCCTCCTTGTCCATCACCAACTCCCAGAGTTTACTCAAACTCATGCCCATTGCGTCGGTGATGCCATCCAACCATCTCATCCTATGCCATCCCGTTCTCCTCCTGCCTTCAATCTTTCCCATCATCAGTGGCTTTTCAAACAAGTCAGCACTTCGCATCAGGTGCCCAAGGTTTTGGAGTTTCGGCTTCAAAATCCATCCTTCCAATGAATATTCAGGACTGATTTCCTTTAGGATGGACTGGTTGGATCTCCTTGCAGTCCAAGGGACTCTCAAGAGTCTTCTCCAACACCATAGTTCAAAAGCATCAATTTTTTGGCTCTCAGCTTTCTTTATAGTCCAACTCTCACATCCATACATGACCACTGGAAAAACCATAGCCTTGACTAAATGTACTTTTGTTGGCAAAGTAATGTCTCTGCTTTTAAATATGCTATCTAGGTTGGCCATAACCTTCCTTCCAAGGAGTAAGCGTCTTTTAATTTCATGGCTGCAATCACCATCAGCGGTGATTTTGGAGCCCCCCAAAATAAAGTCTGCCACTGTTTCCACTGTTTCTCCATCTATTTGCCATGAAGTGATGGGACCAGATGCCATGATCTTTCTTTTCTGAATGTTGAGCTTTAAGCCAACTTTTTCACTCTTCTCTTTCACTTTTATCAAGAGGCTCTTTAGTTCTTCTTCTCTTTCTGCCATAAGGGTGGTATCACCTGCATTACTGAGGTTATTGATATTTCTCCCGGCAATCTTGATTCCAGCTTATGCTTCATCCAGCCCAGCATTTCTCATGATATACTCTGCATATAAGTTAAGTAAGTAGGGTGACAATATATAGGCTTAACATACTCCTTTCCCTATTTAGAACCAGTCTGTTCCATGTCCAGTTCTAGCTGTTGCTTCCTGACCTGCATACAGGTTTCTCAAGAGGCAGGTCGGGTGGTCTGGTATTCCCATCTCTTTCAGAATTTTCCACAGTTTATTGTGATCCACACAGTCAAAGGCTTTGGCATAGTCAATAAAACAGAAATAGATGTTTTTCTAGAACCCCCTTGCTTTTTTGATGATCCATCAGATGTTGGCAATTCGATCTCTGGTTCCTCTGCCTTTTCTAAATCCAGCTTGAACATCTGGAAGTTCATGATTCACATACTGTTGAAGCCTGGCTTGGAGAATTTTGAGCATTACTTTGCGAGCGTGTGAGATGAGTGCAATTGTGCAGTAGTTTGAGCATTCCTTGGCACTGCCTTTCCTTGGGATTGGAATGAAAACTGACCTTTTGCAGTCCTGTGGCCACTGCTGAGTTTCCAAATTTGCTGACATATTGAGTGCAGCACTTTCACAGCATCATCTTTGAGGATTTGAAATAGTTCAACTGGATTTCCATCACCTCCACTAGCTTTGTTTGTAATGATGCTTCCTAAGACCCGCTTGACTTCACATTCCAGAATGTCTGGCTCTATGTGAGTGATCACACCATTGTGATTATCTAGGTCATGAAGATGTTTTTTGTATAGTTCTTCTGTGTATTCTTGCCACCTCTTCTTAATATCTTCTGCTTCTGTTAGGTCCATACCATTTCTGTCCTTTATTGAGCCCATCTTTGCATGAAATGTTCCCTTGGTGTCTCTAATTTTCTTGAAGAGATCTCTAGTCTTTCCCATTCTATTGTTTTCCTCTATTTCTTTGCACTGATCGCTGAGGAAGGCTTTCTTATCTCTCCTTGCTCTTCTTTGGAACTCTGTATTCAAATGGGTATATCTTTCCTTTTCTCCTTTGCTTTTTGCTTCTCTTCTTTTCACAGCTATTTGTAAGGCCTCCTCGGACAGTCATTTTGCTTTTTTGCATTTCTTTTTCTTGGGGATGGTCTTGCTCCCTGTCTCCTGTACAATGTCACTAGCCTCCTTCCATAGTTTATCAGGCACTCCGTCTATCAGATCTAGTCCCTTAAATCTATTTCTCACTTTAACTGTATAATCGTAAGGGATTTAATTTAGGCCATACTTGAATGGTCTAGTGCTTTTCCCTACTTTCTTCATTTTAAGTCTGAATTTGGCAATAAGGATTTCGTGATCTGAGCCATGAACTGAGTTAGCTCCCAGTCTTGTTTTTGCTGACTGTATAGAGCTTCTCCATCTTTGGTTGCAAAGAATATAATCAACCTGATTTCGGTGTTGACCATCTGGTGATGTCCATGTGTAGAGTCTTCTCTTGTGTTGTTGGAAGAGGGTGTTTGCTATGACCAGTGCGTTGATTTCCTTAGTGGAACCCATATCTGATAGACTGCCCAGAAATCACTAGACATGTTAATTTTGACTATTGCAGATCGAGTTTGAAAAAGGAGTGAGAGAGAGACTGATAGTGGGAGAGGAGAGAAGGGGAGAGATACACATACAGGTAGAGACAGAGAGAGAGGGGTTGAGTGAGTAGATTAAACAATGCAACAGAATCCACTGTTATCAGCATATGTTCAAGAGTCAGGAATTGGATTTAAAGTTGAATAAAGGAAAATGGGAAAGGCCGTCTACCCTCCCAGCCCTCCCCATTTATCCTTTTAAGGTAATTAGATAAGCAGCTAAGGATGGAATAGTTTACATCACTGTTTATGTAATTTGACTTGACATACTGACCAGATTCATTTAATTTCTTTCAGTAATTCTCTGTTCTATTTTCTGTTAAAACTATGTCTCTGTGTGGAGCAAGGTAAGTTGAACATTCAGGGACCTCTGTAAATTCACTTTTGTTAATTATCAGCTAGGGTCTTACTGTCCATAAGCTTGGTTTCTTGTGGCTTTAGCTCAGATGGTAATGTTTTTAGTGGTCTCTGAAATTTCTGTTTTGAGGGTGGGACATATCTATAAAAGATATCAGTATAGTTATATTAAAACATACAATTTTATCAGGCAACTTTCAAAATGATGTTTTGTCATTTATATCAATAAGGATGCTTTTCTTAAGCTTGTTTTTGTCCTTCTTTTAATGAACTGGTCTTAAGCAAGGTCATTTACTGCAAAATCTTATGTTAGTAGATGAAAAGAGGCTAGGGAAATCATGAAGAGTCAGGCTATGGCAATCTTCAAACCAAAGAGGATTCCTTGGTAAGAGGCAGAGTATCAGCTAGTCTTCTAATGCTTTGGGGAATGTGATGAGATGAATTATTTCAAGGGCTGTCAAATCTTTGACCTTTCTTGGATTTTCAATATGGCAGTGTGATCAAGATGCAACCTGGATGAAAAGAATGAAATCTTGCCATTTGTAGCAGCAGGGATGGACCTGAGGGCATTATGCTAAATAAGTCAAACAGAAAAATACGGATACCATATGATCATATTTATATGTAGAATCTAAAAAAGAAAAACCTCAAAAAGCAGTCTCATAGATAACAGAGAATCGTTTGGTAGTTACCAGAGATGGGAGGTGGGGGGTGGGGGGGTGAAAAGGGTAAAAAGATTGAAACTTCCACTTATAAAATGTATAAATCATGAGGATGCAATATGCAGCATTGCAACTATGGCTACCGTATGTACTGCATATTTGAAAGTTGCTAAGAGAGTAGATCTTAGAAGTTCTCATCACAAGAAAAAAAAGTTTAACTATGTATGCTGATGGATATTAACTAGACTTACAGTTGGTGATTATTTCCCAGTGTATACAAATAGTGAATCATTATGTTGTACACCTGAAACTAACGGAATGTTGTATATCACTTATATATCAATTTAAAAAAAGATGCAGCCTGGTTCAAATCCTTGTTATCTGCTGCACCAAGATGGCAAAATATCATTTTCAGCCAGCTTCCATGGGAAGACCCACAATGAATTGACACTAGTCATAAATGAAGTCATGAAATTTTGTATGCATCATTCTTTTCTTTTGCCTTCAGCGAATTCATATTTGGATACAAAACTTCACCAGAGGCAGATTTCATGTCTTATAGCCACCCAAAAGAGTTTCCTGATAGAAAGTAATGCTGAATATTTTGTCTTGTGTTTGACTTGTATTAAAAATGTTCTTTGTACAGAGCTGTCTGGAACTGATTATTCCGTGAAGCATTTTCTTTTACATGTTTTTAATGTTCATCCAGAAGATTTAGCCCTGGCTCAGTAGATAAAAGATTCCACACACTTATGCATTCAGAATATTTTAAATTTTGCAAAATACAGTTGAAATGCCTTTTTTTTTGGTCCAGATGCTGATCTGTCATTTTTAACCTGGGAAAACCTTGGATGGCTTTGGTTTTCTAGTTGCACATGGGTTCTGTACATTGTGCCCTCTGTCTGCATGGTACTTGTGATGGCAGCCCCTGGGAGTGGGCGTTGGAGAGTTGGGTGCTGCATAGTTTCCATGCTGCATATTGCATCCTCGTGATTTATACATTTTATAAGTGGAAGTTTCAATCTTTTTACCCTTTTCACCCCCCCACCCCTCACCTCCCGTCTCTGGTAACTACCAAACTATTCTCTGTTATCTATGAGGCTGCTTTTTGAGGTTTTTCTTTTTTAGATTCTACATATAAGTATGATCATATGGTATATATGTAGATGTAGTTGGGGTTGCCCCTTGGAGTATCCTTCATGAATGATGAAACAAAAATACTATTCTAATGGATTTGACACCTTTTAGATAAGACATTTTTACTGAAATTGGCATGCAAATGCTTCTGGTGACACGTGCAAAGGTTAACCGCTGTAGAAGACAGAGGGATAGAAGTATAATTGTGGCCATGATTGTCAACTTAGAATATGAGATTATAGCTTATTATTTGACAAACTATCCATGACCTACCAGCACATTTAAACCTTTTCCCTAATATCATTGTGGAGGAGAGAGAGCTTCAAGTACCATGAGTTTCTTCTTTATTCATATTCCATAAGCCATAAAGGAACTTTCTATTCAAAACACATAACTGTTACTACATAATATTTATGTATATAATTTATTGATTTTGTAGAATCTTCCAGCACTGTTCTAAATATTTTTGTGTGTGTTGACTCTTTCAACCCTTACAATAACTGTATGAGGTATATACATCCTTTTCCTTCCAGAAAGACAGACATTAACACCTAGTCACATATTGTGTGTGCTCAGCCGTTCAGTTGTGTCTGACTCTTTGCGACTCTATGGACTGTAGCCTGCCAGGCTTCTCTGCCCATGGGATTTTCTAGGCAAGAATACTGAAGTGGGTTGCCATGTCCTCCAGGGGATATTCCTGACCCAGAGATTGAACCCGTGTCTCTTGTGTATCCTACATCAGCAGGCGGATTCTTTACCACTACTGCCACTTTTACCACTAGTTACATACTAGCTAGTGCTAATAACCCCTGGATTTTATTCCTGTCTGGATTCACAGGGCTACTGTGGGGAAGACTCTTGGGTATTTTGAGAGGTTAGTGAGGAGACACAGCAGAGAGACACTCTGGCATTTCTGAAACCTCATCCTCCTCCCTGTCATCTTGGCCATGCACACTGACATGGGTGCATATTTCCTAGATGACTTCATAGGGTCCCAAACCCTAGCAAAAGTGCTATCAAGTCAAATACAGCATTTTCTTTGGTTCGTATGCACTTTCATCACATTGCCTATTATAGAAATACTGCTAGAATGGGAGATAAACATTGCCTACTTTTGTAATTTTTTTGGTAACTTTTTATTGTTTGAATAAAGGGGGCCTTGGAGGCACATTGTGTTAACATTTCCTGTGATTGAATAACTATACATTTTATTTGACTAGCGCAGCACTAATGTTTTATGTTTGGAAGCTAACTATTATTAGGGTGTCATTTAAAATTTTCTAAAGGGTAAAAGTGGTCTTAATGGAGACCTCATCTGCAATCATGTCTATCAGGCAAAAATCATCTCATTTCTTGAGGTCTATTCATGTATTTGAAAATTATACAGGTGAGCCTTATAAATCAATTGGGTGTGTCATGTATTGGATTTTTCAAAGGAAATATGCAATCTTTCTTCTTAAGCTCGTATTAAGTCAAGACCCCCATCTGACAGATGACAGAAACTAGGTGAAAACAAACAAGCAATTTAACAAACTGTAATAGTAAGAATGGAGGTGAGAAATGTAGATGCAGAAGAATTTTTTTCTAAAGAGATGTTTATTTTGTGAAAGGAAAATCAGGATGGAATGAGTATTGCTAAGAGAGCTCACTACAATGGAGCCGGGAGGCCATTAAGTAAGTATGATTTATGCAAGTCTCAGACTGCATGGAATGTGACCTTGGGAGGTCAGATGAAGTCATCCAGGACACCTTCCAGAAATTCAGGATACTTATAGGAACCTTATCCTAGAGTAACTTATGACAACCCCTCTACTTGTTGGATCCCTACCATAAAGCAACTTGTGACTGCTTAAAGACAAATATTTGCTGACTTGTGTCAGAGTCAATCACAGTGTTCACCAGGCAAATTTTACCAACTTTGTGGCTTTTTTTGTTTTTATAAGCCCCTGACTCTTTTTCTTCCTGGGAACTCTTTTTCAGGGTTACCCAAATCCATGTCTTCCATGTTGCAATTCTTAAGACCCCAAATATACTTTTCTTGTTTGTAACTCCCTGCATTATTTATTTTTTAATTAACAATTTAAATAAGACAATTAAGTAGTTTGCCTTAAAGGCCACAGTCATAAACATAACTAACCCTTCTATGGTTGTTGGAAACTGAGACTGTGTAGTGTTCTGAAGAAATAACCATTTTGTTTTTTTGTAAGAAAATGAGTGTCGTTATCTCTAAAGGAAAACTCTCTATGTAAGCCCTTTGGTTTTTATAAAAATGCTGTGGTTATTAATTCCACTAAATACTTTTTGAAGTCGTTTTCCCTTTATATTTTGGACTTTCATTTTTAATTCTCCCTTCTTTCAATTTTACTTCATCCCCTCTTGCCCTGCTTGTGGAAAGGCAAATATTTGTTTGTTTTTATTTTAATGAGATCTTGCTTTCTTAATAAAAAAGTAGTTGCTTATGAGTAAGACAACGTAAAGATACAATTTTCCCCACTCAGGATAATTTCAGTCACTTTCTTTCCCAACCTTAAGGTTGAAAGTTCTGATGAAATCTTACTGTAAATCAGCAAACTACTTGGTATGTTATCAGGGAGGGCCAAGCTATAGAAAGTGCTGGTCTGAAGAATTTCTCATAACCCTTAAGATAATTCTAAGGTAGTATTTTTGGCTCTATCTTAGAGGGGTGAATGCTCCTGAAAATAGCGGTTAGGATGTTGATCTTTGGAAATGTAGTACCTTAATTTTGTTGTCACTTTATTGCTAACTTTCTTCTGGGCATTATTTTGCCTAGACATGGTGATTCACCCTTCAGTCAAGAAACATTTAAGATAATAGTTTTTGTCAACTTGTTTCCAGGAGGGTTTTGTTTTTTTTTAATCATTTTGATTTCTTTAACTATTTTCAACTGATGGGAAGTGAACAGTATGCAAATTCACTTCCCATCAGTTGAAAATAGTTAAAGAAATCAAAATGATTAAAAAAAAAAATACTTTGGCCGCCTGATGCAAAGAACTGACTCATTTGAAAAGACCCTGATGCTGGGAAAGATTGAAGACGGGAGGAGAAGCGGATGATGGAGGATGAGATGGTTGGATGGTATCACTGACTCCAAGGACATGAGTTTGAGTAAGCTCTGGGAGTTGGTGATGGACAGGAAGGCCTGGCATGCTGCAGTCCATGGGGTCACAAAGAGTCAGACACGACCGAGTAGCCGAACTGAACTGAAAATTGTCAATAAAAATAAAATAAGATTTGCCATCTGTGGTTTTTTAACTGGATCTGACCATTGCATAGATAAGAGAGATTACTGACAAAAGTCTTAGGAAAGCCCATTGCATTGTATACAGTTGTTCACTTGAATGTCTTTCTACCTGATTATAGCCACTTGAAGGCAAGAATTGTGTTTTATTCTTATTTATATTCCCAGAGCTAGTGTAGTTTTTAGTATCTACTGGACACTCAGCACAGGAAAAGAATGAGTGAATGTTGAAAGAAGTCCTGTATTATTCTTCTAATTCTGAATAGTACTGCATCCAAAGCATCTAAGGGACATGATTATAGCATATCTTAGAGTTTAAGAGTCTTTGGAAAAGAGCAGTCTGCAGAAACATATGTAGCATGTGGCATATTTACACAGTGAACTTTCCAAAGCACTTACATTATCACTTCTAATGATTAGGCAGTGTGGCATTGATCCCACTTAGGCATTGCGCATAGCAGGCAGTGAATACTTGCTGAATGAGTGGAGAGCTAAAAAATTTAGCAGATGAGGGAACTGAAACATAACTAGACTATGGCTGACTTACCATTGCAGAGCAAGTTAACATTAGATTTTGGACTAAACCCCATGTCTTCTACCTATAAACATATCTGTTCTCTCTTAGTGTATCTCTGACCTTACATAAATAAAGTGGCCACTGCTTCCAGATACTTGTAAATTTTTTTAAAGCTCACTAACAGCTTCATTTGGAGGAAGGTCAATATGTGTGTGTGTGTGTGTGTGTGTGTGTGTGTGTGTGCGCTCAGTTGCTCAGTTATGTCCAGCTCTTTGCAATTCCATAGACTGTAGCCCACCAGGTTCCTATGTCCATTATCGTATGTCCTGGATTATCCAAGCAAGAATACTGGAGTGGGTTGCCATTTCCTATTCCAGGGTGTCTTACTGATCCAAGAATTGAACCCATGTCTCCTATGGCTCCTGCATTGGCACGCAGATTCTTTACCACTGAGCTACCTGGGACACCCCAAGGTTAATATGACCTACTATAAAATTAAAAGTATGACATTTTTAAAAATGGACTTTGACTTTCTCACTTGGTTTTCAGGGCATGACTTTCTCAAGTTTTTCCCCTTACCTTAGTAGTTGAGCCTTTTCAGTCTTCGTTGCTGAGTTGCTGTAGTCCGAGGCTCAGACTATGATCCTATTTTGTTCTCCATGTGTATTCACTCCCGTGGTGATCTCATTCAGTCTAATTGCTTTAAGTACCATCTATATGCTGATGACTCCTAAATTTATATCTCCAACCCAGTTCTTCCTCCCAAACTACAGACTTAGACAGCAAATTGCCTACTTATCTCCACTTAGATGTTTCACGGACATCTTAAATTTAATGCTTCCTAAACTGAGATTCTGACCATACTTCCCAAACCTGTACCACTTGAAGATTCCCCACACCAAGGGAACTTCCTGCCTTCAGTTGCTCTTTCCAAACACTTGGTCACCTCCTTGACTCCTCTCTGTCTTTCAAACTTAGAGAGTCTATATAATTTTTTGTGCAAACCAGGGTACTTTCAGAATAGAAGGAAACACTATTACTGATTTGTCCCAGACAACAGGGTTGTGTGTGTTGTGTATTAGTGGCTCAGTTGTGTCTGATTCTTTGTGATCCCATGGATTGTAGCCCACCAGGCTCTTCTGTGCATGGGATTCTCCAGGCAAAAATACTGGAGTGAGTTGCCATTTCCTTCTCCAGACAACAGGGTTAGAAGTGGGACTTTCCAAGGCAAAGCAGATTTGTGATACCCTGCTTCTACCCTACATCTAAGTCATCAAGAAATACAAGTTATACCTTCAGAATTGGTCCAAAACCTACCAATTTCTTATACCTGCCTCTACTACAATCTTGCTTCAAGCCACCTTCATTGCCTCTTCCCTGGATTACTGCAATAACTTCCTAACTGATTTCCCTGTTTTCAGTACAGTAAGTCCCCTACATACGAATGAGTTCCATCCTGAGAACACATTTGTAAGTCCAATTAGTTTATAATTCCAACAAAATCAGCCTAGATACACAACTAACACAGTCAACTACATAGTACTGTATTGTAATAGGTTTATAATACTTTTCACACAAATAATACATACAAAAACAAACACAAAAAATAAAGAAAACATTTTTAATTTTATAGTTAAATATCTTGAAAAGTACAATAGTACAGTACAGTGACTGGCATACAGGGGCTGGCATCAAGTGAACAGGCAAGAGAAGTTACTGACTGGAGGAGGGAGAAGACGTGGGAGATGGTAGAGCTGAAGGATTGTCAGTAATAGGAGAGGGAGGGCAAGCTGCAATTTCACTCACGCCTGACACTGATGAAAAAGGTTCAGTAGTTGTGGCTTCCGGGTTCTGGAGCACAGGCTTAATAGTTGTGACACATGGGTTTAGTTACTCTGCGGCACATGGGATCTTCCTGGATCAGGGATCAAACCCAGATCTCCTGCATTAGCAGGTGGATTATTCACCATTGAGCCATCAAGGAAGCTTTGGAATTTTTTTTTGAGAATTCCCTTCTGTGTCGAATATCCCTGCTTTGTAGCAAATGTCTACTCTTTGAAAGTGAATTTATTTAAAAAAAAATAGTTCAAAGTAATTTTGAATTAAGTTTGGTAAATAAAATTGTAACCATGCTGGTTGTTGTTGCTTTAAATAACCACAGACTCAGGCAAGACAAGGTATTAGTTACCAGAAAGAACTGTAAAAAAGAATGGCTTAGCCCACTTAGGTTTACTTCTTGTGAGCCTTGCTTTGATCTGCTATTGAGACAGCTGCACTTGTTACTTTGAAGAAACATAGAAGCAGGAATAAAAAGAAAAGAAAACATGTATTGGTGAGTGTCTTTGAAGGGGAAGCCCCAGCTCCAGCCTCATCAACATCACTTACAGTCATTGAACAATTCTAACAATCTGACTTTTGTTGGCTGGGAACATTCTATAGAGCGTAGAAAAAAAATTCTCCCTCTCAAGAGTGTAGGAAAAAGTGAATTTAAATTTAATGATCATTTCTACTACTTACAAACTATGTAACCTCCAGCTAGTCATTCAATCAACCTGAGTTAGGTTTTCCATCTAAGAAAAAGAAAACCTACAGATTTCATAGGGAAGCTGTGGGGCTCTATAAAAATAATCCATAAGAAGTGCTTTGTAAAGATCAGATCAAATGTTTGTGATTAGTAATGAAATTTTACTGTTTTGATCACGAGAAAGCTAACACTATCATAATTATTAACAATGATAAATGTTTGTTGTTTATTGTTCAGTCGCTAAGTCGTGTCCGATTCTTTGTGACCCCATGGACTGCAGCATGCCAGGCTTCCCTGTCCATCACTATCTCCTGGAGTTTGCTCAAATTCATGTCCATTGAATACATATTATAATAAACTATAAGATCAATAAAATTATTTGAATAACTCTGCTCAATACTAAATGAATTAAAGGAAAAGTATCATCTCACCCTACATTGGATGGATTTGGACCATTTAAAAAACCCTCTTATTCACATATTCTATTTTTTCTCACACATCCTTTGTAAATTTACTGTTACTAACATATCAGCTCTAGATAAGACTTTTTATGAAGTTTTATGCATTTTGTACATTTGAATTCCTTTTAAAATTCATGTGTATGTTATTTTTCTATTCATTTTATAGGGCTTGAATCATACCTTCATTTATTCAAGCTATTTTTAAGAGTAGGATAATTTTATTTAGCTTCTTATATGTATTTTTTATCATATATAGTATATATATGGTTTACTATAAATTTATTTTTATTTAACTTTTATAGTCTTGAAATATATTTCATGTATATAAATTGTTGTACATATATTATTATTGTTAATATTATTGTATATATTGATTTTAAATGCCAAGTATTATCCTAGGCACTTTACATATGTGCTCAGTCACTCAGTTGTGCCTGACTCTTTGAGACCCTTTGGACTGTAACCAGCCAGGCTCCTCTGTCCATGGGATTTTTCAGGCAAAAATACTGGAGTGGGTTGCCATTTCCTCCTCTAGGGAGTCTTTCTGACGAACCCATATCTCCTGTGGCTCCTGCATTTCAGGTGGATTCTTTACCTCTGAGCCATGGGGAAGACTTTACATATGTAAATTAATTTAATCCTCACAATGGCACTCTTAGGTTGGTTGTAGCAGTATTCCTATTTCACAGATGAGGAATTTGAGATACAGAGAGGTTAACTCATTTGTCCAGCTCCCCCAGCTACTGAGTGGAGGACCTGCCTGGGCTTTACAGCTGGCTCTAGGCTGTGTCTCTAACCAGTATGTAAACTGCCTGTGGATTTCACTCCCCAAGTTATAGAATTCCCTGGGTTACAGAGGAAGATGCAACTGAATACCCAGAAATTCTCTTGGATTTCTATTTGGAAGCAAGTATCCTTTCTTTCCTCTCAGATCTTCAGAATGGAAGTTAACAATAGCCCTTATTCCAGGTGGATTTCTTCTACTTTTGTATCCATCACCAAACTGCTGGGAGCTGTTCCAAAGAGGCTCAATAAAGGAATAAAAAGAAAATCTTAGAAAGAAAAAAGCAAATATTGTATACTAGCACATACATACGGAATCTAGAAAAATGGTACTGACGAACCTATTTGCAGGGCAGGAATAGAGGCACAGATGTAGAAAACGGACTTGTACACATGGGGAGTGGCGGAGGGGGGAAGGAGCGGCTGGGAGAAACTGAGAGTAACATTAGCATACGTACATTCACTGCTGCTGCTGCTGCTGCTGCTGCTGCTGCTAAGTCACTTCAGTCACGTCCAGACTCTGTGCGACCCCATATGTGGCAGCCCACCAGGCTCCCTCACCCCTGGGATTCTCCAGGCAAGAACACTGGAGTGGGTTGCCATTTCCTTCTCCAATGCATGAAAGTGAAAAGTGAAAGTGAAGTCGCTCAGTCGTGTCCGACTCTTAGCCACCCCATGGACTGCAGCCCACCAGGCTCCTCCATCCATGGGACTTTCCAGGCAAGAGTACTGGAGTGGGGTGCCATTGCCTTCTCTAATACATTCACTACAATGTATAAAATAGCTAGTGGGAAGTTGCTATAGCACAGTGAGCCCAGCTTGGTGCTCTGTGATGACCTAGGGGGTGAGACGGCAGGGAAGGAAGCTCAAGAAGAAGGGAATATATGTGTACTTACAGCTGATTCATCTTGTAGTACAACAGAAACTAACACAACATTGTAAAGCAATTGTTGCTGCTGCTAAGTCACTTCAGTCGTGTCCGACTCTGTGTGATCCCGTAGACGGCAGCCCACCAGGCTCCCCCATCCCTGGGATTCTCCAGGTAAGAACACTGGAGTGAGTTGTCATTTCCTTCTCCATTGCATGAAAGTGAAAAGTGAAAGTGAAGTCGCTCAGTGGTGTCTGACTCTTCTCGACCCCATGGACTGCAGCCTACCAGGCTCCTCCATCCATGGGATTTTCCAGGCAAGAGTACTGAAGTGGGGTGCCATCACCTTCTACTCCAATTTAAATAAATAAATAAAATAAAAGTCAGTTTGGGGAGAGTTGATATCAGAACAGCTTTCAGTTTTATAACCCAGGATTACAGAAAAAGTTGACATTTATTTAGATATTCTTTGATTTCTTTCAGCAGTGTTTTATAATTTTCAGAGCAGAGGTTCTTCACATAATTTATCGAATTTATTCCTAAAAAGTACCTCACACTTTCTATTCTATTATAAATAATGATATTAAAATATTTTTGCTTTCCAATTACTGTTTTTTAATATATTGAAATAAAGTTGATTTTATTATATTGATCTAAAGCATTTTGAAACCCTGCTAAACTCACTCATAAATTCCAGTAGATTTTTGTAAATTCCATTAGCTTTTCTATGTAACAGAACTTGTTGAATGTCAATAAAGACCATTTCAACATACATATACATATATATATAAATTATTGTTATACTGGTTGACTCCAAGACAATATTGAATAAAAATGATGAAATTTAAAAAGAAAAATAATAAAGTCTTCCAGGTAGGGCCTTTCTAATCGAATCAGGCAGATGTCGGCAATAAATCATTGTCATTTTCCTTTTCATCCTCTACTCTTCTAGGCCGGTCTGAGAATTAAATTGATAGAAAACAGAGTTACAGGAGAAAATCAATCAAGTTTAATAACATGTAAATTTGGGAGGTGGTGCAGTGATAAAGAATCCACCTGCCAATGCATGAGACACGAGTTTGATCCCTGGGTCAGGAAGATCCACTGGAGAAGGAAATGGCAACCTGCTTTCAGTATTCTTGCCAGGGAAATCTCATGGGCAGAGGAGCCTGGCAGGCAACAGTCCATGGAGTCCCAAAAGAGCAGTTGAGGAGGCACACACACCCAAACATGGGAAAGACCCAGGAGAGCTGAGTAACTCCCCCAAACGGCTGAAACCCTCACTTTAAATGCCATCTTCAGCTAAAGACAAAAGAGGATGTTGGTGTAGTGCTTTGGAGCCTCAAAGGCAGGAAGGCAATTCACACAGAGACAGAAAAGCAGATGTTTGGTAAATAAATATTTATTGTGCTGTGAAGAGATGATGGGACAGAGAGAAATTTTAACAAGTAGACTTCTTATTATTCAAGCTTCTCCCTATTCACAAATCTAGTTCATACCATAGTCATCCATGCTGATGGCTCCCTTTCTGGAACAGGTCCTCTACTTTATTTAGGCAGTTGTGGGGGAAGGTCAGTTTCTTCCTGAGTCTTTTGGGCCTTGGTTGTTTTCAGCTCAAAATCATATGCATGCCAAAGAGACATTCTGAGGGCGACAAGTTATGCTCCCCTACACTCCAAATCCTCAGGGCCTGGATCCTTCCGTGGCTTCAGAAAGAGTCTGTGTTGAGGCCAGAGGTGCAGATACAATAAGGTCATAATGAGATTCTCTTTTTTGATGTTAAATGAATGAGAAATTGGTGAGTGGGCTCCAGTGGCAAACTTAGAAACAAACTTCAAATCTTGAAATATTTACCACTGAGGGATATTTCAGATTGACAAAAATTGGTAGAAGGTAGGTTGTGCTAAGTAACAAGATATATCCATTTTTGGATCTATTTTCTAAGCTTGAAAAACTATTGACTTGTCCAATTTCAAGCCAGCTCAGACATCTGTCACCAATAGATAAAACTGATGCTGTGCAGTGATGCTGAGTGATGCTCCTGACTTTGGAATTTACTGTCTCTTCTTGGAAAATGTCCCTTGTTCTTATGCATATATCTTTTAACCCTCCATTTGGCTCAGTTTCGCAAGTGGTAACTTCAGCTGATGATGCAGAAATTCCAGTTATCTCATCCTTAACTGATTTGCCAGTAAACAGAATGGTCCTGAGTGACTGCCATGATTTTGGATAGTGGCAGTGGCTTTAAAAATTGTCAGCAGCCCCAGAGTAGGTCCTGAGAAGGCCTTTTAATTTATGTTTTTATTAATGAGCTTTGAACTTGAAATAGACAAGCAGCTGCACTAGATGGAATTTGGCCTGTTAAATTTTAAAGGAGGTCTGGATGACATGGTTTCTTGACTTCTTTCGGTTTGTGTCTGTGTGTAGTACAAAGCTGTCATTTAGGACCTTCCCTGGGGTTGCATCATGGCTCACCCAGGATCTGTACTTTCCAGTCACTATCTATGAGTTCTCACAGAGATGTTCACATCACCAGTTCACTTGATATTTAATAACACAGTCTGGTACTTGGTCACATGAGATGTTCACAGTGTCTCAAACAAATATTTGGATCAAAAAATGTCCAAGAAGCAGTCTTCTAAAATCTGTATTGTGAAGACCTGTGAGAATAAACTGCCTATAAAGAAGAGCTTTTTTTTTTTTTTTTCATGATGAAGCCACGGCCAAGAATATAAGTAAATTTTTCCCCCCTTATACTGGGTAAAATAGGAGGATGATAATGTGCAAGCTAACAGAGAATTTTTACTGAATTTTTAACTAGTTGTCCCTAGCATTAGAAAAAGGGCAGCAGGAGAATAACTGGCTTATATAAAATTCCCTGTCCATATGGCAGTGAGGATTGTTGATTTGGATCAGAAAGAACTGATCATCCTTTTACATAAGGAGAAAATGATGAAGGCCTAAGTGGAACATTCAAGTAGCCATGGAGGAAATCTTATCTGTGACTTGAAGCCCATAGAGAATCAGGTTGGATTTGTTTATTTCTATTGGAAGCATCTCTGTACATCCAGCCAATGTTCAAGTGTGCTTGGAGTAGAAGACTCCTAAATAAAATCTCAGCTCATCAGAGGATTTCTCCTGGGATGCTTCAGGCCATCTCAGGCCTCACAGGAGATGCTTTTAGATCCAATACACCCTCAGCATCCTCAGGGGCTTTAAAGTGTTTGGATGAACCAAATAAGTCCATGTGGCAAATTATCCTCTGAGATGCAGATCTGTACAAACTGAATAACACGAATTGTGAGTTGCCATGTTTTTAACCATGCCTCTGATAGAAGAAACTGACTGCAGTTTTCAGCATCAAAGCAATAAAGTACATTAAACCCTTGGAGTCATGCCATGACCCCTCCAGATGCTTTGTGGTTGATGAAGATTCCTCAGCCAGCAGGGTGAGAAATCAACACTCCCACCTGTCAGGGTCACTTCGGGCGCTGGCCAACTTCAATGTATTAATTAATGCCTTCTTTCACATAGCCTTAGGGCTGAAAGAAGACATGGCCTCTCTTTTCAGAGACAGATTCAAAGAATATCTTCTTAGATATGGTTTTGATGGA
The DNA here is from genome assembly GCF_054371585.1 of Giraffa tippelskirchi. NCBI lineage: Eukaryota > Metazoa > Chordata > Mammalia > Artiodactyla > Giraffidae > Giraffa > Giraffa tippelskirchi. The sequence continues at coordinate 144,963,368 of NC_137279.1, read as the reverse complement.
AACGAATGGTGAATCTAGACAAATATCTACAAATAAAACAATTAGATGAGCTTGGGGTTACAGGTCCACAGTGTGGATGCTCATCAATTGAAATGAGAGAATTACAGTCTAGGGCCTTACCATCCTGAATGCACCCAATCTCACCTGATCTCAGAAGCTAAGCTGGTTTGGGCCTGATTAGTACTTGGATGGGAGAGAGAATTGCAGTTAGATAACCAGGATTAAAAAGTAATTCCTATATGGTCCTGACTCTTGTGGATACCCTGGTTGTCACCCCCATTTCACTTTCCCCCTTGTGCTCCAACCGTGAGGGCTGGGGAGTTGATCCTCAGCTAAGGTGATCCCATTCCTCCTTTCCACAGTTATGGGTTCTGTAGGGTTAGGTAGGTCTGAAGCCAATTCAGGGCAATAAGACTTGATAAAGAGTCTTCCAGAGGCTTCTGGGAAAGAATATTGAGAGAACACTTCTGGAAATGGCTCTCTCTCCCGCTGGATGTGAAAAAACAGCATGGTAGCATTGCTGCCAGTCCCATGAAGAAGCCTTAGGAAGAAGCCAATTCTATGCACAGGAGAGTGGAGACAGGGGGCAGCAACCTGGGTCCTTGATGACATCATTGTGGTCCCTGAATGAATCAATGCTTTGGACAGGGATTGAGAGAAATTATGGATCTTCCTGACTAGGTCATCAATCAAGGGTGGGCAAAATTTTTAAATTGCAGTATGTGAGATTTCAGAGAGGACATGAATGAGTCACCCAGTGTTTAAACATGATCTAGTCTTTGCTCAGAAGAGGTGTTTGGTTACAATTAATTTCTGATGTGATAGGAGTTGTAGTCTAGGAACCAGACCCCACTATATGCAACTGATGATGGAGAGAGTAGTGTAGGAGGTCTGGTGAGATGTCACTAGTTTTAAAATATCCTATTCAACAGGACTTGGGAATAAAGGTCAAGGTTGTGACTGACTTGGGGAGATTTGGATGCAGTCTGGAAAAGCTGTACAAACTGGGGAAAGAGGGAGTCACTGAAAGTTCTCCATATGAACACCATTTAGTCACTAGGCTTGCTTCACCTCTGTTCTGGAGTGAATGACACCAAACAATGATCTAATATTTAGGGGTGACATGTATATATATGTGATATTTGAGGCTATTTATTGCAAAAACTTCTTTTCAAAAGTAGGAAATCTCAAAAAATGTTATACCCTTTGCTGGCTCACTCTCTCTCTCTCTTCCCCTTTCCCCAATCTCACTCTCTCCCTTGTCTCCCTCCATCCCTCTCTCCCACTGATTTCAGGTGCCTCTCTTTGTTAATCTTTCAGATTCTTGGTTCTCATTCTAGTAATAATGTGGAAGTGAGCAATGTGCATTGATACATTTAATTTTCATTTCTTTTTATGCTCATGGGAATTTTCATAGCATGCTGATCTGATGCTTTATGTAAGATTCTTATAAAACATTGATTAAATCTTGTGGATTTTCCTGAGTCCAGATCAAACCTTGTTAAATTTAGTCATGGTTTTTCATTTCCAAGGTGAAAACCACCTGGACAAAGTGCATTGGGCCAAACTCTTAGAAATCTTCTCAATAGCAAGGGGCCAGAGTAGTCAGTGCTCTTGGGTTCTTTCCTCCTTCTTCTTCTTTTAATAAAAATTAGCTCCTTTCCTTTGCTTCTGTTGCCAACTGAAACAACTGACTCTTGGTAGCAGGAATGAACCAACAGATCTTCTGGATGTCTTAACAAAAGCCTTGAATGTTTGCTACCAGGATTACAACAAAGCAAAGAGATTATTTTGCAAAGCTCAAATAAAGTCAAAATTAACATTGCTGGATGTTTTTAGTTATTCTGTCCATCTTGAAGCTTTCCTTGAATCTCCCAGTGGTAATTAATCATTTTCTCCTTTGTACTTCTCTCTCATACACCTTACCAGAATCTCTCGTCAAAAATCTATGTAATTATGATTTATAATATAGGCTTTGGGCCATATTTTATTTATCTCCATATGCTAGTACCTGGTTTAGAGCCAAATACATAGCACGTGTTGAGTTAATACGTAGCTATAAGGAAATAGGACATTTAGATCTCACTTATCCAATAAATATTTATTGAGAATTTACTCAGTACTAAGTATTGTTCTAGGTATTGAATATATCATGACAAGTAAGATAAGATAGTCAAAGTTTCTGCCTTCCTGGAGGTTTCACTCTAGTGGGAGAGATGACAGTATACAAAGAATATATAAATGTCAAGCAGTGAAGTGTTAACAAAGAAATACAGGATGACATGACATGGTGATAAAGAAGATGGAGTGGGAGGGGGTTGGGGCACAATTTTTAAGAGAACTTGGAGGAGATGACAGATATTTGAAGTAATAACACTCCAAGCAGAGTGAGCAACATGGGCAAAGACCCTGCAACAAGAACAAATTAGGCTTAGCCCAGGAACTGCAAGGCCAATATGACAAGCAAGAAATGGTTGAAGCAAAGGTTGGAATTGCAAAGACCAGATCACGTGGGGTATTGCAGGTCTGCAAAAGCTTATGTTCCGTGTGGATGAGAAGCCAGGGAAAGGTTGGGCAAGAGGGAGATGTGATCAGATGTGCATTTTTAAAAGATCGTCCTGGGTGCGATATCCAGGATGGATTGCCTGTGGTACAAGTGAATGCAATGAAATAGACTTGGAGAAAATATCTCCAGTAGATGTTGATTAGAGTATAGGTGATGAGGGTACTTAGCTGTGGTTAGATTCTTCATATAGTTTTCAATTCAGGCTATCAGGATTTATTTTGACATATTGAAACTCTCCCATGAGTATGGCTCAGGAAAGTCTAACAGGGGCTCTGTATCAACCTAGAGGAGTGGGATGGGGAGGGAAATGGGAGGGAGCTTCAAAAGGGAGGGGATATGTATATACCTATGGCGGATTCATGTTGAGGTTTGACAGAAATCAATAAAAGTCTGTAAAGCAATTATCCTTCAATTAAAAAATAAATAAATTTAAAAAAAAACCCTCTCCCATGAAATCTGTACTTTATGGAAGTGACTCTGAAATGAAGACTGATATTTGACTGCCCAGGCTATAATCTAACAAAATGTTTCTCGAACTTTTTGATCTGAAAGTTCTTTATACTCTTAAAAATTATTGAGGACTTCAAAGAGTTTGTTAACATGGATTAGATCTATTGATAACTGTTTTAGAATATGCATCTGTTGATTAATTTTAAAACAATAATAATCAACCTAAAACTAATAAACCCGTTACACATTAACAGAAATAACCCACTTTTTTGGTGAAAATTAACTATATTCTCCATGATGAAAAATATTTAGTGAGAATAATGCCACTGCTCTACATTTAAAAAATTTGGGGGGACTTCCCTGGTGGTCCAGTGGTTAAGAGCCTCTGCTTGCACTGCAGGGGTCACAAGGTAGATCCCTAGTCAGGGAACTAAGATCCTACATATTGTGTGGGGCAGCCAAAAAAATAATTTCTTTAAAGTCACTTAACAGAAGATAGGGCTTCCCTTGAGGCTCAGCTGGTAAAGAATTGGCCTGCAATGTGGGAGACCTGGGTTTGATCCCTGGGTTGGGAAGATCTCCTAGAGAAGGGAAAGGCTACCTACTCCAGTATTCTGGCCTGAAAAATTCCATGGAATGTATAGTTCATGGGGTCACAAAGAGTAGGACATGACTGAGCGACTTTCATTTTCACTTTCTTTTCACTTTCAACAAAAGATAGATAACTGAATTCTCATATCTACTTCTGCATTCAATCTATTGTGATATAATGCATCATGTAGCCTCTGGAGAACTCCACTGCACTCTTGTAAAAGGATAGAATTACATGACCAGTAACATCTTTTTTTTTCTGTATAGCCATTTTATTAATAACACTGAAAATGGAAGAAAAAAGCAACATTTTCAGCATATTATGCTTTAGGATTTCCAGAAAGGCAAAAATTCAACTAAAATGCAAAACAAAGATTTGTGCAGTGAGTGGAGAAGGTACTGTGATGTATTGAACATGTCAAAAATGGTGTGTGATGTTTCATGCTGGAGATTTTTTGCTGGATGATACTTCATGGTTGAGTAGACCAGTTGAAGTTGATAGTGATCATATCAAGACACTAACTGAGAAGGATCAATGTTATACCATGCAAGGCCAGTAAGATCTTAGTATTATTAATTTTTAAATGTTGATCTCACTGACTCCCTGAAAGTATTTCAATGATCCTCAGAGTTCCTTAGACTACACTTTGAGAACTGCTAATCTAAAGGAGAACAATTTTGGACTACACCTCTGTTTAAAAGAGATATTAGCATTAATTTCATTGAGTTAGATGATTAAGCCATTATAGCATCCCTTTATCACCTGTAATTACTGGCATTGAAGGTTTGTAGAAAACCAGACCACAGTGAAAAACTGCTTTGAATTGGGCGTCCACCACCTTTTAAATCCTGATAACATTGATAGGGTTAAGTGGAAACAACAAAGATTTAGACATAGTACAAAAAAGCAAAGGAAAAAAAGAAGAAATAGTGGTAGACCAATGAGAAGAAAGAACTGATTACATAGAAATGGTATACGTTGCAGGAGCAGGAGACTTGTAATAAAAATTGCCTGCTCAGTGGCTCCAGATACCCATTAACCATTCTGATCTAACGAGCTAAGTTTGTTTCAGCCATCAGTTCCAAATGGTGTGCCTGAGACCTTCCCCACAGATGGGCCCAAAGGTGGAGACACCACATGTCTCAAGCCATGTGTTGGTCTAACATTACTCCATAGTGTACAAAAACAAACTCTGCTTAAGCTTTTCCAACTCAGATGCCAACACTCCATTTCTCCAAGTGAGACTCTGGCTTGAAACACCATAACTGACATATAATCCACTGTAGGTAAGTGTGACTGAGTGTAAAACAACTCAGAGGCTCATTTGCCTAAATCAGAAAAGGATAAAATCAGACAATAGCATGAGTGAGAGGAAAGGGAAAAACTTACCTCCAAACTGGGAATCAGGCAAAAAACTCAGCTTCTCCTTCTAGAAAATACAATGAATCAGTAACAGCATTCAAAACCAAAACTACAGTAACACTCAACATCTGTCCATAGGAACCATAGAAATCCACATCATTACCAGGCCTTGAACTTCAAGGTGATATGAGAGACAGAACAAGTTTGAAGGCCAGGCACAAGTTTCCAAAGAAGAGCTCCTGAGTCCCACTCAGCCTCATAGAACATAAACCCAACTAATGTTAAAAGCAATGTAGCTCCGAACTTCTGTGCTAAGTGAAAGGTAACCCAAGGCTCTAGTGACCTGCTTACTCCTGTTGAGGGCATGGGGCTTGGTGTTCTGCCATATGTGTGACACCATTGAGAAAGGTTATTTAAGCACATCAGGAACGCCGGAAAAAAGTCTAAATTCTTACCTGCTTGTGATTAGAATGGGTGCACCCCACTGGATTATCATAGGGTTATATGGAACTAATTAGATTTTTTTTAATCTGAAAAGTTTCCTCTTCTCTTTCTTTTTAAAAGTGCAAATGAGAATAGCAATGATGTCTCTGGGCTTTGAGGAGCAGAGGCTGTCTGTTGTGCTGCAAGGCATGACTTAGGGCAACCAGGGGTTGGATGTAGGGGTGTGTGGTGTCAAGAGTGATGTATTGTCAAGAACAAGGTATAAATCTGTGAATTTGTGACTCCAAAGGCATAAGATAAACACCACTCATTTCTAACAACTTGTTTTTTGACATTGAGGTCATTTAAGTTTTTATAAGTTTGAATAGAGAGTGATGTACACAGATTGGTTTCTTTTGGAAAAAAGCATGTCTGAAGCATTCCTGAGATTCTTGTAGCAGTTAACACTTCATCTTATTTGTAGTTCCAGTTTAGCACAAAATAAAACTTGGACTGTCTCTCTGTGTGAAGATTTTATGTCAACTTCGTCGTCAGGTAAAATTTTGTTCTAGGTTGTGAAAAGAGGCAGGTTGAGAGTCATTAGTCACTGCTGATGTTTTTTATCGTTTTTTTGATTCACTCTAGTAGCATTAGAGACAATAAAATAGGATGCTAAAACCCCTTGTAGGCAAATTTATAAAGTGGAAAAGAGATTCTCTTTGAATTATTCTTCCTTAAAGACAGTGGATGATGTTGTAGTGATAGTAAGAAGAGTTAATGCCATGGGCTTTGCAATTAGAGAAATCTGTTTAAATTTCTTCATTCAACAAATATTTATTGAGTACCTACTAAGTGCTAGACTCTGTTTCAAGCATTAGGATGGAAAAGTGGGGAAAAAGCATAACACAGTGTCTACCTTCTGGTGGGAGAGGCAGCATCTATCATCTAGGTGATAAACTCAAGGCTGACTCAGCCATATGCTGAGATGGTTGGGCAGGTGTCACCTCTCAGCTACAAATGCCTTCTTTCACACATTACTCTGTGGGGCAGGCTGGGATTTTGTACATTTCTCCTTTGCCAGCTGGCTTCCTGTTGTGTGCAGGCTAAGTCGCTTCAGTTGTGTCCGACTCTTTGCGACCCCATGGACTGTAGCCCGCCAGGCTCCTTTGTCCATGGGATTCTTCAGGGAAGAATACTGGAGTAGGTTGCCATGCCCTCCTCCAGGGGATCTTCCTGACCCAGGGATCCAACGCCATCTCTTATGTCTCCTGCATTGGCAGGCAGATTCTTTACTACTAGCACCACCTGGGTTAGGGTCTGCACATAGGGACAGCAGAGAGACTGCAAGGATGGAGGAAGGGCCTTTCTCCTCCCTGTTTTCCTGTTGTTCCTCTCAGTATCACTCCAGCAATGGCCTTTGTCTGACAGCAGCAGTTGGTTCTGGTCTGCAGTCTCACTTGGTGCTCTCAGAACCAGCCCTTGGGCATGGTCTCAGAATGTTAGCAGCAGCAGGGTCTTCCCCTCCTCAGAGATCTGAGCCCCATCTCTGTGGGGCTCTCTCTGAGCTCCTGAGCTCTGGTAATTCCAACCTCTTCCCTGGATAGCAGCTGCTCCCGCTGTTGTATATCAGAGTTACCGCGGTGACCCTGTTGGCCCATTCAGTCTTCTACCATCTGGAAAACCAATTCCCTGAAGTAATTTCATGTTGAAAATGCCTCCTGTGGTTTTTGTTTTCTTTTCTGGATCCTGACATATATACCATACCAATTCATCTTAAGATAAGATTTGTTAAAAGGATACTGAGGAATACTAATTTATTGATTATGAAACACATAATCCTGGCATAGTCACCATAATCAATAATGAAAAAAAGAGCAAGTACTTTTATTTGGTTGAGTATTTTGCATGGTTTCAAAGAGGAAGAAGTATAAATGTCAACATTTACTTTCAACAGATCAACATTGAATCTTTTTTAGGGCTAGAGAAGAAATAATTTCATTACTTTTTACCGAAAAATAATTGGTATTGTAAATACATATATGTGTGCAGGGCTTCCCAGGTGGCACAGTGGTAAAGAATTTCCCTGTCAATGCAAGAGATGCAAGAGACACGAGTTCAATTCCTGGGTTGGGAAGATCCCCTGGAGTACGGCATGGCAACCTAACTCCAGTATTCTTGCCTGGGGAATCCCAAGGACAGAGGAACCTGGTGGTCTACAGTCCATGGGATTGCAAAAAGTCAGACACGACTCAGCAACTGAACAACAACAATACTCACTTTTAAGCCAAGCCCTTACTACTTCTTGATGTTAATTGCTAAGTATAGAATGAAATGTTCTTCAGATGCAATCTAGTATGTAATGTATTGGACTTTATTTTTTAAAATTTTTTTAAAAATTTATTTATTTTAATTGGAGGCTAATTACTTTACAATATTGTAGTGGTTTTTGCCATACATTGACATGAATCAGCCATGGGTGTACATGTGTTCCCCATCCTGAACCCCCCTCCCACCTCCCTCCTCATCCCATTCCTCAGGGTGTATTGGACTTTAGAAAACCGACTTCTTCATTTAAATAGGATCGGTGTCTCCTTTTCAGATATTGATATGCTTGTTCCAGTTCTATCATATTTCTGTCAACTTAAGAATCTTCAACTATGAAATGAAGATAATATAATCTATTTTTATAAACCAGCATCAAGTATTTGTCATCTATTGGGCTGGCCAAAATTTATTTAGGTTTTTCTGTAAGATGCTACAGAAAAATCCAAATGAAATTTTTGGTCAACCCAGTATTTGCCATACTCTTTTAAAGTTGCTTTGATATATTCTGTAAACAAACATTTGGCAAGAAACTATAGATTTGTTCACAGGCCATGGTAAAACAAAAAGCCTAAAGTGCACAGAGGCTGTGCACTGGAATCTGGAATCTTCCAGTTTCACCTAATTTTAAATTTACAAACAAGGTGCCTCTTGCGAAAGTGAAAGACTATAATGAGTTGAATTAATAATGAATGATCACTTGCTAAGTCTCTGTAAAGCAACTCTGTTTAGCTAGTGTTCCCAGGAACTGAAAAGTGAATGACTTTAATCCCTCAATAACATACACTTTTTTTTGTTTGTTTGTTTTTAAGCTGCACTGGATCTTAGTTGCAATATGTGGGATCTAGTTCCCTGACCAGGGATCAAACCTGGGTCCCCTGAATTGGGAGCTCAGACTCTTAGCCACTGGACCACCTGGGAAACCCCAATAACATACCCTTTTACAAAGCAGATTGTTTTCAATTTCTTGTTATCAACAAAATTGAAGAGGACCCCTTTGAACTGTCAGATGAAAGATCATGAAAAAATAATTTTTGATGATAGATCACTGTGTGATTTTTGGCATTTAACTTGCTGCTGCTGCTAAGTCGCTTCAGTCGTGTCCGACTCTGTGCGACCCCATAGACGGCAGCCCACCAGGCACCACCGTCCCTGGGATTCTCCAGGCAAGAATACTGGAGTGGGTTGCCATTTCCTTCTCCAGTGCAAGAAAGGGAAAAGTGAAAGTGAAGTCGCTCAGTCGCGCTCAGTCGCGCTCAGTCGTGTCCGACTCTTAGCTACCCCATGGACTGCAGCCTACCAGGCTCCTCCGTCCATGGGATTTTCCAGGCAAGAGTACTGGAGTGGGGTGCCATTGCCTTCTCCGGGCGTTTAACTTAGGAGATCAAAAATTGAGTAACACTACTCTAAAGGAACTCTGTCCATTTCCAGTGAATGATTCCTCAGCACATAGATGCTAAAGTTTAAGGATTAATAGGATTGAACTGATGTTGAATCATGTTTCATTTCAACACTAAATAATTTTCATCCAAGCTTACATAAATTAATTGAGAAAAAAATCTATTGTGTTGAGGTATATTCCCAGTAACATTTTACTTGTTTTGTCAAATAATTACTTTTCAAAATTGAAAACATAGCTATATCACTTTAATCAACCATCTACAACTAGTAATTTTAAGAATAACACTACAAAAAAGTAATTTAACACTTAGAGCTTCATATTTGCAAAAGAAATAGGTTCTTTGTTAATCAATAAAATATTTTCCAGCGTAGCATAATATTATATGAGGGTAAAATTATGTGAGGAAAGTAGAATGAAAAAAATTCACAAGGAAAGAAAATGTTGTGAAAATGTCCAACTGTCAGAGTGTGTTCATGTATCTTTTAAATAGATGATAGTGGGTATCAAGCACTTTGGTATTTAGATTCCATTTTATTTATTTAAAAATGTAATGAAACATATTAATAAATGCAAATATTTACAATATGCTAGAGATTATGTCTTTGTAACTATTTAAACTAATATTTAAACATTTAGGATAATGGTCAAGAATATGTAAAGGGGTAGTTATTATTTTCATACTTAGGTTAGGGAACACATGAGCAAGAAACTGTGAAGAAAGACTACTGGCATACAAAGACCAGAAAGTAGCCAGTTCAGAAGAGAGCATTCAGTGATTGTGATATCGCCTCTAGCTGCAAGTGGAGAAGGCAACGGCACCCTACTCCAGTACTCTTGCCTGGAAAATCCCATGGACAGAGGAGCCTGGTAGGCTGCAGTCCATGGGGTCGCTACAAGTCGGACACGACAGAGAGACTTCACTTTTCACTTTCATGCATTGGAGAAGGAAATGGCAACCCACTCCAGTGTTCTTGCCTGGAGAATTCCAGGGATGGGGGAGCCTGGTGGGCTGCCGTCTATGGGGTCACACAGAGTTCGACACGACTGAAGCGACTTAGCAGCAGCAGCAGCAGTAGCTAGCTGCAGGGGACATCTCTTACAAGATTTCCTGCTGGTTTAGGGTACAGGATACCATTTTTCAAAGGTAGACCACTGCATAATCATGAAAACAACTATAAAATTACATTTAGTATTTTTCTTTCACATACATTTTTTTGAGAACTAAAATATTATTTGGCATTCTATTTTTAATATTCTACATTTTTTTCCCCTTGCACTACTAGTGTTCCAGGGATCATCATCTTGGGGTACTATTTTAGTCTAACTCATTGGTGTGTACTTTGTTCTTTGCTTGGCATGCAGAAGATAGCCAATAAATGTTGAGTTTAAGTAAAATTAAATAAAATAAAGGCCAATCAATCCTTTATTATTTAAAAAGGTAAACCTTTAACATCAATAAGTAAATTTAATTCCAAAGACATAGAGAAAACTGGTGTGTCATTCCATAACTACCACAGTGTAATAATGAAGGAAGAGGTAGTGTGCCCACAGCACAGAAAGTCAAATTCTAGCAGTGGGTATCTGCAGCAAAGAAAGCTTCCTAGATAGCTCAGTGGTAAAGAATCTGCCTGCAATGCAGGAGATGCGAGTTCAATCCCTGGTCAAGAAGATCCCCTAGAGAAGGGAATGGCTACCCACCTCAGTAGGTAGTGATTCTTGCCTGGGAAATCCCAAGGACAGAGGAACCTGGCAGGCTACAGTCGATGGGGTCACAAAAACTTGGACATGACTTAGCCACTAAACAACAACAAAGGGCTTATTACAGGGTGGCGAGCAAGGAAGGAGACAAGTCTCAGATCCACTCTGTCTTGGTCTTTGAGTTTGTAGTTTTTAAAGGGGAACAACAAAGGAGATAAGATTAACCATCATCTTGTGACATTACTATGACATTTCTTAACCTTAGTTTTGGGAGTCAGGATGTCTCAAGGTTTATAATTCTCTGACCAGGAGGTCCATGTCTGGGAGGTCTGTTAGGTCATCTTGTCCTGTAGAAATAATCTGACTTTGTACATTAACAATGATATATTTAATAGCAATCTTGATACATTAACAATAATGTCAAAAGCAGTGATTTTAGTATGTTAATGATGTTATCTACAGCCACAGTTTTAGTTGTCTGACTCTGGTTGACTAGTGTTCAGTTAGCATAGGATTGAGGTTAGAGGAGACAAGAAAGGGATTGAGGTTAGAGAGAACAAGAAATGGAATAAAATTGTGGATAGAGAGATTAATCATAAACTTGGTAAGCAGGTTTTAGGTGGACTTGATTTCAACAGTTTACAGCACATCTCCAGTCTGGCTCTATTTTGCTGGCCAAGGTGGGAAAACTGGTTACCTGTCACTTTTCCATCCCCTGATTGAAAAGACGGAGGCTTGGTTCTAAATAGGACTTTTCAAGTCTGCAGGGTTTGTAGGTTGCTCAAGTTCATGCCAAATCTGTAGCCTCTAGACATAACTACACATTGTAAGATCTGTGATTATTTTGAGATGATATGAAGCTCTTTGAAATGCACATGGAAGTGGAACAAACAAAATTAATCTCGCAACATATTGAAATGTAAATGTCAACATATCCTCAATTGGGTATGAGCACTCACAAACTTGTGTTCAAGCAGTGGGGGTGTCTGGAACATTTGAAAAGCAAAAGCAAAAATGCAAGCCATTTCTCCCTCTGTTTACAAGTGTGTTTAGCACAAGTTCCATCAAATCCTTGCTCAGAGAACCCAACTTGAGTCATTCTGTTTGAATAAGCTGTCAGTGTCCTAATTTTCTACCAAGAAGTGGCTGTATCCTTGAAACTGCTGTTATACAAGATTTTTTCCATTTCCTACCTCCAGCCTCATGCACTTTTGCCCTAAAATTGATTCCAAACAGTAGCCAGAAAACATACCCAGGAAAAGTGTATTCTATGCCAATCCAGCCTTCCTAAAAGCAAGCAATCTCTTTGCTCCTGCAATTCTGTATAGCCATGGCATAAATAACCTGCTGCTGATGCTGGTGTGCTTTTTCATTTACACTTTTACAAGGTTGGTGAAGCTGCTCTTTGTCAAAACAATTCACAAACTAGAGGGATGGGGCTGGGCACGTCACAGTTTCCTGAATACATGTCAAGGTGTCTCTTAGTTTTGTATCTAGAGTTAATTCTTATTTTTATTTGTGGTTGCACTGGACTCATTATGCTATGCATGGGCTTTCTCTAGTTGCAGTGAGCAGAGGCTACTCCTTGTGGGGGTGCTCAGGCTTCTCACTGTGGTGGCTTCTCCTATGGCGGAGCACAGGCTCTAGGCCCATGAGCTTCAGTAGCTGCAGCACGTGGGTCAGTAGTTGCAGCTTCTGGGCTCTGGAGCACAGGATCAATAGTTGTGGCACACAGGCTTAGTTGCTCTGTGGCACGTGAAATCTTCCCGGACCAGAGGTAGAACCTGTGTCCCCTGCATTAGCAAGCAGATTCTTATCCTCTATACCACCAAGGAAGTCCTAGAGTTAATTCTTTATTTAACTAACACAGCCGAGAAGGGAGTCACAAGGTATAGTAGGAGAAGTGAACACCGTGCTGAGTTATTTTTGAGAGATCGAGATACAGTCAAAACTTTGGATTTGTCTCTGTCTTTTTATGTGCTGTCTGGAGAGAGTTCTCTCAAAAGCATCTTTGTGAACACATTCGCTTTCCCAGTACTGTTGAAGGTAGGGTTTAATAAATAGCCTGTATCCTGGACCACTGGTGCCTTCAGTAACCTCTATATTCAAGTAACATGTTTCAGTAGACATGTTAGCATTATTAGAAGACCAAAAAGGGGCAGAATTTCTAGCCCTAAGAAGTTGAAGAGAACTCAATGTTTTTACAGATATATATGAATGATTTTGAATTAAAACATAGAAGAACTCTTTCTTTAATTTACATAACCTCTTGAAGGCATCTACAGGTATACGTAATAACTTATGTGTGCTTAAAACGTGTCTTTTTTGTGACCCCATGGTCTGTAGCCTGCCAAGCTCCTCTGTCCATGGAATTTCGCAGGCAAGAATACTGGAGAGGGTTGCCATTTCCTCCTCCAGAGGATCTTCCCAACTGGGATCAAACCTCCAGCATTTGGCAGGTGAATTCTTTACTATTGAGCCACCAGGGAAGTCCCATTTACAAGCGTATCTCCCTCTAAATATTTTATTAGCCAAATTAGAGCATTCACAGTAAAAATGGATTTTAAAGTCAGTCAGAAGTTCACAACTGTTAATGAGTCTGTTGCAAGGTAACAGAAATCCTTAGAAACACTCAGCCAGTTTGGTCTTATTTGGTGAGGAGGTCAGATGCACTGAGTGACCCCCTCTACAGATGACTGTTAAATAGTGGTAAGATGTATCTCTGAGGGTCCCTTCATTGCATGTGAGGCCACCAGGAGACTCAATCAAGACTGCAGGCCCTTAACATTTGCTATTTCATCACATCAAGGCTCTAGGAGCTAATAGTTTAAGCTGCTCATCCACTGTGATGAGTTCCGAGTGCTTGAAACTTCTCTGGAAAAAGATATATTATGGGCACTGATCACTGTACTAGTGAAGAGGAGCATGTGGTTATGGAGGTCAGAAGAGTTAACAGGCTGCCCTGTTAAGAGGGGAACGGATAATAAATTCGGTTCAGTTCAGTTCAGTCGCTCAGTCGTGTCTGACCCTTTGCGACCCCATGAATAGCAGCACGCCAGGCCTCCCTGTCCATCACCAACTCCCGGAGTTCACCCAAACCCATGTCCATTGAGTCGGTGATGCCATCCAACCATCTCATCCTCTGTCATCTCCTTCTCCTCCTGCCCTCAATCTTTACCAGCATCAGGGTCTTTTCAAATGAGTCAGCTCTTCGCATCAGGTGGCCAAAGTATTGGAGTCTCAGCTTCAACATCAGTCCTTCCAATGAACTTCCAGGACTGATTTCCTTTAGGATGGACTGGTTGGATCTCCTTGCAGTCCAAGGGACTCTCAAGGGTCTTCTCCAACACCACAGTTCAAAAGCATCAATTCTTCGGCACTCAGCTTTCTTTATAGTCCAGCTCTCACATCCATACACGACCACTGGAAAAACCATAGCGTTGACTAGACGGACCTTTGTCAGCAAAGTAATGTCTCTGCTTTTTAATATGCTATCTAGGTTGGTCATAACTTTCCTTCCAAGGAGTAAGCGTCTTTTAATTTCATTGCTGCAATCACCATCTGCAGTGATTTTGGAGCCCAGAAAAATAAAGTCAGCCACTGTTTCCACTGTTTCCCCATCTATCTGCCATGAAGTGATGGGACTGGATGCCATGATCTTAGTTTTCTGAACGTTGAGCTTTAAGTCAACTTTTTCACTCTCCTCTTTCACTTTCATCAAGAGGTGCTTTAGTTCTTCTTCACTTTCTGCCATAAGGGCGGTGTCATCTGCATATCTGAGGTTATTTATATTTCTCCCGGCAATCTTGATTCCAGCTTGTGCTTCCTCCAGCCCAGGGATAATAAATTAGAGAGCACTTAATATTGGCACTGCTGGAGGTGGTGTGGGAATTGACAGGTCCCAGGGGAAGGGAAAATCTTGTTCCACTACTAACAAACCCCTTAATCTTTAAGCTCTCGTCACAGAATGCTGCGTTCCTTTAGGTGTTTCCTGGACCCTGGTTCACTCCCCAGTACAAACAAGACTGTCCCTTGAGCCCTGTTCAGTATACACACTGCAAGTGGAGGGTTGGTGTGTACATTAATGTTCCCCATGCACCCCACTACCACTTCACACAAGCATGCATCTACTCTAGTATAAAACTCATACTCTGGGCAGGTTTGCTGCTGCTACTGCTAAGTCGCTTCAGTCGTGTCTGACTCTGTGCGACCTCATAGACGGCAGCCCACCAGGCTTCCCTGTCCCTGGGATTCTCCAGGCAAGAACACTGGAGTGGGTTGCCGTTTCCTTCTCCAATGCAGGAAAGTGAAAAGTGAAAGTGAAGTCACTCAGTTGTGTCCAACTCTTAGCGACCCCATGGACTGCAGCCTACCAGGCTCCACCGTCCATGGGATCTGCCAGGCAAGAGTACTGGTGTGGGGTGCCATTGCCTTCTCCACTGGGCAGGTTTACACCAGTGTATTAGTGACCACTGCTGATGGAGCCAGAATGTCATTCTGCCTAATTCACAGACGTCTTTAGCTTTCACTATCATTCTCCACGCCAACCCCTGCCGTAATCATAGGGTGTTTCAGGGCCCTGGAGGATGGCTGAATCAGCCCCCATTGGACCCTCACAATTTCCCTGAACTTTCTAAACTCATTCCACTCCAGCCACCTAGGTGGAAACCTGTGCTCTCTCCTTGATTCTTTCCTCCCTACACCAAGCTTTGCCTAATTACCTCTTGATTCTTAAATCCATCCTTACAACCACGCCCTAGTTTAGAGTCTGAAGTGTTTCTCCACTTCCTAATATCTTCATCCAACCCCTTTTCTACAAAGTTACCAGTGTGACACATTTTATTCAAATATAACTATGAAAGTGTAAGTAAATGTGTTAGTGTCTCAGTCATGTCTGACTCTTTGCGACCCCATAGACTGTAGCCCTCCAGGCTCCTTTGTCCATGGAATTTTCTGGGAAAGAATACTAAAGTGGGTTGCCATTCCCTTCTCCAGGGGATCCTCCCAACCCAGGGATCAAACCTTGGTCTCTCACACTGCAGGGAAATTCTTTACCATCTGAGCCACCAGGGAAGCCGAAATATAACTATCAATTATCTATTTAAATGCTCCAGTTGCATTTTCTATCAGTTTTCTACAGGATGGAATTAAAAATCCTTATTGTGACACACCTTCATGAGCCGCTCCCTGCTTATCTCTAGTCTCCTCTCTTCATGCTGACCGTTCTCTGCCTTAGGCCTGTGGGCCGCAACATTGAATAGTTTGTAGCTCCCTGCATGCACTTTCTTCTGTGCTTTTACTGATGCTGTTCCTCGTACCTGGACTACTCTTCATTTTCCATCTTGCTGAACTTCCATTTATCCTTTTAGACCTCCCATGTGATACTCATTAGGTAGCCTTCTCCCATTTTATGAGTTAGATGCTCTTCCTCTAGGCTCTCACACCATCCTGGACATTTCTCTATCATTGCATGCATTACTTCTGTTCATTCACTTGTTGGAATTGTCTGCTTATGTTTCTCTCTCCCGATCTATACTGAATTTCTCGAAGTCCTAGAAGCTGCTTATTCATATTTCTGTTTCAATGCTTTGCACAAAGTGACAAATAATGATGAAAATAGTGGTAATACACTGACAGTCCCTTATGTTCAAGGCATTTAATATGCATTTTTTCTCATTGAGGAGCCTGGCAGGCTACAGTCCATGGGGTTGCAAAGAATCGGACACAACTAAGCGGCCAACACATCTTATTTACTCCTCACCACAACTCTAAGTGGTGGTTATTGTGAAGTCTATTTTACAGTGAGGAAACTGTGATTCAAAAAGATGGTCACTTGGCAAGTGAGTAGCAGAATTACAATGTGAATCTGTTTGTCTGACTCCAGAATACACATTCTGTTTACAACAACCACAAGATGAAGGTCATCCTGGAAGGGTGCTCTACTCTCTGAATCACAATGAGATGAAAAAGAATGAAAGCCACTGATAAGAAAGTTAGTATATTAAGTATCTGGTTGGTCCCCTCACCCCGGGCAAGTACAGAATTTCCTCATGCCTGCATTTTCACTTTCTTTACCCAGGTCAATCTTGTGGCTGAGGACACTCAAAAATGTTTTACAGAGTGATTTACTAAAATAAAATAACTTATCATAGAGCAAAGAATGGCATAAAGAATATGCCTTTCAGGTTTTTGTTATGTAAAGAAACTGAAAGCTTTACAGAAATACAGTACCCACAGATGCTGTTTCACTCAGTGTTATTTTTTCCATGATTTGTATGAAAACAATCTTAAAGGTATATAAAATAAAATTACCAATGTAATTAATTACAAACTTCATTTTGAAAAAAATAAAAACATACGGATTGAAGACTGTACAGAAAAGAGAAAATATGAGCATTATATCTTATGAACCATCCCAGTGTAGTTACAATAAGTATAACATAGATGGCATCTATGCATATTTGAAAACCAAATATCTGTGACTTAGATTAGCATCTGTTGTTGTGACAGCTGCAAACGATTCCCGAAACTTCTTGTCTTTATGTGGGGACTAAGCCAGCCTATTAGTCAGCATCAAGTCAAAATCTTTCTCCATGATGTCAGCAAATGGATTTCAATAAATCAAGAAAATTCGACAAATATCTATTGAACATCTGTTGCACGATCTGAGTCAGGCATTGTGTAGGATACAAAGATAGTACATCTCTCCCTTAAGACTCTTACAAAATCATTTCAGATTAAAAGTTAAATCGGAATACAACTTATTGTATTAAAAATGAGTGTCACAGACAGTGGATATTAGAGACTCCCTCATCCTGCTTTATATTTCCTCATTGCACTATTTCCTAGAATTAAAAACATATAAGTATAAATATGTGTGTGAATGTATAAATATATATATATAGTTGGTGTTTAGTAGCTAAGTCATGTTCAACTCTTTGCTACCCCATGAACTGCATCACTCCAGGCTTCCCTGTCCTTCACTATCTCCTGGAGTTGGCTCAAACTCACTTTCATTGAGTCCATGACGCCATCCAACCATTTCATCCTCTGTCGCCCCCTTTTCCTGTTTCCCTCAGTCTTCCCCAGCATCAGGGTCTTTTCCAATGGGTCAGCTCTTTGCATCAGGTGTCCAACGTATTGGAGTATATATATATATATATATGTATATATATATACATATACACACACACACAGACAAAAATTATATATATAATTTGTTGTTGTTAACCCTGGTCTTCTCCACTAGGATTTTAAGCTCAATAAGAGTAGGAACTTGTGTGTCTCCCTCACCATGGTATCAACAGCACCTATAACAGTGCCTGACCTATAGTAGATACTCCATAAATATTTGCTGAATGAATTAATTTGAAGAATAGAGAAATTGCTATAAACAGAGTTGACTGAAGAATGAAGTTTGATATACTTCTTAAAGAATGAAGACAATGTGCATAGAAGCAGAGAGGCATTTCAGGAGCAAGATTTAAGGAGGGCAAAGGTTTGGAAGTGATAATAAACTTGCAGTAGATTTGCCTGGATGGAGGGTATGTTTCCTATTGTGAATTATTCCACCATAAAATCGATTGGGGTCGCGTTGACCAATACGTAAAGAATTTCTTCGGGAGCATAGGCACTAGAACTATTTGAGATGCTGGGTCACTCGTATCAAAGCAATTTCTGTTTTTCTAAGTATGTGGCAGTCTGTCTATGCTTGTAATTACCCGTTCGCTTCAACTATACGGGACCCCATGAGCATTGTCTTCTTGCCTATAGCAAACACTAACAAGGCCCATGTTGAGCAGGCTGTCAGCACTGACAGCCTCAAATGTTACACTCCACTGAAAACGACAGTTCTCTACCAATATATTTTGCAGAAAAATCCTTCAGAGCAAGGACACTGGCTTTTCCAGTATGTTTTAATTCCTATAGTCCCCTCTACCCACACCCACGTGCTGGAAGATTCATCTATCTTGATTTTGCTTCCGAAGCACCCACAAAGATTGATAATCAGAGATTCAGAGTTCAAAACCCCAACATATCCCTTATCAATCCTCCAGATACATCTGAATGCAGACTCTCAGAAGTGTGCCAAGCTGAGTGACTTTGTCATTGAGGTCATCCTCAGTGGGGATAAGTTTGGAAATTCTAACTTTGAGTAATCCAAGTAAACTGTATTTCAATATGGAGTGTTATCTAGAAACCCAAAGTTATTAATTTCCTGAGTTTTTTACATTTTTTTGGCCCTTGGAGTTTTATCAAATTTGATTTTTGCCTCACATTCTTCCTTAAGTTTTAAAAATGAACGGCAGGAAAAGTCTATATTTTACTTATGGAGATAAAAAACTAAGTTTCCAGCTTAGGTCTTTGGTTAATTTTTCTTTAACAGAGCCTTTTGTTAAATCCTCAAAGTATCTCTAAGGTATAAAGGAGAAGAGGATAGCTCTGATTAGGGAAAGGGGCCCAGAGCGCCCCCTCCTGGTCACATGCTTTTCTGCCTCGCCACCCTCACCTGCATGGTGATGGTTTAGTCAAGTCTTGTCCGACTCTTGCGACCCCATGAACTGTGGCCCACCAGGTTCCTCTGTCCATGGGATTCTCCAGGTAAGAATACTGAAGTGGGTTGCCATTTCCTTCTCCAGGGGGCATGGCAGGGACCGTTAGTGAACTCCACTGAACACAGTTTTATAACCCCTGAATCAAAGTGATACGTAAGAATATTTAGCTGGACTGCTATAAGAACAGTCATTAATCAAGAGCCCCCTCTGTATTATAGTTGCCCTGATTTACCCATACTCCCTGATGAATTATGCCACCAAGTGTTCTTATTCTTCTGGAAAACTCTTCCTCACTCGTGCTTATTCGCTCAGTCAAGTCAGGCTCTTTGTAACCCTTTGGACTGTAACCTGTCAGGCTCCTCTGTCCATGGGATTTTTCAGGCATGTGCTGGGAATTTAAGCTGGTAAAGTACAGTCTGCGTTATGTTCTAACTAAACACAGAGCACTGTTACAACAGTATAAATGATTATTGTGATAAAAGAAACTTGCAAAATTCTTTAGATTTTGCATGAACTCTCCGCATTTCGGTCATTTAATAAAATTTCACAGTCAGTCCACAAAATAGATGGTGGATCTGAGTTGTGAAATATTAACATGGCATTTTGATGGTCACTGGGTGCTCTGTGATATATAACCTTTCGTTAACATTCAGAACCTCTGTTCATTAGTGATGCTACTCCCACTCCTGTGCAGATGGTACAGTGTAGCTTTGCAGGCTGCTGTGAGGGGACAGGTCATGTCCCAGGCATGGGATAGGCTTGGAGTTAGGCTTGGCTCTTACCCTTTGATCCTCTCTAAGAGTTGTGCTCCTTTCATGTCACCTGCAATTGAAAAGTAGCCAGTGTTGCCTGATGTTAATTATATTTGGAATAATAAACCCACTTATAAAAATACTAGTGCAAAGTACTCATAAGAATTTACCAAGACAGTGTAAAATTAATTAAATTTGCCAAAGGGCAGCCTCAGTCAGAGGCTGTGCATAAGTCGCAGGGGTGTACAAGAAAACACATTGAATGTGAGAAGAAAATATTAGAAAATATTTACATTTTATAGCATTTTACAATTTTCCTACTTTTATATTTTTTATAATGCACACATTCAGGTATTATGACCCCACAAGTACATAATTTATGAATCTATACATGTCTAGGTATTGAAGTGTATTCTGGAAAGATTTTACTAATAGGATGTGAGAGCTACTTCCTATGTCTTTCACAGCAAAAATGCTAGTTCATCATTTTATTTTTTCAATAGTTCAAATGAATACAGATCCAAAGAGAGAGGTCTAGGAGATAGAATGAAGATTTTGCTACCAAGAGGTCCTAAGTTCAAATCTCAACTGATCACTTACCACCTTGGTCATCTAGGACAAGATTACATCTCTGAACATCAATTTCCACATCTGTAAAAAAAGGATAATAGCCCCCATTATTTTAAACGAGGTAATTTGTTTAAAGTGCATAGTAGATTGCTTGGCACAATAGATAGTACCTATTATCGTTTGTAAAATCCTTTATTCAAGTTGTCGTCCTATTTGTCACATTTTTACATGTGTTAATGGAGCATGGTTACATTAAAAACATAAATAATGTCTAGTCCCTTGGGCTAGAGAGAGATAAAGGTTTTCTTGTCCTTTTTAACTCAAACCATAAAGTGTACACCCTGCACTTATTAATTTGTGCAAGAGCCCTTGATTCTTGTCTTCATGGGCTCAGCTCTGCTCAGCCATAACTGGATTAATGCATGTCCATGTCCACATTACAAGATTCATTAAGAAAAGAAAAGTCAGCTCACACTATGTGGTTAAGGATAGTGGAAATTTGCTTATTGGAAGTCTTCCAGAGAGAAAATTTCTTAATTACTTGCTTTTGATTAAAATGAAGGTAAACAGAAGCAATTCTGAAGTTAACCTTGTGGTCATGTTTTCCTGAACATAGTGTGGAAGTCTGACAATTAGGAAGCAATTTCCTGAAGTTCTGTTACATTTGTCTGAGTCTCAGACAGTTTGCAATTAAACAAATAAACAGGAGAGTCACCTCACATACTTTTTGGAAGAGGGTGATATGAAAGTATGGAGTTCACCAAGAAAAAATTTGCATCAGATCAGCCTAATTCTTTTAAAGGAGAAACTAGACCAGTTAGTCAAGGGACTGCCTTAGACACAATGTATCTGATTTCCAAAAAGCATTTGCAGGGTATATTGTGACAGCTCAGTAGTCAATATGGGATGTATGGTCCTGGCCACATGGTGGTTAGGTATGTAGGATTACAACCCAGTGTATACAGGACAGGGAGTGATTAGGCTGTAATGCCTTGAGTGATTGTTTAGAGGGAGATGGTTAATGATGTAACATTTTTGCACAATAAGGGAATTCATTTTTAGTTTGGACTATAATAAAAAAGTGATTCTTCTGATATTAATAGTTAAAATGCTCCTCAAATTACTACAGGTTTCAGAAAACCCTGGTTGCTTCAGAAACAAGGCACACATACAATGTAGACAAAAAGAGTTCCAAAGCTATGTTGTCATACAACCATTTTATTTCCAGAGAAAGCAGAGGATCAGATTCTCTCACAGTAATCAATTGGTAAAAAAAATAATTACCATGGTCAAGGGTGTGGGCAGACTATTAACATTTTTCTAATTAGTGAGGAAAATCTTTAGTGGTGTGCTGGTGAATGTTTAACAATGTATGCATATAGATATCATAGAAGTAAATAGCAACAAAGTCACTATTGTGGTCACTAATAAATAATCACTTTTATAGTTAATAGCAAAATGTAGTAAAACTGGGAAGTGACATTTTAAGCATTTATTGCCTTTTTCAAAAACTTTTTTTTGAAACTTTAAAAACTTTTAATTTTGAAATAATTTTAGATTTATCAGTTCAGTTCAGTTCAGTTCAGTCGCTCAGTCGTGTCCGACTCTCTGCGACCCCATGAACTGCAGCACGCCAGGCCTCCCTGTCCAGCACCAACTCCCGGAGTCTACCCAAACCCATGTTCATAGAGTTGGTGATGCCATCCAACCATCTCATCCTCTGTCGTCCCCTTCTCCTCCCGCCCCCAATCCTACCCAGCATTAGGGTCTTTTCCAATGAGTCAACCCTTCGCATGAGGTGGCCAAAGTATTGGAGTTTCAGTCTCAACATCAGACCTTCCAATGAACACCCAGGATTGATCTCTTTTAGGATGGATTGATTGGATCTCCTTGCAGTCCAAGGGACTCTCAAGAGTCTTCTCCAACACCACAGTTCAAAAGCATCAATTCTGCGGCGCTCAGCTTTCTTCACCGTCCAACTCTCACATCCATACATGACCACTGGAAAAACTATAGCCTTGACTAGACGGACTTTTGTTGGCAAAGTAATGTCTCTGCTTTTAAATATGCTATCTAGGTTGGCCATAACCTTCCTGCCAAGGAGTAAGCGTCTTTTAATTTCATGGCTGCAGTCACCATCAGCAGTGATTCTGGAGCCAAAAAAAAATAAAGTCTGACACTGTTTCCACTGTTTCCCCATCTATTTCCCATGGAGTGATGGGACCAGATGCCATGATCTTAGTTTTCTGAATGTTGAGCTTTAAGCCAACTTTTTCACTCTCCTCCTTCACCTTCATCAAGAGGCTCTTTAGTTTATAGAAGAGTTGTAAGATAGTATAGAAAGTCCCTACATACCCTTCACTCATCTCCCAATGTTAACATGTTTTAGAACCATTGTACATTTATCAAAACTAAGAAATGAATGTTGGTAAAACTCAGGCTTTATTTGGTTTTCACCAGTTTTTTCACTAATGTGCTTTTTCTGTCCAGGATCCCATTCGAGATACTGTGCTACATTTATTTGTCATGTTTCCTTAGTTTCCTGTGGTCTATCACGGTTCCTTAGGCTTTCCTTGTTTTTCTATGACAGTTTCAATATAATTTACTTAATTGTCAGTTAATGTTTGAGTCAGTAACTTATTGAAGCACAATACTAAAGAGTGTGGTTTAATGGATCAATGTCACGTGGACAGAGGTTTCTAGGGACATAGCCACAAGGATTTGTCATTGGTCTGTGCTCTTCAACAGTCTTAATAATGCCTTGGAAAAGACTGCTGCTGCCATGCAAGTAATGGCTTCCCTGGTGGCTCAGTCAGTAAAGAATCCACCATGCAAATCATATTGGCATGTGATACAGATGTGGGGATGTAACAAGTATGTTGTATTATAGTATAGAGCCACAGGGATTACAACATAATAGACAAATTTCACAGCATAAAATTTTGTAGAGATAAATGTATTTTATAGCATAAATGTAACCAACATTTATGTACCAAAAACCACTTCCATAAATGTGCCTAGGGAGACATGATTTAACAGAAGTTCATGCTAAACACGTGCTTAGGGCTTGGGCTTTGTGGACAGAGTGGGAGCCCCAGGGCCCAGCAGGAAGTGACTTGGAGGCTTGGCTTCATTTCAGGGGCATGCTCTCTCCTGAATGTGAGGAAAATGTGAATATTTCCAAGGACATGTCCATCCAAAATCACATAATTTGTCTGAAATGTGTCGTGATAAATGTGATGTAATTTTCAAGGGAGAGTGTCCAGAATCACAAATAGGCTCTGCCCAGGGAAGGCAGTGTGAAAAGGGACCTGGAAAGGTGAAGTCAGGCAGAACTACCTCAGCTCATGATCATGTAGCCAAAGAGGCCTTGTGTAAGGTTCCCATGGCCAAGGGCAAGGGTGTGCCCTCAGGGTTAAAATGTAGTCTCTTGGTAAGGGCATGGGTGACTGCAAGTGATGAGCCAGTGCTGTGATTTGATTGCCAGAGCTTATTCTCTTGCTCTGCGTCTGTAGAAATACAGTGTCTAGCTCAAATGAGCTAATAGACTCACTTATGTCTACGTTGTTCAGCCAAATCAGGAGTATTATGGTCAGCTCTGGACATCAGAACTCTGAGCATTTTAAAGGAAGGTAGCCTGAGTGGTCAGAGAATGCTAACCAATGCTGTAGAAAGAGCATGAGAGAAACTGGGGGATGCTTAGCCTGCTGAAGAGAAGATATAGGAGAGTGAAGTTTACTGTTTCCCAATCTTTGAAAAGCTCTCTCATGCAGAAGCACAATTAGGCTTGGACAAATGGCTACGCACGAGAGAAGGACAAATTTTAGCCCAACAAACAGAAGAGCTTTTAATTATTACTGCTCTCTAAAAAGGGAGTAAGCTACCTCAGGGAGAAGTATTTAAGTAGAAGTAAAGTAAACACTTGGTACAAATGTTGTCTAGAAGATTGTCTATTCCGCTATGACAGTTGTGTGTTTCTAAGTGTGACTTAGTTCGTATTCTGTTGACCACTAGCATAATGCGATCAGTATGAAGTGGTATGTTGTGTTGGATTGTTAATGGTTCTCATCAGCCCTTTGATGTTTTGCACCATCAAGCAATGGTGCCAAAGTGCCCTCCCACTGCTGACCGTGGCATTTCAGCCATGGAGGGGTGCAGTGCAGTGTCCAATGTGACCACACGCCACACTGTGTATTCCAGTTTAGGAGTACATGTGTACTTTCCCTAGTCTGTGATTTTCTCCATCAAACATCATCTTTTTTAAGGTTAAGGATTATATACTACAGATAGATATACTATCTTTTCTGAAGATATAACATTTTAAAAACCGTGCTAGTGTTTTCCTGTTACTTTTCTGTTGTTACCACTTTTGTTAATGCCCTGGTTATCAAGTTGCAGATGTTTTCTGTGTTCTGCCTCTGTATCTATTTTGCCCATAAGCCCTGGAATTTTTAGGCTGTTATTTGGAAGAATAAATGGCAACAGGACAGAATTGTTTCTGTTGAGTTTGGATTTACAGCAGTTGTTCTCAATGCTGACTGTACATGTCAACTCATGCTTGTGTTCCATCGCTCAGTCATGTCTGGCTCTTTGCGACCCCATGGACTCCCCACCAGACTCCTCTGTCCATGGAATTTCCCAGGCAAGAATACTGCGGTGGGTTGCCATATCCTTCTCCAGGGATCTTTGCGACCCAAGTACTGAACCTGTGTCTCCTGCACTGGCAGGCGGATTCTCTAACTGCTGAGCCACTTGGGAAGTCTTTCTAATCAACTAGGGAGCCTTAAAAATTCTAAATTCATAGGGCCCACCTCCAGATCTCCCGGGGCAGAACCTGTAACGTGTTTTTAACAAGTTCATTGCAGTCAGCCTAGAACCAGATAAGAAGCTTTGGTTTGTAATCACTAGACAGATAACTCTTAGCTCTGTAATTCTGCCCTCACCCTCACCTTCCTTGCCATCTATTTAGACAAGACAAATGCTATCCTTGAAATAGTGAAGTAGCAAAATAAGCATTTCAATGTGGACAAGGACATCTGCCAGTATGGCAGTGAACTTTAGGTGTCCTGAACAGTGTGTATGTTAGAACTATGGGAATTTTGCAAGATAAGCATATCTGGTTGAAATAGCCTTCAAATCACAACATTTTTCATACCACTAAAGTTCAGCTCTCAAGAAGATTGTGTTTATTAGGTTATTTTGAAGGTGAGCTTATCTTTCAGCCAGGCAGTCAGGAGTTTGGACAGATTAGCATCATTATGAGATCAGAAAGCAAGTTGGGAATCGGACGTCAATTTGTGACCATTGTCATCCCAGTGAATTCCCCATTGACTTGGGACATTTTGACATAAGTGGACATTTTCACTTGTGAGGGGTGTTATTAGAACAGGAAAGGTGGAGCAGGTAAGCTGGAGGTTTGTTAGCTGTGCAGCTGGTCATTCACTTGGGAGTTGCTCAAATCAATTTTATGGCCACTAATCTCAATGTTGCAATTATAAAATTTACTTCAAAGGCCATATGTATGGCATCTGCTCCCCATTTCAAGCTTGTCTCTCCCCCTCCGTCAGTATAATTCCACGGTGACTGCTTAGCAGTTTTAAGCAGACAAATCTTGAACTTTACATATCAAATAGGGATCTAACTTTCTAGAAAGTTATCTCTCATGGTAAGATGTTTTCTCAGTCTTGGATTAAGCATAAATAGGCAGCTGAGCTATAAGCCCATCGCTGTCGAATCTTGATAAGAGAGATGCCAGGAGGTTTGAAGAAGAGGAATAAGAAAAACCTGATACAAAGCTGTGCTTCACTACCCTAGCAAATTATGGGATATTTATAACCCATCTGAGTTGTCTGAAGTGCAAGCGGGCATATTGTAGCAGAACAGAGGTGGCACCCTCCCTTGCATACTTCAGCTGTTTGGCAAAACAGATTTAAAGCAAGAAGCTTCACTCACAAATCAAAGGTGGAAAAGAATTCATTAAAAAAAAAACTTGTTTTCTTGAAATGACTAAGCCTGTTCAGCAACTGCACCCCACGGCCATTGAAGTAGAATCATTGTAGAATGGCAAGGGACACATTTTGCAGTCAGGAGCCTACACTTCGCAGCTGTGGGCCTCGGAGTCATCACCACTTGCCCTGGTTTCTTGCGCTTGTCTTTACACCAGTCAAACCAGAACAGCATTTCTTCAGTCTTGTTCTAGAACAATGAGTGTACAAAATCATACCTTACAGGTCAGAGGGCTAAAGATGTAGCCAGCTAATTCAAAATAATGGTAATAAGAAGAAAGGAGTGAAAACAAGCCCCCAGTAGAAACCGGAATCTCTGCTACCTTCCACCCTAAGCAAGAACATGAGGTAAACGGAAAATTTTTTACTGAGTCCCAAATTCTCTTAAATGAGCAAGACTGAATCAAAACTTTTAATAGTCTCTAGGTTATTTAAAATTTTTTTTAATATACTTTATTTTTTAGAGTTTTTATTTGGTTATTTATTTTTGGCTACGTTGGATCTTCGTTGCTGCACACGGGCTTCTCATTATGGTCCCTTCTCTTGTTGCAGAGCTTGGGCTCCAGGGGCATGAGCTTCAGTAATTGTAGAGCATTGGCTTAGCTGCTCTGCAGCCTGTGGATCTTCCTGGAGTAGGGACTGAACCTGTGTCACTTTCACTGGCAGGAGGATTCTTAACCACTACACCACCACCAAGGAAGTCCTTATTTTATTTTTTAAATTGAAGTATAGTTAACTTACAATGTTGTCTTAGTTTCAAGTGTACAACAAAGTGATTCAATTTTATATATATATATTCTTTTTCAGATTCTTTTCCATTATAAATTATTATAAGATATTGAGTATAGTTCCCTTTGCTATACAATATGTCCTTGTTGTTTGCCTGTTTTGTATATAGTAGTGTGTACATGTTAATCCCAAACTTCTAATTTATCTCCCCACCTCTGCCCCTACTATTCCCTTTGTTAAGCATAAATGTGTTTTCTGTATGTGAGTCTGCTTGTTTTTTTAAATAAGTTCTTTTCTATCATTTTTTTATTTTTATTTTTTTAATATTTAACTTTATTATTAAACAAAAATAATTTGAAAAATATAAGAGCATCTCATTTCAAAACTACAAAGTGTGAGGAATAGAGAAAATGAATTAATCAGAAAAATATAAAAGATTCTATAGAATCTTTTATGTATCATTTTTTTAGATTTCACAAATAAGTTACATCATATGATATTTGTCTTTCTCTGACTTACTTCACTTTAATATGATAATCTCTAGGTCTAGCCTGTTGCTGCAAATTGCATTATTTAACTATTTTTTATGGCTGAGTAATATTCCATTGGGTATATATACTACATCTTCTTTACCATTCATCTGTTTATGGACATTTAGATTGTCTAGGCTACTTCTTTTTTTCTCTGGCCATGATGAGGGTCTTGCAGGATCTTACTTCCCTGACCAGGGATTGAACTGGGGCCACTGTAGTGAAAGCAGCAAGTCCTAACTATTGGATTACCAGGAAATTCCCTAGACTACTTCTTGAAGGAGAGACACTAAACAGGAGCAGTCAAAAGAATGAATTTACAAAAAAGTAACCAAAAATATTAGCAAGAAATAAGAGAAGAGGAAAAATTGAGAGGAGCAAAAAGAGGAGAAAGAGAGAAAGAGAATGGATAGAGGAGAGTACTTGATGTGCTGGGTACAGCAACATCTTAGAAACACCATTAGGAAGTAACTGGTTTTTTTCCAGGAAGTTAAATTAAATATCAAAACATTTGGTTTTTCCATTTCTACTTTATTGTAAACTCCTCTATTGTGATTCATTTTCTTTCAGAATATTATCACACACCTAGCACATAGTGGCTGCTCAATTAATTGTGAAAGGGGAAGAGGGTGGCAGGTTAATATTTACTTTTTTTATTTTAAAATTTATTTTATTCTATTTTTGAATAAATATTTCATTACAGACAGAATTGCATCCCCCTGCTGCTGCTGCACCTAAGTCTCTTCAGTCGTGTCCGACTCTGTGCGACCCCAGAGATGGCAGCCCACCAGGCTCCCCCGTCCCTGGGATACTCATGTTGAAGAAAGGTCTTCCACCTTCTTCAACATTGAATTATACCCCTAAATGTGACTACAGATAGGGCCTTTAGGAAGTAGTTAAGGTTATTAAGATGGGGCCCTAATCCATTAGGACTGATGTCCTTGTAAGAAGCAAAGGAGGTAGAGAAGTGCATTCACATTGAGAAAAGGCCACAGGACGACACAGCTAGAAGGCAGCTGTCTACAAGGCAGGAAAAGGGATATCATCAGAAACAAATCACGCAAGCACTTTGATATTGGACTTCCAGCTTCTAGAACTGTGAGGAAATAAATTTCTATTGTTTAAGCCATCCAGTCTGTAGTATTCTGTATGGCAGCCCAAAGAGACTACTACAATATAGTTCAAAGATTAAAAGGTGAAATGAAAAGTCTTTCTCCTACTGTTGCCTCTTCCCCAAATACCATTCTCTGCCTTTGAAACAGTAGGAAGAATATTACTAAACACTTTTCTTACTGACTCATGACTGATGAGTCTATTAGTAACACAGTGGGCACTAATGGATTGTGGGTAGTGATGTCCTTATGACATCACAAGTTACACAGGGCTTTGAACACTTACTTTGAACACTACTTTTATCCTCACCTTGTGGCAACTTTCAGTATTTTTTTATTTTTTAAGAAAGATTGAGAAACAATTTCTTTGGTTACCAGCAGTGATTGGAACAGTTTATGTGCTTATCACTAGGATCTGCTCCACTGATGGCTGATCTCCACTGATGGCTGATCACCAGTTTTGTTAACATTGTTTATAAAATAGGAGTTGGTAAGAGCTAAACAAGAGCTGAGCCTTTCTGTAGGAGGAAAGAACACAGGCTTTGATCTTTCTTTTACCTTTTCAGAAGTGCTTTGAATTTGTTGTCTAGTTTCTGGCTATGTTCTGGTAGTTGGGGTTGCTAGAGAAGTAATTTCCAGTTAGCATTTTATACTCATAAATGACCATCTGCCTCGATGATTTCAGTCTAAAATTAATGGCTTTGCCAGGAGCTAACATTGCTTTGCTTGAGAGCTTAGTTATGGGCCTCCCAGTGCTTGCCTGTGAGAGTTTCAAAAAGTCTACCTCTTCTCAACCTATAAATTCCTTA
This sequence comes from Giraffa tippelskirchi, assembly GCF_054371585.1. Taxonomy (NCBI): domain Eukaryota; kingdom Metazoa; phylum Chordata; class Mammalia; order Artiodactyla; family Giraffidae; genus Giraffa; species Giraffa tippelskirchi. Next base: position 144,933,491 of record NC_137279.1, on the reverse strand, counting down.
TTATTCCCAGTTGATGTAAGAGTTATTACCGAAAACTAGTTAGAGCAGTATATCAAAAATGAAACAAGGAGCCCCTTTATTTAGGTAAAAGCTTTTCCACTAAACATGCGTGTGATGTTCTCTGGAAAGGCACTGTGGGTGGTGCTCAGGTTGATGGCTAGACTTTGAGAGCTCCTCTGACCTGCTGCCCACCAAGCATCATCACTATCACAGATTAAAACAAGAAAAGGAAAAATAGCTCTTTAATACTCTCTCCTAGCATAGGAAGGGAGCAGATCCTTTCTTGCTTTTTAGGTTAGAATTAACTAAACAGTAAAATATGACTAGTTCTTCATACTTAGTCCATTTAGAGAAACAGCCAGGCCTGCATGTACCTTTAGTTTTTGAGACACATGAGTCTGGAGTCTGATGAACCTGAGTTCAAGTCTTGATTCCAGCACTCACTGGCCAAATGACAATATTCAAGTTTCTTCAGGTCTCCAAGTCTCATTTTCCTTTAATGTAAAGTAGAAATATTATTAATGGCTACCTCGTAGGATTGATATGAGAGCTAAGTGAGATGGCAGATGGGCAGAGGTTTTTACCGGGACTTGCAGTGTAGAAGCACTCAATAGTTGTGTTTCGTCAACCCCTCAGTATGACCAACCTAGACAGCATATTAAAAAGCAGAAACATTACTTTCCAACAAAGGTCCATCTAGTCAAAGCTCTGTTTTTTCCAGTAGTCATGTATGGATGTGAGAGTTGGACCATAAAGAAAGCTGAACACCAAGGAATTGATGCTTTTGAACTGCGGTGTTGGAGAAGACACTTGAGAGTCCCTTGGACTGCAAGGAAATCAAACTAGTTCACCCTAAAGGAAATCAGTCCTGAATATTCATTGGAAAGGCAGATGTTGATGCTGAAACTCCAATACTTTGGCCACCAGATGCGAAGAACTGACTCACTGGAAAAGACCCTGATGCTGGGAAAGATTGAAGGCGGGGGAAGAAGAGGATGACAGAGGATGAGATGGTTGGATGGCATCACCAACTCAATGGACATGAGTTTGAGCAAGCTCCAGGAGTTGGTGATGGACAGGGATGGCTGGCGTGCTGCAGTCCATGGGGTCGCAAATAGTTGGACACAACTGAGCAACTGAACTGAACCCCTCAGTGTCTGTGTTCAGCATGGATTCACCAGAGGTGAGCAATCTTTTGGCACACAGACCAATTTAAGACGTATTGAATATTTATGAGCCACTTTAAAAATGGAAACTTAAAATATATTTAAGTCCTCTGGAAAGAATATATATCCATACAAATTAAATTATCTACTTTGTTTAATAGAAGAGTGATGATAAGAAAATGGCACTACTTATCCACAGAAAGTCTGTTATCATGGTACCACTTTCTAATCTTTCATCCTCAAATTAGCTCATGGGCCAAAAGGGTCCCTTAGATCTTGGAACTCTGGAACAATGCTAAGAGCTGACATATAATTTGACTAACTTGAATGACCCATTTTTTTTGTCATCATCAATAAATCAATAAGTAGAACATGAAACCATACTGTGTATATTCAATATTGTTGTTTCATTTCTCATCCTCTTCTCAAAACACAAAGCATTTTATTTAACAAAATCTGTATCCTTTTTATTAAATGAGTCTACAAGAAATGTCTTTAAAATGGTGGTCTAAGACCAGAATTGTATAAGGTTGTTAAAATGCAGATTTTTGAGGCAGGGCTGGTCCTGGGAATATGCAATATGAAAGTTCCAAATAATGCCAAAGTTATAGAATTGTTGCCCTAAGACATACAGAGGTTGGCATTTTAAGCCTCCCTCTTGAATTTTCTTTCATTTTTTTTTTGGCAGTCAGTACAGAGGAGCCTGGTGGGCTACAGTCCATAGGGTCACAAAGAGTTGGACACGATTGAAGTGACTTAGCATAGCACGCACAATGTTAAGATACAACAGTGAATTCAAACTCCAGGCCCCACCTACTTCTGCTTTCAAAGTGGGATTGAATACATGGAATAAGGTTTAGATCATTCTGATGTTTCTCCAGGAACCACTGTTTTGGAAATTCTGATTGGATCAAAGTTTTTGTGATTGTTAACTAGTCCTAACTATAAGGCAAATATCTTTCTTTTGTTAATTCCTTTTTTCAAAAATAGATTACAGTAAGTTTTATCCTGCTGTGACCATTAGACACATCTCAAGCTTTTATCTGATGGAGTACTTAGCACTCTGAACAATAATGAAACATTTGGAACTTTCAAGAACAATCTAGAAATTTCAGTTTTGCAAAAGTTTCTTAATACTCTAGGATCTGGATAAACATATCCTTTTCCCTATGCTGAGTTAAACCAGATGACTCTCCTAACGCACTAATCCAGATAAGTAATTTATGGCCCTGTCTCATTTTCAAAACCAGAGCTTTGGAGAGACACATTCTACTTTTCCTCAGTAAAGTCATTTTTCCCACCTGATGGAGGAAGCCATCCTCCTTGGCTATCACCTCAGTTGGTTCACTTATTTTTTAAGTTAAATGATTTGGCTTCTCTGTAACTGGAAGAGGCTCAATTATCTTAAAAACTTCACTGGCTTCTTATTGAGTATTTTCAGCAATGACATACATTAGGACAAAGAATACTTCTCTGAAGGGCCTCAAGAAGGTAGATCTCTTTTTGAATCACCTAGGGCCCAATACTCAACTTCTCAGTAAGGATAGGTGTCCCTCCTGTAAGTGAAAAAGTCAATATTCAGCAAGTGTTCACTGAGTTAGAGTCCTAGGTCTCAGGAAACTAGAATGAATAAGGCCTAGGACTTTGCTTGAAGTCATGAGTGGGAGATAACTCTTGTTTAAGTGGCTGTAATACAACATAATAAGGGTCCGCCTAGTAGGTGTTGACGGAGAAGGCAATGGCACCCCACTCCAGTACTCTTGCCTGGAAAATCCCATGGACGGAGGAGCCTGGTAGGCTACAGTCCATGGGGTCGCTAAGAGTCGGACGACTGAGCGACTTCACTTTCACTTTTCCCTTTCATGCACTGGAGAAGGAAACGGCAACCCACTCCAGTATTCTTGCCTGGAGAATCCCAGGGACGGCGGAGCCTGGTGGGCTGCCGTCTACAGGGTCGCACAGAGTCGGACACGACTGAAGCGACTTAGCAGCAGCAGCAGCAGCAGTAGGTGTTGAACCAGGAGTCATGGGAGCCACAGGCAGGAAATGGTTAGTCTGCCTGGGAGGTGAGAATGTGGTAGAGGCTCAGAGGAAATGTTGCAACGCCGGAGATGACAGCTGCATTTTGGTTGCAGATGCATTCCCATGATTGAAAGCATCTTTTTTTGTTTCATATTGTGGGGTGAGAGGGAAGGTGTGGTAGGGAGAGAGGTCTACCTGTTCATTTTCCATCTTTCATGGAGTATTTGACTTCTGGGAGTTAAAAATTGGCATTTCTGAAGTGACATTTAGGATTAGTCATACGGTTTTCAATTGACAATGATTTGAGACCTCTAATGATCACTTTTACACTTCGGTTGCATGATAATTCAACAGCTACTGTAAAATGGCTAAACCACTTGCCAAATTTTGAAAAGCAGACCATCAATCCAAAGGGACTGATACTGAATTTATATACAACCAAGAATTGCAAATGCAATTTCAACACCAGCTTCTTCATCTAAGCAATTTGCCAGACCCTTTGCATAAATCAATAGTTAAGATTATTTTTAAAGTTCCCAAGTGATTTAATGATGCCACTTTTCCTGTTACTGATTATACATAGACATTGGTAATCTACACAGAGTCTAATCAATTTGTTCAGTTTATATGCTGAGACCCCTAGAGAAACCCAGGAATTTTCAGAGAAGGGTTATTTCTTTCACTTTCTTTCTCATGTCACCAAATAATTCCTTATGAACTCTATAAGGAGGTAACCTATGTGCTCTATCAGGTCTTTTATGTATTGTATCCTGTGACAAAATAATTCTACTGGTTTTTCTCTGAATCATTTTCTGTGAGCTCACTTAACATAGACATAATTCTTTCCGCCTCGGACTGAGAAATGCCCTAAAACTTTCTTAATTACTCCAGGCTGCTATTACTTTCAGGACAGCACCAGTGTATATGTAACTGTTGCCTCCATGAATTCTGGTTTATCACAGTGGGTATGCAACAATAACACCTTTCATGGAGTGGACTGCAATTACAGTGTTTAATGTATACCATTTAATTTGATCTTGCTCTTCACGGATGGTGTTGAAACCACAGTGCAAGGGCAGTAGCCCAAGGTTACTAACCAAGTGGGTAGGAAGATTGGGATTTTAACTAGCCTTTGGTTTCCAAAACCTATTTTGATAAAACTCATAAAATAATTCTTTGGTTTCACTAAGTCCCTTACCTATTTATACTGACCACTCTAAATTAATTAAGTTTATTAGTTAAACTTCTGTGATGGCTAGTGATAAAAACCCAACTCAAACTAGTGTAGTCAAAAGTGGGAACCCCTTGGGGTTCAGTTGCCTGTGGGAGGAAGCAGTGGTGCATCTGAGCCCAGACATACTGGAGCCAGGGGCTCCTGCTCTGCTTTGCCTCCCTTTCTCTCCATCTATTTTCTCCTGCACATCATATAAAAAAACGCTTGTAAGAATATGATGAGAGCTTCCCTGGTGGCTCAGCTGGTAAAGAATCTGTTTGCAATGCAGGAGACCTGGATTCAATCCCTGGGTTGGGAAGATCCCTTGGAGAAGGAACTGGCAACCCACTCCACTATTTTTGCCAAAAGCATCCTGTGGACAGAGGAGCCTGGTGGTCGCACAGAGTTGGACACGACTGAAATGACTTAGCATGCATGCATGCATTGGAGGAGGAAATGGCAACCCACTCCAATATTCTTGCCTGGAGAATCCCAAGGACAGAGGAACCTGGCGGGCTGCCATCCATGGGGTTGCACAGAGTTGGATATGACTGAAGAGACTTAGCAGCAGCAGCAGCAACCCACTCCAGTATTCTTGCCTGGAGAATTCCATGGACTGTGTATAGTCCATGGGGTCAAAAAGAGTCACCCTGCTTCCTCCCACAGGCAACTGAACCCCAAGAGGTTCCCATTTTTGACTACACTAATTTGAGTTGGGTTTTTATCACTAGCCATCACGAAAGTTTAACTAATAAACTTAATTAATTTAAAGTGGTCAGTATAAATAGGTAAGGGACTTAGTGAAACCAGAGAATTATTTTATGAGTTTTATCAAAATAGGTTTTGGAAACCAAAGGCTAGTTAAAATCCCAATCTTCTTACCCACTTGTATATTGTCACCCTGCTTATTTAATGTATATGCAGAGTACCTAATGAGAAATGCTGGGCTAGATGAAGCACAAGCTGGAGTCAAGATTACTGGGAGAAATATAAATAACCTCAGATACGCAGATGACACCACCCTTATGGCAGAAAGTGAAGAAAAACTAAAGAGCCTCTTGATGAAAGTGAAAGAGGAGAGTGAAAAAGTTGGCTTAAAGCTCAACATTCAGAAAACTAAGATCATGGCATCTGGTCTCATTACTTCATGGCAAATAGATGGGGAAACAGTGGAAACAATGGTAGACTTCATTTATCACTTCAGTTCAATTCAGTTCGATCGCTCAGTCATGTCCGAATCTTTGCAACCCCATGAACCGTAGCACACTAGGCCTTCCTGTCCATCACCAACTCCCAGAGTTTACCCAAACTCATGTCCACTGAGTCGGTGATGTCATCCAACCATCTCATCCTCTGTCATCCCCTTCTCCTCCTGCCTTCAATCTTTCCAGCATCAGTGTCTTTTCAAATGAGTCAGCTCTTAGCATCAGGTGGCCAGACTATTGGAGTTTCAGCTTTAATATCAGTCCTTCCAATGAACACCCAGGACTGATTTCCTTTAGGATAGACTGGTTGGATCTCCTTGCAGTCCAAGGGACTCTCAAGAGTCTTCTCCAACACCACAGTTCAAAAGCATCAATTCTTCTGCGCTCAGCTTTCTTTATAGTCCTACTCTCACATCCATAGATGACCACTGGAAAAACCATAGCCTTGACTAGACGGACTTCTGTTGGCAAAGTAATGTCTCTGCTTTTTAATATGCTGTCTAGGTTGGTCATAACTTTCCTTACAAGGAGTAAGTGTCTTTTAATTTCATTGCTGCAATCACCATCTGCAGTGATTTTGGAGCCCCCCAAAATAAAGTCAGCCACTGTTTCCACTGTTTCTCCATCTATTTGCCGTGAAGTGATGGGACCGGGTGTCATGATCTTAGTTTTCTGAATGTTGAGTTTTAAGCCAACTTTTTCACTCTCTTCTTTCACTTTCATCAAGAGGCTCTTTAGTTCTTCTTCACTTTCTGCCATAAGGGTGGTGTCATCTGCATATCTGTGGTTATTGATATTTCTCCCAGCAATCTTGATTCCAGCTTGTGCTTCCTCCAGCCCAGCGTTTCTCATGATGTACTCTGCATATAAATTAAATAAGCAGGGTGACAATATACAGCCTTGATGTACTCCTTTTCCTATTTGGAACCAGTCTGTTGTTCCATGTCCAGTTCTAACTGTTGCTTCCTGACCTGCATACAGGTTTCTCAAGAGGCAGGTCAGGTGGTCTGGTATTCCCATCTCTTTCAGAATTTCCCACAGTTTATTGTGATCCACACAGTCAAAGGCTTTGGCATAGTCAATAAATCAGAAATAGATGTTTTTCTGGAACTCTCTTGCTTTTTTGATGATCCAGCGAATGTTGGCAATTTGATCTTTGGTTCCTCTGCCTTTTCTAAAACCAGCTTGAACATCAGAAGTTCACGGTTCATGTATTGCTGAAGCCTGGTTTGGAGAATTTTGAGCATTACTTTACTAGCGTGTGAGATGAGTGCAATTGTGCTATAGTTTGAGCATTCTTTGGCATTGACTTCATTTTGGGGGGCTCCAAAATCACTGCAGATGGTGACTGCAGCCATGAAATTAAAAGACGCTTACTCTTTGGAAGGAAAGTTCTGACCAACCTAGATAGCATATTAAAAATTACTTTGCCAACAAAGGTCCATCTGGTCAAGGCTATTGTTTTTCCAGTAGTCATGTATGGATGTGAGAGTTGGACCATAAAGAAAGCTGAGCACCAAAGAATTGATGCTTTTGAACTGTGGTGTTGGAGAAGACTCTTGAGAGTCCCTTGGACTGCAAGGAGATCCAACCCGTCCATCCTAAAGGAAATCAGTCCTAAATATTCATTGGAAGGACATGTTGAAGCTGAAGCTCCAGTACTTTGGCCACCTGATGTGAAAAGCTGACTCATTTGAAAAGACTCTGGTGCTGGGAAAGATTGAAGGCAGGAGGAGAAGGGGATGACAGAGGATGAGATGGTTGGATGGCATCACCAACTCAATGGACAAGAGTTTGAGCAAATTCCGGGAGTTGGTGATGGACAGGGAGGCCTGGCATGCTGCAGTCCGTGGGGTCACAGAGAGTCGGACGTGACTGAGCAACTGAATTGAACTGAAGAATATGGAGACAACGAACCCCTTGTACACTGTTAGTGTGAATGTAAACTGGTACAGTCATAATGGAAAGTAGTAAGAAGTTTCTTCAAGAAATTAAAAATAGTACTATATGATCCAGGCTTTGCAGGTGGCTCAGATCATTAAGTATCTGTCTGCAATGAGGGAGACTAGGGTTCGATCCCTGGGTCGGGAAGACCCCATGGAAAAGGAAATGGCTACCCACTCCAGTACTCTTGCCTGGAAAATTCCATGGATGGAGGAACCTGGTAGGCTACAGTTGATGGGGTCGCAAACAGTCAGACATGACTGAGCGACTTACTCTCACCTTTCACTATATAATGCAGCAATCCAACTATCAGGTTTATGCCCATAGGGAATGAAACCATTATCTTAAAGGGATACCTGCACTCCCGTGTTTATTGCAGCATTATTTACAGTAACCAAGGTATGGAAATAACCTATGTGTCCATCAAAGAATAAATAGATCAATAAAATATTGTGTGTATATGTAAATTTACACATATACATATGGGCCTTTCCAGGTGGCTCAGTGGAAAAGAATCCACCACCAATGCAGAAGGCACAAGAGATTTAGGTTTGATCCCTGAGTCAAGAAGATCCCCTGGATTTGGAAATGGCAACCCATTCCAGTATTTTTGCCTGGAAAAGCCCATGAACAGAGGAGCCTTGTAGGCTACAGTCCATGGGGTCACAAAGAGTCGGACACGACTGGGTGACTGAGCATGCATGCACATGTATATGTATGTGTGATATTCAACATTTAAAAAAAAGATATCCTGTAATTTGCAATAACATGCATGAACCCAGAGGACATTATGCTTAAGTAAAAGAAGCCAACAAAGAAAGACAAATACTGCATGGTATCACTTACATGTGGAACCTAAAACAAGCTGCAGGATGAGGGAAACAGGTAGAGGTTGGTGAAAAGTTAAAGGCATTCTAAGCTGAATAACTGGAGAAGGAAATGGCAACTCACTCCAGTATTCTTGCCTGGAGAATCCCAGGGGCGGCGGAGCCTGGTGAGCTGCCGTCTATGGGGTCGCACAGAGTCGGACACGACTGAAGCAACTTAGCAGCAGCAGCAAGCTGAATAAGATCTAGGGGTCTAATATATAACATATCAACTATAGTTGACAACACTGTATTGTATAACTGAAATTTGCCAAGAGAGTAGAACTTAAATGTTCTCACCAAAAAGAATAAATATGTGAAGTAATGGATGTGTTAAGCAAATGCAAAATGACTTCCTCCTCTTGGTCGGAAACAAAGCCTCCAGCAGTATCCTTACCTGGTTTGGGTCACATGCTCATCTTTGGACTTTGTCAACTGTGGCCAAAAAAGAATGGGGTCCTACCACATGCAGCCCTCATTAGAACCTCTACATGTGTGAAGTCACGGAGAGAGAAGTTCCCCAAAAGAAAAAATTTATCATTCCCAGAAGGAGGGTGGCAAGACTCCTATTCTGGGAGTCTTAAGTGAGATTACTAAATAGGAAGCTTAAGCCACCTTGTCCCTTTTTTATAAGGGGATCTCCTCATATAATTTTGACTTGCATATTCATAAGGATAGAATGCATTTACCATGCCCCTAATTTAAATTATAATTTCTGATTTTCTTATGTCTTAACCACACTTCCTTATGCTATATCTTACCTAGCACGATGCCTAGCACCCAGGGGATGTTCAACCACTATTCTTGAAAGTATAAATGCATTTCACCCACTTTACCTTCATTCCACTGCTTCACTTGCAAAATAATGTATTTGACACTATTACCCCTCTAAAAGGGAACTTCCCAGGTGCACAGTGGTAAAGAATCCGCCTGCAATGCAGGAGATGAGGATTCAATCCCTGGGCTGGGAAGATCCCCTGTAGTAGGAAATGGCAACCACTCCAGTATTCTTGCCTGGAAAATGGCATGGACAGAGGAGCTTGCCGGGCTACAGTCCACATGATCATAAAGAATCAGACATGACTGAGCGACTGAGCACTCACCTCTCTAAAATAATATGTTAAAGTGGTAAGAATTCTGTGGTTTTTCCCCAAGAAAATAACAGTTGTAAATCTAGTTCTAACCCCAGCTCTGCAACTTACTAAATGAATTCAACCTCCTGACACTGTGGATGACAAGATGTGTATATAACAGGAATAAAAGCCAGAGCAAGGAGTCTCATAGAAAGCACTTTAATTCATCAAACAAAAGTAATTAAAAGCAATTCGAATCTTTACTGGAGAGTCTTAGAAAACATATAAACAGATCTGATTTGTAATTCTGACCATATATACTTTCTTCATTCCTGTTGTTCTTAATTATTGAACTGTACTACTGAATGTCCCCTATGTGCCACACATGCTTCCAGAGTGGACAAAGTTCCAGTACCCGTAAGAGCTTGTATATCTTCCATGCCTCCCCTTGCACTCAACTCTCAACCTCAAACTGCCTGTCCAGTGCAGCCAGATGGGACTCTTGACTTCCATGACCTCCTCTTCCCTTTCAAGGTCTTCTTTAATTCTGTGCTTTTTTAAAAAAGGTTTTTCTTTCTTTTTTTCTAACAAGTACCTTGATCTTTACATGTGAAATCTAGTGACTCACAGGCAGCGCTTATCCTCCCTGGGACTTGGTGAGGATGAGGATGGGCAGGGAGAAAGAACTGATCTGCAAAGCGTGGCTTTCCCTTAGTACATAGAGCAGCCTGCAAACAGTGTAGTAGATTCTTTCCTGTTTACTGCATGGCATTTCAAGAAGTATTTTTCTATGGAGAGTGAAGAAAGGGAAACATGAGTCCAGGGAAGGAAGAGGAAAGGATGATAGACAATAAAAGAATGGTTGGCAGCTGAGGAAATGAGAGCGTGAAGAGGTTCCAGGTAACCTCTCTGCCTCCTGCCCTCTCCTTCAGCTCCCCAAGAGCCGTGTGTGCCAGCCTTCCTCTTCCACAGGCAACTGCTGTCAGCTGCTCCCCCTACCCCCCTTTTCTCTTACTCCTCTGTCTGCTGTTGACAGCACGGAATTTAGTTTTGGAAAGGTGTAGAGTGGGAGAACAAATGCGGAAAAATGGATGAATGCAAAAGGAATCATAGGAGTTAACCAGGAGAATGTCTTAAAAGAATATTCCATGCTTTGAGGTCATTGATATTCTTCTCTAATCTGTAGGAACCTAATCTGGTAACTTTGTTTGGCTTTCCCAACCAGGCATCTCTTCTCCAAATAAGCCAGAAGAAAGCAAATTGACAACTTTCAAATGATTAACTTTCACGCAAGCTGATGAAATTTATAGGCTTCACTTCTTGAAGTCCAAGAGTATTTCTTTCTATATATATAAAAAATACTTTTAAATTCTTAAATGGAGTAAGCTTGTATTTGAAAGAAATACATGTTTAACTTATTTCAGGGTTAAAGCAGGACTGTCTGTGAGCTGCTGCTAAAGCACTGTGAGGAGACCATGCATATTTTCAAATAAACTTTGAAGAATTCATGAACCCTGGAAGGGGTGTAATAGTACACTGCCTACAGCTGAGCCTCACAAAAGCTTATCACAGGGTTAGAAGAAATTGATGTGAACTCACATGAACATCAGAAGTTTCCTTTTATCGGGAAACTTTTTGCAGTTTGGGAAGTCTCTTATCATTTAAAGACATGAGTTGTAGTTTAGTTAATAAGCATTTAAATCTGGCACTAGAAGTAGTTGAGATTTTACAGTATCCCTGCCAGACCCTCATCATTAGAATTCTGGATACCTTCTTATTATATTTTTGACAGTTGCCTCACTCAAATGGGTGCAGTCTTTGAAATTTCTGCCTAAATTGGACTGGCATCTTCAGATATATTGGCAGCATTTTAAAAGCAACTTATTTTAAAGAATATGTGAATTTGAAAAAAAAAAAAAGCATGGTATATGCAAACTCTTGGATTAGAGTGTTTGGATATGTTCTATATATAGCATTTGGCAGATACCTAGCTGTCACTCAAAAAAAAAATTAGCTAATGTTCAGGTTAATCTAAAATACCTACCTGAAGTCTGATTCATTTTTTCCCAAGTTGGTCTGATAACTAAATATCTTGTATTGATGTGATGGGAGGGAGTGGAATGAAGGAAGTGTTTCCAGTCATTTAATTTCATATGTTTGAACATTTACAGTGAACATTAGAGAGTTCTTTAAGCAAATGTTGAATATCAGTCTGCCATTTAACATTAGATTTAATGTCCCTTAATCAGACTGACGCTAAAAAGGACAACAGTCATTCTTAGTGGTAATCATCTCAGGCCCAAATTCATCTTTATTTTGGCCATGAACATATCCAAACACTCTAATCCAAGAGTTTGGATATACTATGCTTTTTTTTCAAATTCACATATTCTTTAAAATAAGTTGCTGTGCTGATTGAAGTGGTTATCTTATTCTGTTTGGGTTGCTATAACAAAATACCAGAGACTGGGTGGCTTATAAACAACAGAAATTTATTTCTTACAGTTCTTGAGATGAGGGAGTCCAAGATGGAGGTGCCAGCAGGTTAGATGCCTGGTGAGGGCCTGCTGTGGTTTGTACACGGTAGCTTCTCTCTGTGCCCTCACATGGTGGAAGGGACTAGGAGCTCTCTAGCATTTCTTTTATTAGGACACCAATCACCTCCCAAAGACCCCCACCTCCTAATACCACCACACTGGGCATTCAGTTTTCAACATATGAATTTTGGGGAGACATAAATATTAGACCATAACAGCTGTGGTTCAGAAGTCAAGGATTTAGGGGTTTTGAGGGAGGGTAGTTTTTGGGGAGTTTGTAAAAGTCTTTCATGGGATTAAAGCAGAGCAGGAATTCACATTCTTGGTGCTTGAAATTTATTCTTAGTGTATACATGGGGGTTTAGGACAACTGACTCTAATGGACAATGTTGACTGCCTAACCTGTTGATTTTCTTCTTCTCCCTTTTTATCAGAACTTTGATTTTGTTTGGGCATTTCTTCCTTCTCCATATAATCGTGTGTTTCAAGAGTAGCTGACCCCAATCCTGGCTCTAGGGATGGGCCTGACTGGCTGACATATCAGCCTCACTCGCTTTGTTAATAACCTGCTTCAGTGATAGACATGTGGCTCAGCTGTGGACAATGACACCAGAGGCAAAGTCTGCTGGTGAGGGTAGGAGAGGAGTTCTGAGGAGCATTCCTAAGAAAGAGTTATAAAAAAATGTTCCTCTATTTCTCTGAATGTTGTTGTATCTGTATGTGATGCCTGGAATGGCTGCAGCCATTTTACAACCATCCTGAGGATAATGCAATACTGAGAAAAACACAGAGGAATCGGAAAGAACTTGGGTCTTTGATGACAATGATAAGCCAGTGAATCAACTAACTACCTCTAGACTTCTTCCTTTGTGAGATGATAAATTTTCCTATTGTTAGGCCATTGAGTTTCTTTTACTACCAGTCAAACAGACCATGACTGATAAAACCATCCAAGGGGAGCCTTGGTTGGAGTCTTGGCTGATTCAGTTGCTGAAATAGCTTTTCTAGTGCCAGAACTTAAAATAATGTAGGCTTTAACTATTCTATCAAAGATGAACGTTGTATAAGACAGCTTAGTTGGAGTATATGCCATTTTGAGTAAGAATCAAAGCTAGTCTCTGTGATCCGAGGTGATCCAACAAATTTCATTGTCAATTAAATTGGGCCAAAAGCACCTCTATTTCTCAGGAGTGCTTTCAAGATAAATTAAATTATATAGTTTAAAAGTGCCTTTAGAAGAAAGATACATCATGAATTCAAATAATGATAGCCCTTTTTCACATGTCTTTATACCTACATAGGAATGAAGGCTTATAACATTTCCTCTCCTGAGCCTACAGGGTAATCATGCTTGTGTGTGATTGTAATTTCAGTGGTAACGGTGAAAAAAAGACTAAGGATGTTCTACAAAAAATGTTTTTAGAGACAAACTCCCCAAATCCAAATATCCACACATATGTAACACATTAGTAGTGAAAAGTGGGTTGCCCTGCTTTTCTCCAGGGGATCTTCCTGATCCAAGGATTGAACCTGGGTCTCCCGCATTGCAGGCAGATTCTTTACTGTCTGAGCCACCAAGGAAGCCCCACATAACAGATTAAACATATAGAATTTCAGTGCTAGAATTCTGACACACTAGTTGAATACTCATTTTTTGATATCATATAAAAATCCATAGAATGTTTCTGAAGCAAGTTTGAAGAAGTTAAAATTCAATTATTTTTAAGAGGCGAAACATGACATGCTTATGAATTGTTGTTTAGTTGCTAAATCGTGTCCTACTCTTTTTGACCCCATGGACTATAGCCCACCAGGCTCCTCTGTCCATGCCATTTCCCAGGCAAAAATACTGGAGTGGGTTGCCATTTCCTTCTCTAGGGGATCTTCCTAATCCAGGGATCAAACCCCCATCTCCTGTTTTGGCAGGTGCATTCTTTACCACTGAGCCACCAGGGAAGCCCATGCATATGGAGAAAAGGATTCAAATTGAAACAAGCTAAATTTTTATGAGCAGAAGAAGGAATGAATATGTTAGGATATTATATAGCAGGGAAAATTAACAGAATTTACATATATTCACATAGAGACTACATATATATATACACATATATATACATATATAACCATGAACAGAAAAAGCAGGTTGCAGAATATATACAATATGATTGTATTAATACAAAGTATAGAGCCATATAAAATGAGATTATTCTTCAGGGATACATACATTTATATATCAGGCTTCCCTGGTGGCTCAGTGGTAAAGAATCCACCTACAATGCAGGAGACATGGGTTCAATCCATGAATTGAGAAGATCCTTTGGAGGAGGAAATGGCAACACACTCCAATATTCTCGCCTGGTGGGCTACAACCCATGGGATCACAAAAGAGTTGGATATGACTTAGTGACTAAACAACAACAACAACATTTATACAGTAAGTATTAAAAAACTCTCATATTGATGATAATCACATCATTTAGGATAATTGCTTCCTCTGTGCATTAGGAAAGGGAATGTGATTGGTGGGAGAGGCATTTGGTACTTCAAACTTTAAATTATTTTGGAAATATTTTATTTCTTATGTTGAATAATGAATTCATGAGTCTTCACTTTATAATTTTTTAAAAACTTTCTGTCTGAAATGTATAATATATTAAAAAAAATAAAAATCTCAGTTTTCTGCACAATGGGAGTGCTAACAAATTTCCCAGCTTTGTGAGGATAGGATTTTCTCTCTCTGTCTAGAAGATTCTAGCTTTCCCATTCACTGTAATGTTTTCTAACTATTTAGGGATGGAAGCTTCTTAGTATCTCTATAAGAGAAGTAGACAAACATGCAAGTTTAATCAGATTATCTGACTGATGTATCATAATGTATTATTTTTCTCTTAATACATGTCTGATCACTAGACACTATTGTAGCAGGAAGGTGATACTATTTGAATACTCATCTCCTGGCAAGATAATTAAAATCATCTTTATCTTTTGTTATTATCAGTGTATCATCCCACTGCATTTTGCAATAACTTCTCCTTCAGACTGTATACTGCACACCTCTCTTCCACAGCAGTTATATTTATTTATGTGATTATTTTGTCAAGGTCTGTTTTCCAGACAGGATTGCAATCTCCAAACAGTCAGCGATTATCAGGTTTGCTCACTATTATATTCCCAGAGCTTAGTAAAGTGTCTGGCACAGAATAAGTGTCCAATATAAACTGGTTGAATGGATTGAATAAAATAGAATTGCATCACTTTTTCTTTCTAACTATAGCCTACTAACATTATGACCTTCTCAAATTTTTCCCAAGTGATATGAGAAAATGGTTTACTATCTTCTTTTTCACCAAATCCCTCTGCTTTCTTTTTTTAAAATAATTCATATCATTACTTGACTATTTTATTTTAGGTTTCCCCAAGCTAAAGCCTGACTTGGGTACAGATGATACCAGGAAACATAGGAAAGACTTGGAAAGAGTGAGGCAACAAAGAGGAAAAGCCAGGGAAGGAGATTGGAGCAACATCTGGACCTGAGGAGAAGGAGCCTGGAAATTTTCACCTGCAACTGACTGGCTAGTCCTCGTTTCTTGCTATAAACTGCATGGGAGAATTGGGAGAGATATTGGAAATTAAGCCAGTCAAGTCAGTCAGCCACTATCTCATTGCTCATATAGGTTCTGGGGATACAATGTGGCATAGAGGTTGAGATCTAGATTATAGAGTCAGTAGCCAAATGTTTTAGTCTTCTCTTCCACTCCCTTGGGTTGTGAGATCTAGCTCCCTGACCGGGGATTTTACCCAGGCACCCTCCACTGGGAGCATGGAGTCTTAGCCACTGGATTACCAGGGAAGTCCCATGGTGATTCATCTGCTTTTTTTCCCAATTGGTTAAAAAAAAAAAATCTTGGTTCTGTGTTTTTTCATTATCCCTGGTGGTTCAAATGGTAAAGAATCTGCTGGCAATGCAGAAGACCCAGATTCGATCCCTGGATTGGGAAGGTCCCCTGGAAAAGGAAATGGCAACCCAGTCCAGTATTCTTGCCTGGAGAATCCCATGGACAGAGGAACCTGGTGAGCTACAGTCCATGAGGAAAGAGTCTCGGATAGTAGGAAATTCAGGTCTTCTGACAGGATAGTGGAGATGATAATTTAAGCTGGAAAAAATTTCAGTGCCATTCATATCTAAAGTCTTACATGTCCATGCAGAGAGTGACCCAGCTATCTGAAATGGTGGCGGGCTAATGGCATTGGAGGGAGGGTTGAGAGGGATGGGTTAGAAATAGGTATTTTACTTAATGAACCCTGGATTTACATGCATTTGCAATCAATGTTATTTGAATTTGCAGTTGTATTGATGTTACACTGAAAGATAATATTAATTTAGAACCACACAATTCTGTGGAGTAGTTCACATTAAATCTCATTCATGTTGTTTTTATTGAAGTAAGTTGCTCTACTAGATCTGTTCCTGTAGTCCTTGGAAAAGTGTGTCCACTGTATAGGTACTTATAAGTAATTTATTCAGTATTTACAGCTATGTAATGGAGGATGTGATAGTGGGAGGTGTGATTAAGTGAGGAAACTAATTTTATTTATGTAGCTTATTGAGAACTATATTTCTTTATTTTATAGCTTTGGCATATAAGAGAGTTACCTTAAAATTCTTAAGGCTAAAAGTATTAAAACATTTTTCTTATAAAAATAATACATTCATCTTAAGAATCTGGAAAATACAGAGAATAATAAGTAAAAAGTTGAAATTATCACTAATATTTTTATCTTAGAAAATCTCCCTGTGTGTACGAATATAAAAGCTAAGATGTTTAAAATTGTTTTAAGATATTTGGATTGTTAATTTTAATATTTATGATATGTAAGGTATAGATATCTGTAATATATACATCTTTATACATATACATTCATCTTTAAGATGTATCTGTATGTATATAAATCTCATAAAGTGTACTAAAACAGTTTGACTTTCATTTGCATTTGGTTAGGTTAGTCAGACAATCTTTCCTCATTGGACATTTTATCAGATTTCTATAAACATGGCTTTGTTTTCCAAAAAGAAATTAATTTGAACTATATATACATATTATGGCACCCCACTCCAGTACTCTTGCCTGGGAAACCCCATGGACGGAGGAGCCTGGTAGGCTACAGCCCATGGGGTTGCGAAGAGTGAGACACGACTGATCGACTTCACTTTCACTTTTCACTTTCATGCACTGGAGAAGGAAATGGCAACCCACTCCAATATTCTTGCCTGGAGAATCCCAGGGATGAAGGAGCCTGATGGGCTGCCGTCTATGGGGTCGCACAGAGTCGGACACGACTAAAGCGACTTAGCAGCAGCAGCATACATATTATACATAATATACAACATCTTTGTTTAAATGACCAAGTTATGTCTTTTACCTACAGGTATTAAACCTAAAGAAAACAAATTTCCTTGCAGTAGGGTTTCTGTTAAGTTGATAGTACTGGTTTTTTAAGAATACTTACCTGATTTTAAATTGAATGTTTGTTTTCTGGTTTTGCCTTAGGTCTTTTAGAATAGCTTGCTTGGAGCTTTCCTAAACCCACATTGAAACCATTTCCTCATCTGGCAATTTTATGTCAGAAAAGTTCTGTGAACTTGTATAACATTTGTTCCCTGGCACAATGTTACTGTGTTACCTGGGGAGAATGGTAAATTGAATCTTTTTTAACAATATATAACTCCTAAGTCTAACACTGCCAAGAATATGAAACTCTAAATCCCTAGCCTGTGTAAATGTGTAATTATCTGTGAAACTAGATTTTTTTTTTTTTGAGTCAAAACAGTTTTGTCCCCATCACCTGTAGGTAATTAGTTGGGATTACAGGGTGCATCTGGCCATCCTTTTAGAAATCAGTCTCTGTTATGCAGAACAAATAAAATTTCTGAGCCTGGAAACAGCCCCCTACTAACCTTGGTGAAATAGCAGTAGCACTCACAGCAGCTCTACTTTGATTAAAAATTAATGGTGATGTGAGCAATGGGAATTAATTATGAACTGTGAAATCTATGTCTGATATATTTAAGAAAAATGAGAGCTATGGCTGCTCAAAATTGACTTCTTGTAGTACATTTTGCATGTTTCCTTCATACAAAAGAAAAATGTTTAATTGATTTAATAGCTTTTTTCTCTTAAAGAATGATGTTAACTACCTGTTTTGTTTTTCTATGATTTAAAGAAAATCTCAAATAATGTTTTCTTCCAAGTAATTCTAATAAAATTGGCAATGCATTCTTAATTTTGTTGGCAATTTGAGTACAAGAATGTTTATATCTTATTGAAAGCTTAGGACAATGAGAATGAAATCAGAAGAGGTTTGCTATTTGCTATTCTCTGTTATTTGTTTAATCTTAGAATTACATGAAGTATATTTTGCATGAAATATTTCAGTATGAAGGAACAGATTCTGGGGAAGATGTAAAGCAATCCCTTTGCCTTGGGAATTTTTTCTCCCATTTTTCATGATTTGGTATTTGGTGCTCTTCCAAGGTATTCTAGATACTTAATGAGGTCTGGGAAGAATGAGATGACAGGCTTATTGGAAGCGGTAATTTTTACAAATGGCTTCCTTCAGGATCTGCCCTCCAGATTTCACTACCCTATGTTTTCAAAGTAAAATCTTGATGTAAGTTACCAAAGTCTGAAATATTTGTGGGGTACATTTTTTTCCTCCATCCCCCTTGCCTGTCTGCCTTCCTCTTTTCTCTCTTTCCTCCCTTCTGCTCTGCCTTCCTTCCATGGAAAGGGAATGCTGCCAGCCATTTCAGTAAACAGGGAATGTTGTCTGCCATCAAGCCACGAGCCACTGCAGTGACCAAATGTGTGCACCGAGGGGGCTTCAGGCTGGAGAAAACCAGGAAACATTTGGGGCTCTGCATACTGGCCCTAGATAGTTCAAATGCTTATCTAAGGAATAATTTAATGAACCCAGACTCTTGCACTTTCTCATACACAGAAAAGCATGAAAATCACTAAATGGAGATGTCTATTCTTTATGATTAGCAGTAATCTTTTAATGTTCAACTACATGTTTTTTTCAACTCAACGTTTTTTGTTTTTTTTCAGCAAGAACTCCTATATATCATCCCAGTTCCTCCCTTATCTCTTTGGAGAAGTTCCTCAGAACTATCTGAGAAGCTATCTCCCAGACTATACTTTTCAGTAAGATCCTCAGATAAAACTTAAACTTTAGGTTGTGCCTTTTTCTTCAGTCAACCCTCCCTTCTTTCCTTCTGTTCTTCTTCCTTCTCCTTCATCTATGTATTCAATCATTTATTCATCCTTCATTATTGATTACCTTCTAGATATTCATTACATTTAGTTCTCTGTGGAAAGTGATCAAATAAAACAAAGCCTCAACCGAGCCCTTATTTAATCCCTCTAAAAACCCTATGTTTAAGGTTATTATTATTCTTGACTACTTTGAGGAAATTGAAGCTTGGAGATATTAAGTCCTTTTTGCCTAAGGTCATTGAGCTAATAAACAAAAGGTCAGGGTTTTTTCTTCTGTCTTTTCCCACTTTGCAGCAAACCTTCTCCCAATATATCAGAGATGACTCTACCCAGATCTGTCATTTTCCAGAATGAAAGCTCATTATGCTACACTATTCTGCATTCAGACATAAAGACAGAAAAATGTGTGAAAGAGAAAGTGTTGGCGGCTTTAAACAGAATCAACTAAACTTCAGATGAATCCATGATGACAAAAACTTTGGGAAATAAGAATAACTACCATTTATTGAGTGCTGTTACTGTTTCCATTATTTCCCCATCTGTTTGCCATGAAGTGATGGGACCGGATGCCATGATCTTAGTTTTTTGAATGTTGAGTTTTAAGCCAGGTTTTTCACTCTCCTCTTTCACATTCATCAAGAGGCTTTTTTCAGTTCCTCTTCACTTTCTTCCATAAGGGTGCTGTCATCTGCATAGCTGAGGTTATTGATATTTCCCCCAGCAATCTTGATTCTAGCTTGTGCCTCATCCAGCCTGGTGTTACGCAGAATGTACTCTGCATATAAGTTAAATAAGCAAGGTGATAATATACAGCCTTGACATACTCCTTTTCTAATTTTGGACCAGTCTGTTCCACGTTCAGTTCTAACTGTTGCTTCTTGACCTGCATACAGATTTCTCAGGAGACAGGTAATTGTGGTCTGGTATTTCCATGTCTTTAAGAATTTTCCACAGTTTGTTGTAATCCACACAGTCAAAGGCTTTAGTGTAGTCAATGAAGAAGAAGTAGATGTTTTTCTGGAACTCACTTGCTTTTTCTATGATCCAGCGGATGTGGCAATTTGATCTTTGGTTCCTCTGCCTTTTCTAAATCCAGCTTGAATATCTGGGAGTTCTTGATTCACGTACTGTTGAAGCCTAACTTGGAGAATTTTGAGCATTACTTTGCGAGTGTGTGAGATGAGTGCAATTGTGTGGTAGTTTGAACATTCTTTGACATTGCCTTTCTTTGAGATTGGAGTGAAAACTGACCTTTTCCAGTCCTGTGGACACTGCTGAGTTTTCCAAATTTTCTAGCATATTGAGTGCAGCACTTGAACAGTATATCTTTTAGGATTTGAAATAGCTCAACAGGAATTCCATCATCTCTACTAGCTTTGTTCGTAGTGATGCTTCCTAAGGCCCTCGTGACTTTGCAGTCCAGGATGTCTGGCTCTAGGTGAGTAATCATACCATCGTGGCTATCTGGGTCATTAAGATCTCTTTTGTATAGTTCTGTGTATTCTTGCCACCTCTTCTTAATATCTTCTTCTGTTTGGTCCATACCATTTCTGTCCTTTATTATGTCTTTTATTTTCTTGGGCTCCAAAATCACTGCAGATGGTGACTGAAGCCATAAAATTAAAAGATGCTTGCTTCTTGGAAGAAAAGCTACGACAAACCTAGACAGCGTATTAAAAAATAGAGACATTACTTTGCCAACAAAGGTCTGTCTAGTCAAAGCTATGGTTTTTCCAGTAGTCATGTATGGATGTGAGATTTGGACCATAAAGAAGGCTGAGCGCTGAAGAACTGACGCTTTTCAACTGTGGTGTTGGAGAAGACTCTTGAGAGTCCCCTGGACTGCAAGGAGATCAAACCAGTCCATTCTAAAGAAAATCAGTCTTGAATATTCATTGGAAGGACTGATGCTGAAGCTGAAGCTCCATACTTTGGTCACCTGATGCGAAGAGCCGACTCCTTAGAAAGGACCCTGATGCTGGGAAAGGTTGAAGGCAGGAGGAGAAGGGGACAACAGAGGATGAGATGGTTGGACGATATCACCGACTCAATGGACATGTGTTTGAGCAAGCTCCGGGAGATGGGAAGGACAGGGAAGCCTGGCGTGCTGCAATCCATGGGGTTACAAAGAGTCAGACATGACTGAGCTTCTGAACAACAACATTGAGTGCTGTTAGATTCAGGAAACTTTCACATTTACCTCCAATTCTTATAGCAGTCCTACAAAGGTTGCCCCCTTTACGGATGGAAACTGTGGTCTAATTTCAAAAGATTATCTTGCTGAAAATCACAGTTTAGTAACAGGTTGGGGATTTGAATCCAGGTTTATTTGATTTATGTTCTTTCCACTACACTACATGATATTTGGAGAATGAAGCCGGAAGGATCAACTAGGTACTCTCAGACATTTCCTCTCTCTTTTATTTTTTACTCTGTTTTGTTTTTTAAATTTTATTGGAGTATAGTTGATTAATAGTGTTGTGTTATTTTCAGGTGTAGAGCTAAGTTAATCAGTTATACATATACATATATCCACTCTTTTTTAACATTCTCTTCCTATATAGCCCATTACAGAGTATTGCATCAAGTTCCCTGTGCTACATATGCAGCAGGCCCTTTTTAGTTATCAATTATAGATATAGTAATGTGTATATGTCAACCCCAATCTCCTAATTTATCCCTTGCCCCTTACTTCCTGGTAATCATGTTTATTTTCTACATCTGTAACTCTATTTCTGTTTTGTAGGTAAGTTCAATTGTACCTTTTTTTCAGTTCCACATGTAAGTGATATGACATGATATTTGTTTTTCTTGTTTGACTTACTTCACTCAATTTGAGAATCTTCAGATCCATTCATGTAGCTGCAAATGGCATTACTTCATTCGCTTTTACAGCCGAGTCGTGCTCTTTCATTCAGTGCTCATTGTGGCAGTGACTGTGGACAAATTCTTCCCTCATAAAAACCTTCTCTCTAGTCCTCCTCATACCGAAGCCAAAGTTGTTTTCAGCCCACTGTCTGTGAGAACATTTCTTATATGCTTATCTATTTTTACTAAAATGGTGCATAAAATAGGGCCACATTTCTGAAACTGTTAACTAGGAGATTAGTTTCCTGTTTATATGAAGGACAAATGTCTTTTGTAAAGAGAGGAAAGAATAGAAGTTCAGTGTTTATGGAACACTGGACCACACTAACCATCACAAAAATGCAGGATGAAAGTCAGCTTTGGTGTGGAGTTCTCAGTTTTCAGTGTTTAGTTAAAAACTTTCTCCTAGTTGTTATGATTACATTTTATTCACAAAGGGAAAAGAGTAAAGGAAGTGACCTAAAGAAATAGTAATAAAAAGCCAACATTTGCTGACTATTCACTGCATGCATGCTAGGTACAGTGTCAAGTACTTACACAGAGAATTTAATGTAATCGTCACAGCAACTCTAGGAGATAACCTTATAGCCCCCATTTCACAGAGAAGATTGAAGCACAAAGTCTCAATATGGCCAAGGTCACACAGAAGAATGGGAATTTCATTCTAGGCAGTTGATGATCCAGGTTAGTTAATCCACTTAACAATTTATCATCTATCCTTTTATTTTGGTCATGGAAACACAGTATCTCATTCATTTCATTTAATTCAACTGATAGTTTTGCGCTAAGCCCTCGACAGTATCATAATTATTCCTAGTCATCACCATTTATTTAGCAACAACCTCATGCTTGGTGGCCAACATATACAGTGTTTGGTAAAAGCTAAGGTGGTATCTTTTTCTTCCAAGTTTTTTATTTGTGTCCTCTCAATGTTGTATCTCTTCATATTCTTTCTGCAGAAAATGACAAGCTTTCTACAGAATATTAATGAGTTATTTCTTTTTATTCTTGTGTAAGATATAACTCAGATTATGGAAAGGGCTGTTTTCATTAGACAAAGTTTAGGTTAGTTAGCACAAGCATGTGGGATTCATTCAGGTTCTCATTTTTATAGCTACCTGTGTGACCCCATAGACGGCAGCCCACCAGGCTCCGCCGTCCCTGGGATTCTCCAGGCAAGAATACTGGAGTGGGTTGCCATTTCCTTCTCCAGAAAATCAGTAAGAACTGAAGTGTGTCTTGCTTTAAATTTTTTTTTAATATTTTGTCTTGCAACATGATCTAGAGTTGACTAAGAATCAATAAACAGGAAGCAAAGATCCATGCAAAGGCAATGCAAGACATTGGCTATTTGGTTGTGGGCAATCAAATAGTGGTTAAGAAAGGACTCGGCTCAGATGGTAAAGAATCCACCTGCAATGCAAGAGACCTGGTTTCGATCCCTGGGTCAGGAAGATCTCCTAGAAAAGGGAATGGCTACCCATTCTAGTATTCTTGTCTGGAGAATTCCATGGACATTAGATCCATGGGGTTGCAAAGAGATGGACATGATTGAGCAACAAACACAAATATACAAGCGCGCACACACACACACACACACACACACACACACACACACACACACGAGGATCACTGTAGCCACCTCTGGCAGCAGGGAGCCAGGTCTACCTAGGGCTGCCTCTTTTTCAGCCACTCCTCATCCTTTGATGAGCTGTATCGCATGCCATTCCCAGCTCTGATCTCCAGCATTTCATTGTCAGCCATGAATATGCACCCTGCTGCTTCTCACTTCCATCCCAAGGCCAGCCCCAGGCAGACTGTTTAAAAAAATAGCCTGTCTGGCTTCTCTGCAGATGGGATATTTTACATGAGAAATAATCCAGCTGATTCTTTTCTCCACAGTTTGAATAAGAATGAACTGGCCTGTGGTTTAGTAGGGATTTGGATTGGGAACGAGCTATGCCGTCAGAAGAAAAGGCAGTTAATGATGGGAGTTTGTGAACTCTTGGTTTTGAGTTCCAAAGTATTGATTTAGACGTAAGTTCAAGAATTCAAGACGCTATACTGCTGTTTCTTTGCACCTCTGAGTCTCAGTTTCTTTCTCCATGAACTCAAAAGTTAGTCCAAGAAGTAAAAG
The DNA here is from genome assembly GCF_054371585.1 of Giraffa tippelskirchi. Lineage (NCBI taxonomy): Eukaryota > Metazoa > Chordata > Mammalia > Artiodactyla > Giraffidae > Giraffa > Giraffa tippelskirchi. Next base: position 144,909,183 of record NC_137279.1, on the reverse strand, counting down.
AGATGATGCATACACCGTGTTTAGCATATGGCCTGATACGTGTCGAGTGCTCAATTAATGTCATTTATTAGTGTTGTTGTTTTGGTTTTATTTTATGGAGAAGGGAAAAACATCCAATCTCTGTTTTCAAATCTCCCCCAGAAGCATGGTCACCTGTGTCCTACAAAACAGCTAATAATGTTAACCCTTTCACACCAATCCTGTTCCCACTGAACTAGGTGACTGTGCTTTGCCATATAAGTATCTAAGACTGTAAAAGGCCCTTCAACTAATGAATGACTTTTTCAGGGAATCCTCCTTTGGCATCTTATTGTGAATTTCGACCCTTCCTCTTTCCCCATCTTCCATATCCTTCCTTACTTTTGACTGATGACCTATTTATTTTCTGAGAGACGTGTCTTTTAAAAATTATACTGTGATGGTGCATTTTAAAGTTGCATCTGCTATTTACATCCATTTTTTACATTAGATGCTTTGTGTTTATATTGCTAGAAGCATGGAGATTAATACTTATATTACTTTCTTGGTATAACGTGCTTCTTGTCATCATGTAAAGTCTCTCTTTACCCTAATAGTACATTCTGACTTACATTTTCTTTTGCATGAAATTAATATTAAAGCATCAATTTTCCTTTCTGTAAGTGGAACATTATTCAGCACTAAAAAAGAAAAAAAGTAGTGATACACCTGACAGGGATGAATCTCAGAAACATTAAGCTGAATGAAAGAAGCCAGATAGAAAGACTAAATGTAGTAGAATTTATAGGAAATTTATAGAAAGTTATAATTTATACAATATTAGAAAAATTCTAATTTATAGTGACAGAAACCAGGTCAGTGATTACTAGGGGACAAGTTGGTTGGAGGAATTGACTGGGAAGAGACATAAGGAAACCTTGCACAGGGAGGGGAGTGTTCTGTACCTTGATTTGTAGTAGTAGTGACAAGTTTATATTTATTTGTCAAAACTCATCAAACTATACTCTTAAAATGTTGTTGTTGTTCAGTCGCTCAGTCATGCCTGCCACTTTGTGATCCCATGGACTTCCGCATGCCAGGCTTCCCTGTCCTTTACTATCTCCTGGAATTTGCTAAAACTCATGTCCATTGAGTCAATGATGCCATCCAACCATCTCATCCTCGATCACCCTCTTCTGCCCTCAATCTTTTCCAGCATCAGGGTCTTTTCCAATGAGTCCCTTTTCGCATCAGGTGTCCAAAGTGTTGGAGCTTCAGCTTCAGCATCAGTTCTTCCAATGAATATTCAGGGTTGATTTCCTTTAGGATTGTCTGGGATGGCTTTTATGATATATAAAATATGTTTTAATAAAGTTGAATAATATAAAAAGATCTGATTTGATGGTTTCTGTTCTTTACAATATGAGCTTTTTTGCCCTCATTATGAATGATAGTTTAGTGCCACACAGGTTTCTGGGTGGATAGTCATTTTCCCTCATACTTCAGATGTGTTATTCTATTATCTGCATATCATTGTTGAGGAGAACTTAGTCCAGTTGCTTATGTCTTCTTTTCCTTCTTCCAATAGCTTTAAAGATTTAAGTTTTGCTCCAGAAGTTGTACATTTTCACTAAGATATATATAGTTGAGGATTTGTTTTTTAATTACTGTATTTGAAATTTAGTGTGATCCATAATGACTTACTTCTTTCTTCAATTCTGGAAAGTCCCTGGACATTCCTTCTTTGCATATTGGTTCTTTTTCATCTTCTCCATTATTTCCTTCTATAATTCTTATCAGATATACGTTAGACTTCTTATTTTAACTTTCTAATTTCTTAATACCCTTTTCACATTTCACATTTTGAGTAGTTATATCTCTTTGTGCTACATTATCCCAGAATGGTTCCCTTAGTCCTGTCTTCCACTTCATTAATTCTCTTTTCACCTGTTAAGGACTTTTATTTCAATGAAGGATTTTTCTCTTAAAATGTCAATTTTTAATACTTTTCAAACATGTCTGTTTGTTTTTCTACTGTCCAATTCTTGTTCTGTGTTTTCTGTTTCTACCCTTATCTCCTTGCGCATTTTAAATGTTTATTTCTAACTCTCTTCATTTTCCTTTATTATCCCAGGTCACAATGTGCCATTTCCACTCTCTGCTGTGTCTACATCCTATTTCCCTATATGGTCTGTGATTTTTTATCATAAGCTGATTTTCAGAAGGGTTTGTTTAATGTGTGAATCCCATAGGATCTGTAGTGGTTTCGAGTTTGTCTGTGAGGTCCCTAGAGATTTCACCGGTCCTGGCCTAACTTTCATGTTTAACTTCTTTGCTAGATTGTGTTTCCATAGAACATCATGACAGTATCTTCCCTCCCACAGGCTCTTTTATAAAGTGCTCTTGCCACTTTATTTAGTTTGCCTTGCCCTGATTCCAGGCTGCCCTGTGGCTGGCTTTAACTAATAGAATGTGGTGGAAATGACATTTTATAACTTCCAAGACTGGATTTTAAGAGATCCCCAACTTGTATCATCACCACTTAACTTGCTCCCTCTTGGAGGCCAGTCATCATGTTAGATGCCTAACTACCTTGAGACTACCATGCTGTGAAGAAGTCTATGCTGTCCACATACAGAGGGAGAGGCTGAGAGAAAGAGCACCAAAGCAATCAAACATGTGAGTGAAGATTTCTTGAACCTTTGCCTCACTCTAGCTGAGTCAACAGATAGATGCAGGCAAGTAAATAACCCAGCCTCAAGTAGAACAGAAGAACCATCTAGCCAAGTTCGACCTGAATCCCTGACTACAAGATCATAAGCAAATAATTTCTTTTATATTTAATTTTGATATTTGAAATAATCTGAAACTATCAAAAAGCTTCGTTTATGTAGTCACATAGAAATGACCGAAACTCTAATTTTCTGTGGCTTTTATATTTCACAATTCTTTTTTAAAGCATATTTGCTTTTTGTTTTTAAGTTGCATTAAACATTGATCAACATTTGTAGGATCAACTAACCTAAGGACAATAAAATTTTCTTCTTGTTTTAAATTTCAAAATAGGAGGTCCATGGCTGTATTTTTTTTCCCTCCAAACTTGAACTCTGCATAAGCAAATAATTTTAATACACTATATATCCTTAGGTTTCTGATTCTTAATTAATGCTTTTCCACTCATCAGGTGTCAGTCACTCAGTCTTGTCTGGCTCTTTGTGATCCCATGGACTGTAGCCACCAGGCTCCTCTGTCCATGGAATCCTCCAGGCAAGAATACCGGAGTGGGTAGCCATTCCCTTCTCCAGGGAATCTTCCTGACCCAGGGATCGAACCCAGGTCTCTTGCATTGCAGGTGGATTTTTTACCATATGAGTCACCAGGCAAGCATGGTATAGGTAAATGGCAAGCTATCTTACCACTGCGTTAGTCTAGTGGATGTAGCCTTTCAAGTCCCTCTTTCACTGAGGTCTTTCTATGTTCCCCGCAATGACTGGAAATGCATCCTAGCTCATTGGGACAATTCTCAGTCCCTCTGGGATGACTTACTCTGATCATCATAAGGAAAAATGAATATTTCCTCTCTCATGCTACTCTTCTACTCACAACGTATAGTAGTTTCTAATTTTTTTAATAGAAGGAGATTTTATTTTTTAGTTCAAGATATTTTTATTGAGGAAAATCTCATCTTTTCTGTCTCACTGGCCTTTTTCACTTAGGTATGTATCAGTCAAACTGAACTACCTACTCTTCTTATACATACCCCATTCTGCATCCTGTTTATGGAGTTGCTCATGTTGTTCTCTTTGCATGAAATACCCAACCCTCTTGTGCCCATAAATAGATCTAACCAATCTTTCAGGCCCTGCTAAAGTGCTTTCTCTTCCATAAAGACTTTTTTTGATAGTTCAAGCTGTTATCTTTCTTATCTTGAAGACCAATGTTTCAACTGGTCTATAATTGTCTTCTGATTTCTACCTTCTCAGGACTTTAAAGCATAGTGGTTTAAAACAGAAGTTGGTGAAGTACAGCTCACCACACGTCCAGTAAACTGCTGGTTTTTGCAAATAAAGTTTTATTAGAACACAGTCACAGTCATTCATTAATATACCATGTATCGTTACTTTGGCACTGCAATAGTAGAGTCGACTAGTTGGAACAGAGACCGTTAAACCCAAAAAGTCTAAAATATTTACTATCTGGCCCTTTACAGAAAGATTTTGCCATCTCTGGTTTAAAGCATGAGAACTAGACTTCATATCATTTTTTAACATTTATCAACTATTTGATCCACAGGCTTGCACTGGAGGTCAAATAATAAAATGGGAATGAACTATTTTGGAACCTTTACAGCATGAATATAGAGTATTTCTATTGCTGTTACTTTTGCCTTAACTTAGACCATATTATAATTTACCTCTAACTAAATAAATCCTTCTCATAAAGAAATGAAAAGAAAGTAGAAAGATCACGGTGTTATGACATTATTACATTCTTTTCATACTATATATGTATACACATATGCATACACACATGTGAGGTGCTCTAGATATGAGCTTCACTAAGCCAATAACTAGATTAAGCTTAGAAAAATAGAGGAAAACTTTTCCTTTGTAAGCTTTAATGAGGTATGCTATGACTGCAAAATAGACCAGCACGTCTTTGGTTGTTTGTGTAAAATGTCCATCTTAAGATGATATTTAGAGAGTGAGGAAGTTGATGTTGTCATTTCTAGTCATGAAAGGATCCCTCAGCTTTTGTGTTTTTGCAGAGTCAGATTTTGGAAAATAGAATGTCAAAGATGGTTTATCAGAATGGATAAAATAAGTGAAAGGTCACTATCAAAAAAATAACCCTAAAATGAATAGCTCCATGATGATGGTAAAGGGAGCCCTTTTTTAAAGAAAAATCTCCTAGCCAGTGGTATTTTAAAAGAAGGAATGTATGTTCCATCAGGAAATTTTGCTTCCTTATCCCTTCTGAAAAAAAAATATTAAATTTTTTTCTATAAAGGAGACACCAGTAAACTATAAATTGTTTTCTTCACTGTTAGTGCAGTGAAAACAGCAAGTGGGAGGGAGTATTTAAGGAGCTTGGCATTCTGCAGAGCATCAGGGCCTCTTTAATTAAGAGAGAGGCTGTCAGGGAAGATGGACAATGTTCCCTTTGTTAGAGCAACACAGTGTCTTTCAAAATCATATTTGTTTTTAAACTCAGTGCATTTGCATACAACCATGATGAGAAACAGTTTAGATGCTGCAGAAGAATATGAATAAGAGATGTTAGCCTTAAAAAGTATAACAAATAATAATACAGGCTTTGAAAACCAAGAGTTGCAATGAAAGAGTGCTATAAAAAGTTCACTCAAACTTTGAAATTTTCTGGTAAATGAGTTATATCGGCTTGAGGGGGACTATAATACACATGAATACTTTGGATATGAAAATGGAATCAAAACTATTCTCTTTTGGCAGTAAAAGTAAATTTTATTACAGTGGATTCTTAGTTACCTTTTTTTCTTTCTTGGGCTTCAATTTTACGTACATTCATACAGTAGTAAAATGATATAGATAGTGAAAACTTTAAAATATCTAGAAATTTCTTTGACTCAGACAAGGAAATTAGAGGGTTTATTGTTTCCAAATATCTTAGTGATATCAGATTGTCCAAGGAATTTTATCTCTGTGACAAATGGTCTGATATGGCTGGCTACTTAACAGTGTATTTATACCTTAACGAGGCATTTCCTTTAAGAGAAGTGCCCTGGGGACCAGAACCAGTTATTGAGATTCTGCCCAGGTCTCTGTGCATATAAAATGCATTTGTAGTGTTTATTTTTCCCAATGTGCTTTTATTATATGCAATACTAAATTACCCAATAGGCAGAGTATAAAAGCAGCAACAAAGTAGGGACATTAAAAAAGAAGCAATTTGAGGTGGACAAAAAATTGATACTGTGTGTGGATGTGCATGTGTGCATATATATTTATTCTTCATCAGTTCAGTTCAGTCACTCAGTCGTGTCCGACTCTTTGCGACCCCATGGACTACAGCATGCCAGGCTTTCCTGTCCATCACCAACTCCCAGAGCTTGCTAAAACTCATGTCCATTGAGTCAGTGATGCCATCCACCCATCTCATCCTCTGTCGTCCCCTTCTCTTCCTGCCTTCAATCTTTCCCAGCATCAAGGTCTTTTCCAGTGAGTCAGTTTTTCCAAAGTACTGGAATATATATTATTCTTCATATATATATGTATGTATAAAACAGCAGTAAAAATGAACTAAGAGTTATATAGAGAACTCTTTTGCCTCAATTTGTATGGTTAAAATGTTTCTGAATATGCTTGTACACTTTATAAGCGCAATACTGTAAACAGAATTAATATTTCTTTGAAAGCTGATATTTTTCATAGTCACACTTAGCAATTTTAAGTGACTTAGCACATATATATATATGCATATATATATATATATATATACAGCATCAAAGTAATTTCCATAAAAATAAACAAGAGCTTTGTTGGACTTTCAGACAATTTGTGTTTTAGTAGAGTTTCTATGCTGAATTATATGTTGAGGGAAGGGACCCCATACTATTTTCAATCAGGACATGATTACATGTCTTGCATCATACTGGACCTTTTAGAGGAAATTAAAGATGCAGCCCTTTTCTACAAGGAGCTTGTTACTTATACAAGCATGAAATATACCCAGGAAACAATTAGAGCCCTAGTTATAATTATATTTGTTTGACATTTATTTGGTTTGATTATGTTGTTAACTATCATCCTGATAGAGTCCCTTATTAAACTGTTAAATACCGTATATCCAAAATCTAGGTAATTTGCAGTTACTGATTAAACACCAAGAGAGATAATCCATCACACCGCAGGTAGATGATCAGAGAGCATCTCGCCATAGTTGAAGTTTGCCCAGCTGTAGCCTAGCAGATTAAAAAGTATGAGAATAAGCTTCATGGGAACCCAGCTAACTGGAACCTTCAAATAATTGGATTTTTCCCCTTGCACTTAGGTTTGATGAAAAAGAAGCAATGCTAGGACAGTAACCAATGAGAGAAATTTTTTCATTGCGTTCCTGAGCATGGTTTTGAATCACTATATGTAAAGCCCAATTTCCTAGCCCATCTCCATGTGTAGATCTGCTTAGTAAAAACAATTATTGCTAAGAGTGGCCTTGAAAGACATCAGCTTTCAAAGGAATAATAATCCTGTTTGCAATACTGCTCTTATAAAGTGGACAAACACATTCAGAAGCATTTTTTTTAACCATAAGAATTTAGGCAAAAGAGTTCTCTATATAACCCTTAGTTCATTTTTACTGAAATCACAGTTTTACTTACTTGGCTGTATTCTACCATTGAGGTAACTAAGTTTTATGTGTCTGGAAATGTGTTCTGTGGTCTGACAGCCTTCTGAGCGTCTCTAAGGATGGCAACATCGCTAATCAGATCTATTAAAAAGATCCATCAACTAAGCTTACAATGTAATGAAGAGTATCTCAATTACCACATGAGTCAGAGTTACAGGAAAGTCCATAGTTTAGGAGAGGAGTTGAATGCTGCAGGTACTATAGGTCCAGGATCTGTGTTTGGCTTGTTCGGAGCTCCATGTCTAATGCAAGTGAATTTGTTGAATTAAGTATTTCCTATTAGAATGGTCATCATCTAGATTGTAGCTTTTGAATTGGTCATACAGAGATGCTGCTGAAGAAGAGAAGGAAAGACCTTCCAGGGGGAAGAATGAGGGGTGAAAAAAATGCAGAGGTGGAAAGAAAAGTGGGGAGTGAGGAGTGGGATTAAAAACATCATTGAGTTAGAAAAAGTCATTTAGGAGATTATTCAGGGTACAATACCAGCTTTAAAGAAATATTAATTCTGTCTCATCTAATGCTTAGACTTGGTGGTGGCTTTAGAGAGGTATCATTTTATGTGTGTGCAGTATTATTCTTCTATACATCACTCTTGCCTGTTCCTCTCCTCCCCCTCACACACATTCTAATTTAAATTAGAAGAAGGATCATTGCTTGTTGCTAGGGTCAGCTTGGGTTTTAGCTGTGAAACCCCCTGAACAAAATTGTTAACTGGCTGTGTCTGCACCCCGAGGTGCAGAGCTAAAAGAAAGTTTTGGGAGATTCCAGAAGTATTTCATTTGACAGCATGTCTTCACTTTCATTCAAGATGAAATCTTGGCTAAATCTCATTATTTTGCTATTCCTGAATCCATAAAGAAGCCACTTGAAGTGTCCCTGAAGGACACCAGTGTGTTGATTGTTAGCATGGCTGAGTTGGTGCATGAGGCCTTTGGCACTGTGTACCCTGCGGAAATGCCATCTCAAATGCATCATTTTGCTGAGTGCCTCTGCTCAATGCCAGCTCTGGTTTGTCCTCTGTGTAGGCGTGCTTCCTAGAAATTACCCTTCAGCTGACCCCACAGCGCATCACCCATTACATGTTTAGTGATGTCACTCCCATTCCCTGGCTGCAGACAAGAGATGTCTGAGAAGAGGGGGAAGTTTACCACTGAAAGAAAGTGGAAAATGTTTATTTTATGTCTCATCAGAGCCTTGCTGCCAGACACACATTTCAGGGCCCAGTATTCTGGACCTGCAGATGCACATGGACACTGGAGTGTGGAGAATACAAGTGGAATGCAAGATCAAAAAGACATGGAGAGGTCCGAGTGGTGTGTAATAACTTTAATTTGTTGCAAGGAAAATGTCAGCTTTCACATGAAGGAACATTTTGGAAAGATTAGAAGTACTGGAGCTAAATATCCCTAAAGAATGTTGTAAAATTTCCTTTTCAAATATGACAGATTCTCTCATTTCCGAGATGGATTAAATTAGCACAGTCTTGCCTGAAAACAAAGGGTTAATTCAGATGCTCGCTTAAGACATTTGTGCATCAGCCAGGTCTGTGTGACTGCTTCTTGTCATTCAAAAATACAGTGACTCTGCAAATAAAAGCGTCCTCCTATACTTACTTCCTCTAATTCCTTCCTGGGGTTAGCAATATTTGGGTTTGCTGAAAATAAGAAAGAAAGAAAAAAAGAAATGTGGTTTGAGGGGGCCGACTCTATTTAGTAATATGAACACCTTGAATGTTTAACAGAGCATCCATTACTCATCAGTAATTCAATCACCATTCTCTGCATAGCTAAAACTTTAATGACATTTTATGTAATCTCTGTTTACAAGAAAAATAGAAAGTGTGTGTATATGTGTGTGTGTGTAGCAGAAAAAACAGAAAGACAATAAAATAAAAGATATTTTTGAAGTCAGTGGGTAAATATTTAATTTTATTTATTTATTTATTTATTTATTTATTTTTTATTTTTATTTTTTTATAAATTTATTTATTTTAGTTGGGGGCTAATTACTTTACAATATTGTAATAGTTTTTGCCATACATTGACATGAATCAGCCATGGGTTTACATGTGTTCCCCTTCCTGGACCCCCCACCCACCTCCCTCCCCATCTCATCCCTCTGGGCCATCCCATTGCCCCGGCCCTGAGCCCTTGTCTCATGCATCGAACATGGAATGGTGTTCTGTTTCACATATGATAATATACATGTTTCAATGCTATTCTCCCAGAACGTCCCACCCTCACCTTCTCCCTCAGAGTCCATAAAATTGTTCTATGCATCTGTGTCTCTTATTCTGTCTCGCATATAGGGTTAAAGCATACAGTGATAGCATGCTGATAGAAATAATATTTCGGGTTGGAGGAAGAATAAATATTTTGAATCTGTGTATACTCTAGAATTAGTTAATATCATTATATTTTTACAAACTTTGCCTCCTAAAAAGTTATTTGAGGTAGCTCACATTCATTCAACAAACATCACTGAATGCCTCATAGTTGTCTACATTTGTTGAAAATAGGTAAGGAGTGTCAAATCAGACCAAATTCATAATGCCATGTACAGTGAATGTGATTACTAATAGGAGACAATTCTCAATTTGGTCTTGTAAGTTTATGTATATCTTGCCTTAGGGTTTCCCTGGTGGTTGTGATAAAGAACCAATGCAGGAGACACAAGAGATGCGAGTTCAATCCCTGGGTTGAGAGTATATTCTGGAGAAGAAAATGGCAACCCACTCCAGTATTTTTACCTACAAAATTTCACAGACAGAGGAGCCTGGCGGGTTACAGTCCATGGGGTCACAAAAGAGTCAGACACGACTTAGTGACTAAGCAACAACAACAGCATACCTTGCCTTTGTTCTGAATTATCTTTTCAAGAATGTTTGTACAGCTACTAGTCTCAGAAGAGAAAGAATTTTCTTCAGGAGCAAAAGGGCAGCATGCTTATTGCCTATTATAAAGATCTGAGTTCCCTAAACTCAGGGTTCTTCTACTGTTAATGAAGGTAACCCACAGGGGGTGCAGGTATGTGGTTTTTAAGTTATGTTGTAAGAATTGGGGCTTGGGGATTGGGTGCAAATGCCGATACTCTGCCTGGAGTAATTGTTGTGAGTGCTAAATAGTCCTCTTCCTGTAAATTACACTCCTGTATCTCTGGTCCCAGGATCTTGGGCTTTAGTCAAGAGCCACAACTGTGTACAGATACTCCCTTAGTTTGCATGTAGGGTAAAACCTCAGGCCCTTCACAAATCTTGTCAATTACATTAAGTATTTGCACTTTATTCAAACACTTGAGCCAAACTAGTACATTCTCAAGGTGAAATATCTTCCTTGGTTTTTAATTTTCTTGAGAAGTTTAAACTGAAAAACATTCTCAGGGAAAAAAGGGTAAAGGATGTTATAAATGAAGAAAGACGTAAAATGGGGTGATGGGACTATCAAAAATAGTGGAAAAAACAGGTCAAAGAAAAAAGCAGGGCGTAGGTAGGAAACATTTTTGTATGTTTAGAAAAATGTAGTTTTTAAAAAAAATTTTAGATTCATCCAATGGCTATACTATAGACATACTTTTGTTGAAAATACAGAGAGGCTAGTTTATCAGGAGAGAGGTGGTTTAATAATTTTCACCTATTTTCAAATGGCAAATTTTAATTAAAATTCAAAAATGGAGAAAATGGTAACTCATTTAAAATGTAAGCTGATAAGAGATAAAGGAAATGATAGTTTTTCTAGTGTCCTAATCATGCCATGCTTGTCCTGAATACTGCTGAATTCACCACTTGGAAGGGAAGACTAATCTTATTAGGACTATGTCATAATTTAGAACAGAGCTTCTTACTATTTCTTAACTACAAGAGTGTCAGTAAAAACTGCAAACTCAGTTATTTAAATATTTGATACCTTTGAAAATTCAGATCTCTTCATCTATTAGACAAAATGAATTTATTTATAAGATCTGATTCATTTCATTTTAATAAAGGTAAAATAAAGTGAAATGAACTGGAAAAAATAGTAGTGTAAGCCAGAAAGTAATTTTTAAGGAGAATAAATATTGGATAAACAGAATGCATTGCGACTAATTAAAAAATACTGTACATAGTGATTTTTTTTAAGTATCATGATGGAAATAAGGCAGTTTTCATTTAGAAGAAAAGCATCACTGATTTCTTAATCAACTGAGAACACCCACAGGGGTAATTACAGGCCATTCTTGTCATTAAACATGGGCTGCAAAATCCATCTAAATCAAGTAATCAGTCTGTTGATTAAAAAATAAAAAAGACTAAGATGATATATGCTTTAAAAAGAAATATAAGATGATCTGAGAATATCATATTCCTAATACATGCAAAATTCTTTTCTCAAAATCTTTGAGTAGTGTCCAAAATGGTAGGACAGCCTGATTTTTCAAGCTTATAAATTTGTGGCTGCTAACACTTTCTCACTTGACATTCTTCGTTATCTCTTCATAGTTGCTGTGTTTCCTTGTTTGCGGCACAGAGAAGTGAAAGATGAAAAGAATAAAGAAATGTCAGGAAGCTTACGATCTATTTGGGAAGTAAGGCCAAAAATAAAAGTCAAAATAAAGATTAGGTAATAGGACAAATTAATGTTAGAAGAAATGCCATGAAACAGGATGTGATTAACCAACAAAGATTTTTGCAAACAGTAATTGCTAGAATTCAAATAGGGAAATCTTTGGTAGACTAGGATGTCCAAAAAGTCACCAATTTGATTCAGCCATGAAGGATGGTGAAAACTGGCTGCATGAAGAGTACAAAGATTAAGATGGGGTTGACAAACCAATTTTGGGCTAAATCTGGCCTGGAGACTACTTTATATAACCTGCAGAACCAAGAACGAATCATATATTTTTCAGTTCAGTTCAGTTGCTCAGTCATGTCGGACTCCTTGCGACCCCATGGACTGCAGCACACCAGGCTTCCCTGTCCATCACCAATTCACAGAGCTTACTCAAACTCATGTCTATCGAGTCAGTGATGCCCTCCAACCATCTCATTCTCTGTCATCCCTTTCTCCTTCCTGCCTTCAATCTTTCCCAGCATCAGGGTCTTTTCTAGTGAGTCAGTTCCTCGCATCAGGTGGCCAAAGTATTGGAGTTTCAACTTCAGCATGAGTCCTTCCAATGAATATTCAGGACTGATTTCATTTAGGATGGACTGGTTGGATCTCCTTGTAGTCCAAGGGACTCTCAAGAGTCTTCTCCAACACCACAGTTCCAAAGCATCAATTCTTCGGCACTCAGCTTTCTTTATAGTCCAACTCTCATATCTGTACATGACTACTGGAAAAACCATAGCTTTGACTAGATGGACCTTTGTTGGCAAAGTAATGTCTCTGCTTTTTAATATACTGTCTAGGTTGATCATAGCTTTCCTTCCAAAGAGCAAGCGTCTTTTAATTTCACGGCTGTAGTCACCCACTGCAGTGATTTTGGAGCCCCCCAAAATAAAGTCTGACACTGTTTCCACTGTTTCCCCATCTATTTGCCATGAAGTGATGGGAACAGATGCCATGATCTTAGTTTTCTGAATGTTGAGTTTTAAGCCAACTTTTTCACTCTCCTCTTCAATTTTCATCAAGAGACTCTTCAGTTCTTCTTTGCTTTCTGCCATAAGGGTGGTGTCATCTGCATATCTGAAGTGATTGATATTTCTCCCAGCAATCTTGATTCCAGCTTGTGTTTCATCCAGCCCAGCATTTTGCATGATGTAATCTGCATATAAGTTAAATAAGCAGGATGACAATATGCAGCCTTGACATACTCCTTTCCCGATTTGGAACCAGTCTGTTGTTCCCTGTCCAGTTATAACTGTTGTTTCTTGACCTGCACACAAATTTCTCAGGAGGCAGGTAAGGTGCTCTGGTATTCCCATCTCTTTCAGAATTTTCCACAGTTTGTTGTGATCCACACAAAGGTTTTGACGTAGTCAGTAAAGCAGATGTTTTTCTGGAACTCTCTTGCTTTTTCGATGATCCAGTGGATGTTGGCAATTTGATCTCTGGTTCCTCTGCCTTTTCTAAATCCAGCTTAAACATCTGGAAGTTCTCAGTTCACGTATTGTTGAAGCCTGGCTTGGTAAATTTTGAGCATTACTTTGTGAGTGTGTGAGATGAGTGCAATTGTGCGGTAGTTTGAACATTGCCTTTCTTTGGGATTGAAATAAATACTGACCTTTTCCAGTCTTGTGGCCACTGCTGAATTTTCCAAATTTTCTGACATATTGAGTACAGCACTTTCACAGTATCATCTTTTAGGATTTGAAATAGCTTAATTGTAATTCCTCACCTCCACTAGCTTTGTTCATAATGATGTTTCCTAAGGCTCACTGGACTTCACATTCCAGGATGTCTGGCTCTAGGTGAGTGATCACACCATCATGCTTATCTGGGTCTTGAAGATCTTTTTTGTATAGTTCTGTGTATTCTTGCTACTTTTTCTTATATTTGAAAAAAATAAAAGAAGAAGAATATTCATAACACTGAAAATACATATGAAATTTAAACTTCAGTGTCCACCAATAAGGTTTTATTGGCATACAGCCACTATCCATTTGTTTATGTCTATGGCTGCTTTTGTGGTACAATGCAGACTGTACAATGTACATGTGTACCACAGGTACAATGTGGTACAATGGCAGAACTGAGTAGTTGTGACAGAGAATAAATGGCTTAAAAAGTCTAAAATATTTACTATATAGATCAATACTAACAAAGCTCGCTGACTCCCGATGTAAGAGAATAATGGGCAATTATAATGGAAAGTAATGTTGGCATGCTTATAATACACCTAGCTTGAGATGAAAAGGAATCCTTGCAGGTTTTGAATATAGGAGGAAGCCAAACTGCCTCTGCTTCCTAAAGACATCACCTATGCCTACAAATGTTTGTTAAATCAGAAAAAATGAACAACAATGGTTCAGATTCCTAACCCCACTGTTGCTTTAGAATTGTTGCTCTTCAAAAGAATGAATGCCATTTCAGCAAAGGCCATGTACGTTGACTCTCTGAGGTTGTCCATCCTAACCTCCCACAGGTGTGCTGTGAGCAGCTCTCACAGATTTTGACGTTGTTGGACGTGAAACAGTACCTTGTGTTTTGGGGCTTTCCTAAGAGTGTATTTAGATGACTCCTGCACAAAGAATTGACCAAAGAAGCTAACTCTCTCTAGAGGATTTGTGAGAGCCAGATCATTAGAGAAAAAGTGGTTCAGGCAAAGACACACTGCAGAAGGAGGCCAAATGTTAGACCCCTCCTGTGGGTGTTCGTATCAGATCCACCATGGATTCACTTCAAATACCAAATTTCCTCTAATATTTTAAGGCAGCGTGTCACCAAGCCTCGCTAAGGGGTGAAATATAAGAAGAGTGTAGAGAAACACATGGGAAGAACCTCAGCATAAAAAGAAAACAAACTCTGGGAAATGTGGTTAAGAAATATCAGACTCAATTAATAGCGGAGGCTTCAATAATCTTAGAGAAATCCAATACAAACCAAATTCAAATGACATGCCAGTGCTTCTAGCCATGTTTGCTTTCAGTTGACTATGTTTTTAAAAAATCTTAAGGGGAATTCTTTAAGGAAACCAAACCTGGGTAAAACCTACATTCTTCTAGGTAATAAAAATTAGGTAAAATACTAATTTCACATTTTTCTCTTTTACTTAAAAACAGATATCTTTTAAAATTTTTTGTCTCATTTAAAAAATTTTTTTTGAGAAATGATAGGAAGATCATTCGGAGAAGGCAATGGCACCCCACTCCAGTACTCTTGCCTGGAAAATCCCATGGACGGAGGAGCCTGGTAGGCTACAGTCCATGGGGTCGCTAAGAGTCGGACACGACTGAGCAACTTCACTTTCACTTTTCCCTTTCATGCACTGGAGAAGGAAATGGCAACCCACTCCAGTATTCTTGCCTGGAGAATCCCAGGGACGGCGGAGCCTGGTGGGCTGCCGTCTATGGGGTCGCACAGAGTCGGACACGACTGAAGCGACTTAGCAGCAGCAGTAGCAGCAGTAGGAAGATCATTTCTCAGTAGATCATTCAGTAGAGTAGAGCTGAGATGAAGTTAAGGGAGAACATTGAGAATGAGAAAATATATAATATTTTAAAAAATGCAATTTAAAGTAAAAATACATAACTTGTTTTGGAGCTAATCCCAGATAAGTATGAGTATAGTCAGGGATAATGATGAAATCTGGATTAGAACTGTGTAAAGCTTTGAAAAATAGTAAGCTCAAGTGTTGGGAATGTAAAATGGATGAAATTTTAGAATGATCTTCTACCCTAAATGGAGGGAAATAAAGCTTAACTCACATGTCAATATAGTCTCATAAATACTTACCTAGAAGAGCACAACCACAGGATACTTGGATATAGATACAGATGCAGACACACACATGGACATGGACAAATAGATGTGCTTTAGGATATGAAAAATTCCCTAGGTCAAAATTGTAACAGTGCAATGCATTCTAGAAAAAAAAAAATCATTTCCTATCCTGGCTCAGAATGTAAAAAAATGAATTCCCCACAACATTGTATAATGGATCTTCTAGACACAGTCTCCTATAGAAGCATAATTTATGTAGTGGATGACAAGAAGAGTTTTATGATATCTGGAATTCATTGAAAAATTTTAGATGGGAAAAACTGAGATCCAATTAAAACCTTAATAAATGACTCTGTGTTGAATACAAATATATTAAGTTAATATGTGTGCAAGATGAAATTGGAAAAGTTATGGGAGTCTGAGTTTTAATTCTATTTCTATCAGGAAACATTATAACTCAGAGAATTACATAGTAATGGGACTGTTTACATTGAAAGCAAAACTGAATTTAAATAGAACATTTTAGCCCATGACTTGTTATAACTTATAAAATCTCAGCCTTAAGGCATATTAAAATTAAGGTGAAAGGCTGGTGAGGAAAAGGAAGATGGACCATTAGAGCCCAGAAGAACCCACGGTAGGCTGATGTAACAATAGGGTCAGTTCCCAAGGATCTTACCATGGAGGAAAGCAAGGGCTGGCAGGCTACCATACAGCAGGCCCCACCCACATCTTACAACAATGAGAGATACAGCAGTGAGAGTCTTTGGTCAGATGAAATTCTCATGAACAGAAGGTGGTAATATCTGGTTTTATGGGAAACCAGGATGGGGTATGCAATGTCTTTGTTAAAGTAGGACCCAGGAGCTAGGGGTTGATAGATACAAGTGAGTATACCTATCCTGTACACTCAGAAAGATAGAATGTATCTATTTCCCACATACTTACATATTTGCTCTAGGTTTTGTATCCTAGTCTGTATCCTGTATGAGGCACGCGTGCATGCTAAGTTGCTTCAGTTGTGTCCAACTCTTTACAACTCTATGGACCATAGCTCACCAGGCTCCTCTGCCCATGGGATTCTCCAGGCAAGAATACTAGAGTCGATTGCCATGCCCTCCTCCAGGGAATCTTCCCAACCCAGGGATCGAAGCCCTATCTCTTACATCTACCTGCATTGGCAGGCAGGTTCTTTACCATTGGCGCCACCTGGGTAGGTCCTAGTATGTATTCTAGAGACGATATATTCTTACCCTTGGTTTTCTGACTATCAAATCTAAGACAATTAGATTAAGTTTGAATGGTGTCAGATGATAGAGATTGGGCTCCTAATCTATCTGGGAGCCGAGTGTAGCAGTTGTGAGGGCAGACACAGAAGTCCAGCCATCTCGGTTCAAATCTCTGTTGCCCTGCTTACCAGCTGAGAATGACAACATTCACATGGATGTCATGAGGATCAAATGGGATATTGTATATAATTGCAGGGTGCCTATGGTTGGTTATTATTATTTTTGCAAACAGGCTTTTGGCTTTAAGTCATGTAACTTGAGACTTGGAAAATTATACTTTATCTATGGGCTAAACTAAGCTATTCCTATAGTTTGGCCAGTTTTAAAACAGACGACCGGTGCCCACCTGCACATCTGGCTGTATCCTCATTCCCTAACAGGATCAGAATTGCTTTTATTACCATCCAACTGCTTTTTTTCTCACCCAACTTCTGTCCAGCTCAAAAAGTGACTGTTAATATTGTTTTGTAAAACTTTTAGTCCA
Source organism: Giraffa tippelskirchi (assembly GCF_054371585.1). Taxonomy (NCBI): domain Eukaryota; kingdom Metazoa; phylum Chordata; class Mammalia; order Artiodactyla; family Giraffidae; genus Giraffa; species Giraffa tippelskirchi. Next base: position 144,891,709 of record NC_137279.1, on the reverse strand, counting down.
GACTTACTTTAGAATTGATTGAGTTTGTTTTTAGGTTGTTATAAAATATGACAATTCCTGCCCCTATTTAGTTCTAATTTATGGATGCTAACAAAAGAATAACATTTTGGGAAGTGTGGACACGGGTGGGTGGGAACTTGAGAGATCCATACACAAGACTGAGGGAGCTAGTGAAACCCTCTCGGCGATGTACCCAAGCCACAGGATGCTAGTTGTTTGCCTGCTCAGTGTTTATTTTTCTGAGATACCCAAGAAGAATGGAAATCATCCTATTCATACTCTCTTTAGTCAACTTTTTTTTTTTGCTTTAGAAAAAGAGCTACCATTTTGAGAATATTCATAGTGCCAGAGATTGAGGTGAGTGGATTTACAATCATTATCTTATTTTTCACAAGGAGTTACATATTATTAAATAAACTAAGGATTAAAGAGAGGTTAAGAAACTTGATCAAGGTCATCCAGCAAGGAAGGGCTCAATGGGGTTGCTCGCTGGAGGCCACTGTGCTGTCTCCCAGAACGGCAAACTTTCTGGATGGAGAAAGAGAGCTCTGTCTGCTCTTGCCCTTCCCACCTGCCACCCTGTCAGACTCAGCCCTTCTTTCCTTATAGCTTTGCTTCCACTTTGGATAAGGACCTTGTTGTGTTAGTCACTCAGCCATGTCCAACTCTTTGTGACCCTTGGACTGTAGCCACCAGGCTCTTCTGTCTATAGGATTCTCCAGGCAAGAATACTGGAGTGAGTTGCCATTCCCTTCTCCAGGGCATCTTCCCAACCCAGGAATCGAACCTGAGTCTCCTGCATTGCATGCAGATTCTTTACCATCTGAGCCATTAGGGAACCCTGGTTAAGGACCTTATCACATTGTATTATCATACATGTCTTATCTTTCCCACTTGACAGAACCTGAGATAATGTTAGAGACCACAGAAATCATTCTCTTATCTGATAGGTCCTATAGTACTTCAATAAAGGTTTTCTCCTCCAGTTAACATTAGCTCAAAAAAATTTTATTCTTCTAGTAGCAGCTCAATAAAAGTTTGTTGAATTCATAAACAGATGAAATACTGAGTGCTCCTGACCCACTGAAGACCATAAGAGAAAGTGGTGGTTTAAAACATGCCGTCAGGATCAAGGAGTTCTGCCTTGAAAACACAGCAGATCTCTGAAACAGATGGAGTAGGAGAGCAGAGTCTCCCTCACAGAGACTAAAAAGAGGAGTTTCCCTTGGGAGCAGGCCAGCTCCTCCACAGTCTCAGCCTCTGCAACCCTTTTCCGAGGTTCTTCTTGCTCTCCCGGGATTTTGTATGTTCTCATCAAGAAAACATCAAATGCCTTGAAAGCCGGGGTTTCTGCTCTATGGTTTGTGAGCCAATCTCAGATGTCACAGTCACCACTGGCAGCCCATAGTGCTTTTCCTGACACCATGTAAGCAAACTAGACTGAGCTTCCAGCAAGTGAAACTTCTTTTGGGTAAATATTTTGGGCCTAGTTTTAATATTTCTCTGACAGACCAAGTGGTGGAGATCTGTGTATATACACAGATCGGTCTCTCCCTTTTCCTGCTACGTATGTGATGTTACTTTCCTCGTAGAAATAACTGTTTCTCTTAGTCAGTTTTGGATGGGAAATTGGGCTTTCCTTGTTGCTTTTGTCAACAAGGAAAGGGGGCTTGCTGAAGTGATGTGGAGAGGGCCCAGGACATGTCTTCTCCCAGATCACCTGCTTCTTAGGTGGAGCTGCTATATCTCACTGTGTTTTAGCATCAGAGTATTCAGGTTGGATGGTGAAAAATGGCCTCTCTGGATTTCCAGTGTTAATAGGAAAGTTTAGATCTAACCTTGTTACTGAAATTGCAACAAAATTGTCAAATTCTAAACTTGTTGCAGGAAAGGGCAAAGTCCTGTGCATGTGTGCATGCACACACACAATTTTTATATACAGTTAATGTATATATGGAGAAGGCAATGGCACCCCACTCCAGTACTCTTGCCTGGAAAATCCCATGGATGGAGGAGCCTGGTAGGCTACAGTCCATGGGGTCGCTAAGAGTCGGACACGACTGAGCGACTTCACTTTCACTTTTCCCTTTCATGCACTGGAGAAGGAAATGGCAACCCACTCCAATATTCTTGCCTGGAGAATCCCAGGGACGGTGGAGCCTGGTGGGCTGCCGTCTATGGGGTCGCACAGAGTCGGACACGACTGAAGCGACTTAGCAGCAGCAGCAGCAATGTATATATATGAGAATATACTATATATACATATATCCTATTTACAGTATATTTATGTATACACACATTTTCATGGGCTTCCCAGGTGGTGCTAGTGGTCAAGAACCTGCCTGCCATCGCAGGAGATGTAAGAGACACGGTTTTAATCCCTGGGTTGGGAAGATTCCCTGGAGAACGGCAGGCAATCCATTCCAGTATTCTTGCCTAAACACATCAGCTTAAAGCAGGAAAGAGAAATGCATTATCAGTTCATTTCAGTCGCTCAGTCGTGTCCGATTCTTTGCGACCCCGTGGACTGCAGCCCGCCAGGCTCCTCTGTCCATGAGATTCTCCAGGCAATGAAAGATCATCGAATCCAGGTCTCCCGCATTGCAGGCGGATTCTTGACCGCCTGAGCCACGACGGAAGACCTTGTGTACTTAGAAACGAAATATATCCTACTTAGGCTCCAGTTGGTTGCATCTTTCCTTGATTGACATTTGTAGTCCCTTTTAATGGCAAATTAATTTTAGATAACGCCATCACAGGGTTTTAAAGTAGAAAGAAGGCTCTTTCCTTAACCGGCTTAGGGAGAATTTTGCTACTTTTGAAGAATCCTTTGATGTACCCAAAGCCTGGAGAGAGATGATTCCAAACTCACTAAACTTCTTTAGAAGTGTGAAGTGTCTGCTATGAGTTCTATGATCTGTTAGCGAAGACCGAATCGAGGAGAAGAAAAGGCCACTTTCTCTTCCCAGCGGGACCCATCTGAGCTCCCAGCTTGCTGCTGAGCGACATTATATACGATGAACAGACAGAAGTTTACAGAAAAAAAACAGAAAAGAAAAAGTAGCAAGCACCAAGAGGCAGCCGCAGGCGCCAGAGACGGCACGTGATCTGGGGGCGGGGCCTCGCAGGCCGCTAGCCAGTGGACGGGACCGGGGGCGGCCCCACGACCCGAGGGGCGGGGCCTGTGCCCGCGCAGCTCTCACCGCGGTCCCCTTATTTGGATCTGCGGGAATGTGGGCTGGAGCGGTCCTGCAGCGGTACCAGCCTCCAGCCTGTCGCCGGGACTGCCCCTGACCCAGGCGCGCCCGCTGCTCGGTGGCAGGAGGGCCGGCGGAGCGCCATGGCCTGCATCCTGAAGGTAATGAATCGCATCTATGGCTCGGACGCGTGGTTGGACAGCCTATTGCTGCTCAGAGGCGCGGAGTCAACCGCGGTCCCACCGCATCCTCATCTCAGTTGTCTTTTCCTGGCGTTGATTTTCTTTTTGTTCCTTTGGCAAATGCATATGGAGGGAGATTCAGAAACATGTAGCTGGCACGGCTTCTCTTCCCACCATTCCTGCCTGCTCGCGCCTGCATCGAAGGAACTGCAGACTGTTGGCTTCAGGGGAGAGCAGGGCTGTGTGCCGAATAATGGGGATGGCAGGGAGGGGAGGGGTGATCCAGCGAATCCCGCGGCCCCGATGCCTGAGGCCTTTCTGAAGCCACGCGCAGTAGAGCAAAGGCTGGCCATGGATTATTGGTGCTGAGGGGTAGAGCGCTTTTGAATGGGATGAGAGTGAGCAGAGGGAGTTCTACCGCACATTTGATCATATGAAGACAGAAACTTCTGAGTTTACAGGTAGTCCCTTAGGAATGAGTTTTCTGTGAGATCAGCTAACTCTGTGTGCCCAAAGTTCCACTTCGGAAAAGTTCACAAGAGGATGTATTTATTAGTAGAGAATTTCAAGCCTAACTTTGGCTAAAAAATTTAAAGTCGAACTTTTCTTTTGCTCACAAACAGACAAAATGATTTCACTCCCTCTCAGAGTCTGCTCAGGCGCCCCTTCTTTGTTGAGTTTTCTTTCTCGTGTGTTCTTAGCCTGGAGTGAACATCCTTCTAGGTTCACAGCCTTGTAGCATCAGGTGGGAGGACTTGGTGTGAGTGCCTCACCTGAGAACTTTTTATTCCACAGGGAATTTTGTTTATTTTTTCAAATTTTTTCAATTTGTTTGTTTTTTCATTTTTCTACACTATTGTTTCTACTGGTGCCTAACCTGACTCCTGACTGTATGAGTCAAAAACATTCACAGCATGAAAGTTTCCTGGGCCTTGACTGGAGAGTGTAAAGGCCTACTTGTTCCAAGTTTGGGGAAGCTATGTGTGACAGAGGAAAAACACCAGAAATCAATTTGTGTGTGTGTGTGCGCGCGCGCGCGTGTGTAAGAGCATTTGTTTTTTTGTAGGGTGGTTTGAAGCCATCTACTGCTATATTAGTTACCTGAATCCTCTTCCAACATGCCTTGGTGCTAATGATGCAAATAAGAGACTAACCTAGTAGAGTTTGTTTCCATTTCTTATAGTAAAGGAGATGAGATATTTCCTGTGATTTCTCTGAACTTCCTTTGTTTGATTTTGGAACATTTTCTGGGACGTAATGGTAGCAAGATCAAATAATACATTTTTATTATTTACATTCGTACTACAGTGTGGGATTTTTACCTTGGAGACTTCTAGCACAAGGACTGAAATATGAATATGAGTCATCTCTACTATTTATTGGGTTATTAGCCTAAAGGGAAGTTGAGTGTGACATTTATTGTTGGCTGTCTTCTTCCCTTTTGATTTCTCCCCTATCTCATCTTGCACACGTTCCAAACATTTTTAAGACATCTCCAGCTACAGATGAATCTGATCCAATTTTGCCTTTCCAGCCCCTCACACTGACCTCAGACATTTGGGGCATATCTGATTGCTCCTTATTTTTTCTCCACTGAAACCAAGCTGGGGTGCAGACAGGTAAACTGCTTTGGACTCAGGAAGACCTTGGTCTGAACTCAGGCTCTGCCAGATGCTACCTGTGTGACCTTGGACAAGTCGCTTAAAACATCTCTGAGTCTCAATTTCCGCAATATAAGATTAAAGTAACAGCACCACAAGATTGTAATATTCCACAGGGTTGCTGTGGGGATGAAGTAATGTAAGATATGAAAAATACTTCATGGAACAGGCATTCAATATGTGCTAATTTCCCTCATAAATAATAATAACTACAATTTAATTAACATTTGCTATATCCTCAGCTCATTTCATATAACTGTTATTCTTATGTCAAGCCCTACAAGATGAGTATCATTGTTTAAAACCCCATTTTACAGATGAGGAAGCCGAGGCTCCTGAGTTTAAGAGATTTATCCAAGGGAACAGGGTTAAGGGCAGGGTGAGCCCGGACTTAGGTTCAGATCTGCCAGCCTTCTTTATATTTTAACTGTGTTCCCTATACTTTCCCATGTGATGACTTTCTAAGTTGCCCTAAAACCATTCAGAGTCCTTACCACCTTTGAGAAACAAAGTACCATTGTGCAACAATGGTCTTGATGGCCTGTGGTGGGCCTTTTCTCCTTGTCTTTGAAGGGCCATATGTGGTGCAGTGGACAGTCCATACACCTAGATTCCATGCAAGCTTGATATCCTGCATATATTAGACAGTCACTGCAACTTGGAACCTCAATTTGCCCAAGTTGTAGAATGCCTGACAGGGTTTTGTGAGGGTAAGATGATATACTGTTTTTGTTGCTTTTGATGAAATATTTTCTGCCATATACTGGCCCTGGGCTTGCTGTTGGTATCACAAAATGTATAAGCCATTGACTCCATTCTCAATTGGCTTCCAGTATAGTAAGGGGGATAGAAAAGTAAATGAATGTTTACTTTACAATGTGAAGAGTAATAGGTCTGTGGAAGGCATAACAGAAGCATGGAGAGAGAAAGCAATGAACCCTCTAACTGGACAATCAGGAAGGACTTCTCACTCATATATGATTTGAACTGTAATTTGAAGATTGAATATGATGTAGTGTGATGAAGCTTGTGTTTTAGAAGGATAACTTTTGAGGCAGGGTCAACTTTATTCCGTGGGCAAAATATAGTTTTCTCAACAGAGTTTAGAGGTAGATCTTATTTTCCGTTTTTACATATGAGAAAACTGAGATGCAAAAAGGTTGATTAACCTATCATTATTGTCTAAACAATAGTGATCCTAAATAGGAATTCTTGACTAGCTAAGAGGAGGAGCCTATACTGTGGCAGCAAATGGTGGTCTTTGGGGGCCCTACGGATTATCCCCTCAAGGTGTTATGCATAGTAAGGGCCCAATTCTGCCCAAGTGTAAAGCTGGTTCTCATAATGGAATAATGATTACCTCAATAATCATTTAATTGTGGAATATATACTTACTCCACACTGCATGGACTTTGAAGAAATATGTGGGTTTTGTTTATGGCTCCACCACTTACTATTTGTGCAACCACTAATAAGTTTCTTGATTTCATTGCCTCAGTTTCTGAAATGGAGATGATCATGCATTCCTCAGTGGGTTATTCTACAGGTTAAATGGGAATATCTTCACATTAGTTAGAATAGGCAAGTTTACTTCAGTAAAAAACAGCCTCAAGTCTTAGTAGGTTCATTTCTTGCCATGCTCCTGGTTAGGCAGCTCTCCTGGGTAGCCAGGCCATTGTGAACAAGCAAATCAAGGGCCACTCTCTTTCCATAGGGTGTTTTAAAAGTCTTTGAAATTTGGTAGACAAGAAAGATATTTACTTTGTATTTATTTGGTTATTAGTGAAATAAAACTTTTAAATTTATAAAAGTCATTTGATTTTCTTCTCTTATAAATTACAGATTAATATTTGCTATAATGAAAACCTATTCATATTTTCTTTAATGATTTCTATCTTTGGCCAGCAGTTACTTTTTGAGAACAGTATCAGGTATACCTTTGATATTTAACATATATTTAGTGAATTGTATTAAGGTTCTTTTTTTGGATTCTGTGCTGAAATGTACACTGAGTGGACATGTGGACACAGGACACTTCTTTCTGCCTTGGAAAAGATTATGGTTTTGCCAGGTTGCTGAGACTTAGGAACTTGAAGCAGTTAGACAATAGCACAATAGGTGCATGTCTAAGCTACTGTTATCTTCTCTACCTGTCACCTGTCCTTGTATGACATTGATCTTTTTTTGGAGGGCTCTGCTGTGAGGCATGCGGGATCTTAATTCCCCGACCAGGGGTCGAACCCATACCCCCTGCAGTGGAATGGAAGCTCAGAGTCTTAACCACTGTACCACCAGGGAAGTCCCTACCTTGATCTTGATTGATGGGAAATTTGATGAGTGTTGGTATCCAGTTATATAGGGGCTTGGTGTCTTCTCATTTACTCTTCCCCCACTGCTCCAGACCTAATCCTTCACCAATTGCTGCATTAATTCTGTCTCAGGAAAATCTCTCAACTCTGCACATTATTCTCCATCCCTGTCACCTCTGTCTTGTCCAGAACCTCATATTTGGTCTGTGTTTTGAAATAGCCTCCTTTCCTTCGGGCTCCTCATAAACTTGCCCGTCTTCCACATCACTCTCAGATTACTGTGCTGAAGCACAGTGCTCATCAACCCATTTGTAGGCTTAAATGCTTGTCTTGGCTCCCCAGCCCCTGCAGGATAAGCCCAGCTATTTAGCTTGGCAGGCAAGTTCCTTCTGAATCTGGCCCCTGCCGGCATATCTGGCCTCACTGCCTACTACTCCCTTACCCATGATCTAGACACTTATCTAGATGAATTCCAAATCTTCAGATATACCTCCTTTCATGGCTCTGTGCCTTTGTAGTGTAGTATAGGGATTGAAAGCCTGGTCTCTGATGTCAGGCCAACCTATTCCAGCAGTGAAATCTCTAAGCCTCAGTTTCTTCATCTGTGAAATGGGAGCAGAAATAATGCCTACTTCTTAAGGTTATGAGGAATAAATGAGCTAGCTTCTATAGAATAGAACCTGACACATAATAAGTCCTTGATAAGTATTTGCTTTTGTTATCGTACATGCTGTTTTCTCTGCAGGAAATTCTCTCTGCTATCACTTTCCCTCCTCTCACAGAGTTCAACTTATCTTTCAACTCCTATTTCAGTGTCACATCTGCAGTCAAGCCTTCCTCTGCCTCAGCAGACTTCCTTTGTGGCCCCATGGCTTGGTTTTTGTCTCTGTAGTGGACAAGTATTAGCCTGTAGTGTAAATTAGCTGTTTATGTGCTCAATTCTTTTGTTTTACTGTGAATTCATAAAGCTCAGGGACTTTAGTAGGTTGATCAGCTAGTGTTTCCTAAGCATATTGAGGGCTTCCCTGATAGCTCAGTTGGTAAAGAATCTGTCTGCAATGCAGGAGGCCCTGGTTCGGTTCCTGGGTCAGGAAGATCCGCTGGACTAGGGATAGGTACCCACCCCAGTATTCTTGGGCTACCCTTGTGGCTCAGCTGGTAAAGAATCTGCCTGCAATGTGGGAGACCTGGGTTCGATCCCTGGGTTGGGAAGATCCCCTGGAGAAGGGAAAGGCTATCCACTACGGTATTCTGGCCTGAAGAATTCCATGGACTGTATAGTAAATGAATACTGATCTTGCTGTAAGTAAGACTATAGACTTAGTGAAAAGAAAGGTATAATACCTAGGGTATAGGAATATATGAGTGCTGGTGTTGCTAGTTATGTAACTGAATCTTGGGGGCAAGAAAGGTCTTGTCTTGTTCAACTTGATATCCATAACAACTAGTCTGATTCTTAGTAAAGAGATTCCTAAATGTTGAATGGGCTTCTCAGGTGCTCAGTGGTAACTAATCCACCTGCCAATGTAGGAGACACAGATTCTGTCCCTGGGTTGGGAAGATCTCCTGCAGAAGGAAATGACAACCCACTCCAGTGTTTTTGCCTGGGAAACAGAAGAGCCTGGTGGGCTACAGTCCATGGGGTCATAAAAGAGTTGGATATGACTTAGTGACAAAACAACAACAATAACAAGATATTGACTGTGTAAATGATATAATTTTTTTGAGATGCTAATTATATACAACAGTCTAACTTGGCTTCTCCCAGGAATAGCTGAATTCTTTTTAGATATAGCGTGGATTTTTCACTCTAACATAAGCAAGTAGATTGTAGTTTATCAATTAGTTTTCTTCTTAAGTTGCTTCTCAGTTTTGTTTCTTTTAGATCTGTGACTGCTTCTCATATAAAATCTGGAGCCAATTTGAAATCTGGAGGGAAGGAGAACAGACACCTGGACTTGAAAGGAGAAAGAAGTATAGGAGTGACTTATCTCATGTTATGATCATTTGGTTCTCTGGGTTAAAAGAAACAATAAAAGCAAAAGCAAAAAACAAACTCCAACATTTGCAACCATAATTTGTGTTTCTCAGACTATGAGATCTCAAAGGAAAATAATATGGTTTCACTGAGACTGGACAGCCACAGAAATGTCACAGGTACACAGGTTGTAAACCTGAAACTCTAAGATAATCCCAGCACATAGAATAGACAAGGCATTTTGTTTAATCTGCTTTATGACATTTCTTTCTGCTGCCCAAGGGATGCTGAAGGCTCAGTAGTTGCCCAGCCTCATTTTTAGGCTTATGGTGTCTCAGCCGGTGCTTTTGCAACTTCCATCAGCTCACTTTGGGGAATGAGTTGCTTATGTAAAAGCTTTGCTCTTTGGATGAATTGAGAACAACAGCAGCAATAACAGTTGTTCTTTATTGAGCACCTAGAGTGTTCAGGCTGGGTCCTGGGCTGCCTGCTTTACATATATCATCTCATGTAAACTTTTCCTGGGCTTTCCAGGTGGCTCAGTAGTAGAGAATCTGCCTGCCAATGCAGGAGACACAGGAGACGCGGTTTGATACCTGGGATACTGAGGTTCAGAGAAGCTAACTAACTTGCCCCAGGTCCTATGGTTAGTAAGTGGTGACGGTAGGGTTGAACTTGGCTCTGGTTGGTGATGTAATGTGTATTTTACCTTCAGGGCCAATTTGGTGAATGTTGACAGGGGCTTTGAGTTTATTTCACCATCCTCTGAATCTACACAGCTTCCTAACATATTCCTGATGGGGCTCATTTTTAGCTGTGTTATTTCTAGTTATCCCTTCTTCAGAGTTTCCTTTGTGACAGAGGAACTAGAGGATATAGAGGGGCCACAGAGAGTGTGGAAATAAGATTTTAACTCTGCCTCTAACATTAATAGCCTTTTGACCCTGAGCAAGTCGCATGACCACACACCCCCACTTTCCTGAGAAACTCCCATGTCCCTTTGAAGCTGGGAGTGAAGCAGAGGAGTAATAGAGTTGGATTTACTGTTAGGCCAAACTTCAGGACCCGCCTCCCACTCCCCCACCACACCCCAAGGGTCTGAAGAGGTTCTGGCATTTTTGTATTTATAATATTATATTCATTTTCTTGAAGAGAACCACAGATTATATAAGCTTCAAGCTTCCCAACCAAGATCCCCCCTGGGGTGGTGTTGGAATCCAAAAGAGATAAAGCTTGTACTTGTACTTTGGAAAGTAGAATGTGCTGTACACATATGTCAAAATGATTATTAGTATTATTAATAATTAGATAACAGCTTGAATCAAGGAAACCTATCTTGAGGACTAGTAGGGGAAAGAAGAGTTTAGATTTGAGGAAAGCAAAGGGAACCCATTAAGCTTTCCGGCAGAGGTCTGGGGGAAGTTATGGTATCTCCTCCCCATGAGAAAAATTTTTATCTGTTTGTGAGAATTTAACACATACTTATCCCCGAGGGTTGGAGATGGGATGAGTCCTCTGTTTTCTAGATTCAGCAAAAAGTGGAGGAAGGCATTTTTCTAACTGAACGGAGTAGATTTAAACAAGTGTTATCAGGATCCCATTACAGAAAGCTGCAGTTAGCTCCTGGTTATTAAAAGGCTCATTATTCAATTTATGGATTAGCCAGATCCTGTTAGTCCCTGGCCACTCTGATCTACACCTTTTATGTGTTTCAATGCCAATTAGCGCTCCCACCAGAGCCTGGAAAGTCAGAGGAGCTAAGCCCCAAATTGGTTCATTCCTTTCCCTGTTAGCAGCTTTGTCAATGTTTGTCAGCAGGGAGGTAAAGAAAAGGACTCAAATGGGGTGAAGAGATTATCTGTGATTTCACTATTGTTTTCTTTCTTCCTCAGCTGGAGAATTAAAAGTATACTCTGGTTCTGATTTTAACTTGATTTAAAGTCACTGAATCAGAGATCTTGGCCTAGGGCATCCAGAGACTTCAATAAACAGCAGCCTCAGGGTAGGTAACATTTTCAGAGAGCCTTTTGTCCACACCCCACGTCTCCAGGCCTCTGTCTTGTTTCCTGTGAGATGTGGAGGGGTGGGGGCTCACAATTTCTGGTATTTGGGGGACTGGGAACAGTTAACTCCTAAAGAGATTGCTCAGGGGCCAGGAAAAGAGAGTCCTTGTCCTAAGTCATTCTAGTGTTTGTGTAAAAAAAGTATGTGTCTCTGCATACACACAGTAAATATAAATGGAAGTGGGCACCCACATTTATTCAATCATATCTTAATATATATTGAGGTTTGAAAACCCTTGCATGTAAGATCCTTTTCTGGAAGGGACTTCTGTCTAACATCCAAGTCTGTTTCCTAGGGAATTTATTAGCTGTGTATTTATCAGACACAAAATAAAAGGTTCGGTCAGTTTTGAAAACTCTATTTGCATCTTGCTCTGAAAGATCACGATCACAAGGAAACTGGAAGTGAAATGTATACGTCCTGATTGGGAATGGGTTGTAATGTGGGCTTAAACTGTGCATGTGGAGCTCATCTTAGATTTTAAGGATTGGAACAAGCAAACGACTGTTCTTAGACAATTCTCCTCCTTCGGACGATAGGAGTACACACCTGTGGAGAGCAGGGCTGCGATTCCTAGTATAGTTGTTTGGTGTTCTTGGCCCCAATGGTGTGCTTGACTTTGAAGAAAGAGATGAGAAAATCTCTCTCTGTGACAGGTTTGCCTTATCAATCAGGGAAAAGGGTACCCAAGAAAGAAGAGCTGTTCTCTAGGGTGTGGACAGGAAAAAGACCATGCTACACAGACTCCAAGTCTGATTCCAGTTTTGTGATGAGTTTGAGTAATGACAATAATACCTTTATTTAATGTTCTGCAGCAGTACTGTCCAGTAGAAATATAATGCAGGCCACTTAGGTAATTTTTTATTTGTAAGAGCCACATTAAAAAGAAAGCAAAAAGAAGTAGTTAGAATTTATTTAGTAATGTATTTTATTTAACCCCAAATATTCAAAACATGTTCATGTTAATTTGGAGTCAATATCAACTTATAAATAAGCTATTTATACTTGTTTCATAAGTCTTCATGTCTGTGTATATTTTGCCATTGCAGCATATTTCAATTTGGATGATAAAGTTTCATCACCAATACTTGATCTCTATTTAGATTTTATAAAATGTTCAGTTGACAAAGTAGATTCACATGTCTAAGTTGCTCCAAAGATGCATTTAAGCCTTTGGTGAGCCCTTAAAATTTCATCTGAAATGGAGTCCTAAGCTTTTTCATATCCTGAGCTCGATTGGCCCCCCAGATGTTGAGCAGCTGTGAATTCTCCCAGGAGACTGCTGCTTTGGTCTCAGTGAGGTAGTGTGAACTTCTGGAGGCTTTGAGGTCAGAGACAGACTTTATGCACTTTTATTTGAATAGTTCCTTTGCTCCAGGAGGACGGTACACATATGGCAGCAATTTAGACATACAGAATAAACCACATGTCTTCTTTTAAGTCAAGAGAGTAAGGTGATTGGAGTTCCTTTGTACAGTTTGCTTATTTTTTGACTGTTTATTTGTGTCTATAAATTCAGCAATATGCTAATAGATGTATGTCTGGTGGTACTTAGAGTAAATCACTTTGTAAACATGCAGTGCTGTTTTGGTTGCCTGCACTGAGTTGTATTCCTGCCCGGCTCTGCCTAGACTTCCTGAATCATAGAGTGTTAGCATTTTTTCATGTGGAGAATGTTTCATTGTTAACGACAGCAGGTGCCATTTGTTGAATACCTTCTCTCTGGCAGACAGCCCGCCAGATATTTTACAGATATTTATTATCCCTCAGCAAGATTACAGGATGGGTATTATGACTTTCATCCGACAGATGAGGAAACTAGTTCATATCGCGTAGTGAAGTGAAAGTCGCTCAGTCGTGCCCGACTCTTTGCAACCCCACGGACTATACAGTCCATGGAATTCTCCAGGCCAGAATACTGGAGTGGGTAGCCTTTCCCTTCTCCAGGGGATCTTCCCAACCCAGGGATCGAACCCAGGTCAGCCTCATTGCAGGCAGATTCTCTACCAGCTGAGCCACAAGGGAAGCCCTTCATATCGCGTAACAACTTTGTCAATGAAAGAACACTAGACCAAGGTCCGCAAACTAATAGCCCTTAGGTCAGATCCAGCCTGGTGCCTGTTTATATGTAGTGTGCAAGTTCAGAATGGGTTTTGTGTTCTAAAATGGTTGAAAACAATCAAAAGAAGAAGATTTAATGATGTGAAAATGTAAGAAATTCCAATATTGATGTCCCTGAATAAAGTTTTACCGGAATATAGCCATGTTTATCCATGTCTTAGTGTCTTAGTGTGCTTTTGTGCTGTAATGGCAGACTTGAGAAGCTGACATGTAGGCTCTGTGGCTTGCAAATTCTTAAATATTCACTATCTTTCCCTTTACAGAAAAAGTGTGCAAGCCTACGCTGAACTGTTGAGTTCTTACTGTAGACTGTAAGAGCCAGGGGCAGTCAGAGTACTCACACCTGGGCCTCACATCATGATTATCAGGGATATTTAGTGAATATGGAGCCAAGAACTCCATGTGAAAGAGGAAACTGAAGCCCAGAGAGGATAAGTAACTCCCCAAAGTCACATAGTGGGACTGGGATTCAGACTCCAAAGCTTGATCCCTAAGTCCATTGCTTCTCACAGATAAGCTGACCACACTGCCCCTCAGCTTGAACTACAGGACCTCCTGAAGGGCTTTTTACACCAGAGATTTCTAAGCCCCACCCCCAGAGTTGATGATGCCATAGTTATGGACTGGCATCTAAGAATCTGCATTTCTAACAAGCCTCCAGGTGATGCTGCTTGCTGCCAACCATACTTCAATTAGCCCTATCATACTACATCCTGCTCAATAAATTGCTGCTGAGTGACGAATGGCTTCAAAGCTGTGTGTGTGTTAGTCACTTAGTCGTGTCTGACTCTGTGACCCTATCAACTGAAGCTCACCAGGATCCTCTGTCCATGGAATTCTCCAGGCAAGAATACTGGAGTGGGTTGCCATTCCCTTTTCTAGGGGATCTTCCTGTCCCAAGGATTGAACCTGGGTCTCCTGTGTTGGCAGGCGGATTTTTTACCATCTGAGTCACCAGGGAGGCCCTCAAACTCATGTATTCCCCAACAAAAACTAACTACAAATTTAAGTCAAGTGCATTCTAATGGCCTTTTCAGGTATTGTGATCATTTGATTTCTGCCTACATTGTTTTCGTTAAGCCCCAAGCTTTCTGATGCTATGGGACTCAGGCCACCATGAATGTTGAAATGCTTGTGCCTCTGTGTCTGGTAGCAAGGGACTGGGTCTGAAATGAATCTGTCACTAGTGCCATGCCTCTTGCATTTCTAGAAACTCTGTTTCTTTCAAATCAGTTTCAAAATCAGTTTATGATGATTTATAAACAAGGAATTTGGTTCCTGCTGATTATATGTCAAACCCTTTCTCACACTATGACCCTCGTTTCTCTGCTGGCTAACAAGACCTTGGGGTATAGGAAACAGCTTCTGTAGTCAGATTGTCCTGGCTTTGGTAGTGGAAGTTAATGGGTTAGTGCTAGAGTTCACTTTCTTAATTATTGACTTAGTCTCATATTTAAAAAGTCATTATTTAAGAATTAGGAATGGGAAAAATGAAGCCTGGTGAAAGATGATAGCTTTTGTTTTTTCCATGTTGATGATTCATAGCCTTGTTTGGGACTTTAATAAGTAACAAAAAGCATTGGAAACTGCTGATTTAATCTCTTATAGGCTCATATTGGCATAAAAAAGAAAATAAATCTCTAGATGTTTGCTTTCTCCTGGATCTCCATTTATGTGCTTTTATTTATTGTGGAGCCCATTTTTCTGATTTTTCCACTTTCATCTTTGGCCTCCTAGCCTGTCCCCAGTACAGGTGTTAAAGAGATCATTATCAAGTACAGCTGGTATCCAGGTATCCATCTGTCTCCTGGCGATTGGTTCCAATACCCATGGTGATACCAAAATCTGAGGGTGTTCAAGTCCCTTATATTAAATAGCATCGTATTTGTATATGACCTATGCACATCCATCCACATGCTTTAAATTCATCTTTCATTGTGTGTTAGTCGCTCAGTCCTGTCTGACTCTTTGGGACTGTAGCCTGCTAGGCTCCTCTGTCAGTGGAATTCTCCAGGCAAGCATACTGGAGTGGGTAGCTGTTCCCGTCTCCAGGGGATCTTGCCGACCCAGGGATTGAACCCAGGTCTCCTGCATTGCAGGCAGATTCTTTACCCTCTGAGGCACCAGGGAAGCCCCATCTTTGAATACTTACACTAATACAATGTACATTTTATGTAAAAAGTTGTAAATACAATGTAAATAGTTGCAGTGCAAGGCAGATCCAAGTTTTTGCTTTTGGAAACTTTCTATAATTTGGTGGACAGCAGAACTGGGATGAGCAGAAGCCACGGATGGCGAAACTGGAAATGGCCAAACATGGGGATGCAGGGACTTGTGGATGGCAGAACCTGAGTTCAGCTGGCTATGTCTAAAGAACCATCATCTCAGCCTTGTAAATCTTCACTGTACAAGGGAAGCCTTATGGAACTCTTGCCAAGCAAATGAAATATCTTGCAGAGTGAGTTCCCAAGGTAAAAACCATTCCAATAGGAATTCTTCTCCGGGAAACCCAAGTCCTTTCTGTGTGTGTGCTCAATTGCTGTCGTGTCCAACTCTTTGTGATCTCATGGACCATAGTCCACCAGGCTCCTCTGTCCATGGGATTTTCCAGGCAAGAATATGGAAGTGGGTTGCCATTTCCTCCTCCAGGGGATCTTCCCCTCCAAGGGATCGAACCCTCATCTCCTGCATCTCCTGTATCACTGTCAGATTCTTTACCGCTGAGCCACTGGGGCTCCTGGTATAGAATCAGTGGTGTGGCATTGATGACAGCCAATGGGTGTCATCCCACACACCTTTGCCATGGCCTAGAGGCTGACTTTACTACTACTTTGCTCTTTTATTACTAACTTTCTCCACCTTGTCCTCCTTTCTTTCTCCCTAGTTCTTGAAGAATATTCATTCTCCAGCAGCAGCAGGTACCTGAACCAGTGACACCTTATGATGTTTTGTTATTTATTCTTTACATTCTTTCAGTTGGGAGTTAGAAAATCTCTTTCTCTCATATCCTGGTTTATGTCACTTAATTATTTGCTCCTTGGCAGGTTTAATATTTATTTAATTCTGCTATGCTGTTTAACCATAGCGACCTGGTTGATGACTTGAGCTGAGCCAAGATTTCTACATGTGACTACTAACTTATTGGTAAATTGGGGTTTGTTTTCTTCTCACCCATTTTGTACCCTTGATATTCAAATTTTACTTAAAGAAATGACATCTGAACCAAATACCACTCTAGAGTTCTGTATTGAAACCATTGTAATTCACTGTATATTTTTCCAGATTTGTATAGGTTAAAGGGGTCTGTGTTTGACCTTTCCCCACCCCTCTTTTCTTCCATGAAGAGGAAGTTTATTACCAAGCAGTTAGAGAGAAGTCAAGTACTATGGGTCAGAGGAGGGGCAAAGGGAATGAAGATAAAACAGAAGCTAAAGATTTTAATTTTTTTTTCTAAATTATGGCCTGTATGAATAATAGTAATTGTAACAATAACCTACCTTTGTTGTTGTTCAGTTGCTAAGTCGTGTCCAACTCTTTGTGACCCCTTGGACTGCAGCATGCCAGGCTTCCCTGTCCTTCACCATCTCCTGGAGTTTGCTCAGATTCCATTGAGTTGGTGATGCCATCCAACCATCTTATCTTCTTCATCCCCTTTTCCTCCTGCCTTGTCTTTCCCTGCATCAGGGTCTTTTCCAATGAGTTAGCTTTACTGAGTGCTTACAGTTACTGTGTTGGGGCTTTATAGCTTTGTATTATCTCATTTAGTCCTTTCAAGCTCATAAAATAGGTACAATTGTACATTTCATATATAGATGAGGAAATTGAAGGTTGGAGAGGTTTACTTAAGCTAAGTGACCTCCTCAAGATTGTACCCTTATTAAAGGAGAAGGCAGAATTTGAATTCAGGAGTTTGGTCAAAGAAAATATTCCTATAGTCATACATGGGCAAACCTATTTGAAACTTGCCCACAATAATTTAATAACCTAACAAATAAAATAACATCAGTATGCATTTTCTGGGTACTTTATGGTAGACACTGTGTTTAAGGCATATATATGATTTCCTTTAATATTCAAAAGTCCTATTAGAAAAATACTATTATTATCATATCTGTTTTACCTGGAAGGAAACACTGATGCTTGCAGAAAACTTTAGTTCTTTGCCCTGGGTTCTTTGGCTAGTGAGTGTAAAATTTGTGTGAGCATATTATTTTATAATTGTTTGCATTAATTAGCATTTACTATGTGCAGTAAGGGCCAGGCACTGTTCTCAGCACTTTACACTTATTGAGTCATTTAATTCCTACTTTTCAGATAAGGAAACCAAGGCACAGAGTGGTTAGGTAAGGTCACCAAACTACTTTTGGCAGTAGTGAGAACTGAACCCAGGCAGTTTGGCTCTGGTGTCTGTATACGTACCAAGTGTGCACAAGACTACAGATCTCTTCCCCGCCCCCCCACTTTGGTGTTCTGCCTCCTAATGCAGAGAATCACTTAGGACTATTGAAATCCATTCCAATATAAAATCAACCCACTTCAAAGGAGCTTGTGGAGATTTTTAAAAACTTTCTTGATTATTGATTGGATAAACTAAACTAAAAAATAAATTCTTTGAGGTGTTTTATTTTATGCCTTTGAAGAATTTTGATTTAGATACATTTAGAAGAGCCACTCAGTCAAGTCAGACCTGGGGGCATTAGTTTCCTCGTGGAGGTGGAATTTCTAATTGAGCATGAGACTGTCATTCTGACTAGACGAGGGATGCCAGGCAATTTTTCCTCTTAACTGGTCTTCCTGTCTTCCCTTCTTCATCTGTTTCCTGGAATAACTCCACAGGGAAACCAAAGTGGTTTTTAGAAAGTAAATCAGGTCATGTCAGTTTCCTTGTCTAAACTTTTTGGTGACTTTCCATTTCACTTTGGATAACAACTTCTTTCCAAGGCTCACAAGTGCGCATGACCTTGCTCCTGCGTGTTTTTGAGAAATCATCTACATCTTGGTCTCCTGATTATTTTCATTCCACCCAGTTCTTGGACCATGCCAAGTACCTTTGTGCTTCAGAACCTTTGAGCTGTTATCCCCCTGTGTGCCATACTTTGGGCCCAGGTTCTCCTTGAGGCTATTTCTTCCTACCTTTCATGCCCTTAGTTAAAGTTTACTGCCTTGGACAGGCCTTTGCTGATTTATATCAATGAAATATAACTTCATGATATTCCCTATTATTCTTCCCTATTTATTGTGTATTTAACATTTTCTTAATATATGAATACATGCATATTTATTTGTTTACCTGTCAGTCAAAAAACTGAAAGGGCAGAAATCATGGTTATTTTGTTTATCACTGTATGCCTAGCATCTAGCATAGTATAGTCAAGAAAAGAATGAATGATTTAATGAATTAATTTCAGGCAAAGAAGAATTGTAGATGCAAAGATACGGTGGCATGAAGGAGCAGGTCATTTTGGGGAACAGTGAAAAGTTGTGGATGACTGTCACTAAGTTGGTTTTGGGAGCCGGAGGAGATGATATAGTTTGAGTCAGATCGTGAGTGGTCATGTTGGTCCTACCAAGTAGTGTGGACTTTTATCCTTTAGAAATGGGGAAACTATTGGGATTTAAATAAATCATTAAATGTGGTAGAGATATTGGGTCAGAGAGAATATTTTATTGTCTTATTTTAGAATACTTTGAGTCCTTGAAATGACTCTGGTCATTGTCCTTCATATTTGGAAATTACTTGTCCCAATTATGATTTTGCTACAATGATTGCACAGGCAGAATTTCAAATAGAATGCTGGAAATGAAAATGTGCCAAAGATGTAAGTGTGCTTGTTTATAGCAGAGCTTGGAGTTTTATCTATGAAATAAGAAAAAGCCAATAACAGAATTAAACTAAACATTTTATACAAATTATTGGTTGTTCAGGTTGTTGAACTTCTGTTTAATGAAGGAATCTAGGAATCTTAGATTTGGACATTATCTTGGGTTGTTTAAACTCTGTGTGATAGAGCTGACTTGTGTTCAGTTGACACTATTGCTCTTAAGGAGGATGTTAGGTCGTTCTGCCCTGTGGGTCATTATGTAGCAACAGTCTTCCATCCCTGCCTTGGAAGGACAGTAATACTGTCCTGGCAGCACTTGTTACTTACTGAGCACCTGCTATGTGACAGGCACTGAGCTAATCACCTTACATTATGTGGATGAAACTTTCCAGCATCTGTTTGAGGTGGATGTATTCCCATTTTACAGATGGAGAAACAGGCCCACGAAAGTTGAGTAAATCTCCCAGGCGGGAGGATAAGGGGACAACAGAGGATGAGATGGTTGGATGGCATCACCGACTCAGTGGATATGATTTTGGGTAAACTCTAGGAGTTGGTGATGGACAGGGAGGCCTGGTGTGCTGCAGTTCATGGGGTTGCAAAGAGTTGGAGATGACTGAGCCACTGAACTGAACTGAACTGAATTTAGAGCCCTTAGGGCATGAAGTGAAGTGAAGGGATTAAATTCAGATTTGTGTGACTCAGAATGCCCTGCTTTTAACACTTGGCTTTCCTACCTCTAGAGGAGAGAATCATGTAGGACTGTTGATGAAACATAACTACACTTTGAAGGAGCTTTTGAAAATAATTTTGATCTGAGTTAAACTGAATATAAAAAAATAAAAGAATTCCAAAATAATTTTTTGACTGGAAGCACTTTTAAACTAGTTTACACTTTGGCAGACATTTTATTTAAAACGCTTAGCTCAATTGAGCCCTAAGTTGAGCAGATAATTGAACAGTATCTCTATGAATAAGCATGAGTATTATCAGGCAAACTAGCTGGGATGGCTACATTCTATTCATCTGGGCATCCCACCAGATGTCTCTTCTTCTTCACTTATCACTCTGGAATCAGTTCTTTGCATAACAGCTAGAAGGAACTTTAAAAAATGTATATAAGATGATTTTATTTCCTTGCCTGACTGGTCATATTCTGGGAGAAAATATTTACAAATCATATGTCTGATTGGTTAGTACCCAAAATATGTAAAGAACTCATTCAACTCAATAGCACAGCAAACAAAAACAAACAATCCAATTAAAAAATGGGCAGCGGATCTGAATATTTTTCCAAAAAAGATGTATAAATGGCCAACAGGTACATGGAAAGGTGCTCAACATCACTAATCATAAGGGAAATATAAATCAAAACAGTCACGAGATATCACCTCATACCTGTTAGAATGGCTTTTATCACAAAGATAAGAAATCACAAATGTTGGCAAGGACAGGGTAAAAAGGGAACCCTTATGCCTTGCAGGCACTGTGAAACATAGTATGGCTGTTCCTCAAAAAATTAAAAAAAGAAGTACCGTATGATCCAGTGATCCATGTCTGGGTATTTATCCATAGGAAATGAAAATACTGATTTGAAAAGATATCTGCACCTCCGTGTTCATTGAAGCATTATTGACATTTGACATTGCTTATTCCAAATATGGTAGTCTTAATGATTACCAGCCAGAATTTCTGCTAGAAGGGTGTAAGATAAAATTTGGCAGTGTCATCTCTGTCCCTGGGTGTGGTACAATCAGTTACATTTAAGATACATGTTTCCTGAAGTCAAGGAGCTAGACTGGGCTCTTGCACTGGCCCCGTTCTGTGTGTTCATGCTTTAAGGAGAGGGTGACATCCGGAAAATCTTTAAACTTTGGATAAGCAAATACACCAATCCATTTGAAAGTGCTAATAAAACTAAAATATTATTGGCAAATGAAGCTGTTGAAATCTTCATTTAGCCTGGGCAGTCATAAGTTTTCAGTTCAGTTCAGTTGCTCAGTTGTGTCCGACTCTTTGCGACCCCATGGTCTGCAGCACTCCAGGCTTCCCTGTCCATCACCAACTTCTAGAGCTTGCTCAGACTCATGTTCATTGAGTCAGTGATTCCATCCAACCATCTCATCCTCTGTCATCTGCTTATCCTCCTACCTTCAATATTTCCCAGCATCAGGGTCTTTTCCAATGAGTCAGTTTTTCATATCAGATGGCCAAAGTATTGGAGCTTCAGCTTTAGCATCAGTCCTTCCAATGAATATTCATGACTGATTTCCTTTAGGATGGACTGGTTTGATCTCCTTGCAGTCCGAGGGACTCTCAAGTGTCTTCTCCAACATCACAGTTCAATAGCATCAACTCTTTGGTGCTCAGCTTTCTTTATAGTCCAACTCTCACATCCATACATGACTACTGGAAAAACCATAGCCTTTATTAGATAGCCTTTGCCAAACTTTGTTGGCAAAGTAATGGCTCTGCTTTTTAATATATTGTCTAGGTTGGTCATAGCTTTTCTTCCAAGGAGAAAGCATCTTTCAATTTCATGGCTGCACTCACCATCTACAGTGATTTTGGAGTCCCCAAAATAAAGTCTGTCACTATTTCCACTGTTTCTCCATCTATTTGCCATGAAGTGATGGGACCAGATACCATGATAATAGTTTTTTCAATGTTGAGTTTTAAGCCAGCTTTTTCACTTTCTTTTTTCACCTTCATCAAGATGCTCTTTATTTTTTCTTCGCTTTCTGCCATATGAGTGGTGTCATCTGCATATCTGAGGTTATTGATATTTCTCCTGGAAACTTTGATTCCAGCTGTGCTTCATTCAAAAGCTATGGTTTTTCCAGTAGTCATGTATAGATGTGAGAGTTGGACTATAAAGAAAGCTGAGCACCTAAGAATTGATGCTTTGGAACTGTGGTGTTGGAGAAGACTCTTGAGAGTCCCTTGGACTGCAAGGAGATCCAACCAGTCAATCCTAAACGAAATCAGTCCTAAATATTCATGGAAGGACTGATGTTGAAGCTGAAGCTCCAATACTTTGGCCACCTGATGTGAAAAGCTGACTCATTTGAAAAGACCCTGGTGCTGGGAAAGACTGAAGGTGGGAGGATAAGGGGACGACAGAGGATGAGATGGTTGGATGGCATCACCGACTCAATGGATATGATTTTGGGTAAACTCCAGGAGTTGGTGATGGACAGGTAGGCCTGGTGTGCTGTAGTTCATGGGGTTGCAAAGAGTTGGCGATGACTGAGCGACTGAACTGAACTGAACTTAGAGCCCTTAGGGCATTGATGTACAATTCAGTTTCTTTCTGATACTGGTGAACAATGAGTGCTTGTAATCTTAAACTGTAATTTTGGATGAGTGAGGTACTTCTGGCCCATTAAATGTCTGCTGTTTCCTGGACCTGACTTAGAGTGTGGTTTCATATTACTGCCTTTGAGGCACCTGTTTATATAGTAATACTGAGCTCCAGGGTCTTCCCTGGTGGCTCAGACGATAAAGAATTTGCCTGCAATGTAGGAGACCCAGGTTCCATCCCTGGGTTGGTAGGACCCCCTGGAGAAGGAAATGGCAACCCACTCCAGTCTTCTTGCCTGGAGAATTCCTTGGACAGAGGAACCTGACGGTCCATGGGTTCTCAAAGATTTGGATACAACTAAGTGACTGAACTGAACTGACTGAACTGAGTGAATGACACACACATACTGAGCTCCAGACATCTAAGTAAGCTCCACATACGTGTATGTGTCATTGAAAGCTTCAGTATATCTGTGATTCTGTTTTGTAGTCTCCGTATGAATTTGTATTGTTGATGAGGAAATGTGGGTTTAGAGAAATTGCTTTAGGTCAAAGAGTTAGTGGATCTAGGACCAGGGACTCCAACACAGTTCTAACTCCAAAACCCACGCTCTTAACCCCAGCCCTGTCCAAGGTGTAAGGTTGTCCTTTAGACAGATCAGGATGTAGGGAGGAACGGAGGGAGATCTCCTTTCCTATAGATTGTAAATAAAACTGTCTTTCAAGCCATTTTGTCTGAAGCCAATCTTTCTGCCTTGAGTTCATTTCTCTGATTAGAGATGCTTTGTTTTGCCTAATAGATATTGGAGGCATCAGTCTTGTAAACTCAATCAGAGTTAAATAAAGAAATCTGCTATTTCAAGGATTAGTTAATCCCTTGGTAAAGAATATTGATATTGAATTTACTATTCATTATTAAATGCAAATAATATTCATTAATACTGAAATTAATGCCTTACTTCTTCTGTTTTATAACTTGACTCAAAAAAGTAATAATGGCAAAAGCTGATATTTTTTGATATGTACCAGGTTGTCTTATAAGCACTTTTTTCTTATATGATTCCTTTCTAATTTGATCCTCACAACAACTCTGTGAGGTGGGTGCTATTATTGTGTCAATTTTCCAGAAGAGGAAACTGAGACACATAGAGGCTAGATGAAGGGACAGCTTCATGGCATGTGACATGTATGATCACAAAGCCTCATGCTAGGAGGGCCCACACTGATTTAATGCTCTGCAGTTGCTGTCTAAGAATTCTTCATAATTTTGAACAAAGGACCTCACGTTTTAATTTTGCACAGGGCCCTGCAAATTATACAGTTGCTTCTGCCTAGGTGAGCTGTCCAAGGTCACTCAGCGGTCAGTGGCAGAGTTGGCATTCAAACCCAGACTGCCTGGCCTTAAGCTAACATGATTCCATTTACATTCTCTAGTTTCCCATATCTCGTATTTGTAAAGCAAGGTCCCTCCTCCACCACCTTTTCCTTTGGGGCTGTCTTCAGAGGCAGGTGGTTTGATTCATGTTCGTTGAATTCTTTGAATTTAAACTTTGTTGGGCTGAGTGTCTGATACATATAATTTCCTAGTTAGGTTTGTAGAAGAGCAGTAGGGAAGATCTGAAGATATGGCAAGAATTGTACATCCTTGCCGTAGTGAAAAAATCATTGCCTAAAAATAAATAGGAGTAACGTGGAATTACTGTAACATATTTGTTTTGTATTAATAGTTTTCCTCAGGCGGGGGAAAAGAAAAGAAAAAGAAAGCCCTGGTGTATATGAAAGGCAAGCAGTCCCTCAGCAATGCTTATCTGCATGCGATGCTCTATGGACTGGCAACACTTAATTACCCCATACAGTTTTATGGACTGTTTTATGAGAAGCTACTTTTTAGCATTTCATGGACTGCTGTAAAGGGAAATAGAGAAAGACAGAAGAGGATTTCTATCAATTTGGTAAAAATTGTGCCTCCATGATCTATGCCTAGACCCTGAGACTACCTGAATTCCCCTCTCAATATTTCTTGAAAACTTTCTATGAAGAGGTAGAGGCCAATGAGACACCAGGGCTTGAAGATGGAAAAAAAGAGTGACTTTGCATAGTCACCTTAGGGTACCTGGGGCTACAACAGAGGCAGGCATCAGCCACAGGAGTCCCAGGAAAGCAGTTGACAAAATTAAAAGTATAGGAAGCTCAGGGGAACTGTCCAGGTGGAGAAGTGAGAGAGTGTTCTAGACAGAGGGAACAGTAAGAACAAAATCATGGAGGTGAAGGAGAAAATAGGGTGAACTGCAAGTATTTGGCCTTGGCTGGAGTGTTAGAGGTGATTTTGGACAGGTAGGTGAAGACCAAATATTGATGAACTTTGTATGGTAAGTTAAGGAGTGTGGATTTATAGCCCAGAGTATTAGGGATGATTATGATAATAGCCAACATTGACTGAGGGCTTCTTCATAAATTAAAGCTCTCCATGTGGTTGCTGGTAACATGTGTGCCTGTTTGAGTGATGTGTGTGCACACTCCTTGATCATTCTTAGTACATGAGATGATTGAGCACTCAGGTCAGTTAGGTCCTCACTTTGCTATTTACAGCCCTTGGATCTGGGAGCAGGCAGCAAATGTTCTTGAACCTTTGTTTCTATCTCTAAAATCATATCTGGTTTACTAATAATTGCTGGCAGGAACAACATGAAGTAAGACTGCATACTTTGGATAGACACAGTTTATTGTGTAAATTGTCTCTAGTGTAAAAAATTTTATTTACTACTTGTACTTTACTTTTGGGAGGAGTATGATTTATGGCAACTTTATGTATCATTTCAAAGCTGGTGAGTTCTGGATTCTAGAGGTGGACTGTGGTTAATTAGTTGCTTTTCACAAAGACTGGGTAAGTCATTGATAACAGTTTCCTTAAGGCAGTGAGTCAGACTTCTTACTAGGTGTGACCTTGGCCATGTCATTTAACCTCTCTGAGCTGAAGTTTCCTTTTGGAAAATGAAGACAAAGCTGCCTACTTATAAGGACTATTGTGAAGAAGAATAAGCGAGATAGTGGACGTAAGTGCTTGACACATAGCAGGTGTTAAATAGTAAATATTATTATTATTTTTTATTCCTGAAAAGAAAGGAATCACTATTCAGTGTTGAGTGTAGGAAGAGTCGGGCACCGAGTGTAAGAGGTGTTGATATACTTTCCTTCCTCTTCTCTTAGTTATCCCCTCCTCCCCTCATCACCAGTCTTTTTCTCCCCTCAAGGTGGAATGAAATTGGATGTCTCATAAATATGGTTCAGCCTTTGTTATAGTGCCCTCAGACATGCCCTTCTAACACTCGGACAAATGAATTGAAACACAAACAGCCAAGGGAGGTTGGTTGAATTTTCTAGCTGTTCATCCCCTCACGAGTGAGCTGGGTTAGTGCCAACACTGCCTGGTGAACTCAGCCCAGACAGATTGAAGGAGCTGGCACTGCGGGGAGAGGGCTCGGTTACCTAGGAAACATCTACCTGTGCTGATAACAGAGGGGCCCTCACCGCCACCTGACTCGCACAGACGTGTATCAAGTTATGCGGAGATGGAAAGAAACAATTTTCTCTTGAAATGAGGTGGATGCAGGCATTAATTTCTTTTGAATGGCAGCTAATTTTTTGTTTTCAGAGAAGCAGGATAAAGCTTAAACTTTAACTTCTGGCTAAAAATACTCAGCTTGTGAACCTGGCAAGGCCTCTTAAGGGAAAAGAAAAAACAGTCCTGGCACTGGGTTGTTAGGCTTCCTGTCTTTCAGCAGCTTATTGCATTTATTTTACTGCTTTGGGGGATTAGAAAATAGTCTCCAAAGGCCATTTATTTAATGACTTGGAATATTAATGTGGAAAATCCGCTTGTTGGATAATACAGTGAATGCTATAGTTTTTGCCTCTAATTGGCTATTGGGTCTTTCATTCCCCAAAGTCTTTTTTTCTTGTTTAATGTTTTCTTTACTGTGAAAGATAGTGCACACTATGAAAAGTACATAAAACAATAAAATAACCTAATGATTTATCATAAAGTGATTATCTTTGTGGAGCTTCCCAGGTGGCACTAGTGGTAAAGAACCCACCTGCCAACGCAGGAGAAATAAGAGATGTGGGTTTGATCCCTGAGCTGGGAAGATCCCCTGGAGGAGGGCATGGCAACCCACTTCAGTATTTTTGCCTGGAGAATCCCATGGACAGAGGAGCCTGGTTGGCTACAGTCCAAAGGGTCGCAAAGAGTTGGACATGACTGAGCAACTTAGCATGCACACGCGAATATCTTTGTTAATTAAAAATGTTACCTGCCGTATCAGTAAACAAAGGATGTCACAGTCATCAAGCCGTCACATTGCAGCCACCCCTGAAGGTGAGCCCAGAAGGAACTTGAGGATGGAAACGGGATGCCCGCCATCAAGCCATCAACAACTGCAGCCATTCCCCAACAGGGCACCCTGAGGAAACTCGGGGCAGGAAAACTCAGCAGACTGGCCCTAGATGACTGAGATTGCACATGAAAGGAATGATTTCCATGAGCCCAGCCTTTTGCATCTTTCTATAAATAGAAAACACTTCCCTGGTGTCTCAGGGATAAAGAATCTGCCTGCCAAGGTAGGAGATATGATTTGATTCTTAGGTGGACAAGATCCCCTGGAGAAGAAAATAGCAACCCAGTCCAGTATTCTTGCCTAGAGAATCCCCATGGACAGAAGGGGTGGGCTACAGTCCATGGGGTCACAAAAGAGTTGGACACGACTTAGTGACTAAACGACAACAACAACAAATACATAGAAAAGTGCTAAATTCACTAACTTGAAATGTCTGGTTTTCTTTAGTTAACAGTAATCTTTTGGTATTCTGACTGCCGGGTTTTTTTTTGTTTGTTTGTTTGTTTTTGGCTACAAAACTCCTATTATCCTGGCTCCTTGCTTCCCTCTTCAGAGCAGTCCCTTAGAACTATCTGAGAGCTGTCTCCTGGGTTTGAATTCCTCAGAAAGCCCACTGAATAAAACATAACTCTCAACTTTGAGGCTGTGCATTTTTTTTCAGTCGACATGTTTATGATTGTCACTGATACTGAGGTGTTCTAGAAGCACTCCTTCTATTACCTTCTCTCACTCCCAAGGAGATGACTGTCTTAACTTTGTAAAGAAAAACAAAGGAATTATTACTAGAAGTTTTGTCATGTAAGCATATATTTCTAAACACTGTGGTTTAGTTTTGTGTTTGTTTTGAATTTCATACACATGGAGTCATATGTAAAATATTGTTTTATGTCTGGCTTCTTTTTTTCCCCAGCATTATGTATCTGAGGTTCTTCCCTCTTGGGCTGTGTAGCTGCTGTTCACTTGGTGGATTTTATTATCTGAATATACAATTTCTTTATCCATTTGGCCATTGATGGATGTTTGGAATGCTTCTAGTGTTTAGCTATTGTAAATAATGATGTTATGAGCATTCTTGCACATGTCTCTTGGAGCACAGATGCATATGTTTCTGTTGGTTGGGATTGTTGGAGCATAGAATATATGTATATTTGGCCTCAGTGGCGTTAAAGGATACTTTTTTTTTAAAGTAAAATCATTACTCTGATACAAATAGAAAATGAACATGTGTCAAAGATTTCTTTTGACACATCAATTAATGATAGGACCAATAAGATGTTACAACTGGTTCAAAGGAGAATTGAAAGACCCACGCATATATAGGCAACAAAGGATGCTGAAATGAATTTGAATAGATGAAAAATGAGTCTGTACACAGCATTATCATTCATTGAATTCTACCAGACATAATTCATTTGCATTTATATAGATAAGAAGCATTTGTGTTATTAGTAGTTTTCTATAACTTAAGTAGTTCGTAGAAGAGCTCAAAGTCCATGAAAGGCAGGATAAAATGGAAAGGGCACTAGTTTGGACCCTCAGTATATTTTTTTCCCCTATTCAAAGTCTTTCACGATTTTTCCTGGCAATAAATAATACCAAATTGTTTTCCAAAGTGATTGTTTCAAATTACTGTCTCACTAGAAGTGTACCAGAGTTCCTATTGCTTCATATCCTTGACAACAGTTGGTATTGTCAGATTTTTAACTTTTACAGTTTGGTAGGTGTTTAATGGTATCTCTTTGTAATCTTAATTTGTATTTCTCTGATAAGAATAAGATTAAGTATTTTTCACCTCTTTATTAGCTATTTGACTATCCCTATGTGAACCACCTATACCAGTCTTTTTTTCCCCATTTAAAAAAAATGAGTTACCTATCTTTTTCCTTCTTTATTTGGTAAGAATTCTTTATATATAGTCTGTACATTAATATATTATATATTTTCCAATTATATGTGTTGCAGAGATCTTCTCCTACTTTTTTGCTTGCCTTTTCCTTCTTTTACTGGTATTTTTTGATGAACAAAGCAATTCTAATACAACCCAGTTGATTAGTTCTATTTATGGTTAATGATTTTTAAAAAATCTCTTCTTAGGAAGTTTTTGATTACCTAGATTTCTTGAAAATATTTTAGTATATTAACTTTTAGAAACTATATTATTTTGCTCTTCAAATTTAGATTAAAAAAACATTTCAAATTTATTTCTATTTGATGTGAAATAAAGTATCAATTGCCCCTCTCCCAATTTGGTACCCAGTTTTCCTGGCACCACTCCTTAAAAAGAGTGTTCTTCCATTCCCACCCAGCAGAGGCATCTTGGTCATAAGCCAAATATTCATATAAGTTTGGGCCTATTTCTGGGCCTTTTTTTTTAAATCCCATAGATTTGCTTGACTGTTTTTACACTGACACCACACTGTAGTGTTTTCATAGTAAGTTTTATAATGTCTTTTTTTTCTAATAGAGCCAGCCTTTCTACATGTTGTTCTTCTTTAAGACTAATTCTAACCCTTATATATTCTTTTGAATTTTAGAAGTAGTTCATCAAATTCCACAAAAACTGTGGAATTTTATTTGTGGTTTTTCAGACTGCATTAAATCCCCAGAAATTTTACTCCTAGGTGTTTATACTAGCGAAATGAAAACATATGTCTATGAAAGAGTTGTGCATGAATATTTATAGCATTTTATTCAGAATTGCTCAAAACTAGAAAGGACCAATGTGTTTGTATATTATAAAACTACCAACAATGAAAAGGAGGGAGCTTCTGATACACCCAACAACGTGGAAAAGTCTCAAAAATAGTGTTTTGAGCAGTAGAAACCAGACCCAAGAGTACATATTGTGCAACTATATTTATAAGAAGAGCTTCCCTGGTGGCTCAGATGGTAAAGAATCTGCCCGCAATGTAGAAGACCTGGGTTCGATCCCTGGGTTGTGAAGATCCCCTGGAGAAGGGAATGGCAACCCACTCCAGTATTCTTGCCTGGAGAATCCTATGGACAGAGGAGCCTGGCAGACTATAGTTCATGGGGTCCCAGAGAATCAGACACAACTGAGGGACTTTCACTTTTAACAACCACAGCTACTCTGTAGTGATAGATATGAAATCAGTGTTTGACTGGAGTGGAGAATGGAGGAGACTGGTGAGGGGAATGAGCTGCACAAGATGTATGGGTGCTGACTCTAGAGATATCCCTTTAAAAATTTCTGATATTGGGTTTTCCTAATTAGTCATTCCAAGGGTTTATCAATTTTATTAATCTTTTTAATGTTTTCCTCAGTTGATCTTCTGTATTATATTGTTGTTTTTATTTAGTTTAAGTTTGCTGATTTTTAAAAATGATTTCTTGAAATGAGGTGCTTTATTCACTGATTCTAGCTTTAATCCTATTATAAATATTTAATAAATTTCACTTTAAACATTATGTTATTGCACAGTTTTATATGAAATAATTTTATTATCATCAGAGAATTTCTAATTTCTAACATAATTTCTACTGTCTTCTAGCTATTATTTTGTTATTGATTTTCAGCTTCATTGCATTGTGAGCAAAGAACTTACTCTGATTTTAGTACTTTAAAATGTGTTGAGACTTGTTTGGTTTCATAGCATATGGCCCATTTTTGTACCTGTTTGCTGTGGTCTTTCAAATGTGTATTCTTTAGTTGATAGATACAATGTTCTGTATGTTTATTTGGCCAACTTTAACATTTATGTTCTTCAAATTTTCTCTATCGTCACCCGTTTTTATTTTTCTTATTTGTCCCATAGGTTTCTGAGAGAAATGTGTTCAAATCTCATACTTTGATTGTAGATGTATCTTTTTTCTTCTTGTACTTTTATTAATTTTGCCTTTGTATATTTTGGAACTGTGTTAAATAAATTTGAAATTTGGAGTTGCTAAATCTTCCTGATGAATTGAACTTTTTGACACTGTAAATTGACTTCTCATACACCAAAAATGAGTTTTTGCTGTACATTCTACTTTGTTTGATATTAATAAAGCCACACAAGCTTTCTTTTGGCTAATATTTGCCTAGCATATCTTGTTAAAACATCCTTTTAGTTCCCACATTTCTGTATCCATATGTTTAAATGTGTTTCTTGTATTAATACATACGGTATATTATTGGATTTGACTACTTTTGTCTTTAAATTGGAGCATTTAGCTCACTCACTTTTAATATAATTACACACAAAGTTGGGTTGAAATTACCATTATATTAAGTGGATTTCTTTTAGTCCTGCTTGTTTCATGTTCCTATTTTTCTTTTCTTCTTTGGGATTGAGTTTGTTTATCATTCCACTTTTTCTCTCTGTTAGCTTGGAAGTTTTACATTCTTTTATTATTACTTTAATGATTACATGAAACATTTTAGTATGTATTCTTAATTTAGACCTTAGAACTCTTTAATATAGTTCATATCTCTCTTGTCTATGTTATTATTGTGCTGTATTTTCCTTCTATATATTTCCAATGCCCAAGATACTACTATTGTTCAACAGAATCATTTATTCCGATTTACTCATGTATTTATTTTTCTCTTTGCTCTCCATTTATTCTTGTATCATTGATCTTCCATTTGCAGTCACTTACTTTTTGCCTGAAGAATAAATGTCCTTAATATTTCTTTTATTGTAGGTCTACTGGTGACAAATTCTTTCAGTTTTTTGTTTATCTGAAATGTCTTTATTTCACCATCATTCTTAAGGGTATTTCCTCTGGGCATAGAATTCTAGGCTAGCAATTAGGTTCTTTCATCACTTAGGTGCACCTGGAAAATCTAGGATAAACTCCTCCTTGCAGCACCTGTAATTTAATCATACTTTTACCATATAAAGTAATGTTCACTCCTTTGCTATATGAAATAATATCCACAAGTCTCAAGAATTAGAACATGAATGTATCTTTTAGAGGGAGCCACCATTTACCCTACTGTACCATTCCATGCTGAAATTTTCAAGTAAACTTTTAACAAAAAGTTTCAGGTCATTCCAAATATGAAGCCCTGTAGATCTATTTCTATTTCTGTTGTTTCTGCTAGTTTGTATTTATATCTTCTTATCTTCTCAATTTCTGGTTATTTTTAATTGTGTGTGAGATACTATATTTGCACAAGTGTTTACAGATATAATTTGAGGTCAGTGTTATTCAGCTCTAGACGGGATTACATTTGCTTCTGTAAGTACTTGGAGTTTAGTACTCTAGAAACAGCCTATTTCAGTTTCAAGAGACTGAGGTGGTTTGAAGATAAGCTGCAGTCCTGTAGGGACCTGTTAGCTTTCTGTTCTTCCTTCCTGCTAGAGCGTATCTCTTTGGAGATCCTAACCGAAAGCAAATGATATGCTCAGATCTTTTCACCCTGTTTCTAGCAGACTATGAACATGAATCTCTATTCTCCTGGCTCTTCAAGCATCTGTAGAGGGAAGACAGGTGCAAAATGCCATCCCTTTTCTCTGGACTTCCTTTCTTCCCTTGATTCTTTATTTAATGCGCCCCCCCCCATCTTGTTGACTTTGGGATATTTTTAAGTGTTTCATAAATATTTTGTCTATCTTTCCTTCTTGTCTTTGGTGGAAAGGTTTATCTGGCAGATCTGGCATATCTAGTGGGTTATTCTCAGAAGCAAAAGTCTCCCTGAAGCTTTTCTCATCTATCTTAAATTTTTGTGATGAAAAATTTCTGACATTACAAAAGTAGAATAGTACAGAGAACTAGGGTCTATATCACCACCCCAATTCAACTATTATCAAGGTTTTGTGTGTTTGCTTGGACATGTTCATGATGTATAAGGAGAGAAAATTAGAAAGCAAGGCAGTATTTAAACCCTGAGTCATCCCTTTACCTCTTTGTTGCATTGGTCGCTCAATTGTGTTTGACTCTTTGTGACCCCGAGTCCCCTGGATTGCACATGATTGTTTACTGTCTGAGCTACCAGGGAAGCCATTTAAGTCCAGCATCAGAGACAGGACTTCTGCCCTGGTTACTGCTGTTCTCTCAGCTCCTAGCACAGGGTATACCTGGTGCATATGTTGCAATTTGTGACCTCCTGTTGAATGAATGAAATATTCTGTAATACCACAGGCTGTTGAAGCTGGAAGAAGCCTTCACTTACCATAATGCACCTCGGTTTATAGAAGGAGATGCTGAGATCCTGAGATCTGAAGATGTGTTGAAGGTCATGCAGATGCATAGTAGAGTTAGGCCAAGGTCCTAGAGCTCAGGGCTCTTTACAAATTCTGTACTTCTTCCTTACTTTGCTAGCTTGTTTAAACACCACTTTTTCTTCTCTTCTGATAACACTGAAGTTTAAGGGCATTTCATTATAAGTATGATGATATAATATGGCATTAAGACACGACAAGGCAAGTTTTATTGGCCATTACTACATGCCTCAAGTGAGTGGTGAAGCCTTTGACCACTCAAGGCATATTAATAGCTCCATAAAATACATCCTGGATTGCTAGTGCTATTATCATCTGGCTATTATATTTCCTAAAGTTATTGTACAAATGCCACTTTAAAGAATTTTCTTTTTATCTTTTTAACTGGGAAGGTTAGCCTTCTTTTATGAGGGACAGTTCTTTATTGGTTAAAGAAACTAGAATTTTCAGTTAACTTGGAAATTTCTGTGTGTGAGCTTTGGAGTCAGACTCGTCTGTGTTCATATACTGCCTTCTTATTTACTGGCTCTGCAACATTTAGGCAACTTTGCTAACCTCTTTGAGCCTTAGTTTTCTCTCCTGTCAAATAACAACAAAATACCTATCTTTTAGAATTCATATGTGCAAAACACCTAACAGAGTTCTTTGAACATAGCAAGCAGTCAATAAGTCATATATTGTCATTATTATGATGTTTAATCATATGATGTGATGATGAATGCAAAAGAGAGTTTTTTCCTTTGATTAGTCAATTTATTTGTAAGATTAAAAAATGTCTCAGAGCACTAACATTAACTTTATTTTAATTTCTTATCAATAAAAGAGCTAATATGAGTTGAACATTTGTTCTGTTCCAGGATGTGTACCAAGTGCCTATGTATACTGTTTAATTTAATCCTGGCTTTATGAGATAGATGCTGTTATTATCTTCACTTACAGGTGAAGAAATTTAGAAGTTAAATGATTTGTCTGGGATTTTCAAGCTGATAAGAGCCAGAGCTCATGCTAAGCTTGGTATTCTCCTTGCTTGTGATCTTAACTATTCGGCTGCACTGCCTCCCTCCAGGACATCCTAAGCTCACAGTGACTCTGGGGAGTTCACTGAAAAGAAAACATGTCTGAAAAAGTGAAAATGGAATGGGGAGAACTGGATCAGGAAAATGTTGCTAATGCGAACAGCTCTTGTTAATTCAACGGACATGAATTTGAGCAAACTCCAAGAGAGAGTAAGGACAGGGAAACCTGACATGCTGCAGTCCATGGGGTCTCAAAGAGTCGAACACAGCTTAGTGACTGAACAACAACAGTTTACTAATTTGGAGGCTGATGTAGGGCTTGGATCAAAGTCTACACTGGTGCTAATTTTGAAGGTAGTCATGGTTAGATAAATGAATCATGTGAACAAAAGAAATGTTCCTATTTAAGTAAATAGATTTTTCCCAAGTATTTTTACCACCTCTATGCATACAAACTTAAATGCAATTTGTTCTAATGTGCTTATGATTGTAAATCCTTCATTTGTTCTCTGCTTGGTACACTTTTGGACATTTGTTGATTACTTTTTTTTAGTATCCACCTTCTTTTTCTCACAGCACCTAGATAATTCTTTTGGGAACCATTTTATACCTCATTCAGTAGTAGTCACTTAATTTGGGAAGAATGGATCCTGATTGGCAAGACCCATCTTTCAAATACCATCCTTCTTGAGGAGTACTAGTCAGTCGTTACTCAGTCAGTGCATAACATTTTCCCTGTCTATGTTGATAAGTTCAGCACTAGGCGTGTGATCTGAATTGGATAAGTCAGTGTGATGCACTGAACTTTTGTTTGAGAAAGAGAAAATTGTTGTTTCTCAGGATGGTCTGGGTTGCCTATGTGAGGTCTGGAGCTGCTGCAGCTATTTGCTTGCATAAGGGAAAGCAGCCTAAGGATGATACAGACACAAGGAGTAGGGAAAAGGTGAAAGAATTGTAGAGAAGCTTAGCTGGAGCAATGATCAAACCATCTCTGAGGTTTTTCCTGCTGCAGGACTCTTTTGTTACATGAATTAATAAGTTTCATTTATTGTCTAAGCATTGTATATATACATTTCCTATGATTTGGGTTTTTATGGTAATAAAGAGTGAGTCTCCCTATCACTGATTGGGATAAACAAAGTTTAACTATTCAGGCAAAACTCCCTGTCAGAAAGCAATGTTGTCCATGTTCTTGAGGGCCGTGTAGCCTCTTGAGATGCCTTGGCAGGATTTTAGATGTGTTATATTATAGATCTTCTCTGTAAGCCTGTCTACTGTGGGTCAATTTCTCCTTTATCCAGTGATGTGATATCTCTAACCCTTACTTTCCACATGTATAAATTCAGGATAGTAATAGTACCTAGTTTATTTGGAGGCTGTAAGGCCTAAATGAGCTGATTTGTCTAGCATAGGGTCTGTCACATAGTGAATACTTAATCAGTGTTAGTTGTTTCTATTATTGGTATTATTGTTGTTGTTATGAGTTTTCTTAACACTCTCTTCCAGAGCAATCTTTGTTTCTTCTGTAGACCTAGTCCCTAAAAATTTGAACTGAACAGTGTTGATTAGAGCAGAGGGGCAGACAGAACCATTTTGCAAAGTCTATAAAATGACCTTGAAAATTGTCTTCTGTCTTCCTATGCTATGCTTCTGAGACTTGGAGCTCTGTGAGTGAGTCCTGGCCTGTGCTTTGACCTCAGTGGTATGCCTTGTGCTTGGGATGCTGTGTCCTCCTTGTGATTCTGTTGATGGCCTGCAGGGCTCTGTGCAGGGATCATGGGACAGTGCCTCCAGTTCTTCGTAAGCTGACCAGCCCTGTTACTTGGTGAGATGAGGCGAAACAGTAGCAACAAGATACTTTTTTTTTTTTTTTTTGCCTTTTTGAATTAAGCAAACAGAAAAAATCCATTATTCAGATATGAGAAATGTTAGTTTTTAGATGGTCGAGAGTGGACTTATGATAACAACAGCAGCCTGGGACAGAGAATGATGACTGAAATCAGAGGGCTGGAATACATAAATAAATCAAATAGTAGCACTTCCTGAGCATCTTTCTTCCCACAGGCTCACTGCTTCTATCATGGGAAAGACGTGTGTGGCAACATTCACTCTGAATTGGGAACACAGATATATGTGTATTTCCCTTTGTCTGAGATTTGTACATTCTAAAGAGCCTAAAGATGATTTTTTGCTATCTTTCTGAGAAATTAACTTTTGTCTTTCCCTTCCTGTGAGCCAAAAGAATAGTCATCACATGCTTCCCACTCATGACTTTATGGAAACAAACACAGGCCTCATTCAGAGTCTTCACCAGCTGGCAAGCATTTCATTGGTCATGGAGGGAATTTTCACTGCTATCGTGCACACACATTTCATGTCTGAGTGGAGTTGGCCCCTCTGCTGACTGCCCTCTTCCCTGACTAACCTCATGAATACAATGGCTAATGAGGATAAACGGAGAAGGCAATGGCAACCCACTCCAGTACTCTTGCCTGGAAAATCCCATGGACAGAGGAGCCTGGTAGGCTACAGCCCATGGGGTTGCAAAGAGTCGGGCATGACTGAACGACTTCACTCCACTCACTTCACTCACTTCATACTTTATCACTGGAGAAGGAACTGGCAACCCACTCCAGTTTTCTTGCCTGGAGAATCCCATGGACTGAGGAGCCTCGCAGGCCATGGTCCATGGGGTCGCGGGGAGTCGGACACGACTGAAGTGACAGAGCAATGAGAATAAAAACAGCTATTGCTAATTAAGTATTCATCTAATACATTATCTTTAGAAGCATTCTCATTTTGTCCCATAATAATCAATAACCCGGTGTTGTTATTGGGTTAATAACATTACTAACCCAATTATATTGGGTTAATCACAGGACAGGATAAATACCTGTCCTGTTTTTATCCTCCTTTCACTGAAGAGGGTTTAAACAGAGGCTTGGAGGGTTCAATAACTTGCCCAGGACACAATCTTAGGAAGTGCAGCATCTCCTCAACTCCAGATTGGTCTGACACCGGAGAATGTGTTCTTAACAACTATTCTACTCTCCTGTGATACCATGATGATTTTCTTGCATTGTAAGTATTCTTGCATGTAGTGTTATGGTTGTATTCTTATTATTCTTGATATGTAGAGGTGCCTTTATGCTTGCTCCTGCTCCCAGTTCCTTCCTGGTTAATCAGTATGCACATCTTTGTGACTGAGCCTCATTTTCCTCTCACCCTACTCTCTACCCACCTCATGTTTACAGATAGTCCTCTGGGTGGACAAGAGTGGGTAGCCCATGTACACAGGCTCTTAGGAAGATGCACTGTGGAGAATAATGGAAGCTCCAATGGCAGGTCTAGGTTCTTTTTTCTACCTACTCCTTCCTTCTGCACCCCAGTGTATTTACTGTCTTTGCCCTTTTGCTCCCATATTCCTTTCCATTATCCTTGGAGCTCCCACATTCTGACATTCTCTCAGGAGACATTTAGATTTCCTGGCATCTAGGTTACAAATCCCTAATACTTGAAGCAATTTTCAAAAGTGTGGAGAAGAGAATTATTGTTAGCTATATATTTGGACTGTCTGTAGTCGACAGTTATAAAGAGTAAAGTAGTGTTTGGTAAAACAATTGAGGGATGGAGCAACAACTCGATCAGAGCCTGGCTCTTACATATGTGATAATAGCTCAATATTGCCAATTTTCTTTCCACCATCTTCAAGTGCTTCCAAAGAAGATTTGATCATGGAAGGGTTATAACCAGTAGTAAGCTGGTTCTCCCTGAGTTCATTTATTCAACAATGAGTTATTATTGCCTGTTCTCTTTAAGGTTCTTAATTTCATTGGCTCACTAACCCTTTTATT
Organism: Giraffa tippelskirchi; assembly: GCF_054371585.1. Taxonomy (NCBI): domain Eukaryota; kingdom Metazoa; phylum Chordata; class Mammalia; order Artiodactyla; family Giraffidae; genus Giraffa; species Giraffa tippelskirchi. Next base: position 144,853,638 of record NC_137279.1, on the reverse strand, counting down.
GAAAGCTATGGATTCTTTTCCCCTAAAAATCCACAGCTTTGCATGTAGGACTTGAAGTGATTCATGGACCTTTGAAGTCCATCTGAAGACTCCCAGCTAGGAACCCCAGCTTTGTGATGTACCACCTTTCTGGTTTAATCACATTCTAATCTCCACATCAAGTCCTTCTTCATGTATGAATATATAGATATATTCAACCCAGATTCTTAGATGGCACTGTACTCAACCAAGTCCTGTTTGTTCATCACTGAAACTTTACAAGGCTGTTAAAAAAGAAAGGAAGTAACTGTGCAGAATTACTCATAATCAAAGAGATGTCCTTAGCAAAGGCATCATCTTAGTCTAGTCAGCCTTCTAAAACTTGGTATGTAGGGTCTCTAAAATTTTTTATGGAGAATTTAAACACTTTGATTGAAATAAAGATCCTAGGAGAGAGGAAAAAGAAAATCTCATTTATGGTTAGGCATAGTGGGTTAGGTAAGTCTCAGTCATTTTGAAAAAAGTAATACCAATACAATGAGTTCTCAGATCTGTAGATACGTGTGTGTGTGTATGTATAGTGTCTGAAGAAAATGATAATTTTTATACCTAAAAGAAAAGAGCATCTTCCTTTGGGGTTCCTTAGTCCACAGTAGTATGACAGCTAATCAGAAAGCTGCCACTCTGTGAGGGGTTTCATTGACTCTGTTTTCATATTATTTTGTTGGATGATTTATAGTTTCTCTGACAGGTCTGCTGTAGCCTTTGCATTCCTAGGAGAAATCATATATCACTCAGAGTCCTAGAATACAGGAAAAGAACAACAGTGCCTGGGCTTCATTGCTGCTGTGGTTTACATTGACTTCCATCATAAACAGAAGTTGACTGATTACAAAAAACGAATAGAATTTTTTTGCTGACTTTCTGGTTGGTTACACACTTACTGCTCCCTCTCCAGTAAGAGTAACAGGAGAATTCTCAAGCTGGAACAGTATTGTGTTTCCATACAGAAAACCAAAACCTCCTATAAATTGAGATGAGGTGGAAAGGGCATGAGATTCAAGGGCTGGACATTTGTCTTCCATTATTAGGTTTTCCACCTTTCCACCTTAGACCCTATATCATATACTATGATATAATTGATCAAAGGGGCCCATTATCTAGAACTTCCCATACATCATTCTGAATATTGTACTCAAAGGAGAAGAAGCACAAGTCCCATCTTCACTGTCTGGTCAATGGGTAGTGTGTTCTGCTCAGTGCGAGAGTAACTTGCTATAGCATTTTTGGAGAACCCGGATTCCTCTCTGGCCTGGCAGATCCCATCTTAGGCTGAGCGCGGAGAGGCTGTGGCCAGATCTGCATCGCTTGCTCCTGGCTTTCTGCCAGGGCACCACGCAGAGCCTGGGTGAAGTCATTCTTCCCTGAAAACCGAGCCGGGAAATTTCTTCTGATGTATTGGAATTGACTGAGAAGGTTAAGAAGAGCCTAGCTGAGAATCAGGCTGAGGAGGATGTTCTTTCAAGTTTAGAAAGGTATCGCATTACTCTTACGTCTATGGTTTCCTCTACTAAGAAATTATTAAGATGTATTTCCACTGTAAAAAAATGGCCATTTGAAAGTATTTGAGCATATGCTAAATTCAACATTTATTTTTAAAACTATAAGGCACACTATGTATGAGAAAATCAGGCAGTGCACTCGGAACTATCATTGAAGTTTAATTTGTCTGTTTGCTTATGGGTATCTGGATGGAAATCAGTGGGGCTGGCCATGCTCATTTCCTCTTTACCTTCTTCCCAAAGGGCTTCATTATAATTCCTTTTTATCCTTTTAGTTCCCTCATGTTCTATTCTCCACATCCTTTTCTCCCCTGGAATCTCACTCTCAGGAAAGAATCTGATCTCAGTTATCTATACCTTATAAACCTTAATGTGAATGCAAACATGGATACTGATACTCCTGGGGGAATTAGAATGATGTCACGTATTGTGAAATAGAAGACTTGCTTCTTTCATAATGGAGACAGAGACCAGTACCCAAATACATTTCAAAAATAAACTTGAATATTTACTAGGCAGGGGAGGTACCATGGTCACAAAGGTAGTTTTCCCATGGTGAGGCTCATCCATTACGTTTGGATGTGCTGAGCTGTGCAGTTTCTCCCAGTTGTGGAAAACTCAACTGCATAATTTGTCTAAATTAATGCTGAGTGTAACAGAGATATCAGATGTGGAAATAAAATCCTGTAGGCGGAGTTTGACCAAAAGACGTAGTCACATATAGAAATTTGCAGAAATCTAAGTGAGAGACTTGTATTTCTATTGGGCATGGAGTTGAGGGGGTTTCTAGCCAGTCTTGACCATCTCTCTAGATCTTAAAGGACAGATCAGGTGAAGCAGTTCCCAAATGACATTGTTATAAGATCTTATCTGCAAACCTAAAACTCTGATCAAGTCATGGTGGGTGAGCAACTTTATAAGATCGTAAAAGGAAGAAGAAGAATCTGAAATGTGTTCCTTTTTGCTTCTGATTATAACTTTTGTATGATGTGATGACCTCATCCAACAGTCAACAATGGCTTCCTTTTGGCCAAAGGTTATTTGACTATTTCAGAGAGACCTAGAAAACAGTTCCTTGGTTTCATCTGTGACTATTTGTGACTCACTGATGGCTGTCTTGCCTGCTATTGTTTCCTGGGAATTCTTAGGGAAATTCTGAGACAGACAACTCCTTTGTTTGTAGAAGTTAGCTCTGGAAATGACAAGTGAAATTTTTATCTTCAAATAGTACACCCTATCTAATCCCAACTGGATAAAAATGTATGTATATTTACCAGTTTCCCTGAAAAAGTATAGGAAGCCTTGGCATCAAGATGTTAACTAGAGTAAGGAGTCCTATTACAGTTTTCATAGCATCCTATCCTGTATTTTTGCCTTGTAGCATTTATCAAAATTGTAGTTCATTACTTGTGTAATGGTTGGTTATCAATTCCTTTTCCTCAAACAAGGACTCTGTCCTATACCGGGCTTAGAGTAGTGTTAACTAAACTTCTGAGTGATGGAATAAGAGGTGCTTATTTTCCTGTTTCTGCTTTTCTCTAGTTTTACAGCTTCTACTGTGAGCATACTGTATTCCTCATTACAAAATGCAAGTCTTACTAAAACGAAAGGTACATAATTAAGTATTCTCTATTACTTTTAAGAGAAGATATTTCTTCAGCTAAAGAAGAAACCTACATGGAAAGGACTAGCAAAGAAAGGGGCACATTGAGGAGTGTGTGGAAATGGTAGGTTTCCTCTCTTGGATCTGAGAGCTTTTTAAGTAGAGGAGATATCCTAAAGAAAGCACAGAGTGTGCCAAGATCAAGAGAAGTCCATTCCCACAATAGCAGATAATTGACCTGGTGGCTTTGTCTTCACTTAAAATAATGACACAGTTCATATTTTGTTCTTTACCCTTTAACATTGGGCTTGCTTTTTCAAGGAAAAAAAATAAGTGAGACTGTTACTACAGAATCACTTGTTAGATGTATTATGTTTCAGGATATGTTTCCAGGCACTTCATGGTGGAAATTTGGCCCTCAGAGCTTAGGCTTGGTTTTCATCTATTTCCTGTGTCAGTATATTTTAGTATGTCTTTAAGTAAACTGGGTAGCAAACTCTCACTCCCAATAATTTATGACTGATCGGAATAGCTACAACTTTTTTTACTGTCAGAAGAATTTAAATTTAGTACATGACAATCATATTCCACAGTCACATTTAGTATATTAAAACCACAGGAGAAGTTATCTACACAGAATAAGGGCAGTAGGTCTTCAGCAATGATCGTTTGGTAATGTATCTTTTGATTTTAGGTTGAAAAGAACCTTGATGTTTTGGGGTTTCTGATTTTCAGATGAGTGGCTAATAACCTATTTTCAGAAAAGCATTGGGGACAGGAACATGTACTTGGCTTCGTTGAGTGCAGAAACTCTGCTTCTTGGTGGACCACAGTTTGACTTTGTTTTCAGAGTTGCTGTGGTGTAACAAAGCACCCTTTATGCCTTCGCAGTTGTCCTTGCCAGCCATCACCTGCCAATTGGTTCTTGTCTATGGAAGTGTTCTGAGTTGGAAAATGAGGTGTGAGAAATACTTTATTTAATTCTAGGCTACTCCTACCTTTTGGATACCATTACATTTGAAAGTTTAGGATTTGGCCTGGTTCACTTGCTCATTTTTTTCACTAGAAAATATACATTAACTCATTTTTGCTAATTTGCTAACTAATTTTTTAAATTGCTATCAGGGTACTGTGCTAGGCACTGTGGAATTAGATTTAGAGAGGAGAGATAGGCTGTGTTCTCATTAAGTTTACAGGATTAGAGACAAGAAAAACATCAAATGAAAAGCTACTCAGCCTTTTAAATTTTTTTTAAATTTTGTATTGGAGTATTGTTAATTAACAATGTTGTGGTAGTGTCAGGTGTACAGCAGAGTGATTTAGTTATACATACACATGTTATTTTTCCAATTCTTTTCCCATTTAGGCTATTACAGAGTATTGAGCAGAGTTCCCTGCATCCTACAGTAGGTCCTTGTTGGGTATCTGTTTTGAATAGAGCCGTGGCTACACAGCCTTTTAATTTCATCTGTGATCTGCTCTGCTGTAGGTATTATGAGGAAGTCTAAGTGGAAGATATGCTAGGGGGAAGTAGCTAGATGGGAGGTATGCAGAGGGCCATGACTTCATGTGAAGGCCTTGAAGTAAGAAGGAGCTTCTGTCATCACAGAGATGCGGTGACTGCTGCTCAGCCTGGGAAGGTGAGTATACCCGCAGAGAAGATAGAGCAGAGGTCAGGGGTCAGATCGTAAAGCTCCTACCCACGTTGAGAACTTTGGACTCTGAGCTCCGCGCTTTCAGCTGATTTAAATGTCTCCTTTAGGAAGAATGTGTAGGGAACACATTTCATTTGCATGTAGTTTGGCCACGACTGCATTAGCCCCCTTCCTGTTTTGGAAATTGCTTGCCTATCATTCTATCTCCATGATTATCATGGAGACAGTGGTGTTGCATTAGGCCACTCTGCATCTCAGCCACAGTGGATTTATCTAGGGGTTTTTCTTATTTGATCCCCTGGGGTATTGGAATTGACTCTGAGAACAGAGAAGTTAGTTTCTTTCCTGATGGCTGAAACAGTGGACCAAAGTGAAGAGCTGTTAGGAGGCTGTGTTCTGTTGGGTGGCCTGAGGCCAGAATGAAGGAATGGAGAACTGCAGGTGAAATCAGAGAAGCAGAATCCATCCCTGACTCCTCCACGTGCTCCAGGCCCCGATTCTAGACCTTTCTAAAGAAAAGCAGAAACAAGAAAATAAGCATCTCTCACTCCATCACTCAGAAGTTTAATTAACACTACTCTGAGCCTGGTGTAGGACAGAGTCCTTGTTTGAGGAAAAGGGATTGATAACCAACCATTACACAAGTAATGAATTACAATTCTGATAAATGCTACAAGGAAAAAATATAGGACAGGATGCTATGAAAACTATAATGGAACTCCTTACTCTAGTTAATATCTTGGTGCCGAGCCTTCCTATACTTTTTCAGGGAAACTGGTAAATATACATACATTTGATCCATTTGGGATCAGATAGTACATACTATTTGAAGATAAAAATTTCATTTGTCATGTCCTTTAGCCTTGGATTCCATAACATAATAGTATTCCTCTAAAAAGTCTTCTCGCCCCACTTGGTGTTAACACTAGCCAGAGTTAGTTTCAGTGACTCATGTAAAATTATTTTTTTTCTGTGTATGAAGATATTTATAGACATATATTACAATTTTGCTTTAGGCCCATCTTTTGATTGTAAGCAGGCCTCAAAGCTTGTTAAGTCATGGAAAGTCAATGATCCTCTAGTTTAGTTTGAGGATACAAGGGAACAGGAGAAGTTCAGTTCATCTAACATTTCCCAAGAAGGAAAATGTGTTCCAAGGAAACTCTGCTGCTTAAGCAGAAACACTTTAACAGGCTCATTTATGGATCTGAGTGTAAAACCTTAATAAGAAATGATATTTTACCTGTAGTATTCTCTCTCATCTGTGTCTTTACAGCTCACTCAGGTCTTATTTCTTTTTGAAGGTAATATAAGCAGCAGTGCTATTAGCATAAATTAAAAATGTGGTTTGTTTATAAGCATGACCAACTGCATTTTCTGATTTCTGTCTTTGCTCCACCCTCAGCTCTTGGAGTGAGCAGCTCTGCTAACGGAGGGTCACTTGCACTGCTCTGGCTTCTGGTCTGCTAGTTAGAATGAAGAGCCTATGCCAACCACTGCTGAGATGTGAGAAAGTGCTACTCTGAAAATAGGCAAGTTAAAGACAGTTCTACCATGGTGTGATTACCAGCTGCTCCTCTTACCTAGTTACCGAGCTCACTGTGAAACTCTACAGAACAGTAGAGAAGAACAGGATCTGTGGATTCAGGTCTGTGTGGAAATCCCACCTCTGCTTTTCTCACACTGAGTGATTTCCATCAAGTTACCTGATCTTTCTAAATCTCAACTTGCTTATCAATAAAATGGGTTACTAATAGTACTTACTGCATCAGAGTGGTATGCTTCAGTAAAATAATACTGCTGCTGCTGCTGCTAACTTGCTTCAGTTGTGTCTGACTCTGTGCAACCCCATAGATGGCAGCCCACCAGGCTCCTCTGTCCCTGGGATTCTCCAGGCAAGAACACTGGAGTGGGTTGCCATTTCCTCCTCCAATGCTTGCATGCATGCTAAGTCACTTCAGTCGTGTCCGACTCTGTGTGACCCTATATGGACAGCAGCCCACCAGGCTCCTCTGTCCACAAGATTCTCTAGGCAAGAATACTGGAGTGGGTTGCCATTTCCTTCTCCATTTAAGTACTAATATTGCTCATTATATTATGACTGTTATTATGTAAAGCATTTACCACAATGCCTAGAATTTGATAAATGTTCTGGCTCTTTTATTCTTACAACGTACATATCCATATCTTTAAAAGTTCAGTGGGTAAACATCTCACCTGGCCTTTCTGTCCCTGCGCAGCAGGTGAAGAATCCCTGACTCATTCCATCATCTCATTTTATAGGCGGAGAGACTGAAACCCAGAAGAGCGGCAGTTTCTTAAGGTCAGGCAGTGCTTGGCAGAGCTAGTTGTGGAACTCAGGGACCTCTTTCTTAGTTCAGTTTTGTGCACACAATGCTGCCTATTTCACATATAGAAGATAGCACATTCTTTGGCTTCACTGATATGTATATGGAGGGCACATGACATTTGTAAAAGATACTGTTTGAGGCCATCCCAAACCTTCAGACTTGTGAATATAGAAATGTTAATATAGATCCTTGTTTGTCCCAAATCATATTTCTGTTAGAGATCACATGTTTCCTGTGCAGAGCCTTATTTACTAAAGTATCTTCCTTTGCTTGGTGGCAAATTTTCATGAGAAATCTGAGTTTGTAATCATTTCACAGGTATTATTGCACCCAAGAACTGGGAGGGAATCTCCAGGTTTTATTGCTAGGAAGATGCTGGGCACCTGGATTCTAAATGATTGTCCCAAACACTGCTTGCATCAGCCGATGAACTGTTTGTACATCAGTGAAATCTTACACTAGAACGTGTCATGGATCTTTGGGATTGCTCATGAATAATTGAAGCAATGATTGCTAAGTCCTTTAATTCCAGACATTTACTCTATGATGGTTCTGTTATACTTGACATTGGTCAAACTACTGTGTTGCATGGAAGGCCATATTTTAAGAGGACTGCAGCCAAACATAGTACACATAGGAGCAAGCAAAGAGGATGGGAAGAGTTCTAGGAGTTGAGTTCTGTGAGAGAGGGAAATGAACTGGGTTTATTTGACCTGGAAGAGAGGTGAAGAGGGGTAAAAAATCTGCCTTCAAGTAAGTTCATCTGCATCACTTCTTTCTAGATTCCACATATAAGGGATGCATATGATATTTCTCCTTCTCTGTCTGACTTACTTGCTGCTGCTGCTGCTGCTGCTAAGTCGCTTCAGTCGTGTCTGACTCTGTGCGACCCCACAGACGGCAGCGGTCCATCTGTGTTGCTAGAATGGCCTTATTTCATTCTTTTTAATAGTGAAGTAATATTCCATTGTATATATGTACCACATCTTCTTTATCTATTCCTCTGTTGATGGACATTTACATTGCTTCCATGTCCTGGCTATTCTAAATGAACACTTCAGTGAACATTGGGGGTGCTTGTGTCCTTTTGAATTTTTGTTTTCTCTGGGTATATGCCCAGGAGTGGGATTGCTGGGTCATATGGTAGTTTTTACTTTTTTTAAGGAACCCAATACTGTTCTCCATAGTGGCTGTATCAATTTATAGTCCCACCAACAGTGCATAAGAGTTCCCTTTTCTCCACACCCCCTCCAGCATTTATTGTTTGTGGATTGTTTAATGATGGCCATTTCTGACAGTGTGAAGGGATACCTCATTATAGCTTTGATTTATATTTCTCTCATAATTAGTGATATTGAACGTTGTGTCACGTGTTTGTTGGCCATCTGTATGTCTTCTTTGGAGAAATGTCTGTTCAGGTTTTTTGGCCTAACAGAGCTCCTGATTCCTGTTCCTTCCCCACTGCTCTCTGTCTCAATAAATGGCATCATAATCAACTCAGGTATATGAGTGTCCTATTGCTGGTGTCACAAATTACTACTAACTTAAAACAACACTAAATTTATGTCGCAGTTCTGGAGGTCAGAGTTCTAAAATGGGGTGGCAGGGCCATGTTCCTCCTGGAGTCTTCATCTCATTGCCTTTTTCAGCTTCTGGAGGCTGCTTGTACTCCTTGGCTGGTGGTCCTGCATCACTCTGACCTCTGCTTTCATTGTCACATCTCCTTGTCTGACTCTGACCCACCTGTCCCCGTATTTCCTTTATGAGGACCCTTCAGATACATTGGGCCCACCCAGATAATTAATCCAGGATAATCTCCCCATCTCAACATCCTTAATTTAAACACATCGGCAAGTTTCTTTTAACATGGAAAATAACATGTTCACAGTTTTGGAGATTGGAATACAGATAACTTTGGGAGCCATTATTTGGCTTCCTACATCTTCCCTGGTGGCTCAGATGGTAGAGAATCTGCCTGCAGTGTGGGAAACCAGGTTCAGTCCCTGGGTCAGGAAGATCCCCTGGAGAAGGGAATGGCAACGCATTCTAGTATTCCTGTCTGGAGAATCCCATGGACAGAGGAGCCTGGTGGGCTGCAGTCCATGAGTCACAAAGAGTCAGACACAACTGAGCGACTAACACTTTCACACCAAGTTCTAGGGCCATAACGAAGGTGTTGCCCTCTGTTTTTCTTTCATCCAGTCCATCAACAAATCCTGTTGGGATCTCTACCATTACCACCTCACCCACCACATTTTCTCACCTGCGCCATTGATGCTCAAGCCTTTTCATTTGGTTGTCCTGTGTCTGCCTTTGCCTCCCTACTGTTTGTTCTCCTCACAGAAGCCAGAATGGCTTTAAAAAATGTGGGTCAGGTCACACTACTCCTCTGCACAAGCCCTCCAGGAAGTTTATATCTTATTCAGAAAAAAACATCCACATCCTTTTCCATGGGTTATGGGCCTTACCCTTTGGCCCACTCAGCCTTGCATTTCTGACCTCCTCTCCTCTCTCTGCCTCGCTCTCTCTGCTCCAGCCAGTTGTTGTTTTTTAAATTTGCCTGGGACATTCTTCCCTCAGATATCTACATGGCTCCTTTTCTCCCTTCTTTCATGTCCTTGCTCACATTTTACCTCCTCAAAGCACTAAGAAGCATTGCTGTAGGGAAGTAACAAAGACCGTAAGCAGATGGTTACTGTATATAGCACTGTTGAGTTAAGAATGCACAGAGTTGGAAGTACCAGCTGCCCGGGGAGGGGCATCAAATCTGAGTGAGTGTGTGAGTGTGCTTCATTTCAGTTCAGTCGCTCAGTCGTATCCGACTCTTTGCAACCCCATGAACTGCAGCACACCAGGCTCCCCTGTCCATTACCAACTCCCAGAGTCTACCCAAACCCATGTCCATTGAGTCGGTGATGCCATCCAACCATCTCATCCTTTGTCATCCCCTTCTCCTCCTGCCCCCAATCTTTCCCAGCATCAGGGTCTTTTCAAATGAGTCAGCTCTTTGCATGAGGTGGCCAAAGTATTGGAGTTTCAGCTTCAACATCAGTTCTTCCAATGAACACCCAGGACTGATCTCCTTTAGGATGGACTGGTTGGATTTCCTTGCAGTCCAAGGGACTCGCAAGAGTCTTCTCCAACACACAGTTCAAAACATCAATTCTTCAGTGGTCAGCTCTCTTTATAGTCCAACTCTCACATCCATACATGACTACTGGAAAAACCATAGCCTTGACTAGATGGTCCTTTGTTGACAAAGTAATGTCTCTGCTTTTTAATATGCTGTCTAGGTTGCATTTGTATTTATTTATTTTTGGCCGTGCTGGGTCTTTGCTGCTTTGTGTGGGTTTTCTGTAGTTGCGGGGAGTGGGGCCTAGCTCTTATTGCTTGGGCTTCTTATTGCGGTGGCTTCTCTTGTGGAGCACAGGCCCTAGGTGCATGGGCTTCAGTAGTTTTGGCACACAGGCTCAGTAGTTGTGGCTCTTGGGCTCTTGGGCTCTTAGTTGCTCCATGGCATGTACAGTCTTCCTGGACTAAGGATAGAACCCATGTCCCTTGCATTGGCAGACAGAGTCTTATCCAGTATGCCACCAGGGAAGTCCTATGAGTGTGTGTTTATGTGTGGCACTAAAGGGTTTGGTAGAGTGGCATTGACAGAAAAAGCCAGCAGAAAGAGGTAATAGCTCAGGTAAGCTTTGAGGAAAGGAGCAGGGATTTTAAGAACAATAATCATAGCTACCACTTATGGTAGTATGGTAGTATTACACACCTGTAGTGGTTAATCACAAAGAGTCAGGCATGACTGAGCATCTAATACTTACTTACTTAGTGGTTAATAAGTAATAGTGATCACTTATTCTTCTTAGTATGTTTCAGGGCCAGTGCTACTCATTTTAATTTCTATTTCACTTATTCAGTACATTACCTCATGTTAATCCTCACACATCTCTGTGAGGTTGGTATGGTTATTCTCCCCATTTTTCAGATAAGAAAACTCAGTTGTAGAGGTCATTTGCCAAAGGTGACACAGCTAGCAAATGTCAGCAGAGAAATTTGAATTTTTCTTCAAAGCCTAATCTAGTAACTACACAAACACTATTCTGCCTCTCCTCTTAAGGGGGGGTGTGTGTGTGGTGGTGGGGGAGGTGCATGTATGTGCGTGAGAGGGAGGGGGCCCACCAACTGTGTGTTATTATTAAAGTATACAATAGGAGGTGGGGAAAATAAGGACATGTGAGACACAAGGCTGGCAGAGTAGGGATGGTTCTGCTTCTATTTCCTAGGTTTAAGTATCAGGCTTTTCCTTTTTCCTCTTTCCTCACCCCCTAGGGGTGAGAATGTCTAAGTAACAGCTTTTGGAGTTATCCAAGGAGAAAAAGAATGCTTTTAGTTTCAGGTGCAGCTGTGAGGCCTCAAAAGCTGGAGAAGTGAGGCCAGCAAATTGAGCTGGGCTCCTGACTGTGATTTGCTGGAGTGCCAGGAGATCCAGAGCTGGGCAGTTGGATTCACCTCCATCCTCCCTTCCTTTTGGGGGGCCTGTCTCACTGATGATGAGCTCGGGGTCGGAGGAGAGCCTGAGCCGAGTTCTGTTGGTGTCCCTGTGATGAAGAAATCACCTGCATCCTTTCAAGGTGATGTGAAGAGGCGACTAAACAATTTTGAGAAGCTCCAGCTGGAAACCTGGTTAGATGACATTGACTGGGCCAGGGAGGGGTTGGTTGCAGTCCCCCACACCTGACCTTGCATAATGTAGCATGTCCCTGGATGGTGACATGCAGTACTCCATGTACTGTGTATTAAAAAGCTGTATTGACTTATTCCTAACAGGGAACCAGCTCTGACCTGCATTTTACAGCAGCTGTCTGCTGCACTGTTCAGCATCAAGCACGAGGTCAGCCCGTCCCCAGCGTCTTTTCCTTTTGTGACAGTGTTATAAAAGAAAATGCTCCTTAATTGTTCCCATTCTCCCTCATCTGGATTTGATATCTTGCTTGCCACCTAGGCCTTTCAGAGAGCTCCTGTTGATCATACCCTTCTTCAGTTTTTATTTGTTTAAATAAAATGTGGAGAAAGGTAAAGTGTTTGTGTGTAAACCGCAAATCTGCATTGTCCAGTATGGTAGCTGCTAGCTTTGTGTGGCTCCTGAGCAGCACTTGGAATGTGGCTAGTCCAAGTAAGATCTCCTCTAAGGCTAAGGTACACAGTAGATTACAAAGGCTCCATGCCACAAAAAAAGAATGTAAAATACCTCATTAAGAATTTTTATATTGATTACTTAGTGAATGATAATATTTTACTTTATTATATTAAAGTAAAGGACTTCCGAAGTAGTGCTGGTGGTAAAGAACTTGCCTGCCAATGCAGGAGATGTAAGACATGGGTTTGATCCCTGGGTTGGAAAGATCCCCTGAAGGGGAGGGCATGGCAACCCATTCCAGTATTCTTGCCCAGAGAATCCCATGGACAGAGGAGCCTGGCGGGCTATAGTCCATAGGGTCGAAAAGAATCGGACATGACTGAAGTGACTTAGCCTGCAGATGAAACTAAAGTTTATTTCCCTATTTATTTTTTACTTTTTAAATGTAACTATGAGAAAACTTAAAATTATAAATGTGGCCTACGTTTGTGGCTTGCAGTATACTTTTGTGGGACAGCCCGTCTCAGCCTAACGAAATTTCTGTCTGCTGTGATCCATTCTTGGTGCAGAAGATCAAGTGAATTAAAAATTTCCCATCCTCTCCTCACCCTTTGCCTTTGTGGTCCTGGACCCACTAATTAAACCCTGTTTGGGTATTAGGCACTGGGACTATTGATCACCAGGTGGCTGCTGGTTGACACTTGGCCTCATTTTTACCATCCTCAGGCCTTTCTCTGGGCTCCTCAGCAGACCGTTTTCAGTCTGCCAGCACTAACTGTGAGCCATTTCACAATGCTGACCTCAGCGTTATTTCACTTCCCTCCCCTTCTCACTATACACTTCCCTTGGATGATTCTGTCCATGTTCATGGCTTCATTTACCATCTTCAGACTGATGATATCCAAATTTGTGTCTTCTGCCCCAACTCCCGGAGAAGGCGATGGCACCCCACTCCAGTACTCTTGCCTGGAAAATCCCATGGACGGAGGAGCCTGGTAGGCTACAGCCCATGGGGTCGCTAAGAGTCGGACACGACTGAGTGACTTCACTTTCATTTTTCCCTTTCATGCACTGGAGAAGGAAATGGCAACCCACTCCAGTATTCTTGCCTGGAGAATCCCAGGGACGGCGGAGCCTGGTGGGCTGCCGTCTATGGGGTCGCACAGAGTCGGACATGACTGAAGCGACTTAGCAGCAGCAGCAGCAGCCCCAACTCCTCTCCTGACATCACTAATTCAGCTGCTGGATGGATGACTGCAGTGAGTTGCCCTGCAGGTCCCTCAAAGCTCAGCATGTCCTCCGTGGGACTCTGACTCTTTGTCCCATGTTTGTTTCTGTCCCATTTTTGTCTTCAAGTCTTGGGAGTCGTGGTAACATCCATCCATTTCTCCAAGGCAGGTACCCAGGCAGTAACATCCTTGGTGCCTCTCTCTGACATCTCTACGTTTAGTCAATACCCAGGCTCCATCAGTTCTGCTTCTAAATCTTTTTGAGTCCACGCTCTTCTCACCACATTCTCTGCTACTGCCATAGCTCAGGACACTGTTTTCTCTCTATCTCTGTGTGCCTTAGTTTCCCCACTTCCTTCCTCTTTACCTCTAGTCTTGCTTCCCTCCAGGTCCTTCTCTTCAGTACAACCAATGATCTTTGCAGAACATAAAAGTCCTTGCTTTTAGGATCAAGTCCATGTTCCTTTATGTGGCTTACAGGACCTGTGTTTTCTGGATTCTGCTAGCCCTTCCAGCCTCATCTCTTGCTTTTTTCCCCACCAGCCCCGGTTCCCTATCCACTAGCCAAACCAGACTTTATGCCTCACAGGACTCCCTCCCTTCCCTTGCTGGCTTTCTCAGTTTAGGTTAAGCATTCCCGTTGTGCTCCAGGCTTCCTCTACCACTGTTTTGATGATGCTGCTGGGCCGTAACTATTGGTTTAATTGTCTTTCCCTGCCCTTTAGTCTATGAATCCAGGAGATCAGGGAGTCGGTCTTTCTTGTTTATCTGGTATCACAGGGCCTGTGCAGTGTCTAACTCATGCCAAGAACTTCAGTAAATCTTTGTGGAGTAAATGAATAGCTAATTCAGCTATTGGAGGTGGTTATAACATTGGATGAACTTCCCAGGTGGATCAGTGGGTAAAAAATCTGCCTGCAGTGTAGGAAATGCAGATTTGATCCCTGGATTGGGAAGATCCCCTGGAGGAAGGCATGGTAACCCACTCCAGTATTCTTGCCTGGAGAATCGCATAGACAGAGGAGCCTGGTGAGCTACAGTCCATGGGGTCGCAAAGAGTCAGACATGACTGAAGTGACTGAGCGTGCATACATGCATAACATTGGACAGGAAGTGGAAGTGGGACTCACATCCCTTGGCTCCTTGCCTGTGGGTGGGGTATGAGCACAGCCACTCAGAACAGTGCTGGCTGGCCACCACGCTGGACTGGCTTCTGCTCCACCAGCTAGCTGTTCACTGTTTAGTGACTGGATCGTGGGGAGGCACAGAGTTCTAGCAATCATTTGTAAAGTAAAGTGAAAGTTCAGTTGCTCAGTCAGAGTGGGTTGCCATTCCCTTCTCCAAGGCATCTTCCTGACCCAAGGATTGAACCCGAGTCTCCTGTATTGCAGGCAGGTTCTTTACCTTCTGAGTCACCAGGGAACTGGCACATACCGGTGAAAGATCTAGTGGGGGAAACAGTTCACACTTAATGACTCAGAATAATTTTTATTTGTGTCTGTGTGTATCTAGGACCTTCATTTACCTGTTTTGCTCTTACCTGAGCCTCCTAAGACCCATTGGCAAACTTGGAACACTTTATGATTGAAATGTACATGAGACAAGATCCCTGTGGGAGCTCTTCTCTTCTGTCTGTGCAGCATTTACCTGGCACTCCTGGGAAGGTATACTTAACTTCCAGACAGTTGCAAGCAACAATGGCCAAGTGTGAGATGGAGATAGTTACACAACATGAAACATATGAGATGGGCTTTGTTTCTCACCTAACAGTGTATTTCACGTCTCCTTGAAGATGTGATTTAGAGGTGTTCTCTAAGTTAAATAAACATTTAGTGTCCAATTCGTTCTCACTTCGTTCCTCTGCAGGAAGACAGGTGGCTTCTCATGGTGCTTCTGGGCTGTGTTTGCACTGCCTCTGCACTGCATCCCACCAGGTTGCTCACAACTTTGATAAGGTCTGAGGATTTGACAACGTTTAGGTCTGGATACAGCAGAGTGATGAAACAGTGAGTGCTGGTGATCAGAATATGCGTGGTGGTTTGGGACTCCGCTTCACACTGAACCCCTTTCAACTTGCAGTGCGAGACTCTGTGGTCCATCTGGAAGGAGCCATAAAGCATCTTTTGTCATCTTGTTTCAGTACCTAGAATACATTCAGAAGATCAGAAGTGGGTTTCTTTGTACAAAAAAGCATGTGTTTCCCATCAGCAGACAGCAGACTCCTTTGTAGCTGGGTTCAGAATCTTTGTTGTGGACTGCTCCTGGCATTATCTCAGCTTTTGCAGGTGTGGGGGTGACTCCTTTTCATTTCTCTGCCTTCTCTTTAACAGCAAGATCTGCTTCATCCTGATATATTTTTAAATACCAGTCAGGGTGTGACTTGTTCCCTTGTAAAGGTGTTCACTGATGCCCGCCACCCCAGTCTCCTACTTTAATTCCCAGTTTCCGTGTTAGAATCTTATTTAGATAGATGGAGCCAATTGAGTGGGCCCTGCTGAAGAGCCATATTCAGTTAGTATAAATCTTCCTCCTGGTGTTGGAGACAGCAAGGTCTCCTGGGATTTTGTTGGGAAATCTTATTGTATTTGCAAGACTTAAGTTAATATAGAAACCCTCCCCCAATAGTAAAGGGCCTCATTTCTTTGCCTTGAAAGATGTTTTCAGAGTCTGTCTCAAGAGTCCTGCTGATAAGGAAGTTACTTCTAATATTTCAAGAAAAACAGAACACATGAAGCCTTCTATTTTCTTAATACTTCGCCTCTCCGTGCCCTTACATCTCTTTAGTGTCATTTTTATGCTTTTCCTCTACATTTCTTTCCCTCTTCTCTCACTCACTCATTAACCTTAGACCCCTGTTTCAAATGGACTTAATTACTAACCATGAAACTTGGTAGTGATGCCCTTAAGGGAAAAGTCTTTCTTCTTTCATTTTTTTCCCCCTTTGGCAAGCAGTGAATGTCTCTTACAGACGTAAGTGAATACGTTTCATGATGAAGTATGTTTTTTTGCTAATCAAGTGAGCATCTCCTTGCTCATATAAAGGGTACGGTTCTGTTGCTCTGAGAAGCAGCATCTAATAGAAGAGAGAGTGTTGGCCTTGGAGTCAGAGCCATGTTAGAAACCCTGCTCCACCTTTATTTTGAGCACCTTATATCACTGCTCTGTATTTCCATTAATTTGTCTGTAATACGGGGATAATAATATCTACCATGCCATGTTAACAGTTAAGAACAGGATACATACTATAATAAGTACCTAGCATATAGTGGACATTCAAATGATAGTGCTAAACAACTCCAGCCAGGATCTTTGATAAATGTCTTCTTTCAGCCTTCTTGAGTCCAGGAGCCTTTGTAACCTTCATGTCTTCAGTAAACTGTATCTTGTGTTTCAAAAACTAAAAGACACGTAAGACAGTGGTTAAAATAAAATCCATAGTTTCCCAGGTCTTCAGTGGTGTTTTTAAAAGGGAAGTTTTGAGGTAAGAAATAGATTTCCGGAATCATCTTTAAGATTTTTTGTGTGGTCATGGTAATTAGCTTCATAAAATGCATGTCCTCAAAGATGTGGGTGGATGTGTAAACAAGGTGTTATAGGAACCCACGCACCATGGAAGGCCCAAACAACTCCCTCTGAGGAAGAATGTCCCTGGGACTTGGGCTTTAATCAACATGAGAAGCCATCATGGGGGCCCCAGGCCATTAGTAATATTTCTATTGGCAGCAGAGTGATACTGTATCTGCTTTCGCCAAAAAATATGAATTTTCTACTCTCTTAATAACAGATGGTAGTAAAGGGGTACATAGTACCTGTTATGGGCTGCATGTTTGTATGCCCTCCAAAATTCATATGTTGAAACCCTAGTCTTCAGTCTGATGGTATTTGGGGATGGCACCTTTGGGAAGTAATGAGATCATGAGGGTAGAACCTTCGTGATTAGATTAGTACCCTTATAAGAAGAGATGGGGAGAGCGTGCTTCCCCTCTGTCTGTCTCTCTTTCTGTCTTTATCTCTCTGTCTCTTTCTGTCCTTTGTCTCTGTCCTCATTTCTGTTTCTGTCTGTCTCTCCCCTTTTTCTCCTGGCCATATGAGGAGCCATCAAGAAAGTGGCTTTCTATACACCAGACAACGGATCTGCAGCACCTTGATCTTGGATTTTCCAACCTCCAGAACTGTGAGAAATAAATGTTTATTTAAACCACCGGTCTATGTTATTCTTTTTAGCAGCCCAAACTGACTAAGACAGCAACAAAAGGGGCTGTGGCAAGTAGTATGTTATTCAAATAAAGTATGTAGACTTTATTGCAAATCTGAAATGGAAATAAAGTCAAGAGTCTGTATTTATTTATAATAAACTTTGTGTGTTAAGTGGGCTTTTCTGTTCTCATGTTTTACTGTGTGTTGAAATAATAAACATTTATGATATTCTTATGGGTTGTAGTGTTTTCAACAGTTTATGTGGATTATCTTATTTATTCTTCACCATAGTGCTGAGGAAGGTATTATTTTTTTCAGTAGCATCAAGAGGTTAGAATAAAGATTCCACAAGGGCACTTGGTAATGTATCAGTGGTCTCTGTCTTCTGAGATTTCAGTGATGAAAGGGCTGTCTGCTCGTTCAGGGAGACAGCCTCCTGTTAGTGTTATGAGCCGTGGATTGTGTGCCTGGGGTTCTCCACACAAGGTAGGTGACCGTGTACACACATTCCAACTGTTCCCATTACCTTAGGACATCCACAGTCTTTATCACATCTTTAAGGCCCTGTATGATTCAACTTCATCTTTTGTAATTCACCCCATATCTATCTTTTTCCTTAACCTGCTATCTTTTTCCACATAGCAGGTGTTGCTTCTTGACGTTGCTATGTGCAGAACAGGAAGATCCAGCTACAAGTGCCAGGTGAGGAGTCTTACCACATGGATGATGGCAAAGAGCATGACAATGCCAACCCACAGACCTTAGCTCACTGCAGCACCTTTGCACTCCAGGTTTCCAAGGAGGACTTAACACGCAAAGTGCTGGTTGGAACAATGCTTTGCTTAGAAAGGAGAAATGATGCAGCAGGATCAGCATCTGTGGGGTGTCCTTGTCTCTCATGGCCAGTGAGTCACTCCTGATACCTAATACATGGGATGGACTGAATATACCCCGATGAAGTTGAAGACCCCATTCTCTTCCTGTGGAGAGGGCAGGGGGCAAATATACTGGTGGGGCTGGCCAGGTGCCGAATAAACACATGCTTAGGCAATACAAGGAAGTTCACTGCCTCCTGGAACAGGGGACAATTTCTCCTAATGAGGAAGAATGTCAAGCCAAGTAGCAGCTTGGCACCTGGCCTCCATATAAGGGAATGTTCCAGGCCTAGAGCTCCCACTGGCAATCCTGGGGAGAGGATGCAGATCATGCAGTGGGTGCTACCCCAATAGTCCACCCCCTGCCCTCAGCGTGATGCTAGGAAAAGCAAAGCTTGTCACACTCAGCAGGACCATGGGCCACCTGCACATGAGGCAGAGAGCTGTTCTGTGTGGTTCATGCCCCATAGAGCCTGCCCAGTTGAGACAGTGGGTTCTGTGTGGTTCATGCCCCACAGAGCCCCACAGAGCCTGCACAGTGGAAACAGCAGATGGTCAGGGCCACTAACAGGACCTTGTGAAAAGGTCAGACTTTCTTGGGAGTATGACACTCAGCCAAGAGCCCCAGATGTCAGAGTTTAGCCAGCTGGAAAGGTCAAAGTGAGTGTAAAGGAAACTGGATTTACTGATGATAACCATCCTGCTTTGGCATGATTTTTCTCCACCTCATTCTTTACTTTCCCCGAATTGTTGATGTACATGTAGCAAGAGGTGTTGGCTAGAACACCCTGTTCTGCCAGCAGGTAACCCCACGGTGATCTGGTTACTCATCAGCAGCTTGGCTGGTGAGTTCAGTGAGCCCTGTTGGTCCTGAATGGCCTGGATGGTGGAGTTAGCCATTTCTGCCATGGTCAAGGAGAGGGTGGGTATCATCATTTTTAGGGCCTGTGTGCCATCCAGGTATTTAATTTCAGACAGTTGAGTGGAACCAATTGTCAGTCTTCCCCTCGGGAAGGATGTCACCTACCACCCTTCGATGGGCCAGCAGAGTGGGGACCCTCTAACGTATATACAGTTACGCACCCAGATGGTAGGTCTCAGACCGTGAGGCAACAAGACTTCTCCAGGGGAAAGGCCACAGCCCATTAAAGACCACAAAGAAGCATGTCAAGTGAGAGCCAGTGACTCACACTGGGGAGTGGTTGTTAAATATCATAGACTAATGCAGTTATACCTTGTCTCTGCCTGCTGTTGCCAGCTTGTGGCTTGAAGAGACAACTTATCCCTCTGCCCAGATTGCCTGTATGAGTCAGCAACACCTGACTCCCTGCAGAGTCCTTTCCAATTGTGTTACATGTGCCATTAACAGAGGACACTGGAGTGATCCTGCGTCTGAACTCATATCAGTAGAGTCACTCAGCGGACAGATCCATTGATGGCCCATGTCCTTAAGTATCGGCCAGGCCACCAAGGTGGGAGTCTGAGGCAATAGAGCCCTCAGTCTTGGGTGGCAGATGCAGCTTTGTTTCAAGGCATCTTCCTTGGTCATAGCAGTGCTGACTTTGATGAGGCTGTTGTCAATCTAGGCATCACCTTGGGTCTTGGGAAGGAAGAGAGAGGTCAGTGTCCCAACCCCCCAATCCCCATACCTCCCAAGGCAGGAGACGCTCCTTTTTGTCACTTGAAGCATGGAGTGTCTGGGGATGGCCACCCAGGCTGTCTATCCTAACCCAGGGACCAGTACTTCCTCAGGAATCCATTGCTCTTGCTGTTCCCTTCAGTCCTTTCAACCCATCGTTCAGTACAAGCAATGAAGTTATTTCCTGTACAAACTTGGCATGTCCTATAGCATCACCTGTACAGAGGGGTTGGGAGTTCCTGATGCTGCCAGGGAATCCCAGTACTGTGGTTTTCTGTGACCCCCTCTCCCCCCACCTTAAACAGTCCAGGGGACTCTATCAGCTTTCAGTTTGGCAGAACCATTGTTCAATCAGTCCATGCCTTTAGAGGTGGTCCCTGGGTGGCTAGGGGAGGGGCCAGGGCATCCCTGCAGGCCACTGTGTTCACGCCCTCATGGTGGCTACCACTCACGGAGTCCACGGATCCCTCGATGTCCTGGCTTGGCTTGGTTTGGGATGATAAATTGGTAGAAATCCAAGTAAGGAGAGTCACTTCCGGCCTCAGGGTCACCTAAGGTCCTTTGATGGTGAGAGATTTCATTTTCACCAGAGTCCAACAGCAGTGAGAAACTTCAGTCTGAAGCATTTATATTGGGCAGTGGCTTCAGGCAGCTTGCAAGTCAAGAATCCAAGAGACTGGCACCCCAGTGTGGTCTCCTGCTGCCACAGGCTGCAGTCAGCAGTGTGTGTGGGTATGTGGGCATTGAGGCCACCTCAGTTCCACAAACCTAGCAAGCACTGTGGTCACAAGGCCAGCCCCTGGCCTTGGCTTGTTGAGCATCTTCCAGTGCTTGTTGTTGAGAGGAGTCCTATTCTAAGGCGGCTTCCAGAAGGACACCCAGAGGGGGTTCGTGCTATCCCCAGTATCTGGAGAGGCCCTGGGCTTCCTCTTTGTTAGCGGGGGCAGCCGGCGACCATGGAATGCTCCCCTGACTCTTGTTTGTGTGCTCCTGATGATGAGGTGTGGCCACTGAACTCGGGCTGTGATTAGTATTCTACTGGCTGCCTCGAGAAAATACTGGTCTGTGTTCATGTCATAAAAACCACCCTGCTTCAGAAACACTGTCTCTTTAAAGAAACTCTGAGTCTTAATAAGTAGCTTTTACCTGGTGGCTCAAATGGTAAAGAATCTGACTGTAATGCAGGAGACCCGAGTACAGTTCCTGGGTCGGGTCGGGAATATCCCCTGGAGAAGAGAATGGCAACCCACTCCAGTATTCTTGCCTGGAGAATTCCGTGGATGGAGGACCCTGGTGGGCTACAATCCACGGGGTTGCTAAGAGTCAGACATGACTGAACAACTAACACTTTTACTAAAACAGTAAAATTTTGCCATTATAAAAGTAACATTTTCTTCTTCAAAGAAAATTTGGGAAAAGAGAGAAAACTTAACTCATAATCCCTCCAGTGCCAATATAGAATGGTTATGGTTCTAGTACATTTCCTCCTACTCTGTTTTGTATATTTGTTTGCTGCATGGCACAAAGCTGTGTTTATATTAATGCTTTGCTTTTTGAACTTAATATATTTTCCATGTTGTCACATGACTCGCTGTAAAAATGAACCGAATATTGAGTATCTACTGATAAGACAGAGACTAAATGGTAGTTTTTACATAAGTTAGCTCCTTTACTACAGCATCTAGTGAGGTGGATATCACTATCCTTATTTTGCAATTGAGGAAATGAAGGCTCAGAATGTTTCCATCACTTGCCCCAATTGTAGAGCTAACAAGGGCCAGCATCAAAATTCATTTGATGTGGGACTGACTTCAAGGACCTATGTTCTTTTGAGACTTCCCTGGTGGTCCAGTGGCTAAGACTCAGTGCTTCCAATACAGGGGCCCCAGGTTCGATCCCTGGTTGGGGAACTAGATCCCACATATTGCGAATAAGAGTTCACCTGCTGCAACTAAAGATCCCTTGGGCCTCAACTAAAACCTGGTGCAGACAAATAAATGAAAATATTATAAAAAAGAGCCTGTGTGCTTTAATGGCTATTAAGTATGCTAGCTAATTATACTGTGTTGTGAAACTGAACCAGTGAGAACCATGGTAAGGCTACCTGCCACCTGAGACATCCCTCCTCTTTTCGGGGAAAGTCTTGTCTTCCAGGCCCAACCCAGCATATGGGCACATGTAGAAAGGTGACTGCTTTCCTTCCTGGTGTAGATTTCTGTCCATGGGGCTCTACTGTGTTCTTGGGCACATCTGATTGGTCCAGGTGTCACACATGTCCCTAATTGTGTTATGGCAAAGGGGCCCTCACATCAGTGCTCTTGAAAGGCTCCGCCCCATCCTAGAGTTGTACCCCTGAATCTGTGACTTGGTTGCACACCTCAGACTTTTCTGCTCTGGTTCCATTGGAGCCCTGTGCGTGGAGTGGGCTCTTGTGGGGTCGGGCCTTTGGTGGTGGCTTGTCTGCAGTCTTTTGGAATCCTCTGTACAGGTCTGGGAAGTGGACGCTGCCTACCACAAACAGGCTCACAGTGGAATTTCATTACAGGTGCTTTATTTGAGAAGTTTATATCTTGCATTGTAAAGAGCTAATAAAAAGAGACAGCTATAGGCCATTTATAGATGTGCTGCTAGAAACAAAATTCAGAGGGTTTACTAAAAGGCAGGAGGCTGGTCAACAGCTGTTTTAAATGCATTTACTTCTGTTGGGAGGCAAACTTTCTCCAAGATAGCTTTGTTGTCAGTAGACTTTGTTCCTTGATGTGTGCCTAACAAATACATTCATTCATTTATAGGACTTGCTAATGTGTGAGGGTTTTGAAATTAGTGGTTAAGTTGCAGTCTATAATTATCATCTAGTCGTCTTTGATAGACTTAGTTTTATTTTATTTTATTTTTTGTTCATAGGTACTACATTTTTGTTTGTTTCCATGTGCTATATAATAGGATATAGAATCAATTTTGAGTGGTGTCTTCTCTGATTCTCTGTAGAGATCTTTAAGCTAAAATTCTATACTATTTGGTTTTCACAGGAAAAAAAATTCCCAAGAGAACTGTCTACCAAAGTGTGTGTGTGTGTGTGTGTGTGTGTGTGTGTAAAATACTCTTTTTAGATGAGCAAACCCCAGAAGATACTTTGTACTAAATAGCTTTCACAGTTGGGTAAGCATCAGAGTTGGGAAGGCCTGTGACCCCTGAATTATATGACATCTTTTGTGCATGCCTATTTCAGGAACCTTGTTGTTGTTTAGGAAAGTATGAAATATTTGGGAAGTTATGTCTTTCTTTTCAATCCCATGGTTAGGATGACTTGGAATCGTAATCTTTGTCACTAACCCTTTGATGAGATATTTCCCCCAAAGTCTGCTGAAATCTATAGGTCTTAGAAATGGCTATTCTCATACGCATCCTGGTACTGATGCTAACCATTGTTTATCCAGTGTCAGCTCTAAGTGCTTGAAAAGTGACATCCTACCTAGTTTTATAATAGCTTATAAAGTTGATATTTTTAACTTACTTTTTTGATTGGAAAGCCCAAACTCAGATTTGTTCAGTAACTTGGTCAGAATTATACCGCAGGAAAATGACAGAAGAGGGACTGAAAGTGAGGTTTGCCTGCCTAGGAATCTGTTTTCAGTCCACTTTATTGCCATCTCCTCTGCCACCCTGTCTGTTTAAGCAGGAAAGAGGTTAGTGCAAGGCTAAATGACTACCTGGAAGAAAACTCTGTGGAGCTGGTTCTTTCTATTATATTATCTCTGTCTGGGGAAACCTGAGGATTTACTGTATTCTCAACATTTTTTAGGCACCCTCAGCTACTAGCTGTTCTGTAGATCTAATGTTTGGCAGAGTTTTGGGGAACTAATGATCAATTGTGTGAGAATAAGACGACTTTCTAAAACTTGCTCTAAATAAACATGTTCCATAGTTGAAGTGTTTTGGTAGAAACATGTTTCTGAGAGGCAGGTGATCCAAGTGATAATGGTCAAGAAGTACGAAATAGACAGAGATAGGACCCAGACAAATGCAGTGAAAGTTCATATCATTTTGTTCAAAGTAGAAAGTTCCAGTGGAGGAGAATGACCCTGCCCTCCACCTCCATTAGCGCAGAAAATTTTGACTTAATAATTCTTTATGTGTAATCTTCAGTGTGTGAGCTCACTTGTGTATGACTCTTTGAGGCCCCATGGACTGTAGCCTGCCAGGCTCCTCTGTCCATGGGATTTTCCAGGCAAGAATACTGGAGTGGATTGTCATTTCCTTCTCCAGGGGATCTTCCCAGCCCAGGGATCAAATCCACATCTCTTGCATCTCCTGTGTTGGCAGATGGATTCTTTACGACTAGTGTATTTGAGCAAATAACATCACTGGCTTCCTTTCTCATCCAGTTAAGGTCATGTCCCCACAAGGGAAATTGTGGGTTACTGTGGGCTTCAGGATGGTGATTGTCTAGGCTAGAGATCCTTCTAAAGGATTCAGTCCCTTACCCAGGGCCAAACCACTTGTCTAGTTCAGCAGGACATGTCTACTTGAATATGCTTTTCTTGCTTTCAACTGCTTGTGACTCTGAATTCACTGGTGCCCTGGGGAAGTCTTCCCCAAATCTTTGACCCAATACTCTGGTAAGCCACTGGCATGGCTTGAATAATTTCAGAATCATGCTCTAAATACTGTTGCATCACTTCAAGAACAAATCTTCCTGCTTTTGTGGTAAAACTTGCTTCTGTGGTATTTAGACATATATTAGGTAGTATCTCGACTCAGTTAAATATATGCTGTGCACCATGACAGGTTTTAGGGATATGGAGGAAGAAATACATGGTCTTTGCTCTAAAAGACTGTGCAGTCTAGCCAAGAAGGCTGCAATGTCAGAATGTAAAAAAGTGCCAATTGAAAAGATGTCACTTTTTATTAAACATAAGGTAAAATCATTTTCAGAAGGGCTTGTGGAGGGGAATTTTCTGGTGCTTTAGGAAGACAACCCATTAATGCTTTAGAGCAATGGTCCCAAACCTCTTGGATCTAATGCCTGATGATTTAAGGTAGATCTAACATAATGATAATAGAAATAATGGGCACAATAAATGTAATGCACTTGAATCATCCCCAAACCATCCTCCCCACCCCAGTCCATGGAAAATTTGTCTTCCACAGAAATGATCCCTAGTGCCAAAAAGGCTAGGGACTGCTGCTTTAGAGGGGGGCCAAAGGAGAATGTCCTGGAGTGATGTGTTCTCTTTCAAGCTTCCTCGTGAGGGGATAGTGTAGGGTGCCTCCTGAGAGCAATGTTGGTATTGCCAGCCTGGTCATGTGGAGACCAGTTAGGAAGTTTCAACAAATGCATTAGCCGTGGGGCCAAAGTTTATTGCTTGAACCTTTGTAGCCCACATCACGTGAGCTCTCGTGCTCTTTGTGGGCACCTCCCTAAATTGGTCATCATGCGTAGATACAAACAGCCTTACAGTAAAATACCACTGTTCAACTCAATGAGTTTTTGTGTGATTTCTTTCTAAAATGGAGAGAAATGAAACCTAGTATTTGTTGACTTGGTGTATCATTGCTGCTGCTGCTGCTTTTTTTTTTATAATTCAATGTTTTAACACATTGAGTTATAATTGGCATATAACATTGTATAATTTTGAGGAATACAGTGTATTGGTTTGGAACATGATATATTGCAGTACAATTACTGCAATAGCGTTAGCTGACACTTTTATGAAGTCACATAATTATTGTTTTTTTGTGTGTTGAGACCTACTAAAATCTAGTCTCTTAGCAACTTTGAAGTTTCATATATTACAGTATTGTTGACTGCAGTCACTATGCTGTGCATTAGATCTCCAGTGCTTTTTAACCTGTTGGTTTCAAGTTTGTACCCTAAAACAAATCTTTCCAACTTCCCCATCCCCCAGCCTCTGGTAACCAACATTCTACTCTCTGTTTTTACAAGTTCAGTTTTTTTAGATTCCACATGTAAATAATACCATATACTAGTATTTGTCTTCCTTTGTCTGACTTATCTTACTTAGCATATTGTCCTCAAAGTCGATTCATGTTTTCATGAATGACAACAATTCCTTCTTTCTCTTGGCTGAAGGATACTCCCTTCTATCTATCTATCCATTTCACATTTTCTTTATCCATTCACCCATCAGTGGATGCTTAGGCTGTTTGCATATCTTAGCTATTATGAATAATGCTTCAATGAACATGGGGTGCAGCTGTCTCTTCAAGATATTGATTTCAGTTCCTTCTCATATACAACCTAGGAGTGGGATTGCTGGATCATATAGTACCTCCAGTTTTTCTGAGGAACTGTCATGCTGTTTCTCATAATGATTGTAACAATTAACATTCCCACCAACAGTGTACATGGGTTCTCTTTCTCCACACCCTCATCAACATTTGTTATTTCTTTAAATAAAAGCCATCCTAATCATAGCTTCTCATATAGCTATATCTCTCTCTATGTGCGTGTGTGTGTGTGTGCGCGCGCGCATGCGTTTCTTCAGGCTTTCATTTGCTCTTTAGAACTTTAGTACAGTAACTTTTTCCATCCACCAAATACTAAAAAGGGCTACTAGGCAGGTGATCCCTCAGTAAGTATCCAGTGCTCAATGTACATGTTAATCACTGGTTTATACAGGTGGTGCCTCTCATCGTGAAAACTAGGCTCTTGAACGATGTAATTGATCTAATTTTGGTTTTCTGATGCAGAAGTAGATGCTTCCCCTGCCTGTCCCTGTCTCAGCTCTTATTGATTTTGATGGTGAAAGGGATTCATCTGATGCTCTGTGAAGTAGATATCAAGATTCTTTGAGCAGATATATTCAAATGTATAACCAACAAGGACCTACTGATAACACATGGAACTCTACTCAATGTTATATGCCAGCCAGGATGGGAGGGGAGTTTGGGGGAAGAATGGATACATGTATATGTATGGCTGAGTCCCTTCACTGTTCACTTGAAACTACTGTGACATTGTTAATTGGCTGTACCCCAGCAGC
Organism: Giraffa tippelskirchi; assembly: GCF_054371585.1. Lineage (NCBI taxonomy): Eukaryota > Metazoa > Chordata > Mammalia > Artiodactyla > Giraffidae > Giraffa > Giraffa tippelskirchi. Next base: position 144,826,401 of record NC_137279.1, on the reverse strand, counting down.
AGCAGCAGCAGTAGCAGCATTACAAAATAAATAGTTTAAAGTTAGAAAAAAAAATCCTTTGAGCAGAGTTTTGCCTTCTGCCTGTTTGGCATTTACAAGGTATTTCATTCATGCTGTGGGCAATTCATGCCCCTTTTACTTTTGGCTGCCCTTGCAGTACTGGTGAGGTTGAGAAGGCCTTCTTCTTGCCAGGTAAGGAACAAAAAAGGGGTGGCTCTAACACCTACCTGGAGCCTGATGAGCATTAGGTCCATCTCAGGGGCCCTGGTAGTCAGATGGCTCCCAGCTTACCTGCCTGTCCTCATCTCTAGCTGCTCCCACGCACTTCCTTTAGCATAGTGCTTCTCAGATTATATTGAGACTGTTTATTTCTGCCTCTTTCAGGACTGTAACAACCTTGAGGCTCTGTCTTATTTCTTACTGTATACTCAAATGACTTGCCTATGGTAGGTACTCAGCTCAATAAATATTTCTTGAAATCGCTAATGACGAGTTAATCTGGATGAAAGCGGAAGTGAATGGAGGAGGAGGGTAGCCTGGAGACTTGGTTTTTTTTGGGGTAGCCTGGAGACTCGGTTTTTGGGGGGTAGCCTGGAGACTTGGTTTTAGTGCCCCATGCTGGGATGTCCCTGGCAGCTCCAGCTACTGAGCTGGCACCAGCCAGTCTCCTTTGTGGCAGGCCTAAAGCATGTTTTGATTGGCCAGCCTGCCCTATTTTATAATGCTGGATTGAAACACCCTGCATAGCCTGTGGAGACGAGTTTTGAGAGCTGTCTCATTCCTGACTGAGAGAGAGAGTCCTCTTGTCTGTAGCACAGGGAAGAAATGAGCTTTCATGTCTGTCTACCTCTGGTGGCCTGAGAGGTGACCACAACTACTTGAATGCCAGACTGAAAGAGTCTAATATTCCAGCCAGACTCTGAAGCAAATAGCTCCTCCTGTGTCCCCCGTGGCCCCTGTTCAAGCCGCTTGAAGAGCTAGAGAATCCAGGTCAAATCTGGGGAGTCAAGATTCAACAAAAGATAGCATTCTTTTTCATTTTTTTTTAAGCGTGAAAGACTGAAGCTTATCTTTTATGCAGATGGTCAGCATCATGTTTGCTTGTGGCAGAAAAAGCCTAGAAAATACTTGGGGATATTTGCAGTTTAAAACATTTATTAAAATTGCTATTGTACGCCAGTTCTATAACCATATTTTGGGAAAAATAACATATACAGCTCCTCTTGTCTGGAAATAAAACGAAGTAAAATTCTTTGAGCATCTTCATTATAATAGATATTTTAGGGTGCTTCGTTCTTGTCAGAAGGACCTATTCCTTCATGTCTTCATGGGAGGGGAAATGTGGTATTTTAGGCTTTTCTAATGAGTGCTGAAGAATTTATGCTTCCTAATTGTGTTGTAGAAGACTCTTGAGAGTTCCTTGGACTACAGGGAGATCACACCAGTCAATCCTAAAGGCAATCAACCTTGCCTATTAATTGGAAGGACTGATGCTGAAGCTGAAGCTCCAATACTTTGGCCACCTGATGCAAAGAGCCAAACTCATTGGAAAAGACCCTGATGCTGGGAAAGATTGAAGGCAAGAGGAGAAGAGGGCAGTAGAGGATGAGCTGGTTAAATAGTATCACTGACTCAATGGACATGAATTTGAGCAAAGTTGGGGAGACAGTGAAGGGCAGAGAAGCCTGGCATGCTGCTGTCCATGGGGTTGCAAAGAGGTGGACACAATTTAGTGACTGAACTGACTCAAATGGAAAAGAGTCTCCCTGCAATGCAGGAGACCCAGGTTCAATCCCTGGGTTGGGAAGATCCCCTGGAGAAGGAAATGACTACCCACACCAGTATTTTTGCTTGGAGAATCCCATGGACAGAGGAGCCTGGCGGGGGTTGCAAAGAGTCTGACACTTTCACTTTAGTGACTGAACAGCAGTAACAATACACTGCATTGCCCCTCCCAGAGAGAGATGAAGGGATATATCCATGAAACTATTAGGTCCCGTTCCAGTTAGTACCTGATCAAGTGCCGAAGTTTCAGATTCAAAGGGCAACAGAATCGCTAAGCAAGAGGGATCTGTTAGTGGAGGAATCTGTAGAGGGGAGAGAGGAGAGTACATAGACCTTGCAGGATGAATGCATTTGGTCAGAAAGAGGATGTCCCAATCAGAGGCAGGTATCTCCAAGAGCAAAGACATGGAGATGGGAAGGAATGTCGGAAAGGCTGGAAAAATTCTGTCTTGGTTAGGAAAGAAGTTCCAGATGAGTGAATTCATTAAGGAAGAGGCTAAGCTATTGGAACAGAGATTTAAGAAGTCAGGGACTTAAATTGAAGTTTGTTTCTCTTTCATGAGATAGTGTAAATATAGCTGGGTGTCTAGAAAGGTTAATTGGCTTTGTGCAATATGTCTTCCAGACACAGGCTTCATTTATTTTGGTGCTCCACCATCTCTTAAGAGTGTTGTCTGTGTGCATGTGGTCATGTCTGGTTTGCTAGGGCTTCCCAGATGGCACTAGTGGTAAAGAACCTGTGTGCCAATGCAGGAGACACAAGAGACATGGGTTCTATCCCTGGGTTGAGATCTCCTGGAGGAGGGCATGGCAACCCACTCCAGTATTCTTGCCTGGAGAATCCCAAGGACAGAGGAGCCTGGCGGGCTACAGTCCATGGGGTTGCAAAGAGTTTGACATGACTGAGTGCATTCGTGTAGCCACTGGGAAGAGGAAGAAAGGCTTTTCATCCTTTTCATGATGAGACTTGAAGTTATATGGCATTCTGAAGCACCAAATTAAGCTGTCTGGCTGTGCCTACCTGCAAGAGGGATGATAATGTAGCCTCTAATAAGGAAGGGGGACAGGATCTGTTGCTAAGAGAGCAAGGGAGACAATCATCTCAGCCAGCATGCAATAAGTAAGATGGGAATAAAACTGTGAAAGACTTTAAATGCCTTGTCAGAGAACTTGTAGTCATCCTAAAGATATTGAAGAATCATGTTTTGAACCTTTTTAGCTAGTGAAGGAGTGGCCAGCTTTGGCTTTAAGCCATCTGGTGAGGGCAAAAGGGTAGAACTTGCTGGTAGTAGCCATGCTTCACTGTCTCAAACACCTGATTTTTTTTTCTGAATTTTGCATCTATTTCTGGACTACATTATTGCAAACCACATCGAGTCAATTCACATGGAGGATTAGACCTGAGTTCATCATGTCTTTTATTTCTTCGGCTTTGTTCTATTTGAATATGTTGGCCTGTAGCCAGAGCGGGGAGAGGATGTGGGAGAGATTACGTTCCTATTACAAGGAAATCAGATGCCTAAACTTGTGATACAGTGATTTTTTAAAAACCAGTTCTCAGGAAAATTGAACTTACTCTGTTTACCCTTATGGTAGACTTTCTGGGTGGTGGGGAGGAACCTATTTTTATTTCATGAAATGGATCTTGGCAGTAAAAGGTTTAAAACTAACTTTGGAGTTATTTAAAAAGTAATCTCCTTACCACTAACTTGTCGTCCGTTCTTAAAGAGAGGAGAATGTTTTCAGTGCTTATAGAAGATGCAGTTCCTGTCCAGTTGTATGACAGTCTCATTAGCAAACTCATCTGTCAAAGCCTTGTTATGTGATAAGGAAAATACTAGCCCAGGACGCAATCAATGTGGACTTTTAACCAAGCCGTGTGTGTGTATATCTATGTGCATGTGTGTGTGTCTGTTTATATGTAGGCATATGTATGTCCGTGTCTAAGTATGTGTGTGTGTGTGTGTGTGTGTGTGTGTGTGTGTGTGTCTGTCCATCTGTCCCTGTGCATATTTGAAATGGGGTGTTTATTTAAGACATGGTGATGAGAGAGATGTATAGTACCCATTTTTTGCCAAGTAGTCCAAACACTATGGCTTTTTCCCCCTTGCCTCTTCATGTTGGAGAATTCGTAACAGTTTTCAAACAATTCAATAAATTACTCTTCAGCTTGCTCCCAAGTTAAGATAAGAACTTCTGGGGAGAGAAGCTGGTATCTAATAGCAATACTGAGGCTTCATTTGAAAAGAAACAGACTGTCTTTCCTCCTGAGGCAGATGGGATCATTGCCCCTCATCTCAGGTACCAGACACGTACTTGAGATGAAGACTGTGAATCTGAAAGTGTAAGGTCCAGGGCCTGCACGTTGACAGGTGCAGTATGGTTTTGGATTTGGAGTATGGTTAGGAGAATGGCTTCTACAGCCAGATTGCCCAGGTTTTAAACTCACTTGGCCACTTCCTAGCTGGCTGGCCTTGGGCAAGTCCCTAGCCCTTCTGGGCCTCAGTCTCCTCATCTGTGAAATAGTGTGATGTCCCCTTACACAGTTGCTACGAGGACTAAATGATTAACACTAATAATGTGCCCAGAGAAGTGTCCAGCACACGGAGGCACTCAATAAATGAACCAGGTTTTTACAACTCCAGAGCCTATGTTTTTCTCACTTTACCACAATACCTCCCGAGAAACGAGGGCTTGCGGATATAGCAGGCTCTTGGGCACAGAATGAGAGGGTGAGGAAGCATCCTGCTCAGCCCAATGGATGGAGAAGGGTCACTAATGTTTGCTCAGAGACCAAGAAAAGGGAAGGGGAAAGGAGCAATCAGAACATCAAATGTCATTAAGCAGGAAACTAGAGCTTTCTTTCCAAAGTATTATTAAGAAAACAGATCTTAACTGCTTGTAGTCAGGGACTGTATCTTATTTATTGATATTTTACACCTACAGTGCTTGGCCCCTACTAGGAGCTCAATAAATGATGGAATGTGATGGCCTCTTTATGGATCATTCATTTATTCACTCAACAGGTAAATATTTAAGTATTTATTATGGACCAGGCACTGCTTAAGGATCTTGGTGATCAGCAGTAAGGAAAATAGACAGGGACCCATCCCCCTGCCCCAGTGGAGCCTTCATTCCAGCTGGACAGTGAGCCTCTGTTGGCTCGTATGTTCATCACTTCTTTAAGTAAGTACAATAATCCACTTTCCCTCCCCCACCCAACTTTGTTAAGCAAACTAGTCTGCATTCCTGATATTTTTATTTTTTGAAAGTTTGACATCAGTAGTTTTCTCAAATGTTGGTTACCAATGATGGTTTGGGGCTCCCCTTGGCATGTTGTGTAATTTAGAGGAAAGAGCTTCTTTCTTGGTGTCAGGAGACCTCCTGGAGTTGAATTTTAGCTCTGTTATGAGTTGGGTGGACTTGCATATCTTCTGTGTTTGCAGTTTCTTTATTTCAAAATGAGAACAGTACTGGGTGTGTTAGTTGCTCAGCCGTGTCTGACTCTTTGTGACCCCATGGACTGTAGCCTTCCAGGCTCCTCTGTCCATGGAGTTCTTCAGGCAAGAATATTGGAGTGGGTAGCCATTCCCTCCTCCAGAGGAATCTTCCCGACCCAGGGATTGAACCTGGGTCTCCTGCATTGCAGGTGCATTCTTTACCGGCTGAGCCACAAGGGAAGCCCAAGAATGCTGGAGTGGTTAGCCTATCCCTTCTCCAGGGGATCTTCCCGACCCAGGAATCGAGCCCAGGTCTCCTGCATTGAAGGCAAATTCTTTACCATCCGAGCCACCAGAAGAATCCTTGTCTCCCAGTAACTTATCTAGAACTTGTTTGCCCAAGAATCAACTGAGAATTTATAAAATCTGAATCCTATACATTAACCCAGACTAACTTAAGAATACCCCTTTTTATTATTCTCAGCAGCTCAGAGTACAGAGCCTTGCACCAACACTACACTATAATTATTACACTACACTATTATTTCATGTTTCTCCTTTACGTTTGTTCTTCCAAATTTTGCACATATGATTTTCTAACCAGAGCTTTCCAAGTCTAACCAAACAGAAAGGGAGGCAATACTTTTATAGAAGGTTCAACAGGAATCCCCAGGCAAACTAAGAAAACAGTTCAGTTGCTTTTACCCAGCTTAATTCATCTAACCACACTGGCTTCCCTTCAGTCTCAGCCCTGGAAGATGGTCCATTCACCTGTCTCTCAAAGTGTGCTGGATGTACAGCATTACAGACATCCCTGGGGAGTTAGTTAGAAATGTGGAATCCCAGGCCCCACCTCAGACCTACTGCATCAGAATCTGCCCTGTAATAAGCTTTTCACATTATTGTTTGAGAGGCACCAGTCTGTTGAATACCTCTGGGTCAAAACACTATTCAGGTATACTGTTCTTTTTAAATTATGGTAATAGTTAGTGACTTGAAATTCACTACTGATGTAGGATGGCATGGTTCTTTATTTTTATTTGGAACATTTGTTTAGAAAAGTTTATTTATTTATTTATATATGACTGTACTGGGTCTTTGTTATTGCACATGGGCTTTCTCCAGTTGTGGTACGAGGGAATCTCATGATCACAGCTTCTCTTGTTGCAGAGCTCGACTCTAGAGCACGCAGACTTCAGTAGTTGCAACTGGTGGGCTCCACAGCACAGGCTCAATAGTTGTGGCACACAGGCTTAGTTGCTGTGTGGCATGTGGGATCTTCCTGGACCAGGGATTGAACCCGTGTCCCCTCTGTTGGCAGTCCTGTCTGTAACCACTGGATCACTAGGGAAGTCCTGCATGGCTCTTTAAATAGATATATCTTTATAAATGCTGTTGCAATGACATCACAGAATTGCTGGCATTTTATGTGCTAGAGAGTAAATTCCATATGTGTTGAAAAATTAGATAAATTTGAATTTCACATGACAGTATAATAGGGGCTTTAAAATTTTAACATATATAAATCAGCTTCTGCTTTCTCAATGGCTTTCCTGAATAGTGATATCAGAAAAGAAATTTACGTTATTCTGAGTTTTTTTTTCTTCAGTGTAGACTTGTAAGTGATTAAATGATTAATTTACAAATTTGTTGTCTTATTAGGTGGTGACACTGATAATCTGGATCTGTACTGGTTTCCTAAGACAACCTGGTAAATAAACAGAGATGGCTTCCTAGGTCTTTGCTGTTTAAGACTTATTGCCATCCTAAAGGTGTAAAGGCAATTTAATAAATATAGACAACCTGCTAAGCTTCTGAGGAAAAAGTGATGCTTAAATTATACGTGTCTGCGTGAGTGGACAAGATGTGCTTTTCAAGACTGATGATTTAAGATGTTCTTTACATCCGTAGCCTGATTAAAGAAGGTTTAATTCTAAACAACACTTTCTTTTCTTGCTTTTTCAAAATGCACTGTCCTTCTCCATCCCTTCAGGATTGATTGCTGGGGTGATCTAGGATGTTGCCTGTCTGAAGCCGTAACTTTGACTTTTTATTAAAGGAAGATTATCCCTTTCTTAATTCCTTGTTTTCATTGCTGTCAGATGAAGAGCTTTCAGAAGAAGTCAGTTAGCATTCATGGCACCTTCCCAGAAGGTGGCTCAACTTTTGATTGAGATGTTCTTGAGGATTCTGTGTTAGTGGCATCTTGGCATCCTCCTGTCCTCTTTGACTTTGACGGCTCCTCCTCTCACCCTCCTCCCCGCTCTCCAGGCTACTTCCAATCAGATGTTTGCCTCAGACTGTCATTCAACTCCTCCTCTCCCTTCACAAATCCATCCTTTTATTTTATTATTATTTTTTTAATAAATTTATTTATTTTAGTTGGGGGGGGGTCCAGGAAGGGGAACACATGTAAACCCATGGCTGATTCATGTCAATGTATGGCAAAAACTATTACAATATTGTAAAGTAATTAGCCCCCAAATCCATCCTTTTAAACACGGTTCTGTTTGTTGACTGAACCACAGGACAGCTCAGAACCTTTAATGTGTTGCCAGGTGGGGGTTAAGTTGTTGGGTGTCTTAGTCTGAAATTTCTTTCCTCATAGCACCCTCTTAGGAAATATTTAGGAAGACCAGTATTCAGTGAAATGTACTTTGGGGCCTATTCTTTGGTAGTTCTCCCACATACCTCTCTCTAGCCTAGGCTATGTCTAATGATTGCATGTGCTGCTGCAAATTCAAGACCCTCTCTGCTCTTGAACCAACCACCTGGCAACCACACATCTCCTTTCCCTAGCATTCAGTGTCCTCCATGCTTAGTTTTTCTTTTTAGTCCTTTGTTGTCATTGTTGTTTAGTCGCTAGGTCATGTCTGACTCCTTTGCAACCCCATGGACTGAGCCCGCCAGACTCTTCTGTCCATAGGATTTCCCAGGTGAGAATACTAGACTGGGTTGCCATTTCCTTCTCCAGGGGATCTTCCCCACACAGGGATTGAACCCAGATCTTCTGCATGTCTCCTCTTTAACTGCTGAGTCATTGGGGAAGCCTCCTAATAGACTGTACCTTTCATTTATTTAGTTTATTGCCTATCTTCCTCAACTAGAACATGTGCTCCATGAGACTAGGATATTTGTTTGGTTCATATCTACCCCAATCACCCACAACAGTGTCTAGTAAGTGGTAGCTGCTTGGTAAATGTTGCAAATTGAATGATGAAGCATTCATCTCCTGCCTATGCTCCATGTTGATTCTCTGCTCTTTCCTCATTCTTGTTCACTTCTTTTAGCCCGTCGTCTTCATCTGAAATCATCTCTCTATCCCCTTCAGAATCTACCTCTCTAAGTACTGTTTCTTCCAAAAAGTCTTCTCTAGTCATCACCCTTCTCTCATTTTAAGGATCCTTCTCTATGGAATGCTGTTGTGTATACCTGTCTTGTCAGTAAATATAGTCAACTTTTCAGTAAAGTTACTTTTAAGCTGAAACACGATCTTGGGGTATTCACGTTTTCCTTTTACAGAACTGTGGAATATCCTCAGTAAATTTATAAATGAAGGGAACAGACCAAAGCTTGTGCTTCTTGGGAGGTGAGCCCTGTTCGTGTCTGGGCTGCACAGGGCGGGTGCAGCAGTGCTCACACGCCTGCGTCCTCACTTGAGCCTTCCATGTGAATGCTTGACATCCTCAACAGTCGGTTAATGGGAAGTTTTGCTTCCCCAAAGTTTTTTTTTTTCCTAAAAGACATTTCTTTGGTACATTACAGAGCTTATGTTGCAAAAATTTCAATTGCTCATCATATTAGGAGAGAACGTTCTAAGAATTGAGAGATGGGAGGGTGGCGAGGGGCTGGAGTTTATTTTCCTTTTAGGTTTCATTTGCCCATTTCATTCATTTTTCCCTCTTTGAGGCAAATGCGTTTCCCACTTCAGGGCAAAACTGTTTAAATGTTTTTATTTTTATCTTTATTTCTCTGTATCTTTGTTTCTTTCTCTCTGTTATTTCTTTCCCCTCTGTTCCCTCAGAGAGAATTCAGAGGCTCCCACAATGTATAAACAAATGCTGGGAAATTGCAATGCTCTTTCTCGCAAAGTACATTTTCATAGGCAGTGCTCGGCCCCGAGTGTGTTCTGAGGCTGCTGACATGGGATTTCCACTGAGCCACAAGAAAGTGTGTCATTCTTTCTCTTCCACAGAGTGTCTCCTATCCCCAAGGCACTCAGTGGCAGCCAACCCATTACTTGTCCTCTGGCTCATCAACCCTCTCTAATCCTGCAGGCCTTTTCTCATATGGCTTTTCCATTTATTCATTATCACTGGCTTTAATTTGTTCTGTTCCAAGGTGGGGGTTAACCAAATGAATGAATATATGTATTTATTTGGGACATAGGATAGCAAAGGCTTGAAACCAGGCAGACTTTCATCCTCAGATTCTCATGGACTAGTTGTATAACCATAGTTATTTTCCCTTTCTAAGCCTCAGTTTCTTCATCTGTGAAATGGGGCTAGCATGCCTGTTTCATAAGTGTTGTGGCAAGAATCAGATCAGATAATTCACATGAAATTGGGAGCACAGTGTGTGGCACCTGGTAGTCACTCTCTAAATGGCCAGCATAGCGGACTTCCCTTGCGGTCCGGTGGTTAACACTTTGTGCTTACATTGCAGGGGGCGTGAGTTTTATCCCTGGTCTGGGAACTAAGATCCCACATGCTGTACAGTGCAGTCAAAATAAATAAATAAGCAAAAACAAATTAAATGGCCAAGATAGTGCATATAATGCTCTCAACCTTTCTGGCATCTGGGGTCTTAGGGCCCAAACCCTTTTGAACCTCTCTGACTGACACATAATAGTCAAAGCATTTTTGTTTCAAAGAAAAACACCCAAGATTTTACCTTCACAAGCCATTCAGCTAAGTAAAGTGAGGAACAGGTTATGGGTGGCTCAGCCTGTTGTGTCCAGGCATTTAAAGAGGAGGCTCGTACATGAAGCACAGTGGACAGGTGTATATTTCCTGGGAGTCTGGCTTCCCTATTAGTCTATAAGCAGACCTGTAAGCAAAGGAGGGCCTTTATGAGCTGCTTAGTATTTTGGGTGACATTTCCTGGATGATATAGTGAGATTCTTAAGTAGGAATCTCATTTTGTTCACAGATAAATGAATGGAACAAACACTGGGGTCCAGTAAAGTAAGCTCCATTTGTGTCACTGGCTGCACAGTGCCGATGGCATCAGTGCTCTCCAAGTGTATCACTTGTGCCTTTGAGATGAGAGCTTGATGTCCTTCCCTGGAGCATGGAGGTGACCTGGCAGAGGTGCTAGGAAGAAGTCTGCTTGGGAGAGTGGGGTTTTCTTCCCATTCCTGCACACAGTCCTGCAGGCTTCTGGATTGCACTTCCTCCTCCGAAGGCTGAGGAGACTTGGCTAGATTATCTCTAGGATCTTCTAGCACTGAAGATGACATTTTTCAGGCCCCGTTAAATAACTCCTTTATATTTTCTGAGGGCATCTTCACCAGTCACCTCCTGGGGGGCTGGTTTTCACGTTGAGCGCCCTGGTGTGAAAGGCATACAACTTTCAAGTTGACCTCAAGCTTTCCTCTTTCACCTTTTCTGTTCCTGCCTCCACTCTTCTTTCAAGGTGTCAGGTAAAGCCAACAGCGATGAATCAGATTTCCTCTTCTTCTGGTGACGTGGAATCAGTGAGTGGAGAGGTTTCATCCGGTCTCAGTGTAGATGGACCCTGCTCCATTCTCATGGCCGTGTTCCCTTTAGATGGTCCATGTCTCCCTTACTGAAGTCTCCTTGGAGTTTTAGCATATTCTCTCTTCGTCATGTCTTTCTCTTCGTGGTCTAAGATTTTCTATAGTTAGTGCCATTTTCCTGCAACCTCCATGGAAAGTAACTCTGCTTGAATTCACAGGTTTGAGCAGATCCCTTGGGAGTGTGGCTTGTATGGTGGTGATGGTGATGGTGGGATGCTGTGAAGCATTGGCAGAGGCGTGAGGATGGAGATGGGTAAACAGTGATCACTCACTGGTTGGTTTCCATCTGTTTCATCTGGACGATGACAGCACTTCAGACTGGGTGCAAAGATTTTTCCAGTGATAGGCAAATGGTGGCCTGAATATCCAGCAGGTTGGGACCCAGAGGGACTATTTCAGCAGATCTTGGCTGCAGCTGAGCCTGTTTCTGCCAAGCCAGGGGCTGTCTTGGTTTCAGTGGACCTGGGACTTTTGTAGCATTGTTATAGCTGGGGTTGTGATCCTGACATTTCAACTTCTTGGACACTGAAGAGTGGCTGTGCCTTGAGTCTTCAGCCACAACTCTCATTCAGCTTGCTGTGTGACCTGACATTTCTGGCATTGGGGCCCCTTTCTAAATGTATAATAACATATCGGCGGTCCCTATCAGAGAGGGAACAGTCAGGTGGGAAGTGGGGTAGAGGCCCAATGTTTTGATGACTTTAGATCATTGCTCTCTGTCTTTGTTGAGGATTCCTGGGTTAGGACCCCTCAGTATTGGGAGGAGCCATCAGAACTGCCCTGACTTGTTAAAGGGGAGATACATAGCTAAGCTGTGTCACTTTCAAATTTTGTATTCCTGTTTGCTCTGGAGAAAATGGCCTACCTCCTACATCACAAGGAAAGAGTAGCCATTTAAGAACAGGCCATTTGCAAAGACTGAGACCCTGATAGAAAGATACATAACCCCCTGCTCTAGTTTGAATTTCCACAGAAGCAGGACTTGAGACAAGAATTCCAGGTACATTAGTTATTGGGGGATTATGCCAGAAAACAGCGCTGGGGACGTGAGGAATGAGATGGGAGAAAGGATGTGTTAGCAAGCAAGCCATCCTTGTGGACAACTGGCACTGGATCCCACAGGGAAAGTAGGAATACACTGTAGCACAGACAACGTGGGGTTATTGTACCTGAGGTGTGAAGGATCTACTGGCCAGAGAGCTTCTGGGAAAGAGATGAAAGGGGTGAAGTAATAGAGGCCCTGGCAGCTCTATTCCAGCTGTTATCTCACATTCACCTTCCAAAGGATTATAAACAGGAGCTTAGTAATTTTCTTTTTTTTTTTGGGCCTCACTGTGCAACATGTGGGATATTGATCCCCAACCAGGGATCAAACCCGTGGGTCCTGGGTTGGGAGCACAGAGTCTTAACCATTGGACTGCTGTGAAATCCCTCAGTCATTGTCTTCACAGAGAATGAATCCAAAACTCAGAAAAGCAACTGAGCCCCAAGGTCACAGAGCCAGCTCTTGAGATTCAAGGTCACAAGGATCTGGGTTTCCTGACCCTGGCTCTAGTGCTCTTTCCACTTGGCTACTCAAGGTAGGAATCTAAATTTGTAATGATTTATGAGGTGCATGGTATCTGATTAATGGAACAATATTCCCTTTCTGTCGTGGATTTGTTAGTCTTTTGCTAAGTGAAAAAATGTCAAAAGGATTCAATCCCGAGAGCCAGAAAAAGAGCAAAAATGAAAAAAAGGCTGAATGTGTAAATAAAGTCTCCCAGGAAGATTATATTTTTGAAGGCATTTATTATTCATGTCTTTTTGTCACTGTCATGTCTTAAGTGTTTACTTGGGCTTTGAGCTTTTTGCTTTTCCAAGGACATGGATGATCCATTCTAGAAGAGCCTGAAAGCCATCACCTTAACAATGGCTTATTAATATCCAGGTTATTTAAGACGCAGAAGAAATATTTATCACAGAAGAGCAGCTTCTAAATATGTCCCGCCAGGTGTGATGACAAAGGTGACTTGTGCGTATCATGCACTGTGGAGCTCCTCTGGATGAAAGGGTCGGAACTGTTTATATAGCATCATGCTAGGTGAGAATCGGCTTACTTTTTGAGTCTGAAATGCCCACAAGCCTTTGGTCATTCTGACAGAGTGAAGCATCTATTGATTCCCAAGGCTAAACCAGAGGCTTTCACTAGCCTGCACCATAATCAGCCTCCACCAAGGGGAACACATGCTGAGGATGCTGGCCATGACCTCTGACGGAGACAACACCCCCAGCAGACTGGAAGTGTTTAAGTTGTAAATAAAATGCCTGGGTATAACTCTGAACCCATGGGACTAGCTAGAAACATGACAGATGAGCTTTGGGCTGAGCTTTGGGCTGCTCATGGGGTTAGCAAATGATGGTGGTAAAGTGGAGAAAAGGCTTGGAGATTCCATCTATACTTACCTCTAATTCTTGGATGCATTTTTGTTGTTGAGCTATGTCTCCGTTTTCTTATTTATCTGAAGCCAAAAGTTTAATGCCCATTATGTGGTCATTTATAAACTTTTAGAAAAGGGATCTTTCATATTCGAAAAGCTTGTCCAAGACTTCCTTTAGAATTCCCAGAAGGAAATTGCTAGGTCGTAAGGTCAGTACATTTTTTAAGGCATTTGGGCACATCTGGTCTCCAGAAACGGGGAGACCATTTTTATACTCCCCTTTCTAGTGTTTTTTTTTTTTTCTTTTTTTGGTGTCTCTTCCCTTAGACCTTCTTCAGTAATGGATGTGTCATTCTTTTTAATTTTGCAAACCTCATAAGAAGAAAATGATAGAACATCATTGCTTTAATTTGCATTCCTTTGAATATTATTGTGACATTTTTTTCTTGTGACTATTGCCTATTTGCATTTCATAGGAAGTTGCCTTTTCTTGAAGGACACTGATAATGCTCTCCTCCCCTGCTCTACCCTTTTCTGATGCAAGGATAACTTCAGCTAAGCCAGGCATTCCATTGCAGCTTCCCCTGGGTCCCTATAAGCTATAGGCTAGAGGGCAACTGGGAGCCCCTGGGGAGATGGACCACCCACTGGAGCTGCTCCCAGCGCAGGGCATCACCCGCTTGTGTGTGAAAATTAGACCAAATGGTAGCATCTGGCTGACAAACCTGTTTGGCGGAAGGGCTTTCAATCGCATGATAATCCTCATTCATGTCAATAATGCATGGAATGAGTCCAGGTAAGGGAGTCTACTTTTTAGTTTCTAAAATCAGACCTTCCTGTATTTTATTGTTGGTGTAGCTTGTCGCATGTTGCCAACGTTTGAACACAAACTGTGTTTTGTTTAAAGCAATAAACATGGCTTTCTTTGAGTGACTTGTTTTCGCCTTCTAATGAAGTGATTGGACGGGGACAACCATATTCTCTGTAAGGACTTTCCCTTATCATTTTCGTCTGTCTGGGATAGTGCTCTGGGATGCTGTTTTTGAGAGAAAGTCTGTTAAAATCAAGAACACCCTTGATTTTCACCCTTTTGGTGCCAGAGTTGGGCCCCTTGGAAATGGTCAACTTTTCCCGTTTGGGTGTTTCTTTAAGACCTTTCCTACCGGTTTAACGAGTTGGCTCGGTCATTATTAGTGCTGATGAGATGTCAGCTGTCCATAGTCAGTGTTGAAGATACGCTGTAAGCCAGGTAGATGCTGGCTTTCGTCAGGAGAGAACTGAAGCTGAACCTGGCCCCATCCACCTGAAAACAGGTATATTTATTTCCCTCAGGAATTTTCTTGTGTATGAGGATGACCTATTCTCTTGAAACACCACCACAATAATGAAAAGGAGAAAGCAAAGAGCAGGAACCAACAGCATGAACGCAATCTGTAGTGACCAGTTTATCGAGATGTCTGGCACAGGCTTATATATACCCTGCATGCAGGGCTCTTTCTATCCCACTAGAGGGCACTCTTGTCACTCTTAAAGCGATAGTACCTGGGAAAAGCTCTGGTTGTTTTTCAGTTAAGAAGTCCCCAGAAACTCATTGCATTTAAGATGCTTCTGTGTGTCGCAGCTTCCATTCTCAAGGTGTGTTATGAATATAACACTCTCCAGCCCAGACAGGAGTGGCAAGATTAGTGTCTGGAAACTTCTGTGATAAATTAAGCACAGTCCCTGCTTATTTGTGTTTCATTAATGAAATGTGATTGCAACCCTGGGGCTTTTTGACACTTGCAGAAGCCGCATCCACATTTGAAGTGCTGTACATCCAGTCTGCTCTTCTCCTTGCCCACCTACTTGGTATAAATGTGACTGCAGCAGGTTTGTGTGGAGGTCGGCAGAAGATGAGGACTTGGTCCTCTGTTTTGATCCTGTTTATTTTGGGAGAGCTGGAGAGTGCCCATGGTTGGTGTGCATCAGCCTGACAGGAGATTTTCCATTTAGAGAGGATTTAGAATTTCAAGCAAGGGAAATACAAGTCATATTTCACTCACTGAATGCATTAGGGAGCGCTACCATTGAACAAAACCACCGTTCTGACTTCTGGGGTTTCTAGGTCATCTGGCAGCTGCTGTGTAGAATTGGTTCCTTGATCTTTGGTCTGAAGTTCTTCTGGATTACAAGGTGTTTCTTTATTGACATCTTTGCATTTCCACCAGCCTTTTTTTTTTTTTTTTAATTTGTCAGCCTTATGTGTGAGGTGATCTGCCCTTTATTTGCAGGAGTTGGGGAGGTGGTGGTGACTCCTCTCTAGAAAGCCACCAGTGTTAATCCATAGAGCTGCTGGCAGTGCTATTCTTGATGGGGGTGTAGGTTTTGGGAGGGGTTGTTACTTGGTGACTAGCTTAGTGACAGCTTATTTTCTGGATCCTTTAACCTAAATTTCCACAGGAAGAACATAAAGGACTCATATAGCAAGTGTTCCTCCACTCTACCCACAAATCCATAACTACTACTACCAGCATCATTCTAGTGGTTTAATCGCTAAATCATGTCCGCCCCTTTTGTGACCCCATGAACTGTAGCCCACCAGGTTCCTCTGTCTATGGGATTCTCCAGGCAAGAATACTGGAGTGGATTGTCATTTCCTTCTGAAGGGGATCTTCCCAACCCAGGGATCAAACTCTGGTCTCCTGTGCTATAGGTGGATTCTTTACTGACTGAGCTATCAGGGAAGCCTCATCAGCATTGTTTCTAGCTAATAATTACGTAACATTACTATGCCCCAGGCATGATTTATTTTTATTTTAATAAACTTTATGTTTTAGAACAGGTTTAGATTTACTGTGAAGACAGTACAGAGAGTTCCCTAGCACCCTATACTCAGTTACTGCCCCCTTTAAATTAACAACTTAAATTAGCATGGCACATTTGTCATAATTAATAAACCGGTGTTCAGTTCAGTTTAGTCGATCAGTTGTGTCTGACTCTTTGCGACCCCATGGGCTGCAGCACACCAGGCTTCCCTGTCCGTCACCAACTCCCCTAGCTTGCTCAAACTCTTGTGCATTGAGTCGGTGATGCCATCCAACCATCTAATCCTCAGTCATCCCCTTCTCCTCCTGGCCTCAATCTTTCCCAGTACCAGGGTCTTTTCTAATAAGTCAATTCTTCCCATCAGGTGGCCAAAGTATTGAAGCTTCAGCTTCAGCGTCAATCCTTCCAATGAATATTCAGACTGATTTCCTTTAGGATTGACTGGTTGGATCTCCTTGCAGTTCCAGGGACTCTCAAGAGTCTTCTCCAACACCACAGTTCCAAAGCATCAATTCTTCAGTGCTCAGCTTTCTTTATGGTCCAACTCTCACATCCATACATGACTACTGGAAAAAGCATAGCTTTAACTAGACAGACTTTTGTCCACAAAGTAATGTCTCTGCTTTTTAGTATGCTGTCTAGGTTGGTCATAGCTTTTCTTCCAAGGAGCAAGTGTCTTTTAATTTCATGGCTGCAGTCACCATCTGCAGTGATTTTGGAGCCCAAGAAAATAAAGTCTGTCACTGTTTCCATTGTTTTCTCATTTACTTGCCATGAAGTGATGGAACCAGATGCCATGATCTTAGTTTTCTGAATGTTGAGCTTTAAGCCAACTTTTTCACTCTCCTCTTTCACTTTCATCAAGAGGCTCTTTAGTTCCTCTACTTTCTGCCATAAGGGTGGTGTCATCTGCAAATCTGAGGTTATTGATACTTCTCCTGGCAATCTTGATTCCAGCTTGTGTTTCATCCGGTGTTGATACATTGTTATTAACTAAACGCCATACTTCATTCAGATTTCTTTGCTTTTGACCCAGTGTCCCTGTTCTGTTCCAGGACTACATCATATTAATTGTCATCTCTCCTTAAGATCCTCTTGGCTGTGACATTTTCTCAGATTTGACTTACTTCTGATGACCTTGGCATTTTAAGAATGCTAGCCAGGTATTTTGTAGAATGTCCCTCTCTTAGAATTTGTCTGAGGTTTTCTTATGATGAAAGTGGGATTATGGACTTTTGAGAGGAAGACCACAGAGATGGAGTGCTGTTCTCATCACATCCTATCAAGGACACATATCGTTCACATGGTTTGTCATGGTTGCTGTTGACCTTTGCCCCCTAGCTGAAGTAGTGTTTGGCAAGTTTCCTCCCTGTGAAGTTAATACCCCCATCCATACTGTGCTCTTACTGTGTGGAGTCTACCTGGAGGAGTGGGGAGTTATGCTTCACTTTCTTGAGGGCAGAGCAGCTACACAAATTCTTTGAAATTTCCCACCCGGGAAATTTGTCTCTTCTCACCTTTGTATTTATTTATTCAATTGTTTATTTACATCATATGGATTCATGATTCATTTTATACTTTGGGTTATAATAAAAGACTACTTTACTTTGTTGCTCTGATTGTTCCAGCTTTGGCCATGGGAAGCTCTATCCATTGCGCTGTGTCCCTTTGACTTACTTTTCTCAGTGTGAGATGGTGGTGGTGGTGATTTTGAGTACTGTCTTATTTTCTGGCACAAGCTACTCCTGGCTAATCTTGTACATTTCCTGCCCTAGTCCTCAGTTCAGTTCAGTTGCTCAGTCATGTCCTGCTCTTTGCAACCCCATGGACTGCAGCACTCCAGGCTTCCCTGTCCTTCACCAACTCTTGGAACTTGCTCAAACCTCATATCCATTGAGTCAGTGATGCCATCCAGCCATCTCATCCTCTGTCGTCCCCTTCTTCTCCTGTCTTCAGTCTTTCCCAGCATCAGGGTCTTTTCCAGTGAGTCAGTACTTCACATCAGGTGGCCAAAGTATTGGAGCTTCAGCTTCAGCATCAGTCCTTCCAGTGAATATTCAGGACTGATTTCCTTTAGGATCAACTGGTTGGATCTCCTTGCAGTCCAAGGGCCTCTCAAGAGTCTCCTCCAACACTACAGTTCAAAAGTATCAATTCTTCGGCACTCAGCTTTCTTTGTACTCTCACATCCATACATGACTACTGGAAAAACCACAGCTTTGACTAGATGGAGTTTTGTTGGCAAAGTAGTGTCTTTGCTTTTTAATATACTCTAGTCCTAGAATCAGTCATTTCTCCAAAGATGGTATTAGAACCAAGATCTGGACACTAAGTGTCTTTGTTGCTACAGGGTTGCTGTTGCATATAGGCCCTCTCAGAGGACAGAGCAGGGAAATATATGTGTATGTATTAATTTGTAAATTTATGTGTATTTAACCATCTGTATCTGTATTAAGCTACACATAAGCAAACAGATGTCTCCCAGTCAAACTGATATCCACACGGGTCATTTTCACCTCCTCCCCTTGGGGATCTGTGATTGCCTACTCCAACAATGGGGTAAACTTGGCTCCCATCACATGCCATATATTTACCTAATCATTCAGTTCTAGTACATGTGTACAGCAGTGTCAGAATTTTGAACCAGACCCTCATGGAAAACAATTTTGTCCACTAGAGTACAATTTCTTATGTACTATTTCTTTTGCCTTTAGTTTTACAGACTCTTCATTTTCAAAGTTACTTAGTGAGCACCTTTTTTCCCCCCACTGCTTTCAGTGAGGTTGTCTCATATATTTATAACACAGATTGTTTTGTCACATTCTGCATTTCATCTTGAGATTCCCCTAATCTTTTACATGATTTAAAAAATTGCGCATCTAAAAGTTAACTCTTTGTGCTGTAAATTTCAGTGAGTTTTGACAAATCCAGGTATCCACTATTACAGTGTTATAGAGAATAGCTTCATCACCCTATTAATTTTCTGTTCTTCACCAATTTACCCTATTTAACCCTCCCCTAATCCACTGAATTTTAATTATCTCTGTAGTTTCGCTTTTTCCAGAATGTCGTATCATATAGTTGTAATAATACAGAACATGGCCTTTTCAGATTGGCCTCTTTCATTTAGCAAAATGCAGTTAAGATTTCATGTCTTTTTGTGACTTGATAGCTCATTTCTTTTTACAATGTTTCATTCTATGGATATACCCCAATTTGTTTATCCATTAACTTATTTAAGGAGATCTTCCTTGCTTCCAATTTTTGGTGGCTATGAATAAAGCTGCTATTCATTTGCCTGCAGGGTTTTATGTGGACATAGTTCTGAAGTCAGTTGGGTAAATACCTAGGAGTGTGATTGCTAGATTACATGCTAGGACTATATTTAGCTTTGTAAGAAATTGTCAAACTGTCTTCCAAATTGATTGTGCCATATTTTATTCCTACCAGCAAAAGATTCAAGTTCCTGGTTTTTAACCATTCTAATAGGTATGGCTATTAGGTATGCTGTGATATCTCATTGTTTTATTTTGTAATTTCCTAATAATGATTTAAGCCTTCCCAGGTGGCTCAGTGGTAAAGAATCCACCAGCTAATGCAGAAGACATGCAGGAGACGTGGTTGTGATCCTTGAGTCAGGAAGATTGCCTGGAGAAGGAAATGGCAACTCATTCCAGTATTCTTGCCTGGAAAAATCCCATGAATAGAGAAGTCTGGTGGGCTACAGTCCATGGGTCTCAGAGTTGGACATGACTGAGTGACTCAGCACGCATGCAGTAGTGATTTAAAACTTTTTTCATATGCTTATTTGTCATCTATATGCCTTCTTTGCTGAAATCTCTGCTCAGATCTCTTCTCCATTTTTATTAGGCTTTCTTTCTGTTGAGTTTTATGAATTCTTTGGATACAAAGTCCTTTGTTAGATATGTGTTTACAAATGTCTACAAATTTCTGTGGCTTATCAATTTATTCTTTTAACAGTGTCTTTTGCAGAGAAGATATTTTTAATTTTAATAATGTTCAATTTAGATCATGCTTCTAAAAACTCATCTCTAAACTTATGGTAAACTGGATTTTCTCCTTTGTTCTAAAAGTTTTACAGTTTTGCTTTTACATTTAGGTCTGTGATCATTTTGAGTCAATTTCTATGAGACATATAAGGTCTTTTTTTTTTTTTTTTGCATCTGGATATCTAGTTGTTCAGCACTGTTAGTTGGAAAGACTATCCTCTCTCCATTGAATTGCTTTTGCTCATTTGTCGATGGTCACTTGACTATTTGTGTGGATCTGCTTCTAGGCTCTCTGAATTCTGTTCCATTGATATATGTGTATATTCTTTCATTAATACTATGCTATTTTGATTACTGTAGCCTTACTGTAAGTTTTGAAATCATTTAGTATGATTCTTTTAATTTTTTTTATTCTTCAGTATTGCATTTGCTATTCTAGGTCTTTTGTTCTAGGCATGGTTTTAAGTCCTTTACATATATTAACTCACAATCCTCATAATAACTCACTAAGTGGCCCAAAGAAGTCAAAAGCCCTGTTAAGAATCACAGAGCTAATAAGTGGAGGATGCAAATCTGGGTGGTATGGCTGCAGAGGCTGACTCGTAACCACCCAGCAGATGGCCTCTGAAGGTAATGAAGAAGGAATCCTTGTTTATTTTTGACAACTTAGTGATAATACATATGAGGCAGTTTCCTAGATCCATTTTGTTGGAAAATAGGCAGCGTAGTAGGGAGTTTCAGAGTTCTTGCTTTAATATCAGAAACTTAGGTTGACACCTGGCTCCACCAGTTATAAGCCCCAGCTTGACCTTGAGCAAGCAAGGCTCCAAGGTTGGAGTCTTTTCCTATAAAATGAGAACATAGTGGACCCTTCTAATGGTATCCCGCTGGCTTAGTAAACAGTCCCCTTTCTCAGCAGCGGCGGGGTGTCTGTGCAGTGTGGTTCTGATCCCTGGTCACAGCAGCTGGTTGAGTCAGGCCAATTAACTTCTCTAGCTTAGGAGTCTGAAACCCAGTAATGGGGGTTTTTTTGTTCAGGCACCTTTATGCAGTCTAGAGAGCAGATCTGTCGACATTCACTGTTGCAGTTTCTGTTGTTGCCCCTGGTCTCTGCCTGGCCTGGGCTGATTGCTTTGTGTTTGATTCATTATTTGAGCAACTCCAGTACCTTAAAAAATTTTTTTTTTAAATTTTATCCTCTTCTCCTTCTTCCTCTTCTTCTTTCTTTTAGTTTTTTAAAACTTAAGTCTGGCAGAATCAGCTTCTTTTGCTTACAAGTACCATAGTTAGTACAGGAATAGTGGTAGCTATCATATTGCTTCAAAGGATTAAATAAGATAACTCACAAAGTACTTAGAACAGTGCCTGTCAGTAAGTACCTGGTAACTAGCAACTTTTCTATTATTTAATAATAGCTCTTGATATTTACCTAGTGCTTTATAATGTAGACTGCATACTCTTTTGTTGCTTACTTATTCTCTTTAACAACTGGGTGGAAATGACATCAACATTTGATGGATAAGAAAACGGTGATGTTGAGGAGCATTCTCAAGATCTTGAGGCTGGCAAGTGGCTGAGCTGGGAACCCTACCAAGGCCCTTTGCTGGCAAGTGCTGGGGTCTCACCACTGTTTCAGGCTCCTTTGTGGTTTAAGCAGGGATGAGTGATGATGGAGTGGAGAGGCAGTTTACTTTCCCACTTTCAGGGAGTAAGCATGAAGATGGGAAAGCCCAGACACTTTCTAGCAGACAGGGTAGAACAGTCTAATTGAAGATGGTGTCTCCTTCTGTGGTTATGATGAGTTGGGTTGGGGAATTTAGGCCTGGAGTCCTTTTCTGAACTGCCTTCTGAGCCATGGTCAGTGCCTGGAGTCAGCTTGTTTCTAGCTTCATTCATCTATATCCTGCTGTATTTATTGAAGAATCATTTTATTTAGTGCCTTTCATGTGCCAGACACATGTAGTATGGACAGAGATGAAAAGATAAATGATACTCATTAAAACTTCTATCTTTTAAAAGCTTACAATATATTAAAGAAATCAGACGTGAAAACAGTTAAGCACAATACATTATAGAATCAGAGAGATGAAAACAAGTGTCTGGCAACACAGTAATTTATGGACTGTGCATGCATGCTAAGTTGCTTCAGTTGTGTCTGACTCTTTGTGACCCTATGGACTGTAGCCCACAGACCCCTCTTCATGGGTTTCTCTGGGCAAGAACACTAGAGTGGGTTGCCATGCCCTCCTCCAGGGCATCTTCCCAGCCCAGGGATCGAACCCATGTCTCTTACATCTCCTGAACTGACAGGTTGGTTCTTCACCACTTAGCGCCACCTAAGAAGACCAATTTATGGAATACTTACTATTAATATATGGGAGGCATTGTGCTACATGCTTTACATGAGTTAGTTAACTTAGTCTTCACATGAACCCTGTGAAGGAAGTAGTCATTGTTCCTGTTTTACAGATGGGGAAACTGAGGCAGGAGATGTTAAATAAATTGCCCAGGGTTATACAGATAGGAATTGTGAAGTCAAGTTCCAGAGCCTGCTCTGTTATTTATGGCACTGAACTGCTCCCACAGAAGGTCTGAATATATAGTTCTTTCTGGGATAGTTGTTGAGACCTTCAGAGAAGGCATTATTTGAATGGGCTATTAAAGGATGAATTGGAGTTTATAGATGAATTAGGGAAAGAGTGTTTCAAGTAGAGGAGACATGGGAGTTAAAGCACAGAGGGATGAAAGTATGTAATGTGTTCAGGGAATGCTTAGTAATCTCAGGGGTCAAGAGGGGGCAGGAAATGGTTGGCGATTAAACTCAAAGGGTTAAAGCTAACACAGCAAGCATCGGGGCGCTCTCAGAGGAATTTAAGCAGGGGAGTAGTTACCTAGATATGTTTCAAAAAGATTCCTGTAGCAGCAGTGTGAAGGCTGGTTTGGATGTGTGTCAAAACGGTTTGAAGACAGGGGAACCTGCTGGAAGGCTCTACAATAGTCTAGATAAGACAGTGCATCAGCTCCTGAATAAGACAGTGGATGTGCTTGCATCTGGTAGTTTGGGGAAGTTGTACTTCACCAAGTGAAGGAAGAGATGTTACAGGTTCATTTGAGTCCCTCTGGGAAAAGCCACCTTATGTACTCCTTGAAGTAGCCCATCAGGGAACTGTTTATTACTGTTCAGACCAAGATAGGGGACTTGCACCAGGATGTAAATCAATGCATTGCTTCCTTCGTTGAGAAAGTCTTGGTGCACACATGTGTGCGCATGCACTCACACAGACACACACACGGTAAGCTTCTTGTCTGTATAATTAACTATGACATAATCAACTTATGACCAAGTTGATTTACATTCTAGAGCAAGCTTCTATCTCCTAGTAGCCTGATAACAATTTGTAGACCTTCACTAGACCACAACTGTAATTAGAGTAATTTGTTATATACTCAATTTTTTATATTTCTTATATGTAGGTATTATACTTTAAGTCTCTTTTTCTCTATAGTCAAAACTTGCATGTAGAAAACATGGTTTCAACATTCTAAGAGTTTTCTTTTTATTTTACAGGCAAGCCACTTATGTAAAGCACTCCTCTTTTTTTGGAACCTTACATGATCACTTAACCTCAATTGATAACTAATAACTCTCCGTAGAGATGGGCTCATGACCTCTTCCTGCTCTCCAGTACTGTTAAGAGTTAGTTGCTGTTTAGACCTCAGGTTCTCTCCAACCTTCAAGACTTGGGTTACGATTCTTCTCCAGGGTTTTCAGAAGTGATAGAGCCCTAGACAGGGGACGGAAGTAATGATTTCTCTGTCACTTGAGTGTAAATCGTAAACTGAGTCACCACTTAGCAGTGATGTCATTCAGTTCAGTTCAGTTCAGTTCAGTCGCTCAGTTGTGTCCGACTCTTTGCGACCCCATGAATTGCAGCACGCCAGGCCTCTCCCGGAGTCTACCCAAACCAACTCCCGGAGTCTACCCAAACCCATGTCCATCAAGTCGGTGATGCCATCCAACCATCTCATCCTCTGTCGTCCCCTTCTCCTCCCACCCCCAATCCTACACAGCATTAAGGTCTTTTCCAATGAGTCAACTTTTCGCGTGAGGTGGCCAAAGTATTGGAGTCTCAGCTTCAACATCAGTCCTTCCAATGAACACCCAGGATTGATCTCTTTTAGGATGGGTTGATTGGATCTCCTTGCAGTCCAAGGGACTCTCAAGAGTCTTCTCCAACACCACAGTTCAAAAGCATCAATTCTGCGGCGCTGAGCTTTCTTCACCATCCAACTCTCACATCCATACATGACCACTGGAAAAACCATAGCCTTGACTAGACGGACTTTTGTTGGCAAAGTAATGTCTCTGCTTTTAAATATGCTATCTAGGTTGGCCATAACCTTCCTTCCAAGGAGTAAGTGTCTTTTAATTTCATGGCTGCAATCACCATCAGCAGTGATTTTGGAGCCCCAACAAATAAAGTCTGACACTGTTTCCACTGTTTCCCCATCTATTTCCCATGAAGTGATGGGACCAGATGCCAAGATCTTAGTTTTCTGAACATTGAGCTTTAAGCCAATTTTTTCACTCTCCTCTTTCACCTTCATCAAGAGGCTCTTTAGTTCTTCACTTTCTGCCATAAGGGTGGTGTCATCCTCATATCTGAGGTTATTGATATTTCTCCCGGCAATCTTAATTCCAGCTTGTGTTCCTTCCAGCCCAGCATTTCTCATGATGTACTCTGCATAGAAATTAAATAAGCAGGGTGACAATATACAGCCTTGACATACTCCTTTTCCTATTTGAAACCAGTCTGTTGTTCCATGTCCAGTTCTAACTGCTGCTTCCTGACCTGCATACAGGTTTCTCAAGAGACAGGTCAGATGGTCTGGTATTCCCATCTCTTTCAGAATTTTCCACAGTTTATTGTGATCCACACAGTCAAAGGCTTTGGCATAGTCAATAAAGCAGAAATAGATGTTTTTCTGGAACTCTTTTGCTTTTTCGATGATCCAGTGGATATTGGCAATTTGATCTCTGGTTCCTCTGCCTTTTCTAAAACCAACTTGAACATCTGGATGTTCACGGTTCACGTATTGCTGAAGCCTGGCTTGGAGAATTTTGAGCATTACTTTAGTAGCATGTGAGATGAGTGCAATTGTGAGGTAGTTTGAGCATTCTTTGGCATTGCCTTTCTTTGGGATTGGAACGAAAACTGACCTTTTCCAGTCCTGTGGCCACTGCTGAGTTTTCCAAATTTGCTGGCATATCGAGTGCAGCACTTTCACAGCATCACTTTTGAGGATTTGAAATAGCTCCACTGGAATTCCATCACCTCCACTAGCTTTGTTCGTAGTGATGCTTTCTAAGGCCACTTGACTTCACATTCCAGGATGTCTGACTCTAGGTGAGTGATCACACCATCATGATTATCTGGGTCCTGAAGCTCTTTTTTGTACAGTTCTTCTGTGTATTCTTGCCACTTCTTAATATCTTCTGCTTCTGTTAGGTCCATACCATTTCTGTCCTTTATCGAGCCTATCTTTGCATGAAATGTTCCTTTGGTATCTCTAATTTTCTTGAAGAGATCTCTAGTCTTTCCCAATCTGTTGTTTTCCTCTATTTCTTTGCACTGATCACTGAGGAAGGCTTTCTTATCTCTCCTTGCTATTCTTTGGAACTCTGCATTCAGGTGGGAATATCTTTCCTTTTCTCCTTTGCTTTTCGCTTCTCTTCTCTTCCCAGCTATTTGTAAGGCCTCCTCAGACAGCCATTTTGCTTTTTTGCATTTCTTTCCCCTGGGGATTGTCTTGATCCCTGTCTCCTGTACAATGTCATGAACCTCTGTCCATAGTTCATCAGGCACTCTGTCTATCAGATCTAGTCCCTTAAATCTATTTGTCACTTCCACTGTATACTCATAAGGGATTTGATCTAGGTCATACCTGAATGAACTAGTGGTTTTCCCTACTTTCTTCAATTTAAGTCTGAATTTGGCAATAAGCAGTTCATGATCTGAGCCACAGTCTGCTCCTGGTCTTGTTTTTGCTGACTGTATAGAGCTTCTCCATCTTTGGCTGCAAAGAATATAATCAATCTGATTTCGGTGTTGACCATCTGGTGATGTCCACGTGTAGAGTCTTGTCTTGTGTGGTTGGAAGAGGGTGTTTGCTATTACCAGTGCGTTCTCTTGGGAAAACTCTATTAAGCTTTGCCCTGCTTTGTTCTGTACTCCAAGGCCAAACTTGCCTGTTACGCAAGGTGTTTCTTGACTTCCTACTTTTGCATTCCAGTCCCCTATAATGAAAAGGACATCTTTTTTGGGTGTTAGTTCTAGAAGGTCTTGTAGGTCTTCATAGAAGCATTCAACTTCAGCTTCTTCGGCATTACTGGTCGGGGCATAGACTTGGATTACTGTGGTATTGAATGGTTTGCCTTGGAAACAAACAGATCATTCTATCATTTGATTCAAACATCGGTAAAGTGTCTGAACTAACAGACCTTAAAGATTCTTTGTGACCCTGAGATTTTTTTAATTTGACTAAGGTCACAGAACTTATAGCAGAATGGGGCTGGCATCTGGATCTCTCGACCCTGTGTCACACTGCTTCCCTGCTTGATTCCGAGTCTCCTCCCCTCAGGCCTTTACCAAGAGCAAGAGAAGAAATGACAGGCTCCTCAGAGGATGAAACAGATGCCGAGGGGCTTCATTTAACCATGGGAGCTTTGGAGGCTTTCTTTCTGCTAATTATCACAACAAAATGATTTACATATTTTGCGTGTGTGCTAAGTTGCTTCAGTTGTGTCCAACTCTTTGTGACCCTATGGACTATAGTCCACTAGGCTCCTCTGTCCATGGGATTCTCCAGGCAAGAATACTGGAATGGGTTGCCATGCCTTTCTCCAGGGTTTACGTACTGTATTGAGATCTAAATTTAGGTAGCAGATGGGCTGACATTGACGTTCTAAGGTACACATTGGGAAGATAATTCCCAGTCTCCTGAGGAAAGAGGTGTCAAGATCAATTTTACTGAGGAGCTTATCTATAATTTGGCTCTTCCAACTCTGGTTTGCCCCAGTAATGAGCCACATAATTTGCCTTGAAAGGCCACCCCTTGATTTGAACAGTTTGTACAGATGGCAGTTTATTGCATTTTTATTGGTTTGCCTTTTCTAAATTCTATTTAATTATGGTCGTGCCCATTGTTGTTTCAGTTAAATATCACTGGACTTTCATCATAAACCCTTAACTGAAGATCAGAGTTGGTCAGAAAGTTTTTGGAAACAGATATTTGTCAGTGTTAGTTCATCAAAGGCTTAGCACTTAGTTTGCGGTACAGGACCGGGGGGAAAAAAGAACTTCAAAAAGTGTGCGCCAAAATTCTCTGAAATCCACTGTGGGTTCACAATTGTCCAGACTTACAGCTCATCACTTTAGCTTTGCTGCTCACCAGCTGTGTGTGTGGACATGTTACTTAGCTTCTCTGAGTCTGTTTCTTTGTTTTAAAGTAGAGATAAGTCCAAATCCATGGTATGATTGTGAGAATAAACACCTCATGTCAGAGGTGCTCAGTCCATATTCAGGCAGTTGGCACCTTGCCAGAAAGAGTTTAACTTGAGTCTGTGGCACATGCATTATCCATTGTCCCTAGATGTCTCTGTGGACCATGTGATGCTGTTTTATTTCTGCCTCCATGGTTTTGCTTGTGAGCTGGAGTTGGGTATGGCCTAATGTTTAATGACCTGGTTTTGATATCAGGCAATCCGGCTGGCGTTTCAATACTCTGTTGTGAGATATGGTGAATTAACTGACCTCTTCAAGCCTAAGTTTCCCCTGTTGATAAAGTGGGAGAAGTAATGGCCCCCACTTTCCTGTAATGTAGTCAGGATTAACTGAAGTGAGGCTTGTGAATGCTTTGTCAAGATAACCATGAGTCCACTTATTGAGTTCCTGTTTTGTGTTAGTCCTGGAGATAGATTGGTAGGCAAACTGGACAGTACCTGCCATTATGGAATGGACAGGTCTAATGAATGTGTAACTATACACAGTTATAAATGTGGAGGTAAACAATTGCAAGTAATTACAGGGGTTCAAAGTATTTAAAAGAGAAAAAGTGCTGTGGGAGCACTTAGAGGGGGACCCAGCCGAGTCTGGGGATCACATAAGATTTCACTGATAATGTAGTATTGAAGGTTGGTGTGAAGGATAAAGGGCAGGTAACTGGGTCCAGAGGCAGAGAAAGATGGTTTCAGGAGAGGGCATAGCATGTGTTTAAACTCAGAGGCAGGAGAGCATGTGGTATGTTTTGAAGGCGTGAGAAAAGTATAAACCCAGTGTAAGATGCTCAGTAAATTGCCATTGGTATTATCCTAAATTCTCCCTAAGGCTACTGAATCCTAGCTCATAAGTGGAGGGTTTGTCTTAAGTCTTGTTTTACCCTTTTCTTTCATGAAGTTATCTTTGACCACCTCAGAACTGATTCTTTTCTATTCTAAAAACTCATAGCATAGTCTGTGCTATATATTTCAATACTTATGTTCTTTAAAACATGTTCTTAAAGTTTATGTATTTTTCTTGAATCAGATTGATGGAAAGTCCCTTGAGGAGAGAGCCTTGATTTCCTATTATCTGAGTCTCCCCAGGGCTGAGCATAATGCTGAGTCTGCAGTGATCAACAGATATATAATGCTTGATGTTGGAAATAGTCCACCAAAAAATTTATAGTATACCCTGTTATGTAGGGTACAGTGCCACATGCTGAACTTGGGAGTGCATGCATTTTGGATCTGAATCAGTGAATCTGAACCCTGACTTTGCTATTTTGCATATGTGTGATCTTAGACGAATCACTCTTTCTGAGCCTCAGTTTCCTTGAAAAAAAAAACGGGGATAATATTATACAGTTCATTTTTTTTCCTTCACATTTTAATGTATCTAGAACTTACATGTGTCTTACATGAATAACATATTATAATTGACGGTATTCTTTTCTTCCTTGTTGGTGCATAAAATAATGGTGTGTCTTAACATTCAGTGGCATTTTAAGATTTGATGAAGTATAGTAACTTTTACTTTTTCTAAGATTGTTGCGAAAATTTGAGATGAAGTACACAATTCATCTGATATTTACCTGATGCTTCCATGACAGATTGAAAACTGTAAAATCAGACCCAAGACTCAGTACAAGCTTTGCAAACTGTCAAAGTTAAAAACTGTGACGGCCCATGCTTAGTGAAGCATTCCAAATTTCAGAGCCACCTACCCTTGGCTTTCATGCCTCCAGATGTATTTTGCCAGTTTTAATATCATTAAGGTTCATGGCAAAATGCTCCAGATGCTGGGGTCTTTAAGAAGCACTCTCTCCTGCCCAGGTTTGAACTAACTGAGAAATAAGATGAAAGAACCAGCAGAGGGAGAACCAGAATGTCACTAGTTCTAGGTTAGAGTATGTAGCTTATATCTGTGGGTAGCTAGGCTCCCTAGTACTGCACCCGGCACTAACCTATGCAGTCACGGGTGCACCAGTAGGGAAGGTGTGGAGGAACCAAGGAGATCTGGATGGTCTGTACTCTCTCCCAGAAGAGAAGGGAGGAGGAAGGAGCAGATAGCACAGGAGGCTCACAGATAAGATCAGTCACTCTCCAGGCCAAGAGAGGAACTCCCAACAGGGCCCCAACCAAGGAAAGGAGACTTTTGGAGTCAGGTAACACATTGTATTGAGTAGGCAGAAATCAAAAAAATTAGGAAATAGAGAAGAAAGGATGATGTTAGTCAATGACAAGGCTGATGTTGTGGAATCAGAATAAAAAAGTATATTTGATTGAAAAAAGTGGGCGTTTAAAAAATGTCCAAGACTTTAAAAAATGCAGAAAGTAGTAGTAAATTGCATTGCTGAAGAGAGGGGACAAAAATGTTTAAAAAGGAAATTATTTCAAAGGTTTATATTGGATTCTGTCAAGCCTGGTTCATTAGTGAACTGTCCATCTCTTCTCTTCACCCACCAGGGAGTTGGCATGGAAGAGAGATCCATGGTGCTGAGAAAAAGCTGTGAGTGTGTTTTGCACCGCATATGGTTTAGCTTTGTTTTTGTATCAGACAAGCTAGTTTAATTTACAAATGGAGTTTTGATACACTCAGGACTCTGAATAACTGTTGGGTGGGTAGGGGTTAGCCTGGTGAAAGGCAGACAAACCACAGTAGCTCATTTCCTTTCATTGATCCTAGCCCAAAGCATTGCTGTTTCATCTTAGATACTAAAATCCTTGATTCACATAATAGTCTGGAGCAATCTGGAAGGATGTTGTCATGGTCTCTCAGAAGTAAATAATACAAAATTTTAAACACTCCCCAGGGATAATTAACATGATCTCAAGTATTCTAAAGCATTAGGATGTGCAGTATTTCTTACAGTGGAAGAAATAGCCAAATATTTTGAGAAAAGTATGAAGGTAGAACTGTGTATTTTTAAGAACTAAATCTTTCTTCTGTTTGTTTTTTTTTTTTAATTTTTTTTTTAAATTTTATTAATATTTATTGCTGCAGCTGTGCCGGGTCTTAGCTGCAACATGCAGGATCTTTAGTTGTGGCACACAAGCTCTTAGTTGCGGCATGTGGGTTCTAGTTCCCTGACTAGGGGTTGAACCTGGGCCCCCTGCGTTGGGAGCTCGGAGTCTTAACCACAGGACCACCAGGGAAGTCCCTTTTGTTTGTTCTTAATTCACTGAGCCTAGTGTGTGTTTTGGGGAGAGTGTTATCCTAAATAATAATATACAGAGATACTCTATAATCTCCTACTTAAACTTTCTGATAGATTCTACCTCGTATCCTATCTTGACATTTCTCTAGTAGAGTTATGGATATTACTGTCGTCTAACCACTGTTTTCATTTTTATGAATGTCTTTCTAATATACACACAACTACTTTAAAATTTTTGTAATTATGTAATTTTAGGTACCATATATATAAATTTTGGGATCCCCAGGTGGCTCAGTGGTAAAGGATCTGCTTGCCAATGCAGGAGATACGGGTTCAATCCCTATGCCATGAATATCTCACGGAGGAGGAAATGGCAACCCACTCCAGTATTCTTGCCTGGGAAATCCCATGGACAGAGGAGCCTGGAGGGCTACAGTTCATGGGGTGGCAAAGAGTCAGACACGACTCAGCAACTGAGCATATATACATTTTATGTGTATAAAGTATATGAAAAATTTTATGTAAGTAAAATCGTATATATATATTTTATTATATACGTATATATCTATATAAGATAGTTTAATTGACAATGGTAATATACAAACTTATATCATATTTACATATATTTTAAAATATATAGTTATATATATTATAAAACACATTTATATGTTTGTAGTCTGCTCATTTCTCTTTTGGAGAAGGGAATGGCAATCCACTCCAGTATTCTTGCCTGGAGAATCCCGTAGACATAGAAGCCTGGTGGGCTGCAGTCCGTGGGATTGCAAAGAGTCGGACACAACTGAGCAACTAACACACATACATTTCTCTTTTATTTAGTAATAAATCATGAAGACTTTTTTTATCAATAAATATTTCTATAATGTGCTCCTTAATGGTATCCATGTATTCCATTGTATAAAATGTGATTATTTACTTACCAATCTGCCTTTGATGGACATTTAGGTTTCTGATTTTTCTCTGTTGTATAAGTGACATCATAAACATCTTTCCACATTCTTTTCTGTGCACATCATTGATTGCTTCCTTTGTATATTTTTTAGTGGTGTTTTTGCTGGGTCAACATTATTCTTAAAATGAAAGACTTTGGACATGTATAACAAAAGCGTCCTCCAGAAAGGCTGAAATTTAAGTTTACACTGCCTTGGAGTTTCTTGAGTGTGCTTATTTTCCCATACCTTCTCACACCAGATAATCTCATTATTTTTAATGTCAGGCGAGAATATACAGTTGACCCTTGAACATCATGGGAGTTAGGGGCACTGACCCTCCATGTATAATCTATAGTTGGCCCTTTGTATCTTCAGTTCCACATCAAGAGATTTAGCTAACCATAGATCATGTAGTACTGGAGGATTTACTGTTGAGAAACAATTCACATATAATTGAACCTAGGCAGTGCAGTTTAAACCCATGTTATTCAAGTGTCAACTGTGTTTTCATTTTTTATTTGCATTTTTTAAATTTTTTGATGTTAAATACTACTAAGCTATTACTTTAGAGCAAAACTGAAATCATGAAGTCTTGGTTTGATCCCTTTGCTTTGAATCCCTTGGAGTCAGCTGCTCCCAGACATAGGCTTTTGGGGTAGGCCTGGCCAGGATGGGGAACTTGTTGGGAAAGGAGTGAAATAAAGGTAGTTTGAGAATATCACTTCCCTCTAAGAGAAGTACCAAAAGCTGAAAAAGAATTACAGAGAAATGAAACAGGGAAATCAAAAACTTTTTTTTTTTTAAAAAAAACAATATTCTCCTTGGGTCTATTCTATGAAAAGAAAATTTCTTTCTCCCTGTTAGTTACCTTACCCCTTGGTCACTGTTCCAGAGCTTGAGACAGACTGTTTGTCCTATACTTTGACTAATGTGGGTGAAATGATTTTTGTGTGATCTTTTAAGACTGGAGATTCCAATCACATCTTTAATATTGCATCTCCAGAAAAAATACTTTCTACATTACTAACTTTGGGAACATAAGTTATTGGTCATTTGGGGAACTACTTATCCTTTTATTTTTCAAATTTAAACATTAACCAAGGCAATCTGAGCTTTGCCTTTTTTTTTTTCCTCTTGGGTAACTTGATTCCCCAATTATGAATAATGATTATTTAATGTCTGTTAATTCTATGGCAGTTTAGGGTGAATTCTAATTAGCCTTTTCCCTACATATGTGGTTTGTGGCTTGAAAGGCTTTCTAATGCCTCCCCACCCTGAAACTAATGACTCAGAACCAAGACTGACCCAGATCTGCTAATGCTCCAGAGAGTGCCCACGCCCTTTTGCAGGCTTGCTGCTCCATGGTGGATAATGCCCCCCACCACGCTGGTCTCAGTATGGTTCCTGCTGTGCAATGCACCCAGAAGGCTTGGCTTGGCTCACATGATGCTCATTTCTAGGGGTCACAAGCACTATTTCTTCACTGGAATCCTAGGTAGTCATTTTTCCTAGTGTTTTAAAAAGATTAAAATGTGGTTTTATGGATAATCATCTCCCAGATTTTTGTGAAAATGTCTCTGATCCAATTAATGATATCAACAGATTCAGAGAGAGTAAAGAAAGATGTCTGTGGCTTCTGATTTAAATTAGTCTGTCTGTATTGATTGGTCATTGTCTTAGTCTGTTCAGGCTGCTATAGCAGAATACCATAGACTGTATGACTTAAAAACAACAGAAATCTATTTCTCGCAGCTCTGGAGGCTGGAAGGAGGTCAGGGTTCTGATGTCAGGTTCTGGTAAGAGCCCTCTTCCAGTTTACAGACTGCTGACTTCTCACTGTATCCTCACATGGCAGAATGAGAACCAGCTATTTTTTTAGCCTCTTTCTACAAAGATACTAATCCAATTGAGCCATTATATTAGGGATTAGGATAGATTTCAACACATGTATTTTTGAAGGACATAAGCATTCACAACACTCACCAGCATTGGTATGTAGGTAAGAAGAATCACGCGCACTTGTTCAGTTGTGTCTGACCCTTTTTTTGACCCTATGGACTATAGTCCACTGGGCCCCTCTGTTCATGAGATTTTCCAGGCAAGCATACTGGAGCGGGTTGCCATTTCCTCCTCCAGGGGATTTTCCTGACCCAGGGACTGAACCCTAGTCTCCTGCATTGCACGCGGATTCATTGCTGCTTGAGCCATCAGTAAAGCCCTGGTATGTAGATAATTAAAGATTAACTATGACTTTCTAGAACAAAATAACAGTTCTTTCCTGAGCATAATGTATAAACTGGGTTTAAAAGATGAGTTAAATCATAAAAAAAAGTTGCTCCTAGTTTTATCCTGTATGACATGTCATTCAAAATATTTAAAGAAGGGAGAATTCTGTTCAGTAGAATTTTTGATTGAGTTAAATAGAGGGAAGTGGAGAGTTATTGCTTAATGAATACAGAGGTTAAGTTTTGCAAGGTGAAAAGGGGTGGATGGTGGTGGTGTTTGCACAACAATGTGAATATATTTAATATCACTGAACAATGGTTAATGGGGTAAATTTTATGTTATTTGTTTTTCACCATAATTGAAAAAGAGTAACATGAGATTCCTTTTGGAGAGCTTTTTGATCCATGTTTTGACTTAGTAAATATGGGAGGTTAAATATAGCTATGTGTGTATCCTGGCTGTTTGAGAGTCATCGTTCTGTATGCAGTCCTCATTTTATAGGACTGGAGAGGCAGAATGTGTTTGGATCCAGGACATCTTTGAGAAGGAGTTTAAAATTTTTCTTATATTGCTGTGCATTCCTGTAATTTGCATTCTTCTCCTAAATGTGCAGAGAGAAAAATAATTTGGATCCCAATTAATTTGGCTCTAATTGATCTTTGTTTTAGGCTGTATATTAAAAGATCAGCCACCTAAGGTATTTAATCGTAACTGATTTTGTATGTAACTGCACAGGAAGAAAAAGTTTAGGTGCAGCTTTCTTCATATTCATGCTTTCCCTTAGCCATTGTACTTTGTGTTCTTGAGACCCAGTGAATTTTTTGAAGGTCAGTTGTGGTGCAGAGGAGAATTAATATTAAAATGCATTTAATAAATAAGCTGTCAGATGATTCCCTAAGATACCATAGCAGCTGAAAACCTTCTTTCCTTTTTCTTTCCAATCACTATGTACAGGGGGAATGATTGTTAATATAGAGTCTCTGTTGGTGTCTCATAACAGGCCTTCAGTAATCATTTCTATCCCAGTCTTGCTCCATTGATGTCATCAGTCTTGAGTGACAGAGCAATTTTCTCACAGAAGACAGCCCCTCCCTGGAAAGGAGAGATAGTCATCTACCAGTGTAACAGGAGGAGAATAGAAACAAAATCACAGATTTGGCAGAGAAGGCCTGCATGCTGACCCTGTGTTCCTGGCAGTTTGAGTGAGGTTTTGGTCTTTGGTTTAAATTGTCATGATTATTTAATAGCATGTTATGGGGCCATGATTTTGAACTCTGTGCTCTTCATGGGTTCTGCCTCAAGGCAGAAACTCAGGAAGATTAAACATTAATTAAAGTATCTAAAGCAACTACATAGGAGAACAAAAAGTCTAAGAAGCAGAAAAATAACTGGCCTCCCCACTAGGGAAAGTCATTTTTAAAAGGAAGGTCTCATATTGTACTTTAGAGATGAATGTAATAGGACTTCACTAAACCCAAAGGCATGAGTAATTTCTTGGGAGAGTATTCTGCCTCTGTTTCTTTAAAAAAAAATGGAAAAGCTCAGCAGATTTTGGATCATCTTAGGGGCCCTAATGGTATGGAGAGAAAGGAAACAAGACCATGTTCAAGTTGTAACTGTACTTGATGTTTATGGAGAAACCACAGAGGGTATAGAAGATGGGGTTCCCAAGCCTGACTGGATGCCTTTCCTTCCTGGAGATTCCAGTCCAGTATTTTGGATGTAGACCTAGGAGCCTGTATTTCCAAAAGATTCCTGGTGTGCAGCATGGTTTGAAAACTACTGGTCAAGGTCAATAGTTTTCATGAAAATGAGAGAGAGGGTAGTAGTACAGGGGGAAATTGACAAAGAGAAAGAGGGAGAAGGAGTTTTGAAACCCTTTGTTCAAATATCTGAGGAAGAGGAATATGTAAATCCATCCACAACAGAGCTCTGCTGGCTGAACTGGAGGCAGAAGACCTTTCTTAGTTTCCAAGGTCTGAGCAAGGCAGATTGCTCCTCATGCACTGGCTGGTATGATGTCATTTCCTTCTTCCCTGTCTGCTGCTCCACCTTCAGCCTCTCTCTGCTGCCTCTCCCCTGTGTATCCACACTTCATGCACTTGATCTGCACTTGCGGCGATCTCTCCTGCTTCCTGTCTGCTGTCCGCTTTGGTTCAGTGGGCTCACAAGTGAGGCTGAAATCATCATGACACGAGTCTGCTTCCCCGTAGTACTAGAACCTCCGCTTTCCATGTGGTGGGGGAGCCCAGCCTGGTGGACGTGACTGGACACTCAAGATGGGTCTGAATTAAATTTCAGACTAATTCTGATAGGAAGTGCACTTTGTGAAACAGCACGATGATTTCAAGAGAGCATGGACTTTAAAGGCTGGTAGATTTTCTGTAGACTTCTTCTCGGTAAATGGCCCAGTGTCTTTCTGTTTGCTAGGGACAAAATCCTTTGAGTCATCCTAACGCCCTTCTGTCTTTTATAGCCCACACTTAGTGATATATCCAGAATCCATTTATTCTCACTGTCTCTATTTTTTTTTTCCCCTAAAGAGAGACAGTGCCAAAGAATGTTCAAACTACTGCACAACTGCACTCATCTCACATGCTAGTAAAGTAATGCTCAAAATTCTCCAAGCCAGACTTCAGCAATACGTGAACCATGAACTTCCAGAATGTTCAAGCTGGTTTTAGAAAAGGCAGAGGAACCAGAGATCAAATTACCAACATCCACTGGATCATCGAAAAAGCAAGAGAGTTCCAGAAAAACATCTATTTCTGCTTTACTGACTATGCCAAAGCCTTTGTGTGGATCACAATAAACTGTGGAAAATTCTGAAAGAGATGGGAATACTAGACCATCTGACCTGTCTCTTGAGAAACCTGTATGCAGGTCAGGAAGCAGCAGTTAGAACTGGACATGGAACAACAGACTGGTTTCAAATAGGAAAAGGAGTACGTCAAGGCTGTATATTGTCACCCTGCTTATTTAACTTATATGCAGAGTACATCATGAGAAACACTGAGCTGGAAGAAGCACAAGCTGGAATCAAGATTGCCGGGAGAAATATCAATAACCTCAGATATGAGGATGACACCACCCTTATGGCAGAAAGTGAAGAGGAACTAAAAAGCCTCTTGATGAAAGTGAAAGAGGAGAGTGAAAAAGTTGGCTTAAAGCTCAACATTCAGAAAAACTAAGATCATGGCATCTGGTCCCATCACTTCATGGCAAATAGATGGGGAACCAGTGGAAACAGTGACAGACTTTATTTTTTGGGGCTCCAAAATCACTGCTGATGGTGATTGCAGCCATGAAATTAAAAGACACTTACTCCTTGGAAGGAAAGTTGTGACCAACCTACATAGCATATTAAAAAACAGAGACATTACTTTGCCAACAAAGGTCCGTCTAGTCAAGACTATGGTTTTTCCAGTGGTCATGTATGGATGTGACAGTTGGACTGTGAAGAAAGGTGAGCGCCACAGAATTGATGCTTTTGAACTGTGGTGTTGGAGAAGACTCTTGAGAGTCCCTTGGACTTCAAGGAGATCCAACCAGTCCATCCTAAAGGAAATCAGTCCTGGGTGTTCATTGGAAGGACTGATGTTGAAGCTAAAACTCCAATACTTTGGCCACTTCATGCGAAGAATTGACTCACTGGAAAAGACCCTGATGCTGGGAAGGATTGGGGACAGGAGGAGAAGGGGACGACAGAGAATGAGGTGGCTGGATGGCATCACCGACTCTATGGACATAAGTTTAGCTAAACTCCGGAGTTGGTGATGGATAGGGAGGCCTGACGTGCTGTGATTCATGGGGTTGCAGAGTCGGACACGACTGAGTGACTGAACTGAACTGAACTATTGTTTTTAATTTTATTTTATGTTGGTGAATAGTTGATTTACAATGTTGTGTTAGTTTCAGGTATATAGCAAAGTGATTCAGTTATACATATACATATATTGATTCTTTTCCAGATTCTTCCACCATTTAGGTTATTACAGAGTATTGAGTAGAGTTCCCTGTTCTCTATGGTACATCCTGTTGATTATCTATTTTATATATATAGAAGTGTGTATATGTCAGTCTCAACCTCCTAATTTATCCCTCCCCCACATCTTTCTGCTTTGGAAATCATAAGTTTGTTTTCTAAGTCTGTGAGTCTCTTCTGTTTTATAGGTAAGTTTATTTGTATAGTTTTTAAAGATTGCACATATAAGCAACATCTATGATATTTGTCTCTCTCTGTCTGACTTACCCCACTTAGTATGATAATCTCTGCCTATTCATGTTGCTGCAAATGGTATTATTTCATTCTTTTTGTAGCTGAGTTATATTCCATTGTATATAAGTACTACATCTTCTTTATCCATCCCTCTGTCAATGGACATTTAGGTTGCTTCCATGTCTTGGCTATTGTAAACTCACTCTATCTATTCTTAACATCTGGTCCAAACCATCATTGCTTGTCTGGATTATTGCCACAGTCTTCTAACTGGTCTCACTGCCTCTGCCCCTGTTCCTACAGTCTTTTCTCAACACAGCAATCATAGTGATCCTTTCAAATATCACTTAGGCTCTCCCTTCTTTGCTCAGAAGTTTTCCCTCTCGGAGTCAGAACAGAGACTTTATAGTGTCCTGCAAGACACTCAATGATGTGGTTTCCCCTCCTAAGTTTCTCTCACCTCATCTCTGACTTACTTGTCCCTTGATCTCACTGCTCTAGCAATAGTTTCCTACTTGCTATTTTTCATTTGGCCAAGCAAATTCCTCTCTCTGGGTCACTGCCCTTGTTTCCTCTGCTTGAATCATTTTTAAATGAAATATTTATATGAGTCTCTCATTTTCTTTCAAGTCTACTGATTTTTTTGCTTTATGGACAGCTTATATAAAAATGGAACCCTTCAATGCAGGAGACACAAGAGACATGGGTTCAATCACTAGGTTTGAAAGATCCCCTGGAGAAGGAACCCTCTCCAGTGTTCTTGGCTGGGAAATCTCATGGGTGGAGAAGACTGACACGCTGCAATTCATGGGGTCATAAAGAGTTGGACACAACTGAGCAACTGAGCACTCATGCAATTCACTTCACATTTCTGCTTTGTTTTTCTTCATAGCACAGTTCATCACCTGACATTGTTTGTTTGTCAAGAGCTTGTCATACAAGCTCTGTGAGGGTAGGGCCATTGTATTTTTTTTTTTTTTTTTGGTGGAAAGGAAAGTTTGCTTTATTTTGGATGCCGGTGACCGGGAGGTGAGAGGGATAGGCTACATATAGAAATAGCACAGTTGGCTCTGATAGTCATTTTGAAATCGGTCATCAGTGGTCTGACCTATGTCATTCTTGATTGATTTAAGTACAGTTAATCTTCAGTTCCTGGCTTCCTTGGTAGCTCAGATGATAAAGAATCCACCTGCAATGCAGGAGACCTGGTTTTGATCCCTGGGTTGGGAAGATCCCCTGGAGGAGAGCATGGCAACCCACTCCAGTATCCCTGCCTGGAGAATCCCTATGGACAAAGGTGCCTGGTGGGCTACAGTCCATGGGTCACAAAGAGTCAGACAGGACTGAGAAACTAATTACAGCACAATCTTCAGTTCCAGGGTTAGTTTGCTTCCCTTTCTTGAGGCCAGTTCTCGGTGGCAGCTCATGTCTGGACATCATGTAATTAACTTTTCCCACCTGGTGCCAGTTTCAGTATCTGCAAAACAGCTCACAGGATATGGCTCAGAATATTACTGATAGTTCTTGAGAAGCAGCTAAAGGTCTTTGACTATTCTTAATGACTATATATTATTATTTTGTCTCTTTTTTCTTTCTTTCTTTCTTTTTTTAAATAAATTTATTTATTTTAGTTGGGAGCTAATTACTTTACAATATTGTAGTGGTTTTTGCCATACATTGACATGAATCAGCCATGGGGCCTTTGTATTTTTTTATTGCAGATCCCCAGGTCTAGAAAAGTACCCAACACATAATAGGTGTTGAGAAAGAATTTGTTGAACAAATGTATTATTAGTAGATCTGGATTTTCAGTTTTATCACTTATTATTATCTTTATCACTTGTTATCTGTGTGACATTCAGTGTGTTATTCTTCAGAGTCCAAGTTTTCTCATTAAAAGAGGAAAATACAGTTGACTGTTGAACAACATGGAGGTTAGGGGCACCAATCTTTCAGGTGGTTACAATCTGCATATAATTTATAGTTGGCCTCCATATCAACTGGGCTTCCCTTGTGGCTCAGCTGGTAAAGAATCCGCCTGCAATGTGTGAGACCTGGGTTCAATCCCTGGGTTGGGAAGATCCCCTGGAGAAATGAAAGGCTACCCACTCCAGTATGCTGGCCTGGAGAATTCCATGGACTGTATAGCCCAGGGAGTTGCAAAGAGTCGGACATGACTGAGCGACTTTCTTTCTTTCCATATTAGTTGTATCGCGGTGTCCTGAGCCCCACAGCTGTGGACTCAACCAGCTGTGGCTGGAGTAGTCCTATAGAATTTACTATTGAAAAAATCCACTTATAAGTGGACCCTTGCAGTTCAAACCTATGTTGTTCAAAGATCAACTGTAACTTTTATTTCATGGGGTACTTTTGCAGAATAAAACTAATGTGTAGGTTTCCAACAAAAGTGTTAGATCAAGTTTGCACTAAAAATATAATAGCTCTCATTATTGTTGCTGTTAGTATTTATTGAGGTTTGCTTTAAAAAACTGAATTTATTCAGACATGGATTGGATTTCAATGCAAATGGGATCCAGGAAGTGACCACAATCCCATAGGACAGTTTTGGTTGCTTCTATTCCACTTCTCCTAAAAGAGTGTAGGCTACCTGCTAATAGGTCTAGGGTTTTTGCTTGAAGGATCTTTGCATAAGTAAGAACTTCCATGGTGTAAATTTTCCTGTTGTTCTTAAGCAAATCTTTAAAATTAAATACAACTATAGAATGGAGACTGTTCAATTTTTTCAATTACATCGGGTTTATGAAGGTTTTTCAGTTGTATAGAGTTCATTCTATATCTTTTTATACTTAATCAATATGCAATATTATAAGTGCCTGTATCATTCATATGTTAAGGAGATAATATCCATGGTAACCAACTCTTTTTCACGTTAGCCAAAAAAATATGGTTAGTGCTCAATTCTGTGAAAAGCATGCATGCAGATAGTTTGCTCATTAACCAGGTTTGGTGTCATTCACACACTTACACTGTTAATAACTGCTAGTTATTAATATTGTAAATTTAGTTCAAATACTGTAAATGTCTGTTCTTTCAAGACTGAATGTTAGGATTGGAATTTAGTACAAGTATGTATAAATCATTTCAAATGAAAAAAAAAAATGAATGCAAATCAGAGACCAGCTGGAGGGAGATTTGCATGATTATTTTAATGTTATGACAGGACACGAACACTCAGAAATTCGAATCAGAATGCTATTTCTTATACCTGCAAGGGTTGTTGAATGTCTCTTATGATGTGGCCAAGTACCACCCTGTGTTGTTAGCAGATCCTACTGATAAAAATTTGAGAGTCCAATGTCAAGCTCACTCTGCCTGTATGTTTTCTCTGTAGGCTGGGTTTGAAGATTGAAATGGAATAAGCATTTTCACCACAGTAAGCAGTGCTTAGCACTCACACTGGTGTTCCTTAAAATCACTCCAGGGTTTTTCAAGAGATAGATCATGCTATTAGATTACTGGCAATCATTTGTCCACTCAGCACCCTAATGAAGAATGCCCTCTGTGTGCTGTGCCGCCACACTTAAGACAGAAGAAAAGAGTAACAACAATGCCATTTTTTGCCAATGAGTCTGGACATTGTCTTTTCTGTAGCATGGCTGATTGGGTCTTGTTGCAGATCATTTCTCATAAATGTGTTAAATTCTTTACTGATATTCATAGAACCGCATAATGATGACTTCATAGGAGATTCTTTTCTTTTTTAAGGTGTGATTATCTATCTGCTTTTAGTTTACTCTGTTGCACTTGAAGTGTGTGTGTGTGTGTGTGTATGTGTAACGTCCTCTAGCCTTTTTAGCAATGATTCTCATTTTAATTATTCTAATGAATTGCTGATTAAAATAAACTTTGATGGTCATGTTTATTTTTAAATGTTGGAGATGATTCTGCTTTAAAAAGATAGCTGGACAAGAATTTCTTAAAATCAATAAGTAAGGTTATTTCTCCACATAAACAAAGTAATTTTTTAGAAACAGAACACTTTATATGTTGCTTGATGCTTCTGTCTGGTATGGTAGTTGAAGAGCATAAAGTTATAACAGAGATTTTCATTTTAATGGGAGAGTTGTAATACCCTCATAATTTTTTTTTTACTTCTCATTAGTTTTTACAACGTATGAATTACCTAAAACAACTTCAGTCATTTGAATTTTGACTTGCCACTTATTTTCCTGTGAGCGAAATTGTCATTTGAGAAATAGAGCCTATATTTATGGCATTGGTGTCTAAGGCTATACGTGAGGAATATTACAGAGTTTGCAGATGCTGGCATGTGTTCTAATGCTGTCTATTTGGG
This sequence comes from Giraffa tippelskirchi, assembly GCF_054371585.1. Lineage (NCBI taxonomy): Eukaryota > Metazoa > Chordata > Mammalia > Artiodactyla > Giraffidae > Giraffa > Giraffa tippelskirchi. The sequence continues at coordinate 144,783,772 of NC_137279.1, read as the reverse complement.
GCTCTGTTCAATATAGGATTATGGAGAAGAATAGAAAAGAATGACAATGAAGTAGTAGTTACTGTCAGTCTTGTGGTAATATAATGAGAATTTGGGAGGCTTTTCTATACACTGGTTTAGCTCTACTATTTTAGACTTGTCTGGAGGACATTTTGTATGATTTACTATAAGGTTATTTCTTCAGTTCATTTATTCATTGATATATTATCACATTATTATTTACCTATAGAAAAGGTCAGCACGAGACTTCAAGTTTTAGTGTTCTTTTCGTCGTTGCTGTTGTCTATAATAAATTTCAGTAATGGCCTTTTTAGGGGAGTGGATAGAGACGAGTAATAACTATATGTACATATATACCTCATATATGTTATTGAATATGTATCATGTATATGTTTTGGAAGGGTGGAGACAAGTAATGTTTATATGTGCATATACATGTTATTGACTGGGCTATATATGTTACTGAAACCTCAGTTCATTGTCATATACTACATGTACATTGAGACACAGTCCAATGTATGCATCCATATAAAATTATAACTGTCATTAGTGTTTAGTTTCTCTTGTTTCTCTGTGCCACTTCTCTCCCTCTTTACTCTGAGCCTATCCAAGTAACCCATTTTAATAACTATTTTTATAATCCTTCATCATTTTCTTCCTTTAGCTTGTTTCCAATCGTTAACTGTGTTATATGATCATCCTTATGTGAGCAAAATGCATCTCCACGGGAGCATTTCTCTGAGAAACTGTTTCTGCTTCATTATAGATAAGCTAGCTTATCTGGGTCACAAAGTTCAGAGAGTTCTAGCTTTCCCAGGTTTGCCCAGAACTAAAACTAGGAATACAAAATTGACCATTGACCCTTTGAGCAAGATCACGTGGAGCAAACCAACTAATGAGACCCATCAGTGGGAGGTGATGCTCTTTGGGCTTGGGCTGGAAATCATGCTCACTCTAGGGAGGTCATTGTGACTGATCAGAGGATGCTCTGTCACACACAATGCGTTGTGTTGGCTGGGGTAGGGGGTCTCCTTTAGACCTGGTTATCCATGAGGGAGAGTTCTCATGTATCCAACTGTCTTATTTTGAGTTAAAAGCTTTGCCGGTGAGGATTTGCTCCAGTTTTCTTTGCACACTTTCCAGCTGAGCACAGCCATGCTCTTGTCCCTGATGAGGAATGATGATGATAATGATCCTGAGCGTGATCTGAGCGCAACAGGGACCACTTCCTGACCATTAGGTGCTCTCCTCTGCACTAACCGCTTTAAGCAGCCTGTCTCTTAACCCTCGTCACAACCCACAACCCCATGAGCTATGGTAACCATTATCTTCACTTTACAAGTGGGGAAATAGGATCAGAGAAGTAAAGTCACTTGCAGGTGGTCACCAGGCTAGTGAGCGGTGGAGCCGAGACTCGAATCTAGGGCTTCAGTTCTTCCTAACCCAAGCTAATGTCATTCTGTGCTTCTACTTCTCTTGATGCCTGACTTTGAGTTCAGTTCAAAAGCTACTCACTGTGCCCTTCCTGTGGGTCCACAGGGGCTGTAGCCAGCGCTGCAGAATCACAGATGACCATGCATGGAGAAACTTACAGACAAATAAAGGAGGTAGACATGTAAATCATTTTACTGTAACATAACTGTGTAGCACTAGGATGTAAGCTCCAGGAGAAGAGGGCTTCCCTTTGTCTGTTTCATTCCAAAGCACTTAAAATAGCACTTGGAACATAGTAGGCACTCAAACGCGTGTATGGATATATCATGGAGGGAGGCGCTTTTTGCCTTGTCTGCGGTTTTCATTTGCGCTCTCACTCTGAACCCTACTCCTGACTCCTGATCCCTGGATAGCCTTGCCTACCAGCTTCTGGCACACTCTACTGCCCTTCCATTGCACAAATGCTTTATGGAACACATGCAATGTTCCAGGTATGGCTTTGGCATTAGGGACATAAATATGGACAGACCAGGCACAGGTCCTGTCCTCATGGAGGAATACTCTTATACTCAGACAATCCAAATTCAACTCAGCTCCTCCCTCACATATGATTCTCTGCCACCCCCCATCCCCCCTCTCTGTGTCATTAGCAGGATTGAATCTCATGGCAGAGAAGAGCTACATACCACAAGTCTGACTTGATCAGATGCTGTACCCAATAACTTTCTCTGTAAAGACCTCTTGCCACAGATTCTCACATGAAGTCTACTTCTTTATTCATATCTCATTATCCCCGGAGGAAAGAAGTAGATCAAAATAAACTCATTGACCATTGAGAAGATTGTTAATAGGTATGAGTCCCCTACTATGTGCTAGGCAATATTCTGGGCATTTTCTCCTTCATTTTAATTTACAAAGTCACCCTGAGAATAAAGTGATATTTTCTCTGTTTTTCCAGATAAGGCCTAGTGAGGTTTGTAGGCTGTCCAGACTCAGAGGAGCAAAGGAGTGATCAAGTGGGGATGAGGAATGAAGCTCAATCTCCCTGCCAACCTGCTTGCCTGGGACTGTGGTATATTCCCAAGGCCATGAGAAAGGATCCAGGAGGGCTGGAGAGTTAGTGGCCCTGTGGTGCCTATTTATATCAGTGCCCTGAAAATTGTACCTGTAACTCATTGCTGCCATCATCTGTTTTCTGTAGCCTCATGGGGGTGGGGGGGTGCATTTCTCATGTTCCTCTGTAGATTTATGAGCTTGTATATGGTACTTCCACTCTACGGCAGTCTGTAAGAGTTCCCCGAAGATTCACATAGAGATCACAATTATTTAGGTTCTAAATTACCCTTGTCCAGTTTTAAGCAGATGAGCAGTATTTTCACCCTCTAAACAATGATTCCTAAGGCTTATTGCTGCAATAATATCACATTTAGTTTCCAAGGAAACTGCATATCCATTCCTTCTCTCCATCCCTTCCCTCCCACTTTCTCAAGCCTGATTTTTTTTTTTATTTTAAACTCAAAATGTGCCATTGTAGCCTCCTGCTATTGTTACAGTTTTGGTTCCGGCACCAGTTCCTAAGAAATTACAGTTTTATTTCTGGTCTTCTTCTTAATGTTTTGGATGCATCTCTGCAGAATAGCCATGCATTCTAAATGGCACTGAAACAAATTACTGCCTTCATTATGACTTACAATAGATGAATGTATCATACTTCAGAGTCACAGCTTCTTTAGCCAAAATACCCTGGTTGTTTAACATACTGTAGCTCTATAATTGCTTATTTTATATTCCATTGTGAGGCTTGGAAATAAAAGAAAGGTTAGGCTATGATATATATTTTACTCTCAGTGCGTATCTATAATATATTCTGGTTAACTGACTGTATAGATTCAATAAATTTTCAACCTCCAGATGAATTATTTACTGCATCTAAGCATCACTTTTTCATCTATTATGCTAGTAGTGACTAAAAAATATCCTTGGACATTCCATAAACCACTGGATATGTTACTATGAAAGGCAAAGAAGTATGCACTTACTTTGTAATCCTATGGGAAGGCAGAGGGTAGCCACACAGTGTCATAGGATGCAGGCATGCAGATCCACTACTTAGGCATTTGAGCTATGTTGATTGAAATGTTTCTCTCCTGTCTCTTCAGTTTCCCTACCCTATCCTATGCTGCGCACACATACACACACACACACACACACACATACACAAACACACACTCGTCTCCTTGTAGAAAATAGCAGAGAACAGCCCTGTGTTTACAGAGACCCACTTGTGGCTGTGTGTACATGTGTATAGCAGCTAGTGTCCATTCACTGGGTCCATCCTGGGGATTGCATTGAGCCTTCATGCTTTCCTGAATTCTCTGAGTTTTTCATATAGAGACCTATACCTTTGGAGTTTTCGTTTGTTTTTTTCTTAAAATTGCTCTGAGACTTAGCTCTTGGAGAATTTGGAACTCGGGATCTGATCTGTCTTCAAATAAATGAGTGGTAATTAACAGCCTATGAGTGGATAATAGTAGAATCGGTAATAATCTGTATGTATTTTGTAGGTAAGGGCAAATGTGACTGTTACAGTGCTTTGGGAATTTGGAAGGAATTAGTTTATATAGGGTTAAATCATGAAGTCAGCTAAGGGATTGTTGTACATGGAAAATTGATCTTCTATTTACCTAGTCTTTTAAGCACTTGAAACTGCCTGGGGTTCTTACCAGGTACTAGCTTCTGGTAGGCAGTAGGTCCAGACCAGTCTCTCCAGAAGAGTTGGGTGGGGCCAAGAACGTGTAAGCCTCAAAGGATAATGGGAAAGGGAATTTCCTTAAGGGATTCTGGCTTTGCCAGGCTGTATGATCTGATAGAAGAATTTGTTCTTCTACTGGAAGAATGCACTTTGTGTGCCCACCTTCATACAGATGAGTTCTTAAATTATTTTCTTACAGTAAAGCAGCTTGTTTTTTTTGCCTCTGTCTGTCACAACAACCCCTGTGTTGAGTCTATAATGTCCAGAAACCCAGCGATCAACCATGGGTGCATAGGACCTCTCTGGCTCTTTTGTGTCCATTTCTGTATGCAAGCACCCTGGACTTCTTGGTGTCCCCTTTTTGTTCTGAGTTGAAGCCTACAGGTCAGTACACAATGGAGTCAAACATGCACAGACTCAATTCACTTTGGTCATTGTGATTAGTGAGTTTAGAATTTTCAAATCTGAGATGAATACACTTTATGATGAACAGTGACTAGAATGACTAATCAGAAATCAGAAGTCTGCAAAGAGTAAAACCACTACCAACAAAAAATAATCTAGCATTGGGAATTCCCTAATTTTAAATGGAAATGCTGGCCATATTTGCAATTAGATTTGTCCTCTCACCCCATGTGGAAGTGGAGAGAGAAAGCCTCTTGGGGAAGTAAGCAGCACAAATGGAGACTTGAAGGACAGAAACAGGTAGAGGACAGGGCCAGCTACAGCTGGTAAAGGGTCTTCTGATCCAGGCTAAGCAATTGGAGCATCACCTTGGAGGCTTGAAGGGATCCTTAAGAGCTGTCAGGTGGGGGCTGACATTGCAAGAAAATGCCATGCCTGGCTGGAGGCATGAGTTTCCAAGTCATTGGATTATAGAATGTGAATCTGAGAGTTCTGTTGTCACATATAAAGAAAAATTTATCGGATAGATGCTCTTTTCCTTATGAGAACCTTCTGACTTTGGGATAAAGCTTAATAGTCCTTGCTTTAAGACAACTTGTATCTAATTGGTAACTAATGCAACAAAAGTATTGTAGTTGTTCATGACATTCTCCAGTAGACTCCTTTCTGCCTGTTTGTTCAGGAGTGTTCTGTGGTAGTGATAAGACCCAAGGATTACATTGTCTGTGTCTGTGCTAATAGATTATAGCATGAGAATCAAGATAAGACATAGGAAGGAAAAATTTTGGGGAAGCAGTGTAAAATTGTTAGAAAAGTACACAGTAGCACCTTTCTAGGGAAGTTCACTTCAGTTCAGTTGCTCAGTAGTGTCTGACTCTTTGAGACCCCATGGACTGTAGCACGACAATCTTCCCTGTCCATCACCAACTCTCAGAGCTTGCTCAAACTCATGTACATCGAGTCGGTGATGCCATCCAACCATCTCATCCTCTGTTGTCCCCTTCTCCTCCTGCCCTCAATCTTTCCCAGCATCAGGGTCTTTTCCAGTGAGTCAGTTCTTCACATCAGGTGACAAAGTATTGGAGCTTCAGCTTCAGCATCAGTCCTGAATTGAATATTCAGGACTGATTTCCTTTAGGATGGACAGGTTGGATCTCCTTGCAGCCCAAGGGACTCTCAAGAGTCTTCTCCAACACCATAGTTCAAAAGCATTAATTCTTTGGCGCTCAGCTTTCTTTATGGTCCAACTCTCACATCCACACATAACTACCAGAAAAACCATAGCTTTGACTATACAGGCCTTTGCTGGCAAAGTAATGTCTCTGCTTTTTAATATGCTGCCTAGGTTGGTTATACTGTTTCTTCCAAGGAGCAAGCATCTTAATTTCATGGTTGCAGTCACCACCTGCAGTGATCTTGGAGCCCAAGAAAGTAAAGTCTGTCACCATTTCCATTGTTTCCCATCTATTTGCCATGAAGTGATGGGACCAGATGCCATGATGTGATAGGACCAGATGCCATGATCTTTGTTTTCTGAATGTTGAGTTTTAAGCCAGCTTTTTCATTCTCCCCTTTCACTTTCATCAGGAGGTTCTTTAGTTCCTCTTCACTTTCTGCCATAAGGGTGGTGTCATCTGCAGATCTGAGGTTATTGATAATTCTCCTGGCAATCTTGATTCCAGCTTGTGCTTCATTCAGCCTGGCATTTCTCATGATATACTCTGCATATAAGTTAAATAAGCAGGTTGACAATATACAGCCTTGATGTACTCCTTCCCCAATTTTGAACCAGTCTATTGTTACATGTCTGGTTGTAACTGCTGTTCTTGACCTGCATACAGATTTCTCAGGAGGCAGGTAAGGAGGTCTGGTAGTCCCATCTCTTCAAGAATTTTCTATAGTTTGTTGTAATCCATACAGTCAAAGCATTAGCATAGTCAATGAAGCAGAAGTAGATGTTTTTCTGGAATTCTCTTGCCTTTTCTATGATCCAGAGGATGCTGGCAATTTGATCTCTGGTTCCTCTGCCTTTTCTAAATCCACATTGAACATCTAGAAGTTCTTGGTTCACGTACTGTTGAAGCCTTGCTTGGAGAATTTTCAGCATTACTTTGCTAGCATGTGAGATGAGTGCAATTGTACTATAGTTTGAACATTCTTTGGCATTGCCTTTCTTCAGGATTGAAATGAAAACTGACCTTTTCCAGTCCTGTGGCCACTGCTGAGTTTTCCAAATTTGCTTACATATTGAGTGCAACACTTTCATAGCATCATTTTTAAGGATTTGAAATAGCTCATCTGGAATTCCATCGCCTCCACTAGCTTTGTTCATAGTGATGCTTCCTAAGGCCCTCTTGACTTTGTACTCCAGGATGTCTGACTCTAGGTGAGTGATCATACCTTGTGGTTATCTGGGTCATGAAGATATTTTTTGTATAGTTCTTTTGTGTATTCTAGCTACCTCTTCTTAGTATCTTCTGCTTCTATTAGGTCCATACCATTTCTGTCCTTTATTGTGCCCTTCTTTGGATGAAATGTTCTCTTGGTATCCCTAATTTTCTTGAAGAGATCTCTAGTATTTCCCATTCTATTGTTTTCTTCTATTTCTTTGCATCGATCACTTAGAAAGGCTATCTTATCTCTCTTTGCTATTCATTGGGACTCTGCATTCAGATAGATATATCTTTCCTTTTCTCCTTTGCCTTTTGCTTCTCTTCTTTCCTCAGCTATTTGTAAGCCTTCCTCAGACAACCATTTTGCCTTTTTGCATTTCTTTTTCTTGGGGATGATTTTGATCACGGCCTTCTGTACGGTGTTATGAACTTACATCCATAGTTCTTCAGGCTCTCTGTCTATCAGATCTAATCCCTTTAATTTAATCTCCAGGGAAGGCCAATCCCTATTGAAGCATGGCCAATTGAGGAAGAATGTTGTCACCTTAAAGAAAAGAATACAGTAAAAGAAACTTTCAGCCTGGTCACTTCTTGCTGCTCAGAAATGGTTGCTATTTCCTTCTTTGTAAGCTTTGGGGCATATGACCAATTGTTGAAAGGATTTAGCTTACCTTGTATTGAAAAATAAAGCAAGCCAAGCAAACAAAACAGCATCCCCTCCACTCCCACTGGTAAATACAAATTAGGTTATTTGGTGAGGTAATTAAAAAAAAATCAGCTTGACGTACAGAAGTGGTTCTTGCTTCTGGTTCACAAGGGCTTCTGGAGTTTAACCCACTCTGGCTGATCATATATGTAACATAATGGTTCCATCATTTGCTGAAAAACTTTATTTGCTATTCAGAATATTTGTTTATACACAGAGTTCACCTCTTCTTGAGATAAAGGTTGCTAGTAATCCAGTCTAAACCCTGGCATTGACATGCCATTTGCCATTGTCCTTATACATATATATGTATTATGTATGTGTGTGTTTGTGTATTAGTGTTAGTCAGTCAGTCATATCTGACTCTTTTATGACCCCATGTACTGCAGCCTGTCAGGCTCCTCTGTCCATGGGGATTCTGGACAAAGATTCAGGTAAAGAGTCAGCCTACAATGCAGGAGACCTGGGTTTGATCCCTGGGTTGGGAAGATCTCCTGTAGGAGGACATGGCAACCCACTCCAGTATTCTTGCCTGGCAAATACCCATGGACAGAGGAGCCTGGCAGGCTGCAGTCTATGGGGTCACAAAGAGTCGGACATGACTGAGTGGCTAAGCACACACATACATATATATGATAAATAAGGTTGCACTATATTTATTTGAGGCCCTCATGAGAAAGATGCTCTATTCAAAGGACATGTGAGTAGAATCAGACAGTTTTCCATCTCAAGAATCTCATGAAAAAAATAGATGTTGGTTCCAGTAGCATATGTAGCAGCAGTGAAACTGGAATGTAGAAACTTCTTGAGTGTGTCCTACTGGCCAGATGCATCAGCATCACCTGGGAACTTGTAAGGAATTTAGAATCTCTGGTGCTTCTGCAGTCTTATTCCTCAGTTGATTGCATATTAAAGTTCGAGAACACCTGGCTTGGACTACTCTTTCAGGAAGGCTGATAGTGCAGAAGGTAGAATAGATGTGGAGGGAGAAGGTTCTAGCTAGAGGTGGAGCATAGTCTCATGGCAATTTTGAAAATTTGGACAAACCTTGAGTATGTATGTCCTTGTACAAAAGAAGATGTCTGGGAATGAGAGTTTTAAGTGAAAGGAGAGAAGTGGCTGAGGTTCTTGAGGATTTGGAGGAACAGAGACTCTGCTGTCCAGGTTGTGAGTTAGATTGACCTGGGTGATTGATAATTGTTCTTTTGAGGTGGGAGGGAGAGAGGATAGGGTGGAGGTGCATATCAATTAGCTTCTATGTTGAGGAAGAATTAAGGGAGGAAGTTGGAAAGTTGAAAATAACAAAAAATGACAACTTACTTTCACAGACAGTGGAGATGAGGTCATTTTCCGAGAGGGCAGGATGGTCATGGGACTTAAGGAAGTCCCAGGGGCCCTTGGAAAATCCACTGTAGGAGGCGTGGGGGTGGAAACTGTAACTGAGATTAAGGAGGAAATAGCTTACTTTGGCCATTGCTCTTTGACAATTTAAAACACCTTCCAGATGTCTGTAATAGAACAGTTACTCTAGATCTAAATATATTAAATTCCAGCAATAAACATCATATGGACTTCCCTGGTGGCTCAGTGGTAAAGAATCTGCCTGCCAAGCAGGAGACACGGGTTTGATCCCTGGGTCAGAAAGATCCCCTGGAGAAGGAAATAGCAACCCACTCCTGTATTCTTGCCTGGGAAATCCCATGAGAGGAGCCTAGCAGGCTACAATCCATGCAGTCACAAAAGAGTGGGAGACTACTTAGCAACTAAACAACAACAAACATCATACAGATCTTCCTCAACATAGGATGGTTAAATGCGAAGTCACTTGAGTCATGTCTGACTCTTTGTGACCCCATGGACTGTAGCCTGCCAGGCTCCTGTATCCATGGGACTTTCCAGGCAAGAATACTGGAGTGGGTTGCCATGTCCTCCTACAGGGGATCTTCTATAGGGTTGCCACTTCCTACTCCAGCTGCTGCTGCTACTGCTAAGTCACTTCAGTCGTGTCCGACTCTGTGCGACCCCATAGATGGCAGCCTACCAGGCTCCTCCGTCCATGGGATTTTCCAGGCAAGAGTACTGGAGTGGGGTGCCATTGCCTTCTCCCTTCCTACTCCAGGGGATCCTTCAACTCAGGGATCAAACCTGCTTCTGTCTCCTGTATTGACAGGTGGGTTCTTTACCACTAGTGCCACCTGGGAAGCCCTAGGATGGTTACAGTCCCCATAAATCCAACATAAGAGAAAATGCATGTTGAAAATGCATTTAATATACATAATCTACTGAATATTAGCCTAGCCTACCTTACACATGCTCAGAACACTCACACTAGCGTAGAGTTGGGCAAAATAATATCTCACAAAGTCTATTTTACAGCCAAGTGTTGAATATCTGTTGCTTACCCTCATGATTGCATGGCTGAGTGAAAGCTGCTGCTTCTGCCTAGCATCATAAAAGAACATTGTACTGCCTATAACTAGCTGGGAAAAAATTCAAAATCCACAACTTGAGGTAGCGTTTATATTGAATGTGTATCCCTTTGAAACTATTATAAAGTAGAGAAATCATTAAATCTAACCATCCTAAGTCAGGGACTGTGTGTATACTTAATATAGTGCTGGTCTAAAATGTAGTACTGTGTTGACTGTATTAATACTTACTTCTAAAAAGTCAGAGCATCTTTACACATGATATGATTTTCCTCAAAGGCCATTATCCTCATATGAAAGATGGAGATTCTTGGGCAAAGATATGGAACAAGTTTTTTCCATAGTCACAAAGTGGGATTGGTACCAGGATCTGCTGGCTCCTAGCTTGAAGCTCCTTCCACGAGGCTATTTACAGTTCATGATTTATCAAAAGCCTGCACTCTATTTGAGCCGGAAAAAGAGTTTTTGAAGAGTTCTGCTCTCACAGAACATCTGTGGGAATGCTGAAGGAAAAGTTAAATTGAGACGCACTTTAATATTAATATTTTATTATCTTGACACAACCTCAGAGGTCCCTTCTGCCAACAGGAAATCATAGCTGTTTTTCATTCTTCTGTTGGCTGCTTGTTGCTGGAGCCTGTATTTTGGTCAGAGGATGTTTTGTTTCTGAGGCCAGGTAGTTAAAATAGACTGGCTTTACAGGAATATTCATGGCCATGTACTTCTTAGCACAATGGATCATTTTTCAAATCTTTTCACTGCTTTTGCTCTTTGATCAGGAAAAATCACTTAACAATGAGACTGGAATCTCCTTTCATAGACTCCCATGTGTCCTTGTTTTCACCTGCTGGTCTTTGCTTCTCTGAAGAGTCTGACCTTATGAATTAAATTCTTTCTGATTGTAACATTAGTCAGGTGAATTGAGTAACTGGGGACTTTTGTTTATTGATCCTTTCATCTCCTCTTTTTTTGCCTGTGAAGGTCATTTTTCAATTTCCCCAGAAGGTAATTCTACTTCTACTAGTGATTCTCAATGAACAGTAAGCTTAGGATATTAAAATAAAAGCCAGAATAAACATTAAGTTTAGAAGTGTCATAAAAAAAATCCTAGAAACAAGCATTTGTGCTTCTGAATGTAGCTTAAATTAGATAGAAAAAACTCTAATAATCAAGGTAAATTCTTCCATGTTGTGTAAGGTCCACAAAGGCCCCTTCTCTTTAGGAATGTAGACTTGAAGACTTCTCTTCATTCTTCAGTGAAATCATAAATGTAATTTTCTAAAAGATTACAGAAAATTAACCAAACTGATCACATGGATCACAGGCTTGTCTAACTCAATGAAACTATGAGCCATGCCATGTAGGGCCACCCAAGATGGATGGGTCATGGTGGGGAGTTCTGACAAAATGTGGTCAACTGGAAAAGGGAATGGCAAACCACTTCAGTATTCTTGCCTTGAGAACCCCATGAACAGTTCAGTTCAGTTCAGTCGCTCAGTCGTGTCCGACTCTTTGCGACCCCATGAATTGCAGCACGCCAGGCCTCTCTGTCCATCACCAACTCCCAGAGTCTACCCAAACCCATGTTCATCGAGTCGGTGATGCCATCCAACCATCTCATCCTCTGTCGTCTCCTTCTCCTCCCACCCCCAATCCTACCCAGCATCAGGGTCTTTTCCAATGAGTCAACCCTTCGCATGAGGTGGCCAAAGTATTGGAGTTTCAGCTTCAACATCAGACCTTCGAATGAACACCCAGGATTGATCTCTTTTAGGATGGATTGATTGGATCTCCTTGCAGTCCAAGGGACTCTCAAGAGTCTTCTCCAACACCACAGTTCAAAAGCATCAATTCTGCGGCGCTCAGCTTTCTTCACCGTCCAACTATCACATCCATACATGACCACTGGAAAAACCATAGCCTTGACTAGACGGACTTTTGTTGGCAAAGTAATGTCTCTGCTTTTAAATATGCTATCTAGGTTGGCCATAACCTTCCTTCCAAGGAGTAAGCGTCTCTTAATTTCATGGCTGCAATCACCATCAGCAGTGATTCTGGAGCCCAAAAAAGTAAAGTCTGACACTGTTTCCACTGTTTCCCCATCTATTTCCCATGGAGTGATGGGACCAGATGCCATGATCTTAGTTTTCTGAACGTTGAGCTTTAAGCCAGCTTTTTCACTCTCCTCCTTCACCTTCATCAAGAGGCTCTTTAGTTCTTCTTCACTCTCTGCCATAAGGGTGGTGTCATCCTCATATCTGAGGTTATTGATATTTCTCCCGGCAATCTTGATTCCAGCTTGTGTTTCTTCCAGCCCAGTGTTTCTCATGATGTACTCTGCATATAAGTTAAATAAGCAGGGTGACAATATACAGCCTTGACGTACTCCTTTTCCTATTTGGAACCAGTCTGTTGTTCCATGTCCAGTTCTAACTGCTGCTTCTTGACCTGCATACAGGTTTCTCAAGAGACAGGTCAGATGGTCTGGTATTCCCATCTCTTTCAGAATTTTCCACAGTTTATTGTGATCCACACAGTCAAAGGCTTTGGCATAGTCAATAAAGCAGAAATAGATGTTTTTCTGGAACTCTCTTGCTTTTTCGATGATCCAATGGATATTGGCAATTTGATCTCTGGTTCCTCTGCCTTTTCTAAAACCAGCTTGAACATCTGGAAGTTCACGGTTCACGTATTGCTGAAGCCTGGCTTGGAGAATTTTGAGCATTACTTTACTAGCATGTGAGATGAGTGCAATTGTGCGGTAGTTTGAGCATTCTTTGGCATTGCCTTTCTTTGGGATTGGAACGAAAACTGACCTTTTCCAGTCCTGTGGCCACTGCTGAGTTTTCCAAATTTGCTGGCATATCGAGTGCAGCACTTTCACAGCATCACCTTTGAGGATTTGAAATAGCTCACCTGGAATTCCATCACCTCCACTAGCTTTGTTCGTAGTGATGCTTTCCAAGGCCCACTTGACTTCACATTCCAGGATGTCTGGCTCTAGGTGAGTGATCACACCATCGTGATTATCTGGGTCGTGAAGATCTTTTTTGTACAGTTCTGCTGTGCATTCTTGCCATCTCTTCTTAATATCTTCTGCTTCTGTTAGGTCCATACCATTTCTTGCCTTTATCGAGCCCATCTTTGCATGAAATGTTCCTTTGGTATCTCTAATTTTCTTGAAGAGATCTCTAGTCTTTCCCAATCTGTTGTTTTCCTCTATTTGTTTGCACTGATCGCTGAGGAAGGCTTTCTTATCTCTCCTTGCTATTCTTTGGAACTCTGCATTGAGATGGGAATATCTTTCCTTTTCTCCTTTGCTTTTTGCTACTCTTCTCTTCCCAGCTATCTGTAAGGCCTCCTCCAAGACAAGGCTGTCCTCCAAGACAGCCATTTTGCTTTCTTGCATTTCTTTTCATGGGGATTTTCTTGATCCCTGTCTCCTGTACAATTTCACTAACCTCTGTCCATAGTTCGTCAGGTACTCTGTCTATCAGTTGTAGTCCCTTAAATCTATTTGTCACTTCCACTGTGTACTCATAAGGGATTTGATCTAGGTCATACCTGAATAGCCTAGTGGTTTTCCCTACTTTCTTCAATTTAAGTCTGAATTTGGCAATAAGCAGTTCATGATCTGAGCCACAGTCTGCTCCTTGTCTTGTTTTTGCTGACTGTATAGAGCTTCTCCATCTTTGGCTGCAAAAAATATAATCAATCTGATTTTGGTGTTGACCATCTGGTGATGTCCACATGTAGAGTCTTCTCTTGTGTTGTTGGAATAGGGTGTTTGCTATTACCAGTGCGTTCTCGTGGCAAAACTCTATTATCCTTTGCCCTGCTTCATTCTGTACTCCAAGGCCAAACTTGCCTTTTACGCCAGGTGTTTCTTGACTTCCTACTTTTGCATTCCAGTCCCCTATAATGAAAAGGACATCTTTTTTGGGTGTTAGTTCTAGGAGGTCTTGTAAGTCTTCATAGAACCGTTCAACTTCAGCTTCTTCAGCGTTACTGGTCGAGGCATAGACTTGGATTACCGTGATATTGAATGGTTTAGGCAAAAAAAGATATGAGACTGAAAGATGAACTCCCCAGGTTGGTAGATGCCCAATATCCTACTGGAGAAGAGTGGAGAAATAGCTCCAGAAAGAATGAATAAGCTGAGCCAAAGCAAAAATAACACTCAGTTGTGGATGTGACTGATGATGGAAGTAAAGTTTGATGCTGTAAAGAACAATATTGCATAGGAGGGGGAATGTTAGGTCTATGAATCAAGGCAAATTGGAAGTGATAAAACAGGAGATGGCAAGAGTGAATGAACATTGACATTTGAGGAATCAGTGAGCTAAAATGGACCAGAATGGGTAAATTTAATTCAGATGACCGTTTTATCTCCTACTGTGGGCAAGAATCCCTTAGAAAAAACAGAGTAGCCATCATAGTCAACAAAAGAGTCTGAAAAGCAGTATTTGAGTGCAATCTCAAAAATGACAGAATGATCTCTGTTCATTTCCAAGGCAAACCACTCAATAGCACAGTAATCCAAGTTTATGCCCCAACCACTAATGCTGAAGAAGCTGAACAGTTCTGTGAAGACCTACAAGACCTTCTATAACTAGCACCAAAACAAGATGTCCTTTTCATCATAAAGGACTGGAATGCAAAAGCAAGAAGTCAAGAGATACCTGGAGTAACAGGCAAGTTTGGTCTTAGAGTACAAAATGAAACATGGCAAAGGCTAACAGAGTTTTGCCAAGAGAATGCACTGGTCATAGCAAACACTCTTTTCCAACAGCACGAGATGACTCTACATGTGGAAATCACTAGATGGTTAATGCAGAAGTCAGATTGATTATATTCTTTGCAGCCAGAGGTGGAGAAGCTCTACACAGTCAGCAAAAACAAGACTGGGAGCTGACTGTGACTCAGATCATGAACTCCTTATTGCCAAATTCAGGCTTAAATTGAAGAAAGTAGGGAAAACCACTGGACAATTCAGGTGGGACCTAAATCAAATCCCTTATGATTATACTGTGGAAGTGACAAATAGACTCAAGGGATTATGTCTGATAGACAGAGTGCCTAAAGAACTATGGATGGAGGTTCGTGACATGGTACAGGAGATGTGATCCAAACCATCCCCAAGAAAAAGAAAAGGCAAAATGGTTGTCTGAGGAGGCCTTAAAAGAGCTGAGAAAGAAGAGAAGCAAAAGGCAGAGGAGAAAAGAAAAGATATACCCATCTGAATGCAGATGTGAAAGTCTCAGTTGTGTCTGACTTTTGCGACCCCATGGACTATATAGTCCATGGAATTCTCCAGGCCAGAATACTGGAGTGGGTAGCCTTTCCTTTCTCCAGGGGATCTTCCCAACCCAAGGATAGAACCCAAGTCTCCCATATTGCAGGCAGATTTTAAGTCACAAGGGAAGCCCATCTGAATGCAGAGTTCCAAAGAATAGCAAGGAGAGATATGAAAGCCTTCTTAAATGGTCAGTGCAAATAGAGGAAAACAATAGAATGAGAAAGACTAGAGATCTTTTCAAGAAAATTAGAGACACCAAGGAAACATTTCATGCAAAGATGGGTTCAATAAAGGACACAAATGGTGTGTACCTAACAGAAGCAGAACATACTAAGAAGAGGTGGCAAGAATACACAGAAGAACTATACAAAAAAGATCTTCATGACCCAGATAGCCACAAGGTGTGATCACTCACCTAGAGTCAGACATCCTGGAATGCGAAGTCAAGTGGGTCTTAGAAAGCATTGCTACAAACAAAGCTAGTGGATATGATGGAATTCCAGCTGAACTATTTCAAATCCTAAAAGATGATGCTGTGAAAGTGCTACACTCAATATGTCAGCAAATTTGGAAAACTCAGCAGTGGCCACAGGACTGGAAAAGTCAGTTTTCACTCCAATCCCAAAGAAAGGCAATGCCAAAGAATGTTCAAACTATAGCACAATTGCACTCATCTCACACACTAGCAAAGTAATGCTGAAAGTTCTCCAAGTGCGGCTTCAACAGTACGTGAAACAAGAACATCTAGATATTCAGTCTGGGTTTAGAAAAGGCAGAGGAACCAAAGATCAATTTGTCAACATCCATTACATCATAGAAAAAGGAAGAGAATTCCAGAAAAACTTCTGCTTAATTGACTATGCTAAAGTCTTTGACTGTGTGGATTACAACAAACTGTGGGAAATTCTTAAAGAGATAGGAAGACCAGGCTAACTTTCCTGCCCCCAGAAATCTGTATGCAGGTCAAGAAGCAACAGTTAGAACTGAAAATGGAACAGCAGACTGAGAACAACAAAATTGGGAAAGCAGTACGTCAAGGCTGTAATTGTCACCCTACTTATTTAACTTATATGCAGAGTACATCATGGGAAATGCTGGGTTGGATGAAGCACAAGCTGGAATCAAGATTTCCAGGAGAAATATCAATAACCTCAGATATGCATGTGATACCACCCTAATGTCAGACAGTGAAGAGGAACTGAAGAACATCTTGATGAAAGGGGACAGTGAAAAAGCTGGCTTAAATCTCAGCATTAAAAAGGTGAAGATCATGGCATCCGGTCCTATCACTTCATGGCAAATAGATGGGGAACAATGGAAATTGTGACAGACTATTTTCTGTCAAAGAGTCAGACATGACTGAGTGACTGACCTGAACTGATCTGAAAAGATGCCTTCCTAAATGTCTACTTTCCTTCCAGTCTGCATCAGTTGTCCCTTTTGTATCTTCTCTTAACATCCTTGACTTACTCCATAGCTTTTAACACAACTATCGGTTCAGTTCAGTTCAGTTCAGTCGCTAGTCGTCTCTGACTCTTTGAGACCCCATGGACTGCAGCACACCAGGCCTCCCTGTCCATCACCAACTCCCGGAGTTTACCCAAACTCATGTCCATTGAGTCGGTGATGCCATCCAACCATCTCATCCTCTGTTGTCCCCTTCTCCTCCTGCCCTCAATCTTTCCCATCATCAGGGTCTTTTCAAATGAGTCAGCTCTTCACATCAGGTGGCCAAAGTACTGGAGTTTCAGCTTCAACATCAGTCCTTCCAATGAATATTCAGGGTTGATTTCCTTTAGGATGGACTGGTTGGATCTCCTTGCAGTCCAAGGGACTCTCAAAAGTCTTCTCCAACACCACGGTTCAAAAGCAGCAATTCTTCGGTGCCCAGCCTTCTTTATAGGTCAACTCTCACATCCATACATGACCACTGGAAAAACCATATACTTGACTAGATAGCCTTTGCGAAACTTTGTTGGAAAAGCAATGGCTCTGAGTTTTAATATGTTGTCTAGGTTGGTCATAACTTTCCTTCCGAGGAGTAAGCGTCTTTTAATTTCATGGCTGCAGTCATCATCTGCATTGATTTTGGAGCCCCCAAAAATAAAGTCTGCCACTATTTCCACTGTTTCCCCTGTTTCCCCATCTATCTGCCATGAAGTGATGGGACTGGATGCCATGTTCTTAGTTTTCTGAATGTTGAGCTTTAAGCCAACTTTTTCTCTCTCCTGTTCACTTTCATCAAGACGCTCTTTAGTTCTTCATTTTCTGCCATAAGGGTGGTGTCATCTGCATATCTGAGGTGACTGATATTTTTCTCAGCAATCTTGATTCCAGCTTTTGCTTCATCCAGCTCAGCGTTTCTCATAATATACTCTGCATATAAGTTAAATAAGCAAGATGACAATATACAGCCTTGACTTACTCCTTTTCCGAATAATTATTTGTTTAAACGTGGTCTCTTCTCACATTTCATCTTCTCCCCCAGACTATAAGTTCCATGATGGCAGGAAACTGGGAAACTGTAGTAATTACTAAATAAATATTCATTGAATGAATAATAATAGAAATAACAAAGAATATTTATTGAGCTTACTGTTCACCAGGAACTGTGCTAAATGCTTTACTTTTCTCATCTTATTAATCCTTTGTCTGCTTGGGTGCCAGGGTGGTGGTTTCGTTGCACAGTCGTGTCTGACTCTTGCGTCCCCAAAGACTGTAGCCTGCTGGGCTCCTCTGCCCATGAGATTCTCCAAGCAAGAATACTCGAATGGATTGCCATTTCCTTCTGCAGTAGATCTTCCCAACCCAGGGGTCAAACCCGGGTCTTCTGCATTGCAGGCAATGTCTTTACCAACTGAGCTACAATTTGACTGGCTCAGCTGTGATAACAATATACCATAGGTTAGGTGGCTTAAACAACAGAAATTTATTTTCTCATCATTTTGGAGGTTAAATGTTCAAGATAAGGTCTGTCTGATTTGGTTTCTAGTTGGAACCCTCTTCCTGGCTTGCAGACAGCCACCATCTTGCTGTATTCTCACACAGTAGAGAAAGAACTAGCTCTCTGCTCTCTCTTCCTCTATGAACCCTAATCCCATCAGATCAGGGACTCACATTTATGATTTCACTTAACTTGAATGACTTTCTTACTCAAAATACAATCTTTAATGAAGCAGACACTATGATTACTTCTGATTTATAAATGAAGATACTGAGGCTTAGAGCAAGGAGCTTTTTCAAGGTCACACTGGTAAGTGAACTAGCTAGGTTTAAGTCGAAGGTATGGTGTACTCAGACTGGGCTTCAGTTCAGTTCAGTTCAGTCGCTCAGTCGTGTCCGACTCTTTGTGACCCCATGAAATGCAGCACGCCAGGCCTCCCTGTCCATCACCAACTCCTGGAGTCCACCCAAACCCATGTCCATCGAGTCAGTGATGCCATCCAACCATCTCATCCTCTGTCGTCCCCTTCTCCTCTTGCCCCCAATCCTTCCCTGGGCTTATATAGGTATAAAGATCTGAACTATGTCACACATACAATTTAGGTTTAAGTAGAGGTGTGATTATAGTTGGTTAGGCATAAACCAGGGTAGACTTTTGGAAGAGAAATAATCTAAGATACTAAGTAGGATTTTAAGGAACTATATACAAGGAAGAGGGTTTATAGACTAAAGCCGTGTTCTCAGATTTTGTGTCTTAGGGCCTCCTCTACTCTTAAAAACCATTGAGAATCTCAAAAACCTCTTTTTTGTATGTTTCATCAATTTATATTTATAGTTGCTGTTATCGTTGTTATTTAGTCATTAGGTTATGTTTGGCTCTTTTGTGACCCAATGGTGACCCCCTGAAGTCTGCCAGACTACTCTGTCCATGGGATTTCTCATGCAAGAATACTGGAGTGGGTTGCCATTTCCTTCTCCAGAGGATCTTCCTGACCCAGGGATCGAACCCAAGTCTCTTGCACTGGCAGGAGGATTCTTTACCACAGAGCCACCAGGGAAGCTCTAATACTTATAGTATTAGAAATAAAAACTGGGAAGATTAAAAAAATATTTATTAATCTATTTAAAGTAATAATAATAAACTCATATCATGTTAACACAGTATATATTTATGAGAAGTAGATGGCAAACTACTCCAGTATTCTTGGTAGGAAAATCCCATGGATAGAGGAGTCTGTCAGGCTACAGTCCATAGAGTAACAAAGAGTTAGGCATGACTGAGTGACTGAGCATGCACACAGATAAGAAGTGATTATATTTTCCAAAAAAATTAGTGAGAATGTTAGCGTTAAAACTTTTCTTTTTGCAAATCTCTCTAATGTCTGCCTTAATAGAAGATAGCTGGATTCTCATATCTTCTGCATTCAGTTTGTTGCAACATGTTGTGCTGGTTGAAGTATATGCTGCTGCTGCTAAGTTGCTTCAGTCGTGTCTGACTCTGTGTGACCCCATAGACGGCAGCCCACCAGGCTCCCCCGTCCCTGGGATTCTCCAGGCAAGAACACTGGAGTGAGTTGCCATTTCCTTCTCCAATGCATGAAAGTGAAAGTGAAGTCGCTCAGTTGTGTCCGACTCTTTGCAACCCCATGGACTGTAGCCTACCAGGCTCCTCTGTCCATGGGATTTTCCAGACAAGAGTACTGGAGTGGGGTGCCATTGCCTTCTCCATGAAGTATATGAAGAAAATGCAATTGTACATGGATATTGGAAAAGGGAAGAATGTTTGAATACCCTTTTCTGATAATTAGGGACATTTTGCTTTGGTATATAGCAAAACTCCAAGTGGTAATTTCTTAAAGATTAGTTGCGGTGTGAAATCTGAAAGTGAATCAACGAACTTTTCATGTTCTGTTATATTAAAATTCACTGTCTAGCTTGTACTCTGAGTGAAACTTTTACCCATCCATGATTTTGTCACATCTTGCATTGGTCATTTGAAAATATTGGTTCACTGAATCAATGAAGATCTTTCAAATAATGGACACATTTTATTACACAATAGCCAAATATTACATTCCTTAATATCACTTCAAATATCTCATCAGAAAAATCTTTGAAGTACTGGAAAGCTGTCAAACTCATGTTGGCAGATATAAATTTTATAAAATCTTAATTTTCATTTGAAAACTATATTTTTATCACAGGCATCAAGTACTGTTAGTTGGTTTTCTTGAAGTGGTAGGATCACTTCCTTCATTTTTCAGAAAAAGATCTGTCAAATGCCCAAGTCTAAATAATCATACTATGTTAGTTTTCCTTTCAAATAAAACTTGTGTTTAAGGAAAAAAGGAACTAGCTGAGCTCTTGACCCAAATTGTTGGACACTTGCTTTTCCTTGTAACAATCATATGTACCTATACGGAAGTACTTTTGGCATTTCCCCCATTTCATCACATAGAATATTAAAAGGAAGTGTACTCAAGGTTTAGTGAGATTGATAACTCTTACTGGTCCATTAAGAACCCTCTTGATTGAAACTACTGTTTATTTTATTGCAAGTACATGGCCTTGAGGAACTCAATGACTACCAGTGCAGTTTGGTGCCACTGCCTTAATCCACACTAAGGCACTAACACTTTAACCTACTACTGTTGTTTTTGTATCTGTGGTGCCAATGCTGACAAAGCAACGAAGACAAGTTCACCTTTAATTGTATTGTTATAAAAGCATGTAGTCCCCTAATGGGGTCTCAGGGACCTTCCCACCCTCAGGATCTGTGGATGGCACTTTGAGAACAGCTGGGCTAGAGGAATGGTCTTGTGAGAATGGGTTCCCCAAGGGAAGACAGGAACAGGCATGCACTTGGTTTGAGTATAAAGTTCAAGGATTAGCAGATGTATGCTTGTAGTTGCTACATGGGATTCTGCCCTATCCATTAAATTACCTCAGAAGGATCAAGGGTTAGCAGCTCTGAAAGGAGTGTGGTATGGGTGACAGGGCCACCCTTAAATGAGGTTGATGAGAAGGAGAAAGTGTTTAGCAGAGTCCTAAAGCTCAGAAGCTCAGATTCTGTGGTATTTGCTCTTCAAAGAATATCAGAAGTTTCTATAATTCATAGGAACAGAATGCTACTGTGCATTTCTTTCCTCATCTGCAAAATGGGAATGTAGTAGTACTGTGTGAATTAATGTAGAAACAGCTAAGAACAGAGTCTGGTACATAGTCAGGCCTATATAGTGTAGTTATGGTGAAAATGGAGCTTGGAACTAGTTATAGGATGAATCAGAGAGCTGTTCTCGAACTTCAGTTGGCAGTAGAATGCCCTGGAGAATTTGTTAAAACACCCATCGCTAGTCCCCACCTCTGGAGTCAGTGATTAGGGATTTCTGAGGTGGAGGTCTGCTCTTCTGTGTAACACATTCCCTGAAACCCTGAGTCAGAGGAGTCCACTCAGTGTCTTTTCTTTCCTGGTTACTCAGCAAGCCATTGCCTTTTAGTTGATATCCTTGGATAAAAGGTAGTATCTTCTTATTCTTCCTGTTTCATTTGTTGGTTTCTTTTTTCATTTAATTTTGCCCAGGAACTGAAATTTCCATGTGTGTGTGTGTGGTTTTTCCTCAGGGACAATACTGATTTAGTATTTACTTTTTAAAAAAATGTGCTGTTTTGCCATGTGTAAAGTCATTTTAGTCATGTCCAACTCTTTGCGATGCTATGGACTGTAGCCTGGCTGGCTTCTCTGTCCATGGGATTCTCCACGGAGGAGAGCTAGAAAGGCTGCTGTGCCCTCCTCCAGGGGATCTTCCCAATCCAGGGATTGAACCCATGTCTCATGTCTCCTGCATTGGCAGGTGGGTTCTTTACCACTAATGCCACCTGTAAAGCCATACCTCATTGCTATTAAAGCCAGATAAGATGGTTAGGTTCCAAAAATTCACCTAACTGATGATAACAGGTTTACTCACCTCCATGGTTTTCAACAGCTTCTGAATACCTTGTATAATGTCACGGGTATCTTTGTCACTTTTCTGAGCTTACCAAAGCTTACTTTTTGTCAGGACTTAGAAGTAGAGACAAGGCTTCTGATTTAAGACTGCTGATGAAGATATCCTGCATGAGGAGCATTGGTAGTTTGATGATTACCAGTGATGTTAATTTCAAACTGTATATTCATTTATTTCAAATTGTATATTCATTTAACAGTAGGCAAGTGCCAGTTGTGTGAAAGGCTTTGTGCTAGATGCCAAGAACTAAACAAAAGGCAAGATAGGCATGGGCAAGTCTGGGTCACTGATAAGCCAACCAACAGTTATGAAACAGGGAAAGACTGGAACTGATTGGGCTGAAGGGACACCTAATTCATGGGGATAGATGTGTCCCCAGTGTAAGTGATATCAGAGCTGAAACCTTTAGGGAGACTATGAGTTAGGTAAAGAAAGCAGGCAAACCACATGGACAGTATTCCAGGCTGCATAAATAGTGTGCAGGAAGACCTTGAGGAGCGTGAGATTACAGTGTCTTTGAGAATAAGTTTAATTTGGCTCGTTCATTGAGATTAGGTCAGGGGGATGGTGTAGAGGTAGAAAATCACAAGAAGATAGGAGGGCTAGACAGAACCCTCTATGCCTTTTGGGTTTCCCAATCTCGGCTCTCTTGAATTTTGTGCCAGATATTTCTTTGTTGGGGTGGGGCTGGGGGCTGTCCTATGCATTATAGGATATTTATCCATATTTCAGGAATCTGCCAACACCCTCCCCTCCAGACATTCCCAATGTCCCCAGAGAGTGGGCAGTAAAATTGCCACTGATTGAAAGCCACTGTTAACCAAGTTTTGCCTTTAAGAGTATTGGAGGGTAGTTGTCACGTTTTATTCCGGTGAGTGATGTGAATCAATTTACACCTTTGGCCAAACACTGTGATAGCATTGTGGAGAATTATTGGGAGTTGGCAAGACTGGAGACATGGAAATACGTTGCTGTAGGAGTTTGGGTGGAAAATACCAACCATTCGATCTAAGGTAGAGGCTATACGGATGGAGAGAAGTATGTAGACATGAGATATATTTAGGTGATAGCATTGACAGGTGACTAATTATACATGAATAGTGAGGGAAAGGGAGGAATCAAGGGTGTTCTTAAGGATTCTTCTTGGGCCCTGAAAAAGATGGTGGTGCTCTTCCCTGACGAAGGGAGCACAGGAGGAGGAGCAGATTTCATTTTTAAACAAAACCTTTTTAATGTTACGGTACAGTACCCTGAAAAAGACAGTAGTACAGGCATACAGGGGCTGGTATTGAGTGAAAAGGCAATAAGAGTTACTGACTGAAGGAGGGACAGGAGGTGGAAGATGGTAGAGCTGAAGGATCGTCAGCAATGGAGTCAGAGGGCAAGCTGCAATTTCACTGATGCCTGATGTTGATGGCACAGGTTCTGGTTCTGATGCTGGATTAAATTCTATTTACCCTCTTGAGAAAACAATCCAGTGATGTCTGGGTTGTTATTTAGTCACTAAGTCATGTCTGACTCTCTTGCAACTTGATTGACAGTAACCCACCAGGCTTCTCTGTCCATGGATTTCCCAAGCAAGAATACTGGAATGAGGCACCATTTTTTTTTTTCCTCCAATGGTTCTTCCTGACCCAGGGATCAGGCAGGAGACAGGTGGATTCTTTACCACTGAGTCACTCAGGAAGATGTCTAGGTATATGCTGTGCTTAGTTACTCAGTCATGTCCGACTTTTTGTGACCCCATGGACTGTAGCCTGCCGGTCTCCTCTGTTCATGGAGGTTCTCCGGGCAAAAATGCTGGAGTGGGTTGCCATGCCCTCCTCCAGGGGATCTTCCCAACCCAGTGATCGAACCCAGGTCTCCTGCATTGCAGGTGGATTCTGCACCAACTGAGCTACCAGGAAAGTCCCTAGATGTCTGGGTATTAGCTCTTTTTTTTCTCATCATAGATGACACAGTAGCCCTGAATTGCATTCTGAATGGCTGCTGCCACCTTCCTGTATCATTCTTCGTTTGGGTCCTATGGCTCAAAAACTAACAATGCTAGGAAGAAGAACAGATTTATTGGGGAGGATTAGGAGAAGATGTTTGGGATTTTGGATACGTCAAAATGGAGATAACTTATGAGAGCCAAGAGGAAATTTTCATCTGTAAGTGGAGTTTTGGTTTTGGAACTTAGGAGAAAGATCAGAGCCAATAATTATGTGGAAGTTGAAACTCTAGGTGAGACTGAGGGAGAATGCATTGAATGTGAAGAGCAGGGTACTCGGGGCAGATCTTGGCAAAAGTAGGAGGGGCTGATATGGAGAAGCAAAAGCAGGATGTGGCAGTGCCAGTGAGGTTTAGAGGAGCTTGGTTCCGTGAGAGGGAGCTGACTGTGTGTCCACGTGTGTCTTTCCTTCAGTGGATTTAAGTTTCATGTGGTTCCAGATGCTCATTAGGGTCATTCTACAGTGACTGGAAACTCCTAGATACAGAAGGGTGTGACTGGTTGTGGAGACTGCCACATTTACTCCTGGTGTGCCCCAAATAGATGCTGTGAATCAGTAAATCCAGAGCTGAAGACAGACGCTGCGCCTCTCCAGGACTGATGCTGGCCCCGACTGCTGAATCATGTAGTGGGCTTTTGTAATGTAGACAAATCTCCCCATCCTGAGGTTGCTTGCCAGTTCCAAAAAGAGAAATCTCTTTGGGGTCGATGAGTATCAGAACTGTGTTTTTGTTTCATAAAAGCCACTTTTGATGAAAAAGTAATAACTTTAATTTAGAGATTGTGTAGCTATCACTGAAGAGTTATGATGACATATAACCAAGTCTCCAGGATCATTGGTGTATGATATTGTATGATTTTTATTCCTGAGTGGTAGGTCCTCCAGATACCTGACCTTTGAAGGTACAATGTATTATTTACATGAAACTAAGAGCCAGTGCATTCTAAATGGCTATGGTTTATCATGACTGTTTCAGAGTTGGATCCTGTGGTCATATGCTAATTTGACTTGAAGGAAATTCTGTGCTGTGTACTTGGATTTCATGCTTAAAATTTTTATCAATAGTTTCAAGACTCTATTAATTAAAATAAGATGCTTCAAAACTTTTTCCCACATAATACGGAATGCACTGGGTAGCTCATATTTGAATTAAAACCCTTAGACGCTTTACATTTCTGGTCTGGCAGTCTTCGTTTTTCTAATTTATATGTCCCATTTGTCCAGAAGGAGTTTGGAAGTTGAAATTTACAGCCATCCCAACTGGGAGAGTTAAGACTCTTGATTAAATGAGATCTTGTTTGTGTATGCAAACAGAAAACTGTGGTTGGGCAAAATAAAATTTGCAGTAAATTTCTAGCGAATTATCTCCCAAACTTAGTGGAGTGTCCCATCTCTTGGTAGTTCCACTTACCCACACCAACTCTGTGTGGTGACTACAGGAGAAACCATTTTTGTATATACAACTTTTTAGTAGTGACTGATTGGATCAAAATTGAATTTCAATACTAAGCTATGCTATCCAGCCCCTGCCTCTGGGACTTTGCAGTTGGCTCTACAAAATTCCCAGCCTATCTTTGGGTGTGGCCATTTTCTGCTGTATAAATAGTGAAATTGAGAAATCAGATCCACAGACACAGAAGGATGAAGGATGAGGAGCAGAGACAAGCAACAGAGAGAAAGAATTCCTAGGCTTCTCTGGAGCATCTCAGTCCCCAGTTCCAGTAAATTCTCAAGATCCAGCTCATTCATGCCTTTGGGGGTTTCTCATAGATCCGTGAATCCTTTGAATAAATAATCCCAAAGCAGCTCACAGTTTCCTGTGCACAGGAGCAGTGAAATGGGCTACATTGCCTAGATTTTTGTGTTCCAACTAGATGCTTGTTATTATGCTTTGTTTGTATCCTAAAACTAGCTTTCTCATGAACTGAACATCGTTTCACGGCGTTAAGTTGAGCTAGTCTTTGATTTAAATGTTATTGATATTTTCTGAAAAATTTAAGAGTGAGTATAGGAAATGTAATAACACACACATATTTGAAACCAAATTCTTAAAACAAAGAAAGATGTGTGTATAAGCAATGGTTGGTTCCAGGTCTAGAAGTCAAAGCCTTTTGAAGTTTGATGTTCAGACAAGGAACAGAGTGCAGTGTTTCATCTCAGCTGAGGTTGAGGTTAGCAGTGGTACTGTGGTGGCCAGAGTTGCCCTTGGGGTGAAGAGTTGTTCCCAGGAGACTTTGTTACTCATTTTTTGGTCTTATTCCTCTTTGTTGCCTGAAATACATACTTTGAGATCCCAGCCTAACTGGAGCCCTCTGATTGCCCAGTGTTTTTAATGATTGAGAAGAAAACCGCTGTTGCATCTTTGACTTTTGAAGGTTAGTAATAATAACTAGCCTCACAGACTTCCTCTGTCCATACGATACTAATGCAAAAATGAATTGTATCGCAGCGTACCTAGTGTGTTCCTTTTTAAAAAAAATTAATTTTTATTGGAGTATAGTTGCTTTATAATGTTGTGTTTCTACTGCACAGAAAAATCAATCAGCCAAACATATAAATGTATTTCCTCCCTTTTGGATTTGCTTCCCATTTAGGTGACCTCAGAGCAGCAAGTAGAGCTTCCTGTGCTATACAGTATGTTCTCATTAGTTGTCTATTTTATACATAGTATCAATAGTGTATATGTGTCAATCCCATCCTCCCCATTCCTCCCACCCTCCCTTCCCCCTCCATATCCATACATTTGTTCTCTATGTCTGTGTTCCTTTTTTATTATCCGAAAACCGTGACTAAATGTGGGTTTATATACTGTATATATGTATATAAACATATATTTGTATGCAGATATATGTACTTGAATGTAAAGCTAGATGTGTCTCAGTATGTTTAGAACGACACTGTGATAGATAGCCCCCAAAGAGTTACAAATGATTACTTCTGGGAAAGTGGGGTTGACAGAGCAGAAAAAGAAACTTTCACTTATTTTACCTTAAATTTTTTAAAGCAGTGATATTAAGACTGTTTAACTTTATATGAGTTTTATTACTATAAAAACACAACTTTAAAGTTACTTTGTGATTTGCATTCATTATAATGAGAGATAAAAGCCGATAGTTGTGCTTACCTAAATACGATTACCTACTAATTAGGTTGTTAGATCTGTGTGTAGGGTGTGTGTGTGTGTATGTGTATGTGTGTGTAAAGTTATAAGGAAAATTGATAATTAACTTCTAACTATAATAGATTGGAAAATTCTGATTTCACATATAAATTTTTTAGATAAGTGAAAGTTGTGAATATCCACTATCATTATTATTTACTTTCCAAATTATTTATTGATATCAGTTGGTCTTTATGTAGCATGTTGCTATTTTATAAATGCCAGTTATGTTCATTTAAAGAAACCTTTTCACAGTCACTTTTATAATTTCACTTCATCTCATCCTGGTTGTGGACTTCAGAATCCCAAAGTAAGTTTCTTAGAAACTCCTAGGTAATTTTACTGAGTATTTATAAGTTAACATCCTGTCATCAGTGTTTATGTAAGTTAGGGTGTATGGAAAAACATTTAAGGGAAAGGGGAATTTGAGAAACTTGCCCAAGTATTATTCAGTATAAATGTGAATGAGCAATATTTTTTGGTTTTTCTTGGAATGAAAACAAATTGTTGCAAATATGGTGATAAAGAATCATACTTCTTGATTCTATTACTTGCTGTATCTTTGATTTTGGACAAGTTATTTAACCTTTCAGAGTCTTAGGCTTTTCATCTTCATTTATTCATTCATTAAATATTGTGCAATACCATGATAATTCAAAAATTCCTCTTGGAACTCACCATCTACATTGCTCCTAAAATTTTAGCGAGCATCAGAATCACCTGCGGAGTTCAACACAGATAACTGCATTATGCTTCCAGATTTCTGATTTAGTCCCTCTCAGGTGTGAGCCCAGAATTTCCATTTCTAACCAATTCCCAGGTGAAACTGATGCTACTGGTCCTAGAACCACACTCTGAGGGCCACCACTCTAGAGCTTGCCGGCATTAATCAAACTTGTCAAATTCCAAATTTCCGTATTACTTCTAAGTAGTATGAAGAAGGAGGACCTGGTGCTACAAATGGGCGTGTGAACGTTGGGAGTTCAGGTAAGGTTTCCCTAACTATGCGACTCTTAAGCTGAAGGAAGAGAATGAATGAGTGGGTGAGTGAGCAGTGAGGATGAGTAGAGGTTCTGAGAAGGGAGCCTGGAACGTGCTGGGAATGGTTTAGCTGTTATGCTGAGAACCAGGGAGTTGGGGGTTATGAAATGAAACTGGATGGACAGGTTAGGGTTAGTACAGAGCCAAGCTAAGGATTTTGTCCTTTACTCAAAGGGCGTGGGAGAGCATTAATTTTCCTAAGGAGAGAGACAGAGAGAAGGTGGTAGAGTGGAATGGGAGGCAATGATGTGATCTATTAAATGTTTCAAGACAAGTCTCTTTACCATTGACTGCAGAGTTGAGAACATGAATGTGGGAAAACAAGAAAGGAGATAATGTCAACCTTCTGGTGAAAACTGATGGCACCTTTTAAAATAGGGTTAATAATACATAAGGTTGTTAAGATGAAGAAGTAATGATACACATAAAATGCTCAGTGTTGGCATAGAGTAAGTACTTAGACCATACTATTTCCTATTATAATTAATAAAAGCAAATATCTTGAGGCCCAGATGCTCTCAGGGCCATGGAAATTGCATTTAAATGTCATCCATATTTGAACTTTCAGGCTTCTCCTACTCTACCCCAGGAAGAATGACCTTTGAAAATATGATAGTGAGCAAAAAAGAAAAAAAAGGAAAAAAAGACCCAGATTATTGAATCCTTATGTTGAGACTGAGAATCTGAAAAGGAAAGAGAATTTATCATTGGGAGGAAACAGGACTGATAAGTGGCTGTATGGCTAGTTGGCACTGATGTTGTTTGTAGTTCTCTTGTGTATAGGAAAAAACAATGGCTTCTCAGGAAGTAGGTGATAGGGAGAAAATATCTCTTCAAAAAAGGAAGACTACAATGAATAAAGTATATTTCAGTGGAGCTGACAAATTAAAGAAAAAAATAAGAGGGGAAAAAAAGATAAAAAGCAGGAGAGATTAAAAGCAAAAATGACAAAATTACATGCAAGGGTAACTCCCATAAGGTTATCAGATGATTTCTCAACAGAAACTCTACAAGCCAGAAGGGTATGGCAGGATATATTTAAAGTGATGAAAGGAAAGAAACTACAACCAGCAATATTCTACCCAGCAAGACTCTCATTCAGGTTTGATAGAGAAATCAAAAGCTTTCCAGAGAAACAAAAATTTAAGAGAATTCATCACCACCAAACCAGTTTTACAAGCAATACTAAGGAAACTATTCTAGGCAGGAAACACAGGAGAAGGAAAAGACTTACACAAAATAAATCCAAAACAATTTAGAAAATGGTAATAGGATTATACATATTGATAATTACCTTAACTGTAAATGGATTAAATGCACCAACCAAAAGACACAGACTGGCTAGGTGGATGAGAACATATGCATGTATACACTTCCACTTACCACATCACTCTACTTAACCCCTCAAATTGTATGTAGTTATTTTATATTGTTAGGTTAATCATGTTTCTGTTATGGCTTGCAATTGTAATTATCTTTTATTTTTTGTCTGGCTATTGATTGTGAAAACTGATAAACATCTATTACTATTGTGATTATGTAACTGTTATTTAACACCACTGTATCATGATTGGTCAACAGAAAATAATAGAATTCTATATCACAAAAACTACCATTTAATAGAAAAAACTTGTAATCACTTTTTAAAATTCAGATGCATAACAGAATTATCTTGGAATTTTTTGAAAAGTACAAATGCCCAGGTTTGCTTTTTTCTCCAAAGCTCCAGGTGTGTTTCTAATGAGCAGCCATGTTTAAAAACAACTGGACTATATGATGATCTTTTGCTTTTATCTAGTTTGTTTCACTTTTTCTATTTCATATTCAGTGCTCTCATTTCATTTAGTTTATTTTTTCCAATTTCACCATCTCATTTTGTTTTGTTGTTGTTCTTTCTCAAACTTTTATCAAGCATAGTAGAAAAGCTTCTTTATACATATATGTATATACATATATATATGTACATATGTATATATATATGTATTTTAGCAAAAAAGCAGGGGAGAATACGAGGCCTCAGCATGAAGGAGATAAAGAAGGGCCTTGGATAGAATCATTTGGCATTCTAACAGGAAGACTTGCAACAGGGCATGAATCTGCTCTTGGATGCAGAGTGTCAATTTCTAGTTTATAATTACTCATAACCCAATGTACATAGTGTTTGGCATGTGCAAAATATATTGGCAAATGCATTAGTAAAATTTAACTATCCAAAGCTCTGGGAGCATTGACTTGGTAAAATAACGGAATCCATTAAAGCAAAAGTAATTAACTGACTCAGCACTCCTTCTGGGTAAAGTGGCAAGAAGTCAAAGATGACTGTGAAGGACGCAGAGGGCAAATCAGGGGAATTTTCTGACTACAATAGAAGGATGACACATAGAGAGACAGAGCCATTGCACACACCTTTGACTTTAACTCAGAAGCACTGTTGCTTATCCAGAAAGCAGGGGGAAATTGTTAATTGATGTCATGGCATCTGGTCCCATAACTTCATGGCAAATAGATGGGGAAACAGTGGAAACAGTGACAGACATTATTTTGGGGGCTCCAAAATCACTGTAAATGATGACTGCAGCCATGAAATTAAAAGATTCTTGCTCCTTGGAAGAAAAGTTATGAACAACCTAGGCAGCATATTAAAAAGCAGAGACATTACTTTACCAGCAAAGGTCCACCTAGTCAAAGCTATGGTTTTTCCAGTAGTCATGTATGGATGTGAGAGTTGGACGATTAAGAAAGCTGAGCACCGAAGAATGGATGCTTTTGAACTGTGGTGTTGGAGAAGACTCTTGAGAGTCCCTTGGACTGCAAGGAGATCCAACCAGTCCATCCTAAAGGAAATCAGTCCTGAATATTCATTGGAAGGACTGATGCTGAAGCTGAAACTCTAATACTTTGGCCACCTGATGGAAAAAGCTGACTCATTTGAAAAGATCTTGATGCTGGGAAAGACTGAAGGCAGGAGGAGAAGGGGACGACAGAGAATGAGATGGTTAGATGGCATCACCAACTCAATGGACATGAGTTTGAGTAAACTCCGGGAGTTGGTGATGGACAGGGAGGCCTGGCGTGCTGCAGTCTATGGGGTCGCAGAGAGTTGAACACAACTGAGTGACTGAATTGAACGGAAGAGGGGTCCTTTAAGGATGTATGGGTAGATTGTGTGTGTGTGTGTGTGTGTGTGTGTGTGTATACAATTAGCTCCAAGGCTTTAAAAAAGCTCAACAGGAGTGTTTATTATGAACCTTTGTGTAAGGCCTCTGAAAGGTTGTGGAGGTAATACATACATGGATGTAACCCTAAACTCTGCTTTCAGAAAGCTGAGCATTAGAGGAAGGTGAAGAGTGCCCCCACCTCTACCCCAAGTCCTCCTGCCTCATCCTCTTCCAGTCCTGACTCTATTGAAACTCTACATGAGACCTGATGAATGTGCACAGTGAGTTGTTGGAAAGGGAAATAGAGGTGATACTTAGACAACATCAAATGAGGGGAGTGAAGAGTCTGCAATCAGAGACTGCCTATTTTATGCTGATGAGACCAGTTAGTCTTAGATGTTGAAATACATTTTTTTTTCCAGTGGAAAATCTGCCTAGAGTCTTTAAAATCTTGAGACTGTCATCTATATGTGGCCTTAGTGCATTGCATTTTCAAAGTCCTGTTTTATTAGGTGTATATCGATGTGGCCTCTGGGCTGCTGGTGTTAAAAAGGGAGATCTGAAAGTTCTTCAGTTCATCTTAATTGAGAAGAAATTTTCTGTCAAGGAAGGAAATACTTCCTCAGATAATCAGGTCTGTAGTTTTATAGGATCCAAGTATGTTCACTTTTAATGTATAATTAGTCTTTATTATTTCTCATTAATTTGTGGGAAGTTGTTGAATCAGGGTTTAGAAAATTTTAAATGAAATTTCATTATATTTCAAAGAAAACTTAATGGCTGTCAGCCGTATGCAAGTACTGTGCTTGGTGTTAGGATATGTGTCAAAGAAATTGTTTGTTCTCAGTCTCAGCTTCAGAGTAGAGTCATCTGGAGCTTAAAGTCTATTAAGAAAATTTGGGAGACCCAGGTGAAACTCAGATCAAGGAAAGCTTCACTCTGGTCAATGGAAGCAGGACTCAGATAAATGAATGAAACACTCAGGTCAATGAAGGACACACTCAGATAAATGAATGGAACACTCAGGTCAATGAAGGACACAGATCAGTGAAGGTAGTGCTCAGATCAATAAAGGGGGCACTTAAATCAATGAAGGACCCACTCAGATCAATGGAAGCTGCACTCAGGTCAATGAAGGTAGAACTCGCATCAATTAAATCAGAGTCTGTGGATATGTACCTAGGTTTAATAAAACTCCCCAGGTGATTTCACTATGCAGCCATGTGTGAGACCTCAGTCAAAGCACTGGAGAGTTAAAATGACCCAGTAGCAATTAAATAAAACCTATGGGGATTAGGGTGGTCATTGGTAAGTTTTACAGGCTCCCCAGGTGATTCTGATACACATTGAGGGTTTAGAATCAATGGAATGGACCCTTGCCCTCCAGAGGATGATACTGTTAGGTGAGAGAAAAAGGAAATTTACATGTGAACCTGTTCCTTAGCAGTTTCCTGTACAAAAGTACAAGAAAGTCTATGTTCAAATACTGAAAAATTTGAATAAAAGCCAAGGAGTCACAAGAAAACATAGGCAGTAAATATTTGATAATTAAATGATTTATACTTAGCATATTGTTTGGATGTAAATTGTGTTTTCAAAGTGTAGGAATTCTTGGAAATCTTTTTTTCCATCAGACATTTTCACCATTTATTGTACATTAGGGATAAAATCTTGATCCTCTCACGTGCCAGAATTACTCTAAATTCTAGAGTGAAAGAGCTGGAACTGACCCTGCCCCTTTAATCTGGTCTCTAAACAAAGCCTAGTGTCTGTAGAGAAGAGTAGGGTGGAGCTGGGTGCCCTGGGAGAGCCATGAAAGTAGAAGGAGTTCTTTTTATCCCACTGTGGAGCTGGGAGATGGGGTGTGGGGGGGAGTAGTTGTTGGCCTGGGAGCATGTTTCTCCTAGGTATCCAGTGAACAAATGTGCACTGTTCAGAATACTCCAGATAGCAGGATGTGTGTTTTAATACTAAGATCAGGTAATAGCAGTGTTTTTCTATGAGGTGTAGGGAGATGTGATAGAATTTTCTCAAGTTAAATTTTATTGCCATAGGGGGTGGCAGAGGATGAGATGGTTGCATAGCGTTACTGACTCAAGGGACATGAATGTGAGTAAGTTCTGGAAGACAATGGAGGAAAGAGGAGCCTGGCATGCTACAGTCCATTGGGTTGCAAAGAGTTGGACATGCCTTAGAGACTGAGTAACAACAAATTTTATACATAGTGGTGTAAAAACAGATAACTAATGTGAATCTACTGTGTAGCACAGAGAACTCAATGCTGTGTGGTGACCTAAATGGGAAGGAACTCCAAGAGGGGATATAAGCATATGTGTGGCTGATTGGTTTTGCTGTCCAGCAGAAACTAATACAACACCATAAAGCAATTATACTCCTAAATCAAATAAATAAATAAATTTTACTGCCTTAATTTTTTAGCCCTTTGGTAACTGCTTCTTATAGTTTCTTAAGAAAACTCGACTGAGCGACTGAACTGAAATGAACTGAACTGAACTGAGGGATGACACAGGAGATTTCTTTGGATTTCTATACCACTCCATCAGAACGCCAGTAGCCTTAGAATCTTGTATAATATTGTACCTTACTTTATAGGGATCATATATAGACCTAAATAAATTGGTATATGTAAATGCATTTATGACAATGCTGGGCTCCTGCCAAGCACTCAGTAAATGTTCAGTTCATTTCAGTTCAGTCGCTGTCATGTCTGACTCTTTGCGACCCCATGGACTACAGCACACCAGGCCTCCCTGTCCATCACTAACTCCCGGAGTTTACTCAAACTCATGTCCATTGAGTCAGTGATGCCATCCAACCATCTCATCCTCTGTCGTCCCCTTCTCCTCCTGCCTTCAATCTTTCCCAGCATCAGGGTCTTTTCAAATGAGCCCAGTTCTTTGCATCAGGTGGCCAAAGTATTAGAGTTTCAGCTTCAACATCAGTCCTTCCAATGAATATTCAGGACTGATTTCCTTTAGGATGGACTGGTT
The DNA here is from genome assembly GCF_054371585.1 of Giraffa tippelskirchi. Classification (NCBI taxonomy): domain Eukaryota; kingdom Metazoa; phylum Chordata; class Mammalia; order Artiodactyla; family Giraffidae; genus Giraffa; species Giraffa tippelskirchi. The sequence goes on along the minus strand of NC_137279.1, from coordinate 144,749,043 downwards.
GGATCTCCTTGCAGTCCAAGGGACTCTCAAGAGTCTTCTCCAACACCACAGTTCAAAGGCATCAATTCTTTGGCGCTCAGCTCTGTTTATTGTCCAACTCTCACATCCATACATGACTACTGGAAAAACCATAGCTTTGACTAGACATACCTTTTTTGGGCAAGTAATGTCTCTGCTTTTTAATATGCTGTCTAAGTTGGTCATAAATTTTCTTCAAAGGAGCAAGAATCTTTTAATTTCATGGCTGCAATCACCATCTGCAGTAATTTTGGAGCCCCCCCAAATAACATCTGTCATTGTTTCCACTGTTTCCCCATCTATTTGCAGTAAATGCTAGCAATTCTATAACTTCCTCACTACTAGAGTTACCCCCATCATTTGTTTCCTGGGCTGTGGGGACCTTGAGGGCAGGCTAGATCTCTCCCTTGTCTTTACATTCCCAGTCCCATAGCACAATGCTTGGCTCAGAATCATGACTCACTAAATACATGGTGAGTGAAAGATGGGCCAGCTTAGATCTGATTGGCCAAAAAGACTTGTGCAATTTTTCTAAGTGTAGTATATCAGCATTTCAGTTCTACCTGAGTGAAGAGCTCATGCTGTGTCATGTTAGCACTGTGGGGAATGACTGCTTTAGAAGAAAGGGCAGTTTCTTGTTGTATACTCACTGGTTTACGGTCTCCCTTTGCTTTCTTAATGTGGAGACTCCACTACACTTTCCTGCCTACCTCTCTGCCTGCTCAAGGTTCCCCTGATCACAGGTCAGTCCCCAAGTCATCATGCCTTATGGAAGACTGACCTCAGGGCCAAAAGAGTGGTAGAGGAAGATGTGGAGAGGGAGAGATCCTGGTGATGTGTCTACTGGACATCTGAGCCCCATATCAAAAGAACATCTTGTTTGGTCCCAACTGACATTCTCTAAGGGAAATAAGTGTGCGTTTGTGAATGGGACCCTTGCTGCTACTACTTTTATGTTGTCAAGGAGGAGGGAAATCTACAATAGGATTGAGAAATAATGAAAGTGAATATATATATTTTTTCCTCCCAGAGAAACCAAAAGCATTTCTACAGCTATATTATCTGATGCTGCCGATTTTATGCTTCAAAGAATTGAGAATGAATACCTGGCAGCAAGTACTAAATCTGTGTGTGGTGACTGACAGATTAAGCACTAGGGACTTTAAAGGAGATTAGACCATGGATTCCCCAAACAACAAATGTCAGTATTACTTTCCATCTTGGAATTGAATGAAGTTGTCTTTATGTTTCTCACTATAGCCAGTGCCATTACATCCTCCCAATTTGGTTCTTACATTATTTCTCTCTTTAGAACATCATTCATTTATTCAAATAGTGGTTTCTTGAACTCCTTTCATGTAATGGCTTGGTTCTAGTTACTGAGAAGATATAACAAAACGTGAGGACTGGTCTTTAGATTCTAGAAGCTTATAAGTCAGGAGATAGAAAAAGGAGGTCATAAAGAAAAACAAGACCATAAGATAATCCCATGGTCTTACGTACTGCAGTTTTATGAAGCCATGTTGAAGGAATCCTTTCAAGTGAAGAGAGAACAGCACAGAAAATAATACCACCTTCTGGCATGAATATAATCTTTCCTCATCTGTTGTCAGCCTGAGATAGCTGAGGGCTGGTGGCTTTTAATTTTCCTCTAGGCTGTGGAGGACGGTAGGATGGTAGAATTAGGAATATGGTCATTTGACTTATTTATGGATTTGAATCCTGGCCCTGCCAGTCTTCCATTGTAGGGCTTTCAACAGGTTGCCTGGGCTTCCCAGGTGGCGCTAGTGGTAAATAAACTGCCTGCCAATGCAGGAAACCCAAGAAATGTGGGTTCAACCCCTGGGTCAGGAAATCCCTTTGAGGAGGGCATGACAACCCACTCTAGTATTCTTGTCTGGAAAATCCCGCGGATGGAGGAGCCTGGTGGGCTACAGTCCATAGGTTGCAAAGAGCCGGACATGACTGAAGCGACCTAGCATGCACGCACACAGACAGGTTACTTAATATTTCTGAGCAAAACTAAATACATCTGTAACTTTCAGAGATGTGTAAAGAATAACACTAATGCTCACAGTTAGCAAAGTACTGGCACTTAGAAGGCATTCAGTAGGTGGTGATGGTTATTAACAACAATTGTAGCAGTAAAAGTATTTCTACTGGGCCACTAAACTCACACATAAGTGGTTCCTTCCTGCAAAACAATTCCATTCACCTTGCTCACGTTAACCTCTTTCTTTATATGACAGATTTAGTACTTTTCATTCCCCTAAATTAGCAGCATTAGACAATATATCATGGAGTGGTGCTTGCTTTCCTTGAGGAAGCAATATGTTTCTTTTTTCATTTTTTATTTCATTGACTTTTCTTAAGAATTCCCAAAGAAGGAAGCCTCCGGTAGTTTCTATCCCATATTAAGAGAGGGTTGTAAATCTAATATTTTTGACTTCTGGTTCTTCTATCTTTCTGTCTTTTTAGTGGTAACTAGTGACAATAAGTTTTTTCCTCTTGATATTTGTGTCACTGTGTTGAATATTTTACATGGTCAATCTCATTTAATTCTCCTAACATTTCTGTGAGGTAGTTGTTAGCCCTGTTTTATAAATTATGAAACCAAATCCGCAGCTGGCCAGAGAGTGATAGGTGGGATTTGAATTCTGGTAGTCTTGCTCTAGAGCCTGTGCTTCTTCCCCCTGGTGCCTGGCTGTCTATGCCCTCTGCTCTTTGTGCTTATGGGGTTTAGCACCATTTGGGAAACTACACGGTAAGGGTAGTTTTCTGCACCCCCATTTCAAACTGATGCTAAAGGATGGATGTTAAATTAGTCTTCTCTCTAGTGTTGATTCTCCACAGTCCATATTCTTTATTAGCTGTTCAGTTTTCACCTTGGATGCTCCAATGTGCCTATCATATAAGTTGACCTTGGAACCTCCTTCATGAGGAAGCTGTACTGTCCTTAGACCTGGGCAAGAGGAAATGGACCCTTTGCACTGTCCCTGTGCTTCAGAGGAACACACTTTAATGTTCGGTTCTGGCTGCTCCCACCCATGGAGTGAGGAGTCCTCACAGGCAAAGTGATGAATTGCCTGGAAACTGTACCACCCTTTCTGCAACACAGGGACCCAGGACCCTAGAACTCTCCACCCCATCTCAGGACCTGCTGGGTCCTTTTCTCTGGGGCAGCTCTTGGGATGGTGCTGCATCTTACAGGATGTCCTGACAATCATTAAGACACTAAGTTTTCTGTATCAAAGTGTTCTGCAAATGATGAGGTATTATCTTAATCTGTTTGGTCTCCTATAACAAAATATCATACAGACTTGGTGGCTTATCAAAAAACAAAATTATATTTCTCATAGTTTGGGAGGCTAGAAGTCCAAGATCAGGGTGCTGGTATGGTTAGATGAGGGCCCTTTTCTGGGTGGCAGACTTCTCACTATCTTTTTACATGGTGGGAGGGGAAAGGATCTTTCTGGACCCCGGTTTATAAGGGCACTAATTCCCCTCGTGAAGGCTCCACCCTCATGATTTAAGCACTTCCCAAAGGTCCCATTTCCTAATACCATCACCTTTTAGGGGGTAGAATTTCAATATATGAATTTTGGTGGGGACACACACTCTCAGATCATAGCAGGTGTTATACAAGTTTAGCCATCATAATCTTATACCTGCTTGAGCAGAAAAAGCTCAGGATTACAACCCAACATTTGATTGGAGAATTAGTCTATGAAAGGATTAGCAACAAAATCTACTGGGAGGAGAAGAGAGACTCAAACCATGTGCCTCAATTCCGGAACCTTGGAATTGCTTCTGTGGATGAAATCCAAGGACTCTGAGTCTAAAACTTTCTGATGGAAGCAGTCAGGGAACTTTTTTGTGCCAAGCCATTGAGTCAAACCTCAAAGGCTGAGGATGGGCTTGGAAAAGGCAGGTTGGATTGCTGTACCTGTTGCTGTCTCATCTTCGACTAGGATCTGAGTGCCCTGCTTAACATAGCAGGATTCTCTTTCCGTTTTGATGATGGTGTTTCTGAATAATTGTTGATTCCCTCCCCCCGCCTTTTTTTTTTTTTTAAACATCTGCCTCTACCATTTTCCAGTCACATTGTACCTAGAATAGTATGTATCATAAATCTTTTTCACATTAAATGTTCTCTTCCACTGGGTTGCCTGTATTCTGTAGGCTTTTTTTTTCACATTTTTCTGGATGATTAGTGTTGGTAAGGATTTTATTCGCCTCTTTTTATCTCTCTTTTTGGTGTTTTCTTTCATTCTTCTTGGCCCAGTTTCAAGTTTCTTTGGTCTCCAGAAACCTTCCATGCTTCATCTTTAGAGATGAATTTATCTTTTTTACTTCTAAAAGCTTTTGTGTTTAGTGGCTTATTCTGCATATATGTTGGTGCTTTCTCAGGTCTTTTATTTCCTGATGCTCCTCTTTTCAAAGATGTCTTAGAATTTGCTGGGCTGATACAATTGACTTGGTGAATTCTAAATTGTACTTTCTTGAGAATAGGTGTGTGATGTTGTGCCCATCATGATGGCTGCTTCTACCCTGTGTCCATTGCACTTGGAGTGCTTCTTGTAGCCACTAAGCTTGTGCTGGGATAAAAGCATGGACGTTTTACTTTTGTGAGTACAGTGGCTCCTGAGGCTTTAAAAACTCTATCTTTTACATCAGAGCATCTCATAGTCATGCAAATTGCTTCCTGCTCAAGCATGCTGGCCCAAGGGCACAAATGGGGGCTGACTGCCAGCCTGTTTCCCTTACCAAGCTTTGCACCTGGTTCAGGGCTACACCCTCAAGTGAAGTTGCTCAGTCGTGTCCGACTCTTTGCGACCCCATGAACTGTAGCCCTGTAGGCTCCTTGGTCCATGGGATTTTCCAAGCATGAATACTGGAGTGGGTTGCTATTTCCTTCTCCAGGGTATTTTCCTGACCCAGGGATCAAACCCGGGTCTCCCGCATTGTAGGCAGACGCTTTACAATCTGAGCTACCAGGGAAGCTCCACCCTCAAGGGGGACCCTTTTTCTAATACCTCAAGAAGGTGTCATGTGGGCTGGCATCCTGTCTGCTTTAACTTACCTTCAGGGGAGAAGCTGGAAGAAGAGGTAGTGGTATTTCTTGTGTGGAACCAAGATCTGCTTACTCACCCAGAATCTTGAAGTACCCTCAAATAAGGGAAGTTGTTAAAGGCCAAAGCAAACTATGTAAAAGTTGGTAAAGAACCACATAGCACGTGCTCGTGTTTTTCATGTCCAGGATGATTTTTATGTTCCATCAGTTATTTAATACTCAGTGGGGGTCTTGCAGTGAGAGCCACCATCTGATTACAGCCTGTGTAGCCCATTGGTCACCCTTGCCTGCTATGTCCTACTCTCCCTAGAGAATTGCTGCCCCCAAATTGTATTCAAGCAGCCTAGCTCTTTTAAGATAAACTTGTCCCCAGGGTCTTCCATTTCCCACCTACTTTGTCCCACCTCCAGTTCCTGGAGCACCCCACTTGGATTCAGGACTGCGTTTTCTAGAAGTCAACAACTCAGTAACTTAGCAGGCTTTGCCACACTGTAATTGCATCTGAGAGCTGCACATACCTTAGGTATTTCATTTTTTTCCCTCATGTGAACCATAACTACCCTCTCTCTGACTTGTATGCTGAAAGGATAGTACACTTCCTTAGCAAATATTTCTTTTTTTTTTTTTTTTTTTTTATAAATTTATTTATTTTACTTGGGGGCTAATTACTTTACAATATTGTAATAGTTTTTGCCATACATTGACAAGAATCAGCCATGGGTTTACATGTGTTCCCCTTCCCGAACCCCCCACCCACCTCCCTCCCCCTCCCATCCCTCTGGATCATCCCACTGCCCCGGCCCCGAGCCCTTGTCACATGCATCGAACATGGAATGGTGCTCTGTTTCACATATGACAATACACATGTCTCAATGCCATTCTCCCAGAACGGCCCACCCTCACCTTCTCCCTCAGAGTCCATAAAATTGTTCCATGCATCTGTGTCTCTCATTCTGTCCCGCATATAGGGTTATCGTTACCATCTTTCAGATTCCATATATATGCATTAGTATACTGTATTGTTGTTTTTCTTTCTGGCTTACTTCACTCTGTATAATGGGCTCCAGTTTCATCCATCTCAGTAGAACCGGTTCAAATGTATTTTTTTTAATGGCTGAGTAATATTCCATTGTGTATATGTACCACAGCTTCCTTATCCATTCATCTGCTGATGGACATCTAGGTTGCTTCCATGTCCTGGCTATTGTAAACAGTGCTGCGATGAACATTGGGGTACACGCGTCTCTTTCAATTCTGGTTTCCTCGGTGTATATGCCCAGCAGTGGGATTGCTGGGTCATATGGCAGTTCTATTCCCAGTTTTTTAAGGAATCTCCACACTGTTCTCCATAGTGGCTGTACTAGTTTGCATTCCCACCAACAGTGTAAGAGGGTTCCCTTTTCTCCACACCCTCTCCAGCATTTATTGCTTGTAGACTTTTGGATAGCAGCCATTCTGACTGGTGTGAAATGATACCTCATTGTGGTTTTGATTTGCATTTCTCTAATAATGAGTGATGTTGAGCATCTTTTCATGTGTTTGTTAGCCATCTGTATGTCTTCTTTGGAGAAATGCCTGTTTAGTTCTTTGGCCCATTTTTTGATTGGGTCATTTATTTTTCGGGAATTCAGCTGCAGAAGTTGCTTGTATATTTTTGAGATTAATTGTTTGTCTGTTGCTTCATTTGCTATTATTTTCTCCCATTCTGAAGGCTGTCTTTTCACCTTGTTTATAGTTTCCTTTGTTGTGCAAAAGCTTTTAATTTTAATTAGGTCCCATTTGTTTATTTTTGCTTTTATTTCCAATATTCTGGGAGGTGGGTCATGGAGGATCCTGCTGTGATTTATGTCGGAGAGTGTTTTGCCTATGTTTTCCTCTAGGAGTTTTATTGTTTCTGGTCTTACGTTTAGATCTTTAATCCATTTTGAGTTTATTTTTGTGTACGGTGTTAGGAAGTGTTCTAGTTTCATTCTTTTACAAGTGGTTGACCAGTTTTCCCAGCACCACTTGTTAAAGAGGTTGTCTTTTCTCCATTGTATATTCTTGCCTCCTTTGTCGAAGATAAGGTGTCCATATGTGCGTGGGTTTATCTCTGGGCTTTCTATTTTGTTCCATTGATCTATATTTCTATCTTTGTGCCAGTACCATACTGTCTTGATGACTGTGGCTTTGTAGTAGAGTCTGAAGTCAGGCAGGTTGATTCCTCCAGTTCCATTCTTCTTCCTCAAGATTGCTTTGGCTATTCGAGGTTTCTTATATTTCCATACAAATTGTGAGATGATTTGTTCTAGTTCTGTGAAAAATACCATTGGTAGCTTGATAGGGATTGCATTGAATCTGTAGATTGCTTTGGGTAGAATACTCATTTTCACTATATTAATTCTTCCAATCCATGAACACGGTATATTTCTCCATCTGTTTGTGTCCTCTTTGATTTCTTTCATCAGTGTTTTATAGTTTTCTATATATAAGTCTTTTGTTTCTTTAGGTAGATATATTCCTAAGTATTTTATTCTTTTTGATGCAATGGTGAATGGTATTGTTTCCTTAATTTCTCTTTCTGTTTTCTCATTATTGGAGTATAGGAATGCAAGGGATTTCTGTGTGTTAATTTTATATCCTGCAACTTTACTATATTCATTGATCAACTCTAGTAATTTTCTAGTAGAGTCTTTAGGGTTTTCTATGTAGAGGATCATGTCATCTGCAAACAGTGAGAGTTTTACTTCTTCTTTTCCTATCTGTATTCCTTTTATTTCTTTTTCAGCTCTGATTGCTGTGGCCAAAACTTCCAAAACTATGTTGAATAGTAGTGGTGAAAGTGGGCATCCTTGCCTTGTTCCTGACTTTAGGGGAAATGCTTTCAATTTTTCACCATTGAGGATAATGTTTGCTGTGGGTTTGTCATATATAGCTTTTATTATGTTGAGATATGTTCCTTCTATTCCTGCTTTCTGGAGGGTTTTAATCATAAATGGATGCTGAATTTTGTCAAAGGCTTTTTCTGCATCTATTGAGATAACCATATGGTTTTTTTCTTTCAATTTGTTAATGTGGTGTATTACATTGATTGATTTGCGGATGTTAAAAAAACCTTGCATTCCTGGGATAAAGCCCACTTGGTCATGATGTATGATCTTTTTAATATGATGTTGGATTCTGTTTGCTAGAATTTTATTAAGGATTTTTGCATCTATGTTCATCAGTGATATTGGCCTGTAGTTTTCCTTTTTTGTGACATCTTTGTCTAGTTTTGGAATTAGGGTGATGGTGGCCTCATAGAATGAGTTTGGAAGTTTACCATCTTCTGCAATTTTCTGGAAGAGTTTGAGCAGGATAGGTGTTAGCTCTTCTCTAAATTTTTGGTAGAATTCCGCTGTGAAGCCGTCTGGTCCTGGGCTTTTGTTTGCTGGAAGATTTCTGATTACACTTTCGATTTCCGTGCTTGTGATGGGTCTGTTAAGATCTTCTATTTCTTCCTGGTTCAGTTTTGGAAAGTTATACTTTTCTAAGAATTTGTCCATTTCTTCCAAGTTGTCCATTTTATTGGCATATAGCTGTTGGTAGTAGTCTCTTATGATCCTTTGTATTTCTGTGGAATCTGTTGTGATCTCTCCATTTTCATTTCTAATTTTGTTGATCTGATTCTTCTCCCTTTGTTTCTTGATGAGTCTGGCTAATGGCTTATCAATTTTGTTTATCTTCTCGAAAAACCAGCTTTTAGTTTTGTTGATTTTTGCTATGGTCTCTTTTGTTTCTTTTGCATTTATTTCTGCCCTAATTTTTAAGATTTCTTTCCTTCTACTGACCCTGGGGTTTTTCATTTCTTCCTTCTCTAGTTGCTTTAGGTGTAGAGTTAGTTGATTTATTTGATTTTTTTCTTGTTTCTTGAGGTACGCCTGTATTGCTATGAACCTTCCCCTTAGTATTGCTTTTACAGTGTCCCATAGGTTTTGGGTTGTTGTGTTTTCATTTTCATTCGTTTCTATGCATAATTTTATTTCTTTTTTGATTTCTTCTGTGATTTGTTGGTTATTCAGAAGCGTGTTGTTTAGCCTCCATATGTTGGAACTTTTAATAGTTTTTTTCCTGTAATTGAGGTCTAATCTTACTGCATTGTGGTCAGAGAAGATGGCTGGGATGATTTCAATTTTTTTGAATTTACCAAGGCTAGATTTATGGCCCAGGATGTGATCTATCCTGGAGAAAGTTCCATGTGCACTTGAGAAAAAGGTAAAATTGATTGTTTTGGGGTGGAAACTCCTGTAAATATCAATTAAATCTAATTTGTCTATTGTATCATTTAAAGTTTGTGTTTCCTTGTTAATTTTCTGTTTAGTTGATCTATCCATATGCGTGAGTGGAGTATTAAAGTCTCCCACTATTATTGTGTTATTGTTAATTTCCCCTTTCATACTTGTTAGTATTTGCCTTATATATTGTGGTGCTCCTATGTTGGGTGCATATATATTTATGATTGTTACGTCTTCTTCTTGAATTGATCCTTTGATCTTTATGTAGTGTCCTTCTTTGTCCCTTTTCACATCCTTTATTTTAAAGTCTATTTTATCTGAAATGAGTATTGCGACTCCTGCTTTCTTTTGGTCTCCGTTTGCATGGAATATGTTTTTCCATCCTTTCACTTTCAGCCTGTGTGTGTCCCTAGTTTTGAGGTGGGTCTCTTGTAGACAGCATATATAGGGGTCTTGTTTTTGTATCCATTCAGCAACCCTTTGCCTTTTGGTTGGGGCATTCAACCCATTTACATTTAAGGTAATTATTGATAAGTATGATCCCGTTGCCATTTACTTTGTTGTTTTGAGTTCGTGTTGAAACATCCTTTCTGTGTTTCCTGTTTAGAGAAGATCCTTTAGCATTTGCTGGAGAGCTGGTTTGGTGGTGCTGAATTCCCTCAGCTCTTGCTTGTCTGTAAAGCTTTTGAATTCTCCTTCATATCTGAATGAGATCCTTGCTGGGTACAGTAATCTGGGTTGTAGATTATTTTCTTTCATTACTTTAAGTATGTCCTGCCATTCCCTTCTAGCCTGAAGGGTTTCTATTGAAAGATCAGCTGTTATCCTTATGGGGATCCCCTTGTGTGTTATTTGTTGTTTTTCCCTTGCTGCTTTTAATATTTGTTCTTTGTGTTTGATCTTTGTTAATTTGATTAATATGTGTCTTGGGGTGTTTCGCCTTGGGTTTATCCTGTTTGGAACTCTCTGGGTTTCTTGGACTTCTGTGACTATTTCTTTCCTCAATTTAGGGAAATTCTCAACTATTATCTCCTCGAGTATTTTTTCATGGCCTTTCCTTTTATCTTCTTCTTCTGGGACTCCTATGATTCGAATGTTGGGGCGTTTCATATTGTCCCAGAGGTCCCGGAGGTTTTCCTCATTTCTTTTGATTCTTTTTTCTTTTTTCCTCTCTGCTTCGTTTATTTCCATCATTCTATCTTCTACCTCACTTATCCTATCTTCTGCCTCCGTTATTCTACTGTTGGTTCCCTCCAGAGTGTCTTTTATCTCCTTTATTTCATTATTCATTCTATATTGATTCCTTTTTATTTCTTCTAAGTCCTTGATAAACATTTCTTGCATCTTCTCAATCTTTGTCTCCAGGCTATTTATCTGTAACTCCATTTTGCTTTCAAGATTTTGGATCATTTTTATTATCCTTATTCTAAATTCTTTTTCGGATAGATTCCCTATCTCCTCCTCTTTTGTTTGGCTTTGTGGGCATTTCTCATTTTCCTTTACTTGCTGAGTATTTCTCTGCCTTTTCATCTTGTTTAGATTGCTGTGTTAGGCGTGGCCCTTCTGTATTCTGGTAGTATGAAGTTCCTCTTTGTTGTGGAGGTTCCTCACTGCGGTTGGGGTTGGACAGGTGGCTTGTCAAGGTTTCCTGGTTGGGGGAGCTTGTGTCGGTGTTCTGGTGGGTGGAGCTGGATTTCTGCTCTCTTGAGTGTAATGGAGTGACCAGTATTAATTTTTGAGATGTCTATGGATTTGGTGTGCCTCTGGGCAGCCTGTATATTGATGCTCAGGTCTATGTTCCTGCGTTGCTGGAGAATTTGCGTGGTATGTCTTGCTCTGGAACTTATTATCTCTTGGGTGGAGCTTGGTTTCAGTGAATTTATGGAGGCTATTGGATGGTCTCTTATTAATTAATGTTTCCCCTGGCTTTCAGTCTTATTCTTGCAGTAGCCTCAAGACTTCTCCTTCCATACAGCCTCAATAATAAAACTTTTAGGTTAATGGTGAAAACATTCTCCACAGTGAGGGATACCCAGAAAGGTTCACTGAGTTACATGGAGAGATGAGGTGGGGGGGGTGGGTTGAAGTGACCAGGAGGGGAAGAGGGGAATTCAAATGTGGAGAGAGCAATCTAGCCAGTAAGCACTTCCCTCTGTGCTTTCCACAGTTTGGAACCCTCAGAGTGATTCACAGAGATACATAGAGAGGGGGGAGGAAGGTAACAGAGGTGAGCATGAGTAGAAAGGGAGGAATTAAGAGGGGAGAGAGAGATCTGGGCAGTATCCTGTTCCTGAAGTGTTCTCCGGTACCCAGAACACCCTCAGAGATTCACAGAATTGGGTTGAGAAGAGAAGGAGGAGGGTGGGAGATAGAGGTTCCCTGGGGGAGAAGAAAGAGCATCAATAGGGGGAGAGAGTGATCAGGCCAGTGATCACACTCCTGAGTAAAAATGGGTCCTAAAGATTGGGTTCTTAAATGTACAAAGTTGATATCAAATATGTAAAACACAGATTAAAAATCTAGAGTAGAGGTTAGACTCTTATAAAACTTACAATCTAAAAAAAAAAAAAAAAAAAAAAAAAAAAAGAAAAAAGGGAACAGTGTAAAAAGAAAAAAAAAAAGTAAAACAGTAAAAAAAGAAACAGTAAAAAAATGTAGAACAGGAAAAAAACATTAAAAAAAAAAAAACACAAAAGGTATAAGATATATGTATGTAGTTTGCTTCAAAAATAGGGTTTTTTTTTTTTTTTTTTTTGCAAGTTAATAGTGTGTTATGAAAATGAAAGTTAAAGGTGTAATAGAGGACTTGAAGAAAAAGGAAAGAAGAGAAAAAAAATTTTTTTAATTAAAAAAAAAAAATTAAAAAAAAAAAAAATAATAGTAAAAAATATATATATCCCGGACTTTCTCTGGAGCTGTTGTGAGCAGTGTGGGATCTGCTCAGTTTTAGATAGATCCTTATTCCTGCTTATACTTTTCAAGATCTGTAGGTCCTTTTTAATGCAGTCGGTATTAGCTACAGGGATCTTAATCTGTTGGCCTGTCCCTTCCAAAGCACTTCCCTCTGTTTATTTGGCTTCTGTTTGGAGATCTCTTCAGTATCTAATTTCCGCCCTGCAACAAAGCGGTGGAGGTGATCTCTTTAGGTTCGCTTGTTCAATCGTGCTGTGGGGAGGAAGGAACACTGCAATTCTGGCGTGTGTGTGGTAAGCTCGCAGTGTCTCGGCCGCACTGGGTTCGCCCCCGCTCACGGCGTGTGTGCTTTCCCCGTCTACCCTGCTCAGGCTTCAGGTTACTCGGCCGGGGAGCGGGCCCTGAGCTGCGTGCACTTCCCAGGACTAAGCCGCTCAGGTTCAGGCTCCCGGTTACTCCACAAAGGCGCAGACTCGATTTTGCCCGCGGCTTGTGCCGTTCCCGGTCGGAGCTGCCCAGGCGGCCAGGAGTTTGGCGAGGGCGCTGTCCCCTGTTGGGGCGGTGCGGCTTATCACCTCCCTGGTCCCCGCCTCGGTTTACGGGCGCGCCCGGCTCCGGTGTGCTTTGTGTCGGTTCTGGGGAGCTGGTCTCTGGCTGCGACCCTCCCGGCTGCTGTCGACCCTCCGGGATCTCAGGCAGTCTTTGCTTAAAAACTGGGAGCCTGTTTGCAGTTTGGTAGGGGGTGCCCTCTCTGGAGCCGAGTTTGCCCCTTTCCGGCTCTAGCGGGCCCCGCCTGCCCGCTGTGTCCGGCGGGGGATGGCGCGGTCCGCAGCCGGCTAGCTCTCCTCTGGTATCGCTCAGTCCTTTGTTCTGTGAGCGGGCCGGCAGTGCCTTAGAGTTGGGCTTTTCGCGGGATAGTTCTCTCTCTCTCTCTTCGCTGTCCCACAGTTTAGGTTACTATCTCACGTTAGCTCCCTCAGATTGCCCTCGGGGCACTCGGGCCCGGTCCTTACCCTAGGCAATGCCGCCCGCTCCTCTCCGTTCAGCCCCCACTTGCTGGTGGCGGATGATGCGAGCGTCTGGGGTTCTTTGCTGGGAGTTGCTTTAGGCACGTAATCTGTCGATTTTATTTATTTTTTCCTCCCAGTTACGTTGCCCTCCGAGATAAAAAATCCTCCCCCACACCCGCCGGTGAGAGGGTTTCCTGGTGCTTGGAAATTCCTCCTCTTTTACGACTCCCTCCCCGGGACGGGTCTCCGTCCCTAACTCTTTTGTCTCTCTTTTTATCTTTTATAATTTCTCCTACCTCTTTTGAAGATAATGCGCAGTTTTTGTGAAAGCCTGACGTCCTCAGCCAGCCTTCAGAAGTAGTTTTGTGAAGTTTGGTCAGCGTTCAGATGTTCTTTCGATAAATTTGTGGAGGAGAGAGTGGTCTCCCCGTCCTATTCCTCCGCCATCTTCTGCTCTCCTCGCAAATATTTCTTGATGTTGCCCTTTGTTCTGAGATCTGTGACTCAGACCTTAGCTATGGTGAACTGAATTTGTTATCTTTTCTGGACACCTGTTCTAACATGGCCTGAGGCTTCTGTATTCATCCTTGTATTTAGTCTACTAGGGCTCCATAACAAAATGCCACAGACTGTGTGGAGTAAACAACAGAAGTTTATTTCTCACAGTTCTGGAGGCTGGAAATCTAAGATCAAGAACCCAGAAGGGTTGGTTTCTGGTGAGAACTCCCTTTGGCTTGCAAATGGTTGCCTTTCCCTTTTGTGTATATTTGTGGGTCTCTTTCTTTTCTTATAAGGACATCAGTCCAACTGGATTAGAGTCTCACCTCTATGATCTCTTTTAACTTTAATTAAATGCCTCATCTCCAAATACAGTCACATTGGGGTTAGGATTTCAACATGAATTTCGAGTGGACACAATTCACTCCATAATAGCCCACACTTACAAGCCTTTCTCATTTAAACATATCCAGTAGACATTAATAACATTTCATTGATACCCGTTTTTGTTCATATGGCCTCATGTAGCCATACTAAAGACTTCATTTCCACCCTCAGAAAAACACTCCATATCACAGTAATGACACTTCAGACCTTGCCCCTTAGATGGCGTCCTATGTGTTGTTTCCAAAAATCTAAGCCTCATTTTTGGAAACTGCTCCCCTATGTTAAATATAGTGAAATGCTTCTAGACAATCTCATTTTGTTAAAATTAAATTGGTGTTCTCTGGACCGTATTTGTCCCATAAGCAGCATTTTCAAAGGGCTCAGCAGGCTGGGGCCTCCAGCCTGTGCTTGAAGTAATCATATTGATTTTTAATCAAGAGCCTTATTTTGGCAGGTTCTCTTTTTTGATCATTTGAAAAATGCTTCTTGATGGTTTACAGTTTAAATTCACTGAACTTAAAGAGGTGCTGGATCACAGAGACAAATTTTTCCTGGGAAAAAACACCTGCCTAGTGTATAGTGCATACGTGCTCAGTCGTGTCTGATTCTTTGTGACCCCATTGACTGTAGCCCACCAGGGTCCTCTGTCCATGAAGTTTTCCAGGCAAGAATACTGGAGCAGGTTGCCATTCTCCTTCTCCAGGGAATCTTCCCTACCCAGGGATCAAACCTGCATCTCTTGCTTTTCTGGTATTGGCAGGTGGATTCTTTACCACTGTGCCACCTGGGAAGCCCCTAGTACATATAGTATTAATGGTCAATTTTGCTAAGGATAGTAATGGGGAGGATTTGATGATCCACCAAGGATGTTTAAAAATTTATAGAACATTACAATTTATTTCATGTCTCTCATGCAATATTGAAGAATTCCACAATTTGATTTTTTTTTTTTTTTTTTCTGGGCATAAGAGTGATTTCCGTGAGAAGAGGTTTTTTTTTTTTTGAGAGACCATTTTGAAATGCAGGTGCATGATTAAAAAGTGCAAATTCTTTGGGGATTAATCATGAAATGTTTTAGGGTTGTTACAAGGAAGCTCATCAGTCTAGTGAAATTAGGACCACTTTCTTGGTTCTGAATTTTCCTTTGCACTCTATGATCAGTTACTTTCTGGGCTAGATAGTATCTGTGGGGACCGCTGATGGGTCTAAGACACAGGAAGGGAAAAAGAGAACATCTGAGGTTTATATGGTAAAGCCTAATCTGTTCTGTGCTGGAAATATTTAGTAGATAGCTACATCTGTTTCATATGCTTAAAATGAATAACTCGATGAATAAATGAATGACTTCATTAATTCAGGATGGACTGTTTCTTAAATAATCCAAATTAGTGATGAGCAAAGACAATGCTATGTGTGCATCAAGCCTGTTCCTCCTGGGCACATGGCTAATATTGCATTTCTTACTCTTTCCTGTTGTTGGGTAGGGCCATGGGATTGAATTCTAGCCAATGAAGTTTGGTGGGAATGACATTTGGCACCTCAAAACCTGTTTCCTAAAAGTCCTCTTTTGTGATCCTCCACATATTGTCTCTTACCTTGTCCAATGATTGGATTCAGAGGGTATGGTGGAAAAGGTCAGGGATAGTGGAGCCAGAGACAGAAGCAGGCTGGTCCCTGAAACACTGCATGGAAAGAGTCCCCCATCAACTCACATGAAGCTGTGATGTGATTTGAACAAGAAATAAATCTTTATTGTGTTGTAAGCCACTTTGATTTTAGGGTTATGTTACAGTAGCTTGTATTATAATAATTATAATAAAGTTTCATCTTGGTTTTGTTTCTCAGTATTATTGTAATCAAAAGTGGGGTCCATCTGCTTGCCATTCAAACCAATAAAGAGACAAGTCTGGTGGAAAGAAAGTTTGTTTTATCTTGAATGCTGGCAACTGTAGGGGTGGAGGGATGCCTGTCCGAAGGTCGACTCCTCCCCACTAACATTCAGAGGGCAAGCGCTTTTACAGGTGGAGGGAGGGGGCGGCTACATGCAGGAACAGTATAGGCGGCTCTGACAGTCATCTTGGAATTGGTCATTGGTGATCTGACCAGCATCATCCTGATTAAGTACAGTTAATCTTCAGTTCCAGGGTCAGTTTGTTTCCATTTCCTTGAGGCTAATTCTTGGAACTGTGGTAGCTTAAATCATGGCTGTAGTCTGGTCATCATGTAGTTAACTTCTTCCACCTGGTGAGGGTTTCAGTATCTATAAGACAGCTCACAGGCTGTGGCTCGGAATATTATCTATAGCCCTTGAGGGGGAACTAAAGGTCCTCAACTTTGCTTAGAGAGATAGAAAGAGAGAGAGAGTCTCTCAGTTGTGTCCGACTATTTGTGACCCCATGGACTGTAGCCCGCCAGGATCTTCTGTCCATGGAATTTTCCAAGCCAGAATACTGGAGTGGGTTGCCAATTCCTTCTTTAGAGGATCTTCCCAACTCAGAGATTGAACCTGGATCTCCTATATTGTAGGCAGATTCCTTGCCCCCTGAGTCACCAGTGAAGCCCGACTAAACTATTATTATTTGGTCTCCTTTGACTGTTCTCCTTTGATTCCAGTTTCTCACTTGTCTGATTAAACTTATTATTTGGCTAAAATTTTTCCACAGACAAAAGACGGGCTGAGGACATGAGGGACAAGGACCAGAGGATCCTGCTCTGTTTCATTATTATTATTTTTTTTTAATAAATTTATTTATTTTAGTTGGGGGCTAATTACTTTACAATATTGTAGTAGTTTTTGCCATACATTCTGTTTCATTATTTATGCTGAAAAATATTTGACCTGAAAGCAATGAACACCGCAACAAAATGTACCTATGTCAGTTTCTGCCCTATTAAGATCATATTTTTTGCTGTAGTTATTCCAAGTAGAACCACAGGGATGTGCTAATTTAGAGGCCTATTGAATACTTATCAGAGGTCCTGTGAAGTTACATGCACATTAAAACAAACTTTTAGAGAGGGGAATAGTATCAGGTGTTATTCTTCCTCTAAAATCTGTTGCGGAATCTGTGTTTTCTAAACATAAGCCAGCAAGTGAGTTTATCTAGCTCTGGTGTCCACCACCGTCTGATTAAGGGAAGGCAGACATCAATTCAGGCAAGTGTTCTCAATTGTGAAAATTCCACAAAAGAGGTGCATTTACAGGACACAGCACATGAGTTCCATGTATGATTTGTCGTTGTCGTTTAGTCGCTCAGTTGTGTCCAACCCTTTTGTGACACCATGGGCTATAACTCACCAGGCTTCTCTGTCCATGGGATTTCCCAGGCAAGAATGCTGGAGTGGGTTGCCATTTCCTTCTCCAGGGGATCTTCCTGACCCAGGGATAGTACCCACATCTCCTAAACTGGCAGGGGGATTCTTTACTGCTGAGCCACCAGGGAAGCCTGCATCAGGTATGATTATTACCTAATTTATTTTAGGTCAGAAGTGAATGCTTACTTTTTTTATGAATTCAATAATGGACTTCTTGCCCCTCAGAATTGTTTTGGGAGAAAACGATTAAATGTCATTGAAAGAAACCCAGGAAAAAGCAATAACCAAGGGCCATAAAGATTGAGTTTAGAAATTTTTTTGTCCCCCTCTCGCCTTTGAGAGGTAGTTACTTCATATCCTAGCTTCCTTTTTACAGCTGTGTGATCCAATATGGCAGCTGTTAGTCATATATGACTATTAAATTTAAGTAAAAATTAATTAAAATTTAATGAAATTAACAGTTTATTCCCTCAGTCACATTGGCCACATTTTAAGTGTGCAGTAGCATGACTGAAGCGACTTAGCAGCAGCAGTAGCAGCAGCCATGTGAGGCTGGTGGCTACCCTATTTGTCTTATTTGGACAGCTCAGATGTAGAATGTTTCCATCAGTCCTTAGAGTTCTATTAGCCAGGACTGGTACAGAGAGCTAGCTTTTATATTTTCATTCTTTCATGGTGCAACTAAATTTCCAGATTGTCTCACTTCTCCTTTATTTAAAAGCACTATTAAAAACAACAGGCCCCAAATGGAGTCATTAAGGGTAAGCCCAGTGTCACCAAACTGAGACTTAATTACACTTTTGCCTCTTTTAGAAATGGAATACTAAACCTGTCAATCAGGAATTATTTGATCAGCATTAGTTAGGTAATTGGATTGATTGCTATTGTTTTTGTTCAGTTGCTAAGTCATGTCCGACTCTCTGCCACCCCATGGACCGCAGCCCACCAGGCTGCTCTGTTCATGGGATCTCCCAGGCAAGAATACTGGTGTGGGGTTGCCAGTTCCTCCTCCAGGGGATCTTCCCGACTCAGGGATCGAACCTGCATCTCCTGAATTGGCAGACACATTCTTTTCCACTGAGATACCTGGGAAGCCCAATCTGTTTGATAAACCCTTGCTATCCCTAAAGGAAGTAACCTTGCAAGAACCAATCTGCTTTTTTTTGCTCAGAGCAACTTACCCATTCCTGCTGCCTTCTTTCTATAAAATCTCTTGCCTTTTATAGCTCTTTGAAGCTCCTTTCTGTCTGCTAGTTGGAATGTTGCCTGATTCATGAATCACTGAATAAAGCCAATAAGATCTTAAAATTTACTCAGTTGAATTTTGCTTTTTTAACAGCACTATGCTACTTTTTTTAAAGCACATGAGATGTTTTTAAGATTGTTGTAATATAAATTCTGGAAAAGGTTCTAGAACAAGTCACAGAAGGATGATTTCCGAGTACTCATAAAAGAAAGTTTGACAATTAGAAGCCATCAAGGGTTCACAAGTGAAATTATGACAGATTCCTTCATTTTCCTCTGTGAGTAGCATAACAATATAAACTTCATGAAAGAAGAAATTTTTTAATCTATTTTTCATTGCTGAGTTCTCATATTTTCATTGCTTATAGCGTAGAAGGTATTCAATAAATATCTGTTGAACCACTATTAGAGGAATAAGGTGGATGCAGTTAGTTTTAGTTTATCAAGACAAAGGGAACAGTTCTAATGCTATCTATGAAGCAGTCATTGCTGGGTAATAAAACAGTTGGGTGAGTTGCTAACTAGTTAAATAACCGTGAGAAGTAGCTAATGAAAAGAGCTTTCAACTTGCAACTGGATTTAGAGTTAGCTTCAATTCTTGGCTCTTTCACTTAATCTGTGTGATCCTTGGCAGTCATTTCACTTCTCTGAATCACTGGTTTCTCATCTTCAGATTGTGCATAATAATTTCACCGTTATGAGGTTGTTGTGGGTGTCAGATATGGTCTTATGAAAGGACGTCTCTAGTAGAATTTTAAAGGGTGAGTCTTCACTTCAATCTAGCTAATGTTCATATCTCTGACAACCATAGGGATATATTGATTGGATTTGTGGATGACCTAAGCTGAACTAAAAATCAGAATTCAGAGAGACCTTAATACACTGAAAAGATAGTTTAAATCTAATCCTTTAAGGTGAAATAAGGAGAAATATGATGATTTACACTTGATTTAAAGAAATGTTGCAATGGTCGTGGACAGAGTTTGTGGCTTACAGTGTTATGCCCCATGTGCTGTGGCTGCCAGAAGTTAGTTTTAGCAATAGGATAAGACGCCCAGGGTTGCACATTGGAACTCCTGGGAAGTTAAACATGCTGATGACCGAGCCATTGGCACAGTTTTTGATTTAATTGGCGTGGGACTCAGTGTTAGCACTGGGATTTTTAACTTCCCTTCCCTTACCCCCCAGTGCTTCTAATGTGCAGCTAAGTTTAGGAACCACAGGTCTAAGCTGAGGGAGTCTCTCCATATGTTCACTCCATGTTTACAGTCTTTAAATGTTACTTGCATGGAAGAATGCCTGCTGCAGGGAGTTCAGGCATAATGCGCTACTTAGGCTTGCAGTGTCTGCAAGGAAGATGTCAGGACAATGGGTGGATGGGCAGTTCTAACATTCTGAGGGGAAGTTGAAGGAAACAGGAAGAGGTAACAGTCTTGGACATTGCTTGCTTGTCCTGTCATAGGAAGCTAGGCTTAGTTTATCTCTCTGGCATTTCAGAGGGTAGAAAGAGATCCTTCCTCTGAATGGAAGCCCCAGGAAAGGAATAGCAAAGTGCTTTGCTGACAGTAGTGCATCCTGGGGGTGGCCAGGATTGCCAGGCTCTGGAAATTTACAGAGACCTCACAGATTTTATGGTGAATTTAAAGGCATTTAAACAGGCTGGGTGATAGGTTCAACTACCTCCAAGTTTTCTTTCATCGCCTGCCTCAGGCATACTGGTCTCATTGCTGTTCTTTGAGCCCTTCCCTGTGCTCTCCAAGCACGTTCTCCATCTCATGGGCTCTGAAGTTGCTGTTTCTTCTTCTTGTAATACTTATTCTCCAGATATGTGCACAATTACTCTCACTTTCTTTAAGATTTTGCTCAAATTACAGTCTCTCCGTCTACTCTTCATCTCTATTTTTCTGTCACCATCTGAAATCACACACACACACACACACACACAGAGAGATACAAATGCATCTATCTATATCTATAGGGCTTCCCTGTTGGCTCAGTGGTAAAGAATCCACCCGCAATGCAGGAGATGCGAGTTCAATCTTAGGTTGGGAAGATCCCCTCGAGAAGGAAATAGCAACCCACTCCAGCATTCTTGCCTGGAGTATTCCATGAACAGAAGAGCCTGATGGGCTACAGTCCATGGGGTCAAAAAGAGTTGAACATGACTGAGTGACTAAACAACAGAAACCATTCCTTTAATAGACTGTAAGCCTCACATGGTCCAGGATTTTGTCTGCAGTGTGCACTGATATATCCCCAGGGCCAGAAAAGTGCTGGGCTTTCATACTGCTCAAGAAACATCTGCTGTTGCACCAATTATGTTTCACATTTTCTGTTCTGGCCTGGATAAATTTCCTGGAAGGAGGTCACCTAATTTATATCTTTGAAGAATAAATTTAGTAATATACAGGTAGAATAACCACTTTCAAACTGTTTTCCTTTTTTTCCCCCTTTCTTCCCCCATGTCATATGTGAATAGCATCTTCTAAAGACAAAACTTTATTACTGATTAGTAGTTTTGAGACAACCAGTGAATGAAATTCAATGTGAAAAGGAAATGTGAAACTTTACTGCAGTGTAATTTGTTTCTTCTGCACCACTTTGGGTACAGTAAAGGTCAATAATGCACAGAAAATCTAGGTTTAATATCTTTGGTGTATAAAAATTAGTGCTTTGTCATCAATTGCAGATGCAGGAGGACAAATCACTTTCACATTAAGTTGTTCCTGCTACATAAATTACAAATCTTGTTAGGAAGAAAGTATTAGAATCATCCCTTGTTATTTTAAGAATGCCAGCTCTGATAAATAGTCAGCCTTGGGCATATATTAAAATGCTTGAATTCTCCTAAAATAAATTCAGCCTTTTAGGATAACACCTCATTTTAATTTCATACACGATTAAATCTATCAATTCAGAAGTCTTTTAACATATAAGTTTTGAAATCATAATAGTACTCTTTAACTCCCCGTGGAAAAACTTAAACCTCTCTCGGCTTCTTTAATAACTTTCCTTTATTGACAGAGAATTCTCAGAAATCCTCAGTTACTTTGTTTTGTGTTTTTGTGTATTTTTCTCAAGGAGAAGAGGAAATTAAACTGTGATCCTAAATCCCTTTCATTTTTTGAAGCAGATTTTTCTTTTAATCATAGTCCAGAAGGAGGTTGAAAAAGCTCTGTGAATCAAGTATTTTATCTCTCTCATGATGAGATAGTCTGAATTATTGTCTTAGATCCAGCAAAATCTTTATTCCTACATCTGGTGGAACTTTTGAATTTCTCATTGTTAGCATAAATAGTGCCTCCTCACTGCCGCTCATGGTGACTGCTTCTTAGCTCTTTTGTAACTTGAAGGTGTTTTGCAAACATAAATTTGAGAAGACCAAAGGTCAGGGCAGGTTCTCACCACCTGACCTGGCCCAGGAGGCTGTCTTTGGACAGAGCAGCACTATAGCCTTTCCAGAAGTTTGCGGCCTCCTGACCAGCTTAGAGACCTTGGAGGCTTGAACTCATTCTGATGAGTACCTCCATTCTCATCAGAATCTCCTTTGAGAGGAAACTCTGTCAACAAGTATTTATTGTTATTGAGAACTTGTGCCTGTCAGTCTGTGCTTGGGGCTAGAGGTACAGTGGTGAGGAAAACAATCTATTTTCCTTAACCTAAAGAATGAATGCAACATGTGCACATTGCCTGTTGGAGATAAAGAAAAGCTGAAAAAAATGTTTATTTTCTGCAGAAAATGTTATATATATATATACACACACATACACACACACACACAATATATATTCATATGTATCAGTATTTATCAAATATTAATTTACTTTTTCTTTCCCCACTCCTTCCTGTTCCCTTTTCCTTCTTTCTCCCTTCTTCTTTTCTCCTCTTTCCTCTCTCCTTCCCTCTCACTCTACCCTCCATTCATCCATTCATGCATCTTGATTCTTATTACCTAAGTACTATATTGCAGATATAAGAATTAAGAGTAAAGCCTTCAGAATCAGAATGACCTATATTTGAATGCTAGCTCTGACAGTTCATAGTAATATTGTTGTATTTGTTATCACTACTGCTGTTATCGTTGTTATTATTTTTAGTATAGATAACAATTGGGCTTCCCTTGTGGCTCAGCTGGTAAAGAATCCGCCTGCAATACGGGAGACCTGGGTTCTATCCCTGGGTTGGGAAGATCCCCTGGAGAAGGGAAAGGCTACCCACTCCAGTATTCTGGCCTGGAGAATTCCATGGACTATATATTAGCCCATGGGGTCGCAAAGAGTTGGACGTGACTGAGTGACTTTCACTTTCACAGATAACAATTACTTTTGCTGCCTGTATTTGTCACTTACTGTATCAGAACCCAAGGGATTTGCATGCATTTTGTATTTAATTCTTTCCATTCTTTTGTAATTAATTCTTTAATTCTTTCAATTCTGTTGAAAAGAATTAAAAGAATGCTATGGACCCTATTTTATAGCTAAGGAAATTATGCCTTGAGATTTTCTATAATATGTTGCTCAAGGTCACATGATTGTTAAGTAAAAAAACTGAGACTAGCTTTGTGATGTGAACTTTCTGAGATTTGGTTTCCCCTTTGTAAAGCAAATGTGCTAATTCCTGCCGTGGAAACTGCTTGGATGATTCAGTGAGATGAATGGTTTCACATTTGCAGTTTGGTTCTTGGCACATGATAACAGAAGTGCTCACAAGGCATATGGCTGATATGGTCTGGCTTCAGTGGCCTGTTTTTAAGACTGAATAATTGGCTTCCTTTCTTCTCTCTTCTTAGTTACTTCCTAGCCTCCTACTTAAGTTTGGACTTTGTTCTTGTCATCATCCTAGAAAACCCGTGATGCCTGAAGTATTGAGAACTCACGAAATGTTTTTGAGGTCCCATGTGATCCTGTGATTAATGCAGAATGGGCACAAATGTAAACCTCTGGGCTGGTAGATGTGACACCTCTGCCCGGTGCTTTCTCCTAGCCTGTCTCTACAGCCAAGCAGGTGCTGGGGGCAAGCGGGTCTTCTTCTTGCCCTGTGCACAGAAGTGAACCCTCCCTAGAGGCACCACATGGGGGTTTTCCTGATGACAAGGGCCCTGAAGAGTGAACGGGAGGTTGGGCTTCGGCCATGTGTTATTAAGCGCATGCTGTCAGTGGCATGAGGCAGCGGTGGGGTAGGATATGGTGAACATGTCATATGATGTATGAAATGGCATTATTTGATAGTCTGAAATTTTCTCTCTGTAAGTGAACAGAATTCTGTGGTAGAAATGACCCACTTGATGTATAGATTTTGCATCCTCTACCTTATGGCAGAAAGTGAAGAGGAACTAAAAAGCCTCTTGATGAAAGTGAAAGAGGAGAGTGAAAAAGTTGGCTTAAAGCTCAACATTCAGAAAACTAAGATCATGGCATCTGGTCCCATCACTTCATGGGAAATAGATGGGGAAACAGTGGAAACAGTGTCAGACTTTATTTTTGGAGGCTCCAAAATCACTGCAGATGGTGATTGCAGCCATGACATTAAAAGACGCTTACTCTTTGGAAGGAAAGTTATGACCAACCTAGATAGCATATTTAAAAGCAGAGACATTACTTTGCCAACAAAGGTCCATCTAGTCAAGGCTATGGTTTTTCTAGTAGTCATGTATGGATGTGAGAGTTGGACTGTGAAGAAAGCTGAGCACCATTGAATTGATGCTTTTGAACTGTGGTGTTGGAGAAGACTCTTGAGAGTCCCTTGGACTTCAAGGAGATCCAACCAGTCCATCCTAAAGGAGATCAGTCCTGGGTATTCATTGGAAGGACTGATGTTGAAGCTGAAATTCCAATCCTTTGGCCACCTCATGCGAAGAGTTGACTCATTGGAAAAGACCCTAATGCTGGAAGGATTGGGGGCAGGAGGAGAAGGGGATGACAGAGGATGAGATGGCTGGATGGCATCACCGACTTGATGGACATGAGTTTGGGTAGACTCCGGGAGTTGGTGATGGACAGGGAGGCCTGGCGTGCTGCAATTCATGGGGTCGCAAAGAGTTGGACACGACTGAGTGACTGAACTGAACTGAACTGAACTCGGTTTTAGTCCTTGTGTTAAGCCAGTTGGGGTTGGAGAATTGGATCTCTAGAGACCTATGGAATGGTTCTAGATCTTGCTCTCAGCTCCTGAGCTGTAGCCTGTCATAGCCCTGCATCATTCCTGTGACTCATGATGGTTCTTACAGAGAAAGTACTTATCAGTGAATGAAGAAGAAGCTTATTATTATTTGTGAACACCATTTTGCTTGAAAATCTATAATGGCAAACTCTACTGAAGTAAAAGCTTTTTTCCCCCAATTAATTTATTCTTACTGTAATTTTCTCAATTTTTTTGAAGGTTCTTTGGTTCACATTTCAAAGAACTTACTTAATGATCTATTAAGTTTTGTCAAAAGTGTGTGCAGAGAGTAAAACTTCTTAACATTTTGCCTGAAACTTTGGAGTATGATTATAAATAATTTCTAAAGGCCTATCTATACTATCAATAGTTTTGTATTTTGGGGCAGACATTAAAGACAGAAAAAATTAAGTGTTGAAAGTATGCATATTACACAAGTAAATTCTCAGTTTTTATAGTTATTGTTTAAATGCATGTGTTTTACACAAACTAAAAATATTTTAGTAGTTTGGTTCACTTTTTAAGGTATCTCATATCAGTATGCATGATTAATTGTGTTATTCATTCCATTTAGTTACTACTTGAGTGTCTACTATATGCCAGGAAATGGGACTACTTAAGCTTTCACAGATCCTGTAATCTACTGACAGAGAGATATAAATAAGTAATCAGATCATTACAATTGAGGGGAGAGCACCATGGAAGCACACAGTAGAGGTGACCTACCTCTGACATGGGGAAGCTGGCAAGGGCTTCCTCCTGAAAACATTAGAGTTTTTTTTTTTTTTTTTCAATATTTTTTCCTCCTGAAAAAATCAGAGTTTTTTTTTTTTTTTTTTTTAATTGAAAATTAACCTGGTAAAACTGTTGGGATGGGAGAGGGAGTTTGGACTGAGGAAATAGCTTATTCATATGCCTGGAACTGGGAGCATAACACGGTATTATTGGAGTCTTCTTCTTCTCAGAGATATTTATGAGAGCAAGAACTTCAAATTGTTCCTGATTGTGACATTTACAGTTTCAAAAGTATTGCAAGAACTTGGTGAATACCATCTCAGTCTTGACAGGTGCATAGTCTGATATGTCCAAAGATAACACCTGTCACCCGGGTGATGCCCTGCCCTTAGTTGGGGCACAAGCTTTAGCTTTTAGCAGTTTATTCTCACCCAGTGGTCAGGTTGGCTTTGAATTGACTAGTGCAGATTGATGCAGCTGGTGTATGGGTCCTCCTGGGGATGAGGTGGGAAGCCCTTGTAAATCCAAGATTCCAGGACTGCTTCTGTTGGGAAGATGGAATCAATTGGTGTGAGATGTAAGAGTAAATATAAACTTTTTGTGTTCTGGAACCCCTAATGAAGATAAATTTTAGAGGCTCATGGATCATTAGTTCTGGAGTATAATTTGATTAATCTCCCAAGAAACCAGATCATGTTTTATGATGCATAGAGCTCTGAATTTGGGAAGAGTCCAAAAGGTCTGGGTTCTAGTTCCAACCGTGTGTCCTGGGGCCAATTATTTAATAACCAGCAGCATAGCTGTTATTGTTATGTGCTACTGCCGCAATCGGGAACATCCCCTGGAGAAGGGAATGGCTACCCACTCCAGTATTCTTGCCTGGACAATTCCATGGACAGAAGAACCTGGCGGGCTACAGTCTATGGAGTCACAAAGAGTCATACACGACTGAGTGACTAACACTTTCACTTTTTACCGCCACAACATGGATTTGGCTCTAAGGGGCCCTAAAATACTATAGGATCAACTGTGTCTCTCACCCAGCTGTAGCCTTTTCTGGTCTTCATAGCATCCATCTCCCAGTGCTTCTTGGAATATATTTTGTTGCATGTTGTTCAGATCTTCTTCCATCCATCATTCCAAGTCCTAGATTCTTGACTAAGTGATCAGCAATGAGAACCTGCTACCCTATTTTTCCCTGCCTTTCCTCTTTCATTTCATGTGCTCAGCAATTCAAAGCAAAAGAGGGAAACAGTATGATAGGCATTTCTTGTTGGATTTGAATGCAATCTTTGGAATAGGCTGCTTGTTCCTTGTAACAAATGATAGATTCTTCACTTAATTTAACTTAAGTGAGCAGATTATCAGTATAAGAATTATTGAGATAAAAACACTTTGACTCAAGGAATATCTCTGCCATTTCACACTCCATGCAATTTTGTTATCCAGCTCTTGGCATGAGCTTTGTGTTGAAAGAATCGACTTGTGTTTCCGACTGTAATGTTAGTTATGAATAGGAGAATGATTGCTCTGTTGCTGGGTGGCCACCCTCATGAAGAAGAGAATTCTGAAATTCTCTTTTCATCTCTTTTATTTCCCTCATTTTTGGCCTCATTGAAAACTCTATCTCTTAAATGTTGAAACTTAAATATTTGAAATGTACGTTTGGAAGTATAACAGGCCCGAGCTTATAAAAATCCATATTACTTTCTTGATGTTGGCCAGTACAATTAAGAACCTGTGCAGTGGTGTTTTCTGCACTATTTCAACACTTTTTCCCATTGTCCAGACTCTAGTAATTCACTTTTCTGCTCTGCTTATTGATGCCAGGATGATTCCTCCTCCTGCTCCCCAGCCAAAATAGTAATGATAATAAAAAACTCAATTAAGTAAACTTTCTGGCTGAAACCTCTCTAGCTTTGCCGCTGCTGCTGCTAAGTCACTTCAGTTGTGTCCGACTGTGTGTGACTCCATAGACGGCAGCCCTCTCTAGCTTTAGGGATTCTTAAACCTGGGTCTACAAATTGCAGTCAGGAAATTGGTGAACTCTCTGAATATGTATGCAAAATTTTATGTGTAAAGGATGCAGAGATTTAGTCTAAGTCTCAAAGGCATTCTTTTGTTTGCCACTTTATTTATATTTAATTGAAGAATAATTGCTTTACAGAAAGGCATTCTTGATCTACTCTAGAATATTGTGACTCTTTAATAAGAAACACACCTGTCCAACTTCACATGCAACCTCTAGCCATCATGTGATGGTCCCCTCACATTGACCTGTTCAATAGTTCTGGGCCCTTTTTTCCTCCATACATTCCTGCTTTTGGCATTGATAATCATTTTGTTGTAAAGCCTTTTCTTCATACTTGGCTTTGTCTGGTGAGCTTCTATTTTACCTTCAAGATTTTATTCAAGGGCCACCTTCTCTGGAGAGATTTTATATCCTTTGTCAGGAACAAAATGTTATTCTTTCATTTGTTCACCTCTCTTATAATACTCATCACATTTCCCCCCTAAGTTTGAGGATAAGAAATGTATTCTGTTCATCTGTGTACATCCAGCCTAGAAGATGGTGCTGGCACAAAGTGAAGGTGTTAGTCGCTTAGTCGTGTCCGACTCTTTCCAATCCCATGGACTATAGCCCATCAGGCTCCTCTGTCCATGGGATTCTCCAAGCAAGAATACTAGAGTGGGTTGCCATTTTCTTCTCCAGGGGATCTTTCTGACCCAGGAATCGAACCCAAGTCTCCTGCATTGCATGCAGATTCTTTGCTGTCTGAGCCACCAGGGAAGCCCAGCCCAAAGTAAATGCTCATTAAATATTGTTTAACAAATAGGCAAATGGTTGGTTGGAAAGCACTTTCGTTACTTAGATGGAGTTGGGACTGCCTTACAGAGCTATGGTGCTGGAATCAACATTGCCATCTTGCTGGTAAATGGTTTATATAATCTAGAATCAAGTTGCCTGTCCTCTGGATGAGGTATCATGGTCTCCCGTGTTAAATAATTGTACATTGATTCTCTGTTCAACACAAACAGGTTATAATTGATTCCTCTAAGTTTCATGAAATAAAAGATTTCTGGTGTTGGAGATTGATTTCAGTGCTTATAAGCTTCTCAGTAAATCTTGAAGGGGGCAGAAGGCCTAGGCAGATAGAAATATTTCCCCTAAATCAGCCTGATTAAAAAGTTCTGCATCACAGGATAGCCTTTGTCTTGTATTGAAATACACTGTTTCCTCACCAAGTGACTTTGGAAGGTATGTGAATCTCTTATGAAAAGAGAGATATGGTCTGGAGTTGTGGTCCCCTGGAGATTTATATTGTGGGCATCTGATGACAACAGAGAACTCAGAAGGGTCAGTTTGATTTATTTCTGAATGCATGGTTGCCAGCCTGGCATTATAGTATGGGTAGCTACCTAAACTTGTGACTTGTGGATCAGGAACAGGGACTGAGCAGTGGTTAGTGCAGTGATTCTTGCGATGCTCTTCTGAAGCCATCTTTTATTTTTTGTCTACTGAGAAACTGAGCACCTACCTGTGTATCTATGAGACAAAACCTTCCTTATTTCAAAGTATCTTCAATATAATCAAAACCCACTATTTGAAAAGACTTAAAAGAGCCTCTAACTTTCTTGAAATGAGATTTAATCTGATATTGAATTTCATGCCTTCTGTCCAAAGAATAACCCTTCCTCAGCCCCCATTCCTGTGTGTGGATGCTACAAATTTCATAATTATAAACTTGTTACTTTAGCTTAAAATTTGGTCCCCTGTGAAGAATACATTATGCTTTTTATGTGATGTGTGTTGGTTTGATGAGTTTATCAGAGTCTCCTTTTCTTGAAATTAGACACTGATGGAGGTGAGAAAAGGAACTATTATAAACATGAGGGGAAACCAAGACCCATTAAAGAAAGAAAAGAACCTCCCCCCCAGTCCCCCAGCCAACAGTTGCATTTGAGGCCACCAAAGTAGCATTGCCTATGTCACTATTTATCCTGGAGGCAGTTTCTAACCCACCATTAGCTTCACTGGATTTAGACAGCCTAGTTAAATGCCCTCTTGTTTCGTAAGGAAATAGTATTACTTAGATAACTGCTCACAAAAAAGTGGGTAAAGTGTTTACCACACACCCACACATCAGTAACCCAAAATATCCCCAAGTGTTTTCTTTTAATGTTATTTTTGTGTTTAATCCTCATGAAGGTTAATAAAGTCTTCTCTCTCTATGTGGTATGAAAGCATAACCGATGACTTTATTGGTGCAAATATATTATGGCTGCTTTGACATTTATGTTTTCAGCCCTGATAGATGAATGATTCCAATGAAAGTAAATCAATTGCGCCCAGACTATGGGTATAAAATACCGCACTGTGGATTTTCTTCCTGTCTGGCAGATAGTGGAGGGCGAGAAATATTGAAATTTGACTTAATACTGTGTGTTTTTTCTGAAAGAGAGAATTCACTTTGTTTTGTACCGTAAAGCACATCTGGGATTAGTGTTTGGCCTGGCATTTAGTACCAACATGGGGACGGGTGTCTCTAATGCTGAGGCCTCTTTGCTCTCAAGGGAGCCTAGCTGGAATGACTTCTTTTTGCTACCAAAGGGTTGCATTCAATGAAAAATAGTTACAAATATAATTATTAAGAATCTTGTTAGAGATAGCAAATAGAGTTTTACTAGAATCCCCACAAGTGGAAATTGTTGTTGTTTTTCAGTCGGCTAGTCATGTCCGACTCTTTGCAGCGTGCTAGGCTTCCCTGTCCTCCACCATCTCCCAGAGCTTGCTCAAACATACCAGGGAGTTATTCTAGTTTCTGGGTTCGGTTCAACTGACTTTTGTGATAAAAAAGAGAAAAACTTATTTATCATGCAGAAATACAAGTTCATTTTTTGTTTGCTTTTGTTTTCTCAAAAGTAATTTGAGTTTATAATGGAGTTACAGGCAGATGCAACTGGAAATGTCAGCTGATGTGCAAACTGACGGGTAAATTTAAGAAGCGTTATCCCTATTTTCTTTTTGTTCTGAACCCTGGAACTCCTCCCTCACACTATATTCAGTGGTACCATGGCTCTGATCAATCAAAGTAGATTCTGGCCATAAATATCCATTGTGGTGTTCGCGTCCAGGCTGAATGGCAGCCTTCCCAGGTCCTTCCTGGAAGAAGTTGTTGCCTTCTCATTTTATATGCCTGAGAACTTCAAGATCAATCTTTCTTGTGGCATTTATCACATAGTATTAAAACTATTTGTTTGTTTGTTTTTCCATCTGAGTTTATCACTAGACAGTGAAGTCCTGAGGGCAAGGGCTGTATTTATCTATCTTTGTATCTTTATCGCCAGTTTGATGCATAGCACAGAGACAGCATTTAGTAAATATCTGCAAAATGCATTAAAACTATAGAGGATGTTTAGAATTTAGCAGGAGCAGAGTCACAGAGGTGGAAAATAAACTTGTAGTTACCAGGGGACTAGGAGAGGAGAGATACATTGAGACATTGGGGTTGACATATGTGTGCTAAGTTGCTTTAGTCGTGTCCAGCTCTTTGGGACCCTATGGACTGTAGCCTGCCAGGCTCCTCCATCCATTGGGATTCTCAAGGCAAGAATTACTGGAGTGGGTTGCCATGTCCTCTTCCAGGGGGTCTTCCTGACCCAGGAATCAAACCTTTGTCTCTTATGTCTCCTACATTGACAGGCAGGTTCTTTACCACTAGTGCCACCTGAGTAGCACATGTGTTAATCCTGTCTGACTCTTTGTGACCTCATGGACTATAGCCTGCCAGGCTCCTCTGTTCATGGAATTCTTCTCTAGGTAAGAATACTGGAGTAGGTAGCCATTCCCTTCTCCAGGGGATTTTCCCAACCCAGGGATCTAACCCCAGTCTCCTACGTTGATAGGTGGATTCTTTACTATCTGAGTCATCAAGGAAGCCCAACATATACACCCCAATATATATAAAATAGATAACTAATAAGAACCTGCTGGGAACACAACTCAGTACTTTGTAATGACCTTTATAGGAAAAGAATCTAAAGAAAAAAGAGTAGATATATGTGTATGTATAACTAATTCACTTTGCTATATACCTGAAACTAATACAGCACTGTAAATCAACTATACTCCAAAAAATATTTAAAAAATAAAAACTTTAATCTAAATAAATGCAAATGTGTCTTTGTCTTATGCACATTTCCGGATATAGATCCCACTTATTGGAGTGCATTTTAGCAGCAATTTAGGTTGTCAGCCTGATATTAACTGGGTGAATTTCTGACATATATTTTAAAAATATTTAGGGAAGAAGATGCCAAAACTTCCTTGATATCCTTTTAAAAAGTTCTATTATATTAATAATCAGTATCTACTGAGTATGAGGGTATGTCTAGTATTATTTGCTCTCATGTGACCATATAGCATATAATTAGAGTGCTGCAAGAGAGTTGCAGCTGGACTATACTCAAACCTTGGAAAATACTGTGCTAAACTTTTTTGTAAGGAATTGGTTTCTAGAATTTGTGTTTGGGGAAAATATCTAAAACCTGCAAGTACTCATTTGTGGAACGTTTAATTTCATTACTTTGTTAACAAAGTGTGTTTCTGGAGGTAAATACCAATCAGCTACAATTATGCTTCAGGCTCAAGAGAATTGAGGTTAGGATGTCAAGGCAGAAAGATGCATATTGTAGCAAAATACATTTGCTCTAGATGAGGATGGATTTTCCTATTGAAATGTTGGAAATAAACCATGTCATAGAAGTTTGTCTACCACTTAGGAATTTTCAAGAACATTATAGTTCAAGAGTACCAAATTTTAAGCAAAGCCTTGAGATTTCAGTAATACTGTGAATCAAATCATGACTGCTGTGAAAATAAGCTGTCTGACCAAGGTTGAGCTTTCTTCTCTATCTTGCATTAACCTGAGAAATTTATGGCACAAATTCAATTCTTTTCCTTAAACACTTGTGCTAACCAGGTTAATTCATAGGTGATCTGGTAACCCCAGAAAGAGAGGTCAGTTTGGAACCAGTGCATACGAAGTTCTTTCTAATTCATTTTGGCTGTATTTTATGTCTGACTTAACCCACCACATTTCTGTGTCTGCACTGTGCTCTGGGTCAGTCTTGCTGCACATTTAAAAACCTTGTAGGAAGTGGGTCTCAGAATCTGAGGAACTATTATGTTAGTCTTGCAAATTATTTTTTAATTATCCATTCCCCAGTGTCCCACTTGGTTTACTTCTGGAAAAACGTTATCTCTGTAAATGAGACATGCTGCCTATTGTAAGAAAACATAAAATGTGTCACTCTTTTAGTTTTAGCTGTGAGTAAATTTAGATCCAAATTGTTTACTGTATATCAGTTTACAAGGTTGAAATAAAGCAACATAAACAATTGTTTCTGCTTGGAGAAGTTCATGCTAGTTAGTGACAGAGCCCTGTGTGTGGATGGTCATTCTCAGATGATAAATGTTGATGGGTGTCTGAACAGAGAATAAAACAACTTGGGGAAGGGAGCTGCCCTTCAGATTGGCTTTATCCGATTCAAGTTGGACCCATCAGGCCAGTGCTCACTGCACGTGCTTAGGTTTCATTTTGCACCGAGAGACTGAATATTCAGACAGACAGTGTGCCAGACCACATATAAAAATAGAACTTTGACCTTTGACCTGCAGCGACCTGCCCAGGAAACCAACCCGCTTATCTACAATAAGTAGCCCAGGCTACCTTACTGCTGTAAATTAGACTTTTGGAAATCATTCTACTATCTCTAATAACAACCCAAGAAGCTAAATGATAACTTCTATAACAATCAGGCCAGGCCAGGACTTTATTGATGATTGACAATTTCCCTACTTCTTCTTCCCTCTTCTAGTTAAGGAGCAGCCAAAGAAAGCTAAATAAGCTCATCTAACCAGTCACATAGGATGTCCCATTTCTAGTTAGCCCGCCTCCAGCTTCCTGGTGCTGGTGCTGACCTCCTGCAACAATCAGAGCACGCCTGAAGCCCTCCCTTTTTCCCCCTATGACGCTTCCCACTTCTCTGCCTGCCTTTGAGTCTCTGCCAAAACACAAGCGACAGTGGCTGGCTGTCTCCCTCTCTGTATGTAGTAAGCGCTAAATAAATAGTCTGTGCTTGTTCTCATTTGGTTGGTCTTTGCTTATTTCCACAGGGCCTAGTTGGACAGGGAATGATATTATCCAGGAGGACATTTTTAATCTCTGGGTAGGTGGGTGATTTCATGTGGATGTTGCTTTTAGGATACATTAGCATTTCCTGGCTCTGGAGGGGGCTGTGGCTGTCTGAGAGAGATACACCATGCCTCCCCCTCCCCAATCCACCCGTTGCCTTTCTACATGTGGAAAGGGCAGAGCAGTAAAGCACATTACTAAATGTCAAGGCATGCATTAGGTATTACTATTCAGCGGAGGACTACATTCTCATGGCACTGAGTGGGGAGGTACAGAGGGCTTCTTTGTGACAGAGATCAATGGCCAATGGCTTTTTTTTAAATGTTAAAATATAAAGGAAAACCTTTTCAAATATTATCCTCAAAAGATTTGGAAATAGGAGATCTGAGTTTAGCAGGTCACCAAAAGGCTAATACTTGCTTATAGGTGAGTTGGCTTAGGAGCTCTAACTTCTTCATACTCTTGTTTTGAACCATAATAGGACCCAGTTTGACAGGACTGAGAAACAAAAGCCAAGTTATTACTTTTTCTTTTCCTAATGAAAATTCAATGACATTTCAACAGTGACCTCTCCTCAAACCTGGAGTACATATGAGTGTTAAGATAAGAGTTGGAACAATGGCCTAAGAGCCATTTGAAACCATATCACACCTTATTTTGTTATTGTATTTGATTCTTTCAGCACTGAGTTCATTATCTGTGTTCATTCCATTATTACTATATTTAAAAATTGCAATTATGGAGCTTTAATAAAACAAAAGAAAGGTACAAAGGTACTTAAATATTGTTCATGATGAAAGATATATATTATTTTCACATTATCTTTTGTTAGTTGAGCTTGTAGGCTCCTATGAATATATACTAGAGTCTAAGTGTTCTTTCAAAATAATTTTCTTCAGTTATTATCAGGTAAAGGTAGTGATTGTATCAGTTTATAGAAGAACTGCAACATTAGCATTATTAAATTTCATATGTTAGCTTTGGTTTGCCTTTTTAAAAAAGACTTTAGATATAGAAAGTCATATACCTCTATAAATGATATATATCTTATATATTTGGATATATATATAAAGGCTGAGATATACATGCCTATTAGCAGTTGATGACTTCCTCATCTCTGTGATCAGGAGAAATACATTGGAAAGATACCAGCATCAACTCTGATTTGTCAGTTGGCAAACATTTTTGGAATTTGAAGAATTATAACAATAACAAGCATAACAACAAAACATAAGAGCCCAGTATTGAATACTTACTATATTGCTGGTCACTGTCCTTAGCATTTTACTCCCGTCACCTTAAGTGGTAATTTCTTTGAGAAGATCTTTATAATTTCTTCACTACTTATGCATGCACATTTGCAATCTAGATTTGATGTGTACCCTTCCCCACTCCTGAAGGGAATCTATTTTTCCACTCTTGGAATCTAGGATAACTTTGTGACTTTCTTTGACCGACTGACTATGGTGGAAGTGATGTTTGCAATTGCAAGTCAGGGTCTTGAGAGGTCCCACTTCTTCCTCTCTCACCCTGGGAACACAGGACTAGGATGAAAGACCACATAGTTTGGGAGGTCCAGCCAAGAGCTAGCACTAGCCTCTTGATATTTCAGTGAGGCTATATAGTAGACTGGGTTTTTCAGAAAAATAAAACCAGTAGGATATATCTAGATCTAGACTTATAAAGATATTTATTATAAGGATTTGTCTTAGGAAGTTATGAAGGCTAAGAAGTCCTAGGATTTGCAGTTGGCAAATCCAAAAACTGGAGGCCCAGGGGAGCTGATGGTATAAGTCTAGTCTGAGTCTGATTTCAAAGGCAGATGTCCCAGCTAAAACACATATGAACAGATATGAAGTATATCTTTAATTTTAAAATTTAACGGATGGGTAATTAAATGATATGTCTGAAGAGGTTCCTTTGTTGTTATTTAGTTGCTAAGTTATGTCTGACTCTTTAGTGACCCTCTGGACTGTAGCCCGCCAGGCTCCTCTGTCCTTGGGATTTCCCAGGCAAGAATTACTGGAGTGGGTTACCATTTCCTTCCCCAGGGGATCTTCCTGACCAAGGGATCAAACCCACATCTCTTGCATGGCAGGCAGATTCTTTACCACTCAGGCATCAGGGAAGTCCAAAAAGGCTCCTTAGGGCGTTGGTAAATTTTAAAAAATATAAGTACAGCCACCTGCTATTATTTTTTTTATTAAATAGATGTGAAAATGTAGGTTGAGAGGGAGGTTAAATACTTTGCTCATGAACACAAAATGATTAGGTTTTGGGCGCTCTGACTCAGACCCACGTCTGGGATGCCAGAGCATGTGCTTTTATTCACTACCCCACACTGCCTCCTGGCGGCTTGCTCTGAGGGTGGGGAAAGAACTTTCTGACCTTCTACCTTTCTCCAGGTCTTTTCCTGCTTCCCTTCCTCCCAAATCCCTCTGTGCTGGCCTGGGACCTGTTACTGCTTTCACCTGGTAGGATCTGAGATCCCACCTCCTTGGCATCATTGTTAGCCAGAAAGTGTTACAGGAGAAATTTTGGCTGCTGGGTTGAAGGAATGGATATTTGCATTTTAATATTATGCTGAGAAATTGCCCAAAGTTAGCAATTTGAAACTGTGTGCTTTGTGTTGAAAGTGAAAGTGTTAGTCTCTCACTCATGTCTGACTCTTTGCAACCCCATGGACTGTAGCCTGCCAGTCTCCTCTGTCCATGGGATTCTCCAGGCAAGACTACTGGAGTGAGCTGCCATTCCTTTCTCCAGGGGATGTTTCTGACCCAGGGATCAAACCCCAGTCTCTTGCACTGCAGGCAGATTCTTTACTGTCTGAGACACCAGTACTTTGTTGACCCATGCAAATCATAACAGAAAGCAGATGCTTGTCTCTGACCGACGCCTTGTCAGCCACATACTTTCATCTGACCCTCTTGACTAGAATCTCCTGCTGCTGTTTTATAAACTAGGCTCTACACCTGAGTTTCTCTGTGTAGCAATTCCAAGAACATTCAATCTTCAAACACATTTCATGGTTAACAGAGGCAGCCATGAGAAACACTATGTAGTCGCTTTGAAAGGTTGTTGCTTTGGAAAAATTGAATAGACAGTCTCAGCTTTTTAACCAGGCTTTCTAGAATCAGTTTATCAGGAATAAGATTTCTTTTTCTTCTTCCCAGAGGGCCCATGGATGATGAGGAATTTAAGCAATAATAGCAAATCTATCAAATTTACCTTTAAACACTTCCTTCACAAGAGCACCCCAGAGGGCCCTACTTAGATAATCAGATACCGATAGCCTACCCTTTCCTCCATCCAACACAGCCCACCTCTGATCAGAACCAGGAAGGATGGGCTTCAGCTTCTCCAGAGATCCTAGTGTTTAAACCTGAGGGATTGGAACTCCAATGTGGGTACCCTCGGTAG
Organism: Giraffa tippelskirchi; assembly: GCF_054371585.1. Classification (NCBI taxonomy): domain Eukaryota; kingdom Metazoa; phylum Chordata; class Mammalia; order Artiodactyla; family Giraffidae; genus Giraffa; species Giraffa tippelskirchi. The sequence continues at coordinate 144,711,818 of NC_137279.1, read as the reverse complement.
GGGGCGCCAAGAGGCAGTCCCTTAGCTTATGGTCTCTGGCTCTCAAGGGAAAAACAAGAACTGTTTAGAGCCATTGTTCAAAAGAGCAAAATGGCTACTTCCCGTGTATTTAGTACCCAAACTCACACATGTGAGTAAATACCTTACCTACCTGGGAGGTCTATCAAAGCCAGGATTATTTTCTTAGAACAATAAGTAAATAAGTGTCCCTTACTTGATAGAATAATAGTCTCTTGTGCCTCAGTTCCCCATCTTTAAAATGGGGATCATAAGAACACCCACCTATATTAGTTCTCAAGGGCTTCTAAAATGAACACCACAAACAGGAGCTTAAACAACAGGAATTTATTGAGTCACAGCTCTGAAGACTAGAAATCTTAGATCAAGGTGTTGGTAAGGTGGTTCCTTCTGAGGTATTTTGATGTCTTGGTGGCAATCTTTGGCATTCCTGATCTCTGCCTTTATCTTCACATGGTTTTAGCCCTATATGCAAGTCTATATCCAGATTTCTGCTTGTTATAAGGACACTGATTATGTTGAAATAGGGGGCCATCCTACTCCAGTATGGCCTGCTCTTAACTAATACATCTGCTAAGAATACTAAAAATACTGGAGTGGATAGCCATTTCCTTCTCCAGGGGATCTTCCCAACCCAGGGATTGAACCTGGGTCTCCTGCATTGCAGGCGGAATTCTTTAACACTGAGCCACTGGGGAAGCCCAATATATCGGCAGTGACCCTATTTCCAAACAAAGTTACATTCTTAGTTACTGGGGTTTAGAATTTTACCATATAAATTTGGAGAGGGACACAATTTAACCAGTAACACCACCTCATAGGGTTATTGTGTGGACTGAAGGAGTAGTAGATAAAATGCTGGCCTTCCCCTGTGACTCAGCAGTAAGGATTCCACCTGCTAATGCCGGAACTGCAGGAGAGGCAGGTTTGATCCCTGAGTCAGGAAAATACCCTGGAGGATGGCATGGCAAACCACTCCAGTATTCTTGCCTGGAGAATCCATGGACAGAGGAGCCTGGCAGGCTACAGTTCATAGGGTCGCACCAAGTTGTACATGACCAAAATGACTTAGCACACGTGCAGGTAAAGTACCGTGTGAGAATTTACTCTGATTATTACTGGTAAGCAGATATAGGATAGAATGACAATATGAATAATCATTATTACTATTTGAGGCCCTGCTGTGTGTCAGGGACTATATTGTTATACTTCCTTCTAATCCTCATAGTAATCTTCAAAGTACGTTCTTTATCTTCAGGATCCCCAGTTTATAAATGAATAAATTGAAGCTCTGTAAATGAATAAACTGAAGCATAGTCAAAGCTATGGTTTTTCCAGTAGTCACATACGGATGTGAGATTTGGACCATAAAGAAGCCTGAGCGCAGAAGAATTGACACTTTCGAACTGTGGTATTGGAGAAGACCTTGGACTGAAAGGAAATCAAACCAGTCAATCCTAAAGGAAACCAAACCTGAATGTTCATTGGAAGGACTGATACTTAAGCTGAAGCTCCAATACTTTGGCCACCAAATGCGAAGAGCTGACTCATTGGAAAGACTTTGATGCTGGCTAAGATTGAAGGCAGGAGGAGAGGGGGGCAACAGAGAATGAGATGGTTGGATGACATCACTGACTCAGTGGACATGGGTTGGTGCAAACTCCGGGAGATGATGAAGGACAGGAAAGCCTGGCATGCTGTAGTCCTTGGGTCACAAAGAGTCAGACATGACTGAGCAACTGAACAATGACAACAAAACTGAAGCTTATAGAGGTGAAATGATTTTGATGTGGTTGAAGCCTCCCAACTTCTTTATCATTGTAAATAAAGCTGTCATCTCAACCTGATTGCGCAATACTTTGAATAATGGAAATAACGGAATTCTTAAAAATTTATAACTTCTTACTTCCTTTGTATGTAAATGCAATTTTCCATGTAATGTATTGAGTTTTCATGATCAAGTTTCTGCCACAGTTTTCTATATAGAAAGATCAGATGTCCCATAAAAACTGTTATTTAGACAAACATAAAATAGTCATTTTGATTTTGTCAATAATTTCTTTAAAATAGTGATAGTTTCCTGATTTAGTTAACATTTAGCGGACAGGGTCCCTGATACCATATTAGGAATCAGTAGACCAATAAAACCTGTCTCCTGCCTTCAGAGAACTTGTGTTGGGTTCCTGAGTGTACTGAAGGGGATGAGTCATTGGCCAGACTTGGGATTGGCCGAGCTGAGTGCATGGTGAGGGTCATGGTGAGGAAGAGTCAGAGTGATGGTATCTAGGGGAGGGATGTAGAAGGTCACATGGAACCCATGCATCCCTTCAGGCACTCTGATACTTATTTGCAATAAGTAGAGAGATGGGGACCCACTTCAGTTGCACATTTAGCCTCACTGAAGGAGCCAGTCAATAAAGCTAAAAGGTCTTCTATAACCTTAGTTACATAAACCCTTGCCTGATTTCCCAGAAATGTAGTAGAAGTTAAACGGTTTTTAGCTCAGAATTTATCAGGTAATCAGTGTAAGTGAAAACAGGAAACTAGATTTTTTTTTTTTCTTCCTCTTAGGGCCATCTCCCATGGAAATTCAGATGAGAATGAAAGAAAGTTATTTAGAGGGCATTTAACACTCAATTACCCACCAGGACTCCTGACAAAATGAATGTTTCTGTATATGGCAATGCTGTTTGGTGCCTTATGCAAAAATGCATATGGCATGGTCCTTGCTTTAGAAGAGTGTATGGTCTAGTTGGAGAACAGAGCTACTCCAAAATTTCCTCCTCATTGGTTTGAATATGAAACACTTCCTGCTCTTGGATGAATTATGTTGATTAATGATAATGGAATAATATTACTTTGCATTTGTAGGATGCTTTTAACTTTTCAAAGTGCTTTCCCATACAATTTTTCCTGGAAGACTCTCATACAAAAGTGCAGATGAATAGGGTCTGGGCTAAGACCAGGACTGGTATGGTATGGGACTCTCAGGAGCCTGGCTGCCACTCTTGTGAGGGAAATGGCCTTCCCTTCCCTGCCATTCTTTCTTAGTTTTTGGCTTCTGCCCTTCCTCTCCATTTCCCACACTGCGCTGTCACTGTTCTGTCTTCCTTGCTGTTGCCTTGGAGTTTTCTACATATCACACTGTGCTCTTTGGAGCAAAACTATTATAGAAATCTAATAAATAATAAATTTCAGTGCTCAGGCAGATCAATAAAATGCATGATAAGAAGAAGCCATTATGGCAAATGAAAAATGCACGAGAGGATTCCCACAGAATGAGTCAACTTTCAGCCAGAAGAAGCTGATCTTCTTGAAACACCAAAGACATAGGTATCTTGGGGGCATTTTGAAGTGTTTCTCCTTTCTTAGTTCATCCACAGAGGTTTGTTGAAGATCTGTGTCCTGCCAGACTGGGTGCTGGAAATTAGATATGCAGAAGCATTCTGTATCCAGGAGCTCAACAATTTAGCCAAAGAGATGGGTGATGGCAGCCATGGCTAATTGTAATGCAATGCCATTGCTTCTGTAGACAATAAACAAAGATACCTGGAGAGCTCAGAGGAGAAGAAACTGACTATGCAGAGGACAGTCTTTCATAAAAGGAATGACATTGGATTTCAACCATAAAGGATGGATAGGAATTTTTTTCTGGTGGAAGAGTTGAAATAAATGAGTGAGAATATTTGCTATGAGCAGGAAATAGCATGTGCACAAATGCTGGGTTGAACACATACTGACACGTCTATGGATTTTTTTTTTTTGGTCCAGATTTTTTATCAAAACATTTTAAGTCTTTCTCAGTCTGGGACAATGCAGATAACCAGCCTATCTTTTTACTCAGCTTGCTCCAGTATTTTGGATTTTTACTGTTTAAGAAAATAGAAGGCCCAGTAAGCAAGAAGTAAGCACAAGAGCAAGGATGCTCAGCCTCTAGCATGTTGGCAGAGCTTTTGTGGGCCATCAGCTGTTTCCTGTGGTTCTCAGGTTGGCCCAAGAAAGGGCAGAATCGGAAGGAAATGGTTCAGCCTTATTACCGCCCTGGTCACATGGAGAGAAAATATGGAAGAAGGTGTATTTTGCCTCAGCGATGCTCTTCTTTCTAACTTTCCAGTTTCCTAATATGTGGTCCAAATCGTCATCCTTGAACTTGATCTGTCAGTAACCCTAACCTTCTTCCATGGAGGAGAAGAGGAGGATGTGGAAATAGGAGGCTTGATTTCTCCTAGAAAGAAACAACTTCATTGTGAAATCTGATGCAAGGCTGAGATGAGATGTGAAGAAAGCCCTGTGGTAGTAGAAGGTTCTGCTATCAGCACCTTAACCTTTTTCTTCTGGATTCTTATCCTTTTAAAAAAATCTCCCCACTCTTTATTTCTACCTCTCAGTTGCAACATTTTATCCTCTGCATCATTTCTGTTTTTCCCTATTAAAGTAGCCATTGGTAAATTAATGGGGAAAAAGTATACACACTTTGAAATCTATGAACTATTACTAGATTAGCTCTATCACTTTGGGAAAGTTACTTATCCTCTCTGGGTCTTAGTTTCTTTAAATGTCAATTGGGAAATAAATCTGTATCTTTAGATTTGCTGGTATGGTCAAAGCTATGGTTTTTCTAGTAGTAATGTTCAGATGTAAGAGTTGGACCTAAAGAAGGCTGAGAGCTGAAGAATTGATGCTTTTGAACTCTGGTGTTGGAGAAGACTCTTGAGAATCCCTTGGACTTCAAGGAGATCAAACCAGTCAATCCTAAAGGAAATCAACCCTGAATATTCATTGAAAGGACTGATGCTGAAGCTCCAATACTTTGGCTACCTGATGCAAAGAGCCAACTCATTGGAAAAGACCCTGATGCTGGGAAAGATTGAAGGCAGGAGGAGAAGGGGACAACGGAGGGTGAGATGGTTGGATGGCATCATTGACTCAGTGGACACGAGTTTGAGCAAACTCTGGGATGGACATGAGTTAGCGACTGAATAACAATGTTTTTTTCATTGTAGTTCTTCTTGAGTAGTGGTATGATATACTGGAAAGAACTTCAGACTGTAAGAGCACTTTCACCAACAATTATTATCTGAAAACTGAAATTAGTCAAGGTTAAGTAAGTTGTCCATGGACAAACAGATAATAATTGTTGGAGAGAGCGCTCTTACAGTCTCAAGTTCTTTCCAGTCTATCACACCACTACTAAAGAAGAAAATGATACCCAACTCATTGAATTTTGGGCTTCCCATGTGGCTCAGCCAATAAAGAGTCCACCTCCGCCTGCAATGCAGGAAACCTGGGTTAGATCCCTGGGTTGGGAAGATCCCCTGGAGAAGGAAAAGTGTACCCACTCCAGTATTCTGGCCTGGAGAATTCCATGGACTCTAGAGTCCATGGGGTCACAAAGAGTCGGACACGACTTGGCGACTTTCACTCACTCACTCATTGAATTTTTGTGCAGATTATTTGGGAGGACCTACATTAAATACTTATCATGGTGTTTTACTGCAGATGGTGATTGCAGCCATGAAATTAAAAGATGCTTACTCCTTGGAAGGAAAGTTATGACCAACCTAGATAGCATATTAAAAAGCAGAGACATTACTTTACCAACAAAGGTCCGTCTAGTCAAGGCTATGGTTTTTCCAGTAGTCATGTATGGATATGAGAGTTGGACTGTGAAGAAAGCTGAGCACCGAAGAATGGATGCTTTTGAACTGTGGTGTTGGAGAAGACTCTTGAGAGTCTCTTGGACTGCAAGGAGATCCAACCGGTCCATCCTAAAGGAGATCAGTCCTGGGTGTTCATTGGAAGGACTGATGTTGAAGCTGAAACTCCAATACTTTGGCCACCTGATGCAAAGAGCTGACTCATTTGATGCTGGGAAAGATTGAGATAAAGAGGATAAGGGGATGACAGAGGATGAGATGGCTGGATGGCATCATCAACTCGATGGACATGAGTTTGGGTAAACTCCTGGAGTTGGTGATGGACAGGGAGGCCTGGCGTGCTGCGATTCATGGGGTCACAAAGAGTCAGACACGACTGAGCGACTGAAGTGAACTTTACATAAAAGGAGCTTAAAATGCAAACCTTTCCTCCTCTTTCAAGTCTATATTTAATTTATAGATTAACTCAGTTTAATCTTTGCTAGTATTCTTCTTCAGTTCCTTGCGGAATTATATCTAGTTAGCCATGTTGAGCAGTAACTTCTGACTGATCACCCCAATCCATTCTCTTATTCTTTTTTAGTTTGACCATCTTCTCTCCATCTCCCAGCCCTCTTTGTAGTTAAGTGTGGCCATCTGACAAAGTGTTTACCAGTGGAATGTGAGTGTAGATGATGTGTGCCACTTCCAGGCTTGACCATCAACTTCCTACAACTATCATCTGTGCTCTTCCCTCCCTTCCCGACCACTGAGGTGCGTAACCTTGGAAGGCCAGAGTGACCTTCCAAGGCCAGAGTGACCTTGGAAGCCAGTTAGCTAAGTTGCCCTCAACTTGAGTCCCTGAATAACTACTGATCAGAGTAAACTCTCCACCACCACCACTGACACACACACACACACACACACACACACACACAGAAACACAGAGAAAGAAAGAATTGGAACATTTTTGTTCTGACAATTTAGCTTAACTTGATAATATTTTTAAAATTTGATCTCCAAGCTTAAGTGAGAAAGCTGGAAAAGGTCACATTGTAAAGCACTTTTGAAATAGCACTGACTTAAAAGTAGAACTGAGTTTGAGCCTTGATTTGCACCTAATAGCTATGTGATCTTTTTGTTTGCTTATTCAACCCTACTTCTTGTAAAACAAACAAAAAAATGATGATAGTTTATATGACTTTGGTAGACCATTTAACTTTTTGGGTGTCAGATTATTCACCTGCAAAATATGTCACAGAGTTACTGTGAATATTAATTAAGAATATGCATGTCATAAATTTTAAATATATAGATCCCTATTGAGATTTCCTGATGACTCAGGTAAAGAAGCCACCTGCCAGTGTAGGAGACACAGGTTTGATCCCTGGGTTGAAAAGATCCCCTGGAGAAGAAAATGGCAACCCACACCAGCATTCTTGCCTGAGAAATCCCATGGACAGAGGAGCCTGGCAGGCTACAGTCCAGGGGGTTGCAATGATTTGGACATTACTTAGTGACTGAATAGCAACACAAATTGAACATTATCATTCAAAAAGGTAGCCACTAGCCATGCATTGATATTGAATACTTGAAATGCAGCTAGTCTGAATTGAGATAATTTATAAGTGTAAAACATATGCTGGATTTTACAGGCTTGGTACAGAAATTTTGAAAAATGAAGGTCAGTGGCTCAACGATTTGTTGATTGCTCATTGAAATGATGATATTTTAGATATATTAGGTTAAACAAAATGCATTATTGAAATGAATTCTCTTTTTTGAATGTGGAAGCCCACTTTCACTAGAAAATTTAAGATTATAGATACAACTCACATTACTGGACAGTGCTGCTCTGAACATTAAAGTTATCAGATATATATTTAGCATACTCAGATATCCTCTAGTATCTCTGAATATGGGACCTGAGTAGTGGGAAATGGAAAGCAAGTTTTCATTAAATGGAGAGGATGGTTCTTATCTTGCTGGGCTGTTATTGGGATTGAAGATTGTATATGTACAGTGCCTGGTGTGTAAAAGTTGTTCAGCAAATGGCAGCTGTTCTCCTACCTTTTTGTTTCACCCAAAAGCGGCTTACACGCTCATCAGTGACTGGCTTTGAATTTTCTCATTAAAGAAAACATTCTTTTGTTTCCTCTTTAAAAAATGCTTCTAAAATGTCTTTGCATTATCAAAGCTGAAACTGTTTTTGTTCTCCTTTACAGCTTTTTTTAATGTCACCATCTCCCTAAATATGCAGTTATAACAGCTAACCTCTCTCTGGATCTAATTGAAGGAAACTGAGAGCAATTAGCTTCCTTGGAATTAGGGAAATGGGTTTCAAGTCTAGCAATCCCTATTTAAAGCCCCATGCTTAGCTAATGCTTTTCTCTAATCAAATCACCACCTCAATTTTTAAAAGAAGGGGGTGGAACTAAATGACTATTATTCTAAGCCCAGAAATGTTTTATTTTTCCTTGATTTTGGTTGACGATCCATAATTTGGACCATCTATATGATGTACGTATTCGTAAGTCTTCTTTCTTCCTTTTTAAAATAATAGTTATATATTTATTTTTTGTGATATAGAGCTTCCCTGGTAGCTCTACTGGTAAAGAATCCACCTGCAATGCAGGAGACCCCGGTTTGATTCTTGGGTCAGAAGGATTCCCTGAGGAAGGGATAGACTACCCACTCCAGTATTCTTGGGCTTCCCAGATGACTCAGACAGTAAAGAATCTGCCTGCAATTCAGGAGACCTGGGTTCGAACCCTGGATTGGGAAGCTCCTCTGCAGAAGGGAATGGCTACCCACTCCAGTATTCTTGCCTGGAGAATTCCATGGACAGAGGAGCCTGGCAAGCTATACAGTTCATGAAGTCACAAAGAGTCGGACATGACTGAGCAACTTTCATTTTTTCACTTTATTGAGACATAATTCACTTACTATAAAATTTATCCTTTTAAAGTATACAATTCAATGGCTTTTAGTATTCTCAAAGAATTGTACAACCATTTCCTAATTTTTCCATTTCTTTGATCCCCCTAAACAAGTATGTATTAGCAGTACTAATAAATACTCCCTAAAATCTCTGTTTTGATCGCTATTGATTTTCCTGCTCTGGACATTTTCTGTAAATGGAATCATACAGTATGTGGCTTCCTGTGACTGGCTTCCTAGCATAATCTTTTTGGGGTTCATTTGTATTTAAACTTGTGTCAATACTTCATTGTTTTTATTGCCAAATATATTGCCTTCTCTGAGTTTACCACCTATTGTTTATCCATTCATCAAGTGTATTCACTTTCAGGCTATTATGAATAGTGTTGCTATAAACATTTGTGTATAGGTTTTTATATGAACATGTTTTTAATTCTCTTGGGTATATACTTATGAGTGGGAGTGCTGATCATGAGGTAACCATGTGTTTAACCACCAAACTGTTTTAAAAAGTGGCTGTATCATTCTGCAATCCTACCGGAAATGTAAGAGGGGTAGAATTTCTTTACATCCTTGCTATCTCTTGTTATTGTCTGTCTTTCTGATTTTAGCCATCCTAGTGAAGGTGAAGGAGAAGGCAATGGCACCCCACTCCAGCACTCTTGCCTGGAAAATCCCATGGATGGAGGAGCCTGGTAGGCTACAGTCCATGGGGTCGCTAAGAGTCGGACACGACTGAGCGACTTCACTTTCACTTTTCCCTCTCATGCACTGGAGAAGGAAATGGCAACCCACTCCAGTATTCTTGCCTGGAGAATCCCAGGGACGGCAGAGCCTGGTGGGCTGCCGTCTCTGGGGTCGCACAGAACCGGACACGACTGAAGCGACTTAGCAGCAGCAGCAGCAGTGAAGGTGAAGAAACCTTGTGATTTTTGAATTGCATTTCTCTGGTGATTAGTGATGTTGATTACTTTTTGAGTGTTTATTAGCCCTATGTTCTTTAGAGAAAGCAATTTTCGAATGCTTTGCCCATTTAAAAAATTGAGTTATCTTCTTATTGTTGAATTGTAAGAGTGCTTTATATATTCTGCATACAAGTCCCTTATCAGTTGTATGATTTGCAAGTATTTTCTCCCATTCTGTGGATCATATTTTCACTTTCTTGATGGTATTCCTTGAAACACAAAATTTTAATTTTGACGAAGTCCACTTAATCTATTTACTGTTGTTGCTTGTGCTTTGAGTGTCATGTCTACGGAATCATGACTTAATTCATAAAAGTTTCTGTCAGGGTTTAAAAACAGAGACATAATGAAGAAGATAGTCTAGTTTATAATTTCTAACCTGTCCTTGTCAGGCCTCACTGGCTTCCAGACAAAGTTTTGGCTGTGCTATCAAAGAATTGTTAAAATCTTATTGTCATAGCAGGTCAGCGGTGCGAGGAGGGCACAGCTGCTAGGCATTTGGACACTGAAGCAATTGCCTTAATTGGGCATTCCTCACCTCTCCAGTCTGGCTTGTTAATGGCTTTTTAAGTGAGACGCACCAGCCAAATGAATTAGACTATTTGGCAAGTCAATTCTGGCTCACTTGGAAGCGTTAATCCATGGAAAATAAGCAGAGGCCTTCAGCCAGGAGGAAACCTGAATCACATTGCAAAGGTGAAAGAGAAAGAGCTGTTGTGTGCAATCTCAGGGGCTTCCAAGTACACTTCCAAGGGCTGTCTGGAAAAAGATCGTCTTCTCTAAGTACTCTCTCTCCGCCACTCTTCCTTAATTCAGCAAATGCTTATTAGTACCTGTAACATGGCCATAAAGCATGCAAGGAATGTGTGTCAGGATGTCTGCCCTAAAGGGCTTCTACTCATTGGAAGGAATAGAAAATACACACATGAAGTGGTGAGAAGGAATTCACTAATAATGTAAGATACTTTCCATTCTTTCGACTTTGTGTATTCTGGCTTCAGTCAACACTGAACACAAATTTCTTTTCTCAGAGAACAAGGAAAGTCACCAATAACCTGTTGTTTTTATTGAGTTGCTCAGTCAAGCTGAACTCTTTGCAACCCTGTGGACCGCAGCATGCCAAGTTCCTCTGTATTCTGCTATCTCTCAGAGTTTGCTCAAATTCACGTCCTTTGAGTTGATGATGCTATCTAACCATGTCGTCTTCTACCGCCCCTTCTCCTTTTGCGTTCAGTCTTCCCCAGCATCAGGGTCTCTTCAGTGAGTGGGCTCTTTGCATCAAGTGCCAAAGTATTGGAGCTTTAGCTTCAGCATCAGCCCTTCCAATGAGTATTCAGGGTTGATTTCCATTAGGATTGACTGGTTTGATCTCTCTGCAGTCCAAGGGATTCTCAAGAGTCTTCTTCATCACCACAACTCAAAAGCATCAATTCTTTGGCTGTCAGCCTTCTTTATGGTCCAGCTCTCACATCTGTACATGACTACTGGAAAAACCATAGCTTTGACTATACTGACCTTGGTTGGCAAAGTGATGTCTCTGCTTTTTAATACGCTATCTAGGTTTGTCCTCTGATGAGCAATTAGAAGAGCAAGCATCTTTTAATTTCATGGTTGCAGTCACCATCTGCAATGATTTTGGAACCCAAGAAAATAAAATCTGTCACTGCTTCTACTTTTTCCTCTTCTATCTGCCATGAAGTGATGGGACTGGATGCCATGATCTTAGTTTATTGAATGTTGAATTTCAAGCCAGCCTTTTCACTCTCCTCTTTCACCCTCATCATTAGGCTCTTTATTTCCTACTTACTTTCTGCCATTAGGGTGGTATCATCTGCATATCCAAGGTTGTTGACATTTCTCCCAGCAATCTTGATTTCAGCTTGTGATTCATCCAGCCAGCATTTCACATGATGACCTCTGCATGTAACCTACTCGTTGCCAAACTTGATAAATTCCAAATTGGTGTTTTCAACCTTGACCATTCTTCTGGGCTCTACCCTGAATTTCCACTTGTCTATCACAGATCTTTACCTGGAAGTCTTGGCAGTACAAGTTTCAAACGTCTAAAATTGAATTACTCTTCTCCCTTCTTTCTCACTCCTTCTACCTTTACCCATCTACTCTACTCTTTTGATTATAGCAAAATCACCTACCTTGTAAATTACCAAATTCTACTATGTTTACCCCATTGTCCCGGTGCATGTTAAGTCATTTCAGTTTTGTCTGATGACTCTTTGCGACCTCCTGGATTGTAGTCCGCCAGGCTCCTCTGTCCAAGGAATTTCCCAGGCAAGAATGCTGAGCAGGTTGCCATTTCCTACTCCAGGGGATCTTTCTGACCCAGGGATCAAACCTGAGTCTCTTGTGTCTCCTGTATCGGCAGACAGATTCTTTACCACTGCACCACCTGCAAAGCCCCTCAATGTCCCTAGTTATAGTCTTTATTGTTTCTTCTTTTCCAACCCTACTGTCTTAGTTCAGGTTTTGATGATCTCTTTCCTGAATTTACAGTATAAAGCTACTCTTCACTAATACATTCTCTAACCATTTGTCTACATTTCTACCAAAATTATTTTTCAAAACCCTGAACTCTATTCTGCCAATGCTTTGTTTGCATCTCCAGTGACTCCCACAGCCTAACGTATCAACTCTTTGTAAAATAGCTTATGTAGACCTGTTAATTCTTACCTCTACCTCCCTTTCTAAATCACGTAGTTCTCACGTAGCTCTAAATTCCTCTCTGTTCTCCAATCACACTGTGGGCTGCTGTACATCCATGCCTTTGTCCACTTTCTTTCCTCTGCCTGGAGTAAACTTCCTCTTGCTTTTCTGCTCCATGAACTCTTTGTTTTTGTTTAGCTGTTAAGGAGCATAGCCCGCCATGCTCCTCTGTCCATTGAATTTCCCTGGCAAGAGTACTGGAGTGGGTTGCCATTTCCTTCTCCAGGGGATCTTCCCCACTCGGGGATTGAATCTTGCATTGGCGGGTGGATTCTTTATTCTAGAGACCCCCATGAACTCTCACTCACCTTTAAGTTCCGAGACCCAAAATAAACCCTGGAAAGCCTTCCTTGAGACTCATGTCATCTTGCATTGGCTTCTGTTACTGTTATTGTCATACTTCTGTCATTGGTCACAAGTTTCTCTCTTGTCCCAGTCCCTCTCTCTGACTTTGACCAGTGCATTCTTTAATCCTTTGCTTTCCTTTCTCTCTCAATCTTTCTGAGTCTCCAAACTCCACTTACAAACCTATCAGTTCCTGGAAAAGCAGAGACTACCTTGCTAGGGCACCTAGCAGAGTGCTTCACAGAGAAAAGATGTTAGGTAAAGGTCCTCATGAATGAGTTTGCCAACTCAAATATGATTACTCCTCACCCACCTAAAGGCAAACATGTCCAGATTTTGAATTAGTCCACGGTATATTTTTCATGTATTAATTGGCTTTGTTTGGGTCTTTTGGATGGTGGGAAGTGTTATTATGTAAGTGTAAGAAAACCCAGCTTCCCAGGTGGTACCCAGCTTCCCAGGTGGTACTAGTAGTAAAGAACCTGCCTGCCAATGCAGGAGGGCTTAAAAGACATGGGTTCGATCCCTGGGTCAGGAAGATCCCCTGGAGGAGGGCATGGCAACCCACTCCAGTATTCTTGCCTGAAGAATCCCATGAACAGAGGAGCTGACTGGCTACAGTCTATAGGGTCACAAAGAGTCAGACGGGACTGAAGGGACTTAGTGCACATACTGAAGGGACTTAGTGCACGTGCATGACAAAACCCAGGAAAACCAGTGGGAGAAATTCAGTGATGCTAAATTGGTCATGGAGGGCCAGGGGCCAAGCCTAGAGTGGCTCATCTGGTCCTGTACTTGATTCAGCAGCTTCTGTAACTGTGGCACACAGTCCCATAGAGCTGGTTTAGTGGATGGGTGGAATTGTCGTGTAGCAGTTATGTGGACACTGGGATTGGAATCCAGGCTTATAGGCCTCATTTGAAATCATCTACCCAACTTTTCTGCACCTTGGTATCTAACACGGATATGAAACAAGCAACCCTCTCAAAGTTTTTGTAGGAATAACTATGATAATATGTGTGCCAAGTCCTTGCATGTGGTTGTCAAATGGGAGCTATTTCATATGTATGTTTGAAAAGGCATGTATGTATTATTTAACTAGTCTGGAAAATGTATAAATGATAATTTCTAATATATCTGACCCAGTTTCCTTAAGCACCATCTCTTTTCATAATTTTTTGAACCGGGAACTAGGCTCAGATTCCTGAATGCTACTACTGGTCCTGAGAGAGATGTGCAGTTAAAGCCGGTGAACTGAAATTGTGCAAAGTGGAATTCTTCCTAGAATGTATATCCTTGGGGATATTCAAATAGCAATGTCCAAGGCTGTAAACACAGCTGAGAAATGCTGTTATTGCATTTAAGAATCTTTTTCTGTAATATTAAGACATCTTGATTTAATTGGTAAGCTGCTCTGTGATAGCATTCAATTTAAATGAGGTTTGTGGAGTGGGAGATCATAAGGCAATCTTTCATGGATCAAAGACTGCTGATGAAGTCTACCTTATTGCCATGTGTCAGAAATTAAATCACTGTCTACTGTCATGAACCGATCGATCAGATTCTCTTTTTGATGGTAGAATGTTAGTGGGGGCGGGAGGAGTAGACAAAGTGAGGATATAAAATAGAATTTTACGACTTCTGTATTGTGCTGCTTACTTTGTAGATTGGATAGGCTCTGTCTTACTGTACTGGGGTATTATCAGTCAGCATTTTCATATGAAGCAAAACATACTCAGAAACACACTTATAGACACACAGACACAGGCACACATCCCAAGGCTGGAAATCTGAAGAAAATAGAATATAGAGAAAAGTATAATTTTATTCTACAACAAGCCTTGGATTTCTGTGTTTAGAATTATTTTCAATTCTGAACTTTCTTCTGCATTGTCCATCTATTAGTAAATTGACTACAGATTCCCTTCCTTTAAAAAAAGGAGAGATAAGTGTTCGCTGAGTTCCCTGAAATCCTGGATTAAAAAATACTGTCATTGATATCTTTGGGCTTGGATGAAGATGGAGGAGCTCATTTAAAAAGTGAAGCCTTTCAGTATTAAAACTTCACATGAAGCTGAACTGATGCAGAATCAAAGCTTTTTTGAGAGCATGACAGAAAGAGATTGATTATGTCAGCACCCCATGTCTTGGAAATGTTTGTGAAGCATCGGACTTCCCTGGTATATATCATGACCCTGCTAGGATGCATCTCAAATTTGGTCAAATTACCTAATTGTTTCTGTTTCTTTTTTAAGATGGGCTTAATTGGAGCATACTTCCATGGAAAATTATGGATGCAATTACATTAACCCTGGTCACCATGGTGACATATACTGATAAGCCTGGTTGAAAATACCATAAGGCAGGCATGCTGGGCATCATTTACTCTTAGCACAGGGGTACCTCTCTTTGCAGAACATCCTGACTTTTTTTAGTTTCCAATATCCTAGCAGATGGCTTAGGTTCTTGGAGTACAATCAGTTCTCTGTGCACCTACGCACATCTTTCAGTGGGATTCTGTGGAAAGATGGGGTGTGTAGCACAGATCTTGGGATTCTTCAAAGGATTCTCAAAGCCCTCAGAAGCCAATCAGTAGTTAAGGGGGAAATGATGGTAAATGAAGTAGAAGCCCTCTGTGGATGAGATAATGGTCTGGAAGGGGCTATAAGTTTGGATTCTCATTCTGTTAATTTTCTCTGTGACTTTGCCAATGACTTTTCCTCTGCGTTTGCAGAGAAAACTTCCCTGCTATTGTAGGAAGGAATCATGCAAATGTTCATCCACAACCTTGAAACCACAAAATGCTATAGAGGTGCTAGATATACATCATCTAAGATGTGATTTTCCTCTGCTCTTAGGGCAGTTACTATTTCTAGGCTCAAGTGAATCAAAGAATAGTATTCTGATGCTCTAAGAAGGAAACAAGTGTTAGGCTGGGTACTGGTGTGCTTAGCTACAATTAAATAAACTGCTGTGGCGTTAGGGACTGACTCACCTTCATCAGAATGGCAAAGCTGTCTCATGCCGGGTTTTTGATTTTTCTCCCCTATTCAATTTGTTAGAAGTTTCTCTTTTGTGATAGGAGAAAATGACAATTATCTTCCTCTTGTGTTGTTTCCATTTTTGGTAAGCAGTGGGCAGAATTTTCATTGGATAGAATTTCAAAGGCTATTTTTGTGAAAAATCATTCCCTTTTGACACTGACAAAATGGTAGGGGAGAGACTAGAGTTGGCTTTTATTTCACCAGGTTCAATCATCTCCAAAGGCTAAATTCAATGACTGTCCCATAGTTATTGCCACGATCTGCCTGTTAATGTCTAGCTTTAAAGATGTACTGAATTTTGCATTACACTGTTTTTGTCCTCTGATGCTGACTACATTCCAGTGTTGATTTCATTACCTGTGTCAGTTTCATCGACCTCTTCCCTTATACCACTGAGTGGTTTGGGCTTGGGAGGAATACAGACTATTCTTAATGCAAGGTTAACTTGAACAAATTATAGTTAAATGTTAAAATTTGCAGGAAGAGAAGTTCACATTGAGGACATGTTTATGCAGATGACCAGTTGCAGAGTAGGAAATGGCAGCCCACTCCAGTATTCTTGCCTGGAAAATCCCATGGACCGAGGAGCCTGTTGGTCTACAGTCCATGGGGTCACAAAGAGTTGGACACAATTAAGCATACACACAGGCACACCTTACAACACTAACCCCACCATTTCCCCTTCAATCTGCTGTTCTTCCACTGTTTCCTTTTCTTGATAAATGGCACCCTCTTCCACTGTTTCTCAAACCACAACACAGACATTATTCTTGATGCTTTTTTCTCTCTCACCCCAGATATCTTAGTCAGGCATTAAATCCTGTGATGTGTCATTTAAATACCTCCACAATCATCTCCATCTCCATCACTTTTGTCCATGGGAACAGTGTCTGTTGCTGGGACTTGATGCCTTTCTAGTGGTGTTACTGCCAAACACTGTTGTCTTCCTTCAGCCTGTTCTTTGAAGAGCTGATTATGTCACTCCTCTGCCTAAAATCTTTTAATCGTTTCCCCCATTATTTCACAATAAAATCTAAACTTTTATTACCAAAAAAAAAAGAAAGGACCAGTTGAACTTCCTGTTTGGAGGGGGATAAAACAAAGCGGGAAATGCAATCTTGCCAAGGTTGCAAACTGTCCCTTTAAAGCTGAATCCAGCCCCTGTAGGTATTCTGTTCAGTTGTTATAAACTTAAATACAACTGCATTTAAGTGACTTTCCAGTATAGTTTGCTATAGTCCCCATTGCTCCTTAATATCTTATACTCCTGTCTCACCACCTTTATTGCCTCCTGCTGCCTGAATAAGTTTGCAGCCCCTGTTGAAAGACTCATTCCTACTAGGAAGCTGTGTGTGTAAATGCTAAGGGCTTGATCTGTATGGCAGCAAAGAATACCTATGTATTGTTATTGTTTAGTCACTAAGTCGTGTCTGACTCTTTGCGACCCCATGGACTATAGACTGCCAGGCTCCTCTGTCCATGGGATTTCCCAGGCAAGAATACTGGAGTGGGTTGCCATTTCCTTCTCCAGGGGATCTTCCCACCCCAGGGATTGAACCTGCATTTCTTGCATTGGCAGATAGATTCTTTACCACTGAGCCACCAGGGAAATTCATATCTATGTATGCCAGAGCAATAATTGGAAACTGAAAGGGTAGAAAGAAAGCAAAGGCAAAAGCAAAAGGCGATAGAGGGGAGAGAGAAATGGAGTGTTGCTATTCAATAGGTATGATGTTTCAGTTATGCAAAATAATTAAGTTCAAGAGAATTTCTGTACAACATTTCATTGTGTCTATAATACTGTATTGTATACTTGGAACATTGTTAAGAGGGTAGATCTCATGTTAAGTGTTCTTACCACAATAATAGAAAAAAAGCAAAAGGCAATATATAAATGTCAGTAAAATAATAATATAAGGAAAATAAAATAAAAGTCAGTTGCCTTTATTTTCATGAGAACTCCTGTAAAGGAAAAGGAAAAAACAAAGTATAATGACACAGGGTAAAAATAGAATTAAAGAAGTAAAAAGAATTTTAATGGTGAAACATACATACACACATGGTAAGATATAATTAAGAAAAGCTATAAAGGGGTCCCAAATCTAACTTATTTAACTAGTGTGGAAAAATACAGGTGCTTATAATGTAAAAACTTGGCAAAATTGAAACTATCTAATTTTAAAGGTAAAAATTAAGGTACTTTAAAATAGTTTAAAGATATATTTCTACTTCATGTACATTTCACATGTTATAACAAGTGTTAAATTACCTTTGTAATTTAAAACGGGAAAGAAAAAAGGTAATAGTCTTCCCTCTCTCTCTTCAAATCTGTTTCTTTGAAACAGCCATTGTTGAATACATTGCAAATCCATTCAGTAGTAATTGTAGTAATTTTTAAAGACAATTTTCATGTTAGAGAAGGGCAACTATTTGGAATATTCCCTAATCATAACAAAAAGACACTGAAACTCAGAGGCAGCAAGAAATGACCATTATGGGCGCAAAGAGGAGCGATGGAAAGAAAAGAAGCTTCCCGAACAAGCTGTTTTCCAGCCAGATTGTTGTATATTAAAGTAGTATCATAAGTGGCATTCTATTGCTTCCATGAGTTTAAATTGTATCAACCAAAAATAAAAGACAATTAAAAAAATTAGAATTTGGAGGATACATGTGTATAGGTTAGAACTGGGTCCGTGTTTTTGTAAGTAAGATTTAAAAATATCTCCTTCTGGTATTTATTATGGGTTCATAGGATGGCTGTAGATATCTCCAGTGGAACGGTTTGGAGTGTTTCATGAAGTTCTAAAAACAAAATTGCTTGGGATTATTTTTTTTCAGTCTTCAGGAAACTTGAACAAGTGCTGTATAAGTTATAAACAGGACACCCTGAATAGTGATTTCACAAGAATGAGAAAAAATACCTCAGCCACAAAAGTTAAAATTAGAGTAATCTGAGGCATTCACAATGCTTTGAATATCCTGTCCATATCCAGGGCTACTGATTATATTTCTAAAGAAACTTACAAAACCAGATGTCTGTCTGGCAATTGGTTTTGATGAATCTCCAAGTCTTAGCAGTGAGAAAATTTGACAGTTGTCAAAAGCAGCTAGTTATTATGAGTGAGAGAGGAAATTTTCTTATCTGCAAGTTTAGAACTATTACGGGAGACTTTGCATTATAGTATTGAGTTTATAAAGAAGATTTTGGAACATATAGTTTAAACTTCTAATTTTAAGAAGTGACAATTAATTGTCTGGGATATTGGGAAGTATTTTAATGCTACATGAATGTAGAGAAGGAAATGGCAATCCACTCCAGTATTCTTGCCTGGAGAATCCCATGGACAGAGAGGCCTGGAGGGCTACAGTCCACGGGGTCACCAAGAGTCGGACACGACTAAGTGACTAACACACACACACACACACACACACACACACACACACACACACACACACATGAATGTGGTTTTATTATCACCAGTCAAGGTGCCTTCATATTTCTTAATTTAAAGAAATTCATTTTATGTTGCCAAGAATTTACATTGTGACACTGATGTGGCTTTTAATAGTGGTTCTGAAGACTGCGTATGAATGAGAATAATTTGGAGGGATTTGTGAAATATGCAGTTGCTTGGGTCCCTCCCCACTCTTGGGGATTCTGATTTAGTAAATCTAGGTAGAATTTAGGCATCTATATTTTCAGCAAGCCCCATGGGCAATTCTGAACCACAGTCAGGTTTGAAAAGTACTGGTTTGGGTGGCACCTGATTTAGCTCAAAGAATTTTCAAGTGTCTTTAGCTATGCTGGGCAGTCCTATGGACCGAGGAGCCTGGTGGGCTACAGTCCATGGGGTTGCAAAAGACTTAGCCACTAAACAACAGCAAATCAGCAGTAGTAGCCCCTCCTACTGAGTGTAGGTTCCAGTAAATCTTCCCCATTTGCTTGTTAATTACCTTACTTGCCTCTCCGCTTATGCTCTGTCCCTAAATCCACTGTTCACTAATGAAAACTAGCAGTTTCTGAAATAGGCTAACTCACAATTGATAATCAGCCTAGAAAGAATGACAGATAATTCTGCTGAATGAAATTGGGGAAAAGGAGTGTGAAAGAACCCTAAAGATGTTATTTTATTTTATTTTCTGTTCAGTATCTTCGCACTGTTAGGTGCTTTTCCTTTCATTAGATTGAATCTCACACAGAATCTTGCTCTAGAGAGCAGATGAATGTGGAGCTGTTTGGCTGGCAGCCCTGCTCATTGGGCCTTCCTCTGACTCAGACACTGGTGTTCAGGTGCCTCTCTCGAACCTGAAGACTGCTGTGACCTTTAAACTTTTGTGTCCCATCTAAAGGCAGTAAGTATACTGCCATGGCTTTGTCATGTTTAAATTGTCTAGTATAACTAGTATGTTCTCAAAGTAGAATTTGTCCTTGATTAAAACGATTTGTATTGAATTTAAAATGCCTTTTTATCATAAACCTATCTCCAGCTTTTAGCGTAAGATTCGATTGTATAGTAGGATGAGGTGTAAAGTTTAATTTTTTTGGAAGAAGACATTCATTCAATAAATATTTTTAAGTACTTTGAATGTATGACACAATTCAGTTTAAAAAGTGCTATTGTACTTCCTTATAAAATTGCATGATCTTTAAATTGGCAGGCCAGATATTATCATTTAAAATTGCTTCTTGAGGTCTTAACTTTCTTAGCTTTTTAAAGAAGTCAGCACCTTTAGCACAGATGGGTTTATATCTAGATGATAATTCCAGAGCCATCAGGGCTTTGGGTTGCTGTGGAAGGAAATCAATTTATTGTTCACATAAAGGCTCCCCTGGGATGGAGAAATATTGGAGGAAGCGATGCAGTCTAGAGTGTCGACTTTTCAGAGGTTTGGGGTTCGCTTAAAAAATAAGTGATCTTGGACTTAAACTTCTTTTGAGTGCTGGCTATATATATAAGATTCTTTGGGAGGGCTGGGTGTACATGGCCTTGTAAGATGTGGCTCAGCTCACAAGGGGCTTGCAGTCTAGCTGGAAATAAAGATCTGGCAGAAAGAAAACACAATGGACCCAAATAAAGGGTTTGCACTCTGCATACTGCATGATGCATAATGTGGTAGAAGAAATAGAAATCACCAGGTTACACATCAGACCTAGAAAAGCTGATAAGTTTTTTTAGACATACTTGTGATCCTCAAAATTTATTTCCTCAAAAATTTTCTAGTGAAGCCAGGACATCAAAGAACTCTAACTCTCCAGTGTGATTGGGGTGTCTTGTTTCTATGAGAAGATTTATAGTCTTCCTGCCTTTTCAATGCTGTTTTTCTATCTTATATGCTAGAAACAAAATCTCGTTCAAGAAAATAGAAGATGAATACATGCTCTGAAAAATATAGTATTATGACACTCAGCTCAAATGGCCATGATTTCTTTTAGGAGATGAAAAAAATTAAATATGTAGGTGAGAAGCATTAGAATGAAATGCTCTAGGTTACTATTTACTTACAAAAAATTAGAAGCAGCAATGGAAACTTCAAATGGCAGAAAAAATCAAATACCAGACACTGGAGGGACTAAGGACTGTAGACACCTAAATGGAAGATGATGTAGCGTAAGAGCTTGCGCTCAGAAGGGTGACTGCCTAGGTCTACAATGTGGGTCATCACTGCGTGGGAGTGGTTACCTAACCTCTTCTAGTCTATTTCATGTGATAGTATCTATTACATTAATTGTTGGGTAAAGCATTCAGCATAGTGCCTGGCACCTGGTCAGTGCTCAATAAATGTGAGCTGTTAATACCACCACCACCACCACCACCACTACTATAGTTCTCCCTTTCTCTCTTGAATAAGTCCATAATCTAATCCTAGAGCCTCCCTTTAAATAGTTTTAAAGCACACAGTACTCCATAGATTGCTGTGGGAAAATTGAGAGTGAAGTGGGTGCTATGACCTACATGGTATTGGCAATGACACCTCTTTCTCTATCAGTATATAAATACTACAGAGCTGAGGATACACGCGCTGAAGCTGAATTTAATTAAACTTGGGCAGTGGCATTTTTACTATTGATAAGCTTGTCTTTATTTGCTCTGGTTTACAAGGCAGCTGGGGGTGTTCAGAAATTTAAGAATCTCTTTCCAAATTTAAAATTTTCTCCTTCCTTCCTACAGCTGCTCTAGAACCTACAGCAGCGCTCCAGAGGGTGAACCAGGAGACTGGTTCATCTGTCTTTTCTCCTTCTCTTGCCCTCATTTTTCTTTTTTCTTTCTTTTGCAACTGAAGCATGAAATAACTGGGCTGTGTTCATCGAGCTAATTAACCTCACCTGCTTCAGGGCCTTATAACCCAAAGACCTGTGGGTGATCTGTGATCATGGCAAACAGGAAGCTTTGGGGACCATGCTGCACATTTGAAATCATTCTGGTTTGAAAATGTGGGAGGAAAGCTGAGCAGCTAGAGAGTGGCATGTAGCTGCCTAATCAGAAGAAGTTGAAATGGAAAGATGTTGGAATAGAAAATCAAATGTCATTTATTCATCGGCCCACGCTTTCACAAGTACCTTCCTGGAAACCTTAGCATATTCTTTGTGGTGGTGGCCTTTTAAATGTCAATCTACAGAAGGATTTCTGTTTTTAGCAAAGGCTGATTTTGAAGGCAATTAGATGATAGTTAAAGTAAGAGCCACCACTTATTGAGCACTTGCTATGTGCCAGCTACTGTGTTTAGCACTTTCTTTGCATTATCTCATTCAATCAGGACAATAGTCCTAGAAAGTGGGATATTATTAGCATCATTTTTGATTGAGGCAGCTGAAGTTTAGAGATAAGTAATGTGCCCAAGGTCAC
Organism: Giraffa tippelskirchi; assembly: GCF_054371585.1. Classification (NCBI taxonomy): domain Eukaryota; kingdom Metazoa; phylum Chordata; class Mammalia; order Artiodactyla; family Giraffidae; genus Giraffa; species Giraffa tippelskirchi. The sequence continues at coordinate 144,689,304 of NC_137279.1, read as the reverse complement.
AGGTAGTAAGTTGCAGAGATGAAATATGAACCTGCATTTGTCTGATTGCAAAGCCTGTGTTCTTAACCTCTTTTCTATGTTTCTTCATGTCTATTTCATGGGGTACAGTTTCTACTAAAAGAGTATTTTGGTTTGCAGGTAAATCAAAGAAAATTAGGTCTAAAGAAAATTAGGTACAGACTCAGGTTAAATTCAGTGTGTCTAGCTCTGTCTTATTCCCCTTGGGCTCATTTTTTTTCACTTAACATTTTTTTAAGGGATTCTTTAAAAAAAAAAAAAAACTTAAAAAAATACCATGAACATCCATCTAGGTTAATACATATCTGTTTGAGTTTTAATGGCTGCATGATGTGGTTTGGATATACCATAATTTATTCAATTATTCTTTTATTGGATTGTATACACCATAATTTATTTAATCATTCTTTTGTTGATGGGCTTTCACAGTATTCCAGATTTTGCCAATTAGGTAAATTTTCCACTTGAAAGCTGCTGTTGTCTGTCTCTCAGCTGCTCTATGATAAAAAGGGAGTATTGGCGATGCTTGGGCGAGCTGGAGACACAAGTCCCGCAGGGAGCACCTAGATGGTCGAGTCAGCTAGATCCTGGCCACCTGCTGTGTGACCTTGGACAAGACATCCAGTTTCTCTAAGTCTCAATTTCTTCATGAAAAATTAGAGAAATATTGTTGCTCTCAAAGGATAACTCAGAGAACCAATGAATACTGTGTGCAGAGGGCTTAGCACAGAGCCAGGCATGGAGTAGCTGCTATACGATGGGGGCAATCATATCACCAGGACCCAACAAAATGTTCTCTGATTTGAACTAGAACATGAGCTCTCTGAGGGCAGGACCATGCCATTCATCTTTAGGCTAGCTGCATAATAGAGACTCAATAAATATTTGTTGATCAGAGAGGTCTGAAAACTTACTACTGTTCTGGGCAATATTTGCCTTTTCTTTCTTATATCTTTATTCTAACCATTGCTGGACCATAGTTCAAGAGTGTCCGGGTTGGAGAAGTTAGTGGTTTCAATAGTTTTACCAAGAAAATATTTTTCACATGGAAAGAAGACAGGGTGAAATTTTTAGAGATCTTGACTCACAGTTTTCATGTGCTCAAACCATGTGTTTATGACTCCTATGCCTGAGCTCTTAATCACTAAACCACAGTGCTGTAATAGTCATGATATGCTGACAGCCAACACTTACTGAACACTTGTCATGTGCCAAAAACTGTGCCCAGCACTCTCTCCAAACTATCTCCTATCAGCACAACAATCCTGTGAGGAATATACCCTCATTATGCTTATCTTATGGGTTTCTCTGGTGACTCAGCAGTAGAGAATACGCCTACAATGCAGGAGATGCAGGAGACACAGTTTCAATCCCTGGGTTGGGAAGATCCCCTGGAGGAGGGCATGGCAACTCACTCCAGTACTCTTGCCTGAAAATCCCATAGACTGAGGAACCTGGTGGGCTACAGTCCATAGGATCCCACAGAATTAGAGATGGTTAAAGCATGCACGCATGCCCATTTTATACTTAGGGAAATGGAGACTCATTGAGATATATCGAATTTGCCCAGGTTGGTGGGGCCAGAAACCTAACTCAGCTCTGCCCAACACCAGAGCCCACCATGCTAATCCCATGCTATGCAGCTGTAACTGTGTATTACTGGCTCAGTTTTTATGGAAATCTGTATTGGTAAAGATATGGAAATATTTACTAAATTACGTATGGTATTAAAAGAGGGCTATACAAGGGCTAATACAGGAGAGTATTGCTTTGTCAAATTTGATGCCTCTTCTTTGATGTTAACAGATGGGTTGTCTAAGCAATCAACTTATAATCAGTTTGTCAACTAAGGTGGGATAAGATGAATACAATATTCAAGAGCCGGGTCTGGCTGCTTTGTGTAGATTGAGGTAGAGGTGATAAAAGCTGGAAATGAGGAAAGCAGCTAAGACACTGTTGCATCATTAGGCATGAGGCAAGGAAATCTGGGGTGAGAAATGTTAATGGCAATAGAAACAAATCAGCAAATGTGAAAAATATTTGTAGTAGGATTTAACACTGCTAATTAAATCTTCATCCTGGAGTGGATTGGGTGGGGGGACATGGTTCATCATCCTTCAGAATGTCATCTGTCCCTGGAGTTTGGAAAGGTGTGCCTGAGTATTTCCTAGTTCCCATTTCAAAACTCAGGGAATATTCACAGGTGGTATTTTCCAGGTTCTCAGAGTGATGACTGTCATGTCCTTGATGAGGAAGTATCAATAGTTCCTTTTATCTGAGGCTCACTGGGTCCAGGGTTATGTGGTGATCTGAAGGTCTTATGTGTGAGGATCTGGTCTAAGGGTACCTCAGCCAAGAGTTCTCAGCAACAGTATCTTAGCTGAGCCACCATGGTTCAGACCTGACCTTCTGTCTAAGGAGTACAGAAAAATGGTTATCTTTTAGGTCACCCAGTTCAGTCTCTGCCTCATGAAAGCTAAATTAGAAAAACAATATAAAGGTTATGAATCAAGTCCTTGCCACTTTTAACTGTGTTCAGTTCAGTTGAATCGATCAGTCCTGTCTGACTCTTTGCGACCCCATGCAGCATGCCAGGCCTCCCTGTCCATCACCAACTCCCGGAGGTTATTCAAACCCATGTCCATTGAGTTGGTGATGCCATCCAACCATCTCATCCTCTGTTGTCCCCTTCTCCTCCCACCTTCAATTTTTCCCAGCATCAGGGTCTTTCCAAATAAGTCAGTTCTTGGCATCAGGTGTCCAAAGTATTGGAGTTTCAGCTTCAACATCAGTCCTTCCAATGAATATTCAGGACTGATTTCCTTTAGGATGGACTGGTTGGATCTCCTTGCAGTCCAAGGGACTCTCAAGAGTCTTCTCCAACACCACATTTCAAAAGGAACAATTCTTCAGCTCTCAGCTTTCTTTATAGTCCAACTCTCACATCCATGCATGACTACTGGAAAAACCATAGCCTTCACTAGACGGACCTTTGTTGGCAAAGTAATGTCTCTGCTTTTTAATATGCTGTCTAGGTTGGTCATAACTTTCCTTCCAAGGAGCAAGAGTCTTTTAATTTCATGGCTGCAGTCACCATCTGCAGTGATTTTGGAGCCCCAAAAATAACGTCTGTCACCGTTTCCACTGTTTCCCCATCTATTTGCCATGAAGTGATGGGACCAGATGCCATTATCTTAGTTTTCTGAATGTTGAGCTTTAAGCCAACATTTTCACTCTCCTCTTTCACTTTCATCAAGAGGCTCTTTAGTTCTTCTTCACTTTCTGCCATAAGGGTGGTGTCATCTGCATATCTGAGGTTATTGATATTTCTCCTGGCAATCTGGATTCCTGCTTGCGCTTCATCTAGCCCAGCATTTCTCATGATGTACTCTGCATATAAGTTAAATAAGCAGGGTGACAATATACAGCCTTGATGTACTCATTTCCCTATTTGTAATGAGTCTGTTGTTCCATGTCCAGTTCTAACTGTTGCTTCCTGACCTGCACACAGATTTCTCAAGAGGCAGGTCAGGTGGTCTGGTATTCCCATCTCTTTCAGAATTTTCCACAGTTTATTGTGATCCACACAGTCAAAGGCTTTGGCATAGTCAATAAAGCAGAAATAGATGTTTTTCTGGAACCATCTTGCTTTTTCGATAACCCACTGGATGTTGGCAATTTGATCTCTGGTTCCTCTGCCTTTTCTAAAACCAGCCTGAACATCTGGAAGTTCATGGTTCACATACTGTTGAAGCCTGGCTTGGAGAATTTTGAGCAGTATTTTGCGAGTTTGTGAGATGAGTGAAATTGTGTGGTAGCTTGAGCATTCTTTGGCATTGCCTTTCTTAGGGTTTGGAATGAAAACTGATCTTTTCCAGTCCTGTGGCCACTGCTGAGTTTTCCAAGTTTGCTAGCATATTGAGTGCAGCACTTTCACAGCATCATCTTATAGGATTTGAAATTGCTCAACTTGTATTCCATCACCTCCACTAGCTTTGTTCGTAGCGATGCTTCCTAAGGCCCACTAGACTTTGCATTCCAGGATGTCTGGCTCTAGATGAGTGATCATACCATCATGATTATCTGGGTTGTGAAGATCTTTTTTGTATAGTTCTTCTGTGTATTCTTGCCACCTCTTCTTAATATCTTCTGCTTCTGTTAGGTCCATACCATTTAACTGTGTAACCTTGGGTAAGTTACTTAATGTCTCTTAGCTTCAGTTTCCTCAAACTAGCATGGGATCTTCCTTGTAAGATGCTATGTTGATTAAATGGACTCATGTATGTAAAGCACTAATAGTAGTGCTAGAAGCTTAGCAATTTCTTGATAAACACTACATAATGGTATTATCATGACTGATCTGTAAGTCAGAATTAACTTATCATATGTGCGTGCTTTCTTATGTGCTAAGTCGCTTCAGTCATATCTGACTCTGCGTGACCCTATGGACTGTAGCCCACCAGGCTTCTCTGTCCATGGGATTCTCCAGGCAAGAATACTGAAGTGGGTTGCCATGACCTCCTCCAGGGGATCTTCCCCTATTATACAGTATCCTTTATATATAAATTTATATGTCAAGGACTCTCTTTGCCCCACTCCTTGTTCTTCTGTCCTCCACCTCCCTTCTCTTATTAAGGTTACTGGGGAACTATATCATTAGTCAGATGGTAGCTCAAGGAACAGGGAGTCAACAAAGAAAAGAGATCATTTAGGCATATAATACTACAACTCTGGAAAAGTGACAAAATGGCCAAACCTCTGAATGGTGGTTATCTATCTGGTAATGGAATTGTCTTAGTTTTCTCAGCTCCAATGTCTCATTCTTTTGGACACTGCTACGTAAAGACATTTACCCCTCTGAACATCATGTTCCTCTAATGCTAATCCCTGGCAGTTGACGTATTCTTTCTGTTGATGTGTTAGCATTATTCATTAAACCAAAGTCAGGGTCATCCTTCTTGTGGACCTGGTAAGTGCTCTTTTTCTTTCCTTTGTCTGTTGATTATCTTTCATGTCTGAATGGTATCTTGCAGTGACATACCATTATAATACCATTGTGACTTTGTACAACATGCAGAAACCATTGCATACTCATGGAGCTGAAAGGAACCACACAGATTACCTCCGTCCCCCTCATTTTACAGATGAGGAACCTTCCTTAAGTAATAGGCTGAAATTCTATTAGAACCAGCAGAGAATGTGTCTAAAGGGAGTTGGGGTTAGCTCAAGGCAGCCACATCAGCATAATAGTAGTAACTTCAATTTTTCTTCATACTGCAGTGGATTCATTAGTTATAATGAACCTATCTATCTATATATATTATAGCCATCAAATTATCTTCAGTAACTAGATAGGTGTTATTTGTTTAAACGTTTAAGACCCGTGAAAATATTTTGGTTCACTGAGCACGTTTGCCATATGCACTTAAGGAGATTCTTCACTGAATGGTAATTGTAGTAACTGCTGCCCTACTCTTGTAATATCTTCTATAAAAATAATAATTTGTGCTTCAAATATCTCTTTCTGTGAGTTGCTCCAAGTACTTTGCAGAAATCACTTACTTAAATCCTTCCTTTGAGATGGTGTGTGGAATAACTTACTGTGGAGTAGCTCAGAAGGAGGTGGGGAGGAGTCTCAGGAGCTCCTATAATCTGGATCAAAACTCGGTCTTGTTCAGATTACATCCTTCTTAATCACATTAAAATAAGAACTTAGGTGTCCAAGACTATTTCACATTTGTTGAATTAATAGATCCTCATTAAACTTGTCTGAAATAATAGCAGTAGATATTGTGTCAGGTGATTAAAACAAGATTATGCTCAGTTGCTTCAGACTCTTTGAGACCCCATGGACTGTAGCCCACCAGACTCCTCTGTCCATGGGATCTTTTCAGTAAGAATACTGGAGTGAGTTGCCATGCCCTCCTCCAGGAGATCTTCCCAACCCAGGAATCAAACCTGTGTCTCCTGCATCTCCTGCATTGCAGGCAGATTCTTTACCTCTGAGCCACTGGGGCAGTCCAAGATAGGAAAGACTTATTTGGCCCTAAACTGATTATTGATAAAACCATACCCCATGACTCTTGAGTGTAAATCTAAGGCTTTGTCTGCTGGATTATATTACTTAGAGACATGTTTTCCACTTTTAAGAAGTGGCCTTTACACCTCTAGATTACAAAAAATAAATTACCTATACCTCATTATATGAAGCAAGTTAGCTCTTTCAGGATTGTCAAGAGACCATTTACACAGCCTGCAAAAGATAGCACTCAATGCCATTTTGCTCCAGGAATGTTTATATAGGTAATATTTGACTCTGGCAACTGCTTTGAAGAAAGAAGAAAAGCCATTTTGGCTAGAGGAAAGACAATTAAAAATCAACACATCAACTTACAGAATGTCATGTTTGGGAGGCATAATTCAATCTTTTGAAACCAATTATGGTTACCCTGAACATCAGTTACCTATAGGCAGGTCGCTATAGTTAGGTGGGGTGGCAATACTAGTACAATGTCATGATTTAGGTATGTTATAGGCTAATAAACCCAGCAATGCTAACCATCTTAAATCAAGGCCATGAAAGTCAATTGTAACATTTCACTTCAATGCACAAACATCACACTGCTCATCTGTGTTGCTGTTTTCTTTCCTCCCTGCCTTTACTGCTTCTCATGTTCCTAGGTTGTGAAAACATCAGTGCCCACAACTGCAACTGTATTTCCTCTCAGGTCTTTACTATAAGCATATACTTTCATCAAAATTAAAGTGAAAGTAGACTGAAAATGAGGCATAGGACATTCTACTTACTATTGGTTCTGTGGCCAGTGTTCATTGAACTCATTCCTATGCATAAGAGCAAGGGTTTGGGATTTCAGCAGACCTGGGATGAATCCCAGCTCAGCTACTTACTGGTTACATGACCTTGTTCAGGTCAGTTTCCTTACCTATAAAATGAGGAGGATGATACTTGCCTCATAGCTTAATTATAAGGATTAAAGAAAAGTGTGTATGAAGTCTCAAGCTTAGGACCTAGGATAGAGGATTTTTCAATAAATACATCTTTCTGTGTGTTTCAAAGCATTGTATGCCTGAATATCACCTGAGTGTGTATGAAAGCTTCAGATTCTTATATTCACAGCCATCCCCTTCCCAGGCTTTGGGAGCAGTAAATCTGATTAAAGCCCAGGAACCCACAGTTTCACAGATTGATGATCTGAGGATCATAGTCAGGAAAATCATGCTTCAGGTTCTAAGCAAATGGGCTGTATAACGAGTTCTTCAGACTTTTCTGGGTTATGGTCAAATTCCCTCAGTTTTTCAGAGGCAGAAATTATAACTTTCAGGGGTCACTTCACTGACTGCAAATAGCTAGTAGTAGAAAATTGGGTGTGTGGAATGTATTCACTTACCACATGTAATCGGTCACCTTCTCTCTGGCAAACCCTCCCCTAGCTGCAGGCAAATCAGGGACAGACAAGACAGGCATGAAGGTGGAGCACTCAGTGAGCACCTGCCTTTCCTGGGCACTCAGGGCTCCACTTCCCAGGACAGCTCTTTTTCAGCATCATGATGACTCTGTCTAGTAGGTCTATAGATTCTTTCAAGTCCCCACTTTCTAGGACTTCTACTCTTGCTTCACAAATATGCTGGGTCTTGAGAGAAGCTGTTTCAGAGGAAGAAGAGCTGGAAGTCTCCGCTCTGTTGGGACCAGACACCGCATTCTTGGCTAGGACCAGGAATTTACTTGTTCTTATCATCTGATGTGGGCCAACAGGTGTCACCTCTCACTTTGAAGCCTTTTAATGCCTAGAGGACAAGGTCAGGTCTCTAGAAACAAAAGGATAGCTGTTTGAGGGCACGTCTCACAGCTGGCTCAGTGGGTGCTATCTCCAGGTCTCATCTCCCTATTCTATCTTGATTCCAGCCACCCATCTGAGTTTCCCGTTGCCACCTTTCCTGTGAGTATACCAGTCACTAATCACACCCTCTTTTATTCCACTTGAGGCAGGGATAGTCCGGCATGTTGGCAAGTTGGAAACTATCAATCTTGGCCTTATTTGACTCTCCAGCCATGTTTTAAGTTCAGTGACCACATACAGTCTGAGGCTCAGCTGCCCTGGGGGGAACAGTCACAAGTGGCCCAGGGTTGTGTTATCATTGGGTTGTGTCCCATGGAGAGTTGTCCTCAGGCGTCCTTGAGAGAGAGCATGGTAAATGGTGAGAGAACTGGGCTAGGGATCAGTAGTGCTAGCGAAAGCCCCTCTGCTCCAGGCAGCTGCCCCACCTTGGCCAAGTCCCCCGTCTTTCTAGAGAATTCCAACTCTTCTTCCAGTCCAGGACTGCTGTTGGGCAGGAGCAGACAGTGTCTGCATTGAGATCTTTTCCTACACACTTTGACTCAGGTTCCTGAGCCCTTGTCCCCAGTTATGGACCCTCAAGTTCTGTCCTCTTGATCATGACCCTTTGTTTGATGGACCTGTGGAACTATCCGCCTCCTTCTTCCAGCTTGCACTGACCTCTCTTCTCTTGGACTTGGTCACTGGTCTGTTTAGTGTCTTGATAGATCATCTGCTCTGTTGCCTGCCTTCCCATCCCACCCAAGCTCTGTCCCATTGGGGTCCAAAGTCAGACAAGGCAGAACTGCATTGCTCTCACTGTCTTCCCCTCTGCCTCTCTCTTTCCTCCTTTGTTCCAGAGAAGAGCACCTGCATCCACCCCCCACCTCACCACCAATGTGCTTTACCACCTTTTCTTCAGGGCCCCACTGAAAATCATATAAAGATTCTGAAGGAAAATATGTCAGTACTGAGGCTGAATATGAATCTGATCTTCATAATTCTCAGATCTGAAAATAATATGTATTTTCTGAAGAAAGTAGACCATTATCTTAATTATCACCTCTGTAAAATTGCTAGCGGTCACAGGCCCAGGAAATGACTTTGCTCTGACTATGTGTGATATGCAAATGTAGTGAATTCATGGCTACTGAGACCGCGGCTTTAAAATCAGCTCTTTGTGAATCAAAAGCAGCCAATATTCTATAAATCCTCCCCAGATAGGGTTTCTTACAAAAATACTGGCAGACTCTGTAATGACTGTGGCTGCTTTGATATGAGGATGTAGTCAATATCTCAGAAAAGACTTCAACTTTCTACCTTCTGCAGTATAGAGAGGAGGGGAGGAAGTACTAGATGTTCTCATGTCCGTCTGACTCAACAACCAAAATGCTTTATAATTTTTTAATTGATTCGTCTGGATAGAATCCGTTCCCTGTAGAACGCATAGCTCTCCATTTACATAGGAGAGAAAATTGTAGTCACATCCCCACGGCTGCTTGAAATTCCATTATTGATGTGATGAGCTCTTTGTTCCCCATTTTGATACAGAGAAGATATTGACTGAGGAAACGCACGAAATATATCTTTCTCCACTAATAACCGAGAAGTGGTAGGTAGTGGTGCTGTTTGTTAATTCAAGATTTGTTTTGCTTTGCCAAATCGGTTTGCCATTAATTTCACTCAGGCCATGCAAAACTCTCCATCAGCAACATGCAGAAATAGAGGTAAGATTGTCGAGTGGTTGCCAGAATTTGTCTTGATGCTACTTGATGCAGATTTAAGAGAGAGAGAAAGCAAAAGCAATACATTGATTGTGCTGGGGTGCCGGTGGGGAAGGGCGCTCTGAGCTGACCCTTTCCTCCCTGAACCCAGCCAGCTGACCCTCAACTTTCCCTTCAGTTCCCACACCCAACTAGTCAGTAAAACCATACACGGGTGATCTTGATTTGAAGAGAGAAAGAAATTGGGTCTTGAAGTCTCAGAGCTGAGGTACTTATGCAGTAAACTCAAAGAGGCATTTCATTTTTAACTAGCTTCATGTCTCCCTTGGTTTCATAACAACTCAAAGAAAATACTTCAGGAAGAAAGCAGAGCTGCTGGAAGTTATGGGCAGTACCTGTCGACTGAGTGAACTTGACACAGCTTTTTTCCTATTGTTTTGACAGGATTGAATTTCACTTTATGCAGCTGGTGGTATGCTCTGCCTGACTGTGATGTTCCTGTCTTTCCCTGGCCCAACCAAGGGCTCCTTTGTAAGATCACTTTGTCACCAATACTACACATTTTGGCACTTTGTATGGACTTGTATTGCTGTTTCATGTTTAATAGCTTCACAGGATTTAATGTTTTTACTATAGAAAGACTGTATTCTACTAAAGGGAGATTATTTGACTTTGTTTGGTTTTAGACTATAAGCTGCAGTCAGCTGTGAAGAAGTTGGGAACCAAATTTGCAGCCTACTTCCAGCTAAATGGATAGAATCGTGTGGTAGACACTGGGTCATGGCCCTACTCCTGGCTTTATAGTGTGCTTTATTTTTCTTCCTCTCCTTTCTCCTTGTTGTCTGTCTCTTCTAAGCCTCTTTCAATCCTTTTAGGGATTAGGCTGAGTGTAAATAACCTTCCATACGCTAAGCCAGAGGTCAACACAGGTACTTGCAGCCTCCAGGTAGATAATGAAATGACTCAGCCCAGGGAAAAGGGCATGGCCTGTCTCCTCACAGCACCGGGCAGCAGTGGCCACACTGGAAGGAGAGCTTGTTATTGCCAAGTTTTTAGATTTTTCAAAACAAGTCAGAAATCTAGAATCTTAAGTCAACTCCACAATTTTTAAACATAGCAATTCATGTGTGTGTGTGTATATTTTATATATATATATTCCTAGGTGCACCCCCCCCCCCATTATTTAGCTGTCATAGTGCACCACTGGTTTGCGCAATCTGCTTTAGAATTTTATTTGGTAGCTACCCAGTTGTAATAGGATTGACTGTTCTAGTGTGGCTTTCTGCATATAAAGCCATGCATATCTGGTCACTTGCCAAGTGCTGTTTGCTGATCAGCAAAAGCTGTTGAAGGATTCTGAAAGAATAGAAAAAAGGAAAGCTAATTGCTTAGTTCCATAAAGACCATGGACTGTCACATTCACTATGAATATACCTGACACAAAATCCTGGACCTTGCTAATGAGTGCTGTCTTCTCTCCCAGACTCTAACTGCTCTAGAATGTATGTGTGTCTGAAGCCCAGTGAGGCATTCAGTTAGAATGTAGCCATCTCGCCAGTATCGGAATCCCTCTGAGGCTTTATCATTCTAGATAAGGGATTTATCTAGATAAGGGGGCATTTACAGCAGTGCTCTCCAAATGCTGGCTCCTGAGAAAATTTCTCTGACCTATAGCTGACACTGTGAGAAAAACCAAGTATTGCATGAAGTTAAAATTATTAAACTTATTTTGACATTATATACTTGTTATTTCTCCAGAATGTGCCAAAACACCCTGCTGAGAAGGTCTTTTTAGAAAGAGTTCCTTTGCTCAACATAATGAAAAATTGACAACCTTAGAATGGTTCCTCCCTCCCCTCTTTCTCTCTAGATTGTGCTGGTCTCTGAAATGGAAAAGTCTTTGACCAGACTTAAGCAAAACCTTTAGCTGATGGAAGGTGCAGAGAGGAGGGGAGAGGGGCAGGGAACTCCAGTGCAGGAGGACCACATCTGTCCTTAGTGAAAATGATCGCATTTGTGAGGGGGGCCTCTCCTCATTCAGTCCACGCTTGGAAGAAATTTACCTGAAAGCTGTTGCAAGCAGGTCAGGGTTTTGTTTTCTTGTTGGCTGGGGCGGGGAGGAGGGCTGCTGGTGGTATTGACCTTTTCTAGTTTTGGAAGGAGAATGTATGACTCTTGAGAAACAAAAGATCTTATTGTCAGCATGTTTGAATTCAGCAAACACACCTGGAAGGGCCCCATCCAGGGATGATGGGCTCAAAGAACATGGATGATACCATGTAACGTTGACCTATTTCATGTGAGAATTGCTGAGCCTGCTTTTTGGAATTGGCTACCATGTTTGTTTTATAAATTAATCTTCATCTCAATTCCTTAATTGATGGCTGTGGACGAGAAGTCTCCCTCTTGTTTATACTCACGTCTCCGTGGGGACATAAGGATTGGCCTGCTTATTAAATAACAATATCCCTAGTCCTTGTTGACTTGGCAAATTACTTTCTTGCTGAGAATTTTGCAAGCTGTAGACTGGGTGTAAGGTGGTTTTCTATAATGGGAAAGGTTAGAAAAGAGGATCCTATGTCCATTTTTAAAAATATTACTCATTTGTCTGCACCAGGTCTTAGTTGAGGCATGCAGGATCTTCAGTTGCACCATGTGAACACTTAGCTGCAGCATGTGGGATCTAGTTCCCTGACTGGAGATTGAACCTGGGACCGCTGCATTGAGAGCATGGAGTCTTAGCCACTGGACTTCCCTATCTCCACTTTGAAGTGATACCTAAGGATTGTCACTTCTTAGAACCAGAAGAACTTATTCTTGAACTGAGAGAAATTATTCATAAATTCAAAATTATTCACAGTAATTTATTGAGGACCAATTTTATCCCAGGATCTATTCCAGGCACTGGGGCTATAAGCAATCACTAGATAAAACAGACCCAAAGGCCTATCCTCAGTGATCTTATGATCCAGTGGGACAAAACAGACAAAAACAAAACAAAATGAAATCTACAACACAGGAGTACTATTATATAGTATGTAAGGAGGAGATGATTCTATGTGGAAAATAGGGCCAGTTCAGGGTGATTAGAAGCATGGGGAAAGAGACTGCTACTTAAAACAGAGTGGTCAAAGCAGATGCACCTGACTGGGAGACATGGAGTGGCAACTTTATTTATGCTTTAATAAGACTGCTTCTACTGAGAACAGACTGCGGAAAAGCTAGGATGGAAGCATGGGGGACCCATTAGGAGGCCGATGCCATAATCCTGGTGAGAGAGGCTGGTGACTTAGAGCAGGTGGCAGCAATGGAGGGGTAAGAAGCAGTCAGATTCATACATTTATATGATTGGATACATTTATGAAGTATGGAGGGACTTTAAGGATCATTTAGACCTCTTCTGAAGCCAAATAGGGAACAGAAGTGACTGAAACTAGCTGCATGACAAAGGAGCTTTTTAGAAACAGAGTGCTACGCCCTATTACATTAAAATTTAAAACATCATGTGAACCGAACTAAATATATTTGCACAATTGGGCTGTGAACTTCCAAACTGCATCCTGTAATAGTCAAGCCCTTCGTTTTACAGATGAGTGATCCAAGGTCCCAGGAACTTCATTGACTTGTCCAAGGTCATTAGAGGCAGAATCAGGATTGGAATCTCAGGCTTCTTTGTTTCTAGTCTAACATTTTTTCATTACATCTGTACTTGAACCGTGAATAGCTTTTCCACCTTCATGTCACTCTCTGAGTAAGCACCAATGGAGTAGAATGCTTTTTCCCCCCACTGAGGCAGCATGATGTGTTCATTTTACTGTTCATTTCATCTCTATCATCAAGTAACATCTTCTTAAACCTGCAAGCCCTCTCCTGTCCCAGCCCCCTACAGAACTCCCTTGGGACTGACTGTGTGTGCCCTAAGGATTGTGAGTGTTGAGAGTACAGGGGTAACTAAGATGCTCACTAGTTTGGTGGACACTGCAGTGAGGTAAAGAATAACAGAGAGAATCTATACAGAATGGGGACAGAGGGCTGTACTTGGTTTTGAGCAGCTTGGTGAATGTATCAATGTTTACATAACAGATAAAAGAGATTGTTGTGGGGAGAAGAGAGGCCATTTATAAAAGTGTTCAAAGGTTCACTTCAGTGATGTGAGGTTTGTTGCATTTATAAACTTAAAAAATTATAGTCTTTTCTCTTATAAAAGAAATACGTCCTGATATACAGGATAATTTAATGTATTTCATAAAGTAGGCATTGTTAGGAAAAGAATGTCGAGAAAATTAGATATCTGGGGAAACATCAGGTTATATTTTCATCTCATATTGTAGACAGAAATAAAAACCTCCAAGGATTAGAATATAAATGAAAAAAATCATAAAAAAACTCTAAGGAAATTTAATGGGTATTTATTTGATCTCAGAATGTAGAAGGATTTTGATTGCAAGGAAAAATAGAAAAAAGATAGCATTTATTACATAAAAATTAAAACACAACCAGAAGAATATTCATAATACATATTTAAATAAAGGTTAATAACCTTAATGTAAAAAGTTTATGTGCTAAGTCGCTTTAGTTATGTCTTGCTTTGTGATCCTATGTATTGTAACCCGCGAGGCTCCTCTGTCTATGGGATTTCCCAGGCAAGAATACTGGAGTGGGTTGCCATCTCCTTCTCGAGGGGATTGAACTCATGACTCCTGTGTCTCCTGCATTGCAGGAGAATTCTTCAACGGCTAAGCCAAAGTTTATGTGTATCTTGAAGGAAAAAACCCAAACATTAATAGATAATTGAGAAGAAGAACTCAAAATTCACTAAAGAGGAAATCTAAATGGCAAATAAACTTACAGGAAAAGCTTTTGCCTTCCTAGTATTCAAAGAAGATGAAAACTCCTCTAATGTCATTTTCTGTTCCTCAGGTTGGTAAAGGTAAAATACAAGTTTTAATGCTTAAAGCTAGGAAATTAAGATGGACCCATTTGTATATTCCTGATAGAAATATTTCCTGCTATATCAGTCTGGAAAGCAATAGGCAATATGCATTGAGAGCCTTGATGCTGCTGCTGCTAAGTCGCGTCAAGTCGTGTCTGACTCTGTGCGACCCCATAGATGGCAGCCCAACAGGCTCCTCTGTCCCTGGGATTCTCCAGGCAAGAATATTGGAGTGGGTTGCTATTCCTTCTCCAGTGTATGAAAGTGAAAAGTGAAAGTGAAGTTGCTCAGTCATGTCCAACTCTTTGCGACCCCATGGACTGTAGCCTACCAGGCTGCTCTGTCCATGGGATTTTCCAGACAAGAGTACTGGAGTGAGTTGCCATTGCCTTCTCCGATTGAAAGCCTTAAGATATTAACATTCATTGACTCATTAATATTACTTTTATTCTTAAAAAGTAAAAGATAATATTTGAGCAAAAGATTAACATCACAACCATATTTATAATAGGGAACAGTTGGAAACAATCTAAACATCTGCTCAAGATGTGTTTTTGCTATACCACACATACTCTGTCGCTAAGTCATCTCTGATGCTTTGAGACCCTGTGGACTGTAGCCTACCAGGCTCCTCTGTCCGTGGAATTCTCCAGGCAAGAATACGGGAATGGGTAGCCATTCCCTCCTCCAAGGGATCTTCCCTGACCCAAGAATCAAACCTGCGTTTCCTGCATATCCTGCATTGGCAGGTGGATTCTTTACACTTTGCCTGGGATGGTGGAATGCTATTTCTGGAAGTTTCAGTTCATTTCAGTCGGTCAGTCATGTCCGACTCTTTGCAACCCCATGAATCACAGCACGCCAGGCCTCCCTGTCCATCACCAACTCCTGGAGTTTACCCAAACCCATGTCCATCGAGTTGGTGATACCATCCAACCATCTCATCCTCTGTCGTCCCCTTCTCCTCCTGCCCCCAATCCTTCCCAGCATCAGGGTCTTTTCCAATGAGTCACCTCTTTGCATGAGGTGGCCAAAGGATTGGAGTTTCAGCTTCAACATCAGTCCTTCCAATGAACACCCAGGATTGATCTCCTTTAGGATGGACTGGTTGGATCTCCTTGCAGTCCAAGGGACTCTCAAGAGTCTTCTCCAACACCACAGTTCAAAATCATCAATTCTTTGGTGCTCAGCTTTCTTCACTGTCCAACTCTCACATCCATACATGACCACTGGAAAAACCATAGCCTTGACTAGACGGACTTTCATTGGCAAAGTAATGTCTCTGCTTTTAAATATGCTATCTAGGTTGGTCATAACCTTCCTTCCAAGGAGTAAGCGTCTTTTAATTTTATGGCTGCAATCACTATCTACAGTGATTTTGGAGCCCCAAAAAATAAAGTCTGATACTGTTTCCACTGTTTCCCCATCTTACCTCACCTCATGCAGTCCTTATGCCACTCTTGTGTTTTATATACTATGGAGGTCTATTGTTAAGTGTCTCTGGCCATTTCCAAAGCCAGCGGCACCTCACTGCTTTATTCAGTGGGAACATGTTATATGGCTCAGAGATGAGAGTCTCATTTATCACAGAAACTTTGGAACATAAAACTAAAGGAAAGAAAAAGACCAATCATAAACATAACTTCCAAAGTCAGACATATTTTGGTATTTTTCTTTTTTAATATTTGTAAAATGTATTTATAGTTAGAGGGAATTTTACTTAACTGTCATCTGTCAATAATGAACAACTCTTTTAAACTATGCCTAGATTATATATGTGTTCTTGTGGGTTACATATATATTATGTATATATGTGAGCAAGTTTCCTTCTAATTCTCTAACTTAATATAGACTCTGAACTTATTCCAATTTATATTAATTTTTTAAAGTTTTTATGAAGATTATAATTTACCTGCAGCCTTTTAAAAACACAACCTGCTGTGCAAAGTGAAGTTGGAGGACCCAGCTGTGAAATCTGTCTCTATAAGTCTTTTAACCACTCGGTGGCCTGAAGCAAGCATGGGGTGGGCTTTCATGAGTTTGCCCTCAGCTCTCCCAACCTCGAGTAATAGAGCCTTATTTCTGATCAGCCTCTTCTCCCATTACTCATTATTTCATGTCAGGAATCCCTAAGCAAGCAATTCAAGGACCTTGAGTGGAGCATGAGGTAAAGCTATTTCCGTGGCCCATATTTCTTCAATCAATAAAAGATTGCCAGCAGTTCTATAGTCAGAATTTAATAAATTCTAATTTTATTCTGATATTATTTTTAAAATGCTAGTCTCAGTCCTCCTTGTCTGATCTCTAATCTGTGAAGCAAACAGTAAATGCAAACATAAGCAGTTTAAGGAGTGCTTGCATGGTAAGTCGCTTCAGTCGTGTCCAACTCTTTGCAACCCTAGAGACTGTAGCCCGCCAGTGTCCTCTGTCCATGGGACTCTCCAGGCAAGAATCCTGGAGCTGGTTGTCATGCCCTCCTCCAGGGGATCTTCCCAACCCAGGAATCGAGCCTGCATCTTTTATGTGTACTGCATTGGCAGGTAGCTTCTTTACCACTAGAGCCACCTGGGAAGCCCCTTAGTTTAAGGGGACAGGCATGGAATTGGGATGCTATTGCAGGATGCTCTCTTACTGTTTTCTTGACAAAGTTGTGTGATTCAACAGTTACTGGTAGAGACTTTCATCAAGTTTGTTACTATGACAGCAGAAGCATTCAAATTCAGAGGATGTTGAGCCTCACCTTGTGGTGAATTCAAACCTGACTAAAAGCCATCACTTCACTAGGAGATGGAAAAACGTCACTCTTTAAGACTGCATTAAGTGCAGTCTAGAGTTCTGCTTTATATACTGAGTGAGAGAATAATGACACGGCATGCTGGTAGACAGAGAAACTGGCCTCCTGCCCATATGGAGACAATGTTTTTCCAAAATGTGTTTGGTGCAGTTATAGTTTCTTGGCTTGTGGTAGATATCCCTCTGGAAAAGTTCATTACTCAAATGAGTTTAGAGAAAGATTCATTTCAGGGCTTTAAAATTCTAGGGTGCACTGTGAATCAATATGAACAGGTTGCAACATACAGTATTTCCTAAACCTATGTGAACATGAACCCTTTGTTCACGAGAGAGAGTAGTGTTCTCTAAAGCTTACTTTGGGAAATTCTATCTCAGGGCGTTGTAGGTGCAGCAGATTTGAATCTTGGTCTACAAACTCAGACATGTAAGGATTAGCATTTTTATTTTTAAAAATATTCATTTCTAATTTTAAAGCCTACTACCTTTAAAATCAGAATTTTAATTTTAAAAATTTGTCCCCCTACCTATTAGTGCTATACCAAAGTTCTTGCTCATTTGTCTACACTTGAGCAGTTTTCTCTTGTCCTAGGCAGTGCCCAGTAACCATCTCGAGTTCTTTCCTGGGCAATACTTTAGTTACAAATAGGGAAATAGGGATGTAAATCTTTCTCCCCTTCTGTTCTCTCTCTTTACTCCAAATGTGTTTTCCTCTTTATTCTTTTTTTTTTTAATTTAAACATGATTGATTTACAATACTGTGTTAGTTTCAGGTATATAGCAAAGTGAATCAGTTATACATATATATATTTCTTCATATTATTTTCCATTATAGGTTAGTACAAGATATTGGATATAGTTTCCTGTGTTATACAGTAAATCCTTGTTGCTTACTTATTTTATGTATAGTAGTTTGCATATGTTAATCTCATATTTCTTATTTATCTTTCCCCTCCTTGCCTTTCCCCTTTGGTAACCATAAATTTGTCTCCTATGTTTTTAAGTCTGTTTTTGTGCATCTTCCATTAAGTTCTCCTGTTTTATTTTTTCCTTAATTGATGGTTTCTTAGTATTTAATAAGATTACCCCTCCAACACTTACATATTTAAAAAAAAACAGGGGGGTATATTGACTTATATGTCTGGATGGTTCACTGATAATGGACCAGGATTGGTTTGATTCAGCAGTTTAATAGCATCATCATGGCACCAAGTTCATTCTTCATTTTGAGCCTAAGATGTATTTCTTTGTTGGGAGGAAAATGGCTAAAGTGATTCCAGGCTTTATGTTTGCATACTATATCTTCCAGAAATAGAGACTGTTGACTTTGGGTAGCTTCTGAGAATATAAAGAATCCTTCTCTCACAATAAGTGGTTTCCCTGCTGTTGCAGTGGTAAAGAATCTGCCTGCCAATGTGGGGGGAGGGGGACACACAAAAGACGCGGGTTCCATCCTAGGGTCAGGAAGATCCTCTGGAGGAGGAAATGGCAACCCACTTCAGTATTCTTGCCTGAAAAATCTCATGGACAGAGGAGCCTGGCAGGCAACAGTTATGAAGTTGCTAAGAGTTGGACACAGCTGCTGCTAAGTCGCTTCAGTCGTGTCCAACTCTGTTTGACCCCATAGACGGCAGCCCACCAGGCTCCCCCGTCCCTGGGATTCTCCAGGGAAGAGTACTGGAGTGGGTTGCCATTTCCTTCTTCAATGGACACAGCTGAGTATGAGACAAAACTCTCCTGTAATAATGCCCATCAAACCTCTCAAAACATCTTATTGGTCTTCGTTGGATCCCATAAGTCCATTAACATCATTTTTTAACTTTAAATATATATATATATATACCATATAAGATACATGGAGAATGGTGATTTAGTTGCTAGGTCGTGTCCAACTCTTTGCCATCCTGTGGACTGTAACCCATCAGGCTCTTCTGTTCTACGGGATTCTGCAAGCAGGAAGACTGGAGTGGGTTGACCTTTCCTTCTCCATGGAGAATAATATAATGCAAACTCTTGGAGCTACCACCTAGTTTAAGAAATAGAGTATTGCCAGTTCTATTGGAAGCCCCTTCTAGACCTCCCTAGTTGTGCCTCCAACATTCACTGCCTGAGCTAAGGTTTCTTTGTGTTTATTAATATCTTGCTTTTTAACATAACTCTAGTCCATAGATATATATTCCTAAATAATATATTGTTTAATGTGTGAATTTGAATTTTTATTAATGATATCATTTGTGTATGCTGCTGCTGCTGCTGCTGCTGCTAAGTCGCTTCAGTCATGTCCGACTCTTCGCGACCCCATGGACTGCAGCCCACCAGGCTCCTCTGTCCATGGGATTTTCCAGGCAAGAGTACTGGAGTGGGGTGCCGTTGTCTTCTCCGTCATTTATGTATATTCTTCTGCAACTTGCTTTTTTCATTCTGCATGGTTTGTGAGGTTTGTCTTTGTTGATGGACATTTTTGCTGCGATGTAGCATTTCATTGTGTAATTAAACCACAGTTTATTCATCTGTCTACCCTTGAGGAACCTTTTTTTTTTTGGTTTCAGTTGAAGGCTATCATGAATAATGCTTCCATTCAACTCTCTTGTACATTCTGGTGCCTGCATGGAAGGATTTCCCAAAATATACATATATATATTTAAGAATGACATTACTGAATGAGATCAGGCACAATTTTTAATGTTACTAGATAATGCAAAATTATTTTCCAAAAAGGATTAAAATGATTTTCAATATGCATATAATAGCAGAAATCCTGTTGTTTCACATATTTTTTTTCCATACTTGGTTTTGCCAGAATTTTGAATAGTTACCAAATTGGCCTGTGAAGGTTACATTTTGTGGTTCAGTGTGCTTTTTTGACAAATTAATTATGTTGAGAAGATTTTCATTTGTTTATTGGTAGTTTTATTTCCTTTTTTCTGAAATATCTTTTCACATCTTACCTATTTTGTTATTGTGTTGTTTTATTCTTCTAAATTGATTTGTAGAAGTTCTTATATATTCTGCTTATAAATCAAGTGTCAGTTATTTATGTTGCAGTTTCTGCCCTCATTTTGTGATTTATAGCTTCACTTTTTGTATTTTTTAAAGTAATGTCTGTTAATAAATTTTAAAAATTAAGATGATTAAATATGCCAAAGTGTTCCTTATGGTTTATAGGTTAGTGTCTTATTATTAAAATTATTTTCCCCCAAATTACTTCCTAATCCAGCTTCATTATACACATACACATACATACTCATAAATACTGCAGCTTTAATTGATCTTGCATGAAAAAGGAGCACTATTCCATTTATTTTTAGAATATGATTGTTATATGGTCTCAGCACCACTTATTTTCTCCAATGATCTGCAATGACTTCACTGTTATCTACCAAGTTTCCATATGTGTGTGGATTCATTTCTGGACTGTTGTGTGCCATTATCTGTGTGTCTGTGTCAATATCATAATGTCATTGGCTTTTATGCCATTATAGTAAGCTTTAAATCTGATTAGGAACCACCTTCCCACTTTTTACACCTTTTCCTTCAGGAGTGCCTTGGGCATTCTTGGCTTTTTGCTCTTCTGGATAAGTTTTATTATTGGTGTGGAAGTTTCCAATATTTTTATTGAATTACATTAAAATTATAGATTTGAGGGAGAACCGGAATCTTTATAATTTTATAGTATTGAATCTTTCTATCTGTAGCTTTATCTACTCATATCGTTAACCAATTTAGATCTTTGCGTCCTTAGTTGCTATTATAAATGATATCTTTCAACATCACACTTTCTAATTATTGCTAGGCATTTATCTCACTGAACTTTAGTGTTTACATAAGATAAGAACAGCTTTTGATATCTGCTTACCTCTACTTTTTGACGAGCACAAATCCATGTGTCAAAGAATGATAGAGTTTACTTACTTGTCAGAAAGGAGAAGGAACAAAAATTTAAAAAAATGGAGAACAATACAATTTAAAAGTAATTTAAATTAATTTGTCTGCCACACCTATATGATCTTACCCTCACCCCTCAGTGAAAGTGTTCGTTTGCTCAGTCGTGTCTGACTCTTTGTGACCTCATGGACTGTAGTCCAACAGCCTCCTCTGTTCATAGAATTCTTCAGGCAAGAATACTGGAGTGGATAGCCATTCCCTTCTCCAGGGTGTCTTCTGGACTCAGGGATCAAACCCAGATCTCCTGCATTGCAGGTGGATTCTTTACTGTCTGAGCCACCAGGGAAGCCCACCCTCACCTCTCAAGGTAGATGTTATTCCTGTTTCAATGACAAGGAATCCAAGGTTTGTAGAAGCCAAGTAACTTGCTTGAAGTTAATGTGTTTATGGCAAAGCCAGGATTTGAAAGTAAGTGAATTTCACTCCAAAATGGTTTTACTCATCATATTGTGCTTTCCCTCAGGCAAAAAGTATGTTCAGAATTTTCTAAGTGCTGAATACAATGACTGGAATGAATAATTCATTCTATAGCCCAATTATGTGACATTCCACCCCCTCCCCAAAGTCAGCAGAGGTTTGATAACACTCTATTCCATTCCTCTTGTCACTGTTGCTGGCTGAGGAGACCAAGTGGCCCCTAGGGAAGAGTTTTTACACACCTGAGGAAGCAGATAGCAGACATCACTGACATGCTTCCCTTAGACTGCTTGTCAATGTGCACAGCCAGGCTGGGGAACTGAAATAGTAAAGCAGAAGTCTGTGTGGAGTCTTTTAATATTTTCTTAAACAGTCAGTGATGGAAGACTCCGATAACAACTCAAGTAAAAGCTTACAGCTGTGAAAAATCTCCTCTGTGGATTTGATTGGGAAGGATTCTCTGCTGAATATGGCCTGCAAGCCTGAGCCCAGTGTTCTTTGGTGAGAAAATTACCTCGAGTCATCTGGCCATCTGTGATCCTCATGGGTGGAATTGTCCACTGGAAGACACAGTTGTTATCAATCAACCTGCACAATTCAGCAGGCCTTGGGAGCTTTGGTGGGATGTTGTTACAGAAGATACAGCAGGAGCCTTTGTGGGGAAGAGATGACTAGTGATCTTGATGGCTTGTTAGAGACAGGTAGTGGCCATTATCAAGTGAGTGCAGCATATGAAAGTGCTGAGTTCAGCTGTGGTGCCTGGGGTAATGTCTGCTAGCTGTCCAAGGCAGAAGCAGAGTCCATGGGGGCTACGGCCTCAGTCAGTCTCCCTGCTTTTTAGAGCCAGAGCGCAACTGTGATTCCTGTACCAGCCATGCTGACCTCAGGTGCCTTACCTGGGTCTCCTCACCTGTATCACCTCAGAATCCAAAAAGGAAATAGGAAGAATTAGGTTGGAAGTTTCCAAAACTTAATAGAGATCCTCTACATAGATGTGATTTCAGAAACATAGTAGATATATGTTATTTGGCCAGAAGAGTTCTAAATGTTTTCCTACCATAAAAGCTTTTGAGAAAACAGATGGTCAGAAATCTTTTTTTTTTTTTTCCTTTCCTCTCTTACCTCTCCTCACCCCTTCTCTTCTGCCCATTCTCCTGGCATCTGTCATTTTTGCCATTCCTTCCCTCCCACCCATTTCTCTTTTTCCTTTTCTCACCTCTGTCTCCTCTTTTCTCCTCTCTACCACTTGTTAAGTTCTGAGTCAGCAATGCCAAAGTAGAAATTTGGTAACAATACCAGAAGTCCTTTTTATATTTACTTCATCATGTGTTTAAGTCTTTGATGTGAGTAAACCAAGGATATGTTCTTAAAAATATGTTGCTAATAAAGAAATACTGGAGACTGCTGCTCACAAATGTCTCTGTTTTCATTTTAGAACTACGAAGTCCTTTCCAGTTTGGGTACGTGAATTACTTTTTTTGTATGGTTCTTTCAGCACTTACTATTTTTAGCAAATGAATACCTAGTGTGCTATTTTGGGAGCTAAATTCATAATCATTTCGAACAACGGTGAGGGCTGTGATCTTTGGTTGGCGTGTCCTTCATAGATGCCACCAGTGACAGAAGATTGAGTTGGCAGAACCATGGGCAGTGGCAAGGGCTGGTCCTTTGTACTATTACTAAGGGTTCTTGTAAGAATGAAGTGAAATAATGGACACAGAATTGAGAATGAAGTAAATGGTAGCTGTTATCACCATTATTAATGTTATATGCATGGTGTGGTACAAAGATTTGGATTCAGATCAACCTCTGTTCAAATTCCAACTCAGTCACATGCTAGCAAGTCACTTTATTCTATTAGAGACACTGTTTTCTTTTTTGTAAATTGAGATCAAGAGCACACATTTATAGTTTGCTCATACAGATGAATGAGATCATATATGAAATCATCTAATACAAAGAAAATGCTCACTGAAATTGCCTTTTTTCTCCCCACCTAAGATGATGTGTTTTGTAGATTTGACTCTTTAATATCATAATAACCCTTTACTGTTATTATGTTATTACTCCATTTTCTGGGCTTCCCATGTGGCTCAGTAGTAAAGGATCTACCTGCCAATGCAGGAGACACAAGTTCGATCCCTGGGTCAGGAAGATCTCCTGGAGGAGGAAATGGCAACCCACTCTAGTATACTTGACTGGAGAATCCCATTGACACAGGAGCCTGGCAGGCTATATAGTCCATTGGGTTGCAAAAGAGTCAGACACGACTCAGCGACTAAACAACAACAGCCCCATTTTACAGATAGGGACGCTAAAGCACAGAGAGGTTTAATAACTTGCCCAGAGCCACAAGGATAGTAACTGGCAGAGCTACTGTTACTTGTGTGAAGGTACCTGACTGTGAGCTTTCATCCTTTTAATTGAAGATGTTATTACCCTGAGACATTGCCTAGAATCAGTTGGGATTTTTCTCTTGAGTCTGCAAATTTTCCTAGGAATAAAACAACATGAAACAAAAGCATACTTAATTATGAGTTTATTCTCTGTATTAATGGCGTAAAGGGGTGAGTGGACTTTGTTTCATTCCAGTCTAAGAGAGACAGCAGATTGCAGCCCCGGCCGCTTGTCAGTGGTGAGGCTGGTCAGACAGTGACGCTTGCAGCCTGTGGGGCAGAGCTGGCACCAGCTGCTGCAGCCGTGTGCCTGCGCTCCTCATCTGCACAGAGTGCGCACAGTGTTCAAAGGCACACAGATGGGAATTCAAGTGGGGCCAAGATCACTGGGAAAAGCATTGGAGAGTGAAGCCAAACCAACAGACAGCACCCTTCTGTTTAACCAGAACTTGGGAGCCAGGTCCAGAGGATAATGACTACAAACTGGCTGTGGTTTGGGTTTATTCAGCATCTTGTTCTCATTTTCAAATGTTTGGTCCTTGGGAAGGCCCCAAACCTCACTTTGCCACACAATTATACTGCCAATTTAGGAGCTTTCAAAGAAAATGGCCTACATTCATTATTCCTGAAGATCATTAACATGTTTTTACGCACAATCGACAGTAAGAAGAGGGAGGAAGAGACTGTATATTGAGCACACGCCAGGTGCCTTGATAGCATTTCTACTTGTGTTCGCTGAATTGATGACATGAGAGAAGCAGAAATATCTTCAGCAGTAATGGAAAAGGAAGGAAAAGGTTAATGGAGAGGGTAGGATGCATGAGAAGTGGAAATGGAAAAGGTAGGATGCCTCTAAACCTTTTTGATTCCAAAATTCATGTGCTCAAGTCATCTGAAGTGATTAGAAACAATATGTAACCATCTTGTGTGGGAAGACAAGAATCCTATTATGTGTATTTGTCATTTTTTTCTCTCTTTCTGCTTGCTGAAGGAGTTCTGGCTTTATTTGTTCAATTCCTTTCCTTCTTTTTGTCCTGCCTTGAGATACTGGTGTTATTAAGCTTTTGTATGGATTTCAGGGTAGGACACAAATATATATTCATATTGTTATATTTTATATAACATAAGTATATAATTTCATACATGATATACACATAGACAATATAAAATGAGATTGTACCATATTTAATCTTTTTTTAAATCTGTTTGAACTTTCAAGTTTATTATGAACATCTTTCCATGTCAAAATGTTTAAAACTACACTATCATTATTACTATTGCCTAAAGCTATATACTAACCATATGCTAAAACTTGATTATTGAATACTTAGGTCATTTCCAGTTTTTAGCTTTATCAACAGTGTTGCAAGAAAAATTTGGAGAAAAAAATTGTTTTAAATGGCACAAATTCCTATTTTTTAGGGAAAAGTTTTATTTATTTATTTATTTTAAGTCAAAGGTGTTATCTGTATTTTCAAGCTAATTTTTTTTTTAAGTACTGGAATTATTCTTGCAACAGTGTTTTATGGAAGAACCACTGTGTTGAAATCATAGAAATGGCACTTGCTTCCATGAATTTTCCTCTGCCCTGTAGTGACCCCTGAGCCTTCACAGTACCTCAGAATGCTCCAGGACGCTGAGCTAGGTAGTAACACTGAGCTAGGTAGTAACTTTGTTTTCTGTGATGTTAGTATTTGCTTATGTAACACAGGACTGAAAATTTGTTTTTTCCTTGCAAAGAAGAAAGTCTATTTTCTTTTTCTAACTCACGTTGTTTTTTTGTTAATGTTTATTTTTATTTATTTATTTATCTGACTTCACCAGGTCTAAGTTGCAGCATGTGGGATGTTTATCTGTGGCATGCAGACTCTTAGGAACTCTTAGCTGTGGCATGTGGGATCTAATCCTCTGACCAGGGATTGAACCCGAGCCCCTTCCATTGGGAGCGTGGAGTCTTAGCTACTGGACCACCAGGAAAGTCCCTTCACACTGGGATGACCCTGAGGGATGGGATGGAGAGGGAGGTGGGAGAGGGGTTCAGGATAGGGAACACATGTACACCCGTGGCTGATTCATGTCCATGTATGGCAAAAACCACTACAATATTATAAATTAATTAGCCTCCAATTACAATAAATAAATTAAACAAAATAAAAAATAATTTTTTTTATTGGAGGATAATTGCCTTACAGTATTGTGTTGGTTTCTGCCATATATCAACATGAATCAGCCACAGTATACATGTGTCCCCTCCCTCCGGAACCCCCTTCCCGTCTCCCTCTCCACCCCCTACCCCAGGTTGTTACAGAGCACTGGGTTGAGCTCTCTGTGTCACACAGCAAATTCCCACTTGGAACAGGTTGAGTTTTGGTATACTACTTAACCAAATGCATTAATAATAATGTTCATTTTTATATATTATAATGGAGCCTTTATATTTAAACAAATTCAGACATGTTCAGGCAGTCTGGGGTAGAGCTCCCTGAAGGATTGATATGTATGAGCAGAACAGGAAGTCCATTCACTTGCCTTTGTCCCATCAATTTAGGAGAAGGCACAAGGGATCAGGACCTACGTGTCTCCTGAAATTAACAAGGTAAAGAAAATCTGGCCTGGCTGGTACAACTAGCCTTCTTCAAGTCTTTTTTTTTTTTTTTTAATAATTTTATTTATGTATTTATTTTTGGCTGTGCTGGGTCTTCATTGTTGTGCGGGCTTTTTTTTTAGTTGCTGTGAGTGGGGACTATACTCTAGTTATGGTGAGCAAGCTTCTCATTGCAGTGGCTTCTCTTGTTGCAGAGCACATCTTGGTCTTTCAGGCTTCAGAAATTATAGCTCCTAGGCTTTAGAGCATACTTTCAATAGTTGTGGCCCATGGACTTAGTTGCTTCGAGGCATGTGGGATTATCCTCCATCAGGGATTGAACCCATGTCTCCTGCATTGGCAGGCAGATTTTTTAACCACTGAGCCACCAGGGAGGCCCACTTCTCCATGGCTTGCCCTTTTTGATCTAATTAAGTTTAGGTTTGAAATGTTAACCCTACACATCTTGTCATGACTTTAAATAGATTATTTTCCTTTACAACAAGGTCCATTTTCTCTATGATTTCTATGTTTCTTTGATGCTGGTGAGATGGGGAGGAGTCGGGAAATATAATACAGGCATCCACTTTTGTGTTTTCATTGCATTTCTTTTGTATGTGTCTTCCAAGGTGAACCTGAGTGTGATCACAGTTAGCTAATAAATAAAAAGGTGTCATTCTTTCTTCAGATGTTGAGATTAAAATTTCTTAGAAAATCACGTGTTGAGCCTAACTTACAGACTTCATGTGACCATGCAAAAGGGAACCTTTATGAATATGTAATTAGGAATGTGATCTCTTTGTCATTCATCCTTTTTGTGTCCTTGCTTGTTGGAAGATGAGAATTTTGTGATTGGTTTAAACCAATGGAAATGTCAGAGAACTGATTTAGATACGCATAGGGTATTGAAAGGACAGAAATTTATGTCTTAAGGTATTCCCTTTATTAGATTTATAATTTTAATTTTTCCTCTCATCTTTGATAAGGTGAATTGTTGACAGGTCTCTGAGACAAGAAGGAAATTAGAAGGTAAATGTGTATAGGTAACACTGAAGGATCAGAGAGAGAAACCCATTAGCAAATACAAGCAAATAGGAAGAGGGCATTATTGTAAATAAAACAGGTAAAAAAGGTTCAGGGCCAAGTGATCCTTTGAAAAGCAAGAAATCTTTTTAAAAGACCACATTGGACCTATTTTTATTTTACTGGGGCCAATGGAAATAGATAGGAAAGTACAATTGAAACAGGTGGGATTTAGTTGTTTTTTCAAAACTTTAACAAGCAAAAGAGGACATCTTTTTGGTCCAATTAGTAGCATTAAGATAAATTTAATGTGCTAGCTTCCTGGGATTTGTGCCTTCAATTTATAAGCTTTACTGATAAAGAAGAAAATCAATTTCATTTTATTCTATTTCCCAAGAAAATAGCAAAAAGCTTAGGGATTTGGGGAGGACTTTTTAATTAGGACTATTATAGAAACAAGTTAAAGAATCAAATAGCACACCTGAAAACTATCTCTGGGGATAGTGTGTGGATGATGGCTAGGTTTGGAGGCAAATGATTATTCTCAATCTTCATGAGCCAAGGTGATCAAATTTGCTTGCTCCTACGCTCACCATATGTTGCTGCCCTGCTAGTTCTCTGAGAAGACAAATCAAGCTTTATTATGTGTGAGGTGCCGAGGCATCCTCAGATGATGGCGGTGTGAATGGTGTCACCATGCGGCACCAGTACATTGTTGTGGATAGGAAGATGCATGGCTGCACACCCTTCTGCCTGCATCCAGCCAGGTCTCCCAGTAGGAGAGGCAGGAAATGAGGTGAGGAAAGGAGCATCTGATCCTGCTGGAGCTTCAGCTGCATCCCCAAGGCAGATGTCTAATGGAGTGGACTTGGCTGCATGGAGAACTCCTTGCGCCTAACCTAGAACTAAGCATGCAGGAACACCCACTTTGTTTCTATCCTGAGACTCTCACCAGAAGCTTCAATGTTAACCTCCCTGGATAAGGACAAGACAAGTGTTACTACCCTAACTGTGAGAAGTAAAAGAATGTACAGGATCAAAATAACTTGAGCCTCAAAGTTTAGAGGAGAAGTAAACTAGATGGTCTTGCTTGGAACTTTCTAGGCTGGAAATGCAGGGCCCCCCTCAACCACCTATTGGAAGGGTGTGGTATATGTGTGCAGAGGTGTGTGTATAAATAGAGAAAGACTCTGATTGCAGCCTCACAATCATTTTAGGGAATCTATAAAATATTTAATTTTCTTAATCAGGAGAAAAGCTAAATATAATAATAATGAGTGTACAGTTATGAGTCCATCCTGGATTATATTTGCCTCTATGCCAGTGCAATCATAAAATGTGTTGTAATTTTTTTTTTCATACAGGAAGGAGCCCATGAAGGCAAAAGTGCTGGGCCCGTGAAAGTCATAATGCAGCCCTGGTTGACTGGACAACCGTGAGAGTCATAGATGGACTTGCATAGACAGACTGTCGAAGAGGGAGACAGAGACAGGACAGAGAGAGAAAGAGACAAGAAGGACACGCAGACTGAAAAAGAGGGAGACAGACAGAAGGAGATAAAGAAGGACACACACTTGGAGGGAGAGTCAGGTGGATACATGTACATATGCGTGCATGCACACACACACATACTCAGAAATAATCTGACAGATACAGAGAGGCAGACATATTGAACTAGACAGACAGACACAGACAAAGGTATCACAGGAAGCATTCTGCTGAAAAGGGACAACCATCACCTTAGTGTGATGTTTTCAACATCCTGGGAGCAAATGTGTCTGAAGAATCACAGGCCTCTCTGACCACTCCCTTGTTTCTAGTCGCAGAGAATCAAGTGAGAGAAAAGGGAGGGCCAGACCTTCTTTGTTCCTGTGCTCCTCGGTACATAGCAGTCCTGAGAGGAAGGTTTATGCCAGCCCTTGGCTTTGACCTTGAGCTGTACTCCTCTTTGTGGGTGGAATGAGATTCAGTGGCCTGGCCCTTCCTCAAATAGTGCCATGGTTGATGCTACAAAGCCACCAAGCTCATGGCTGTGCTTCCACCAAAGCAGATGGGAATTGCAAAATTCAGGTTGGTCTGGGGACTGTCTTTCTGCAGCCTGAACCCTAGGATGGTTGCCTTGATTGTGAATGTACCAGGAGAGTGGGATGATTGGAACATGAAGACCTTGTCATTAATTGAAAGTCACACAGTTCCTTTTCACTTATATTGTCTCTGGAAAATGGGGTTGGAGGTTGTTTATAAAAGATCCAGTGAGATATATACCATTTGAAGTGTCCTATAAGAAACTCCAGTGAAATGAAATAATTTACACTAAAAAGTGTATATACTTCAATCTTCTCTGAATTCTGGTCTTCTAATCTTGCCAGGAGATGGTTGTAGGAAGAAATCAATAAAGAAAATAAAAGAGAGAAGTTATTAAACCAGGACAAGCTTGGCCTTTATACCTTACAGGGCCAGAGAGGAAGTGATAGGCAGTGATACAGTACCAATCTTGAGGCAAAACTGCTCACATATGCTTGGTTGTGAAAAGTGTTTTGGAGTGAAGTAATTGCTTATTTTGCACAAATGATCACAGTATGTGTCTATTTGTAAATTCATTCATAGCCACTGTCCAGCATCGTTATGAAGATAATTTGCTTAGTTAAGAGAATAAGGACAGTTGAAGTTATAAGTTTGCCTTCTATCCATTGAAGGTTGTTTTTCTGCCATTTGCTGGAGTGTGGGATGGGGCATAAGTCCCATCAGAAATGGAGTTATAGGATCACACTGAAGCCTCCCCCCCTCTTCTCAAGCCAATAGCTATTATTTTGGATTCATTTTGGTAGGTGTGAAAAGCTCATCTGTTTAGAAGATGAATAGTTTATCTAGGATCATCTGGTAGCAGCAGGTTAATTAAAGAGTGACTCTGTCATCTCTAGCCCAGATTGTGTGTGCTTTATAGCACCAGCTTGCTTTATACTCTCCTGCAAGAAATGTACACAATGATGCCCAAAGAGTTTAAGCATTGTTAAGAGTTAGTCCCTTGGGTGAGTTTGTTTTTCTTCTATATTATACAGACATAAAGAGCATCTGCTAGTTTCTTCTTTCCTGATTGTATGCACTTTTTATTATATAAAAGTGCAAACAATAGTGTTTGCACTTGTGCAAACAGTAGTGTAGCTAACAACACTCTTCTAAGTGTACCGAATTTGTTACCACAGTCTTTGAGGTGAGAATATTCTATTAGCTCTATTTTCAGGTGAAGAAGCTGAGGCACAGAGTTGTTCAATAAGTTTTCTAAGGCTGCACAGCTTGTGGGCAGAAGAGCTGGAACTAACAATCAGACTGCCTTAGAAACTAGTGCTCTTATTGGCTACACTCCACTGCCCTTCTCAGAGGTAGCATGGAAAATTACATCTCTCGCTTTCTGTGGAAAGGATACTAATTCATTATTTGACTGAGAGGGCAGGCCCTTCTGCTCACTAGGATTTTTATCTGCTACCTTTTTAGCTTGTGACTAACTCTGTGACTATTGTCTAGAAGTTTTGGGTTAAAGGAGATAAAATCACTGTGTAAGCTGGAAGTGAAATGGTGATTATTTTATCTTCCTCAACCTTATGTCCAATGTTAATGATTTTTGTTTGTTTGTTTGTTTGTTTTTGGCTACACTGCGTGTCATGAAGGCTCTTAGTTCCCTGACCAGGGATTGAACCTTGTCCCCTGCAGTAGAACTGCAGAGCCCTGATCACTGGATCGTCAGGGAATTCCCATCCAGTGTTAATGTTTTTTTAAGTCCCGTGGTCCAGTGTCTGCTTTCAGAGTGACCAAAACAATGTCTTTCCATACCCCTCTAAATAGATGTTTTGGCATGCACATTGTAAGCAACAAATCATATCAGACCCCAGTTCCCCAAACATGCCAATCCATCAGTCACTATTTGCTGGGCTCTGTGGCAAGTACCTAGAAGTGTCAGTCCTAGCCAGGCCTTTCTGCCAGTTAATGATGGTCTCAGAGAGAATGGCATGCAGAACCAAGTCAACCCTTACAGCAAAGAGCTTCAGATGAGCAGTGTACTCATTATATGCCAGGAAGCTCAAACAAGTGACAAATCAGATTTTGCTGGGTAGGCAGGATTCTCCAAGGAGGCAACAGGATGCGGGCTTGTTTTAGATGGGAAGGAGATTGGGTTTGAGGTAGACCCTCAAAAGCAAGTTGGGCTTGGATGGCTGGAGAGAATGGCATTGCTTGTGCAGAGCCTCTGGAAATGTGAGAAACAGGCATGGCCAGAGCCAGAGAGGGAGAATTGTTTTAGGAGTCCTAGGAGATGAGGCTGAAAAGATACCTAGTGACCCAGGCTTTCCCACAGGGAGGAGGAAAACATACTTTGCTCACTGGTGTATGAAGGCGTGAAGCTCAAAAATATGATTTTTGTGTATGGCAAGTGGAACCAGTCTTCACCCTCCAAAGTGATGTCTCCTGCTAGTGTGTGTTCTCTTCTTGTTCAAGAAGCTTTATTTTTAGGTGCCACGGACTCTAGTAAAAACAGGTTTGTTTTGTCTTTCCACTTGTATTCTTGAAACCTGTGCTTATAGAACCTTATGTTACTTACACTCTGATGTGTTACCTTTAATCTCAACCTTTGTGTGCTGTAAACATGATGGAAAAGTGACAGTTTTATTTGGAATAAACTCCATTGATCTCTGTCTGGGAGGCATTTGGGGGCACATTTTTTCTGAGAAGCAGCATGAACAGAGAAGCAAGTCAGACTATCTTCCTCGGTCAGACTGAATTCAGACCCCAGGTCTGACAAACGACTGTGGAACCTATGATAAGCACTTAACTTATCTGTACCTCAGACTTCTCAGCTCATACGGATGAGTAAGTATGTCCAATCAGATGCAGTGCTTTAAGCAGTACCTGGTACATAGTAAAGAATAAATAGCTGAAGTCATGCATCCTCAACAGGCATAAAAGCACTCCCACAAGGACAAAAATTCATGAATGGTGTGATTATGGGGAAAAAAGTGCCCTTTGGGAGGGGCTGGGATATGTGTGTGCACAAAAAAAAGTAGTTAGGAAACTCTGATTTAAATCAACTTCATTAAATTAGACCCAATGAAGCACTGACAAAAAAAAATAGTCTAGATGTACTTTGAGGCCTAATAATCAACAGAGTCTTTAATTAATAGGTGTCTAATGAGGAGCTGTTGGAAGCCCAGTTTGCAGTCCACCTATTCACTTTTTGGTCATTTACAAAGTGAAGTAACCAAGCGGAGTAGCCCTCCTTCAGTTGGGTCCTTCCTTGGAGTCAGAGGTGGTGGAAGCCCTGAACTGAGGAGATAGTGAGTTGCTTTGCCCATCTTGTCCAAAAGGAAAGTGGCCAGGACATGTGGGGTTTGGCCTGGGCAGATTAAATAGGAAAAGTTCATGTCTACCAAGCATTTTATTTTTTTGTGTTTTCCAGAGAGTAGTTTCATGCATGTATCTCACAAGCACTCTTTTCCTTTAAAAATATCTTTTAATTAATTACACACTCAATAAAGCAACACAATCTCTAATAGGAGAACTAACATATTATAGATAAGAGTAAATATTCCCTTGGAGCAGCACTTCCGGTCTCAGTTTCCTGCTCCCTCCACAGGGTTGGTCACCATTAATAGTGTATCATACCCAGTGCAGTTTTCTATTCATTTACATGCAGAGTAAATATAAAACATGTACAATGTTAACTTTGTATTCTTTTTACATTAATATAGCATACCGTACATAATTTCTACCAGCACTTTTTTTTTTAAACTCATGATCTGTCTTGGATATGATTCCATTATAAAACACACTGATTTGTCTCATTCTTTTAAACTGCTGCTTGCCCATGGAATGAATATTTCGTTATTTACTTGTCCACTTCTCCTTCTGGGAGATATTTATGTTATTTCTGGTTTTTCCTTTAACTGCAGCTAAGACTACAGCCTCTTTGACTGATGTATTTCTATAGCTGGTCTTTGAAGCAGATGTTGTCTTACAGCAGAGGAAACCGAGTCTCAAGGGGTGACACAGGATGGGAATCCATGACTTTTTGTTCCAAATTCAAGTTTGGTGGCTGTTCTTCCCCTCCACTTACAAAGCAATCTGACATTCTCCCAAGACTGGGTGCTTGGAGATCTATTTCCTGATAGTAGTGACATTTTAGGGGTATCCCCAAACATTGCTGCTTCATTTTCTCACTCAGTGATAGACCAGCTACTGCAAGTTCCCTAAAGGAAGGCGGCTTTCAGGAGATGGATAGCTCTGTATGAATAAAAAGGGGGTGGAGGAGATTGTGCAGACTGTCTGACCCAACCTATTTACCAAGCTGTGGTGCCAAAGCAGGCACGGAGTTATCCATCCATGGCTGAATTTGAAAGCTCCAACTGAGAAATGTCAGAATGAAGTAACTCGTAAATTATCAAGGAAGAGGTTACCAAAGAGGGTGAAGGATAATAAGCTGTGGAGACTGGCTTATTTTGAACTGGATAGGAAGAGATAGATATTCTAATTGACTGTTTTACTTTAAAATAAAAAGAGTTCCTAGAGCCTACTAAAAAAGTTTAAATTTCAGAGAATTCTGAAATTTCAGAGCTTCTTTTTGATGAGCCTTCTTCAATATTTTATAATATTGTTGAAAGAGTTTCTTGCTTAATTAAAGTCCCCCAGGACGTCGTTGGAGAGGGTGCAGGTCAGGATGGTTGATATCAGCCCTCTCTTCTCTAGCCTGCAGTGCCCCAGGCCAGGGTGTCCCCTTCCATCAGCTGCCCCAGCCCTGGGCATGCCTGCAGCCCTGTCAGAGAGGATTCCAGGTGGAGCAGATTCCGGCAGAGAGCTTGGAGCCCGGAGAGTTCATCGTGGCCTTGCTGCTCCAGTCCATCCGGGCACTCGCCTGGACCCAATTAGCAGATTAGAAATAGCATCCAAGTGTGTTGCATCCACTAAATTAAAGAGGAATAGCAGACATGAAAGAATCAAGTGGGAAAAGAACATTTTGGATCCTGAAGGAGCACATTGCTTGTCAGAGATTTAACGAACCGAGACAAAATAAGTTGCTGCTCCTTAAGCCTTTTTTCCTAACACCGCTGGGGTTCATTAGCTTGGGGAAAAGCACTGAAATTGCAAAAGAAAAAAAGGAATGCTTATTGTTCCTATGTTCAATTTCTTATTTAATATAACTTTTCTTGAAAAAAATATTTAATAGAAAAGGGAGGGCATCATTAATTTTTGAGTCTGCAAGAAATGAAAATAAAAAATGATCTGCTGATTAGTGATAGCAATTTGTTCCTCGAATATCTTCACTAATGTGTGAATGTCACATTACATAACACTTATAATGATTAAACCAGAAGATGAAATAAGATAGGCTAGATCTTGTGTTCTTCCCTTCACTAGTGGACAACTCATCTCATTAATCTCTCTGGGCTTGCAGCCTTAAACTGAATAAGCAGTGTTACTGGGGGGAGATTTATAGTCAAAAGACTTAGCAGTCTCACCAAGGAAATCTTACAGTCCTATTTTGAGAGCTCTCCAAGACGATTGCAGGGATTTATATTCATTGTAGCCTGTCATAAAATATTGGCTGAACCAGTAATAAGGAGTGAAACTTCTCGGGAACTTAATATTCTGATATTCTGACAGCAACACTGGAAATGGACAGTTGGGACCCCATGTCATGGGAAGTTAAAACATTCTTGATCCCAATTTATTTTGTTAGAAAAGGTGACTTCAGTCTAGTGGGAGACTATGCAATGATATACCTGGGTGCTGAGGAATGCACATGAAAAACCAGTGAGTTTTCAACATCGTAAGGGCAGATTCCCACAGACCAGGTGTGAGGAGACCTTATGAAATGTTTGTTCAAAGAATGAATCAGCTGGTTACCATGAGTCCTCCTCTTTTCATTTAAGAACTTGTTGTGACTGAAGTTCTGACATTTGGCATATTAATTGGATTAAGTAAAATCAGCTTACTAAATGCAAGCTTTAAAGGAAATGCCCTGACACATCTTGGACCAATAATATGGAATTAAAATTGAAAAGAAGTTTGATTTTTCCACTCAGTTTTATTGAGGTATAATTGACAAATGAAATTGCATATATTTAAAGTGTACAGAGTAATGATTTGATAT
Organism: Giraffa tippelskirchi; assembly: GCF_054371585.1. Taxonomy (NCBI): domain Eukaryota; kingdom Metazoa; phylum Chordata; class Mammalia; order Artiodactyla; family Giraffidae; genus Giraffa; species Giraffa tippelskirchi. The sequence goes on along the minus strand of NC_137279.1, from coordinate 144,653,502 downwards.
ACATATACATTATGAAATGATTAGCGTAATCAAGTTAAATAACACATCAGTGACCTCACACAGTTACTGTTTGTGTGTGTGTGTGTGTGTGTGATAATGATTAAGATCTATTCTCAAAGCAAATTTCAGGTATCAGTTCAGTTCAGTCACTCCATCATGTCCGACTCTTTGCGACCCTGTCAATCGCAGCAAGCCAGGCCTCCCTGTCCATCACCATCTCCCAGAGCCCACCCAAGCTCATGTCCATTGAGTTGGTGATGCCATCCAACCATCTCATCCTCTGTCTTCCCCTTCTCCTCCTGCCCCCAATCCTTCCCAGCATCCGAGTCTTTTCAAATGAGTCAACTCTTCTCATGAGGTGGCCAAAGTATTGGAGTTTCAGCTTCAACATCAGTCCTTCCAATGAACACCCAGGACTTATCTCCTTTAGGATGGACTGGTTGGATCTCCTGGCAGTCCAAGGGACTCTCAAGAGTCTTCTCCAACACCACAGTTCAAAAGCATCAATTTTTGGCACTCAGCTTTCTTTATACTCCAACTCTTACATCCATACATGACTACTGGAAAAACCATAGCCTTGACTAGACGGACCTTTGTTGGCAAAGTAATGTCTCTGCTTTTTAATATGCTGTCTAGGTTGGTCATAACTTTCCTTCCAAGGAGTAAGCATCTTTTAATTTCATGCCTGCAATCACCATCAGCAGTGATTTTGGAGCACAAAAATATAAAAATCACTGCAGGTATATATTATATTATATATTTATATTTCAGGTATATATTATAGTATTATTTACTATAGTCATCATGCTGTACATTAGATTTCCAGAACTTTTTAATCTTATAACTGAAGGTTTGTAGTCTTTGACCAGTATCTCCTCATTCTGCCCCTTCTTCAGCTTCTGGTAACCACCATTTTACTTTCTGTTTCTGAGTTCTTTTTTTTTTTGATACTACATTTACATGAGATCACAGAGTAATTATCTTTCTTTGTCTGGTTTATTTCACTAACATAATACCCTCTATGTTCATCAATGTTGTTGCAAATAGCAGGATTTGAAGTTCGTTCTTTCTCATAGCCAAATAATGCACACACACAAACATTACCTTTTTATCTGTACATCCATTGATGGACACTTGAAAAGCAGTTTAACTTAACAAATCACCCAATACAAGATTTCCCTACACACAACTATATTTAAAATGCACAACAAATAAGGGCCTTATCTTCACGATCCAGATAATCACCAGGGTGTGATCATTCACCTAGAGCCAGACATCCTGGAATGTCAAGTCAAGCAGGCCTTAGGAAGCATCACTACGAACAAAGCTAGTGGAGGTGATGAAATTCCAGTTGAGCTATTTCAAATCCTAAAAGATGATGCTGTGAAAGTGCTGCACTCAATATGCCAGCAAATTTGGAAAACTCAACAGTGGCCACAGGACTGGAAAAGGTCAATTTTCATTCCAATCCCAAAGAAAGGCAATGCCAAAGAATGCTCAAACTACCACACAATTGCAGTCATCTCACATGCTAGTAAAGGAATGCTCAAAATTCTCCAAGCCAGGCTTCAGCAATACGTGAACTGTGAACTTCCAGATGTTCAAGCTGGTTTTAGAAAAGGCATAGAACCAGAGATCAAGTTGCCAACATCTGATGGATCATTGAAAAAGCAAGAGAGTTCCAGAAAAACATCTATTTCTGCTTTATTGACTATGCCAAAGCCTTTGACTGTGTGGATCACAATAAACTGTGGAAAATTCTGAAAGAGATGGGAATACCAGACCACCTGACCTGTCTCTTCAGAAATCTGTATACAGGTCAGGAAGCAACAGTTAGAACTGGACATGAAACAACAGACTGGTTCCAAATAGGAAAAGGAGTACATCAAGACTGTATATTGTCACACTGCTTATTTAACTTATATGCAGAGTACATCATGAGAAATAATGGGCTGGAGGAAGCACAAGCTGGAATCAAGATTGCCAGGAGAAATATCAATAACCTCAGATATGCAGATGACACCAGCCTTATGGCAGAAAGTGAAGAAGAACTAAAGAGCCTCTTGAAGAAAGTGAAAGAGGATAGTGAAAAAGTTAGCTTAAAGCTCAACATTCAGAAAACTAAGATCATGGCATCTGGTCCCATCACTTCATGGCTAATAGATGGAGAAACAGTGGAAACAGTGGCTGACTTTATTTTTTTGGTCTCCAAAATCACTGCAGATGGTGACTGCAGCCATGAAATTAAAAGATGCTTACTCCTTGGAAGGAAAGTTATGACCAACCTAGACAGTACATTGAAAAGCAGAGACATTGCTTTGTCAACAAAGGTCTGTCTTGTCAAGGCTATAGTTTTTCCAGTAGTCATGTATGGATGTGAGAGTTGTACTATAAAGAAAGCTGAGTGCCAAAGAATTGATGCTTTTGAACTGTGGTGTTGGAGAAGACTCTTGAGAGTCCCTTGGACTGCAAGGAGATCCAACCAGTCCATCCTAAAGGAGATATGTCCTGGGTGTTCATTGGAAGGACTGATGTTGAAGCTGAAACTCCAATACTTTGGCCACCTCATGCGAAGAGCTGCCTCATTTGTAAAGACCCTGATGCGGGGAAACATTGAGAGCAGGAGGAGAAGGGGCCGACAGAGGATGAGATTGTTGGATGGCATCACCGACTCAATGGACATGAGTTTGGGTGAACTCTGGGAACTGGTGATGGACAGGGAGGCCTGGCATGCTGCAGTTCTTGGGGTCGCAAAGAGTCAGGCACAACTGAGTGACTGAACTGACTGACTGACTATATAGCACATGGAAAGAAAAGAAATAAAGAAAATGAATTCACTCAGTCGTGTCTGACTCTGCAACCTCATGGACTATAGCCTGCCGGGCCCCCCCTTCCGTGAGATTCTCCAGGCAAGAATACTGGAGTAGGTTGCCATTGCCCTCTTCAGGGGGTTTTCCCAACCTAGGAATCAAACCCGGGTCTCCCATGTTGCAGGTAGACTCTTTACCATCTGAGCCACCAGGGAATCCTCTATAGCACATGAAACTCTGCACGATATTATGCGGCAGCCTGGATGAGAGGGGAATTTGGGGGAGAATGGATACATATAATGGATGGTTGAGTCCCATTGCTGTTCACTTGAAACTATCACAACAGTGTTAATTGGCTATACCCCGATACAAAATAAAAAGTTAGGAAACAAACAAACAAAAAAAACAACTCACCAGTAACCCTTTGTTTGAAGGCTTCTTCCTTTGGAGTTTTCACTTCATCTCAATACTTTGACAGGAATCCTGTTCCAGACTTGAGCATGAGTCTACACCTATCTCTGTAGCCCCGTATCTTGATTATGCCTGGGAAATAGTAAATACCCTAGAAACAGTTTCTAACATATGAAACAAAATTTATTATTTGTATGAAGTCAAAATCTACCTCCCTGAAATTCCACTTGGTAGACCTAGTTCTCAGAGTGCTCAGTCATTTCAGTCGTGTCCAACAACTTGCAGCCCTATGGACTGTAGCCCGCCAGGCTCCTCTGTCCATGGGTTTCTCCAAGCAAGAATACTGGAGTGGGTTGCCATGACTTCTCCAGGGGGTCTTCCCGACCCAGGGATCAAACCTGTGTTTTCTGTGTCTCCTGCATTGCAGGTGGATTCTTCACCACTGAGCCACCAGGGAAACTCCCCCTAGGTCTATATTCAGAAAAGAATGTGCCAACTCTTTCCATGTGAGAGTGTTTTGATGTTTAATCACTCATCAAGTTTTCCCTGCTCTAGATTAATCCTTATCTCCCTCAATTAATTATTTTCTTGAGCAGCTGTGTCAATCATTTTGAACTTTCTGGTCAACTAAAACCTTAGGCCTTTTTTTCCCCTTCTAATAATATCAAGGAAATATCTCCCCCCATCTTTTATTGGAACAATGCTTCCTCCCCCCAATTTGTTATCTATCCCTTTATCATTGTACAGTTTAATCATATTGGTTTTTCCCCATCTTTCTACCTTATTGAGAACTTTTACATGCTTATTTTGTCTATACCATTGTTGCTGTTGTGTTAAATTTTTGAAGATTTGATCAATATAGCTGGTAACAGATAATTGTGGGTATTCATACTTTGGTATATGCCATTAGGGTCTTTTTTCCCTTTAGGGTGGCACTAATTCATCATTTGCCTTTCTCATTTGATCATTAGGCCTACAAAATTTCCACACTGTGCTAGAAGTGACTTTTGAAAATATTAAATATATTGATTTTCTTCTCCAATTTTGCGTATCAGGTTACTGAATCCCAACAAATCTGAAATTACATAGCTGGTTAGTAGAAACACCCAGATTAGAACCAGGGCCAAGTGACACCCAAGGCAGATGCTGTTTCCTTTTTATTACAGCTACCACTTTTTAAAATAGACTTTTAAAGAGCAGTTTTAAGTTCACAACAAAATCAACCTGAACATACAAAAATTTTCCATACACTCTCTGTCCCCATTCATGAATAACCTCCCCCACTATCTACATCCCTCACCAGAATGATTACAACTGATGAACCTATTATTATCAACTCATCTTTATCAATACAGCCCATAGTTTAGGGTTCATTACTGATATTATACATTCTAGGGATTTGGAAAAATTTATCATGATATGTATTCATCATTGTAGTAACATACAGAATAGTTTACTTCCTGTAAATATCCTTACTTCTATCCCTACTTACTTCCTGTAAGTAGTAAATATCCTCTGTTCTTCACCTGTTCTTCTCTCCCTGCCCCCTAACTCCTGGCAACCACTGAACTTTTTTTTTTTTTAACTATCGTCATAGTTTTGCCTTTTCAAAGTGTCATATAGTTGGAATCATAGTAAACAGCCTTTTCAAGTTAGCTTCTTTTATTTAGTAATATGCATTTAAAGTTCCTGCATGTCTTTTCATGGTTTGGAATGCATTTCTTTTTAGTGCTGAATATTCCTTTGTCTGGCTTCAGTAATGAAGAAATTGCCTGCAACACAGGAGATGTGGGTTCAATCCCTGGGTTGGAAAGATCCTCTGGAAGAAGGCATGGCAACAGACACCAGTATTCTTGCCTGGAGAATCCTATGGACACAGTAGCCTACTGGATTACAGTCAATTGAGTTCCAGAGTTAGATACAATTGAAGTGACCAAATACACATATATACATGCATTCCATTGTCTGAATGTACCTCAGTTTATTTATTTATTCGCATACTGAAGGACATCTTGGTTGCTTTCAAGTTTTGGCAATTATGAATAAACCTGCCATAAACATCCAGGTGCAGGTTTTATGTGGATATGGTTCTTGTCTCCTTTGGAGCATGATAGCTGGATCATATGGTAATGGTATGTTTAGTTTTGTAAGAAACCACTAGACTATCTTTTGCAGCTGCTGTTCTTCATATCATTCTCAAGTTTAACACTAGATAGACATTTAATGTTTAAATGTCTTCTTGAAGTTTCCTAGTCTATTAGGTGAAAGTGATATACTAATGTTAATTTGGAGATAAGGTGGTAGTCTTTCCCGCTTTCTTTTTCTAAGACCATCAGTAAAATTCCTTCCATTTCTAACAACTGGTACATTATAGGTAGAAGTGTGTGTGTGTGGGGGGGGGGTGTGGGTGTGGGTGTGCATAGCTCAACACCACAATTAAAGACTAGGAGAAACAGGATGATTTACTGGTCAGTGAAAACTTTTCACATAAAGGAAAACTGGTCATTTATGCACAGTCATTTGGGGTGAATGTAGCCTTGCTTCATGCTCACTAAGGGAGCTCTCTCTTTGATGAGAGACTGTGCATTTGTTCAATGGAAAGAAAATAGCTTTTTGTACCTTGCTGACTGAATTCCTAACTATTCTTCAGGTCTCATTGTTCCCATTATTCAGTATTTAAATACACATAATGTCTGTACTACCATTAGTATTTCCAAAGAGCTCTTTTTCTGAAATCTCTGAAATCCAGGACTAAAGAACACTTTTCTCTTAGGTGTATTTTATTATGGGTTACAATAAAACCATCCATAAATTTTCAAAGTCAAAACACAGTAAGAAAAAGTTCCCCTTAAAATCTTCTTGGAACTTAGCTTTAGTATTAGACAAGGTTTTTTTTTTAAAAAAAGCACCTTCAAAATCTGTTGTTTCATCAGAATTGTTTGTAAGGAAAATGTAAACTCAGTATTGTTTAACTACGGTCCAAAGAGGACTATCCTATTGCACTTCTAATCAAAAAATAAATTGAACATAGTGGTAGGCTTACAGAAAGAGAGAGAATTAGATTTGATTAGATTAGCTTTAACCTGCCTGGAATAAAACTGTCTGCCTTTCCTGTTACTTGTTAGTGTTTATAGCAGGTTTTGTCTACAATGCTTTCACTATTATTTCCAAGTGGTAAAAGGCAGTCAAGCAGAAAAGACACTCATAAATGTCAGAAAAGAGTAAATTTTTTTTGTATTTCAAGGGCTTTGAAGGTCAAGTTCAACCCATTTAAGGGAAGAAGAGTGATGAGTGTGTGTAGCATGTTGTTAGTTGGTGTATTTAGGCATATAATTTATGTGAAATTAATTATTATATCTATTATTTGAAGAAAGGGAAATATCCTGGGAAGATGCTATTTGTTATATACATTTCATCCCCTATTAGAAGGTACAATAAACCAAATTTCCATAATTTGGGATGAGGAAGGGAAGATGTTCAATTTGTAAAAAGTGATCAGGATTTGGACTACTGTAATTCTTTACTTGTTCCTCCCATTAGAATCTGATCCTTCTTCCTGGCAGCTTCTCCACTCCATGCTATGAAAAAAGCTCTGTCAAGAATTTTGCAAACCAGTGAGAGATTTTTTTCCTCCAGAAGACTTTATTGAGATGTTTTCTTTCTCTGTATGAGACTTTATTTTTTTTTTTCCCACCAGGGAGCCTGAGCAATTATAGTTTAAAGCTACCGAAAATAGGTATGTTCTTTGATATCAAAGAGGTTCTTGAAGATTTTTCCAACTAAGGAGACCCAAAGGTTGTATTTCAAGGTGTTACTAGCATGGGCCTTTGTAGTTTACAACTCAGAATGTTCTACCAAGTGCATTATTCTTTGGAGGTGTTGGACTTTAGTACTACTGCATTTGGTAAAGGTAAGGTATTTGAATCTCTGTGTGTGTGTATGGGTGTTCCCACCTTTGCTGAACTGAGACTTAGTGGTTACAAATTGTTGCTCTTATGATGTAGGATGAATAGAGAGGTTAGGGAGTAGGAAAAATAAGAGACATTTACTGAATGCTCACTGAGTGCCAGTTATCAGTCAGTTCAGTCACTCAGTCGTGTCTGACTCTTTGCGACCCCATGAATTGCAGCACACAAGGCATCCCTGTCCATCACCAACTCCCAGAGTCTACCCAAACCCATGTCCATCGAGTCGGTGATGCCATCCAGCCATCTCACTCTCTGACATCCTCTTCTCCTCCTGCCCCAAATCCTTCCCAGCATTAGAGTCTTTTCCAATGAGTCAACTTTTTGCATGAGGTGGCCTAAGTATTGGAGTTTCACCTTCAACATCAGTCCTTCCAATGAACACCCAGGACTGATCTCCTTTAGAATGGACTGGTTGGATCTCCTTGCAGTCCAAGGGACTCTCAAGAGTCTTCTCCAACACCACAGTTCAAAAGTATCAATTCTGCAGCGCTCAGCTTTCTTCACCGTCCAACTCTCACATCCATACATGACTACTGGAAAAACCATAGCCTTGACTAGACAGACCTTTGTTGGCAAAGTAATGTTTCTGCTTTTAAATATGCTATCTAGGTTGGTCATAACTTTCCTTCCAAGGAGTAAGCATCTTTTAATTTCATGGCTGCAATCACCATCTGCCGTGATTTTGGAGCCCAAAAAAATAAAGTCTGACACTGTTTCCACTGTTTCCCCATCTATTAGCCATGAAGTGATGGGACCAGATGCCATGATCTTAGTTTTCTGAATGTTGAGCTTTAAGCCAACTTTTTCACTCTCCTCTTTCACTTTCATCAAGGGGCTTTTTAGTTCCTCTTCACTTTCTGCCATAGGGTGGTGTCATCTGCATATCTGAGGTTATTGATATTTCTCCCAGCAATCTTGATTCCACCTTGTGCTTCTTCCAGCCCAGTGTTTCTCATGATGTACTCTGCATATAAGTTAAATAAGCAGGGTGACAATATACAACCTTGATGTACTCCTTTTCCTATTTGGAACCAGTCAGTTGTTCCATGTCCAGTTCTAACTGTTGCTTCCTGACCTGCATACATGTTTCTCAAGAGACAGGTCAGATGGTCTGGTATTGCCATCTCTTTCAGAATTTTCCACAGTTTGTTGTGATCCACACAGTCAAAGGCTTTGGCATAGTCAATAAAGCAGAAATAGATGTTTTTCTGGAGCTCTCTTGCTTTTTCGATGATCCCAGCGGATGTTGGCAATTTGATCTCTGGTTCCTCTGCCTTTTCTACAACCAGCTTGAACATCTGGAAGTTCACAGTTCACATATTGCTGAAGCCTGGCTTGGAGAATTTTGACCATTACTTTACTAGCGTGTGAGATGAGTGCAATTGTGCGGTAGTTTGAGCACTCTTTGGCATGCCTTTCTTTGGGATTGGAATGAAAACTGACCTTTTCCAGTCCTGAGTGATCACACCATCGTGATTATCTGAGTTGTGAAGATCTTTTTTGTACAGTTCTTCTCTGATTCTTGCCACCTCTTCTTAATATCTTCTGCTTCTGTTATGTCCATACCATTTCTGTCCTTTATCGAGCCCATCTTTGCAGGAAATATTCCCTTGGTATCTCTAATTTTCTTGAAGAGATCTCTAGTCTTTCCCAATCTGTTGTTTCCCTCTATTTCTTTGCATTGATCGCTGAGGAAGTCTTTCTTATCTCTTCTTGCTATTCTTTGGAACTCTGCATTCAGATGGGAATATCTTTCCTTTACTCCTTTGCTTTTCACTTCTCTTCTTTTCACAGCTATTTGTAAGGCCTCCTCAGACAGCCATTTTGCTTTTTTGCATTTCTTTTTCTTGGGAATGGTCTTGATCCCTGTCTCCTGTACAATGTCACGAACCTCCATCCATAGTTCATCAGGCACTCTGTCTATCAGATCTAGTCCCTTAAATCTATTTGTCACTTCCACTGTATAATGATAAGGGATTTGATTTAGGTCATAGCTGAATGGTCTAGTGGTTTTCCCCACTTTCTTCAATTTAAGTTTGAATTTGGCAATAAGGTGTTCATGTTCTGAGCCACAGTCGGCTGCCAGTCTTGTTTTTGCTGTCTGTATAGAGCTTCTCCATCTTTGGCTGCAAAGAATATAATCAATCTGATTTCAGTGTTGACCATCTGGTGATGTCCCTGTGTAGAGTCTTCTCTTGTGTTGTTGGAAGAGGGTGTTTGCTATGACCAGTGCATTCTCTTGGCAAAACCATTTAGGAAGCATCTTAAATCAAGTCCCAGAAGAAGCATGAGGTGTTGAAATGCTGCAGGCCAAAGCACCTGGGGCAAATTTTATCCCTTACATAGCAAGTTCTAAAGCAGCAGAGACAGGTTCAGAGTTTCTGGACCTGAAATAGAACACTTACTTTTTCCTTGAAAGTCAACATAAATATTTGATAACGTCTCCCTTTCTGTGAAGGGGCCCTCTCTCAGTGGGAGTGGTATGTGGTATCCCTCAGCAGAGCAGATTTATTTGTTTTCTTAAGCTTTTCTTTATGTTCCAGAGGTAGATTCTAAAAGCTCCTAAAGTATTTTGATTTTGAATTCTCACAAAAGTATTTTTTCCTTCACAGTAATTCAGTATAAAAGGCAATAAAAGTGATATATTCAGAAGTATTCAGGACCTGCTATCAGTGCCACACGGGAATAAACTATCTTGCCACTTGCTCATCCCACAGGAGAAAAGACTCACAATTCACATACAGGAAATATTGCATGTGTTTGCCTCCATTTTGCTTGTATTGTCTGCTCTGCTGAAAGGCAGATTTTTTTGCAGATAAAAGCCTCCCTGTCTTACTGAACTGCTCATCTGTTTTGCTCAGGAAGAAAAGGCTTTGTTAAAATCAGGAGCAAAGCCCGATTTGCAAAATATCGCCTAAAAATAACAAATCACAGAAAAATGTCAAAATATTCTGACTATGGTCCAACCTCATGCTTTGGGAAATTATCGAACAAAATCAGCAAATATTGTTTTTTTTTAAGTGAACAGGAAAAATATGTTTTCTAAGCACCATCCTAGTCATTGGTGGTTAGGTGGTTAGAGAGCAAACAAGGGCGTGGAGGTGGCCTCGCCCTTGTAACTAACTTTGTTGTTTACTCGCTAAGTCATGCCCGACTCTTTGTGACCCTATGAACTGTAGCCGGCCAGGCTCCTTGGTCCATGGAATTTCCCAGGCACGAATATTGGAGTGGGTTGTCATTTTCTCCAGGGTATCTTCCTGACCCAAGGATTGAACCCGAGTCTCCTGCATTGGAAGGTGGATTGATTCTTTACTATCTCAGCCACCAGGGAAGTCCTGTAGCTGACTGAGTGAAACCAGTAGACATGTGGTTAGAGAAGATGATCTGTGTCACACTCAGGCAGGCCTCCAGAACTGTTTCCAGATTCCTCATGTGTTTTGGAGGTCTGTTTACACGAGGCTGCTGGCTTGGCTGCTTTTGCGGGAGGTGAAGCACTGGTGAACATGAGAGGCAGAGCTCCGGTTTTTCAAGAGTTCATAGTCCTAAGCTAGTCATTCCAACAGTGAACAGAGACACTTAGTAAATAGGAAGTTCAGTGTTAGTGATGGTGGTAAACCCTTTAGGGGTTGTGAAAGTTTAATCATTGGGACCTAATTCTGTAAAAGAATACCCACCTAGGCAGGGTCTTGGGCACCAGAGCTGAAATTTTAAATATTAAGATCTAGCACAACCTTACCTCTGATCCACTGAATCTGTTTCTAAATCTAAGGAAATGGCCTTTGTTTCTTCACAACTATTTATTGGTAATTCTTTTCCTGAAACTACCATGGTATATATTTTTATGATAATGTTTGAATAAATCTGAATATTTGGCTCATAGAACTAATCTCCAGAGAAACTTCATCTTTAATGCAGTCACTTATAAGATACAATGGAGAAGGAAATGGCAACCCACTCCAGTACTCTTGCCTGGAAAATTCCATGGATGGAGGAGCCTGGTAGGCTACTGTTCATGGGGTTGCAAAGAGTCGGACACGACTGAGTGACTTCACTTTCTTTCTTTCTATAGTTCCTTTTGGAGAGGGAAATGGCAACCCATTCTAGTGTTCTCGCCTGGAGAATCCCAAGGTCAGAGGGGCCTGGTGGGCTGTGGTCTCTGGGGTTGCAAAGAGTCGGACGCGACTAAGCAACTAACACACACACACACATAAGATACAAAAACAGATTTTTTTCTTATTTTAATAAATATACATAGAATTGAAAATGTTCAGACTCTCTTTGCTTTGATATCAAGTTTTCTACAAAGTAACTCAGTGGACATTTAAAATTCCTATTGATAGGGCCAAGACTCAGTGGAAGTGGTTTGGCCAGGGGTGTTAACCTGCTGCTGCTAAGTCACTTCAGTCGTGTCCGACCCTGTGCAACCCCATAGTTGGCAGCCTACCAGGCCCCGCCGTCCCTGGGATTCTCCAGGCAAGAATACTGGAGTGGATTGCTAGTGTCCATATAAATATGAAAGACTGAACCTGATCCTATTCTATACAACTGGGTCAAATTACATGAAAACTTCTTTTCAGACAAGAGTTAAAAAGGAAATAATCTCTTTTGCTGCAAACTTTTTCTCAGCAGGTACAAAATAGCTGCAATCAGGTAGGCTTTGGTAAGTGGCAGCTGCTATCTACCAAGTTGAAAGATCACAAATTCTCACCTCATTTCTATTTCAATTACGTAGACACCAGGTTCAATTTTCAAGTGTCTAAAGGCTTGCCTAACTCTGTGATAAGAAATGGGCCTGGACCCAGAGTGGGGGCCTTGTGTAGAGCTGTGCTGCAAACCTTCCTGGAACTGACATCAGTTTTGACAAATCAGGGTCCCTGGTCATCATTACAGTGTCATTAGACTTGACCACCAGCTAGTTTTCTAAAAATAGTCTGTCATACAGATGAGGAAATCAAGACCTAGAGAGAATAACAATCATATCTGCGGTCACATGGGTTATAGACTTATCAAGACATAGCCTCTGATCTTAAGTTGCTACCTGTTTTGTGCCACAGAGGTAAATATACCAGGCTGATTTATTAGCATTGCTACTGCCTGGAGCATTGGGTTTGAAAGAATTTTGAATTTGCATCCCTACTCAAGGAGAAATGATACTATGTTTGATTAATAATGTCTGTCTGGGGAAAAAGAATGTGGAGGCATGGTATGCTATATGTTTGCAGGATTTGGTTGAATGATGAAGGTTGCCTGGTAATTAAATAATTACCAGATGAATTATCTTCATGAATTATGCCTCAGAAAAAAGTGCAAGGGTGGTAAGGATCATTTTGGAAGAGATGACCTTTTGGGTTTGGTCTCAAAGAATAAGTAGCAGTTTTCTGACAGAGGCTTACCTGGTGGCTCAGACAGTAAAGAATCCACCTGCGATGGGGGAGTCCTGGGTTCAATCCCTGGGTGGGGAAGATTCCCCTGGAGAAGGGAACGGCTACCCACTTGTGTTCTGGCCTGAAGAATTCCATGGAGAGAGGAGTCTGGCAAGCTCCTCAGACATGACTGAGTGACTTTTGCTTTCTTTCACTTTCACTTTTCTAACACAAAGAAAAGAAGACATTCCATGAAAAAATGACAGCTTGTGTGGGGGATTAGTATGCGGAGAACAGAAGGAAATTAATGATCATTTATTGCCTGCTATGTGCTCAGTCCTAAGCTTGGTCCTTTATGTGTTTTCTCATTATTTAATTTTCATAATGATTCTATGATTTTATAGATGAGAAACAAGGACAAAGAAAATTAAGATGCCCCATGTTATATAGCTACTAAGCAGAGGTGAGATTTTAAGTATTGGGACTCCAAAGTGACTTTAATGGCAGCTACTCAGAAGCACACTGTAGATGAGGAAGAGACGGTATCATTAGTTTGGATTTGGACAACTGCTATTGAATTTGAGTTACCTCAGACGTCCAAATAGAGATGGCTAGTAGGCTATAGGAAATACAGCACTGACTGATCTGGTTATGATAAAAAATTAGGAACTCACTGGGGACAGACCTTGTGCATAACAATGGAGATCTTTCTGCCTTTGCTATTTTAGCACAGGAAACTGTAAGTAATAAACTAATAGACTTTATGTTTCATGAGCAATTCAAATTACTGTCAATGCAATGTTAATGTTAAATCCAGAATTGATAGGAAACCTGTCTTACTTAGAAATTCGAATGTTCATGGCACAGTACTATTTATTATCATCATGAAACTCATGCTCTGGCAAAACTCTATTTCTGTTCATAAAAAGACTGTTTAATATGTATGCATTCCTCTGCCAAGGTTCAGCTTTGACCTCCAAGAGCATTCTTTAGCGAGATACTAGGAGGGGCAACAGTTGATATCGGTGCATGGAGATGGGGTCCATATGCATGTGTGTGCAGGGTAGTCTAAACATTTTCCAAAAAAGAAGGTGATTTTTTGTTTTTTCAACTTGTGCAATCTGGGCAAGAGGGAAAAAAAAACAAACCCTTGAGCATTTTTATATTTGTGAATTCCAGTGTCCTGGGAAGTTCCAGGACCCTGTCAGACTCTGTGGATTTGTGGTTATGCTTCCTTTACAGTTTAGGGTGAGGGACAGGTGTTTAAACTAGTCCAAGCTCCATTCCTGGTTCTCTTTGTTCTCTTTGTTCCCCAGCAATATCGCCATTGCTCAGTTGCTCAGTCATGTCCGACTCTTTGTGACCCCATGGACTGTAGCCTGCCAGGCTCCTCTGTCCATGGGATTCTCCTGGCAAGAATACTGAGGTGGGTTGCCCTTTCCTTCTCCAGGAAGTACCGCCATATTTCATTTATTTAAAAATATCTTTCTATTTTTTTTTTTGCATCTCTGAAAATGAACAGAGTCTTATACACGGTACCTTGCATTTGCTATTTGCCTACAATAAAGTTTAATTCATGCAGATGGGATTTATGTGTTGTTTCAGATGGTTATCTGGGGATACTACCATCCAGAGACCGCTTTAAATTGAATTATTTACTGACTTTTTCCTTGAATCACAATGGTAGTGTGAGCTTGTATCAGAAGGCTGCTTGAGTACCTGACTGTGGTTTGGGTTCTCGGGGGAGATTGTTTTTCCTTTCTGTCTTCTTACTGTGCCTTTTTGGATGGCATCTTTATTTCTAGAATATTCTGACTTGAAAGGAATAGCATTTTGGTGTCGGCTCCCCACCTTGGTTTCCTTTTTTAACATATTTAGAGTAATGTTGTGATGAACAATGGATGGTGTCTTCGATCTGATGAGATACTCTAACAATAAAAGCTAGCATGTGTTAAGCACTTTCTTTTTGCCAGGTAGTGCTGTAATGCCCTTCATATGTAGTAACTCATTTAAACCTTTAACAATCATATTAGGCAGGTGCTATCCACCCCGCCCCCGCCAATTTCATGTAAGAAAACAGAAGCACAAACAGGTTATACAGTGCGCCCAAGGTTACCTATATTGGCTCATTTAGTGTAACTTGACCACCCTGAGTCTACAGATAGGCTGCTGATGAGAATCTAATTTCATCCCTATAAGATTCCTGGCACAGTACCTGATGCTTGCTGAGCACACAGCTAACAGTTGCAAGTTCCTACTCTCAGAAAATGGGCCATTGTCCTTATTAGAAGGACAGGCTACCCTGTTGTTATCCACTTCTCATTCCATGATGTGGGATTCTAGCTTCAAGCTTTTTCCTCGGACAAGAGCCGGTTTTCTTAAAAATGTGAATTATTGTAAGTCTTTTCTTTATGTGCTGTAAAAAGGATGTTGCTCTAAGCTGATCTGTGAGTTCTATCAGAACTTCAAAGCTATGCTCATCGAAAAGTCCAGTTTAACAACGACTAGAATTCTTCCCACTTTATGTTCCCCCATCCAGGGGTTCCTCCCTTGTCTCTCCTCCATGCTCCCATCAAATCTACACAGATAGTTTTAAGTAAAGTGAATTATGGAGAAGAAAGAAAGGAAAAATTTGTGAGTCTTCCTCTCATAGAAAACATTTTTTTTTCCTAATGATCCTAAACTACAACTTTTTGGATGATTTACTGCCTATATTTAGAAGAGAATAACTTTGAATCCATCCATCCTTTCTTTCACTCTTTTATTCTTTTTTTTTCTTCAACAAATATTTGATATTCATTCTTTTAAATTCAAGACACTGTATTTCATGCTGCCTGTATGAGAGATGTTTCTCAGACTTTGTTCACATCCTTGAGGAATTTTTATAAACAGAATTATAGAAGAATCATTCCCCCTCTCTTCCTCACTCTGCATTTCTGCTAATCTCTTTCTTCTATCTTCTTTCACTACCCACCCCACCGTTATTTACGAACTGGGAGTCAGGAAGAAATAGAGAGCTTTAGGAAGATTACATGATTTAGGCAGAGTTATACTTGAACTTGTAGACATGGGGTGGTAAAACATAGCAAGGCAGCAGTGGGGAGCAGCCCAGACAAAGTCACAGGAACTGGGTAGCCAAGGGGCATTGGAGCATAGTGAGAAGTCCAGCTGGAAACATGAAGGGAATGAAAGGATAGATGGGAGATGAAACTTTCAAGCATCTGACCATCTCGTCTTATTTCACTGGCTGTGTGGAGAATCATGCGAGGTGGTAAGTCTGAAAGTGCTTAAAGGTAAATGCTGTATACTGTAATGCCATATAGATTCATCCTTGTCATTCTAATCATTATCATGATGCTTCTGGGCAGGACCCCTGCCCTAATGACATTAGGGCCACCAGAATTTATCCTTATGCTCCACTTCTGTGTCCTAAACACAAAGTAAGAATTGGATTCTAAAAGACAAACTCAATGGTTTAAGAGTGAAAGGTGCCAAGCTGATGTTTGTAGAAACCTAGTAAGGCCAATGAAGACTATGTGTTGGCTGAGAATAAAACAAAAACATTTGGTCTGCTCACCTAATTATCTGCATCACCCCTGGTTAGTTAGCACCTCTCTTCCCTCAACAGAATGCCAGGGGATAGGGAGAGAACAGCGGGTAGACTGGAACATATTTCTTCTTATAAGTACAAAGATTTAAGGGAAAAAACATAACTTTAGGTTCATTTGCCCCAATCTCTGATGCTCTCACCATGAGAACTGGCCTTTTGGATTAGATCTCTCTATGTCTATCTGTACAGCCACACTGAGACATTTTGCTTGCCGGGTCCTTCATTTTACATATTCAGTATCATCTTCAGTTCTATCTTGTGTTTCTGAAGAACTTTGATTTCTTTCTCTATATGAAAGGATATATGCTGAAGCAATATGTTTAAGATGAAGAAGCAAAATGATATAAAACTGGTTTTATATACTTTTACAAAATAAACTCAGTTGAATGTAGCCATGATTGTTTTCATTTGATATTGTAGCAGTTTGAAAATCATATTAGGCCAGAAAACCTAAATATCCTCCTCAAATAAAATAAGAAGAATGTGCAGGCATATTGAAAACTCATTGACATTTTTCATTAGATTTTAAAATAAGTGTTAGGAAATTCAGTGTGACCTCTTAACATGCCATCTGATACTCATAATGTTCATGTTGCCGCTAAGTCGCTTCAGTCGTGTCCGACTCTGTGCGACCCTATAGACGGCAGCCCACCAGGCTCCGCCGTCCCTAGGATTCTCCAGGCAAGAATACTGGGGTGGGTTGCCATTTCCTTCTCCAGTGCATGAAAGGGAAAAGTTAAAATGAAGTCGCTCAGTCGTGTCCGACTCTTAGCGACCCCATGGACTGTAGCCTACCAGGCTCCTCCGTCCATGGGATTTTCCAGGCAAGAGTACTGGAGTGGGGTGCCATTGCCTTCTCTGAATGTTCATGTTAACTTGAACTTTTCTATAAGCTTCCCTGGTAGCTCAGCTGGTAAAGAATCCGCCTGCAATGCAGAAGACCCCTGTTCAATTCCTGGGTTGAGCAGATACATTAGAGAAGGAATAGACTACACACTCCAGTATTCTTGGGATTCCCTGGTGGCTCAGACAGTAAAAAATCTGCCTGCAACAATTCAGGAGACCTGGGTTTGATCCCTGGCTTGGGAAGATCCCCTGGAGAAGGGAATGGCAGCCCAGCCCAGTATTTTTATCTGGATAATCCCCACAGACAGAGGAGCCTGGCCAGCTACAGTCAATGGGGTCGCAAAGAGTCAGACACAGCTGAGCGACTAAGCACAGCACGTAGTATTTGCAGCTACAGGAAGTTTCCTTTGGAGGAAAAAAAAAATCCCTGAAGAGATTTTCAGTCAGTTCATTTCAGTCACTCAGTCATGTCTGACTCTTTGCGACCCCATGAACCGTAGCATGCCAGGCCTCCCTGTCGATCACCAACTCCCAGAGTATACCCAAACTCATGTCCATTGAGTCGGTGATGCCATCTAACCATCTAATCCTCTGTCATCCCCTTCTCCTCCTGCCTTCAATCTTTCCCAGCATCAGGGTCTTTTCAAATGAGTCAGCTTTTTGCATCAGGTAGCCAAAATATTGGAGTTTCAGCTTCAACATCAGTCCTTCCAATGAACACCCAGGACTGATCTCCTTTAGAATGGACTGGTTGGATCTCCTTGCAGTCCAAGGGACTCTCAAGAGTCTTCTCCAACACCACAGTTCAAAAGCATCAATTCTTCGGTGCTCAGCCTTTATAGTCCAACTCTCACATCCATACATGACCACTGGAAAACCCATAGCCTTGACTAGAAGGACCTTTGTTGGCAAAGTAATGTCTCTGCTTTATAATATGCTGTCTAGGTTGTTCATAACTTTCCTTCCAAGGAGTAAGTGTCTTTTAATTTCGTGGCTGCAATCACCATCTGTAGTGATTTTGGAGCCCAGAAAAATAGTCAGCCACTGTTTCCCCATCTATTTGCCATGAAGTGATGGGACCAGATGCCATGATCTTAGTTTTCTGAATGTTGAGCTTTAAGCCAACTTTTTCACTCTACTCTTTCACTTTCATCAAGAGGCTCTTTAGTTCCTCTTCACTTTCTGCCATAAGGGTGGTGTCATCTGCATATCTGAGATTATTGATATTTCTCCTGGCAATCTTGATTCCAGCTTGTGCTTCCTCCAGCCCAGCGTTTCTCATGATGTACTCTGCATATGAGTTAAATAAGCAGGGTGACAATATACAGCCTTGACGTACTCCTTTTCCTATTTGGAACCAGTCTGTTGTTCCATGTCCACTTCTAACTGTTGCTTCCTGACCTGCATACAGATTTCTCAAGAGGCAAGTCAGGTGGTCTGGTATTCCCATCTCTTTCAGAATTTTCCACAGTTTATTGTGATCCACACAGTCAAAGGCTTTGGCATAGTCAATAAAGCAGAAATAGAATTTTGGCCACCCGTAATTTTCCTAGCATTTTGCATGAATAGTTTATGACAATGGGGATGCCCATGAGAACTCTACTGCTTTGGTTTTTGTTGATTGGATTTGTATTTCTTATTGGACTGTACCCATGTCTGAAAGTGACATGTTGATGTGGCTCCACATTAAAGTAGATCACCATATTGAAGATGTTCTACAACTTAAAAAACTCACTTTACTGTTTTGACTTTATTTATTTATATATTTATGTGTACATTTATTTAAAGAAACCATCAATATTTTGCTGTTTTGCTGAATCTTCATTGAATAAAAAGATTATGGAATTGTGGGGCTGAGAAGGGAAGACATACCCATTCAGTCATGTTGGTTCCTGTAGACTTCCTGAATTAAGACTCCATACTATTGATTGACTAAGGGTACCTAATATTCTCTAGCACAAGTAGAGGAATAATCGCTTTATTTTCCCTTAGAGCTAATGAATGGTACCCTGTAGCTGTATTTTTAATACTGGGAATAAAGCCAGAATTAAATTTGTCCACAAATTACTGATTTTGAAACAAATATAATTACCATGCTTCAGATCAGCCTCTTAATTTTCCATATGAATTAGGTATTTTGCTTATTGACAAAATGTATTACAAAATCTGCTTATGGCTGATACCAGTTTTTAAAATTTCTGAACCAGTCTTATAAGAGTGTCCTCTTGGTATGAGTAACAATTAACAACTTAGTTAATTCATACACTAAAAGACAGACTCTAGAGTAAAAATCGGAGAAGGCACTGGCGACTCAGTCCAGTACTCTTGCCTGGAAAATCCCATGGACAGAGGAGCCTGGTAGGCTGCAGTCCATGGGGTCGCTGAGAGTCAGACACGACTGAGCGACTTCACTTTCACTTTTCACTTTCATTCATTGGAGAAGGAAATGTCAACCCACTCCAGTGTTCTTGCCTGGAGAATCCCAGGGATGGCAGAGCCTGGTGGGCTGCTGTCTATGGGGTCACACAGAGTCGAACATGACTGATGCGACTTAGCAGCAGAGTCAGAATATCTGAGTTCCATAGCTGTCTTTACTATTTTCTTGCTCTGAGACCTTGGACACATTACTCAACCTCTCTATATCTCTATTTCTTAATCTAGAAGGTAGGGATTACAGAAATATTTCTGCCAACTAATAACACTCATTAAATGTTATCTTCTGTTAAGTTTATGATGGTTATTCACCCATGTCTGCTATATCTGGACTTTATTCCCATTGGCTCTTCTAGGAAAAGGAAAGCCAATCACTGAAAGTAATAATTGTAGTTTTCATATTGAGAATTTTTAGTGTCTGTTAGTGATATCTGAAGAAGTAGTCCATTGTTGCCTTTTTTCATTGTCTTTCCTGAAGGATCTTTCTAGCTTCTCCATTTACTTACTACACTACCTCCACAGTGATCTTTCCATGGTCAAATCTGACTCTCTCCATCCCACACGTAGACCCCTTCTTCAGAGTCTATAGTGAAAGTGCAGACTCTTTGGCATGATGTATAACTTCCTATAACCAAATCCCTTCCTACATTTGTAACTTCACTCTTCTGCCCTCTTCAAAGCTTGCTCTCCAAATGTATTGCTTTTTCCTATCACATTTTCTTCATTAGCCTCCTGGATTCTGAAGTGCTGCTTATTCTCCCCTGCTGACCTTGTTTGACATTCACTACTCTCTTCTTGATGGCCTCAATGATTCTATTACCAGCTAGATGCCTAAGGCTGCCCTTGATAAGCTCCTGTGTGGACTCCACCAGTCTAGGATTGTCCACTTTTTTTTTAGCCTCTTTTTCTTATCCCCCCCAACACATGAGTGAGATTTTCCCCAGAGTTCACCATAGTTTAACAGTCAGGATCCAGTTTGTTGATTCAATAAATACAATGAAACAAATGAAGGTTTTATTTATATACCCTGAGCTTTGCTAATTCATCCTTATACAAAAGGGATGTAGCTTTGTTGCATTCAGGGAGACCAGATTTGGAGCTTAGCCAATGGCACAAGGTAGAATCACATTAAAGATATAGCTTTTTATGCAGGAAAAGAAATTGTATTTGATAAGTCACAAATAAGCAATGAGTAGGTTCCCATCACTGTGTGAGGTTACTGAGTAATGGTATAAATAATACAACCGACACTGTGTTTCATATTTATTATTGAGTAAGTGATAACATATGGATAAAAGTGTGCCATTTTGCCACATAAACAACTAATTCAGTCATTAAATAATACAATTTAAATAGAAAAATATAACTTTATGCTATTGTCTATCATTTACAGAAAATAAACCAAAAAAATCTACCAACCAACTAACCTAAAAGTTAAAGAACATATTTTGTGGTTAAAGTCTGTGATAAAAAGAATCAAAACATAAAAATGTTAATGTGGGTTGCAAAATTGTTAGGTTCAGATCTCTGCAATTGTTTTCTTTCTAAGTCAAGAATTCTCTGTGGGTTTTATTTTGAAATACGTATTTCTGCTGTAAAGTCTGATAAATGATATTCCTACTCTAAAGAGCAAGCAACTGGAATGCCACATTTTTGATGCATATTTTTGCAGCACAGAGGGGATTAAATTCTAAATGTCTCAGCTGTTAAAGGCCCCTTCAGACTTGCCCAAAAGAAGGAGAAAGCTTTCCGTAAAGCAATTCATCAGATCTATTTGGGCATGGTGACATTCTCTCAGAACTCGCGTGGATGAGTTGTGCTGAATGTTCATGTGTCTGTAGCTGCTTGGGATATTTAAGAAAAAGGTATCTCTCAGTACTTATCGTGTGTTCCCACAGGCTAGCCTGTGCTCATCACTGGCTCATGTCCTTCAAGGATTTCACAGTTAGTGGTCATATTATAATAGTGACATCTTCCATTTTTGAGTGTTCACTAGGTTCCCTAACCTGTGCTTTGCTTTTTCCACCTATTATATCATTTAGTGTTCACTGTTTGAGCTTAGAGGAATGACTTATTAAATTTATATCTGTTTTCTACAATGTGAAAAGTTTGTTTAACTGAATCTTATACATTATTAACTTGACAAGTACTTACTGTTGCCTCTTACCTAATTGTTGGTTGTTGAATCTGGGGAATACTCTGATTACTTCAATAAAGGCAGCAGTGATCAATTCCATAAACAAATTGTTAGATGTAGAACACATGTGTAAACAAGTAGAGTCATTTGCTGACTGTTGATGGACTCAAAACAGTTAAAAGAAGAAGCAACTGATAGGATAAACTAAAGTCAAACAACTGGAAACAAGTTGTGGTATGTTAACTGGCAATTTGTAATAAGATAAAGTGATGGATACATTTTCACTTGATTGGAAAGTGAAGAATACTTTAGAGTTATGAAACAGCACTTTATGCATTTATCTTTTCATTATCCTAATGTACGGGAAGTGGGACAAATAAATGCATCTGACTTAATGCATTTGGTTTATTACTTTTTGTTATGATTTGAACATTGTCCATTTCCCAGCATATCTCCCACTACATATCAAATGTATTCTTCTTATCAAATGACTTGCTTGTTTCTGACCAAATTCAGGCCTTTCAAAAACTTCCGTGCCTTTGTCTAAACTGTTCCCTCTGCCTGGAATGCCCTTCTCATCTCCACTTGTCTAACTCCTCCTCATTCTTCAGGACTCCATTTGAACATCACCTCTTCAGACAAGCATTCTTTAAATTGTTTCATGCATGGCTCTCCCCCTCTTCCTCTGGGGGTACCACACTGCCCTGTGCATACCTCTGTCACCCCATTTGATATGTGGTATTCTAATTTTCTGTTCACTTCCCAGGTGCACTAAGTTGTGACTCTTTGCAAGCATGGCCTGTCTATCTTCTGTAGTTTTATTTCTGTTTTTCAGCACCTCGCCAAGTCTATACAGAGTGTGGACTCAGTGTGCAGTTGTGACTTGGAGTAAATATATTCACGTATATCATGGATGCACATCTCTGGTGGCTCAGCAGTAAAGAATCCGCCTGCCAGTGCCTGTCAGTTCAGGAGATATGGGTTCAATCCCTGGTCCAGGAAGATCCCTGGAGAAGGAAATGGCAACCCACTCCAGTATTTTGCCTGAGAAATCCCATGGACAGAGAAGAAAGGAGGTTACAGTCCATGGGGTCACAAAGAGTTGGACATGACTTAGCAACTAAATGACAACAACATATCATGTTGGTATTTTGGTTGGCATGTTGGTATTTTGTAACTTCCCCAACTCCTATGTTCCTATATAGACACACATACATATTCTCACTGCATTCTGGTGTGTGGAAACTTCGAGTAGCCTCATTGTGGTTTTGTTTTAGCTGTTGAAACTCAAGGTCATGATCTGGCAGAAGGGACTACTAGAAGAATGCACTCCACATTAAGTCCTGTTGTCCTTGAGTCCAGAATATGCTTGTAGTCATTTTCTAGTGAAACATCAGGGTGTTTCATATTAGCACTATAGGAATGAGTTTATGTTAAACAAGAATATGGAAATATGAAGGAAGGCAAAGAATGAGGGTCAGACAATGCAACAGAATCGAGGCTGGAAGCCAGAGCCATGAAAGAAACCTGTCTGCCCACTGTAGACTGTGATGTAGGTCCAGCGCAGAGGAGTGAGTGTCTGGCTTTCACTCCTCATTTGCCCCCCTCATCCTCTCTGTGCTCATTACTTGGTTCCCTTTGATAGAACATGAAGACATAGATTGCTAGGTAGCAGGCTTTTACAACTATGATTTCATTCCATTTTGAAGTTTCTCTCAAAATGGCTGATTTATTTTCCTCTCGTGGGTGCATTATGTATGTGTTGTTTTATGAGATCAGTGAATTCAGACAGGCCCTCCACGCTTTTGTCCCCAAACCCCAGCCATGCAGTGCTGGGCTCTGGAAGAGACAAAGGCACAAATCCCACCTGGTTTCCTTCAAAACAAGCTACTGGTTTGCAACAAACTACCGGATGGTGATAAAAAAGGTTCTTACCTGTTTACTTAATGGGTGACTGGCCTCTTTGCTTTATTTAGCCATCTGTTCTGGTCTATGTCCCTTTAAACTTGTAAGATCCATCACCTCATTTAAGCTGTTACCTTGACACATTGCGATGTTGTGGACATAATGATCCCACAGAGGAACAAATTAAAACAGTTTTTCATGATTAGAAGGTTAAATGAGGTAAGGCTGTGGTAGTAAGTGGTGAGATAAGGGGTTTTGAGGAAGCAGAACTCAAGGGACTTTCAGGTGATTGGAAAATTAGGCTTGCTAGACAGGGGGATGAATGGGGCTTTTACAAATTCTGGGAGCTGGGCAAGAGAGAAGACTTCCTTTGGGTGTCTGACTTTGAGGCCTTTTTCTGTTGCCCTTTCAGAGACTGTGACCATGGGCCTAGGGAGGATTCAGGGGCCAGCTTTGGGCTTCTTTTCTCCTTTGGGACATTCTGTGAGGAGTAAAAGAAAGCTGACTCCACCAGAAAGTGGCAAGCTAAAAACACAACAGCACCAACAACAAGCATTCAGTCTTTCCCAGAAAGTTATTTGGTTTCCCTCAAGTTTGAAGAAGAATCAAGGGCAAAGCCCTTCCTTCAGGAAGGAATATTTCATTGTCTCTTTACCCTGGAAAGAAGGCAGTGTTGTTCCTAACATTTGTCTTCAGCTCTCTTCTTTCTCCTTACGCTAGACTTGACTTTCTGTCTGACCCCTTGATGACCCATTTGTCCTTGAGAACAAGGACTTAGAAAGTCAAGCTCTTTGTCCTCTTACTCTCTTAAATCATTTCCTGCCCTGATCACCCTGGTTTCTCCTGATATGGTTAGTGTTATTGCAGCTACCTGAACTCAACCTCTCAGGCACCTCTGAATTTTCTGTCTGCCACTTCTACGCAATCAGAAGCCAAGGTTTCTGTATCCCACCTAAATTGAGTTTCTCATGTCTTTTCTCACCTTTTTTTCTACCCCCTGCCACTATTCTCACTTCCATCCCTCATTACTTCTGTCCTACCCAATTGGAATACTCGCCTAACTAGTTGCTGCCTATGTTTGGTTTCACTCTGCTCCAAAGTGCCTCCAACACTGGCGTTTGATTATAACATAACAGTCACATTTCAAAAATTAAATAAACAAAAAATCTCCTTCAGTTTTCCGTCATCTAGCAAACTCAGTAGAGGCTTCTCAGCTTGGTATCTGAGACAGTCTATAAAGTTATCATCTTTATTTTCAGCTTTCGCTTCTCTGTGTCACAGTAAAATAAAATGCTATGTGGCTATGAATAACCTCATGTTTTCTTGCCTCCTTACTCTGTTCTCTCTTCCTAGAAAGCTCTGCTCACACGTGTCTAGTGAAAAATGCATGCATTTTATCAAGCTCAAGCACAAATACGGCTCTCCTTTCCCCATGGCAGTCTGATGCAGTTGCTCCTACTCTGGTTTGATGACAAGCACATTTAGGGGATGTTCTTATGCTGCTTGATGTGTTTTTTTTTTTTCCCTACTGTTAGTGTTAGCTTTTTTGAATCTTACTTTTGCATGTCCTATAGCACAAAGTTTCTTGCCTGTAAAGGGTGCTAGATAAAGAAACAGAATAATGATTTATAATGAGACTGGGTCTACCAGAATGTGCAAAATCCATTTATTCATTCACACACATGTTTGTGGGTGCCTACAGTATGTACTGTGTTAAGGACCTAGGATACAGAGCAATATGGCTTAGTGCAGCTCAGTTCTCCAGAAACTCAAAATTACATGAAAGAGAAGTCATGTAAGGAATTATACCATGAAAAATGCACTACAGGAGAAGGGCCTTCAAAGTACTGAAGTGGTGGGACTTCTTACCTCTATTAGGGTAGATAGATTGGGGGTGAGGGTACAATACTGGGGAGGAAAATGACCAGGTAGGAAAGGTTTCCTATAGATGGGAAAATCTGAGATGGGTTTTGAAAGCTGCATAGGAGTCACCGAGGATGATAGGAAGGTAAGGAGAGATAGGAATGGGATGGAAATATAATCCATACTCGGTTTGTTTTCAGAGGCTCAGTGCATTAGGGCAATCTAGGCACCAAATAATTGTTTTCTGTCTCCAAGTGAAACATCCTTTTTCTGAGACTGTTTTTGATCTAAAGTCATTCATTCTTCTTCTTTTTTTTAATGTTTTGTAGAGAAAGTCTGTGATTGCAGTGAGCTTCATAGCAGCATTCCTCTTCCTGCTGGTGGTGCGCCTTGTAAATGAAGTGAATTTCCCATTGCTACTAAACTGCTTTGGACAACCTGGTGCGAAATGGATACCATTCTCCTATACATACAGGCGGCCCCTTCGAACTCACTATGGATACATAAATGTGAGGACGCAAGAGGTAAGACCTCAGAGGGTCACGTAGGGTTTGAGGGTGTCCATGGTAACAACTTTTCTTTGGGTGCGAGGTGGCTTCCCATCACTGAACTTCCTCTATGGCCCAGTGAGCTTCTTTGGGTCCCTGACATTTCCTGTTTTCTCATTCTTAGACACTTTCTGACACAGGTCTAAAGTCTGCTGCCCCCTCCTGCATCACATCTTCTGATTCACTGGCTTCATGTGGAGTTGAGGAAGCAATTACTTGTTTTCCTGGTGGTTTGTGGCATAATGTACATATCTTTCCATTTAGAAACTCTGATCAGCAGTCGCCAGCTGGAGAAATGGCTGGCTTTATTTCCTGGAGGTCAGTTGGTTGGGGACAGCTCTTTGTAGAACTGCAAAGAGGCATTTATACTCTTTAAAACTCTGTAATCCTTAGACCTGGAGCTAGAAAAGGCCAAGCTGATTTAAAAATTCTCAGTGGCTGCAGAGATAATGGGATTTAAAGAGTTTCCAAATTTAAAGGGGTTAAAATCATTCAAATCCTATAGTCACTGAAGCTCTAAGTCTTTGTAGCCCACTGGTGGTACAGAAGAGGATGGAGGTATATTGACAAGTAGCAAGTGCACACTGTGCTAGCATTTTTGCAAGCAAGGATTTGTGTCATGAAGTAAAAATAAAAAATCTCACAAAATGTATGCAGTGTATAGAACTGATTAATATAATTGTTTTTACTATTTGTTTTCATGGAGTGGGATGAGTGTGAGATTAACATTCATTGCTGCCAAGTCCAAGCCTTTGGAATTTGTTGGTGACAAAGGTACAAATCACAAGTGTGTCTACATCACTGGAAAGAATTTTGGATCAGATCCCACCGAATGGTCATTTTTGCAAAAATATTAGAGAAGAGAATTACCCACAGAATGCAACGCCCATCCCAAGAATTATTCTTAACATCAGTGAGGGATGTTGAAAACTGGCTTTGTCCACCCCCTTTTGTAGGCAATATCATGCGTGAGTCATTGCTTCTGGTTAATTTGATTCTTTGAAAATTGTTTCTATATATGCATGATTTATAGGCTTTTATTAGACTTTTATAGTTAAAAAGAAAAAGGCACCATTAATAACATAGATTGTTAGGAGCCTTGCTTGATGTTTATCCTTTAATTGGCTTGTAATTAATTTTTTTAAGTGTCTATTGCTTGAATTTGTTGAATGTCCTAATGAATTGATTATTTATATAAAAATGTATCTCTTAGAGAATAGTTTGTTTCACTTTTGTCTTTTGTTACTTTATTTCAGACTGTCATTTAATATTCTATAGCTCTACTGGATTGTGTTAATTTCACAAGTGCCTCTCATGGGTAGAAAATGAAACATGTGACTGAACTGTCTCACGAATTACTCTCATGAGAGAAATCTCACCAAATATCAAAGAACCTTTCATTTGTTTATATAATAATGGATTGGATTTGGGAGTGTTTAGAGGAAAACTGACCTAGGGCTGCAATTATTTAATTACTCATATTAACTAGCCACTTTTGAAATTCTTTTGTGTGATTTGTAATACAATGACTTTACTACAAGATATTGATCATTATTTTGAGCCTGTGAAGGTAATTTCTTGAGAGGGAACATGGTTACTGGAAAGAGTTTTAGATTAGAGATGCACACAGGCATGATTTCAGTACTAGCTCTCACACTTAGAAGAACAAGATGAACTAGCAAGTTATGAAAATGGCAACCCACTCCAGTATTCTTGCCTGGAAAATCCCATGGACAGAAGAGCCTGACGGGCTACAGTCCACGGGGTCGCAAGAGTCGGACACGACTTAGTGACTAAACCACCACAGCAAGTTATTATGAGGATTAAATAGGACAAAGTACATGAAGTGCCCAGTTCTAAACTGATGTTCAATGAATGAGTTTCTTTTGCTTGCTTTGTACTTATCAGTTATGTCATGAAATGCCTAATATGAACAACACCAAAATACCAAAGTCTAGAGTATGAAATTTTAAATTTTAAGGAATCTGGATTCAAGGCAGTAAATAAATGAAGGAGTTCCTAGTCTCATTAGAAATCCAAGTTTTGCAAATTTAAAACCACAGTGAGAAGGAAGAAAAAACCACAAGGAGGTGAATGCTCACTAAAAACCAGATTGACAAAAAGATCAGGAATCTGACAATACCAAGTGTTGGTGATGATGTGGAACAATAGGAACTTGTATACTAGTAGAGGGAATAATTACTTTGGGAAAAACAGCTTCCCACTTTCTAGTAAGGTGAAGATCTGCATATTCTACATCCCAGCATTTCTAATCATCCATGTATTCACTTGAGACATGCATGAACACATGTAGTGGGAGGCATAGATGACATGTATAACAGCATTATTCTAGAACCTGGACATGTCTCTTAGTAGGAAAATGGTTAAATGTGTGGTATTCCATCCAGTGAAATACCACACATCAATGGAAATGAGGAACTTGCAGCTATATGTGACAACATGTGGGCTTCCCAGGTGGCGCTAGTGGTTAAGAACCTTCCTGCCACCGCAGGAGACCTAAGAGATGAAGGTTTGATCCCTGGGTCAGGAAGGCTCACTGGAGGAGGGCATGAGAATCCACTCCAGTATCCTTGCCTGGACAATCCCATGGACAGAGGAGCCTGGCAGGCTACAGTTCATAAGGTCGCAAAGAGTCAGGAACAGCTGAAGTGACTTAGTATGGACGCACATGACAACATGTACAGATCTTCAGTTCAGTCACTCAGTCGTGTCTGTCTCTTTGAGACCCCATGAACTGCACCATGCCAGGCCTCCCTGTCCATCACCAACTCCTGGAGTCCACCCAAACCCATGTCCATCGAGTTGATGATGCCATCCAACCATCTCATCCTCTGTCGTCCCCTTCTCCTTCTGCCCCCAATCTTTCCCAAGATCAGGGTCTTTTCCAATGAGTCAGCTCTTCGCATCAGGTGGCCAAAGTATTGGAGTTTCAGCTTCAACATCAGTCCTTCCAATGAACACCCAAGACTGATCTCCTTTAGGATAGACTGGTTGGATCTCCTTGCAGTTCAAGGGACTCTCAAGAGTCTCCTCCAACACCACAGTTCAAAAGCATCAATTCTTCGGCGCTCAGCTTTCTTCACCGTCCAACTCTCACATCCATACATGACCACTGGAAAAACCACAGCTTTGGCTAGACAGACCTTTGTTGGCAAAGTAATGTTTCTGCTTTTAAATATGCTGTCTAGGTTGGTCATAACTTTCCTTCCAAAGAGTAAGCATCTTTTAATTTCATGGCTGCAATTACCATCTGCAGTGATTTTGGAGCCCAGAAAAATAAAGTCAGCCACTGTTTCCATTGTTTCCCCATCTATTTCCCATGAAGTGATGGGACCGGATGCCATGATCTTAGTTTTCTGAATGTTGACCTTTAAGCCAACTTTTTCACTATCCTTTTTCACTTTCATCAAGAGGCTCTTTAGTTCTTCTTCACTTTCTGCCATAAGGGTGGTGTCATCTGCATATCTGAGGTTATTGATATTTCTCCCGGCAATCTTGATTGCAGCTTGTGCTTCCTCCAGCCTAGCGTTTCTCATGATGTACTCTGCATATAAGTTAAATAAGCAGGGTGACAATATACAGCCTTGATGTACTCCCTTTCCTATTTGGAACCAGTCAGTTGTTCCATGTCCACTTCTAACTGTTGCTTCTTGACCTGCATACAGGTTTCTCAAGAGGCAGGTCAGGTGGTATGATATTCCCATCTCTTTCAGAATTTTCCACAGTTTGTTGTGATCCACACAGTCAAAGGCTTTGGCATAGTCAATAAAGCAGAAATAGATGTTTTTCTGGAACTCTCTTGCTTTTTCAATGATCCAGCGGATGTTGGCAATTTGATCTCTGGTTCCTCTGCCCTTCCTAAAACCAGCTTGAACATCTGGAAGTTCACGGTTCACGTATTGCTGAAGCCTGAATTGGAGAATTTTAAGCATTATTTTACTAGCATGTGAGATGAGTGCAATTGTGTGGTAGTTTGAGCATTCTTTGGCATTGCCTTTCTTTGGGATTGGAATGAAAACTGACCTTTTCCAGTCCTGTGGCCACTGCTGAGTTTTCCAGATTTGCTGGCATATTGAGTGCAGCACTTTCACAGCGTCATCTTTCAGGATTTGAAATAGCTCAACTGGAATTCCATCACCTCCACTAGCTTTGTTCGTAGTGATGCTTCCTAAGGCCCACTTGACTTCATATTCCAGGATATCTGGCTCTAGGTGAGTGATCACACCATCGTGATTATCTGGGTCATGAAGATCTTTTTTGTACAGTTCTTCTGTGTATTCTTGCCACTTCTTCTTAATATCTTCTGCTTCGGTTAGGTCCATACCATTTCTGTCCTTTTTCGAGCCCATCTTTGCATGAAATGTTCCTTTGGTATCTCTAATTTCTTGAAGAGATCTCTAGTCTTTCCCAATCTGTTGTTTTCTCTTATTTCTTTGCATTGATCACTGAGGAAGGCTTTCTTATCTCTCCTTGCTATTCTTTGCAACTCTGCATTCAAATGGGTATATCTTTCCTTTTCTCCTTTGCTTTTTGCTTCCCTTCTTTTCACAGCTATTTGTAAGGCCTCCTCAGACAGCCATTTTACTTTTTTGCTTTTCTTTTCCATGGGGATGGTCTTGATCCCTGTCTCCTGTACAATGTCGCAAACCTCCATCCATAGTTCATCAGGCACTCTGTCTATCAGATCTAGTCCTTTAAATCTACTTCTCACTTCTACTGTATAGTCAAAAGGGATTTGATTTAGGTCATACCTGAATGGTCTAGTGGTTTTCTCCACTTTCTTCAATTTCATTCTGAATTTGGCAATAAGGAGTTCATGATCCAAGCCACAGTCAGCTCCCAGCCTTGTTTTTGCTGACTGTGTAGAGCTTCTCCATCTTAGGCTGCAAAGAATAGAATCAATCTGATTTCAGTGTTGACCATCTGGTGATGTCCATGTGTAGAGTCTTCTCTTGTGTTGTTGGAAGAGGGTGTTTGCTATGACCAGTGTGTTCTCTTGGCAGAACTCTATTAGCCTTTGTCCTGCTTCATTCTGTATTCCATGGCCTAATTTGCCTGTTACTCCAGGTGTTTCTTGACTTCCTGCTTTTGCATTCCAGTCCCCTATAATAAAAAGGACATTTTTGTTGGATGTTAGTTCTAGAAGGTCTTGTAGGTCTTCATAGAACTGTTCAACTTCAGCTTCTTTAGAGTTACTGGTCAGGGCATAGACTTGGATTATTGTGATATTGAATGGTTTGCCTTGGAAACGAACAGAGATCATTCTGTTGTTTTTGAGATTGCATCCAAGTACTGCATTTCAGACTCTTTTGTTGACTATGATGGCTACTCCATTTCTTCTAAGGGATTCCTGCCCATAGTAGTAGATGTAATAGTCATCTGAGTTAAATTCACCCATTCCAGTCCATCTTAGAAAAGCATAATTTTGAGCAGAAGATGCAAAAATAAAAGAACACGAATAGTGTGATTCAATTTATAGATCACAGGAAGACTTAAACCTAAATGTTGTTGTTTAGGGAAAGGTATAGGAGGTAAAAACTGAAAAGGAAAAAAAGCAAGGGAATTATTGCATAAGTGAGAAGAGCGGTTACCTCTCAGAGAAACTTGTGGTTTGTGATTTGTGTGAGTTTCTGAGATATCAGCAATATCCTATTTCTTGATCCAGCTGGAAGCTACATGTGGTTCACATTCTGAATATTTGTAAAATATGCCTTCATGTTGTATGTACTGTATATCTATTTTATAATAAAAAATTAAAAGTACCTTCTGAGCCCAAGTAGGATATTAATTGATGAGGAATCACAGAAAGTATTTCATCTACTTTAACAGTAATAAATAACTAAAAATAAAAAAAAGCAATGGGGTATTAACCTATGTAAAATAAACTAGAAATATTTGAAATAGGCACATTTCATTTTAAGCAAAACCTAGCAGATATACAGGTTGTTTATTCCTCCAGCCTATGCATGATAGAAAAGGAGGTCCCATGCTGAAACATTAGTGTAAGTAATAAGCAGAAAATTTTGCACGGAAGCTGAAAAACAATGTATAACACCCTAAAACAATGACAGATTTTCCTCCAAACTCTCATAGTTGTAAGGCTACATTGGGAGGAAAACAAAATTTGGTGGCTCTTTACCTCCATCCTCGTTATTTCATCTTTCTCAAAATTCTTCTCCTCCCATCGCATGTCTGCATTCTCTTACTCCTGAATGCTCTGTGCATGGGTCCTCACCAAATAATGGCTTTAAGTGCAGGCCTTCCCAGAGATAGTTGCATTAGACTATTAGAAAGAAAATTCTTCAGAAGTCAAAGTAATACAGCAAAAATGATAAGTGGTAGATTTGATGTTCTGGGGTAAATAGCTATAATAGTGGCCCTTGAATTTTTTTTCAAAGGTAACCACACATTCCTATGTTCCTATTCCCTCTATTCTAATCTGGAAAAAGAGTCAATGCCTATGGCTGAGCTGAGTTAAGTGGTCACCAAGATGATCTATTTATTTCAAGATCTTTGTCCTTGAGGTTTTCTCAGAAGTTTCTCAGAAGAAAGCACATGCTTTCTAGACACCACCAGATGTCCAAGAATTTTTTTGAACATGTAGTCTTGCCAGCAATGATTTCCAGATTCAGAGCAGCTGCAAGCATGACATTGTCAATGATGGTTTTATTGCCCAGTGTTTCAGTTGAATCAGGCATTGTTGCCACTAGACTAAGATTTTATGAGCAGAAATGTTTGCAAGAAAGGATGTTACTCCACTACTATCTAAATAATGATGGGGGATGGGAGTGGCAGAATTAGGTTGAAGATTTTGTGGACACCAGAGAGCTGAGTTGCTTGGGAGCAAGCTGTGATTCTTTTGGTATCTTTAAAAGTGAGCTGAGTTCTGGTCCTTTAGGCTTGGCACAAGTAGAAGTATAAGCTGTCTCATGAATCTGTGACAATCTGTCATGAAGAACTCTCATATAGTAAATTATACCCAGTTGAAGCTTGGCTTCATTTGATCAATTCACCTAGTTTTTGAACGATCTATTCCCCCAAGGAAGTACAAGAAGTAAAAGTACAAAGAACACAAGAGAGAGAAATAGATGGACTTGCTTATATTTCATATGTTGTTGTTCAGTTGCTAAGTTGTGTCTGACTCTTTGTAACCCCATGGACTGCAGCATGCCAGCCTTTCCTGTCCTTTACTATCTTCCAGAGTTTGTTCAAACTCCATTGACTCAGTGATGTTATCCAACCATCACATTTCATATGGTTGGAGTATTTTCTTTTCCTGGTCCAGATCCATAAAAAGGAATATGTAGTGAAAACTATGAAGGCCAGTATAGAGGAGATAATTGAAAGAATTAAAATACCCATCCCACCATAATAATGATAGTCTAAATATTGGCTCCCATCTTTTGCCCTGTCCCCCTTCCCTTTCTTAATATAAGCTAAAGTTCTTATATTTGGGGAATGAGAAATCTTGAGAAGCAGGGTAACAAAATAAGTGTCAACTAACCTGGTGAGTGATGAAATTCAGAAAGTCCCTGCTGACCAGAGAATCCAGAATTCCTCATCAATACTTGTTTGAGCTGACAACCACCAAGAAGTAGTGCCATACTGAAGCTGAGACCAGGAAAGATTAAGATTTTACAATAAGCCCTACAGCTCCCCTGTGTCCCACCCCCACTTTAATCCCTGACCCTCGAGCTGCTCACACTTGCCCTCTCATGTCACTATTGATGAATAATGCAACCTTCTATTTTAATAGGACCGAATTTGAGAAACTCCACCTATAGCTTTATGGCAGTTCCTGAATTATCATTTGACTTTGGACATAGCAAAAAGCATAAAACACCCATATGCGTTTCAAAAAGACATATCTATGCTTGTCAGTATCGTGGGAATTCTCCTTTCTCCTTAATGCAGATTTTATTGATTTGTTTTAGATTAATTGTGGCAGAATAAATGGTATAAAAGACTAAGGGACTGCAGGGCTTGGTTATAGGTAATCATTGTTTCTCCCTGTTGAGATCATGGCAGATCTGAAGGAAAGAGAGGGAAATGAACTTTAGGCTAGATTCTGTTTGTAATCCCCAGGCCATAGAATCTGTTGTCTTTTTGGTTAGTGACCTGGTGTGAAGACATTGCTCAGAGCAAGCAACCTGCAACTTATTTGTATTAACTACTAGATAAGAGAGTCAAGCTCTGGGGATCAATAGGATGCCACAGCCAGATCTTCCTGGTAATGGGGAGGAGGGTGACAGGTGTCTCCTTCAGATCTGATAAGAGAGCCCTAACACACTAGAACTGCAGAGGATTTCAGGTGTTTGTGGAAGAATGCCCGTTCAGATGGTGCTAGAGATGTACTAAGTGAAGAAGCACAGGATTTCTAGAACATAGCAATCAAGCTGTAGGGCTGTATATTGATTTAACAATTTAATGAGGCCGAAATATGTCTCTTTAAAAAATGAGGACATTTTAAAACCTCAAGTAGACTAAATAAGAATACATAGGATCAGTTGCTGTGACAGGCCATACTAGCCTAATTAAAGATGTGCATACCATATTGATGTTGTAATAGAATTTCGCAAATTGTGGTTATAGCGACAATTAAGAAACAGAACTGACTTTCTTGGCAATAAAAGCACACACTCTACACATTCAAATAAATGTACACATGTAACTAAAGCTGACACGAATAGGCTTTCTGTTTTTGGGAATATGAGCTTTGGATTTTACATAAGTATACTGAGAGCAATTATATGCAAATATATATTCCAGAAGTTTAAAACTCATCAATTTAATTGTTAATTAAAATCTGAACATTCCATTTGTATAACCATGAAGTAAAATAACTTTCAACTATTAGATTGTTATAGAAAAGGAAACAACTAAATTAACATACAGCAAAGATGACTTCTTTGGCATGTGCACATTGAATTTGTCATTTGGAAGGTAATTTATCTTTTTCCTAAGTATGAAGACATATATTTATTGAGTGGAGAAAAGATTATGTTTCCTAGTCTGGTTGTGAAATAGCAACTCCCAAACAGTAGCTGATCTCAAGGCAATCTCGAGGGCACCACTGCCAAAGGAGAGGGACAGACCTTACTGTGGGTTATAATTCTAGGAGGCTTTGTGAGACACATGCACAGTGTAAGGATTTGGATGGCACAGAGAGAGAAGAGAAAGCAGAGTTGGGGAAAAGAGCTAAAGCAGAAGGTCTGAATGTAAACTATCCATGTTCCTTCAGCTCCTACCACTCCCAATAGGCCAAGAGCTCTACACAGAAGCCACAGTGAACTCACGTTTGCACTAGGAATCCCCACCGCCTCACACTCTGTGCATTCATTTCTTACTTCCCTCTGGTTCCCTTACCCTTAATTCTTACCTTCCAGCTCCCCATATTGTTTGGTTGGTTATGCAGTCTTGGAGTATTCATATCTTGGTCCTGATGCCACAAAAACTACATATAAGGTCACTTTTACTAATGCTTCATTCTGTGTACCCCTGACTTGGATATGGCACCCCATGCCCATGGGGCCCCTGAGATACTGCTATAGGTCTGCATGATTCTCTGGCTTTCCAAAGAAGGAAATCAGGCACATGTAGGGGCAACAAATAGGACAATCTGCCTGGAGTGCATCTTACTCTTGGGGATAGAAGATAGAGGATACGTTCACTGGGTAATTATGATCTGGGGATGTAAATGGGATCCCTGGAAAAGGAAAAACTACACTCTTACTTGCAAAACAGTAATACATGTGTACAATTTATGCATTCACCTATATTCATGAGCTAGTATATATAGATATACAGAAAATACATACATATTCACATATATAAGGACAATGTTTGTCTTTAAGAAAGTCACAAGACTTTCTTAAAGACAAACATGCATAGACTATATA
Source organism: Giraffa tippelskirchi (assembly GCF_054371585.1). Taxonomy (NCBI): domain Eukaryota; kingdom Metazoa; phylum Chordata; class Mammalia; order Artiodactyla; family Giraffidae; genus Giraffa; species Giraffa tippelskirchi. Next base: position 144,617,688 of record NC_137279.1, on the reverse strand, counting down.
CATATAACTATATTACATAATAAAATGGTTAATATATATAATGACCTGATTAAGTGTATGTAGTGCCTTTTATGCTTGCCACTGTCCCTTCATTACAGAAACAATCCCTTCACTTCTGACTACAGTGGTGAGCAGAAAATTCAGGCCAGTGTTTGACCAATGACGTGATGGTTCAAGGTGTGGACACATGGTCCCAGATGAGCCATTCTTAACCCTTCCAAGAGTTTACTGTTCTTCTGTGTAATGCTGTGAGAAAGACGCTCTTTTCTTCTAGGGAAAGAGATGTTGAGGTAAGATTCTCTGGCTGTCAGTGGCTGTGATCCCTGGAGAGAATGAGACCAAGACATTAAGAGAAGCAGAGCTCAAGCAAGGGCCTGGACAGTACTCTAGTACTGAGACCAGCCGTTCTTGAAGCCAGCCTGCCCTCTTCTGTGGTTTGAGTGTGAAGCCAGTAAATTCCTGCCTTTCGTGTCTGCAGGTTTGGGTTATGTTTTGGTCATCCACAACCAAAAGAGTCTAGCTGGTACATACATTATATGTGATAGTTGTTTTACAACAACAGAAACCAAACATTGTGAAACTCATCTTTCAACAAGGGGTTGCCTGGAGGATGTGAGGCTCTATCCTTGCAAGCGCATACTCCAAACCTGCTGGAAGGCTGAGCATAAGAAGAAATATCTGTCAGTCCTGCTGGAAGGCTGAGCATAAGAAGAAATATCTGTCAGTCCATCAGTTGGTCCAGGTGTCCGCAGAGATGTACACTGTATGTCTCCCTGAGCAGGGACATGTGTTTAGCAAATGAGCTTGTGCTTTTGAGGGAGAAGTGAGAAGCTCGCAATTTCCCCAGATTGTAAAGCCATAAAATGGCCCAATAAGGCTCATTATTTACTGAATTTCTAGTCTTACTCAACTGATTAATCATATATTTTCATTATAATTATTCAGATGAAATCTTCCTTATTGCTAAGAGATATTGTCAGTCAAAACATTGATTTTCACTTTACAAATCACATCTGTTATTGAGGAAAGATTCAGTGTTATCGTTGTTTTCAGCGTAGTCATTGATTCCCCAGGAAGATAAAAGGGAATTTTATCCATTATCCTACCTTAGACAGAAAAATGCCATTTGCCAATTGTCATGTTAACACTCTTGAAAAAGGCTTATCAGGAATTCAAATATCAAATTGCCTCATTTGTGACAATCAAAGAAAAACAAAGCAGGGTAGCCACAAAGATCACCCTGAATTTAAAGCTGACAAAGATCATAGAACTGGGGCTCCAATGGTAAGAGTTTTTGTTCATCTTTTCGCAAGTTCCAGCTAATAGCCTGACAGAGTGACCAGCACAAAACTATTCATCAAGTGGAAGTTTAGTCACCAAATATTGAATATGTCCTTGTTCAGTTCCAGACAGAGCACTAAGGATCAACAATGAACTCTATTTTGAAAAGAAATTAAGATTGGGGTTCACTAAGGAAGAAACTGGAGGAGGGCATGCAACCCACTCCAGTATTCTTGCCTGGAGAATCCCATGGACAAAGGGGCCTGGTGGGCTATGGTGCAGAGGGTTGCAAAGAGTCAGACACTGAATGACTTAGCACGCGTGCACACACAAGGAAGAGAACCAAATAGGTTTGATACGATCATAAGTATCTTGGAACAACACTACCTCGACAGCACTGACATTTCAGCATAACATTTATTCTGTTGCTGTTAAGAATAGATAGCATTCGAGTCATTGCAACTAAACAATTGTATTCAATGTCTGGAAGATAATTTGTCACTAAGTAGATGGCATCAAATTGTAATTTCTCAATTTTCAGAGTAGGCTTACAAAGACTTACTTACAAAAGAAAAATATTCATTAAAGAATTTTTATTTCAAAAGTAACTATATAATGCCTATATCAAATATTATTCCACAAGGCTTGGGAAGTGGTATACCTGGTTAATGAAAAATCTGGGTAATAGAATATTTTAAGCATTTAATAAATAGATTTGTTTATTTAAAAGAAAAATGAAATTAAGAGTTCTGGTCTGGCAATATGGTAGACTAAGAAAATCTGACAACTCTGCTATAACCCAAGGACATGTTGGATGAAATAGAAACTATTATTTAATGCTCAGCTGGCTTTGCTAGAAAGAAGGGAAATCGTCTGGCTCCAGAAACTGAGCAGTAATGGAAAGAGAGATATAAGCAGGAAAACTGATGGTGTTGTTTCCTGGGAGTTTATCAGCATCAGTGACTGAAGAGATGGGTAATATCCATCCTATAGGTTGGAGGGCAGGGCCTGGGTCCAGCAAAGGCAGAGAGTGAGAATCCCTTCCTCCCTTCCAACCTAAAGCTGGGCCTTAACAAGCTTTCCCTAAGTGAAAGGGTGGGCTAGGAAAGAAATCATGAAAACTGGCACAGATAACAGATAAGGGAGCTTATTTATATCTTTGGCCTTTAGATAACAAAAAATTATTCCTGGAAATGCAAAATGCCAGACCTGAACGCTAGTGGGTCTTTTAATTTTACAAGTTGGTCCCTAGATGGTAATAAACTGGGGGTGAAAGAACTGGGACTCCTCTAGAGTCCAGCCACAAGGGATTTTTAGAATCTACTTTAAAAAATTCTAAAACACAAGGAATTGGTCTATTTATTGTGATTATTCACTTACTTTGTTATAGAAAATAAGACTATCTAACTACAATGTGTTTCCCTGTGCCCAGTCATGGTGTTTCATAATATACTGCACATTTGCTCTATTGTCCTCCTCAACTGAAGAATTCTGAATTCCAAAATATACCTAGGCAAAAGGGTTTGGGGTAAGGAATCATGGGCCTGTGTGCTTAAACACTTCACATACCATTATCTTTTAGTCCTTACAAGCTACACACTATTTCATTGATTTAACTCATTGTCCAAGGCCCAAAATCGGTGACGCTATGCCTGTGACTTTGGTTATCCTGTGAGGGCAAAGGATGAGAAGAAGATTGCTTTTGTCAGCAAATTCCATTAAATTGTTTCATGGAGGCTTCATCCGTTCAAGTCGGAAAGCTCATCGGATCACACTTGCTGAAGCCACTACATGCTGGGCACTATGCTAGGCTCTGGAATTGTAGAGAAGAAAACACTCAGTCTAAAAAAAATACAGACTAATTTTTGTTGATGTGAAATGGTAATAAGCCAGATAGCGTAGTATATGTAGAGGATTATTTTAACTCTAAATGTAGACATAGAAAGATGGTTTGAAGATAGTGCCTCAAAATATTAACTTTAGTGGTCTATGGAATCTGCCTGCTAATGCAGGAGACCCAAAAGACATGGTTCAATCACTGGGTGGGGAAGATCCCTTGTAGAAGGAAATGGCAACCCACTCCAGTATTCTTGCCTGGGAAATTCCAGGGACAGAGGAACCTGGTGGGCTTTGGTCCGCAGGGTCCCAAAGAGTCAGACGTGACTGAGCAACTGAGGACTGCAGCACTGTCTGAAGTGATACATTTTAGGTGACCTTTTGGTTAAACACATTTTCCAGTTTTTATACAATAAGCATGTGTTATACTTACTAGAATAAATTACCAGAATTAAGCAGCTTATTTTTTAAGCAGTGTCTTTCCATGAAACACTCTGTGTCTATCATCAAAAATAGAATTTAAATGTCTAGATAAATATATTACTTAGAGCACTTTTAGAAGTGAATATTCTTTTACTCCTTTGTGGGTTGCTTATAGCGACTCCCTTCCAAAGAGTACAACATGGAAAGGGAAAAAAAAGGAATTTTATAGTGGAGAAACCTGACAAACACTACCTCAGCCAGGTGATCAAGGTCAATATCAATAATGATAAATCATGTTGGTAGCATGTTCCCTTAGGAGGATATGATGAAAATGGCACTTTGCCTCTGTGGTCTTCTATCTCCAAACCTGTAACCCCTGTCTAATGAGAAAAAAGCTAGGAAAAAAATAAAAAACAGCAGGAAAATCTGAGAAACTGCCAAAGCCAAGAGAATTCTAAGAAGATATGTCTGCTAACTGTAATGTATCCTGGATGGGATCTTGGAACAGAAAAAGTGCATTAAGTCAAAACTAAGGAAATATCAATCAAGTATGGACTTTAGTTAATAATAATTTACCAATATTGTTTCATTCACTATAACAAATGTATCATACCAAAATATCATTTTGATAGTAGGGGAATCTGAATGTGGGGTATATGGGAATTCTGCATTGCTCTCTCATTTTCTATAAATCTAAAACCGTTCTAAGAGAATGATTTTAAAAATGGATTTAGGTTTTTGATGTGTGTGTCTGGGAGGTCAGAATTGTCATTAACTGAGATGGAGGAAGCCCACAGAAAGAATGGTTGAAAATAGTTTAAAATATATACTAGTCTAGCTCCATAGAGAAGGGATCCATAAGACAAATGCATTGCAAATATGGCATTGTTTTAATTTTGCATAACTGAACACAACATACTTTCAGAGAAAAATTCGTATTATATTAATAGAAATAATTCCTGCCTTCTCCTCCAAAAGTTTATGAAATTCAAGTTCTTCAAGAATTCCCCCAAGAATGTATGTGGAGGTCAGTGTGAGCTTTTAAATTCCTTCTAGCTGTACTCATACACTTCAGCAGTTTCTCTTATTATACTGCAAACCACATTTTGGCAATGTAAATTATTTGTGGAATTCTTGGGAAGAAAAGGTAGAAAGTAAACAACTTTTTAGTGGATCCATATAGTATTATATTTTGCCAATAATTCTTTCTAATAAAGTTTAATAATATTTGCTAGATTGAGAACACTTAGCTATCATTCACTTACCTTTCCCAAAGCTCATGGGACGATGTTTTCAGCATGTCCCCAAAAGATGGTAACAGTAACATAACAACAGTAATAATAGAGATGTTACAGGTAATAATAAACCAACACACATGGTGCTTACTAGGTATCAGACATTGTTCTAAATGCTTTACATATACTAATTTATTTAAGCCTCATAACAATGCTTATAAGAAGGTATTATTATCATCCCATTTTTCAATGAGGAAATGGGCAAAGAAAGATTAAAAAAGACTTGCCAGAGGTTACATTGTCTTTAAGTGGCATTGCTGAAAGTTATACCCTGGCTCCAGAGTTCCTGCCCTTGACCACCACACATACTACTTCTTGTAATAATAGCTAACATTTATATAGAGTAATCACATTTCAGCTGTGGCTGGGCTTGTAAAACTTGAGGATAAAGAGAGGGATTATTTTTTCCCTCAAAAATCGCCTCTTCCCCATTTCTTATATATGCCAGAAATAGACAAATGCTCACAGAAGCAATTTTGATAATTTCACAATATCCTATATAGGTTATCTTGACCATAGTTTTAGTACATGGAAATACTGTGCACAAATGTTATATTTTTCTGGGTCTTATTATTTCTCCCCAAAACAGTTGAGACAAATGTATTTTCATTTAAATATGCTGTTATGCAATCATTTTCTATATATTCTTTCTCTTTATGTACACACATTTATGAAATTGTAATTGTGGTATATGTGAAAGTTTGCATATTTCTTTTTACAATACTAAACTACTTATCATTATACTATTCTACAATCTTCTCTATCCCTTTGTTTTGGGAAGCCTATTTCATATATATTTATTTTTATCCTTTGCTCTTCGTGAACTGTGAAATGATTACCACAGTAGGTTCAGTTAATATCCATCTTTTCATATAGATACAATAAAAAAGAAAAGAAAGAAGAGGAAAAGGATCATACTAATTTTAAACACTTTTCTGAGAAGTATCTGTTTTGCCTATAATTTTTTTCCATTTTTTAATTGAAGTATAGTCAATTTACAATATTGTGTTAGTTTCAGGCATAGAGCAAAGTGATTCAGTTATATATATTTTCTATTACAGATTATTACAAAATATTGAATGTTGTTTGCTGTGTTATTCCTGGTTATTTCTGTGTTTTATGTATAGTAGTTTGAATCTATTAGTCTCATAATACTAGTTATACCCTCTCCTCCACTTTGGTTACCATGTTTGTTTTCTATGTCTGTATGTCTCTTTCTGTTTTGTGTATAGATTCATTTGTATTATTTTTAGATTCCTCATATGAGTAATATCATATAATATTTGTCTTTCCTTATCTCACTTACTTTACTTAGTATTCTCTAGGTCCATTCATGTTGCTGCAAATAGCAGTATGTCATTATTTTTTATGGCTAATAGTCCATTGTGTGTCCATAGCCATACACATAATAATCCATTGTGTGTATGGCTAATAGTCTATTTTTTAATGGCTAACTAATAGTCCACTGCTGCTGCTGCTGCTGCTAAGTCCCATCAGTCGTGTCTGACTCTGTGCGACCCCCATAGACAGCAGCCCACCAGGCTCCGCCGTCCCTGGGATTCTCCAGGCAAGAACACTGGAGTGGGTTGCCATTTCCTTCTCCAATGCACGAAAGTGAAAAGTGAAAGTGAAGTCGTTCAGTTGTGTCTGACTCGTAGCGACCCCATGGACTGCAGCCTACCAGGCTCCTCCATCCATGGAATTTTCCAGGCAAGAGTACTGGAGTGGGGTGCCATCGCCCTCTCTGTAATAGTCCACACATATATGTATATATGGACTTCTCAAATGGCTCAGCAGGTAAAGAACCCACCTGCATTACCAGAGATGCAGATATGTAGGTTCAATCCCTGGGTTGGGAAGATCCCCTGGAGGAGGGCATGGCAGCTCACTCCAGTATTCTTGCTGGGAAAATCCTATGGACAGGGAAACCTGGGGGCTACAATCCATAGGGTTGCAAAGAGTTGGAGATGACTGAAGCAGCTGAGCACACATCTATATAAATTCACCTTTACATCATTTTGTTGAACAAAATAGAAAGTCTTGGTTGTATCACACAACAATATGCATAACAGTGCTTGTAACAAATCACCCCCAAACTCAGTGGCTTAAACAATAATCATTTATTCTTGCTCCCTCTTCTATGGATCAGTGGGGATCAACTGGGCTTAGTCTCAAGTCTGCAAGTTGGGTTCAGGTCTGCTTTCTGCATCACTCTTCACTGATGAACTCTGAGCCAACTGGAGTATATTCTCATGAGGAAGGCAAAAGCGCAAGAAATTAAGTCCAACTTTGGAGGCACATTGCCAGCTTCCACTGACTTCACATATGCTGACATCTCATTGACCAAAAGTAAGTCACAGAGCCAAGCCCAAAATGAAGAGGCAAGAAAGTACACTTCACCCACCATGAGGCCAAGGCAAGTTACGAGGCCAAGGCAAGTTACATGGCCAAGGCCAACATCAGTGGAATGGAAATTGTACTCCTCCTATGGAGGTGAGAGTAGAGAGAATGAATATTTGCTCCAAATAACTTCATCAACCCACGCTAGTGAAATGTTGATTAGAATTGCATTATATGTTAACTTAATAAAAACAGACATTTTAATAACAGTTGCTCTATTAAGAATATATTATCTATACAAGTAATTTTTAAGTAATTTTCTGAAAAAGAGCATGTATGTACTTTTTAATCAAAGTTCTTATGGCACCTAATAGAATTCCAATAAACGTTTGCTGAACCATTTTACTTTTCTTATCTTTAGTACAAGTTTAAAATCATATTTATAGCCATTTAATTTTTATATGGAGAAATGATATTAATTTTACATATTTGTCTTACATTTGTTTGCTATACTAAAGAACTCTAGTTAAGGTGTATAAGTTTCTTTTAGCCTGTTCCGATCTGCAATCTCAATGTTTTTAAATAATCTTTCTCTCACTTTTTTTCAATGTTTATTGCATTGACCAGAGCTTATCAAAAATTACAAATAACAGTTTCTGAAGAGAATTTTTTAAAAGAATGCCTCTAATGTTTGATCACTCAATGTTGACCTGACTCTTTACCATATTAAGGAAGAACTCAATTGCTTTTAGAATTATTTTTTTCTATACTTGTATCTATACATGTTGAATTTTATCAAATGACTTTGGGGCTTATTTTGTTATGACTATGACTTTTCTTTTGAAATGTATCAAGATAGTACTTTCTTGCTTTGAATGATCTTTGCCAATTAATTTTGTGTTTTTCATGATTTATGTATTAGTCAAGGTTCTCTAAAGAAACAGAGCCAACAGGATGTGTGTGTATATAGAAAGCAGTTTCTTTTAAGGAATTGGCTCCTGCAGTTGTGGAAGCCTGGTGAGATGGAATAGTTTGCTGTGCTTGAGACTCAAGGAAGAGTTGCAGTTTGAGTCCAGAGGCAGTTGGTCAGTCTTTGTTCAATTAGGATTTCAACTGTTTGGATAAAGCCCATCATGTTATGGAGGGTAATCTGCTTTACACAATTTAAATGATACTTGCATCCAAAAATCCACCTCATAGAAACATCCAGGATAATGTTTTTCCAAATACCTGGATATCATGGTCTAGGCAAGTTGACATTTGAAATTAATCCTAACAGTGTGTAACTCTCTTAATGAATCATTGAATTTGAAAATTTCCCATGAATAGTTATGAGTTATGTAAAATTGTTATCCTATATTGTAGATAAGGAAATTGAAACAAGAACAGATTATATAGCTTGCTCCAGGTCACACTTGCTAAAAATGGCAGGGCTGAGTCTTAAAATCCAGACTCCAGAGCATCCAATGTACTGGAACCTTATTCTTTATACTGACCCTACTTCTTTGCTCAGGGGTCAATGGCCTAGGTCTTTCATATGTGACTTAATTTTGTTTGTTTTTGTTAAGCCAGATGATGACTGTAAGAGTTGTGCTTTTACTTACTGGTATAAGCTGATATAAGTCAATTATCTTGGTGAAGTCCACATCTGGACTGAGTACAGAAGTGAAGCCTACCTCCTGACTTTTCACTGTATTGTACTGGTAGGCATAACAACCACAAGACCACCATTCTTGCTGTCTTGTGATGAATTGACCTCCTGTTTGTCTCCTTGCATTTTTCAAAACAAACTGCTATTTTGTGAGTTACTTAAGCTCTATTTCAAAAACAGTATGGCTGATAACTGTATTTCATCTCTGGATGCCCTGAGCCTCTTAACCCTGTAGTTTTGAAACAATATAAGCTTTCAGACAGGATGTGTTCAGAACAGCCTTTCAGAGTGAATACGTTGACTTTTTCAAATTAAAGAACTGGGGGAATATAGTAATATAGTCTCTTGATTTTAAATTAGGTGGAAATTGATATTGTTTGTCAGAAATCCACTGAGGATGAAAATGAGGCAAAGTTTTAGGTGCTGAGCTATGTGCCAAATAGCCCTTGTGTTTCTTCCTTGAATATCTACTTCAAAGAGGCAGATTTGTCTTTGATATCCCTGGGAACCACACGAATATGAACTAACTCCAACTGCCCTTATCATCTCCAGAATTTATTTATTTATTTTTAGTGCATGGGTCTGTGGTCAATTTGGTTACTTGCTTCTCAAAGCCAGCATGATCATTATAACTCTCCTTTTCATTAAATAACCCACTCTCAGCCTGTTGTTATTATCCCCACTTAGAAGCTGGGAATGGAGTTACCTAACATGAGGTCATTCATCTCTTCAGTGTGCCTGTGTTAAAAACACTTATGCTGACAAAACCATGGGAATCATGGCAACAGAATAATATTCACCATCTGAGCTACCTTGACATTTTCCTGCTAGCAGGAAGCTTTCTTTTTTCTTTTTTACTTTTAAGATAGAAGACTGCCTCTTAAATTCTATAGGCTACATAATCATGCCCATGAGCTTTCTCTTTTCAATGTATCCTGCCCCCATGGCTTGTTTTTCCATAAGTGATGTTAAGTATACAGAAAGCCAATTAAGAGATTGCACTTAGAATTTCTTCTCTTACTCATTTCTCAAAGCTTATGTGGCCTAACTACTTGAAAAAAAAAATGATGTTAAAAGAAAAATAATGTATTCTATATTGGCCCTTCCATTTCTCACCTTCATGCCTTAGTTCAAATTGGCAAGGTTCTCTGTGCTATCTTCACATGTAGAAAATCTACCCATTCTTCAGAGCTCAGTCCAAAAGCTATTTCCTCCATGGTGATTTGCCTGATTCTCCATAGAAGCCATGGCTCCTTCCTGTGACCCTCTTCAGCACTTTTTGTGATAGTGATAAACACTTGTATAGTTCTTTATGCTTTACAAAGCTTATAGACATATTATCCCATTTAATAATTTTGTGAACTTGAGATATTCTCCACTTTGAATTGAGAACACTAAACCAAAGAAGCACAAAGAGGTTAAGTAATTTGTTAAGTGCCGAACAACTGTCCTCTGTATTCCGACATCAAATTTCTTCCCTTGTCAGCTATATTCAATTGCTCTCAAATCACCATCATCTTAGCTAGCCCTTACTGAGCACTTCTTTTCACCAGGCATTCTTCTAGGTGGGTATATGCAGCAAAAGTAATACCTAACACTTCCTTTTCAGATTCTCACACAGTCTTCAAAGGAACTCTATGCAATATTATTATCCTGCTATTTACAAATGTAATCCAAAGAATGTTCAAACTACCGCACAATTACACTCATCTCACAGGATAGCAAAGCAATGCTCAAAATTCTCCAAGCTAGTCTTCAACAACTGAGAACCTCAGAGATGTTAAAGCTGGATTTAGAAAAGGAAGAGGAACCAGAGATCAAATTGCCAACATCTGTTGGATCATAGAAAAAGCAAGAGAATTCCAGAAAAACATCTGTTTCATTGACGACGCTAAAGCCTTTGACTGTGTGGATCACAACAAACTGTGGAAAATTCTTCAAGAGAAGGGAATACCAGACCACCTTACCTGCCTCCTGAGAAATATTTATGCAGGTCAAGAAGCAACAGTTAGAACTGGGCATGGAAAAATGGACTGGTTCCAAATTGGGAAAGGAGTATATCAAGGCTGTATATTGTCACCTTGCTTATTTAACTTCTATGTAGAGTACATCATGTAAAATACTGGACTGGATGAAGCACAAGGTGGAATCAAGATTGCAGGGAGAAATATCAATAACCTCAGATATGCAGATGACACCACCCTTATGGCAGAAAGTGAAGAAGAATTAAAGAGCCTCTTGATGAAAGTGAAAGAGGAGAGTGAAAAAGCTGTCTTAAAACTCAACATTCACAAAACTAAGATCACTGCATCCAGTCCCATCACTTCATGGCAAATAGATGGGGAAATGATGGAAACAGTGACAGACTTTATTTTCCTGGGCTCCAAAATCACTGCAGATGGTGACTGCAGCCATGAAATTAAAAGATACTTGCTTCCTGGGAGAAATGCTATGACAAACCTAGGCATCATATTAAAAGCAGAGATATTACTTTACTGACAAAGATCCGTATAGTCAATGCTATGGTTTTGCCAGTAGTCAATGTATGGATGTGAGACTTGGACCATAAAGAAAGCTGAGCTCCAAAGAATTGATGCTTTTCAACTGTGGTGTTGGAGAAAACTCTTGAGAGTGCCTTGGACTGCAAGGAGATCAAACCAGTCAATCCTAAAGGAAATCAGTCCTGAATATTCATTGGAAGGACTGATGCTGAAGCTGAAGCTCCAATACTTTGGCCACCTAATGTGAAGAACTGACTCATTTAAAAAGGCCCTAATGCTGGGAAAGATGGAAGGCAATAGGAGAAGGGAATGACAGAGGTTGAGATGGTTGTATGGCATCATCAACTCAATGGACATGAGCTTGAGCAAGCTCTGGGAGTTGGTGATGGACAGGAAGGCCTAGTGTGCTTCAGTCCATGGGGTCTCAGAGAGGTGGACAGGACTCAGCAACTGAACTGAACTGAATCTAAAGGATAGGGTTTTTCCTGTTGGCTCAGTCGGTAAAGAATCTGCCTGCAATGCAGAAGACTCAAATTCGATCCCTGGATTGGGAAGATCCCATGGAAAAGGAAATGGCAACCCACTCCAGTATTCTTGCCTGGAAAATCTCATGGACAGAGGAACCTGGCAGGCTACAGTCCATGGGGTTGCAAGAGTCGGATACGACTTAATACCTAAACCACCACCACCACCAATCCAAAGGATAGTGATACACAACTTATTAAAGGTCAGGTAACTTTGGGAAGCTGCTGGCAGTGTCATCACAAATGTGGTATCTAATTAATGAAAATGCTATAGGTCACAACTGCCAGAGGCTACCCTTCAGTTACCAATGCTACAGGAAGATTGAGTCTCAGTTCAAAACTTGCAGGAGTGCATTCCATTACCAGAATCTGCATGGCATCCAGGACCCTAGTGGCCAGGAAATCTGGGAAATATAGTTGTTCGTTTTCCAGCTCTTGCTATGTAGGATGAGGGGAGAGCATAGCAGGAGGTAAAAATGGATCCTGAGGACCAAAAGACAGTAGCTAGCATAGCTGTGATAATTATGTGTGGCTATTGGCCATTCCTTTTGAATAAGATGCTGTTAAGATGTTCATTGAATATTTAGTAACTCAGATTTGCAATGGTTTCACCCAGCCAAAGGAAGGAGATGAATCACTGCATAGTTTGATGTAAAGAACAGTTGTTTTTTAACAAGTAGTGTAATACAGGACTGAGAAAGGAGTGGATGTTTCCTATAGCTCATGAAGAGAAACTTATTCTATCTTTATTGGAAAATTAGTAACAGATGCAAATGCTCAGAAGGTTGTATCTAGATATATACTTTTGCAATCACTCAGTGAATATGTGACCAACTAAATGCTTCTTTAACTCTTCAACTTTCTAAGTAATGATTGGGTAGAAACTCTGCTCCCCTTTCCTGCTCAAATTCTATGTTATTAGCATTACTTCTTGCCTGTAACCAATTATTTTCTAAATATTCTGCAACTTATTGATTTAAATACTGGATAGATTGCTATCAGTTCCTCATCTGACCAGCCACTCATTTCACCAATTACTATTCTGGTAATGGTCTTATCATGAAAATGTCTCATGACTGTCTTTTCCCAATGACCTCCAACTGATTAGGGCAAAGTTGGCTCTCATGATTAAGTGTCTCAAGTGGGTCTTTGTTTGAAAAAGTGTCACTACTTTTATGGGGAATTAATGTAAATGTAGACCTTTATTTACCAAAGAGTCTGGACTTAGGAATTACTAGCTAATAATCACCCCATTTGTCATTGTCTTGGATCTTTTCTGATTATTCCTCTCTTTTTATAAAGAAACCTGCCTACAATATCTCATGGATTTTCTCCCTCAAGTGTACTTTCAATGAAGTTTTCTGGAAGATTGATTGGAATACAAGGATTTCAGTTCATGGCATCCTGTTACTCAGCTCAAATTTGTTAGTCATTAGTGCTATAACTTCCCTTGTGCTCACTTTCATGATTTTCTAACCTGGAGTTAATTCTGTGGCAGTGTATTAATGTGGACAGTGTACCTTTCACCAAAGGAGTGTTTTTAATAGAGCTTCCCAGGTTAATGACAATGGGGATCCCCAAAGGGAAAACAAGGCATTTAGTTCATATGTCTTGTGGGATCTGAACCTACTAGAATGCTCTTCTAGGGATCTCATCACTAACTGGTCAACAACAGGAGCCTGCACCTCATCAATTCCTCTTCACTGAAGCTGTGGGATATGGTGCAGTTTCTTTATCCAGCCATTTCTTTTTTCTCATTTTCTAACTCATGAAAGAGATCTGGAAACATTTGGAAAACTTGTGACTCAGCAAATTGTGAGATTGATTTTCCTATGTTGTTCCCATAGTGTTCAGATTGAGATGAGGTACTTCACTTCACTGAATTCTAGGTTACCTTCTATAGAACAGAGTCAATACCACTTCCTTGGAAAATAATAAGGCTGTGATGAGTCAGATTTTTACCGTGTGGTCTGCACTAAGTGTCTCAGGGCTAATGACATCACTTGAGGTAGTGGATAGGGTGGCAACAAGGTAGAGCCTGTGTTGTGAATCGATCTATTAGTCCTTAAGACCACTTGAGGGACTTCTCTGGAAGTTCATTGGTTAAGAATCCATGCTTCCACTGCAGAACATGGGTTCAATTCCTGTTCAGGGAACTATTATACATGCGAAAAAAAAAAATCCGGTCTATAGACTCTGACATCTTCCTGCCTCTCAGCTTATCATTCATTGCATGCACCTCTTCCCAATGGTGCTCAATGCTTTGACTATGATGAATCAGTTTGAATTCCAAAATGCCCTATATATTCATATCTTTCTGACTTTAAATGTCTGTACCTCCCCTCACTTACCTGGTGAACTAGTCACCCTCCAGGCCTTTTCTGATTACCTTCTTCTCCTTGGAGTGCTTGGGTTCCTAATGTAGCTTCTACCTATTTCTGTTAGAGCACCTATAACCATTTATTACCCTTTCTTGTGTGCAGAGCTGACTTCCTCTATATACCCATAATCTCCTTAAAGGTAGGATCCTCTTTATGTCTCAAATCCCCTCTATTCCCTTCCTGTCTGTAGTGATGCCTCCACACAAAGAGAAGCACATCCAAAAAATATTTTTAAATTCTGAGTTTAGAGGCAATATTTATTTCAGCCCTAACAGAGAAACAAATTAGTTTTATCAGAAGATGTAGCTCTCCTCAGTTGCAATATGTTCAGTGGGTGTGAATTCTCAGGAAGATTTGTATTTCATAAGAATCACAGGAAGAAGGACAGTGATTGGGAGTTGTGAAGGCACATTTGAACTCAATATAAGTAGTAACTTTCTGGGCATTAGAACTCTTCAGAATTTGAAATGTGCCGTGTGTCAAATAATGAGGTCTCAATGACTGAAAGTATTTGTACCAAGACTCACAGATATGCTACCAAATATATATTCTCCTATAGATGTGGAATACATGCTTTGCCAATTTCCTTTCTAATTTTAAGATTCTATTTTTATCTATAATTTAGTTCAAATACTATTAAGTTCTCATAATTGCTAATTATGGATTTGACATCCATCAATTTATCTCAGTCTCCATTTAAAATTTTTAATTAATCAAAGTCAATGAAAAAATTATCTTCTGCCTCATTTTCCAATGAATCCAGCTGTCCTTGTTTATGTGTGTTTTTACTCCTTGTCTGTATGTATTATAAAATTCCCAAAACTTTTCTGATATCTTTCAATTTAAGAAAGCAAATACCTGAATGGGCCAGGTGCAGCAGGAGATAAAAAGAACATACGATAATGATTATGGTAGCTAACATTTATCAAGGGTTTACTGGTGTTTTACACATATGAACACATTTGTCACAACATTCCTATGTGGTTGGTACTATATTTCTTCCCATTTTATGAATTAGAATACTGAGCACAGGGAGATTTACTAATTTGCCCAAGATCATAGAGTTGCTAGGTGGAAGAACCCAAGCAATCTGATCTGAAATCTAACCTATAACCAGTAAGCATTGTTGACCTTTGGTCAATAAATTTAATAAGATAATATCTCTTACTTCAAAGATGATTTCATCTAGTAGAATTATATGTGTTTTTTATACACTGGCTAAGGCAGTCTTTGCTAAAGATTTCTTCTTTGAATCTTCTCTTTATTGTTGTTTCTTTTGTTGTCTCTTTATATTGTTGTTATCCTGACATTGGCCAATCAAATCTGTGCTTACCTAACTATATCACTTATGATTTTCTAAATTTGCTATCTAACTATATGTCTTTATTTTAAATTTTTTTTATTTTTAAAATTTTATTGGAGTATAGTTGATTTGCAATGTTATGTTAGTTTTTGGTGTACAGGAAAGTGAATCAGTTATACATATAAATCTACCCACTAGATTCTTTTCCCATATATGCCACTACACAGTATTGAGTAGAGTTCCCTGTGTCATACAGTAGGTCCTTATCAGTTATCTCTTTTATATATAGTAGTGTGTATATGTCCATCTCAATCTCCTAATTTATCCTATCCCCCTACTAAACCCCTGATAACCATGTTTGTTTTCTACATCTGTAATTCTATTTCTTTTTGTAGATAAGTTCATTTGTACTCATTTTTTACATTCCACTTATAAAGTGATATCACATGATTCTGCCTTTCTCTGTCTGATTTACTTCACTCAGTATGACAATCTCTAGGTCCATCCATTTTGCTGCAAATGGCATTATTTCATTCTTTTCATGGCTGAGTAATATTCCATTGTATGTATGTACCACATCTTCTTTAGTCATTCCTCTGATAGACATTTAGGTTGCTTCCATGTCCTGATTATTGTATAGTGCTGCAGTGAACACTGGGGTGCACATATCTTTTCAAATCTTTAGTTTGAACTCACAGGATGTGATTCTGTTTTCATGATTATGTTAGTTATCCTCTGCTGAGACTTCTCCATTTATATTTTTGTTTCTGTGGAAACCAAAATAGTATCAAATAATCCAATGACAAATTGACTTTTTCTATAAGCCTACCCACGGAGAAGGCAATGGCACCCCACTCCAGTACTCTTGCCTGGAAAATCCCATGGACGGAGGAGCCTGGTAGGCTGTAATCCATGGGGTGGCCAAGAGTCGGACACAACTGAGCGACTTCACTTTCACTTTTCACTTTCATGCATTGGAGAAGGAAATGGCAACCCACTCCAGTGTTCTTGCCTAGAGAATCCCAGGGACGGCGGAGCCTGGCAGGCTGCTGTCTATGGGGTCGCACAGAGTCAGACGCGACTGAAGCGACTTAGCAGCAACATAAGCCCACCCAAATCCCTGGAAAGATTTAGAGACGCAATTTTCAAGCTTTAACATATTATCAGATTCACCTGAAGGATTGGGTAAACTGCTCATTTCTGGGCCCTAATACAGGGTTTCAGAGTCAGTTGATCTGAGGCCAGTTTCAAGAGTTTGCATGTGTAGCATATTCCCAGATAATGCTGATGCTTCTGGTCCTGGCACCATACTTTGAGAGGCTAGGCTTTTTGGAGGTTAGGTGTGTCACAGATATCATGCGTGTTTTTAGAACACTTCTAAAGCATATCCAAGAGTTACACACATTTACAGTATTATTCCAACTCTTTCAAAATTTTTGAGTTGATGCCATTCAATCCTATACTAACTCTGTTAGTTTGGTCCAGAACACTATTTGATAACATGTCTGCATCTACTTGGTCCAAAAAGTCATTTGGGAGTAGAAATCCGCCTGATGCCTACCTAGGCAAAGATCAAGCAAATAATTGAGACTGTTAATACCTCCTTTTCCAATTTAGATTTTGCAGTTTTCATACAGCGTATAGCAGATGCTCAAAGAATGTTTGTTAAGTGAATGAGTATCTCTTACGGGGAAACCTTATTCCACCAGGCTAGACTGACTTACCACATATATCTAACCATGCCGGAGTAGAGATAACTTATTTCTGATTAAAAAAATCATTAATTTTATTGACCCAAAAGAGCCATTTTAAAATTATTTTTCTCTTCTTACTTGTTTCAATGTTTTCAATTTGGGCTCAGCCAGCAGTGCCACAGCTGAATGGGCTGCATGGATTTTAATAAGGACTCCTATTTCGAGGAAGGATAATAAGTGAGTCTGGAGGGCAGGGTCACACTTTCAAAGTCTGCCTGACATGAGGCAAAGATTAAAATGCTAGGACAGGCTGAGAAGGCTGAGAGGAAGATGCAATTTCTCACTGTGGATTTCCTCGGAGTGCCATTAGCTTACCAAGAAGAACTGGAGCTAGATTACATTTACATAAAAGAAGCAATGTGGAGCTGAGTTACCTTAATATTCTTTTGGCATCATTTAAATTTTTTGTTAGAATAATAGGAATTTGATCTAAAACATGTTTTCTAGTATCGTATTTCTTAGCATGGCAAAGCACAGAATATTTTCTGTTTTCCTCTGATTGTCATGGATGCCCTTACATTGACCGTATAAGTGAATCCCAAGACACTTAAGTACAGAGATCTCCAATTCTAACAGTAGTGTATCTCTGTTGCATAAACAAGGCTATTGTGCCTTGCTTGGCATCAATAATGGAATCTTAGCATTTGGGGCAGCTTACAGCAATCATACACAGATTTGATCTCCATTAGAAATTAATGAGATAATCCTTGGGATCTTAGCCACATTATATAGGTATGGAGACTAAGTCACTGCAAGTATAAGTGATTTGTCCAAAATAAAAAACTATCAATGGTGAGAACTGTGACATCTCAGATTTATTTACCCCTGGCTCAATGCCAGATTCCAGACACTGTACTGCCCTGCACCTCTATAAAGCCTAGTTTCTTTTATTCCCATTTTTCTGATGAAGAAAAATATGAGGCAGGAGCAAGATCAGGGTCAAAGGGCAAGGCTGATGGGGTAGGGTGAACACGAGTGCAAGTTTTCACTGGGGAAGTGTATCTCCTGAATCTAAGTAGAAACGCATTCCACCCTGCCATGTCAAAGGGATTCCTTAGTTTATATCCCTTTCCTCCCCTCTTAGTCTGGGCTGCTGTAGGTTTGTGAACAGCAGCTGCATTAGCAAGTAGCCAGGGCTACTTGCTCCCTCCAGATGAGCTAATGTGCCGCCAGAGTGCAGACTAGCAGGGCTCTCCTCACAGACCAAGGAAGACATCTGTATTTGCCTTGCAGCCCCAATTATTCAAATCTGCCCACACCTCTGAGATGCTGGTTGGTTCAAGCAGAGGCCAGCCTCTGTTCTCTGGACTCACCTTTACCAGCTCTGTCCTCTCCTGTTGCTTAAGCAGGGGCCAGGATGTACCCCCTTGGACGAGGAGCACAGTCATTCCCGCAGTCCCCAAGCCCCCTCTGGCTGCTCTGTCAGCAGTTGAATGCTTGCGTGGGCTCTGCAGGACTCTGAAGTCTGGGGCCTGTTGGCCTGGAGGCAAGAGGGCTGCCAGATGTGCTTGCAACCAAATGGCAGAAGCTACTGTGCAATTACAGTGATACAGAAATGAGCTGGGAAATTCTTTCCCCACTAGGCTTGGAATGCAGAGTAACTGAGGTGAAACTCATGTAGCGGTGGCTGTATCTGTTCAAGGATGTCTTCCTCTGGAATGAGGTCCTTTTCAGGGTAAGGGGTTTAAAAGCAGGTTGTTTAGTATTTGATACCAGAAGTGTGACCTGTAGGTTACCATTCCTTGTAGGTGCTGGTTAGATACATGAAATTCCAGGGCCCACTCCACACCTACCTAATGAATCAAAACCTACATTTTTAACAAGATCTACAGAGGGCTTGCTAGCATGTTTGAGAAGCCCTAACCTAAATAACACTCAGGAGCCTGGGGAGAATCCTAGAGACTTGCTCAGCACTTGGCTGTGACATTTTCTGTGTACTTTCCTAGCACAACTTGGTCACATCTAATGGGGTTTAACCTCCATTACTGGGGCATGGGGTGGTATTAACCCTTCTGTGCTTTCTGGCCCAGTGTGACATTTCCAGAGGACTGTGTGACATTTCCAGAGGACTGTGTGAGGTGCTGATGTCCAGACAAGGAATTAGTAGTTGCATAAGGACTGCATGGCTTTCTCCTGGCAGTCCATTAGGCCATGGCCCTCCGTGGACCAGCCACTCACAACATCACACCTTATAGTCAGAAAAACCCACAGCAGCCCTGGTGGGGGCAGCTACACAGCTAATGGAGGAAAAGCATACTGAAAATGATGTGGCTATTAACATTTTTATGGGTGGACTGCTTTGCAAAGCAGAGGGAAAGTATTACTCTTCTAGGATTAATATTTTAACAAAAAGTCTACAGGAGAGGAAGCTTTTGCTGATAAATATAATTCTGCTCTGATTTATCTAGTAATGGAGACTTGAAATTACAGGAATCAATGTGTATGTGAAAGCTATTGTCATTTGGTTAATTATGTTTTGCCAGCAGTATTGGGGAAGCACTTTATGCTTGGTGCAGCCAAAAATATTTCAGCCAGAATTCTGTATTGTAAGTGATGGGACTAAATGTAGATAAAGAAAATGACACCTACAATTTCAGATTCCTGGACACTTGGTGCAGCCGGAGGCTTGATGTCCCTGCTCCCTTGCACCTGGGCTGTGGTATTTAGTTGTGTTTCCTCTATAGCAGTGGTTCTTATTTATTTATTTTGCTTCTTTTTTAAAAAAATTTATTTTTAATTGAAGAATAATTGCTTTACAATAATGTTTTGGTTTCTGCTGTATATCAACATTAATAAGCCATAAGTATACATATGTCTCATCCCTCTTGAACTTCCCTCTCACCCCATCCCACCCCTCTTGATGTCCTACTCCATTCACAGGGTATGATCCACTGTAAAATGGACCTCAATCATTCATTCCTTCAGTTATTTAACAATTATCCTGATTACCTATTATGTATCAGGCTCTATTCTAAGCCCCTGGGAGAGAGCAGTGAACACCACAGACTACCTCTAGCTCTAATCTAGTGACAGGAGCCAATAAACTATAAAAATATATATATAAACACTTAGTGATACATAAGTGATAAGTGGTATGAAGGAAAACTGAAACAGGAAAGGGAATTGGAGTCCGGTCTGTTCATAGGAGGTGTTTAGGGAAGCATTTTGTGAAAAGGTGACATGTAGCAGAAACCTCAAGAAAGTGAGGGAGAAAGTCATATGGATACCTGGAGGAAGACTGTTCTCAGCAGAGGAAAAGGCGAGAACACGTGGCCTGAGCTGGGAGCTTGTTTCAGGGATTTAAAGTACAGGGCGGGGTCAGGGTGGATAATGATAATATTATCTCACAGAGCTGCTGCGAGAATTCTGGGCAGCAAACATGGAAACCCTGGGTGAATTTAAAAGCACCTTGCAAATACTCATTATTTTCATTGCTGTGGTCCCTCAGAGTGTAATAGTGAGGTTGCCATGCGACTTGGAGGTTAACCCTCATTTTTTGTCTCTGCAAAAGCAAAGAGGAAACAGCTGTTGGCCCCAGACTCTGGTAATTGTGCACAGAGGCCCAGAAATAGGAGTATTTTCCCAACATGGAGCTGATGGCGATTCTATGTGTGCCCTTCAGAATGACAAATCTTTTAGGTTGGTGAGGACAGAATCAATGGATGGAGGATCATTGTTGCTGTGACCAGTCTTATCTCGTACACCTCTCTGGTTCAGGAGGGTACTCAACACAAGCCAACTGAGGCTTCAAGCAAACAACTAGTCTCTCACAAAGGTACCCAGCTATACTGGGACAGAAATCCTTGAGGAATTAAAGACCTGGTCCCTGCATGGTCAGGGACCAGGGAGAAGCAGTTAGGACAGCCTCTGACAGCCCAGGTTTGCCAACAACTAATCCCCAGGAGGAATCAAGCTCTGCCAAAGGATGAAATCGAAATATTTGAAATACAATCTGCACACATTTTTTTTCCAAGGCAGGTGATGAAATGGTCTACTTTTTATAAAAGGCTGAGAAAATTAAAATGCTGAAAGGTTTTGTGTTTGGGAGTAAGACTTGGCAGCTGGGGGCAGGGATTGGAGAAGGCACCCCAGAGGCCCTGGGAGTCTAGACCTGGCCTGTCTGCCTACTCATTAATATCTTAGGTTTAAGGGGGCTTTTTCAATGCACTTTGCATCTCTAATCTCATAATGACGATGGCAAGGTCATAGATGATGTGTGTCTCTTCCATTCTCCTTTAGCTGAATAAGCCAATTGTAGCTGAAAGGCATTTCAGTCATTAATTTGATTATCCTGTTAGATTTTTTCTCTCAATGAGTTTCACTAAGCTGCCTTTCCCCACTTTTTGATAGATAAATGAAGTATCTTCAGAAGCGAAAGATTAATGCTTATGCTTTATCATCTGAGTTCCAAAGCTTTCTCCTTTCAGACACACAGTAACAAAAGTAAAATGGACATCTTCAGCTTTACCACTTTTCAGTGACAGGGCCTGTTTTATAAAACTTATGCTTTAATATCAGTTTATTCTGAAGTTGGAGGGATTGTTAAGAAAAAAAGCAGGGAAATGGGAGGCTAAGCATAAAGACAACTCCAAACCAGAATAAATGAATATAAAAAATGTGAGATCAGTATGTTCTCTGAGTTCTATGGGAACTGAATCTACATCCTAGAAGCCTTGGGAAAGTAGTCCAGACCAGACAGAAACCAGGCACGCAGCCAGGGTGAGCAGCTAGAAAAACTCCAAGGCACCATGGCCTGTCAACTACTGGTATGAAGGTGGCGTCCCCGGTCCTCAAGGTCAGAACAGATGCCTACATTACTTCTTCTTTCTTCTCTTCGACATCTAAAGCAAACCCTACAGACTACAGAGGAGAAGAAAGGACCAAACACCTCCTTCTAACTTTGAAGTGCTTTGATATTCTTTGCCTTTTATTTTCATAAAGACTTGATTGTGTGTTACTGCCACGAAATAGCAGGATTCCCTTACATTATATGATAAATGTGCTGGTGAAAAGTAATTGTAAAACAACAGGTTTTTTACAGAGGAATTAAAGCTATCCATGAGGATTGCTAGAAGGGTATATTCATTCATTTTCACAGAGTCGTCAGACACTGAGCTGAGTGTTGGGTGTGGGCAGGTGTGGAAAGACCTTATCCTGGGCCTCTTGCTCATAAATATAAATGGTGGGGGAGACAAACATGCAAATAAATAAACATACAATTAAATTACAAGTTGTAGAAAGTGTTATGAAAGAAATAGATGTGATATATGCTAGAGAGTGATGACTGGCTGGTAAATGATGAGGCAACCAACTTTGTGTAGCCAAGACTGGCCTGCCTGAGACTTGATCTGAGACCTGAATGATGAGGAAGAGCAAGGTATATAGTAATACACCAGGGATGGAAGCAATTTTTCTCTAATACTTTGAAAGACAGGAAAGCCTGTCAAAAGATTTTGATTGACAGAGTCACATGATGTAAGAAAAGCTTGTCCTCTTATGCCTCTAAGGAGACTTTATCAGGTCCCCTCCCCACCTACTCCTTGTCTTTTGCAAGTACTGTTCCCTTTCTCAGCATTTTTTCTCCCTAGCTATCACTAAAATCTGGCATACTTTCTAATTTGCTTATTTATCTAATTTATTGCCTGTATACCCCACTAGAATGTGAGTCTACAAGGACCTGCATTTTGTCCACTTTATTCACAATGACTGTCTCTGGTTCCTAGGCGAATAGCTGGATGAAAACCATTTATACTATACTAAGCTAGTTCTTTTGCCCCTAGAGAGGTGTATGGTTTGGAAGAAAAATCAAGAATTTTGAGAACTGCCAGATCTGGAATAACATGCTAAGGGTTACTGTGAAATTTGAATGAAGAAAATGTATGTAAAAATGAGTCCCATGCTGCTGTATTATAAGGCCTGAGTAGTCATCATTCTCCAGTGGTTCCCTATCTCTCTTCTGGGGGTAAGAGCTGTAAATATTGTGAGGTAGGAGAAGGAATTGAAGTATTAAACATCCCTCCATTCTCTGGTTTGGATACCCTAGTATTTTTGAGTGCTTTCCTCCAGCCTTCTTCTCTGTCACACACCACACGTGTCTGTACTCCTAGGCCCTCAGAACCATTGGCTCTGGTTTTCAAGGGAACAGCTGGTTAATCTGCAACCGATTCCTGCTGAACCCCAAGCTGATGACTGCTGTCCCGGGAGCATGCCAGCCCTCTTTACCTATTCTGTGTAAGCATGGGCAAAGCAAGCAGACACCCTCAACCTGCGTGTGGGCTCTGCTTCCCTCTCCCCTGGCGGTGAGGATCAGACACTGCACCTGTGAGCTTCTACCTATCCCACTTTCTTGTTGCTAACTTTTAAAATTCCTTTTTGCACCCCTCTTCCTTAGAGTAAAAGCAGGGGAATGAAGCAGTATGGAAGAATGAGAAAACAAGTCTAGAGAGCAGAGGCAAAGAGAGAGGGCAGAAAGCAGAGAGGGGAGGGATGAGAGAGGAGAAGAAGGGAGATTAGAGAATGAATGAAAGAGTGAAGGAGAATAAAGGCAGTGGGCAAACAAGCCTGCTGTATGTATATAAGCACATCTCATACCCATGGAGATGTTGACAACGAGGTCCATGATAACCCTATCAGGGTAGAATCTCCAACTTGGAGTATTATTTCTATAGCTAAAAGTAATAACACAATAATATTCATTAAACACAGTGCTAAGAGTTTTATATACATTATCTCCTCTACATGTTCCTTTCAGTTGAAGGTAAATTCTTGTCATTCCTGTGCTCAATATTCTTCAATCATGTTGCGTCTTAGAGTAAACCCCAATATATTTATGGTATCCGCTCCTCATCCCCACCTCTCAGTAGCATCAGCTTCTCACCCATGCCAATATTTCCTCTCATTCTCTCTCTTGCTCTCCTCATTCCATCCACATTGGCCTCTTTTCAATTCTTGATCAAACTACTTGTCCTGCCTCAAGAACTTTGCACAGGTTCTTATTTTTCCCAAAATAATATTTTCCCAGATGTCCTTATAACTTTCTCCCTTGATACTTTTGGGACTCTTCTTCCTTTGCTTCCTTCTTCCTTGTAAAACGTTAGTTCCCCATTGCCATCACATCCTCTTGCAACCCATTTTCCTCACCTTGCTTTAGTTTTCTCTGTACTACTTATTATCACCTTGCATATAATATTATTTTATATCAATTGTTTGTCTTTTGACTCTAGACTGTGAATACCAGGACTATGTCTTTCTTCTTGATTCATAATAGACTTTCTTGGTCAATATAATTTTCTTCAGCTTATTCTTTACCATTAATTATAGTCGAAATTCTATGAAGTTGAAGTTAATGAATAGAAAAGTATGGGATGCAAATCACTACCATCCAATAGAAAAGCAAATTATTTCTAATTATAGAGAAGCTAACCCCAAATGTTTGAGTTTTCTTGCTCTCTAGACCATAAACAATTTTGGATATATATCTTAGAAATGTCATTTCAGCAATCTTTTTCCCATCTATCTCTCCATCCACCTGCCTTTCACCCTACCTACCTACCTTCCTATCAGTTTCTTATATTCTCTTTTGAATTAGCATTATTGCTTTCTGGTTCCTTCATTAATGATTTTAACATATCTTTGACACAAGCCTAGCCTGTATTTGTATGAGATTAATTATGTTTTTAACTTTGTGATATATTAAATAGAATAGAATTGAGATGGAATGATAATATAATATAATATGGTCTCCTAGCAAGGAATTGGTGATATCTGAGCAATTTAAATCATGGTGAACCCTAACAACTATCTAGTTCTCATGGTGCTACCCCCTGATAAAGTTGACTACTTATAGCAGGGTTTACTATACCTTTGCTTACTAGGTATGAGAAAGGTAGATCATAGTGGTTAGGAACCAGGGTTTTGGCGCCAGATTGCTGGCATTCAAGTTCTTGCTTTGGCATTTATTAGCTTTTGTGATTGTGATGGTTAATTTTGTGTGTCAGCTTGATTAGGCCAACTTGGTTAACTGTTGTTTCTGGGTGTGCCTGTAGGTTATTTTTGGGTGAGATTAACATTTAAATCAGTAGCCTGAGTAAAGGAGATAACCCTCTCCAATAGTGGTGAACCTCACCCAATAATTCTTTCTCTCTGCCTGCCTTCAAGTTGGATTATTAATCTTCTCCTGCCTTTGGACTTGGACTGGAACTGGAACAATACCATCAGCTTTCCTGGGTCTCCAGCTTGCTAACTGTAGATCTTGGACTTCTCAGTCTCCATAATCATGTTAGTCAATTCCTGATTTTAAAGAATCTTTTTGTATATCTATCTCTGCATCTCTAGATGTATCTATCAATCTATTCATTAATCAATTTAATCTATGATCTATCTATATCTGTCTATTTATCTATTTATCCATCTATCCATTCATCCATCTTATTAGCTGTGTTTCTCTGGAAAACCCACACTAATACAGTTTGGACAAGTTCAAGTTGCTTATCTGTAGGGCTTTATTTGTATGTCTTATCTCAGAAGGCATTTTTAGAAGTACATTTTAAGTAGTATATATAAACTGTTTAGCATGGTGTCTGGTACGTGGTTTAACATATAATAGTTATTATGAAATGTGCTTGATGGTCATCTTAGAAACTTAAAGAAAATGGAACTTTACAAATCTAATGACAGCATTTAATTTTAATACTCTCTCTGCAAATGTGGCAGTAATTGTACAATGAGACAACTTTCTCTTGGTTTTCCAGAAGCCTATGAACCAGTAGCTCTGAGAACAAGTTTTTATGTAAAGGATGTTCTATTCCTAGAGAACCCCACAAAACAAAATCACCCATGCTGAATGTACTTGAAAAGTAGCTTCTGTTATTTATTTTCTAAATTTCTACATATACTGTGTTACAGAGTCAATTTATTATTTAGCACTGACTGTCTAGTCTGTAGTTTTATTGTCTTGTGTACTTTTTGACCCTATTGACTTACCCTGAAAGTCTAATTTAGTGTAAGAGACCACCTGTGATTTTTGTATGTTTCAGAATGTGAAAGTATCGTTCCCAGCAACCTGTGCATTCTGATTTCTTTTGCACATGAGAGTTGATGTGGAAAAGGCAGCTGAGCAGAGGTTGGCAAGCTTTCAGAAATGCAATGCCAAGTCTCCATTTATTCACTCTAATCTAAGGTTTTCTGTGCCAGAAAGAACCTCCTCTCCTCTAAACCATTGGAGACCATGAAGTTCCAAGACAGAGTGAGGCATAAACTGAAATTATCAGTGAATAATAGATTTTTCCTTTTTTTCTTTCCCAAATAACAAGAACTTTGAAAAAAATGATGCCAATTTTATGCAATTCAAGCAAGTTGATCATAGATGAGGTGGTTTGTGAGACAAGATTGTAGTTTTGGAATTTTTAAAGTTTTTCTCACATTTGCTATTTATGATGCATATCTGTGTGCATGTACTGAGCATTATATTAATATTGGGCCCTTACCCTTATATATGCAATACTTAATTTTTTAATAATAAGGAATAGAATGTATTTAAAGCACCTATCATAGTGCCTGGCTTATAGTAGGCATTCAGTGGTAAAAGCCAAGAGTTTTAATCTTTTTAAAATTGTACGAAGGTAACAAATGTACATGTAAAGAATCTAATAGTACACACGAACTGAAATAAAAAGCAAAAATACCCTGTGTTGCTTCAGTTCTTTCCCAGTCTTTTTTTTTTTTTTTTGAGTCTTAGTTTAAAAACAAAAAATCAGTTCTTCCGATAGTTGCCTATACAGCATTAAATGATACAGGTACCAGTGGTTATACATTTTCCACTGAGCTCCCATGGAGAAATTCCCTGCTGGGTCAATCTAGATTCACCTGGGCCAAGTGCAAATTTCCTGCTTACCCTTTTTCAGGTGGGGGCCTTACAAGGGTTCATGACTGGGGAACTCTAAACCTGTTGTCCAGGTGGATGGATTGGTATGAAGTAGTCCACAGTTGAGGACAGCTCATCTGAATCCATTCTGCACTGCTTTCCAGACCTCGTGGGAGCTGGTCCTTTTCTGTCCCTCCCGGATATCTCCCTCTTCCTTTCTCTGTGTCACCCCTCACCTTCTCTCATACTTTTCTCTGCATCCAGTCTTACTCAGCCTCTCCTAGAGGAAAAGCCCTGCAAATCTGAGTCTGGCTCTTTGAATCTTTGTTTTCCCCTTTGATATAGTCTGGAGGTAAGTATGGAAGGAGGAAAATAACACTTGGGGAACAAATAAGAGAAAAGATCTGGAGAGAAATGCACAGGGAACAACTAAATTAGTATTTTGAGATAGGACCATCCTGCCTTATTTCTTTATTTTGTGATTGCTTGGCTTATCAACTTTCAACATTATTTACTGATTTCCCTCTAGGAACAGGGGAGATTTCACTCATCCTTTCTCCCTACCTTTCTTCTCCTTCCCTTTCCAAAGTTTGATGGCTATGTTCATATTTCATTTCTTCTGCTAGTTTTCTTTTGGCTCTTGTTGTTTAGTTGCTAAATCGTTGTCTGACTATTTATGACCCCATGAACTGAGCCCCCCAGGCTCCTCTGTTAATGGGATTTTCCAGACAAGAAAACTGGAGTGGGTTGCCATTTCCTTCTCCAAAGGATCTTCCTGACTCAGGGATTGAACCCACGTCTCCTGCACATCTCCTATATCACAGGCAGATTCTTTGCCACTGAGCCATCTGGGAAACCCTGTTTTCTTTTTAATTTTAAATAATAAACTTAGATTTTGATCTTTGTTCCATCATCACTAGGCAGCCTGTTGTCTCCCCACCAAGATGAGCATGTTGTCTCCACTGCTCTTTTCTCCCTTTTTACATTGGCAAGGTTACTAGCGTTCTGTTCTGTAATCATACTTGAAGTTTCCAGGTTTTATATATAATTTGATTATAAAAGTTGTAAACTAATAAACAGGATTTATAATACAGTATGATTAGCAAAATTGGAAAATGGACTGTATATTAGAAAAATTACTGTTTCACTATTAAATTTCCTCATTTGCCAAATATATTGTGTTTAGAAAAGGAATCATCATTATACTTACAATATATATGATGAAGAGTCCAGAGGCATGCACTGTGTTTTCAAATACTTTAATAAGAATGTGTATATAGGGAAATATAGAAAGATTCCTAGATAGATAAAGAGATAAAGTAAATGTGGCAAGATGTTAACAACTGGTGATTCTAGGTACAGAAGATATACATGTTCATTCTCTTACTCATGTAATTATGATGTTGACTTAAATTTTTCAAAATAAAAACGTGAAGGAAACAAACCAGTCTATTTCAAGGTCCAGAAATTTGAACAAGTTTAAAATGATGAATGTATTAAGTGCCTATATCTCCCTCACAAGATTTACTAAGTACCAAACTAAAAAATAGCAAACACCCTATTCCAACAACACAAGAGAAGACTCTACACGTGGACATCACCAGATGGTCAACACCGAAATCAGATTGATTATATTCTTTGCAGCCAAAGATGGAGAAGCTCTATACAGTCAGCAAAAACAAGACCAGGAGCAGACTGTGGCTCAGATCATGAACTGCTTATTGCCAAATTCAGACTTAAATTGAAGAAAGTAGGGAAAACCACTAGACCATTCAGGTATGACCTAGATCAAATCCCTTATGAGTATACAGTGGAAGTGACAAATAGATTTAAGGGACTAGACCTGATGGACAGAGTGCCTGAAGAACTATGGACAGAGGTTCGTGACATTGTACAGGAGACAGGGATCAAGAAAATCCCCATGGAAAAGAAATGCGAAAAAGCAAAATGGCTGTCTGAGGAGGCCTTACAGACAGCTGGGAAGAGAAGAGAAGTGAAAAGCAAAGGAGAAAAGGAAAGATATTGTCATCTGAATGCAGAGTTCCAAAGAATAGCAAGGAGAGATAAAAAAGCCTTCCTCAGCGATCAGTGCAAAGAAATAGAGGAAAACAACAGATTGGGAAAGACTAGAGACCTCTTCAAGAAAATTAGAGATACCAAAGGAACATTTCATGCAAAGATAGGCTCGATAAAGGACAGAAATGGTATGGACCTAACAGAAGCAGAAGATATTAAGAAGAGGTAGCAAGAATACACAGAAGAACTGTACAAAAAAGATCATGACCCAGATGATCACGGTGGTGTGATCACTCACCTAGAGCCAGACATCCTGGAATGTGAAGTCAAGTGGGCCTTAGAAAGCATCACTACGAACAAAGCTAGTGGAGGTGATGGAATTCCAGTTGAGCTATTTCAAATCCTCAAAGGTGATGCTGTGAAACTGCTGCACTCGATATGCCAGCAAATTTGGAAAACTCAGCAGTGGCCACAGGACTGGAAAAGATCAGTTTTCGTTACAATCCCAAAGAAAGGCAATGCCAAAGAATGCTAAAACTATCACACAATTGCACTCATCTCACATGCTAGTAAAGTAATGCTCAAAATTCTCCAAGCCAGGCTTCAGCAATACGTGAACCGTGAACTTCCAGATGTTCAAGCTGGTTTTAGAAAAGGCAGAGGAACCAGAGATCAAATTGCCAATATCCACTGGATCATCGAAAAAGCAAAAGAGTTCCAGAAAAACATCTATTTCTGCTTTATTGACTATGCCAAAGCCTTTGACTGTGTGGATCACAATAAACTGTGGAAAATTCTGAAAGAGATGGGAATACCAGACCATCTGACCTGTCTCTTGAGAAACCTGTATGCAGATCAGGAAGCAACAGTTAGAACTGGACGTGGAACAACAGACTGGTTCCAAATAGGTAAAGGAGTACGTCAAGGCTGTATATTGTCACCCTGCTTATTTAACTTATATGAAGAGTACATCATGAGAAACGCTGGGCTGGAAGAAACACAAGCTGGAATCAAGATTGCCGGGAGAAATATCAATAACCTCAGATATGCGGATGACACCACCCTTATGGCAGAAAGTGAAGAAGAACTAAAGAGCCTCTTGATGAAGGTGAAGGAGGAGAGTGAAAAAGTTGGCTTGAAGCTCAACGTTCAGAAAACTAAGATCATGGCATCCGGTCCCATCACTCCATGGGAAATAGATGGGGAAACAGTGTCAGACTTTACTTTTTTGGGCTCCAGAATCACTGCTGATGGTGACTGCAGCCTTGAAATTAAAAGACGCTTACTCCTTGGAAGGAAGGTTATGGCCAACCTAGATAGCATGTTTAAAAGCAGAGACATTACTTTGCTAACAAAAGTCTGTCTAGTCAAAGCTATGGTTTTTCCAGTGGTCATGTATGGATGTGAGAGTTGGACGGTGAAGAAAGCTGAGTGCCGAAGAATTGATGCTTTTGAACTGTGGTGTTGGAGAAGACTCTTGAGAGTCCCTTGGACTGCAAGGAGATCCAATCAATCCATCCTAAAAGAGATCAATCCTGGGTGTTCATTGGAAGGTCTGATGTTGAAGCTGAAGCTCCAATACTTTGGCCACCTCATGCGAAGGGTTGACTCATTGGAAAAGACCCTGATTCTGGGAAAGATTGAGGGCAGGAGGAGAAGGGGACGACAGAGGATGAGATGGTTGGATGGCATCACCAACGTAATGGACATAGGTTTGGGTGGAGTCCAGGAGTTGGTGATGGACAGGGAGGCCTGGCGTGCTGCGGTTCATAGGGTCGCAAAGAGTCAGACACGACTGAGCAACTGAACTGACTGACTGAGAATTAATAAGACTAAGAGAAAAACTATGAAAATGTTCTTTGAGTGACACTTTTTAAAAGCATTCATTAGAGTCAGATTCTTCAGCTCAAGTGCAATTAATAGTCTACTAAAAGCATCGTCAATAAAATAGGTAAATGTGTGAACCACGTCTTAGATTTTTAAACCAAGACAGGTTGAAAATAAACACATTTTCCAGCTTCTTAGATAAGCTTTCTATTATACCAACTCTGTGACATGGATTAAAATTATGATAATGGATTAAAAGTATTGTTTTGTCTCATCTAAAGCATGAAATATTAGTGTCATAAAATCTTTTACTGCTTACACTAATATGGGGACTGACAGTTGTGAAGCAAACACTAGAGTTACTGGAGCTTTCCTAAGCGTTATTATTCTGATATATGATCATACTATTTTAAACACCACATCTCAATTTTCTGACACATTTTTCACTTTTATAGTTCCAAGGATTTGCAGCATCACATTCTTCTCTAACTTCTTGCTCCTGTGACTAGAAAAAGTGTTAAACTAAGTACAAACGTTCAGAGTGTAACTTAGTGCTGAGAAGTAAGACAGATTTTTGTCCTGAATCATGCATATTAATCCGCTTGTAATGGTGGATTAATTTGCTATAATTTCTTTGGATGTGCATGTCTATGTTCATATGAAGAGACTGGACTACAGTTTTCTTGTATGTGTATTAACTGTCAAGTTTTGGCATTAGGCTTATACTAGCTTTATAAAATGAATTGGATAACTTTCTATCTTTTTGTTCAGCTTGGAAACATATTATGTAGCATATCATTATGTGTGTTTTGAGGTTTTCAAAGGATATTTTTCCAAAGAAATGTATGGCCTAAATTTGTTTTTGAAAATATTTCATTGATGACATTTTAATTTCTTTCATGATTACCCATACTATTTTTAAGTTATTCTTGATTTCATTTAAAAAATTTATACATTCCCCCTTTTTTATCTAGACTTTCAATTTTCTTAGTATAGAATGTATATAGTTTTCTATGACATATTTAAATCTGTTATTTCTATGTTTTATGTTATTTTATAACTTTTAATTTGCTTTGTTTTCTCTTTTTTGTCTTGTCTTAGATTTTCCATATTTGCTTATTTTTTTCATTTTTCTGACAAGCCAGCTCTTAGATTTATTGATTTGTCCATTTTAGAATTCGTGTATTGTCAATTATCTTTACAGTCTATTTCAGAGTTCATGATGATCTCTGGATCACACATACCAGTTTGCCTGGGACATTTTGGTGTTTGCCTACTGTCCCAATACAATTAGCAGTAACACCCTTTCCTTTCAAAAATGTATCAGAAAAGTGAAAGTCGCTCAGTCGTGTCCGACTCTTTATGGAATTCTCCAAGCCAGAATCCTGGAATGGGTAGCCTTGTCCAGTTTGCGTGTGTGTGTGTGTGTGTGTGTGTTTGTGTGTGTGTGTGTGTGTGTGTGTGTGTGTTGTGTTTTGAACAAGAGTGATTATTGCAGAAATTTTACCATAGTTTTGAGTTGGGTGGCTCCATATGATTTGGATTGGGGCCCCTGCCAGGGCTGGGCAGGTAGGACAGAAAAGATTAGGAAGAGGGCAGCTGGATGCGAGCCTTAGAGCTGCAGGAAGGTGTTGGGAGCCAGGTTGTAGGTGAGGACTTTACTCTTGGGCTCCAGGTTCACAGCCTTCACAATGCTGTCATCTATTGCCGTGGAGAACCTCTTGTGTCATTTATCTCCAAGAGTGGCAACAGAGAATTATCTAGTAATAGATCTGTCCTTTTTCCATAGGCCATATGGGGTTAGCTAGGAGCTGAACATTGCCTCCCATACTGTGGGCTCATCCCTACTTTCCAGTCACAGAGATATTGACCCTCAGACATGGGCCCCGTTGACCTTTTCAGCCCCATTCTTTTCCGCAAACCCCAGCAAGTGGATCTTGGGAAATCCCAGGCTCAAGATGCCCTTCTTGCCCGTGTACAGCTCTGCCAAGTTCACCTGGTTTCCAGGCTCTCTTCAGGCCACATCAATGCCAGGGTGACATCTCCCACCTTGATGGTGTAGATGTGCTGCCATGTGTTCACCTTGTGCCTCCTTCTGGTAGTTGTCCTGCTCCTGCTGCTGTCATGACTACAGACTCACAGTGGCTGCCCCAGTGAGGACAAATCAGTTTGACATCCTGTCCTAGGCTGCCTGATCTTGGCAGTCCTGCCTATGCACTGGGCCGCCATGTATCCAGTACAGTAGTCCTGGAGTTCAGCTTAGTTTGGGGCATGGCTCATTGTTTCCTGTTGGCCTTTCACTTCCATCGTATCACCTCCATAGAAGAGGGGATCTTGTTGCCCCAGGTAAAGTGCACCCTCAATAGCTAGAACAGCACCAGCTCCTCAGTAGGTATCAATATTTGTCTCGTATTTTATATCATGAAATTTTGGCTTAATTCTCATAGATCCAAATAATGAAATTTAAATTATTAAATGTCAAGGCTGTGCTGTATTAAGAGGATGATTAATCTGTCAGTTTGAAAATCAAATCAGTTTTTCTTTATGTGGAATGTGTACCTGTGTGGCTGGGTATACAGAGGAGAGGTTTCTGTTTTATTTCCTTTCAAATTATTAGTTATGCTTTACCAGTATTGCTCCAGAAGTTCGCTGAATGTTGGTTTGGGGAATGTAGCCAGTACTGAGTTCTATGTTTATCTATATTTAGCTATCTGGTTAGTTATTTACATTTTGTGTTTCTTTTTTCATTATGGTCCTTTAAAACAAAGCAAAACAAAACAAAACATTTTTGTAGACTTTTTATTTAACTAAGAAGGGAAATTCTGAGGTTAAACAATATAAATTATCTGAAATAATCTTTGGATGCAGAGACTGACTTCACGGACTAAAACAGCATTTAAGAGGTATCTATGAATTTAATATAATTTAATATATTTAGCATCTCAGCAGGGTGATTAGAATTGCCTGTGGTTTAGTCATTTCAAAACAATCAAGTGGATTCTTTTTTGTTTAAATTCAAAATGACTTGAGTTGATATAAAAAAAAATCCTCTTCCCTCCCCAATTAATTTCTTCTTTTGGTGGAGATGGCAAGCTGACAGAACTTTAAAATGACCCATGAGCTTATTGTCAAATAGTTTCAAACCAGTGATCTGTCTTTTAAATCAAACCTGTCTTTAATTTTTTTTTTCAAATTACAGAGTAATATGTATTTGTTATAAAGAAATAAAGTAGAAAATATGCATATTCCCAGCAAAGAAATTTTCCATTTGAATGTATTTCCTTTCAGTCCTTTTTCTGATATATGATCTTTTTTCTCTTTCACTTTGAGCTATGCATTGTGATTTCACTTTGTGATAAAGAGGATAAATCTGCTGGCTCATTTCCTTTTATAGACTGCCACTTTCTCCACCAACCAAGAAAAAGTGTATTCTGAATTCTGCTTGGTTTGCAGCAATTTATGCTAGAAGAATTATAAAATGTAGAATCTGTAATCTGAATTTGGCCCATTCTGTATCAGAATAAATAGCTTCCATCACAGGCTGAGAGGAAATTTTACGTATCACCCAGAGAGCCAATGCTTTTGATACATATTTCATGATCACAGCTGAGGCTTTTCCAAGCTCAGAGTTGTCGTATCATTCATTCACTCTTTTAAACTACAAGATTATTTTTGGCTCTTTGTGTTGGCATTCAGGACTCCCATTCCTGATCTGCATGAACCATTTATCAAGACAAGGGTTTAATCTATCAAAGTCAGAATTTCTCTTTTCTGCTCTTCTGTCTTGGTTTCCCATATGGTATTGTAAATGTATACTTTTGGCTTAAACAAGGTTATTTGGAATGCAAGTATTTACCATGTTTCTCTGCTTTTTCAAAATAATATATTATGATGAAAAGTGATATTTTATAGGAAACAATAATACTGTTAATCAGTTTCTAGAACATCAGTCTCCAACCCAGCTTCTTTGCTAGTACTACTGGTTCCATTTTTGCCAGGAGAACCTACTTTTTCTACTTACTCACTCTGAAAACTTGAATTACCTTTGATTTCTTTCTCTCTCCTTTTCCCAATGTTGACTGAATTATCAAATCCTTTGGATGTTCTACCTCTTGGGTATTTTTTGAGTTCACGTATTCAGTAACACAGCATGCCTGTGTATGCCAAACTCTTTTCTAAGCTCTGGAGAAATAGCAATGAATATTAGAGTAAAAAACTTTTTTACCTCATGGAGCTTACATTCTAGCGGGGACTGGGGAGAGAGACCAAAAATATAATATAACTGAAGAGCCTCTTGATGAAGGTGAAAGAGGAGAGTGAAAAAGTTGGCTTAAAGCTCAACGTTCAGAAAACTAAGATCATGGCATCTGGTCCCATCACTTCATGGGAAATAGATGGGGAAACAGTGGAAACAGTGTCAGACTTTATTTTTTTGGGCTCCAGAATCACTGCTGATGGTGACTGCAGCCATGAAATTTAAAGACGCTTACTCCTTGGAAGGAAGGTTATGGCCAACCTAGATAGCATATTTAAAAGCAGAGACATTGCCAACAAAAGTCCGTCTAGTCAAGGCTATGGTTTTTCCAGTGGTCATGTATGGATGTGAGAGTTGGATGGTGAAGAAAGCTGAGCGCCGAAGAATTGATGTTTTTGAACTGTGGTGTTGGAAAAGACTCTTGAGAGTCCCTTGGACTGCAAGGAGATCCAATCAATCCATCCTAAAAGAGATCAATCCTGGGTGTTCATTGGAAGGTCTGATGTTGAGACTGAAACTCCAATACTTTGGCCACCTCATGCGAAGGGTTGACTCATTGGAAAAGACCCTAATGCTGGGTAGGATTGGGGGCGGGAGGAGAAGGGGACGACAGAGGATGAGATGGTTGGATGGCATCACCGACTCGATGGACATGGGTTTGGGTAGACTCCCGGAGTTGGTGATGGACAGAGAGGCCTAGCGTGCTGCAATTCATGGGGTCGCAAAGAGTCGGACACGACTGAGCGACTGAACTGAACTGATGTAAAATGTAATATGTTGGAGGTTGTTAAGTGCTATAAAGAATTGTAAACCAATGAAGGGACATAAGGAGAGCTGGGGTGGACAATGAAGGTATTAGATTTAAAGCAGGTAATGGAAATGATAATGAAATTTAATTAAAACTTAAAGGGATGTCATGGAAAAAAGAACACAGCAAAATGTTATAGACACAGATGGAAGTCAAGAATAGCATTTGGTGAACTCACATTGTCAATAGGAAGTAGTCTAAAATATTTAGCCTAATATGCATAGTCCTCCATCAACTAGTTTTCCAACCTTTTCCCCTAGTGCTTCTGTTCACACTCCTTAATGCCAATCTTCTGATTTCCTTCCTTGCTGTCTTCTTTTTCTTTTCCCTAGCTGGAAGATCTTTTTCTACCATCTCTTCAGTTTATTCACCCTACTGGACTCTGCTGAATTTCTTTTTCCTATAAAAATGAAAACAATGACCACCTCTTCTGAATATTAATAACAAATTCTTTGGGGGCACTTTGCATTGAGTTTACTTATACGTCAGTGTGCCTTAACATTTCTATTGGACTGAAAGCTCTTTGAGAGTAAGTGTCTCCCCTGACTGATCTTGTATCATCCCTCACCTCCAGAAAGTGTGCAGCAGGGATGAGGGAATGATTAACAAGAGTGCACTCGGGCATATTCAAGGAAAATATTGTCATAACAGAATGCCTTCGTATGAAGGCACTGGAAATGGAAGAATGTTGTGATATGCTTGATAGATGAAAGACAGGAGATGTTTAGGTTTGAGAGGAGAAAAGTAATGACAGATAGTTTTTAAATTTTTTCCTTCTTCTCCTCCTTCTTCCCTTTTCTTTTTCTTTCTTTTCTTTCTTCTTTTTCTTAGCTGAAATTCTGGCCATATTTTTTGGTGTTTACCACTCCTAGTTTTTGAAACATTTTCTTCCCTCCATATCCAAGATATTAACTGATCCTTTTCCTCTCTTTTGCCAGCTTTTCTTCTCTTAGCTGGCGTTTAAATGTTGCAGTTTAAGCTTAAACTAGTAGCTCAGTTGGTTAAGAATCTAACCTCAATGCAGGAGACCTGGATTCAATCCCCGGGTCAGGAAGAGCCCCTGCAGAAGAAAATGGCAACCCACTCCAGTACTCTTGCCTGGAGAATTCCATGGACAGAGGAGCCTGGCAGGCTATAGTCCAGGGGATTGCAAAGAGTCAAACACAACTGTGCGACTAAATTTCACTTTCAAGCTTAGTATCTTAGGTACTTTATTCTCCTCATTTTTGATTTGCTTATAAATTGCAATATATATGGTGGATATCTCTTATTTATCCATTGTGGACAAGGCTCTGAACCTCCATCTGCCAAATGAAAATTCTCTTCAAAGGCTTCTTAGACCCAACATGTGCAAGCAGAATTCATGAGTCTTTTCTGCTCTTTCCAATTTTAATGAATGGTACTATTGGCCTTCCGTGTACCCAAGCCAGAATTCTAAAAGTCATCTCTGATGTACCCTTCTCCTGACTCCTTATAAACAGTCCACTTCCAAGCTCAGTTTTTGCCTCCTGACATATCTAGAATTCACCTAGAGACTGATCATTTCTAAGCAAGAGAACACCATCATCTCTTGCCTGGACCATGCACATAGCCTCAAACTAGGCTTCTCTGATCCACATTTGCCTCTCACCCTTTGTTCTTCACAGTTATTTACAGTAATGAGGGTGATTTGTAATTTTTAAATTAATTTTTATTGGAGTATAGTTGCTTTACAATGTTCTATTTTTGCTCTACAGCAAGTGAATTAGCTATATGTGTACATATATCCCTTTCTTTTTGTATTTCTTTCCCATTTAGGTTACTGAGGAGCACTGAGTAGAGTTCCCTGTACAGTAGGTTTTTAACAGATATCTATTTTATACATAGTAGTGGTAGCTCAGTGGTAAAGAATCCACCTGCCAAGCAGGAAAGCCTTGTTCGATCCCTGCATCGGGAAGATTCCCCTGGAGAAGGAAATGGCAACCCAGTCCAGTATTCTTGCCTGGGAAATCCCATGGACAGAGGAGCCTGATGGGCTGCAGTCCATGGGGTCTCAAAAGAGTCAGACTTAGTGACTAAAGAACAAGTGTATATATGTCAATCCCAATTTCCCAACTCATCCCAACTTCCCTTCCCCCCTGGTATCCATACATTTGTTCTCTCTGTGTCTGTATTTCTGATTTGCAAGTAAGTTCATCTGTATCATTTTTCTAGATTCCACATATATGCGATATTAGACAAGATTTGTTTTTCTCTTTCTGACTGGGGTGATTTTTTAAAATGTAGATTTTTATTAATTCATTTCCCTGAGTGAGACTCCCAGTGTTTACCTATGCTTTCCCCACAATCCTGTGGATATGGCCTGAGGGACTCTGTTTTATTCAGCCCTCCCTCCACTCCAGCCTCATCTCATACCACGTTCCCCTCACCTCCGTGAGTCCCTCCTTGAAGCATGGAGGACAAGCTGCTCCCTCTATCCAGGATGCTCTTCTCTCCCTACTTCAACTACCTACCCTTCAGATAGTTCACTTCTCAGATCAATCATCACATCCTTGAGGAAGCCTTTTCTCAACTCCCTGATTAGTTCAAATCTACTATTAGAAAGCACATATTGCTATTGTAATTTTACATTTATCATTGATGATATCGGGGAGAACGAATATATGTAAGGAGAAAGAGAGTTCCAAGAAGTAAAACGAGAGAATCTAGGGGCTGGATTATGAAGAATTTAGTAAAACAGGGATTTTATCCTAGTGGTAGTGAGGAGCCATTCGATTATTTGAAGAGAAAGTGACAGTATCATATTTATATTTTGTAAGCGTAAGTTGAATTGTGTCCTCTCCATCCCACCCCTGCCATTCATATATTGAACTCCTAGCCCCAGTACTTCAGAATGAGACCTTATTTGAAAATAAGGTCACTGCAGATGTAATTAGTTAAAATCATATTAGAGTAGGATGGGCCTCTATTCCAATATGACTAGTGTCTTTATTTTTAAAAATGTCATGTGAATTACTAGATATGCACACAAGGAGAATGCCATGTCAAGACTGGAGTTATACTGCCACAAGCTAAGGAAGTACCAGAAGCTAGGAGAGAAGCCTGGAAAAGACTCTTGCCTGGTGACTTCAAAAACGGTGTAGCTTGATTGTATCTTGAAATCAGCACCTTGATCTCAGACTTCTAACTGCACAACTATAAAAGACAATAAATTTCTGTTGTCTTGCCACTTGGTTTGTGGAACGTTGTGACGGCATGCCTAACAATCTGATGTTGTCAGGATAAACCCGGATGCAGTATGGAGAATGGTTTGGAAGTTTGCAAAACTAGATTACAGGGAGACAAGTAAAATAAAAGGTGATACTGATTTGGGGAAAGATTAGAGAGTTCATTTTAAAGTAGAATCAATCAGGACACATGACTGATTGGTCTTGGTTTGTTGAGAGAGCAGAAGAAAAGCTTGAGAAATGATGGATTTCAAGTCCTATTTATTAGTTGATGACTCCCAAATATATACCTTTAGTTAAGACCTCTTTCCAGTCTTCCAGATTCTAATACCCAATG
Organism: Giraffa tippelskirchi; assembly: GCF_054371585.1. Taxonomy (NCBI): domain Eukaryota; kingdom Metazoa; phylum Chordata; class Mammalia; order Artiodactyla; family Giraffidae; genus Giraffa; species Giraffa tippelskirchi. The sequence goes on along the minus strand of NC_137279.1, from coordinate 144,578,088 downwards.
CCAGGTGAGCTCCACCTGGATTTACCACATCCACTTTGATGGTATTTGATTAGATAAATTAATTACTAATAATCAATAAGGGTTATCATGTAGATAAATAATCCATCCTTCCAAATAATTGTATGCTGAAGGAAGATATACATCATTTTACCTAAGAAAAAGATTTTAATGAACCAGAACTTCCCAAAATGGAATAAATGCTCTTGAGAGATAGATTTTTATCTGTAATATCTTTGAGCAAAGTCTAAATGACAATAAGTCTATGACTTCAGTCTATTTTTCTCTCTTCTGAATGCCTGTAGTCCTTTGTTTATTGTTCTTATATTGTTCTCTTTACATTTTAATTACATAGAGGTCTAGCTAAATTCCTCACTTTGTTATAAAAGCTCTAAAAGCAAGGACTATGGTTTATTTTGCCAGTACCTGTACCAAGCACTAAGTAGTGTAGCTTAAAAACTGCTGCTCTGTGGAGAAGGAGCAAGTTTCAGCCCTGATTTCAAATATTCTCTACCCCAGCTATTTCTTTCAATAGCATAATAATAAATATACTTGTCTATTCCTTACTTAATAATGAAAATGCAAAGTGTTGAGATGAAATATTTCTGGTGGCTAATCAATATTCCTGTTATCAATTATCCATGCTAGAGTATATTATGCATTAATTTGATTCTATGCTCTGCAAAGGCATAATGTGTATTGTGCAAAGGCATAATTGCTTGTGTTCATACATAATAAGTAGGTTGGGGAATTTGACTGATGGTATATCTTAGTTGTTAATAGTAATCATCAAGTGTACATTTCAAGTTTAGAACCTCATTGGCCTTCTGGTGTCAGTGTCTCAATTTCAAGGAAAATTTAAACTTTTCCTTTCATGTATGCTTGTTCATTTAATCCTGTCAAAATAGGAGATTTTGTGTCTTAGAAAAAAGAGCTAGAGGCTAATTAAAGGACTGATGGCAAGGGTTTCAGAGCCTTCTAATTTCTCTGCAAATGAATGATGAATTAATTGTAAATAAGTCAGAAACATACCTTGGGGGAGTTTGTTTTTTTAAATTGTGGTAAAAAATATGGAACATAAAATTTACCACTTTAATCATTTTTAAGTGTACAGTTTCAGTAGTATTAAGTACCTTCACATTAAGTTTTGAATAGTTCTCCAGAACTTTTTCATCTTGTAAAATTGGAACTATGTACCAATCGAACAACTCTCTTTATCCTGCCTCTGCCTCCATCTTGTGCCAGCCTCCACTCTGCTTTCTTATTCTATGAATTGAACTACTTTAGATGGCTCTATAAGTAGAATCATGCAATATTTGGCCTTTGTGACTGGCTTATTTAACTTAATATAATGTTTTCCATGTCCACCCATGGTGTAGTGTGTGACAGGATTTCCTCCTTTTTTAAAGCTGAATAATATTCCAGTTAATACATATACCACATTTTGTTTATCCATTTATCTGTTGATGGACATTACTTCTACCTCTTGGCTACTGTGATATTTTAAAACTAAGTGTATTTGAAAATATAAAGTACATAGATAAGACTTGTTTTCAATTCTTTGTAAAAATGAAGGAAGAATATTTTATTTAACACACTTGAAAAGTTCTCAGAAGTCTTTGTCATTTAAGTCTGCTTATTCTAGATTTTTATTCTTTGACAATAGTGGTACCAAATATTTCTTTAATCAGAAAAATATTGTGAAACTCAGTGCAAGGAACATTTAAAATTCTAACAAGAAATATTGGATGTTTTGACAGATAAGTGAATAGACTGTGAAAATGAATGACTCTTGACCTTTTGAAGGATGATGGAGACTGGACAGAGTCATTAAGAAAACTATGTCGCTTTTAAAAACTCTTTAAAAATTAAATTCTTTTCCACCATTACTGAAAACAAAGCTATTGTTTTTGTTTTCAAAGGGTAATGAGTAGAATTTTATGTGATATTTTATTTTATTTTATTTTTTTAATAAATTTATTTATTTTAGTTGGGGGCTAATTACTTTACAATATTGTAGTGGTTTTTGCCATACATTTACATGAATCAGCCATGGGTTTACATGTGTTCCCAATCCTGAACCCCCCTCCCACCTCCCTTCCCATCCCATCCCTCTGGGTCATCCCATTGCCCCACCGCTGAGCATTTGTCTTATGCATTGAACCTGGAATGGTATTCTGTTTCACATATGATAATATACATGTTTCAATGCTATTCTCCCAGAACGTCCCACCCTCACCTTCTCCCTTAGAGTCCACAAGACTGTTCCATGCATCTGTGTCTCTTATTCTGTCTCGCATATAGGGTTATCGTTACTATCTTTCAAATTCCATATATATATATGCATTAGTATACTGTATTGGTGTTTTTCTTTCTGGCTTACTTCACCCTGTATAATGGGCTCCAGTTTCATCCATCTCAATAGAACGGATTCAAATGTATTCTTTTTAATGGCTGAGTAACATTCCATTGTGTATATGTACCACAGCTTCCTTATCCATTCGTCTGCTGATGGACATCTAGGTTGCTTCCATGTCCTGGCTATTGTAAACAGTGCTGCGATGAACATTGGGGTACACGTGTCTCTTTCAATTCTGGTTTCCTCGGTGTGTATGCCCAGCAGTGGGATTGCTGGGTCATATGGTAGTTCTATTCCCAGTTTTTTAAGGAATGTCCACACTCTTCTCCATAGTGGCTGTACTAGTTTGCATTCCCACCAACAGTGTAAGAGGGTTCCCTTTTCTCCACACTCTCTCCAGCATTTATTGCTTGTAGACTTTTGGATAGCAGCCATTCTCACTGGTGTGAAATGGTACCTCATTGTGGTTTTGATTTGCATTTCTCTAATAATGAGTGATGTTGAGCATCTTTTCACGTGTTTGTTAGCCATCTGTATGTCTTCTTTGGAGAAATGTCTGTTTAGTTCTTTGGCCCATTTTTTGATTGGGTCGTTTATTTTTCTGGAATTCAGCTGCAGGAGTTGCTTGTATATTTTTGAGATTAATTGTTTGTCTATTGCTTCGTTTGCTATTATTTTCTCCCATTCTGAAGGCTGTCTTTTCATCTTGCTTATAGTATCCTTTGTTGTGCAAAAGCTTTTAATTTTGATTAGGTCCCATTTGTTTATTTTTGCTTTTATTTCCAATATTCTGGGAGGTGAGTCATGGAGGATCCTGCTGTGATTTATGTCGGAGAGTGTTTTGCCTATGTTTTCCTCTAGGAGTTTTATAGTTTCTGGTCTTACGTTTAGATCTTTAATCCATTTTGAGTTTATTTTTGTGTACGGTGTTAGGAAGTGTTCTAGTTTCATTCTTTTACAAGTGGTTGACCAGTTTTCCCAGCACCACTTGTTAAAGAGATTGTCTTTTCTCCATTGTATATTCTTGCCTCCTTTGTCGAAGATAAGGTGTCCATAGCTGCGTGGATTTATCTCTGGGCTTTCTATTTTGTTCCATTGATCTATATTTCTATCTTTGTTCCAGTACCATACTGTCTTGATGACTGTGGCTTTGTAGTAGAGCCTGAAGTCAGGCAGGTTGATTCCTCCAGTTCCATTCTTCTTTCTCAGATTTGCTTTGGCTATTCAAGGTTTCCTATGTTTCCATACAAATTGTGAAATGATTTGTTCTAGTTCTGTGAAAAATACCGTTGTTAGCTTGATAGGGATTGCATTGAATCTATAGATTGCTTTGGGTAGTATACTCATTTTCACTATATTAATTCTTCCAGTCCATGAACACGGTATATTTCTCCATCTGTTTGTGTCCTCTTTGATTTCTTTCATCAGTGTTTTATAGTTTTCTATATATAAGTCTTTTGTTTCTTTAGGTAGATATATTCCTAAGTATTTTATTCTTTTTGTTGCAATGGTGAATGGTATTGTTTCCTTAATTTCTCTTTCTGTTTTCTCATTATTGGTGTATAGGAATGCAAGGGATTTCTGTGTGTTAATTTTATATCCTGCAACTTTACTGTATTCATTGATTAGCTCTAGTAATTTTCTGGTAGAATCTTTAGGGTTTTATATGTAGAGGATCATGTCATCTGCAAACAGTGAGAGTTTTACTTCTTCTTTTCCTATCTGTATTCCTTTTATTTCTTTTTCCGCTCTGATTGCTATGGCCAAAACTTCCAAAACTATGTTGAATAGTAGTGGTGAAAGTGGGCATCCTTGCATTGTTCCTGACTTTAGGGGAAATGCTTTCAATTTTTCACCATTGAGGATAATGTTTGCTGTGGGTTTGTCATATATAGCTTTTATTATGTTGAGATATGTTCCTTCTATTCCTGCTTTCTGGAGGGCTTTTATCATAAATGGATGTTGAATTTTGTCAAAGGCTTTTTCTGAATCTATTGAGATAATCGTATGGTTTTTATCTTTCAATTTGTTAATGTGGTGTATTACATTGATTGATTTTTGGATGTTAAAGAAACCTTGCATTCCTGGGATAAAGCCCACTTAGTCCCGATGTATGATATTTTAAATAATTTCAGAGTGTAGTGTCCACAGCTCTGAGGTTTGTTCCAGTGAAAACCAATGTGTCATCCACATAATTAAGATGTTTTCAAAGAAGAATTCACAAGAGCTTTGAGTATGTATGTAAAAGTAAGTCATAGAATTCTTTCAAAATAATGACAAGCATAATCTTTCCATTTTTTATGTAATTAAAATTGATTAAGTAACAGATTATATGCACTGTCTCTATTTTCTGAAGATTATGTTCATTATTTTAATTCATTGTTCTTGTGTCAACTACAAGAATATATACATCTATAAATATAATTTTCCACTTTTGTTTGCTTTTTCTCTCTTCTTTACTCTTTCCTTCAAGTCCTTGTATTATCCAAAGCTCCCAGTAAAACATGCATTAGGTGTGAAATTGCAGAATTGCCAGCATCAGAAAAAGTTATTGCCTTAGTACTTCAGACTGAGTCCCTCCTGTTTCTCTGTTCACATTCGATAGTTTCTTTATTTTCAGATTTAACATTTGAATTTCTTTTTCTCTAAGCTGATTCTTAATACATTCAGAATTCCTTTCAATGCATTCAAAATTCATTGTTTTCCTTAGAAATCAATCTGTGCATGAAATATTCAAACTTTAATGCAGCTTAATTTTGTCCAATGCACTTTTTTTTTTTTTTTTTTGCTTTCAAAGCTGTAAAGAAATCTGTGAATTCAAGTCCATGGATCTTCTTTTAAAAATTCGATCAATTAGCCCCTCCAAATTATTTTCCCTGACTTTTAATTTAGCTTCTAAAATGAAGTATCTACTGCTTATTTTGTTAAGACATTTGAAAGTAGATCTTAAGTGCAAACAATGTGCACAGTCAATTCTACTTGATTCCTGAGTTTGTTGAAACATCACCTGTGAGGTTTTTCTCCCCTCCAAGCATTATCTATGTCCCCAAAGAAGTAAATAATAAGAATAAATATAAGGACACAGGTTGCAAAATGACTGCCTTGTACCATGATCTTTTTCCCATTTTGAATATCTTACTTCATTGAGAAGCTCTAGGTCTTTCCCTCTTGGTTTGGTTTCTTCTGTGTGATCTTGGATATAAAATGATTAAAAAGGAACTTCTCATCCAGCAAATATCAAGGTGCCCCTGATATCATAGCTTGAAATCAATCAGAAAATCACTTTTTCCTCTGAGTAATAACTACCTCTCATCTCCCTGGTCTGGGAGAAGCGGCAAGTGCTGAAAACAAAAAACTATAGGAGATAAATAGCACCATTGCTAGGCATGAGATTTGGAAGCTAGCACTTGGCAGGAACAATGGGAATAAATAAAACTCCATAGAAAAGCATCTCATTAAATCTTTGTTATACAAAAGAGATTGAGAAGTCTTCAGAGTAGATATTAAAAATTCTGACATAAAGAAATATCTGTTCTAACAGATCAGTATTAGAAAACGGCAGTTGTAGGACTCTGGGGCAGAGAATCATGGGACTGCAAAATCTAGACAAAATAAAGTAGAACAAGTTATAAATGACACCAGAAAGCAGAATATTCTCTGAGCAACACCTGGGTAATTCCTCAGTGTGAGGGAAATGGTGGTTGATATCAGAACCATATGGCTCATTATTCATGCAATTATACTTGTTACCTAAAGAGTGAACTATGTGTAAAACTCATTTCAGAGCATTAATTCAATCAATATTGGTCTTTCCTTTTTCATTTATACATTAAATAAATATATATTGAACACCCACAAATATTTCAGGCAGTGACTTACAGTGGTGAGAAAGATACAGCGTTGTCCTCAGGGATCTTACAGGAATGGGGTGGTGGCAGGAAAGAACTGTTACTGTGTGGTGAGCACAGTGCATGATGGGAACAGGAAGTGAGGATGTTTATTTGAATCCTTCTAGGCAATGAAAATAAATGTTTTGTTCTATTCAGTTGCTCAGTCGTGCCCGACTCTTTACAACCCCATGAGCTGCAGCACGCCAGGCCTCCCTGTCCAACACCAACTCCCAAAGCCCACCCAAACTCATGTCCATTGAGTCGGTGATGCCATCCAACCACCTCGCCCTCTGTCGTTCCCTTCTCCTCCTGCCCTCTGTCTTTCCCAGCATCAGGGTCTTTTCCAATGAGTCAGTTCTTTGCATGAGGTGGCCAAAGTATTGGAGTTTCAGCTTCAACATCAGACCTTCCAATGAACACCCAGGACTGATCTCCTTTAGGATGGACTGGTTGGATCTTCTTGCAGTCCAAGGGACTCAGAAGAGTCTTCTCCAACACCACAGTTCAAAAGCATCAATTCTTCGGCGCTCAGCTTTCTTAATAATCCAATTCTCACATCCATACATGACTACTGGAAAAACCATAGCCTTGACTAGACGGACCTTTGTTGGCAAAGTAATGTCTCTGCTTTTTAATATGCTGTCTAGGTTGGTTATAACTTTCCTTCCAAGGAGTAAGCGTCTTTTAATTTCATGGCTGCAATCACCATCTGCAATGATTTTGGAGCCCAGAAAAATAAAGTCAGCCACTGTTTCCACTGTTTCCCCATCTATCTATTTCCCATGAAGTGATGGGACCAGATGCCATGATCTTAGTTTTCTGAATGTTGAGCTTTAAGCCAACTCTTTCACTCCCCTCTTTCACTTTCATCAAGAGACTCTTTAGTTTTTCTTCACTTTCTGCCGTAAGCGTGGTGTCATCTGCATATCTGAGGTTATTAATATTTCTCCTGGCAATCTTGATTCCAGCTTGTGCTTCTTCCAACCCAGTGTTTCTCATGATGTACTCTGCATATACGTTAAGTAAGCAGTGTGACAATATACAGCCTTTACATACTCCTTTTCCTATTTGGAACCAGTCTGTTGTTCCATGTCCAGTTCTAACTGTTGCTTCCTGACCTGCATACAGGTTTCTCAAGAGACAGGTCAGGTGATCTGGTATTCCCATCTCTTCCAGAATTTTCCACAGTTTATTGTGATCCACAGAGTCAAAGGCTTTGGCATAGTCAATAAAGCAGAAATAGATGTTTTTCTGGAACTCTCTTGCTTTTTTGATGATCCAGTGGATGTTGGCAATTTGATCTCTGGTTCCTCTGCCTTTTCTAAAACCAGCTTGAACATATGGAAGTTCATGGTTCACGTATTGCTGAAGCCTGACTTGGAGAATTTTGAGCATTACTTTACTAGTGTGTGAGATGAATGCAATTGTGTGTTAGTTTGAGCATTCTTTGGCATTGCCTTTCTTTGGGATTGGAATGAAAACTGACCTTTTCCAGTCCTGTGGCCACTGCTGAGTTTTCCAAATTTGCTGACATATCGAGTGTAGCACTTTCACAGCATCATCTTTTAGGTTTTGAAATAGCTCAACTGGAATTCTGTCACCTCCACTAGCTTTGTTCATAGTGATGCTTCCTAAGGCCCACTTGACTTCACATTCCAGGATATCTGGCTCTAGGTGAGTGATCACACCATCGTCATTCACTGGGTCATAAGGATCTTTTTTGTACAGTTCTTCTGTGTATTCTTGCTACCTCTTCTTAAGATTTTCTGCCTCTGTCAGGTCCATACCATTTCTGTCCTTTATCGTGCCCATCTTTGCATCAAATATTCCCTTGGTATCTCTAATTTTCTTGAAGAGGTCTCTAGTCTTTCCCATTCTATTGTTTTCTTTTATTTCTTTGCGCTGATCACTGAGGAAGGCTTTCTTATCTCTCCTTGCTATTCTTTGGAACTCTGCATTCAAATGGGTATATCTTTCCTTTTCTCCTTTGCTTTTTGCTTCTCTTCTTTTCACAGCTATTTGTAAGGCCTCCTCAGATAGCCATTTTCTTTTTTGCATTTCTTTTTCCTGGGGATGGTCTTGATCCCTGTCTCCTGTACAACGTGAGTACATGAACAGTATGTGAACAGTATGAAAAGGCAAAAAGATAGGACACTGAAAGATGAATTCCCCAGGTCGGTAAGTGCAAATATGATACTGAAGATCATGGAGAAATAACTTAAGAAAGAATGAAGGGATGGTGCCAAAGCAAAAACAACACCTGGTTGTGGATGTGACTGGTGATAGAAGCAAGGTCCGATGCTGTAAGGAGCAATATTGCACAGGAACCTCGATTGTTAGGTCCATGAATCAAGGCAAATTGGAGGTGGTCAAACAGGAGATGGCAAGAGTGAATGTCGACATTCTAGGAATCAGCAAACTGAAATGGAGTAGAATGGATGAATTTAACTCAGATGATCATTATATCTACTACTGTGGGCAGGAATCCCTTAGAAGAAATGGAGTAGCCATCATAGTCAATCAAAGAGTCCAAAATGCAGTACTTGGATGCAATCTCAAAAATGACAGAATGATCTCTGTTCGTTTCCAACGCAAACCATTCAATATCACGGTAATCGAAGTCTATGCCCCGACCAGTAACGCTGAAATAGCTGAAGTTGAACGGTTCTGTGAAGACCTACAAGACATTTTAGAACTAACACCCCCAAAAAATGTCCTTTTCATTATAGGGGACTGGAATGCAAAAGTAGGAAGTCAGGAAACACCTGGCATAACAGGCAAATTTGGCCTTGGAGTACAGAATGAAGCAGGACAAAGGCTAATAGAGTTTTGCCAAGACAACGCACTGGTCATAGCAAACACCCTCTTCCAGCAACACAAGAGAAGACTCTACACATGGACATCACCAGATGGCCAACACTGAAATCAGATTGATTATATTCTTTGCAGCCAAAGATGGAAAAGCTCTATACAGTCAGCAAAAACAAGACGAGGAGCAGACTATGGCTTGGATCATGAACTCCTTATTGCCAAATTCAGACTTAAATTGAAGAAAGTGGGGAAACCCACTAAACCATTCATGTATGGCTTAAATCGAATCCCTTATATTATACAGTGGAAGTGATAAGTAGATTTAAAGGAGTAGATCTGATAGACAGAGTGCCTGATGAATTATGGACAGAGGTTTGTGACGTAGTACAAGAGACAGGGATCAAGGCCATCCCCAGGAAGATAAATGTAACTAAGAGCCAAAGATGGTAGGATTACAGAAGAGTAAGTGAGATGGTTCCAGGCAGAAGCAGACACTAAATATTGAATGTGCTAAAGTTCACTGAAGCTTTTGTTGTCTTCCTAAAATTTCAAAGTAAAGGTTTTCTGCTCATATATTATTGATAGCTCTCTGAACTGGATGACTGTCAACTGTGATTTTAGAAAAGAACTGACGATGTGACCACACTGGGTATGCCACCTTCCTCCAGCATTTCACCTTAAGAGGACATGTCACATAGTTTGTCAGATAGTGTGTTTATTCTGCATGTTGCTGGCAATTTGAGGCTATAGTCTAGAAACACAGTTTTTGGTCTCAGCAGCATGTAATGAGTTAGTGCCTCCCAGTAACTTGGATAAAAGTATGTCCTATGAAAAATCTATTCAAAGTGCAAATGTAAAAACATACCACAAAAGCACCTCTTTCTTTCAGAGTGCCACAAGAGCTTTGCTTCTAGTTTGACTTGTAACCTGCACAGAGAAGTGAACCTGTCGACATATTCCATTTTGCTTTACCCTACTGTCCAATCCAACATCAGAAAAATGCTGAAGGAAATTCACTGGGAGAGAGAGCTCACCACTTTGCCACTTGCCCTGTTATGCTCTACAATTTTTTTTTTTTTTTCTGTAAAGGTCTACATAGTCAATACTAGTCTTTGCAGACCACACAGTCTCTGTCACAACTACTCAACTCTACCATTTGTAGCATGAAACCAGGTATAGACAGTATGTAAATGACTGTTCCAATAAAAGTTGATTTACAAGAATAGTCAGTGGCTGGTGGGCCACACTTACAATGGTTCTGTAATGCATGACATCTGGACCCTGGCCCATGCTATTGCCATGGCTTAGAATGCTGCTCCTCCCTCTCTTTGCCCAGCTGGATTGTAGTTATCCTTCAACTCTTTGGCACAGAAGTCATTCTTTCAATGAAGAAACCCTCACCAGTGCCTCAAATCCAGGCTGTGTGCCTTCATGAGCTCCCCCGGCACTCTGTACCTTTCCCTCCAGAGGACTGACTGATTCTATTCATCTGGGGACCGGTCTCTCCACTCCATACACTCCAGACTGTGAACTCCATGAGGGCAGAAACCTGTCTGCTTTGTGCTCCTTGTATCCCTAGCACCTAACACACAGTGCCTGGGACACACGAGGGGCTGAATCAGTATTAATGTTTGTTTAATGCTTGAGGAGTGAAATTATTTATGCCTTCCCTGACTTTGTTAGGATTGTACATCTAGCAGGTGAAATTTCTTTCTGGTTTTATAGTTTATGAGCCAGGTCACATTTTCAGTCTCTGTATTGTAACAAAGCAACAGTTTACCTGTATTTTGGTTCCTATGGCATTGAGGAGAGGGCAATGGCACCCCACTCCAGTACTCTTGCCTGGAAAGTCCCATGGGCGGAGGAGCCTGATAGGCTGCAGTCCATGGGGTCGCACAGAGTCGGACACGACTGAAGCGACTTAGCAGCAGCAGCAGGAGCATGGCATTCAGAGGGCTGTGGACATTAATATTTTTAGCCCTTTTTTAGCTGAGTGCCATTTGGAGAGTCTGTGACCACTGAAAATTTGTCTTTCTCCCCTTCCCCCATCTAGACTGTTGCTCTCCTGAAGTGGAGATGGGCACCTCTCTGTCCCCAATAGTGTCTTACACTCCTCAGAGAAGGTCCCAGGAGTGTGCTGTTTGTGCTCCAGTATTTAATAGGATTTTAGTAAAATGTCTGTTCCCTTTTTAATATAGCTCGTTATCTCTGTAGAACCAAATAAGTCTCTTTGACTTATGAGACAAGCCTGGAGTCAGATCAGATGTAATCAGAATAATTCTGTCCTCCACAAAGATCAAGACTTTGTTACTGGATCTAAATCATGAAGCTTAGCCCTTGGGAAGAACTCTTTGCCAGTAAACTCCTCTAGCCCTTACAGGCACACACTTCAAAAAGTCCACCCCTAATTTGTCAACATGCCCAGACATCACTTTGAATCCTAGCCAGAGCAAGCTGAGACCTTGGCCACAGAGAATCTCTCTCTTTTTTTTTTTTTTTCCATCTTCCACTTGCAGGAAGAACAACTAACAGATACTTAATGGAGCTCACTAGGCACCAGGCATTCACTATCTACAGAGAGTAACTTATTTAACCCCCATGAAAATTCGATTGCAGTATCTTTATTTTGCTAAAAAAAAATTACAGCACAGAGAAATTAGCTGCATCGCCCAAAGTCACCCAGCTGGTGATTGTGGAACTAGAAGTTGAACTTGGATAAGCTGGTTCTGAGTTGGTGCATTCAGTCATTTCACTGATGCTATGATCATTCACCTTTTAGCGTTACACCTTCCCATGGCATATATAGTCTCCATTCTACTGTTCTTTTAGAATTTCAGATAATAAGGATGAAGAAGGGGCAGGAAACAAATAAGCATCCATGACTTAAGCTAGAGGCTGAGACAAGTGGAAATGTTCAGAGACCACATTAGAAATCAGGCAACAATGGCTCTACAATAGGCAGAAAATTCCAAATCAGGATATTGTGAGCCTTGAAAATCACGAAGGAAATGAAAATGCCCTTGAATGGCTATGCTGCTTTCTCCTTTCCAAGAGCTTGCTTGGAACACTGAAAAGATGTTCTTATTCACTACATGTTTTTCACAAAGTTTGAAGTAGAGTTTTAGCCACAAATAGATGTTTTCTCTAAAACTGAAATCAACTTATGAAATAATGTAGAGAATATAATGCTATTTTTCCTAGTGACAATGCAGCAGAAACCAAGCATGGGAAATGTAGCCGCCTTATTGGACCAGGTACTAACTCCGCCTATAGCATGGTGATGCATGAAATGATTCTCACCATTCCATGTTGCAAAGAAAAATTAGCAAACTTAATAACAGTAACTTAACAAACTCACATGTGACACAGAAACTGACCACTAAGGATCTGAAGATCTCAGATCTCAACTGCTTTGTGAAAACTATCTTCGTGACAGACTTGGTTAAATTAGCATAAACAGATATCCATTTTTTGATGTAAAAATCTTCCCTTTTTCTTCCAAACTTTTGCCATCTCATATTTTCATCCTCAATAGTTAGTTCTCATTTGAAAAAAAAAACGTTCCTTTTATAGGAACATCCAGAGACTGAAAGATGCTCTTTCTGACACAAAGAAACTGTTTCTTCATAAACTCATGGGCATTAAAATACTTTTTACAAGGTCACCAGAAGTAACTTGTGCAGGGGCTTTTGAAGTCAGTTTAGCAATAAATTGAGAAATCAGATTCTCTGTCCTCTGTTCTTCTAAAATTATTGTGGATGAGATGAACCATCATTTTTTTTGGCCTGAGAAACTGATTTATATAGAGAATAGAAAATGTTCTGGGAAAGTTTATTTTCCCACTACTAAAGATAGTTTTTCAGTTTGTAATCCATCCATCTACCCACCCATCCACAACTGATTTATTTTGTTTATTCTCTGCCTCACGCTTTAGAATGTAAATTCTATTAGGTCAGAATGCTAGTCCCCTTTGTTCATAGCATATTCCCAGCACTTAGAATAGTACCTGGCAGTTAGTGATGATAAATGTGAGGTCTGTTGAATGACTTTTTATTAAATAAATATTTATTTACCATCTTCTACTGTTCCAAGTACTGGACTGACAGTCTAAAAAGATCCAAGGTGAAAGAGATATGGATCTCACTCTTAAGGAGATTCTAGATGAGTAAGTCATCATAGTGTATTCTTTTAATAGCATCACTTTACAGGGGAAAGTAGTTGTCACCATATGAGATATGAAGCAGAAGTGCTATATTTGCTTCTTCCTGAAAGAAAGACTTCCCTAAGGAAGTGACATGTGAGATAACCATTGAATTGGAAGGGGGGGCAGGGATTTGGAAATGGGGAGTTGTAGTGGAAACACATTCTAAAAAAACCCCAGATAGTAAGGATTAACAAGTAGAGGTGGGAAATACAGGATATATAAGAGATGGAAAAGCAAATGATTCCAATTAGAGGAAGCTTGGAGACCTGAACAGCAATAATGGAAGATCTATTTGGAAAGAGTGATTGGATCAAATTATGGAGAATTTTGATGTCACTTGTTGGCAGTGGTGAGTCCAAGCTTCTCTTTCTCTGTTTTCTGAACCTCTCTATTTCATCTACATTATAGCTTGTGAGTGACTATATTCTGTGTTCCAGGTTTTGGGTTTCAGATCAGCAGCTTGGCCAACCCAGTTCCTAGAGCCTGGGAGGAATCTTGTGTGAAATGCAGATTTGCTCTTTGATCTACATTTTGTAGGTCAACAAGCTCACTCACTTGGCAGTAATTACAGGGCTCACAAGGATGTTGTTCCTGAATAATTTATCTAATATATTAGCCACAAACAAGCTTTCACCACTAAGCAGCTCACTACCCTTGTTCTTGTCTTACAGGAGGGAGCTATGTATTGTCCACCCCACCCCATTACAAGAGATTACTTCAAAGTTGATCTGGAGTATGGATTTCTGTGTTCACCAGTCTTTCAGTCCTAGAGCTGTGAATTACAGAAAGTATTTTCTAGTTCCAGTAGCATTTAGGGAGGACACCAAAAAGTGTTTTTCTCTTGGCATGTGAGCTTCTTGAGTGTGTCCTTGCTCCATAAGTGTACTTTGGCACCAGGAAGCGGAGGCAGCAGCTTTCAAGTGATAGGAGAAGCAGGCTGATTAAGAGCTCTGCATGGCCAGACGGTACTAAAGCTGCTTGCAGAGTCCTTGCCTAACAGTTGGTGGTTTTAATGGAAATTTTTCCAATTTTGAATCTTTTGAGTAGAATTTATTATTTTCTCCTTCCCAGTTTCTTTACTTCTAAATTCCTTCCCTCTCAATGAATGCCATGACTGTCCTATCTTTATAGGTACTCAGATTTGAAACTTTGGTGTTGTTAGGAAAAACTGGTAATAACATAATTTATTGAAATAAATTTAAATACTTTATTTATTTTAAAGAATAGATGAGAACAATTTATTTAAATGAACAGTGGAGACCTGAGCTGATTTCCATGGCATGGGTATTTGTTCTTTCAATTCATCTTCTCCCACTATTTTCACCACCTATCTCTTGAATGCATTCTGAAATGAAAATAATATCAAGTGCTAGTCCATCTGCATGTGCCAGTTTTCCTACTCAGTGGGATGTAGCTTAGCTGTCTCCTCAAGAAAGCAATCAAGGTCATTTTCCCAATGACTTCCCTGATCAGACCAGCCAGACATACTCCTGGCCTCCTCTCCCTTTCTATAGTGATAAAAGATTGTATTTGTAATGACACTATACTTATTTTGCATCTTCTTGGGGCTCTAATGATTGTGACATTGAAGTGTTACCACTTGTGGAAAGACCTCAGATGTGTGGCCAGTCAAACCTGTGTTCAAAGGTTTGCATTTCCCCAAAGCATTCCATAGCCTTACCCTTCCTATCCCCAGCATTCTTTTCTTCTGGTACCTGGTCAAGATTACATTAAGACGTGAAGGAACACTTCAAGGTACCCAGCTGCCCATGTTCAAGGGCCACAGTTGCATTTCTCAGATTTATGTAGCCTGTGGTTCGACTGCTTCTAGTTAAGAGAAAAGGAAAGCTCACACACTTTGCAGTGAGCCAAGGTAAAAGGGAACTCTTTTGTCAAGGTAATGATAACACTTAGCAAGTATATAGGGCTTTTTATCTTCAAAGGGCTTTCTAAACATTAGCTAATTAAGAAGTCTGCTCAATATGCAGCAGCTGTTGAAAAAATAAATGTGATGCTTGGGTGTATTAAAAAAGGGAGCAAAAACATGAGGACATCCTATATCAAGCAGCTGTTGCGCTCTGTCTTACTTGTTTGCTTCACCTGGTGGAATCGATCAGATATTGAAATAGTCCTGCCCCAAAGCAATAATGGTCAGGGATAAGGCAGAGCTTGTACATATTGGAATATTGCAAAAGCTACAGAATATTTACCTGGAAAGGGAAAGTCAAAGAAAAGCCTCATCACCGTTCATTAAACTTTCATGATCTCAGGCACATGCAAGACTAATGAAACAGACATCTGACAAATAGGTAAGATGCACTAAGAAAAAAATCATTGATATAAACAGGCATTCTCATTTATTCATTCAAATTCACTCAACAAATATGCATTGATCACTTACCAGACATTGGAGATGTATATTTGAAAATTACATGCGAACAATTTTAAAACAACTATGATTTCATCTTGGGATGTCATTTATCTATTGTGCCTTAATTTTACATTAATGTCAACTCACACATGCATGCACACAAACATAGTCAGTTCTATTCACATTTTCCTTTGTTGATTCATTGGCAGAAATGAGATAACATACCAGTGCATGAGCTGAGCTCTGACTTTGGTTATGAAAACAAAAGAAGCAAACTACTAAAAAATGCCTTTGGTTGTGATTTTCCACACTTGGCGTTGGGAAATGGCCACATTTTCTTTTTTTCTTCCAAGTTTTTTCACAACAAAAAATTTATTTTTACTAGAATATTATGTTTGTTGTTATTATATATTACACATATGTTCTACTATTGTATAATTAATATTATACATAGATAGGAATTTATAACTGCCATCTTTTTAAAGTGTCTATTTGAAAGATTTGAAATTCTGCAAAGGTGAGGTGAAGTGATACATGAAGAAGAAAGGGAGAGGGGTCATATGATGTCAAACTATGAGTTTTTGCTCCACATTAGCACACACAGTATGCTATTTATACCTAGCTTCCCTGGGAGCTCAGATGGTAAGCATCCACCTGCAATGCTGGAGACACAGGTTTGATCCCTGGGTCAGAAGATCCCCTGGAGGAGGAAATGACAACCCACTCCAGTATTCTTGCCTGGAGAATTCCATGGACACAGGGGCCGGGCCTGGCAGGCTACAGTCCATGGGGTCGGAAAAAGTTGGACACGACTTAGTAACACTCACTTTTCACACGCTTTTAAAGCACATTGCTGCTGCGTCGCTTCAGTCGTGTCCGACTCTGTGCGACCCCATAGACGGAAGCCCACCAGGCTCCGCTGTCCCCGGGATTCTCCAGGCAAGAACACTGGAGTGGGTTGCCATTTCCTTCTCCAGTGCATGAAAGTGAAAAGTGAAAGTGAAGTCGCTCAGTTGTGTCTGACTCTTCGCGACCCCATGGACTGCAGCCTACCAGGCTCTTCTGTCCATGGGATTTTCCAGGCAAGAGTACTGGAGTGGGGTGCCATTGCCTTCTCCCTTTAAAGCACATTAGAACACCTTATTTCCCTTGTACTCAAGGAGAAAGGGCCGTTATACTTTTGATTGAGCTGCTTGTCAGAATGGGGTTCTAAGAAAAAGTAGTTCCTTATTCAAGGGGGACAAGTCATGGCAGAGACGGTAGGGAGGTGAATAAAGAAGAGAGAGTGCTCTACGTTTGGGGAGATAGTTGAGAGGAAACATGTTCTTAAATTGGAGAAAAATTTCTGCAGGAAATTATAAATAGGTTCACTTTTATCAGGAAAAAAGTTGTAAGTCTAAAAATAAAGTAAAAATGAGAAGCTGAGTGATGCAAAGTCAGGGACATGGTAACAAAGATAAATAAGCATCTGCTTAGTGCCTGTTAAGTTCAGCTGTGAAGAGATTAAAAGATCTGGAGCTGACTCCCAAGACCACAGAACCAAGGGCTGTGTATGCATATATAAGGTAGGACTGATGTGGTTAGAAAAAAATTCGGTGCTCACTGGCTCACACTGGAGCATTATTTATAATAGGAACTAATTAGAAATAAACTAAATACTCTTTTTTGTTGGATCATGTTTTTCAAGGAAGATAGGATTGGTGAAGTAAATCAGGATTTATCTGTAGGAGGAATATTGTTCACCTGTTAAAACAAGGTGCTCTATCTACTAGAAGCTCAAAGATAATTGATAAAGCAATGTGGGTGGTGGGGGAAAGTATATATGATATTAAAATCCATGTTAAGACTGTGTAAAAATCTGTGTGTCCATTCACACAGATTTCTATATGGAGAGACTGCAGACTATCTCTGGAAGGATAGGTAAAAAAATAGCCACAGTAATTACTATTGGGGAAGAGAATGGCAGGATTGGGAGACAGAAGCAAATGAGAACCTTCCATTTCAGTGTATATATTAAAAGAGAAAAAAAATTTTTTATTTTGAGATAATTGTAGATTCACAGCAGTTGTAAGAAATAATACAGAGGGATTCTGTATACACTCATCCAGCTACATTCAATGGTAACATTTTGCAAACGTATAATACCACAACCAGAAATTTGACAATTGATACAAATCCATCAAGTTTATTCAGACTTTATTGGCTTTACGTGCACAGGTGTATATGTACGTGTTTACATCTATGGAGTTTTATCCCAGGTGTAAGTTTACATAACCAATACCACAGTCATGATAGAGAACAGTTACATCACAAGGATCTCTTATGCTTCCACCGCCCTTTCTTAGCCATAGCCACCTCCCTCCTTTTCTCCTCTTCCTTACTCCTGGCAACAACCGATCTATTTTCCATATCTATGATATTACCATTTTAAGACTGTTACATAAGTGGAATCACATGGTATGTAAATCACTTTTGAGATTGGCTTTTAAAACAGCATAATTCCCTTGAGACCTATCCAAGTCACGCATGTGTCTATTATTATATACAGCATATTGTTGGATTGTTATTTTTATCCACTTTGCAAAAAATTCTGACTTTAATTAGTGTTTTTAGACCGCTTACATAGAAGGTATTTATTGATATGTTAGAGCTTAAGTTTGCCATTTTATTATTTGTTTTCTGTTTATTTCCTCCATTTCTCATCCTGAGGATTACTTGAACATTTTTAGGACTCCATATATATTGATTTATAGTGTTTTTGATTGTATCACTTCATATAGTATTCTTAGTGGTTGTCCTGGGTATTACCACATACATGTACAAATTTGCAAAATCTGTTACTGTTATTTTCCTTTATTAACTTTTGGAAGTTAGTAATGGAACCAAACTCATAGAATGGTTGTGAGGATTTGCTGGGAAAATGTATGTAAACTTCTTCGTATCATATCCAGCACATGACAAAAACTCAAAGAAAGCATTGCTATTATGTAACATATCCCCCCAGTGCCTACTTTGGCTCAGAGTTTGCAGTTGTAGAATGACATGGTGCCATTCCTCAGGACGAGAAGCTAGTGCCCCCAGACATGCCTTTTTGTGTTTTTAATTCCTCTGATGGCATAGATGGCACCATCTTTCCACTTTACCAACAAGGCCAGATTTTACCGTATGTTTATATGTCTGGGGGTGAAAAGGGTTTCCTTCAGTCCTCATGGCTCATTTCGTACGCTTAGACTGATGGTCTTGGTATTGAAAAAAGCAAAAGGTAACAAAAAGATAGATATAGATTCATAGGCTCATACTTGGGAGGATGAAAAGAAGATGTCAGAACTGGTAGCATTGTCCCTAGCAATAAGATACATGATCAGTCTTTTCCAACTTTCCATGCATCTTTGTTGACAGATCTTTGGCTAGAATCTCTTGCAGGGCATCAATGATGCTTAGTTATTTTATACAGGACCCAGAGTATATGTAAATGACTCTTAGAGCTGCTTTTTTTGTGTGTGTTTTCTGTGGTAAAGAAGATCATCCAGGTCTGTTAGATGACACGTCACACAATCAGAATGTGTGAATTTAAGTTATTCTAACCATACAGAGCACATTTCCTTGAAATGATTTTTATTTTCCTTATTCCTAACTTGATACACACATTTTCAGACCAGCAGAATATTTATCATAAGATCTAAAAATATTTTCTTCCTCTTGTGGCTCTTTCCTTTATGGATTCTTATCCTTTATTTAAACAGTTTCTGATTCATTTTGATTATCTGTACATTTTTTCCCTAGGGCTTTTATCTCATATATCTTGCCAATGTCCCTAATCCCATTTTACCCTTCACTAGATCCTACTAAATCTCCCATCGTGAATTTTATTCCCAGATTAGAAGTTTGGCCCCATCTCCCATTCAACTGAGCAAAACTGAAAAGAGATTAAGACTAAGGGCAGTTTAGAGTCAACAAGAACTGAAAAAAAAATTGCAGCTGGTGGTACCATCTGTGCCTGTCAAACTGTGGCCAAATAGTTTTCCATGCTGGAGAAAGACGGAGAATCTGATAATGGCTTTTGGTTTGAGGTTACTGAGAAATGAGGAATACGACCCTGGAGGAAGATTAGGAGAGCTGGTAGGCTGCTTGTTCTCTTTGCAACGTGTGGCTCATCTCCCAGAAAAACAGGCTTCTCCTGGCAAATGGTCAAATTTGACTTCCGAGACTATAGAGTGGTCTCCTGTGTGTATTCCTTCTTTTGTAGTCCATCTGCAGAATTCAGTTAGTGCCAGGTGCCCAACATGGCATAGGAAAGTAGTAGAGTCATGAGAGGAAATTAAAAAACAAACAAACAAACCTCATAGAACTTACAAAAAACTTTTAAACAAACATTTTCTAGGCTTCTGGTGATGCAGGAGCAGGAGGATAGTATAGAGTGGCAACAGAGGAGGAAGCGGGAGGATTCCTGCTGGCTGCATCCCAGGCTCTCCTCTGTTGGAGGGAGTCTGAGTCTTGGATGGAGTGAAGAAATAAGGAGCAGAGTATGGCAGCCACAAAGTATGATCACATCATCTTGGTGAAGAAAATGGAAGAAGGTGATGGGCAAGGAGGGTGTCGAATTAACCACTTGGGCTCCTGGGAAGGAAAGAAGACTTTTGAGAAGTGTTCTTAAACTAGGTAAGAAACGGAATGGGCACTTCATGAAAGAGTGAAGGATAGTGAAATGGATAATGAATGAGTGGGAGGATACTCAACCGCATTACTCATTAGGATAATACAAATTAAAACCACGTGTGTGCATGCTCAGTTGCTTCAGTCAAGGCAGACTCTGTGACTCTATGGATTGTAGCCTCAGGCTGCTCTTTCCATGGGATTCTCCAGGCAAGAATACCAGAGTGGGTTGCCATGCTCTCCTCAAGGAGATCTTCTCAACCCAGGATTCAAATCTGGGTTTCCTGCATTGCAGGCAGATTCTTTATTGCTAAGCCACCAGGAAAGCCCCGATTAAAACCACCATGAGATAAAAATATTATCAGAAAGACCAAACCAAGATGACTGACAAATTCAAGTGTTAGTAAGGATATGCAGGAATTTGAACTTTTTTATGCTACTGGTGTGAAATAATTAACACACCCCCCGTGGTAAACTGTTTATCACTCTCTATTAAAATTGAACATATGCATACAGGCAATCCTTGTTTTACTATGCTTCTCTTTATTACACATTGCAGGTATTAATATTTTACAAATTGAAAGTTTGTGGCAACTTTATGTCAAGTAAGTCTATCGGCAGCATTTTTCCAACAGCATTTGTTCTCTTCTTGTCTCGGTGTCACATTTTGGTAATTCTCACAGTATTTCAAACCTTTTCTTTATTACCATTCTATTTGTTATGGTGATCTGTGATCAGTGATCTTTGATGTACTGAACTCTCAGATAATGGTTAGTAATTTTTTAACAATAAAGTGTTTTTAAGTTAAGACATGTGCATTGCTTTTTTATACAATGCTGTGCACACAATAGACCACAGTAGAGTGTAAACATAACTTTTATATGTACTGAGAAACCAAGAGATTTGTGTGACTTGATGTATTGAAGTATTTGCTTTATTGCAGTAGTCTGAAACTGAACTCCCAATATCTCTGAGGTATGCCTATATCCTATAAGCTAACAATTCTACTTCTAGATATCTACTCAAAATGAGTACATGTGAGCATTGAACATCATGCATATAAATGTTTATAACCACTTTATTCATAATAGCTACATTTGAGAATGACAAAAGGTCCAGCAACTGTAGAGTGAATAAACAAAAGGTATATTTATATTGTGAAACACTATATGGTTCTGAAAAAGAGTGAAATATGGGTGAGTCTCACATAGATGGGCTTCCCAGGTGGCTCAGATGGTAAAGAATCTGCTTGCAATTCAGAAATCGCAGGTCAATCCCTGGCTTGGAAGGATCCCCTGGAGGATGGCATGGCAGCCATCTCCAGTATTCTTGCCTGGAGAATCCCATGAACAGAGAAACCTGGTGGGCTACAGTTCATGGGGTCACATAGATAATAAAAAAAAGAAATCAGATATTAAAAGCTACATACTGTGTGTTTCATTTATATAAAATTTAAATGTAGATAAAACTAAGCTGTGTTTGGTTTTGTGATTGTCTTTTGGGAGCAGACAGGACAGTAATTGAGAAAGGACAGAGGGCTTTCTGAGGTCCTTGTAACCTTCCATTTCATGGCTTTTGGTGGTGGTTACATAACCATGAGCAATTTGAAGTAATTCAGTAGGTTATACATTTATGATTTCTGCCTTTTTCTTATTCTGTACTTTAAAAAGTTTTATTAAAAAGGAGGAGGAGTATTGGATTATGTCTTACATCTCATTTGTTTATTTAGCTATTATTTATTTTTAAATTTATTTTTGTTTTTAAATGATTATATTTTTGAATTCTTTTAACTGTGCCATTGTGCCCAAACAATATCACACGGGACCTAGAATGTCTACCCTTTTATATAATGTGTTTGGTTGTTCCTCTTTTTGCTTTCTCCTTACTCGTGCTTTCATACTACACACTTTCCTTCTGTGTGGTTCTCTTCTAGCAATGGAGAGTCTAGTATTGACATTTAAGCCTTCCTGAGTCAGAGCTGTTTTTGATTGTATGTGATAACTCTGCTGCCTCATCTAATACTTGTTTATTCAGATGTAAACAGACAGAATACTTAGGCCATGATGTATATTTAGCATACTATGGAAGAAATACATAAGAACTTGAGTTCTGATGCATACTAAAGACGTGGTGGTGGTGGTGGTTAGTTGCTAAGTCGTGTCTGACTCTTGTGACCCCATGGACTGTAGTCCGCTAGGATCCTCTGTCCATGGGATTTTCTGGGCAAGAATATTGGAGTGGTTTGCCATTTCCTTCTCCAGGGGATCTTCCCAACCCAGGGATTGAACCAGGGTCTCCTGCACTGCAGGCAGATTCTTTACCAACAGAGCTACCAGGGAAGCCTAAAATTGACTGAAAAAGCAAGCAAAGCAGAGTGATGAATAAAATTCACTAGAAATTTTGGTTGAGACATGCAGGGCCTTTCTATAGTGGGCCTTAAGGAAGATAAAACACTTGGCAATGTGTTCAAAATTATGGCATTAATATTTAAGGATTATTTTGTTGGAAGAACTACAGTGTCCAGAAATTGTCACTATGGTAGCAGTTTTTAAACTGAGTTCTTCAGAGCTTTGGGGCTCTAAGACTATACAACTCAGGATTGTTTATCTTCCTATCTGTCAAAAGGAAGGTTGAGATAAAAGTAATCAAAATAGGCAGGTATGGATCCATTTATTGGGCATATATGTAAAATTTGTTTGAAAACAGTTTTGGCTACTAAAACCAAAAATAAAACCAAACAACACACAAACATACACCCCTTTATCAAATTTTAAAGGACTTCATAGTACATTTTATGGTGATACAAGATTACTAGGCACCAGGAAAATCTGATATTATGTAACCTAAAGGCCATATATATGCACTCACAATGCCAGGGGCAAGTGTTGGAATAAAAGCACATGGAATTGGAAGTTTGGAGTAAGAGTTCCCAGGAACATTAACTAAGAGATGCCCCTGAACTAAACAATAGCTAATATGTAGAGCTCTTGACAGTGTGAATCACAACAAACTGTGGAAAATTCTTAAAGAGATGGGAGTAACAGACATCTTACCTGTCTTCTGAGAAACCTGTATGTGGGTCAAGAAGCAACAGTTAGAACCAGACATGGAACAACAGACTGGTTCAAAATTGGTAAAGGAGTATGACAAGGCTGTGTATTGTCACCCTGCTTATTTAACTTCTATGCAGAGTACATCATGCGAAATGCTGAACTGGATGAATCCCAAGCTGGAATCAAGATTGCTGGGAGAAATATCAACAACTTCATATATGCAGATGATACCACTCTAGTGGCAGAGAGTGAAGAGGAACTAAAAAGCCTTCTGATGAGGGCAGAAGAAGAGAACTGGCTTGAAACAACATTCAAAAAACTAAGATCATGGCATCTGGTCCCACTACTTCATGATAAATAGAAAGGGAGAAAAGTGGAAGCAGTGACAGATTTTACTTTCTGGGACTCCAAGATCACTGCAGATAGTGACTGCAGCCATGAAATTAAAAAATGCTTGCTCCTTGGAAGGAGAGCTATGACAAACCTAGAGAGTGTGTTAAAAAGCAGAGACATCACTTTGCTGACAATATCCATACAGTCAGAGATATGGTTTTTCTAGTAGTCATGTACAGATGTAGGAGTTGGGCCATAAAGAAGTCTGAGCACTGAAGAATTGATGCTTTTGAATTATGGTACTGGAGAAGACTCTTGAGAGTCTCTTGGACAGCAACGAGATCAAACCAGTCAATCCTAAAGGAAGTCAGTCCTGAATATTTATTGGAAGCTCTGTTGTTGAAGCTGAAGCTCCAATACTTTGCAGCTGAGGTGAAGAGCTGACTCATTGGAAAGGATCCTGATTCTGGGAAAGATTGAAGGGAAAAGAAGAGGGTGGCAGAGGAGGAGGTGGTTAGATAGCATCCCTGACTCAATGGACATGAATTTGAACAAACTCCATGAGATAGTGGAGGAAAGAGGAGCATGGCATGCTATAATAATCCATGGGGTTGCAAAGAGTCCAGCAGGATTTACCAACTGAACAACAACAAAGGGATAATAATAACAGTAATATTGATTAAATATTTACTATTACTTAGTGATGTTAACTATTTTCTACAATGTTTAATCCTATAAGCAGACTACTTACAGGAATAGCTGATATCAGACTTATCCTTCTACTAAGAATGTGGGTCAGTTACTGTTTGAAGGCTTCAGAGCACACCTAAAGGGGCCAGAATTTGAGGGGTTAAGACAAATGAAAAAAAGGAATGTGAGCAGGACCTTTTCTGTGGCTTTTTTCCCCCTTTTGATGCATTTGCAATACATAAAAGGGGCATAGAGCTGAAGAAAAAGTAATGCCCTAGATCCTCACAGGAATTTCAGTGGAACTAGGAGAGAAAAATTCATATTCAGGAGTACTAAGATAGCTGTAATATGCAGGATCAAGATGCCACAGAAAAAAGAACTCAGAGATATCTGAGCCAGCATTCTGCATGCAACTTTCCCTAGGAATTTGTGGACTTCTGAATTATGCATAAGCAGAGTGAAAAATTGAGAAGCCAAGAAGAATGCAGCAGTTAAGAGACCAAAAGTCCAAACAGGGATTTAAGCATTCCATAGAATTTAAGGGCAGAAATTAGAGTTTGGAGCGGAACCCCCAAAGAAGAAGGGCCCTGGTAAAAATGGAAAACTCTCAGTTGAGACTCGGAAGAGCTAGATTCTAAATGAAAAGAAAAACTGGAAATAGACCATTTGCTACAGGATCAAGATAATATTTCTATACTGTCTTACAGAAGAAAGTGAAGTCCTCTGTGTAGCAAGGTATCATCAAAAGCTTTAACATCCTTAAATGTATAATAGTCAATGGACATGTCCAGGTATGTCAGGAAATAAGACCAAATAACTGATTTTCAAAGACAATGATATACTACAGGTTACTGATGATTAACTAGGCTGATGGTACAATAGAAGGACTCATCTTCTCCTATGAGAACATCAAAATTCAACTAGTTGCTGAACAACCAATGACAGGAGAATGTTGGAACCAACCAAAAAAAGATACCCCACGTCTAAGGGCAAAGGAGAAACTACAGCAAGAAGCAACAATTAGAACTGGACATGGAAAAATGGACTGGTTCAAAATTGGGAATGGAGTATGTCAAGGCTGTATATTGTCACCCTGCTTATTTAACCTCTATGCAGAATACATCATGCGAAATGCTGGGCTGGATGAAGCACAAGTTGGAATCAAGATTGCCAGGAGAAATATTAACCTCAAATATACAGATGACACCACACTCCTGGCAGAAAGTGAAGAGGAACTAAAGAGCCTCTGATGAAGGTGAAAGAGGAGAGTGAAAAAGCTCACTTAAAACTCAACATTCAAAAAATCAATATCAAGGCATCCAGTCTCATCACTTAATGGCAAATAGATGGGGAATCAATGGAAACAGTGACTGACTTTATTTTCATGGGCTCCAAAATCGCACAGATAATGACTATAGCCACAAAATTAATAGATGCCTGCTCTTTGGAAAGAAAGCTCTGACCAACCTACCGACAGCATATTAAAAAGCAGAGACATTACTTTGCTAACAAAGGTCCGTCTAGTCAAAGCCATGTTTTTTCCAGTAGTCATGCACAGATGTGAGAGTTGGACCATAAAGAAGACTGAGCATTGAAGAACTGATGCCTTTGAACTGTGGTGTTGGAGAAGACTCTTGAGAATCCCTTGGACAGTAAAGAGATCAAACCAGTTAATCCTGAAGGAAATCAGTCCTGAATATTCATTGGAAGGACTGATGATAAAGCTGAAACTCCAATACGTTGGCCACCTGATGTGAAGAGTGGACTCATTGGAAAAGACCCTGATGCTGGGAAAGACTGAGGGCAGGAGGAGTAGGAGGTGACAGAGGATGAGATGGTTGGATGGCATCATCTACTCAATGGACATGAGTTTGAGCAAGCTCCGGGAGATGGTGAAGGACACGAAAGCCTGGCATGGTGCATTCCATGGGGTCACAGAGTTGGACACTGAGCAACAATAAAAAACAATAGGTTATTGACATATTGAATTATTAGACAAATTTAAAAATAACTATGATATGTTTGAGAAAAGTAGATGTACAATTTGATTATTTCACAGCTGGAGTCTATAAACAAGGATCAAATGTTAATCCTAGAATTGTAAAACAAGTAAGAATGCAAGAGTTGGGTATATAATACATTACACATAGTAAAAGAGAAGGTTAGTAAAGCAGATGTTAGTAAAACAAACATAATAGTTTGAAGCATTGAGAGGAAAAGTGTGAAAGATAAAGAAAAGAATACAATAGTCATGAAATCCAGTGGGAAAAAAACTAACACAGTACTTCTCAAAGTATAATCCTGAGACTAATTTTAGTATCAGTCCCTGACAAGACAAGTAGATAAGGATAGAATATTTATAAATATTTATAGCAATTGACTTTCCTACAGAATCTTTAATGTATTTTATGACAGAATCAGTCTACAAGAGATTAGAAATAAAAGGAAAAAAATTCATTACAAATAGTCATAGAAACATTGTTATAATATATGTGCACATGGAATCCCAGAAATCAAGGAGATAAACAATATGGCAAAAATAACATTTAAAACTGTATGGGCTAAGGATTTTTCAAAATGTTAAAGATCTTAAGGTACAACTTCATGAAGGTCCAGGAACCATAAGCAGAATAAATACAAATAAAATCACACCTAGGAGCATCAGAATGAAGCTATTGAAAACCTAAAACAAAGGAAAAAAAATGAAGGCTGCCTGAGAAAAGGAAAAAGAAAAACCTTCAAAGGAACAATAGCAAGACTGAAGCTACTTATTCAATTGAAATGGTGGAATCCAGGTGACAATGGAATGGCATCTGCGTGGGTGCTGAATGAAAATATTAATTATTAGGCTGCTAACCTAATTCTACACTGAGTGAAAATTCCTTTCAAAGTAAAAATGAAATAAAGATATTTGCAAATGAACAAAAATGTAATTTGTTGTCAGCAGATACATTAAAATATTAAAGAGAATTATTTAGGTGAAAGAGAATGAACCTGTATGGAAGCACAGGATCAAAAAAGGAATGAAGAGCAAGAGGAAGGCTTAATATGAA
This sequence comes from Giraffa tippelskirchi, assembly GCF_054371585.1. Taxonomy (NCBI): domain Eukaryota; kingdom Metazoa; phylum Chordata; class Mammalia; order Artiodactyla; family Giraffidae; genus Giraffa; species Giraffa tippelskirchi. Next base: position 144,550,674 of record NC_137279.1, on the reverse strand, counting down.
GGTAAATATAGATAAATTTTATGCAAAACAAAAATAGTACTATCTAATGAAATTAAAATACATGACAATAATAGTAAAAAATGTAGAAGAAGAGTAAGGTATTGAAGTGTTGTAAGATCCTTGCAGTGTTTGGGAATTGATGAAAATACTAAACTATACTCCAATAATTCAAGGGCAAATAATGTAACTTCTAGGGTAATAACTTAAAAAAATAATACAAGAATGGAGAGTAACAGGTCAATAAAGAAGAAATGGAAAAAAAATAAATTACTTGATTAATTTTTTAAGAGATAGAAAAAATATGAAACAAATCAAAATAGGAAACAAACAAGAAGATGGTAAATTTGAATCCAGATATATCTGTAGTTTGTTAAATATAAATGGTTTAAATATTCCCATTAAAAGGCATATTGCTCAACCACGTAAAAAATAGATTTTATGCTACCTGAATAGACAAACATTAAATATCAGGCCAAGGAAAGATTGGAAATAAAAGAGAAGCAAAAGATAAACCATGCAAACATTTATCAAAAGGAGGCTGGTATAACTATACTGATATTAGATGCTGTAGATTTTAAGGAAATTAAATCATACTGAAAATGAAAGAAGCCATTTTATGGTGATGAAATGGAATTCCAGGAATTTGAAATGAAATGGAATTTGAAAGGAATTTCAATAATCTTAAAAGATATGTATTTAATAACTCAAAATGTTTGAAGCAAAAACTGAAAGAACTTAGAAGTGGATAATCTGACAATCATAGTTGAAGATTTTAATAAATCTTACTCTCTTTAATTGTTGGCGTTAGCAGACAAAAATATGACTAAGAATACATTATATTTGAAAACACAGTTAACAGATTTAACTTAAATGACATATATAGAACTCTACATCCCAAAGCTGCAAAATACACATTTTCAGATTAAATATGACATGGGTGATAAAATTGATTACACACCAATTAATAAAAAAAATTCAGTGGATTGAAGTTACATGTAGTATTTCCTCTGATCACAGTAGAATTAGGCTACAAATCAATAGCAAAAAGATCCCAAGAACATACATGTATCTTGTGTTGTGCTTAGTCACTCAGTCAACTCCAACTCTTTTTGACCCCATGGGCTGTAGCCCACCAGGCACCTCTGTTCATGGGAATTCTCCAGGTAAGAATACTGGAGTGGTTTGTCATGCTCTCCTCCAGAGGATCTTCCCAACCCAGGGATCGAACTTAGGTCTCCTGCATTGCAGGAGGATTCTTTACCATCTGAGCCATCAGGGAAGCCTAAGAATACTGGAATGGGTAGCCTATTCCTTCTCCCGTGGATCTGCTCAACCCAGGAATTGAACCAGGGTCTCCTGCATTGCAGGTGGATTCTTTACCAGCTGAGCTACCAGTGAAGCCCACATACATCCTACGACCCAGTAATTCCATTCCTGGATATGTAACACACATGTGTACTTTTGGCAGGAAGGGAAATGTGCAATATGTTCATGAAGTCTAAAATAACCCTTTGTCTATCAACAGTAGAATGAAAAAATTATGTCATATATTTATACAATGGAATAATGAATGAAACACTGCTATATGTACACAAACGCAATGATGAGCAAACCAAGTCAGACACAAAAAAACATATCACATGTGATTCCATTTATAAATTCCAAGTGAAAGTCACTCAGTCATGTCTGACTCTTTTCGACCCCGTGGACTATACAGTCCATGGAATTCTCTAGGCCAGCATACTGGAGTGGGTAGCCATTTCCAGAGGATCTTCCCAACCCAGGGATTGAATCCAGGTCCCTCCAATGCAGGCAGATTCTTTACCAATTGAGCTATCAGGGAAGTCTATAAATTCCAAAACAGGTAAAAGTAAGCTATAGTGATATGTCAGAATACTGTTTTCTTTTCTTACGGAAACTTACAGCAATGGCATGCATATGTCAGTTTCTGCAAATGTGTCAGATTCCTGAACTCTGAGAACCTATGTATTTGAAAAAAAAAAAAGTTTGTGATTTTAATTGAATTAAATTATATTAATTTGAACTGAATTGAATTTTCAGAGGTAGTAAGAACTAGTTGAGTGGTTTAACTCATAGACTTTGGAGTCAGATAGATTTGAATTTATCAGATATGTGAATTTTCATAAAGCATTTAATTTCTCAGGGCCTCAGCTTCCTCATTTGTAATGTGTGGGCAGTAATTATAGGAACCCCACAGGGTTGTTGTAGGGATTAAATGAGATATGTGTCTGGTACGTATATTAAACACTCAGTAAACAGCAGTTATCATTATTGTAGATGTTATTTTCTTAATTACTCTTAGCCAAGAGTCTAAAACCAGGCTGATCTGATTTATGAAAATGAGCTGTGAGCTTCCCAAATGTTCCATTTCCCTCTTTGTTAAAGTCCATTTTCTTCTCCTGGTAACCCTTAGGATGGACAGGGGGCTAATATCTGCAACTGGCCTAGGAGATAACAGAAAGAAAGTGATTTCCCTAACAGTTTCGTAACTATTGCTGTTAGAGATGAACCTAGAACCCAGGCCTCTTCAATGCTAGCAATGAGATTTTTATTCCTTCCTATTTTTCTACATTCTTATCTCCAGATACCCAGTGAGAGAGAATAGCACCTATGTAAAGGGTTCTTGAAAGAGAGAGATATTATCCTAAATTATTAGTACAAGAACATCCCATCTTTTCAGATGTAGTAGTTAGATGGTTGACATAAGTCAGTAGAGGTTTTTAAGAAATTTAAGAGGGTTGATACAGAAGCTTCATTTAAGGATATTCCCACTTTTAGGACCCAGTATTTTCACTCTCCCACACTATAGTTCATTTTAACCTCAACCTCTCTCTGGAATGGCCTTTCATCTTTCTGAATTATTCTTGTTCTCAGGTGAGATTTTTCTATTCCTCTACTTCCCAGGCTGGAGATGAGTATCACACCATGACTCCTACATTTGTTGCTCCTCATTTAAAACCATCAACTCAGCAATGAGTTTTTACATTGGAGCTCGGGGTTTCCTTGAAGAAAATTTAGGTCAACAGGCAAGCCATTTAACTATTTTAAAAAAACTAACATATTTCTAAGGCTGCAGGAAGCATTCTAGAATTCTACCTTACCTCTCAGCAGTAACTGTGAGCTTCCTGAGAACTGAGTCTTGGTCTCTTTTTTTCCCTGCAGAATCCCCCAGGGCATGGAACATTACAAAGACTCATTAAGTAGTTCCTCAGTGAATGAATGATGTTCTGACTCAGAAACCCTTCACATTTTAGCTGATTTCCTATCTTTCTTATCTCCTTATCCATACTTTTCAAAATTTTTGGTTTAGATTCTGTTTGGATGCTTTTGGAATTTTGATTGTTAGACTCAGGTCTAGCTGCTTGGTGCTCAAAAGCCAATAATTTGAGAGGCAAATATCAGCAGAAAGGAAAGGTGTTCTAACTAGAAAAGCTGGCAGTCTGAGAAGAAGATGGACTTGTGTCCAGAGACCAACTCCAAAGATTCTGCTTAGCCATGACAGTTTTCAAAGGGGAAAATAGGGGGAAGAATCTCAGTGAATCATTGAGGCAGGAGATTGGGTTCTGCATCATTCTCCATTGCATACAGACTGGCTGACTCTTTTCAGGTGTTATCTTGCCCAGGTGTTCTACCTGCAGGAGTCTTTAGGGGACTGGTGGGAGTAATGAAAGTAAAGTATAAGTCACTCAGTGGTGTCCGACTCTTTGCGGCCCCATGGACTGTAGTCCGCCAGTCCGTGGAATTCTCCAGGCAAAAATACTGGAGTGGGTAGCCATTCCATTCTCCAGGGGATCTTCCCAACCCTGGGATCAAACCCGGGTCTCCTGCATTCAGGCAGATTCTTTACCATCTGAGCCACCAGGGAAGCCCGTTCAGAGTAGAGAGCCAATCATTGTTTCACTACTTAATTCTTCATTCTTTTTATCTAGGAAGAGAACTGACAGGTTGGGCAAGGCATGGTGTTCATTCAGGACAGCATAAATCAGGGGTTAATTTCAACTGATTAGTGATCTCATCCCTATAGTTAGGTTTTTAAGGTTGGAGTGAAACAGAAATGGGTAAATAGGAAAGGGGCAAAAGAGCTGCTTTCAGTTATTTGGAAATTATGTAGAATTGCTTTATATTCTAATTGAATTTCAAACTTCCTGGCTCCTTAAAGTAGTGTTTTCTACCCATACCCTGGTCCAAGTGTTTACAGCCATGAAGTTACCTGCTTTTGAATATTAGATTTCTTAGTAAATGAATTAAAAATGAAGCTATTAGTTTGTCTTAATTAAATCCTAGCACTAAGTTATTAAGTTATTAATACTTGGAAAATTTCAGATATAAGTTTTCTGATGATTAAGGTCATAGGATATTCTCAAAATTGGCTTTTTGTAAGATGCTGCTTTCCACTTTCATTGCCAGAGCATATAGAATAGCATTTTGCCACTATGAGCCATATTTGATTTCCCCTAATAAGACTTTTATAGCCTTTTCTGACCAAACAAACAAATAAACCTGTGAACAAAAGAGCACCAAATAACCTCATATAAACTAGCCTGTGCTGGGTCTCCAGAGGAGTCTCTGGTGCTCTCTGGACCAGAAATGATGAGTTCCTTCAGACTCCTGGGCCTGCCTAATGCTATGCAGGGAGCAGGGAAAGGTTTGTTCGGCTTCCCTTTTGTGCCAAGGCAACTGGAGACACTTTTAATCCACTGTATTTCAAACAGTTGCAAGCAAAGAAAAAATGTCATGGGAATATCCAGACTTAGGCAGATAACAACCCTGCTCTTTATATCCCACTTATTAATCCATAGGAAGGAAGGGGAGAAACGGTCTTTGGACAGTCAGCTATCCATGTGCAGTAGTTGGATGCTGAGCCCTTTTCAAATGTACTCAGAATAAAAATGAAACCCTACTACTTGTTTTGCCCATTAGATAGCATTATCTCCATGGAACGCCAATTCATATCTCTTTGTGCTGTGTGTGGTTCTCGCATATGGGATTTTAATAACCTCCATGCTGTGCTATGAATTTATAAGCAGGGCCAATAGAGAAAAAGCACCACAGGACTTTATTTTTTCATTATTACTCTTTTGACAAACAGGGTCTGTCTCATTTCTATAAGGTTCTTCTGACAGCACTGGCAGTGTTGCGGCTAGAGGTATAGTGTTGCCATGGAAAGGAATAAGCTTTTTATTTATTTGCTATCTATTTTTTCTGGGCTCCGTTTCCTACCCCCATCCTGCCTTTAGCCCCCTCTGTTATATCCTATGGCATTGTACTTGCAGCTTCGGTGAACTGATTGCACAGAAATAGGCCCTGCTCTCCAGCTCTGTAGTTCATCTTACATTCTGATATTTTTTTCTGCAAATCCTTTTAAATGTGGTTGCATTTCTCCTCCATACAGTTCTGCAGGTCACAAAAACCTGTTTAGTATAGTGGGTGGGAAGGCAGACTCTGTAGCCAACTAGTCCTGGATATGAATGCTTGCTTTTCTCTCAGATCCTGGAAAAAAATATTTGAATTGTTTTAATTCATTTATAAAATGGTAATGATATATCTTCCTCCTAAGGTTGATGGGATAGTTAATTGATGTATTATTTATGAGCTATTTAGCACGATATTTGACAGAGTGTTAATAGAGGTTGCTATTATTGTTATTATTCATTTAATAAATATTTACTGATTGCTACTAGATGTCAGACACCATTTCAGATGCTGGAGTTATACAAACAATTTCCTTGCTTTTATAGAACTCACTGTCTAATTAATAATCATTTAAACTGCAATTGAATATTACACTTTATACTCTTTTCAAATAACACTTAAAATCTGCCTTTTTCTTTTCTTAAACGTGAAGGTTAAAATTATTTTATAGTCTTATGTATAGATGAATAATCCTATTGTATTGTTAGTTTTTATTTGTCTTGCTTTCAAACCCCTCTTCTATTTTCATGTTGTATCCATCTGAACTGATCTGCTCAACCAAGGGGAAAAAAAATCCTGTGATTCTGACTTCTCTAGCTATTATAACCTTTTTATTATAGATTCAAGTCTGTTTTAGATTCAATCGCTCTAACTCAATATGGTACTTTATCTGAAATTTCATATTAGGCCTCTTGGATGTTACAGTAAAATGTAGGTTAAAAAGCAAGTTTTGAAAAGTGAAGGAGAGGAAAGAACTCAGGATCTAAATCCTCACATATCTGTATTAAGACAGTGTCCTGCAGAGCTGAGTGGGCATCTGTTTATAGATATGTTTTGACATATGTGCACACATGCTCATGTACATAAGGACATTTATTTGTGTGATTTAGACACTGAGTACATTTTATATTGTTTCTCAGTTCAATAAGCAGTTGGTGAACTGTATATCCCAGTAGTATCAGAGATCTCCACATTGTTGGAGAATCTTCAGAATTTACTGCACTTAAAAAAATTTGAAGACCTACATTCTGACAAATCTAAATAAAGCAGAACCCTATTTAACATTGATATTGGGTAATGGTGTTAAAACCACCCTATCAGTAAACATCACAGATAACCAGAGTGATATTTATAGTACATCTGAGTCTGTTTTCATGCCTTCAAATATTTATTAACACCTGCTCTGGGCAGGTAGCTTGTTTGTGTTGGTGATGCAGTGGCAAATAAATTGTTCTATTCCTCCAAGAAATTTAGAGTCAAACAGGAGAGACTGACAATAAATGAGTAAATGGATTCATAAGCACATAAGTAAAATTATGGTAATGTCTCTGAGGGTACAATACTGTGTGCTATGAAAAGCTCTAATGGAGAGGATTTACTTTGAGCTGGATGGTCAGGACAAGACTTCTTTGAGAAGCTGACATTTAAGCTAAGTCCTGCTTGATGAGAAGGTACCTGCAAAAATAGCAGGGGACATGGAGGGCAAAATATTCCAGGACAACAAGAAACAGAATAGACCAAATTTTGAGACTGAGACCAGAATATGACCTGGTCAAGAAACTTACAGAAGTTAAGTTTGCTGGCTGATTTTGACTGGAGCCTAAAGCCATGTGAATAGTTTGGAGTTTATTCTACATGCAGTAGGAACTTTGTTGATCTGGGGGTTAAAAGAAATAAGAAAGCAGTCTCCTTAAGGAGACATTTCGAATAATGCCAGTATACAGTGTCTTGCTTTACGTAGTTTGTGTCTGGATTCAGTTATTTTCATGGACCCATGTGCCTTTTGAGAGTGTGAAATATGGATTCCCAAGCTCAGGATCTCCATGTTTATTTTGAATGCTAATTACCATAAATATGTTTTTAATTAGTAACTATATCTTAGCACACTTCATTACACTTAACCTTTTAAATCACTTTTAATTCATCCTGTTAAAAGTGTTTTCTATTAAGAAAGTATGGCACACATCAACCACATTTTAATTACTTTTTTTCTGGAAGATATTTGTGTTGGACAGAATTTATCTGTCAAGGAGGAAATGAAAAATTGATCATACTTTGAGAAAATAAGATCAAATGCCAAACATCCCAATACATTTATTTACTAGATGATTTAGTTTTCTGTTTTTACATGTGTAATGTGTGTGTTTAGTCTCTCAATCACGTCCAACTCTTTGCAACCCTATGGACTGTAGCTTGCCAGGCTCCTCTGTCCATGGGGATTCTCCAGGCAAGAATATTGGAGTGGGTTGCCATGCCCTCCTCCAGGGCATCTTCCTAACCCAGGGATTGAACCCAGGCCTCCCACATTGCAGGTGGATTCTTTACCATCTGAGCCACCAGGGAAGCATTCTGTTTTTACATAATACTGTTTGTACATTCAGCCTAACTTTTTGGCACCGTTTATTAAGAATGTATATAATTTAATTTTTTTAATAGCCAGTGATTTAATACAGCTGGATATTTGCTTTCTCTCCCATCAATGGTCTGCTACCACTTCCTATCATTATATGATACTGACCTTTAATCCAGCCTTTACATACAAAATCCGTTTTATGTACAATTCTTATTTTAATGGGTTTTGATAAATTTCCCTGTGCTCATTTATTTATAGAAATGATTTATTATTTATATTGTTTTCATGGTACTTTTATTTCTGTGTTTCATTTTGTTTTGGAGGAACCACCTTGTATTCTAACAATTCTCTGTTGGGTATACATGAATTTTAGAAAAGTTGTTCCATATAAATAAATATTGATGATTTTTTGTGCCTGTATCTGCAGCTCTTATTATCTTTACTCTCTACATTTTAAAAAAATTTTAAAGGAATTTATTGAATTAGATGAGAAGGAAGGACTTTAGTGTTAACTAATAGAGATGGCTGCTCCTCTCTAGCATCTACATTATTGATAATTTATTGACTACTGGACTTATATAACACTAGCATCCATCAAATTTCAAAACTTAGCTATGATTTATTAAAGATTCCGCTACTAGTAATCAACCTTTAGCTAATGGAGCTTATATTGGGTTTTTGCAAAGAGGAAGATGGTTCCCTCCCAAGGGGTTTTGGCTCCAATGACGAAGTGTTGCTTTGTGGCTTTGGCAGCCATCAGAGGAGCCCGGCTGCTGGGAACCGAAATGCTCAGAGCTTGCCAGCCCCAAACCACTGTGTTCTTCACAGCTCTCTAGTGCCAGGAATCTGTGTGCCAAGGAAATAGAAACCTGTCTAGAAAATAAACTGTTTTCTCTTGACTTTTCCTCTAGGAAGACTAGGAGAGGCTGAACCTATAAGTTGCTTTATGATTGAAAAAGAATTTAGGACTTTATCTTGGAAGTTTAATACTACAATTTCATACAGAAACAAAATGGTGCATTATTTATGCTCCCCAAGTTATTTTATTCCCAATTATCAAAATGTCTGTTAACTTTTTAAGTGATAATAAAATGGTGGTGGTGGTAACAGTTATTTCAGCTCTTGTACTAAAGCTGTCCCTGTGTGTGAAAGGCCTGAAGTGTAAATGGTGATGTGAGCCTGTGACTGGGTGGAAATTATTCCAGCTGGGTGATTATATATAAATGAATATGGGTTATATGGGCAGGTAATGCTTATGATATTGGTAGCATGTAAATTCACTAGCTAACAAAACTTTTTGCAGGATTGCATATTCTTTAGAAATAAATCACAGGGCTATTTGGAATATACATGTTTGACCTATAACATTGGAATTGACTTTACTCGCTTTTACTCAACTCTCCCTGTCTCTTCTTATTTCCTCTCTTTCTATTATTTCCTATTTCTCCTTCAGTACATACTCTTCTCCATCCAGTTTTCATCAGAAAGAAAGTTTTCTACTTAATCTAGCACAAGCTGCTGCTGCTGCTGCTAAGTCGCTTCAGTCGTGTCCGACTCTGCGCGACCCCATAGACGGCAGCCCACAAGGCTGCGCCGTCCCCGGGATTCTCCAGGCAACAATACTGGAGTGGGTTGCCATTTCCTTCTCCAGTGCATGAAAGGGAAAAGTGAAAGTGAAATCGCTCAGTCGTGTCCGACTCCTAGCGACCCCATAGACTGTAGCCCACCAGGCTCCTTCCTAGCACAAGACTGAGATGTAAATGTGGAATACTATGACGGTAGGGCTTGAGCTACATTCAGTACAACTAGTATTGTTCTAAGAGGGTAGACTCTTGTGAAAAATTGGTAAAATTTGGAGCACAGAAAAGATTAAATTCATAGCATTTGTATGGCTTAACTTCATTAGACCTATTGATAAGCAGTTATTAGGATTCCTTGATTTCTTTTAGACCTGAGATTTTCAACCTCAGCAGTATTGATTTCAAAAGAAAGCTGAAAGTGAAAGTTGCTCAGTCGTGTCCAACCCTTTGCGACCCCACGGACTATACAGTCCCTGGAATTATCCAGGCCAGAATACTGGAGTGGGTAGCCTTTCGCTTCTCCAGGGGATCTTCCCAATGCAGGGATCGAACTCAGGTCTCCCGCATTGCAGGCAGATTTTCTATCAGCTGAGACACAAGGGAAGGCCAAAAATACTGGAGTGGGTAGCCTATCCCTTCTCCAGGGGATCTTCCCAACCCAAGAATCGAACTTGGGTCTCCTGCATTGGAGGCAGATTCTTTACCAACTGAGCTATCAGGGAAGCCTTGATATTGGGCTGGCTATTGGGCTTGCTATATGGCTTCCCTTGTGCCTCAGCTGGTAAAGAGTCCATCCGCAGTGCGGGAGACCTGGGTTTGATCCCTGGCAAGAATACTGGAATGGGTTGCCATTTTCTTCTCCAGAGGATCTTCCCGACCCAGGGGTCAAACCCGTGCCTCCTGCATTGGCAGGCAGATTCTTTACCACTGAGTCACCTGGGAAGCACATTAAGTGTAGTTTTTTTTTAAATCTGGTTTTAAAGACTGGATTTCCCCCACTTATCTCATTATTTCTAACAGCATTTCAAATTCAAAAGCTTATGCCCAATGCTCACAAAGCCTGAATAGATTGAAAGTAAACATCTTCCTTTTTATTAGATAAGATGTCCAGCAATGAAAAAGGATTAGCTTCCAAACTATACAAGCAGCTCATACAACTCAATGCCAGAAAAACAAACAACCCAATCAAAAAGTGGGAAAAAGACCCAAACAAACATTTCTCCAAAGAAGACATACAGATGGCTAACAAACACTCGAAACAATGCTCAACATCACTCGTTACTAGAGAAATGCAAATCAAAACTACAATGAGATATATCACCTCACACTGGTCAGAATGGTCATCATCAAAAAGTCTACAAACAATAAGTGCTGGAGAGGGTGTGGAGAAAAGGGAATGCTCTTGCACTGTTGGTGGGAATGTAAATTGATACAGCCAGTATAGAAGACGGTACGGAGATTCCTTAAAAAACGAGGAATAAAACCACAATATGACCCAGCAATCCCACTCCTAGGCATATACCCTGAGGAAACCAAAACTGAAAAAGACACATGTATCCCATTTTTCATTGCAGCACTATTTACAATAGCTAGAACATGGAAGCAACCTAGATGTCCATCGACAGATGAATGGATAAAGAAGTTGTGGTACATATACTCAATGGACTATTACTCAGTCATAAAAAGGAACAAATTTGAATCAGTCCTGATGAGGTAGATGAACCTAGAACCTATTATACAGAGTGAAGAGAGTCAGAAAGAGAAAGATAAATATCATATTCTAACACACATATATGGAATCTAGAAAAATGGTACTGAAGAATTTATTTACAGGGCAAAAATGGAGAAACAGACACAGAATAGACTTATGGACATGGGGAGAGGGGAGGAGAGGGTGAGATGTATGGAAAGAGTAACATGGAAACTTATATTGCCGTATGTAAAATAGATAGCCAACGGGAATTTGCCGTATGGCTCAGGAAACTCAAACAAGGGCTCTGTATCAACCTAGAGGGGTGGGATGGGGAGTGAGATGGGAGGGAAGTTCAAAAGGGAGGGGATATATGTATACCTATGGCTGATTCATGTTGAGGTTTGACAGAAAGCAAAATTGTGCAAAGCAATTATCCTTCAATAAAAAAATAAAAAGAAAAAAATCTGTTTTTAAAGACTGGATTTCCCCAACTTATCTCATTATTTCCAACAGCATTTCAAATTCAAAAACTAATGCCCAATGCTAACAAAACCTGAAGAGATAGAAAGTAAGCATCTCCCTTTTTATTAGATAAGATGTCCAGCAATGAAAATCCCTGGATATAAAGAACGTGTTAAGATATATTATGTCAGATGAAAGTGCTATTTTAATAACTGATTGTTATTCTTAGCATGGGTATTTTATTTAAGAAAAATGGATAATTAGCATTTTGGCTTATCACTTTGTCTCCATGAATACAAATAATTTGATAGACAGACAACCAAGAGAGGCTTCGTTAAATAATAGGTCTAATCATCCTGGGACTAGAGTAAATTAGAGGTTAGACTTCCAGCTTGAGAGTTGGAACTCAGAGTTTGGTGGCAATGTCATCACATTCATGCAGGATATTTTGTGGACTGACCTCATGTTGCAGTAAAAAATGAGAGCACAGGTCAATTGGCTAGAAATAACAGTCAGAACTCAGCTTGGGAAGCCATAGGCTACATTGCATTTAACTTGCAGCTGGATAATTGCAAGAGCACATTCAAAACATAACTACAAGTCTTGTGGTGTTTGGACTTAGCACCTTCAATTTCTAAATAATGGTCCATTATTGATGTGGGAATATTAGAAAGTTTTTCAGGGAAAAAATAATATCGGCCTGGAACCATTCCCCTTTGCATACATTATACTCTTCACTGCCATCTGTGGTTATCCATACTACACATAAAACCTAACTAGTTTTCCGAAAAGACTACAAATAACACTTTATTTTTTGAGAACAGTCTTCCTAACATCCAGCCAGGAATCTATTTTGAAATTAATTAAAAAATAATTTAACTTATCCTTTTGTTTAAGAAACAAAGCCCAAGCTGTTTGATTTGGGACTATCTGATTGTCACTCAGAGGAGACAGACAACCACTAATGGAATTTTCCTGGCCTTGGTCGTCTTTTGAAGCTTGCAGTGCAGTCTTAAGAATGGGTCACAACTGTTACTTAGATTTCCTCTGTGGGACAGTGGGAGAACTCGGGTCTGAGAAATTATTCTCATCATGAGATGGAAGAATGATTTTATTCACCATTCATACTCCACATACATGATCCAGCTCACACAGAAGCCTTCACTCAGTGTGTCCTTAAGTTGCATCTGACATTTTACCTCCTGATGTTTTCTAAGTAGCATTTTTCTACCAACAGACTTGTGTAGGAAAAAAAAAAAAATGAAGGTAACAAATGTATGATGCTTCTGAATCACATTTATCTTTATTCCTAACATCTTCTCAGAAAAATAGCAAAGCACAAAGCCCAAACAGAAGTATTTTATAAGTTCTGAAGGGAATCCTCTCATGATATAATGCAGGAAATAAAAAGCCCTTATTTCCCCTTGAAAATGTGTGCATGTGTACTTTTATTTATTAATCACAAGATTTGTTATTATTGATGCATCTCTTAGGTGAGAAACTTCTTTCACCTAAGAAAGGTGAAAAAGTGAAAGTGAAATTGCTAGTTGCTCACTCGTGTCTGACTCTTTGTGACCCCATGGACTATAGCCTACCAGGCTCCCCTGTCTATGGAATTCTCCAGGCAAGAATATTGGAGTGGGTTGTCATTCCCTTCTCCAGGAGATCTTCTTGATGCAGGGGTTGAACTCAGGTCTCCTGCATTGCAGGCAGATTCTTTACCATCTGAACCACGGAAACCCTCTAAGAAGGGTGGATCCTGATAACTAGACGGTACGTAGGGGACTGGGGAATGGTAGCATTCAAGCTTGAAGGAACCCAGAGAAATACACTGCTTTGTAAAAAAAAAAAATAATGGCGATATATTGGACTTCCTTGGTGGTCCAGTGATTAAGAGTCTGCCTGCTAATGCAGGAGATATGAGTTCAGTCCCTGGTTAGGGAAACGTCCATGTGCCACAGGGCAACGCAGTCCCTCTGCGACAACTACTGAAGCCTACGTGCCTGAACCTCGTGCTCCACAACAAGAGAAGCCACCACAATGAGAAGCCCATGCACTGCAAATAGAGAGTAGCCCCCCGTACTTACTGCAATGAGAGACAGCCCACAAGCAGCAATGAAGACTCAGTGCAACCAATAAATAAATAAATAATTTTTGTAAAAAATGGAGAGATATAGAGTCTAGGGTATATTGTTTGGAAGAAAGGAAGATCTGGAAGGGGAGAACCTTTTCCATATTCCCAAACCATTTTCAACTAAATTTCCATTGTCCAGTTAAACTCGGTGGGTTTTTTTCTTACTTTTGATGACTAGTTGTATTGACTTTTACTCAGGTTTGTCATAGGGCAAATACAGAGGTTGCTCATGGATAACTAATAATGAGTTGCACAAGTTAAGAAACAGAGTCAAGAGTTGAAAACTCTTTGCTAAAGTACACAGATAGAAAGGATCAGAGAGGGAGTTGAATGCAAGTCTGATGAAAAGCCAATGCTTAATTTTATTCTACTGTGCTGCTAGGAACTGGTTCCATTATAATTTTCCTAAAACAGCTTAAATTCTTTAAGATGAGCTAGAAGCAGAATATGATTAAAGGTTGATGGTCTTGAAGTAACTCTATAAAATAATATACATTTATATATAAATGTTTGTATATTAAACTTTCAAAGCCCTGATATTAATGGCTTTTACTTTAAATTATGTCTTCATTGTTTAACCCATTTTGGAAAAATGGTTTATAGGCAAATGCATATTTTTGGAACCAAACAGGTATAGAAATTATATGGCTATGGTATCTTAAAATTTTTGTCTCCTCTAACAAGAAATAAACATTTAGTTGGAGCAAATCTCGTATTTTGAAGTGTCACCTACACTTTACTTATTATAAAATTAGCCCTTCTTTGTTTATACATACACAAAACATTTTCATAAAAATTAGAACTAGAAAAATCATTTGACTCTTCACACCCCCCCTCTCTGTTTCAGTTCAGTTCAGTCGCTCAGTCGTGTTCGACACTTTGTGACCCCATGAATCGTAGCAAGCCAGGCCTTCCTGTCCATCACCAACTCCTGGAGTTTACCCAAATTCATTTCCATCAAGTTGGTGATGCCATCCAGCCATCTCATCCTCTGTTGTCCCCTTCTCCTCCTGCTCCCAATCCTTCCCAGCATCAGGGTCTTTTCCCATGAGTCAACTCTTTGCATGAGGTGGCCAAAGTATTGGAGTTTCAGCTTCAACATCAGTCCTTCCAATGAACACCCAGGACTGATCTCCTTTAGGATGGACTGGTTGGATCTCCTTGCGGTCCAAGGGACTGTCAAGAGTCTTCTCCAACACCACAGTTCAAAAGCATTAATTCTTCGGCGCTCAGCTTTCTTCACCATCCAGCTCTCACATCCATACATGACCACTGGAAAAACCATAGCCTTGACTAGACGGACCTTTATTGGCAAAGTAATGTCTCTGCTTTTTAACATGCTGTCTAGGTTGGTCATAACTTCCCTTCCAAGGAAAAAGCATCTTTTAATTTCATGGCTGCAATCACCATCTGCAGTGATTTTGGAGCCCAAAATGTCTGACACTGTTTCCACTGTTTCCCCATCTATTTCCCATGAAGTGATGGGACCAGATGCCATGATCTTAGTTTTTTCAATGTTGAGCTTTAAGCCAACTTTTTCACTCTCCTCTTTCACTTTCTTCAAGAGGCTTTTTAGTTCCTCTTCACTTTCTGCCATAAGTGCCACTTTCTGACACTTTCTGGTGTCATCTGCATATCTGAGGTTATTGATATTTCTCCTGGCAATCTTGATTCCAGCTTGTGCTTTCTCCAGCCCAGAGTTTCTCATGATGTACTCTGCATATAAGTTAAATAAGCAGGGTGACAATATACAGCCTTGACGTACTCCTTTTCCTATTTGGAACCAGTCTGCTGTTCCATGTCCAGTTCTAACTGTTGCTTCCTGACCTGCACACAGGTTTCTCAAGAGGCAGTTCAGGTGGTATGGTATTCCTATCTCTTTAAGAATTTTCCAGTTTATTGTGATCCACACAGTCAAAGGCTTTGGCATAGTCAAAAGCAGAAATAGATGTTTTTTCTGGAACTCTCTTGCTTTTTTGATGATCCAACAGATGTTGGCAATTTGATCTCTGGTTCCTCTGCCTTTTCTAAAACCAGCTTGAACATCTGGAAGTTCACGATTCACATATTGCTGAAGCCTGGCTTGGAGAATTTTGAGTATTACTTTACTAGCGTGTGAGATGAGTGCAATTGTGCAGTAGTTTGAGCATTCTTTGGCATTGCCTTTCTTTGGGATTGGAACGAAAACTGACCTTTTCCAGTCCTGTGGCCACTGCTGAGTTTTCCAAATTTGCTGGCATATTGAGTGCAGCACTTTCACAGCATCATCTTTCAGGATTTGGAATAGCTCAACTCGAATTCCATCACCTCCACTAGCTTTGTTCGTAGTGATGCTTTCTAAGGCCCAGTTGACATCCCCCCTCATTCCCCCAACCTTCTACTCCCCACCAAATGAATTATATGATACTGAATGATTATCTATTTTTATGATAATATGCATGCCAGTGTGCTAAGTGGCTTCAGTTATGTCCAACTCTTTGGGATCCATGGACTGTAGCCCACCAGGCTCCTCTCTGGGATTCTCCAGGCAAGAATATTGGAGTGGGTTGCCATGCCCTCCTCCAGAGGATTTCCCAACCCAGGGACCAAACCCAAGCCTCTTATGTCTCCTGCACTGGCAGTTTGGTTCTTTACCATTAGAGCCACCTAGGAAGCCCTATGATAATACATTTCTACCTAATTCATTAGATTGCTAATTAGGCCCTGTGTCTCAGACATGCAGCTACAGACTTGAGCCCAGGACTAGGGCAGGGACTCTAGAACGAGGATTTGAATACTACTTATATATAGCATGTGGCCAAGACTCTTGCGAGGTTCAGATTTCCTTCTTTTAAGGTAAAAAGGAAACCCATTCTCTTCATGTCCTGTCAATAAATCTATATTGTAAGTGAAACTAAAGTTAATTTTTTTTTTCCATTTTTCATTGGCTATGCTTTAACATTTTATGGCAATTTATCTGGTTTAACTTGAAGGCTTTTTTTTTTTCAGCTTTAAAATATGTAAGGTTGCTACAATGTTCGATGCCTATGAGATGTTCAGATGGGGATTTTCAGATGGCGCTAGTGGTAAAGTATCCGCCTGCCAGTGCAGGAGAAGTAAGAGAAGCCAGTTCAATCTCTGGGTTGGGGAGATCCCCTGGAGGAGGACATAGCAACCCACTCCAATATTCTTGCCTGGAGAATCCCATAAATAGAGGAGCCTGGCAGACCATGGGGTCACAAAGAGTGGAACATGGCTGAAGCGACGTAACATGTCTGCACAAGCAGGAGATGCCAAAATTGCTTTTTATCAAAATGATCTCATGGAGAGTTCTAAAATCTGGTTATGTAGATTTTGGGGAAGACACTAAGAAAGTCTAAAATCTGCTCTTAAAACCGTGGCCAAGATGTACCATAGTTTTCAACAAAGTATTCTGGTTTACTCATCCTTCTAGTAATTGTTTGCTTGTTGTTGTCATTTGATCTTTTGAGGTCTAAGTGGAGTCTTTAGTTTGTCTGGTTTCTACAATCTTGGGTCCTGGAAGAGTAGTAATTTTCACTTTTAGCTAACTGCTATGCTTTACATGGTTGTGCATTTTAGAAATCCACTTCATTAATGCATTAAAATACTGTGGGCTCAGTAATTTCATTTACTGGGTCAGTAACCCATGATATCTAGAAGAAGATTTAAAATAGTTTAAAAATAATTATTCAAACAAGAAAACGATTTCAAATTATAATAACCATAGCGATAAAGGAAAAAGAGACTCCAAAGCAGACATAAATATTATATTTAATCTTAATATCAGATTCCTTAACTCAAAGAGTTTAGCTTGTCCTATAGTAGATTACAAGACCTTAGATCTGAAATAAACTTCTGCAAGCATCTAACATGGATACAGAAATTAAAATTCTTATTTTTCTTAAAAACTACTTACAATTCTATATCCAGACAGCTTATTCATTCTTATATAAGGTGCTTATTTTTCTTAGGGCATTCATAAATTTGATATTCAGTTTTTTCCCTAGGTATTTTTCATGTTGGTTGCTACTGTATATTAGAGCTTTTTTAAATTTTAGTTTTGTTTTTCCTGATGGTGCTATTGGTCATTTTGTACATTTGTGTTGTAACTGGATATGTTTTTTTAAATTCTGCTATTAGTTCTAATCATTTTTCTCTGGTTCATTGTGCTTGCAAAAAAGATTATCATATCATCTACAAATGATGATGATTTTTCACTTCTGTTCCAGTATTATACATCCCCAACTCTGCCTCTGGGATTCAGTTATTTCAGTGAACTCCAGTTACTTTACTGAACTCCAGAACAATGTGAAATAATTATGGTATCAGTGGGCATTCACATCATGTTCCCAGCCCTAAAAAAAAACATATCTTGTGCAGAGTTTCCATACTATTTTCCAAATTCTTACCCCATAAAATATAAATCAATTTCCTACAAAAAAAAATGAGATGAGGTTTCCAAATAAATTTCTGAAACTAAATTAAACAAAATGAGACAGATTTTCCTAGTGAATGACTTTATATAAACTTTAGTATTTAATATGCATTGGCAATCTTCAAGAGGTGGAGAATGTATGTGACATTTCTCAGCATGTCTTGTGCTGTGTTTAATCTTTCAGTCATGTCTGACTCTTTGCGACCCCATGGACTATAGCCTGGCCATGCTGCTCTGTCCATAGGGATTTTCCAGGCAAGAATACTGGAGTGGGTTGCCATGCCCTCCTTCAGAGGATCTTCCCAACCCAGGAATCCACCCAGTGTCTCCTTCATTGCAGGTATATTCTTTACCAGCTGAGCTACCAAAACACTGTTTCTGAAGACCATTGGCTCAGATCATGAACTCCTTATTGCCAAATTCAGACTTAAAGTGAAGAAAGTAGGGAAAACCACTAGACCATTCAGGTATGACCTAAATCAAATCCCTTATGATTATGCAGTATAAGTGAGAAATAGATTTAAGGGACTAGATCTGATAGACAGAGTGCCTGATGTCTATCAAAATCAGGACATAGATTCATGACATTGTAAAGGAGACAGGGATCAAGACCATCCCCAAGAAAAAGAAATGCAAAAAAGCAAAATGGCTGTCTGAGGAGGCCTTACAAATAGCTGTGAAAGGAGATGCAAAAAGCAAAAGAGAAAAGGAAAGATATACCCATTTGAATGCAGCATTCCAGAGAACAGCAAGGAGAGATAAGAAAGCCTTCTTAAGTGATCAGTGCAAAGAAATGGAGGAAAACAATAGAATGGGAAAGACTAGAGCTCTCTTCAAGAAAATTAGGGATACCAAAGAACATTTCATGAAAAGATGGCGCAATAAATGACAGAAACGGTATGGACCTAACAGAAGCAGAAGAGATTAAGAAGAGGTGGCAAGAATACACAGAAGAACTATACAAAAAAGATCTTCATGACCCAGATAATCACGATGGTGTTATCACTCACCTAGAGCCAGACATCCTGGAATGTGAAGTCAAGTGAGACTTAGGAAGCATCAGTATGAACAAAGCTAGTGGAGGTGATGGAATTCCAGTTGACCTATTTCAAATCCTAAAAAATGATGCGGTGAAAGTGCTGCACTCAATATGCCAGCAAATTTGGAAAACTCAGCAGTGGCCACAGGACTGGAAAAGGTCAGTTTTCGTTCCAATCCCAAAGAAAGGCAATGCCAAAGAATGCTCAAACTACTGCACAATTGCACTCATCTCACATGCTAGTAAAATAATGCTCAAAATTCTCCAAGCCAGGCTTCAGCAATACGTGAACCATGAACTTCCAGATGTTCGAGCTGATTTTAGAAATGACAGAGGAACCAGAGATCAAATTGCCAACATCTGTTGGATCATCGAAAAAGCAAGAGAGTTACAGAAAAACATCTACTTCTGCTTTACTAAAGACCACCTGACCTGCCTCTTGAGAAACGTGTGTGCAGGTCTGGAAGCAACAGTTAGAACTGGACATGGAACAACAGACTTGTTGCAAATAGAAAAAAGAGTACATCAAGGCTGTATATTGTCACCCTGCTTGTTTAACTTTTATGCAGAATACATCATGAGAAACACTGGGCTGGAGGAAGCACAAGCGGGAATCAAGATTGCTGGGAGAAATATCAATAACCTCAGATATGCAGATGACACCACCCTTATGGCAGAAAGTGAATAAGAACTAAAGAGCCTCTTGATGAAAGTGAAGGAGGAGAGTGAAAAAATTTGCTTAAAGCTCAACATTCAGTAAACAAAGATCGTGGCATCTGGTCCCATCACCTCATGGCAAATAGATGGAGAAACAATGGAAACAGTCGCAGACTTTATTTTGGTGGGCTCCAAAATCACTGCAGATGCTGACTGAAGCCATTAAATTAAGATACTTACTCCTTGGAAGAAAAGCTATGACCAACCTAGACAGCATATTACAAAGCAAGACATTATTTTTCCAACAAAGGCCTGTCTAGTCAAGGCTATGGTTTTTCCAGTAGTCATGTATGGATGTGAGAGTTGGAATATAAAGAAAGCTGAGTGCCAAAGAATTGGTGCTTTTGAACTGTGGTGTTGGAGAAGACTCTTGCGAGTCCCTTGGACTGCAAGGAGTTCCAACCAGTCCATCCTAAAGGAGATAGTCCTGAGTGTCATTGGAAGGACTGATGTTGAAGCTGAAACTCCAATACTTTGGCCACCTGATGCAAAGAGCTGACTCATTTGATAAGACCCTGATGTTGGGAAAGATTGAAGGCAAGAGGAGAAGGGGATGACAGAGGATGAGATGGTTGGATGGCATGACCGACTCAATGAACCTGAGTTTGGGTAAACTCTGGGAGCTGGTGATGGACAGGGAGGCCTGGCGTGCTGCAGTCCAAGCGGTCGCAAAGTCAGACATGACTGGGCAACTGAACTGAACTAACTACCATCTTATAACATGTGACTGCTACTCTGATAGGGCACTGTTCACTGTGCTTTTGGTTTTGGTTTCAGAATGATGGTCCTTAATCACATTAAAAAATACCCTGTGTGTATGTTCTAGTTGCTCAGTCCAGTTGTGTCCAAGTCTTTGTGACCCCATAGACTGTAGACCGCCAGAATCCTCTGTCCATGGAATTCTCCAGGCAAGAATACTGGAGTGGGCTGCCTTTCCCTTCTCCAGGGGATCTTCCTGACCCAGGGATGGAACTTTGGTCTCCTAAACTGCAGGTAGATTCTTTACCATCTGAACTACCAGGGAAGCCCCTAAAAAAAAAATCCTATTCCTAGATTACTAAGAGTGTTATATGAATAAAATGTTTTACTATGTGTTCATTTGTAGCTGGCTTTGCTCTACATAATATTTTTAAGATTCATTCATGTCCATTTGTTTTCGATGCTAGATAGTATTCCCTTGTACAGGTTTGTTGATTAAAATTTGTGTTACTTGCATTTAAAGGTGTTATAAAAAATGCTTCTCTGAATATTCTTGTAAATGAATCTTGGTACACAAAAGAATGCATTTTCATAGGATATACCTAGCAGGAAGTAGAATTTCTGGATTTAGGGTATATACATATATTCAAGTATATAGGATCAAGGTACAGCTTCACAGTCTTATCAGTTATTGCTTGAGATTTCCTGTTACTATACATCCTTTTTAACACTTTGTATTGTCAGACATTTTAATTACAGGCAACCTGGTAGATGTACAAATACCTCTCATTGTTTTAATTTGCTTTTTTCTTATTACTTATGATAGGCACCTTTTCTTATATTTGTTTTCTGTTTGAATTTCCTCTTTTATGTAATGACTGAATTTTTGCCAGTCTTTCAATTGCTTTGGCTGTCTACTGTCTTTTATTATTAATTTGTATGAATTCATTATATATTTTGTATGTTAACTCTTTCTAGGATACACACACACACACACACTCACAGGTGCATGCGTGCATCTCAAGGAGAGGGAGAAAGTACATACAGTGGAAAGCATATACAACAAGAAGCTTAGAGGCACCAACCCTCCATGCAGTTGAAAATCCAGGCTTAATTTATAATCTGTTCTCCAAAGACATGATTCCTCCATATTCCTGGGTTCACATCTGTGGATTCGACCAACAGTAGACCATATAGTACTGTAGTATTTGAAAAAATAATCCCTGTGTAAGTAGACCCTCGCAGTTCAAACCTGTGTTGTTCAAGGTTCAACTGTATAAATTTCTCTGTGGCCTGCCTCTTCACTCTTCAGTGCCATCTTTTGATGAACAGTTGTTCTTAAGTTTAATATAGTTTATCAGGCTCTTTCTTGTTAGTGCTTTTATGTCTTAAGAAAAAATTTCCTATTCTGATATTTTTAAAGTTTTCCCTGTTTTTTTTTTTTTTCTTAAAGCTTACTGTTTTGTCTTTCAGATACAGGTTTCCAGTTCACCAGAAACAGATTTTTTCACATAATTAAGAGTCTAAATGTACTTTTTTTTTCTATAAAATTATCCAGTCCTTCCAGCTCCACTTTTTTAAAAGCCTGACTTTTTTCTCCACTACTCTGCTTGGTGCTTTCATCACAAATTTGTGGGCCCCATACTGTGTTCCTTGGGGATTGTTGTTTATTCTTGTGCTAGAACAACAACCTTGAATCTCTAGACCAATTTGAGGAGAATGTATATCTTTACTTACTAAGTTTTCTATTCCATGCCCATGTTATAACCCTCCATTTATGTAAAGTTTTTAAAACATTTGTTGATAAATTTTGGTTATTTTCTCCACAGAGGTCTTGCCCATATTTTATGAGGGTTATTCCTAGGTATTTTATATTTTGATGTCATTGTAAATGCTTTACTTTAAAAATTTTTTATTGTTGCTACTATATTGAAATACAGTTGATTTGCATTCTAATTTGTATCTAACAATTCTAACTCTAATAAAAATGATAACGAACTATAGGTGGATTATTCAATACCACTTTAGGGGAGGAAAAATTTCCCCTTCTTTCTAGGTTCTTTGGCCAGACTAATAATTAAACCGATATAAGACAGATTAACAGGAGAAAAGCAAACTTAATTGTGTACATATAGCAGTTCATAAAAATATGGGACTGAAAGAAGTGACCAAAGCAGTCAGCTTTTATACCTTTTAGAAAAAGAAACAATGAATTTCTTAAGTAGCTTTAATTCAAAATAATCAGAATGCCAAGTGGCATATTTTGGGGTGGTTTGCCCTAAACGCATCACCGTTGTCATCTGTGAATAATTATAATTTTCTTTCTTCTTTCTCAATCCTTATATAGTTTTCACTGTTTTGCTTCAATGGCTAGGACATCAGTATAATATTGCATAGCAATGTTGATAGTGGAAATCCCAATTTCAAAGAGTCAGCTTCCAGCATTTTACCATTAAATGTGAAGTGCAATGTTTGCTATAGAATTTTGGTTTTGTAGAAACATTTCATTAGGTTAAGGAATCTCCCTGTAACCTTCCCTTAACTGAGAGTTTTTAATCATTAGTCGGTGTTGAATTTTATTAAATTCTTTATCTGCATCTACTGAGATGACCACATGATCATATGATTTTTCTTTTGATGTGATCATATGATTTTATTATTAATGTTGCAAGTTATATTGATTTTTCTTCCTAATACTTTTATTATGAAAAGTTTCATACGAGTTGCAAGTTTCACTGAGCATCATTTTTACTTGAAATAACAGCCAAGATTCATAACAGCCAGATTATGAATATTCAGATTTAGGTATTTGGCAGACATTTTCTCACATGAATGAAATGAGCTTGTCACTTCAAGAAAATAACAGGCAGCATATTTAGCTAATGACAAGAATTGAACTTTCAAGTCAAAATTAGCATTTTAGAAAATTTCTATTTGTCACCATCAGCTTTCTGGTTTTCCAAAACCTAAAGGCTTTTCTGATGAATTCACTGGTAATATCAGTTAATGTGTTTAAAATATACATTGGGAAATATCAGTGTTTCAAATATCTGCATAATTTATTGGACTCATGTTTCTTCAAATTAGCAGTGTATGGTGCTATAAAATCATACATGAATTAAAGGTCTATGCAAGATGCTAAACAAATGAATTCTAATATAGCAGTAGACAATTTTATTGATATGATTTTAGATTTCATATTGCAAATAAACTTTAAGAAATTGCCTCATCAAATTTTGGTATAAATTCAAATAAAAATATCCACAATTATCTCCCTCTTCCTACTATAGATGTATATATCATTGTGAAACTGGATTTTCTTCATCTACTTCAACCAAAGCAGCATTTTTTAATGGATTGAAAGCAGAGAGAGTTGTGAGAATCTAGCTTGGCTAGGCATTAAAGAAATTTGTATAACTATAATATAAATAATAGTATTATTTTCACTATTTTTGTGGAAAATATGATTACTTTTCATAAAAATGTGTTATTTAAGTTAATATAAAATGGTCATATTATTGGGTTTTTTAATAAATGGATATTCAAAGTTTTTTCATTTTCAATTTCTAATATGGTAAGTATTGATGTATATTCAGCTCACATAAACAGTAGATCCTTAGAACACTCAATAATTATCAAGACTATGGTACCTGAGTCCAAAAAGTGTGAGAACTCCTGCCCTAGGAATACCACCAGACATCTTAAGGTTAGAAAATTATAATGTTATCCTCTTTCTATGACAATATAAGAACTTTAAGATATTTTTACTCCATTTACCCCCATCTCAAATTATATGCTATTTTATGGTAATTTTAAATGGCACCCCACTCCAGTACTCTTGCCTGGAAAATCCCATGAACAGAGGAGCCTGGTAGGCTACAGTCCGTGGGGTCACTAAGAGTCGGACACGACTGAGCGACTTCACTTTCACTTTTCACTTTCATGCACTGGAGAAGGAAATGGCAACCCACTCCAGTATTCTTGCCTGGAGAATCCCAGGGACAGCGGAGCCTGGTGGGCTGCCGTCTATGGGGTCGCACAGAGTCGGACACGACTGAAGCGACTTAGCAGCAGCAGCAGCATAGTAATTTTAATTCTGAAATTTTCTCTTTGTTTTTGTTTTTATGAAGCATCACTATAATATGTTTAGATGTGAATTTATTTTTATTTATTTCTCCTGGGAGGTATCAGCTGAGCCTTTTGAATTTGGAGATTCTTATAAGTTTTAGGGAATTCTCAGCTACTGACCTCTGTCCATTCTATCTCTTTCCTTCTTTGGTATTTCAATAAAGCTGTGTTAGGCCTTTATATTGTATTCTCTGCATTTCTGTCTCTCTCTTTCTTTTTTTAATCTCACGTTTCTTTCTGAACAGTTGCTTCTGTCTTCTAGTTCACTAATTCTCTTTAACTTTTCTGGCAAGTTTGTCTGGCTAATTTGGTGTTAAATACATTCATTGAATTCTTTATTTCATGCACCATATTTATCAATTCTAGAACTTCTAAGTGGTTCTTTTTCACATATGGTCCATCACTTTGTATAGTTTTCATTTCCCTGCCAACATTTTCACTAGGCTTTTATCTCCTTGAACACAGTGAACATAGTTGTTTTAGTCTGTGCCATGTAATTTCAAATGTGGAGCTCCTATGGGACTATTTCTGCTGGTTTCCTCTAATAATGTTTTGTCTTTTCGTATGTCTGGGATTTTTAGATTGTGTGTTGGGCAATGTATTTGAAATTTTATTTGTAGCAGTAATTTGAGGTCTAGGGGTGCTTTATCTTCCCCCAGGGAAGAATTCCTTTAATTTTTCCAGGTATCTAAGGTCATTTAGAAGTTTAGTATTATATAACGCAATTTCCAAAACAGGCTTTCAGAACCAACCAACTGACATTAAAGAAGATGACAGATTTTTACAGGACTGGTTTATTTCAAAATTTATTCTTAGAATACGTCTTAGGAGTCCTCGCTCAAAGTGGATGTTGATTTACTCTTTTGGGGCTCTGGATTGTGATCTGTATCTTCTTAGACCCAAGAGACTGACAAAAGCAGAATCTTGCTAATTATTCCAGAGCCACAAATACCTCCAGGGTAAAAATACTCCTTAGTGTTGATGTACCTCCTAGAATTCAAGACTTCTCTATGCTGGCAATTCTCCACTACCTTGTTAGTTCTTGGATAGTCTTCAAGAGATGATTTTTATTTTTTTTCTACTTATTTTAGCTATCTACCATGGAAGGGGTAGTCTGAATTTTGCAAGTTAACATACTGAAGCAGAATTGGTTCTCATTCTAGTTCTTTCTTTATTTCTATTGAATAAAAGATTATTTAAATTCCATAGTGCTTTGCAATTTTCAAAAGTTTCACACACATGATTTCGTATAATTTCATAATAACCCTTTATTCCCCATCCCTATATTGCCCCTCCCTCTGCCACTCCCTACTGGTAACCACTAGTTTGTTCTCTGTAAGTCTCCTTTTTTTTTTTTTTATTTCACTAGTTTGTTGTATTTTTTAGATTCTACACATAATTGATATCATGCACTATTTGTCTTTCTTTGTCTGACTTATTTCACTTAACATAATATCCTCCAAGTCCATCCACGTTGCTACAAATAGCAAAATTTCATTCTATTTTATGGCTGAATGATATTCTGTTGGATACATATACCATATTTTCTTTATCCACTCATCTGTTGATGGACATTTAGGTTGCTTCCATAGCTTGACAATTGTAAATAGTGCTGCTGTGAACATTGGGATGCATGTATCTTTTCAAATAAATGTTTTGTTTTTTTCAGATATGTACCCATGGATCATATGAAAGTTCTATTTTTGTTTTTTTTTGTGAGAAACCTCCATACTGCTTTCCACAGTGGCTGCACCAGTTTGCATTCCCACCAATGGGCTTCCCTGGTGGCTCAGATGGTAACAAATCCACCTGCAATGCAGGAGACCTGGGTTCAATCCCTGGGTTGGGAAGATACCTAAATAAGGAAATGACTACACAGTCCAATATTCTTGCCTGGAGAATTCCACGGACAGAGGAGCCTGGCAGGCTTTACTCCACGTGGACACAACTGAATGATTAACATTTTCACCTTTTCATGGTAGTTCTATTTTTAGTTTTTTGAGAAACCTCCATACTGTTTTCCATGGTGGCTGCACCAATTTACATTCCCACCAATAATGTACAAGAGTTTCCTTTTCTCTACATTATCATCAACATTTGTTATTTGTAATATGATGATAGCTATTCTGACAGATGTGAGGTGATATCTCATTGTGGTTTTGATTGGCTTTTCCCTGATGATAAGCAATATTGAGTATCTTTTCACATGCTTGTCAGTCATCTGCATTCCTCTTTGGAAAAGTGTCTATTCAAGTCTTCTTCCCATTTTTTAATCAGATTTTCTTGATATTGAATTGTGTGAGCTGTTTATATATGTTGGATGTTAACCCCTTAACTGCCATATTATTCACAGATTTTTTTTCCCATTCAGTAGGTTGTCTTTTTGATTGTCAATAGTTTCCTTCACTGTCCAAAAGCTTTTAAGTTTAATTAGGCCCTATTTGTTTATTTTTGCTTTTATTTCCTTTGCTTTAGGATAGAAGTCCAAAAAATACTGCTACAATTTATGTCAAAGAGTGTTCTGCCTATGATTTGCTCTAGAAATTTTCTTGTCTTACATTTAGGTCTTTAATCCATTTTGAATTTATTTTTGTATATGGTTTTAGAGAATGTTCTAATTCCATACTTTTGCATATAGCTGTCCAGTTTTTCCAATGCTACTTATTGAAGATACTGTCTTTCCTCCATTGAATATTTTTATCTCCTTATCATAAATTGACGATAAGTGTGTAGGTTAATTTCTGGGCTCTCTATTCTGTTCCATTGACCCATGTGTCTGTTTTTGTGCCAGTACCATATTGTTTGGATTCCTGTAGCTTTGTAGTATATTTTGAAGTCAGGGAGCATGATTCCTTCAACTCTGTTCTTCTTTCTCAAGATTGTTGTGGCTATTCATGGTCTTTGTGTTTCCATACAAATTTTTAAATTACTTGATTTTGTTCTGTGAAAAAAAATGATGCTAATATTTTGATAGGGATTGCATTGAATCTGTAGACTGCCTTAGGTTGTGTGGTCTTCTAACAATACTAATTCTTTCAATGCAAGAACATGGTACTTTTTAACTATAATGAATTTGAATATTCTCTATTCTTTGGTTTTTGCATTTCCAAACTGGAAGGAATGACTTACATTACAGCTTCTTTCCTGAAATCTTTCTCAATTGAAATCATAGGCCTTTAATTTAGAGCCTAAATCACCCACATTTTTCTCCTTATTTCCCAAATAAGCATATCTTAGGATATACGATACAAGCATCTCTCTCCCTAGCTCCACTGAATGAACATAACCCCACTAAGACATTCCTGTTTCCTTTTCTCTTCCATTTGTTCATTTTCCTACCATTTATTTCCTTCCACTATCAGCTTGAAATTTATATTATTAGTGCCCATAATTACTTCTCATTGTCAAACTTTCAGTATACCACTTGCCCCAAGCTTCAGCCCTGGATGAAGCTGGATAAACTCTCTTCATCCTTGCCTCTGTGCCCCTAAACAGTACTTAGAAAGAATACAGAATCTTACAGTTGTCATCAAAAATATGTAATTTCTAAATTCTAACTGTGGCACAATTGGCAATCCTTTTGATTCTTGCCCAAAATGCTCTCTTTCTCAAAAGTTCATATCTCTCCTTAATCCTGTTAACCTTACCTCTAAGTCTCTCAGTTAACCCTTACTTGCTTTATAGAAGTGTAAGGGAATCTGAGGTAAACTCTGGTTGTAGTCCACTCTTGTAAGGTCACAGTTTCTTGTCGTTCTTAATTCTTTTTTCCTGTCTTAGGGGAAGAAGTGTCTATTTTTGCAAAGGCTGCCCATCCAACTGTATAAATAAAATAAATTTTATTTATTATTGAACTAGAGTTGATTTAAAGTATTGTGTTATACACCATATATATATATATATATATATATATATTCTTTTTCAGATTCTTTTTCATTATAGGTTATTAAAAGATGTTGAATATAGTTCTCTGTGCTCAACAGTAAATCCTTGTTGTTTATCTATTTCATATACACTACATGCATGCTCAGTCACTCAGTTGTGTCTGACTCTTTGCAACTCCATGGACTGTAGTCTGACAGGCTTCTCTGTCCATGGAATTTTCTGGGCAAGAATAGTGGAATGGGTTGCCTTTTTCTACTCCAGGGAATCTTCCCAACCCAAGGATCAAACCCAACTCTCCTGCATCTTCTGCACCTGAGAAACCCATTTCATATAAAGTAATATGCATTTGTTAATCCCATACTCCTAATTTATCCCCACCCCACCCATTCCCCCTTTGATAATCATAAGTTTGTTTTCTATGACTGTGAATCTGTTTCTGTTTTATAAATAAGTTTATCTATATTATTTTTTAGATTCCACATATAAGTGATGTCATAATATTTGTCTTCCACTGTCTGACTTAATTTGATTTAGTGTGATAATCCCTAGGTCCATCCATGTTGTGGCAAATAGCAATATTTCATTCTTTTTATGACCCAGTAGTATTCCTCAAGGGCTTCCCTGATGGCTCAGTGGTAAAGAATCCACCCACCAAATGCAGGAGATTTGGGTTCTATCCCTGGGTCTGGAAGATCCCCTGGACAAGGAAATGCTAACCCACTCCAATATTCTTGCCTAGGAAATCCCATGGACAGAAGAGCCTAGCGGGCTACAGTCCATGGGGTCACAAAAGACTCGGACGTGACTTAGCAACTAAACAACATCAGTAATATTCCTTAAGTTATTGACTCTTATCTTTTCTAGGTTCTCACTCCATTAGCAGGCCTTTGTCATGTATTTGCAATTTCTCATCTCCACCAGCCCTTCTTCTCAAACTATAAACCCACTAAAGCATCCTTCAGCTTAGAAAATAGAACAAGATTAATATTTGTCAACACATGTTCAGTTTATCGCTAGCTTTATATATCTGGCAAAAATTCTACATGACAATTAAGAACATTTATGAGGTAACATGAGTTTCCTAGGTTCCAAAGCAAATTCTAGCCAGAACATAAAGGTGTTTAATGCTATCTAATCAGTAATAGATATATGGAAATATAATCCAGACGTAAACTGGCCTCCAATACTTTGGCCACCTGATACGAAGAGCTGACTCATTTGAAAAGACCCTGATGCGGGGAAAGATTGAGGGCAGGAGGAGAAGAGGACGACAGAGGATGAGATGGTTAGATGGCATCACTGACTCAATGGACATGGGTTTGGGTGGACTCCGGGAGTTGGTGATGGACAGGGAGGCCTGGTGTGCTGCAGTTTACGGGGTTGCAAAGAGTCGGACACGACTGAGTGACTGAGTTGAACTGAACTGAAACTGGCCTCAAAATCAGTCAAATTGTTTTATGATCTGACAGTGAGAATTACTCCCATTTTCTCAGTCTATAGATAAAAATTCTTTTTTGGTTTGAAAAGACTCATTTGTCTTCTAGTCCAGAGAATGCAAGGGGCTTCCCCAGTGGCTCAGCGATAAAGAATCCGCCTGCAATGCAGGAGCTGCAGGAGGCACAGGTTTGATCTCTGGGTCTGGGAGGTCTCTTGGAGGAGGGCATGGCAACCCACGCCAGTATTCTTGCCTGGAGAATCCCATGGACAGAGGAGCGTGGCAGGCTACAGTCCATAGGCTCGCAAAGAGTTGGACACACATGCACCAGAGAAAGCAAACTGCTTTCATTTGGCATGCCTGCATGATTATGCAGATCCATTTTCTAAAGGAAATTCCAAATGAAGAGAACATATCATCTATGGTGACTGAGAAACAGAGTTTTATGTTGCTGGTTTTAGAATTATCTCTTGACATTAACATTTTTATGCACCCCCCTTTTAAGTTTTATGCTTGGATATAATGCCACCGTGTAGGAATCAAGGTAAATGCCATATCCCAAATCCACAGAGAGCCAGAGCCAACCCGTGGGTTAGCAAATCTGTCTTTTTATGTGCAGTTACTCATACTGTATGATTTATACACACTGCTTTTGAAAGCTGCATTAACTGAAAGAAGCGGGATTGTGGAGGGGCAAAGAAGTATATATACAGGCTGGCTTGGTTGAACTGTGTTGAATTCTCTTTAGAACAATCTTTACAAGTCTTTGCTCACAGTTAGAGGTCTGCTGAAAGTGACTCAGTGTGGATGAAAACAGCTTGCTTAATCATTCCTGAAACATGGGAAAAATTAAAATACATTTTTTTCTTTGTCAAGCAATAAAAACAATGCCAGATTGTTAATGCCTTTTTTGTACCTTTCACTTGAAAGACCTCAAAAGAACATCAAGGAGAATAAAGGCAAAATCTATTCCCCAATGGCATCATTATACATGTTGAAGCCTCTAAAACTAAAACTCTAAAGACATTCAGGAAGAGTAGAGAAATAAATGACAGCAAACTGAAGAGTGTGTCTCTGGAGCTTTGTTCAACCTGCTTTGTTCAAATTCATTCAAATTGCATGATGAAAAGCAAAGATCTCATTTGTTTCCACATTAAAGTAGGAAATTAGTGAGTGGTGAATTTGCTAATTGTCCTGTAAAGCATTTAAGATGCCAGGAGTGCCCCATTGCTAATATTTTAAATTTCATTCTCATGATTGAAGTGAAAGCAATCCTTAGAGTGGTGTAAAACAATGTTTTTAATAATTTAAGTTGGTTCGATTCAAACATGATTTCGTTGTGAAATATTTATCGAAGCTCCTGTTTTTATTTGAGATGAGCAAGTTTCATTTTAGACTTCAAAACATCAAACGGAAATTCATTTTGAATATGGGGATAAAATAGGGAGATAGATTAGTTCCATCCAGTGTGTGTTTCATTCCTGGCTGTGACTGCTTGCTTCAGAGGATGTGGAATTAGCAGGTTTGGTTAAATTTTAGTTGAGTTTTTAGTGACCTTTTCTAATCCTGACTATTTCATAATTTAATGTCTTGACCTTCGTTTTCTATGGAGCCACCACAGTGATAAATGCAGAGATTTAATAACTAGAACTAGTTGACAGGTGACCTTTCGTACATGGCCATTTCTCTTTGCTGGGGAAACCACACTGTTTTGCAAGTTTTAATTCACAGATTTTAATTATCTATTCTATTGTCTATAAGCCTATTCATGGAGAAAAAAGTAAAGGTTAAATATTTCATTCTTCTTACTGATTAAAATGTAAAGTGCTTGGCAGTTGTCCCAATATATCATTCAAAAAGGATAGGGCAATTTGTCAGTTTCTTACCCAAAGAACAGAGAAGGGAAATTTTCCAGAGTGGTTTGGTTGGTAATGAACAGGATGGAAAAAGTGGTTAGGAGAATGAGCTGTCTCATTTGCAGGATGAGGGTGACTCTGTGTGTGTGCGTGTACGTGTGTGTGTGTGTGTGTGTGTGTGTGTGTGTGTAAATTTAGAGCAGAGAAACAGAAAGAAGCCTTTAACTATATGTGTCCTAATTTGAAGAGAAAAGTGACTGTGACTCAATAAAAGGTGAGACTTCCTGATCAGAGTGAATGACCTGTTAGTTTTGGTCATTTTTTTTTTAACCAGACAAGGATCAGTTGCGCATGTCATGGCTAATTGGTTTCTAGAGTCTGCCTAAATAATATTTAGTCACAGGAAAATAAAGCTAATTATTAAAATACCACAGACTCTTCAAAAGAGATTAGAATAGCCACATCTTCCTCTCTTACATCCATAGTATCAAGGATTCTCTTGCACTTATATTCTTCCGCATTTGTGCAAACAAGAATTCATTTCTGTGCTGAATGCCCATGCTTATGATAAGTTAAAAATAAAAATCCACATACTGTAAAATGATCTAAGGATGAACATAGTACCTAGGCAGTGTCCTAGAGTCTTCATATGTATGGAAAGGTGAGTGAGTCAAAGAGTAAGAGGAGGGCTGGGCATCTCAGCTATCTTTGCTACCCAAGAAGTTGAAAGTAGCCACTGTGAGCTTCTAAAGTGAATTTACCTCCAGGAGACTTTGCACTGGGGAGAGGTATTCCCTTAGCCATGGAGACCAGCTTACAAAAGCATCTGCCATGGCTTTGTGTTTTCTCAGACGTGGACTGTAATAATTTAATGTTTCAGAAAGAAACACAACTCACTCCTGTTACAAAAAAAGTTTGAAAAGCAAATTGAGTGAAAAAATGTGGAGGACAATTTTAAAGCTAATAAAATCAGTCATGATTAGTTTATCTTAGGCTGAAATTTCAGCCATATTTTAAACTTAAAGATTAAGAAAAAAATATCCACATAATTTCTTATGCCATCATAATGTCATTGCCAGAAAGGAGAGATTATTTCTATCCCCATACAAAACCCTAACACTCCTGAGGAGACTTTCATTAGTTAAGAAACGTCCTCTTTTGGTGAAATTTTTGGCCACCAGCATATTTAAAAGCATTGATTTATAATTTAATGTAGATAGTTTTAATATAATACTGAGTGAGAGTTGAGGTGTTTGCCTATACGTTTATTAGGGATAGTGCAAATTCATAATAAATCTTTCTTTAATATCTCTCACTTCTTATTAGTGCTATGAGTGCATTTCACAAAAGATAATATGTGCTGTCTTTTTAACCTGAAAGATATCTAGTACTCACTGGACATCATGCTCACTTCAATTTCAGTTCAATAATATGAAGTAAAAACTAACTTTTGGAGAATTTTACTATGAGAACTGAATGGAATAATGTAATGAAGTGCTAGGCAGGATGACTGGCCCATATTAGGTATTTAATCATGTTAATACCAATAAATATAATACTCCGTATTTATGTGTCTCCATCACACTGTTTCTTGCCTCTCTCATCCTCTCCCTGCATGTCAGATAGGAATCAAATTCTTTTTCTAAAAAGGAGGCAAATGTCAAGATTTGTTTTAGCAGAGAAAGGACTTGTTTTTCAAGGCAGTCCATTAGACCTTTAAAACATTGGGTTGGCTAAAATGTTCATTCAGGTTTTCGTAAGATGTTATGGAAAAACCCAAACTTTTCAGCCAACCAGTAGTATATGAATTGATGCTAGCTGATCATAAAACATACACACCTACCTCAGAGCTGTATGCTGAGGTTAAAATTCACACTGATTAAAATCCTAAAATTATTTTACCCTTAACAGAGCCTTGCACGGAACAAGTGCATGGTAAAAATTACTTGGTTGTGTCGACTGAAAAAAAAAAAAAGATGCACAGTTTGAGAGTTATGAGTTTAGTTTTATTTGGGGCAAAATGAGGACTGCAGCCCAGGAGGCAGCACCTCAGATAGCTCTGAGAGACGGCTCCAAAAGGCAGTGGGGGAAGTCAATATATAAGGTTTTGGTGAAGGGGGAGTTCAATGCCATGAAGCACTCATTTTACAAAAGGTTTTTGTTAGTCATGAGGATCTGATGTCACCATGAAGGGATTTAGTGCTTCTCTAGATATGAGGAGATGCAAGGATTGAGATCATACAATCTGTTCCTAAAAACATCCAACTATCTGAAGACCTGTCCCACCAGATTCCCTGGAGCACAGAGTGTCTCACTGGACCCTGAACTCCCTCAGGGATTGTTGAAGGTCAACAGCTATAGCAGCATGGGATTCAATCTCTGTAAAGGCAGATGACAAATGCCTTTGTTGTTCAGTCCTTAACCATGCGCTTGGTAAGTGCCAATTTGTAGCTGACAGTTGTTTACTAGATATCACTGAATTAACTTTCCCCAAGTTGAGTATTTATTACCAGATATGCAGGTATAGATGTAGTATATTTTGTAAAGTGAGAAGATACCCAAATCAAATAAGGCAAACCTTGGAAATATTGCACGTTCAGTTCCAGACCACTGCAATACAGTGAATATTGCAATAAAGTCACATGAATTTTCTGGTTTCCCAGGGTATATAAAAGTTATGCTTACACTATACTGTAGTCTGTTAGTTGTGCAATAGCCTATGTCTTAAAAAAGTACATACCTTAACTTAAAAAATACTCTATGGCTAGAATATACTTAACCATCATTTGACAAAACAGGGTTGCTACAAATCTTCAATTTGTTAAAAAAAAGAAAGAAAAAAGAAAACACAGTATCTATGAAGCTCAATAAAATGAAATTCAGTAAAATAAGATATGCCTGTATAATGATGTTACTGCTCCCCCCCCAAAAAAATCAGTATCTTAGACTTCAGATGAAAGGAAGCATTTGACATTTGTGAGATTTCTCTTAGGAACACAGCTGCCCAGATGGTCGGCTGAATATTTGTGGTAATCTCAGTTTATAGACACAGCCAAAGCTCAAGCAAAGCATTTGGCTTGATGATGTTTGAGTGTATGAGAGGGAAAGACAAAGAGGTCAAATTTGTTTTTAATGGAAAGAAACAAAAAATCGGGACAAGTCAACTGAAAAGGAGAGTTCAAAATTATGATAGGGCTTGATAAAGTGGAGTCAGATAAATCTTTCCAAAGGTCTCAGAAAATCCAGGGCCTGTATCTAGAAAGAAACTGCTTACTGAGGCAGAACTGAGTGAGTGGACACACATGGAATAAATTTTCAAGCAAAAGCCCCAAATCAAATAACATAAATGAGCTCAAGAAACAGCAGGACATTTTAACAAAGAAAGTTGAGATCACAAGATGCAGTGATAAAGCTAATAAAAGGAACTGAGATAACCAGATAAGAGCAGCTCTTGGGTCAAACCATCCATTCCTGCTCAGGTGTGTCTTTCTTTTTATCATGGCTTACTGTAGTTTGAAAGTGCCTTCAAACATAAATGAGTCCCTTGTGCTTTAACAAGTTCTTCGTGTTACCTGAAACTTCTGATTATGATTAGGAATGTTTCATTCATCTAGCCCTGCACTCCTATCATACTATAAAGATGGTTCCTGCAACCATGTGGTAAATAGAACAGTCACCCCTGCAGCCATGACTCCTGGTACCTCATTCAGGAAGCCAGAGAGCTAGGCAGGTCTGAGACCAAGCAGTATGACATGAGGAAGTCTCTTACAACTCTGGCCTTGGTGACAATATGGTTAAGTGAATAGTATAAAAGAAAGGGGGGTAAAAATAAATAAATAAATAAATAAATAAAAAAAAAAAAAGAAAGGGGCAATTTAAAGATCACCACCTACCTTCAAAGGCATTATATTCATAGCACCTTCCCAATTATGTATTTGTCATATAAACAAGAGGCCATTGTTCCCAATATTTGCCCTCAAGTTATTAGTCAGCTGCTGACCTCATACCTGCACAGCTGGTAATGTTGTCATGAAACAGACTGTGATGTCTTAACTGATCACTCTCAGAGGTTACAATTGTCAAGTGAAACCAGTATGCTGATTCTTATTAGTTAAATGAAGCCTTGTTGCAGCTGCTGCTGCTGCTAAGTCGCTTCAGTCGTGTCCGACTCTGTGCGACCCCATAGACGGGGGCCCACCAGGCTCCCCCATCCCTGGGATTCTCCAGGCAAGAATACTGGAGTGGGTTGCCGTTTCCCTCTCCAGTGCATGAAAGGGAAAAGTGAAAGTGAAGTTGCTCAGTCGTGTCCGACTCCTAGCAACCCCATGGACTGCAGCCTAAACCAGCTAATTCACTTGAATGACTTGGAAATCCAATGCAAATAGCTGCATGTTGGGTATTACAGCACCTCCAAGGCTTTTTCTTTATATCTTTCTTTCTGTTCTTTTGTTTTTTTTTTTTAATGTGTGCGAGTGGTACCCCCAAAATGTTTTTATTATACAGGGAAGCAACTTCTTGGAACACTAAATGGAATCTAACCTCCTGGCACCATATGCATTTTGGTGATAAGTTGGAATGTGTCATGTGACACACAAATTAAATAAGGCGTTGATTTGTGTGGCTGAGTTTGGAGGACTCAGCTAAGTCTAATGGATGTCGGGAAGAACATTGTATTCTTCCTTACAATCTTCCCAAAGATTGTAGGGAAGGGGCTTAAATGCACGAGGAAGGGGCTTAAATCAATGCCTGATTCTACGAGGCATCCCCTTGTGCCTGCCTCCATTTGCCCTTTGGTGAAGTCTTCACTATGGCACCAACCTAGGAAATCCCATTGCCAAGTGCCCTAATACACTCACCCATCTTGAGAGAAGCTATTCTGACATGGTGCCTGGACCACTTGCTGCCCACCTTAGTTTAGAAATCTTAGTGGAGCAGGAGCAATGGACAGTCAGTCCCTTTCATAGCAGACTTTTAAGGCACTTCAGATTGGACCTTTGTGGGCTGTATAAGTAAGGATTTTTAAAATTCTTAATTTTGACATCTCAGATAAATAGATTCACTCGCCTAGATTGAAACTGTGGGTATGTTGATGTGTTTCTTCTGGATTGCTTTTCTCTTTTTAACTAAATGAGCAATTCTAGACGAATCGAAAAAGTCCACTTCCTCCCTAATATTATGTTCAGGGTCCTAATAAATTCTTTTCATTAAATTGCTTTCATTTCCTAACTTGACCACTGTATATTTGAAATACTATAGTATTCCAGGGATTTCTGAGGAGTGGGGTTAAATGAAGACAGACATTGAGCCTACTCTTATGGAGTTTACTTTCTAGTAGACAGACATAATTAAATAATAAATTGTAACACAACTAATACACAGTGTGGAAGGAGCCACTGACCAATAGGCACCAAGAAATCTGGGATCACATATCAGATATAAATGTAGAATCTCACAGAAAGAAAAGAAGTAAGGCATATATCAGCAAAGTGCATTGTCCCCTTATCACTCACTGTTTAAAAGTTTGCTTTTCTTTATGTGTGGGGGAATCGTAAAAGGAATTTACAGTCATTCCTCCATACCTGAGGAGCGTTGATTCCAGGACCCCAGTGGATGCCAAAACCTGCAGATGCTCAATTCCCATGCCATGGGCTTTCCATATGCTACAGTTCTGCGTCCATAGATCCAAGCAACCCGGATAGTGTGGTAATTTCCATCCGCAGTGTCGACTGTATTTGGTTTGCTTGCGAGTATGCTAAGTCGCTTCAGTCGTGTCCAACTCTTGGCAACCCCATGGACTGTATAGCCAGCCAGGCTCCTCTGAGAATCCATGGGATTCTCCAGGCAAGTATGGAGTGGGTTGCTGTCCCCTCCTCCAGGGGACTTTCCCGACCCAGGGATTGAAACTGTGTCTCTTCTGTGTCCTGCACTGGCAGGGTGGTTCTTCACCACTAGTGCCATCTGGGAAGGAAAAAAAAAAAAAACAAGCAGAGAATAAGGAAGAGAGCAGTAGGTTTAGAGTTGGATCTAGATTTGAATCTACCAATGTAACTTTATCACCTGCCAGCCCTGAAAGCTGATGCTTAGTCTCTATGAGTCTCTGTCACCTCATTGGTTAAAGTATGTGGAATCTAGAAAAATGGCAGATTTTTTGCAGGGCAGAAATAGAGATGCAGACATAGAGAATGGACATGTGGACACCAGGCGGAGTCAGGGGGAGGGAAGGGTGAGACAAATTGGGAGATTAGGATTGACATATATATGCTACCATGTGTAAAATAGATAGCTAGTGGGAACCTCCGGTATAGCACAGAAAACCGAGCTCAATGTTCTGTGATGGCCTAGATGGGTGGGACAATGCAGGGAATGGGGGGAGGGAAGTCCAATAGGAAGGGGATATATGCATAGGTATAGCTGAATCACTTCATTGTACAGCAGAAATTATCACAGCATTGTAAAGCAATTAAACTCCAATAAAATAAAATAAAAGGATGGTGGAGACTGTCTGTGTATGTGCCTTCCTTGAGTTCTTAAAAAGAAGCCTTGCCTATCCAACCAGAATAAACAAGAGCACAACGGTTGTTTAACCACGGCGATGCAAGGGAATTTTTTAAGAGTCTCTATAATATTTTTGCTAGCCTGAAATTAATCTTCAGTAGTTCTGGGTTTTGAAAATTCAGAATCTCATCATTTGCTGAATTTTTTATATTTTTATCAACCGCTGCATAATCATTCATACATATAAGTAAACTTCAGAATTGATGCCTATATATCCTCCTTTTGCCTTTCTTTTTTTGGCCACCATCCTTATTAAAGAGAGCAAATCTTTCTGTATGTCCTGATTTCATCTGAAACTACAGTTTTGAATGAAAAGGCATCATAAAAAGTGGGAAACAAATGACTGCTTTTTCATTGAATTTTAAACCAACACAAGAAAAAGAAATGAAAATTATTTCTTAGCAATCCATATTCACTTTTTAAATGGAGGCTTGCCCCAAGCTTGATATCCTGTGGAGCTAGTGTTGGATTAGTATAAATATATTTCAGAGATATTCCCACACTCAGCAATTATGCACAATATCTGGAATTTCTGTTTTCCCAGAAGAACTTGCTGGCATATGTGGAACTTTCTAATTTACACATTTCTCCCCCCCCTGCCCTGTTTCTCTTTCTGTTTTTCAGCCTTTGCAACTGGACTGTAATCTTTGTGCCATTGTGTCAAACTCAGGTCAGATGGTCGGCCAGAAGGTGGGGAACGAGATAGATCAGTCATCCTGCATTTGGAGAATGAACAATGCACCCACCAAGGGCTATGAAGAGGATGTTGGCCGCATGACAATGATTCGCGTTGTATCCCATACCAGCGTTCCTCTCTTGCTGAAAAACCCTGATTATTTTTTCAAGGAGGCAAACACTACTATTTATGTTATTTGGGGCCCTTTCCGCAATATGAGGAAAGATGGCAATGGCATTGTGTACAACATGTTGAAAAAGACAGTTGACATCTATCCCAATGCCCAAATTTATGTGACCACCGAGAAGCGCATGAGTTACTGCGATGGAGTGTTTAAGAAGGAAACTGGGAAAGACAGGTGAGTCCGCTGAGAAGTGGCCTTTTTGTCTTTCATGCTAAGTCTTTGCAGAGTTCTTTTGCCAGCTATTAAATGAACAGTTATTTTTCAAACCGGTTGCTATATGTTTTTGAGTATTATGATTACTTGATGAGCCAGCAGTGAGGCCCCATTTAGTCCACCTGCACCAGCTTCTCTCTCTTCATTTTGATTGGATTGAAGGCCCTCCCCCCCCCCAAAAAAAAACACTGACTGCTTTCCCAAGATATCTTTAGGTTTGTTCTTATTTAGTTCAATTTGCTATTGATTAAATCGGATATTAGCTGAAAGAAGTCTACACATTTTTGCCTCAAAATAGAAATGTTAAGAACTTTAGGACCTAAACTTCTTTGCAAGTTGTGGCAAAAATTTACTGAGACTGCAAAACAGAACAGGCTATCGATTCTGTAATAAGGTTGCAGAGCTTCTTGCCTGCAAATAGGCCCTGCGCTTGTGAGCTTGTGATCACCATAACTTAGCATTTAACATGTTAAGCAGAATATCATGTTGAAATTAAGCATTACTTAAAATCATTAACAGTGGGTTCTTGACGAGGAATGAGATATATATATATATATACCATTCATTCAATTAGCTAAAAACCAATTTGCATATTTTTACTACATCTGGTTTTCTGCAGCATTCTGTAAACCACCTTTCCCGAGGTCTGCTTGTCTTACTCTTCTCCTGCTCCTTACTTTTCCTGCTTCCCCCCCGCCGCTCCCTCTTCCTCCTCCTCTTCTCCCATATAACTTACTTTTTTTCTTCTTCTTTAGAAAGGTAACCAGTATATGAGAAAGAAGCAGAGTTGTAAATCAGTCTATCTTTTATTTTAGTTCATATATCTAGTACTGATAAAGAACTGCTGAAGGAAAAATATTGAAACTGTTAAAATTTTGAATTATCATTGAATATTGCTTACTTGTGCAATATCATGGATAAATTGAGCATTGACTATAATTCCAATATTAACATTCTGATTTCCTCAAGATATATATCTTTTCTCCTTTATTATTATCAAATTTAAACCTTTAACTGTATTGGGATATGTGTTTGAGAAAGGGAGTTTCTAACATCTCTGGATAGAGTTTTAATGCTGGTAATTATTTTTAAAATGTTATGTGGACCAACTCTCCTATTGATAATGTAGGTCAAATTTAGTGTTTTCTACTTCCAAGCACCAAAAATACGTAGCTCCTAATGAAACGCAAGGTAAACAGCCGTTGATAGTGGCCCCTTCCACTTTAGAGTTAGTGAGAAGATTCCCAGTGTTTAGATTTGAATCAGTGTAGTGTAAGTGGTCCAAAGAGACAGGCAGTAGGGATAAAAGGAGGAGGTATGTGCTTCAAAGAAATACGGTCAACCTGTATCATCATTCTATATAAATACGATCATTCTCAAGTGGCTTCGGAAATTTCTGGTTTTTCACTCGCCCAGAGCAATGCAGTTAATTAGGTATAGTTGGTTTTTCATTAGTAATAGTTTGCCCTTGGGGTATCACCTAGTCATAACTATAGGCCCTTGAATAATTTAGGGGTATCAGAGAAGAACTCAGCATGCTGTCTGTCCCCATGTGTTTTGCTTGTATCA
The DNA here is from genome assembly GCF_054371585.1 of Giraffa tippelskirchi. NCBI lineage: Eukaryota > Metazoa > Chordata > Mammalia > Artiodactyla > Giraffidae > Giraffa > Giraffa tippelskirchi. The sequence goes on along the minus strand of NC_137279.1, from coordinate 144,509,631 downwards.
TGTTGGCTTTGCTGTGAGCTTTCAGAGACAGCACTGTCGCGGATCTGTGAACTGGGCAACAAGTGCTGGGAAAGAATAGCTTTGGGAGGTTCATTTTCCTACTGGCTGTAAGGAGGAAATCTGTTTATATAGTAGGAAAAAAAAACTCAGTTGTTAAAATTAATTTTGCAGGTATCATTCATTTCATAGAGTTACCAAAATAGAAGTATAAAAAACAAGCCAAAATGATTTTCTGGTACTTTGTAGCTGTTTTGTCCCCCAAATCTAATCCTGTCTAGTGTTTCACTGAATACTGCAACCAGACCAAAGAAGACAACCAAGTAATAGAAATGAGCAGAATGGATAGTTTTGGTAAACTCTATTTGAATGACCAAAATGATCTCAAGGGCTGCTATCTCCACTGTGATTTTAATGTGTCCTAAATATAGCTGTGTTGAATTGATTGTTAAAGATTTCCCATAGTGACCTGATGTTCATTGCCACAAAACAGAGACATTTTTTAACTTTTTATGAAGGGAAATGTCACACTTATAGAGAGACTAATCCTGTAATGAACTCCTGTGTACCCACAGTTCAGATTGAATATTATTAACTCATAGCCAGTCTTGTTCCATCTATACCTCTATTTGCTTTCTCCCTTCCCAAGGTTTGTTTTGAAGCAAGTGCCAGTCATCATATTATTTTCATTCATAAATATTTCAGCATTTATCTCTAAAAGATAGATTCTTAAAAATAAACACTATGCCATTGCCCCGCATAAAAATCAGTATACTTTCTTAATAACAATATATATTTAGCCTGCTTTCAAATTTCTCCAAAGATCTCATTAATATTTTTACAGTTAATTGACTCAGGATTAGTATTAAGGTCTGTACATGTTCAAATAAGTATTAGCATTAGTCTATACATTACAAATAATTGATATGTCTCCTATATTTCTCTTAATCTATGGCTTCTTTCCTCTCACCCTTTCCCTTTATTATAGAAAAAATCTAATCATTTGTCCACAATCTATATTTTGCTGACTGCCCCCCTATATTACTTCTTCTGCTTTGATACCTATGTACAGTAAGTCCCCTACATATGAATGAGTTCCATTCCAAGAGTGAATTTGTAAGTCTAATTTTTGTTCATTTAAGTCCAACAAAGTTCACCTAGGTAGCCAACTAACACCATTGGTTATATAGGACTGTACTGTAATAGGTTTATAATACTTTTCACAGAAATAATACATAAAAAGCAAGCACAAGAAGTAAAGAAAATAGTTTTAATCTTAGAGTACCTTGAAAAGTACAGTAGTATAGTACAACAGTTGGCACTTCTTAGCAGTACCAGACACGTCACCGTTGCTTTCACCCTTGCTTCTGGACATCCTGGGCTTGAAATAAAGATACTGTACTACAGTACTCTATACAGTACTGTACAACCACTTGTAGAGGATACACACGCATGACAGTGTATGCCAGACATGGGAATAACTTACTTTATTGGACATTCAACACATGTTCACATCTTTGAAAGCTTGCAACTTGAAGGTTTCTATGTAGGGGACTTACTGATATTGAGGATTTATTGGATTTGGGCCTAATTTTAAAAATTGTTTTTTTTTCTTAAATCAAGATTATTAGGTGATACTTCTATCAGAATGAAGACTGTTTTCTCTCTTTTTATGTTAGCAGATCATTCTCTAGATCCAATAATTCATTAGAATTATGGTGCAAAATGGTGATATTTCATCATTTCTTTTTCATTATTAGCTGATATACATTATAAACTTGCTGTCATTAACCATTTGGTTACTGTGAGATTGAAGATAGTACAAGTTTTTCTTTATTTATTGGTTTTAAGGCATTGACACCATCATCCTCCAAAACATGACCAGTAAATTTATTGTTTTCAGTATTTATATATCGACTTAGGTACTTAAATCTATTTGAAATACTTTAATTCATTAAAATTATGTTCTTATGCTAAAATCGTCCTATTTTGAGCTATGGTAACCTCTTCAAATTGGCTTTTGCATCCTTTTGACATGTCTTTAGTAGTCTTGTAAAACAAAGTCTTATAAATTCTTTTTTGTTTCCTAGTATTATATGATGTTTAAGGCTTTTCCTGTACATATCCTGATGCATGCCGTATCCAGACATTTTTCCCAAAGAACTTGGGTCCTTTTATTGATAGTATTGAAGAGAGCATAATCTTGGCTCTACAGGTACTCATAACTCCTGGACTGGTCTTTGTTTCTTGGTCTTTCCATTAGACTGAACTAATATAAACAACACATGCTATGTATACTGTTTAAAGATAAAATCATTATAAGTTCAAATTGAAAATTCCAATTCAAATTGAGGACTATCAGGTTTTTATTTTATCACATCTATTTTACATTTGTCTTCTTTCTGCCTTGCTGGCAATCACAGGTTCTAGAAACACCAATGTAAACACTCATCTGCTTTATCCCACAGTATACACATAACACTCTTAGAATTAAGAGTAACAGTGCAACCAGAAATATGATTACTGTGAACATTTTAAGATTATTCTGCATCAAAGAAGATGTTTTAATGCAAGCATCTGTGTGAGCCCATGCTCACAAAGTGTGTATTGGTTATATCCTAACAAAAGTTTTATAATTTTTCTAAGTAAATAGAATGAAGTGGAATATAACATTGCAGGTATGAAGGGGTGAGGGAAAAGGAATGTCCGTATAATTTGACTTTTGTGTAAACTATTTGGTTGATTTGCCTGCACTTTCTGGAGGTAAGTGCTAATTTTCATCATCAGGTTTTTAGTGGGGACATTATGTCACCGTTATGGTGTATAATTTATAGAGGTAAAAAAAAAAGTGTCCCTAGTCATTAAAGTGATTCATGATAGGAAAATGATTAAATGGAGTTCTTCAAAGAAATATTTGCCTCTCAACTTGTTTCTTCAAATTATCAAAATCCTTTTAAAAACTATAAGCCCCCTCCTCCATTTACAGTGGGCATCTCTTTATTTTTCTAGAGGTTTTAATTTTTATCTCAAGGAATTCATTACTGAGAAAACATGAAGTAATAAAAGAAATATGTACCCTGTTAAATTTCTTAGAATGAATTTAGACCAAATCATACACATGTTGGAATAATTTTTCAAACCAGATGAAATTTAATTTGCTTTCTTATCAGTTACTGAATAAAATTATTTGGCTTGTCAATTAGAAAGGGTGACCTTGTGGGAAGGACTGAGAGAACAAAAAGAGAGGCTGCTTGCCCTTTCTCTGTTCATCTTCTGGGGCTCAGTTTTCTTTGGAATTCTAGGCCCTTTGTGTAGTGGTCACCATTATATCTTCACTTACCAAATATTTTTTTTCTGAGAAACAACCACCTTCAACAAACCAGGAAACTTTGGAATTAAAGGGCTTGTAGTGAAAATAATCTGAACCAAAATGGATCTCTTTTCCCCCTTTGAATGATGGGGGTGCATACATAATACTAGCTGGCTGACATTTACACATTTGCATTAACACATCCTGAGACTGAAATACCCTAGAGGTGCTGCAGAGCTGACACTGGCACATGGTGCTACTTTCAACACTTGAAGAAGGGGATTATGTGCCTGGCCGTGTACAGATGCAAAATGAATGTTAAGTCTCCCAGAGAGGTAGCAGAGCCTGTGTGAGACATTATGCTTACCTATGGACAGATGAGCAGTTGCAGCTTGCCTCCCACTTTAGAAATACATTAGCAAATGCGGGCACATTATCGAATTAAGTAATAACTGAGAAAGCTATAGTTCCTATTAAAACTGCAAAGCTAATTCAGGCCTGATAAAGGGCCCTGAGCTGCCCTAAATGGGTCTTCATTAAGCGGACACCAATGTGGCTCTGCCTTCAGGAATGGATAAAATTAATGAAAGCTAGCAGCTAATAGATCAATGTTTCAAGATGTTACTGCTTCAGGTTCAAAGGATGTGAAGGGAAGGAGTTACTTTTAAAGCATTTAGAAAACAGGACATACAAAAGTCACTTTCAGAAGACACTGTCAAAGTGAGAAACGGATTGGTAAGTATCAGCCGTGCATGGCTAGTCTTTGTCTGTGTGCTCCATCCATTCCCATTCAATCTTGCAGAGAGAAAAAGAAATCAGAAATGTGTTGTTTCTCACCGTCTCATGTTGGAGATGGTTTTGTCGTCCGGTGTGGGTTTTAAGTGCAGCCCAGTGGGTTTTAAGTGCAGCTTCGCTGTTTTAGCTGTCGACTAAAAAGATGTACAACTTGAGAGTTGTGAGTTAAGTTTTATTTGGGGCAAAATGAGGACTGCAGCCAGGGAGACAGCACCTCAGATAGCTCTGAGAGGCTGCTCCAAAGAGGCAGTTGAGGAAGGTCAATATATAAGGTTTTGGTGAAGGAGGAGTTCAATGCAGTCAAGTGCTTACTTACAAAAGGTTTTCTGCTAGCCACGAGAAGCTAATGTCAGTAAGAAGGGATTTAGTGCTTTTCTAAATATGAAGAGATGCAAGGATTGGGATCATGAAATCAGTTTCTGAAAATATTTAACTACCTAAAGACCTGTTCCAAGAGAATCCCTGGAGCAGAGTGCCTCACTTCACCCTAAATTCCCTAAGGTGGTGTTGAAGGTCAACAGCTGGAGCAGCACAGGGTTTAGTCTCCACAGAGGCAAGTGGCAAATGCCCTTGTTGTGGTTGTTCAGTCACTGGCAAATGCTCTTTTCAAGAGCCAATTTACAGTTGACATAGCTTTGACCATTTTGAAAGTTTCCTGTGCTACCGTGTGATCAATTTTAGGGATTGAATTGGCTCACATCCTTTAGGTTTGCAAACCTTAGTAGTTCCTAGAGTGGAAAGAGGTTTCAAGCCTCTCCCTTGAGAATTTGGGAACTCCCTGAATGTCCCCCTTTGTTGGGACACAAAACAGGCAAACTGCCTCAACAAATGCAGTACAGCAAGGGGGGGTGGGGGCAGAAACAAAAATCAGGAGCTGTGTTAGCTGGAGAGCCAGCCACAAGGCAAAGACCCATGCCTAGTTGCCCAAAAAGGTACTGTTACTCTACCTGGACTCCAAAAACAAAGATGCCTAATTATTTCTAACTCAGGATAAATGGGTACTAACCTCAGGAAAACTTGGCCCAAAAGAAAATAGGCAAAGTAGAAAAATTCTTGGATTGAGAGATAAAACATAATATTAAAAACAGTATTTTTCCTTTAAAGACAATCTTTGCAAATATAACATCTCAGCACTTTTTTCAGGAGCAACATTGACACATCTCTGTTAACATGAATTAATGTTCCCACCCCAGCTGATGTATTTGGCAGAAACAATGAGTTCACACAGCAGTTACGGCAGACCCATAGGACTCCTGAGTCAAAAAGCATAATAAGGCATCCAGGGCTGTGTTTTCATGCTAACAGGCATTAGGAAACAGGAGACTTCCTTTTTCCCATTATTCATGATGGCATCTAGTGACCTACATTAAGCCTCCTCTATAATACACATGGACTGGAAATTAAAATTTCAATAAAAAGAGGGAAGAATCTATTTTATTAATGGGAAGATGGAAGGGATGTTTGTAATTTATCAAGATATCAGTACTGAACTGTTGCATGTTTAAAAATACACACATTTGGGCAAGGGTGCACATAGGTACATGCTAGGTGAAACTATATTTGACATGACAGCTTAGTTTAGGATTAAAACAAGAGAAACATCTTTAATTCAGTGACCGTGTTTTTAAAAGGAAGTGTATCAGATTACTGGTAATTGTAGAAATCAAGACTTGTAACCAGTCTACTTTAAAAGACTGATCTTCTCCTGGGCCTTAGGATATGACTTGACTGAATAGCTCCATACATAGTGAGATTATGCTGTGTAGAAAGACGTCCCAATAGACAATTATGCTGAACACTCCCTCAATATAAAGGCTTTTGAACACTACAAAGAGTGTGAAACTCAAAGACAAATAGGCCTTCAATCAGAAGATTCATTAGAGTATATCTACACTTCTAACTTTATAAAGGCTTTAAAGTTTTTGTTTTTCATTTTCTTTTCCTGTTTATTTATTAATTTAAAGCCATGGGATTTTTATTTAAGTCATAAGATTTATCTCTTCAGTTGTTTTACTTCCTACTATAATTTGGATTTCTCCTCTCCTTTTTTTTGAAAAAAAATCTTCATCTCTCTTCAAGTTTAGATAAAAACCAAAAAAATTAAGAAAGATTATATATTTGTCCATAAAACATATGAACCAGGGGCAGTTTCTTTTTTCTTCAATTCTTGTATGCCTGGACTCAAGACTGAGTTGGTTTCCTTGAGACTTTTCAATCTATACCATGTCCATCTGTATTACTAGTTTCTTAATTGTTTGGACAGCCATTTTCAGAGTACCTTGCATAGTGTCTGAGATGTTGTAGGAGCTCTACAAATGTTTATGGAATTGAATTTTTACTCCTCTGGAAATAAACATGAGAGATTTTATTAGATGTGGTATTATTGATGGACTTACCTTGTTAGCTTTTTGTTCTAAGAAACGAGTCCTCTTTGTACAGTACTTTTCTTTCCTTCCTTCTTCCCTCCCTTCCTGGCTTTCTCTCACCCTCCCTCCCTCCCTTCCCTTCTTTCTGTTTCGTACAGTACTTTTCAAACTCGAGTGTGCTTTCAGTCACCTGCTGATTCAGGTGATTTGAAGTGGATCCTGAGAGTTTGCAATTTGAATAAGCTCCCAGGCCAGGCCAGTGCTGTTAATCTCCAGGTGATGCTTTGAATTGCACTATTTGAGACTGCTTTGAATGAAGAGACAGGATATTTCACTGTTCCCTGAGTCAGAGAAATATATAAGGGAAGACTAGCTGTTTCTCAAATAACCTTGGTAACCTGTTTGTAATTGGATTCCAATTTTGTGACTATGACCTGTTCCCGGCCATTTAAGCGTAGTGCCCTGAAGTCCTTAAGAATTTAATGAGGATCTTATTTATCTGACCTTACTGTGTTTATTTGTCCATTTCTCTCATTAGACAACACAATTCTTAAGAATAGGGATGTTACTTGTCTCCATTTTATTTCCAGACCTAGCATTTTATTTCCAGACCTCATACAGTGTTAGTTTACCATCAAATAGCATTCAAATGTGTCTTCACTCTACTTCTTTCAGCTAAATGGCCCACAGATATTTCAGGATTCCTTGAAATGACCTCAGCCAGTTACTCATTTTCTTTCTTATATCATTACCACAAGTACTGCCCTAGTTGAAGTCTTCTTTGCTTCTCACATGGGTGACCATGAATACAGCCTTGCCTTTATGCTTCTGTAGAAATTGCTCCTCTGTCTAAATTTTACTTCCTCCCATCACTGTGCACACAAATGCCTTCTTTATGACTAAATTAAATATTACTTCTTCCATGAAGCCTTTTGAAATACCTCTAATTAGAACTCATTTCCTACTCTGAAAGTCCATAGACTGTGGACTTTTTAAAAATAAAAGTCATCACTCTCTACCATGCATTGTTGTCATTTATGTCTAATCTTCCAGGTAGTCCATAAACTCTTTAAGGGAATATCAGCTCTTATATATTTGTTTCCCCACCACCTGATACTATGTTTGACTCTAATAGGTATTTGGTAAATGTTTAATAGGTGAATAAATAAATGAGTGAGTAATAGAGTGAAAGAAATAATACTAATAGTCTTTAAGTTTACAAGTCCCTTTGCCACTTGTTGAAATACTTGTGAATTTCTAAACACTTTTCTTCAGTATATAGGGGTCACAGTAATACCAAGTGAGGCAAGTTATAGAATTGGATTTTGATAGAAAAAGTTTCCACAGTTCTACTCAGACAGACCACCCCTTGCTCTGTCTTACCCAAAGGTTGGCAAGTCTATTACCTTTTCCAGAGATTTTGTAGCTGGGCACTGGTTTTTTAATAAGTCAGTGACAGAGCCATTCTTCAAATACAGGTTTCCATTTTAGTTTCACTTCAGTGACAAAGCAGTTTTCAAGACTTCACTCACAGTTGTTAGCTGTCAGTTGCCCAGTGAAAATACAATTCCTAGGACCCAAGGTGGTACTCTTGGACCTTAGGCAGCAAACACAACAACCACTACAGAAGGCAGAAAAGAGAAAACCCAAGGAAGGAGAACTGATCACTGCCCAATTTATCTTCTAATTATTTTCTAGATAATATTTTCTTTACTGACAACAAAGAAAGTGAATTGCCTTAGTGAAAATATTTTTAAATAACTTAAGGAAGAACATAAAAGAAGAAAAAAAATAGTAGCAGTGTCTTTTGCTGCTGCTGCTGCTGCTAAGTAGCTTCAGTGTCTTTTAACCTGCTTCGTAAACGGTTGATGAAATTATACATAGAGGAAAACTAATAAGTGCTTTGGCAGAATTCAGATCATGTCCCTCTTCTGCTTAGTCCCCTGTTTCTCTTAGAGTAAAAGCACAAGTTTTTACAACAACTTATAGTGCCTTCCAGGGTGATCTGATCTCTTGTTTCCTCTCTGACCTCTATGAACCAAACACACTGGGCAAGCTCCCTCCTGCAGGCCTTCATCTCAGCTCTTTGCTGGGCCACCTTTCTCTTCATGTATTGCATAATCACCTCCATCAACTCCTTCAAGCTTTTGTTTCTGTCACCCACTCAGTGAGTCTACCATGATGCTATTTAAAATTGAAATCCCCGCACCTCATAAGCAGCATTCCCAGTTTGTTTTGCTTGGTTTAACTTTTCCTTTCTTTCCCCAATAGCACTGTTTACCTTCTAACATTTTATATACTTACGGATTTTATCATTTATTGCTTTTGTCATTCTCCCCTACCAGGATGTAAGCTCCTTCAGAGCAGGAATCATTGTCTGTTTTTGTGATTTATATATCCCAGCACCTAGAATAGTGCATGGCATATAGTAGATACTTAATATTTGCTGAATGAATGAGCAAGGGATGGAAAACCAATTAAGTAAATAAAGGATTCTGGCAAACTTGCAAAACTTGTCTCATGGGGTCTGCCAAAGTAGCTTAAAAACTTAGTTTAAAAGGAATAAAATACATGTATTCAGAAACCGTACAGTTAAGGTACAGATTTTTAAATTAATTTTTTAAATTGCAGTGTAGTTGATTTTGGAGAAGGAAATGGCAACCCACTCCAGTACTCTTGCCTGAAGAATCCCATGGACAGAGGAGCCTGGCGGGCTACAATCCATGGGGTTGCAAAGAGTTGGACACGACTGAGCAACTAACACACACATAGTTTATTTACGATGTTGTGTTAGTTTCTGCTATATAGCAAAATGAATCAGTTATACCTATATCCACACTTTTTCAGATTCTATTCCCATATAGGTCATAACAGAGTAGTAAATAGAGTACCCTGTGCTATACAGTAGATTCTTACTGGTTATCTATTTTATATATGATAGTGTATAAGTCAATCCCAATCTTCTAATATATTCCTCCATCCTTTCCCCTTTAGTAACCGTGAGTTTTTTGCTATATCAAGGTACAGGTTTAAGGCAAATTGGTCTGCTCTTGTTTTACAAAAGAATACTAGGATGATAGCTCTCTTGTTTGAAGAGATCATCATGTTACTCAAGGAACCAGTTTGACTGATTTTTATTGTTTAGCATATAGACCAGTTGTTTAAACAGAATAGACCAAATTAGCTAATTTTTTTTTGGTATCTAGCAAAAGTCTCTCACTCTTATTTGGGCTTGTAAAGCAATAGCTTTCAAGCATGAGCCTACACCTGACTCATCTGAATGCTAGTTAAAACACAGATTGCTAGTCCTACCTTGAGAGTTTCTGAGTTGATGGTTCTTGGACAAGATTCTGGAGTTTGTAGTTCTGACAAGTTCCCGTATAATGCTGTCATTGGTGGTCCTGGGACCACACTTTGAGAGCCACTGTAATAGAGAAAGATTCTGAAATAGCAGGGATCATATTCAATTGTTTTGAATACATTTGGTCCTATAATCTTTATACTGTAGGCATAGTGTTCTGTCAGCATCTAAAGTTATTTTTATTATGATTGTTTTTAATGGTGAGGAATATCTTAACCTCCTGTGAAAATCCTACTGCAGCTCTGTCATTTTACTCTTCCCTTTCCTACAATCTTGCTCCTCTGTAATCATGCCAGATGGTGCTGCTCATTAGCTTGTGAAGAAGTGATGCTTTATCATTCTAGACAGAGAGACAAATCATTCTGTTCTCTGACTCTGAGTCAAGAATCAACATTTGGGTGTATGTTCAACCTACTATTTGCTTTACAATTTTGTTCATTAGGTATTTATTACCCTGACAGTATACGAGCTAGTCATTATCCCTCTGTCATGTATTTCTCTCAAATTATATTCATTTAAAGTTCATATAGGCTCTGTTTGACAACAGCCATCATCACAGCATTATCTCCACTAACATGTAGTTTCTCTTTTGCCCGAATTATCTGGGTCAGGTGGTTATCCAGGGAGTAGATCCATAAAATTAAGATAGTGGATAATATTCCATTCCCTTACTCAACATTCCAAAGGGATAAGTGGAGCGATTGGTATTGCTGATTTGTGAAAAACCATAAAACTTAAGGAAAATAAGTTATATTATGACCAATGTCATCACCTTCTTTTTCATTCACTGTATGTTTTTCTTATGAAGAAATCAGCAGGAGGAGCCTATATGATTTAATGAGAAGTATAAAGGGTGAGGAGCTTCCCAGGTGGTGCTAGTAGTAAAGAATCCACCTGTCAATGCAGACATAGGATACGCAGGTTCAATCCCTGGGTCAGGAAGATCCCTTGGAAGAGGGCAGGGCAACCCACTCCAGTATTCTTGCCTGGAGAATCCCACGGACAGAGGAGCCTGGCAGGCTGTAGTCCATAGCGTTGCAGAATCAGACGCGACTGAAGCAACTTAGCACACACCCATGTATAAAGGATGATATGGTTAGATAGCATCACTGACTTAAATGGGCATTAATTTGAGCAAACTTTGGGAGACAGTGGAGACAGAGGAGCCTGGTGGGCTGTAGTCCATGGGATTGCAAAGAGTTGGACATGACTTAGTGACTGAACAACAACAGTAAAGAAATGAAACTAGAAACATTCAGTGAGACTGGCAATGTGGATGGAGAAGCTTTTCTCATGTGATGTGAAGAACTAGTTAAAACTCCAGATCTGGAAAAAAATAACATACTTGTGCTATTCGATTACTGGAGCAAAACCACATTTTTAAAAATTGGTAATTTTCTCTAAAAGGATAATTCATGTTAGTGCTAAAGTGAAAGTCGCTCAGTCATGTCCAAATCTTTGCCACCCCATGGACTATCTAGTCCATGGAATTCTTCAAGCCAGAATACTGGAGTGGGTAGCCATTCCCTTCTCCAGGGGATCTTTCCAACCTAGGGATCAAACCCAGGTATCCCACATTGCAGGTGGATTCTTTACCAGCTGAGCCATGAGGGAAGCCCAAGAATACTGGAGTGGGTAGCCTATCCCTTCTCCAGGGGATCTTACCTACCCAGGAATCGAACTGGGGTCTCCTGCATTGCAGGTGGCTTCTCTACCAACTGAGCTACCAGGGAAGCCCAGGCACTATTACCGTGTAACAGTCTTTTGATGTGAAGAGGTCATTTATTCTCTCCAAGAATGCTTCTCCACACAGTTGCAATATTGAACGTGTTAAGTTTTCTTGAACTTTTGTTGATTGGGATGTAGGAAAAAGAGAAGGGGATATAGTTGAAGGCTTCTGGGAAAGGTTGTCAGTCTGTCTTAATTTTTCTAGTTGAGAGTAGATCTTAGACTATTAGATCTTTATTAACTAAGATGTTCATATTACATAGCATAGTTGTATCACTGTGGAGGTGCTGAAGCACTGAAGGTAAATGCAAAACAAAATATCCTTGCTTTTTCAAGGTGACTTTTCCATGATGCTTTCGGTATTTCTGTTAATGTTATGCAGTCCTAATCTGTCAGTCCATAACAAACACAGTTAGGTTTACTTAGTAGTTCATTAAATTTTCTTCCATCAATGGAGCAAATTTCACTTATTTTTCATGGCGACCGTAGTCAATTTGTTCTTTATTGTCTACTTTGCCCATAATTCATAGTTTACCATCCCACCTTAATTAGGAGACAAGACCCTTCCGTAGAGTGAAGCATTGGCAACTCTGTCACCTGGAAAGAGTTACATAAATTATGTTAAAAACAGAAACGAGTGCCTAACTGGTTCATCATATTCTTTTTAGCAGGTGGATTCTTAGTGGGTAGAGTGTGTGTTTCTGGTGCTTTTACTTGCCAAGCACATTGTGGGTGTTCAATAAATATTAAATAAGAAGAAGAATTTCCTAATTAAGATGAACATTTTCCTCTATTAAGCAGATGGTGCTCAATAGGAGAAGCCCATTATTTACAAGTATGACACAAGGTACTGGCAATTGTCTAGGAAAGTTGGCTCTCACCTCGTATGCTGATTAGATGTTAAAGCAAACTTTTGTGACAAACAGCTTGATCAATATTAGTTAATGTTTGTGATAAGAACTGTGAATAGGGATGGAATTTGTGTGTATGGGTCTGTAATTTGGCTGCTTTGATTATTACTATTGGCTTCAACTATAAAATGTTTCTTGCTGTTTGCTGCAAGGCAAGTCTTGGCAAATCAGGGTCGATCTGAATTTATCCTGTAGTCTGGCCAAATGATTAGAACCCTCATTATTCCCTGATTTCCAAAGAAATTTTTCTTAAGTCCTTTCAGTATCTCTGGGTTACTAACACTGGATGTGAACACCTTTGTGACACTTGCAATGCTTATATCAGTAGCTAAGACCTCAGTGGAACTAACGAGAGTTAATTAAGCATTCCCAAAATACACATCATTTTATGATTTTGCAGATCACCCCAATGAAAATAACAGTCTAATTTCGTCAAGTCATATAAATTACAGTGAGAGGGATGATGAGATGAGGCAATTCTCAGTTCTTTGTAGGAGTTAATTTTGTTGTCAGCACAGCCACATTTCCAAAAATCACAAACCACCGGCAGAACTTTCTAGCAAAAGTGAGATTTGGTAATCACAAACTGTTTCCGTTTCTAACTTCTGTCTTCTATATGGTGTCTATGCAAATAGGGACTTTCAAGGATGTAAAACTCACAGCTTCCTCTATTAGGAGCTCAGTGAGCAGCTGCCATGCTTTCTCATAAAGGATAGAAAACATCCTGTTTACTAACATACACCCACATACACTCACACCAAGCTCTGCTATTTAAGCAAAACTTTTATTTTGGTTTGAGATAGGCAGTTAGAGTAGAACATTATTCAAGTCTCTTACAAATGTTTCATTCATTCTTGGAGCATGTATTCCCTGGGTGTTAACTAGGTGCCAGACATTGTCTTCCATGTGGGGAATCCTCTGGCATTTGAAACATGTTCTCTAGTTTTACTGGGAACTCATCAGAGATTCTGGCATGTGTTGGCAGGTTCTTTGCATCCGATCTCACCTCCTTATTTTTAATATTTATAAATCATTCTCATCAGGTTGTCAGTAGACAGGAAATGAAAGCAACTGAGAAAACTTGCCAAGACAGAACAGATCCCAGAGTGAACTAAAAATATGTTGACCACACAGATATGCAGCAAACCAACATGTGTTCTTAAAGCAGCAAAAATAAGCATTGTGCCCAAGTCCAGGCTTTACTTTATTGTTGGAAAATTGGTGGCCTAGAGATTTTACCTATGCTATCTACAAGCCCTATTAAGAAGTCATGATCATGTGCTTTTCTAGAAGCCTGGAGTCTGCCCAAAACATGAGCTCATAAATATGTTAAAGTAAGGCTTATGATAATATAAAAGATGAATCATCTTCCTATTTTGAAAAGCATATATTTCTATAATTCAATAAGTCTGGACATCTCCAAGGACCTGTATCATTTTTCACCTTCAGTTACTTTAGGTCTTGATTCAAATGTTGCCTTATCAGAGAGCCCTTCTTAGACAGCACCCTCCCTCTGAGCCCCCACCACAACCTGCTTACCAAACTCTATCGTCCTTCACATCACACTTATCATGGCTGGAAACATTATGGTTTTGTTCTTGTTTTCCCCCATCCCTGCATCTAGACTGTAAGTAACATGAGAGTAGGAAATCTGAGACCAGGATGGGTTTAGTGACTTTCTCAAGGTTACACCACTTATTGTGTGAAGCTTTGATCACAGAGTCTCCTCAATCCTAAACAAGTGTCATGTTTACCTGTTCACATATACATCCTATGGACCACCTGTTTCAGAATCTTCTGGAGGGTGTTAACAAAAACATAGCCTGTTAGCCCTATAGATTCATAATCTCCAGGAATAGAACGGGGGGCCCTGCCTTTTAATCAGGTCCCCAGGTGTGTCTTATATATAGCAGTGTTTAAGAACCAGTAATCTATTATATGCCAGGATTCTTGATTCTCCTTCATTTGAACAGAAAAAAATAAACCATTCAAGTCTTATTGCCAAACTATATGGATACATATTTATCAAACACTTTAACCAACAGCTTTTCCCAGGGAGGGGTGCTGGGGCATGTTAAAATCTGTTTCATTTTACTATCAAGTTAGATGATATGAGCTACGAGTTACTTTGAAATTTGGGGTTTAAATCTAACTAGTTCAATAATTTCCTCCACAGCATTCGTAGAGTCCAAGGGAGTCACAAATAATTGAGACAGGCCCAGTGCTGTTAGGGGGAGACATACATGGTTTCAGGGGCTACAGGGAAGCCCTGAAGAGTGTGATGTCTCCATAAGAGGCCTCAAGTCCTACACCAGCTAAGGCTGAGGGGTTAGCAGACCACATTTCTAAATCTCTTTGTAAACCGCTGGGTATCCCTCCAGGTCCGCTAGACAGTGTCAGTCTTCACAGAAAGAATAACGAGTTCTCAGAAGTAAGGGTTAGAAGCAAAAACTCTATTAGGTTATTAATATTGTTGTTGTTATCGTTAGCTTCAGGACCCATGATTACTGCTGCCATAGTCAACTGCCCAGTCACACTGCCCTTGGCCTTTTTTCTCATAAATGTCTCCCACTCTGCATCATCTTTGGGGATGTATCATATAGTTCATCAGCATTTTACTTCTTGACATACAACTTTGAGACTGAACAATTCAAACAATTTCTCAAAATGGCTTTGTGAGATGTTAATTTAATTCTCTGAAGGGTGAAAACTGTGTAAGACATTTTTTATTGGTTAGGCTATTGAATATTTCATACTATGGAGACTGTCTGGGAGAGAGTTGGAGAATTAAGGCCACAAAAATTGAAGGAAACATACTTGAGGAAATCTTATAAACTAGAACTTCTTATAAGAATATTAATATATTATTTTTCTCCATCTTGAAATTTCCCAGGCATGTATTGAATGAGCTTATTTCATAGTTGTAGTTTTGTTGTTCTTTCTATGTTACTTTGCAGTTCTCCCTGTGGCCATCATATTGATTTCAACACTGTGGTCATCATTATAGGAAAATGAAGGCATTAATAACTTGGTGTCCATGGACAGATTGTAATAGAAAACCTTATAAATAATTGCCCACTAATGGGAAAATTGAAAATATGCACTGTACTATAGTGGTCATAATGTAATCATTAAAAGTATAATTATGTGACAATGAAAGAACTCATTATGCATTAGTTTATCTTTACATAATGTTAATAGCTAATGAAAGTCTGACAGTTACATTAATTAAGTTTAACAATATTTCCACACTTCTTGTAAACGGACTACATTTTGCTTGAAACACTGTATATGGAGACATTAGTGAAACCAAGGTCCATCTCTATTGAGTTTTGAAATGCAACCATCAGTCCAAGCAGAGACCATAACTTAATGACATTTTGTTAAATGAACTGCAAATGTGAGTTCTCACTAAGGGTAGCTTTATAAAAAAAATCGTTGGATTATGTCATTGATATAGTTAAAATACCTACTAGCCCTTCCCCTCCTGCAAATGTGTGTGTGTGTGTGTGTGTGCGTGTGTGTGTGTGTTTGTATGTGTTTGACTCAGATCTGTGTTTTATCTCTAACTATAGACTAGCTTTCCTAAATTTTCAAGCTAGAAGAGGTTTGCTGAAATGGGGGGTAGTGTTGATTCTTTGCTTTAGATTATAGCACATGATTGTCCCCAACATCTAACTCGTGTGACTAAGGCCAAGAGTAACACTCTGTTTCCTACATGTAAAGTAAGGTTGGAATAATAATATCTGCCCTTTGTACTTTTGTTAGAATCAAACTAAATAATATTTATAAATGTTATAGCTAGAGCCCGGCACATGGAAAGCATTAATAAAGATTTGTTATTATTATGAGTTATTTTACATCTATGTTACAATATCAAAAGAATAATTCCAAGCTAATATCACTTTTCCTCCAACATTTTATTATATAGAAAGTATAAGAAAGTCCTAACATGTATCATAATGAAAAGAGCATAATGGCCCATGATATGCAATCAGCATGTTCTCCAGAATGGGGTTTTAAGACACTTGAGCCCTGGAAGACATTGGTCAGGTCACCAGTGTTTCCAGCTATTCGGGTTTCACTTTCAGAGTGATGGTCCCTTGGCCCCTGTCATCAGTCTTTGGTCTTTAGGAAGCAGAGGCTATTCAAGGCAGTCCAGATAGAAGTTGGTACACTTGGTCAGTTGTTACTAAACATCCAAGAAGCTGTGACACTGGTCTTTATTTTTCTTCTGACCCTTTGATATGTTAAGCACAAATGAAACATTCTCTCCCTGAGAGAACTCATTCAATTTCATAGTGTCCACCATCAGTATTATATGTTTACTCTGACAGCACTTCTGAACATTGGTCTCTTAAACTATATCAGCTATTATGCAATTTCTAGGTAAAACTTAATGTGTCTGAAACTTGGCTTATCTTTCTAAACCAAGCTCTGATTTCATTACCAAGTCTACCATATATTATTTCATAATACTGATTATATGTGCTATGCTGTGCTTAGTCACTCAGTCATGCCCAACTCTGCAAACCTGTAAACTGTAGCCCTCTACGCTCCCCTGTCCATGGGGATTCTCCAGGCAAGAATACTGGAGTGAGTCGCTGTGCCCTCCTCCAGGGAATCTCCCTAACCCAGGGATCGAACCCAGGTCTTCCACGTTGCAGGCAGTTTCTTTACCATCCGAGCCACCAGGGAGGGCCACTGATTATATGCTTTACTTCAGTTTCAAGGTTCCTATCATCTCATGTTGAAACTACTAGAATTTTCTCCATCTATTCTCTCCTTCCCATCTTTTGTCCTTGAATCTACATTTTATACATCTACCACATTAAGTTCAGTTCAGTCGCTCAGTCGTGTCCAACTCTTTGCAACCCCATGAGTTGCAGCACACCAGGCCTCCCTGTCCATCACCAACTCCCGGAGTCTACCCAAACCCATGTCCATCGAGTTGGTGATGCCATCCAACCATCTCATCCTCTGTCATCCCCTTCTCCTCCTGCCCCCAATCCTACCCAGCATTAGGGTCTTTTCCAATGAGTCAACCCTTCGCATGAGGTGGCCAAAGGATTGGAGTTTCAGCTTCAACATCAGTCCTTCCAATGAACACCCAGGATTGATTTCTTTTAGGATGGATTGATTGGATCTCCTTGCAGTCCAAGGGACTCTCAAGAGTCTTCTCCAACACCACAGTTCAAAAGCATCAATTCTGCGGCGCTCAGCTTTCTTCACCATGCAACTCTCACATCCATACATGACCACTGGGAAAACCATAGCCTTGACTAGATGGACTTTTGTTGGCAAAGTAATGTCTCTGCTTTTAAATATGCTATCTAGGTTGGCCATAACCTTCCTTCCAAGGAGTAAGCGTCTTTTAATTTCATGGCTGCAATCACCATCAGCAGTGATTTTGGAGCCCCCAAAAATAAAGTCTGACACTGTTTCCACTGTTTCCCCATCTATTTCCCATGAAGTGATGGGACCAGATGCCATGATCTTAGTTTTCTGAATGTTGAGCTTTAAGCCAACTTTTTCACTCTCCTCTTTCACCTTCATCAAGAGGCTCTTTAGTTCTTCTTCACTTTCTGCCATAAGGGTGGTGTCATCTGCATGTCTGAGGTTATTGATATTTCTCCCGGCAATCTTGATTCCAGCTTGTGTTTCTTCCAGCCCAGCGTTTCTCATGATGTACTCTGCATATAAGTTAAATAAGCAGGGTGACAATATACAGCCTTGATGTACTCCTTTTCCTATTTGGAACCAGTCTGTTGTTCCATGTCCAGTTCTAACTGTTGCTTCCTGACCTGCATACAGGTTTCTCAGGAGACAGGTCAGATGGTCTGGTATTCCTATCTCTTTCAGAATTTTCCACAATTTATTGTGATCCACACAGTCAAAGGCTTTGGCATAGTCAATAAAGCAGAAATAGATGTTTTTCTGGAACTCTCTTGCTTTTTTCGATGATCCAGCGGATATTGGCAATTTGATCTCTGGTTCCTCTGCCCTTTCTAAAACCAGCTTGAACATCTGGAAGTTCACGGTTCACGTATTGCTGAAGCCTGGCTTGGAGAATTTTGAGCATTACTTTACTAACATGTGAGATGAGCGCAATTGTGTGGTAGTTTGAGCATTCTTTGGCATTGCCTTTCTTTGGGATTAGAACGAAAACTGACCTTTTCCAGTCCTGTGGCCACTGCTGAGTTTTCCAAATTTGCTGGCATATTGAGTGCAGCACTTTCACAGCATCACCTTTGAGGATTTGAAATAGCTCAAATGGAATTCCATCACCTCCACTAGCTTTGTTCGTAGTGATGTTTTCTAAGGCCCACTTGACTTCACATTCCAGGATGTCTGGCTTTAGATGAGTGATCACACCACATTAGTCATCTTAAATCACTTCTACATTTCCTTTACCTACTCACAAATTTTTGATGGTTCCTCATGCCAATAGTATCTTTCATCTGAATCATTGTCCTAAGAGTTTTGCCCTGTCTTCTGTCCAAGTTTGTCACCAGCATCTTTACCAATATTCTCTAGCCCAACCAAATGAGTCTGCTCATTACCAGCATGCTCTGAGCTTTGTATCTTTGCTGATACTGTTTCCCCAACTGAAATGCCCTTCCTTCTGTATCCTTGTCATATAAATTTGTTCAGTACAGCTCAAGAGACAACTCCTTCATGCAGCTGTTTTTAACAACCCTGTTTGTTTCTCCCCCCTATGAATTTTCAGGCATTTATTTTTCCTGCCCTATATCTTACACTTTGTTCAGGTTGCTTTGACTTTTTCTTATCCTTTATGTATGATTCTGGCTGACCAACGTGATTGGCCAGATTGGAAGTCCCCCACCCCCACCTCAAGGCTGTCTTCCATCTCTCTGTGCAGAGTACTAGATATATTAGATCCTCAACAAACATTTGTTGATGAGAATGTCAATTTTGTAAGCACTTGGGGACAGCAGTCAAAAGCCTTTTTGCGACTACTGGAATCTGCCTGGAGCCGATTTCATTACTTAGAAGGAATGTTTTCTGAGCCTCCTTCTCATAGGAGTCTTGTGAAACCTCTTGGCAGAATTAAACACAATCCCTTCTGCCCTGAATTCAAAAACCTTCTCCTTGGGGAAGTATCCATTTAACTGAGAGTTTGTGAGAACGGACAGAAACACACAGATCAGCATCACAGTCCTGGTAGCCGCTCTCCGCCTGAGGGCAGCTTTCTCAATCTCCCGTCTTAGTGGGGCCCTTAACTTACTTCATTTGTGAAAGAGCAGGGGCTGGATCATCTGTAGCTGAGGCCACTTAGCAAACCCCAGAAACAAAAGCAGGTGAATGCCGAGTATGCTTGCCTCAACTTTGTCACTAACTAACTGGGTAATCCTAGACAAGTCACTTCCCATAGTCTCTAGCCTTTATTTCCTTCATTCTAAAATGGGTAGAGAGCTCAAACATTAAAATTTGATGACTTTTTTATTTTTAATCAGAAGCTAGATAGATCCAAATAAAATGAAATCACATTTTGGTTAAAAAAAAAAAAGTAAAATTCAAGACAAAATCACCTGATTTTTTGTAGATGTTCATTTCATAGAGGCAAATCAATCTCAAATTCTCTCTTCTCTGTCATTTTCTGCCCCTCTCTCTCTCTCTCTCACACACACACACACATACACACAAAATTCTCTACCAACTCAGTTTTTTCTCAGGTATCTCTTGCACCCTAAGTTCTCTTCCATGTGGAAAAAGCTGCCAATGAAATAAGATATGGAAATGGGATAAGAAAGTGATTTCCTTTTAGCATGTTTTATTTCATACACTGAAAAATCCCAGCTAAAGGTGGCTACTTTACCTTCATTAGTTTTTCTTTTTTTTCTTTTATAGTGCTGAGTGATTTTGTTTTGTTAGAAATATTGACTATATGCACAAGTCATTTTCTTTCATCTGTACCATCTAAAAACATTTATATGGTTTAACAAAAAGCCAAAATAATTGGGTAGCACACAAACTTGCACAGGTGGTCTTCGAAGCTGAAATGTGTGTGTGGTGGGGGTGGGGGGGTTGGACATCTTTATTCTAATGATGCTTTTCTTCTTGTGATGACGCCCTTTTGCCTTCCCTGCTTCTTTCTGCCTCTCGGGCTCACCCTTTCCTCTGGATACCTGCTCACTCTGTTCCCTCTGGATATCTCTATGTTCTTCCTCAGAGCTCTTGACTGCTATTCAGTGCTTTTCTGTGCCATGGTTTTATGAGACAAGCTGATCTGATCACTGGCTTTTTTCCCTCCCTTTAAAAATTTTTTCTGTCCTATGTATCATCCAGATTTCTAGTAATGCTTATCATTCTTGTAGGATTTTGTTCTTGTTTTGATTTGATGTTCAGTGAAATTTTTAACTCTGTAAAAGAAAGATTTTATTCCTCCTCTATTCCAGGTTTTCTTTTCTGCTACATTTTGTACTTTGGAAATGCATTATGCCTTAAAGTCTGAGAAATAGTTAGCAGAGTGGGTGGTGGGATTATGCATGATTTCTACTTTCTTCATTATAGTATTCTATATTTTCTGAAGTTGTTTCATGGTATATGTGTACAAATATTTATAGTTAGAAAAGGCAATGAACTGGTTTTAATTTTGGCAAGGAAAAATATCGTAATGAGTGCCTGGCTTTGGGTCTTGCTTCTAGCGTTCCATCAAATCTCCTTTTTTGTGTCTGTCATCACCACCAAGGGTGACTACAGTGGCTGGCTGAGCTGGAGATGGACAGCAGTCCACAGGAATTGTGGAAGTGATCCGATGATTAACAGACGCCTACAAAACTGCAAGTCATAGATCACTTCCATTGAATTCCCCAAGGCTAGGCTCTTGCTGCCAACTGTTCTTGAATGGAGGAAATGGAAAAAAGTAGCACTGACTACCTTAAGAAATCCAGTACCCTTTGTTAAAAATGACAATTATTTTTGAAAGCTGCTAATGATAACACATAGAGATGACATGTACTGAGACATTCATTATAATAGTATCACACTGTGACTGCAGAGGTTTTAAAAAATCTTTTATCTATTTATTCATTCATTCATTTATTTATGTTAGCATTCTTATTGATTGCTCGGTGTTCATTTAAGCTGCATGACCATTGCTACTACTTGCTCACTCCTCACAGGTAACAACCTCAGAAAGCAAACCAGGGCAGGCTCCCCAGGACGCAAGGTGGTAGGGCTCTGGATAAAATCCGGGCTCCCAGATTTCCTTCCAACTGATGAGATCATTAACATGGGCTAGAACTTGTCTTAGGTGGGAAGAATCCTAGGCAGAGATAATTTTTGGCCAGAGAGCAAGCCCATTTTTACACGCCTGTAAAATTGCCACCTCTCATTGTGTACATGTGAACATAGACATGGTATTTCATGGCTATAAACTGGCATGGTCTAAGAAGTTTGGTCTATCAGGCTGTTAAGTAAACAGAAGCTTGTCCTAAGGAATCAGCTCACACAGTATGACAAGTAAGCATTTTATCTATGTATGCCACAAGATTTATTGAACATCTACCATGGGCTAGAAACCCTGTAATAATGAATAAAGTAGAAATTTTTTTAAAACACTTCTTCTAGTGAGGGATGCAGACATTTTAACAAATGAATGCAAAGCAAGATTATAAAAAGCATTTTAAAAGAGGTAGCTATTTACAGGACACAGTAGAGAGACAAATTAAAATATAGTAAACTATTTTTTATCATCATGTGAACAAATATGTCTTTGTATTGAATTAACTATGATTGACTGATATATGTGTACAACTGCACACAATGAGCTATCACTGGAAGATAACTTTTTATTGCTATTTTATATTTTGGTTGGGCTTCCCTAGTGGCTCAGTTGGCAAAGAATCTGCCTGCAATGCAGGAGACCTGGATTCCATCACTGGATTGAGAAGATCCCCTGGAGAAGGGAATTGCTACCCATTCCAGTATTCTTGCTTGAAGAATCTCATTGACAGAGGAGCCTGACGAGCTACATTTCTTGGGGTTGCACAGAGTCAGATAAGACTGAGCGGCAACTAAGCACACAGGCATACATGTTTTGGTAATTCATATTTAGTACTCTTATTTTCTCAGTATCTAGTTGTCTTTATTTATAAAGTAGAGTTAATAATTCATGTATTCAATGTGCAATAAGTATATAGGTTAAGGATATTAAAAATATACATCAAAGAATTGATTGAAAATATCAAGACTCTGAATCTAAAAGCAATTAAAAAATACATATATATATATACATACACACATAAGATGAAAGATAATGTAGCTGTTATTATTAGGCTATATATGGGAAAAATAAGTAATTAAATAAATATATACTTATTTATGGAAGACTAACTTATGAAAAGTATGTCTGTAGCAAACAGTGAGAAAAATCCAGTATCTCCTTTTTCAGAAATAAGGGACATTCTTACTTAGTTGATAGAGCAAAGGTTAAAGGAAGTCTTAGAGGCCTGCCTGACATTCCTGTGTTTGAATGAGACATCATAGATAATGATTGTCCTGAATGCTGGGTAAATAATTGAATAAATCTAAAATGCTTGGTCAAATAACATTACTCAAGGAAAGAACTACCAGGGTCTTGGTTCAATACACTTCATAGTTTCAGATTTATTCAGTTATTTGACAAAAGCTAAAAAGACTTAGGGCTCCCCTTGTAGCTCAGTTGATAAAGAATCCGCCTACAATGCAGGAGACCTGGGTTCGATTCCTGGGTTGGGAAGATCCCCTGGAGAAGGAAATGGCAACTCACTCCAGTATTCTTGCCTGGAGAATCCCATGGACCACCAGGCTCCTCTGTCCATGGGGCTGTAAGAGTCAGACACGACTTAGTGACTAAACCACCACCACCACCAAAATAGACTTAACTCTAAATCTCCTAAAATGAATTCTTTTCCTTCCTGAAAAAAAGTAGTTTCCATAGGATTCTGGTTAATGTTTCAATATAACTTAAAAATAATATTAGTTTTGTTGTGTTTGTGGTTGTTTTGGCAAACTATTTTCCATTGATGATTAAATATCAATGATTCAGAGAATATCAAATGACAACATACCTATTGTCCTATGCTTTACCCTTTTCTAAAATTCCTCAAATTGGAGTGAAAACCAAAATCACTTTCTTTGTTTTTAAAACTCCTTTGAAAGAAATCTGTAATACAATCTCTTTTGCATTAAAACATTTGACTGCAAAAAAAAGCTGTAAATTTTCTGTGTGTCAATATATAATTTTCTAAATTCACTTAAGCTCAGACTTTTAATAATCAAACGAGGCAGAGTTCTAAGCAAGATTAAAAGACATGACTGAGGATGGTAATAATTCCCCAAGGATCTGGAAGTCCATCAGAATATCACATTTGAGAACTGTTGGCCATTAAGGCTATGGGGTTGTAAATTTAAGCCTAAAGGGATGCTTAATTAAAGCATAATTCTAAATGCTTTCTTTTAGAATTGAATTGATCAGTGTTACTATTGAGTGATCCTGAATCAAAATTTTTTCATTTAATGAGGAATCTCAGGAATCAGGGTCAACATTTCTGTTTTACCTGTTTGTGGTATTTCAGTCATGACTTAATAAATTAAATATTGGAACTAAGCTCTTAACCAAATGTACAGTGGATATTTTAATGTTAGGGCTTCATTTTTAAAATTTATTTAACAAATCCTTAGCTTTGTACTGGACACTGTGCCAATTATTTTCCTCATATTATCTCATTTAATTCTCACAGTAATTTCATGAGGAAAAATATTCCTCTCCTTCCACACACACACCTGCACACCTGCGCACGCGTGCGCGCACACACACACACACACAGATAAGGTAATGGAAACATTAGGACCTTACATAATAATCCAAATTTATTTTTGCTTAAAATGATTTATAACATATTTGAAGATTTTTTAATTTGAAAAATTGTCCCTATTTTGAAAATTGACCCAACTATTGATTACAGCATTGCCAATTTTAAGAAATGAACCATTACACATTCTAAGAATTTTATCTCCAATTCCCAATCCAGGTGGCATGATGGAAAGTGAACCCTTGCTTTGACCAGAGGTTTAGCATGGATGAGCTTTGCTAGGCATTTGGCTGACCTAGTCTTACTATTGTCAACACAGGGTTCTGAAAACTCTTTTTCACCAGTGAAGTGAAGTGAAAGTCACTCAGTCGTATCCAACCCTTCGCAACCCCATCGGCTATACAGTCCATGGAATTCTCCAGGCCACAATACTGGAGTGGGTAGCCTTTTCCTTCTCCAGGGGATCTTCCCAACCCAGGAATCGAACCCAGGTCTCTGTCCCCACACACAACAGAAAGTGTAATACACAAAACAAGGAAGACGCTTCCTAACCTTGTGTGAGGTTTCCATCATTGCCTTTTGGCAACCATGTTCAATAGGATTTTCTATTGCCTGATTATTTTCACAGATTACTCTTTTGATTCCAAAGTGAATTTGTTCTCTGATAAACATATCCTTGGTTTACTCTTAGTTTCCAATGATGCCTACTTTTTTAACTTGCTGGATTTCTTATTACAGGAAGGTTACATGTAATTTTATGTTAATAATGATTGATTATTTAGTTTCATTTGGAACTTTTTCCATTTTTGTATTTTCTTAATTTCTTAAAATCACTTTTAAGAATTTTCCTGGCTAATAATAAGCTCTCAATCAGCATTTATTTTACAAATTAATGCCAAAATATAAAGAACTGAGTATTCTAAGTGTGATCAAAGCTTATATAAGGTTATTTTTGCCTAAGATAATTCATTTTCCAAAGTTTTGGACCAAACCTGGATACTGATTTTTCAAATACTGATGACTTTTGGACCATTTAAATAGCCTTATGATTTTCCTTAAATTATCAGTTCTAATCATCATTACACAATATGTTATCAAACAACATATTCTGACTTTGTAATAAATCATTTAATTGTATTTGATTCCTACAGACCTCTGACTTCTTCCTTCACACATAAGATTCATGGCTATAGCATCTGCCTTCCTTTTATGTAGTAGGAAAATCTTTTTTATGATTCTCTCCCACTTCTCTCCTCCTTTTATAGTTTTAGACACCCTTTGCTCCAACAAAACAATATTTTAAGATTCTCTTTTTGCCTTTAAGTTTGTAAATGCTTTTCATCCTACCTATAATTGTGGTCCCAACTTTGCGTCCTCCATACCTTCCTACCAGGTCAAGTAGGGTGCTTCCCTGAGACTCAGAAGTGGCACCTCTTTGAGGAACCCTCCCTGCTCTAGCCCACACGTAGGCAGTGTGATTCCTTCTTTCATCTGAGCTCTGATACTTCTTAAGTACAGGCCAGATTACAGAATGGAGTAGCTGTTTGAGTAGATGTCTTCCTGATCAGTTAGAAGTGAGCTTTCTTGAGAGCAAAGGACAGTTTTATGCTTTTTGTGTGTGTGTGTATCTGTAACATTGTGCTCAATAAACATTAACTTGGAAATGAGAAAAGCAGTGATTCCATAAGCTAAGTGTCCCATGGTTTATTTTTCTTCTTTGAAATAAGGACACAGTTGCTCTTTGCCACTCATCTTTCTTAAAGGCTGAGTGGATACTGAGATATCTTTGGAAATATCCGAAAGGCTTCTATAATAACACAGTAACTCTTCCGTAGTAACTCTCCCATAGTAATTCTTCAGCTAAACTTTGGTCAAGGTAAGTGATGTCCATGGAGGGCATGAAATATCATATATTATCTGTTTTCTTGTGACATTTAGTGGGAGAAGTGAGTCCTAGAGAAATGATGTACTAAAAAGTCTTTGCCAAAGTTACTGTCAAAACTAAACTAAGCTATTTCAAGAGGCTCTTAACTCTCCCTAATATGTATAGCTTAATATAAAATCTAATGGATAGAGATGAAAAAAGAACATTTATTTTAAAAATTTGGGGCTTTGAAAAGCTATGCTTTATGTTTTCAATTTCTCCTTATATGCTTCAGAAACTCTTCAGGATTTAGGAGTGTATAAGCCATTGGGTTATTGCTGTAGGCTGAAGCATGTGCTTTTACAAAAGTATACCATCTCTGAAACTCGTTATTTCCTTTCATCTACACACTCTCACACTTCTATTCAGTTGCCACTAAACCCATTTTTACAACCCACTAAAGATGCAATAGCATACATGATGTTAAGGAGATCTGTAGAGAGCATAACTATATTTTTCTTATTTAGATTCATGCAGTTGATAACCATTAGACAAGCACTGACTACATGTAACATTCAGCACTGGACACTGAGAATCTGAAGGTAAACAAGAAAAGGAGCTTGTAACACATCAGACTGTAACAAGCACTGAAGTGGCAGTATAAACAATATCCTATACTAGACAAGAAGACAGAATTAAATCTAACTGATCGGAATTAGCTCCTTCTTACCAGTAGTGCGACTTTGGACATATTATTTAAACTCTGTGTACCTCACTTTTCTGTAAATAGAGATGATATTAGTACCAACTCATCCAATTTAGTAGAGATTGAATTAACATTTCTGTTGTAAGTGCTTAGAAAAGTCCCTGACACCCAGTATGTGCTCAATAGAAGATAAATATGATTGGTTTCACAAAGGATATTTTGGACTTTTGGGGAGGGAAGATGAGAAAGGACTTCCCAGGCAGAGGTAATAGCTTGAGTAAAATCACAAAGGCATGAAGTTAGGAAGTATGCTGGAGAGGAGTTCAGTGTTGGTAGATCTTTCTTTTCATGAAAAATATTGAGAAGACATCCTGGGAGTGAAGTTAGGTACCAGATGAAAAAGCATAGTATGCTAGATCAAGAATTTCTGAGCTTAATTTTTATGTTTTCAAAAAATGACTTTTGTGGCAGAGAATGATGTCTTATAAAAAGATACAACCAAGGATCCCTGTAGGGTCCATAACTGATTATTACAACAGCCCAAATTAGAGGTGGTGGGGCTAGGCTGTCCATGGAAAGAAATAAATGCCAGGATATGAAAACAGAGATTATACCAAGGGAAAAATACCCACTACAGGTATATCCCTTCACTTTTCCAGAAAATAGAATTGTGTTTGATAAAATCTTATTGTTCCTTATCAGATTCTGTTTCAAATTTTTGCCTTCAAACTACCCAGGAACATTATAGCCTCATATACTATAATTTATTAATTTTATAACTCTCTATTTAAAGTAAATGGAAATTTTAAACTTGTTTTTTTATCATGAGAGTCCTTGTCTGGCAATAACTACACAGAGGGGGTAAGATAAAAGATATACTTTTTTTCAAGAGCTACTGAATAGAAAGGGAGCAAGAAGCAATGTGGACACCAAATCTTGAGGAAATATGAGAGCATGTGAACTTGCTCAAATCAGGAGGTTGAATAAAGGTGTGTGGACCTATGATTTTTATTTTAATGATAATATCATTTGTTGAACACTTGCATGCATGCATGCTAAGTCGCTTTAGTCATGACTGACTCTTTGCGACTCTATGGACTGTAGCCTGCCGGGCTCCTGTGTCCTTGGGATTCTCCAGGCAAGAATACTGGAGTGGGTTGCCATGCCCTCCTCCAGGGGATCTTCCTAATCCAGGGATCAAACCTGCATGTTTTAGGTCTCCTGCATTAGCAGGAGGGTTCTTAACCACCAGCACCTCTGAACACTTACTATATGCCAAACCCTGGGCTATGTACATACATCATTTCATTTGATAGTCCCAATAACCCTATGAGACAGATAGTGTTAACTTCATTTTACAGGTAATGAAAGTAAGCCTCAGAAGATTATGTTCCTCGCCTAAGTCAGCAGGGGGAGGAACCACAGTGGAGAAAACGTGCTCAAGGCAGGATTCCAACCCAGATTTAATCCTAGAACCCACACATGTACCTGTCCTATACTAAGAGGACCCAAAAAAACATTGCAGGAAACACTATGTGAAGAGCTAAGCAATTTTAAATTGAGACAAATGTCATTATCCTTCATCAAACAGGCTCTTTCTCTGGCCAAAGTCTCTGAAGATGAACTTTGGCAGGGTAAGCTTCCCCCGATGCCCGTCTCAGTCATAAAGCATTTTAATTTCTCCAAACAGCCCTTTGATGGTCTCTCATACATCAGTTTAGAAGAGCTGTTTGTCAGTGCGTTTATATTCTTCCAGTCCACTCTAAGTATTAATGTGCAGATGCATGGAGTACGTAGTAGGACTGAGTGGGAAGGATGTCAGAGTCAGAGGTAAGGGACTTCTAATTTTGTGATCTGGGCCAGGTGAAGTAACCTCAGCTGTAGTTTCCACTTTCAGATAATGAGTTGATGTCCATTCCCATTTATATTAGATTGATCCATTAGCTCTAAATTTGCCACCTGGAATTTAGCTACAGAAATGCTCCATTCCATGCTGATTTATTCCTCCTACATCAGTTGTCTCCTCTGCCAGTTGATGTATACTTAGAGGCTAGCCACTAATTTTCACATTTCCACAAGTAAAACACAAGCAGACGTATAAACATGATGCCTCTCAAATAATACAATATTTTCTATAAACCCAAGTAAGGGATTTTCTGATTTTATACTCTGTTGGGTTATCCATGTCACTGTTTTCTTTCATTAGCATGACAGAGTTCAGAGTTGACTAGATTGGTTTTACTCCATACACATCCAAGAGCTAATCTGTGTTGTGAAATAATTCATTTCAGGATTTATTGACCAATGATGTGGACTAGGGAAAAATGTATCAAGTGCTTTCTTTTTTTCTTTTTCTTTTTGCTCAGTCTACCAGGAACACTTGCCTACTTTTTCCCCATCCGTTCCCAGACTAGATTTATTATGTGACAGGAACTTCCAATTTGTGCTCAGTCTGGCATTATTCTAACACCCTAGCAAGGGACAGAACTCAGTCGGCATGTTGACACTACTCTTTTTAGGATCCCTCTTTTGACTTTCACCAGCAGAATGTGACTGCCAATCCAAAAATGTACTTTCATGAAATTAAAGACTCTGAAACCTGAGTGGAAACAACTTGGTTCTTCCTCTTTCATCAGACTCCTGGGGAATGCAGCCCTCATTTCTTCACACATAGGACAGATAAGGAAAGTCAAAATGGTCTCCCACTGTGTTTTAGATCTTTCTCTTTTTTTCTCTTTAAATTACTGACTTTCTATAGCTTCCTTCTGTGATCTCTGACATCTATAGTATCACAATTATGATTGCTCAAGATTTCTCTTCCTTGAAGTGTCAATTTCTGAAGTCTTGAGAGCACCAACTTGGTTTTATTTCAGCATATTTACTGATATACTTTGAATTATAAGATCCAAGTGTCTTGGCCAGACCAAAGCCAAAATCAGAGCTATTATTGTTAACTCAAACAGTTTCTGGGACAAGTTAAAGCAGTGCTATTCAACTTGGCCTTAAAGAGTGATGGCTCTATCAGTTCATTTAGCCTGGAATTGGGAGGACCCTGCCTCCTGTCTGCTAGAATATGTTGCAGAGTACAAGACAGGACATCTTAGAAGTCTTGATCATGGAAGGGAACTCATGGCCTTTTGTAACTCCTAAGCATTTTCCCCCTTCCCTAACATATGCACATTAAGAATTTCTCCACCGAAAAGTATCTTACTTCCTATTTTCAATAGCTTTGGCTAAAGTGTGAAGGAGACTATAGTTTAGCTTTCTTAGCTTTGTCAAGTTTTTAAAGCACAGTCTGACGCTCTATAAAAATCATTTTGTGAAGTTTGAACAAAATGATTTGAAAATGAAGATATTATGATAGAAAATATCCTGATCTTTTTAAAAAATTTTATTGGAATATAGTTGATTTATAATGTTGTATTACTTGCTGCTGTATGGCAAAATGACTCAGTTATACACATACATATATCCATTCTTTTTTAGTCTTTTTCCATATGGGCCATTGCAGAGAATTGAGTAGAGTTTCTAGAGCTATACAGAAGGTTCTTATTAGTTATCTATTTTGTATATAGTAGTATGTATATGTCAATACCAGTCTCCCAATTTATCCATCTCCCATGGACAGTGATAGACTTTGTTTTCTTGGGCTCCAAAATCACTGCAGATGGTAGCCATGAAATTAAAAGACACTTGCTCCTTGGAAGAAAAGCTATAACAAATCTCAGTTCAGTTTAGTCGCTCAGTCATGTTCTACTCTTTGCAACCCCATGGACTATAGCATACCAGGCCTCCCTGTCCATCACCAACTCCTGAAGCTTGCTCAAATTCATGTCCATCGAGACAGTGATGCCATCCAACCATCTCATCCTCTGTCGTCCCCTTCTCCTCCTGCCTTCAATCTTTCCCAGCATCAGGGTCTTTTCTAGTGAGTCAGTTCTTCACATCAGGTGGCCAAAATACTGGAGTTTCTGCTTCAGCATCAGTCCTTCCAATGAATATTCAGTATTGATTTCCTTTAGGACTTACTGGTTGGATCTCCTTGCAGTCCAAGTAACTTTCAAGAATCTTCTCCAACACCACAGCTCAAAACATCAATTCTTCTGCACTCAGCTTTCTTTATAGTCCAACTCTCACAGCCATACATGACTACTGGAAAAACCATAGCTTTGACTAGATGGACCTTTGTTGGCAAAGTAATGTCTCTGCTTTTTAATATGCTATCTAGGTTAGTCATAACTTTCCTTCCAAGGAATAAGTGTCTTAGAAGGTATTTTTTTCAATCTATCCATTTTTCTGGGGTGGATGCTCTAAATGTACTCCCCAATTCTCTCATACAACTTCTACAATATTTGCTTGCCATTTATTTGACAATTTTTACTCAGTACCAGTTCAAGGCTATACTCTGTGCTAGGCACACAGTCCATTGAGAGGAAGGCAAATAAACAAAACAATGTAGTGAAGCTGGAGAAGTTTTCAGAGATCAGCTCATGAAGAGACTCATATTCTAATCTTGAAAATAATGTTGAAAATTCCTGGCAAATGAACATGACCATAAGGTCATAATACATTTACAGAGAACCTTTATTTTCTAAATTAGTTTCTTGCTTTTGATGTCATTGGAAATCTATGTCCACTCTGTGAAGTAAAGAGACAGGATTTTTCTGTCTCCTGATTACAGATAAGAAAAAGGAGACTTATCCAAGATCACTCAGCTAGTGAGAGACAGGGAAGCCATGAGGAACCAGGCTGTGGATTCCCAAATCAGAGACATTTCATCAGTCAACCTCTGCTTAAGCACTTGGAGGGGAGGGAGTGGTAGTCCCACTAATTACCTGTTTGTTCATGGGCAAATGCTGATGTTATCTGGAAGATAACTGGGTCATCTCTGTCTCCTTGGCAGTGCTCACCACAATGCCTTCAACCTAGCTGATGCTCAGTAAATGACTTTCTGTGTGATGTATTATACACAGTCTGAGTTTCACATCATAAGTCTCCTTTACTTTAGTCCTTAGGAAATAATATAAATGTGAAAAAGTCAATGAGGAGAAACTAGCTGGCCAACGTGTGAGCAGAGACTGGTTTCTTTTTTGATGCATTCTTATCATTCTAAACACCTACAGATGCCCTTTCTGTTGCAGGGACTATCAAGGGCATAGGATCATGTCTGAGCTCTGGTAGGAGGTCCTAGTGTTAGTCCTTCTCCAATTCTCCACTGTTCCCTCTGCACTGAAAAAAATGATCAGAGGAACAGCATCCAAGAGTGAGCAGAGAAACAGCAGGGAGTAGTCCTGACTCAACCAATTGGTGTGTCTTGTCTGAGGAGGTCTTACAAATAGCTGTGAAAAGAAGAGAAGTAAAAGCAAAGGAGAAAAGGAAATATATACACATTTGAATGCAGAGTTTCAAAGAATAGCAAGGAGAGATAAAGAAAGCCTTCCTCAGCAATCAATGCAAAGAAATAGAGGAAAACAATAGATTAGGAAAGACTAGAGATCTCTTCAAGAAAATTAGAGATACCAAGGGAACATTTCATGCAAAGATAGGCTCAATAAAGGACAGAAATGGTATGAACCTAACGGAAGCAGAAGATATTAAGAAGAGGTGGCAAGAATACACAGAATACAAAGAAGATCTTCACAACCCAGATAATCACACTCACCTAGAGCCAGACATCCTGGAATGTGAAGTCAAGTGGTCCTTAGGAAGCATCACTACAAACAAATCTAGTGGAGGTGATGGAATTCCAGTTGAGCTACTTCAAATCCTAAAAGATGATGCTGTGAAAGTGCTGTACTCAATATGCCAGCAAATTTGGAAAACTCAGCAGTGGCCACAGGACTGGAAAAGGTCAGTTTGCATTCCAATCCCAAAGAAAGGCAATGCCAAAGAATGCTCAAACTACCACACAATTGCACTCATCTCACACTCTAGTAAAGTAATGCTCAAAATTCTTCAAGCCAGCCTTCAGCAATTTGTGAACCATGAACTTCCAGATGTTTGAGCTGGTTTTAGAAAAGGCAGAGGAACAAGATATGAAATTGCCAACATCCTCTGGATCATCGAAAAAGCAAGAGAGTTGCAGAAAAAAACATCTATTTCTGAAGCTCCAATATTTTGGCCACCTGATGCGAAGAGCCGACTCATTTGAAAAAACCCTGATGTTGGGAAAGATTGAAGGCAGGAGGAGAAGGGGACGACAGAGGATGAGATGGTTAGATGGCATCACTGACTCAATGGACATGAGTTTGGGTAAACTCCAGGATTTGGTTTTAGACAGGGAGGCCTGGTGTGCTGCGGTTCATGGGGTCGCAAAGAGTCAGACATGACTGAGCAACTGAACTGAACTGAACTGAGTCCTTAGCTTATTAGACTGAGTTAGGACTTCCTTCCTCTTATTTTTAAGGACCCCAAACTTACTCAGGCCCCTTCCAGTCATCCCTAGTTCAGAAGATTTTGGTCATCAAACTATAATTCTTAAGCAATACTTTTTTTGTATCAAAGGCTTAGAAAATGCTAATCACAGATGTTGATTTGTCTGAAATGACCACTATTGACTAGAGAATTCTGGTCACAAACAGGGAGACATGATGCTCGTAGTTAGTATGTATAGTCTTGTCATTGGTAGATCCGGAAATTATGGTAAGTTTTGTGAGCAGTTGAAAATCATTTTCCAACCTTGTGAGAACTTCAGAAACTAGTTGGAAATATTTACAATGTGACTTGGGAGCATCTCCTCCAGGAAGCCTGTGATGCCTCTGCTGCTCTCAGTGTATCCAAGAACCCTACACATAACATCAGTGGTGTTCAAAATGTGGTCCCAGGCCAGTAGCATCAGCATCTCCTGGAAATATGTTAGAAAAGCAA
Organism: Giraffa tippelskirchi; assembly: GCF_054371585.1. NCBI lineage: Eukaryota > Metazoa > Chordata > Mammalia > Artiodactyla > Giraffidae > Giraffa > Giraffa tippelskirchi. The sequence continues at coordinate 144,475,907 of NC_137279.1, read as the reverse complement.
ATTCTTGGCCTTCACCACAGATCTGTTTATCAGAAACACTTAGTGGAACCCTGAAGTCTGTTGAACCGAGCACTCCAGGTTATTCTGATGCATGCTCAAGTGTGAGAACCCATGCATCTTATTGAAAAACACATCATATTAAAGCTGTCCTCTTATATGTGTGCCTCCATATTGGACTAGAAGTTGTTTGACGATAGGGACTATTTGCTTTTGTATCTACAGCATGTATTCAGTGTGTGTGTGTGTGCATATCTATGTTTTACAAAATTGGAATTATACAAAATAGACTTGTATCCTACTCTTATTTTCTTCTCAACAGTATATCATGAACATTCTTTCTTTTGGATGCAAATGTTTTGTGATATGGCATTTGATGGCTGTATAACACCTTACTATATTGGTTATATCAAAATTCTTTAATTCTCTATTATAGGACAACATGGAGTTATTTTTTAAAAATTTAATGAAAATAATATATGCATATTTAAAACTCTGTTTAAAAACAGCAGCCCATCCACTTCTCCCCACTTCTTATTCTTACCCCTAGTGGCATTTACGTCTCCTCTGTGGATGATGCTATTTATATCCATGTTTCTAAATAACATCCATATATTTCTCTGGTGTCTCAATTTTAGATATGTCCTATTAAATTCCTGTGATGGCAGTTGAGAATTTTTCTCTCTCATGTCCCCACACACATTCTGCACCAATTTTCCCAGTAGAGCTTTAAGATAATTTTTAGTTAAAGCAAAAGTTTAGTGTTTAAAACTGTATAACTTATGTTTATTGCAAAACTAACAAATATGCTATGATTATGTTCTTGAAATTTTTTTCCAGTGGTATTAATTGCCTTGTATGTTTACTTTCATAGTTTTCTAAACAGTCGATCAACACTGCCATATGCACATCAGTGTTTTTACCTGAACATTCAAACATATGTCCTCCAGGCCAATCACACGGTAGACTTTATAGGATCACCACATCACATTTGTTGTTGTTGCACAACAAATGTGGTTCCTACTCTTTCTCTTTGTTGGTAAATCTCTTATTTTGCTCTATGATGTCTTCCAGAAACTTCCTAAGAAAAAGTGATAAAAAAGATAGGGGTTGTTTTTGCATTTTTTTTTCCCTGAATGAGTCTTTATTCTAACCTCCTACTAGATTGATATTTGTTAGGAATAACATTTAGCTAGGGAATCTTTTCCAAAAGAATTTTGGAGGAATTGTTCTATCATTTTATAGTTGGGGGATCTGATTCTATCTTGAGTTTTTGCTCCTTTGTGACTGATTTTTTCTCATTAGGAACCTTAAGAAATTTTCTTCACCTCTGGAGTTATGATATTTATATGTAGTAGGCTAAAATGTATATCCTCTTAAATGAATTGTGCTAGACTTCAGTAAACAGATTGAGCATGGAGATTCCAGTTTGTTTTTATACTCTGGGAAATTTTCTTGAATTATTTCTTTGATAAATTCATTCTATCTCTTTTTTCAGATCTCTTTCTGTTAATCTTAGATTAGAGATATGCCTTTACTCTCTGGGTTTCTTTTCTTTTCACTTTTGTATTCTGCTTTAGAGTAGATTTACTTAAATGTATATAAACCAGTGATTAGGTTTTTAATATTCTGCTATTAAAATTTTCCTTTTCAAGAGTTCTTTTGAATTCTTAGGTTATTTCTGTCCCATAACAATCTGTTCTTATTTTATGGATGCAGTATCTTTTTTATTTCTATCATGTCATTACATTTTTATGTTTCCTGCACATATTATGTATGCATATTATTTTTTACCATTTTCTGTTTGTTTTGATTTTTGACCTTCAGTTTGGAACTTATTTATTTATTTTTGGCTATGCTGGATCTTTGTTGCTGCATGGGCTTTTCTCTAGTTGTGGCAAGTGGGGGCTACTCCCTAGTTGCAGTGCATGGGCTTCTCATTGAGATGGCTTCTTTTGTTGCAGAATATAGACTCTAGGGTGCTCAGGCTTCAGTAGTTGGGGCATGTGGGCTTAGTAGTTCCAGCTCCCAGGCTTTAGAGCACAGGCTCAATGGTTGTGGCTCATGGGCTTAGTTGCTCAGCAGCATGTGGGATCTTCCTGGATCAGGGATCAAACTCGTGTCTCTTGCATTGGCAGCTGGATTCTTTACCACTGAGCCCCCAGGAAAGCCCTATATGTTGGTTTTACTCTAAGGAGACGTGATTTCTTCAGAGAAGTGGGATATAACCTTGGTTTCTGGGGTGCTGAGGATTTTTTCACTTAGTGTGCATATTTGGTGGTTTTAGTTACAAGGTTCTACCCCCACTTTCCACCGTACCACTGCTCCCTCTATTTCCGTTACTCTAGATGAGAACTCTGCCTCCCCTCTGAGGGATAAATGCAGATGCATCACTGTTGTCTAACTACTGACTTTGAATCAATTCTCCATCCATCTTCATCCTGGTGTTTTGCTTTGCCTTTCAGTGTACCTCGAATTCTTAGTCTAGCTATTACTACCCCTATCGATAAAAGTCGCTTAAATTTTCAGAGCTTCCTTACCCTTCTGTATAAAATGCCAACCTCACTAGCATTGTAAGGGCTGAGTAAATTGCATATGTAAAAACACTTTGTGAACTAACTGTAATAATTTTGAGTTGGCCAAAATGTTCATTCAGATATAAACCTGAGTGAACTTTTTGGCCAGCCCAATATATTTTTGAAGTAGGGTTGTCACTTTTCTGTGTGGCATTAGCTGAGATCCTCATACTTCTGCACCAGCATGCCCCGTGCTGTGTTGCCGAAATTTTGTTTGGTTTGCTGCAGTTTACACAGTTTATTTATTTCTGAAGGCAGAGGAGAATGAACTTGCTCCTTCAGTGACGGAAAACTAGTGAGAAATATGTCTTGTATAATGTTAAAACTACACATTTTAAAGATTACACTTCTTACATCTTGCTCCATAAAGTATGTTTTAATATAAAAATAATGTTCTTGGATCACTTATCATGGAAAGAAATTGACAATTCAGGAATATGTACTGTATTATTTCTGGTATTTATATAGTCCCAGCATGTCAATAAATATTCCAAGGAGTGAACATACTTCTGCTTAAGTTGTATAGAAACAACTTCTAAGCTATCAGTTCTAAGAAATTGGGTTCCTTCCTTTCCTTGTTCTTAAACTCAGATTCAAGATGGCCTGAAGAATCAAAATAGTGTCCTTAGACAATAAGGTGTCACTGTCTAATAGAGAGAAATATGAGGATAGAAAGCAATTGATTGTGGGCTGCTGAGGGGAGTAGCTTTTTACAAGTATGTAAACATGCTTGCTCCCTGTCACTGTACAAATTGCAAGGGGAGTCGAGAAGAAAATTATCAGCATTTCCGTATTACTGGGGAGAAAAGCGGTGATGCTGTGAGCAGAAATTATAGGCTATGCTCATTTAAATAAATACAGGTAACAAAATATGAACTTGGTTGAATGCACATCTGTTTTACTTTCTGTGCATCCACTACAAAAAATAGCACCTCATATTTGACTATTTAAAAATGGAAAAACTGGCTACTTCTATTAGATGATTTAACATGGGTAGTGCTGTGGGATACTTCTCATATGTTTCTTCCTTCCTAAATCTCCATCATCCTCTTACTTCCAGCCAGTAATTAGGATTTACTTTAGGCGTAAATAAATATCCATTTTAAGAGAAAACTATATTCATGCTTAGTAAACACAGTTTTTTGATTCTTTTATTGAAGTATAGTTGATTTACAATAATGTGTTAGTTTCAGGTGTACAGTAAGGTTATTCAGTTATACATATTTTTTCAAATTATTTTAACTATGGGTTATTAAAAGATGATATTGAATATAATTCCTGTGTTATACATAAATCCTTGTTATCTATTTTATGTATGGTTTGGTTTAGCAAGTTGTGTCTGACTCTTGTGACCCCATGGAATATAACCTGCCAGAATCCACTGGCCATAGGATTTCCCAGGCAAGAATACTGGAGTGGGTTGCCATTTCCTTCTCCAGGGTATCTTCCCAACCAGGAGATTGAACCTAAGTCTCCTACATTGCATACAGATTCTTTACCACCTGAACCACCAGGTAAGCCCCATTATATGTATAGTAGTTTGTATCTGTTAATCCGATACTCCTAATTTATCCTTCCTACTATCTTCCTTTTCCCCTTTGGTAACCATAAGTTTTCTCTCTGTGTCTCTAAGTCTGTTTCTGTTTTGTATGTAAATTCATTGTATTATTTTATAGATTCTACATATAGGTGATAGCATATTTGTCTTTCTCTGTTTAACTTACTTCATGTGTGTGCGTGTGCATGGTGCTCAGTAATATCAACTCTATGTCACCATATGGACTGTAGCCCTCCAGGCTCCTCTGTCCATGAAATTCTCCAGGCAAGAATACTGGAATGGGTTGCCATTTTCTCCTTCAGGGGATCTTCCAACCCAGGGATTGAACCTGTGTCTCCTGCGTCTCCTGTATTGACAGGTAGATTCTCTACCACTGCTCCACCTGGGAAGCCTTACTTCACTTAGTATGATATTCTTTAGGTCATCCATGAGGCTACAAGTGGCAGTTTCATTCTTGTTTATGGCTGAGTAATATTTCTTTATATATATATATATATAATATTCCATTATGTATGTGACTATAATATTCTATTAGATATATAGTATATATGTGTATATATATATCACAACTTCTTCTTTAACCAATCATCTGTTGATGGCATTTGGGTTGTTTCCATGCCTTGAGTATTGTAAATAGTAGTTCTATGAACATTGGGTCACATGTATCTTTTCAAATTGGAGTTTTCATCTCTTTTGTATTTATGCCCAGAAGAGGGATTGCTAGATCATACAGTAGCTCTGTTTATAGTTTTTTTAAAGGAATCTCCATGTTTCCATAATGATTTACCAATTTACATTCTCACCAACAGTGTCAGAGTGTTCTCTTTTCTTTATACCCTTTCTAGTATGTATTATTTGTAGACTTTCTGATGATGGCCATTCTGAGCGGTATGAGGTCATACCTCATTGTGGATTTAATTTGCATTTCTCTAATAATTAGTGATGTTGAGCATCTTTTTTATGTGCCTGTTATCCATCTGTATGCCTTCTCTGGAGAAATGTCTATTTAGGTCTTCTGCCCTTTTTTTAAATTAATTTTTAAAAATATTTTAATAAAGCAGTTACTCCCTATTATCCCTTCTCCAGACCCTGACATTTGCTCATTAATCTGCTTTCTGTTTCTATGAATTTGCTAATTCTGAATATTTTGTATAAATGGGATCATGCAACATGTGGTCTTTGTATTTGGCTTCTTTCACTTAGTGTATGCTTCAGATTTGTCCATGTTTTAGTGTGTGTCAGTACTTTATTTCTTTTTATGTCTGGATATATCACATTTTTTTGTTTGTTTTTCCATTGATCAGCTGATAAATATTTGAATTGTTTCTACCTTTTGGCTATTGTGAATAGTGGTACTATGAATATTTTTGGAAAAGTCCTTGTTGGAACACTATTTTTCAGTTCTTTTACGTATAAACTGAGGAATTGAATTGCTTCTTCTTATGATGATTCTATGTTTAACTTATTGAGGAACTGCCAAACTAGTTCATGGCATCGCAAAAAGTCGGACACGACTGAGTGACTAACACACACACACACACACACACACACACACACACACACCATTACTGCACTATTTTCATTTCTTCTAGCAATGTATGAGCGTTCCAACTTCTTTATATCCTTGCCAACACATTATTTTTTCTTTCGTTTTTTAATAGCTATCCTAATCCTTGTGAATTGGCATTCATTGTGGCTTTGGTTTGCATTTCCATAATGACTAATGAGATTGAACATATTTTTATGTGCTTCTTGGCCATTTACATATCTTTGGAGACATATCAAGTCTTTTGCCCATTTTAAAATTCATTTGCCTTTGTGCTATAATATTTTAAGCATAAAACTCAAGACAAAAATTAAAGCTTCTTGGTTATTTTATTAAGAATTGTACAATTTGGAAAAGTCTCAAGGATAAATATTGCTAAGTTCTTTGTCCACCATTCACTAAGAAGTGCCTTTCTTATTTCTTTCCCTTTGATCACTGGTCCCCTGGCTCCATCTGTCAAGAAACAAGGCAACCTTTGATTCCAGCAAATAAATGATGCACTGCAGAACCAAGTCTTACTTTTGCACCTGGTTTCATCACTGTGGGTTTCCAGAGGCTGGCATTGCCTTGAAAGACAATTGTTAAGTGGGCCTGGCTTCATTCTTCTTCGTTTGCATTAACAACTACTGTAAGCTGGAACAAGATTATAACCCAAACAAGCATCCTGTTATCGTTCATTTATTTGATTTAACACATAGAGATGGAGTCTTTTAAAGAGCATTTACTTCTTCACATCATCAAAATCATTCTTAATGGAAACATGTAGCCTGATAATGGGGATACATTCCTTTTTAGATCCAGTGACTAGGTAGGTGACTCAGAATTTCTGATTCTGCTTAAGTATTTTGTGTAAGTGGGTAGAAGAAGGAATGGTAGCAGATTTTTACCATGATTGGGTCAGAGTTCTGTGGTGAGATGTACACTAGTAATGTTTGTGATCATTTTATTAGAATGTCTTATTTATTGAAGTAAGATCAAAGCATAAATATAACTTAGGAAAGATGGAAGTGGAAATTGAATCTTAGCAGTCAAGATTGGTCATTGTCTTCTTTAATCTGGCTCTTCTTCTTTCTTCTCACCTACAAAATTGTTCTTTGTAATATACCGTACCTATTGGTAATTCATATTCTCTGTGACTCCTCTAACTATGCAAAGCACATAGTGATCAGTGATTAGTTATCATTTGCATCTTAGTTCAATTTAATGAGTTGGGCTTTATATTTAAGTTGTCTCTTCCTTGGTGGTTGCTCATGGCAGACTTTGAAGTTTGATAGATATTCACTCCTTATTTTACATTTCATCTCTAAGTAATTATACCCTGTGCTGTTAATCCCCAAAAGCATCAAAATATTTAAAATCACACAATTAAATTATTCAAACAACAGTATTAAAACTTCAGGAAAAGATACTCCAGACCGATGATGCTTAATGTTAGAGCCTTTATTCCATGTCCTTCTCTAAAGACTTCAGGCCACGGTCTCTGTCTCAGCACGGACAACTGCCATGCTTGTACAAGTTCAGGAGGACGCAGCCTCAGAAAGTCCAATCATTCGGGATACCATTTTGCAAGGGAGCTTTTAGCTTTGAGGGAGAAAGCAGAAGGATGAGCTTGATGTTGACAGTGGTAGTGATAGTGGCAGTGAGCATGTGTTGGATTCCTGGTAAAATGCTAAGGTCCCTATTGTACATCATCCTCCTTAATCTTTATCACAACTCCTCTAGGTGGGTATCATTAACTTTTCATTTTATAGATGGAAAGACTGAGGCTCAAAAGATTGTTCAAGGTCACTCAGATAGTAAAAGACAGAACAAGGATTGAGACCTTGGTTACCTTGACTGAAGCCCTGAAAAAGCAACCTGGGCAGGTTCTTGAGGCTACCTAGCATGTCTTTAGCATGGCCTCCTGTGGACAGTGTACCTAACTTTCCAGTCTTGCTGACCACATGGCCTCCTGTTTACTTGACATCCTGAATGTCTACAGCAGCTAATGTCATCTGTACAACAAGTATCTCCATACTTGTCTCCATCTTCCCAGGTTGTGAACTTCTGGAAAGTACTGGTGCTGAGTCTTTTATCTCTTTACGTAGAGAGAATAACACATAGCAGGAACTCAAAGTCTGTGGAATGAGTGGCTGAATTAATGGAAGAAAAATGTGTGTGTGAATGAACTAATAAGTTATTTCCTGAGTTCTGTCCCAACTCTTAATGTAAAATGGGCCCTGCCATCTCCATAGTCCCTGGATAAATGATCCTGTAGTTTTTCTCTTTAGTTTCTCCAGCCCCCAACATTTTTTTTTAGGCTGCCTTGTGCTTTCTTATTTTTCACAATTGGCATTTATATATAAGCTAAGCCAAATCAAGCCTTTTAACATTGTGGGTCTCTATGCCTTAGTGGGTCTTGAAATTAATTTAGTGGGTAGTAGTTAACATTTTTTAAAGAAATAAATAGAGCAGAAAAGAATACAGCTTATCAGCATGCATGGCACATAGATAGACACAGTATTTGTTTCAGATGGATGGATAAATAGAAGATTTCATGTGTATCAATAGTATTTTTTAAATATCATACATTAAGGCATGATTTAAGCAAAGCAAATGCCACACTAACATTTAGGAAAATGCATTTCAAAATGTTTGACCGCTGTCTACACTAAGAAAAACATTTTGTGTTGTGATTCAGTATATATCTGAGTGTGTACTACATTGCTATGTGAAATCTATTGCTTACTGTTTGAAATACACTGTCCTAAATGACATCCCACTGTGTGACCTGTGACCCAGAATCACCTGTCCTGCTTAAACAGTTCCTAAAGTTTAATATTTAGTCAGCTTTTGTAAAACTTATGGTCAAGGCTTAGGAAGTTTCACCCTAGTACTATTATTTTAACACTGGTTTCCCAGATGGCACTAGAGGTAAAGGACCCATCTGCCAACGCAGAAGACATAAGAGACATAGGTTCAGTTCCTGGGTCAGGAAGATCCCCAGAGGAGGGCATGGCAACCCACTCCAATTTTCTTACCTGGAGAATCTCATGGACAAAGGAGCCTGGTGAGCTATGGTCTGTAGAGTCGCAAAAAGTTGGACACAGCTGAAGTGACTTAGCATGCAGCATGATCAAAAATAAAAATACCACAGAGAATTTTAATAGGAAAAACAGAAAATTTTTTAAAATGTAATGGTGGAAGCTTAACTTTGAAATTCACAGAATTGTTTCATTTTTTTACTCTTCTTTAAATTTCCTTCTCCAAATGTTGACCTAAAAGTACTGCTGCTTTAGTTAATTGTGGGGATCCATTTACATCAGTCAACAACATTAATATAGGATTTAAACTTCAACTTGCTGAGAGGGAGCCAGACTTTGCTGTGGAATGCATTCATGTGCAGAGCTGCCTTGCACGGCTCATTGGAGATAATACAGTTTTGACTTCACATGCCAAACTTTTGTCACATTGTCTATTTTCCTATTTCTCCATGACTCCATAGAGATAAGCTTTTGATCAGTTTAGTAGCAAATTGAAAATGTTCTTCTTTAAAAAAAATCCAATACTGAAGTGAAGAATACCCAAGTGACACCACTGTACCTAGAACAAATATTTGTTGAGTGCTTGCTCTGAGTGAGGTAATTGTTGGACAATAAGATTACAGAGTGAGCCAGATGCAATTCTTTCTATGAAGAACCATCTGGTCTATGAGTTTTCTCACTTTAAGACTTGGTTTCATCTTGCCTGGATCTATGGGTAGACTGCAGGTCCTCCATCTGCCCTCCAGGCCCACTCTATGACCTTTACCTTGCTCTCTGCCCTGGGAGACTGGCCTACATGGATTGCAAGAACTCTCTTGCTCTCTGCCATCTGATTGGGTTTAGCCTATGGATGCCCTAGCAGAAGATCAGAAGGAGGAAGGACAGTGAAGAAGGAGTATTTATTCTCCCTCCTTGCAAGGTCATGCCAGGCAGGCTCTGTTGGTATATAGAAAATCAGAGCTCCTTTCAGGCTTTCTCTCCACATAGTTGTTTCTTTCTCTGCATTCCAGTAACCACTCCCCCTCCTCTTGTTCCTCCAATGCCCTTCTTTTGCTAGACCTGCGGTACAGCGTATCACTATGGTTTCTCTGCCCTGATCACATCTTTCTAGATCACCCGTTTGGCATTGTATGCCTTGACAGAGCTCCACTTTTACTCTAATATTTCCTTGTAAGACCTTCCAGTTCTCCTGACTTATGCTTCAGCTAATTTTATGACAGACACATTTGAAACAATTTCAAAAGAGTTATTTATTTTTATATATGTTTCCAGGAAGCTATCTTATTAATCAATATGGAAAATTATTTAAAACCACAACCTCTGGTTCCTACACAGTACTTTATCTCTATCTAACAAATACTTGAAAAGCTCAATAAATATTTGTCATTGTGGGTGATATTGATCATGACCCATGAAGTGGTCATAGCCTTCCTTGTTAATTACCCTTCACTAGGCTTTGTAGTATCTTGGGAGAAAGAGTCTTGTGGAAGAATGAGAGAACTGACCACCTTGCTAACAACTAGCCCCCACTTTGTGAGCCCAAGTTGGGTATTGTCTGTCATCTGTTCTCAAGAAAGAATGCAAAAGTATGGGGTGATAACTTAAACCTCTGGCAGCAGCAATGACAAAGCCTGTGGCCATCTATTCATTACCTGCTGTATGCCAGGCTTTCTATATGACAGGCATCATATTAGAATCTTTATATTATCATTGCATTTAGTCATTGCAATCACTCTACAAGGTGTCTCTTAACTCCATTTTATAGATGGAGAATCTGGGAGTTAAAGAGGGTAAGTGACTTGTCCAGGATTACACAGCTAGTTTCAGGACCAAGGGTCAAACTCCAACCTCATCTAATTCAGGAACATTCTTTTCACTACTCTATCTCCCAAAAGCCTGTTTGTTTTTGCCATTAACTTTGCCAGAAATCTCATTTGCCATCATATCTGATCTTCTTAAAGATTCAAACATGTTTTAACAAGTAGGCATTCTATAAATTGAAAAAATAATAAATCTGATCGGATCTATGTCTTCCCTTCGAGTGATAAAAGACTGAAGAGCATGGAATTTGAAGGAGAAGGAGGAGGAATAAATGAACTATATATTAGCAAGAGATTTTGGAAATCTTCAAGTGAATAGCAATTAAGCATTCGATTTTCTGCACTTTAGATATTGAGTCATTTGCCCTACAACCCAATGAGACTTTCTCCTGAACCTGTGTCCTTGGGGAATAAAAGGCTTTACCATTGACCAGCTGAGTCACTTCTATGTGGTTTTAGAAGAACACTATGTACCCTCTATTCCCTTGGAAGTAAGAATTTCCCAGAGTTTCTATGCTAAGATGAGGGACTGAGGCTAAAAGAAAAGAGAAAGCCAAAAAATCTGTCTGAAAACTGTCAGTATCATCTCTCTCAATGGGGAGTTACGATGTTTTGACTTCAATGTAAGAGCTGCTGCTGCTGCTGCTAAGTCGCTTCAGTTGTGTCCGACTCTGTGCGACCCAGTAGATGGCAGCCCACCAGGCTCCGCGGTCCCTGGGATTCTCCAGGCAAGAACACTGAAGTGGGTTGCCATTTCCTTCTCCAATGCACGAAGGTGAAAAGTGAAAGTGAAGTCGCTCAGTCGTGTCCGACTCTTAGCGACCCCATGGACTGAAGCCCACCAGGATCCTCCGTCCATGGGATTTTCCAGGCAAGAGTACTGGAGTGGGATGCCATTGCCTTCCAAAAGAAAGCAAACCAGTTGGTTATAAATTTAATTTATGAAAATACTACCACAGGCCTAAAGCATTCAACAGTACAGCAGTTGATTCTTCTTTCTTGTTCCTTGGGGAGCCATTGCTATATTTGATATGGTGAACTTCAAATTGTCTTACTTTATCATTCAAATGTTAGAACAGCCATACCCCGAAAGCAGCTGAGGGGCTGCACGCTTACTGGGAAAATACAAGGGAGTATTTTTCACTTCTTTTAGGAACAAATATTCCTTGGTTGACAGATTTTCCCGGTTAGTGAGGAATGCTATTGTTTCCTATTCTTTTCTCTTCTGCTTTGTTTTCACCACAATGCTATAGTTCCTCAGTTCCATATGAGGCACTGGGAGAGGGTAAATCATGATGTTCCAGGTCTGTGGTCTTTCTGGTCTTTTCTTAACCTCTGGGATTATTTTCTTTAACACAGTTGTTGAAAAGTCAGCTGTTACCTGCCAGAAAATAAAACAACTGATTTTTTATCCCATGTGAAATAAACATCGAAAAATCAGCATTGTACAAGGACCATTAGCTTATGTATCTCTGTAAAATGTATTATGACTCTTGGCATAAAGGATGCTCATATAAAATAAATTGTGTTGTAACAAACATTTCTCCCTGTAATGGTTTGTAATAGCCCTAATATCAAATAAATCTAAGTCGAATATTGTTAGTCTCCAGAAAAACTGACCTTCAGTGTCATATAGTGGGTTAAATCATTGTGATGATGACACTGACTCAGATGTAATGAGATACACGCTTGTATCAACTCCAGAGACCATCTTTTATTTAGAAGGGATGTCGCAATGAACTGAAATTACTCTGGAGTGACCCATTTTATTTATGTATCTGCTTATTCCGACTACCACTTCACCAAGTAAGAAACCTACACGTAGTTCCCTGGGGGTTCTAGAGAGAGCAACCCATAGAAGTACCAAAATATTTTGTCCTGGCTTGTAATACTTGAGATCTAGACCCCTATCATTTGAGATTGAGGGACTCTATTATTCAGGTCCAGTGTACAATGTGCCAGGGTAGGCAAGCGACAGTCCATGTGGTGGCAAAGAGTCTGACAGGACTGAGAAACTAATAGTTCACTAAGCTTTATTTTTATTTTTATTTTTTTATTTAAGGATAAATGCTTGCACAATTTTGTAGTTTTCTGTCAAACATCAACATGAATCAGCCATCAGTTCAGTTCAGTCACTCAGTCATGTCCGACTCTTTGCAACCCCATGAATCACAGCACACCAGGCCTCCCTGTCCATCACCAACTCCCTGAGTCCACCCAAACCCATGTCCATTGTGTCGGTGATGCCATCCAACCATCTCATCCTCTGTCGTCCCCTTCTCCTCCTGCCCTCAATCTTTCCCAGCATCAGGGTCTTTTCAAATGAGTCAGCTCTTTGCATCAGGTGGCCAAAGTATTGGAGTTTCAGCTTCAACAACAATCCTTCCAATATACACACAGGATTGATCTTCTTTAGGATGAACTGGTTGATCTCCTTGCAGTCCAAGGGACTCTCAAGAGTTTTCTCCAGCACCTGAGTTTAAAAGCATCAATTCTTCGGCACTCAGCTTTCCTTATAGTCCAACTCTCACATCTAAACATGACTACTGGAAAAACCATAGCCTTGACTAGACACACCTTTGTTGACAAAGTAATGTTTGCTTTTTAGTATGCTGTCTAGGTTGGTCATAACTTTCCTTCCAAGGAGTAAGTGTCTTTTAATTTCATGGCTGCAATCACCATCTGCAGTGATTTTGGAGCCCCAAAAAATAAAGTCTGACACTGTTTCCACTGTTTCCCCATCTATTTGCCCTGAAGTGATGAGACTGGATGCCATGATCTTAGTTTTCTGAATGTTGAGCTTTAAGCCAACTTTTTCACTCTCCTCTTTCACTTTCATCAAGAGGCTCTTTAGTTCTTCTTCACTTTCTGCCATAAGGGTGGTGTCATCTGCCTATCTGAGGTTATTGATATTTCTCCCGGCAATCTTGATTCCAGCTTGTGCTTCATCCAGCCCAGCGCTTCTCATGATGTACTCTGTGTATAAGTTAATTAAGCAGGGTGACAATATACAGCCTTGACGTACTCCTTTTCCTATTTGGAACCACTCTATTGTTCATGTCCAATTCTAACTGTTGCTTCCTGACCTGCATACAGGTTTTTCAAGAGGCAGGTCAGGTGGTCTGGTATTCCCATCTCTTTCAGAATTTTCTACAGTTTATTTTGATCCATAGCCTCAAAGTCTTTGGCATAGTCAATAAAGCAGAAATAGTTGTTTTTCTGGAACTCTCTTGCTTTTTCGATGATCCAGCGGATGTTGGCAATTGGATCTCTTGTTCCTCTGCCTTTTCTAAAACCAGCTTGAACATCTGAAAGTTCACGGTTCACGTATTGCTGAAGCCTGGCTTGGAGAATTTTGAGCATTACTTTACTAGCATGTGAGATGAGTGCAATTGTATGGTAGTTTGAGCATTGTTTGGCATTGCCTTACTTTGGGGTTTGAATGAAAATTGATCTTTTTCAGTCCTGTGGCCACTGCTGAGTTTTCCAGATTTACTGGCATATTGAGTGCAGCACTTTCACAGCATCATCTTTTTGGATTTGAAATAGTTCAACTGAAATTCCATCACCTGCACTAGCTATGTTCATAGTGATGCTTTCTAAGGCCCACTTGACTTCACATTCCATAATGTCTGGCTCTAGATGAGTGTGAGTGATCACACCATGATGATTATATGGGTCATGAAGATCTTTTTTGTATAGTTCTTCTGTGTTTTTTTGCCACCTCTTCTTAATATCTTCTGCTTCTCTTAGATCCATACAATTTCTGTCCTTTATCGAGCCCATCTTTGCATGAAATGTTCCCTTGGTATCTCTAATTTTCTTGAAGAAATCTCTAGTCTTTCCCATTCTATTGTTTTCCTCTATTTCTTTGAATTGATAGATGAGGAAGGCTTTCTTATTTCTCCTTGCTATTCTTTGAAACTCTGCATTGAAATGGATATATCTCTCCTTTTCTCCTTTGCTTTTTGCTTCCCTTCTCTTCACAGCTATTTGTAAGGCCTCCTCAGACAGCCATTTTGCTTTTTGCATTTCTTTTTCTAGGATATGTTCTTGATTCCTGTCTCCTGTACAATGTCAAGAACCTCCATCCATAGTTCATCAGGCACTCTGTGTATCAGATCTAGTCCCTTAAATCTATTTCTCACTTCCACTGTGTAGTCATAAGGGATTTGATTTAGCTTATACCTGAATGGTCTAGTGGTTTTCCCACTTTCTTCAATTTAAGTCTGAATTTGGCAATAAGGAGATCATGATCTGAGCCACAGTCAGCTCCTGGTCTTGGTTTTGCTGGCTGTTAGAGCTTCTCCATCTTTGGCTGCAAAGAATATAATCAATCTGATTTCAGTGTTGACCTTCTGGTGATGTCCATGTGTAGAGTCTTCTCTTGTGTTGTTGGAAGAGGGTGTTTGCTATGACCAGTGCTTTCTCTTGGCAAAACTCTACTAGCCTTTGCCCTGCTTCATTCTGTACTCCAAGGCCAAATTTGCCTGTTACTCCAAGTGTTTCTTGACTTCCTACTTTTGCATTCCAGTCCCCTATAATGAAAAGGACATCTTTTTGGGGTGTTAGTTCTAAAAGGTCTTGTAGGTCTTCATAGAACCATTCAAGTTCAGCTTCTTCAGTGTTACTGGTCGGGGCATAGACTTGGATTACCATGACATTGAATGGTTTGCCTTGGAAACGAACAGAGATCATTTTGTCATTTTTGAGATTGCCTCCAAGTACTGCATTTCTGACTCTTTTCTTGACTATAATGGCTACTCCATTTCTTCTAAGGGATTCCTGGCAACAATAATAGATATAATGGTCATCTGAGTTAAGTTCACCCATTCCAGTCCATCTTAGTTCACTGATTCCTAGAATGTCAATGTTCACTCTTGTCATCTCCTGTTTGACCACTTCCAATTTGCCTTGATTCATGGACCTAATATTCCAGGTTCCTATGCAATATTGTTCCTTACAGCATCCAATCAGCCATAGATATACATATATCCTCTCCCTTTTGAACCTTTCTCCAATCTCTTACGCCATCCCACCCCTCTAGTTGATACAGAGCCCCTGTTTGAATTTCCTGAGGCATATAACAAATTCCCATTGGCTATCTATTTTACATATGGTAATGTAAGGTTCCGTGTTACTCTTTCCATACATCTCACCCACTCCTCCCCTCTCCCATAAGTCTATTCTATATGTCTGTTTCTCCATTGCTGACCTGTAAATAAATTCTTCAGTACCATTTTTTGAGATTCTGTATATATACGTTAGAATATGATATGTATCTTTCTTTTTCTGACTCACTTCACTCTGTATAATAGGTTCTAAGTGAATCCACCTTCAGAACTGACTCAAATGTGTTCCTTTTTAGGGCTGAGTAATATTCCATTGTGTATATGTAGCAAAATTTCTTTATCCATTCATCTGTTGATGAACATCTAGGTTGCTTCCATCTTCCATTGTAAATAGTGCTGCAGTGAACTATGGGATATATGTGTTTTTTTCAATTTTGATTTCCTCAGGGTTTATGCCTAGGAATGGGATCGCTGGGTCATATGGTAGTTTTATCCCATTTTTTAATGAATCTCCATACAATCTTCCATAGTGGCTGTATCAATTTACATTCCCACCGACAGTGCAAGAGCATTCCCTTTTCTCCATATCCTTTCCAGCATTTATTGTTTGTAGACTTTTTGATGATGGCTATTTTGACTGGTATGAGGTGATATCTCATTGTGGTTTTGATTTTCATTTCTTTAATAATGAGCAATGTTGAGCATCTTTTCATGTATTTGTTAGCCATCTGTGTGTCTTCTTTGGAGAAATGTCTGTTTAGGTCTTTTTCCCACTTTTTGATTGAGTCGTTTGTTTTCTGGTATTGAGTTGTATGAGCTGCTTGTATATTTTGGAAATTAATCCTTTGTCAGTTGTCTCTTTTGCTATTATTTTCTCCCATTCTGAGGGTGTCTTTTCACCTTACTTATACTTTCCTTTTCTGTGCAAAAGCTTTTAAGTTTAATCAAGTCTCACTTTACATTTGTCTTTATTTCCATTACTCTAGGAGGTGGGTCATAGAGGATCTTCCTTTAATTTATGTCATCGAGTGTTCTGCCTATGTTTTCCTCTCAGAGTTTTATAGTTTCTGGTCTTACATTTAGGTCTTTAATCCATTTTGAGTTTATCTTTGTGTTTGGTATTAGGAAGTGTTCTAATTTCATTCTTTTACGTGTAGCTGTCCAGTTTTCCAAGCACCATTTATTGAAGAGGCTGTCTTTGCCCCATTGTATATTCTTGCCTCCTTTGTCAAAAATAAGGTACCCATAGGTGCATGGGTTTATTTCTGAGCTTTCTATCTTGTTCCATTTGTCTATATTTCTGTTTTTGTGCCAGTACCATACTGTCTTCATGACTGTGGCTTTGTAGTATAATCTGAAGTCAGGAAGGTTGATTCCTCCAGCTCCATTCTTCTTTCTCAAGACTTCTTTGGCTATTCGGGGTCTTTTGTGTTTACGCATGAATTGGAAATTTTTTGTTCTAGTTCTTTGAAAAATGCCATTGGTAATTTGATAGCGATCACATTGAATCTGTAGATTGCATTTGGTAATATAGTCATTTTCACAATATTGATTCTTCCTACCCAGGAACATGGAATATCTCTCTATCTGTTTATGTCATCTTTGATTTCTTTCATTAGTGTCTTATAATTTTCTGTGTACACTTCTTTTTGTGTCCGTAAGTAAGTTTATTCCTAGATTCTTAATTTTTTTTGTTGCAATGGTGAATGGGATTGATTCCTTAATTTCTCTTTCTGATTTTTCATTGTTAGTACATAGAATTGCAAGTGATTTCTGTGTATTGATTTTATATCTTGAAACTTTGCTAGATTCACTGATTAGCTCTAGTAATTTTCTGATACTATCTTTAGGGTTTTCTGTGTACAGTATCATGTCATCTGCAAAGAGTGAGAGCTTTACTTCTTTTCCGATCTGGATTCCTTTTATTTCTTTTTCTTCTCGGATTGCTGTAGCTAGGACGTCCAGAACTATGTTGAATAACAGTGGTGAAAGTGAACACCCTTGTCTCGTTCCTGATGTTAGGGAGAATGCTATCAGTTTGTCACCATTGAGAATAATGTTTGCTCTAGGCTTATCATACATGGCCTTTCCTATGTTGAGGTAGGTTCCTCCTATGGCTATTTTTTGAAGAGTTTTAATCATAAATGGGTGCTGAATTTTGTCAAAGGCTTTTTATACATCTTTTGAGACGATCATATCCTTTTCTGATTCAATTTGTTAATATGGTGTATCACATTGATTGATTTGCATATATTGAAGAATCCTTGCATCCCTGGAATAAACCCAACTTGATCATGGTGTATGAGCTTTTTGATGTGTTTCTGAATTCTGTTTGCTAAAATTTTGTTGAGGATTTTTGCATCCATGTTCATCAGTGATATTGGCCTGTAGTTTTCTTTTTTTGTGTTTTCTTTGTCTGGTTTTGGTATCAGGGTGATGGTGGCCTCGTAGAATGAGTTTGGAATTGTTCCTTCCTCTGCAATTTTTTGAAGGAGTTTTAGAAGGACAAGCATTAGCTCTTGTCTACATGTTTGATAGAATTCTCCTATGAAGACATCTTGTTCTGGGCTTTTGTGTTGGGGGAGATTTTCGAATACAGCTTCAATTTCAGTGCTGATAATTGAGTTGTTCATAATTTCTATTTCTTCCTTGTTCAGCCTTGGAAGATTGAATTTTCTAAGAATCTGTCTATTTCTTCCAGGTTATCCATTTTATCACCTTATAGTTGTTCTTAATAGTCTCTTCTAATCATTTGTATTTCTGCTTTGTCTGTTGTAACCTCTCCTTTTTCATTTCTAATTTTGTTGATTTGATTCTTCTCTCTTTTTTTCTTGATGAGTCTGGCTAAAGGCTTGTCAATTTTGTTCATCCTTTCAAAGAACCAGCTTTTAGTTTTATTAATCTTTACTATTGTTTCTTTCATTTCTTTTTTATTTATTTCTGCTCGGATTTTTATGATTTATTTCCTTCTACTAATTTTGGTGATTCTTTTGTTCTTCTTCTCCCAGTTGTTTTAGGTGTAAAGTTAGGTTGTCTATTTGACGTTTTCTTGTTTCTTGAGGTAGGATTGTATTGCTATAAACTTCCCTCTTAGAACTAGTTTTTGCTGCATCCCATACATTTTGAGTTGTCATGTCTTCATTGTCATTTGTTTCTAGAGATATGTGATTTCCCTTTTGATTTCTTCAGTAACCTGTTGGTTATCTAGAAATGTATTGTTTAATCTCCATGTGTTTGTTTCTTACAATTTCATTTTATTGTAATTGATATCTAGTCTCATAGCATTGTGGTCAGAGAAGATGCCTGATATGATTTCAATTTTCTTTAATTTACTGAGGTTTGATTTGTGTCCCAAGATGTGGTCTATCCTGGAGAATGTAGCATGTGCATTTGAGAAGAAGGTGTATTCTTCTGCATTTTGACGGAATGTTCTGAAGATACCAATGAGATCCATCTCATCTAATGTACCATTTAAGACTTGTGTTTCCTTCTTAATTTTCTTTTTGATGATTCATCCATTGGTGTGAGTGGGGTCTTAAAGTCACCTACTATTATTGTGTTACTCTCAATTTCTCCTTTTATGTCTGTTAGTGTTTGTCGTATGTATTGTGGTGCTCCTTTGTTGGGTGCATAGATATTTACAATTGTATGTCTTCCTCTTGGATTGATCCCTTGATCATTATGTAGTGTCCTTCCTTATCTCTTGCAGTCTTCTGTATTTTAAGGTCTATTTTGTCTGATAGGAGGATTGCTGCTCCCGCTTTCTTTTGCTTCCCATTTGCATGGAATATATTTTTCCAGCCTCTCATTTTCAGCCTTTATGAGTCTTTAGGTCTGAAGTGGGTTTCTTGTAGACAGCATATATGAGTCTTGTTTTTGTATCCATTCAGCCAGTCTTTGTCTTTTGATTGGAGCATTTAATCCATTTACATTTAAAGTAATTATTCATATATATGTTCCTATTGCCATTTTCTTAATTGGGGTTGATTTTGTAGATTTCTTTTCTTCTCTTGTATTTCTTGGAGTATATAAGCCCATTTAACATTTGTTGTACGGCTGGTTTGGTGGTACTGAATTCTAACTTTTGCTTGACTGAAAAGCTTTTGATTTCTCCATTAATATTGAATGAGATCCTTGCCAGGTACAGTAATCTTGATTGTAGATTTTTCCCTTTCAGTACTTTAAATATATCCTTCCATTCCCTTCGAACCTGCAGAGTTTCTGCTGAATGATCAGCTGTTAAGCATATGGGGTTTCCCTTGTATGTTACTTGTTGCTTCTCCCTTGCTACTTTTAATATTCTTTCTTTG
The DNA here is from genome assembly GCF_054371585.1 of Giraffa tippelskirchi. Taxonomy (NCBI): domain Eukaryota; kingdom Metazoa; phylum Chordata; class Mammalia; order Artiodactyla; family Giraffidae; genus Giraffa; species Giraffa tippelskirchi. Next base: position 144,456,005 of record NC_137279.1, on the reverse strand, counting down.
TGTTTAGTCTTTGTTAGTTTGATTATTATGTGTCTTGCCATGTTTTTCCTTGGGTTTATCCTGTATGGAACTCTTTGTGCCTTTGGGGTTGATTGACTATTTCCTTTTCCATGTTGGGGAAATTTTCAACTACAATCTCTTCAAAAATTTTCCCATAATCTTTCTTTTTCTCTTCTTCTTCTGGGACCCCTATAATTTGAATGTTGGTGCATTTGACATTGTCCCAGAGGTCTCTGAGACTATCCTCAGCTCTTTTCATTCTTTTTACTTTATTCTGCTCTTCAGAAGTTATTTCCACCATTTTATCTTCCAGCTCACTGATCCATTCTGCTTCAGATATTCTGCTATGATTCCTTTCTAGAGTATTTTTAATTTCAATAATTGTGTTGTTTGTCACTGTATGTTTATTCTTTAATTCTTCTAGGTCTTTGTTAATTGATTCTTATATTTTCTCTATTTTGCTTTCAAGGTTTTTGATCATCTTTACTATCATCATTCTGAATTCTTTTTTCAGGTAGTTTGCCTATTTCCTCTTCATTTATTTGGACTTCTGTGTTTCTAGTTTGTTCCTTCATTTGTGTAGTATGTCTGCCTTTTCATTATTTTTTTTTTAACTTATTGTGTTTGAGGTCTCCTTTTCCCTGGCTTCAAGGTTGAATTTTTTCTTCCTTTTGGTTTCTGCCCTCTTAAGGTTGATCCAGTGGTTTGAGTAAGGTTCCTATAGGGTGAGATTTGTGCTGAGTTTTTGTTTGTTTTTCTTCTAATGGGCAAGGCTGAGTGAGGTGGTAATCCTGTCTGCTGATTATTGGGTTTGTATTTTTGTTTTGTTTGTTGTTTAGATGAGGCGTCCTGCACAGGGTGTTACTAGTGGTTGTGTGATGCCGGGTCTTATATTCAAGTCATTTTCTTTGTGTGAGTTTTCACTATTTAATACTCCCTAGGGTTAGTTCTCTGGTAGTCTCAGGTCTTGGAGTCAGTGCTCCCACTCCAATGGCTCAGGGCTTGATCTCTGGTCAGGAACAAAGATTCCACAAATGGCTTGTTATGGCTTTAAGTGAGATTCAAGCAACTATCCAAAAACGAGAAATCAAAGATGAACCCCAGACAAATGGCAGTTACAAAATCAGGCAAATAATAATTAAAATAATGAAATATACACATATACATATACAGCCATGAGCAAAGTCAAAACAGTCCATCAAAAGTAAAGTACAGCAGATTGACATGGTGAAAAAAAGAAATCAAAAGTTATATTTACCAGTTAAGAACAAAACTAACTAAAGTGCAAACTGGAAAACAAAACTAAAGCAAAGTGCCAAGTGGGGAATAAAGCAATGAAAACAAAACTAACAAATATGTTGAGAGGACAGGAAAGAAAGAATAGATATGCAAAGTTAAATAGAGGTAGATGAAGAAGATTTATATACATTAAAGATTAACTGCAAAGGGAAAAGAACAGTAAGAAAGGCAAACAAAGAAATAAATGCAGAAAAATATAATAGATTTAAAAAATTAAAAATTAAAATTATAAGAAAGAGAAAAGAAAAAAAATGGAAGAAGAAAGAAAAAAGGGAAACTCCACAGAACTGCAAAAGCCCAATGCAAAGGCAGAGTTTTATAAGAACAACAAAAAGTGTGACTGAATATACACATATACATATACACCATTACCAAAATCAAAACAGTCTAACAAAAATAAAATATAAATGCTTGACCCAGTGAACAAAGGGAACCAAAAATTATATCTACCAGGCCACAACTAACTAAAACACAAACTGGAAGCAAATCTAAAGTAAGGTGTCAATTGGAGAATAAATCAATGAAAATAAAACTAACAAATATGTTGAGAGGAAAGGAAAGACAGTAAAGAAATAAAAAATAGATATGCAAGTTTAGAGAGAGGTAGATAAAGAAGATTTATATATATTAAAGATTAACTGCAAAGGGAAAAGAACAGTAGGAAAAGCAAACAAAGGAATAAATGTAGAAAAAATAATAATACGTTTAAAAATCAAAAATTTAAATTTAAAAAAGAGAAAAGAAAAAAAAAAGAAAAGAAAAAGTCCACAGAACTGCAAAAGCACAACATAGAGGCAGAGGTTTATAACAACAATAAAAAAATGTGCTGGAAGAAACAAAAAAGCTCAAAAGCTTAATTAGATTTCATAGTGCCAATAAAATCGACAACTACAACATAGAGGGGAAAGGGGGGAAGAAAAAAGGAAAAAAAAATCCAAAAGAATCTACAGAACAAGTCAAAAAATAAGAATAATAAATGTTTTTCTTGAGTCATTGCTGTCAGAGTCCTTTTGCTTGCTAGGAGTCACAGTCCATCTCACCTCCCTAGGATGCTGTCCAACACTGTGCTGACCTCTGGACCTGCTGTAGTGCCAGCTCAGATTCTAATCTGTCCTACTCTTGTGTGTTCTTGCCTCCAATGTCCACAGGTATCAGAATTAGTGCATTTTCTTTTGTGGGAGCTGTCAAAGATCTTCCATATATTCCATAGACATAGAGTCTGCCTAGTTGATCATGTGGATTTAATCTGCAGCTTGTACAGATGGTGGGAAGGTTTTGGGTCTTCTTCCTTAGCCACACTGCCCCTGGGTTTCAATTGTGGTTTTATTTCCACCTCTGCATGTGGGTCGTCCACTGGGGTTTGCTCCTGAGGCTTCCCTGGAGGACTTGGGTTTGCCCCCGTGAGGGCCAGGTGTGGAGGTGGTGCAGCTGCTTGGGTCGCAAGGGTTTTTGCAGCACCAGGTACTCAAGGGAGTTGGTGGCTAGGGCAGCAGGAAATATAGTGCTCTAGAAGGGTATGGCAACCAGTATTGGCCAACACACTCCAGTATTCTTGCCTGGAGAACCCCCTTCCCAGACAGAGAAACCTGGCAGGCCACAGTCTACAGGGTCACAAAGAGTCGGACACGACATCAGGCACTTAAAGGGGCATCCTGGGTTGGGTCCTGCTCTGTAGTTTAGTGTGTCAGACATTTGATGAGCCAGGCTTTCTGTTGTTCAGCTGCTGATGCTGGTGTGTGAGGAGAGGCTATGGTGATGGCTCTATCCCTATGCTTGACTCAGCAGTACTGTCTTGCTTCCATGGCTTCCCAGTTTTCCTCCACAGGCATTTCCCACCACACTCTCCTCCCTCACATCCCCTCGATCCATCTCTCCACAATTAACAGCAGTCCTCACCCTTGGATTGCTCCACAATCCCTAAGCTCCAGCTCCCCACTGTGTCTCCCAGAGGACCTGCGTCCCCGTCCATGGTATGTATGGCTGTGGCAAGGACTGTCTGATTCCCATTCCATTCAGGCTGCCACAGATCAACTGTTTTACTCTCAGCCTTAAACGTTTTTCCTCTGACTCAGACAGTTGCCCCAGTGTGGGGATTGGACCTCTGCTTCAGTTCCCCCACCTGCCAAGGGCAGGTCCAGTCCTACTAACACTCCTGTTTTTCCCCCTAGTTCCTTCATCCTACTGAGTTTTGCATGGTTCTATATATTCTTTTCCTCTGGTCAGGTACTCCTGTCCACTCTCAGCTGGTGTTCTGCATGCACTTCTGTGTCTGAAGGTGTAGTCCTGATATATCCATGGAGATATATCCACGTCCACCTACTCTTCCACTATTTTGTTCTCCCCTGCACTTCTAATCAATAGCAAAAACTATGGAAATTTCTGCTTTTTATTGATTTTGTGTAAATATTTTTGAAGTAGAAAAAAAGAGGAGGCAAGAACTGAAGGAAGGAAGCAACCAAGGAAAGAGGAAGGTAGATAGATGCTCTGGCATCACCTATGAAAAAATTAAGTCTTTACTTGATCGCTGTATTTGCAGATGGGGTGTTTTCTGCTTTAGTCATGTCTGACTCTTTGTGACCCAATGGACTGTAGCCCACCAGGCCTCTCTGTCCATGGGATTCTCCAGGCAAGAATACTGGAGTGGATTGCCATTTCCTTCTCCAGGACATCTCCCAACCCAGGGATCAAGCCCATATCTCTTATATCTCCTGCATTGGCAGGTAGGTTCTTTACCACCAGTGCCACCTGAGAAGCCTTGCAGATGGGGAATCATTGCTTTTTCTGCCTCAGCATATAAAAGAGAAAGTCTCACAAGGGATGAGTTATTGATTATCACAATATTATTGGGACTTCCCTGGTGGTCCAATGGTTAAGACTCCACGCTCCCAATGCAGGGGGCCCAAGTTCTATCCCTGGTTGGGGAACTAAGATCCCATATGCTACATGGTACAACCAAGGAAACCTCCCTCAACAACCCCCGAAACAAAAGGCAGTGTTATTAACCAGGTAATAAAGTATTATTTATGCAGGAGACAATTACTGTATCCATTTCTTTTATATTTCTCTGGTTATGTGTTGCAATGATTTAGCCTGGGGGTTAGCTAAAATGTTGGCTTTTTTCCCCGCTAACAAAAGACTTTTTTCCTGACTGTTTATTGCTACTGTAACACCACACACCTCTTCCTGTTTCCTCCTTCATGTCCTCATCATTTACATTTTTGTCACTTTCTTATGAATTTGAGGGATGATATCTAATAGTACAAAACATCAGATTGCCCCAGGATCCAGCACAGTGTCTTGCATAGTGTAGGCACTCAGTAAATATTGAATAAATTCAATTCAGAACCTTGGGGGAAAGAGTCACAAATTTATCAAATAATTCACAAAGAGACATATACCTGGCAGCTAATCCAGTTAACTGTATTAAGGGAAGCTGAATCCAGAACATGTTTCAAATCATTTCTCTTCTCATAAAAGTTTTGTTTAGTGGCTGGAACACTTGTTTCTCAGTATGTTGATCAAATGTGACTTGAGCCAGAGAGATTCACAATAAATAACACTAGGAGGCTTATGAATGATGTATAAAGCCCACCAATTTAATGACAGGTGAGGCAGAGGAGAGCAGTTACTTTATTTCAGAACAGCCAAAGCCAGCCTTGACAATGTATTGCTATCGTGGGAATACCGAGTAGCTCTGACCGGCTTGTAGTAACCGTGTAGAATGAAAAAAGTTTGAAAAGTTCTGATGGGTATTTGACTTCTTTTTCTGTATTAAAGGAGCCATTGCTTCTGGTGATCAGAAATGAACATGGCCCCTGTTGAAGCTGTTATATAACAGGGAGTCCAGCCTGGCACTCAGTGTTCCTAGAGAGGTAGGGTGGAGGGGAGAGGAGGAAGACTCAAGAGGGAGAAGATGTGAAAGTGAAAGCTGCTCAGTTGTGTCCTACTCTTTGTGACCCCATGGACTCTATGGTCCATGGACTTCTCCAGGCCAGAATATTGGAGTGGGTAGTCCTTCCCTTCTCCAGGGGATCTTCCCAACCAAGGGACCAAAACCACGTCTCCCACATTGCAGGCAGATTTCTTACCAGCTGAGCCATAAGGGAAGCCTGGGAGAAGATATATATATATATACATATATATATAATTATGACTGACTCATGTTGTTGTATGGCAGAAGCCAACACGACATTGTCAATTAAAAACTTAATAAAAATAATAATAAAAAAAGAAAATTGCTCCACTTGTTTCCTCTAGCATTTGCCCAGTGGTCATTTTTCAGGCCAGCTGAGTGGCATTTCCAATATTAATCTCTTTTTACTTGCTACGACACTATACTCTTTTTTTGAAAACAGGTTGTTTCATGAATTGTTTTCTCCCTAAAGCTTAGGTTCTGCAACAAATCAATCAAAGTATTTATTGCATTGCTACGGTGTGCCCAGTACTGTGATTCTCTGTGACTGATTTAGAAACATCTAATATTGTTGGAAACAAATTATAGCTCATGGGTGAAAGAGATTCCAACATGATATTTTAGATAGTCAAACCAAAGACTGGTCTCCTCTTCCACTAGATCTTTTCTATTTCTGCATATAAAACCAATCATCCTTTCTTAAGTTTATTCATTAAATGAAGCTTTTATTGTACCAGTCAGGATCCTTTTTATTTGCAAGTTAGATGAAAATTCCAGTTTAAAATGGCTTAGGCAGCTTAGGAATTATTATATCACAAGCATAAAATATACTCTTTCCTAAACTGTCTCTATTTTCAAACAGGTTTTTCCCTCATATATACCCAAATCTAATGGGAAAAAAAAAAAGTGCTTTCTTCCCCTAGAGTTTGGACAAAAAATCAAGCTCTGATTTCTTTAGTCCGAATTAGATCACATGTCCATCTCAATAACTCATCACTGAGGCCAAGGTTTTGCCTGGGTGGACTGTTCTCCCCTGGAGCTAAGATCATCTCCAACTAGGCTGAACATGGGACAGAAATGATTTACTCAAGTGCTTTTACCAGAAACAGGAACTGGATGCTGTAACAGATGGCGGATGTCTACTCCACTGACTGATAGCCAGGGCTTGTACTGGTTGTTGATAGAAATACAAGCATGACTTGGTTTCTTTCTTTCCAAAGGAGAATCTCATCCCTCCTATCCATATTAATACCACATTGTCAATTGAGTTTCTTAACGCAAAGTTCTAATCCCTTTCTACCACTCCTCAATAATGTTGCTGATTCTTTATTGGGCTTCCCTGGTAGCTCAGATAATAAAGAATCTGCCTGCAATGCAGGTAGACCTAGGTTTGACCCCTAGGTCAGGAAGAGCCCCTGGAGAAGAGAATGGTTACCCACTCCTGTATTCTTGCCTGGAGAATTCCATGGACAGAGGAGCCTGGTGGGCTACAATCCATGAGGTCCTATTGATTAAAATACAAACTCCTTGGTTAACCTCCCAATTCTGGCAAAAGCGAGTGGTTACATATCTTTTGAGTTTTCTGGTCTCTGTGGCTTTGCCCTGGAACATTTTTCTCCCTGCCTATCTATGATAGTCTGCGTCTCTTTCAGTTCCCAGTTCAAATACTATCTTCATGAAATACCTTCTGAGTTCCTTATTTTAGTGTTTATAGCACATAACATGAACTTATGTTATAACAATTACTGTTTATTTAACAAATATTTGTTACATGCTTACTATATGCTTATAGCTGTTCCCAGTATTTAAAAGTATTTTTCCTACTTTGTTTTGTTGTTCATGATATTCTTGTTTTTTTCCCCTAGTGATTTATAAGCTCATCAAAGATTACCCATCATGGACACTCAGCATATTCCTCATGAATGAATAAATGTTCACCAGTTTGCATATACAGTGAGCACTAGCATTTAAAGCCAAAGAGAGTAGGGCCTGTTTTTTTTTCCTCTCTGAATAGAGTATGACAACACTCATGTACTTAAGATTCAATAAACATTTGTTGACTAAATGAGCTAGAAATGAAAAATATTCAAATATCTGAGAATGAACTATTTCCACTTTGTTTTACATTCTTTGATCTTTTGGCATTATTCTTGAAAGTTTTTGTTGTTATTATATTTTCCCAAATATTGTTTATAAGAGTGTCTAAGGACTTCCCTGCAGTCCAGTGGTTGGGACTTCACATTTTCATTGCTGAGGGTCCAGGTTCAATCCTTGGTTGGGTAAGTAGGATCCTACAAACAATGCAGTGCAGCCAAAAGAGAAAGAAAGAAGAATGTCTTAAGTTCTTTTTTCGAACTTGAACCAGGATGAGGGTTATTTTTCAAACAATGGGGATTTTTTTCAGTATGACACATACTGACACTATTGACCAATTGTTAAAAGATGGAGTTTTATGAATTTCTAAGAGCTGTAGGACTTTGCAGGCCCATGCTCTGTGCAGGTGTTTGTGAGTAAGGATATTCAACAGCCCTAGCAATATCAGTGTTTAAGGAGGCAAATACTCAATTTGTGGGGTCACTTAAAAGTATAATGAGCACTTGTCTTAATTTGTGAGTTTGTGATTTGAATTGACCAACATTTCAGGTGTTTCCATGTAGAAATGTGTTCTAAAATACACAAGCCATAGATGGGTGGGAGAAAAGATTAATTTTCTTGGTCTCAGCCATGCTGGACAAAGACCTGGTTTCCCATAATCTGCCTTCCCACCTGAACAGGAGATGGAAAGTCTCTGCTTTCTTCCTTTTCTGTTCTTTTCATTTCATTCTTCCTCATTTCTCTTTATGAATAATTTGTCAGCTACCTGTAGAAGGGATGGCTACCCACTCCAGTATTCTGGCCTGGAGAATTACATGAACTTATAGTCCACGGAGTGGCAAAGAGTTGGACACGACTGAGCAGCTTTCACTTTCACTTTAGAAGAGTACCAACAAGTGTCCGCTGAAACTGGAAATTAGCATGGCCTTGGTGATTTCATAAGAACAGTTTCAGGGAAACAGAGAAGGCACAAGCAGATTGCAAAGGACTAAAGCAATGAGTGGTTGAGTCAATAAAGTCTAATTAGTGAGTCCACAGACTCTGAAACTGGACTGTCCAATTTCAAACCCAAACTCCTCCATTCACTAGCTGTTGACTATGGACAGATTACCAAATATCTCTCTGCCTCGATCTCCTCTTCTACAAAACGAATATAAAAATAGAACTATCTCAAAGTTGTAATGAGGAGTAAAGTGGACAAAATGCTTAGAACAGTTCTTGTTTCATTACAAGTCCTCAGTAAATACTAACTGTGGTTTTCGAAGTGTCTGCAAAGACAAGTTAAGATTACTTTTGAAGGTTGACCATGAGAACTGGACAGACAATGAGGTTATAGTTTGGTAGGGGGCAGAGGTTAGGAATTTTATTCCAGATAAATGAAAGATGGATATTTTTTTATGCTGGAGGGAAAGAAGCAGTTCTCTAAGAGTGAGGATTGAAGATGTAGAAAAATCAGGGATTAGTTGATGGAATAGTACTGCTGAGGAGATGAGGGAAGACAGAATTTAAAGAAGACTTGGATGGATGGTGAACCTTGGATAGAGGGATTTCTTGTTTCCTAAGGCTAGGGCTAGGGTGGGGGTAGTAAAAAGGGGCAAAACTAAGAATGATATCTTTGTGGGTGGGGAACAGAAAGCTGAAAGCATTCAAGACTAATAGATGGTTGTCTTTGTGAAACAGGAATAAGCTCATCTGGAGGGAGAAATGAAGTGGCAAGAGTGAGGAATGGAGTAGGACTGATAAATGAAGTAGTTACACAGCAATAACTTCTGGAGACAAGATGACACTAGCCAGAATGTATAGTCTGACAAAGGAGTGAGAATTCTGGTCTGATAAGAAATTGTGCTCACAAAGTGACAGTGGTGTTTGCTTCCACCAGTGGAATATTTCCGGGTGATGACAAGTCTAAGGTGAACATTTGAACATGATTGTGGTCCATGGTGTGAAGTTAGAATTTATAATGATTCTCCACCAGAAAAAAAGACTTTCCACCACAAATAAATGATTGATTATATCCATACTTTTCTTGCTTCATTGAGTCATCTTTCTCCTTACACATTTGCAACACTACTAGAAAGGTAGATTTTAGAGTTGGATTAGATCTTGCCCCTGTGCCACCCAACATGTTCTTGAATATACTTATACATGGGAAATTTTTTGTAGGGCTGACCGTTGTATTTTTGAGTAGAGTGGAATCCATTAATGTAGAAACATAAGTGCTAGAATATAGATTTTATCTTCTTGTGATGGTCACACAAAAAGCCTTCCTACCCTACATGCCCTTTCACAAAGTGTTTTGTCACTTTTCTCAACAAGAAGTGGAGTTTATCCCTTGAATCTGGGCTGTACCCTTGACTCTGGGCTACACTTGTGAACTGAATGAAGTACAAGTGACTAATATGACTTCTGTGCCTACGCCCTGGGAGACATTGCAGTATCCTTTTCTGCCCTCCAGAATTCCTCAGCTACCATATAAAGAAGTCCAACTTCCCTGGCCTGCTGGAGAGAGAGGCAGGTAGAGGCCCTGAGGGATGAAAAAGCACGGGAAGAGTAGGCCTAGGCAGCCCCAGCTAGCTCAACCACCCCAACAGTATTGCTGGACGTGTCAGTATTGTCAGCTTGATTCCTGCAGCTTCAAGTCAAGTTACTCCAACCAACACATGTGGAGCAGAGACAAGCCATTGCCACTGAGCTCTGCCCACATTACAGAAATGTGAGCAGCTAAATGGTGGTTTCCACTTTAAGCCTCCAGATTTTGAGAGCTTTATTATGCTGCAAAGGAACATGAAGGGAAAGACCTCAAGACAGGAGGTCAAATGAAAAGCCCTCGGACATAATCCAGGTGTCAGGTGATGAGCTGCCAAGTACGGAAAGAGAAGTAGGGGAAAATGTGGGAGAACAGTAGGCGGCCAGGTTCAGTATGACCCAATGATTGGATGGGGAGCAAAGGAGAAAGGAAAACAAAATTATCATGAAACTCTATGTCTGGGCTGTGGACAGCAATCTGTCTAGGTAAAGAATTGGATTTTTGAGCAATGTAAGTCAAGTTTATAGTTAATTTTGATATGACAACACAGCTTCCCTTTAAAACTGCTCCCATAGCAGCTAGAATCACAGGCTGGAGCTGAGGGCTGAGTCAGGACTAGAACTGTTAGAGGTTTCAAAAAAAAGATGCAACTAGCTCTCCTTCCCTTTTGTTCCAGCCTAAAGGGTGTTTTCTAACTCCTTTTTCCTGTGTTTAGTTGCAAAAGCAGAAACATCAAGCAGAAGGCAGAAAGAAAGGAGAGGGAGAGGACACACACATGAGAGAAAACAAGCAGCCTCGTATCCTGTGGGATTGTACCTTATTTTAGTTACACCTCTTGGAAGGCTACACTGCTTAAATAAAAGTAAGAAACACAACATACACACTCAACTAAAATTATCATATTCACAGATTCTCCCTTTAAATAACCTCAAATGAAAATAAGAAACTCTAACCTTAGCTTTTTAAGTCACAATGAAATGACAAGAGATGTTTTCCTTTTATGAATTCTTAAACCTTCAGGAAGGATGACTTTGTGTCTTAAGCAGGAGGTCTGTGGTGTGTGTGTGTGTGCAAGCATAGGGAGGAGGCTGAGACCCTGAGACCTGAGGTTTCACCTAGCAGGCAATGTCATGACTTCCCATTTGCCAGGCTATGCAGGATTTGTGGGGGAAAAAAAGCGAAAAACTAAAGCATACTGCATCTCTTCTAAGGGAGTCAGTATTACGTTAAGATTCTATAGTATAAAGATTATGTGCCTGTGCTCCACAGTCAGCTAGAATGGAGTTCAAGTCCTTGTCTCATCGCTTACTAACCTTGAGGCTTGGACACACTATTAACCCCTCTGAGCCTCAGTCACCGTAGCTGTAAAATGAGGAGAATGCTGTCTACCTCATGGGGTTGTTTTGAAGAGTCAATGCAACATTGTAAGTGAAGCACTTAATCTGTTAAGGACACAGTAAGTGGTGCCTATGGTCATTAGACTTAGTGCAAATCTGGGGCTTTTTCATTTTTGGCCTATTGAGACGATTTTTCAGAAATGTTTACAACATAAGGAAATGAAGTCTGAGTGCATTTACTCAATTATTTAAATGTAACACTTGTTTAATATAATATTGTTTAATAACAGATCAGTTTATAATTTATGTGTCTTTATGATTTCCCTCTTGGGGGACAGTTTCTATTGTTTCACAGAATCTTTGTAAATCTTTAGGCAAACCAAAACTGCCATGCTGGTTCCTCATTATTTCATTTTTCATAATTTTAGATGTAAGAAAGCAAACAATGTTCTAACGCAGAATTCAGCAAACTTTTTCTGTGAAAGACTAGACAGGAAATATTTTCATCTTGCGGGTCTCTTATGATCTCTATCTCATATTCTTCTTTGTTATTTTTTACAACCTTTTAAAAGTGTACAAACCATTCTTTGCTCATATGAAAACAGGTTACTGGTTGAATTTAACCCACAGGCTATAGTTTGCAGACCACAATTGTAGTGTAAATTTGTATTATTTATTGCTAGGGTATTTATGCCAATGAATACTGGGAAAAAAGAGTGAGAAAATACATTAAGTAAATAACATGTAAGCGATTCTGATTCTGATTCACACACATACTGGCTTAAATAAGACCACTGATTATGTTCCTTGATGGAACAGGGCAATTTTTATTGAGAAGCAATGAGCTTAGGTATGATTTTCAGGACTGGAAACCATTCAGCACATTAGTTCTGAACAATATCCTTGTGCTTTGCACAGATTCCTTTTTCCTCCTTAGAGGAGAAGTTTAGATACAGGGTTTTATGGCATCAGGCACAAGCTGCCATTAAAACCCTAAACTGAAAATCGTGTTTCCCTTTATGAAAATGAACAGCTGGCCCAGACCACTGGCTGCCAACACATCTATTTGTGTTGTGTACAAGTAGCTTGAATATCCCTTCATGATGAGGGGTTTTTAGGACATATTTCAATCAGCCAGTGGGAGAGAAATCCTCATTGGTGGATAGTATCTCTTTCAGTCACTGCACCTGTCTTGGCTCCTGCCTCTCTGCGGACCGAGGAGAGAAATACTCTCCTGGAAGCCATAATCTAGGGTTGTCTTAGTCTTTTCTTTTCTGACTTATGTTCCAAGATGCATCCTTGGAGACACCAGTAATGTCTTTCTCCCTCTCTTTACCTTATTGTGCCTATCTTTCCACTTCCATTGACTACAGAGAGAAAAAGGAGAAATATTTTTAAAACACAAAAAGTACTCCCAAATATTTATCACTGGCCATGCTGAGAGCAGACCCCATTGCTATGTTTTCATCAAGCATGTTTTGATGAATCCTATATTATATGTTAAAGAGGCAGATGGAATCATGGCCCACTAGCTATAAGCAGTACCTCAACCGAGGTCTGGTCCACTGTGAGCCAAGCCAGACCAGCAGAGTTCCTTTTGGGTGGCTTGGTCTTGGTATAACAAAGAGCCTGGAGCAAATTAGGGCAAACAGCTTCCTTTCTTCCTTTTACCCTAAGCCTACTCCAGAGCCTGGCCTTTGGCCTCTCATCCATCTAACAGGGAATGAAGGCTGGATTGGGAAGAACACATTTGTCAGGGAAGAGAAGCAGCTCAAGAAAGGGCCCGAGCATGTGTGTCCAGTATCCACATCAGAGCTGGCCTGGGCTGCCTCTCCCAGACTTCTTGAGGCCTTCTGCTCCAGATATTCTCAGAACAAGAGTTGCACCAAGAGAAAGAGAGCCTCCAACTTCCAGTCACTGCTTCATTCAATCATCAATCCACCCAACACAGATTTATTGAGCAGCTTTGTGCGCCAGACACTCTTCTAAGTCCTGGCAATGAAGCAGTGAGCATGAAACAAGGTATCTCATCATTTTACTGCATACCTTGTTCGGAAGATACCATTTTTCCTTAAGTCCGTCTTTGATCACTTGTGTTCAGCACTGTGACACTTGTAGGCCAAAGAAAATGTCCTTGAACTGGACTAAGCCACAGCATGGTCCTTTTTGGAAGGGTTGGTAGGGAGAAGTGATGAAAAGGGAGTTGTGAGTCTCTCCTGCCTACAGGTCATGGGTTTTTTCTTGTTTTTTTGTTTTTTTTTCACTGTGGATGGTGATCTTTCATTCTCCCTGCCCACCAGGTCTCAAGAATAGGTGCAGTGATGTGAGTTTCATCTCTTAATTTCATCTGATCCTATTGTGTTTGCCTGGTCTGGGCTAATTTCCCTTCACATGACTTTATGGCCTTTAACTTGATGGTCTTTAAGTCTCAGTCTATGTAGGCCCATGGCTGTCACACTCACCTTGCTGGTGTCATCTCTGCCATACCCTGCGGTCAAAGGTTGTTTTGTTTGGGGTAGGGATGTTTCTTCACTGGATGTAGGCCCCCTGTCCTGAGCAAACATATCCTTTTCTGTTTTGTGGTGGCCCTTTTGGTTTACTTTCTGAGAAAATTTTGTTGAAGCCCAGGTTGAACCAATGTTTGTTCATTCTTTGCTGTATCCAGGCTTTTCTGTTCTGACTGATCTATTGTTGGTAATTTTAGAGAGACTTCAATTCCTCAGTGGAGTTGGGTTCCTTGACATCAGGCCCAGTGTGTCTAACTCCTATTCAGATAGAGAATGGGCTTTTAATTCCCAGAAGACAAAGTGAATTTTTTCTGTCCTAAAATCAAGATACTCCCAATACCATATATATATTTTTTATAGTCATGTGGCTCTAGATGTTTTATAATCTGGTTGACTTTCTTCTTCTTCCCGTTTGTGGCTGTAGCTCTTCCTCTATTCGCTAATTCATAATACTCTCTCCAGCACAGTATCAACATGCTTAAAATGCTATTCTGGAGACATATAGCACAACTGAAATGCTGTCCAGTCTACATACATCTTCACATCTTAGAAGAGGCTACTCCAGAAGTGGGTTGGGGGGGACAGTTGTTGGAATGTACAGACAAAGTCAACAATCTTCTTTCTTCCCCAAACCTCACTTAACATCATACAGTCAAACAAGAACCTGATATATAGCCTGTAAGGACTTCCCTGGGTATGTGAGTGTCAAACCCTTACTATCCAAATTTTTTATCCTTTTACTGGTCAATCCACCTATACAAAAAAAATCACATTTTTTAGTATAGCATACTGACCAGAAAGTAGTGAAATTGTCTATTAGTTCAGTTCAGTCACTCAGTTGTGTCTGACTCTTTGCGACCCCATGAACAGCAGCACGCCAGGCCTCCCTGTCCATCACTAACTCCCTGAGTCCACCCAAACCCATGTCCATTGAGTCGGTGATGTCATCCAGCCATCTCATCCTCTGTTGTCCCCTTCTCCTCCTGCCCTCAATCTTTCCCAGCATCAGGGTCTTTTCCAATGAGTCAGCTCTTTGCATCAGGTGGCCAAAGTATTGGAGTTTCAGCTTCAACATCAATCCTTCCAATGAACACCCAGGACTGATCTTCTTTAGGACGGACTGGTTGGATCTCCTTGCAGTCCAAGGGACTCTCAAAAGTCTTCTCCAACACCACAGTTCAAAAGCATCAATTCTTCGGTGCTCAGCTTTCTTTATAGTCCAAATCTCACATCCATACATGACCACTGGAAAAACCATAGCCTTAACTAGACGGACCTTTGTTGGCAAAGTAATGTCTCTGCTTTTTAATATGCTGTCTAGGTTGGTCATAACTTTCCTTCCAAGAAGTAAGCGTGTTTTAATAGAAATTGTCTATAGTTGTTGGTTAATAAAGGCGACAAAACTGACAACTCCCACATCTATAATTAAATGAATGAAACTAACAAATGGAAGCAATAGAGAAAGATACTTTTTTTTCTTTACCGGTCATGTTGTGACATCAATTTGTATTAAATAATGAGAGTGAGAACTTAGAGAATTTGCTTTTCATTATGGTGCAAAATTAACATTCAACTACTGATCTGAAATAGATTTGAATATGAGCTACCACTATCAATAATCATTTAGAATTCATTTTACGCAGATAAATTAGAATCTCCAGTGATAACAAGCAAGACTTCTCCTCTGTACTGCTGAAAGAAGATTAGAATAATAGCTTTTTCTTACAACTGGATCTTTATGTTGGACACAAGTCTTGTATATGTGGCTTTCTCTATCTGTTCTTAGGTTTCTTTTAACTTCAAACATGAATTAACGCTTCATAAAACTAAGAAAATATGATGGAATTCAAAGATAATGTTGGCTAGAGAAAATTCAGAAAGTCATAGGTAGAATGATACCAAAATGTCACCTACTCCATTCTCCTGTACGAGATACATAGTACCTCTAGCAACTCTTACACTTAATTGATCTCTAGGAAGAAAGAGGAAAAAGATCCTTCAGCAATCTATTTAAGAGTCCCTTTACTCTTGACCCAAATACTAGTCCTTGAAATCCTTTTTATAGCAGTAAGTTCTTATGTATGTGTACAGTTTAAAATGGCGTATTTGTTAGAGATGATAGAGGTAATGATAAGCAGTAATCACTGTCTTTTTTTATTACCCTGCAAATATGGCATATAGCTGTAATATCAACCACAAACAAAATATCCCATAGAGGTGTAGTGGATGTTTCAACAGACTAGACACTCTTCTGAGTCCTTTTAAACATCATTCCAATGCTATCTGTTGTTACTTCTCTAAAGGAATAGAGACCTAGAGAAGAGAAGGTAAGTAATTTGCCCATTTCCAGTTTGTAAGAAACAGAGCTCGAACTTAGATCATCTCCTCCAAACCCTCCCTTTTGACCATATGGATCCTGCTTCATCATAGAGTAACTATGAATCTGTTGAAAAACTCTGATTAGGTCCCCTCTGGTGAGTTTCCTCATTTCTTAATTAATTATATCCAATTTCTAACAGTTTGTCATAGTGTCATGTCCTACCATTAGTTACTAACAGATGTATGTTGTACTGTTATTTTAAATCCACACACATTAGGAAGGTAGTTACAGCTTCCTGATAATTAAGAATTTGTTGCTAGAGGAAGTTGTAGGATTTTCTTTTCTGAAAATCTGAAAGAAAAGCATAGATAAGGTTTTTAGAAACTCTAATTTGGACCCAAATTTCCTGATTTTGGCAATGAACCACTCAGAATAGGTGATCTCCCTTGGGTTCCCAGTCCTAACATCCTGCAAGTCTGTAACTTCAGATAAGGATTGGATGTTTCAACCTTGCAAGGACCTTTTTAGACTTCTATTTTTATACTTGAATGATTCTTGCCTCTCTTTGGTTCAGTTCCCTTTCTTGAGTCTCTTTCAAATGGAGATCTCATAAAAGCTATTATTTAACAGGATCCCAAATGCACAATGTACAGAATTACATACAACTGCTCATTTAGGACTTCAGCAATCATAGTTCATCAGCACTGTCTATTTGTTCTCCTATTTGATTAAGGTTAAACAACAAGATGATATTTCCTCTTTGGGTAGCATTTTAAAGTGCATTGTGTATGTGACAGATGGGATCCTATAAATGCATTAAGCATGCTTATTTTAATATCTAAGCATATGCAAAAGTTTTAGAAATATTTTACATGCAAATGTCTGGGGATTTGCAAGGGCCTATAATAGAAATCCATACTCTGACTTCAAAGCCTTAGTCTCGACAACTAATCACTTGGCCATTTCCAAATCAAATTTCTTCAAACAAATCAAAAGCATTTGTCCTACCCAAGAACCAAGTTCTGTAGCAAGTTTGACATTTAAAAATCAAGCTGCTTATTGAGATATTCATGCACTGAAAAAGGCACCCAGAATTTCTTTCAAGGGATGAGAAACACCTTTTTTCATGCTCCAATGACTCAGAAATTTGTCAGAGAGAATTTTATCAAATTTTCTTTACACACAGACATACACACACCCCTCACCTTTGCAGTAAGAGCCAGCCTTTGGAATTTTAACCTAAAAGAGCTTTCATTTTCGGGAAGGTTATGAGCCACTGAGATTTCAATCCTCTTGGAGCCATAATCACTGTGTGGCTTCTGAGTTGTTAACAATAACACTGATTAAGAGGGAAAAAAGCGAAAATAGCCCACACACCAATATTAAATGGCTTCACAAAGTAGGAATATTTTAAACACCACAGCATCTGCAGTGAGTAGAATAAAGTGCCCAATTTCCCAGGGAGCAGAGCAGAAAAGAAACAAAGAGAACAATCATGATAAATGACTAACCTTTATCCAGGGCTTCCAGTGTGCAAGGAACTGTGCCAATTCCTTCACATGCATTGTTCCACTGAATCTACTCAATAGCTCCCCAAGGAGGTACTTTTACTATAGTATTTTCACCCATGAGGAAACCGAGATTCAGAGAAATTAAACAACTTGACTGCAGTCACCTAGACAAAACTCAGGGTCTTTCCAAGTCTGTGTTCTTAATTGCTCAACTATGAACTGTCTTCTCTAAGAAAGTTGTATAATAAGAAGCCCTGGCAAGAAGAGGGAACTAAGGAATAAGAAGACCAGGGTGAGCTTCCAATGGACCATTTTCAAGAGCCCACATCCCAGAGCATACAGGCTGGCTCAGAACCAACATTTAATAAATATTTATGGAATGAAAGACTAAATGAATGAATGGAAAGCAATGTAAGACAATTTGCAAGCATTCTGGCCTTTGACCCCCACTAAACTTCCCCAGTCATCCATTCTAGCTCATTCTGACATCTGTCATTTGTCCATGATTGCCTATCAACCCGGCTTCTGCTCCTAGAATCAGTGCTGCACAAATGTGTGAAAAGAGCAAAATGCCTGTTTGGCAGCCTCTGCTCTTTCTTATTCTTGCTGGTACTATTATTGCCCCAGCCCATGCTGTCCTCTATGCTCACTGCTTGCTGTCCAGAACTCAGCAAGCCCAGGGAAAATCCCACTCATGGACTTTCTGTGATTATCTTTCTTCTCCTTTCTCTTCCTCCTCCTCAGTCAAAATTTCAAGATTTCTGCAAACAATTGTTTGTTCGCTTATCTGTCTTTCTCTTTGACCAGTGAGACTTATAAAGACAGGAGCTGCATCATCATAGCATCTCCACTGCCCATCATGGTACCTGAAATAAAGAAGTTATTTAGTCAACATTTGTTATCTCAATTAGTGAATGAATGGATGAATGCTTTCCACTGCAAACTCTGTTTATCAAGATTGCAGGGAATTGGGTACTACCACCGTTAACAATTATTGTAACATTGTACTTACTTAGAAGTATTACTATACAAAGCTACAAAGCTTTAGTTTTCAGAGTTGCAGTGTGTGTGTGTGTGTGTGTGTATGTACACACACATATATTTGTGAAACTAGCTTGCTATTCAATTATTCAACCAATAAATATTGAGTAGCTACTATGTGCCAAGGCTTTTCTAGCATTAGGGTATATTGTTGATTAGTATACAATCAAACCTGGAGGAGGGTATGGCAAACCACTCTAGTATTCTAGCCTGGAGAAACCCCATGGACAGAGGAACCTTTTTTTTTTTTTTTTTTGAGAGCGATTCTCTTTCCTTGATCCTGGATGAAAATTCTAGTACACTTCATAATCCCTCTGCTTACTCATCGGTAAAATGGCCCTAAAATGTCTTGAAGTCACAAATACAGTCTCAATTCAGGAACTGTGATTTCCGGTTCTAAGGAATAACCAAAACTCTGAACATGAGTTTGCATTTGATCTTCTCCCTTCCCCCAGGTGGAGCTCTGCAATCAAACAAGGGACCATGGGCTTAAGTCCTTGGTCTGTTCTCCTTTGCTCATCTCTTTCTTCATTTTCTTCAGCTTCTATTTCAGATCACCTCAACTCAGGATTGAACAAGAGGTGGGAGGAAGGTTAAAGGGGATAGTACCTCAGCCTTACTAGTTCTTACTTGACTGTTAGTTCTCTGAGTCTGCAAATGGTTCAAAGTGATCTGCCTGGTTGATGAAGCTTTCATGGGCCCTTCAGAGTTTCCCCACTTGGGCCCCTTCTGACGATTCTCATCCTAAGCATGTTCCTGAGCATATTCTAGTCTACATGCTCTCCTATGGCTTTTTTCTCAGCCTTTAGAAGCTGGATGGTACATATCCTGGGTGTGAGCCTTCCAAGCAGACTTCTTTTTTTTTTTTTTTTTTCCATTTTCAAAAGGAAATTTATTGGAAGGATCCTGGGTTGAAGCAAGGGTTTTACAACTAAACTGTGAAGGGCTTTGATTGAGTTGGGTCTTCTAGACCTCTGGGAGCAAGAGAATCAGTGCTGCCAGGGCTCACACCTCTGCTGTTGTCTCTCACTGTGGCCTGGTTTGCTGCACGTGGGTGAGGATCATCATGGTCCTTAATGGTTCCTGGGTCTTATAGTGCTGTGGCTCCTACCATCTGAAAGGAATGGATTCCTTTCTTTTGGGTTTCAGTTAAGAAAAGAATCTTGGGAATGATTCTGACTGGATGAGTTTGTGTCAAGTATCCATCTCTTGGTTGGGGAACAGAGTCCTGTGAGAACATGGATCTTTCCATCAGAACCACGAAGTTGTGGGATAAGATGTGTCTGAGCAAGCTCTGGGAGTTGGTGATGGACACAGAAGCCTGGCGTGCTGCAGTCCATGGGGTTGCAAAGAGTTGGACAAGACTGAGCAAATGAACTGAACTGAATGTACCTATGGGCTTCCCAGGTGGCACCAGTGGTAAAAAACCCAACCTGCCGATGCAAGAGATGTAAGAGACATGTGCTTGATCCCTGGGTTGGGAAGATCCCCTGGAGGAAGGCATGGCAACTCACTTCAGTATTCTTGCTGGGATAATCCCATGGACAGAGGAGCCTCGTGGACTACAGTCCATAGGGTTGCACAGAATCAGACACAACTGAAGCAACTAACACTACATGCTTTTCTCCAGATCACTCCCTTCTCCCAAGCAGACTTCTTAGGGATGATGCAGGAAAATCCCACATTGCTCTGTCTCCTATATGACCTACATCTGCTCCATGGAAACATGCATATCCCTCCCATGAATGACTCTGGGAGGGTAGGCTGGTTAGTCAGGGGTTGGTTAGGCATCAGTCTTCTCTAGCTCCTGACCAGGAAACACAGCCCACAGATCTCCCAGTGATCTTCCCCATGATCCCCTCACCAGACTTGGGGTAGAAGTGGGGAGGTGGAGATTCAACAAAGAGCTTTCCCATGAAATTCCTTCACCTTTTCTCTTCTTGCACCACACTCTAGACTCTCTTGGATTTTCAAATTGGGGATTAAATTCTAGGATCCAGGAACAGTTTTTTGAAAATCTTTACAAGATGGGTTGACCTTAAAAACTCCTATATATTTTATATCGCAGTCTCTGCACACACTTCAATTTTTAGCATAATATTACATATAATATTATGCTAAACATATATATATATATATATATATATAGTATGTGTAGTATACATGAAAGTGAAAGTGATGAAAGAGTTAGTTGCTCAGCTCTGTCCGACTCTTTGTGACCCCATGCACTATAGCCTGTCAGGCCCCTCTGTCCATGGAATTCTCCAGGCAAGAGTACTGAAGTGGATTGCCATTTCCTCCTCTGGGGATCTTCCCTACCTAGGATTGAACCCGGGTCTCCTGCATTGCAGGCAGATTCTTTACTGTCTGAGCCACCAGGGAAGCACTATATGTAGTATATATAATATAGCATATACGTTATGTATTTTATGGTACATATGTATACATATACATATATATAGTATGTATGTATATCACAAGTACATTGAAAACAGTTTGTGAAAAGTAATGACAAAATTATTTTGTCATCTCTCTCTTTAAAGTATTTTCAGTTTTTCCTCTGCTGTGGATGAAACCTCAGGCTGAATATACCCATGCCTTTTTCTGATACCTCTTAGGAAATAAAAATATTCTGGTCACTTTGAGTAACAAAATACTGTCACAGTTTGGTACTTGAAATGTCCAGTCCCATGTAACAGTCAAACCTTCTAACTTCATTCAAAGTTACAGCTCTTCTCTGTCTTCTCAGTGGGCCCTCAGCCTGAAAATGTAATGCATTTCATTTCTTTTACGCTCTGGCTTCTCTCTTCACTACCTAGCTGCTATTTATAGACCATTTGGAATTGGAGCAAGAGGTGAGGAGGAGAGGCAAGCTCTTGCATGGCCAGTTCTGCTGGATGTTGGCCTCAGGCCCTCTGGGCCTGACCTATATTAAAGCACTTTTTCCCACTGAACATTTGGAATTCCCCTCCCACCCTCAATATTGGGAATCTCCCAGCAATACAATTCTCTTGATGCAGGCTATGATTCATTTTCTTCTAGTTCCTTACTCCTTCCATAGTCCCAAGGAATTAGGGGTGGGAGGATGAGGCTCAGGTTCTATTTGATGAGTTTTCCCATCTCAAAGGCCCTATTGAACAGAATAGAGCTTAACACAACCTCATTCTGGTCCCTTTGTTTACATGGGCTGTGTTTAATCTAAGACACACACTCATACAATTTTTGTCCCAAGAAATGCTGGGAGACACTTCTCAACTCATTGCTGCCACTGAATGTTAGGTGCCATTTTCACTACATCTCCTCTGCTGTAGGGAATAGATACCACTTTTCCAAGCAGCCCTGTCAAAGTCTCCCTCACTTGATTGGATGTAAAGGGGTGAACACCCCTTTGGGGAAGGGACCTCATAGCGTAGCTCACACTGAAGTTCCCGCACATATTCTTTCCTGTCTCAAGCTTCTTGTATTCTCTGTGGCTGACTTGCTTAAGATTATGAAATTAGTTTTAGTTGTTTCCTTTTCAAATCCTGCAGGTTGGTCTGTCTCATAAATCATATTAGTATCTATTGTCTATGAAAGCTGAATTTTCAGCCAAAACTTCCAATTTAACATCCTGATATGAATATACAATTTAATGTACACTTCCCCAAGGGATTTGCAGTATATATTATTATTCCTGTTTGACATATGAGTAAACTAAGTTTCAGAAAAGTTAGCAACCCACACTGAGGCTAGTTAGATTTTCTCACTCCCTAATCTTTGCTCTTTCCCTGCCAATGAATTAACTCATTGCCCTTGTAAGAACAGACTGGAGGCCCAGTGAGTTAATGAATAGGAATAATTTTATTGATGTTCTTTAAGCCTACAAAATTATCAAGAGAGCCTTACACTGGATAAATAAAACATAATTAATGAGAAGTAAAATAAAATAGTAGATTTAATGATGTTTTAGTGTAAGTAGGCTTATATGAGAAAAATGACTTACATCAAAAAGAAACAAACAAAAAAAATGCAGAATGTATGAGCTTATTAAAAAGAAAAAGCAATCTATTATTGTAAACTAGCTATCTGATTATTTGATGATAAATTTTAATGCAGTTTGAAAGAAAACTGATTAGCAGTAGCTTATCACAAACATTGAACTCCACCCATTCCATACAAGGTGCCTTAGAAAACCAAGCTACCCTTGTGTAACACCATGGTAACATAAAATATATATGCAAACCTAACTTGAGAATGGAAGTAAGCTGTGGTATAGGACTACCTAGGGTACAGTATAAGCCACCCTGAGGGAAGTACTGAGCAGGAATCTAGGTAGACTCAAAATAAGACAATGAATAAAGGGAGAAGTTGGGGATTAAATAAATATGTAAGATTAATAAGCAGATTTTATTTTCTTGGGCTCCAAAATCACTGCAGATGGTGACTGCAGCCATGAAATTAAAGACACTTGTTCCTTGAAAGAAATGACACAGTGTATTAAAAAGCAGAGACATCACTTTGCCAACAAAGGTCCATACTAGTCAAAGCTATGGTTTTTCCAGCTTTGGAAAAAAGTATGGACATGAGAGTTGAACCATAAAGAAGGCTAGGTGCCAAGAATTGATGCTTTTGAATTGTGGTGATGGAGAAAGACTCTTGGACAGCAAAGAGATCAAACCAGTTAATCCTAAAGGAAACCTACCCAGTTCACTGGGAGGACTGATGCTGAAGCTAAAGCTCCAATACTTTGGCCACCTGACACAAAGAGCCAACTCATTGGAAAAGGCCCTGATTCTGGGAAAGATTGAGGGCAGGAGAAGGCGATGACAGGATGAGATGGTTGGATGGCATCAAAGACTTAATGGACATGAGTTTGAGCAAACTCCGGGAGATAGTGAAGGACAGGGAAACCTGGCATGTTACAGTCCATGGGGTCACATAGTCCATGGGGTCACAAAGAGTCGGACACTACTTAGCAACTCAACAACAACAATAAGCACGTGGATTTGGAAGTTTGGGGTACTGCAGATCTGTTGCATGGTTATGTCATTCATAAGCCATATTCCATCACCTGTTCTACTAACTAGCTGAATTTCTGTCCTCTCCTGGGGCCCTGAAATTGAATTGCCTCTAATGTTACACCTTTACTTCACCCTAAGGGCTGGGCCTGTGAAAGGATGAGTGGATAATATAGTTGACATCTTCTTACATTTGTTGACTTATTTTTAAAGTACCACTAGACCTACTTTTGGGCTTCCCAGATGGCACAATAGGTAAAGAATCTGCCTGCCAATGCAAGAGGCATAGGATCAATCCCTCAGTCAGGAGGATCCCCCAGAGAAGGAAATGGCAACCCACTCCAGTATTCTTGCCTGGGAAATCCCATGGACAGAGGATATTGGTGGGCTGCAGTCCATGGGGTTACAAAAAAGTTGGACATGTCTTAGAGACTGAAAAACAACAAGACCTACTTTTATATATCATTTTACTCCCTGTTGAGTTTAATTTTATATTCTTTTTTCTTCAATTGCTTATATCATTCAGTGACCTTTCAAAACTGAATGCTGTCTTTGGAAGTAGAGAATATCTATTATAAAACAATTTGTGCCAGACATTTTTCAAGTGGCTGAAGAGGTAGATACTGCTAGGTAGAGTTGGCAGAGTCCAGAAGCCATGGCCTTGGGGCACACCTAGCGAAGCCGAGAGAAACTGACAAGGAAGCAACACAGAAAAATAGCCTTTGGAGTAGGACTTGGACAACAAGAGAATTTAGGGGACACCAGAAGTAGAAAGGTGAACTTAGTTTGAAAAGAAAGACACAGAAACTACCGCTGTCATCTCTTCAGCTCTGGTGTCTCTGCTGAACCTTACCCTTTGCTCCTGATCTTGCATTAAGATCTACATAGTTAATTGACTCCTGACTTTGATTATTTCTCAAATATTCCCTGTTATCTTGAAATCATCTAATTTTCTAAAATGTGAGCCTTCTTGAACTATCCAAAAGGAATGCCTTTCTCCCAGCTTTGAATAAGATAACATATTATAGGCGCGTTCTCAGCTCTTTAGAATAAAAGACAGTGCAGGACTTTGGTATGCTATCTGTCTTATTATTAACAGTTTATTCTGATTTCAAAACATGTTCAGCATGTATTGATTTATTTGTTTAGTCCACACTGTCCTTTCAGCATGTTCATTAAATAAGAAGAAGGATTGAATTTGGTCATTTAGAACTGTTTCAAATTGATATCAACAAGCTTATCAGGAATCTCCATAATCTGAAAATGTTCCATTGTACAGGGCCATTTCCTCCTAGACACAAACAAGTTCATGGAGATATCTCATCTCTCCAAATTTGTTCCCCTTTCTCATCTGAGCGCCTTTCTCATCTCTGCTCAGGCTCCTAGTAGGGTCTATGTTCATATCTCTATAAAGCTCTGCAACTCTATGATGTTTTTCAAATAGTAGAATATCTGTCAAAATGTCTTGGGATTTATCACAACGTTGACTCAATCTTGGTAGTAACATATCTGAACATATTTCTGGTTCCACTTTCCTAATACATTCCCTGTCCATTTTGAGGCCTAAATGATATCTTAACCACATCCTATGCTTCTTAGGATCCACACCACCTTAAATATTTAGCAATCTTATTTCTTATGTTCTACTGGAGAATTCTGTTTTTAAGTAAAGTCTCTTTTTTGGGGAAGAAATTTTGGCCTTATCAAGTCTCTTGAATCAAGTTTTCTAATCCATTTGTTCATTTACAAACAATCATTGGGTGTGTATTAGAGTTCTTCAGAGAAATAGAACATAAAAGATGGAATATATACATACATATGTGTGTGTATATACACACACATATATGACTTACTTTAAGGAATTAGCTGCTGTGGTATGGAGGCTGACAAGTCCCAAGATTCGCAGTTGGAAAATGGACACAGGGAGCCAGTGATCTAGTTCCAGTCCAAGGGCTTACAGGCTGAAGGCCTAAGAAGAACCAATAATGAGTTCAAAGGCAGGAAAACACCCAATGTCCCAGCCAAAGCAGTCAGGCAGGGGGAGTTTCTTCTTACTTACCAGAAGATCAATCTTTTATTTCTCTCCAGGTCTTCTACTGATAAGATGGGGCCCACCCACATTAGAATGGGCAATCTGTTTTACTCAGCCTGCTGATTGATTCATAGTCAGCCACATTGGGGCACCCTGTGACCCAGTCAAGTTGACACTTAAGATTAACCTTCACAGAATGCTCATTGTGTGTATGCTAGGTACTCACTTAATAGACATTTTTACTGGCATTAGAAAATGGAGAGAATAATAGAAGGAGTAAATTTTACTATTATTAGGAAAAAGTGCTAAAAATGACAGCATCCTTGTCATAATCTTGTTGCAGATAACTTGTCAGATGCTGAAGGGGGAAATTTCTTTCTCTGCTTGACTTGCTATCCTATGGTTGACTTTGTAATCCCAAATAATGGTGTGTAAAGTCTCATTTGTTTGATAAAGTATTTGTCAAGATAAGTAATGCTACCTTACTGTCCTATAACAGTCAGGCCTGGTATTATGCTAACTTAATAAAAACAGTTATTTCTCACTTGCATCATAGTCTGATAAAGGTCAGGAGGCTTTCCTAAGTCATTCATCTCCAGGTTGTAATTTCCAGTTGTAGAATCCTTCCATATGTTTGTGGTGGTTTGGGCTTCCCTGGTGGCTCAGCTGGTAAAGAATCTGCCTGTAATGCGGGAGACCTGGATTCAATCCCCGGGTTAGGAAGATCCCCTGGAGAAGGGAAAGGTTACCCACTCTAGTGTTCTGGCCTGGTGAATTCCATGAACTATATAGTCCATGGGGTCACAAAGAGTCAGAGACGACTGAGCAACTTTCACTTTCATATCATCTGAGGTATATGAAGCATATCCATATGTTTAAATATAGATTTTTAAAGCAATATGTATCTCACTGTACTTTGAAAAGGAAAGAGGTATAAAATCAACTCCAAACATATACATTTAATTGATTACTGGCTTAGAAGTTGCATAATCTTAGGTAGGTAACTTTTCTCCATTGATGATCTCTGTGGAACCCAGTAGGAAAAGGCTACAGATCGAGGTAGTAAATTAAGCTTTCCAAAAGTTTTATTATTTGAGAGTCTTCCTTTGCAGGGAATTTTAGAAATAAGGAGTTGTTAGGATGTAGCTGAGGGAGCCCACCAATTGAGTTGTAGATACAAGTATCAAACTATCCACATCAAGCTGGGTAACCTAGGCAAATAAGTTAACTATTCTGTGCTTTAGTTTCCTATTTTAAAACTTTGGATGTTGGCCCCACGTATGTTTCTAAGATCACTTCCAAATCAAAATGTCAACTATGTTAATTGGACAACCATCCCTTTAGGTTTAAGGATGAGTTCTACTTGGAAGTGAGGGGAG
Organism: Giraffa tippelskirchi; assembly: GCF_054371585.1. NCBI lineage: Eukaryota > Metazoa > Chordata > Mammalia > Artiodactyla > Giraffidae > Giraffa > Giraffa tippelskirchi. Next base: position 144,429,048 of record NC_137279.1, on the reverse strand, counting down.
GGAATGAAAAGATGTGAAATGGTTCCTCTGTTCATATGAAATAATCCTTCTGAGATGCAGATAGGTGGTATTCAAAGCCTTAGGTCCATGGAGCGTCAGCTGTGGTCCAAAGCATGCTTTGTGCAAGCAAGACTGAGTTCACAGATCTTATTTACAGAATATTAGCTGCTTGTTAGTCACAATGTGCCAGAGACTTAGCTGGAAAAGCTGAGGCAGAGGCAACTCTGTAGATCTGTCACGACTACAGAGGGATGCAGAGGACCCATACCAGGCATTCTGGCTTCTGGTTTGATATCATTTCTGGATTAGACATCCTCATTTTAATCTTTGTTCATTATTTCAATTTGTTAGCATTGTTATATCTGAGCTTCACCCGGAATGCCGATTTGCTCAGACGAATTCCCAAGAATTTGTAGCAGGAGCACTTAGAACCATCCTGGGCAGGCCCCAGCTGTGCCTGACGCACGCACTCCATTCCCAAAGAGTCACACAGACACTGCCTCTGAGCCACCCCACCCACAACCACACTGCTTCAACCTCAAGAGAAACCACTCATCTCGAGAGGTTTCCTTTCCTGTGAAGCAAGAGGTATAATTAGATCGTGTCCCAGCAGTGAAGATTCCTTAATGACAATGGCCCAAAACTAATTGTATTGATTTGTTTATTACCGGCTTAGGAGGCCCATCAAACAAATGGACTGAGACTATTTCCATATTCTTATCTGTTGGGTAAATGAGAAACAAATGACCTCTCCATATGTCTGCATCCTGAAGTCACTGCCCTTGAAGGCTGACTGCTCTGTGGCCTCAGGTGGGAGCTTTCTCCAATGCAGGCCATTCGGCCATCTGCCTCCTTCACATGGGTGAAGAGACTGAAAAGTTTGGCTATTAGTTCATTTTTAACTTATTTGGGGAATTCGTTTTTAATGATTACCATTTGGAAACTTACCAAAGGTACCAGATGGTCTGCTTTCTTCAGGGTACCTGTGGGTGCCTGCTCCATTGCTTCAGTCGTGTCTGACTCTGTGACACCATGGACCATAGCTCGCCAGGGTCCTCTGTCCATGGGATTCTCCAGGCAATAATACTGGAGTGGGTTGCCATGCCCCCCTCGAGGGAATCTTCCTGATCTGGGGATCAAACTGGTGTGTGCCTACATCTCTTGCATTTCAGGGAGATTCTTTACCCACTGAGCCCTGGGTAAGCCCTCAGGGGACCTAGTCAGGAGTATTAATAACTCTAATTCGGGATTCTCTGAGGAAGGGAGGGGGAAGCTATAATATTGGAATGGCGGGAAATGAGGAGTCATTGACATCACATGAATTCAAAGAAACGGACTCTCTATTTTCTGTCTGGGAGTGAGGTTTAACCGTGGGTGGCTTTGGAGGGGCCAGGGGAAGAAAGTCTGTTGTATCTGTGCCTGTTGGATCTCATTGGTCTTCAGGAGCAAATCCATTTTCCAAACTTTTGATCCACAAATTAAGAGAAATGGAGACGATTAGAGGAGAGTTCTGAAGGGGGCCATGATAATGTCCAAGTCTGGAAAATTTGAGCCCAGGTGAAAAAGGATAAAAGAAATGATATTGTTTAGCTTCAAAAGCATGAAGCTAAACCGTGAATGGGAGATTAATCTGTGAATCACTAAGGTGAATGAACAAAACTAAGCCTGACCCTTATAAAAGATTTAGAGGATACAGAAGGAAAACTAACATTTACTGGGTTTACATTCTGCTCCAGTTATTCTGCTAAGTACCTTACGTGTATTCTCTCTTGTATTCTCTCCCCTACCGTGGCAGGTAGGCATTCATGTCCCATTTTAGACAGGAGGCAGTTAGGGCTGCGGAGAAGGCAATGGCACCCCACTCCAGTACTCTTGCCTGGAAAATCCCATGGACAGAGGAGCCTGGTAGGCTACAGTCCATGGGGTCGCTAAGAGTCGGACACGACCGAGCGACTTCACTTCCAATTTTCCCTTTCATGCACTGGAGAAGGAAATGGCAACCCACTCCAGTATTCTTGCCTGGAGAATCCCAGGGACAGCGGAGCCTGGTGGGCTACCGTCTGTGGGGTCGCACAGAGTCAGACACGACTGAAGTGACTTAGCAGCAGCAGCAGCAGCAGCAGCTAGGGCTCAGATAGTTTAAGTAACTTGCCTAACAGTACACAGCTAGCATTGGTAGATTCAAAGCCAAGACTGTCCGCCTCAAAGCCCATAATCTTAAGGGGTGAATACTGATTTTTCTCTCTCTCGTTCTTTATGTTTATGATAGAAGACAAGCGAGTTCCATTCAGCACCTTCTCAACATGGGCAATATTTTTTTTAAAAAATGACACTCCTCCTCTCTCTCAGTGTCCTCACTCTCCACAAGGGAGGGCTTGTAGAAAGGGGAGAATGCAGAACAAGGGGAGGATGCAGAACGCCTGAGTGTCTTTGACCAGGCTGGGTCACAGGCAGGACAACATAAACCCTTTGGCTGAGCTCTTTCATGCCCTGTGCACTCATCTGGGATGGTTGGCGGAACTTTGATCAATAAGAGAAAGAAGCCCTCATAAAATCCTCTCTTTGTCTTGCTTGAATTTTATATAGTTGATCCCACAAATCTGAATTACTTTTTCCTAATTCAAGGGTTTATTTTCAAAAAATTCAATTTCTAAAACTAGGTCACATTTTGTCATCCTTAATTTGCAGGCCTAAACTACTTTACCTCTCATGTAGACTGTGAAGGGTGAAAAAGCTCTGATAAACTTGGCCTCATTCAATTCTCAGAACAGCGGAGAGAAACAAAGGGAGACAGATGATAAAGTTTCCCTCTGTAGAGGTAGAAAATTACTGAAGTTTATGTGACTTATCCAAAATTACTTGCTTGGTAAGTGGCTGGAATGAAATTCTGACTGCTTTCCTGTGTTCTGATGTATTAACCAGTTAGCATTAAAATATAACAGCACTTCACAATGGAAGCTGTAAGGAAAACAATTGGTAAATTTGATTACTTAAGAAAATAAGTCTTCTGCATAGAAATATTAGTGAATTAACAACATAAAAAGATGCATAATAGAGTAACTTGTCCCACTTGATGGGTAAAGGATTAATCTCCTAAATATGCAATAAACTCTTAACATATTAAGAAGAAAAATATAAACAATGGGAAGCAAAGAAAACAAAAATAGACACAGAAGAAGACAAAGAATTGGTTCATGACCAAGAAAAGATGCTTAAACTTATATTGGTTGCCCAAAAAGTTTGCTTGGGTTTTTCTATAAGATGTTAAGGAAAAACTCAAACAAAATTTTTGGCCAACCCACTATATAAAGAAATATTACTGAGATATTATTTTTCACTAATTGGCAATAATTTAAAAGTTTGATAATACAAAATATTGGTGAGGGTATGGGGAAAATCTGTAGGTGGGAGTAAAATTTGAAACAGCTTTTCTGGAGGGCAATTTGGTAATATTTATTATCACATCTTAGTCATGTTCATCATATCTGTCAGAGTGTGAAGGTAGAGTCCCCTTATTAGAACTGAAGTATTAAAAAAAACCAGAGGTTATGTTTGCTAGTCCTCTTAACTCCCTTATCAGACCACACAGAGTCCAACTCAGATGAAAATCAGGGAAGCTCTGCTCTAATCTTTTTTCCTATGTCCTTTCTCACCTCCTCTTTTCATAATTCTTTCCCTCCTCAGAGGATCTTTTTATCTTTGAGTCATCCTTCAGATTTGCAGGTACCAGATTCTCAATTCTATTAGGTCCTCCCCTGCTGGGATCCTGCTGTGTCCTGGGCTTAGTGGAGGGGAAGGGGCCCTATGGACTTCAAAGTGAAAATATATAAGGTAGGAAAGCATTTCCCTGGCTGATTTTGATTGCCACAAACAGTGGAACTCAAATGCACTGTACTAATAGAACTCCTTCTTGTAAGGAAGAGAGAAAATAGAGAAGGACTAGAACATTCTATTCAACTATAATATAAATTGACCCAGAAATTACACTTGGAGGAACTTATTCCATAGACATATGTGCAAGAGTACATGAAGATTTGAGGAAATTGATTGCAGTCTTGTATGTAATTGAAGAACATAAAGTAGAAATGACTATCATAGACAAATGGCAAAATAAACCATGGTACTTCTCTATTAGAGAGTACTAGGAAGCCCTTGGACTTCCCAGGTGGCTCAGGGGTAAAGAATTCGCCTGCCAATGCAGGGGCCACAGAAGATGTGGGTACAATCCCTGGGTTGGGAAGATCCCCTGGGAGGAGGAAATGACAACTCACTTCAGTAGTCCTGCATGGGAAGTCCCATGGACAGAGGAGCCTTGTGGGCCATAGTCCACGGGCTTGAAAAGAGTCCCACATGACTGAGCACACACCAATGCACTCAGGCAGCCCTCAAGAATGGGAGATGGGAGGGAGGTTCAAAAGGGAGCGGATATATATGTATACTGTGGCTGATTCATGTTGAGGTTTCATAGAAAACAAAATTCTGTAAAGCAATTATCCTTCAATTAAAAAAAACAGAAAAATGGGATAGATCTTCCATTACAACTCTCATAGAAAGTTGCCTAGAATGTAAAACAATCTCATACTCTCCAATGTGAAAATTTGTTTTTAAAGGCTTTGGCTAACTTAAGTATATATGTTTTCAGTATTATAAATGGAATAGTCAAATGCTATTTATGTTTAATTTATTAATCTAATTATACGGTCGCATTTAAGATCACATATCATGTAACGTATTAGTTAATTTGGAAATGTTTCTATCTCTTTGCATTTCTTAAATAGGTATTATTTATATTATTTAAATATTAAATAAACTGGATTTCCTCTCCGTGCCATCTAACCTATAATTTCCAGAGTACATGCATGCTACGTCGCTTCAGTCTTGTCCGACTCTGTGACCCTATGGACTGTAGCCCGCCAGGCTCCTCTGTCCACCTTCTCCAAGCAACAGTACTGGAGTGGATTGCCATGCCCTTCTCCAGAGAATCTTCCTGACCCAGGGATCAAACCGTCTCCTGCAGCTCCTGGATTGCAGGCAGATTCTTTACTGCTGAACCACCAGGAAAGCCCCTGATTTCCAGAGTACATTTCACTTATTTCCATCTATTACTTGAACGACAGCATTTGTTGGCCAACATAGGACACAGTCACTAGAAATATTATCTGAGATCACAGGTGCCTGTTCACATAACATCAGGAAAATAGTTTTATCATTCATTCTGTAGAGGTATATGTGGGATTTCACATCACAGCTACTTATTCTGTTACTTATTAAATGATCTTTGAAAGGCTTATTTACACAATGTCAAGCTTGAAATTTTGAGTTCTTGCCCCCAAGAGTAAAAACTAATCTGATCAATTGATTGATTTCTTTGCCCTCCTTATAATCAATTCCACCAGGAAATCTCAGTAAGCATTCAAAATTACTGTTGAATGAGGTTGTTGTAGGCTGATGCATCTTTCTAAAATAGCAATCTTTTGTTCAGAATTAAGTAATGAGAAAAAAAAAAAACTTAGGTTTTCCAAAGGGGAAATATGGGGGGAGGGATAAGTTAGGAGTTTGGGATTAACATATACACACTACTATATATAAAATAGATAATCAACAAGGATCTACTCTATAGCATAGGGAACTCTGCTCAATACTCTGTAATAACCCACATGGAAAAAGAATCTGAAAAAGAATGGGTATATTTATAACTGAATCAATTTGCTGTACACCTGAAACTAACATAACATTGTAAATCAACTATACTCCAATGTAAAATAAAAATTAAATTAAAAAATAAGCAATGAGGAAAGCTCTCCATAATCTGAGAGATGTTGCAAGGACCTCAAAATAATTATCCTTCCTTCTTGAAGGATAATTTTGGGAAAGCAATTTCACCATTTACTCAGGCATTTATGGAATGTATACAGACATGGGAAAATATCCAAGATGTATTTTGAAGTAAAATAACAGGTTACAGAATAGTGTTTACTGTGAACCCATTTATACAAAATAAAAAGGCAATAGTAGTAAACATTATCTCTAATTATATGTGACTATGTATTCATAAACCTTTTCTGGATTAATGCATAGTGATTACTCCTAGGGTAGTGGGGGGAGGACTCCTGGAGGAGGAGGAAGACATATTTTTCTCTTTTTCTCTTGTTGCAGAATCAGCAGTAAGGTATTAAATGGAAATTAGTTTAAAATGTGCTCCTTTCCTTATCCTCTCTGCCTCCTCATCCAGGCCATTTCTCATCTGGATTTCTGCTTGCTATTACCTTGGGCCAAATTAAACCATTGACCTCCTCCTGGAAAAGGCCAGAGCCTGTTCGATGATTCCAGTCTCTTTCCCATCCATTCTCTACTGCAGACACTCCCCAAAGCCCTGGGCATGCTCTATCTATAATTTGTAAATCCCCAGATGTATACATGATGCTTTATAAGGCAAACCTTTCAAAAGGCAAGGTCCTTATCCCAGGAGATTATAGTCTAAGTCACACAAAAACAAACACCAGGGAGACTAAACCATTTTGTTGAGCTGAAACAGCAGGAGAGGAGGTCAGTTTAGGGGAAAAAACTGACTGAGGCGAGTAAAGGAAGAGAAAAGAATAAAATATGCTTATGAACAAGCCAAATACAGTTTTTCCAAATTAATGATACCAAAGATTGAGAAACAAGTTATGCAGGCAGCCTAAAGGAGTAAGGCTTCAGAGGCAGAGTGGGGAGGAAAGCTACAGAAGCTTAGACAGGAGAACAAGGAGAAACGGAACCCGTGTATGATGAGTGCACATTATAAAATAGCAGCCTTGTTTCTTCAGTTTGAGAATCCCTGGCTGAGATGCCCAAAGAGTAGAAGTTTCTTTTTCTTACATAACAAGCAGTCTGGATCCAGGGAGTTGCTGGAGTTGATTCAGCCAATCAATGAAGTCAGAGCTGAGCGTCTCTGTGATACTTTTGGCCTCCACAGTGTTCCCACATTCTGAGACGTCAGTGTCAAGCATCACATCCTCCCACAATCCACTTCCAAGCCTGAGACAAAGGGTGGCAAAAGGCAGTGCTTCTCCACCTGTGACTCTCTTGTCCAGGAACAATATCCTTCTCAGAACCCCTCCCCCCAGCAGTTTCCCCTCACATCTCCTTAGCCACTGCTGTGTCACCCTATCCCAGGGATTTCACCCACATTTCTGAGATCAAGGGAGCTTTTCCCAATACCTAAGGGAATTTGGAGCTCTGTTAGCAAGTAAAAAAAGGTGATGGTCTTTACGCAAGTGACCAGCAATGTCTGACACATTAATGTTCTCAAATGACCTTAAGAACATGACCTTATTATTGTCATCAGTATTAGTTTTCTAGGGCCTTCATACCAAAGCACCACAATGTAGGTGGCTTAAACAACAGAAATTTTTTGTTTTGCGGTTATGGAGGCTACAAGCCCCAAATTAGTGATGGAGGACTCTGAGGGAAGGATCTCTTCCAGGTCTTTCTCCTTGGCTGTTTTCCCCCTAGGTCTCTTCACATCACCCACATTCTGTGCAAGCCTGTGTGTCCACATTTTTCCTTTTTATAAGGATATCAGTTATATTGTACTGAAGCGACACAACACAGGGGCCACCTTAATGAACCTATTTTAGTTTGATTACCCCTGTAAAGACTTTATATCCAAATAAGTTAACATTCTGAGATACTTGAGATTGGGACTTCCGCATATGAATTTTAGGAAGGCACAATTCAATCTATAACACCACTGAACCAAAGAAACTGACGCCAGTAAAGATCAAATAACTTGCCCAAGACGACAACAGGTCCAAACCTAGGTCTTTTTTAAATAATAAAACTGTCATAAGAAAGCAAAAGTTAATGAATGAAAAGAGTGAACGAGTAATATTGTGATATTTCTAACGTAGTGTATATGACAGAATGTAGGAATATTATATGCTTATGTTAGTAAAATAAACATTTTCAGTTAAAACATTTGAATCTGTATCTGATCATGTGTGCTGTGCTTAGTCACTCAGTCATGTCGAACTCTTGGTGACCCCATGGACTGTAGCCTGCCGGGCTCCTCTGTCCACGGGGATTCTCCAGGCAAGAATACTTATTGGCCAGAAAACATGAAACAGAACCTAAAAGTTTAGTATGTTTAAGCTCCATACACTAAAATAAATAAAGCCAGCAAAAGAATTCAAGAAATTGGGGGTAGAAAGAAAAACTGGCAAGGCCCAATTGATCTAATTTGAGAATTTCATTTCATTTCCAAAGAGGGAAAGACTTCAGTAGGTTTGGATGGGGAATCACTTCTACATCCCCCGAGGGGCAGAGCTAGTCCCTCTGACTGTACACGGCTTGAAATGCAGCATTATGTATTAAAAACATTGGAAATAAAGCTCAGAGTGGAGGGCCTGCAGCTGCACTATCATGAATCTTTCACCTTTGCTGATCATAACAATCAGAAATAATTTTAAAATGGACACATGGAGGGGCTTGTGCATGGGAGGAAGAAGTGGCACTTAATTTCAGTGCCAGGCTCAGTGTTGATTTGACTGTACTTGTCAAGAAAGCCGCGGAAAGCAACCTTCTTAGTTAATAGCAGAGGGAAAAATGAAATATGTTCAGCTCCTACCTTGAGACATAATCATTATTTAATAATGTGCTATATACGAAACGTGCATTTTATTTGACACATCATATGCCAATAAACTTCAGAATGTTGCTGAGTCCCATGGAAATGGGGCCTGTGCGATGCAAATAGTCTTCCTGCTTTCATTAGGTAGTCCTCTGCACCCTATTGAATCTTGTGGCTCTTGCAATCTTTATTAGCTGATGTATCTCCAAGGGGAGAGAGAAGCTACTTCTACTATCACTGAAATATTACAGAAGTTCAGTAGTAGTAGAATAATACTGCACTGAAGTAGAACAAAGAAAGAAGACTCTTGTCTCAAGACAAAAAGGAGTCTGGGCCCATCACAGGCAAAAGTAAAAAATCTCTTACACTAAAACCTCATCTTTCCTTTAATGGTCCCTTTCTCTCTTTCAGTGACCTGCATAAGCAGATGTTCATTGCCCTGAGGCTTTCCCTGGCTCTGTGCATCTTCCCAGGGCTGAGGTTATCAACATAGCAAAACCTTCCTTAGACTGTGCTGCTTGCTCCATACCTTCCCAACCCATTCTTTAGAAACACTATTGAACAACTGACTCTGTACTGGGGTAAATATGTGGGGGTATATCATTATGCTTTCCTTTCCGAGGCACATTTATAGTTCAAGGAGGAGTTCTGTGCCTTATTCCAAAGGAGAGATAATAATGGGGGTTTCACCTTCAAGACAAGAGGATTAGCTAGCTAGTGAAAAGGGGAGACGGGAGACAATTTGGCTGAGGAGGCTTGGATCAGATGACAACACTCAGATCATGTTGTAAAGGCAATCAACCATCACCTCTCTTTGGAGGTCAGGCCCAGAAGAAATAATGAGAAATCAGCAGAAGTAAATACACATGAATGTTGACATAGTGGAGTGGAGCCTTGGAGCATACATGGAAGGTAATTGAAATAAATACTTAAGGTGAACATCCCTTTGGAAATAATAAAGAATCCCATGCAGTTGGGCTGTGGCAGGAGTTTTCAGGAAGAAACCAGCAGGATTAAGCAAATGCCCCCCTGCCATTCATTATTTCACAAACAAAACAAATATAAAATTCTGACTAGTTCTGCACTGTCTCTCTCAGGAGCTGCTGTTGATTTTGGTCCCATTGATCATAAGTAAAGAGGAATTGGGGCTGGAGGGAGAGGTAGACGGAGGAGGTAATATGGGTTATGCAACTGATGCAGCTCAGAATATAATTGAGTGGGAAATATTCATTTGTTCCACTTCTTTTTTTATAAAACAGGTTTATTAAGATATAATTGACATGCCATATAATTGACTCATTTAAACTGTATAATGCAGTGGCTTTTAGTACATTGGGAGTTACACAAGCATCACCATAATCAATTTTAGCACATTTTAATCACCCCAAAAATGAAACCTACACCACTTAGCTGTCATCGCTCAGGTCCTCAACCTCCTCTAGCCCTAGGAAACCACTAATCCATTTTCAATTTCTATGAATTTGCTTTCTTTGAGTGTTCCATATAAATGGAATCATACAATGTGTGGTCCCTTGTGACTGGTTTCTTTTAGCATAATGTTTTCAAAGTTCATCCATGCAGTGACATGTATCAGTACTTCATTGTGACCCCGAGTACTGTAGCCCAGCAGGTTGCTCTGTCCATGGGATTTTTCCAGGCAAGAATACTGGAGTGGGCTGCCATTTCCCTCTCCAAGGGATCTTCCCAACCCAGGGATAGAACCCACATCTCCTGCATTGGCAGGCAGATTCTTTACCACTGAGCCACCTGGGAAGCCCGGAGGAAGTGCTGGACTGTTGTTAAAGTTCAGTTCAGTTCAATTCAGTCGCTCAGTCATGTCCGACTCTTTGACCCCATGAACCGCAGCACGCCAGCCTCCCTGTCCATCACCAACTTCCTGAGTCCACCCAAACCCATGTCCATCGAGTTGATGATGCCATCCAGCCATCTCATCCTCTGTTGTCCCCTTCTCCTCCTGCCTTCAATCTTTCCCAGCATCAGGGTCTTTTCAAATGAGTCAGCTCTTCGCATCAGGTGGCCAAAGAATTGGAGTTTCAGCTTCAACATCAGTCCTTCCAATGAACACCCAGGACTGATCTCCTTTAGGATGGACCGGTTGGATCTCCTTGCAGTCCAAGGGACTCTCAAGAGTCTTCTCCAACACCACAGTTCAAAAGCATCAATTTTTTGCCACTCAGCTTTCTTTATAGTCCAACTCTCACATCCATATATGACCACTGGAAAAACCATAGCCTTGACTTGACGGACCTTTGTTGGCAAAGTAATGTCTCTGCTTTTTAATATGCTGTCAAGGTTGGTCATAACTTTCCTTCCAAGGAGTAAGTGTCTTTTAATTTCATGGCTGCAGTCACCATCTGCAGTGATTTTGGAGCCCAGAAAAATAAAGTCAGCCACTGTTTCCCCATCTATCTGCCATGAAGTGATGGGACCGGATGCCATGATCTTAGTTTTCTGAATGTTGAGCTTTAAGCCAACTTTTTCACTCTCCACTTTCACTTTCATCAAGAGGCTCTTTAGTTCTTCTTCACTTTCTGCCATAAGGGTGGTGTCATCTGCATATCTGAGGTTATTGATATTCCTCCCGGCAATCTTGATTCCAGCTTGTGCTTCTTCCAGCCCAGCGTTTCTCATGATATACTCTGCATATAAGTTAAATAAGCAGGGTGACAATATACAGCCTTGATGTACTCTTTTTCCTATTTGGAACCAGTCTGTTGTTCCATGTCCAGTTTTAACTGTTGCTTCCTGACCTGCACACAGGTTTCTCAAGAGACAGGTCAGGTGGTCTGGTATTCCCATCTCTTTCAGGATTTTCCAGTTTATTCTGATCCACACAAAGGCTTTGGCATAGTCAATAAAGCAGAAATAGATGTTTTTCTGGAACTCTCTTGCTTTTTTGATGATCCAGCGGATGTTGGCAATTTGATCTCTGGTTCCTCTGCCTTTTCTAAAACCAGCTTGAATATCTGGAAGTTCATGGATCATGTATTGCTGAAGCCTGGCTTGGAGAATTTTGAGCATTACTTTACTAGCATGTGAGATGAGTGCAATTATGCAGTAGTTTGAGCATTCTTTGGCATTGCTTTTCTTTGGGATTGGAATGAAAACTGACCTTTTCCCATCCTGTGGCCACTGCTGAGTTTTCCAGATTTGCTGGCATATCAAGTGCAGCACTTTCACAGTGTCATCTTTGAGGATTTGAAATATCTCAACTGGAATTCCATCACCTCCACTAGCTTTATTCATAGTGATGCTTCCTAAGGCCCACTTGACTTCAAATTCCAGGATGTCTGGTTCTAGGTGAGTGATCACACCATTGTGATTGTCTGGGTGGTGAAGAACTTTTTTGTACAATTCTTCTGTGTATTCTTGCCACCTCTTCTTAATATCTTCTGCTTCTGTTAGGTCCCTACCATCTGTCCTTTATTGAGCCCATCTTTGCATGAAATGTTCCCTTGGTATCTCTAATTTGCTTGAAAAGATCTCTAGTCTTTCCCATTCTATTGTTTTCCTCTATTTCTTGTTGTTAAAGTAGTTGCATCATTTTACTTTGTAGCCGGTAGTGTATGAAGGTCCAGTTTCTTAACATCCTTACCTTACTTGCTATCATCTATTAGTATTTTTTAAAATATATCTATCCAATGGTTGGGGAGTGGTATGCCATTATGATTTTGATTTGGATTTTCCTGGTGGCTAATAATGTTGAGCATCTTTTCATGTCCTTGTTAACTCCTTTCACTTTGATTGATGAGTAAACATGCCTTAGACAGATTTGTAATGTAGAAGAGTTTCACCTCTGATGTCTGTGGACCAAACAGCCCCTTGACCGTCTGTAGAAAGTCTCAGAAAAGCTGCAACCCATTTGAAGTTTGTCACTTGAGTCCCAGTATGCCGAATCATGATATCCAGAAGACTGCCACTAAAGCAAGTGTTGCTGACCAAGGCATGTAGAAAGTGAAAGTGAAAGTGAAGTTGCTCAGTCGTGTCCGACTCTTTGTAACCCTATAGACTATAGGCTACCAGGCTCCTCTGTCCATGGAATTTTCCAGGCAAGAGTACTGGAGTGGGTTGCCATTTCCTTCTCCAGGGGATCTTTCCGACCCAGGGATCGAACCCGGGTCTCCCGTATTGCAGGCAGGCGCTTTACCGTCTGAGCCACCAGAGAAGGTGTTTAGGTTTGTAGAGGAGGCCCTAGAAAGGGAGGGAGAAAGGTTTCACAGCACGCACCAGTCAGGGACTGAGCTGGACCCCAGGCTTCTAGGTGAGTATACCCCATGGCCTCCTCTCATTCTCTTCACTTTATGCTCTAAAATTGTGAAAATTTTGGAAAACAGAGTCACTTTTACATTAATGAAAAGTTGACAATTGATGTTGAGTCGGAGACACTGAGCATATTTCTCATCTAAGAGCCAATAAGAAAGGTTTTTATTGTCACGTGAAGATATACCAAAATTGCCAAAATAAAAGAGCTCATGAGCATACAGTGACAACTTAGTAAAAACAAGTTACATTTAGAATAAATATATTACCAAGTAGGACAGAATTTTCTAGGTCCCAACAGCCTCTAATATAAAAGCCCATGACTTGAACAGCTTGTTACTTTTAAACTTGTCAAAAAATAGAAGTGGGATTATTTATTCTGGAAAGACCAATAGAGTTAGTCTCCGATTGTTGGTATAGTATGAAATGATTTGAAAGCTGGTGGTCTAGGGAAGGATCTTTTATTACTCAGTCCAATCTAAGAAAAAAAAAATAGGTAAACAAATAAGCTAACATAAAATGGAAGCTGGAAGCTAAAGAAAAGGTGTGTGCTGACCATAGCTGCTATAGAATTTTCATTCAAAGAATGATTCCAAAAATATTAGCAAAAATTCAAGAATGCTGGCTTGGGTAAAATTGACTTACTTATTAAGAATAGATGGAAATGTATAACACTGGGACTGTTTGGACTGATTCTACAGCAATGTCTTGGTTAGAATCATGAAAATAATGAAGAGCCATGCTTACTCTGACACTTAAATGTAAGAGCAGTTCTTGAAATATTGGAACTACATCAAAGGGAAGACATAAACCGGATATTGTTTGTACCAGTAAGATTTGAGTTCAGGGAATATAGTACTTTCCCATTGCAGCTGTGACAAATTACCATAGAATTACTGGTTTAAAACAACACAAATTTATTTTCTTACAGTTCAGGAGTTAGAAGTTGAAAATAGATTGGCAAGGTCCTTTGTGACTGGCCATTCTAGAAGCTTGAAGAGAGAATTTTGTTTTCTTGTCTTTTCCAGCAAGAAATGCAAGGTCCTCCTCATTCTTTGGCTTATGGACCCATATCACTTTGACCTCTGCTTCTATTGTCATATCTCCTTTTCTATCTTTCCTGTCTCCCTCACCCTTTTTTTTTCTTGTTAAAAAGTCTTATATTAATAATTACAGTGAGAATGATTGTCATAATAATTTCTCCATCTCAAGATCTTTAATTACAATTGCAAAGTCCCTTTTGCTATATAAGATAAGAATTCACAGGTTTCAGGGATTAGAATGTAAACATCTTTAAGGGGCCATTCTAATTGGGAAGAAGGAATTGTCTCAATATTTGAATATCAGCCTTAAGATAGTAGAGAGAACGGTTTTGTTTTTGTTTTTTTTTGTGAGGGCTGAGCCCAGCTCTCTAGAGCACCATTAAAACATGGTGGATTGTCCTGAAGTGTGTCATTTGCTAATGATGAAATCGAAGGCTTGAATGACATAGATTTTCCACATTAGAATAATAGATCATGGCACAAATACATGGGATGGTTTAACCCACATCATACTAGGAGCTGTGGACAGGAACTTTAGTATTCAGTATGGTGTCCATACTGAATTTATTTACATTTGGAGGCATGATCTTGAGCTAAAAATAGTATCATAAGATGTTTTGGGCTTTGGTTCCTACCCTTCACCAAAAATATCTTGAGGACCTTGAGTAAGGCAGTATGCCGGGTGATGGGGAAGGCAATACAAATGAGATATATAGATGTCAGTCTAGCAGCCCTCAGCCAGAGACAGCACATGAATGTGTAATGATAGGAGCAATAGTGTAAGCTATGGGACCAGATGGGAGGGCCACTAGAGGAGGATGGCCCAACAATTCAGAGCAGAAGGTACTACAGAGCAGAGAGAACATAGAAGATTGAAGAATAATATTAATAATACCAAATAGTTTACTATATGCCATTCACTGGTCTCAGACCTTGTATGTATAAATTCATTTAATCCTCACAAGTCAAGTCTAGTAAATTGACCTTGTAGACAGAGGTTTCTCAAACACATGTCCATTTCCCCGACCTGCTGTTACCACTTTAGTTCAGGAGATTAGTTATTTTGCCCATGTTTCCTAACGGGCTTCCCAAGTGACACTGGTGGTAAAGAACACACCTGTCAGTTCAGGAAACAGAAGAGACACAGGTTCAATCTCTGGGTCAGAAAGAACCCCTGGAGTAGGAAATGGCAACTCACTCCAGTATTCTTGCCTGGGAAATTCCATGGACAGAGGAGGCTGGAGGGCTACAGTCAATGGGGTCACAAAGAGTCTGACACGATTGAAGTGACTTAGCCAAGCTTCCTTCTCTTATCCTACGCCATAGAGGTCCATGTATAAGGTAAGTCTAACTGTGATTTAAAACCCTTCAAATTCTGTTCAGTATAAGACATAAATTCTTTAACTCTCCTTTCAAAGCCCTGGAGAGTCTGACGTGGGTCCACCTCTTTGACCTCACCTTCACCCCTCTCTTTCCCCATTCACTCTTACTATTTACAATCCAGATACAGTGGATTCTATCTCTCCATAGACAGTTGTGTGTTTCACACCCTTGGGCCTGCCTTTTTACATTTACACCTCCTTCCCCCAGGTCTGTTCAGTTCAGTCACTCAGTCGTGTCCAATTCTTTACGACCCCATGGACTGCAGCACGCCAGGCCTCCCTGTCCATCACCAGCTCCCAGAGCTTACTCAAACTCATGTCCATCGAGTCAGTGATGCCATCCAACCATCTCATCCTCTGTCATCCCCTTCTCTTCTCACCTTCAATCTTTCCCAGCATCAGGGTCTTTTCAAATGAGTCAGTTCTTTGCCTCAGGTGGCCAAAGTATTGGAGTTTCAGCTTCAGCATCAGGTCTAATTTACTTTAGGATTGACTGATTTGATCTCCTTGCAGTACAAGGGACTCTCAAGAGTCTTCAATACCACAGTAAATCCTGCTCTTGTTCTCCCCTGAAATGCTGGCTCCTCCTCAGAATTGTTTGCCAGTCCCCTCCTCCTCCACCTGAGCGTGGTGATACTTGCTCCCCTTCCCCCTACAACGCCTTGAGCACAGCCCCAGCTTAAACCTCTGCTCTTTCCTGGAGATCTGAGGTGTCTTTAGACCAAGATAGGCTCGATAAAGGACAGAAACGATATGGACCTAACAGAAGCAGAAGATATTAAGAAGAGGTGGCAAGAATACACAGAAGAACTGTACAAAAGAGATCTTCATGACACAGATAATCATGATGGTGTGATCACTCACCTAGGGCCAGACATCCTGGAATGTGAAGACAAGTGGTCGTTAGAAAGCATCACTATGAACAAAGCTAGTGGAGGTGATGGAATTCCAGTTGAGCTATTTCAAATCCTCAAAGGTGATGCTGTGAAAGTACTGCACTCAATATGCCAGCAAATTTGGAAAACTCAGCAGTGGCCACAGGACTGGAAAAGGTCAGTTTTCGTTCCAATCCCAAAGAAAGGCAATGCCAAAGAATGCTCAAACTACCACACAATTGCACTCATCTCACATGCTAGTAAAGTAATGCTCAAAATTCTCCAAGCCAGGCTTCAGCAATATGTGAACCGTGAACTTCCAGATGTTCAAGCTGGTTTTAGAAAAGGCAGAGGAACCAGAGATCAAATTGCCAATATCCGCTGGATCATCGAAAAAGCAAGAGAGTTCCAGAAAAACATCTATTTCTGCTTTATTGACTATGCCAAAGCCTTTGACTGTGTGGATCAGAATAAACTGTGTAAAATTCTGAAAGAGATGGGAATACCAGACCATCTGACCTGTCTCTTGAGAAACCTGTATGCAGGTCAGGAAGCAATAGTTTGAACTGGACATGGAGCAACAGACTGGTTCCAAATAGGAAAGGGATTATGTCAAGGCTGTATATTGTCACCCTGCTTATTTAACTTCTATGCAGAGTACATCATGAGAAACGCTGGGCTGGAAGAAACACAAGCTGGAATCAAGATTGCCGGGAGAAATATCAATAACCTCAGACATGCAGATGACACCACCCTTATGGCAGAAAGTGAAGAAGAACTAAAGAGCCTCTTGAGGAAAGTGAAAGTGGAGAGTGAAAAAGTTGGCTTAAAGCTCAACATTCAGAAAACTAAGATCATGGCATCTGGTCCCATCACTTCATGGGAAATAGATGGGGAAACAGTGTCAGATTTTAATTTTTTGGGCTCCAGAATCACTGCTGATGGTGACTGCAGCCATGAAATTAAAAGACGCTTACTCCTTGGAAGGAAGATTATGGCCAACCTAGATAGCATATTTAAAAGCAGAGACATTACTTTGCCAACAAAAGTCCATCTAGTCAAGGCTATGGTTTTTCCAGTGGTCATGTATGGATGTGAGAGTTGGGCGGTGAAGAAAGCTGAGGGCCAAAGAATTGATGCTTTTGAACTGTGGTGTTGGAGAAGACTCTTGAGAGTCCCTTGGACTGCAAGGAGATCCAATCAGTCCATCCTAAAAGAGATCAATCCTGGGTGTTCATTGGAAGGTCTGATGTTGAAGCTGAAACTCCAATACTTTGGCCACCTCATGCGAATGGTTGACTCATTGGAAAAGACCCTAATGCTGGGTAGGATTGGGGGCAGGAGGAGAAGGGGACAACAGAGGATGAGATGATTGGATGGCATCACCGACTTGATGGACATGGGTTTGGGTAGACTCCGGGAGTTGGTGATGGACAGAGAGGCCTGGCGTGCTGCAATTCATGGGGTTGCAAAGAGTCGGACATGACTGAGTGACTGAATTGAACTAAACTGAACTTAGACCAAGTCCTCCCCTCTCCAGCCCTTGCACAATACTTGGTATACAAACATTTGTTGTATTCTGCTTAACTGAGCAAAAACCCTCCCCCTCTACTATAACTATGCCTTATTGTATTCAAAGAGTAGCAGTACAATCGTGGGTGACTCAAGGACACTTACAAATGGAAAGGGCATCAATCGAAGGCCTATTGACTGTAATGAAAATGAATATCAAAATCAATATGCCATTCAGTTTAGGGATATGAATAAATGATTTCAAATGAATTGAATTTTCCTCTCAACATTAAGTGGTGGAACAACATGAATTATTAGGTAACATATTTGAAGTAATAGCTCTCTCCTGACTTCTCCTACAATTTGTTTTCAGTTCTCTTACAGACCTCTATAGTTCTGTCATGGCCTTCTGCGAGATATTTATCTCCCTTAACCTCCCAAAGGGCAGGGACTGTATCTTAGGCTCCAGATTCAGAGTTATTTTCTGGCATTAGTTTCTTCTTTTTCTGTGCAGCCATAACATCATTTCTTCCTTAAATGATTCTTCTTACATGAGAAAACTTCATATTGGAATATTATGATTTTTATAGGGAAGAAGTTTAATAATATGTAAAATAGAATTCAAAAACATGAAAGATTGCCTCCATTTATCCTTTAAAGTAACCTCTAGTAAGAGACTAGCTCTTTTTCTATGTGTATACATATACTCGCACACACCTTGCACTTATGCGGTATTTGTTCTTTCTGTTGCTTTTTATTATTAGATGGAATATATTAGCATTATCCAGCCACTTGAGTTCTTTTTTAAATGTTCTTTTACAATATGTCTTGAGAATATTTCTATATAGATATACATACATATACATTTACATATAAACATATATGTAAATATATATACAGATTTATGCATATATATTTACATCTATAAATAATCATATATATATGTATATAAATTTTCTTTCTCCTGTTGTTTGCTTTTAATGGATATATGATTTTTCCTTTTTGTTTTGGTTACCTTTTGCTCAAACTAATTGAGTTGGGCTGCTATAAATGGCAACTGAAAAAAACTCCTCTCTACTTTTTTTCTTCTGCTATAACCAAGTATATATGGTTTTTGGATAAATGCAAGATTTTTGATAGAAGAGAGTCCTAGAAGTGAGGTTACTAGGTCAGGGTCTATATGCATTCTATATTTTGATAGCTACACACTGACAGATTTCTTCAAAAAGAGTATATGCCTGGATAGTATCTGAACTTGCTCTTTTCACTACATTGTCAAAAATACTATCAATTTTTTCTACATTTGAAATCTAATATATAGTACCTTATTTTGATTTTTATTCTCCTATATTAGTGAGATTGATGAATTTTGCCTAAATTTCTCAGCCACATGCACTTCTTTTCCTGTTAGTTGTCCTTTGTTGAGATTTCTAATATTTTGTCTTCATAAATTTTTTAAAGAATTTTGCATAAAATTAATAATAAAACATTGTATATTATACATGTTATAGGTATTTCCTCCTAGTTATCTTTTAACTTTGCTTATTGTAAGTTTTTTAATGTAGAAGTTTAAAAACATATTTTTAATAAAAGCATCTAGTCTTTTCCTTTATTTTTGCTAAACCCATTTATCATTTATTTATAAATTTCATATCTTATGAGATAAATCCAAATTAATTATGGTCTAATTTCAAAGTTTTCTTTGATATTCTTGAACATGTTATTGTTCTGCATGAACTAAGTAATTATCTGTTTAAATTTACAAATAACCATGGAATTGTGATTGAAATTTTATTAACTTTGTAGCTTTATATTGAGAAAATCAACAATTAAAATATGAATTTTTCTCACCCCAAATATGGTATATTGCTTCATTTATCCAGGTCTCCTTTTATGTCATATATTAAAATTTCATCATTTTCTTCATTTTTTTTTAAATAAATTTATTTATTTTAGTTGGGGGCTAATTACTTTATAATACTGTAGTGGTTTTTGCCATACATTGACATGAATCAGCCATGGGTTTACATGTGTTCTCCATCCTGAACCCCCCTCCCACCTCCCTCCCCATCCCATCCCTCTGGGTCATCCCATTGAGCCAGCCCTGAGCATTTGTCTCATGCATTGAACCTGGAATGGTGTTCTGTATCACATATGATAATATACATGTTTCAATGCTATTCTCCCAGAACGTCCCACCCTCACCTTCTCCCTCAGAGTCCATAAGACTTTTCTATGCATCTGTGTCTCTTATTCTGTCTTGCATATAGGGTTATCGTTACCATCTTTCAAATTCCATATATATGCATTAGTATACTGTACTGGTGTTTTTCTTTCTGGTTTACTTCACTCTGTATAATGGGCTCCAGTTTCATCCATCTCAATAGAACCGATTCAAATGTGTTCTTTTTAATGGCTGAGTAATATTCCATTGTGTATATGTACCACAGCTTCCTTATCCATTCGTCTGCTGATGGACATCTAGGTTGCTTCCATGTCCTGGCTATTGTAAACAGTGCTGCGATGAACATTGGGGTACATATTTTGTGTAGATTTATGTCCTTGTGCTTTATAGTTTTATTGTTCTAGTGAATATAATTTCTAAGTATGCTCTTAATGTTTTATTTTTGGAATATAAAAAAGTTAATTACTTCTTATTTTTACCTAACTTATCTCATATGGTTTTTTATTAGACTTGTCAATTTTTCATAGATCTTTTCTACTCTTGGAAAGAATCAGCTTTAACTGTGATTAATCAATCTTATCTTTTTAAAGTTTATCTTTGATTATTGCTATGGTGTTTAGTTTCTACTTTTATTAATTCCTTCCTTTAACATTCTTTTGTTTGCTTTGTTGTTTTTAACCTTATTAAGTTGATAATTTAATTATTTCCTATATTCTTTTCATTTTTAATTGGTGCATTTAAAGGCCACACTTTTAAAATTTATTTTACCTTTAGGTTAGCCATTTTGATATGTAATCACTGCTATTCACTTCTAAGCAGATTTTGATTTTAACTTTGATTTCTTCTTAAAGTCAAGATTTATTAAAAGTAAAAGGTTTTTGCATTCATAATTGGAGAGTTATCTTGTTATCAGTTTTGTTTTGTAGGAAGGGATGGCTTGTTTTTCACTCTATCTAGTCAGAAAATGGAGACTGTAATTTCTCCTTTCCAAAATGCTTGACTTTTTTGTAGCTTTATGTAGCCAGTTTTTATAAATAGTCTATGGATATTAAAACTGAGTCATTAGTTGATATGAAGTTTTAGCTGTATATATTTTAAAATACATGATAATTTTTAATATCAAAAAATCTGAATTCTTGTTTACTTATGACTACTTCAGTTTGCTGATTTTTCAGAGAGATATGATTGCAGTGTCCAAATATATTTGTAAATTTATTTCACCTTATATAATTTCAGTAAGTTTACCTTATGTTGTTTATTTTATATTTTAAGTACATAATCATTTTAATTCTTTTCATTTAAACTCAAGCACTTTTATTATTGCTAGGGTTAGTCTTGCTTTACTGGTGAAATTTTATGTTCAACTTTTCTGTGCCATTGTAATATAGGTTTGACTACTTTAAAGATCATATAGCTGAGACTATTTACATGTCCTATACTGCATCTAGTTTAGATAAAGTATTTTAATTAATTCACATTTATTATAATAACTGAAATATGTATTCTGTGTTGATGTTTTCTTATTTCTCCTTGTCTATATTTAGTTGATTTTATTGAGTTTTTCTTCATTCCTTCTTTAGTAATTATATATTCCATTTTTTTCATATGTGTTTAAATACACTATGAAAACCTACAATTTCAAATTCTGTGTTTACATTAAGTACTTTCAAATTAACCTCCTGAATTAGGTTAGTATTTTTTCAATTTCTCTCCACCTTCCTGCCCCTTCTTATATTTTATTGAAATGATCAGCAACTATATATTCAGTTTATTCATTTTTTTAAAGAGCTTTCTTAGTAATTACCCATGGAAACTGCCTTAAGTGTTACAGTTTTATTACCAACTGTTTTCTGGAGCATACCATCAAGTGTTCCCTTCAAAAAGAACCTATTGGATAATATATCCTGAGAATGTGTCTTAAAATGTCAATTTCATTTTCACATTTGCAAAATAATTTAAATGTAAAATTTTAGGTTGAAACTCCTATTTCCTTAAAACTTTGAAGACATGGCTGGTTCTACAAGTTTTGTGCATCCAAATTTTCTGAAGAGACTGACATCAGTCAGTTCCTTGTTTCTCTGTAAGTAATCTTTATTCACTGTACTGTCCAAAATAGTAGCTGCCTATATCACTTATGATATTGAGCCTTTGAAATGTGGGTAGTAGGTAAATAAAATGAATTTTTAATTTTATTACATTTTAACTAAATTCAATGTAAATTTAAATAGCCATGTATAGCTAATAACTATTGTACTAATGCAGCTTTACAATCATGCAGATATAACTAGTTGTTTCATTAATCTTGATTAATACTTAGTATGGCCTTCCATTTTCCAAGAGTTGTTTTTGATTTCATACTCAACTTTGTCATTTGTACTGCTTTGTAGGAGAATCTCTCATTTTGATCTTCTAGTTCATTATTCAATTTTCAACTCTTTTGCTGATAAGTTTATCATAATTCTGTTTTTAATTTCCAAGAACTCTGCTCATTTATTTTTCATAGCAGCCAGTTGCTTTTATCACCGATAACGTATTTTTAAAATATTTATGAGATTTAAAAATGTGTGTATCTCTAATATACATAGTTTTTTTCCTTGTTTCCTTTGTTAACTTCTGTTTGCTTGGTGGTTACTTTCTCTGTTTGTTGAGTCAGTGACTCTTCATGCTGTTGTTTCCGTCAAATGTTTAGCAATTTGTGCATGTTTGCTCATGTTTGTATCTGAGGATCTTGATTGAAAAATATTGATAGTGACGTTTATTTAGTCAGCACAAATGAGAATCTCTCTATTGACCTAGCAGCAAATACAGGCTCTGATAATAGGAGCCTTGGTTCCCCGGACTAAGCAAGGGGAGAGAGACATATAACTAGACAGGCCCCTCTTTAGAGATAGTTCACAGCCTCTTGTCTTGGCACTCTGTCTTATCATAGCCTCTTATCTTGGCAGAGGATCTTCCTGAGCCAGAGATCCAACTCAGGTCTCTCACCATACAGGCAGACTCTTTACCATCTGAGCCACCAGGGAATCCCTATCTTGGCACAAGAGACCATAAATTACCAGAGGTACTTCTCAGAATTCACACTTTATATAGCTATGTGTGTGCTCAGTATCTTCAGTCATGTCTGACTCTTTGTGACCCTATGGACTGTAGCCCACCAGGCCCTCTGTCCATGGGATTCTCCAGCAACAATACCGGAGTGAGTTACCATGCCCTCCTCCAAGGGATCTTCTTGACCCAGGAATTGAACCCATGTGTCCTGCAATGCAGGTGGATTCTTTACCCACTGAGCCACCTGAGAAGCCCCTTATGTAGCTGTACTTAGAGCTTAATCCTAGAGGCAATCATTGGAGTTGGCTGCTCTAAGAGCCAGGTGTTGACATAGAGTACATATACATACACACGCAGAACACAAGTACCTGACCAATCACCCAGTCTATTACTTCTAGCCTTCATCACTACTTCTAATCTTTTGGTTAGTTGAGGTTCTTCTGGAAATTTTCACTTATTTTGGAGGCCCTCACTTTTATCTGTATGGTTTATAAATTCTAAGTTTTTTTATATCAGATACATTTAGATTTAGAATTATTTTATCTTCCTGGTGGGCTGGCGCTTTATTATATGACCTTGTTTAGTCCTAGTAATCCTTTTGGACTTATAAATTTTGGGGCTGATATTGGTATAGCTATACCAGTTTTCTTTGGTTAGTATTTACCTGGTACATAGTACCTCCTTACTGTTGTAAGCACATGTAACTTTTTAAGACCCAGCCTTTGAAAATATTAATATTTTATTTAAACTGTTTTGTCCATTTATAGTTAATGTGCTTACGTATTTGGGTTTACAATCACTTTCTTATTATTTAACATTTGGCCCATCTGAATGCTTTTTTAAATGCCTTTTACTTTTTTGTCTTCTTTGGGATTAATCAAGTTATTTTTGCAGTTCAATTTTTTTTCTATTGAATATATTCTCAGCTTTACATTTGAAATAATTCTTTCAATGTTTAAGAGATCAAAATATTCATCCATGACTTATTACAGCCTAATACAAATGATTATTTTTACCTCTTCTATAATAATAGAATTTATC
The DNA here is from genome assembly GCF_054371585.1 of Giraffa tippelskirchi. Classification (NCBI taxonomy): domain Eukaryota; kingdom Metazoa; phylum Chordata; class Mammalia; order Artiodactyla; family Giraffidae; genus Giraffa; species Giraffa tippelskirchi. The sequence continues at coordinate 144,405,070 of NC_137279.1, read as the reverse complement.
CCTTTTGTATTACTGTTGTCACACATTTTAATTCTACATATATTTTAAATTCCTTAAATATAACATTGTTTTTTAAAATTAATTTAATTTTTATTGAAGGATAATTGCTTTACAGAATTTTGCTGTTTTCTGTCAAACCTCAACATGAATTCTGTACCATTTATATTCAGCTATATCTACCTACATATCTCTATATTGCTCCTAATTTCTTCCTCCATTTTTATATTTTCCTCTATGATCATACCCCTTTGGCCCAAAAACTTTCTTTAATATTCCCTTTAGTACAATCCTACTGACAATGAATTATCTTAATTACTTTTTCTAGTAATATATTTTTTTTTTGAGGTACATTTTCACTGGGTGTAGAATGCCATATTAACAATTATTTTGAACACTTCTAAGGTATTATTCCATTGTCTTCTGGCCTACTTCATTTCTATTGAGAAGTCAGCTGTTTTCTTACTGGTATTCCTTTGAAGATAGGGTCTTTTTCTTCCCCTGAGTGCATTTAAGATTTATTATTTTTATTTCTCTTTTTAAACTCAGCTTCTTAATGATGTACTTTAATGATTTTTAAAATTATTCACTCTGCTTGTAGTTTGCTGAGCATTTTGAATTTGTAAATTAATGTTTTTCTTCAACTGGAAAAAATTTTGTGCTCTCATCTCTTTAAATATTGTTTCTTTTCGGTTATCCCTTATCCTTGTGATTTACCAATTACATACATGTCATAATATTTCTCTTTTACTCTGTTCTTCTCCACACGGATTCTTTGATATCCCTCTCTGTACTTCCATTTGGATCTTTTCCCTTGACTGTCTCCAAGTTCACTATTTTTTTTTCCCTCAACTCTGTCCAGTTTGGTGTTCTCTGCATTAATTTAGTTCTTATTGTAATATAAGACACTATTTTACTTCTGCAATCTCCATCTAATTCTTTGTATAGATTCTTCAGTGGTTTTTTATTGTGTCACTTATGCTAGGCTGAACAACATTTCCAAGAATTCTCTTGGTTACATGTTTTTAGTTCATATGGACCACAATAGACATTGTGTATGGGATTTGAGGTTGAATTGAAGCAGTAGCCATATAGATTTACACTGAGAAGGCCATGCAGTGACATCAAATGCCATTGCATCTCACACATGTCATCACTGATCTGATCTGTTCACCTCATTGGGGTTGGGTGGCAATCAGCCACTACTCCTCTTTCAGTTCTCTAAATTCTAAGCCAAATGTGTGTTCAACTGTGTGATGAAGGGTAAGAGCTTCTTCTGCATGACAGTTGCCACTGAAGTATAAATACTGAGTATAAATATTGAAGAGGTCCCAGATACTGTGATCTTGCATCAGAAAAGGATTATTTTTTCTCCTGCGAGGTAGAGTGAAATTGTTAGTCACTCAGTCATGTCCAACTGTTCACAACACCAGGAACTGTAGCCCACCAGGCTCCTCTGTCCATGGGATTCTCCAGGCAAGAGTACTGGAGTGGGTTCCCATTCCCTTCTCTAGGGGATCTTCCCCAGCCAGGGATCAAACCCATCTCTCCTGCATTGCAGGCAAATTCTTTACCATCTGAGTCACCAGGGAAGTGCCAAGTGAGGGACTATTTTAAATCATTTAGGAATCAGCCAGTTTGAGGGCTTTATTGAAGCTTTTATTAAACTGAAATAAAATTCAGTATATTGCTGTTTTCTCCTGCCTCTCATCCAGAGATCTCTATACTTTCAATTAAGAGCCTGCTCTATTTACTAGGCCCATCAGCCATAGCAAGTCTGTCTTCTCAGCATAGGAGATGACAGGTTTTTCCACTTAACATCTCAGAGTTTGTACTTTATCTCTTTAGTCTTCTATCTTATATACTTTCAAGAGTATATATCTTGAGGGAGGAATCACTTTTGACCTGAAGCTCCCCAGGTATCCAATTGTGAGTCCATTTCATCTAAATGCCAAGTATTTGCTGGTTTCTTTGTCTTTAGTAGTGGTCCTCTGCCCAGTGAGACCCCTGGTTCCCAGCCTCCCCTTGCAAGAATCAGCATGTTTCCAGGGAAAATGTCACTGATGATTATTACATCCTTCCAAGAGTAAGGATCCTTACTCCTTACATCCTTACATGTAAGGATCCTTACATCCTTTCCACAATTTTAGCCTCTCTAGTCCTTATTATTTCTGAAGCTATATATATAAATATTTAAAGAGAGGATTTTTGTGTTTATTCTGCTTTTTGAAAAAAAATTCTCAGTGAGTGAATTGGTCTACCAAAAACTACATTAATCAGTTAATACATGGGACAGAAAGATCTGTCAATCTATTCTTATTTATTTCTTCCCAAATTCCTGTCAATGTACTGCTCTGCTGTTAGGATGGCCAGTTTTCCAGTCTTATCATGCTTTTTTTTTTTTTTCTATTTTCTGTCTGTGCCACACAGCATGCAGGATCTTAACTCCCCAACCAGAGAACAAACCCATGCCCTCTGCAGTGGAAGCGTGGTGTCTTAACCACTGGACCACCAGGGAAGTCCCATGCCATGCTTTTATAATGGTTTGCTATAAGGTCACATCAGAAGTAATTTGAGAAGAAAGGCAGTACCTGCAGTAAGTCATTTGAGCTAGAAATCCCGTAATATTTTGAACCTCTGCCCTATATTATTGTTACTTCATTATGTCTGTTCCTATGACTATATTATGCATTTCTTAAAGATAAGGACTATACTTCATTCATGTTCACACTTGCTTTGAAAGTGAAAGTGTTAGTCACTCAGTCGTGTCCAACTCTTTGTGACCCAGTGGACTTTAGCCACCCAGGATCCTCTGTCCATGAAATTCTCCAGGTATGAACACTGGAGTGGGTAGCCATTCCCTTCTCCAGGGGATCTTCCAACCTGGGATTGAACCCAGATCTCCTGCATTGCAGGCGGATTCTTTACCAGCTGAGCCACCAGGGAAGCCCCTGTGCTTGCTGTAACACTTGGTATATGTAATCACATGTAGTAGGTGCTCATCATTTACATGTTAACAAAATCATGAAGTAAATGAATAAATAGCCCTGAGATACTCATGGTCAGTGACTTTATTGATATCTTTCACATTTTGAATAGTATTGCTTTTAAAAATCCAACATATTATATGAATATTAGAGAAATAGAGGCAAATATTTTGTTTCTTTTAATAACATGGTAGAGTCAATGCCCTTAAACAAAACTTAAACAATAATTAAAAACAATTTGTCTCTAGCTTCTAAGATTTCTCAAAGAGAATTCTTTAAAAATGAAGGACTTTAATCATATTGTCCCTATAGATTTTATAGTAGTTCAAAAAATATAGGAAAAAGAAATCCTGATATATATTTAATTTCTCTTCTAACACGTATTTCCCTTTAGAAAAGAAAAAAAATCTCCTGAAAAAGAAAATTGAAAAGAAATGTTACCTAACACATAAAAAGTCATACTTTTCAAAGATTATATTTCCATTTCTACATAATATGCCCTCATTATGAAATCATCAGTGCATTTTTTTTAGTCATAAACAGGCACTGAAAAGAAAATGAATAGCAATGTAAATGGCTTTCCAGAAAGTGACATCTATTCCAATCTCAGAAAAAGATTAACTTTCTGAAATATTAGTTGATCATAATGAGGAGGCCAAACTTTAGATAAACAGAGGAGCCAGGGAGTATTTCCCAGAGGCCTGCAGCTTGTTGTGAAGACACCTATGAACACTGGCTTTGAATTTAAATTTAAAGTAAATGAAAATAGATCAGAGTATCAAGCTGTCAACCTGAAGACTTCAACTGGGAATGCCATGCTCTGTTCCTTTGCAATTCAAACACAGAAGGAAGAAATACAATTGTGCAAGTAGATAAAATTGCCATGATTCCTGGCCATTAGAAAGGAATTCCATAAAGATAAGCCTCTGTTCCTTTAATCTCTAACTTAGAAATAGATATGGGTATAGGTCATCCTGTGAGCCAGTGAACAAACACCCAGTTGTTTTGGCAATATTCAAACTTAACTGAATATTAAGATTGAATATTAATATTCAGACATTAATGTAGAGAGTACATTAATCTAACACCTTTTTCGTAAATGGTACAGGAGGCAGCACTGCTAGGTACAAACTTCCCAATCCCTTGTAGTCATCACATTCTGGACTTCTCTTTTGACTTTACACCTGAATATTTCATTTTCCATGAGACTATTGTTTATATAACTTGTTTGCAAGGAATAAGACAACTCATTCAACAGAGTTCCTTCAAACAGCAAACTTTCATTACTAGAAGCTTCAAGTGGACATCTCTTTGGAGTGGGCCAAATGTGTGAATTAAAAAATGGAAGCAGACTGTCCAGATTCAATCTCAAGAACAAATGCCAAAAACAATGACAAGTGCAGAAGCTGTGCAGTATGGTAAAGCATTCAGAAAGAGATGCCTGACCTTTCATCATCTTTCCATTTTGTCCTCAAGTTGTTGCTGCTGTATTTGGAATAGCATAAACTTGGAGGAATGAAGGTTCATCTGCCCCCTTCTCTTGCATATCTTTCCATGTAGCTAGAACTTTCCTTTCTCTCCAGTATGCACCCTGTCCCTGTAGTTTACAACCCTCCAGCTCTACTCGGTGGCTTACTGGGCACACAACTTCCATTTCCAGCACCGTTTGTCAAGCAGTGAGCTATAGAACCAAAATGAGGAAAATTTGTTTTTAGAATCTGGTCCCAGAAACCTGTGATTACAAATCCTGTGATTACAACTTCAGATAGTTTCATGCCCAGAGAGTGAGCTGTAGCCCTTTCCAAATGTTCATGCATGAAGTTCATTAATAATTTTCTTCTTTCAGTAACTGAAGAATCCTTTAATTTGAAGTGGTCATAACACTAATGAGTCATGTCATTACTCTGGAATCTTTTAAGTTGATTCTTTTTTTTTCTTCACTGACTCAGTGAAGTAGAAATTAAGGACGGCTCCTATTAGCTCTCTATATGTCTGGAAGCATTTGCTCATGGTTGCAAATTGATCTATCCTAAATATTTATTTGTCTTTAAATGTCATGGAGCCAACACTTCACTTTAGATTTTTCTTTTTTTTTCCCAACACAAAATTTCTTGTAAAAGTTCTATCAATAGCATCATTTACAATTTAAATGATTTAAAAATATTATCTTTCCTGGTGTGCTTTTTAATACTTCCTTCATATTTAATTGCTGTAGACACTTTAGTTCCTAATTAAACTTTATTGTTTATAATGTTGCAGTCATTAATAGACATGATAGGGGAAAAAAAACAGCTAGTTCTAGCAAATTCTCTGCTAATTCTAATCTTAATACTTTTCTTAGCCATAAGGAATTCACAGGGCACAAAGGAGGATGGGTAGAAAGTGAGACAAAAGCAAGTACACACTTCATGTTTTTGAGGATTAACTAGATATTCTGGAAAACAAGCTTGAATTGGACTTAAATTGAATCGGACTTTTTGATTTGTAGGGGAAATTACCTTAGAAATAGCATCTCAAACACTTGCAGGATGAATATCCTCATTTTTCAAGGCTCCTTTTTCCATCGTATCTCCAGGCTTCGCACTGGTAACAGAGAGGAGCATATATTGCCCACACAGAGGTTACTTCACCCTCAGAGCGTTAAAAGACTTTTATTGTGAGAGAATGAAGACACTTGATGAATCCGGTGGTTTTGGTCATAGAAAGATTTGCTATGAACCATTTGCACCAAGGTTGAAATGCCCAAGAGGCTGACAAGCTTATTGCCCATTTCAGAGATTAAATAGTTTCAGAAAAATTTTCTCCCCTGGTGGTTGTAATTGTGTCTGTGAAAAAAGTGTTCATTCCCCTTGAGCAACATGGTTTGAATGCTTCCTTGTCTATGTTCCCCCAGTGGATTGATTCTTAAAAGATCTGCCCAGATTTCCCTGTACCAATGCAAATTAACCCATGAACTTTGATAACATCTCCTTTGCCTTGTCCCATGCTCATGGGTAATTAGAGGCACCATCAAGTGCCTTTATCATGCATTATCTTTGTAACTGAAGGGAGGGAAAGGAGTTGAAAAATCTTCCAGGTTAATAATGTGGTAATAGGAAATGAACAAAAGCTACCATTAGTAACCTTGAGAGTCCTAAGCTGCCCTGCCAGCATAGCACTCATGAGTAGGTAAAGTGGTCATTTAGTTGTTGGAACTTCCAAGGCATCTGGGAGGGCTTCAATTGCTCCAGATAAAATAAGGTGAGGATAACATCTCCAGAAGAGGGAACAAGCAGAAAAACACAGGCTCATCACAGACACATCATCTATTCCCTGACTTTGCCCAGGGTCAACATTGCATATTAGTTTGCTAACTGCTGACCAGGATCTGACCTTTGGGGTGATTTAGAGCATTTTTGTTTCTAGTCTGAGTAGATAAAAATGACTATGTGTTAACACAAACCACAGCATATTCCTTTTACACAGGCGGTCGTTATCTAGAATTCCTGGATTTATCATTTTACAAAAGTCTCAATATCATGCCTCAGAATTGAATGTGAGAACATCAAAGAACTCTGAAGACAGTTAATAATCTTTATTTCTGAGCATTCAGTAAATCCCTGGCACTACGCTGAGCCTGTGAGTGAACTATCTTATTTACTCCCGTAGTAATTTTACCAGGTGGGTATTACCCTGTGGAAACTGATACTCAAGAGATTGAGCAACCTGCCTGAGATCATACAGTTAAGTAATTAGTTTAATCAATTTGAAGCCAGGTCAGGATGAGCTCATGCTAGAAAATGATTGTTTACTAACCAAGAGTGTATGCTCACCTGCAGTCAGTCTGATTTTTGTGCCATTCTATTAAGGGGATTGCCCTCTCAATAATTTTTAAAGTGTTGTTTATGGCTCCAAATCCTCTTAGGATGGTGTTTAGCCCTATTACCTTGTTCAGGTACCTTTATCTCTCCACTTTTTTGGGTTGTCAGTGGTGATCAGCCTCCATAGCTGAGAAGTACAGTAGTCACAGTATATGAATGAAGAAGCAATGGCCAAGGACATCTTTGTTAAGGGGACTGGCAGGATTAACTCGGCATCTCACGCTGTCTAAAAGTAACTCTTAACCAGGTGACAAGAGAAATGAAAGACTCTATTCTGAACATAGCAAAAACCATACCAGATGTTAACATCAGGCAGATCATTTTTGAGAAAAATTGAATTGGGGTGAGAAACAGGATATGGAATGTACACATAAAAATATGAAAATTCACAGAAAGAAGCAAGTTTAATCAATGGAAATGATTCAACAATAAGAATAAGTGATTGATGTACAGACATTTGAAGTGGGTTGATTGCTGTTTTCTTACATTTTAACCAATCAGAAGTGAATAATAATTATTATATGGATAGAGTATGTTTAAGGTTTACGTGTCAAGGGCAAACCTCTAAGTCAGAGGATATTCTTTTTGCATCCATTGCCCACATGTCTCTGTCATTCTTGGTTGTATGTGTTTCTTTTCTTACTTGGTTAATATGAATTTTTTTCTTCCTTCATTTATCCACCGAGTATTTAGATACCAGCTAGTAGGAAGATTAGAGGCAGGTCAGGAGCCTTCCCTGTCTCACGTGGATGTTGTAAGGATTAACGAACTAACATATTCTAGAATGATTTTAAAAGGTGAAGTGCTATATGAGTGTCACACATGATTAACTAGCAGCCAAGTTATTAGGCACCTGAATATTATGCATCTTTTCTTAATTTCAGAAAAATGGATGTACATATTCATTTTCAAAAGCACGATTATTTGAATGATATTCAGACACTCAAAAGTCTAGCCCAATCCTAATTATCTCTACTTGTCTCATACCAGTCATGTAGACCTTAAGTGACATATTTATGCAACTGTGAGTAGGATAGATATAATTACCAATCTCATGGAGTTTTCATCACATCAGGAAAAAGCACAACACAAAATATTAGTTGCTTTTCAACCTATATCCCATACTCCTAGTGCAAGAAATATTGAGGCCTGGTGGTTAGGAGTATGAACTCTAGCCCCAAATTTCCTGTGGCCAAACCTTCACTCCACTGCTGGTTAACTAACTTTGGGCAACTTGCTTTACCTCTCTTTGCAGTAGTTTATTTGTGTAAAAAACTGAGGGCAATGATAGAATCTACTTCGTAGTTTATATATATATATACGTATATATATATATATAAGGTGCTCAGAAAAGCAGTTCCTGGTTTTCAGTAACTGCTCCTTAAATGTCAACTATTATAAGTGTTGTTAATACTCACTTAAGCCAGTTCCACACTCAGAAGAGAAGTAACAAATCAAACTGGTAGTTAATTTGCTAAGACTCACATATGACATTTGGCAATTTACAAAGCCTATATCCACGTAATATTAACCCATGATTGTTCAGCACTTTTGTGGGTGCTCACAACAACCTGGGGAGATGGGTTTAGGATAGGGTCAACTCTATTCTTTTATTTCCTCAGCAAGGTTTTGATCCCCCTTCTTCTGGTAATTCACTCTAGCTACATTCTTTCACCCTAGGTGTAGGAGCAGGCACAACACCATGCCAGTTAATCAGGCTTCTTGTCCTAAGGTTAATATGTGAACCAGCGAGGCCTCTTTCAGTCTTCCTCTGACATACTAGAGAAGGATTCAGTGTGAAAGTGAAAAATAAACAGTTATGCCTCTGGATTCACAATGCTGAAAGAATGTGAAATTAGGATTAAAAGTGACCAAGTTCATTTCAAGTTGAGGAGGCATGGCTAAAATGGGAAGGAAGGAAGTCAAGCAGAGCTGAGTCAAGAGATAGTGGAGGGAGTGAGTTTGATGGTTTTGAGTTCTAATCATAGCATTTGAGGACCAAGTTCCCATCCCTTGACTGAGTCAGATAGCCCAACATCCCTCCCAGCCTTATGAGCCAGCAGACTTATTCTTTCTGTTTCTCTTCAGTTCAGTTAAGTCGCTTGGTCATGTCTGACTCTTTGCGACCCCATGAACCGCAGCATGCCAGGCCTCTCTGTCCATCACCAACTCCCAGAGCTTACTCAAACTCATGTCCATTGAGTCGGTGATGCCATCCAACCATCTCATCCTCTGTCGTCCCCTTCTCCTGCCCTCAATCTTTCCCAGCATCAGGGTCTTTTCCAGTGAGTCAGCTCTTCGCATGAGATAGCCAAAGTATTGGAGTTTCAGTCTCAACATCAGTCCTTCTAATGAACACCCAGGACTGATCTCCTTTAGGATGGACTGGTTGGATCTCCTTGCAGTCCAAGGGACTCTCAGGAGTCTTCTCCACCACCACAGTTCAAAAGCATCAATTCTTCAGCACTCAGCTTTCTTTATAGTCCAACTCTCACATCCATACATGACTACTGGAAAAACCATAGCCTTGACTAGATGGACCTTTGTTGACAAAGTAATGACTCTGCTTTTCAATATGCTGTCGATGTTGGTCATAACTTTCCTCCAAGGAGTAAGCATCTTTTAATTTCATGGCTGCAGTCATCATCTGCAGTGATTTTGGAGCCTAAAAAAGTAAAGTCAGCCACTATTTCCACTGATTCCCCATCTATTTGCCATGAAGTGATGGGACCGGATGCCATGATCTTAGTTTTCTGAATGTTGAGCTTTAAGCCAACTTTTTCACTCTCCTCTTTCACTTTCATCAAGAGGCTCTTTAGCTCTTCTTCACTTTCTGCCATAAAAGTGATTAAAAGTGATTTGAATTAGGTTTCTGTCACTTGCAACTTAATCCTTACAAGACAAATGCTGTAATTCACCCATTTTATGCATAAATAAATCAAGGCTCCAAGAAGTTAAGTGATTTGTTCATGAAAATAACATTGTCAGTGGTTTTCAGAATTTCATGCCCTATTTAATAAGCCCAAATACTATATTCCAGGGAAGAGAGCAAAGCTGAAGAATTGGAAAGGGAACTGGTTATTAACGAAAGTACCAGAGAAGTTTTAGGGCACTCTCAGGTCACAGCAATTCATCTAGTTAATTCATTCACTGGTTCATTAAATATTTGTTCAGCCACTAAGAAACAATCTAAGGCAAGTTGTGTAGGTAGAGGAAGTGAGTGGTCCACAGGTACCTTCAGCTCTCCTGGCTGGTTGTCTGTTCTCAGCTGCTGTCAGCACAAGAAGCAGTGAGATGCCGCAGAGACAACCCACCTGAGTTTTTCAAGCTGCTATTCCAGTGAATGCAATGTATGCAGAACATGTCAAACACTGGAACCTCTCAGAAAATTGATTATGAAGCTTGCCCCTTCCTTAAAAAGCAAGCTTTTGTTTTTATTAGCATGTGTAAATATGGAATAATTTCTGAATGCAAATATGGATGACATTTTATTTTTCTGACATGTTTGGAAGCAGCCTGGGGCAAGGTGGCAGAAAATCAGTAAACATCATGGGTTCTATGCTGGAAATTCATCAACTGTGCACAAAATTAATGGGCTTATGCCATATGTTCCATAATAGCATGTTTGCTAACATGGGATTGGGCTGCCTGGTTGTATGACAAAGTTGCCACGTCAGTTCCTTGATGTATAGAAACAGGCTCTGCCAGCCAGATGTAGAAATCGAGCAAGGTCATTCTAGGAGTGATTTCCATTTTGTGTGCTTTTTTTCCCCCTCATTGACTGTAAGAGAATGTGATTTGCCTCATTACAATGTGATTCCAGGTGCATAACACAATAATGACCTTTATGCCAAAGTCTGAAGTTCACATAATTGATTAGATAGACTCTCATTCAGCAGTGCTGGAAACCATTAGATGGGGCAGGAACCGTGTTAACTTCTTGGCATAGAAGGTCAAAGGGTCAAGGTGAAAGCCCACATTTGGACTCAGATGAAAGGAAAACAGTGCCGCTTGGCATCATTGGGGTTTGAAATCCTCTCTCTGAGACACTCAGTGTGTAGTAAGCTAAGGGGAGGCCACTTCCCTTAGCATGTGATGAGCTAAGGAGAGGCCTGGGGAACCAAGGTGGGAATTGATAAAAGGGCAGCAGATTCCACTCCACAGTGACGGCCTTGAGTGATGGGCTTCTCCAAGCAGGAGTGCTGTGGTAACTATCATGCCCATTCTCTTTTCAGGTCTTTGCTGATAACCTCTGCTTCACCTCTGACTCTAAAGTATGCCATCTATATAAAGATTTTTTTAGTTGACGTATAGTTGATTCAAAATATTGTGTTAGTTTCTGGTGTACAGCAAAGTGACTCAGTTATACATATATATATATATATACATATTTTTTTCATATTCTTTTCTGTTATGGCTTATTGCAGAATATTGAATATAGTTCTCTGTGCTATATAGTAGGATATTGTTTATCCATTCTATATATAATAATTTGCCTCTCCTAACCACAGACTCCTCCTCCATCACTCTCCCACCCCACCCTTGGCAACCACAGGTTAGTTCTCTATATCTGTGTGTCTGTTTCGTAAATAAATTCATTTGTGTCATATTTTAGAGTCCACATATAAGTGATATCACTTGATGTTTGTCTTTGTCTGACTTACTTCACTTAGTGTGATAATTTCTAGGTCCTCCCATATTGCTGCACATTTCATTCTTTTTATTGCTGAGTAGTATTCCATTGGATGTCTACTCCACATCTTCTTTATCCATTCCTCTATCCAATGGGCATTTAGATTGCTTCCATCTTTTTATTCTCTTGGATTCTAGACTGTTGGTGTTTACATGGGAAATCAGGGATTTCTTGTGGAGTCTTTGCAATAACTTGGGAAGTCTGAAGATTCCATTTTCATCCACCCAGGAATGTGTTTCCTGCCAAAACCATGCCTGACTTCTGTCTTTTATTGAAAATGGCCAAAGAAATTAAGTCTTTCGCTTGGTGATTATGGCAGTATTGACTGCCAGTTAATTAAACACACATTTACAAATGGCACCAGAATGCTCAATAATGCTCCAGACCCCAGGACCCTTGCCGTTCTTTCTCTTCTATTTTCAGTCTGATGGAGAATGCAGTGTTTCATATCTCCTACAAATTACAAGAACTCTTATGTAAAAAAATAGGCAATGAAAAGAGAAAGTGAAGAGGCACATGTTATCTGCAACCTGAAGCTTGTAAACAAAGAAAGAGGTAATAACCAGATGAGAATGCATTTGGTCAGAAGGAAAAAGAATGGGAGCTTGAAGGTGTTAAGCAGAGGAAACAAGATGCTTAAAATGATAAATAAAATGAATTGTTTGTTTATATTCCTGGAGTTATAAGTTTCTCTGTCTGACCATGGGTTAATAATTTTTTAGTAGGAATCTATTGTGTGTTTTATCAGTGTTTGATTTCCAGAGCTTCTAATTCAGTGTGAGACAAAGGCTCTATCTTTCCCTAGTGCTCATAGATGAATAATACCTTTGTAAAATATTGCCAGTTCTACTGTCATTTCAAAACCCCAGAGACTCTGCTTAATAGGATGGCAGGCGAGCGAAGAAATGAGCTGGGTACAGAGGTGGCAGGGGTTAATTTCATATTTGTCACGAGATCTTGCATGATTTCCCTAAAAGATATTTAATTTCCACTGGGCATAATAACTTGCAGCTGCCGGAATATGCTGTATACTAGTGGTGAGTTCTTGTCTTCAGAGATTTATGCAAGTCGTTATTTAAAAATAGAGATCCGGGAGTTACAGCTGGCTAATTAATCTACCACTAAGGAAAGCTAAGCAAGTGACCCACTTAACTGTTTTCAGGAGCTGTGGCTACACTGAAGCAAACTTTCAAAAACTGTCCTGTGCAAGGAACCAAACTAGTACATCCCTGTAGCATTTCTGTCGTCTTCTCACAGGATGTGTATGGAGAAGAAAGGGAGATGAAGAAGGGATACACAGCCTGTACTTTGCATGGACTGGGTTTCCATGCCTTTCTCCAGGGGGTCTTCTCGACCCAGGGATCAAACGCACATCTCTTGCCTCTCCTGCTTTGGCAGGCGGGTTCTTTACCACTAGCACTACCTACAAAGCCCCTTTTTCTTCTGTATGAACACCACTGTATGTACTTCAGCCCTCATCCACTCACATCTGAATGTTCCACAGTTTGAAATCCTAGATGCTTCACCTTCGGGGTCCTTTCTGAAGATACTGGTAGGCTCCGCTTCCTTCATCTCCTCTTTCTCTGCATCCCTCACCTACTCATGTTTTCTATCATCAGCTCTGAGGCTTCTGCCTGACTTCTGAGGGTCTTCTAAGAGATCCAAACCATTTGCTGCTGCTGCTGCTGCTGCTGCTGCTAAATCGCTTCAGTCGTGTCCGACTCTGCGCGACCCCATAGACGGCACCCCACGAGGCTCCCCCGTCCCCGGGATTCTCCAGGCAAGAACACTGGAGTGGGTTGCCATTTCCTTCTCCAATGCATGAAAGTGAAAAGTGAAAGTGAAGTCACTCAGTCGTGTCCGACTCTTAGCGACCCCGTGGACTGCAGCTTACCAGGGTCCTCCGTCCATGGGATTTTCCAGGCAAGAGTACTGGAGTGGGGTGCCATCGCCTTCTCCGTCCAAATCATTTATCTGCCCATATTTCCCCAACTCCCCACATGTACCTTCCCCTTCAGGCATAAAGGTCTTTCATAGTGTCCTCTCATCTAGATCACATTTTCCATTCCTCTCAGCCTAAACATGGTCTATTCAGCGAACAAAATTCCACTGTATCTGTCACAGTCCACCTTCAGTTTTTTCCTAAGGCTTGATGGCAGAGAGTTGACTTAACCAGATCATGATACAATTTCATCATGGGTTTGTGAGGGATCTGATCTTATTTATTATTTAATCAGTGAATTAGTGGTTTTGTTTATTCCTATTCCCTTCCCTCTCTCTGTAGACAGGCATTCTATTACATTTTACATGCATCATTCTTTATTGCATACACCTTTACCAAAAATTTTTTTTCTGTTACATGTACATTTATTTTACATAACACAAATACTAAATTTCATGTTTCTCCTAATTTTTTACTCAGGCTTATACCTTTAAAGTCCCTCCGTGTCACTAAATCTTGCTGTTGCTTACTTCATGGTAGGCAACCATCACCTTCAGCTCTCTGCTTTCTCCATGATGTACACACCCACATCCCTCCCACCCTCTGGATATCCCCTTCTCTGAAATTCCTTGGGCTACATTTACCCTACAACTGGGCTCTGTATCATATTTTCCTACTAGCATTTCATTTTTTTTTCCTTGTCTTTTGTGTAATGCCCTAGACATCAGGGAATATTACTTGTACACTTCCCTCCCTCACTCTACCCCCCATCCACCTCTGTAGACCTTCGGAGCTTGGTGCATAACAGGTGCTCAGTAAATCCTTGTTTATTTAGTGAATTAAAGAGCATGACTCCATGAGAGTAGACATTTTCTCTGTCCCTAACCATATCTCCAGGATCTAAATTGGTGCCTGGTATGTTGTAAGTGATCAGGAAATATGTTTGACACAAATGAGTATCTCACTTTTCACATAAGAAAAGGGGTATGAAATAGTAGAATATATAGGGGTCAGGATGCTGTCTTCTAGTTTCTAATCTGCCACCAAGTAGGAGTTCGACACTTAGCACATCATTTAGGTCTTGGTTAAACTGAATGATTTCTTGAGTCTTTGTTCACTATAACTTGCTAACTTTCTGTAACTTCAATAAAATTTTTCAACATGAAGAGAGTCTTTAATAGGAAATCATCTCATGGAGTACAGTAATCATATGCAAGACTCTCCTGGGTTGAGGTGTTGGCTAGAGGTGAGAGCATGTCCTATGGCTTCTGACTCCAGACTCCCAGAATGATATGAAAGACAAAATGAAGACTACCTGTAAAGTTCTTAGAAGAGTGTCTGACATATAATAAGTGAAGTATAAGTATTCACTCTTATTTTTTGTAAATTTAAGAAAATCTACTAGCATTTGCAACAATCTCTTTTCTGACATATGGAAATCTAGCCTTTAAGCTTATGTTTCCATGTGCCCAGAAAATGGCTCCAGGAATTCCAATATCATTGCTGAAATTAATAGCTTTCTCTTATAGGAAAATAATCATCAGACAACAGTCTGATTTCTTTTAGACCTGTTCTATTATCTTTCTGTTAATGGGCAAGTTCTAGTTTTCATGGCTTTTAAAAGTAAAGCAAAGGAATATTGTCCTTTAGGATCATGCAGCAGCTAATGAAGATGTTGAGGAAAGAATCTTCAGTTCTGTATTTGGTATCTATCAAAAACAACAGTTTCCTTTATAGAGCAGTTAGAAATGGAACAGAATATGACTGTATTAATATTTTATGCAGATGATATTTTTCCCTTTAGTGGAGAAGAAGTAACTAAATAATATAATTTGCTTTCCTTTATCTTTAAAAAAGTGACTTCAAATATTGAACAAACCATTATTAAAATTCTGAACATTATTCAAATCATGAGCTTTGTTACTAGATGGCTTCTTTTTCTCTAGGTCAAGAGGTAAAGCTATTTGTCTTAAAGGAAAAAAAGCACTAAATGGTATTAGTAATGGGCCACAGGTATATTAGCTTCATGAGCAAAAGCAGCATTTGATAGCTATTTTATTCTACTGGGCAAATGAAATCTTAAACAATGCTTCAGTTTAATGCTTTTACATACAAAATCTGATTTGTGAATTTGCCTAAAACTTTTAAAAAAAAATCAAGTAAAAATACAAAATAAGAACTGAGAACTCCCTATGAGCTAGAAATTTTTGAACCAAAAATGGAGTACAACCTCTAATTAAAAGGTTGGAGAAGTAAGTAGGTAAAATGTTCAGTTACCAACAACAGCACAGGAAAATGGCTTTGAATCATTTATTTTAGAGAACAGAAACACTGGAGTAGACTGTAAGAGTTACATGGGAATGGCGAACGGGGATTTTTTTTTAAACCTTGTGCTTTTGTTTCTGTTTCTGGAATTTTCTTTTGTTTGTATGTTTTTTTTTTTCTTTCACTCATGAGCTTTATTTGAAGGAGTACTATAGTTTCCTGTTGAAATAAAGATAGGCTGTGTTCTCTCAACATCTTTCTCAGGTAGTTCTCAGATACAGCTACCATTTATTCCCATATGGTATAAGTGGAAATTTTAAAAATATACATTTTGTATAGCCAAGAAGGATTGCCATGAAAATTAAAGGAGGTATACTATGTTGGAAGGTGCTCTGAAATACTAAAGTCCTATACACATATTTGTTTCTGTTATTGTGGTATTCAATAAAAATCAGAAGAGTGCCTACTTTGTACCAGGAATACTTTAGGCACTGAGGATTCAGAGAAATAATAGTACTGATTTCGCCCTCAAGGATTTGTAATTAGTTGGAGAAACAGGCATTATAAACAGAGAATGTCAGTGTATAATGGTAATGACAGATGCATAACAGGTACTTGGGAGCAGAGAAAGGGATCACTGACTACGTTTTTAGAGTCAGGGAGATCAGAGAAAGTTAGGGAGAGGAGAGGAAGGGTGTCCCAGGAGACGAAGATAGCATGAATATAGCCTCAAGGTAAAAAGAAACAGTGTAGTATATTCTGAGTCAGTAAAGGGATCAATATGACTAGAGCTTAAAATATCAAGCAGAGAATAGCAAAAGATGTGTCTTTTTTTTTAATTAATTTATTTTTTATTGAGGGATAATTGCTTTACAGAATTTTGCTGTTTTCTGTCAAAACTCAACACGAATCAACCATAGGTATACATATATCCCATCCTTTTTAAACCTCCCTCCCATCTCCCTCCCCATCCCACCCCTCTAGATTGATACAGAGCCCCTGTTTGAGTTGAAAAATGGTACTGAAGATGTGTCTTTGAGAAGTCAAATTTACAGCAGGGCTGTATACTATGTTAAAGGTTCAGATTTTACCCCATTGTTGATGGAAACCCAATAAAGCCAGGATATAAGGTGGTCACTCTGGGGGATGAAATGTGGATTCAAGGGTCAGGGAGAGCAGAGAGGAGGATCTTGCTGTACTCCAGGTGAAAGACAGTGAGAGTGGGAACTTAGGCAGGGAGAGTTAGATAGAACAAAGAGGGTAATATTAAAAATATTTAGGTAACATAGAGTGATTAATTGTATGAGCTGGTGAGGATGATCCTCAAGCTTATAGTTGACTGACTGGATGATTTCTAGTAGTTTATGTACAGAATACTGAGGGAGACTCGGATATATGGCCTAGGATACATGTTCATTTTTTTATCGTGTTTTTCTCAAGGTTTTTGTGAGACACTGGAGTGAAGGTGTCCAGGAGGCAACTGGATATATGGTCCTGAATTGTGAACAGCAGATCTGAGAAGGAAATTCAGATTTGTAAGTCATGAGCATTTTAGTGGTGATTAAAACCCTCAGAGAAGAGAAGCAAGGACAGAAACCTGGGAAGGGCAGAGTTTAGAGAGTAGGCCAAAGAGAAAGCTGAAACCCTAGAGGGGACACTGAGACGGTGTGAAGGGACTCGATAAAGCATCAAGCTGCAGAGCCCAGAGGGACAGAGGATCAGGAAAGTGGTGGGATGCAAAGGAGAACCAAAGCAATAACATTTAGTATAAGGACTTAAGAAGACTCTTCTAACTTTAGAAAACTGTGACTCCAGGTGACTGGATTGAAGCGATCTCACTGCAGAGGTGGCAATCAACTACAATCAACTGAAGAATAAATGTGGGGAGAGTGAGTGCAGGTCTTTCTTTGCAGAGAATTTTGGATGAGAGGGAGGAGAGGGAATGCAGGAGAGAAATTAAGTTAAGGTAGGAGGATAAAGGGGCTCGCCAGGTGGCTCTAGTGGTGAAGAACCACCTGCAAATGCGGTTGACATAGGAGACATAGAGAGGCAGATTTGATCTCTGGGTCAGGAAGATCCTCTGGAGAAGGGCGTGGCAACCCACTCCAGTATTCTTGCCTGGAGAATCCTGTGGACAGAATAGCCTGGTGGACTATGATCTGTAGTGTCACACAGAGCTGGACATGACTGAAGCAACTTAGCATGCATGCACAGGAGGATGAAGGGAAGGAAACAATAACAGGAAAAATAGAAATATATAAGAAAACAGAAAAAAAGGAGGTAGCATGTCCCCAAATAAAGTGGAAGGGGTGTAGGGGATGGGATCCACAGGAAAGGTTGGCTCTGTGCAGGAAGGACTCTTATACCTCCGAGGCTGGAAAGATGGGTGGAAGAAAGTGGGTGATGAGGAAGTGGAGGAGGATCTTGCTTCATGGTTTCAGGACAAGGTCATTAGTATTTACTCATTCCCCTGAGGACCAATCCCACTGATTTAGCAGGTGAAATCATCTTCAGAAGCCCTTCATTATCCTTCTCAGGGTTTCTCTCACACCAGCCATTAAAGCTTTCCCCTTCTGCACCCTTAGCCCTTTTGCTACTCCTCTCCCACCTCTATGCATAAGCTTTTCTCCAGCAGTGCTGTGTTAGCCACACCCATGCACACATACACATTGTCTTCCCCTTAAAATATCCCTTGTTTATCTGCCTTTGAGTATATTAGAAACTACTTCATTCAAAGATGTAAAGATCTGATATGCAGTCAGCTATGCCTGACTCCCCGGAGGCATTCACCTTGAAGACAGACATTTGGACTTTCAGGAGCCTTGCCATATTAAACACAACCCAGTCTTCAACATTTCTTCACATGCTCCATCAATATGCACCCTCTGCTCTAGTCACACATAAGTCTTCCCTTATTCAGATAGTGAAGCACATGGTAGGAAGGTCACACGTTTGGAATCATAATTAGGACAGTAAAGATTTTCTGAGGTGTCCCTATTGTTAGGTATTCCACGGGCAGTTCTGTAAAACAAGGTTGCTACAGCTTCTTTCTTGGCATCTTCCAATATATGTTACTCCCATTCATTAGAATTTTCAAACTACAGACTAGGAGTACTATTTACCCCTTCTGTTTAATAGGAAGTTATGAAAATTTGAATTGGTGCTACTTTTAAAAATCAGGCTTTACTGCTATCTGCTAGTTAGTGTTACAATCACAAAATAAAAGGTTAAGCCGTTTTCTTCTTGAAAATAGTGTTTTGCATTACATCCAAACAATTTCCAAATGAATAGAAGGAAAAAATACCCACAGGTGCTCCTTCAGCTCAGTATCATGCCTAGATACCTTAATCCCAGATGTACTGGCTAAGTCCGGGCTGATAGCATGGCTGGGATAATAATAAAAACAGCCCAGAGGCCCTAATCTCTGTGGAGTCTGTATCTAACATGTACATCTTTATGGTTATTGGTACTGGTTTTAGAGTCAAACTGGTTTGCTTCCTGATTACCACTTACAAGCTATGACACACTCCTGGTGGAGTTGTGGGGATTAAGTATGATCATGAATTTAAAGGGCTTAGCCTCATTGCTAGTACATAGTAAGTTCTCTATAAATGGAGATTACTATTGAATCATTACTATTAATAATTCGTGTTTTGATTTAAGAAACTGCCTGGTTTAACTATCTCCAGGCAGAGGCTGTTTTCTCATCCCGCCTCAGTTATGGCTGTAAAATGGTGAGTTTCCTCTTCAGATGTGCACACATACTTACTTCACTCTCATCATGGACGCCTACTCTCTGTAGTCAATGAATATGATCAGCCACTCAGGCTAATCATTTCCTAGGAACCAAATGTGCTTACACTGAGTGGCACCCACTGTAATACTATTAATTTTTCCAGTAATATTCTTCTAGTAGATAGGCATAGTATAAATGAGAAGCATAATGATAAGCTACCTCCTGTTTGCTCATTTTGAAGAGACTCATTAGGGACAGTGGTCCTCAATGTTAATGAAATGACACAATCTAATTAGAGAATTTGAAGTTATACACACTAGTGTCAGCAAGAGGAATTGCTACCTGGAAGGTAATATCACTGTCTGCCTCTTGCGTTTGCCTTCCTTTAGGATGCTTCCACATTAGTCTGACCTTATCCTTTCCATCGGCCTATTCAACCACCTTTTGAATGCTAGGAAAAGCCTAAGCTATAAATAGCTTGCTTTTCAGTAAGACGATTCATGCCTGAAAAAGTTGATAATGATTTCAGAATTTCTTTTAATTGAGCTTTTAATTACAACACAGATAGCCAATATGTTACTCATGTGAAATTTTAAGAGATGACAAGCAATTTCATATTCTTTGGAGATCATTTGACAAGTGTGGGAGCCTACAGTTAAGTACAAACTGCCTTATTTTTGGACAAGAGTACCTGACAATTACTCAGGGAAGATCAGAAACTGGAGCATCTGGATCTCAATAAATTATCTGATAGAACAATCCAAGTGCTGTAACACAACCTGCCACAGGGAATGTAAATCTGATTGGTTGGCTCAGAATCTTGGTTTTCTAATTTATAGTCCATAGGTTATGATTTGAGATACTGTATAGCTAATTGGTGTATGGATAAGATTATACCATAAATAAATTTTTCTGTCTTTAGACGTTATCAGCGCATTGGGTAAGATTTACAAATAAACCTTTCTGAAATGCAGAGCTTAACCTTGAGATGGGTACCACGTTTCTTTACTCCTTTTCTCTTTTGACATTTACTTAAGACTTCAAGAGCCTAAGCCCAGACTTTCAGAACTCCAGAACTAGAATTAGATCAAAGAAATTGCCATCTCAAAGAGCAGAGGACCAGCCCCACTTTGCCTTCTCCCTACTAGCACCTCCCATAAGCTCTTAAAGGCTGTTCACGTAGGGCCATTATATCCAGAGGCCCAAGCTGAGCTATCTTTTTAACCACAGAGCAGTAATTCTCAGATCTTTGAATTTCAGAGACCGGGAGAAGGAGGTGGGTGTGGGGCAGATCTACTTCATTGGAATCCCACAAAGGGGGGTCCCTTTTTAACTTTACCAAGTAAAGATGTTCACATTTTTTCTTCCTTTTCACTCATTTGTGAACATTTATTGAGCACATGCTACCTGCAAGTATTAGAGTATGCCCTGGGAATTCAGTGATAGACATAATCCATGCCCTCAAGTGCCATATAGTCTGGTGTGGGAGGTAGTTAGTTATTAATCAATTCAGTTCAGTTCAGTCACTCAGTCGTGTCCGACTCTTTGCGACCCCATGAACCACAGCACACTGGGCCTCCCTATCTTTCACCAACTACTAGAGTTTACCCAAACCCTTATCCATTGAGTCGGTGATGCCATCCAACCATCTCATCCTCTGTCTTCCCCTTCTCCTCCTGCCCTCAATCTTTCACAGCATCAGGGACTTTTCAAATCAGTCAGCTCTTTGTATCAGGTGGCCAAAGTATTCGAGCTTCAACTTCAACATCAGTTCCTTCCAATGAACACCCAGGACTGATCTCCTTTAGGATGGTCTGGTTGGATCACCCTGAGGTCCAAGGGACTCTCAAGAGTCTTCTCCAACACCATAGTTCAAAAGCATCAATTCTTTGGTGCTCAGCTTTCTTTATAGTCCAACTCTCACATACATGCATACATGACTACTGGAAAAACCATAGCCTTGACTAGATGGACCTTTGTTGGCAAAGTAACGTCTCTGCTTTTAAATATGCTATCTAGGTTGGTCATAACTTTCCTTCCAAGAAGTAAGCATCTTTTAATTTCATGGCTGCAGTCACCATCTGCAGTGATTTTAGAGTGCCAAAAAATAAAGTCAGCCACTGTTTCCACTGTTTCCCCATCTATCTGCCATGAAGTGATGGGACTGGATGCCATGATCTTAGTTTTCTGAATGTTGAGCTTTAAGCCAACTTTTTCACTCTCTCTTTCACTTTCATCAAGAGGCTCTTTAGTTCTTCTTCACTTTCTGCCATAAAGGTGGTGTCGTCTACATATCTGAGGTTACTTCTCAGATATTCTCCCAGCAATCTTGATTCCAGCTTGTGCTTCCTCCAGTCCAGTGTTTCTCATGATGTACTCTGCATATAAGTTAAATAAGCAAGGTGACGATATACAGCCTTGACGTGCTCCTTTTCCTATTTGGAACCAGTCTGTTCCATGTCCAGTTCTAACTGTTGCTTCCTGACCTATATACAGGTTTCTCAAGAGACAGGTCAGATGGTCTGGTATTCCCATCTCCTTCAGAATTTTCCACAGTTTATTGTGATTCACACAGTCAAAGGCTTTGGCATAGTCAATAAAGCAGAAATAGATGTTTTTCTGGAACTCTTGCTTTTTCGATGATCCAGTGGATGTTGGCAATTTGATCTCTGGTTCCTCTGCCTTTTCTAAAACCAGCTTGAAAATCTGGAAGTTCACAGCTCTTGTATTGCTGAAGCCTGGCTTGGATAATTTTGAGCATTACTTTACTAGTGTGTGAGATGAGTGTAATTGTGTGGTAGTTTGAGCATTCCTTGGCATTGCCTTTCTTTGGGATTGGAATGAAAACTGACCTTTTCCAGTCCTGTGGCAACTGCTGGGTTTTCCAAATTTACTGACATATTCAGTCCAGCACTTTCACAGCATCATCTTTTAGGATTTGAAATAGTTCAACTGGAATTCCGTCACCTCCACTAGCTTTGTTCGTAGTGATACTTCCTAAGGCTCACTTGACTTTACATTCCAGGATGTCTGGCTCTAGGTGAGTGTGAGTGATCATACCATTGTGATTATCTGGGTCATGAAGATCTTTTTTGTACAGTTCTTCTTGCCACCTCTTCTTAATATCTTCTGCTTCTGTTAGGTCCATACCATTTCTGTCCTTTATCGAGCCCATCTTTGCATGAAATGTTCCCTTGGTACCTCTAATTTTCTTGAAGAGATCTCTAGTCTTTCCCATTCTATTGTTTTCCTCTATTTCTTTGCACTGATCGCTGAGGAAGGTTTTGTTATCTCTCCTTGCTATTCTTTGGAACTCTGCATTCAGATGGGAATATCTTTCCTTTTCTCCTTTGCTTTTCGCTTCTCTTCTTTTCACAGCTATTTGTAAGGCCTCAGACAGCCATTTTGCTTTTTTGCATTTCTTTTTCTAGGGGATGGTCTTGATTCCTGTCTCCTGTACAATGTCACGAACCTGCATCCATAGTTCATCAGGCACTCTGTCTATCAGATCTAGTCCCTTAAATCTATTTCTCACTTCCACTGTATTGTCATAAAGGATTTCATTTAGGTCACACCTGAATGGTCTAGTGGTTTTCCCCACTTTCTTCAATTTCAGTCTGAATTTGGCAATAAGGAGTTCATGATCTGAGCCACAGTAAGCTCCCTGTCTTGTTTTTGCTGACTGTATAGAGCTTCTCCATCTTTGGCTGCAAAGAATATAATCAGTCTGATTTCCGTATTGACCATCTGGTGATGTCCATGTGTATGTCCATTAATCAATTACGTTAAAATATATGAAATTCACAGTGAGGAAGGTGCTGTTAAGGAAGTAAGTGTGGCCTTCTGACAGAATCTTACACATAAATTTTAGAAGGACAGCAAGGGTCAGGACACTCTTCTTCTTTAAAATTTGTGTATGGACTTAATAGGTCTCAGACTGTACACAGCCTTGTGGGCCATGATAAGGAATTTGAACTTTATGCTGAGAGTAATATAAAGCAATTAAAGATTTTAAAGCAGGATTTATTTTTTTAGAAGATTCCTCTGGATACTATTTGAGAATGGACTGGAGGGAAATGGGAGTGGAAAGAGTAAGATCAGTTGGGGTGAGATTTTAGTGGCAATAGATATGACTAGGGTGTCGGAGCCAGCCGACGAGTCAACGTAGGCACGGACGCGGGATTCTTCGGCGCAGAAAGAGACAAACACAGAGACACAGAGAGACACAGACACAGCGGGGCGTTGAGAGGATCACTGCAACCTGTAATGCCAGTGATGCCTGTTTATTTTTACACACAGGATTTTATACCCTTATACCATCATCAAAAATCACCTAATAACATGCATCAGAAATCACCTTAGTAACATAAATCCATCAATCAAGATCCCATGATTATGTTATGATTTTGTATCTCAAAACTCAGGTAACACCTAGGCAACACAAAGCTATCAATTAAGATCTCCTGACTCCGTATCTTAGGACTCAGGTCGTATCTCTGGACTCAGGTCATAAAAGCCATCTGTCCTGCGTCAGATGCGCTCTAGAAGGCTGCAAGAAGTTTCCCTAATAAACAACAAGAGGTGGCGGGACAGAGAACTATGTCTGGACTTGACCCTTGAGTTAACAAAGGCAGCCCCAGCTCTCAGAGCAGAGCCTGCTTGCCAGGTTGCCCTGGAATTAACCCTTGAGTTAACAAGGCAGTTCTTCAAGGCACGTCCTGCTCGCAGGTTGCCCCCCGCATAGGGTGACAGCTGTGATGATGGTGAATAGTTGGGTTTGAAGAATATTTTGCAACTATAATTGCTGAAATATATTGCTAGGTGACTGGGCTTTCCAGGTGGCACTAGTGGTAAAGAACCCACCTGCCATTGCAGGAGACTTAAGAGACACAGGTTCAATCCCTTGTTCGGGAAGATCCCGGGGAGGACGGCACAGCAACCCACTCCAGCATTCTTGCCTGGAGAATCCCATGGACAGAGGAGCCTCGTGGGCTACAGTCCATACCATCACACAAAGTCAGACACAACTGAGGTGACTTAGCATGCACACGTTCATTTTATTGTGCTTCACTTTATTACACACACACACACACACACACATATATTTAGATATATATTTCTTTTTTTTTTTTTACAAATTGAAGTTTTGTGGCAACCTTGCATCAAGCAAATCTATCAGTGCCATTTTTCCAAAAGCAATTTTCTCACTTTGTCTTTCTGTCACCTTTTGGTAATTCTCACAATATTTAAACTTTTTCATTATTTTATTTGTTGTGGTGGTCTGTGATCAGTGATCTTTGATGTTGCTATTATAATTATTTGGGGACACCACGAACCACACCCATATAAGAAGGTGAACTTGATATTGAAATGATGACATAAGATTTAGAATATTACATAAACTTAGTTGATAAAGTAGAGTTTGAGAGGGTTGACTCCAATTATGAAAGTTCATGGCATCTGGTCCCATCACTTCATGCCAAAGAGATGGGGAAACAATGGAAACAGTGATAGACTTTATTTTCTTTGGCTCCAAAAATCACTGTGTATGGTGACTGCAGCTGTGAAATTAAAAGATGCTTGCTCCTTGGAAGAAAATCTATGCAAACCTAGACAGTGTATAAAAAAAGCAGAGACCAACAAAGGTCCGTCTAGTCAATGCTATTTTTCCAGTAGTCATGTATGGATGTGAGAGTTGGACCATAAAGAAAGCTGAGCATTGAAGAATTGATGCTTTTGAACTGTGGTACTGGAGAAGACTCTTGAAAGTCCCTTGGA
This sequence comes from Giraffa tippelskirchi, assembly GCF_054371585.1. NCBI lineage: Eukaryota > Metazoa > Chordata > Mammalia > Artiodactyla > Giraffidae > Giraffa > Giraffa tippelskirchi. The sequence goes on along the minus strand of NC_137279.1, from coordinate 144,379,812 downwards.
CTGCAAGGAGATCAAACCATTCAATCCTAAAGGAAATCGACCCTGAACATTCATTGGAAAGACTTATGCTGAAGCTGAAACTCCAGTACTTTGACCACCTGATTCAAAGAGCTGACTCATTAGAAAAGACCCTGATGCTAGGAAAGATTGAAGGCGGGAGGAGGAGGGGACGACAGAGGACAAGATGGTTGAATGGCATCACCAACTCAATGGACATGAATTTGAGAAAGCTCTGGGAGATGGTGAAGGACTGGGAAGCCTGGCGTGCTGTAATCCATGGGGTTGCAAAGAGTCGGACATGACTGAGCAACTGAACAACAAGAACCCCAGCTTTCAGCAGCCACCACTTTGATCAGCCAAACAGTCATCAACATGGAGGCAAGCTCCTCCACCAGCAAAAAAGATTACGGCTCACTGAAGATAGTTAGGATTTTTCAGCAATAAAGTATGCTTTAACCATGTATTATGCACGTTGTTTTTTTAGACATCATGCTGTTGCACACTTAATTACAGCATAGTGTAAGTATAACTTTCACATGAATTGGGAAACTAAAGCAATCTGTGTAACTTGCTGCATTGTGATATTCACTTTGTTGTAGTGGTCGGAAATTAAACCTGCAATATCTCCACAGTATACGTGTACGCTATGATTCTAGAAGCCTTTTGAAGGGCGATGATTGTTTTTTACGTGATCTGGAATCTCTCACAGCACCTAGCATAATTCCCAATAAATGTTTAGAAGGTTGAATACGTGGGTTTAAAATTCGCTGAAAAACTCCTTTAAACTGAGAATGTTCTGAGTGCTGCTGGAAGCGGGCAGGGTAACCACTGAAGGATTAATAAGTGCTGCCTGATCCACTGTTGGCACAACTGTGGGTCTGACTCTTACTTACACATTCTTATTCATGATCTGGATGGAAAAAGGGAAGAGGCTGCGTGTTTTTGGAATTCACTAATGGTTCCAATTTGGAAAGTATTGTGAGCAGCTCAGGCAACAGAAATAAAATGCAAACGACCTTTGAGACTTGAGGGATGTAGGCTGGGAATAATAACTTTGCAAGCATTTGAAAAAGGCAAGGCAGTGAATACACCTGGGGGAAGAGAATCCAAACATAGAGCTGTTTTCAGGGAAGGCGACACGAGAACGCAGTGATGCCAAAGTAGGCCCAGGGGGCACAGCGGTCGCAAATTAAATTCAGGGCAGCCAGGCAGTCTGGCAGGATGAAAGGGAAGTCCAGGCTGAGGCTGCCTGTGCAGAAGGGCACAGAGTAACAGTTCCTCTGTGGCCAGTTCTAGCTGAGCGGCACCTGGCCCCTCATGCTGTGTTCCCACCACCTTGGTTTCTAGGGAAGCACAGGCAATTTGGAAGAAGTGCAGAGAATATCAGCAAGAATGAACGAATTCAGGAGCCAGAGGAGAGGACTCGGATGAAAGGGTAAAAAGATTAGATAGCTAGAGTTTAGTTGCAGAAAGCTGAAAGAGGAGGGAGAGATCCAGAAACTAATAATAAATATACAGGTCTATTCGAAAATAGCCAAGTGGAAACTTGCAGAATACCTGTCAAATTAAGACTTTTCAGATGAAAATGCACATTTTCTTCCAAGCAATGGGCTTCTTGCCTGAACCGGCACTCTGCCTACCCAGGTGCGCAGTAAATGCTGTCTTATAAAAGAACCTTCGTTTGCTATAAAAGTTTAAGATTCAGGAAATAGACCAGTAGGAAGCACATTAGAAAGTAAGCCAAGCCTTTCCTTAATGCCCAGTGATGACAGGATTAAAGCAACTAGAATTTTGTTGTGTAGTTCAAGTCAGACTCTTGTCGACAATGAAGTTGCCTCTTTCCATTCAGACAAATACAGAACAAAATAGAAACCTTTGTAGCACAAGGAATGCCTGAGACATGGTTGGCTAGGCTCTGGTTCAATCCTGTCATTGCAATTTACTTTATGTCAAGGGGACTGGGAGATGCTATTTTTTTTTCCCCCTCCTACAAGGTGGAGGAAGGGGTAGAAGAAGCTGTACCTCTGGATTTAAGGTGGACTAGATAGAGTTCACTTTTAAAAATTCAAGCATAAATATTCAAGCAAAATGATTAGATGTTAATTCTTTGTTTTATAGAGAGGAGTCTCTGAAAATAGCAACAACCTTGATCTTTGTTTATAGATCAACTGCACTGTTTTTAGCCTGGAAACTGAGAGTCAAATATTCAGATTCCCAGCCAGCTGCAAATTGATCTGTTTATCAAGTTCCAGTGTCAGGGGTCTTTCCTGAGTTCTCATACAGGCCTCAAACTTGTTGTCCCCTCCTCTGCTGGCCTTGTCACCCTCTCACCCCCGCTCCTTTCTGCAGGGTTTGCTACCTCTCACGCCCTTCCTCTCAACTTAAGAGTCACATCTTCTAGAAGGTAAGTATTTGGAATGATTTGGGCTGCAGAAAAAAATCTTATTAAAAATGGCTCAAGCCAGCAGATCTTTATAACTTGCTAAAATGAAGTTCAGAGTAAACATCTCACGGCTGGTACCATGACTCAGCCACAGCATCAAGAGCCCAGGGACCTGCCCCTCTGCTCCACCCCCAGAACATATGGCTTCCATCTTCATCATGTCAAGATGTCTGTTCCATGCCCAGCATCACATCTGTGCTGCAGGCAGAGTGGCATGCAAGGAGCTAAGGGAGCAGAAGGGCTCTCTTCTTCGAGAAAGGACCCTGTCCCCAGAATCGCCTAACTATATCTAATTGGTTAGAACTGTGCTGCATGCAAGGGAGTCTGGAAAATCATGATTAGCTTCCCAACCTCTATTGTGGAGGAAAGCTAGGAAGAAGAGGGTATATGAATAATTTCTGGCAGCCAAACCTGCCACAGCATGTGCCCACCCCACAGTTATTCAGTCAGAGTTCCCTGATCTTCCCTTCATGGCATTTCTCATGATTTGCAGATGTACATTTTTAATCCCACTGGAATATATATATATACTCTCCTTGGTTGGATCTCTCACCACTGTATTTCCAGGACCTCGCTCTCTGCCTGATAAATGGCAGTTCAGTTCAGTTAAGTCACTCAGTCGTGTCCGACTCTGTGACCCCATGGACTGCAGCATGCCAGGCTTCCCTGTCCATCACTAACTCCCAGAGCTTGCTCAAACTCATGTCTATTGAGTCGGTGATGCCATCCAACCATCTCATCCTCTGTCATCCCCTTCTCCTCCTGCTTTCAATCTTTCCCAGTATCAAGAGTCTTGTCTAATGAGTCAGTTCTTTGCATCAGGTGGCCAAAGTATTGAAGCTTGCAATCCAAGGGACTCTCAAGAGTTTCCTCCAGCATCACAGTTGTTGGAGATAAATGGCAGACATAAAATAAATATTGCTTCACTCGTCATTTGGTTGGCTTCTCAAAGAAGAGAGAAGCTAGCTCTGAAATCAAATAATCACAACCTCCTGGGAAAATAGAACTCTGGTTACTAAAATTGTATCTTTATAATAACTCCTTTTTATTTATTAAAAATATTTCAAATATAAAGAGAAGTATGATTGAAATAAAATACTGATTATTCAAATACTCACTACCCAACTCTATCAGATTCACAGATTTTTCCACTGACCCCTGTTGTCTGTGGAGGTTATCACATTTTGACAAACGAAACATCTCAAATACAATTGAAATCCCTGTGTCCCTTTCCCTAGTACGTGCTCCTTCCTTTCTCTCACTGGAGTAAACTATATCCTGAATTTGGGTTTACCTGTCTAGTATATTTTTATACTATGACTAAACATATATCCAGGGCTTCCACAATGGCTCAGCGGTAAAGAATCCACTCACAATTTAGGAGATGCAGGTTTGATCCCTGAGTCAGGAAGATCCCCTGGAGAAGGGAATGGGAACCCACTGCAGTATTCTTGCCTGGAGAATCCCATGGACAGAGGAGCTGCTGGGCTACAGTCCATGGTGCCACAGTCTGACCCAATTGAGTTACTGAGCATGCACATATACATATCCATGAACAGTACAAAACTATAGAGTATTATTTTACATGTTTTCCAATTGTATATAAATATTGTTTAATATATTGGGTTGGCCAAAAAGTTCAAGTTTTTCCATAAGATCTCATTTTGGTCAACCTGATACTATGACTATTTACATATCCATAAGCACTATTATTTTATATGTTTCCTAACTGTATATAAATATTTTATTATGGGCTTCCCAGGTGGCGCTAGTGGTAAAGAACCTGCCTGCCGATTCAGGAGAGATAAGATACGCAGCTTCAATCCCTGTGTTGGGGAAAAAAAATACCCTGGAGAAGGACATGTCAATACACTCCAGTATTCTTGCCTGGAGAATCCTTTGGACAGAGGACCATATTTTATTATATTTTAATATTATTATATTATATTAATGACTTATGTGAATATTGAAAGTATTATTACTCAGTATTTCTAAACTATCATGTTATTGATATTTAACCATATTTTTGTATGTAGCTCTGGAGAAGGAAATGGCAATCCACTCCAGTACCCTTGCCTAGAGAATCCTGTGGACAGAAGAGCCTGGTGGGCTACTGTCTATAGGGTCGCACACAGTCGGATACGACCGAAGCAACTTAGCATGCATGCATGCATTGGAGAAGGAAATGGCAACCCACGCCAGTATTCTTGCCTGAAGAATCCCAGGGACAGAGGAGCCTGGTGGGCTGCCATCTATGGGGTCACACAGAGTCAGGCATGACTGAAGCGACTTAGCAGCAGCAGCAGCAGCAGCAGTTGTATGTAGCTCAGGAGTGTTTCACTGTATAAATATACCACAATTTAGTTTTATTTTTTCTCTCAGTAAATATTTTGATTGTTTCAGTCCTTTCCTATTTTTATTCCAAATAATGTTACCCATGCCTAACATTCTTCTTTATGTTTCTTTGTCACACATGTGAGAGTTTCTTGTTCTAAGGTGTATTTCCAGAAATAAAGTTACAGGGTGAAAGAGGTATATTTTTTCTATTTTCTTTGTTTTTGACAAAGTTCTACAAAATGTTGCAGTGGATGAGAGAAATTGTGTCTGTATTCAACACTTAGTATCAGACCCTGATTTTTGTCAGTCTGTTGGTGTGAAATGGTATCTCGTTGTTTTATGGTGTATTTCTCTGACAGTGGGGAAGGCTGAGGATCTTTCAAAAGGTTTCTTGGGCAATCAGCTTTCTTTTTATTAAAATTGCCTTTTCACATCCATTGCCCTTTTGAGGGGAACAGGGAGCTGAGTTTTTCCTGATTGATTTATAAAGTTTTTTTTTTTATATTCCAGATACCAATCCTATTAATTTGTAAAATTCTTTACATATTCTGGATAACAGTCCTCTATTGTTAAAACACAGTGCAGATTTCTTTCCCCTACTGTTGCTTGACTACTCATGTTGTTTACAAGGTTGCTTTATGAATAGAAGTATTACATTGTAATATAGTAAAATATACCAACAGTGACTTTTGTGGTTTGGGCCTTTTACGTCTCTTGCAAAAAGATCCTTCTTTTTACCTCCAAAATCTTAGATATTGTGTCTTTTGTTAAAAAGTTCAAGTTTCTGCTTCCCTATTAGTCCAGGTAGAGCCTAAAGGAATCTTATTTTATGTTTTTCACATGGATAACTAACAGTCTCAGTTGAACGCTTCCTTTTTGGTCACTATTGATACCAAGTTTCCATTTATGCATGGCTCACTTTCTGGTTTTGCCTGGAGAATCCCAGGGACGAAGGAGCCTGGTGGGCTGCCATCTATGGGATCGCACAGAGTCGGACACGACTGAAGCGACTTAGCAGCAGCAGCAGCACTTTCTGGTTTTAGTATTATGTTTCAGTGGCTGTTTTTCCGTCCCTATGTCCCTGTGTATCACCCTAGCTTTATGGACTTTATCGCTTATGGTTAGGGGGAGGGCTCAGGAACTGCTTGGATTTGGATCCTAACTCTGTCATTACCTCCTCACCTTGGTATCTTGAGAGAAATCATTAATTCTTTATGGCCTCATTTATTTCTTAACTGTAAAACAGTGACAATAATTGTACCAAACTCATAATACATGAAATGGTTTTGCCTGGCATTTAATAAATGCTCAGTGAAAGTCAGCTGCTATTATTTTTAGTTACAGCATCATTATTATTATTACTAATTGTGATATCTCATAGTTTGGGGCATGTTGACCCTTTTCTTCTTGAAAATGATCTTCACTATTATTGACTTTTTGTGCTCTTTCAAATGGATTTGAAGTCTGGCTTATAATGTATCATGAAAAATGCTGTCAAAAATTTGAATGTCATTGCACTTATACATGGATTAATTTGAGTCTTCCTATCCATAAACTTGGTATACCTCTCTGTCTATTCAGTTCTTTCAGTCACTCAGAAAGTACTTTCATAATTTATTCCATAAAGATCAATACATATTTGCTATATTTTTTCTTAGCTACATTTTAGTTTCCCGTTATTATAAATGAGGTACTTCTAAATATTATTATTCTCGAATGAATTATTATTGCTGTGTAGAAATCCCATTATTATTTTTAGGTTGATCATGTATCTAGCTACCTTGCTGAACATTGACTAATTTTAATGGTCTATAGAGTCTCATGGATTATTTATGCAAACAAACTGATCATTTATAAAACAAAAATACAATTTTGTTTCTTTCCATTATGTACCTCATTTTATTTTTATTTTCTAAGTATGTTGACTGACACCTCCTAAAAGTATTAAAAACAGGTAGTGATAGCAGGCATCCTTGTTTTGAAAGTGAAGATTTCTCAGTCCTGTCTGACTCTTTTGGATCCCATGGACTATAGCCCACCAGGCTCCTCTCTGTATGAGATTCTCCAGACAAGAATACTAGAGTGGGTTGTATTCCCTTCTCCAGAGTATCTTCCCAATTCAGGGATCAAACATGGGTTTCTTGCATTGCAGGCAGATTCTTTACCTTCTGAGCCACTGTCTTACTCTACCTCTAATGGTAATTTTGTTAAGTTTTATTGTTAAGTCTGATCCTGGCTATAGATTTTTGATAGATAATAATTATCAAGTTTAGAAAGTTCCCTTTTATTCCAATTTACTGAGTTAAACACAAATGAATATTAAATTTAAATACTTTTTGAGCATCTGTCAAGATTCTCAGGGACTGTTTATTCTTTATTAATGTTATATAATATATCAATAGATTTTCTAGTGTTGAAAGATCTTTCACTTCTTAAAATAATATATATTGGTTATCGAGAGTATTTCAAAGAGACACCTGGGTCTTTTCCTAAATTGCAAGAAACCTTAAGGTTTTTAAGGAATTGTTATTTTTATTTTACTTTACATAGATTTCTTTTTAGATCTTTGTATGTTTAGTTCACAATTTCTTTCATTTTTTCCGTATTTCTACGTTTTTAAAATGAAATATGTAAAACGTGTAATAATAGCAAAAGATATGAACAGTGGGAGATGAAGAGGGTGGAAGTATTAGTTCTGCTTATTTTGGACCATGAAATAAGGGGATAGAACTTCCAATCAGCCACGGATTTCTGAGGTAACTTGATCCAGTGCCATAATGACCTTTTTTGCTAAGTAAGTGACTCATACTGGCCATTTGCTTACAAACTTGGTGAGACCTGCATCCAGAGTCATTTAGGAAATAGGCCCTTAATTGCTCCAGGTAACTGGTTACTGCTTGTGAACCAGGAGGGCTTGTCTTCCTAGAAGCTGTCTTAGGTAGAGCTGATGGTGGTGAAGAATGCAACTTCTCTTATTCCCTTAGCACCTCTTTTGATTTTTCCTCTGTTTTTATTCATCTGAGGTAATTGCGTCATTTTTGAGACTTATATGCATGTAAAACCTTTTGTAGTTATGATGCTCAGCAAAGACACTATATTCTGTTCAATAATTAGAGCTTCTATATTACAAACTTATTTCAGTATAATTGCTCTTGGTGGTAAAATGTCAGGTCAGGGTAGAAATATGGTTGCGATGGTTGTTGAGCAGTCCTGCTTCTGAATATCGATCCTAATTATACGCACATATTCATACAATTATGGAAAAGTTACTGTACCAAGAGAACTGTACACAAACAGTAACAATAATACGATGTCTTGGTCTGTTAGCTTTAAAAAAGATTTCAGAAATTGATTAAAATATTTAATGTTAGTTTCATAGTTTTGTGAATCAAGTACAGTCTACCAATTGGCAATGTGTTAGTAAGAGAATATTCTTATCACTCTCTCTCCTTCCTCATCATATAGAACATAGGGAGAAAAATACCAAACTCCTGGGAGTTATAATATCTCCTTACTTAACTATGGAGTAGTAAACACAGAGAAACAGCAACAATTTGTGCAAGTAGATACTGTATCTCCACCTTTATGGCCAGCATTTGCAATTGTCTTTATCTTTGACAGATAAAGTGCATCTGTGAATGCTAAGTTTCTCAGGTTACAGTTAAGATATGTAATTAGATTTCAAGATATACTTCTTCCCCAAAACTTCTGCAACAAGGGGGAAAACCCAATTAATCCAGCTTTACTCAGCTTCAAAACAGAAATTCAATGTGAAAATTGGTGGAAGAAGTTAACTAATGAGGACACCCCTCCCCCTTAGAGCATGCTACTGCTTGATGGAGGTAATGCTCTCTGGGGACAGAGGCTCTTCCTTCTCTGATGCTGAAATCAGGATGTTTACTTGGTTAATAAAGCCAGTTCCTTTAGACATAGGAAATGATGCAAGGACAGGTGGAAATTCGCATCTTGAACATTTGTTGCACGTAGTTTTATAGTCATTTATACTTTTTGAATGAAAGTTATCTGAGAAACTGTATTAATTCAATAGACCAGTGAACAGCAGTTTCAACGCTCTGAAACAAAAATAAATTCCAACAGTGTAATAATCTTTGGGTTGCTAAGAACTGATTCCAGGCTAGAAATACTTCCAGTAATCATAAGGACTATGATGATAAAAATAACTAATATTTCCTGAGCAGATACCACAGTATTAGGGAGTTTTTAAGTACTCCCTAAATATTAATAAGCATTAACTTATACTCATGACAAAATATGATTAATATTCTGTCATTTTATAGTTAGAAACTGAGGTTCAGAAAAGTTGAGTGATTTGTCCAAGGCTACCTAAATGTTCCCTTTGGCAGGTTAAATTCTTTCTCTTCTGTATAATAGAAACAATACTTGATTATTCCCTCTGATAAAATAGTCTTAACGACCTTAAAAGTAAAAGCTTCCTTGAATAATATAAGAAGGGACTTCAGGAAGACATTGGAAATGTTAACTTATTATGTTAAACATATATTTTATTGTTAACAGGCACAGAAAATTCATGCAAAATGAAGTTACTATATATCTTCAAGAAGACTATAACCTAATCAGGTGGAGAAATACATGAAAAATTACATGAGATAATTTTTTTAATATCAGTAAATACAACAGTGTAAAGTAGGCAAATACTTGAAATTCAATTGTTTCCTCAGTTGGAATTGAATTGTTTCCTCAGGACCTCATTTGTATCAGATGTAAAATGAAAATGACGGAGTTGGTGTAAACGACTTCTTACCTTCTTTTAAAATGTTCTTCATGCTTGCAAACTTAAGTTGGTGATTCTAATGAACACATATGAACAAATCATATGTGGAGATTTATGTTCTCCATTATTGTGGAGAACACAGCAAAGACCCACTGAGCAAAGCAAAGAGGGGCTAGTCATTTAAGGTCTCCTATAGATGTCATTTGAATTAGATCCAAAGAAGGTAAAACATGTCGATCTGATTTGGGTAAGGGAGAAGAAAGATATTGAACAACTGGAGAAACAGTGAGAAGACAACAGGTACAAAGAAGGAGTACAAGTGGTAGATTGAATAAATTTTTCTAGAGTAAATGAATCAGGAAAATTAAAGGAAGAAGTTGATAAAGTACACATTAGAATTACTAGAGATCTATTATTTTTAAGGCCAAGGTGCCAGAAAAACTGAATCAAAAACTCTGGGAGTAGGTTATTGTTAGGGTTTATTGAGGTATATAGTTCACATTGGGCTTCCCTGGTGGTGCTACTGGTAAAGAACCTGCTTGCCAATTTAGGAGTCACAGGTTCCATCCCTGGATCGGGAAGATCCCCTGGAGGAGGGCATGGCAACCCACTCTAGTATTCTTGCCTGGAGAATCCCACGGACAAAGCAGCTTGGTGGGCTACAGTTCATAGGGTCACCAAGAGTCAGACACAACTGAAGTGACTTAGCATGCACACATGTGTAATTCACATACCATAATTTGCCCATTTAAAGTACACAATTCAGTGCTTTCCCCTCTATTTAGAGTTGTGCAGCAATCACCACAATCAATTTTAGAATATTTTTTATCATCCTCCAAAAGAAACTGTACCCATTAGCAGTCACTCCCAATACCCTTAATCCCTCTCAGTTCTAGGCAACCACTAATCTATTTTCTGTCTGTATATATTTGATTATTCTGAATCTTTCATATTGGTAGGATTATATAATATGTGGCCTTTTTAACTGTCTTCTTTCACTTAGCCTAATGTTTTTAAGGTTTATCAAAACATAATATGCATTGGTACTTTATTTTTTGTGACAGAGAAATATTCCATTATATGGATATATACCAAGACATTTTATTTATTCATTTATCAATCAGTAGACATTTGGGTTGTTGATACTTTTTTGACTTTTGTGAATAATGCTGCAATGTGCATTCATGTACAAGTTTTTGTGTGACATATGTTTTTTGTTTCTCTTGAACATATACCTAGAACTAGAATTGCTGGGTCACTTGCGAACTCTATGCTTAACATTTTGAGAAACTCTCAGATTGTTTTTTGGAGCAGCTCTACCATTTTATATCCCCAGCAGCAATGTATGAGAGTTCCAGTTTCTATATTTTGTCAACTTTCTAACCTTTGGTAATAGTCACACAAATGGTTATAAAACATTATCTCATTGTGGATTTGATTTTTACTTCCTTGATGCCTAATAATGTTGAGCAACTTTTCATAGGTTTATTGGCCATTTGTGTATCATCTTTAAAGAACTACCTATTCAAATCTCTGCTCATTTTAATTCAGCTTTTTATTATTGAGCTGTAATTATTCTTTATATATTCGGCATACGAGTTCCTTTTCAAATATATAATCTAGAAATATATTCTTGAATTCTGTTGGGAGTCTTTCTACTTTCTTAACAGTGCCCTTTCAAGCACAAAATATTTTAATTTTGATGAAGTCCAATTTACTGATTATTTCTTTTGTCATCTGTGCTTTCGGTGTTATATCTAAGAAACCTTGCCATAAACCAAGGTCAGAAACATTTACTTTGGTATTGTCTTTTTAAGGGTTTTACAGTTTCAGCTCTTACTCTTAGGTCTCTGATGAATTTTTAGTTAGTTTTTGTGTATCATGTGAAGAACTTCATTCTTTTTTTATGCAGGTATCCAACTGTCCCAACACTGTTTGTAGAAAAAACTGTTTTCCTTCCATTGAATTGTGTTAACTCTCTTGTGAAAAATCAATTGATAGAGCCGTATGGAACAAATTTTGAAACCAAAAAGTATGAGTTCTCCAACCTTCTGTCCTCTTTTTCAAGAGTGTTTCCCTTGTATTTTCATGTGAATTTTAGGATTAGCATGTCAGTGGGACATGGGTTTTTTCAAACTACCCAAGTGATTCTCTGTGTAGTCAGCATTCCAAACCACCAATACAGAACTATGTGTGCGTGTGTGTGCAGTGCTCAATCATGTCTGACTCTTTGCAGCTTCTTGGACGGTAGCCCACAAGGCTCCTCTGTCCATGGAATTTTTCAGACAAGAATATTGGGGTGGTTGCCACTTTCTACTCCAGATTATCCTCCCATCCCAGGTATTGAACCTGCATCTTTTGCATCTCCTGCATTGGCAGACAGATTCTTTACCACCTGGGAAGCCCTAACTTAGGACTGAGAGGCAGGCAAATGACATTTACTAATCAACTCCCATGCATCTAGCTTTTGCACTGAGTAGCTTACATTTTTTTAAATCATTTGATCCTCACAGTAACTCTGTGGGAGAGATAGTATTATCTTTAATTATAGTTAATAAATCTGAATCTAAGAAAGGCAAAGTCTTGTCCATCATTAATAGTGATGTTGAGATTCCATTAGGTTTTTGCATTGGTTATCCTAACTCCCTTCCCAAGAAATGTAGATCAGATAAGCTAGAAACTAACTCTTGCACTCCTATGGCCTTTTTATCACTATTACACCATTAAAATTGTATTACAGTTTATATGTATACTTCTGCCATTTGGAGAGTGAGATTGGGTGGGGGTGCTTCTAGCCATAAGCAAAGAAGATAAGAAACTAAGTCATCTTTGTTCAGTATGGCTGCATCATAAGGTGTGTAGGAGGAACATGACAAGAAATGAAGCTTGTCAGGCAGAAAAATTCATGATGTTTCACAAATGACAGACTGTGGTAAATATTTCCACCAGTGCACAGGAACATAAGAAAAAAAGGGGCAATCTGCTGAGTTTTCAATAAAGCTAAATTTACTTAAAATATTTGACTTCTGAGATTATTTTCTTTCCTGTTGTGTACATCTATATAAAATATATTCTTGTTAAATTATGTGCAGAAAGTATAAATACTATTTACCTATTGCTCTCTTGAATAATAATAAAAAGTTTGCAACCCTATCTAAGTCTTCCAAAATTATTTTACTTTGCTGGTTCATGGGGTCCAAGTCTAGAAATCACTACTATACTCAACAGTGAACCACTAAAGAATTTTGAGTGTGAAATGAAATAAAACTATTATACTTATGTTTAATAAAGATCACCCTTTCAACAAATGGTTCTAGAACAACTGTATATACATGTATAAAAGAATGAAGTTGAATCCTAACTCATACAATAAACAAAAATTAACAAAGTGGATTATAGACTTAAACACAGGAAGTAAAACTATAAAATTCCTAGAGAAATACACAGGAATAAATTTTCATGATCTTGACACCAGAAGTATTAGCAACAACAATAGCAAAACAGATAAACTGGATTTCATCAAAATTAAAACTTTTGTGCTTGAAAGGACACTGTTAAGAAAGTGAAATGACAACCCACAGAATGGGATAAAATATTTGCAAATTATTTATCTATTAAAGGACTTGTAGTACATATGTACTTGTGGTACTGGCACAAAGACAGAAATATAGATCAATTGAACAAAATAGAAAGCCCATAGATTAATCCATGCACCTCTGGACACCTTATCTTTGACAAAGGAGGCAAGAATATACAATAGAGAAAAGACAATCTCTTTAACAAGCAGTGCTGGGAAAACTGGTCAACCACTTGTAAAAGAATGAAACTTGAACAATTTCTAACACTATACACAAAAATAAGCTCAAAATGGATTAAAGATCTAAACATAAGACCAGAAACTATAAAACTCCTAGAGGAAAACATAGGCAAAACACTCTCTGACATAAATCACAGCAGGATCCTCTATGACCCACCTCCCAGAGTAATGGAAATAAAAGCAAAAATAAACAAATGGGACCTAATTAAATTTAAAAGCTTTTGCACAACAAAGGAAACTATAAGCAAGGTGAAAAGACAGCTTTCAGAATGGGAGAAAATAATAGCAAATGAAGCAACTGACAAAGAATTAATCTCAAAAATATACAAGCAGCTCCTGCAGCTCAATTTCATAAAATAAACAAGCCAATCAAAAAATGGGCCAAAGAACTAAACAGACATTTCTCCAAAGAAGACATACAGATGGCTAACAAACACATGAAAAGATGCTCAACATCACTCATTATCAGATAAATGCAAATCAAAACCACAATGAAGTACCATTTCACGCCCGTCAGAATGGCTGCTATCAAAAAGTCAACAAACAATAAATGCTGGAGAGGGTGTGGAGAAAAGGGAACCCTCTTACACTGATGGTGGGAATGCAAACTAGTACAGCCACTATGGAGAACAGTGTGGAGATTCCTCAAAAAATTGGAACTAGAACTGCCGTATGACCCAGCAATCCCACTGCTGAGCATACACACCGATTAAACCAGAATTGAAAGAGACACGTGTACCCCAATGTTCATTGCAGCACTGTTTATAATAGCCAGGACATGGAAGCACCCTAGATGTCCATCAGTGGGCGAATGGATAAGGAAGCTGTGGTGCATATACACAATGGAATATTACTCAGCCATTAAAAAGAATACATTCGAATCAGTTCTAATGAGGTGGATGAAACTGGAGCCTATTATACAGAGTGAAGTAAGTAAGAAAGAAAAACACCAATACAGTATAATAATGCAGATATATGGAATTTAGAAAGAAGGTAATGATGACTGTATATGTGAGAGAGCAAAAGAGACATAGATGTAAAAACACACTTTTGGACTCTGTGGGAGAAGGCGAAGGTGGGATGACTTGAGAGAATAGCATTGAAACATGTATATTACCATATGTGAAATAGATTGCCAGTTCAGGTTTAATGCATGAGACAGGGTGCTCAGGGCCGGTGCATCGGGACAACCCTGAGAGATGGGATGAAGAAGGAGGTGGGAGCAGGATTCAGGATGGGGGACACATGTACACCCATGGCTGATTCATGTAAATGTATGGCAAAAACCACTACAATATTGTAAAGTAATTAGCCTCCAATTAAAATAAATAAATTAGTTTACAAAAAAAAGAATCATTACCACTCAATAACAAAAAGAAAAATTACTCAATTTAAAAATAGGCAAAAGATTTGAATAAATATTTCTCCAAAAATTATATGAATGATCAATAGCACATGAAAAGATGTTCAACATCATTAGACAACAGAGAAATGCAAATAAAACTCACAGTGAGATACCACTTCATAACCATTTGGATAACTATTATCAAAAGATAAATGAGAGTTGGCAAAGTTGGAGAAACTGGTATCCTCATACATTGCTCCTGAGGATGTGAAATGGTACATGCTGGGATGTGAAATGGTACAGCTGCTCTGAAAAGCAATCTGACAGTTTCTCAAAATGCTAAACATACAGCTGTATATGATATATTATCTCACTCTAATATAATGAAAGCTTATGCTCTGTGCTTAATCACTAAGTTGTGCCCGACTCTTTGCGACTCTATGGACAGGAGCCTGCCAGGCTCCTGTCCATAGGGATTCTCCAGGCAAGAATACTGGAGTGGGTTGCTATGCCCTCCTCCAGGGGATCTTCATAGGTCAGAAATCGAACTCAGGTCTCCCTCATTGCAGGCGGATTCTTTACTGTCTGAGCCTCCAGGGAAGCCCATGAATACTGGAGTGGGCAGCCTATCCCTTCTCCTGGGGAACTTCCTGACCCAGGAATCAAACTGGGGTCTCCTTCATTGCAGGCAGATTCTTTACCAGGTAAGCTACCAGGGAAGCCCAATGAAAGCTTACTTTAGCACAAAAACTTGTACATGAATGTTCACAGTAGCAGTGTTCATAATAGCCCCAAAGTGGAAACAACTTAAATGCTCATCAATTAATGAATGGATTTTAAAAATGTGGTCTATACATACAATAGAATATTATTCCTCAAAAAAAAGTATAGACCAATGCTACAACATGGATGAACACTGTAAACATTATGCTAAATTCAGTCACAAAAGGCCACATTATATAATTCCACCTATGTGAAATAGCTAGAATAGGCTGCTCTATAAAGGCAGAAAGCAGATTGTTTAGTTGTCTCCTTCGGCTGGGGCAGGTATGAGGAGTGACTGCTAATGGGTATGGGATTTCTTATGGGGCCAATAAAAATGCTCTAAAATTAGGTTGTAGACACACAATTGGCACACAACTCAGTGGATGTACTAAAACTCACTGAACTGTATACTTTAAATGAATGAATAGTATGATATGTGAGTTATATCACAACAAAGTTGTTAAAAAAAGAGAAAGGTTGTTAAGTGTCAAAGTGGAAGACAGGTTGTCAGAGACCATATTGTAGATAAGGAAACAAGCTCAAGAATGTAGATAGAGTTCTAAGATGTGGTAAGTAGGGCTTGAACTAAAATAGTGGTAACAGGGATGGTACAATGGGAACAAATGCAAGATTATAAAGGGGTAACCAGGCAGGCTCCCTATCATCATCCCTGATGTTTGGTTAAATATCCCTCAATTTTGAAACACCTAGAACTGAAGCCTCTGTCCATCACTTCTTATCCTCCTGCTGGCCTAGTTGGAGAATCATTTTAATTCATTTAACTGTTTTGAAGCAAAATTTACTTGTCTGCCTCATCTACCCACTGTCTTTAATTCTGCCTAAAAACAGATATTTTTCTGTGATAACTTTGGAAAATTTATTTTCCAACTATCAGGATCTGTTGTGGATTATAGACTGTATACGTGTTTGTACAATAAAGATCAGAGAGATTAATTCTCTAATTAGAATTCTATTTTTAAAAAACTAAACTGTTAATCGGACGTGCAGATGACAGGACCAAACCCCCACGTGGTGCTCGCCCAGCTCTCTCACCATGAATACATCTGGGCTGTGCATAATAGGCACAGCAGCCCCCATGCAACGTGGGACTTTACTGATGGCATCTCTCTGGAATACTAAGAAGATACTATCGATACTCCTGACATTCAGCTTAATCAAGAGATGACCCTTTCAGGCAACCTAACAATATGTTTACATTACACAGACAGAATTTTTCTCTTAAGATTCCATTAAATATTTAACTAACCCCACTAAAGAAAAATATAGCCAGCAACCTAGCTGTATCAAAATGGGAAATCGATCAGTTTTCAATCTTGTTTCGTAACCTGCTCACTAAACCAGGCAGGTGTGAGACCTACGGAAAGGGAAGAAGGGATCTTAGGCCTTGAGCCAGAGATGAAATTAGATCTTGTTGGCCCAGCTATATTAAAATCTGCATCACTTCCATCAATTCAATGGACATGAGTTTAAGCAAACTCCAGGCGTTAGTGAAGGACAGGGAAGCCTGGCATGCTGTAGTCCATGGGGCCGCCTAGTCAGACACGACTGAGCAACTGAACAGCAACAAATCAATTCCTATGTGCTGACAAAGGGACAGACTGAGACAGGCAGATGTCTGATGTCTCTTTTGTCTGGAGAATCAGGAGGTATCCTAGAAATCATGCCTATTGTTTCCAGTACTTTCTTTAAAATGTTTCTCTTTTTACCCTTGCAATTTGCTCCAGAATTCCTCAAAGGAAGATAGTTCTTAGGATTTCAGAGTCCCAGCAAAACCCTGAAGACAAAGTTAGACATATTTAGTAACCAGTTTAACTTTCATACCCCAAAGCAGTAGAAATAATAACAATAATAAGCATATTTTACATTTATTTAGCAGTGTGCAGTTATAAAAGTACTTTGCATATATTGTCTTATTTAATTTACCCAGTGGAGAAAACTGTACTGTTTTGACTGTGAAATATATGCTTCGTTTGATTTTATTATGAAAAAATGTGAAGCAATAATTTTTCCTCCATAGAAAAATACAAGCCATAGAAAGGATCTTAGCACAGCTTCCATGACAGTGCTCAGCCATGTTCATTCTTCTTTCTGCCCCTGCAAACTTCAGCCATGAAATTAAAAGACGCTTGCTCCTTGGAAGAAAAGCTATGACCAACCTAGACAGCATATTAAAAAGCAGAGACATTACTTTGCTAACAAATGGCCATATAGTCAAAGCTATGTTTTTTTCCAGTAGTCATGTATGGATGTGAGAGCTGGACCGTAAAGAAAGCTGAGTGTTGAAGGATTGATGCTTTTGAACTGTGTTGTTGGGGAAGACTCTTGAGAGTCCCTTGGACTGCAAGGAGATCCAACCAGTCAAACCTAAAAGAAATAAATCCTGAATATTCTTTGGAAGGACTTATGCTGAAGCTGAAACTCCAATACTTTGGCCACCTGATGCAAAGAACTGAATCACTGGAAAAGACCCTGATGCTGAGAAAGACTGAAGGCAGGAGGAGAAGGGGACGACAGAGGATGAGATGGTTGGATAGTGTCACCGACTAGATAGACATGAATTTGAGTAAGCTCTGGGAGTTGGTGATGGACAGAGAAGCCTGATGTGCTGCAGTCCATGGGATCATAAAGAGTCAGACACAACTGAGTGACTGAGCTAAACTGAAAGAGTCTTTGGTTAAGAGCCAATGTTCTTAATAACCTTTAGCAGAAGAAGAAAGTATTAATTTCTTCCATTTTATGCGGGAAAGATTCATTAAGTATCCTATGTCCAGGGAGAAGTAGATACGTGGTATGGGAGGGAGCATACAATGGACTTGACAGCATTCCCCTTTCTCTAATGAGGCCATTCATAGAAAGGAAGTAACTGCCTCTTCTGGTCTGCTGGTTTGCCTGTGAGTAGACCATAGACGTGGGTGTCCCAGGTGGTGAGAGTGGCATAGAATTCGCCTGCCAGTGCAGGAGATGAAGAGACTTGGGCTCAATCCCCAGTTTGGGAAGATCCCCTGGGGGAGGGCACAGCAACCCATTCCAATATTCTTGCCTGGAGAATCACATGGACAGAGGATCCTGGCTGCAGTTCAGTGGGTTGCCAAGAGTCAGACATGACTGAAGTGATTTAGCACACATGCACAGAGATCATAGACTTAAACTTGCAGCATAAGTTCTTATAGAAAACAGGATAACATACTGGTATAAATTGAGAGCCAGAGATTTAACATGAAGCTAAAGAAGCTTGGGCATCAGGGCCCCCTTCTTGCATGGAGTAAAGAAAAGGAACTAAACTTCCATGTCTTCAATAATTTGCTGTGATTTATTTGTTCCTTCTAAGTATTTCCTTTCATACCTAATTTGTGTTTGTAATTTTATTTTTCTGTAAAGACCTTTATGGCCCCAATCATATCAGCTTTAGGCTTCATATCACCTGGATCCATTCTTGCAGAGAATTTAATTCAAAATAATCATTCAGAAACTGGAACAAATGACTGCAAACTTCACAGGCCAGATGTGGATTAAATGCCAAACTAGTGGTAGATCCATTGGTGATACGAAACTGGTGAGATCTAAAGGTAACATGCAGATTCAAATATGCAAAATAAAGGTGGCATCTTTATTTTTCTGAAGTTGATCTAATCTTCATGAGTTTTTACCTTCCTTCTGGGTAGGAGAGAAACTTCACCTTGACAGTTCTGTTTCTTCTTTTTCTATTTAAAATACTCCTTTCTAGGAATACCATGGTGGTCAGTGGTTAAGACTTGACGCTTTCATTTCCCGGCGCCAGGTTCAATCGCTGGTTGGGGAAGTAAGATCCCATTAAAGCCAAAAAAGAAAAAACCAACAAAACTTCTTCCCAGGAAAATGCTTGACCGTTTCCGAATTTTTCCTTTCTTTCATTCTGTTCACAAAGATGTGATCTGGGTATATGGGGGTGAGGTGGAGGGTCCCGCATTCCTGGTTTGGGATGGGCAGAGGGCTCCTCTGATATCATTGATGATTCCGACACTTTATTCTGGGCTCTCATTGGGTAAACTTCACCAGGTCTTGCCACACTGGGAACAAAATTAATCCAACTGAAAGCATTCCTGCTTCAGAGCTTATCACACATCCTCCTTCTGCCATCTTCCAGAGTATAGGAGGAAGTTTCTGGACAGCGTCTACATCAACATGAGTTGAGGAAGATTCTGGAGAGCTGAAATTGGCTGTTTAGCTTTGGCGAGGCCACCATGGCAGTCTCCTCCCAGAACACAGCGGTCTCCCAGGAGACAACAAGACACACACGTTCCCATCAGTTTCCCCTACCACTCTCCTCCTCTTTCTTCCCAATTTCTTAGAGAAAGGGAAGGCCCTTCCATTTTCTCTTCCTTCCTTGAATTAGCTTCCTCTAAGTGGAACATATAGCCTCACAATTCAGCTGAAGTGTCAGAAACGGTATCCTCTTCATGTTACAGAAAAAACCACAAGCATTTCTGATTTGTACCTCAGGCCCAGCTCTTGATGTGTTCACTGAAGCTAACAGATTTTAGAAAATCCTTCTCATTGTCAACAGAGTGTGTGCTTAGTCATGTCCAACTATTTGTGACCCTATGGACTATAGCCCACCAGGCTCCTCTGTCCATGGGATTCTCAAGGCAAGAATACTGGAGTGGGTTGCCATTTCCTTTTCCAAGGGATCTTCGCGACCCAGGGATCATACCATGTCTCATTGGCAGGTGGATTCTTTACCACTGTGCCACCTGGGAAGCCCATTGTCGACAGAGCTAGTTGTTAAAAAGTATTGCTTTGCCACCTGTTCCAAAGATCTGAATATCCATCTCAGCTTTCCCCTGATTTTTGCAATCCTGCCCAACAAAAATCCTAATCCTCTCTAGAGCAAATGAATGCCTCTGGAACAATATAGGGGGTATGCACAAAGGAATGAAGAGGAAAAGAGCCCATTAAATCATAATTGTTATCTCTCCCATTAGACCATGAAAAGTCCTTTTTAAAAAGAATTTCTTATGAAAGTGTTTCTATTTTGATCAGTGTTGTATTTTTTTTTTATTTCAGTTATTGTTCTAAGTGAGAGTTTGGTATTGTGACATACTTAGAAACTAGTCAAGTGAGTTCATGTTTATATTTGGCTAATAAATAATTTTGTTTTTAAAGAAAAGATGACTTCTTTGGATAGTCTGTCTATCTCATGGACAGAGTAGGAATGAGGTAATAGTAAATGACAGGTACCATTGAGATCCCTAAAGGTTAAATTCCAAACAGCAGTTATCTCCCTGATTCTGAACCAAAATAGTGATGTGCTATATCTACGTATTTATCCATCCATCCATCCATTCATCCATCGATCTAACTATCTCAGTCTGGCTGGATATATCAAGTAACTTTCAAAGGGGTGTGGCTTAATAATTAGAAGGTAAAGAACAATTCATACTCAAAACATCCCAATAATAGAGGGACTATGGCAAGAAATTCCTAACGAGTCTTCCTTTTACTCTTTTTCCCTATGGTTTATTTTCTACACAGAAGCCAAAACTTTTCTTATAAACTCAGATACTCCTCCAGTAGCTTCTCACCAGACTCAGAATAAAAGCTCACCTTGTAGATGTCCCAGCCGGTCCCCCATCTCTTACTCCCTGCGTCCTCTCACTCCATTCCAGCTACACTGGTCTCCTTCTGTTCCTCCCACCCTTCCACAGACTCCTGCCCCAGGGCCTTTCCTATTACTGGAGTCCTCATTGCCTCTGCAGTCCCCCCTTATTTCCTTCCACCTTGTTGAAATGTCACCTAACCCAAAAGTTTTTATTAGAGTACCAGAAATAAAACGAGTCCTCTCCTTGCCTTACCCATCATTTCCTCTCTTATCCTGTTTCATTCTTCTTCCTAACACTTACTTGCTTTGTCAGAATTAATTTTTGGTCTCTCTTCATTGGAAAATACACAGCATGAGATGGAATCTGCTTTATTTATTACTGAATGCCCGGCACCAGGTGTAGTGCCTGAACAGATCAGGCTAGGAGCTACTCTAGGTCAATTAAGAAACCACCTCATCCCACTTTGCTTGGAAATTTCTGAGGGTTATCAGTGAAAACTTCACATCCTTGGAATCCATTCTGTCTCAGGAAATCTCAGACAGTTGGTCACCCCACTCTCAGTATGTTGAGCTAAGAGAAAGGAAATGAAAGGAAATGTTGAATGAAAGAAAGGGAAAAAAGGAAAGGATGAAGACAGGAAAGGAGGGAGGGAACTAGGAAGAAATGGAGGGAGGGAGAGAGAGAGAAAAAGGATATTAATATTTTAGGAGATGCCTGAATCAAATTAAATATGTGTTTAAAGCCTTGAGACCCTTTTTTCTTCATTTTGATGCTTCACAGTACCATAATACATCTGATTGGAATTTCAATTCCAGGTTTAATATACTATGCAAGCTAGTGTAGGCTCTATAATTATGCATATTCATGAGCACAATCATGACCTTACTTTTAATATGGCTGGCAAAGTAAGGTACCAACAAAAGAATAATAATCAAAGAAACAGGGGAAATACCAATTGTTATTTACCTCTGACATTTTACTAGAAAAACTCAAGCAAAATGAAAGATTGTTCCAATGATGTATTAAAACTAACAAAACAATATTATAAAATGCCATTTTTTCCTCTTGCACAATAAAACATTTTAAAGCTGCACCACTAGGCAGTCACTCCATAAGACACAATAATATCCAGATGTGAGGTAGTTAATAATATTACAGTTTTAATTCCTTTGATATTTCAAAGATATCCTTCGTACTATCCAAATCAAGTTAAACAGGTACTTATGGAAATATATATTTCTCATGAATCCTTATGCTGTGGCTCTAAGAACCTACTGTGTGTCTGTCTCTGCTGTGTGCGTTTCAGTTATTTACCTTGACAATTTTCCAGTCACTCTTGGGTGGGTGTGTAAATCTGTAATCAATTTGTGGCATGTGATAAGGGAGGACCTGCCTTCCTCGGCTTGGAACTGTCATTTGGGTATCAGGACCACGTGATTTCTATGGAGTATCTGTTTTATTCGACTTTAAACAAATAGGTGTATATCTCTCAGTGGTTACATCAGTTTGCTAAAAATAAGATGATTGTCCCTTGAGGTCTTATGACAATGAGAGAAGCTGCTTTAGAAATTAAAGAAAAAAAGGAAACACTTGAAACTCAAGAGAGGAATCACATCTTATCATTTTGTATCCTGGGTGCCTCACAGAATGCCTGGATAACTCACAGTGGGTTTTACGAGACTGCTTATCTGTAATGTCATTCCATCCCGTAAGCCCCCCCCGCCGCCGCCCCCCCCCGCCGCCCCGTGAAGTAGGTGTTACCACAGCCTCCTATGAAGCTCAGAGAGGTTTGGCGCTTGTCCAGAGCTCAGATGACACATAAAAAGTAGAGGCACAATTTGAACCCTGTACTTCCTACCATCATCTGGTACACATTCCAAGGCACCTGTGCACTTTCCCCAGCAACCGGACTGATTTATATGTTAAGCGTTTCACCTTGTTTTAACACACCAAAACTCACGTACAAAAATGTTATGGAAGGTTTGTGCCCAAGCCCGCTTTTGTATTATATGTATGTGTACCTTCTTCCTGGCACTCACTCAGACCATCTCATTCCCAGCATGAGAGTTGTCTATAAACCCTGTGCGGTCGCATTGTAATTTGGAATCTCTGCAGGAGCCCGACTACATTGAACCGATGCATGGATTAACACCTACTTTAACACACACAACCATTCCCCACCTACACTGGCAGTTTTTACCCAACTAAACAATAGCAGATTGAGGTTCTGCATATGGAGAGGAGACGATGGAAAGGCACAGTGCAAACACTGTACATTACTTAGCGTGCAGGTGCATTAATGAGCTCTGCTTCAAATCCCAGGTTTGCCAAGAGTCTCTTGCTCATGTATCAAAGCAGTCATCTTGGGTGTGAGTGGAAATGTTAGTAATGTTCATTCCTGCCTAAATATTTCCTGGAACCCATTACAAAAGGTTCATTTTCCAAATGGATTTTGTTAATTTAATTTATTGTTTTCCTTTTGTAGTTGGAAACTTAGAGGTAAATTGAGAAGAATAAATAGGTTAAATTGCCCCAGGAGAGTTTGTCCACGGAAGCATCCCAGGTGTACTGAATGGCCCTTAATGAATACTGCTTGTCAAAGAATCTGATATGCATTATACAGAATAAAATAACTCCTTTTTTTTCAGTTGAGAAACCATTCTCTAGGGAAATGAATGAAGAGCATATACTACTCTCTCTGCTGCCCAAATATACACTTGTTTGAGGTGAAGGCAGCAAAAACAAGACAATAAAAAATAAAATATGGGTTTCTCTATTTTCAAGTTACCTTTTCCTTCCAAGACCTATTGTATCAGTACTAAACATGTTCCGTATTTGCAAGGAGGAGGAAGGATTCCAGCCTGAAAAGGGATTTCAGCCTGGCAAAAATGAATTAATATAAACATAGCAAGTCAGTTATTTAACCCAGTCCAGGGGCTGCCAAATTAACCCTGTGTGAGCTGAGACAACTAAAGAAAATTCTGTTTGTTCTGCTGTAAAATTAGCCCAGGCAAATCAAAACAAGACTCCCAGGCAAATCAAAATAACACTTTCAAAATAAAATCATGTTAATATGGGTTGCAAATGCAACTTTATTACCAAATCAACTTTGGAAGTGCATTCTGAATGTGAAAACCTGATTGCTTGGGGAAAAAAAAAAACAAATAATTGCTATCCTAATAAGACTACAATTAAGATCATGTAGGACAGTATTTAGGGAGCTTCTTCCTGCTTATTTTCACCCTGTATATTATTTATGCCTGCAGGTTAGGTTATATCCCTAAATATCATATTTCTCACCAGAAACAGCACTGAGTAATTGGATGCTGCAGGGCTTAATGTTCAGTACTGACTCATTTTGATTAGACCCATATTTTATCACTTGTGCTATTAGCATCAGAGATTTTTTTTTTAAGTCATGAAGCGTCTGTGTTCTTGGATTTGATGTCCTTAAAGTTAGGGAAATGAGTTCCTAACAACTCAAGAAATCAAGTGACTTACTGTTTCTTACTGTCTAGGTGGTTCAAATCATTGATTATTTTCGGTCTGAGGTTAACGTAAACCGAATCCACTTTCTGTAATGAAGCAGCCCTTAAAGAAGGGCTGAGCTGTGCTCTGAACTGTGGAAATAATGGATCTAATGGTTAATTCAGTCATTTTTGAATAGCGTGCACTTATATTGGTTGAGTTAATAATGTCCATCTTAAATCAATGTGAAATTTAAACCTTTATGGACTAGCTTTATAAAATATGAACCTTTATGGAATATCATTAAAATGTATGTATAGAAAAGGGCAGTTCTTCTGTGCTTTGGATCCTCTGCCCTCAGACCAAGGGTCTTTATTTTGCCTCCCTCTGTCTTTCCCTTCCTTCCTTCCTTCCCCACCCCTCTTTCTTCCTTTTATGCCTTCAATTATTTCTCTGTACCACTGATTTTTCTCCATACAGCCCATAAAGTTGCTTAATTCCATCCATTTTTCTTATTTTCTATCTTCTCAATCTCATATTCTCCTGAGTTTACTGTGATAAACCTCTAAAATACTTCATATTAAAGTACTTCAAAGAGGTATGTACTTTCCACGTTCTCTCCCTAAGTTTTCATTTACTCTGTAAACCATTCAGCTGGTTTTTCTTACTGCCACACCAATACGCTTACCAATGATGTTCTATGTTGCCAAAGTGCATAGACATTTTCTTTTTTTTATTTCTCTTTCTGGCACATTTTACAAATTTCTCTTTATCAAAAGTGTCTCTTCTTTTGCCTTAGAGGACACCACTGTCTTTTCCTCTCCTTCGTTCTTTTGTCATCTCCTTCTACAGATTTTCTTCTTCTTAATCCAGAAATAGTCTCCCTAGGACTTTATTTTTCCTTGGTTCTCTTCTCATTTTATGTGTAATCCTTAGGTGACTAAAGATATGCTTGTGGCTTTGGTTACCACTTAGATATTTGTATTTTTGGCCTATGCTTGCTGAGACTCAAATATCAGTTATCTGCTAGATGTTTCTCTTTCAATACTCTTGAAGAAAACTCAAACTTCCTGAAACTGAACATATTCTCTTTTCTCCCCCAAATGTCCTTAGCTTATTTTTCCAAAAAAGCAAAGATGAGGCACATCCTTGGTGATGATGAACAAGGCTCCATTCTTTTCAGGCTTAAAGCCAGAATCTTAGTTATTTAAGATCCTTCTTCCTTATTTACCACATTCAATGTTACATCAAATCTTATCTGTCCTACCTCATTACTGGTAATTGTTCTGTTCAGATTTTCTATTTCTTCCTGACTCAGTATAAGAAGATTATATATTTCTAGGACTTTATCCATTTTTTTCTAGACTGTCTGCATTTTCTTTGTGTCCAGAAACATGCTCACAGACACACCTGGAAATGATCTGAATCCAGTTATCTGGGCACCCCTTAGTCCAGTCAAACTGACACATATAATTAACCATCACACTTACTATATCTATTGTATAACTTCTATGGGCATTTTCTTTGCAGTTACCATGGGGCTACATAAAACATAAAAATCTACTTTAAGCTGATAACAACTTCACTTGAATACAAAAACTACACACTTACCTCTCCCCCCACATTATATGTTACTGATATCACATTTTGCATCCATTTTTATTGTATATTCATTAACATAATTTTGTTTATAGTTATTTTTGATACTTTGGCTTTTTCCTCTTATACTAGAATTAAAGGGGATTTATCCACCATTCTTTCAGTAGTAATCTGTATTTTTTTTAATATATTGACCTTTACCAATGAGTTTCATACTTTCTTGTGCTACAGTATTTCTGTTTAGTGTCCTTTTGTTTCAATCTGCAGAGCTCCCTTTAGCATTTCTTGTTAGGCAAGTCTAGTATTTGCCTGAGAAAACCTTTTTCTTTCCTTTATTTTTGAATAATTTTTCCTGGTAATTCTTGGTCAGCAGGTGTTTTTGTTTGTTTGTTTGTTTTCAGCACTTTGAATATATCATCTTGCACCCTTCTAGCATGTAAGGTTTCTGCTGAAAAATCTGCTCATAGTCCCATAGGTGTTCCCTTTTATATGACAAGTCAATTTTGTCTTGCTGTTTTAAGATTAGCTCTTTGTTTTTGACTTTGACAATTTTATTATACTGTGCCTTTGTGTGGATTTGGTGGGGAGGGGGGTGTCATCTTTTTTAGGGGGGAAGGGATCTTTTGAGAATCCTAGGTCTAAGTGTCTATTTCCTCCCCCAAATTTGGGAAGTTTCTAGCCAATATTCTTTAGAATAAGATTTCTTTCTCTCTTGCTCTTCTCCTAAATAATAAACACATTATGCATCCATAATATGTACACTGATCTGCTTATGGTATCCCATAAGTCCCTTAAGCCATTTTTACTCTTTTTCTTTCTTTTTCCTTGTGCACCCACTGTTTCTAGACCCTGATTTAGCAGATGAGACTTTTCTTAAACTTGTCCTGAACTTATCTCCAACCTACCTGGCTCTCTCCTATCCCTGCTGCTACAACAAATGACTTTTACTTTCACATGTACATTATTTATTTATTTATTTATTTTACCAGTCTGTGACTTCTCTTTGCACTGGAGAAACTTCCTGTATCCCACCCCCTTTCTCTTATAGCTATGTCCTACTTATTCTTCAAATGTTAGACCCATTATCACCTCCACTGAAAAGTATGATCTACCCCCTCTCCAGTTCATGTATCCTTCTCTTAGCACTTACTAATTGTTGCTGCAGTCATTAATGGTAATGTTCTATTTGCCTTCATAAGCCTTGAACTTCTAATGCTACCTACCTTTTGAGATGTTCAATAAATTATTTTAGAAAAAAATGAACAAAAGAAAGTGGAAAGTTAATAAATGACTAAGCCCTTC
Organism: Giraffa tippelskirchi; assembly: GCF_054371585.1. Taxonomy (NCBI): domain Eukaryota; kingdom Metazoa; phylum Chordata; class Mammalia; order Artiodactyla; family Giraffidae; genus Giraffa; species Giraffa tippelskirchi. Next base: position 144,352,383 of record NC_137279.1, on the reverse strand, counting down.
TTGATTCCTTAGATCAGAAAATGTGGGCTACTTCTGTAGCCATCTGCTTTTAAAAGAGGTAGCATCCACGTTTATAAAGGCTGGTAATCCTTGTACTGCAACAATAAACAAAAGAACTATACAAAAAAAGATCTTCATGACCCAGATAACCATGAGGGTGTGATCACTCACCTAGAGGCAGACATCCTGGAATGCAAAGTCAAGTGGGCCTTAGGAAGCATCACAGCGAACAAAGCTAGTGGAGGTGATGGAATTCCAACTGAGCTATTTCAAATTCTAAAAAATGGTGCTGTGAAAGTGCTACACTCAACATGCCAGCAAATCTGGAAAGCTCAGCAGCGGCCACAGGATGGGAAAGGTCAGTTTTCCTTCCAATTCCAAAGAAAGGCAATGCCAAAGAATGTTCAAACTACCACACAATTGCACTTTTCTCACACGCTAGCAAAGTAATGCTCAAAATTCTCCAAGCCAGGCTTCAACATGACATGAACCATGAAATTCCAGATGTTCAAGCTGGTTTTAGAAAAGGCAGAGGAACCAGTGATCAAATTGCCAACATCCATTGAATCATCGAAAAAGCAAGAGAGTTCCAGAAAAACATCTACTTCTGGTTTATTGACTATGCCAAAGCCTTTGACTGTGTGGATCACAACAAACTGTGGAAAATTCTTAAAGAGATGAGAATACCAGACCACCTAGCTTGCTTCCTGAACAATCTGTATGCAGGTCAAGAAGCAACAGCTAGAACTGGACATGGAACAACAGACTGGTTCCAAATAGGGAAAGGAGTATGTCAAAGCTGCATAGTGTCACCCCACTTATTTAACCTATATGCAGAATACATCATGCAAAATGCTGTGCTGCATGAAGGTGGAAATAAGATTGCCAGAAGAAATTTCAATAACCTCAGATATGCAGATGACACCACCTTTATTCAGTTCAGTTGCTCAGTCGTGTCCGACTCTTTGTGACCCCATGGACCACAGCACGCCAGGCCTCCCTGTCCGTCACCAACTCCCGGAGTTTACCCAAACTCATGTCTATTGAGTTGGTGACGCCATCCAACCATTTCATCCTGTTAGGCATTATTTTTCATCATGCTAGGCATTATTTACTAAGCAAGTTATCTTTTTCTCATTGAAAAATGTTTCTTTTCAACAAAAAAAAAGCCAAAATTTTTACTGTAATTCTTTACTCTTATTTTTCTCTTTTTCATTTTTAAATTGAGGTATAGTTAACATACAACATTATGTTAGTTTCAGCTATATAACACAGTGATTTTACACTTATATATAGTATGAATTGATCACTACAATAAGTTTAGTAACCATCTATCACCATGCAGTTATTATCATATTATTGACTAATTCTTCATGCTCTACATAATGTTTCATGACTTTATTTATTAATTTCAGTTGAATTTTATTTTTTTGCCCCACCATGCAGCATGTAGGATCTTAGTTCCCCAACCAGAGATTGAAACCACATCCCCTACATCAGAAGCTCAGAGTCTTAACCACTGGACTGCCAGAGAAGTCCCATGACTTATTTATTTTATAACATGAAACTTGTACTTCTTAATCCTCTACACCTATTTCACCTATTGTGGTTTTGATTTGCATTCCCTGATAATTAGTGATGTTGAGTATCTATTCATATGTCTGTTGGCCATTTGTGTATTTTCTCTGGAAAATGTCTATTTGGGTACTCTGCCAATTTTTTAAATCAGGTTATTTTTTGATATTGAGTTGTATGAGTTCTTTGTATATATTGTATATAAATGCCTTATCAGATATGTAATTTGCAAATATCTTCTCCCATTGAGTAGGCAGCCTTTTTGTTTTATTGATAGTTTCCTTTGCTGTGCAAACACTTTTTGTTTGATAAAACCCCATTGTTTGTTTTTGCTTTTGTTTCCCTTGCCTGAGGAGAGATATCCAAAGAAATATTGCTAAGAATGATATCAAAGAGTGTACTACCTATGCTTTCTTCCAGCAACTTTTTGGTTTCAGGTCTTACATTTAGCTCTCTAATCCATTTTGAGTTTATTTTTAAATATAGTATGAGAAACTAGACCTGTTTAATTCTTTGCATATAACTGTCCAGGTTTCCCAATACCATTTGTTGAAGAGGCTGTCTTTTCCCTATTGTATATTCTTCTCTCCTTTGTTATAGATTAATTGACCATATAAATAGAGATTCATTTTTAGGGTCTCTATTCTTTTCTATTGTTCTGTATGCTTTTGTACTAGTGATTACTATCAGTTCAGTTCAGTTCAGTCGCTCAGTCGTGTCTGACTCTTTGCCACCCCATGAATCGCAGCACGCCAGGCCTCCCTGTCCATCACCAACTCCCGGAGTCTACCCAAACCCATGTCCATTGAGTCGGTGATGCCATCCAGTCATCTCATCCTCTGTCGTCCCCTTCTCCTCACGCCCCCAATCCTTTCCAGCATTAGGGTCTTTTCCAATGACTCAACTCTTCGCATGAGGTGGCCAAAGGATTGGAGTTTCAGCTTCAACATCAGTCCTTCCAATGAACACCCAGGACTGATCTCCTTTAGAATGGACTGGTTGGATCTCCCTGCAGTCCAAGGGACTCTCAAGAGTCTTCTCCAACACCACAGTTCAAAAGCATCAATTCTTCGGCACTCAGCTTTCTTCACCATTCAACTCTCACATCCATACATGACTACTGGAAAAACCATAGCCTTGACTAGACGGATCTTTGTTGGCAGAGGAATGTCTCTGCTTTTAAATAAGCTATCTAGGTTGGACATAACCTTCCTTCCAAGGAGTAAGCGTCTTTTAATTTCATGGCTGCAATCACCATCAGCAGTGATTTTGGAGCCCCCCCCAAAATAAAGTCTGACACTGTTTCCACTGTTTCCCTATCTATTTCCCATGAGGTGATGGGACCAGATGCCATGATCTTAGTTTTCTGAACGTTGAGCTGTAAGCCAACTTTTTCACTCTCTACTTTCACTTTCATCAAGAGGCTCTTTAGTTCTTCTTCACTTTCTGCCATAAGGGTGGTGTCATCTGCAGATCTGACGTCATTGCTATTTCTCCCAGCAATCTTGATTCCAGCTTGTGCTTCTTCCAGCCCAGCGTTTCTCATGATGTACTCTGCATGTAAGTTAAATAAGCAGGGTGACAATATACAGCCTTGACGTACTCCTTTTCCCATTTGGAACCAGTCTGTTGTTCCATGTCCAGTTCTAACTGTTGCTTCCTGACCTGCATACAGGTTTCTCAAGAGACAGGTCAGATGGTCTGGTATTCCCATCTCTTGAAGAATTTTCCACAGTTTGTTGTGATTCACACATTCAAAGGCTTTGGCATAGTCAATAAAGCAGAAATAGATGTTCTTCTGGTACTCTCTTGCTTTTTCAATGATCCACCGGATGTTGGTGATTTGATCTCTGGTTCCTCTGCCTTTTCTAAACCAGCTTGAACATCTGGAAGTTCATGGTTCACGTATTGCTGAAGCCTGGCTTGGAGAATTTTCAGCATTGCTTTACTAGCGTGTGAGATGAGTGCAATTGTGTGGTAGTTTGAGCATTCTTTGGCATTGCCTTTCATTGTGATTGGAATGAAAACTGACCTTTTCCAGTCCTCTGATTACTATAGTTCTGTAGTATAGTCTAAGATCAGGGAGTATGATATCTCCAACTTTGTTCTCCTGCCTTAAGATTTCTTTGACTGTTATCATTAGTATCCTGATAGGGCTTGCATTGAGCTGTAGGTTGCTTTGGGCTTCTCTGGTAGCTCAGACAGTAAAGAACCTTCCTGCAGTGTGGGAGACCTGGGTTCAATCTCTGGGTTGGGAAGATCCTCTAGAGAAAGGAGTGGCTACCCACTCCAGTATTCTTGCCTGGAGAATCCCACAGACAGAGGAACCTGGAGAGCTCCAGTCCATGGGGTTGTAAAGAGTCTTTGGCTCATTTGGGTATTTTAATAACAATAATTCTTTCAATTCATGATCACTGTGTCCATCTTTTCATTTTTTGCGTGTTATCTTTTTTTCTTTCATCAATGTCGTGGTTTTCAAAGTACAGATTATTCACCTCCTTGACTAAATGTATCCCTAGGTATTCTATTCTTTTTGATGCAATTGTAAATGGGATTTATCTCTTAATTATCCCTCTCTGATAATGCATTGTTAGTGTATGGAAAAATAACAGATTTTTGTACGTTGATTTTTTTATCCTGCAACTTTAGTAGACTCATTTATTAATTTAAATAATTTATTTAAATAACATATTTGATGGAGTCTATAGGGTTTCTGATATATCATGTCTTTGGAAAATAGTGATAGTTTTATTCCTTCTTTCTAATTTTGATGCCTTTCATCTCTATCTTGTCTGATTGCTACAGCAAGGACTTCCATTCCTCATTTTGCCTAACTCTCTCTGTTTCCATATATGAAGTTTATTAGCTATGTCCCCCAGTCCTGAAAGTGAAACCTTATGTAGAAAGAGTCCTGAGGGGCCCAATGGCACAATTCCCCTGGTCTCCAGAGCTTGATGCTCCAGTGGTATCTCCTGTGTGAGTTATTCTGTTGTGATTAGGCTGTAATTGCTGTGAGCCTGCTGGGGCATAGGGTTGTCCGCCAGGCTGGCTGCCTGCAAGGTCCAGCTGCAACTGCTGTAAGCAGGCTGGCCCCCCATAGCAGGAGCTGCTTTAGACAGGTACCAGTGCTGGTGAAGCCACCTGCTGAGCAGGCTGAGACTCACCCTCCAGAATAGGAGTCTCTTTGTAGGGGCACCAGTGCCAGCCAGGGCTGTGTCCCAGGTTTGGTGGGTTGGTGGAAGGAAGCTTCTTTGAAAGGGCTGGCTGGGGTAGGTTCTCAGGAGAATGCCAGGGCAGGGTGCATGGTGGTAGGTAGGTTAATGGAGAGTAACATAAATGGCACCTACCAGCTCCAGGCCAGCTAGGTGGAAGGAAAGGGAAAAAAAGGCACCCACCAGTGCTTTTGTCCCCAGAGAAAGTTCCACCATATCCCTAGATCTACCAGATTCAGCCTGTGCCCTAACAGTAGCCAATGAATCTCCATCTCATATGACCTAGGTGCTTTGCAAGTCACTGCGTATGCAACAGGACTGGAGAGAGTGAGCTTGTGAGCAAGCCCTTCAATTGCAGAGTCTCGGGTTCCCACAGTCCTCTGACTCTCCCCAGCATAAGCCCTTCTGGTTTTCAAAGCCAGATGTTTTGGGGGCTCATTGTCCCAGTGCAGGTCCTGTAGGATGGGAAGCCCAGTGTGGGACTCAGATCCCTGTTCCTCGAGGAGGACCTCCGCCGCTCCCCTAAGGCTGTGGGTTCTGACTAGACTGCACCTCTGCCCTGACTGCTTGTCTCTATGTGGACTTTTTTTATGTTCTTAGTTGTAAAAAAGTGATATATGTTCTACTAATCTTCAGGTCATTCTCAGAGATAGTTGTTCTGTGTATTTGTGGTTTTGTTGTGTCCATGGAAGAAGGTGAGCACAAGACCTTCTTACTCTGCCTTGCTGATCCAGACTCCCTCTTTTTAAAAATGTTATGCCCAAATAACCAGTGGATTGATTGGCTCTACAGTTTTTTGATATGAACTTATTTTTTTAACCTGTCCCAGTAATATCCCAACATCTAATTTATGGTTTAAACAAAATTAAGATATTTTTTAGCCTTATAACATACCTTTTCTTCTTTGTATAATAAAAGAAAATAGGTGACTTTGAGGTGGCTGAAATAGTGCCTGACATATAGTAGATGCTCAAAAGTGTTGTATGAATGAATGAACTCAAATCCAGGATAAAGAATAAAGAAAAAATCAGAATGAGGCTGTGATTAGCTTCTTTGTTTGTTTTTATGTCCATCACTTCTTGGTAGTTTCCCAAGAATGGTTAATTGTCCATGTGACAAGAACTTTATATCCTTATGTCACCTGCCTCTACTCCCTACCCCCACCAGTTTTTGAAATAATTTTACCAGACCACCAGATGCACTCTTAGCTACTGAAGAATCTCTTGTCTGTCTCTTTAGCTTCTCCATAAATATACACATTTCTTCGTTTGTTTTTGAGGCAATGCTGTGTGTGTAATCATGTGCAAATCTTTATTGAACACTTATGGAATGAGCCACCTGTTCTTACAAATTAGCCGAGTTCTCAAGAAGGCCCAAATTAGTGAATTAGTTGATGAAGGAAATTTGTTGCAGAGACAGCAGGCAGCTAAAGAATTTTTCATCTTGTCAAAAGTATTGTTAGTCTCATAGCTTGGCAAAGAGACAAGAAGATACCATTTTAAACAATTCTAGGTAGTGACTTAGTACCTTCAGCTCACCAGAGAAGAAAATGAAATTGCTTGTCTTATCAGTTAAGAGAAGCTTGGCTGATCTCAGACCATAGCCTGGAAAGTTAACTAGGTTTTGTAGAAGTGGATAATCTTTTCTCAGTGATCGATGTGGCAAGAGTAGAACTGTGTTGCCAGGGGAGCTATGGGGAAATAGGTTTCCTTGTTTTACTTGTACTTCTGGCTGAAGGCAATGCTGAACAAACCTTAGAAGTCACTTGGCCAGGTCTCATCCATGGAGCATGCAAGGCATCTGATGATTTCTACAGGCACTTTTAAAAAGTAATTACCAGTCTTTGTCAGTGAAACTGCCTTTCAGGTCCTCTCACAAGCATCCAGTTACTTGTTGAGGCGTCAAAGCAATACGAAACCTCTGACATTTCTGCCTCCTCCTTTCACATTACAAATCCTGTTGTTGATTGGCAGGCAGCAGCATCCATCACATATATTTCAAACACCCAGAGGCAGTGTTCTTATTTTCAAAGAAGCAGGGCTCTGCATGCAAGTTGCAAGGTAGGGGGCAACTCTAGACTGGACCCTGTCCTGATCCAGGGAACCCAACTGTACAGCTTGTCTCTCCTCACACCTTTGTGTGACTATGAATTAGGTCACATTGCCTGTGCTTCACTGACACAGAGAAAAAGGGAAAACATCCTCCTGACTCCACACTTACAGAGATGCTGCCCAGATTTGTTCTCAGGCATAGCCAGGGTGGGATCTTTTTCCTGTTCCACCTCTTTTTATTTTTGGGTCACACTGGTAATAATTTAATAAAATCCATTAAAAATGAAAAAGCATAAAGAAAAATAAACATATTCATAATATACATACTGTTACCATTTTGTATGTATCCTCTGGTCTTATACTTTTAGGAAATAATGAGTGGTCGGGTCATGTTCTTTGAATATTTAATAGTTGGAGCAATTATGTTCTCTTACTATTTAGAGGACTGAGTGGCTGGTAGAGCAGTGGAGAAGGATACAAGGAAAATATTTGCTGTAGACCTTTACCTTTTTTGTCCAATCTCATGGGTAATAAAATGTTCATCATTTAATAAATGATAATTGAATGCCTACTATGTACCAAGGACTGTTTTGGATACTGAAAACAATGCAGTGAATAATGTAAAAATGCCTTTGTAGATGTTATAATCCTCAGAAAGTAAATAGGAAATGATAAAAGCACTCAGTGCAAAACTTGAAACTTCCGTAAATAATTTTCAGCCAAACTGTTCTAAATAAGTACTTGCAGGACCTGGTATCAGGCCAGATTTGAGTGATGATGTGTAAATTCATGATCAGGAATTTGTATATTATTTGTGTGTCTAAAATAGTGGATTACATAAAAATGAGCTAGTCATATCAGTCTTATTTCTAGATGATATTTTATAGCCTTTTGACAGTTATTTAAACCTGCACGTAGAATTTATCATAACTTGAGCCATATCTATGAGGTTCATAGAATCTCAAAGATGGAAAAGACTTGAATGTTATATGGTTCACCCTCTCTGTTTTTACCTGCTCTACACTCTGCATGGCTGAATCCTCTCCCCAGCATATTAAACAATGATTATTCACTTCTCGTTGAAATCTTTAGGCACAGGAAGTTCTCTGCTTCCTGGGACAACCCATTCTCCCAGCCACTAGCTCTAGTTTTAAAAATGATCTTTCTTCTATGAAGCTGAAATCCACAACCGAGAGTTTTTTCTGTTGAAAGTCATGTGCAAGTCTCAGGAACTAGCTCAGGCAGTCAAGTTGAGGCAGGAGCAGATTTCTTTCTCAGGCATCAAAGGTCAAGCAACCAGGAAGAGCCCTGAAAGTGTCCAGGTGCTAAATTCTCTCCATAGAACAAGTGAGGAAGATCATGGAGGGAGTAAGGAAACACCAGTAGGGTATGGGAGCTCTAGGACTGAGGTCATCTGGCTTTGGCATCTGTCACTCCTTTGTCTGCAGAGCTGACTTTATCTGTTTAATTAGTTGGAAAGGTGGCACCCTCCTCCCTCACTGGTCCATGTGTGGCCTGCCTCACACTGTATCCCAAGGCAAAAGAGTTTATCTTTTAAGCTCTGTCTGGACTCCTCTTTGGTCAAAGGTATCTGAAAAGCTGAGTTATTTTAGCGGAAACTCTGAGTATGGAATTGCAGTTTGAAGCAGCCCAAATATCTATTTTTATAGCTGAAAAGAGACTCTAACATGCAGAGTATGTCATGGAGAAGCCAATGATGAAATGTCTTGGTTTAAACCATAACAAATGTTAATCTTGATATGCAGGGGAAATTAAAATCCATTATAATTATCATTAGAAAGATAATCATTCTTAGGTTTCTTTTCAACAACCATCACAAACACACTAACAGCTTCAGTGTAAAAATAAAACATTTGAGTTTTTTCTCCATCTTGTGATTTTAATAACACCTTAAAACTACTGTCATATCCACTATGTCCTTTGTGGCCAGTTAGGAGGAGGGAAGACTGTTCATTAATTGCATCATTGATTCACTCACCAAGCATATTGAGAACCTAGACTGTGTCAGACACTATCATTGTGCTGAGGATTCACAGACCAAACAGAGCATTCTCCCATCCCCCAAAGGAGCTCAAGGAGAGAGACAAATAAATAAGTTATTTTAGAGAAATGCACAAGGATATGAAAAACATCTACAAGGCATGTTCCAGAGGACAAATCAGAATCACTTATTAATAGAAAAAGAAAGGGTAGGATATTCCAGGCATCATTGGCTTGTGCGTTATCTGATGGTAGTAGAGAGCCACTGAAGGGCTTGGAGGAAGGGAATAATAATAGAACATTCGCATTTGGGAGCAATCATTCCAGCTACAGGGGGTAGAAACAATTAAACAGGAATAAGGCTAAAACAAAGAGGGCACATGGGACCAAGCGTGGATTGCCATCTGTTTAATTCCAGTGAGAGACTAAAATGAAGTAGTACAATGTGGGTGGATTGGAGTAGACTAGGTTAGAAGATATCAAGGAGAGAGTTTTGATTATAACAAAATATAGGAGTGGGGAAGGTTGCAAAAGTAACTCGGGTTTCTGACTCAGAGTGTTAAGGGGATGATGGTGCCCCCACCGCATAGGAGAGGAATCGTGAAGCAACAGCACACTGATGTAGACCTACAGGGCAAAGGCTGTGAGCCAAGGTGTGTTCACCAATCATAATATTCATGCACCAGGATCCGGGAACTTTTCTTTAGGTATGGAAGCCCAGGCTCAGTGGCGTGGTGGACTATGTGACGAATAGCTAGTATCTTTTCTTTGAAGCATTGGTTTTCATTTTTTAAATAAGAGCTCCTGGTTAAAAGTTGTATGTCAGATCCCATATGGGGACTCTAAGATCTAATTTTACATAAGGACTCCAAGGCACAGGGGCTAGCCAAGATTCTGAGAAGATATCAGATAAAAATCTTGGAACCTATGGAAAGCAATTTTCATAATTAGGAGGAACACAGAACCCCATATATCATCGTTAGTCTGAGACAAGGAACAGAAGGTTGGAGGGGGGGAGGACAGTTTCTTTAAACAGAGAACAGGTGGCCAGTGTAGTCAGGGCCAGCTCGGGAAACCTTAGGCAACTCTGCTCAAAGAGTTTCTCTGCTTCTCCCCTAGAGACTGTCAGATGCAGTGGAGAACAGGATTATTAGCTATTTGGCAAGGGATATTTCTCTTCATGATGGTGTTTTTATTCTTACAGCAACACAGGGAAAGGCCAAGGGATAGAACTTAATGGAACCCACAGACACTATAGAAAATGAAATGTTTTTATATCTCCTGATAAACCAGTTTTATGTCACAGAATGTCCAAAAAGAAATTTGGCTCTCATTTAAATTGCTTCCTGCAAAGTTAATTGTTTGCTCCCAATCCATAATTGATGATAGCCTTTTCCCTTGCTGCAGTGAGACCAAGGACTCTTGGCAGCCTCATGCTGTGGAAGCCAGACACAAACAGGTAATAATGCCCCCAAGAAGAGCTGAAATATTAGTCTCCTGAGACACAGGCTGTGCAGATTTCTCTGACTTAAGAAAGAGACATAAGTCACACCTTAGAACCTGTCTTATAGAACTTAGTTTCATAAAAGTTGTCTAATAACTCTGGAATGTACAGATAACATGTTAAAGAAAGGCCAGAAGGATGAGCTCTGAGGAGCCTGATTAATCCTTTCCACAGCAGTCATGGAAATGAGAGTATTCTCATAGCTGAACAATAGGTTTGCATGTGTAACGAATTCCTTCAGTCTCTTGATAAAGAGATAAAAAGATGATTGATAGATACATGTAAGTAGATTGGTGATACATAAATATAGAGATAAATCTATACATAGATAGATTTATTTCTCTCCCTCTCCATATGTATATACCTATATCTATATATATAATGTGTACTTTTCTGAATCTACCATACACAATCATTTTCTGGAGGCCAGAACCTCCATTACTTATCTGGCAGGGTAAGTAAGGCCAGAAACTCCATTACTTATCTAGTGCTCCGTTACTCCATTACTGATCTAGGAGGATCTCTAGCCTTGGAGGAGTGTCCCTTCCCACTGTAACCACAAAAATTCTACCCTCGTCCGTGTCCCATTCAAACCTCTACTCTTCATCTCTCCTTCATGGAGTCCTTTCCTGGTCACTATGAATGTCCTTGATTCCCTTCTCCCTCAACTATTTAGAGTCTGTAACATAACACAATGTCATCATCCACTCTGACAAATTGCACTTCAATATTTACTCTCTCCTCCTCCCCAGACTAGACCTAAACAGGTTCCGAGATTACTTCTTCATTCCCACAATGTCTAGCCCAGAAGAGCCCATGCAGTGTCGCCTCACTGAACAGTAGCTGCCAACAGCGGCAATAGAAAGGAAGAAGGAAAGAAGAAAGAGAGAAAAAGAAAACATATTTATATCTATATGGTTCAAAGGTCAAAACTGCATCTATATAAAGTTCTTATTTTCCTTTGTTGATTTGATGCTGCTGCTAAGTCACGTCAGTCGTGTCCGACTCTGTGCGACCCCATAGACGGAAGCCCAACAGGCTCTGCCGTCCCTGGGATTCTCCAGGCAAGAATACTGACGTGGGTTGCCATTTCCTTCTCCAGTGCATGAAAGGGAAAAGTTAAAGTGAAGTCGCTCATTCGTGTCCAAGTCTTCGTGACCCCATAGACTGTAGCCTACCAGGCTCCTCTGTCCATGGGATTTCCCAGGCAAGAGTACTGGAGTGGGTTGCCATTGCCTTCTCCGTGATTTGATGCAAAATCATTCAAATGTGATGGCCAATTTTTTTAATTAATTTATTTTTTATCGAAGGATAATTGCTCTACAGAATTTTGTTGTTTTCTGTCAAACCTCAACATGAATCAGCCATAGGTATACATATATCCCCTCCCTTTTGAACCTACCTCCCATCTCCCTCCCCATCCCACCCCTCTAGGTTGATACAGAGCCCCTGTTTGAATTTCCTGAGCCATATAGCAAATTCCTGTTGGCTATCTATTTCACCTATGGTAGTGTAAGTTTCCATGTTACTCTTTCCATACATCTTCCCCTCCCTTCCCCTCTCCCCATGTCTATAAGTCTATTCTCTATGTCTGTTTCTCCATTGTTGCCCAGTAAATAAATTCTTAAGTACCATTTTTCTAGTTTCTGTATATATGCATTAGAATATGATATTTATCTTTCTCTTTCTGACTCACTTCGCTCTGTATAATAGGTTCTAGGTTCATTCACCTCATTAGAATTGACTCAAACGTGTTCCTGTTTATGGCTGAGTAATATTCCTTTGTGTATGTGTACCAGAACTTCTTTATGCATTCATCTATCGATGGACATCTAGGTTACTTGCATGTTCTAGCTATTGTAAATAGTGCTGCAATGAACAATGGGACACATGTGTCTCTTTCAATTTTGGTTTCCTCAGGGTATATGCCTAGGAGTGGGATTGCTGGGTCATATGGTGGTTTTATTCCTAGTTTTTTAAGGAATCTCCATGCCATCTTCCATAGTGGCTGTATCAATTTACATTCCCACCAACAGTGCAAGAGCATTCCCTCTTCTCCACACCCTCTCCAGCATTTATTGTTTGTCGACTTTTTGATGATGGCCATTCTGACTGGTGTGAAGTGGTATGTCATTGTAGTTTTGATTTGCATTTCTCTAATATTGAGTGATGTTGAGCATCTTTTCATGTGTTTGTTAGCCATCTGTATGTCTTCTTTGGAGAAATGTCTGTTTAGGTCTTTTTCCCACTTTTTGATTGGGTCTTTGTTTTTCTGGTATTGAGTTGTATGAGCTGCTTGTATATTTTGGAAATTAATCCTTTGTCAGTTATTTCATTTGCTATTATTTTCTCCCATTCTGAGGGTTGTCTTTTCACCTTGCTTATAGTTTCCTTTGCTGTGCAAAAGCTTTTAAGTTTAATCAGTTCCCACTGGTTTACATTTGTCATTATTTCCATTACTCTAGGAGGTGGGTCATAGAGGATCTTGCTTCGATTTATGTCATCAAGTGTTCTGCCTATGTTTTCCTCTCAGAGTTTTATAGTTTCTGGTCTTATATTTAGGTCTTTAATCCATTTTGAGTTTATCTTTGTGTTTCGTGTTAGGAAGTGTTCTAATTTCATTCTTTTACATGTAGCTGTCCAGTTTTCCAAGCACCATTTATTGAAGAGGCTCTCTTGTATATCCTTGCCTCCTTTGTCAAAAATAAGATACCCATAGGTGCATGGGTTTATTTCTGGGCTTTCTCTCTTGTTCCATTCTTCCATATTTCTGTTTTTGTGCCAGTACCTTACTGTGTTGATGACTGTGACTTTGTAGTATAATCTGAAGTCAGGAAGGCTGATTCCTCCAGCTCCATTCTTCTTTCTCAAGACTGCTTTGGCTATTCGGGGTCTTTTGTGTTTCCATATGAATTGTGAAATTTTTGGTTCTAGTTCTGTGAAAAATGCCATTGGTAATTTGATAGCAATGTCATTGAATCTGTAGATTGCATTTGGTAGTATAGTCATTTTCACAATGTTGATTCTTCCTACCCAGGAACATGGAATATCTCTCCATCTGTTTATATCACCTTTGATTTCTTTCATTAGCATCTTATAATTTTCTACGTACAGTTCTTTTGTCTCCTTAAGTAAGTTTATTCCTAGATATTTAATTCTTTTTGTTGCAATGGTGAATGGGATTGATTCCTTAATTTCTCTTTCTGATTTTTCATTGTTAGTATATAGAATTGCAAGTGGTTTCTGTGTATTGATTTTGTATCCTGCAACTTTGCTAAATTGACTGATTAGCTCTAGTAATCTTCTGAGACTCTCTTTAGGGTTTTCCCTAAAGGTCTGACATGTACAGTATCATGTCATCTGCAAACAGTGAGAGCTTTACTTCTTCTTTTCCGATCTGGATTCCTTTTATTTCTTTTTCTTCTCGGCTTGCTGTAGCTAGGACACCCAGAACTATGTTGAATAACAGTGGTGAAAGTGGACACCCTTGTATTGTTCCTGATGTTAGAGGGAATGCTTTCAGTTTTTCACCATTGAGAATAATGTTTCTTGTAGGCTTATCATACATGGCCTTTCCTATGTTGAGGTAGGTTCCTTCTATGGCCATTTTTCGAAGAGTTTTAATCATAAATGGGTGCTGTATTTTGGCAAAGGCTTTTTCTGCATCTATTGAGATGATCATATGGTTTTTATCATTCAGTTTGTTATTGTGGTGTATCACATTGATTGATTTGCATATATTGAAGAATCCTTGCATCCCTGGAATAAACACAACTTGATCATGATGTATGAGCTTTTTGATGTGTTTCTGAATTCTGTTTGCTAAAATTTTGTTGAGGATTTTGCATCCATGTTCATCAGTGATATTGGCCTGCAGTTTTCTTTTTTTGTGTGCTATCTTTGTCTGGTTTTGGTATCAGGGTGATGATGGCCTTGTAGAATGAGCTTGAAAGTGTTCCTTCCTCTGCAATTTTTTGAAAGAGTTTTGGAAGGATAAGCATTAGCTCTTCTCTAAATGTTTGATAGAATTCTCTTGTGAAGCCATCTGGTCCTAGGCGTTTGTTTTTTGGGAGATGGTTCAGCTTCAGTTTCAGTGCTTGTAATTGGGTTGTTCGTAATTTCTATTTCTTCCTTGTTCATTCTTGGAAGATTGAACTTTTCTAAGAATCTGTCCATTTCTTCCAGGTTATCCATTTTATTGCCATATAGTTTTTCATAATAGTCTCTTCTGATCCTTTGTATTTCTGCATTGTCTGTTGTAACCTCTCCTTTTTCAGTTCTAATTTTGTTGATGTGATTCTTCTCCCTTTTTTCCTTGATGAGTCTGGCTAACAGCTTGTCAATTTTGTTTACCTTCTCAAAGAACTAGCATTTAGTTTTATTAATCTTTACTATTGTTTTTGTCATTTCTTTTTCATTTATTTCTTCGCAGATCTTTATGATTTATTTCCTTCTACTAATTTTGGGGTTTTTTTGTTTTTTTTCAGTTGTTTTAGGTGTAAAGTTAGGTTATCTATTCAATGTTTTTCTTGTTTCTTGAGGTAGGATTGTATTGCTATAAACGTCCCTCTTAGAACTACTCTTGCTGCATCCCATACATTTTGAGTGTTGTGTCTTCATTGCCATTTGTTTCTAGAAATTTTTTTTATTTCTTCAGTAACCTGTTGCTTATTTAGAAATATGTTGTTTAATCTCCATGTGTTTGTGTTTCTTACAGTTTTTTTTTCTTGTAATTGATATCTAGTCTCATACTGTTGTGGTTAGAGAAGATGCTTGATACGATTTCAATTTTCTTAAATTTACTGAGGTTTGATTTGTGACCCAAAGTGTGGTCTATCCTGGAGAATGTTCCACGTGCACTTGAGAAAAAGGTGTATTCTGCATTTGGATGGAATGTCCTGAGGATATCAGTGAAATCCACCTCATCTAATGTTATCATTTAAGACTTGTGTTTCCTTATTAGTTTCCTGTTTTGATGATCTGTCCATTGGTGTGAGTTGAGTGGGGTGTTAAAGACTCCTACTATGATTGTGTTACTGTCAATTTCTCCTTTTATGTCTTAGTGTTTGTTGTAGGTATTGAGGTGCTCCTATGTTGGGTGCATAGATATTTACAATCGTATGTCTTCTTCTTGGATTGATCCCTTGATCATTATGTAGTGTCCTGCCTTATCTCTTATAATATTCTTTATTTTAAGGTCTATTTTGTCTGATAGGAGGATTGCTACTCCAGCTTTCTTTTGCTTACCATTTTCATGGAATATATTTTTCCATCCTCTCACTTTCAGTCTATATGTATCTATAGGTCTGAAGTGGGTTTCTTATAGACAACATATGTATGGGTATTGTGTTTGCATCCATTCAGCCAGTCTGTGTGTTTTGGTTGGAGCATTTAATCTATTTACATTTAAACTAATTATTGATATATATGTTACTATTGCCATTTTCTTAATTGTTTGGGGGTGATTTTGCAGATCTTTTTCTTTTCTTGTATTATTTATTGGGCTATTAAGTCCCTTTAACATTTGTTGTAAAGCTGGTTTAGTGGTACTGAATTCTATTAATTTTGTTTGTCTGAAAAGCTTTTTATTTCTCCATCAATTTTGAATGAGATCCTTGCTGGGTACAGTAATCTTTACTGTAGAGTTTTCTCTTTCAGTACTTTCAATATATCCTGCCATTCCCTTCTGGCCTGCAGTTTCTACTGAAAGATCAGCTGTTAAGCCTATGTGGTTTCCCTTGTATGTTACTTGTTGCTTCTCCCTTGCTACTTTTAACATTCTTCCTTTGTGTTTAGTCTTTGTTAGTTTGATTACTATGTGTCTTGGCATGTTTCTTCTTGGGTTTATCCTGTATGGGACTCTTTGTGCCTCTTGGACTTGATTGACTATCTCCTTTTCCATGTTGTGGAAATTTTCGACTATAATCTCTTCACAAATTTTCTCATACCTTTTCTTTTTCTCTTCTTCTTCTGGGACTGCTATAATTCGAATGTTTGTGCATTTGACATTGTCCCAGAGGTCTCTGAGACTATCCTCAGTTCCTTTCATTCTTTTTACTTTACTCTGCTCTTCAGAAGTTATTTCCACCATTATCTTCCAGCTCACTGATGAATTCTTCTACTTCAGATATTCTGCTATCGATTCCTTCTCAGTTCAGTTCAGTTCAGTCACACAGTCATGTCTGACTCTTTGCGACCCCATGAAACGCAGCACACCAGTCCTCCCTGTCCATCACCAACACCCTGAGTCCACCCAAACTCATGTCCATCGAGTCGGTGATGCCATCCTGCCATCTCATCCTCTGTCGTCCCCTTCTCCTCCTGCCCTCAATCTTTCCCAGCATCAAGAACTTTTCAAATGAGTCAGCTTTTTGCATCAGGTGGCCAAAGTATTGGAGTTTCAGCTTCAACGTCAGTCCTTCCAATGAATATTCAGGACTGATTTCCTTTAGGATGGACTGGTTGGATCTCCTTGTAGTCCAAGGGACTCTGAAGAGTCTTCTCCAACACCACAGTTCAAAAGCATCAATTCAGCGGCACTCAGCTTTCTTTATAGTCCAACTCTCACATCCATACTTGACCACTGGAAAAACCATAGCGTTGACTAGACGGACCTTTGCTGACAAAGTAATGTCTCTGCTTTTTAATATGCTGTTTAGGTTGGTCATAACTTTCCTGCCAAGGTGTAAGCATCTTTTAATTTCATGGCTGCAGTCACCATCTGCAGTGATTTTGGAGCGCCAAAAAATAAAATCAGCCACTGTTTCCACTGTTTTCCCATCTATCTGCCATGAAGTGATGGGACCGGATGCCATGATCTTAGTTTTCTGAATGTTGAGCTTTAAGCCAACTTTTTCACTCTCCTCTTTCACTTTCATCAAGAGGCTCTTTAATTCTTCTTCACTTTCTTCCATAAGGGTGGTGTCATCTGCATATCTGAGGTTATTGATATTTCTCCCGGCAATCTTGATTCCAGCTTTGCTTCCTCCTGCCCAGCGTTTCTCATGATATGCTCTGCATATATGTCAAATAAGCAGGGTGACGATATACAGCCTTGACATACTCCTTTTCCTATTTGGAACCAGCCTGTTGTTCCGTGTCCAATTCTAATTGTTGCTTCCTGACCTGCATATTCCTTCTAAGTATTTTTAATTTCAGTAATTGTGTTGTTTGTCCCTGTATGTTTATTCTTTAATTCTTCTAGGTCTTCGTTAATTGATTCTTACATTTTCTCCATTTTGTTTTCAAGGTTTCTGATCATCTTTACTATCATTATTTTGAATTCTTTTTCAGGTAGTTTGCCTGTTTCCTCTTCATTTATTTGGACTTCTGTGTTTCTAGTTTGTTCCTGCATTTGTATAATATTTCTCTGCTTTTTCATTATTATTTTTGTTTAACTTGTTGTGTTTGAAGTCTCCTTATCCCAGGCTTCAAGGAAAGTTGAATTCTTTCCTTGAAGAAGGTTGAATTCTTTCTTCCTTTTGGTTTCTGCCCTCCTACATTTGGTCTGGTGGCTTGTTTAAGCTTTATATAGGGTGAGATTTGTGCTGAGTTTTTGTTTGTTTGTTTGTTTGTTTTTCCTCTGATGGGCAAGGCTGAGTGAGGTGGTAATCTTGTCTGCTGATAATTAGGTTTGTATATTTTGTTTTGTTTGTTGTTTAGATGAGGAGTGCTGCACAGCGTGTTCCTGGTTGTAGGGTGATGCTGGGTCTTGTATTCAAGTGGTTTCCTTTGTGTGAGTTCTCACTATTTGATACTCCCTAGGGTTAGTTCTCTAGTAGTGTAGGGTCTTGGAGTCAGTGCTCCCACTCCAAAAGCTCAGGGTTTGATCTCTGGTCAGGACTGAAGATTCCACAAGTGGTTTGTTATAGCATTAAGTGAGATTAAAACAAATATCCAAAAATGAGAAATCAAAGATGAACCCCAAATGACAGTTACAAAATCAGGCAAATAATAGTTAAAATATTGGAATATACACATATACATATACAGCCATGAACAAAGTCAAAACAGTCCATCAAAAATAAAGTACAGCAGATTGACCCGGCTAACACAAGAAATCAAAAATTATATTTACCAGTTAAGAACAAAACTAACTAAAGCACAAACTGGAAAACAAAACTAAAGCAAGGTGCCAAGTGGGGAATAAAGCAATGAAAACAAAACTAACAAATATGCTGAGAGGAAAGGAAAGAAAGAATAGACATGCAAAGTCAAATAGAGGTAGATGAAGAAGATTTATATACATTAAAGATTAACTGCAAGGGGAAAAGAACAGTAGGAAAGGCAAACATATGGATGAATGTAGAAAAAGTATAATAGGTTTAAAAAAATTAAAATTATGAAAAAGAGAAAAGAAAAAAAAAGGTAGAAAAAAGGAAAAAAAAAGAGGAAAACTCCACAGAACTGCAAAAGTGCAATGTAGAGGCAGACGTGTATAACAACAATAAAAAGTGTGACTAAATATAGCGTGTACATATACACCCATAACCAAAATCAAAACAGTCCAACAAAAATAAAGAACAATAGATTGACCCAGTGAACAAAGTAAACCAAAAATTATATTTACCAGAACAAAACTAACTAAAGCACAAAATGGAAAACAAAACTAAAACAACGTGCCAATTGGGGAATAAAGCAATGAAAATAAAACTAATAAATATGTTGAGAGGAAAGCAGAGAAAGAAAATAACGAAAGAATAGATATGCAAAGTTAAACAGAGGTAGATAAAGAATGATTATATATGTTAAAGATTAACTGCAAGGGGAAAAGAACAGTAGGAAAAGCAAACAAAGGGATAAATGTAGAAAAATAATAGGTTTAAAAATTTTTTAATTAAAATTTTTAAAAAAAGAGAAAAAAAAAAGGAAAACGCCAAAGAACTGCAAAAGCCCAACATAGAAGCAGAGGTTTATAACAACAATAAAAATTGTGACAGAGGAAAAAAATGCTCAAAACTTAATTGGATTTCTTAGTGCCAATTAAATCAACAACTACAATGAGGGGGGGAATAAAAAGAAGAAAGAAAAGAAAAAAAAATCCAAATGAATCTATAGAACAAGTCAAAAAATAAGAATAATAAAAGTTTTTCTTGAGTCACTGCTATCAGTCCTTTCCCTCGCTGGGAGTCACAGTCCACCTCACCTCCCTAGGATGTCCTCCAACACTGTGCTGATCTCTGGACCTGCTGTAGGGTAGCTCAGATTCTAATCTGGTCCCACTCCCGTGTGCTCTTGTGTCCAGTGTCCACAGCTATTAGAACTAGTGAGTTTTCTTTTGTGGGAGCTCTCAATGGCCTTTTATATATTCCATAGACACAGAGTCTGCCTAGTTGATTGTGTGGACTTAATTTGCAGCTTGTACAGCTGATGGGAAGGTTTTGGGTCTTCTTCCTTAGCCACAATGGCTCAGACGGTAAAAGCGTCTGCCTACAATGCGGGAGACCCCGGTTCGATCCCTGGATTGGGAAGATCCCCTGGAGAAGGAAATGGCAATCTACTCCAGTACTCTTGCCTGGAAAATCCCATGGACTGAGGAGCCTGGTAGGCTACAGTCCATGGGGTCGCAAAGAGTCGGACACGACCGAGCAACTTCACTTCACTTCCTTAGCCACACTGCCCCTGGGTTTCAATTGTGGTTTTATTTCCACCTCTGCATGTGGATCATCCACTGGGGTTTGCTCCTGAGGTTGTCCTGGAGGACTTGGGTTTGCCCCTGTGAGGGCCAGGGGTGGAGGTGGTACAGCTGCTTGGGTCTCAGGGGTTCTGGCAGCACCAGGTACTCAGCGGGGTTGCTGGCTAGGCAGCAGGAAATATAGTGCTCTAGAAGGGTATGGCAACCAGTATTGGCCAACACATTCCAGTATTCTTGCCTGGAGAACCCCCTTCCCTGACAGAGAATCCTGGCAGGCCACAGTCTACAGGGTCACAAAGAGTCGGACACGACGGTAGCGACCCTGCATGCATAGACTCAAGACTTTTTTGCCTGTGGCAGCTCTGCCACAGGGAGAGTTGAGCATGAAGGTGGTACATCTGCTTGACTTGTGGGGACCCTGGCGGTGCCAAGTGTGCAGGGGCACAGACTGCCTCCACCGCAGGAGTTAAGGCTCTAACAGAGTCTTTTTTTGAGTCTCTTGTAGCTGGTGATCAGAAGGCCTCTTCAGCCGGCTCTGTAGCTCTGCCCGTTCAGGCACTTAGAGGGCTCCCTTGCCTGGGGTCCTTCTCTGTTGTTTAGCGCGTCAGGCACATAGAGGGGCCCCCCTAACTAAGGTCCAATTCTGTAGACTGGTGCATCAGTCACTTAAAGGAGAACCCTGGGTGGGGTCCTACTCCATAATTCAGTGTGTCAGGTGTTTGATGGGCCAGCCTCTCTATTATTCAGCTGCAGATGCTGGGGTGTGGGGAGAGAGAGGCTATGGT
Source organism: Giraffa tippelskirchi (assembly GCF_054371585.1). Classification (NCBI taxonomy): domain Eukaryota; kingdom Metazoa; phylum Chordata; class Mammalia; order Artiodactyla; family Giraffidae; genus Giraffa; species Giraffa tippelskirchi. The sequence goes on along the minus strand of NC_137279.1, from coordinate 144,331,621 downwards.
GATGGCTCCACCCCCTGCGTGTAACTCAGCAGTATCTCCTTGCTTCCATGGCTACCTGGCTTTCCTCCACTGGCATTTCCCACCACTATCTCCTCCCTCACATCCTCTCAATCCATCTCTCCACAGTCAACAGTAGCCTTCACTTTGGGATTGCTCCACAATCCCTAAACTCCAGCTCCCAGCCATTGCACCTTCCAGGGGACCAGCGTTCCAGTCCAGGGTATGTATGACTACCACAAGACTGTCTGATTCTCATTCCATTTAGGCTCTCACAGATCAGCTGTTTCACTCTCAGCCTTAAATGTTTCTCCTCTGACTCAGACAGTTGCCCCGATGTGGGGATCAGACCCCTGCTTCAGTTTCCCCACCCACTGAGGGCGGTCCAGTCCTACTAACACTCCTGTTTTTCCCCCGAGTTCCTTCATCCTGCTGAGTTTTGCATAGTTCTATATATTCTTTTCCACTGGTCAGGTACTCCTGTCCGCTCTCAGCTGGTGTTCTGCATGCACTTCTGTGTCTGAAGGTGTATTCCTGATGTACCCATGGAGAGAGATGTACTCCACATCCCCCTACTCTTCCACCATCTTGTTCTTTCGCCAATGTTTTTTAAAGGAGGGAAGATTGTCCTAGACAAATACTTTTAAAGATTTTCCTTCTTTTCTGACCTGTTTTGCTTTATTTAATTTGTCCTCATTTGCATCTTATCTAAGCAAAATTTGTTCATCTTCCCATTACTCTGATTTTGATGACAAAACTGTAGAATAGAATGCATTTTGATCCCTCCAAGGGAATTGTTTTTTAGAAAGGCCATGCTAGGTTTCCATAGCCACTGCATCCTTCAGCTGGGAAGGTAACCTTTAGTGAGAGCTACGGTCTCTTATCTTTTAGTGATAATTTCTCTTGTGAAAAGGGGGCCTGACAGAATCTTGGCTCACTAATTCATGCCATGTGGGCCAAAATTAAAGCATTAAAATTTCATAGATATAGTATCATTTATAAATCATGTCATAAAAACATTCATTTCCTATAGACCTTGAAAACTAGGCATGCCTTCCTCCAGCTGTTGCTTAAGAGTTCATTACATACATACCAGTAATTGTGAAAAATAAAGCTATGGTAAAGGAGGGGGATATTTTGTATCAACACCCTAAAATCATCAAGGGGCTGTCCTTTCCCTGTAAACACACTGCTCACATCAGTGGTGATTTAACCTACAAGCCTGCCTCCACACAATGATGGAGCCCCACAGAGTTGTATTCATAGGCCAAGCAATTCCAGGAGGGCAGCTTTCTCATTTTTTTATGACCGTATTCTGTTCAGATGGAGAAAGAGACTATTTATTACTTTCCCCAAGTTTCTCTTCTATAAAATTTCAATATGTTTAGTGGTAAGCACAGTAGACTAATTAAGTAGATGGTCAACATTTGCGACGTTTCAAAAAATGACAGATGCTTCTTTTTGTTGTAGCAGATGGGAAGTTGATAATCATTTAAGTTACAGAAATAATTTGCCCTAGTTTACTACTCAGTCTTTTGAAAATTATCTTTGGCTATGCCTGTATAATGCAGTCCATGGGGTCTCAAAGGGTCGGACACGACTTCACTTTCACTTTCACTTTTTTTTTTTTTAATAAATTTATTTATTTTAGTTGGGGGCTAATTACTTTACAATATTGTAATAGTTTTTGCCATACATTGACATGAATCAGCCATGGGTTTACATATGTTCCCCTTCCTGGACCCCCCACCCACCTCCCTCCCCATCCCATCCTTCTGGATCATCCCATTGCCCCGGCCCTGAGCCCTTGTCACATGCATCGAACATGGAATGGTGTTCTGTTTCACATATGATAATATACATGTTTCAATGCTATTCTCCCAGAACGTCCCACCCTCACCTTCTCCCTCAGATTCCATAAAATTGTTCCATGCATCTGTGTCTCTTATTCTGTCTCGCATATAGGGTTATCGTTACCATCTTTCAAATTCCATATATATGCATTAGTATACTGTATTGTTGTTTTTCTTTCTGGCTTACTTCACTTTCACTTTTCACTTTCATGCATTAGAGAAGGAAATGACAACCCACTCCAGTGTTCTTGCCTGGAGAATCCCAGGGACAGGGGAGCCTGGTGAGCTGCCGTCTATTGGGTTGCACAGAGTCGAACACGACTAAAGTGACTTAGCAGCAGCATGCCTGGAGAAAAATCCCTTTGTTCTTATAAAATGGTGGAAATTAAGAAAGCCACATTGAGGTGTTTCCAGGAGGTATATGGCACATGTTTGGTTGACTTGCAGATGCTAATGGATATATAATCACATTTGCCAACCATAAAACCTCTGTTGGTAAAACACTTTCATCTGCAATAATCCACCATTCTTGAAACATGCTAATTTGCTCTAATAATGCAGAAGCCCCTAAGAGTTTCTATGTTGTATAAACAACTAGTTGTGGTAAGCAATCAGATGCAAGAGGCCATTATATAATAATCTGGGGTTTGTTGCTTTTCAGGAGTTTAGGGAGTGGTGGTGTTTGCTTGCTTGTGTTTCCTTTTAAAAATTTTATTGTGTTAGCATTTCATAGGGCAGTATTAAGATGGATGCTTTGACCTGTGATATGAAAAGTAGGTGAACCATCTTTTTATTGCTTGATTTGTCAGAAGATTCTATATGTATTCAGTTTTAAAGATTCGCCCCAGGAAACTTGGAGCTGCTCTTCAGTATGAATTCCTAAATCTAGTGCCTTTTCTCCAGGCTGGAATTGACCTAGACACAAATCTTTGGTAGTGTAGAATTCCCTTCATCGTTGAGACCTGTTGTCCACATTCACATGGACACACTATATATGCTACCTACCCATGCCTCATTTGTCTAGTACATAATCTGATATGTGATTTTGTGCTAATTGGAATATTGGTATATTTGTTTTCAGCCTGATCTCAGCCTTCTTCAACAAGATGAAATACATTGTCAAGCAGAATATATCAGAATGATGCATCTCAGGAGATATCTATGTATACACATATTTGTGTGTACATGGACATACATATTTTTTATATTCTACACAATACACTTTGAGAGAAATTTCCTCTTTTCTTTCTGTCATGTTTACATATATTCACATACTTCATGTGGTATAGCTTTGGCCCTGAGAAAACCAGACCATTAAGTGTATGTTAACTTGACTGAAAAACTTGAACTATTAATAGCTTAAATTAGCAAGTTCCTGGTGGTCTTTTGGGTATATGCATTTTTATGTCTACTTACTTTTTTCTCTTTATTGTGGAGAATTTCAGACATACACAAACATGAACAGAATACTATAATGAACCTCTGCATATCTATCACTGGCCCCCCAAAAATCAGCTAATCAATTTATCCTAACTCATCTTCACCATTAATCATGTTTCCCAAACCCACTTTTATTATTTTGAGGCAAATCCAAGGTCATATTCTTTCATTATTTTATCTCTAAATAGTTCAGTTGTTGTTGTTGCTTAGTGGCTAAATCGTGTCCGACTCTTTTGAAATCCTGTGGACTGTGGCCTGAAAGTCTCCTCTGCCCATGGGATTTCCCAGGCAAGAATACTCCTCTGTCTGCGGGATTTCCCGGGAAGAATACCCAGGCAAGATTTCCCAGGCGTGAAATGGAGTGGGTTGCCATTTCCTCCTCAGGGGATCTTCCAACTCAGGGATCGAACACACGTCTCCTGCATCACAGGTGTATTCTTTATCATTGAGCCACCAGGGAAGCCCCAAATGGTTCGGTATTACTTCTAGAAGATAAAAACTCAATTTTTATATATGGCCAGAATACTGCTGCTGCTGCTGCTAAGTCACTTCAGTCGTGTCTGACTCTGTGTGACCCCATAGACAGTAGCCCACCAGGCTCCCCCGTCCCTTGGGATTCTCCAGGCAAGAACACTGGAGTGGGTTGCCATTTCCTTCTCCAATGCATGAAAGTGAAAAGCGAAAGCGAAGTCGCTCAGTCGTGTCTGACTCTTCGCGACCCCATGGACTGCAGCCCACCAGGCTCCTCCGTCCATGGGATTTTCCAGGCAAGAGTACTGGAGTGGGGTGCCATCACCTTCCCCAGCCAGAATACTAATACCACACTAAAAAATTAACTATACATGTTTCTATCATGAAATATCCAGCCAATGTTTATGTCTTCAATTATTTCATGTGTCATAAATATTTATACCTTAAAAAAAAACTGGATCCAAATAAAGTTCATCTATTATATTGATTGATATGTCTTTAAGATTCTGAGAAATAGATATATACTCCTCTCCTTTTTTTTCATTTTCGTTCATTTGTTAAAGATACTTGGTGTCCTACACCTTCTCTCAGTCTAGCTTTTGCTGATTGCATCTTCTCAGTATAGTTTAAACTGTCTTTTGATCCTCTTATTTCTATAATTAGTAGTTGGACCTAGAGATTTGAACATGTTCAGATTTGATTTTTTGGATAATATAGCTACATATCTGATATTGTCTACTTAATAGAAAACATATACAATAGGTCCCCTACATATGAACTTTCAAGTTGTGAACTTTCAAAGATGTAAACATGAGCGCTCATGTCCAATCACATAAGTTAGTTCACGTGTCTGGCATACATTGTCATGTGTGTTCATCCTTGACCAGTGATTGTGCTTCTGTGTTCTTTACAGTACTATATACAGTACAGTATCTTTCTTTCAAGCCCAGGATGCCCAGAAGCGAATGTAAAAGCACTGATGATGTAGATGGTACTGCTAAGAAGTGCCAAGAAATAGCAATGGAAATAAAGTGAAACTAATTGGAAGAGTGGAATGAGGAGGAAAAATGGTAGACATCTCTCATTCTTATAACATTGAGCTTCTTGCTGTGCAACACAAGGAGCTTACTAATGAAGGCCTGATAGAATTAGAGGCCCAGAGAAAGGAAAAAGAGAGACAAAAAGAAGAAGTAACTGAAGAGCCAAAGAGATTCATGATGCAGGAAATGGCAAGGGGATTTTATTTATTTGAGGAGGCATTGTTAGTTTTTCTGTGTGTGCTTTTTAAAAAAGATTTATTTATTTATTTTTGACTGCACTGGGCCTTGCTGTCCATGGGCTTCTCATCATGGTGGCTTCTCTTGTGCAGCATGGGCTTTGTTGCTCTGTGGGATGTGGGATCTTCCTGGACCAGGGATTGAACCTGTGTCCCCTGCATTGGCAGGCATATTCTTAATCACTAGACCCCCAGGGAGGCCCCACTGTTAGTTTTTGAGGCACAAGATCCAAAGTAGAATGGTACATGAAGGTTGCAGCAGCCGATCAGAATGCAATCCAGGACTACTGTGTCATCTATGATGAGAGAAGAAGTGTTACTACCCAGACATCACTGGATTGTTTTTTCAAGAGGTAGATAGAACTGAGTTCAGCAAGTAACCAGAACCTGTGCCATCAATGTCAGATGTGAGTGAAATTGCAGCTTGCCCTCCATCTCCTATTTCTGATGATCCTTCAGCTCTACCTTCTCCCATCTCCTCTTTCTCCTCCAGTCAGTAAATCTTCTTACCTGTTCACATGATGCCAGCCTCTGTATGGCAGCTTTTGAACTGTACTACTGTACTTTTCAAGATACTATATTAAGATTAAAAATGTTTTTTTTGTGTGTTTGTTTTTATGCATTATTTCTATGAAAAGTATTGTAAACTTATTACAGTACAGTACTATATAGCTGACTGCATTAGTTGGGTACCTAGGCTAACTGTGTTGGGCTTATGAACATGCTCTTAGAAGGGAACTCATTCATATGCAGGGGACTTACTACAATGTAAGAAACTTACTACATTGTTTAAGACACTTAAAGGGCTTCCCTGATAGCTCAGTTGGTTAACAATCTGCTTGCAATGCAAGAGAGCCCCGTTCGATTCCTGGGTCAGGAAGATCTGCTGTAGAAGTTATAGGCTACCCTCTCTAGTATTCTTGGACTTCCCTTGTGTGGTTCAGCTGATAAAGAATCTGCCTGAAATGTGGGAGACCTGGGTTTGATCCCTGGATTGGGAAGATCCCCTGGAGAAGGGAAAGTGTACCCACTCCAGTATTCTGGCCTGGAGAACTCCATAGACTGTATAGTCCATGGGGTCACAAAGAGTCGGACACGACTGAGCAACTTTCACTTTCACATACTTAAACAATGTCTAGTTGTTTCTTTGAAAGATGTTACCTGTTAGAGTTCAAAGCCCAGATCCACTAATTCACTAGAGATTACAAATTAATGATTTTCTTATTTTCTCATTCATTCTTCATTTATTAGATATAATATTTCTACAATCAAAAAAAAATCCCCTTAATTACTCTTTGGCTAACAGTGGTACAGTTAGTGTTGAAAAGAGAAGATAAAATTTTCATTTCTTTGTAGTTTTCAAAATAATGTCTTAGCTCCCTGGCATTCTTTATCAGGGCCCATTATTTTTTTTACATCATGAAGAATACAAGCATTTAAAATTTATTGAAGTATTTCTATCCATTATAGTTATTATCTTTATTGATGCTCAAACTGCCCTATCTTTGCCCAGTAGGAGCTCCTTAAAATTGGCTATGCTCTCTTGACATATTTATATCCACTATTCACTCTCTCAAAATTTTGTGTCTCAGAGATTCTGGAGATGGGCTGCTCCCTCCCCATTTTATTCAGCCTCCCCTATCCCATTTTCAGTTTATTCCAGGTGTTCTGCCACATGATTTCAACTCTGGGATAGCTTCTCAAGGAGCTAGTTTTTAAATGTAAATGACTGAGATACACAAAAGTGCCAGAACACATTAGTTTTCAACGACATGTCTTATTCTTCTCACATTTTCATGTTATCTTAGGGAAGCAAATTCACCTGGTGTTTAGAATTCTGATTTTTTTTTTTTCTTTTTGTTGATCTCTCAGTACCAGACTGCAAATTGCTATGGTCTTCTGTGTCTCCTTCATCACTGCCTGGCACCTGGTAGCCACTGCAATACTTGTTGAATGAATCAATGATGAAAAAACAGACGAAAAAGATCTATGATCTCCTTTTACTTTCAGGAATAAATTCAGCTTTAGATATTGTCCTGTGAAACTGAGCACAATATTAGCTGATGAGAGAGAGTTGATGCTACACGAGCAGGATGAGAATGGATTTCCTGAGCCATTTGGCAGGAAGGCTTCAACAGGAAACTATCCCTTGTAGGAGAAGCATTCCCTGTGCAGTCTTTCAGATGCCAGTTTTGACAAGCACCAAAGCAAGACACATGCTTTGGAGTGTTATGGGACTTTGTGCCAAGAGGTTGAAATAATTTAGTGAATCTGAAGGGGGTGGAGATAGAATAGAATTATGGTTGCTTTATCCATTTCTTCTGCTCTGTTTAGGTGATTTATCTATTCTGATTTCCCTGAATTGTTCAGTGCTGAGATTTCATGGAAATAGGTGTTCTAAAAGCCACTAAATATTGTTTTTTAATTACCTCATGGCCTCAAAGGAACAAGTAATCCTCATCTTCTTTTTATTGGCACTAAAATTCTCTATAACCACCATCTCCCATAAAGATCATTCTTTTTAAAGCCTTGTTTCTTCCTAAGGAATGTTGATTTTCTACATAGATCACTGCAGAATGGAGTCAGGCAAAAAGAATAATCATTGTCATTCAAGTCAGGGCTTCACAATATATCCGGGTGCTAAGAGCCACTCTAATTGGAAAGAGTCCATGTGTTATAATAAAATTATTTATCCCCCCAGACAAAGATAGCAATAATTTTGTAACATGTCATGTGTCAGTGCTTACATATAAAGTTGGAGAGCAATCTTGAACGATTTCCTGTGTACTTACTAAATCCATGCTTATCATATATCTTATTCCTTAAATCTGTACTTTACAGACAGTTTTTTATTGCCTTCACTCTGAAGGTAAGTGATTTTTGAGCATTTAATCTCAATAAGTTAAGTTAAACCATCTATATGCGATGGACATTTTATGGGTCCAAGCTATTTGAACATTGGCAATTTTCTATTTTTTCAACCTGAGTGGACTTTCACGAGCCCTCAGTCACCCTAGAGATAAGTAGGACCTAAAGAAGAGGATGGCTGATGGCTCATAAGGTAAAGAATCTGTCTGCAATGCAAGAGACCCAGGTTCAATCCTTGGGTCTGGAAGATCCCCTGGAGAAGGAAATGGCAACCCATTCCAGTATTCTTGCTTGGAGAATCCCATAGCCAGAAGAGCCTGGCAGATTCACAGCTGAGCAACTAAGCATGCATTTGTATCTATTATTTACAAATACACACATATATGCTATGATTGCTAATATACCAAGGCATAACTCTTAAGGCGAGGGTCAATAATATAATGGGTATAAATCTGTATTTTATATATGCTCCTAGTTTCTAAAATGTTTAGTTAGTTCTGTTCAGATCATCACAGCTTTAATCCTGGCACTGGGATTAGTAAGAAGCTTGACCTTGGATGGGGATATGTCAGCTCTGTCCAGTTTCTGCTGCATACCTGTGTTTGCATTGGTAGTATTTTTGTCAATCTGTGGTTTCTTTGCAGGTATATCTTTAAGCCCATTGTGCACTTTAATAGGGCTAGTTAATACAAAATTAAATATAATAATAAATGTATAACCCAATTTGGCTAGACCATCTAAATCAGAGTGTGTCACAGTATGCTGAATGTTAATATGTTGACTCTCTGACATATGGATGTGTGATGCTGCCACTGTGATGTAGAATGTTACATTTTAGTAGAACTTCATTTCTAATTTTTCAAATAGAAAATAGATATAAATGAAAGGTTAAATGTATTCAGAATTTTTTCCACCCACATGCGATCTTTCCCCATGGCTTGGATTTCTCACAGCATGGTGGTTGGGTTCTGAGAGAGACTCTCAAAATCGAGCATTCCAAGAACACAAGGCAGACGCTATGTAACTATGATCTAACTTTGGAAGTGATCACTGCGACCATCCTTTATTAATTAAAGCAATGACAAGTCTACCCAGATTCAAGGAGAGAAACATAGACCCCACCTTTCTATGGAAGGAATGTCAATTTGTCCAATTGCCAATTTGTGGCCACTGTTTATCAACCACCATGCTACCCAGTAAATGAGTGCCATATATTTTGTCTGTAACAAGCAGTCATCCAAGTTTACTACCTCTCGTGATAAGAAGCTCATTGTTACAGAAGACAAACTATTCCTTTTTTGGATAATATGAAATTTAGAAAAACTTTTCTCAAGTTAAATGAAAATATACTGTTTCATAATTATCAGTTTTGGGTCTTCTTTCTGTCCCCTGGAAATGGGCAGAGCATGTCAGTTTCCTTTTCTCTTTGAAAGTAGATTTCAAGTAAACCTTTTTCTTTGGATGCTCACATTCTTAGTTGCTCTAGCCAAGTTTCCTATATTTCTCATGACCTTTAATCAACAATAGTTTATTCTTATCCCTTTTTAAAATGCCGCTAAATTTGAACCCATCTTCCATTTAATATTTGCCCCTTGCTACAAAGTTATTTGCATATGAACTGGTTTTCCCAAAGAAAGCATATGTATTTATTGAAAAATTAATTAAAGCACAGTGTTAATACATAATTTTTAAGGTCCTCAGAATGCCAGCATACTCTAAGCCAGTGAGAGCTGATGCGGTAGACTGGTCTATATGCTTCCAGGTAGCAAATATTCGTGCCCCATATGGCAAATAATCTCAGCCAGCAAACATGACACATCATCATATTGAGTTGAAAGTGTTCAGCAATGTGCATTATATACCCCTCAGAAGCCTCTCTTTTTGCCGTATATTTTTGTGTTCTGGTGAATGGCTTCAAACCATAATGGCAGACAAAAATGTATGCAGGTCTGCTGCGGATGAGGCAAAGAAATACACGAAGAGTATCATACTGGGTATTAACATGCAGGGTTTCCAGCAGCTTGAGGAGCTTTTGATGGAAAGGTCAAGGTAGCAGATGGTAAAGATCAGCAGGAAATTAAGGATTGGTGTAAGTTCTTTTGACATTCTGAAGGGCATTGTAAAGCCTCCCTGTAGGATTGACCAACAATTGTCTGAAAAATTCCTAGAAGAAACCAAAGCTAGAGCATGTCTTAACTCCTAGTGATTTAACAAAAATGGAAGACTGCTTGCCTGCATATAATGCCAAGAACTCATCCTCATAGAGACTATGTTCTTAGGAACCTGTGTGATTCAGTTGGTAATTCATTTTCAGAAATACAGGCCTCACACCAAAAACCATAGTTCAATATTCTAGGTTAGTTTTGATCAGAGAAGGCTGAAGGAGAATTGAATTTCCTAAAATATTGATATTTTTGGTCTATTATTTCAGTAGGATTTAGGTTTTTTTAATAGCTACTTTATATGGTTGACCCATCGTGAACTTTTTCAATGAAGACCTCCCGATCCTTTTCAGATGAAATTCTGCAAAGCCAGATTCTCTTCCTCACCCCTGTTCTAACATTTTATGTGATTGTGGTGATGATGAAACCCAGGACTAATGTTTACTGGGCATTCATCATGCTCCAGGCACATTTAAGTGCTTTCCACTATCTCAGGAAATCTTCACAACAAACCTATGAGGCAGTTACTTATATTCTCCCCACCTTGGTATGGAGAAAATTATAGAAGCCAGGCAGGTAGGTCTTACAGTCAGCAAACGGCAGAGTTGGGATAAGTATAGCACTTGTGGTGATATCAGATATTGAACGTGCCATTTATGACATCAACAATCCCTCCCAGGTTGGGTTGTATTTGTAAACTCCATGAGGACACGACTTTATGTGGGACACTTCTTGCTTGGTTGACAGAAATCCTCAACAAATGAATGAATGAATATGTTATGAGTCAGTCAACCACGAATCTGCTAAAAAGCATATGATAGTCCACTTCCTCTTGATGTAAATCAGGTGTATCACTCTTAATGTGTAATGAAAATTATTTATTTTAATCCATGATTCTATAATTATGTTGCAGTTTAGTCACCAAGTCATGTCAGACTCTTTTGTGATCCTATGGAGTATAGCCATGGGATTTTCCAGGCAAGAGTACTGGAGTGGGTTGCCATTTCCTACTCCAGGGGATCTTCCCAATCTAGAGACTGAACCCACATCTCCTACATTGGCAGGTGGATTCTTTACAACTGAGCCACCTGGGAAAGTGAAAGTGGCTCAATTGTGTCTGATTCTTTGCGACCGCCATGGACTATACAGTCCATGGAATTTTCTAGGCAAGAATACTGGAGTGGGTAGCCTTTCCCTTCTCCAGGGGATCTTCCCAACTCAGGGGTTGAACCCAGGTATCCCACATTGCAGGAGGATTCTTTACCAGCTGAGCCACTAGGAAAGCCCTTCCATAATTTTAAAATTTCACAAAAACATCCTTCTGGGAGAGTCAGCAGCACTGCAGCAGAGCAGTCCTCTTTTTCAGTGCATGTTAGATGTCTCTGCTTTCCAAATATTTTAAAAGCTAGCAGCAACCTCAGGCATGAAATTATTTAATGGGCAGCCCGAAAAGGAAAATCAAGCTTGAAAAAAAAGAGCATACAAGAAATCCTACCTCTGACTCTCAGTGGAAAGCGCCATGGGTCCTGCCAACTTTAGAGAAATAAGATACCTATCACTGAAATTATGTGTCAGAAGAAACAAAGTGGAATTATGCAATTGAGCTTTCTCAAAGGTGGAGTGAGGAAGGGAATCTTAATAATTAGTTGTAGTAGATTGTTGAAAATATTGCCACTCCTTCCTATGGGACACCTCTCTGTGGAAAGATGATACATCCCCCCAACCCCATCCCACTTCTCTGATATCCAGTTTGGACAGTTGACTTTTTAAGCCAGTGGCATATGAGCAGAAATGATGTGTACCACTTCCAACAGAAAGTTTTCAGAATCCTTATGGAGCATACTGCCACGTGGCCTTTTTTTCTGTGACAAGGTCAGCAATGTCCTAAATATGAGGATTCCATTAGCTTGAGTCCCAGAATAAAGAACACATCTAGCAAACCCATTATGGTCATGTAATTCCAGCAAGAGTTGTTAAGTTGTTACAAGTCACTGAGTACTTGAGGCTGTTTGTTACCACCTCATACCTTACCTAAGATGACTGATACTCTAGTGGCTATGATTAAGGAGATCTGAACTAATGCTGGAGAAACATGTTAGGCATAAAAGAAGAGCAGCACCTTGTTGTCCCAGCCACATTCAGCAAAGGAAGAACCCAGCACAGACACCATCTCTAAGGGCAGAACTGGACAGACTGGGGATCGAGGCATACGCAGAGCAGATGAACTGCCAAGATGGGACCAGGCCCAAAGCTGAGGGCCTGGAAATACTGTTAATGAAGTTAGTATCTTCCTGAGAAGTGGCAGAAAGTCAATAACATTTATTTCTCCTAATTGTATTGCTTCTTCGCTATTGATCAACTGATTTCATAAGACCTTCCTTTGAAATACAATAGCTCTCTATCAGCTGTGAGCACCTCAAAATCACCACAGTACCTTAAAATTAATCAGATACCAAACGTATTTTTATTTTACTTATTTATGGGTTAAAATAGTAGATTTAGGTTTTGCATCTGAGAGTTGGCTGCAGCGTTAAGAAGTCAAGGATCTGGAGTACCCCCTGCCCCCTCATAAATCTACAGGCCTACTCCACTTCAATCCACTTCACATATTTGGCTTCTAATTAAATTTCATTGTACAAAAGGTTCTGCAACCAAAAATGTGTAGAAAACCACGGCCTCAGAGAAGGCCATGAGATCATGTCGGCTATGTGAAATGATTAGCATCAGATTCTGCGGACTCTGTTCTGGTCTGTCCTAATCTCAACCCTTCTTTTCTGAGCATGTGACAGAAGAAGTATCGCTGAAGAGATAAATATTCATGTGTGTTGCATTTTGCTCACAGGCACTGTATAAACTATATTTAGAACTCTGAATGTTGAGATGTACTGTGTCAACACTGAAATTTAATTACTGAGATGGACTTTAAATCCATGTACCTTCTTGCACTGTGGAGTGAATATTACCTCCTGTGTTTATTCATTCTCCTTTACGCTCCTGGAGGAAAGGGTTGCAATCTGTTTAACGAGAACACCCACCTGCCTTTCCCTTCCAAGTGAATGAAATGAGCTCTCACTTTCATGGCTTTTCTATCTTTGTATTATGAAGAAGAAATATTGTCTTGCTAAACTCTTTGGACACTTCCCAATATGTGATATCTCCTTGCTACTCCTATTATCACTCATTCTGGTAATAAATGATAATGTTCATTGCTAGGATTTGTAAAGCTCTGTCAAGTTAGTGCATTATTTTAAGCTTGGGTTAAGGTAAGGAATTTAGATTTATATGAGCCTGGTGTAGTTTCATTAGGAACCAAAAGCATTTTAATTTTTCTCTCACTCTATACAAGAGACTTTATACATCTTAATGTTATATAAATCAGTGTTTTAATATTTCTTTCAAATATATCTATTCTCTGTATGCTATTTACTGTCTTTGTAAAAGTCAATGAGCAGGAAAAAAAAGTATCTACATGGTAACTCAGGAACTACTGCCTTCTTGGCCCTTATATAATAACTAAGTGGATGCTTTTAAAACTGAAACTGTCCCTGGGACTTTTCCTATCCCCGTATAGGATTTTTATTTTATTGAAAATGAATATCATAAACCTTAGGTCTGAAAACTAATAGAATTTTTGCATTTACCTGCCGGCCCATAGCCTTTATGTTAGAAAGAGTGTCAGTTTGCTCTCAGTTGGTTAGATGAAGCAATTCTTTAAAACCGAAATGGAAAGATTCCTGTTATATTCCAGCAGGCACCAGATATGAAGGCCAGTTTGGGTGGATTATTATTAGAATGATTTTATATTAGTCTTGATACATGGTACAAAATAAGCTGTAGGAAGTAGATACAGCTCCCTAAATGAGAAGAGGCAAGGAAAGAAATGTATTTGATTATCTGACACCAATTCATTCTGTGAGATGGAAGGCTGATTAGAAGTCCAGGCACTGGGAGAGCATATTGAGTGAGTCCTGGTCAGTACATGGTGGGCATGTACATGTCACTGGCTGGCCAAGTGTCCACAAAGGCCTTACTGCCCACCCAGTTCTCCTCAGCTCCTATCTGTGTACAGAGCTGTGGCTGGCTTTGAGAAGTCTGGTTAAAGGGCCACATTCCTTCAACGCTGACACCTGGTATAAGTGAGGAGCAGCCTGCTAGACTGCTGCTCTGTACTGGCCCTGGGCTGTCAGAAGGTATAATGGAGTATGTGCTTGGACACAAAAGCCAGTTCAAATCACACTTCTCTGACTTACCAGTTGGATGACTCTGGGCAAACAACTTAATGTCTGAATCAGTCTCTTCATCTCTAAACTGGGAATTCCCATGAGGATTAAATGAAATAATCCAGAAAAGTGTCTGGTCCAATTCCAGACGTATAATGGGCTCTTGATTAATGGAATTTGTGAAGACACCCCAATCCTCTGGCAATGAGATTCAGATCTAATTGAGTTTCAGTGGCACAAGAGAAAGAGCAGGTGGGCAGGAAAGGGAGGCTGGGATTAACAAGAGGCAGGTTCACAGCACCAAAAGGTGCAGACAGATCGCACTGCTGGTTGTGGCAGCATGAGCTCATCAAGAGCATCCACCAAGGATAGTTTACCTGGGCCTCCTGGAACCTGGAAAGGGTACCAGGGGTGCTGTGCTCCAGCCAGCCTGAGGAATGCCAGAAGGGGATGGAGGTAGGAAGCAGGGTTGATTGATGCAGTAAACACATTTTGCTCCTCTCCTTTTTTACCTATAGATATTCTGCTCCTTGCTAGACACCCATCCTAAAAATGAAGGATGGACTTGGTAAATGCTCAGTGGTCATTAGTACCTTTTTTTTAAGTCTGTCAAAAGAAACAAATTTAAATAATAAAAATAAAACATTCCCCTAGAATTTTTTTTAAATGAAACTATAGTCAAATAAAGTGTACAATGCCACTGTCTTCCACTTTTGGTACCTCTTTCTTGATCTCTGCTTTTCTATTACAGCAAACTTCAGCATCTGTGTGTTACACAGGACACAAGAGATAGGTCAGTAATAGTCAACAGAAATCTAAGAAGAGAAAGTTAATTGAATTGCAAAGCTGATAGTGCAGAAGGAATGCGCTTGATACTTGCCATAGGTGGAAGGCTGGAGGACAGCACATGTGTGCTGGTTGGCTGTTTGTCCTTAGGTCCATTTCCTGTTTGTCCTTAGGTCCATTTCCCTCCCTTCCCCTGCTTTACTGTTAATCACAGGAAACACCATTTTTCAGGTTCCCTTGACAACCAAATTCCAGGTAATTTTCATCAGCAAGAGGTACTAGCAGAAGACTGGAGGATGGGAGGACTGAGAAAGCAAGGTATTTCTCTCAGTGCCTTTGGGGGTATTTCCAATAGCTGCCTCTCCTTTAGCTCTACCCACTCCCCAGGGGACATCCCTTCCCTCCGTGGCCTCCAGCTTCTGCTCAGCAGCCTCCATAGTGATACTTGTTCCAGCCTGAGTATACTGATTTCTGGAAATACCACTTCCTGGGGGTATTGGCTGCCTGCTGCTGCCTATATTTGGGATGCCTCATCTTCCCTTGATTGGCTTTTCATGTTTTTCTGTGTAACTAATTCCAGTGTTAAATTTTCTCTACTTGAAGTACAAAGTGGTTTCTTTTTGTGTCTAGACCCTGACTGATACATTACACATGGTGATAGGAACCTACTTCTGCCCACCGTGATTCCGATAGAATGGGAAAGCTAATGTAGTAGGTGTGTGTCTACGCAGCTCTGAATAAAAACGAAAATGCATGAATAATGCACCAAAAAGTTCCATCATAACAAAGCACTACTTTGGTCTCCAATATGTCCTGCCATTGGCAGATATCTATTTGTTATTCTGAGAACTTATCATTAGGGCTAAACTATTTCACATGACAATCAGACACTTCTACAGGAGCCTGTAAGAATTCTGTATTTTTCCAGGTGAGGAAAACAGCCCTGAACTGAGGTTTCCCTTCCCCCTGTGCTTTCTAACATACAGTTCATTCCTACCTGCCAGAATGCCTGCCCATTGCCCTGGTGTAAAGGGATTTTCCTGGTGGGCAGGACAAAGTGCCCTGACCTGGTTTTCACTCTTTCCTTCTGAACGAGAAAAATTGGAGATTTTTATTAAGTGGTTAGAGAATAAAACTGGGTAATTTTTGCACGAATTCAGACAGTAGCTAATAAAATGGGCCATTAAAATAATTCATGTCTCAAATTCAGCATTAATATGAAGCAACATGTCAGGTGGCTAGGGCTAACTTTTCAGAGCTCTGGTCCTAACTGCACAGTTGCTTGAATAATATTCAGAGAATCCACCTGAAGCAAAGGGAACTAAAGCCTGGCTTAAGGGTAGCTTAAATTATTATTGAAGATAGCAAAATTCTACCAGAAACAGATAAACTGGGCATTCAGGCATTTAATGACTTAGAAACAAGTTCTTGCTTGATGACCAGCACTCCCACATGCATAGAGCTTTTTATCCACACCAAGTTTGGCAAACAGTGGGCAACAATACTCCTTACTTTCTCTCTGAGGGGTAGCAGGTAGATTCCAGTTTTATTCTTATAATCCATTTTGTATTGTGGCACCTGCCTTTTCACTGGGCTAGGTACCCTGAAAATGGACATGTAGTTTAGTCATCTCTGGCTGAATCCAGTAGCAGCAAAGAGCAGGATCAGCAAAGGGACCTTGAAAAATGTGTTCAGTGTGGCTAAGTTATATTATGGGTTTCCAAGGTGGTGCAGTGCTAAAGAACCCACCTGCAATGCAGGAGATGCAAGAGACGCAGGTTTGATCCCTGGTTTGGGAAGATCTTATAGAGGAGGAAGTGGCAACCCATTCCAGTATTCTTGCCTAGAGAATTCCATGGATAGAGGAGCCTGGTGGGCTACAGTCCATGGAGTCACAAAGAGTCAGACAGGACTGAGCATGCATGTCTCACATCTCTCACATCAAGTCATGTCATGTGGTATGTCTATACTCAAGATGTGCCTCTATTTCCACTCCCCATTCCTTGGGGTTTGTGGAACCCTGTATAATCAAGACCCACACTTTACTGAGGGTCTGAGCAACTGCTTAATGTGACCATCTTTCACCTGCCATTGTGTCTCAGTGTCTTTTACTAGGAAAGGACCTATCCCTTCTATAAAGGAATAGGATTAGGATTTTAGGAAGGCTATAAAATATTTTCAATACCCAGTTGTCAGATCTGTTTCACTACATTGCAAATATCAGATTACTTTTTTAATTATTTCAAACTCATGCTGGGAATTATACAAGAACCATACATTAGAGGAGAAAATAGCCTTACCTTTTCTATTGTCAGACTCCAGGCACCCACATGGCTCTCAATGGTGGAGATTTTAGCAGCTCTCTTAATACTGAATTATTTCCAATCAGAGCTGAGAGATTAAAAAAGGTGAACTCTCTGTGGATCCACTCAAGTTTTTAAAAACTCATGTTTAAAATTAATAATTTTCTTGGACAGTCAACATTGAATAATAAAGCTGAGCTCATTCACTTAAAGTTTTTAAACAACTCTAGATTAGTTCTCTGTGACACAGGAAACCAGTAACTGTCCCAGTATTTCATCCCTGATTGTGTGACTTTTGTCAGGTTATTGATCTCAGTGTCTAATTTTTTCTGGAAAATGCAGATGATAATGGTGTTTACCTTGAATAATTATTATGAGGATTAAATTAGATCATTTGTCTGTCATTCAACATCTCCTACGTAACAGACATGGAGCCTGTCCTTGTTGAGCTTATGCTTTGAAAGAGGAAATAGAAATTAGTCAAATGATTACATGAATGAATATAATTACAGGTTGATAAAGGCTAAGAGGACAGCTGATGCTCTAAGAATACATGACAGGGGGACTTTGTTTAATCTGGGGAGAGATGGGAGTTAGAGAAGATTTTCTGAAAAAATGCAAATGAGTGAAGATATGGGGATTATTGAGTTAACTAGGTGGAGTGTGTGTGTGTCTGTGTGTCTCTGTGTGTATGGAGGGGAGTGATATTTCAAGCCTGTGCTCAGGTTCCCTCTGGGAACCCACCCCCTGAGAAAACTATTGTTTTCTTTCTAGATTTGTTTATTTTTATTTTTCACCGAAACAAGTTTTATATTTATCTGGAAATTTGGGGTATCACTTTGACAGTAAGTGTTTATGTGGGTCCTCTGGTAATGGGTCTGTACTTCGTAGAGTGTGAGGCTGATGTGCATGAAGTCCATGTATCCTGGACACGTATGATGGACAGTATTTGTCATTCATTCAGAAAACATTTTCCAGCCATCTACTCCTGCCAGGCCCTACTCCATATGCTGAGGATATGGAGATGAAGGACACACAGCCCTTGTCTTCAAGGACCCCAACCCTAGAATTTAGTGATGAAAAGAGATACTGAAATATGTATTTATAATATGTCATATCAGAGCTATGTGTGTTTGGCAATATATTCAGTAGCACAGAAAGATCCTGGCTGCCTGAGAGAATCAGTGAAGACTCCCCAGGACGTGCATTCCAGAACAGGTTGTACGAAGATACCACATCTGTATACCCAGAACCTAGAACGTGTCTGGTGCTTTGCATCTAAACAATAAATGTCAGTTTAATTTACAAATGACACAATACAGAGCTCTATAAGTTATTCTAAATGGTTCATGTATATCATGTGAGCGTCAACTTCTCTGTACGAGGCCAGAAGTGTAAACAAGAGTAAATTGGTGAAGATTTTCTTAACACAGTGTAGAGAATACTAGCCTTGGTTCTCTGGTCTTAGTGGTGGAAAGCAATGGAAGTATTGTAAGCAAAGATAATGACATAAAAGCTTTGCATTATACAAAAATCACGGTGGCAGCGGTTTAGAAGACAGATAAGTGGGAGAAAAGGTTGAAAGCAGAGAGACTAGTCAAGAAGTGATGATAGTTGTCCAGAACAGGGATGATGAGGTTCTAAGTGAAAGACAAAGAGGATGAATTTGAGAAGCAAAGAAAAACCCAGCAAGAGCATGTGGAGTTAAAGGAGAACAAAGAGATGGAGATGACGAGGAAATGTTTCTGGCTACATGACTGCTAACAAATCTTAACTGAGATGGGGGTACAGAAATGCAAAAACAGTTGAGACAATACACAAAGAACAGTTCAGGGCCTGTTATTGATGAGGAGCACTATACATACACACGAGAGATTAGAAATGTACATACTTATTAACTCCCTCACTCAGTTAGGGGAGAAAAGGCATCAAACAGAACCTTGGAGCCCTCTGTCTCTCGCTCCATCCCCTCTCTACTCTTCTTCATCTCAGACCTCCTGGTCCCTCCTTCTGAGTCACTAAGACCTCGTGAACTGGCTCATATCCTCTCTTCACCCAAATTCTTACTATTGCCCAGCCATTGTCCTCAGACAAATTAGCTACTATGTGTTGACCTTTCCAGACAGGAAAACCAGGATAAGTGCTATGTGATATCTTGCCCCTGCTGGCCATCCATCTGGGGATGTAGAGGAGAGGGAGATGCACCTCACATAATTTGCAAGGCAGGGACTGAAGTATCATGTCTGCTCGGTTGCTCAGTCATGTCTGCTCTCTGTGACCCCATGGACTGTAACCTGCCAGGCTCCCCTGTCCATGAATTCTCCAGGCAAGAATGCCGGAGTGGGTTGCAATTTCCTGCTCCAGGGGATCTTCCTGACCCAGGGATCAAACCCATGCCTCTTGTGTCTCCTGCATTGGCAGGTAGCTTCTTTACCACTGACCCACCTGGGAAGACTTGAAATATCATAGAGAGAAGCAAAGAGTGTTTTATACAGCAGATTTCCTTTTAAAAGAACTACTCATTTCCTCATATGCAAAAGATTCAAATTTTGTGTGTTGTCCTCATTCTTTTTTTTTTTTTTTAAAGAGTATCTACTCACAGTTGCTAAGTTGCTAAGAATTAAAACTGTCAACATGATTTCTTCTAAACAACTCTCTGGGAAAGCACTTAAAGCCTCCATTTATAATCCATATGTAATTTAAGGACAAGAATGGAAGAATTATTTTTGAAAGAAAATAATGCATGAATCATTTATCAGTTTTCCTGCCCCTTGTATAACACATTGTAATTAGTATGATGTCTTTGTTGGCAAGTGATTATCAGACAAAATACAGTATAGAAGCAAAAGAAGATTCTATAAAGAACTGTATTGTTTTGCAGAGCTAATGGTGATGCTATTGCTGGAATTTTATGTGATCACATTGTTAATGTTTAATTTGATCTCCTTACTAGCAACAAGGTTATTAGCTCCTACCTTGAGTTCTTAGTGCCCAAACTAGATAATGAAATCATGGCATGGTGAACATTTTGAAATAACTATTCATCTTATTTAGATGAATAAAAAAGAGATAATAAAAAGAGACCCAAAACTCTGCTGGCCTTTAACAGTGCACAGTGTTAATAAATTAAACTTGGCAGAATAAAGAGATATTTTATAAACTATCTTGCTAAACTACTTTTATATTTTCCTTCTTCGGTAAAGAATGTAACAACACTGTCCAGAGTTTCAAAATCACCTCCCAGACACTTTATCTGAGACTGTTTGCTCTACTTCCCCCAAAGTTTATTTTCATTCCAATAATTAATTATTGAATTCCTGCCAGTTATGATACTTATTGGGGAATCAAAGGTAAATGGGACTCAGCCTCTGGTCTCAAGGTATTCATACTGGAGTCTAAGGGAAAAAGAAAGAAAGTTCAGTTGCTCAGTTTTGTCCCACTCTTTGCACCCCCATGGCCTGCAGCATGCCAGGCTTCTCTGTCCATCACCAACTCCCAGAGCCTACTCAAACTCTTGTCCATTGCATTGGTGATGCCAGCCAACCATCTCATCCTCTGTCGTCTCCTTCTCCTCCCACCTTCAACCTTTCCCAGCATCAGGGTCTTTTCCAATGAGTCTGTTCTTCGCATCAGATGGCCAAAGTATTGGAGTTTTAGCTTTAGCATCAATCCTTCCAATGAATATTCAGGACTGGTTTCCTTTAGGATAGACTGGTTGGATCTCTTTGTAGTCCAAGGGACTCTCAAGAGTCTTCTCCAACACCACAGTTCAAATGCATCAATTCTACATTGCTCAGCTTTCTTTTTAGTCCAACGCTCACATCCATACACGACTACTGGAAAAACCAAAGCTTTGACTAAACGGACCTTTGTTGGCAAAGCAATGTCTCTGCTTTTCAATAAGCTGTCTAGGTTGGTCATAGCTTTACTTCCAAGGAGCAAGCATCTTTTAATTTCATGGCTGTAGTCACCATCTGCAGTGATTTTGCAGCCCCCAAAAATAAAGTCTGTCACTGTTTCCATTGTTTCCCCATCTGTTTGCCATGAAGTGATGGGATCACATGCCATGATTTTAGTTTTCTGAATGTTGAGTTTTAAACCAACTTTTTCACTGTCCTCTTTCACTTTCATCAGGAGGCTCTTTAGTTCTTCTTCACTTTCTGCCATAAGGGTGGCGTCATCTCCGTATCTGAGGCTATTGACATTTCTCCCGGCACTCTTGATTCCAG
This sequence comes from Giraffa tippelskirchi, assembly GCF_054371585.1. Taxonomy (NCBI): domain Eukaryota; kingdom Metazoa; phylum Chordata; class Mammalia; order Artiodactyla; family Giraffidae; genus Giraffa; species Giraffa tippelskirchi. The sequence continues at coordinate 144,310,016 of NC_137279.1, read as the reverse complement.
CTTGTGATTCATCCAGCCTGGCATTTCTCATGATGTACTCTGCATATAAGTTAAATAATCAGGGTGACAATATACAGCCTTGACATACCCCTTTCCCGATTTGGAACCAGTTTGTTGTTCCATGTCCAGTTCTAACTGTCGCTTGTTGACCTGCATACAGATTTCTCAAGAGGCAGGTCGGGTGGTCTGGAGTCTAAGGGAAATATAGCCCTTAAATAAATGGTTTCATTACAATGGAATAAGTGTGCTGATGTCATACTCTTATAGAATACACCAACCACTCACCTGCAGAAATCTCTTAAGACTTGTCCTGATTCACACAAAGCCCATCACAGTCAGCATTAAGAAAGAACGTGGAGTGGAAGGTGCCCTCATGATGCCCCTTCACCCTGCATTTTATCCAGAAGGGCCTCCTGGATTCCCTTAGGACATGACTCTAAACATGGGTTGCTGCATGTGTGGTAAATCACTTCAGTCATGTCTGACTCTTTGTGACTCCATGGATTGTAGCCCGCCAGGCTCCTCTGTCCATGGGATTCTCCAGGCAAGAATACTGGAGTGGGTTGCCATTTCCTCTTCAGGGGATCTTCCTCACCCAGGGACCAAACCCATATCTGTCTCCTGCATTGACAGGCAGGTTCTTTACCACTAGCGCCACCTGGAAAACAGGGGATAACTTTCAGTGGCTGCTGAAGTCATTGTTTGGTCATGTGATTTTAGTTGTGATTCCTGGAAATAAATATATTTTTCTAAGAACTATAGAGAATGTAAAAGTACTGACATACAAATGAAGCTATTTAAACAGCTATTTTTTAAACACATCTAGAACTGATTTTGTTTTTAAATAGAAAGCTAGCAGTCCCAACAGTCAGTATTACAAACATGATATCCCATGATTTCCATTTGCAAGATGATTTATGGATAAACAAAAAAGGAGAAAAACATAACACATCTACCCAATTCTTAAAAAGTTTCACTCTCATCTTAGAAAAAAAAAATACTTGTCCCTTAATATCCTTGACTTTTGGGCCTTCAGAAGTATGAAAGATGTGCAATACTCTCTTGTTTCATCTAGTTTTTTAGAAGACCTGAGTTATCAAATTATACCTCATAATAAATTGTTGTTAGCTATATCCTGATACTGTCTTCTCAGGAAGGGAAACCCCAATCACACTAGGTAAATAGATTGATGGAATGGATAGATGGATGGATGCATAGGTGGGCAGATGAACGGATGAATGGATGGGTAGATAGATGGATGGGTGGATGAATAGTGAATAGATGGATGAACAGAAAGATAGATAGTTAGAAGGATATGCCCCTTTGTACCCTTTACTTTTTTTTTCCTTGATTGTCTTTGAATTAGCTATGATTGCACATAATTTGCCTGAACAGTTACCTATACTACCACTGATCTTTGCACTGATGTGTGCAACCATTTAATAGAAGTATGAAAGTAGGTTTGGGTGTCTGAGAAGATATAATGCCATTTCTCATCTATCTACAGCTTCTCTGAGAAGGTAATGATACAGATAGTCAGTATCCACCAGGCAGTGTTCTTCTGACAGACTCACAGTTCTCCCAGAAGCTACACTTGACAATTTAGTTGCTTAGAAAACTATAGGACAAGAAATGCAGCCTGCCAGAAGGGCAGCATCAGACTCTCCTCTCAGGGGACATTTTGCAGAATCCATACAACTATCCAGAAGCTATCTTCTTGGCATCCAGGTGATAGTGAAGTGTAAGAAAATAAGCTTCATGGCAGGCAGATGTGAGAGGTACCTTGGTCTAAAAGCCTCACGCTTTCACAGGAGCCTCTATCTCCTATAACAAAATCATAGATATAGCTTCCAAGACCCCCACAAGGGTCATGCCAATTCGAAGGAGTACCCACACTCACACACTCAAGTAAACAGCTTTAGGTGTTTATAGTTCTCCCAGCTGAGGTGCATTTTATCAACTAGATGACATTTTTATCAGAAGCAATGTTGGCCTAGTAACATAGTTGATATTCTACCTTATTAGGCTACAGGGGAAGAGAACTGGAAAGTCAGCTGAAGTTCAAATTCTCGTGCAGTAAATATATCACCACTGCATACTTAAAATGTTCAAAAACTACTCAGGATAGGCTAAATGAGACAGAAATAATTCTAAGTACTTATAATCCCAAAGTGTTTAGTGTGTAAGAATCTTCAGGTCCACACACTGATTTATAATTCTCAAGGCCCAGTGACCATCAATAAACATCATGTGAGTGAAGTGAAAGTTGCTCAGTCATGTCTGACTCTTTGGGACCCCATGGACAATACAGTCCATGGAATTCTCCAGGTCAGAATACTGGAGTAGGTGGCCTTTCCCTTCTCCAGGGGATCTTCCCAAAACAGGGATCAAACCCAGGTCTCCCACATCGCAGGCAGATTCTTTACCAGCTGAGCCACAAGGGAAGCCCCATAAACATCATGTATGAGTATTAAGTCAGTTTAGACCTGATTTTTACATTGAGTGCAGTTAGGTATACAAAGTGAAGTTGTGTAATTAAGACCTTTGGCTTTTATTGTATTTTCTTTCTATTTATTTCTTATATAGAAATACATATATTTCTAGTCCATCTCCTCCAAAAATAATGGTCCCCTTGGCTTAGGGCAAAGAAGCTGTCTTGTAGCTGTTCACTATGGAAAAATAGTTCTCAAGCCTAGTGATAATTTCCATCACTTGGAGAAATTTTTATATGGGATAGGTGACTGAAGCTTACCCCAGGGACTCTGAATTAAATGATTTGTGTAGTCTCCTTATCCCCATTTTTAAGCACTCCCCAGGTAATTCTAATACACAACTGAAGCTAAGAAACACTGCATTTAAAAATGCAAAGTTTATCTTTTTAATTTATATAAACACATAAAATGTGGGCTTTGTTTATTAATATGAGGCTTGGAGGACTTCTGGAAAACTCTTCAAGGACTTCCTGGTTTAGCTTTTTGTTTCCCCTTTGCCTCCCCAAGAAGAATTAATTATTCCCTCCTTAATAACTTATGCATGCCTCTTTTATTTTATTTATCATGTGAAGTTATAATTATATTTTAATGCCTATCTCGCCAGTTAAATAGTCAGTCTCTGAAGTAGAGACCATCTACAGTCTATGTGAGATAGTCTCAGCTTTTAACATAGCTCCTGGCATACTGGCTGCTCAATAAGAGCTCTAGGAATTGAAGTGTGTGTGTGTGTTGAGTTGTGTCCAACTATTTGTGATCCCCTGGACTGTAGCCCACCAGGCTCCTCTGACTATGGAATTTTCCAGGCAAGAATACTGGAAAGGGTTGCTATTTCCTCCTCCAGGAATCTTCCTGATCCAGGGATTGAACCTGCATCTCTTGTGTCTCTTGTACTGGCAAGTGGATTCTTTACCACTATGTCACCTGGGAAGCCTGTAAGAAGTGAGGGTGGGTGTAAATCTGAAAAAAATAAAGACATAAAGTATTGTTTTATTATTAACTGAAAAAATTCTTCTTGGACAACACTGATTTCAAATTCCAAGAAATTCAATATAGACAAATCTGCACTTAAATTGTCATTGATAATTATAAGATACATGGCAGTTATCAAGTCTTTTATTTAAATAGTTTAGCCTAGCATCTCATTTTAAAAAACAAAGACAGATATAGTGACATAGGGATTGCTAACAAGTGAATGACTAATTCCATCAAGCCACAACAAAACTGAAATAACATTAGCCCAGGACTTTCCCCCTGTGTTTCACGTTGGAACATTTGTTATAACTGATGCTTTCAATAAATTGTACCCTCGGCCAGCCACAATCTGTATCTCCACACACCGAGATGTTTAGGATGCTATTAGTCAGTCTCTTTAGAACTGAATTCAATTTTGATTGAACATGTTTATACTTGTAAGCTTATAATTATCCCTGAGTTCATTTTAAGAGATGGTTAAAAAGGTTTCTGTTTCTTCCTTCTTGCTAACTACTGCTGTGTTCTCAGAGAGATTTACTAGTCTAAAAGATTTCTGGGGACACTAATAAAAGAAAGAATAAAGAAAGAAAATCCATAGTTTAGTCTGAGTCTGGAGGCATAAAGCAAAGAGATGGTAGGCAGTTTTCTACTGATTAGTTTTCCCATTTGATGTGTGTAGGAGGCCTGCCAAAGACACTCCTACCCAGAATTTTCAGGGCATGGGGAAAAGCTCTAACGCAGCAGCAGAAAGCCTGGGTATTCCAATTTGACTAATCATTCAAGTCATCTTCTCTTCATTTATTCAATAAATGTAAGTTGTTTACTTACCTTTTGCAGGGTCCTGGTCATGGCAGTGGTGAGTTTCCTTCCCTTTCTAATGTAAACCTATAGATACACACAAACCCGATACACACACACACACACCCTACTTGACTTGACATTTTCCATATAAAGCTGGGGAAGTTGCTGATAAAACTACTCCCCTGTGCTGAGAATGGTCCCAAAGGTCAGTAGACTATTCAGTAGCCTATCAGGCCCCTCTGTCCATGGGATTCTCCAGGCAAGAATACTAAAGTGGGTTGCCAAGCCCTTCTCTAAGGGCTCCAAGGGATCTTTCTGACACAGAGATCAAACCTGTGTCTCTTAGGTCTCCTGCATTGGCAGGAGGGTTCTTTACTATTAGGGCCACCTGGGAAGCTCATATGAAGAAGTGGACTTGGCACTGAGTGTAGATTCTGGAGAAGGCAGTTTTCCCTCTAAAAATTGTGGGCATCGTTTCTGGTGGGAGGGCAGTGGGGAAACTCTATGTGTTTCTCTCCAGATTTGCCATGGGCAAAAGGATTCTATTTTTTTAAAAGATACCCTGATAATATAGGAAGGAAAGAAAATATTCCTGGTTTTCAGCTTTAAAGGATCAGCTTAGACTGCCATTTTGAAAGAAATTTAAAAATTGATTACTTTGGAGCTTCCCTGGTGGCTCAGACGGTAAAAGCGTCTGTCTGCAGTGCGGGAGACCTGGGCTCGATCCCTGGGTTGGGAAGATCCGCTGGAGAAGGAAATGGCACCCCACTCCAGTACTCTTGCCTGGAAAATCCCATGGATGGAGGATCCTGGTAGGCTACAGTCCGTGGGGTCACAAAGAGTCAGACACGACTGGGCGACTTCACTTTCACTTTCAAACAAGCAAATGGATCTCTGAACAGCTGTTGATAACCTAAACTATTAGTAAGTAAAGGGATTTTGTATTTTTATTGTCTCTTTACTGATGAAGAAATTTAGACTTAAAAGACATTGAGTGATGCATGCAAATTCACCCTAACCAGTGTTAGAGTTGGAATTGGGAACCCTGGGATCTGTCTGTGTTTTTTCTAACATAATGCTACTCTGCTCTCTGTGCTCTTACCCTCTCTCTTTGCTCTATCTGGCAAACCTCTTGTCCACCAGGCCCAGATTTCAGTCATCCAGGCTCAGTTCAGGAGCACATAAACAGAGGCCTTCACAAAAGGGATGGGAGACTCTTCATGTGAAAGTGAAAGTGAAGTTGCTCAGTCATGTCTGACTCTTTGTGACCCCATGGAATGTAGCCTACCAGGCTCCTCTGTCCATGGGATTTTCCAGGCAAGAGTACTGGAGTGGGGTGCCATTTCCTTCTCCAGGGGATCTTCCCAACCCAGGGATTGAACCCGGGTCTCTGGCATTACAAGCAGACACTTTAGCATCTGAACCACCAGGGAAGCCCTAAGGGTGCCAATCAGACTCCCCAAGGGCAGGGATCCCACACACCCCTGCACATCTGCCCACCCCATGATACGTATCCAGGGCTTTCAGAAGGATAGAGCATCCCTGGGGACCAAAGGAATGACTGGAGTCAAGCTGAGAAGTAGAACTGTTTTGCAAAATGTTGCTTACAGATTCAGAATTTAAACTGATGATGATGCCTTGGGAAAGAAATATAAATTCTAATCCTATTTCAATCTTTCTGGATCTAGAAACTTTTTGTATCGATTCCACTGTGTTCAATGATGGAAAAAAGTAAAATACCTTTTCAAATCTCCACTAATCCTTCTGATTTCTACTATACCCTTGATTCAAGAGTGCTTTTATAGACAAGCACTGAGCTTCACTGTTCATTCCTGCCATAAATACTTCACAAAATAAAAAATAAATGGGAACCTCTGTCAGACCAAAAGAAGGGTTGTTTTTACTAAGTGTTTTAAGTGAGGAGTAATTAGGACATTTTTTTCAATAATACTAATATCTACTAATATATACTTCTTTCTATACCTATGCAAAAAATAAATTTCTGACAAAAATATGGGAAATCTAAGTATATCTGTTTCTCATTGTATTTTTGTATTCTTAATGGAAGGCAAAAATACTTTATGGAACTGAGTATTAAAATATTTATTTTTCAAAAATAATCCATCTTTATTAGTATACTTGCTTTTTTTCCCATGGTTTTAGGTTCATTGCATCACTTTTTTCTTATATATATTTTTACAATTGCTTATTACCATAAAGTTGATAAAAGAATACCATTAATACTTCTCATTTATTTTTCCTTATCTATTTGCATTAAAATCATTTTTTATCATTCTCTTATGCATAAAATAATTGACATGCTTATGTAAGATTTCTTTTTTCTTTTTTCACTTTTAGAGTATGAGCTTATTGTAAAAGAATAATTGTAGAGTAAACATTTCATGGTGAAAAAGAGCTGAATGCTATGTTTACATATGAATATCCAAGAAGTTATGATAAAATAGGTTATTTCCTTATTGTATTACCTTTTCCGTTTTTAGCTCAATGTGTGTGTGTGTGTGATAGGAATAGTGTTGCTTAAAAAAAACTTTCCATTCTCTCTATCATATTTTCTTATTTTTGTTAGTGCATATCAATGAAATTGTGATCATTTATGCAGTTTTCAGGACACAGAATTTGATAGCCTATGTGCTGTGTTCTATTCTCTACATCTGGAAAAATGATTTCATGGGAAGATAGAAATAGGTAGGAATTAAAAATCCATTTTTGATCAAAGGTTAATTTAAAGGTATACTAATCTGAAAAGGGGATCACCTTCACCGCTCTTGAATGAAGAGTCTTATTTCAACCTACTCTTATTATTGGGCCCAACATTCTCTGAGGACCTACTCTGACTACATACATTCTTTGGGGAGCTAGGGGTATAAGAATCCAGTACATATAGGGATGTAAGGGTCTCTGCTCATTTTTCTGTGTCCCCTTCCCCACCAGAAGTTCCTGGATCTGAGTGTACATCTCATCCAGCATATAAATCTATTTTATCCAGTATATAATCTCATCCAGTATATAAATCTCTTCCACTCCTGTGGTATTTCACTGTACTGAAACTATGCTGTGTTGTGTCTTGAAGATGTCTACTCGGTATGTTTTAAATCATGTAAGGGTTATTCTCAAATAAATGCATCAAAGCAACATTCTTTTTGCCAACTTTCAATTTATGAATATGGATTAGTTTTAATAATCAGATTAGAGCACTACTTTACAAGGAATTTATGTAATGTATTTTTCCCAATTCCATTTCACTAAAAAATTTCCTGGCAATGGTAATCTACAAAATGGACAAATATTGAGTCCACCTTAGGTTTTTTTTTTTTTCAGGAAAACAACACACATTAAAGTTCACTAATTTCAGTTATTTTTACTTATTTTCTAATATTCACTGAGATATAACTGAATAATTAATAAAAATAAAATAGGTAATGGAGCTTGAGGGAACTGTATAATTATTTTTGGTAAATAAAGGAATTAGGACATTGGGTCTTGGTTAAAAGAGATAATTATGGGGTAAAAGAATCTCAATCATTAGCTCAAAAAGTAACAGAAATTTATTTTTCAGTGTTGAAAGAGGAAAGTAAAGAAGAGGCAACTAAACTTTTTTTTTTTTGAAGAATTTACACACAGAACTTCTATCACATGCTGGCATGAAGCTCAATTTCAAATACTGTTTTTTATTTAATCCTCACAACAACTCAGTGAGGTAGGGCTAATTACTCCATTTTCAAGGACACTGTGGCTGAGAAAAATTCGTTGTCTTTCTTCCCAACCTTTGAAGTTTATGGACAAGCCAGGATTAAAGCTTAGATCTCCCAAGAAAAATCATTTGGAGTCCGTGGCTTAGAGACTACATGGGAGAAGCCAGTTTGCAACGGAATAGGAAGAAATGGCCTAGGACTCATCATGAAAAAAAGGGAGAAGAATCAAATCAACAAAATTTGAAATGAAAATGGATAAATCACAACAGACAACACAGAAATACAAAGGATCATAAGAGACTACTATCAGCAACTATATGCCAATAAAATGAACAACTTGGAAGAAATGGACAAATTCTTAGAAAAGTATAACTTTCCAAAACTTAACCAGGAAGAAATAGAAAATCTTAACAGACCCATCACAAGCACAGAAATCGAAACTGTAATCAGAAATCTTCCAACAAACAAAAGCCCAGGACTAGACAACTTCACAGCTGAATTCTACCAGAAATTTAGAGAAGAGCTAACATCTATCCTACTCAAACTCTTCCAGAAAATTGCAGAGGAAGGTAAACTTCCAAACTCATTCTATGAGGCCACCATCACCCTAATACCAAAACCAGGCAAAGATGCCACAAAAAAAGAAAACTACAGGCACATATCATTGATGAATATACATACAAAATCCTTAACAAAATTCTAGCAAACAGAATCCAACAACATATTAAAAAGATCATACATCATGACCAAGTGGGCTTTATCCCAGGGATGCAAGGATTCTTCAACATTTGCAAATCACTGTGATACACCACATTAACAGACTGAAAGATAAAAACCATATGATTATCTCAATAGATGCACAGAAAGCCTTTGACAAAATTCAACATCCATTTATGATAAAAACCGTCCAGAAAGCAGGTATAGAAGGAACATACCGCAACATAATAAAAGCCCTGTATGATAAACCCACAGCAAACATTATCTTCAATGGTGAAAAATTGAAAGCATTTCCCCTAAAGTCAGGAACAAGATAAGGGTGCCCACTCTCACCACTACTATTCAACATAACTTTGGAAGTTTTAGCCACAGCAATCAGAGAAGAAAAAGAAATAAATGGAATCCAGATTGGAAAAGAAGAAGTAAAATTCTCTCTGTTTGCAGATGACATGATCCTCTACATAGAAAACCCTAAAGAATCCACCAGAAAATTACTAGAGCTAATCAAAGAATATAGTAAAGTTGCAGAATATAAAATTAACACACAGAAATCCCTTGCATTCCTATACACTAACAATGAGAGAACAGAAAGAGAAATTAAGAAAACAATTTCATTCACCATTGCAATGAAAAGAATTAAATACTTAGGAATAAATCTACCTAAAGAAACAAAAGACCTACATACAGAAAACTATAAAACACTGATGAAAAAAATCAAAGAGGACACAAATAGATGGAGAAATATACTGTGTTCATGGATCAGAAGAATCAATATAGTGAAAATGAGTATACTACCCAAAGCAATGTATAGATTCAATGCAATCCCTATCAAGCTTTCGATGGTATTTTTCAGAGAACTAGAACAAATAGCTTCACAATTTGTATGGAAATACAGAAAACCTCGAATAGCCAAAGCAATCTTGAGAAAGAAGGATGGAACTGGAGGAATCAACCTACCTGACTTCAGACTATACTACAAAGCTACAGTCATCAAGACAACATGGTACTGGCACAAAGACAAAAAAATAGATCAGTTGTACAAAATAGAAAACCCAGAGATAAAACCACACACCTATGAACACCGTATCTTTGACAAAGGAGGCAAGAATATACAATGGAGAAAAGACAATCTCTTTAACAACTGATGCTGGGAAAACTGGTCAACCACTTGTAAAAGAATGAAACCCGAACACTTTCTAACACCATACACAAAAATAAATTCAAAATGGATTAAAGATCTAGACATAAGACCAGAAACTATAAAACTCCTAGAGGAAAACGTAGGCAAAACACTCTCTGACATAAATCACAGCAGGATCCTCTATGACCCACCTCCCAGAGTAATGGAAATAAAAGCAAAAATAAACAAATGGGACCTAATTAAATTCAAAAGCTTTTGCACAATGAAGGAAATTATAAGCAAGGTGAAAAGACAGCTTTCAGAATGGGAGAAAATAATAGCACACGAAGCAACTGACAAAGAATTAATCTCAAAAATATGCAAGCAACTCCTGCAGCTCAATTCCAGAAAAGTAAATGAACCAATCGAAAAATGGGCCAAGAACTAAACAGACATTTCTCCAAAGAAGACATACAGGTGGCTAACCAACACATGAAAAGATGCTCAACATCACTCATTATCAGAGAAATACAAATCAAAACCACAGTGAGGTATCATCTCACACCAGTCATAATGGCTGCTATCAAAAAGTCTACAAACAATAAATGCTGGAGAGGATGCAGAGAAAAGGAAACCCTCTTACACTGTTGGTGGGAATGCAAACTAGTACAGCCACTATGGAGAACAGTGTGGAGATTCCTTAAAAAACTGAAAATAGAACTGCCATATGACTAAGCAATCCCACTGCTGGGCATACACACCAAGGAAACCAGAATTGAAAGAGACACGTGTACCCCAATGTTCATCGCAGCACTGTTTATAATAGCCATGACATGGAAGCAACCTAGATGTCCATTGGCAGATGAATGGATAAGAAAGCTGTGGTACATATACACAATGGAATATTACTCATCTATTAAAAAGAATGCATTTGAATCAGTTCTAATGAAGTGGATGCAACTGGAGCCTATTATACAGAGTGAAGTAAGTAAGAAAGAAAAACACCAATACAGTACATTAATGCATATATATGGAATTTAGAAAGATGGTAACAATGACCGTATATGTGAGACAGCAAAAGAGACACAGATGTAAAGAACAGACTTTTGGACTCTATGGGAGAAGGCGAGGGTGGGATGATTTAAGAGAATAGCATTGAAACATGTATATTACCATATGTGAAATAGATCACCAGTCCAGGTTCGATGCATGAGACAGGGTGCTCAGGGCTGGTGCACTGGGATGACCCTGAGGGATAAGATGGAGAGGGAGGTGGGAGGGGGGTTCAGGATGGGGAACACATGTACACCCATGGCTGATTCATGTCAATATATGGCAAAAACCACTGCAATATTGTAAAATAATTCAGTTCAGTTCAGTCGCTCAGTCATGTCCAACTCTTTGCAACCCCATGAATCGCAGCACACCAGGCCTCCCTGTCCATCACCAACTCCTGGAGTCTACCTAAACCCACGGGGATTGAGTCGGTGATGTCATCCAGCCATCTCATCCTCTGTCGTCCCCTTCACCTCCTGCCCTCAATATTTCCCAGCATCAGGGTCTTTTCAAATGAGTCAGCTCTTTGCATCAGGTGGCCGAAGTATTGGAGTTTCAGCTTCAACATCAGTCCTTCCAATGAACACCCAGGACTGATCTCCTTTAGGATGGACCGGTTGGATCTCCTTGCAGTCCAAGGGACTCTCAAGAGTCTTCTCCAACACCACAGTTCAAAAGCATTAATTCGCAGCACTGTTTACAATAGCCAGGACATGGAAGCAACCTAGATGTCCATCAGCAGATGAATGGATAAGGAAGCTGTGGTACATATACACAATGGAATATTACTCAGCCATTAAAAAAAATACATTTGAACCGGTTCTACTGAGATGGATGAAACTGGAGCCCATTATACAGAGTGAAGTAAGCCAGAAAGAAAAACAACAATACAGTATACTAATGCATATATATGGAATCTGAAAGATGGTAACGATAACCCTATATGCGGGACAGAATGAGAGACACAGATGCATGGAACAATTTTATGGACTCTGAGGGAGAAGGTGAGGGTGGGTCGTTCTGGGAGAATGGCATTGAGACATGTGTATTGTCATATGTGAAACAGAGCACCATTCCATGTTCGATGCATGTGACAAGGGCTCGGGGCCGGGGCAGTGGGATGATCCAGAGGGATGGGAGGGGGAGGGAGGTGGGTGGGGGGTTCGGGAAGGGGAACACATGTAAACCTATGGCTGATTCTTGTCAATGTATGGCAAAAACTATTACAATATTGTAAAGTAATTAGCCCCCAAGTAAAATAAATAAATTTATAAAAAAAAAAAAAAAAGCATTAATTCTTCAGCGCTCATCTTTCTTCACAGTCCAACTCTCACATCCATACATGACTATTGGAAAAACCATAGCCTTGACTAGATGGAACTTTGTTGACAAAATAATGTCTCTGCTTTTTAATATGCTGTCTAAGTTGGTCATAACTTTTCTTCCAAGGAGTAAGCATCTTTTAATTTCATGGCTGCAATCATTATCTGCAGTGATTTTGGAGCCCAGAAAAATAAAGTCTGACACTGTTTGCACTGTTTCTCCATCTATTTGCCGTGAAGTGATGGGACCAGATGCCATGATCTCAGTTTTCTGAATGTTGAACTTTAAGCCAACTTTTTCACTCTCCTCTTTCACTTTCATCAAGAGGCTTTTTAGTCCCTCTTCACTTTCTGCCATAAGGGTGGTGTCATCTGCATATCTGAGGTTATTGATATTTCTCCCGACAATCTTGATTCCAGCTTGTGTTTCTTCCAGCCCAGCGTTTCTCATAATGTACTCTGCATATAAGTTAAATAAGCAAGGTGACAATATACAGCCTTGACATACTCCTTTTCCTATTTGGAACCAGTCTGTTGTTTCATGTCCAGTTCTAACTGTTGCTTCCTGACCTGCATACAGGTTTCTTAAGAGACAGGTCACGTGATCTGGTATTCCCATCTCTTTCAGAATTTTCCACAGTTTATTGTGATCCACACAGTCAAAGACTTTGGCATAGTCAATAAAGTAATTAGCCTCCAATTAAAATAAATAAATTTTTTAAAAAAGAAATGGGCTGGGAATAAGAGGATTACCACAGGCAGTAGTGAAAGTGACCAACTGAGCGAGGTAGGAGAGTGCTATTGTATACAGAGGAGAAAACGTTAGGAAAGGAGAGATTTTGAAGGAATAGTAGGATGTCTAACTAGAGGTTGGCAGGGGCAGGATCCAAACACTAGGTCCCAAATGCAGTAGGATATAGCCCTCTCAATCCAAATGAATGAAAACAGATACCAAATGAAGAAAGTTCAGTAGTGGGGAAGATAGGGAGAAAGAAATATTCAGAGACTTAACTATCTCTAATTGCTTTGAAAAGAGGTGAAGTCATCATCTGAGGACATTAATAAGACATGTAGAAAGAGAAAAAACGCTGTCAAATGTACATTTGACTGGTTAAGAAAAATACAACATAGTTCAAATGGGTCAAAATTTAGAAAATAAAGTACTACTTTGATGTGGGAGTTGTCATAAGGCTCTGTTGAAGTGACAACTATATTGACTGGCCACGGAAATGGATTTGTTCAGCCATTTGCATTAATGAGCATTTAAATGTAACAAGTATAATTTCGAGTGACTTAATATGAATTAATAAAAGTCGGTGCTCTTGAATTAAAAAAAGAAAGTATGAGAGAAAAGGATTGCAAAAAAATGAATGGCAGCCCTGACTACTGACAGCTTGGTTAAGAATTGCGCATAGCAAGCACGTATAGAAACAAGCGTAAGTATGAAAGTCTGATGATGGCAGTGCACCCAAATTATGACTAGGGACCACTTCAGTGGCACGGCAGTTCTAGAGTTGAGAGTGGGGAGAGAAAGAGATGCACAGGTGCACTGTTTCTCTGTGTGAGTGCACACATGTGCGCATCCACACATGTGCACGTCCACATGGGAGATGATGCATGAGCAGAGAGGAGGAGGGGAATCAGCAGGAAAAGAGACCTAAAGCTACACTTGAGGCCACCCAAATCATTTTGTTTTTAAATTGTTAGTATAATAAGTCCAAGTATAATAACAGGTTTGTGATTTTTAAATGTAAGGCAAGCAAAGGAAATGTGCTTTTTAAAGAATCTTAAATTTGATATCTGATTAGGAATGAATTTCTTAAAAACAGCTCCCAAAGCACAAGCTGTAAAGGAAAAGATTGATATATTTGATTACTCATATTAATTATATTAATTAATTAATATGCTAATTTTATTTTTAAAAGTTTCATCAATTTAGCTGATTAATTTTAAGTTAAAATGTTTCCAAAGAGAAAAAGTAAAAAGATAAGCCACAGTGGTGGGGGGACATACTTGTAACACATACAGACAGGAGGAACATAAAGTATTAGTAAAAAATCATTAAGAAAAAGACAACCCACTGGAAAATATAAACAATAACCAGGACAGTTTCACAGAATTGGAAACATGGATAGCTGATAAATATGTGAAAATATTCTCCACCTCATTAGGGCAATGCAAATTCAAACCTAAAATAAATACCATTATACCCCCACCAAATTGGCAAAAATTTTAGCCTGAAAGTATACAGTATTATTGAGGATGTACAAAGAGCAGCAGGAAGTATTACATGCTATTGATAGGCATAGAAATTGGTCCTAGACTCTAGAAAACAATTTGGAATTACCTCGTAGTTGAACATTTGCTACCTTTCTACCTAACAATTCTACTCCCTGCATATTTCCCTAGAGAAACACTAATACAGGTGTGTGAATGTTCATTGTAGTAATGTTTGCAAAAGAAAAAAGAAAACTGGAAACATTTCAAATATCCATTGACAAAAGAATGGATAAATAAACTGATATGTATTCATAAATGAATTTTACTATAATAGTAAAAATGAATGAATTATACCCACAAACATAGCAGAGATGAGTCTTACAAACTAAATGTTGAATGAAAAAGACAAGTCACAGAGAAATACATGCAAAATGATGCCATGCATTATATATATAATATGCAAAGTTGAAAAACTCACAAAACCAAATAATATTCTGTTTGTGGACACATACAGGTAGGTTAAAACTATACTAAAAATAATGGAGTAATAAAACGAAAATAATGGTTACTCCTGCCAAGATTGGAATACTAGGGTCTGAATTCTTAATGCTGAGTTTTTCTAAGCTTGGTAGTATATTATTCTGTGTACTGATGAATACATTATCTCTAGTCTTTCATCTATATGAATTATTTCATAGTAGTGGATGTAGATTTGGGACGAAATTAAGTTGGAAATGAAAAATCAAATATATAGGGAAAATTTGGTATTAGTCCATAAGCATATGTTTGGTTTAATGTGTAAATTTTTGTGACTTTCACCATGAACAATATAATGAATTGACTGGTCCTAACAAAGTCACAGTTCTTTGAAAGAGTGGTTGAATATTTGAATTATCAGGACAGATCAATTCAGTGTTTCATTTTTAATAGGCAAGAAGTACTTTACTATAGTGAATATTATCAATTTAACTTCTGTACATTACACAAGATTACTAAAAATATATAGTATATTTTTTCCAGAATATGTTATATGAAACCTCAGAGGTTAAAATTTCTGTAATCAGATGTGTTCCTCAGTGATCAATGCAAAGAAATAGAGGAAAACAATAGAATGGGAAAGACTAGAGATCTCTTCAAGAAAATTAGAAATACCAAGGGAACATTTCATGCAAAGATGGGCACAATAAAGGACAGAAACGATATGAACAGAAGTTCGTGACATTGTACAGGAGGCAGTGATCAAGACCATCCCCAAGGAAAAGAAATTCAAAGAGGAAAAACTAAAGGCAAAGAAAAAAGGCAAGATATACCCATCTGAATGTAGAGTTCCAAAGAATAGCAAGGAGAGATAAGAAAGCCTTCCTCAGTGATCAATGCAAAGAAATAGAGAACAACAATAGAATGGGAAAGACTAGAGATCTCTTCAAGAAAATTAGAGATATCAAGGAAATATTTCATGCAAAGATGAGCACAATAAAGGACAGAAATGGTACGGACCTAACAGAAGCAGAAGATATTAAGAAGAGGTTGCAAGAATACACAGAAGAACTATAAAAAAAATATCTTCATGATCCAGGTAACCACGATGGTGTGATCACTCACCTAGAGCCAGACATCCTGGAATGAGAAGTCAAGTGGGCCTCAGAAAGCATCACTATGAACAAAGCTAGTGGAGGTGATGGAATCCCAGTTGAGCTATTTCAAATCCTAAAAGATGATGCTGTGAAAGTGCTGCTGCACTCAATATGTCAGCAGATTTGGAAAACTCAGCAGTGGCCACAGGATTGGAAAAGATCAGTTTTCATTCCAATCCCAAAGAAAGGCAATGCCAAAGAATGCTCAAACTACCGCACAATTGCACACACCTCACATGCTAGCAAAGTAATGCTCAAAATTCTCCAAGCCAGGCATCAATACTACATGAACCATGAACTTCCAGATGTTCAAGATGGTTTTAGAAAAGGCAGAGGAACCAGAGATCACATTGCCAACATTCATTGGATCATCAAAAAAGCAAGAGAGTTCCAGAAAAACATCTACTACTGCTTTATTGACTACACCAAAGCCTTTGACTGTGTGGATCACAATAAACTGTGGAAAATTCTGAAAGAGATGGTAATACCAGACCACCTGACCTGCCTCTTCAGAAATCTGTATGCATATCAGGAAGCAACGGTTATAACTGGACATGGAACAACAGACTGGTTCCAAATCGGGAAAGGAGTATGGCAAGGCTGTATATTGTCACCCTGATTATTTAACTTATATGCAGAGTACATCATGAGAAATGCTGGGCTGGATGAAGCACAAGCTGGTATCAAGATTGCCAGGAGAAATATCAATAACCTCAGATATGCAGATGACACCACACTTATGGCAGAAAGCAAAGAAGAACTAAAGAACCTCTTGACGAAAGTGAAAGAGGAGAGGGAAATAATTGGCTTAAAACTCAACATTCAGAAAACTAAGATTATGGCATCCGGTCCCATCCCTTCATGTCAAATAGATGGGGAAACAATGGAGACAATGACAGACTTTATTTTGGGGGCTGCAAAATCACTGCAGATGGTGACTCTAACCATGAAATTAAAAGACGCTTGCTCCTTGGGAGAAAAGTTATGACCAACCTAGACAGCATATTAAAAAGCAGAGACCTTACTTTCCCAACAAAGGTCCATCTAGTCCAAGCTATGGTTTTTCCAGTAGTCATGTATGGATGTGAGAGTTGGACTATAAAGAAAGCTGAGCACCAAAGAATTGATGCTTTTAAACTGTGGTGTTGGAGAAGACTCTTAAGAATCCTTTGGACTGAAAGGAGATCCAACCAGTTCATCCTAGAGGAAATCAGTCCTGAATATTTGTTGGAAGGACTGAGGCTGAAGCGGAAACTCCAATACTTTGGACACCTGATGTGAAGATCTGATTCATTTGAAAAGACCCTAATGCTGGGAAAGATTGATGGAGGGAAGAGAAGGGGACAACAGAGGATGCGATGGTTGATGGCATCACCAACTCAATGGACATGAGTTTGAGTAAACTCCAGGAGTTGGTGATGGACAGGGAGGCCTGGCGTGTTGCAGTCCATGGGGTCACAAAGAGTCAGACATGACTGAGCAACTGAACTGAACTGAATCAGATGCGTTCAGGAAATTCTGGATGCTATACTCATTCTTAGAAATTCAGAAGTAAACACCTAATCTGACTGCTATATTAATTTTACTGTTAAAAACATTAACGAAAAGAGCAATATGCACAATTTAAATACGAGAGATGGAGAGAGAATATAAGTGTAATTTCTAGCCAAGTCTAAAAGGATCATACATCAGATGACCTCTGATAGTGTCTTCTCCATCTCTGTCTTCAACCCCTTGCCCTCTGCCAACACTTCAAATGTTAGAGTTTCTTAAAAATCCATTATTGTTCCTGTTCTCTCCTTAATCTCTTTTCTTCCCCTACAATCCATTACCTGGTTATGTCAAGACTTCTCTATCTAAACCTGACTTGTCCAAACATTCTAAATTCATTTTGGAACTTCCCAGGCTCAGGTCCCAGAGGTACCTCAAATTTAACACATCTATACCAAACCCTGTTCAATTATAGCCTAAAATATTGTGGCCTCTGGATTCTTCATTTCCACTCTCCATTCTCTACTAGGTGGGTATCATCATCCCACCTAGTTTTCATATTAGAAATACCTTCAATTGACTCTTTGCTGCATCCTCGTGCATTCATTTTGTTATTCTTCTGGAATGTTCTTTAGCTCTAGTCTCTCTTCTCTTTAATCCTTTGTCACACTTTAGTCACCATCTTCATTATGTCTTAACTGGACTTCCTATCTTGTGATTTTATCACCATTATTTCCCAAATGCAGTTCATAGTTTACACAGATTTATCATAAAAATCTAATCAAGTTATTTCCTAGCAAACATATTAGCTCTCTATAGGTTTAAATGCACAATGTAAACCCACAAACATAACAAAGAGGCTCTTTTACAGTCCAGATTTTAAAATTTACTTCTTTCACCTCATTTCCTGCCACTCTCTTGTGTAAACTCTCTTGTGTGATGATAGTAAACTCCTTATCCCCTGAAAGTGCCAGAGTTTTATTTCTTTGTCTTTTGTCATGTACTATCTCTCTGTCAGGAATGCTCTCACCTTTTTCATTCAACAAACAAACTCCTATTCATACTTTAATACCCAGAAATATCACCTTCTATAGAATATCTTCTTCAACATTCCCAATTTGGACCTCCATTGTAACACATAACACGTTGTACTATCTCCTCACCTAACTCCATCCTCCTTGTATTTTCCATAGCACTTGAAGGAATGTCACTAAACATATGAATTCATGAAAAGACGAATAGATGGTACTTGTGTGTTAAATTTTTCTTATTATCAATTTTACTGAACTTAATTTTGGGTGTAAACTTATTCATGGTCTTTTTCAAGGTCATATTTCCAGGATTGTTCTCACTTTGGTCTCTTTATTTTTATGTTTATTTTTAAAATTTTTTGGTCAATTATTTAATGATGTAGAAAGTTAAGCAGGTTTTTTGTTGTTGTACAGTGGACACTAACACAATATTGTAATGCAATTATGTCTGTATTAGTCTCTCAGTCGTGTCTGACTCTTTGCAAGTCCATGAACTGTAGCCCACCAAGCTTCTCTGTCTATGGGATTCTCCAGGCAAGAATACTGGAGTGGATTGCCATTCCCTTCTCCAGAGGATCTTCCTGACCCAGGGATCGAACCCTGGTCTCCTGCACTGCAGGCAGATTCTTTACCTTTTGAGGTACAGAGAAGTCCCAAGCAGGTTTATAAATCAGATTTTATAAGGGAATTCCACAGACAGAGAGGAGCTTTAGACCTCTTAATTGGCTTCAGGCTTTGGAATAACAGGTTCTTAGTGGAACGGATTCTTAGAACCTATTCATTTAGATCTCTTTGTTTTTAAAAACTTTTTTTTTTTTAAGTTAAGCTTATTGGAATTTATTAAAATGAAGCATTTTGCTCTCCTAACTGCTAATTAGTGGAAGCTCTTCCCAGGGCTTTTTTTTTTTTTTTTTGACAACAAATATTCTATCTGTGGATTCGCTGATGAGTTCCTTTTTTCTCTGCCTTCTGAACTGGTCCTTAATTTACTAAGGAAAGTCTTCAGTATGCTTAGACCCAACGCTATCATGAGCGAGTGAAAGTCGTTCAGAATGTCCCACTCTTTGGACCCCACGGACTATACAACCCACGGAATTCTCCAGGCCAGAATACTGGAATGGGTAGCCTTTTCCTTCTCCAGGGGATCTTTCTAACCCAGGGATCGAACCCAGGTCTCCCGCATTGAAGACGGATTCTTTATCAGCTGAGCCACAAGGGAAGCTAATGCTATCATATCCCCTCATTACAGAATAGAAAGGTGGGCCCTCTAGGTGAGTGAATATTGAAAGGCATCTCTTTCTCTGGGCTGATGCAGCCAGAATCAAAGCATGAGTTTTAGCAAGCAGAATAAAGGCTGATTACAGGCCCCACATGCCCCAGCCTCCCTCCTGGCCCTGTGCCCTTGTATAGGGGACAAGCTGTCCAGCCATGACCTAGAGCTCTCGTTCTGACTCAGCAACACTGTACCTTATATGGTCCCACAACAGCCCTAACCAAGCATAACATTTGCCTAATTAACCCTGGCAGCCAGTCTGCTGCTAGGTAACAGGCCTCTTAAACTACCTCGTTTATAAGAATCTTCTGATACACTGAGATGATCCAATCAGCCAACACAAATGGGAATTTTCATAGGCCTATGACGGATTTCAATTGAAATGTGGTTTGTACCCAAAGCTTTAATGCCCTGCTTCATATAAAGTACAGTTTCATTGCAAAATAGCAAGTCTAGCCTAAGCCAGTGAGGTAACCCTAAGTACATGAACCTAAGGCATGAACATACTGATATGAAAGAAAAAGGCAGTCACACATAAAACAAATGAATCAAGTCATCCAATGAATTTAGGAAATACTTAAGTAAATATAAGAGACTAAATGATATTTATTCATTCAATCAACAAATTATTATCGAACATCTGTTATATGACAAGTACTTCAGGCTCTGGGAAAAGCAGAAATTAACCAAATAAATGACATTTATGGAATTTACGGTCAAATGGGGGTAGAATAAACAGGTCTCTACGGGCATTTGCCAGGTGGTGATGAGTGCTGTGGAGGAGAATGAAGCTGAGACAGGGGACTCGGGGTGAGGGATGGTCAATTTGCTATTGATACAGGGTGGTGAGGAGAAAGTTCACCAAGAAGGAGCATTTGTCAGACAGAAGACCAAAGTTTGTGAGACAGAAATGTGTGAACATGTGCACCTGTGCCCATTTTCTTCAGTGCTTTCCTTTCTTCAATCATTTTAAAAAACAATCTTTAAAACATTAGCCCTTTGTGTTCCATGTGTGTCACCAATGTCTTCCCTCCACTTTGTCAATATGTTTTACTTTTGTGATTATTTTTGTAGCACAGGAATTTTTTTTTTATTGAAGTATAGTTGATTTACAATGTGGTGTTAATTTCTTTAAGGTAAAGTGATTCAATTATGCATATAAATACATTCTTTTTTTTATAGTATTGTCCATCATGGTTTATCACAAGGCATTGAATATAGTTCCCTGGGCTATACAGTAGGACCTTGTTTTTTATCATCCTATATATAGTAGTTGGATCCTCTAACCTCAAACTCCAATCCATCCCTCTCCCAACACCATCCTAGGCAACCACAAATCTGTCCTCTATGGCTGAGAGTCATTTTTTGGCAGATAAGTTCATTTGTATCATATTTTAGTTTCCACATGTAAATGATATATGGTATTTGTCTTTCTGCCTTACTTCACTTGGTATAATAATCTTTAGTTTTATCCATGTTGCTGCAAATGAGATTATTCCATTATTTTTTACGGCCGAGATGGACAGGGAGGCCTGGCGTGCTGCCATTCATGGGGTTGCAAAGAGCCGGACACGACTGAGTGACTGAACTGAATTGACTGAATATACGACATCTTCTTTATCCATTCATCTGTTGATGGACACCTAGGTTGTTTCCATCTCTTGGTCATTGTGAATAGCGCTGCTATGAACATAGGGCGCATCAGTGGAATTTTGATCAGAATTGCATTCAAATGTGTTGATTTGGGCAGAATAGACATACTTACAGCCTTCAGTCTTCCCAGTGAGTGAAACTGGTAGTCCAGTCCTGAAAGCCCCACAAGTTTTAATTAAGATTTTTTTTTAGTATTTTTAAAATATTTTTGCTGTTATTAAGAATTTGAGAAATATATTAGTACATTATATTTTCCACCTGTTAGTTCTTGTTATAAGGTAAAACTACTGTAAGATAAAACTTCTCATTTTTAAATATTAATAAATATATTATATTTGATCATTTTATCAAACTCTTATTTTATTAGCTTTTAACTTCCTTCTTTAGTTTTTAAAATTTTATTTTCTGTATTAACATATAGTTGACTTATAATGTGGTATTAGTGTACAGCAAATTGATCCAGGTGTACAACAAATTGATTCAGATATATATATGTGTGTATATATTCTTTTACAAATTATTTTCCCTTATTTTAAAGAATACACATACACACACCCCCCCCCCACACAGACATCAATTTGCTGTACACCTGAATCAATTTACTGTATTTGCTGTACACTAACACAACATTATAAGTCAACTATACTTCAATAAAGAAAATAAAAAATTTAAAAAATTGTATAAGGAAGCTAAAAGCTAATAGAATAAGAGAGTTTGATAAAAATGGTCAAATACAATATATATTGATTCAGATGTACAGAAGATTGATTCAGATGTCTATGTGTATGTATATACATATATTCTTTTTTAGATTCTTTTCCCTTGTAGGTTATTAAAAATATTTAGTATAGTTCTCTGTGTTATACAGGATGTCCTTTCCTTCTACGAATTTTAAACAGTTATTTCATGTAAGTATAAGAGCTCTGTTTCTTATCATTAACATCTCATATCTTATTCCATTCTCCAAAATTTCCAGAACAATGTTAAAGAAAAAAAAAATAATAGCATACACATTTTTCTTATTCCTGATCTCAGCAATACATTCCTTTCAGTAATTTACAATTACTTATGATTCTAGCCCTTAGTCTAAGAGGGTTTTTATTTTTTATTGTTACCTTAAGGAAATATCCCTTTAGTCTTAGATTCAGTTCAGTTCAGTCGCTCAGTCGTGTCCGACTCTTTGCGACCCCATGAATTGCAGCATACCAGGCCTCTCTGTCCATCACCAATTCCCGGAGTCTACCCAAACCCATGTCCATCGAGTCGGTGATGCCATCCAACCATCTCATCCCCTGTCATCCCCTTCTCCTCCCACCTCCAATCCTAACCAGTATTAGGGTCTTTTCCAACGAGCCAACCCTTCGCATGAGGTGGCCTAAGTATTGGAGTTTCAGCTTCAACATCAGTCCTTCCAATGAACACCCAGGACTGATCTCCTTTAGGATGGATTGATTGGATCTCCTTGCAGTCCAAGGGACTCTCAAGAGTCTTCTCCAACACCACAGTTCAAAACCATCAATACTTCGGCACTCAGCTTTCTTCACCGTCCAACTCTCACATCCATACATGACCACTGGAAAAACCATAGCCTTGACTAGACGGACTTTTGCTGGCAAAGTAATGTCTCTGCTTTTAAATATGCTATCTAGGTTGGCCATAACCTTCCTTCCAAGGAGTAAGCGTCATTTAATTTCATGGCTGCAGTCACCATCAGCAGTGATTCTGGAGCCCAAAAAAATAAAGTCTGACACTGTTTCCACTGTTTCCCCATCTATTTCCCATGGAGTGATGAGACCAGATGCCATGATCTCAGTTTTCTGAATGTTGAGCTTTAAGCCAACTTTTTCACTCTCCTCTTTCACTTTCATCAAGAGGCTCTTTAGTTCTTCTTCACTTTCTGCCATAAGGGTGGTGTCATCCGCATGTCTGAGGTTATTGATATCTCTCCCGGCAATCTTGATACCAGCTTGTGTTTCTTCCAGCCCAGCGTTTCTCGTGATGTACTCTGCGTATAAGTTAAATAAGCAGGGTGACAATATACAGGCTTGACGTACTCCTTTCCCTATTTGAAACCAGTCTGCTGTTCCATGTCCAGTTCTAACTGTTTCTTCCTGACCTGCATACAGGTTTCTCAAGAGACAGGTCAGATGGTCTGGTATGCCCATCTCTTTCAGAATTTTCCACAGTTTATTGTGATTCACACAGTCAAAGGCTTTGGCATAGTCAATAAAGCAGAAATAGATGTTTTTCTGGAACTCTCTTGCTTTTTCGATGATCCAGTTGATATTGGCAATTTGATCTCTGGTTCCTCTGCCTTTTCTAAAACCAGCTTGAACATCTGGAAGTTCACGGTTCACGTATTGCTGAAGCCTGGCTTGGAGAATTTTGAGCATTACTTTACTAGCATGTGAGATGAGTGCAATTGTGTGGTAGTTTGAGCATTCTTTGGCATTGCCTTTCTTTGAGATTGGAACGAAAACTGACCTTTTCCAGTCCTGTGGCCACTGCTGAGTTTTCCAGATTTGCTGGCATAGCGAGTGCAGCACTTTCACAGCATCACCTTTGAGGATTTGAAATAGCTCAACTGGAATTCCATCACCTCCACTAGCTTTGTTCATAGTGATGCTTTCTAAGGCCCACTTGACTTCACATTCCAGGATGTCTGGCTCTAGGTGAGTGATCATACCATCGTGATTATCTGGGTCGTGAAGGTCTTTTTTGTACAGTTCTTCTGTGTATTCTTGCCACCTCTTCTTAACATCTTCTGCTTCTGTTAGGTCCATACCATTTCTGTCCTTTATTGAGCCTATCTTTGCATGAAATGTTCCTTTGGTATCTCTAATTTTCTTGAAGAGATCTCTAGTCTTTCCCAATCTGTTGTTTTCCTCTATTTGTTTGCACTGATCCCTGAGGAAGGCTTTCTTATCTCTCCTTGCTATTCTTTGGAACTCTGCATTCAGATGGGAATATCTTTCCTTTTCTCCTTTGCTTTTCACTTCTCTTCTCTTCCCAGCTATCTGTAAGGCCTCCTCAGGCAGCCATTTTGCTTTTTTGCATTTCTTTTCCATGGGGATTTTCTTGATCCCTGTCTCCTGTACAATGTCACGAACCTCTCTCCATAGTTCATCAGGCACTCTGTCTATCAGGTCTAGTCCCTTAAATCTATTTGTCACTTCCACTGTATACTCATAAGGGATTTGATCTAGGTCATACCTGAATGGACTAGTGGTTTTCCCTACTTTTTTCAATTTAAGTCTGAATTTGGCAATAAGCAGTTCATGATCTGAGCCACAGTCTGCTCCTGGTCTTGTTTTTGCTGACTGTATAGAGCTTCTCCATTTTTGGCTGCAAAGAATATAATCAATCTGATTTCAGTGTTGACCATCTGGTGATGTCCAAGTGTAGAGTCTTCTCTTGTGTTGTTGGAATAGTCTTAGATTAAAACAATTTTAATTGGATTGAATGTTGGATTGTATCAAATTCTAACATCTCTTGAAGAAATGATATGGTGTCTCCTTGAATGTCTGATACAATACATTAAATTAATATATGATCCACCAAAAATGTTTCCCAGAGAACACATTTTCCTCAAGCTGGTTCATCAAAAAAAAAAAAAAAAAGTGAGGGGAGGAAATTGTCATCTGGTCAAATAGCTTGGGGAAATGTTGCCTCACATATTCACTTCTTAGAGACCTATTAACTCTTATCGTATGAAAGATGATAAGTCCAGCAGTCAAGAAATTCCATATATATATATATACATATGTATATGTGTATATATATATATATATACACACACACCATTATGCTGTAGGGTAATTCTGTATTTGAAAGTTGCTGAAAGAGTAGATCCTAAAAGTTCTTATCACCAAAAAAACCACATGCTTTTTCTATCTATTTGAGGTGATGGATGTTTATTGAACTTATTGTGGCAATCTCTTCAAAATAGGTATAAATAAAATCATTATGCTGAACGTCTTATATACAGTGCTGTGTGTCAGTTATATCTCAACATAATGGAAAAAAGAAATTCAGTTAACTGTTAAAGCCACCATTCCCAAATATTACCTGTCCCTCTTTCCCTCATAAAATACTGGTTAGTATCGCACTGACTTAGAGTTCAAAATAACACATTTGAGAAGTGTCATGGTAATAGTTTTCCTTGTATTAAGTTGTCCTTGCCCCCCTGGAACAGAACCTGTTTGGTCATAGAATATGTCTATTTATTTTAGTGCTATAATCAGTTGGCTGAGTTTGTTTGTTATTTATGTATGTATTTATTTTGATGTATTTATTTATGTATGTTTGTTATGTGTGTATGTATTTATTTTTTGGCTCTGCTGGGTCTTAGTTGTGGCAATGGGATCTCTTTGTGGCAATGGGGTCTCTTTGTGGCATACGGGATCATTTAATTGTGGCACATGGGATCTAGTTCCCTGAGCAGGGATTGAACCACGCCTCTGGTATTGGGAGCGATGAATCTTAGCCACTGGACCATTAGGAAAGTCTGATATTGATTAGATTTTAATTGAGGATTTTTGATTCTGTAATTATAAATGGGATTGTACTGTCATTTTCCACCCCGACCCTCTTTTGGTTCTTTCCTAGCTTTCATTATCAATGTGATGCTAAATTGGTTATACAAACTGGGAAATTTTGTTCCATATTTTTTCTGGGGGGGTTCTGAAACAATTTATGCAGCATAGGAATTATCATAGGATTTTATTTTCTTCATTTGAAATATTTTCTATGAAATAGCCAAAAGAGAGATGAAGCCAAACACAGCGCTAACTGGTTGTCAGCAAGTGTGTAGAATCCGTCCCCCTAAGCCCCCCACCCCCACCCCCGTTAACTCTGCTTTCTCTACTGATGATGCTTCAAGTGTCTCCATTTTTCCTCACTGTGAGTAAACATGATTGCTCTTTGCTCCAGAGGGTTAGTGGTTCAGACAGCCTCCTCTGCTTAGAAGCAACAACTCCTTGCTCTTGTCACTCCGGTTCACCATAGAACAGGAGGGCAGCAAAGACAGGTCAGAGAAGCAGGAAATGATAGAATCCCAGACATGAGGATCAAACTTCTGCATGAGCGCCTCATCCCTGATGCTAGGAACAAAGTGAGGTGACAAGGACAAAGCCCTGGCAAGGGGCAGAGAAGAAAGAGAGCGGGCTGGATCGTGAGGGTCTAGGATCCCTAGAAGAGCATCGAAGAGTATCGATCCGGTTTTTAAAAACACTTCCTTTGAAGCACTGTTGGGACAGTGTTGGACATTCACGGTCTGTAAGGGAAGAAATGGGGTGTTAGGTTCCCTTTTGAGACCAGTTCCTCACCCAGCTGTAGAACCCTTTATTCAGGGAAATGCCATACTTTCATAGAAAAAATACTTCACTGATCTTCTAAGGGCTTGGGCATGAAAACACACAAAGGTGTTTATATGTTTTCCTTCCTGATACAAGAATTACTCAACATCAAAAAGCAAAATACCTTAGCTGTTCAGGGCCATGCTCATGGCAGGCACCTTGCTGTGCTTGGTGTTTGTGGAGTAGCTGCATTGAGCCTATTAAATAAAGGCACTCATCTTGTCTTCCCATTTTTATGCAACCAATGTGCTCCTGAAACCATGTGGATCATAAATTAAATTGAGAAAAACGAATCCTTTTTTCCACGCTTTTTTAATA
The DNA here is from genome assembly GCF_054371585.1 of Giraffa tippelskirchi. Classification (NCBI taxonomy): domain Eukaryota; kingdom Metazoa; phylum Chordata; class Mammalia; order Artiodactyla; family Giraffidae; genus Giraffa; species Giraffa tippelskirchi. The sequence goes on along the minus strand of NC_137279.1, from coordinate 144,282,846 downwards.
CACATACACATATATCAAGTAACTCTTTAAGTGCTAAACATATATTGCTTTTGAATCCTTCATTAATTGGTGCATCTCTTAGCACTGGATCTTTAAATGTTAGTTTTCTTTCCCTCATACTTTCAAGGTGCAATAATCATTTCAGATATTTCAGCATATTCAAATGAACTTAATATGCAAAAATGATTCTTTCTAAATAAGCTAGTAAGTTACCAATATTTTTTTTTCTCTGTATTTTCACATGCTGGGTAGCTAAAAATAAAACTAGTGTACCTTTGTCTAAAGCACAAATTGCACGAGATGTAATTCTCTAACCAAATCCTGGATGTATTTCTTTTAAGACAAAAAGAAACTGCTAAGATCACATATCCCTAAGTTGCCCTCTATAATGTTATGAATGCCAAGAAAGAAAGTATGTGTGCTAGAGGGAAATAATGGTTGTCAATAGAAAAACGGTTCCTTCTCCATGCTCCATCCCACTCTTCACAAAAGCATGTTTGTCTCGTTGACTTGTTGGGAGGAACTAATTCATCCATTCATCCACTCAAATTTCCTTCCACTTAATAGTGCTCAGGCTATGTTTAACTTGCTTATTAAATGCTGTTACTTTTGTATTAGTGTAAAAGGAAAAACTGATCATAATCGAAAGAAGTTTTTGGTGGTATGTTGTAATATGAAATCAAGACTTGAATGGCCGTGATGTTTTAACCAACACTGAGTTCTTTGAAGTGCCTTGATTAAAACAAAGCTAGAAATCATTCCTTACCCTTAATTAGAGAAAAATCTGATTTTCCTTTGCATTGCCTTCTTGAAAGAGATGATGAGGGCAAGTGCCACAGTGAAGAGCTGAAACTGAATCAAAGAATATTGATTTCGTGTCTAGCCCAGCTTGTGCTTTTTCAGTTTCAACACCTCACCAGGAAATACAGAGAGGCTGTTTCCACAATAAAGTCACCAGTGACTAGAGAAAATTATTGGGTAGGGAGATAGGAAAACATATCTTTCTCCACAGCAGTGCTTAAATGTTTCCCTTTTTAAAAATTTTGCCACTGTCCTTGCTTCCTATTTTTTGTGATTATAAAGAAAATGCCAAGATTGTGAAGGGACAGCTTCCTTGGTGGTGGTGGCTCCCTGAGGCTGCATTCGTATCCACCGTTTTGCCACCAGCCCAGCCACACTACCTCATTCCCTTCTGTTAAATGTATACACAGATTTCAGAGATGTACCACAGTGGCTTACTGTACCAATCTGAAGCCTACATCTAAGCTGCTTTGTTAGCCAGGGTTTCAAAGTAGCGTGTTGTTGTAGTCACTAAGTTGTGCTCGGCTCTTTTGTGACCCCATCAGTCATAGCCCACTAGGATCTTCCGTCCACGGGATTTCCTTGGCAGGAATACTGGAGTGGGTTGCCGTTTCCTTCTCCAGGGGGTCTTTCCAAATCATGGATCAAACCAACATCAACTCTATCGGCAGGCAGATTCTTTACCACTGAGCTACCAGGGAAGTCCTTTAAAGAAGTAGAGGGATACAAAGAAACAGATGTGAGAGAGAACATGAAGAGTTAACACAACTCAGTAACTAACAGGATGTGAAAGATGAGGAAGAGGACAGAATCAAGGGTGATGCACATATCCTGGAGAATCACAGAGCCATCATCCAAACAAATTAAATGAGATAACTTGGGAGCTGGAGCCATCTACCATCTGACATCTCTCTTAGCTGTATTAATATCACCATTAATTCTCAAACCACGAACAGAAGGAAACAGTACTCGCAGCACCACAGCTTTGAGCACTTAGATTTTCTTCTCTTACAATGTGCAAATCAGCCATGGGAAGCTTGGGTTTTAGAAAGGTGTCTCAATAAGGCTGGACACCATCCCGCGTGCATTATTAGTCCTATTAGCAGCATGCTAGTTATGGAGGATTGCTATCTACAAGCACATCCCGAGGTGAATGGCAAATACTTTTACAGTCAGGGTTGCTCAAAGAAGTAGCTGGTCCAAAGCCATTTAAAAACTAGAAAGTGGCCTCCTGATAAATAAAACAGCACTTCTGAGGGTGAACGTAGTTAAATGAGCTTTGTGCTGACAGGAAGACTGAAGCTTTCCTGCCAAGGGGAGGCCGGTATGCAAATGTCACTTTCTGGACTTTGTTGATTGCAAAACTGGTGGCAGCAGTGACAAGAGGAGTGCGGGATGGCGGTCACAAGTAGGGAAGAAGAGTCTTCCCTGTGACTGCAGAATGGCCTAAGACATTAATTGCCAAGAGATTCCATTAAGTATGTGCTTTATAACTTCAGGAAGGTACAGATGACACGTAATTTTCTGAGAGTTTGCTTTGCAGTGAAAAATTCAAGAGACTGAAATTAACTTAGGTAACTTGATATGTTATCTCATGATTGCTGGAATTTAACAATGAATACACCCCTTGATGTTGATAAATCCACTGTGGGTCCCATCAATTACAAAAACACATATTCCCACCTTCTGGAGCCCCATATTTGTTTATTCTCTTTTCTTTGGAACTCTATATACAGCCACCCCGGTGCTATGATTTGTTATTTATTAAAAAAAAAAAAATACAGAGCACACTTTAATCCTGATAGATGAAATAGGAATTTTTTGTTGAGCTGTGGTTCAACTGACTGAAAGAAATATTTTTTTTTCCTATATTAACTATAAGATAACTAAGAGCTGGGGATCTAATGTGCAGTATGGTAGCTATAATTAACAATACCATATTATATACCTGAAAATTTTTGAGAGAGTAAATCTTAAATGTCAAGCAGACACAACCTGTAATAATATAAAGGGATGGAAACGTTACCTAATCATATTGTGGTGATCATTTTGCAGTGTGTTCATGTATCTAATTATTACATTGTACACCCTAAACTTTCATATGTTATGTGTCATTGTTGTGGTTTAGTCACTAAGTTATGCCTGACTCTTTTGTAACCCCATGAACCATAGCCCACTAGCCTCCCCTTTCCATGGGGTTTCCCAGGCAACAATACTGAAGTGGATTGCCATTTCCTTCTCTAAGGGATCTTCGTGACCCAGGGATTAAACCCATGTCTCCTGCATTGGCAGGTGGATTCTTTACCACTGATCAATCAATTGTCATAGTATCTGAATAAAGCTGGGAGGAAATCTGATTCTGGAGGTAAATAGATACAAGAGGTACATATGAGTTTTATCAAATTTTGTGTGGTAATCTGGGTTGTATCTCTGACATGTAATATATTCTCAGATATATCAGTAAGTGTCTCTATTATGGACTTCCCAGGTGGCTCAGTAGTAACGAATCTGCCTGATGATGCAGGAGATGACAAAGATTCAGGTTCAGTCCCTGGGTTGGGAAGATTCTCTAGAGTTGGAAATGGTAACCCACTCCAGCATTTTTGCTGGGAGAATCCTAAGGACAGAGGAGCCTGGCAGGCTACAGTCCATGGAGTCACAAAGGGTTGGACATGACTGAGCACACACACACACGTCTCTACTATATCATCAAAAAAATATATTGGTAAACTATTTAAAGTTCCATGGGGGAAAATGTTAGCAATTTCTTACTTAGGAACAGCTTACATTCCAAAATTATTCAACTAAGTTGAACCAATTGAGTGCCTACGGTCAGAGACATCACTTTGCCAACAAAGGTCCATATAATCAAAGCTATGGTTTTTTCAGTAGTCATGTATGAACATGAGAGTTGGACCATAAAGAAGGCTGACTGCCAGAGAATTTATGCCTTCACATTGTGGTACGGGAGAAGACTTTTTGAGAGTTTCTTGGACTGCAAGGAGATCAAACCAATCAATCCTAAATGAAATCAATCCTGAATATTCATTGGAAGTGCTGATGCTGAAGCTCCAATACTCTGGCCCCCTGATGCGAAGAGCTGACTCTTTGGAAAAGACCCTGATGCTGGGAAAGATTGAAGGCAAAAGGAAAAGAAGTAAGCAGAGGATGAGATGGTTAGATAGCATCACTGATTCAATTGGCATGAATCTGAGCAAAGTCCAGGAGATTGTGAAGGACAGAGAAGTCTGGTATGCTACAGTCCATTGGGTTACAAAAAGTCAGACACAACTTGGTGATTGAACAACCAAGTTATTACAAATAATGGCTATAGTTCAGTGAATATTCAGTGTTGATTTCCTTTAGGAGTGACTGGTTTGATCTCCTTGCAGTCCAAGGGATTCTCAAGAGTCTTCTCTAGCACCACAATTTGAAGGCATCAATTCTTCAATGCTCAGCCTTCTTTATGGTCCATGTCTTATATCCATACATGACTATGGAAAAATCATATCTTTGACTATACGGACCCTTGTCAGCAAAGTGACGTTTTTGCTTTTTAATATGTTGTTTAAGTGTCATAGCTTTCCTTCCAAGGAGCAAATGTCTTTTAATTTTGTGACTGCAATCACCATCTGCAGTGATTTTGTAGCCCAAGAAAATAAAATGTCACTGCTGTACAACTTTAAAGTGGAGTATAAACTATAAAATATTGAATGATTATGCTGCATACCTGAAACTAACTAATATTATAAATCAACTCTACTTCAATTAAATAAATAAACTTTTAAAAAGGCCAAGATATTTTTGGTGACCATCATTCCTTCACTGGCAAATATCCAGTCAGTTTGCAAGTCAGCTATTTACAAATTGGGAAACATTTTCCTAAAGAAACAATTTTTTTAAATGGTGGTTAGATTCTCAGGCTAATCCTCAAAAGCGAATTTAATTCATAATAAAATGAAACTCAACTTCTAATAGAATCCTCAAACCTAACAAGCATTTATAGCAGTGATTTTCAACCGTGGCTACACACATTACATTATAATCACCCAGGAAAGCTTTTTTGTTTTTTTTTTTTCACAAGAACTTTTACTAAGTGCAAATACCAGATTTTATTCCTAGGACAATAAAATCAGAATCCATTATCAGTAGCAGTGGTGGTAAATGGAGCTTGGGAAAAGGTGCAGACGATGGAAACAATGCCTCTATGGAGAGTGGAATCAGTGCTGTGTCTGGGAAGTGGAGCCAAGGCTCTGAATGTAGAGAGTGGGATCCAAGTACTAAAGAGGAAGAAAGTATGTCACTGGGAGAAGGAAGGGATTGGCTTGTGGTGGTTTAATCGCTAAGTCATGTCCAACTCTTGAGACCCCATGGATTGTAGCCTGCCAGGCTCTTCTGTCCGTGGGATTCTCCAGGCAAGAATACTGGAGTGGGTTGCCATTTCCTTCTCCGGGGGATCTTCTTGACTCAGTATTTGAACCCAGGTCTCCTGAATTGCAGGCAGATTCTTTACTGACTGAGCTATGAGGGAAGCCTTAGGGATAAGATTGTGGAGTCAAAATCATCACATCAGAGATGTTGGCCTCTGATGACAATAAAGAGTTTTTCAGAATGAGAAAATGGTGGAGGGGTCTGGAATACTGGGCTCTAGTAGCCCAAGGATTGGGGCTGTGATGATGGGGAGGGAGCTGGTAAGAGGCCAGTTAGTTGGCATCACTCACCACTTCCCTTTATCTGGCTCATGAGGCAGGAAGGCTAAGTTCCCTTCAATCTACTTTCTTATTTTGGAGTGAGGCTTTCACAAAATTTCATGCCTCGTATATCTTCTCTACAAAAAGCAACGATGTAGTTCTTTTCATCCTCTTGGCATGATTATGGACACTTAAGACTAAGCAGAGGGAAGGGGAAGAGAGGAGGAATGAAGGGAAGCCAGTTTGTGGGCTCCTAAAATAGGAGCAATTCTGTTCAGCTCCTGCTGCTGTTCAACAGCCTTCAGAGTTCAGTAGCTCTTCTAGTCATTTCTTTGCAGCCTCTTTAGTTAGAAACATAGGCACAAAGTGTTATCACCAACTGGTGAAAGCAAAGATGTAAGGTGGAGGAGCTTCTCAACAATTTACTATGTCCTTCTCATTTTTATAGCGAGGCGTAGAGATTTCTGATTCTGTGATTGTTGCAATGTGGGAAAGTCTGTGGAGAAAACAACATTCACATTTTAATCAGATGCTCTCAAATGAGAGGCATTTTCTAAGTTCTATTTCATATTTCTTTTGGCATTTTCTAAGATATATTCCTTTTGCTCTGTGCTCTAGTTCCCATTTTATGAAATTTTGTCTACTCTGGATTCACAAAATCACTGAGCTTAATGTATACACAAAAGAGAAATAGACTAGCAGACATAGAAAACAAACTTGTGGTTACCAAAGGGGAAAGGAAAGAGGAGAGGGACATATTATAGGTAAGGGATTAACAGATATGAACTACTGTGTGTAAAATAAATTAGCAATAAGAATAAAATGTATAGCACAGGGCATTATACCTGATATCTTGCAATAACTAGCAAAAATACTGAATCACTATGCTGTACTCCTGAAACTAACACAATATTGTAAATCAATTATACTTCAGTAAGAAAAAATTTACTGGCCTAGAAGAATTCCAGAGACACAAAAATGTCATCTCTTCTGTTGGAAAGAATGGAATTATTACCATTATCTTTTCTCTGATCAGAAAGTTGGTCCTTAAGTAAAAAGACCCAGTACAGGAGAAGTTTTGATATGGGGAGGTTGTGGATAGAAGGACTTCTTTCCCAGGTACAAATTTACTGTAAGTAAACACAACAAACACATAGCTCCTTTCTGCACAGTTTGCCAGCCAACCTGTGTATCAACACTACGGGGAAGACACACCTCCATGAAAGAAATTCTTCTCTTCATTAAGCAAGGGGTCTAGCTCAGTTGGAAAATCTGGATAGACTTCAAACCCTATCCCATCTCAAGAATACAGATGAAAATGGATTTCTTAGGACTAAAATTCCTGGGAAGAATTAAATTGGAATGGCATTCTACCTTAGTGGACAAAAATCTTGTTTAGTAAGTGCGACTCCATTAGCTCTGACCGTTTCAAGGAAGATTCCATCACCGAGTCACCTGACTTCGGGCGTTCTGCTAGAGCAGACAGATGTCCCCCTTAGGAATCCCTGGGTGCTGGAGTAGAAGAATTAGATCAGTGTGCCCTTTGACACGCTGATGATAGCCTGTAATTTGGCAAAGATACTGTGTATAAGGTAGTCAATGAAAGTCAGCATATTGGAAAAATGACAAATAAAACCTCCTTCTCTAAGTTAGATACTTAAATTCTCAGTCCCGGAAGACCTATGTGTCAGTTGTTGCTTCTGACCTTTTCTAATTGAATTGTCCTTCTTTAGTGAGCTACATAAAAGCAGTTTAATAGATGGGAATAAAGGGGTACTGCATAACTTTTCCTATTAAAAATAAATATGTGTGCTCAGTCATGTCTCTTTGTGACCCACGAACAGTAGCCCACCAGGCTCCTCTGTCCTTGGGATTTTTCAGGCAAGAATACTGCAGCAAGTTTCTATTTCCTACTCTTCCTGACCCAGGGATAGAGCCGACATCTTGTGAATCCTGCATTGGCAGGCAGATTCATTACCACTGCGCTACCTGAAAGAAGTTAAAGTGAAAGTCACTCAGTCGTGTCCAGCTCTTTGTGACCCTATGGACTGTACATGGAATTCTCCAGACCAGGATACTGGAGTAGGAAGCCTTTTCCTTCTCCAGGGAATTTTGCCAACCCAGGGATCAAACCCAGGTTTCCCGCATTACAGGCAGATTCTTTACCAGCTGAGCCACAAAGGAGGCCCAAGAATACTGGAGTGGGTAGCCTATCCCTTCTCCAATGGATCTTCCTGACCCAGGAATTGAACCGGGGTTTCCAGCATTGCAGGTGGATTCTTTACCAACTGAGTTATCAGGGAAACCCCACTGCACCATCTGAGAAGTCCAATATTCCCCTCAAAATAAGTTACCTCAGGATTTATTAAGCCATGTTACTCAGAAAAAGTAGATTCAGATAGGCAGGAAATTGCAGCAAAATTCATCATTTTAACCAGAAGTTCAGGGCTGCTTTGTATTTTTGAAATTTCACTTTTATGTGTAGCTGGTTGCTTGGCTGTGGCTGGAGCTGGCTTCATGATGATCCCAATGGTACTGGAAACCTTAGCAATAAGCTTGGATTCCCAGTTTTCCTTCAGTGGAGTGAAACCATCTCAAGTCTCTGTCTTAATCCTTGTTAAAACTTTTAGTTGTTTAAAAATTATTTTTTAAAACCTGTAACTATGTGTGGTGACAAATGATAACTAGACATTGTGTTGACCATTTCAAAGTATATACAAATATCACAGTGTTATGTTGTACAACTGAAACTATTATAATGCTTTATGTCAGTTATACCTCAACTTTTCAAACAGTTATTTTTAAACAGAAATTTTCACTTTGAAAGTGAAACAAGGCTCAGAAAGTATTTTTATCAGAAGCAAGTTTGAGTCCGATTCTGAGCTAGAACTATTTCTAAAGGAAAAGCTTGGTTTAATTCAAGTTCCAATTAACTTAAAAAAGTTAAAAGTGAGAAAAGTGAGACCTTTCTTTTCTCTTCTAAAAACTGAAAGTGGCAGGGGAAAAAAATCTCTTATCTACTTAGATATTCTCATACATGATTATAATCTTTCATTTTTTTTTTTCTGCCTTAGTCTTAAGGAAAGTATATGCAGAAGGAATTGCTGATAAGAGAACTAGGAGAGAAAGTCAAAACCTTCCTTTAATTACCTTTATCAGGTTAGCAGGGAACAGGCACCTATGCCTTAGGTAGAGAAAGGTGATTAACATTCAGAATACAGCAGACTACATTAATTTAGGAAGGGCGTGATTTCAAGATAAGTTGAAGGGTAAGTTAGAAAGAAGCAACTTATTTAAGCTTAAGTATAGAACTAGGATCAGATCAAATAGTGACTGCTAATAAGAATTAAGGATTTGGTAGAACTGACTCCCTAATTATACCCAGATTATTGAGTAGACTCATTATGTTAGAAAGGATATTGGAGGTCAATCAATCCAACATTAAATCTTTGGTTGCAAGGAACAAATGCCTCCTACAGCTGACACAACCCAAAGAAGACAATTTATTAAAATGTTACAGAACCTAGGGCTGAAAGGAAGCCATGCCTGGGGAATGAAGTGAATAAACCTAGAAACTTGATCTTTATTTTCAGGACTTACCCCTTTATTTCTTTTTAAAGTTGATGCACATATCCATGTCAATGGCCTAAAGCCATTGTTTGAACATGACCACAGCTGAAATTCTAAAAAGTGTTTTGAATGGTAAAGCTATTAACACATATCTATAGAGTGGTGATAATAACTCTTGTGCTAAAAATACAGCTAGATGGTTATAATCTCTCTAACCATGGATTAGGTTATTACATACAACTACATTACAGAACTTTAGTGATAAAAGACCTAAAGCCTACCTCGGCCAATCCTCTTATTCTGCCATCAAGAAAGAAAATGTGGCCTAAAAAGAAGAAGCAACATGTTCAAGATTTCCTAGATAGTTAACAGTAGAACCAGAAGACCTGAGGTCTTCTGATGGCTGGTCTGTCAGACCAAAATCACTGCAGATGGTGACTGCAGCCATGAAATTAAAAGACACTTACTCCTTGGAAGGAAAGTTATGACCAACCTAGACAACATATTAAAAAGCAAAGACATTACTTTCCCAACAAAGGTCTGTCTAGTCAGTTCAGTTCAGTCACTCAGTCGTGTCCGACTCTTTGCGACCCCATGAATTGCAACACACCAGGCCTCCCTGTCCATCACCAACTCCCGGAGTCTACCCAAACCCATGTCCATCGAGTCGGTCATGCCATCCAACCATCTCATCCTCTGTCATCCCCTTCTCCTCCCACCTCCAATCCTAACCAGCATTAGGGTCTTTTCCAACGAGCCAACCCTTCACATGAGGTGGCCTAAGTATTGGAGTTTCAGCTTCAACATCAGTCCTTCCAATGAACACCCAAGATTGATCTCCTTTAGGATGGATTGATTGGATCTCCTTGCAGTCCAAGGGACTCTCAAGAGTCTTCTCCAACACCACAGTTCAAATGCATCAATTCTGCGGCGCTCAGCTTTCTTCACCATCCAACTCTCACATCCATACATGACCACTGGAAAAACCATAGCCTTGACTAGACGGACTTTTGTTGGCAAAGTAATGTCTCTGCTTTTAAATAGCTATCTAGGTTGGTCATAACCTTCCTTCCAAGGAGTAAGCGTCTTTTAATTTCGTGGCTGCAATCACTATCAGCAGTGATTTTGGAGCCCCCAAAAATAAAGTCTGACACTGTTTCCACTGTTTCTCTATCTATTTTCCATGGAGTGATGGGACCAGATGCCATGATCTTAGTTTTCTGAACATTGAGCTTTAAGCCAACTTTTTCACTTTCCTCTTTCACTTTCATCAAGAGGCTCTTTAGTTCTTCTTCACTTTCTGCCATAAGGGTGGTGTCATCTGCATATCTGATGTTATTGATATTTCTCCCGGCAATCTTGATTCCAGCTTGTGTTTCTTCCAGCCCAGCATTTCTCATGATGTACTCTGCATATAAGTTAAATAAGCAGGGTGACAATATACAGGCTTGACGTACTCCTTTTCCTATTTGGAACCAGTCCGTTGTTCCATGTCAAGTTCTAACTGTTGCTTCCTGACCTGCATACAGGTTTCTCAAGAGACAGGTCAGATGGTCTGGTATTCCCACCTCTTTCAGAATTTTCCACAATTTATTGTGATCCACACAGTCAAAGACTTTGGCATAGTCAATAAGGCAGAAATAGATGTTTTTCTGGAAAAAACATTGCTTTTTCAATGATCCAGCGGATGTTGGCAATTGGATCTCTGGTTCCTCTGCCTTTTCTAAAACCAGCTTCAACATCTGGAAGTTCACGGTTCATGTATTGCTGAAGCCTGGCTTGGAGAATTTTGAGCATTACTTTACTAGCATGTGAGATGAGTGCAATTGTGCGGTAGTTTGAGCATTCTTTGGCATTGCCTTTCTTTGGGATTGGAACGAAAACTGACCTTTTCCAGTCCTGTGGCCACTGCTGAGTTTTCCAAATTTGCTGGCATATTGAGTGCAGCACTTTCACAGCATCATCTTTCAAGATTTGAAATAGCTCAACTGGGATTCCATCACCTCCACTAGCTTTGTTCGTAGTGATGCTTTCTAAGGCCCACTTGACTTCACATTCCAGGTTGTCTGTCTCTAGGTGAGTGATCACACCATCGTGATTATCTGGGTTGTGAAGATCTTTTTTGTACAGTTCTTCTGTGTATTCTTGCCACTTCTTCTTAAGGCTATGGTTTTTCCAGTAGTCATGCGTGGATGTGAGAGTTGGACTATGAGGAAAGCTGAGCACCAAAGAAGTGATGCTTTTGAACTGCGGTTTTGGAGAAGACTCTTGAGAGTCCCTTGGACTGCAAGGAAATCCAATCAATCCTTCCTAAAGGAGATCAGTCCTGAGTGTTCACTGGAAGAACTGATGTTGAAGCTGAAACTCCAATACTTTGGCCACCTGATGCAAAGAGCTGACTCATTTGAAAAGACCCTGATGCTGGGAAAGATTGAAGGTGGGAGGAGAAGAGGACAACAGAGGATAAGATGGTTGGATAGCATCACTGACTCAATGGGCATGAGTTTGTGTAAACTCTGGAAGTTGGTGATGGACAGGGAGGTCTTGCATTCTGCAGTCCACCGGGTTGCAAAGAGTCGGACATGATTGAGTTACTGAACTGAACTGAACTGTCAGACATGTGATGCCTCGGGCAATGCTGAGAATGATGGTAAACAAGAGAGAGCTTAGTTAAGAACCTGAGTTCTCTGGTAGGACACTCTTTGGGCAAGTCCTTTGTACGTTCCCGAACTTTCATTTGTATAATGGAGATATTAATTCTCCCCAAAGGATGGCGTTGTTGTGAGAATTAAACAAAATAACCTATGTATTTCCCTTGGCACAATGTCTAGTACATATAAATTCTCCATAAATGATAGCAATTATTATTTATCAAAAAATATACTTAGCATTTTGCTGTTTATCAAATAACCCTGAAACTCAGCAGCATACAAAAACATTTATTTACCACTCATAAATCTGTGATCAGCTGTTAACTCTGATAGATTTCAATGAACGTAGCTCTAGCTTGGGGCTCAGATCTGTAGCATGGGACCCAGATTGAATGAGCACTCTCTACCTAGGATATGTTGTTCTCATGATGGAGGGAAGAAATATAAGAAATGGGAAGCATGTAATACTTAAAGTCTCTATTGAGAACGGTCTCCTTGTTCATTTCTACTAATAGTTCATAAGTCTAAGCAAGTCATCTGGCCAGGCCTAAAGCAGTGAAAGTTACTGACGCATGAGCAAGCCATGTTCAAGGAGGGATCAATCAAAACAATCTAGCACAGGAAAGTTGATAGAAAAACTATGGTCATTGAGACAAGGGCCTCTATGGTAGCTTGAATGGTCTGAAACTAGAAATCACATGGACTATCCATAATACCTCACATCCTCAAAATTATGGGCCATTTAGAAAAATCAGAGGTCCAGGGAAGGCAACAGTTATTCAGAGTAGAGATTGGGCACATAATGTAATCCCATCTCCAAGAAGCTTCACCGAGTAGAGGAGATGTTGCTGTAGAGAACATTTAGTTCAGCATTTCTTCATCAGAAAGCAACTGCAAAGGGTTCATGTCTTTAAAGCAGCAATGGTATCCATTTTCATGTCCAATAATAATAATTTAAAAACCGTCGTTAAGTTAAATGTTTATGTAAAAACTGTTTCCTTTTTAAGTGGAGCAAGTTGAGAGCCTTTGGGTGTATACTGAGGAAGTCTGCTTGGAGACTACATGGAGATGAGATGCATTTGCTCATGACTTGTAACTTAGTTTATAACACAGATGAACACCACTGGGTACCTCCAATAGCCTCACACATTTTTTTTTTTTTTTTTTTGCCTCACACATTTTTTAATTGTTTTTATTCCTCATCATATATTGTTACATTTTTCTCAGTTCTGAATTAATGCGGAATTTAATGAGGAAGAAAAAATATAATTCTACCATTTTTCCCCTGGATACTTTCACCAGATCCATAAATTTCCTTCAGCTGAAAAAACTAGGTATATAAAACATCAAGGTATCTCTAATATTTCAAAACATAATGTAAGGAAGATAAATAAATCAGTGTTACTTGTGCATCCTGTCTCTAACCAATAATTTATTATGGAAATTAAGTACTGATGATGCTTTGAGGTTTGGCCAGAGCAGAACTGTTCTGTATTCTTTCTGGTTACTGGCATACCTCAGTGCAGTCCCACAGCCTGTTCCCGCTGCCTGAAAGATCTCCTCCTTTTCCTTTATCTGCTTGATCTTCTTACCCTTAGTCTGCAGCTCAGCTCTCATCTCCTACCTTCCCCAGTTCCCTCCAGCAGGATCTGTTGCTCTTCCCTCAGTATTCTCATAGCATCTGTAAGGGGATTACTCTCTCGATAGCCCTATTTTTGAAAACAGTCACTGAGCCTGTTTCCCCGCCTTGACCTTCAGTTGAGATCAAGGGCAGCTTGGTCTTTCCAGTGCCTGGCACAGTGCCTCGCACCTACAGTGCACTCACCAAATCTTTCTTGAATGAATGGGGGTAAGCAGAATCAAAGCTTGATAAGATTAGAAACTAGAGAAGATGTGGGGAGAGCGTTTCAAGAAGAAAGAAAATGTACACAAGTCAAGAGAGAAAAAGGCAGAATCTGATAGGTACAAGATGGACTAGGGAGCCATAAATGTACCCATGTGACTAGACTTGGGAGTTCAGAAAGAGTGGGGGGGTTACATTTGTTGGGGGATGTTCCCAAGAGATACCCATTTTCTTAGTCTGCTTGGGCTCCTATAACAAAATACCATACTCTTGGTGGTTCAAAGAATAGGAATTCATTTTCTAATAGTGCTGGAAGCTGGCAGCCTGAGATTAAGGTGCAAACATGGTCGATTTCTGCTGAGAATCTCCTTCTGGCTTGTGGCCTTCTTGCTATGTCCCCATGTAACATGAAGGGAGCTCTGGTCTCTTCCTCTTCATATAAGGACAGTGGTGCCATCAGTAGGACCCTAACTTCATGACCTCGTGTAAAGCTAATTACCTCCCAAAGGCCCTATCTCCAAACACCATCAAAATGAGGGTAAAGACTTAAACATAAAAATTTGGAGGGGATACAATTCAGCCAATACTGAATGGTCAAGGATCTAGTCCTGCTTTAATGAAGTGGTCCAAAGAGATCTCCACTATCCATCCCTGTCATTCCTGAGGTTCCATTGTTCATTTAAGAAATTGAATGAAATCCCATAAATCAACATTTCCAATTGAAGGGGCTTTAAAGCCCAAGGGCAGGAGCAAAATAACCTTCTAATTTCTGAGATGAATGAACAAAGTAATTTTTGTGAGTGGTATCTTCTATTTCTACAGCAGCCATAAATCATACCTTTGGGAGCTGAACCATTTTACTTTTAAATGTACATTTTACAAAGAACACAGTCATTTCTTATTATGCTCCTTTTGTACAATTTTGTTGCATTCATCACTAGTCAGAGTCCTGTTGATTCTATGGCAGGAAAACTATTTGTTATATTTACAGTCCAAGTGTCTACTGATTAGCTCAGGCATGCTTGCATTAGCTGATCGGGATGGTAGTACAGTCTTAAAAGATTTATGGCTTTCTCCATTTACCCATGGTCCATATTTCATTATTTTCCATACCTAGACTCCTTTTGTCCAGTGCATTCTTTTGGGAATCTTCTATTCTTTTAAGAATCTTTTAGGAATTGTATGACATTTTTATCCATTTGAAAAGTTTATGTCCATCTGTAAATGATTCAAGCCCAGATGGAGAATTCTGCCACCTGATTTGCAGAAAGTTGTTGCTGCCTAAAGATTTTCTGGGCACGTCCCATTGATAGATAGTACAAATATATAGTGTTAATGTAATGGGCAAACTCCAGAGTATTGCCATAGCTCCCAACTATCAAATGATATACAAAAATATATAACTTGGGGACAGCTGAAATTGTTTCCACACTTTGAGCTCTGCTTCCATTAGACTGGTTCACAATATTAGATTGAATCCCAAGGTGCTACTGATAATCATCAGCTGTTTTTCCTGGCCAGTCTCTTTGTTTAAATATATTCTTTCATTATCCATGTGCTTTTGAAAAAAATAGGAGAATGTTTTTAATTGAATAATCTGTATTCTGCCAGATACTCCTTCTCCCTAGGAAGGTATATAGAAACTTACTTTACTATTTTTATTTATCCTACCAGTGTAGTATATTGATGAGAGAACTGAGGTCCAATAGTGTTAAAATAAGACATGAAATATTGATTAAGTCTTTTTTTAAATTCCCTTTTTGCTCATGAGTATAGCAGATTTCAGCGGAAACTGCTGCCACTATTGTGCTCTCCAATAAACCTTCATTGTTGGAAGGGTTTGGATCCCCTTTGGGCTTTGATAAATGATTATTATGCTTTTGAAATTTTCACTTGGAATGCCCTGGGCCTTGTTTGCATTGGATCGTAGAAGAAATGGATTAGAAACAGTAGAAACAAAGGCCCGCAAAGGAACCATTCTGTGAAGAGGTGGCAGCCACAGAGATGGAGGCAACTGGACTCTTCATCCTTGTTCCCTGACACTGGTTTCCCTTCTCCATTGCACAGCCCCCATTGTAGGCTAGGGACTTCCCTTTGGGTTTAGGCTGAGTGAGTATGCTTATTCTTAGGGCTGTGTTGCAAGGTAAGATAATAATTCAGTATACATCAAACCTGAATGGCTTCAGATAGACTTGTCAAGATGCTTGGCTAGGTAAAGAAAGCCTGTGGGACAGTGAGCAGAAAGTATGGGAACTGTACATAAGGAGAGCCCGGAGAGCCTGGATTTGGGGTCAGAGACATCCCCGTAGCAAATCTCTCTCAGCCAAAGACCAGGCACCAGCAAGTCAAGAAGTCTACTGTCCTCTTAGAGCTCAGAGGAGCTTGGAACAGAGAGGAATCTGGTGAAATGTGAAAGAGAACTTATTATACAATGCATACATCACAACAGAGAATTATCGCATCTAAAACAGGCCAAGATTTTAAAAACCCTGATATAGAGAAAGTGCTATTATTTTGCCCATCAAAGTATAAGCTTCTTGAGTTCAGAATCCAAATCATTGAGCTAATGGTGCTCAATAATTAGAGCATCCTGTGTGTGTGTGTGTGTGTGTGTGTGTGTGTGTGTGTGTGTGTGTGTGTGTGTTTCAGTCATGAGAGCATTCTGTAAATAGATAAATTCAATGTAAGTCAGCTTTCTTTTGAAAAGTAACCATTTCTGTTTCCTCAGTTCCTCCTCTGAAATTATCCCAAAAAGGACATGTCACTCACTAGAAAGTTCCAGCTTGCCAGGCATTGGGAGAAAAATGCTTCTCAGTATGTTTCCAGAAACGAGAAGATGAGGGAACATGCTCAGAAGCAAGGGTGCAGGTGAATGAAGGTTACTGACAGCAACAGATATTGGGATTGGTAAAAAAAAAAATAAGGCTAGCCTGACAGACAACATATACCTATGGTCATGTGATGGCCTTTAGCATCAAGGAACAGGGGTAAACATCAAGGGGTATGGTAGCTTATATTTTATTGGTAATAAAGTAGATGAAAAATCATATTTTAAATGATATACCTTCAAGCATGTGCTACATCAAGGTGTTGACAGCATCATTTTTCCAAGAGATGAGCAAGTAAATTTTAGCAGTTTTCAAGTGGTAAGTATCTTGATTACCAAGGAGCAGTGGGATGCAAAGTTGGCAGGTGAAAACAAATGATTGATAGCTTCCTTTTAACACTCTTGCCTTTTTTTCTCCCTGCATGACTCATTATTCTGCTGCATTAATTTAAGCTTTCCTATTGTACTGAATTAGGGGCTAACATTCTCTTATCATCCCTATGGGAATCTTGATTGTTTATTTGTAGGTGACAATAATTGTTTTTATTGATCCCCAATTGTGGAAGGTATAAAAAGTGCCATGGCTGATGGCCAGCTGGTACATAGTGCTATGTGCATGACTGACAAATTACAAGACAATATTTGACCCAAGAAGTGACCCTTTCAGAATTTTTTAAGGCATCTGATAGTTATCACTAGGTCTCTCCAAGCTAAGAAGCATAAACAACTTCACATATATCAGCACAAGTCTTTTTGTCGCTGATTCTATTCAACCTCCAAAAGGTCAACTGGGGTGTAAAATTTATATTTCCTCCTTTCTAGTACACCCACACAGCAGGAGAGTTTAGAAATGGTGCAGCTACAAGAATTCCCAGACGCAGTGCCATCCAGGCCAGCAAATTCCCTTAGGAACCCAAATCATCAGGGCATTTATTTGGAGTGAAGTGAAAGTCTCTCAGTTGTATCCAACTCTTTGTGACCCCATGGACTATACAGTCCATGAGATTCTCTAGGCCAGAATACTGGAGTGGGTAGCCTTTCCCTTCTCCAGGGGATCTTCCCAACCCAGGGATCGAACCTAGGTCTCCCTCATTGCAGGCAGATTCTTTACCGAGTCGCAAGGGAAGCCCCTTTACTTATTTGGAAGAATTCCTCTATTAATTCAGCAGCTACCATTCTTCCACTGCAAGTATCATTATACGGATATTAGCTAAGAGTATTGAGAAAAAACCACTTTGCTAGCCCAGGCAAGTATTATAGGTAGGAAACCTCGTATGATTTTACATCCCAAATATGTCAGAGGCACCAGGGGGGAAAAATGAAACTCTTTAATTAAATGATGGTTGTAGGACAGGGCACTTGGGCAGTATGAACCTCCTAGTCTGAATCAAATGCAACACAGCTTGCTTGAAGAGCTTTTGAGCTAATTATTATGCAGTCTCTCCAGAAACAAAATAAATCAGTTGAAGCGTAAAAGCCACTGATATCAGAAATGGGGTAAAAATTTCCTTAGTAGGTGGAGAAATGGAAAGATCTTTGACCAGAGGCCAAACCCTGAAATTCCTGACCTTCTTTTCCTGTGGTAAAGAGAAGAGAAACACATAGAGGAATCACTTTGACAACTGTACCCTATTTATCCTTTGAGGGTTCTGCTAGGAAAGCCTGGCTGTTGGACTCTCAGAAACAACTATGTGGGTTGGACCACAAAGAGCCAGGGGAGCTTATTTTGCCGAGTAGGGGTCCATATGTCTCACGAGCAATCCTCCCTTTGTCTTGGGGCTCTGATGCTATCTTGGTCCTTGACAGCAACTATGTGGAGGGACCAGCTCCTAGAAAAACACCTAAAAAGAAAACCGATTTGATTTAATTCAGATTTTTTTCTCACTCAAATTAATCTTTCCCTCAATGGTATGGTGGTGTCTTTGGTTTTAGACAGCCCTTCTAGCACCTTCCATGAGCAATTGTGTGAAAGAGAAAAATATGAGCTTCTCTCTTCAAAAGTTGAGTGAATGTAGCCACCACCACTGCCAGATAAAACTGTACACCCTTTCTATATACATCCCAGGCACTCCAAGGCATTCCCATG
This sequence comes from Giraffa tippelskirchi, assembly GCF_054371585.1. Taxonomy (NCBI): domain Eukaryota; kingdom Metazoa; phylum Chordata; class Mammalia; order Artiodactyla; family Giraffidae; genus Giraffa; species Giraffa tippelskirchi. The sequence continues at coordinate 144,264,377 of NC_137279.1, read as the reverse complement.
TTACAAATGTGCCTTTATTGTGACCTGACCAATTGTGTTATATGCTTGTTAATTACACACCCTACATGCATGGAACATGGAACTGCCACATGGCTAAAGATGAAAACAGATTGACTATCGTAGGTGATGATCGCAGAATCATTTGATTTTAAAATGAGAGTAAACCTTAGGTAAGCCTTAGTTAAACTATCTCATTCTAGGGAAAAGGAAACTAAGATGCCCCAAAGAAGCTAAGTTGTCCAAAGCTTCACATTCCAGTCGTGTCACAGCTGGAATGGGAAACCAGACACCCTCACTCAGTTTTTTACTGTGCTTGGTACTAACTCTGAAACCGCAGGTTCTGCTTTGTTACCCTATATTGTGATTAATTGCTTTAACATGTGTGGCCTCCCCCACTAGACTATCTGCTGTTTAAGAAAATATGCAATATTCATCACCAACTTCTAGCATAGTCAGTAGCGCATAAAAGGATCCCAATGAATGTTTGTTTAAAAAGGTGAATAAGTGGGTAAATATGTGAGACCTGTCTTTTCTCATCATGTGCAAAGAAATGCTGTAATTTTTTATGATCATTACTAATGCTTGGTCGGCTTAGTAATGAAGAATGGATAGGGAGAATTGGAAGGTAGAAAGATAGAAGAAAAAAGCAAGAAGAGGGAAAAAATACAATTCAACAGGAAGAAAAACTGGAAACAAAAATCAGTACATAGATAAACTTCCTAGATTTGATTTGGGAGCTTTTGGTCAAGACTCTTGTCTCTTCTGATCTCTCCCAGTTTTCAAATGACTTTTTCAGCAGATGGTGCTTTAAGCATTTCCCATCATTGCTGCTCCTCCTCGAACACCAGAATTGCAGGACTGACTGCAGGTTGCATTGTATTATAGGCAAAGTTGCTCTTATATCTTCCCCTCCCTGTGGTATATCTTCCCACCCATTTGGCACTTGTTCTTAACCCATGCTGCTGCAACTGTTCCTGTCACAGAGGAAAGTGCATGTAACTCGATGTGGTACTGTTTCTGGAATGTTTTCCATTTAGAAGACACACCAGGAGATACAAAGGAAGTCATTTTACATATTGGCATTTCAGACTCAGTGACAAATAGGCCAAGGGGGTGGATATAGATGCACTGGGTTTGTTTCTCTTTGCAAATCAACGGAAGTTGATGAAAATAAAGGCTAAAAATCCAGTTATCAACCCTCACTGTGAGTTCCTTGCTCCTGAAATGCTTACCTGTTGAGACTGGATACTAAGTGGTGCCTGTTTATAAAAGAATAAAAGGATTCAGGGTCCTAACTGTAGCACACTGATGGCTTGGTCCTGGTGAACTGCAGCAAGGATGTTGGACATCAGTGGGAAACTACTGGTGGGAGTGCTGTTACCAGTGGTGAAGTGGAGGAGGAAAAGAGATAACAGTGTGCCAGTTCACCAAGACATCTAGGTGGAAGATTGGAAATTTAGTCTTTTTTAGAAAGTGGTACCAAATACACAGTTGCCAAATAGCCTGGGGTGACCCAGATGCCCCTATGGGGAAAGTTTTAAGGAGATAGGCAGCCATCTGTCTTGGATGGATTGGGTTGTCTTGGCCAAAGACGAATCTGGAGATCCAGCTGTTCATCCAACATTCCCTTGAACCATTTGCAACTTGACAGACTCCTCAAATCAGCACTTATCTAATTACTCTACCCTTTCCGTTATTCTACTTCCCATCTCTTTCTTAAACATACGGAGCACACGTCCTCATATCTGTGATATGGAACACTTCCTGAAACAGTCTTCCCTCAAATGGTCTGTTGAGCAAATGGCATCTGTTGCTCATCACCAGGAGTAGAAGTCCAAACACTTCTGCCCACTGGATCTCGGTATAGGAGTCACCAAAGAAAACACAACACAGTCAAGCACTGAATGGGACAGTGCTCTCCTCACATAGAGAAGAGAGACAGAGCAAGATCAGCTCTAAGAGTGGGCATCAGTCCACAGTCAGCAGGTCCCTCCCAGCAGCTGACACAGGACTGTTGGCCTGCGTGCAACCCTCTTGTACCACAGAACAAAGGACCCCATCCCCTTTTTGCAGAGAACAGTTATAGCAGTGAGGTTGGCCAGGTGCCATATGTCACATAAGCAGAGCAAAGGAGTACATACTGAGTGTGAAACGGAAGAGGTTACTCCCACACAAGGTGGTAAGTCCAGCACAGGCTGTGAAAACTTCTTGGTGAGGAAGGGTTCCAGGCCCAAGGGCTGTTCTTGTGTGACCAAGAGGGGGTTGAAAGACTGCCCCCATGAGGCTGCCTTCCCATAGGCCCATATGGTTTCTTTCCATTCACCTCTCCTGCCCTCTTTTCCCCATATCTTTGTGTCTATTATCAAAAAGCCCTTCCCTGATCAACCTTTATAGCATAGCCATCTTCAGATCCAATCCTCTAGCCTCTGTGAAGACAACATGCCTTGTTTTGATACTTTTATATATCTGTGTCATCTACAGCAGTGATGGGCACACAGTAGGTGCTCAGTTAAAACATGTTCAGGAGATTGGTAACACAGGTCTTATAAAGGAAAAATATTGTCTCATGATGCCTGGAAAACAGTGAAGGAAAACTTTTCAAATGCTTTCACAGACCAAGTCATTCACTTACACTGCATCCAATTTTCACTTAGAAGCCCAGCAAGCCTCCAAGAAAGTGATATGTCCAGGTAAGTAAGATAACACCATTATCATTCAGCTCCCGTCAGGGCTCCAAGCAACTTGAGAAAACCTGTCCTCTGATACACAGCACTAATTTGTGTCTTACGGAAGTCAAATAAATTATTTTTCACCTGAAGGGAGCAGGATTATTTGACTCCAGATATTTGCCATATGGCTTCTCTTCCATACAACATAGCTTCTAGGCTTATGGTAGTAAGAGTGAAAGCATGCCTATAAACTATTCAGAGATAATTCAAAATAAGTGTGTATCTTTGACAGATTGTCAAGTTTCCTTATGTTTTTTCCTGAAAACAAGTGCTATGTTTTTGATAAAAGGTTGCTCATTTCTCATCACACTTTGCTGTTGCTCTGTGTATGTCTTCTGTGTTGTTCTGTTTGTTGTTTGTTTGTTTTCATTCCCCCTACAGAGTCCAGTCTGGCTCTTATCTCAGCACGGGGTGGTTCACCTTCATTCTGGCCATGGATGCCTGTTACGGCATTCACGTCTACGGGATGATAAATGACACCTACTGCAAGTAAGATCACAGAAAATTATTTTTATGCACCTCCAATTCTGATACCTTGTCAAAATATCACAATTCATTTTAATGCCATAAATCTGAGAAACAGATAAAGCAACAATTATTTCCTGGCGTTCTTTGCTGACATGACATTTTATTGTCAGTGCATCAAGTTGTGACTTTTAGGGATGATAAAAAGAAAAATATTTACCACAGTCTAATGTCAAATGTCAGAAGGAACAAAAATGTTCCTTAGTCTGTGGCATATCAGGGACTTGTGGCTTGAAAATACAGAACAAGTTCAATGGTTATTTAATTTGCAGAACAGGTTTGTTGTTTCGGCTGCTCTAATGGTTGATGAATGGCTACCTACTCAATGGTTATATTTGATCTTGAAGGACAAAATGTCCTGAAGCCTCAGAGAAGCTGATACCTTAAGAAGAATTCCTGGAAATTATATTTCACTGCTAAGTGAGTAATCTGTCAGATCCTTATTTAAAATGCGTGTGTTTATCCACAGTATATCCCTGCTGGTAGGATAGTTTCTAATTAGATAATAAAACAAACCTTCCATGCTTCATCAAGGTAATGAAATAGATTTCTCTACCAACAATTGGCACAGTATCATTCAGAGAGTGTTTTAATTGTATTGTCAAATGGTACCTAAGCCACAGTCTTCATAATCAAATATTTCTACTTTAACTATAAGCATAATGGAACACAGAGGAACCAAATATCTTACTCTGAAAATCATTAAGCCTCTTCAAGCCCTGCTAAAGCAATCAGGTTATCCAAAGTTTGTTTCCATTATAGACCATTTCCTCCCTCAAAAAATGGCTCTATGTTTGCATATAATTGGTGTGATGCATAAATTTTATTTGATTTATTAAAGCACTAAGGACTGGTATGTCTTTCTAAAAGCTTTTGTGTATAATAGCTTTTAACTGAGTTCATGGACAAGAATCAGGCATGGGTTTGCAAGTAATGCATTTACTGGGCACATAATGGATTCTAATAAATGAGTGCTTCATTTTTCATCTCAGTCTTTCTCTCCTTTTCTTTTTTTCTTTTCTAGGACAGAAGGGTATAGAAAAGTCCCCTACCATTACTATGAACAAGGAAGAGATGAATGTGATGAATATTTTCTCCATGAACATGCCCCATATGGGGGGCATAGGTTTATCACTGAAAAGAAAGTGTTTGCTAAATGGGCCAAGAAACACAGGATAATATTTACACACCCAAACTGGACAGTGTCTTGATGTTGGCTTTTATGACCTTGCCACACCACTTGACATGATCATGATGCTGAGATTGTGATGCTAATGATGCTGATGCTGATGATGGTGATGATAAAGACAACAATGATGATCAAGTTTCTGTACATTCTCAGATATGGATGGTGATTCTACCTGTAATTTGAACTTGGGATTTTGTGGAGGCTGGTTGTGCTCATTATGTTCTTTCTGAAGGTTCAACATTACATATTGCACTTTATAATTTAACTGGAATTGAAATGAAGGCCAGTAATATGACAATAGTGACCTAAGAAATTGGAAGATTATCCTTCAAGATAGCTGCCCAGGATTCTTGGACGGTGAATAACTTCCAAAATCGCTGGGATCTGACCTCATGAGGCAAAGTTACTGACTCTAGTCTCTTGAGCCTGAGCAGCTCCACCATCTTGAAGAATGGTTGATTGTCAAACACTGACCCAAGAAATGCTCTCTGGGTAAACTTGCCACAGTGACAGCTTGGCCTTGGGGCAGGGAAGGAATCTCTTTCTGACTTACCATCTTCCTACAGTACCTCCAACAGATAAAGCCTCAGGCCATTTCCTTATTAAGGAGGAAGATACCATGGACACCCTACCCATCAGGATTACTTGACTATCTCAAACTCTTCATTCAGAATGGGCCAACTAGCAAATCTTGATGAATTTCTACTCTCATCCCTCCATTCTTACTACCCCCCCCAATATAACTAAACACATTACTAGAATGATCTGTATTAATGTTTAGTTATTTTTGGTCAAGTCCTAAATATTTCAGAAAGATATTTAACATATAATATACCAACACTGTAATAACATATACTGTGAAAACATTCTTAAAACATAACCAAAAGGGTTTACTAACTCTACTACAACATCCAACAACACAAAATTTGATGCTTTTTAAAATCATGAAACAGGGAAAGCAAAGCATATTTTTTACATCAATTTGTATCCTACCATACTTCATAATATATATATTTGTATATTCAATTTTCTATTTTATAGGCCCAAGATGTGTCTCTCCACACATTACATTATCATTGCCAAGTGCCAACTGTTAGACATGGAGAGGAAATGATTTCTTGTATTTAATTTGACTGGAGCTTTTGTCTTCTTAGGGGTTTATTTTCCCCAGAGTGTATCAATTGCTATACCACAATAACACAATAATGATGACTTTGATGTCCAAAATGTTTTGTCATGTCTTTCACATATGCTGTCTCATGTGACACCCGTGACCACCCCATTGGGCTATTGCCTACACATTCTGACATATTAGCAGACGATCTATAATTTGTTAATTTCTCTAATATATTCCAGATTGCTCCCCTTGCTAATATTTGTATAGAATAGCATTTGTGTAGACTAGTAACCAATTGATTTCAGTGCCAAATAAATGTATTATATCAAGATTATGCAGAAAGTATCCCAAGGATGTTCTTGGCCATAGACTAGGACCCCTGTGAACAAAGGGTACTTTTGATTTTTTTCCCATGATTCCATTTAGGTGGGGAAAAGATGAGGTAAAGGGACAACAGGAAGGAATAGAAGCCAAGAAATAAAGTTTCTTGTCTCCGTCTTAAGATTATTTTGTTCTCCAGACACTCATTGCTTGTCAAATATTAGAGGGTTAAATTACTGAGAGAGGAGCTCAGAGACCAAAGACATCCTTACCAGTATTCAGAGGACAAAGCTGGGCTCAACTCACAGCCTGTTTCAGAAGCTGGAAGTGATGATACTTTTCACCTCAGGAGCTCTCTGTAGGTCTCTACCAGTGCTAAGTCCCACCATTAGCTATCCTTAAAATGGGTCCTCTTGTGCAAAATCCTCTTTCCTGTTCTCTTCTGCCATTTCAATACCTCAGTACTCACATCCAGAAAAATGACCAAGTGCCACTTTCATTGTTGAAACTGTTATTGTTGTTTTTCTTTTGCTGTTTCCTCATGTGATTTTCAGTTGTATATATGTTAGTTTTTGCAAGCTAATGATGGATAGAAATGCCCACTCAAAGAAAAATAAACAGATGAAAATGTCACGGTTGTAATACAGACTGTTTTTCCCCCCTGTTGTGATACAGAAGTTCCACTTTTAAATAAAAAGGAAACCTGGTTATCAGAGCATTTCAAGGAATGACATAATGTAGTTGATTTAGTTTTCTGGTAAACGGAAGGCCAAGCCTATTTGTTTTACTGAGAAACTTCAAAAAAAAAAAAAAAAATCCGTGTTCTCCTGCCTCACTGTGGTGCTCTGTGATGGAGACTTCTGCAAAGCCCTGTATCCCTCACTCTGTGATGGTAGATATGTGTAGAATAGGCAGGGTTTCCTTTGGAGGGGTAAGGGGGGCCTCCCCTTCCTTTTTTTTTCTTAAACCCCAGTTTTACACTTTTTATTGTTGTCTCTTATCTCCTTTTTCCACTAAGATTGGGAAACAAAAATCAGATCATTCTCATTGTGTAGGCCTAATTGAATGACTTCCAGTGCCATCATCATTTTGATAGAATTACATGACTTATTTTTCTTTGCGGTCTTAACATTCTCTGCTTCCATTTCCTGTTCTTCCTCTTTTTAAAATTATTTTATTATTCTTATTGTTATTTTATTTATTTCTACTTTTTGGCTATGCTCCATGACATGTGGGATCTTAGTTCCCTGACCAGGGATCAGACTTGCATCCCCTGCATTGGAAGCATAGAGTCTTAACTGCTGGGCTACCAGAAAAGTCCCATTTACCCTCAGCTTTCTACTGCTAGTGGAGATACAAAGTCTAATTTGTCCTATGTTGAGAAATTTTCCACCAAAGATTTACTGATAGAGAAGCGAATGGTAAAGGAGCAAAATTCAAGGAGAGAACTTTTTGTGCAAATTTTTGGTCCACATCACAGGTTCTAGTTAACTAAAAAGGGATTTTGCCCAGCACGTAAACATTGACAAATTTGACTGAATTCATTTATCAATGATATGTATGTACCCCAGAAGTTAATTAATATTTGTAAAAAATAAAAAATATTTCCATATCATCCAAGGCTCTAGGCAAATGGACTCTGGAAAATGGCCATGATTTTCTGAAATGAACATAAAAATGTGCAAACTAAAAATAATAAAGTAAATATTATTTTTAATTCTGCAGAATCCTTGATGAAAAGCAAGAAAATTTTAAAGAGGTTTTTAAAATTAATGTTTGAATCCTTTCTAGGTTAGTCTAGTGATAAGTAGTAGTTATTTATATTTTTATGGTAGTAATGTGAGTTAGAAACCTTTTAAAATATATAATTTTACATTGTTACCAAATCTATTAAAGAAAAAACAATTTGGAAGGATGTTTGTATATATGCACAGAGAGTCTCTGTGTATATATGTGTATTCATGTGTGTTTGTGTGTATACAAAGGTATACATGCAAACCTGTATTTCTCACTGATGTGTATGAATTACAGAAAATCTAGTTTAGACTTGATCTGAAATTTGTTGGGTTACAATTTGTATCTTGAAGAAAAAGAAGATCCAGATTAAATGTACTGATTGCTAAGAGTATGTAAAATACAATCAGCTGCTGGCCGAAAGAATAAAGCTAGAGAAGCTGCTAAATCCAGAATTGAGGACACAATTATATGCCACGGCAGTCACAAATCAGACCTGGAAGTACAGCAATCTGTATCACAGGCTCTGCCGATTGCAGCTCAGCTAAAGTCACATTGAAAAACATCGCATCAAGCTCCATTCACACTGACGTGAATGAACACTGGTCCCCTTATTCAAATAAGCCTGTCTTTACCATAAGCAAACTCGGATTTGCATGATTTTTATTATATGGCTAGAGAACTGTGACCATTGTGAAAAAGAGAAAATTATATAAGGAGATTGCTCCTTGAGGATTTGGAATGAATCAGCTCACGTGGGAGCAAGAGTCTGAACTGGGGACCTCACTGACCTTTCCAGAAGTATAAAGCCACTAGAAGAGAATCACTCATTACTTCCTTAGGAAAATAAAACACTAAAGTACTTCACCTGGTGGTGTTAATTGGACACCTGTATAATTAATATTATAAGATCAGTTTAATTTCGATAAGCAAGAAAATATAATCAGATGACTCACTTAAAAAAAAAAGTAGTGTTTAATGTGGCATGTCAAATGCAAAGAACAAACTCTGTTGTCCAGTGTCAGTTGTTTGCATGTCTTAGCACAATAAATAATTTATAGTCCCAGGGCCAAGAGGGGAAAATGCTTTTTCCTTGACTGCAGTTTTAAAAGGCAAGACCTCATCATTTTCATAGTATACATAGATCCCAAGACTGAAGGAGCCAGTGCCAGCCTTTGTGCATTGACTGGACTTGTAAAACTGAAAGGAGCTTTAGAGACCAAACCATCCAACTCCTGCATATTGGATTTGAGGAAATTGACTGGTGGAGGTGAAACGACTTGTCAGTGGCTATAAACCAGACTAATAGCAGTACTGAGACTTAATCTCATGTCTCTTTTTTTAGTACTTTCTGCATTACGTTGTTTGTTTTAGCACAGAATAGTAGCTGGAAAATGCATACTGACTTATTGGAAGACCATTCCTGGAAGCCAAGGACTCCAATTAATGTTGATTCTAGTCATGATCAAAATAATTCTTCCACTGTACTATAGAAATGTTTTGTATAATTGAAGTAATAGCTCAGTAATTGTTGATACTCTCTGTTATCTATACGGGCTTCCCTAGTGGCTCAGATGGTAAAGAATTTGCCTGCAATACAGGAGCCAGGTTCTATCCTTGGTCAGAAGATCCTATGGAGAAGGGAATGGCTATCTATTCCAGTATTCTTGCCTGGAAAATCCCATGGACAGAGAAGTCTGGTCCATGGGATCACAAGGAGTTGGACACAACTGAGCAACTAACATTTTCTATCACTGATGTTTGTTGGTAACTCGGCCATGTCCTATTGTCATAAAATTCGAGGATTAAAGAATGGATGAATAAAAGTCAGTGTCATCTTTTGTTATTGAGGATGATGAAGTCATTGATACTCTTAAGGGCTGTTGAATACAGAGGTTACCTGGTATAACTGGCAGGTCCTATTGTTTAATTGTCCCCAGAGCCTCATCCTGGCAGCAATTCAGCTGCCTGGGTTAATGAAATAAGACATCTGCAATGGCAGGTGAAATGTTGACCTTTGGTTTCACACTCATCTCTGTACTACACATGATCTTTGAGTCTATGTACTCTGGATGATAAATCAAATGCCCCACAAGACTCAATTGCCATGAAGATTGAAAGGTTTGTTGTTTTTTTTTACAGCCCATTCATGTGATATTGTTAGAAGAGGAGAATTTTGAAATATATGCACCAGGCTCTGAAATGGCTCAGAGATAGCATATTGTCCTATTGCTTATTTTTGCTGAATCTTAGAGAATTCACTAGAGTAAAACTCCATGTAAATTGCTAAGGCATCAAATCAGAACTGTCCTTGGGCATTGTAACACTGCAGAATATATCATTTATTTTGGTTGTTCTCTACCTTTTTTTTTTTCTTTTCAGAATAGGCACAATTTGTTTGTGGAGTAAAAAGCTCCTCTTTTACCATGGACAGGTTTCCTTTTGTTCCTGCCTTGGAGACTTCAGAAAAGTAGAAGCTCACTTTCATAAAAGTGAAGAACATCTTGACAAATAAATAGCCAATATTTGCCTACCTAGTGAGCAGTTTCTTCTAAGAAACTCCAAAGGGACCAAAAGCAGGGCATTTCATGGTTTCTTGTTATCTAACCTACAAAGCAATCACTTCCCTGTGTTTAACTTTGTTGTCATTGTTACTGAGTAAATACCCATTTCTATTACATATAGTATATTTTATGCTTCACTCATTTTTCTGAGTTCACACAATTTTTGCTGTAGTCTTTCATTCACTTTAAAAACCTGTAATCTTCATCTATTTATAGAAGAAACTGTAAATGCACAGTTGTGCATTTGGTGAGGTTTTAGTTTCCCCTGACATCATATTGCTTTATTTATAAGCATCATGCCTTAGAATAAAGCTTACTAAGTGGCAGAAGACTACTGGTATATTTCAGTTTGGTTTACTTTTATGACAAGACAAATGAGGAGAGGTGAACAAAGCCAGAGAATATATGTCATTAAAGGTGGGGTGGGGGGAGTTGAGTGGCAGTTGGGGAGAGAGATTAAATATCCAAGGCAGAAAGACTTCTGGGATACTACTGTAGACAATGGCAAGAGAAGATGTTGGTCAGTCTCCAAAATTTGCTTTGTCAACATTAACTATCTGATGCTGAGGTATATTGCTTATGTTGCTATGTTAGACCTGTTAGCAAAGTTGAGTTAGTACACAAGCTGCTTAAAATAGAGAAGGCTGCATTCTCTCTTCCCTCTCTCTTTCATTACTTACTTCTTTTCCTTTCATTTCTTCCATTCTCCTTATTCCTTATTTCCTTATTCCTTCCATTCTCATTATTTCCTTTCTAGAAAACTCAGCAGTCTTGAAGTTGAGTATCATATATGGATAGTTTCTCATTTTACAAATTAGCTTAGAGTAATCTAGCAAACCTATGTAGCGGTCCCCAACCTTTCTGGCACCAGGGACCAGCTTTATGGAAGATAATTTTTCTGCATACTAGGGAGGAGGGATGGTTTCAGGATGATTCAAGTGCATTACATTTATTATACACTTTATTTCTTTTAGTTTTACATCAGCTCCACCATAGATCATCAGTCATTAGATCCCAGAGGTTGAGAATACCTGCTATGAGAGACCCGTACTTGAATATGATCTTAAAATGAGAATCTTTCAGGGAAAAAAGTAATAATAACCTATGTTTATATGTCAGGTTTATTAAAAGGCGGTCATATTGCATTCCATGACCTCAAATACTAAGAGGTATATAATGTTACTATGATCATTTCACATATAAGTTCAGTTCAGTCACTCAGTTGTCTCCAACTTTTGTGACCTCATGAACTGCAACACGCCAGGCTTCCCTATCCATCACCAACTCTCAGAGCTTGCTCAAACTCATGTCCATCAAGTTGGTGATAGCATCCAACCATCTCATCCTCTGTCGTCCTCTTCCTGCCTTCAATCTTTCCCAGCATCAGGGTCTTTCCAATGAGTCAGTTCTTTGCATCAGGTGGCGCAAGTGTTGGAGTTTCAGCTTCAGCATCAGTCCTTCCAATGAATATTCAGGGCTGATTTCCTTTAGGATGAACTGGTTTGATATCCTTGCAGTCCAAAGGACTCTCAAGAATCTTCTCTAACACTACAGTTCAAAACTATCAATTCTTCAGCACTCAGCTTTCTTTATAGTCCAACTCGCACATCCATACATGACTACTGGAAAAACCATAGCCTTGACTAGATGGACCTTTGTTGGCAAATTAATGCCTCTGCTTTTTAATATGCTGTCTAGGTTGGTCAGAGCTTTTCTTCCAAGGAGCAAGTGTCTTTTAATTTCATGGCTTCAGTCACCATCTGCAGTGATTTTCAAGCCCCCCAAAATGAAGTCTTTCACTGTTTCCATTGTTTCCCCATCTATTTACCAAGAAGTGATGGGACCAGATGCCATGACCTTAGTATTCTGAATGTTGAGTTTTAAGCCAACTTCTTCACTCTCCTCTTTCACTTTCATCAAGAGTTTCTTTATTCTTTGCTTTCTGCCATAAGGAAGATGTCATCTGCATATCCGAGGTTATTGATATTTCTCCTGGCAATCTTGATTCCAGCTTGTGCTTCATCCAGCCTGGCATTTTGCATGATGTACTCTGCATATAAGTTAAATAATCAGGGTGACAATATACAGCCTTGCTGTACTCCTTTCCCGATTTGGAGCCAGTCTGTTGTTCCATGTCCAGTTCTAACTGTTGCTTCTTCACCTGCATACAGATTTCTCAAGAGGCAGGTCAGGTGGTCTGCTATTGCCCTCTCTTTAAGAATTTTCCACAGTTTGTTGTGATTCACACAGTCAAAGGCTTTGGTGTAGTCAATAAAGCAGAAGTAGATGTTTTTCTGGAACTCTCTTGCTTTTTCGATGATCCAGTGGATGTTGGCAATTTGATCTCTGGTTCCTCTGCCTTTTCTAAATCCGGCTTGAACCTCTGTAAGTTCACGGTTCATGTAGTGTTGAAGCCTGGCTTGGAGAATTTTGAGCATTACTTTGCTAGCATGTGAGGTGTGTGCAATTGTGCAGTAGTTTGAGCATTCTTTGGCATTGCCTTTCTTTGGGACTGGAATGAAAACTGACCTTCTCCAGTCTTGTGGCCACTGCTGAGTTTTTCAGATTTGCTGGCATATTGAGTGCAACAGCACTTTCACAGCATCATCTTTCAGGATTGGAATAGCTCAACCGGAATTCCATCACCTCCACTATCTTTGTTCTTAGCGATGCTTCCTCAGGGCCACTTGACTTCGCATTCCAGGATGTTGGCTCTAGGTGAGTGGTCACACCATCGTGATTATCTGGGTCATAAAGATCTTTTTTGTATAGTTCTTTTGTGTATCCTTGCCACCTTTTCTTAATATCTCCTGCTTCTGTTAGGTCCATACCATTTCTGTCCTTTATCGTGCCCATCTTTTCATGAAATGTTCCCTTGGTATTTCTAATTTTCTTGAAGAGCTCTCTAGTCTTTCCCATTCTATTGTTGTCCTCTATTTCTTTGCATTGATCACTGAGGAAGGCTTTCTTATCTCTCCTTGCTATTCTTTAGAACTCTGAATTCAAATGGGTATGTCTTCCCTTTTCTCCTTTGCCTTTTGCTTCTCTCTTTTCTTTTCTCAGCTATTTGTAAGGCCTCCTCAGACAACCATTTTGCCTTTTTGCATTTTTTTTCTTGGGGATGGTCTCGATCACTGCCTCCTGTACAGTGTCAGGAACCACCATTCATAGTGCTTCAGGCATTCTGTCTATCACATCTAGTCCCTTAAATCCATTTGTCACTTCCACTGTATAATAATAAGGGATTTGATTTAGGTCATATCTGAATGGTCTAGTGGTTTTCCCCACTTTCTTCAATCTAAGGCTGAATTTGGTAATAAGGAGTTCATGATCTGAGCCACAGTCAGCTCCTAGTCTTGTTTTTGCTTATTGTATAGAGCTTCTCCATCTTCAGCTGCAAATAATATAATCAATCTGATTTTGGTATTGACCATCTGGTGATGTCCATGTGTAGAGTCTTCTCTTGTGTTTTTGGAAGAGGGTGTTTGCTATGACCAGTGTGTTCTCTTGGCAAAACTCTGTTAGCCTTTGCCCTGCTTCATTTTGTACTCCAAGGCCAAACTTGCCTGTTATTCCAGGTATCTCTTGATTCCTACTTTTGCATTCCAGTCCCCTATAATGAAAAAGACATCTTTTTTGGTTGTTAGCTCTACAAGGTCTTGTAGGTCTTCACAGAACCTTTCAACTTCAGCTCATTCAGCATTATTGGCTCGGGCATAGACTTGGATTACTGTGACATTGAATGGTTTGCCTTGGAAACAAACAGAGATCATTTTGTCATTTTTGAGATTGCATCCAAGAACTGAATTTCAGACTCTTTTGTTGACTATGAGGGCTACTCCATTTCTTCTAAGAGATTCTTGCCCACAGTAGTAGATAAAATGGTTATCGAGTCAAATTCTCCCATTCCAGTCCATTTTAGTTTACTGATTCCTAAAATGTCGATGTTCACTCTTGCCATCTCCTGTTTGACCACTTCCAATTTACCTTGATTCATGGACCTAACAGTCCAGGTTCATATGCAATATTGTTTTTTACAGCATCGGGCTTTACTTCCATCATCAGTCACATCCACAACTGGGCGTTGTTTTTGCTTTCAATCCGTCTCTTCATTCTTTGTGGAGTTATTTCTCCACTCTTCTCCAGTAGCATATTGGGCACCTACTGACCTGGGGATTTCATCTTTCAGTGTCATGTTTTTTTGCCTTTTCATACTGTTTATGGAGTTCTCAAGGCAAGAATACTGAAGTGGTATGCCATTCCCTTCTCCAGTGGACCACATTCTGTCAGACCTCTCCACCATGACCCATCCATCGTGGGTGGCCCTACATGGCATGGCTCATAGTTTCATTGAGTTAGACAAGGCTGTGGTCCATGTGATAATTTAATTAGTTTTTTGTGACTGTGGTTTTCATTCTGTCTGCCCTCTGATGGATAAGGTTAAGAAGCTTATGGAAGCTTCCTGATGGGAGAGACTGTGGGGGAAGCTGGTTTTTGTTCTGATGGGTGGGGCTGTTCTCAGTAAAGCTTTAATTTAATTTCACATATGAGAAAATTGAATAACAGATAAGTAACATATCCATGGTTGCCTTGCTAGAAATGGAATGAGATTTTGAACCTGGGCACTTTGACCCAGGATCAGTACCTAGCTGGGGCAGGCTAATCAGTTTAGTTCAGTTGCTTATTTGTGTCCGACTCTTTGCGACCCCATGGACTGCAGCACACAAGGCTTACCTATCCATCACCACCTCTCAGAGCTTACTCAAACTCATGTCCATAGAATTGGTGATGCCATCCAACCATCTCATCCTCTGTCGTCCCCTTCTCCTCCCACCTTGTGGAGGCGAGTTGGGGTAGGCTAATAGATATAACCAAAACCCCCTAAATTTCAGTGACAATAAAATGTTTTTTTCTCTCTAAAATATGAGTCCCCTATAGATGATCTTCTGTAACCAGCTTGTCTCCAAGGATTACTCAGAGAGAGACACAGGCTCCTTCCATCATATGGCTATGCCCTTCACTGCATACTTAGAGACCTCCGTGTGGGCCTGCTAATGGGGAAAGCATGGGGAACTTGTTTTACTGGCAAGTCCAGAAGTGGTGTACATAATTTCATCCACATTATACTGGCCAGACTCAATCACATGACCTGGTAAGTTGTTTAACTGTGTGCTCAAGGGGAAAACAAAAAGGACATTCAGCAGTCTCTACCATAATATTCATAGACATGTTGATACGTAGCCTTTAAAAAAATCACTCTGCACTGCCATAATATTCATAGACATGTTGATATACAGCCTTTAAAAAAATCACTCAGTTTTGTGCAGATATATAGATGACCCGTTTATGTTGACAAACCTTATCAGGAACACTTAAGAAAAAAATTTCTTTACATGGGTGTCAGTACCCACACCTTGGACAAAATAAACTAGGGAGCAAAATGTTGTTTTAGATTCTATTATGCCGCAAGAGAATATGATTTCCTTTTCTAGAGGAAGTGAAAAGAGAAACTAGTAAGTAAGGAACATGTCTAAGTAACTTTACCAACAGTAGAAGAGATGTGACTTTTAATGTCTTAATGATCTGTGGTTAAAATAATAGGGATTGATCCTTGCCTTTGATCATCGCATCTTCTGGGCACCTATTTCCTTTGCAAAGATTAGCCTCTCTCTTTTCAATTTTCCTTTGGTCTTCAGATCTATTCAGTGCTGCAATGATATTTTAAATTTTTTTAAAAAACGAAACTGCTGGTTCTAATATTTTAAAACGACAAATATCTCTCTCATATCTTCCTCCCATTCTCTGTTCACATTGGCATGTGAACTTGTTCAAGGGAAAAGGTCCAAATATGCCATAAAAGGGTTGTCCATCACCAAAATGGCACAGATATATTCTCATGGGGAGAAGCCCTTCGAACTGTCTCTTCAACTCCCAGTATTTCTATTCCCTTCCCAGTACTTTCTATCCTTTGATGTTACTTTCTGTAAGCCACATAGAAGCCTTTTTCTCCTAATACCGACTGCATTTCACATTCTAAAATTCTTTCTCATTTAATGGGAAACTGTTTGCTGTCTTGAGAAAAAATACTTTGCAAGTTAGCATATAGATTTTCCTGGTTTGTCTATCAAGGCAGATTAGTTGAGGCTCTAAAAACAAAATAATTAGAGAAGATAATCTGCCAGTGTTTACCTTCTTCTAGGTCAATGTGAAATTCCTTTTCAGGACAAGAAACTATAGCACCTAGTTGGTAAATGACAAAAGTTTGAATTTCTAACAGCTGTAACTGGTGATAAGAATACCTTAAATTGCTTGACAAGAATAAAATAAGATTCTCACTTACCCTAATCCTATGGCGAAAATTCTTGAATAACACAAGTATACTGTACACCAGTAGCATCTTATACCATGCGCTGTTTAGAGTTCTTGCACCTAACATTGGTAAAACTTTTCAAGTATGCTGTTTTCTATGCTTATGAAATCACTGTAACCTCTCCAAATTATTTTCCTCCAAATTCCTGAATTTCCCCCAAAGTATAACACCTGCAATGAAATAAACTCCGAATGGTCTTCCATCTTTGGTGGCAGTTTTGCCTCAAATTAAAATGACTTGTCCAACATATCTTTTGGTGATAATGATTATAATAGGTCTCATCTCTAGTTAAAAAGGGCATATACTATGCTACAGTCTTTGATGGATAAAAGGGTGTTAACATTGGATGAGGACATTAATACCATGCAAATGCATCTGTGGATCATGCAGAGGTGTGGGTGACTCTTCAATATGGGACAATAGAAGAAACAACAACAACAAAATATATATATATATATTTAACAGTCCAAAGTATGGTTCAATGAAACCAAATGACATTTGACAAGAACAAATGTTAAACCAGGCACTTAAGTTCAAAAGAGACAGGAGCATGACTTAACAATAGTATTTATAAAAAATATTTAGAGGTTTTAGAACAATCTAAGATATAGCAATTTTAAAAGGTCATTAAGACCCATGCTAAGAGAGTCTAAGAACAAGTAGCACGATTCAGGGTTAATCAGACCACTTCTGAAATAGCTTTAAAACTCATTTTTACTTGATTTCTAATTGGACAAGTAGTAAATTTCCACTGTCAAAAACATTGAAAAGACAGAAAAGTATGATACTCATTATCACACTGCTTGGTATTTCTCTGGTACTTTTCTATAGATACTAGATAAATTACATAAATATAAAATGTGCTATTTTATAGCCTGCTTTGCTCCTTAATAAGAAATCACAAACATTTTCCCAATGTCACTAAATTATCCTACAACATTTTCACTTGCTACATTTTGCCATAATCTATTTAACCATTCCTCTATTGTCATTTTTTTCTATTTGATAAATAAGTTTGTTTTTGAATTTTTGAACACTCCTCTGATTTTTTTCTTTTATTGTTCCAGCATACAGTGGTGTCTGCTTCCCTGCATCCTTGTCAAAAATTGGTATTTTTTTCATCTTTGCCAATTTTACCCACGCCAAAAAGGGTGACTAGCTTTAATTAGCATTTAATTGATTATCATGGAAGGTAAATATTTTTGCACATTTTTGACACTTTATGTTTTTTTCTTTCGTGAATTAACCCTTCCAATATTTTGTCTATTTTTCTATCATAGTGAGAGTCACAACACTGAAGATACAGACAAGAATCCATTCAAAAGAGATAGAACCAGGATCACTTGGGAACTGGAAGTCATATCATAACAGGAATTGAAAACATTTATCTGGATTGATAGAATGTTTAAAGGAGAACTAAATTCAAACATTTTTAAAGTATTAATGGAGGTGCAAAATTAGCGTTAAATTCTGTGACTCCATTGGACAGAACTAGAGCCAATGAATGAAATTTCAGATTATATCTCAGGAGAACATTCAGAAGAGTCCAGAAGTGTGGATTTTTAGAATGAGTGGATTTGTGTGACATCTTTTCAGATAGATCAGACCATCCCCTTGTTCAGTGTTTCATGTAATTAGAAATTTGGACTTACTGACCCTACCCAGACTCTCTTCAAAGCCCACATTCTGTGAGATAGGATGCAACTCCAAGTGGGAAGTTTTCACACTGAAGCTGTGAAAAAGTTAGCCTAAAGTGGCTGTATTTTGGGAGGCCCTTGCTTTACCAGCTCTGTATTCAGAAGACATCTTTTAAAACAAGTTATTTCTGATGATGGCAAACGTCACCAAATTCATGTTCAGAGTTGGTTCTTGAATTCTGAGGATACATTCAATTGCTGCTAGGTGTACACACACAACTTCCCTGATGGTCCACTTGTTAAGACTCTGAGGTGCTTCCACTGCAGGGGACACAAGTTTGATCCCTGGCCTGGGAACTAAGGTCCCACATGCCACATGGCATAGCCTCTTCACCAAAAAAGTTTTAAAAAAATCCGCTTTTTGGGCTTCTCTGGTGGCTCAGACTGTAAAGAATCTGCCTGCATGTGGGAGACCTGGGTTCGACCCCTGGTTTAGGAAGATCCCCTGGAGAAGGGAATGGCATCTCACGCCAGTATTCTGACCTGGAGAATTTGATGCATAGGGGAGCCTGGTGGGCTACAGTCCGTGGGGTTGCAAAGAGTGGGACACAACTGAGTGAATTTCACTCTCTTTACTCACACACACCCTAACAGACACACCCTACATCACCACCACCCCCAGCTTTACAACTGCCTAACATTCTTGTAACACTTCACAAGGAGCCATAATTTCCTTTGCTTCCCAGTGGGGGAAGTTTGTTCACATTTCATATATCCACATTTTTATAAACTTGCTATTGTGCTATGTCTTTGAAATGTAATGACTCAAGAAAATTACATTTAGTATCACAGCATTCCTCATGTTGGTAATTTATTATAATGGATATCACTGTAGATTTAGGAGTCATTTATATTGTCCACCTTTTCCTATTACTGCTAGATTAAATAAATTCTTCATATTGAATTTAGTTACATTTTTCAGTTTTCTAATCTGTACCACTCACTTTCAGTATATTTATAGTCCTTTTGTCTGATTTTGTAGTTTCAAAATGATGCCTTGGCTACATAGAAAACCCTAAAGACTCTACTAGAAAATTACTAGAGTTAATCAATGAATATAGTAAAGTTGCAGGATATAAAATTAACACACAGAAATCCCTTGCATTCCTATACTCCAATATTGAGAAAACAGAAAGAGAAATTAAGGAAACAATACCATTCACCATTGCAACAAAAAGAATAAAATACTTAGGAATATATCTACCTAAAGAAACAAAAGACTTATATATAGAAAACTATAAAACACTGATGAAAGAAATCAAAGAGGACACAAACAGATGGAGAAATATACCGTGTTCATGGATTGGAAGAATTAATATAGTGAAAATGAGTATACTACCCAAAGCAATCTATAGATTCAATGCAATCCCTATCAAGTTACCAATGGTATTTTTCACAGAACTAGAACAAATCATCTCACAATTTGTATGGAAATATAAGAAACCTCGAATAGCCAAAGCAATCATGAGGAAGAAAAATGGAACTGGAGGAATCAACCTGCCTGACTTCAGGCTCTACTACAAAGCCACAGTCATCAAGACAGTATGGTACTGGCACAAAGATAAAAATATAGACCAATGGTACAAAATAGAAAGCCCAGAGATAAACCCACACACCTATGGACACCTTATCTTTGACAAAGGAGGCAAGAATATACAATGGAGAAAAGACAATCTCTTTAACAAGTGGTGCTGGGAAAACTGGTCAACCACTTGTAAAAGAATGAAACTAGAACACTTCCTAACACCATACACAAAAATAAACTCAAAATGGATTAAAGATCTAAACGTAAGACCAGAAACTATAAAACTCCTAGAGGAAAACATAGGCAAAACACTCTCCGACATAAATCACAGCAGGATCCTCCATGACCCATCTCCCAGAATATTGGAAATAAAAGCAAAAATAAACACATGGGACCTAATTAAACTTAAAAGCTTTTGCACAACAAAGGAAACTATAAACAAGGTGAAAAGACAGCCTTCAGAATGGGAGAAAATAATAGCAAACGAAGCAACAGACAAACAATTAATCTCAAAAATATACAAGCAACTCCTGCAGCTGAATTCCAGAAAAATAAACGACCCAATCAAAAAATGGGCCAAAGAACTAAACAGACATTTCTCCAAAGAAGATATACAGATGGCTAACAAACACATGCAAAGATGCTCAACATCACTCATTATTAGAGAAATGCAATTCAAAACTACAATGAGGTATCATTTCACACCAATCAGAATGGCTGCTATCCAAAAGTCTACAAGCAATAAATGCTGGAGAGGGTGTGGAGAAAAGGGAACCCTCTTACACTGTTGGTGGGAATGCAAACTAGTACAGCCACTATGGAGAACAGTGTGGAGATTCCTTAAAAAACTGGGAATAGAACTGCCATATGACCCAGCAATCCCATTGCTGGGCATACACACCGAGGAAACCAGAATTGAAAGAGACGCGTGTACCCCAATGTTCATCGCAGCACTGTTTACAATAGCCAGGACATGGAAGCAACCTAGATGTCCGTCAGCAGACGAATGGATAAGGAAGCAGTGGTACATATACACAATGGAATATTACTCAGCCATTAAAAAAATACATTTGAATTGGTTCTACTGAGATGGATGAAACTGGAGCCCATTATACAGAGTGAAGTAAGCCAGAAAGAAAAACACCAATACAGTATACTAATGCATATATATGGAATTTGAAAGATGGTAACGATAACCCTATATGCAAGACAGAATAAGAGACACAGATGCATAGAACAATATTATGGACTCTGAGGGTGAAGGTGAGCTTGGGACGTTCTGGGAGAATAGCATTGAAACATGTATATTATCATGTGTGAAACAGAACATCATTCCATGTTCGATGCATGAGACAAGGGCTCAGGGCCGGGGCAATGGGATGGCCCAGAGGGATGGGATGGGGAGGGAGGTGGGTGGGGGGTCCAGGAAGGGGAACACATGTAGACCCATGGCTGATTCATGTTAATGTATGGCAAAAACTATTACAATATTGTAAAGTAATTAGCCCCCAACTAAAATAAATAAATTTATTAAAAAAAAAACAAAAAACAAAAAACAAAATGATGTCTTGGATATTTTAAGTTTTGAGCCATCAATGCTCTTTTCAAATTGCCCACTTAAGATTTTTGTAAAATAATATTCTCCATAATACAACTTTAAATTATCTGCCTTTTCCTTTACTAGACTTAATCCAAGAAGGCTAATTGAACATTAAGCATTTTAATCATCCCACACCATCAAACCTGTCTCTTTGTTACCGAGACTTGGATACGCCATAAGCTTAATTGTGTCCTGGCAATGTAGAGTGAAACGTTGATAATATAATTGCTATATAACTAAGGAATTAGTCCTGATCTTTAATATCTATAAAAAATTATTTCAACAAATACACACTGAATATAACCAAATTCATGGTACTTCATTAGAGCTTTGGAAAATACAGAAATGGGTAGGGTGTAGTATTTATCTTTCTGGAGTTTACTCAAGAACTAGAAACATAAATCAAAATTTCCAGTAATACCAGATGGCCCAGAACAAGAAAATAAACAAAAGATTGATGTAAACAAAAATATATGTTATATGGAAGAATAAGAAGTATAGGAAATGATGATTCAGATATAAAAATTATCATTGCATTATATGTGCAAGTAATGTTCAAATACATCTATAGGGTGAATATAGCACATGTTATGACTATATCACGTTAGATCTCAGGAAGTGCATTTTGAACCACTATTCAGCTCAGTTTAGTTCAGATCAGTCACTCAGTTGTGCCCAACTCTTTGCGACCCTGTGAATCGCAGCACGCCAGGACTCCCTGTCCATCACCAACTCCCGGAGTTGACCCAAACCCATGTCCATCGAGTTGGTGATGCCATCCAACCATCTCATCCTCTGTCGTCCCCTTCTCCTCCTGCCCCCAATCCTTCCCAGCATAAGGGTCTTTTCCAATGAGTCAACTCTTTGCATGAGGTGGCCAAAGTATTGGAGTTTCAGCTTCAACATCAGTCCTTCCAATGAATACCCAGGACTGATCTCTCTTAGGGTGGACTGGTTGGATCTCCTTGCAGTCCAAGGGACTCTCAAGAGTCTTCTCCAAAACCACAGTTCAAAAGCATCAATTCTTTGGCACTCAGCTTTCTTCACCGTCCAACTCTCACATCCATACATGACCACTGGAAAAATCACAGCCTTGACTAGACGGACCTTTGTTGGCAGAGTAATGTCTCTGCTTTTAAATATGCTATCTAGGTTGGTCATAACCTTCCTTCCAAGGAGTAAGCGTCTTTTAATTTCATGGCTGCAATCAACAACAGCAGTGATTTTGGAGCCCAAAAAAATAAAGTCTGACACTGTTTCCACTTCCCCATCTACTTCCCACGAAGTGATGGGACCAGATGCCATGATCTTAGTTTTCTCAATGTTGAGTTTTAAGCCAACTTCTTCACTCTCCTCTTTCACTTTCATCAAAAGGCTCTTTAGTTTGTCTTCACTTTCTGCCATAAGGGTGGTGTCATCTGCATATCTGAGGTTATTGATATTTCTCCCAGCAATCTTGATTCCAGCTTGTATTTCTTCCAGCCCAGTGTTTCTCATGATGTACTGTGCATATAAGTTAAATGAGCAGGGTGACAATATACAGCCTTGACGTGCTCCTTTTCCTATTTGGAACTAGTCCGTTGTTCCATGTCCAGTTCTAACTGTTGCTTCCTGACCTGCATACAGGTTTCTCAAGAGACAGGTCAGATGGTCTGGTATTCCCATCTCTTTCAGAATTTTCCACAGTTTATTGTGATCCACACAGTCAAAGGCTTTGGCATAGTCAATAAAGCAGAAATAGATGTTTTTCTGGAACCCTCTTGCTTTTTTGATGATCCAGCGGATGTTGGCAATTTGATTCCTCTGCCTTTTCTAAAACCAGCTTGAACATCTGAAAGTTCATGGTTCATGTATTGCTGAAGCCTGGCTTGGAGTATTTTGAGCATTACTTTACTAGCATGTGAGATGAGTGCAATTGTGCGGTAGTTTGAGCATTCTTTGGCATTGCCTTTCTTTGGGACTGGATCGAAAACTGACCTTTTCCTGTTCTGTGGCCACTGCTGAGTTTTCCAGATTTGCTGGCATAGCGAGTGCAACACTTTCACAGCATCATCTTTGAGGATTTGAAATAGCTCAACTGGAATTCCATCACCTCCACTAGCTTTGTTCGTAGTGATGCTTTCTAAGGCCCACTTGACTTCACATTCCAGGATGTCTGGCTCTAGGTGAGTGATCACACCATCGTGATTATCTGGGTCGTGAAGATCTTTTTTGTACAGTTCTTCTGTGTATTCTTGCTATTAGCAATGCCTTTTGAAAATCGTTAATACCGGAGATAGCCAGCAAGACATAAAGATGCTTTCATCTAAAACAAGATGAGGCTTCTTGATAGCAGTATCTTGTAGAAGAGCCATGTTTATTTGAAAATGTAGGGGTTATTTTTGGAAAATAAAATAAATATGTCCACAATACAGTAAAATAAGAATATATTTTCCCCTGTCTGCCTGAAATTTGTTAGCCTTGACTCCAGTCAAGGCTTTGGTACTATTTTTAAATGTATTAATTGAGCAAATAACACCTTTAAAGGACATTTCAAAGTAAGCTGTGAATTCAAATAACATCAGAGGTGGAACCAATGTAGGTAAATATGGATCCATTTTATCCTATTTATCCATGTAGATCAATTAGTCTTGTGTTATTATTCTCTATATGCATTCACTCTCAGCTTTAGGAGTTACCATGAATGTGAATTACCCTGATTATGCTTTTTCTCATGATGGTTGTATCTATACTTATCTACTGAGCTTGAATGAAAATTTTCTAATGTAGCAGTATGCATCTAATTGAAGACTTAAGCAGGGCTAAGAAACAGACTGGGAAAGCAGAAATCATAATATGCACCTGTCCTGATTGTCAGCTGTTGTCTACAATTTCCAAAGAAAATCTAATGAAGGAATTACACTTTTTCCTTTGATTAGATAAATTTCATGACCTAAATTACCTACTTACTCTGGAAAACATTTCTGCCCTGTGTAGTAGTTACCTTGAATGGGGAATAGGGTAAAGGGAGAGCAGAGAGGTAGTTGCAAGATCAGATATTAATAATTTTACGTGTCTCTTCTCAATCTCTGTGGTTATCTTACATTCTTTTTTAATGGTTTGTTCTCCTTCTCCATTACATACCAGCTCTCATGAGTTATGGTCACTGAGTCCACACACACGAAAAGATCCATATATATTTGGTCAATTGATTGTCATAGAGATGCCAAAGTAACTTAATGGAAAAAGTATAGTCTTTTCAACATACAGTGTTGAAATAACCGGATATCTACATGGAAAAAAAAAAAAATCTCAACTATTCCCTCACACCATACAAAAAAATTAACCTGAAAAGGATGGTTGATCTAAGCTTTGAAGATAAAGCAAACAAACAATCCTAGAAGAAAACAAAGTACAAAAGCATCATGACTTTGGGTTAATAAAGATTTCTTAGTATATAAAAATCATAAAAAAAAATATTAATAAATGAGACTCAATCAAATGCAAAGTTTTTTTGGAAAGCCTGTAAAGAAAATGAAAATACAAAGCCACAAAGAGGAAACAATACTTGCAAATGACTTGTTCTGAGTAGATATGAATTCTTAAAACTAAATAATAAGAAGACAAGAATTTGATTTTAAAATGGATGATTGAAACATATGCCTCATAATAAAAGATATAAAAATGGTCAATAAACACTTTAAAAGGTGTTTAACATCACAGTGAACAGGAAATATCATTGAAAACTGAGCACTTTACTAGGGATGAGGGACATATCGGTGAAAAACTTTACCATAGTTCTTGCCTTTATGGAGTTTATAGTAAAATGATAGAGACAAACAAGTTAATAGGCTTTAACAAACAATTGAATAAGTGCTGAGATAGAAAAAATACAGGTGCTTTGGAGATGATGACAGAGGAGATCTTATCACAGACAACAGATTGGACAAAGGGATTAGCAAAACAGGCTTTCTGATAAAAGTGAATTTAAGTTGAGATCAATAAGATGAATGGAAACAAACTGAGTAAAAGGGGTATGAAGAATGGACAAGGACAAGCCTGATGCAGAAAATCATGATGAAGAGAGAAAGCACAAGTTCAAGAATCTAAAAGAAGTTTACTACAGATGGTTGGAGAAAAACCACAGGGGTGAGAGTTGGAAGGTGGCAGTAAGAGATAAATGAGCAATTCAGTTAGATATCAGACCACATAAGTCTTCATATCTTGTCATAAGATATTTTAACTTTATTATGAAAACAACATATGAAATGCATAGAAAAAAAATAAAATAAATCCAAATTTGAAAGAAGTAAAACTGTCACTATTTGCAGATGATATAATACTATACGCATAAAATCCGAAAGCTGCCACCAAAAAAATTAGAACTAATAAATGAATTCAGCAAAAGTTGCAGGATATGAACTTAATATACAGAAATCTGTTGCAATTCTATATACTATGAACAAGCTGTCAGAAAAAGACATTACGAAAACCATCCAGCTTAGAATTGCATCAAAAAGAATAAAACACCCAGGAATAAATCTAACTAAGGAGGTAGAAGACCTGTACTCAGAAAACTATGAGACATTGATGGATTAAGTTGAAGAATGAATTGGAAGAATTAATATTACTAAATGACCATACTGCCCAAGGCAATCTACAGACTCAATGTGTACAGCATATATATAGTCAGTAATAATGTAATATGGAACTTCTCTTGTGGTCCAGTGGTTAAGAATCCACCTGCCAATCAATGTAGGGGACACAGGTTCAATCCGGATGCAGGAAGATTTCACATGCCACGGGTCAACTAAGCCCGTGCACCACAACTACTGATACCTACGGACCCTAAAGTCCATGCTTCGTAAGAAGAGAAGCCACGGCAACGAGAAGCCTGTGCACTGAAATTAGAGAAAGCCCATGTGCAGCAACAATGACCCAGCACAGCCAAAAATAAATAAATAAAAT
The DNA here is from genome assembly GCF_054371585.1 of Giraffa tippelskirchi. Classification (NCBI taxonomy): domain Eukaryota; kingdom Metazoa; phylum Chordata; class Mammalia; order Artiodactyla; family Giraffidae; genus Giraffa; species Giraffa tippelskirchi. The sequence continues at coordinate 144,238,059 of NC_137279.1, read as the reverse complement.
TTTTTAAAAAGTTAAGATGAAACATGCACCATGAATGTTAATATACAGAAGGAAAATTGTAAGATCTCAAAAAAGACAAAAATGTCTTTGATATTTGATGTTCTGAATGAACAACATTTATTATTCATTTAAAATGCATTTACTTAACAAATTTTTACTAAGTAATTGTTGGAAGTTTAAATGAAAGTAGTCTGGGGCGTTTTTAAGGTAGGAAACTATAATATTTCAAATTAGTACTCAAGCCTGGTGCTAGGTTTTCTATATCACAGTTGGAATGTGACAAAGGGATAGAAAAAGAAATAGTAAAGATCTTTCAGATCTATACCACCTATGGCTAAAATAAAGTTGAGATTTCTTGTCTGGCTCTAATGATAGAAAATATTCCTGACTTGAGGACACAAAGTAACATTTCAGAACTCCTGACAGAAAGAAGAAAGTTAACTTTAGAATATATTACTATAAGTAATAATTTCAGGAACTTCTCTGATTGTATCTTCTCAAAGGAAAAACTTGATGAATGATATAAGTATGAAATTGAAGCAAAATAAGATACTCAACCAAAAGAAAAGATAAGAAAATTACATAAGGTATAATGTTGGGTTCTCTTATTGCCCACTGTATTAAGGTTAGATAGCTGTTCTTTTCTTTTTCCAACACACATTCTTTTCTTTTCCCTGTATATTCAGTTCAGTTCAGTTCAATTCAGTCGCTCAGTTGTGTCTGACTCTTTGCGACCCCATGGACTGCAGCACGCCAGGCCTCTCTGTCCACCACCAACTCCCGGAATCCACACAAATCCATGTCCATTGAGTCAGTGATGCTATCTAACCATCTCATCCTCTGTCGTCCCCTTCTCCTTCTGCCCTCAATTTTTCCCAGCATCAGGGTCTTTTCAAATGAATCAGCTCTTCACATGAGGTGGCCAAAGTATTGGAGTTTCAGCTTCAACATCAGTCCTTCCAATGAACAACCAGGACTGATCTCGTTTAGGATGGACTGGTTGGATCTCCTTGCAGTTCAAGGGACTCCCAAGAGTCTTCTCCAACACCACAGTTCAAAAGCATCAATTCTTTGGCGCTCAGCTTTCTTTATGTTCATCCAGTAACAAATCATGATCATGCAGGTAGTCCAGGATGGGCCTGTAGTCCACGATGGGCCAAAGTTTGTTCTGTATCACGTTGGCCATGATAATTGGTTTGGAATGGGTATCTATCCCAAGAAGAAGCCATCAGATGTCTTTCCCATGACTGATGCATAGATTCTGGGAGAATGAAATTAACTCTTCCCAATGGTGTTACTGCAAAGTTATGCTAACAGGCTATCTGGCCAATAGCTATTGCCTCTTTATTGAGAAAAATGCCCATGTTGCATATAAGAGAAGAGATAAAAGTTTTCTGGTTGGTGATACTTTTGAACCCTCAAGGAATCACAAATGATGTCATTCCAGTATGTTTCTCAGGATTACATGAGTCAATAAATGCCCCCTTTTCTCTTTTTCTTCTGAGAAACTGTCTAAAAACAAAATTGTATTTTTGTTATTTTGTTATTTGCTGTCAAACAATCTAGACTAATAAAATCTACCAACAACATGAAGGTCCCATGTTTTGAAAGATACTGTCTACTACATTGCACTTATTAAGTAAAAGAAATTTGTTTTACATTTTTAATAACTGAGAAATTTTACATCTATTATAAATTTTTAATAAGAATAAGAAAACAAAAATTACTAATTGAGCTAACAAAATTCCAACCAGAGGAAATAAATGTAATGCTTCGCTAAACTTTGAAAGCTTAATTAAAAGTAAATATATCATTACTGTGAAGTTTTTCAAAATATCACAAAAGTTTTGGGATCTACATGACTATCCTCAAAGTGCTCGAGGTTCCAGACACTCCACTGTGGAAACTATGCTCTCAAAGATAAATCTCTCCTAGCGTTTACAATACAACAATGTAACACATGATTTCCATGCCTATTTCCCCTATCAGACCTTCAAATTTTTAGAAATAGAGAGTGGTTCAAAAATCACTATCTTTCCCCTAATATATGCTTTTTCCATTCTCCCATAATGACAGAGATTCTACTTTTTGACTGGGAATATGGTCACATATTTGCAGATGGAAATAAGCATATTAAATTCTGGTCAATGACATGTAAGCATGTATAAGCATGAGGTTGATACTTTCTTTAAAAATAGCTGACAGTTTTCTAATATCATTTAAGGAGTAAACACACTCCACTCTCCCACTGATTAAAGCTAAAATGATACAGGTACACCAGAAACACCTGGGCTATTTCTAACAATGTTAAGCATGTAACTACCCTATGACCTAGGCATTTAAAGAAAAAAACTTTTTCAGAACAAAAACATGTATGTGAACATCTATATTAATATTATTTAAAATCACCTCACCTGGAAAGAGCCAAAATATTCTTCAGTGGGTGAAAGGATTAATTGTGGTATATCCACACAGTGGGATATTGCTCTGTAATAAAAAAAATAAACTATTATTCACACAATATGACGGCTTTCAGTTACATTATACTATAACAAAGAAGGAGCTTCCTAGGTTGTGCAAGTGGTAAAGAATCCACCTGTCAATGCAGGAGATGCAAGAGACGTGGGTTTGATCCCTGAGTTGGGAAGATTCCCTGGAGTAGGAAATGGTAACCCACTCCAGGATTCTCGCCTGGAAAATTTCATGGACAGAGGAGCCTGGTGGGCTACAATCTATCGGGCCACAAAGAGTCAGACATGACTGAATGACTGAACATATAACATATAAGAAGCCAAAACTAAAAAGTTGAATGCTTTTATGATATATAATTCCGTTTATATGACAGTCTGTAAAAGGCAAAACTATAGAAATGGAGAACAGGCCAGCAGTTGCCAAGGGTTGTGTTTGTTGAGGAAGTTGATTACAAAGAGGTAGTATGAAAGAATTTGGGGGCTGATGAAATTACTCTGTATTTTATCTGTGATGGTGAAACTGATCAGGACCCTCTGGGGCTCCCTGAAGCCTTTCAAACAGTTGCTAATCTAGAAATGCAGTAGCAGCCAAGAAACAATAGAGCAGCTTAGGGGCAGGGTCCTACTTCCACCTCAAGGGATACACATAGCATTATCTTTGAGCTTTTTACAGAACTAAAACCCCCACTGAATGGAAGATACTGCTGCTGCTGCTGCTAAATCGCTTCAGTCGTGTCCGACTCTGTGCGACCCCATAGACGGCAGCCCACCAGGCTCCGCCGTCCCTGGGATTCTCCAGGCAAGAATACTGGAGTGGGTTGCCATGTCCTTCTCCAGTGCATGAAAGGGAAAAGTGAAAGTGAAGTCGCTCAGTCGTGTCTGACTCTTAGCGACCCCATGGACTGCAGCCCACCAGGCTCCTCCATCCATGGGATTTTCCAGGCAAGAGTACTGGAGTGGGGTGCCATTGCCTTCTCCATGGAAAATACTAGCATTCTTCATTCCAGAGAACTCATTAAGAGACCACCTGAGGCTAGATGGCCCTGCACACACCCTGATTCTTATCAGCAACTCCACCCTTGAACCATTGCTATAAAACTCCTCACCAAATCTTCCCAGTTGAGACACACAGTTTGAGGGACATGAGCCGACTGTACCCCCTTTCCCTGGCAAAGCAGTAAAGCTAGTCTTTTCTACTTCAGCCAAAAATCTGTCTCTGAGATTTGATTCAGCACCAGTGCAGAGGCTGAGTTTTCAGTGGTGGCTACCCAAATCTACATATGTGCTAAAACTCAAAACTGTATGCAAAAAGTTGATTTTTCAATATGTAAACTAAAATAATAATAATTAGAAGTCTTTCAAAACTGGACAGCTGATACCCAAACTTTGTTCCTTCTACTTTATCCTGGGAACATGAATGCCAGTTTGGACCATGACAACATGGATGGTGGAAATTACCTGGAAACAAGCAACATACTATACCTCTACTGCATATTATTTTGGGATTTTCTGTTAGCAGCAGTCAAAACTATTCCAATTAATATAGTCAGTATCTTTCATTTAATGATCCCCCCAAATCTAATAATGTGTGCGCTCAGTAAATAACTCTTGGGCAAATAAAGATGACTTGAAATGAAATGTTACCAATTAATTATCAAAATACTATATTCCTCAGTTAGGCAAGCAATAAAATATTGTTAAAACCATTTCACTAATGAGTTGAAAGAGAAGTGTTTATCCTTATATTCTTCCCTGGTAAGATGATGGATTTAGGTGAGTCTGTCATGGATAAGTCAGGCATTGTATCTGTGGAACCACCATATGAAATAATCCAGTTAGCTGATTTAATCTAAATACAATTGTCAAACTCTTTCCTGGCTCAGGTTTCCAGGACTCTGAATGGTGTTATCCCTGTCCACATTTTCCTGGACTGTTCAATTTAGATTAAAATTCTTGTTTTGGAGACTCTGAATTCCCAAACACTCCATCATATATATCAGATTCTAATACTGCAATCTGTTGGAGTATTAGAATGCTGTTTTATATTTTAAAAAAGGCAATACTTCAGAGGTGCCTTTACTTTGAAATAACCTTTGCTAAATCCTGTGACCAAGCACCTCGCATTTAAGAATTTCCTGTAGCAATAAGTACCGACACTTCAACAATTTCCTTGAAATCCAGTTGCTCATTCAATAATTATGCATTTTCCACAGTAAGGATTAAATCTGGAATTTGGAAGATGCTCTGGTTTCATCCTGTCTAGGCTGTCAACCTTCTTCATCATATATATCACCACACACACACACACACACACACACACACACATACCTGTCTCTCCTATTTTGGAAATAAGTATTCTTTTCGATACTTTTCATATCCCTGTCTGCATCTACCTAGCTCTAGTATTTGCAGCTTCCCTGGTGGCTCAGAGGGTAAAGCATCTGCCTGCAATGCAGGAGACCTGGGTTCGATCCCTGGGTGGGGAAGATCCCCTGGAGAAGGAAATGGCAACCCACTCCAGTATTCTTGCCTGGAAAGCCCCATGGATGGAGAAACCTGGTGGGCTACAGTCCATGGAGTCCCAAAGAGTTGGACATGACTGAGCGACTTCACTTTCACTTTCATTAACATTAAAACATTTCTTTAAAAAGCAGCAATAATAAAAAACATAATTCAAAAGACAAGAAAAGGAAAAATGAATATTCTTATAGCGAGTCATTGAACAAAGGGAAAGAAGGAAATGAACAGACATTTTCAACAGCACATTTATCAGTTGTTTGCCCCTCACTGGGCCTTTGGTCTATGTATTTATGGTCCCTCTGGTGTCATAGCTGCTGTTGGACTCTAGAGATTAGACCTCTTTTCTGCAATGGATCAAAATGTGATTATGGTTTGGATCAAAATCAGAGGAGCACTTTGAGGCCTTAAGGCTTCTGAACTTTGACAACATGAGGATGTCAGATCAAAGTGTCAGTAGCAGAACACCTATTTCGTGTAGGATGAATAAATCCTGGGGAGTTAAAGGTGTTCAGAATTTCTGTGTCTGACTTTTCTGATGTTATTTTAAAACTTTGATGTAGTTTAGCTGGCTCACTTTTCTGAGTCTATATTCACTTATCACAATAACTCTTCAATAGCATCTTTATGGGAAATTTTAACTTGAAGAAAATGAGTTTAATATTTTTTTAATTGGGAGACTTTCAATAAAAATTTATTAATTCAGCCAATCAGTAATGTATATACTATATGTATGGAAAGTTATTATAAGTAAAAGATCAACCAGTCTTTTAGGAGTTTATCACTTAATAGTAAAGATAAAATATGAACATCAAATATTACAATTTGAAAAAGCACAATAAGAGGTTCTGATTCTAGTGATGGCATACTAACTTGTACAGGACTAACTTCTACTGCCAAGAAAAACTGGGAAAGCTGAATAAAATATGAACCAAAAAAACAAAAAAAAAAAGGGTCTGTTGGAAAACACTGGGAAGCCATCAAGGGAGCAAGATTCTTAAAGAAGGGAAGTACAAAGAGATAAACCTGATGCTTGGCTCTGCTTTTCCCTTCAAAGCATTGGCTGATTTGTAGGCAGCCTCTGAGAGGCTGAGAAGCTAAGCAAAGTTTTAGACTAATAGGGCTTGAAGTAAAAAAATTCAAGTTTGAGGCCCTCAAAGAGAAGAGACTATGGTAAACATCTAAGGTTTCCAGTTGACATCTTTGAAAAGATCATGCAGGAGAAAAAAGGTTAACAAATAGACCAGCCCCACATGAAACCAGATTTCAATCATCTCTATTCTTAAAGTGAATTAAAGTAATTTATCCCCAGGCTAACTGCCTTCTAGCAGGAAAAACAAAAAAAAACAAAAAAGAAACCTCTCAAAGAAAATATTTCATATGACCCTAAATCAAATTATGTCTAAGGTTTTTTTTACATGCAAGATCCAAAATGTTTTTATTAAAAATCTATTAGGCAAATCAATAGAAAAGACCAATGAGGGAAAAAAGTAGATAACAGAAATGAACCTATGGAAAATACAAATATTGTAGTTATCACATATAAAACAAAAATATTTATGACCAATATATTCAAGAAAAATATGTCAAGATGAACAGTTCAACAGATAAATAAAAAATTTGGACACTCCTGGTAATCTAGTAGTTAAGACTCCATGCTCCAAATACAGAGGGCCTGGGTCAATCCCTGGTCAGGGAATGAGATCCCTCATGCCTACAGGCTGCAACTAAAACCCAGCACAGCCAAATGAAAATTAAATTTTTTTTTAAAGAAGGAAAACAGTTAAGGTACAGAAAGAACTATTTGTGTCCAAAGAGTGAAACTGAATAATGTGATCACAGAACAGCACCACTCCCTCTTCCCCTCACCAGAAAAAATCAAACAGAAATTTTACAACAAGAAAATTACAAAAACTGAAAATGAAACTCAATAGATGAGTTCAATAGCAGACTGGACATAGCTGAAGAGAAGTGAGACCAGTGAACTGAATGATAGGTTAGTAGTAGACATCCAAGTTTGCACGGGAAAAATTTAACCTGCATGTGATTGAAGTCCTAGAAGGAGAAAAGAGTGCACATATTTGAAGAAATGTGGTCAAAAGTTTTCTAAAACAAGAAAGATATCAAGCCATGGATTCAAGAAACACTTTAAACTCCAAGAAGGATAAACACAAAGAAAGCAACTCTGAAATATCTCATAATACATCTGGAAAAAAAGGAAAAGAAATTCTTAAAAAGTGTTAAAAGAAAAAAAAATCATTTCAAAGGAGCAACAATAATACTGACAGATGGCTTCTCAATAGAAATAATAAAACCAGAAGATAATGTAATGCCATCTTCAACACTGCCAACTTCAAATTTTTAACCTGTGATAATATCCTGTAAGTATGAAATCAAAACAAAAGCATTTTCACAAAAATGTATTTTTAACCATAAACCTAGGATGAAAAAGAGATGAAAGGATTTCTTATGACAGAAGATAGAAATCTATCCTAAATGGAAACAAAGAAATATCAGAAGTAGCACAAAGCAATAGAAAGATTGATGTGTAAGTAAATACATTTGATAGCATATGATCAAGTTGTGAAATTTAAAATATGTTAAACAGAAATATATGACACAAAAACTAATAGACATGAGAAGGATAAATAAAGTTTTTTAAATCCCTTATATTAATCAGGAAATGGTAAAAGTACAGGTTCATTTCAGACTGAAATAAATAAAGGATGGATTGAAATCTTGAGCTAACCACTAAAAAATAATAAAAGATGATACAACTAACAAGTACTAGAAATAGAAAATATGATAAGAATACTTAATGTAAATGCAGGCAATAAAATATAGTGAGGAAGTATCAAACATATGAAACAAATGGAATCCAGATAGTAAAACCTACTCTCTTACTGTTCAATATATCAGTGAATAAATTAAATGTGGTGGTGGTGGTTTAGTCACTAAGTCATATCCAACTCCCACTCCAGTACTCTTGCCTCGGAAACCCCATGGATGGAGGAGCCTGGTAGGCTGCAGCTCATGAGGTCGCGAAGAGTCGAACACGACTGAGCGACTTCACTTTCACTTTTCCCTTTCATGCATTGGAGAAGGAAATGGCAACCCACTCCAATATTCTTGCTTGGAGGATCCCAGGGACGGAGGAGCCTGGTGGGCTGCCGTCTATGGGGTCGCACAGAGTCGGACACGACTGACGTGACTTAGTAGTAGTAGTAGCATATCCAACTCTTTGTGACCTCATGGACCATAGTCCACCAGGTTCCTTTGTCCATGGGATTTTCCAGGCAAGAATACTGGAATATTCTTGTGTTGTTGCCATTTCTTTCTCCAGGGGATTTTCCTGACCAAGGGACCAAATCTTCAGACCTGCATCTCCTGCATTGCAGGCAGATTCTCTCACCACTGAGCCACCAGAGAAGCCCTAAATTAAATGTACTAATTGATAAATAATGACACAAGTAAAATAAGCTGTTTACAAGAGATACACCTTAAATATATACAGAATAACTGAACATTAAATGGTAAAAGCAGATAAACTGTACAAACACTAATCAAAGAAAGCTAACGCATCTGGACCAACATCAAAGCAGATTTGAAGGCAAGAAGATTCACTAAAGATAAAGCAGGACACTTCATCGTAAATTGGTCAACTCACTAGACAGATATAAAAGTTTCAAATTTGTGTTCACCTAATAATAGAGCCTCAGAGTATACACAGCAAAATCTGACTGAAATAAACTAAGTGGGAAAAAAAAAAAGCACAACTATATTGGGAAATTTTAACAAACTATGCTCAGTAACTGATAGAAAAAAAAGCAATTTATAAACAGGTAGGAATTTAGAACTTTTGATTAATGTAAATAACAAAGTTATCATAACTGAAATATATAGAACACTGTACTCCAAAATACCAGAATATATATTTTTAAAAGACTTTTTTGAGATGAACCATTTTTAAAGTCTTTATTGAATTTGTTGCAATATTGCTTCTGGTTTATGTTTTAGTTTTTTGGCCACGAGGCATGTGGAGTCTTACCTCTTTGACCAGGGATCGAACTCACACCTGCCTTAGAAGGCAAAATCTTAACCACTTGACTGCCAGGGAAGTCCAAGCACACATTATTTTACAGTTCACATGGAAAATTTTTCCAGAATTGAGCATATGATGAACCACAACACAAGTCTCTAAATATTTCAAAAGAAACTGTACCAAGTGTTGTTTTCTCAGAGTGGAATAAATCTATTTTTTAAAAAATATAGATACCTAGAGAATTACCAAGCATTTGGAGCTTAATTAATATAAATATATTTCCAAATAACCCATGGGTCAAAGATGAAAGTTGCAGTAGAAATTTAAAAATATTTTAAACTGAATGATAATGAAGATATGACATAATAATATATGTAACTCAACTAAAGTTATCCATAGAGATAAATGTGTTGTTTCAGATGTATAGATTATAAAAAAAAAAAGAGAGAGAGAGATGCTAAAAAACTGTGAACTTAGCAACCATTTCAGGAAGGTGAGAAAAGAATAGCAAAAATAAATGAAAGGAAAGCAAAAGATTGGAAACATACCTAACCCCAAGACCCCAGTAGGGAGACAAATAGTAAAGCAAAATTCCATTCTTTATAAAATCCACGCTATTTGGCTCTCTCTTTTGACTGTTTCTTCTAATTTTTGTCATCCTTTGGCTATTCAGATTATTTGGCTATTAGTAACCCCTCACACTCACAGAGCATTAACGGTTCTATTTTCTTCTATCCTATCTATGGTCATAATGATTTGTGACGTTGAAGTAAACCATACGTTGAATAAGCAATTTAAGATTATGAGTAACACATAACTTTGTGCTTCGTACAGTCCCTTTAAACTTTATTGCATGGAGGTGAGTTTTCTTTTCCACAGGAGGAAGAATTGAACTTTTCTGGTCATTTCCAGGTACTATAACACCATCTGGCCACTTATGTCATTAAAAACCAGGCTCAAATCAGAAATGAAAATATTTTGTCCCATGTAACAATGAATATTCTGAATATCGATTTAGGAATCAAGTCTTCTCCCCTCTCCAGCTCTTGGAGCTTTAGGTTAGAGGCTTCTACTCTTTATTTTTATCTTGTTAGTCTCCTCGCCCATTTGCTATGCTATTTGGCTCCCCACTGGAGTCTTGGGGTTGGGTATATGAAGGGGAGAGGAGTAAAGAAATAAGCTTGTTCTTATGTGGCTGGCTAGCCTCCAGAATGTAGGTTTGGGAGATGGTAACCAGCTGACTCTCCTGGCAGAGTTCTTTAAAGGTTCCCACAAGGTCCCTTTCTCCTACAGCTCTTTCATCCTGGGATTGATAGATCCACATTCTGGGCAGCTCCTTGACAAAGGTTAAGTGCTATCATCATTCCCCCATTACAGATGGAGAAAGTGAAATTCAGGGAAGTTAAGAAAGTTGCTCAAGGTCACACTGCTAATAAGCAACTGAGCAGAATTTTATTACAGGTCTGATGGAGCGCAAATCTTCAGCTGTTTTCAAGTTACCAGGGAGCATAAGGTCTAGAGGGAGAGTTAAGAAAGCACCTGGAGGGACAGAGAAGAATCAAGTTGAACTTGAAAGATGTACAACATAAGTTGTGAGTTTAAGTTATATTCAGGGTCTTGCTCAGGACTGTACCCTGGAAGACAGCCACTCAGCTTTGAAGAGAGTGCTCTGAAGAGGTGGGGGAAAGCCAGTTTATACATGCTTTTTGGCAAGGAATACATGCAGTCAAGCATACAACTTGGTTAAAGGCTACTGCTAATTACAAAAAAACAGATATCTCAAGGTAATGATTTTAGTCCTTTTCTGTGTATGAGAAGACGTAAGAATCTGGGGTCACTGAAATTCTTCCTGAGATATGCATCTAACCATTTAAGGGGCCTACTGGTCAAAAGCACAGAGTGTCATATCCTTATATCATCGAACTTCCTCTCAGAATGCACTGTTATTTGGCAACTGCAGTAGGTAACAACTTAACCCTTGTAGAACTGGGTGGTGAGCAGCACTCTTTGTTTTAGCAATCCTGATTCCTCTGCTTCCATATGCCAAAGAGGCACATTTTGGAGTGGCAAACTGTTCCCCTCCAGTAGACTAGTAGTGCATCTGATCTTTTCATGTTTTCAATTTGACTGGTATTCACAGGAATTTCTGATGGCATTCCATGCATTCCACCTTGGTTGGCAAGTCATCCACTTGTCTGTCCTTAGCACACTATCTTGCCTTAGAGTTTGAGTAGACAGGAAAAGCTTCTAGTGAGACTTTCATGAAGAAACCAGCTTCTCTGGAAACCATGGATCCCTCTTCAATGATCCTATCATGCCTTTCTTCCTTTAAACTTTCCTGTTGTCAGATCTTCCTGCCAGGGGTTGAAGCCATGCCTCTAACCACATCAACGCCTGTATGAATTGGATTATAAAGCTTAACCTCTGGAATCAGAAGACTTAGTTTTCAAATCCAGCCTCCAACTTACTCAAGTGTGTGGTCTTGAACAAAACACTGAAGATAATGAAGGTGATGCTTACCTATCATGTGTTGGGTGCTTACTCTGTGCTAGGCACTGTAGCTAAGCACTTTTCACACATTACCTCACTTTGCACTAACAACTCCAGAAAATTCGATAAGTACCTACATTGTCAGATGAGGATCGGGGACTTTGCAGATTCACTACTTATAAAATGCATGACTTTGAGCAAGTTACTTAATCTTTCTACACCTCATACATAAATGCTAAAATATCTAATTTCTGTAGCCATTGACATGATTAAATAGGGATGCAGAGAAAGAACTTGGCTTAGAGTGAGCCAGATAAGTATTATCTGCTAATATTATTATTACCCTACACTCTCCCCTATGAGAATTGTTTATATGCGATATGAAGAAAGCAAAATCTTATATTAACTAGTTCCGAGAGACGCAACCAAATTGAATTATTCCATCCAAAGGCTTCGTTTTCATGATAGTTGAAAATATCCACTTCATTTTGCATTATGAAAGCAGCATTTAAGATATAAACATATGAAGTTAGGTGTCAGGTTAAAGATAAGCACATAATCTGGGACCACTTTAAAAAATACCAGAAAGTTCCCTGGATCATCTAGTGATAAGTAGGCAGACAGATGTCCCTTCCCACCTGCTTCTGCACCATCTCCACATTCACATGTTTGAGAAAATTCCAATGCCTCAGTTCTGCATCCACTTCATCGCCTATACTATGTCATATCAAGTAACCCAAGCTCAGCTTCCCCTTGAGCACCACACAAACGCTGCTGCTCTCACTTAGTTCAGTCCTTCGTTTATCACTCTGGCATCTATGTTCTCACAACTCCAGAGGGAAGAATCAGTGCAGTCACTGTTCATTTCCATCTATCATGAGACCTCAAAGGGATGTCCTTCACAATGACACCATCTTACTCTAATGCTTTACAAAATGTATTCTTTTGTCTCATTAATAACTTGACTGATGATAAAAGATGCCTTGAGATTCAGCTTGCCTGTCTGTGGTCCTGCTGTCTGATAATTCCAATTATGCCCAGGTGTTTTCCTGCCCTGTCTACTTCTAGACACACACAAAGGAAAATAAAAGCATCCTTTATTTTACTTTTTATTACTGATGGTGTAGCAGTTTCAGAAAATATGATTAGTTCCTTATTTTCATGTGATTTTTCATTTTGAATATTTAAATTTGTCATTAAAAAAGTCAAATAGTATTGGCCAGCACACATGCCAAAAGAGGATTTCCATGATCAATAAATGACAGAAATAAATTCAAGCCAGCTGACCTTTCTTGTGATACATACATAAACAAATATTTTTCTTTGATAAAGAAAAATTTAAAGACTTCCTCTTCTATGACAAGGAAAGGCTGAATATAGCTTTTTGCCTGAAAACAACCAAAAAGATAAATCAAATATATAAAACCTTAGTTTTCAAAATACTGAACATTAAGCAACAAAGGATAGTAACTCTCTGAGAAATGGGAAATAAATGATCTGAGTCTTATGACTGCTCCAGCTTACTACTTGAGAGTTTCTGGCTATGTCTCAGGGAGGGGGAACCGAAGAAAAATCTGGTGAATGCCATGAATAGAGGATAAGCTGGGATTCTAGAGAGTCCAAGGTGACTAGAGGGGGCAGGACAGAGCACCAGAAAGGAGAAGGATGCATAGAGAGGGAACTTCAGAGATTTGCAGAAGGTCCCTTAGAGTCTTTAGATAGCTATGGACACACACCTCTGAAATGATGGCTCAATGGTAAAAATTCTGCCTGCAATGCCAGAGACACAGAAGATGTGCGTTCAATACCTGGGTCGGGAAGATTTTCCTGGAGGAGGTAATGGCAACCCACTCCGGTGTTCTTGCCTAAGAAGTCCCATGAACAGAGGAATCTGGTGGGCTACAGTCCATGGTGAGTCGGACGTGACTAGTGCTGGTGGTTTAGTTGCTAAGTCGTGTCTGACTTTTGCGACCCCATGGACTTTAGCCTGCCAGGCTCCTCTGTCCATGGGATTTTCCAGGCAAGAATACTGGAGTGGGTTGCCATTTCTTTCTCCAGGGGATCTTCCCGAACTAGGAATCTAACCCGGGTCTCCTGCATTGCAGGCAAATTCTTCACTGACTGAGCTATGAGAGAAGCCCAATATAAAAGTATTAGAGGGAACAATTGCAAGAGTTCACACAGGGCCATGAATACTGCCCACTCTCATTAGCAAAACTGGAAAATCCCATTATTTATAGAGCTCTGAGTACGGTATTTGACTGAAATTCTTGGCTGAATAGTGAGGGATAAATGTTGTTGTTATTCTGTCACTAAATCATGTCTGACTCTGTGACTCCACGGATTATAGCCCTCTTGGCTCCTCTGTCCATGGATTTCCATAGCAAGAATACTGGAGTGGGTTGTCATTTCCTTCTCCAGGGGATCTTCCCCACCCAGGGATTGAATCTGTGTCTCCTGCATTGGCAGGTGGATTCTTTACCACTGAGTCACCTGGGAAGCCCTTGGGGAATAATTAGGTCTTTCCTTAACACAGCTCTAGTCCCACCTAACAAATTTTAAGAACAGGACCTGAATGAGTTAAGCTAAAGAGCTTTCCTGGTAGCTCAGCTGGTGAAAAATCTGTTTGCAATGCAGGAAACCCCAGTTCAATCCCTGGGTTGGGAAGATCCCCTGCAGAAGGGAATGGCAACCCACTCCAGTATTCTTGCCTGGAGAATTCCATGCACAGAGGAGCCTGACAGGCTACAGTCCATGGGGTCACAAAGAGTCGGACAGGATTGAGCGTCTTTCACTTCACTTCACTTCACTTTATTAATAGTAACTTAACTATGTCCCAAAACAAAGCTCAAGAATATTTCTAGAAATACAAAGATGTCCATTACCCAACAAAGTAAAATCTGCAATGTCTGGCATTTAACAAAGTTACTAAGAATGTAAAGAAATAGGAAAATATGAAGAAAAATTAATCGGCTAAAACCAATCCAGAACTGACACAGATGTGAGAATTAGCAAAGATATTTCTTAAATTATTGCAGCTGTTTTCCCTATGCTGACATTTCTAGACATGAAAACTTCAGTGTATGGGATTAAAAATACAACAGGATGAAATTTTTTAAAAATTCTATTGGAGTATAGCTGCTTTACAATGTTGAGTTAGTTCCTACTGTACAGCAAAGTGAGTCAGTTATATGTATACATGTATTTCCTGTTTTTAGATTTTCTTCCCATTTAGGTCACCACAGCACACTGAATAAAGTTCCCTGAATTATACAGTAGGTTCTCATCAGTCATTTATTTTAAATATAGTAATGTATATATGTCAATCCCAATCTCTCAATTCATCCCACCCCCCTTTCCCCTTTGGCAACTGTAAGTTCATTCTCTACATCTCTGTCTTTATTTCTGCTTTGCAAATAAGTTCATCTGTATTATTTTTCTAGATCCCACATATAAGGGAAATTATATGGTGTTTTTCTCTTTCTGACTTACTGCACTCTCTATGAAAGTCTCTAGGTTTACCCATGTCTCTGTAATGGCACTGTTTCATTCCTTTTTCACAGGATGAAATTAACAGTAGATAATTATGGAAGGAAAATAAAAAACTAGTGAACTTGAAGACATAGCAACAAAAGCCATCTGAAATGAAGCACGTAGAGAAAAAATAAATAAAGGGGTGCTCAGAAAGGATCTCACTGACTTTTAAACAAAAAATTTGAAGAAGGCAGGAACATGATACCCAAAGGAAAACTACTCCAGGCATTACTGGAAATGATGGGTGCAGAGACAGAGATCATCAAGTATTTAACATAATATTTAGCATGTAACAAGCTTAAAGCTCAACATTCAGAAAACTAAGATCATGGCATCTGGTCTCATCACTCCATGGGAAATAGATGGGGAAACAGTGGAAACAGTGTCAGACTTTATTTTTTGGGGCTCCAGAATCACTGCTGATGGTGACTGCAGCCATGAAATTAAAAGACGCTTACTCCTTGGAAGGAAGGTTATGACCAACCTAGATAGCATATTTAAAAGCAGAGACATTACTTTGCCAACAAAAGTCCGTCTAGTCAAGGCTATGGTTTTTCCAGTGGTCATGTATGGATGTGAGAGTTGGACGGTGAAGAAAGCTGAGCGCCACAGAATTGATGCTTTTGAACTGTGGTGTTGGAGAAGACTCTTGAGAGTCCCTTGGGCTGCAAGGAAATCCAATCAATCCATCGTAAAAGAGATCAATCCTGGGTGTTCATTGGAAGGTCTGATGTTGAAGCTGAAACTCCAATACTTTGGCCACCTCATGCGAAGAGTTGACTCATTGGAAAAGACCCTGATGCTGGGTAGGATTGGGGGCGGGAGGAGAAGGGGATGACAGAGGATGAGATGGTTGGATGGCATCACCGACTCGATGAACATGGGTTTGGATAGACTCCGGGAGTTGGTGATGGACAGGGAGGCCTGGCGTGCTGCAATTCATGGGGTCGCAGAGAGTCGGACACGACTGAGCGACTGAACTGAACTGAACAAGCATTTAAGAGGTTAAATTTATCATTGTTAATGTTATCAGTCCTGAATATGCATTGGAAGGACTGACGCTGAAGCTGAAACTCCAATACTTTGGCCATCTGATGTGAAGAACTGACTCATTTGAAAAGACCCTGATGCTGGGAAAGATTGAAGGCAGGAGGACAAGGGGACGACAGAGGATGAGATGGTTGGATGGCATCACCGACTCAATGGACACGAGTTTGAGCAAGTTCCAGGAGTTGGTGATGGACGTGCAGCCTGGCGTGCTGCAGTGTATGGGGTTGCAAAGAGTTGGACACGACTGAGCGACTGAATTGAACTGAACTGAATGTTATTATTGTCCTTGTTAAACACTGTGAGTCTGAGAAGGGAATGCGTGTATATAGGGGCTTCCTTTTGACAGCGTTCATCTAGGTGTTTCCATATATATATTACTTCACCAGTGGTAAAGAACTTGCCTGCCAGTGCAAGCGACATGAGACACTTGAGTGTAATTGCTGGGCTGGGAAGATCCCCTGGAGGAGGGCATGACAACCCACTCCAGTATTCTTGCCTGGAGAATCCCGTGGACAGAGGAGCCTGGTGGGCTACAGTCCATGGTATCACAAAGAATTGGACACAATTGAGCAATCAACACTTTTATTTTTCACAGGTAACTCCATCTTATAGAGAAGAAAGCAGATACTTTGGGGAATTGAGATATTTTTGCAAAGTCACCAAGAGTCTAAGTGAAAGTGAAAGTCACTCAGTTGTGTCCAACTCTTTCTAAACCCAATGACTATATAGTTCATGGAATTCTCCAGGCCAGAATACTGGAGTGGGTAGCCTTTCCCTTCTCCAGGGGATCTTCCCAACCTAGTGATCAAACTGTCCTGCATTGCAGGCAGATTCTTTACCAGCTGAGCCACAATGGGCTTTCATGACAGCTCAGTTGGTAAAGAGTCTAAGACAGAGACATAATTTGACCTCAGGCTTCTTTGACTTCAAATCTTAGACACTTTCCATTCCTCTACATGGAATTTGCAAGTTTGGGAAAGTTAAGTCTTCCACGTTCTCATACACTTTTGTCTTGCCCAGGGGATACAAATTCAAATAGAGCTACCATGACAGTGATGTGTATGGGAGGAAAGGCAAGTTAGCAGCCACTATTCAGTCCTGAGTTAATACAGACAAAACAGAAAGTAGACAAGTGTTGCTTGGGCTTCTTTGTAAGAGAAGTCAGATATCTATGATATTTTCTAATTTTTAAATTATTTATAAAATGTCTTTATTTTAAAACTTTAAATGTGGGCCATTCAAAAGATGATTTATGATCCTAAATACAGATTTGGAACAATTTGTTTGCCAGTTCTAGTCTAGGTAATTAATTAATCTACTAACTATAAGCATATTGTTTTTTTCTGATTCTAAAAATGATACATATATGTGGTCAACCAGGTTTTGAATAAAAGTAGAGGGTATTACATTGAGTGAAATAAGACAGACACAAAAAGATAAATACTGTATGATCTCACTTATATGTGAAATCTACAATGGCCAAACTCATAAGAACACAGAATAGAAGGGTGATTAATAGGGGACAAGGATGGGGGAAATAGGGGAATGCTGGCCAAAGGGTACAAATTTTCATTTATAAGATGAAAACATTCTGGAGACCTAATGTACAGCATGATGACTATAGTTAGTAAAAATGTATTACAAACTGCACTTGAAATTCACTGAGAAAATAGATCTTAAATATTTTTACTGCACACACAAAAGCAACTATATGAGTTGATGAATATGTTAATTAGCTTGATTGTAGTAATCACATGTATACAAATGCTCTGATGTTTTGATCATTTTAAATATATATATTTTTTATTTGTCAATTATACCTCAATAAAGCCAGGGGGGAAAAAAGAATACATACTGAATGAAAGAAATTTGCTAACTGTTCTCACCACACACACAAATGGAAACTATATGAGGTGATGATGTGTTCATTACTTGATCGTGGTTATCATCTCACAACATACAGGCATTTCAGATAATCACCTTGTATTTCTTAAATATATGTAATTTTTATTTGACAATGCTATGTCAGTAAAGCTAGGAAAAAAATTTAAATGAAAAGGAAGAAGTATATAGTGAGTAAATGAAATCATTGCTCTCACAGTATCTCTAAGCATCACACTATCCAGTTAATTTACCTTGCAGCCCTCACATATGCCCTGAAACGTCTCACACTCTTACTTCCACATTAACCCTGGGCTAATATCAAAGCATTCTCTCCCCAAGATGCAACTCAAAGGTCATCTCCCCTGTGAAGCCTTTCCTCATCTCCCATTTTTTTTTGAAAATCATTGCTAGGCTTCTCTACTTTCTACTAGAATCATTTGTCTCATCCTTCATACAAAATTGTCGTTTACCTAAGAATAAACCAGCCTTGTTTTCTGTAGCTTTTCTTTTATCCAACACAGCACATAGGAAAATCTTCTAAGAAATTTTTTATTATGAGAAATTTAAAATATACACAAAGCGTAAGGAACTGTAAAATGAACCCTTATTACCTATCACCCAAGTTCATCAATTTCCAATGTATTGCCTAATTTGTTTTACTGTATGTCAAACCTCAAACCTTTTGCTGATTATTTTATACAGCTTTATTTAGATACAATTTGTATATTGTAGGGCTTCCCTCATAGCTCAGTTGGTAAACAATCTGCCTGCAATGCAGGAGATCCTGGTTGGATTCCTGGGTCAGGACGATCAGCTGGAGAAGGGATACCCTACCCACTCCAGTATTCTTGGGCTTCCCTTGTGGCTCAGCTGATAAAGAATCTGCCTGCAATGTGGGAGACCTGAGTTTGATCCCTGGGTTGGGAAGAAAGGCTACCCACTCCACTATTCTGACCTGGAGAATTCCATGGACTCTATAGTCCATGGGGTTACAAATAGTTGGACACTACTGAGCCACTTTCACTTTCACTTTGTATACTGTAAGGCTTCCCAGGTGGTGCAAGTGGTAAAGAACCCATCTGCCAATGAAGGAGACATAAGAGACTTGGGTTCGATCCCTAGGATGGGAAGATCCCCTGGAGAAGGAAATGGCAACCCACTCCAGTATTACTGCTTGGAGAATTCCGTGGACAGAGGAGCCTCGTGTGCTTATAGACCATGGGGTTGCAAAGAGTCAAACATGACTGAAGCAGAAAACTCACCCATTTTAAGTGTAGAGTTGTTCAAAGACTTTCAGTAAATTAACAAGTCCTGCATCATCACGGTACAGTTTTTGAACATTTCCATCAGCTTAACAAGCTTCTCCAGGATCTTCTCTTGCCACCAGTTCCAGACAACTACTGATCTATGTCCTGTCATTATAGAGTTGCTTTTTCTGGGTATTTCATACATACTGTCATATAATATGTAATCTTTTGTGTATGTCTTCTTTTATTTAATATACATTTGGGGAATTCACTCATGCTATATTACGTACCAAGAGTCTGTTTCTATCTACTATGAAGTAGCATTGCTTTGAAAACATTAACCACATTTTGTTGTCCACAGTCAGCTGATGTACATTTAGACTTTTTCCAGTATTGGGCTGTGATGAGTGGTGGTGGTCTGACCATTCACACACAACTCATTGTGTTGACATACGATTTCACTTTGAGAGGGAGGGTAAATTTCTAGAAGTGGAATTGTTGGGGAATCTGATGAATTTACGTTTATTTGAGGAACTACCAAATGTTTTGCAGGTGGCTGCCTTATTTTGCACTCCAATTAGAAATGCATGAAGGTTCTGGTTTTCCCTCATCCTCTCTGACACTTGATATTGTCTGTATTATTGATTGCAGTCATTCTGGTGAGTGCGTGGTGGTATCTCACTGTGTGTATTGATTTGCATCTCTTTGATGAAGAACAATGTCAATCTCTTTGTGTTCTTATTAACCATTACATATTTTATTAGATGACATGTCCATTCAAATATTTGGTTCATTATAAAGTGTTTAGAATGCATTGAGAAACTTTATATGTTTTAGATGTAGGTCCATTGTTGGATATATGGTTTGCAGATGTTTTTCCACTCTTTATTTGTTATACGTTATAGACCTAAATCTAAAGGCTAAAATTATAATAAATCTAGAAACAAAAATCAAAAAAACAAAAGTAAATGATGCATACATGTTATAAAAATATTCAAAAAAGTACAAAAAGAATAAAAGAGAAAGCAACATGTACTGGAATTTCTATAAGTAAAAACTACTGTGCCCTTTTAATACATATTTTTCTGTTGTTAATAGATCTTGAATTAAACAGCTACTGTTGCATTAAAGAAAAGGTTTGAATAGATGTTCCTCCAAAGAAGACATATGTGACCAGTAAGCACATGAAAAGATGCTTAATATCACTAGTCATTATGGAAATGCAAAAGGGAAAAGTAAATCAAAACCAACAGTGAGATAGCACTTCACATCCAGAGAGAAAGCTATTATAAAAAAAGAGAAAAGAAAAAGAAAATAAACGTTGGTGAGGTGGTAGAAAAACTGGAACCCTTGTGTATTGCCAGTGGGAGTGTAAAATGGTCCAGTAACTGTAGAAAACAGTATGGAAATTCTTTAAAATGATTCATGTCGATGTATGGCAAAAGTAAAGTAATTAGCCTCCAATTAAAATAAATTAATTAAAAAATATTAGTCATAGAATTACTGGACGATCCAACAATTTCATTTCTGGATATATAACCAAAAGTGAAAGTAAAGACTTAAGAACAAGAAGACAGTCTACACTCAGACATAAAGATATATTTGTGTAGCTTTACATAAAAGACATCCTGTATATCTAGTTCATTCTTGATAAGTCACATAATTGAAAGAATCTGGTTCTTAGTTTTAAAACTTTCAAAGCCCACAAAGTTTACTATTAAACTTAGACATAAAAAGAGAAATACTTACAGCTTCTTTGACTTTTGGTAAAAATCTGAATTTTTTTTTCTTTTTTGCTACTTTGCACCTGTGAGTTTCCCCAGAGTTCAACCACAATACTCATGAATCTAAATAGTGATACAAGTAACTTAGAAAGTAAATAAGCAACACTAAGGAACAGGTGTCCTTAACTTCCCAGAACTTACAAAAATATATTAGCCATTTAAGGAGAGAAATGATTTTCAGACTCCATAGGGCCCTAGATGAGATGGACCATTTAGAGGAACTGAGCTGTAATTTCAAGAGATTCTAAAACCAAGAGTGCTCCATCCCAAATGAAAGGACTAGTCTTTTTTTGTTTGTTTGAAAGAAAGGATTAGAAAAGGAGATAGAAGCATAAAATTCTCTCCTTAAGAAGGGGACTTCCATAACATGTTTCTGTTTGCCCAAGGTCAAAAACAAAGAGAATCTCAGATCTAGTATATTTTGGCCAAATAAGAGCCTCTTCAAGCCTGAAATATTTATTTTTCACCTAGATTTTCAGTCAGCAGGAGTTGGAAAAATAAATCGTATGTCATCGGGTAGCTGTGTTTCTATTAAAACACAATGTAATGTATTGATAAAATGAAGTTCCAGACTGTGATCTGCTAGGTGTCTGACCTTTGTCCTGAGCATTATTTTGAGGAACGATATCATTTTATAATAGTGGTGGTACAACCCCTTTATTCTCTCAGTGCTTTGGACACAAAGACCATGGGATTAATTATGTACTGTGAGCAACAATTCATGAATATTTAACACACTCATCTATACTTAATGAATAAATTTGCATCTTGACACTATTATTTAATGTGCTTTAAGGAAATACTGCCATTACCTTTCAATTTTGTAGATTAGTTTAATGTAATCAGAATGATAAGGCAGGAGAGGTATAGTATTATTTAAATAACATGGTTTTTTATGACTGCTTCTGCTTCCCTGAGTTTCCCTCACTCTTTTAAGAAACTAGGTTTATTTCATTGTATTCTGGCTGTTCTATATTAATCATTTTGTCTCCATGCTCCTTGCAGAAGGGAGTTTCTTTAGATTCATGGAGAAACAATGCAAATTAAATAATCAGTGTTTTGCTTCCCTCCGTGTGATCTGTAACAGGGCATTCTTTCACACAAAATGTCCCAGTGCAATTGGCAGTAATTGCGTCCTGGGCTGGCAGGCTCAGCGAGGTTGCTACAACCTGCACAGTGAGCAGAGGGCGCTGCGTGATGAATGGCAATGAGCAGAAACCTCTAAACTTTCCTAAAAAAGGTAGAATCCCAAGGAATCAGTCCAGGCTGCGAAAAGCCAGCTAACTGGCAAGGGTGCAGCGGGAGATAAGCTTTTCTGTTTGTTTGTTAATGAATCTTTGTCTCATTGCGAGGAACTTTTTCTCATAAGGGTCCTTTGTGAAGTGGGCATCTAATCTACATTCCCACTTCGGGGAGTTTGGGCTTGATGCACCTTTAGGAATCTTATTTGCATGCAGTTTCCAAGGTCTTTCCAAAAGGAAGGGGACTGGAAATCAAGAGTTAAGACTTCCCAACAAAGATGGAGGACAAAATTGGACAACCGCAAGTGGAACAGAAAAGGAAATCAATCTAGATGCCAGACACTGTGCTAAATATCTATATATATCATCTCACTTAATCCTTTATGAGATCTCTGTCATCACCATCACCACGTCATCATCACTTCCACTTTACAAATGCAGAAATTGAAGCTCAGGTAGGTTAACACAGATATTGAAAAACAGAGCTAGGATTTGAATCCAATTCTGTCTGATTCATATACTTTTAACAGTTCTCAACTAATTGGAACTTTATGTTTGCTTTACTAGCAAACATACTGGAGTTGAGTTAAAATAGGGAAGCCTTCCTTACCCTGCAGTCCTTGGTTGAATTCCATGTTGATTACAGAATAAATATATATGTGTGTGTGTGTGTGTGTGTGTGTGTATAATGTATATCACCCCCTCACCATGCCATAAACTCTAAAAGG
Source organism: Giraffa tippelskirchi (assembly GCF_054371585.1). Taxonomy (NCBI): domain Eukaryota; kingdom Metazoa; phylum Chordata; class Mammalia; order Artiodactyla; family Giraffidae; genus Giraffa; species Giraffa tippelskirchi. Next base: position 144,215,071 of record NC_137279.1, on the reverse strand, counting down.
ACAGGGACTCCTGTGTGTTCAGCTCTCCATTCCTGGCACCTTGCAGAGTACCTGGCACGATGTAGTCATGTATGTGTCTGTGTCTCAGTTTCTTCATCTATAAAAATGTGGTGAAAATAGCTACCTCATGGTGAGAGTTAAATGAGATAATTTATGTCATGTGACTATCACAGAGCCTAGAAGATAAAGTATTCAATAAATAGCAGTTTAAAAAATTAAAGATATGTAAGCTACTCTGAGACCCTGAGAAAAGGATGAGGCCAGGTTTTGGATCCTGATGACAAAACCAAGGGGCTACAAGTCAAATACAGAAGCTCTCAGTGGTCCCCAAGACTAGTGTGACTGAGGAAACCAAGAGAAGAGAACTCTAAAGAATATAGAAATAGCAGGTATGAGAAGCAGTCTTACCTTAGGGTGAGATGTAAACAGATTAGATAGCATAAAGAATAGTAATGACAAGAGTTGAACCCTCAGTCTTCATGGGGCCTGTCCAGTTGCTCACTGTGTCCCACAACCTGATTTCAGAAATACAGATATAATGGAAATGGAAGAAAATGTTTACACACTCTTCCTCAGCTCACTTCACAATCCTACTACTTTTTTTTCAGACAGCAGGATTCCAGCTTTCTGTGTCAGCTTAAGGTACCATTAACAGCACTTTGGAACTGAGGCTTTAAGAAACCAGAAAAAGAAAAACAAAAACTTAATGTTATAAAAGGGAATGCATAATCTAACCAAATAGCATGAAAATGTCTTCAAAATTGTGACTCATTACTAAAGACGTTCAGAACGCCATCAAGAATTGAGAGAAGGTAAAGAACCCGCCTGCCAGCGTGGGTTTGTCTCTTAAGGAGACTTAAGAGACGCAGGTTTGATCCCTAGGTCAGGAAGATCACCTCGAGGAGGGCATGGCAATCCACTCCAGTATTTTTGCCTGGAGAATCCCTTGGACAAAGGAGCCTGGCGGCCTATAGTTCATAGGGTGGCAGAGTTGGACACGAGTTGAAACAACTTAGTACACACGCACAACTGAAATTTAAGTGAAAATATAAGAATTCCTGTTACCCAAATCACATGGAAGAATTGGTAGAGGTACGACCTTCAAATTCCTTATTGACATAGGGAATAATTTTTAAAAAGGACTAAACATATCTGTATATGCTGCAGAAAGAATGATTTGGGTGAATTTAGCCCCTATATCTCCCCTGTGATCTCAAAATCTTGATCAATAAATAGGACTGGGGACTACCCTGGTGGTCCAGTGGATAAGACTCAGCGCTCCCAATGCAGGGGGCAGGGATTTAATCCCTGGTCAGGGAACTAGATTCCACATGCCTGCAGCATTTTAAGAGTTCTCACACAGCAGCTAAGAGTTTGCATGCCACAAAGGACGATCCCACCAGCTGCAACTAAGACCCAGCACAGCCAAAATTATATATATATAAAAAAAGGGTAAGGCTATTTCCTGTCTAAGATAGTGAGTATAACATGAATATGAATACCGACACAATAACCTCAGCTAACTAGAGATTAAATTGTCTCATAGCTAACTAAATATCTTTTCCACTCTGGGAAGGTTTGGAAATAAGTAAAAAATGAATAAGCAACTCAAAACTACAGTGTAAATACTGCTGTCTAGTTCAAGCTAATCCATATTTTTTATTTAAAATGATCATATATATATATATAGAATCATTACATTGTACATTTGAAACTAATATAATGTTATACGTCAATTATACCTTGATTAAAAGGTTAAAAAAGAGAGTGTACTAGAAAAAAAATAATTATAGTATTTAAGATAATTAAAATTAAAATATCATGTCTGGAAGATTAGCCTTCTATTGCCAAAATTAAATAGTAATTGATTCTAGAATTAGGATTTAAATTGAAATCTCTACAAGAAGTTGGCTATCAACAAATCAGAATGCTTATGTGAATTCAAAATTTCCTATACAAGTTTAACTTATTAAATTTATAAGGATTGCTTAAGTATTTGAGAAGATTTTGCTGGTTAGGATTTTCAGTTTTCCCTATTGGGCATTTTAAAGATTATAAAAGAAAATTAAATGTATTCAGTATACAAATGAAGTTGAAAAGTCTAAGCATATTTTATTAATTAAGTCTGTAAAGAGGACTCCTTTTTTAAAAGGGTATGTATCGGTCAGGGTCCAATCAAGAGAAAAAATTCATACAGAAATTGTTGCAGGCATAGTTGAAAAGAGTTATATCTACAAAGGAAGATTGAAGAAGGGATTGTCTAGTAAGAAGGAAAAAGCACCATAAAGAATAAAGGAATGGTACATATAAGAAGTAGTCTTATCCTTTGTCGTTGTTTAGTCGCTAAGTCGTGTCTGACTCTTTTCAACCCGTGGACTATAGGCCACCAGGGTAAGAGCACACTGGAAGAGGCCTACCCTGGGTTGAGATGCAGACCTTGGTGAAGAAGTCTCACTGGATGGAAGAGAAGTCGCTGTGGAGCTCTACTGGTAAAACTTTCCAGAATGGAAAGCTGTTTACAGGGATATCTTACCAGAGGCATCCTGCTAGGAAACCTGAGGGGGCTCTGAGGAGAGATGCTGGCTTCCAGGTGTACACAGCGGGCAGCGGGCGCTGGAGGAACCACCCACCCTGGAGGAAGTGGACGTGGAGAATCAATCTTCACAGAAAGGTCTAGACTTTGGAGAAGCCACTCACAGCACAGTAGATGGGCACATGGAGAAACTGCATTTGTGCAGGAGCCTTTCAAGAGGAAAAGCCCCTTCCTGTTACAGTGTCTCTGCAGAGCCCACTACTGATGTCAGGCCACTGGCAAAAAACACAGTATTTCAAGAATTCATTTAGGATTGATTTTTGTAGAGCAAGTAATGAAGGATGGCGTGGTCCAGTTGACAACAGTCACAGCAAATTTAGTCTGTTATCCTGAGTTTATAGACATTGAAAAATTGTTTCTATTTTATGCCAAAACTACTAAATTAATAACTAGAATAACAGGACTTGCTAGTTAAAGGCTGAAAGAAAACCGGATTTTAAAATTATGACTAATTTTAATCAACTAAGAATTAGTTTAAAACCCAGGTAAATATAAATAAAACCAATTTCTTTCTATGCTCAAAAGTCACCATTGGATATTAAAAATTTCATATGGACACTCAGGTCTTATTCTAAAGAATTCTATAAGTAGGTAAAGGAAAAAAAAACAAACAAGAAAGACCCAAAAGGCAGGCAGATTATTGATGGAAACTGATATTAGAGACTGGTGAGTTAGGTATACTGGCCAAGTGGGTATTGTCATACTTTGTCCTGATTTAAACAGACTTTGAACTTTTTAAAACACCCCAAACCAGATTTTTATGACCAGAAGAAAGAGAAACTTAATTTTTAGTTAAAAGAGTAAGGGAATTGATAATGGATATATATCTTATCTGTCCATAGTTACTTGTGGAGTATATATATTGTATATTACAAATTAGTTAGAAGTTTTTTTTGTGATCTGAAAATAAATACATAAGGTTTGTTGAATTTCTCATTTTAAACCTCTGAAAGTATGTCCTCAAACTTAGGGTATATGATGATAGTTTCTTAACCTTCTTATGCATTGCATCAGAAAGGAAGCAGTATTTGTTAACCCTTTGTGCATGTTGTATCTTCTTAAGTTTTTTCCTTATATTATCTACAGCCCTAAAATTTCAAAAGAGCTTCAAGTAGAGTCTCATAAGAGCAGAGATATCAAGTGTGTAATAAGCTAGGTATTTATCAGAAGTAGAGGTAATTGCAATAAAAAAAATGGGTCCTTGAAACATCTGGAGAGCAGGATCCCAAGGTCACTTCTTAACATCTCTCTCCTGCAATATAATGCAGTGAGTCCAGCTGATCTATGAAACTGAACTTGTGCCTTTGAATATGAAGCAGTAATTTTTTTTTTGTCTGTGGCACTTTATTTAGGTTTCTGAGCTGCAATCAGTTTTGATTTTACTTTTTTTTTTTTTTTTTATTTTACTTCTTACAGTTCACATATTCTTCAAATTTGAGGTTAGGATTGATTGTGTGTATATTAAAATCAGAATATTTTGTTTTATGAGGGTAGTAGTTGGGCTGTTCCCCATTGCTATTCATTGTGTAAATAGAATTTTGGTGGTGGTAAAATAAAAAAATTGATTCTATGAAAGGGATGAAAATATCTGTGAAATACAGAATAGTGAGGTGTTTACTGTATTTAAAAAGTTAATGCTATAAATTAATCAGTTTTATAAGATATTCTAGAATATTTACATATACATTTTTCATTTCTTTAATGGTTCTTTTTGAGTCACTGCACAGTACATTTAGTAAGTCTCTTGGTTTAATTAAATGGTGAACATACCCATTTCATATTACAGCACACTTATAAAAGTAAAAGCATTTTCATTTCATAATCATAAAAGCAAATGTAAAAATAAACATGTAATTAAGTTTCTTTACTTAAAACAAAATTAGGTTCTAAGCAACTCTGAAACCAGCATAATTTTTCTACTCAGGCATCAATACTGGTCCTGTTGGTACTTTTCAAACGAGATGTCAATCTCCAGTCTTCTGTCGTCAACAGTAGTATTGTAGGTATAGGATTTAGAGGATCAATACCAAGTTTCCCTTGGTTCTCCTGTTGATGATTCTCTGGCTTATATTTCTGTACCATATAGTATATGGTTTTGCAGTTTGAATTGCTATTGAATTGTAGCTTGTTATAATGAAAGGCGGAGAAGGCAATGGCACCCCACTCCAGTACTCTTGCCTGGAAAATCCCATGGACGGAGGAGCCTGGTAGGCTACAGTCCATGGGGTCGCTAAGAGTCAGACACGACTGAGCGACTTCACTTTCACTTTTCCCTTTCATGCACTGGAGAAGGACATGGCAACCCACTCCAGTATTCCTGCCTGGAGAATCCCAGGGATGGCAGAGCCTGGTGGGCTGCCGTCTATGGGGTCGCACAGAGTCGGACACGACTGAAGCGACTTAGCAGCAGCAGCAGCAGCATCCATCCACAATGGCAACCCACTCTAGGATTCTTGCCTGGAAAATCCTATGTTCAGAGAAGCCTGGCAGGCTACAGTTCATGAGGTCACAGAGTCCACAGGACTGAGTGACTAACACTTCCTTATTTATCTGTACACAATCATTGGAATTGATGAATAGCCACAGGCTAGTCCTAGAAGGGAGGAGCCAACCAGAGCATAATTTATACATTCAGTCACTTACAGCCTCCAAAGACCCCAGGGAGAGGAAGGAACTTAACATTGTGAACTTAATGCCCCCAGCTGCATTGATTAATTGAGGTTTCATCCTACAGAAATCTGAAGCTGGAAAAATTAGTTTCTCTCTGGATATTCCCTAACCTAAGGGTCGATCAGGGCTGTGGTTATTCCATGAAAGAAAGAAATCACCCTTTACCAACCACTAGTGGGCAATTTCATTTTTGTTTGAAAACTCTGAAGTTGACTAGAACAGAATAGGAGAGGACAGTACAAGGTCATTCTATACCCAAGGCTGATTCACTCTGTCATTTGGTTCCCCAACCTAAATCATTTCCATCACCATGGCTAATTTAGCTCTTTACTGATTCTGCAACCTAAAGACTCTCCAGTAAAAAAACACTGCCACATATTCAGACTTAAGCCATCTCCCTTGTGAATTCCCAAGGAGAAACTGAACTTCAAAGAATAAAGTCTCAAAGAATGATGGAATGCAACTGAACATTAAAGGCTCTTACCTCTTCCCTACAAAACTATAAACATGGAGGAATAAAGCAGATTGTGTACTTCCTGAGGGAAGCCAGCTCTGAGAGAGAGAGGAAGTGCTCAGTCATGCCTGCCCTGCTCTTACCAAACTCACTAACCAGTGAAACTCTAGCAGATATCCCCAAGGAAGGAAGCAGAAGTACTCCTCTCCCCAACACACACTTATGACACAGACAGTAGACCAACCCCCAGAAGGGCTGCAGCAAGACTGCTATTTTATACTTAGGCAATAAAGAAAAGTTTATGATTCATGTGGAATTTTGCATCTATATGGATAGCTTTTCCTTGTTTTTATAAAATACTATCAAAGCTCTTACCGCACCTGGACTTTTCAACATCTTTTGAGAGAAAGTTAGGTAGAAGGGGTACTTTCAAGCCCTTTTGACATGAGGAAAATTTGCATCCTTTTAGAAAGAGGCAGATCTGTGTTCAGAGCCCTTGACTTAGAACCTCTTCCTCAGAAACTGTGAGGGTCATTCCAGAGCTTGGTGGGCTCTGATTGAAATGCTAAGTTTTCTATTGTGGAAACTCCATCCTAGTTTCTCCAGGAGAAACTCCTCTACAAAATCACAGAGTTCTCTATCTGCTTATGCAGACCCAGACACTCATTTTAAATTCACTACCATGGAAATACTACTACATATCATCACCATCTCTAAGTTTGTAATTTAAAAAACTATTTACAAAGCAATGAGATCTCTTTCTAAACTTTCAATTTCCTTTCCAAACTTCAAATAACAGTGAACAGCCCTAGACAATCCAATCTATCTCTACTTTATTTTACCACACATTGTGGCTTGTGGGATCTCAGTTCCCTGAGCCAGGTCACGGCAGTGAAAGCCTGGAATCCTAACCACGAGGCCACCAGGGAACTCCCAACCTATTTTTATTTTTATTCTGTTGAAAAAGAAAGAAAACTACATCATCGGATGCATGATCTTTCTTTAAAATATTTTTTATTGGAGTATAATTGATTTTAAATGTTGTATGTTTTTGCTATAAAGCAAAGTGAATCATTTATTTATGTATATCCACTCTTTTTTCTCTCATTTTTTGATTCTTTTCCATGTAGGTCATCACAGAGTATTGAGAAGAAGAGTTCCCTGTGCTATACAGTAGGTCCTTACTAGTTATCTATTTTATATATAGTAGTATGAATATATGTCAATCCCAATCTCCCAATTTATCCCTCAGTGAATAACCTTTGATTCAGCCTAAATTGTCTCTGGTGTTCATCAGACTCATCTGGGGAGAGAAAAGTGCAATGTTACCCCAGTTTGTTCTACTATGTTTGAGCAAATGCTCCCAAGGTCTGAGTAAAGGAACTTAGGTGAAAGTGAGACAGATGGTCCATTTTGCTGCTTCTGCTGGCAAACAAAGTTATGGAATGTGAAAAAGTTGTAGAATTCCTGCAGATACTACCCAGAATCCATGTTTCCAACTTTGTAGATGTTTCAGACAAGTGTCACAGAGATGATCAAGGCAGGAACGGCACCGACTGCAATGATTCTAGGTACAGAACCCTGGATCACAAGGAGACAAGAGCATGAATTCTTCCCTCCAGTGATAGTAGTGACCCTGGGAGTCACTAGAGAATGGTTTGAGAACCCATTAGAACCTTCTAGTACCCACACCATAAGTCCTTCTAAGAACTTTGAAAGGAACAAATTCTCCATCTTAAATTCCGTCTTGCTTTAAGTATTTCAAGAGTTCTGTCCCCTATATGAATCTCTGACTGACTCATGATTAGCTCTAAAGCCATATAGTTCACCCAGTTAACTCTCAGGTATAAGTCAGCCAATCATTATTTTCTTGGAATCTCACTTCTCTTATGTTTTGGGGCTCAACACTGAGCACTATCATCCAGTTTCATTCGGGTTCTAGCACAGTAATCTTGTGGTGTGATAACTCCACATCTTGGTGCAACTAGAACAGGGTCAGAAGTGATTTTGCTGACTTCAAAACAAGAATGTGTTTCCCACCATACTAAGCATTCAAGATGATCTGGAAATTATTTTCCCCAGAAAATGTATTATAAAACTGTCCCGCAAAGAAATAAACTTGCAAGGAAGAACAACTTGTTAGCAAATGGCTATTATAAGTTTTAAAAGTTTGGTGAATTTTTTTTTCTTTTTTTTTCTTTTTTAATAAATTTATTTATTTTAGTTGGGGGCTAATTACTTTACAATATTGTAGTGGTTTTTGCCATACACTGACATGCATCAGCCATGGGTCTACATGTGTTCCCCATCCTGAAGCCCCTCCCACCTTCTCCCCCCTCCCATCCCTCTGGGTCATCCCATCGCCCCAGCCCTGAGCGTTTGTCTCATGTATCGAACCTGGAATGGTGTTCTGTTTCACATATGATAATATACATGTTTCAATGCTATTCTCTCAGAAGGTCCCACTCTCACCTTCTCCCTCAGAGTCCATAAAATTGTTCTATGCATCTGTGTCTCTTATTCTGTCTCGCATATAGGGTTATCGTTACCATCTTTCAAATTCCATATATATGCATTAGTATACTGTATTGGTGTTTTTCTTTCTGGCTTACTTCACTCTGTATAATGGGCTCCAGTTTCATCCATCTCAATAGAACTGATTCAAATGTATTATTTTTGATGGCTGAGTAATATTCCATTGTGTATATGTACCACTGCTTCCTTATCCATTCGTCTGCTGATGGACATCTAGGTTGCTTCCATGTCCTGGCTATTGTAAACAGTGCTGCGATGAACATTGGGGTACATGCGTCTCTTTCAATTCTGGTTTCCTCGGTGTGTATGCCCAGCAGTGGGATTGCTGGGTCATATGGCAGTTCTATTCCCAGTTTTTTAAGGAATCTCCACACTGTTCTCCATAGTGGCTGTACTAGTTTGCATTCCCACCAACAGTGTAAGAGGGTTCCCTTTTCTCCACACCCTCTCCAGCATTTATTGCTTGTAGACTTTTGGATAGCAGCCATTTTGACTGGCGTGAAGTGGTACCTCATTGTGGTTTTGATTTGCATTTCTCTAATAATGAGTGTTGTTGAGCATCTTTTCATGTGTTTGTTAGCCATCTGTATGTCTTCTTTGGAGAAATGTCTGTTTAGTTCTTTGGCCCATTTTTTGATTGGTTTGTTTATTTTTCTGGAATTCAGCTGCAGGAGTTGCTTGTATATTTTTGAGATTAATTGTTTGTCTTCTGCTTCATTTGCTATTATTTTCTCCCATTCTGAAGGCTGTCTTTTCACCTTGTTTATAGTTTCCTTTGTTGTGCAAAAGCTTTTAAGTTTAATTAGGTCCCATTTGTTTATTTTTGCTTTTATTTCCAATATTCTGGGAGGTGGGTCATGGAGGATCCTGTTGTGATTTATGTCAGAGACTGTTTTGCCTATGTTTTCCTCTAGGAGTTTTATAGTTTCTGGTCTTACGTTTAGATCTTTAATCCATTTTGAGTTTATTTTTGTGTATGGTGTTAGAAAGTGTTCAAGTTTCATTCTTTTACAAGTGGTTGACCAGTTTTCCCAGCACCACTTGTTAAAGAGATTGTCTTTTCTCCATTGTATATTCTTGCCTCCTTTGTCGAAGATAAGGTGTCCATAGGTGTGTGGATTTATCTCTGGGCTTTCTATTTTGTTCCATTGATCTATATTTCTATCTCTGTGCCAGTACCATACTGTCTTGATGACTGTGACTTTGTAGTAGAGCCTGAAGTCAGGCAGGTTGATTCCTCCAGTTCCATTCTTCTTTCTCAAGATTGCTTTGGCTATTCGAGGTTTCTTATATTTCCATACAAATTGTGAAATGATTTGTTCTAGTTCTGTGAAAAATATCGTTGGTAGCTTGATAGGGATTACATTGAATCTGTAGATTGCTTTGGGTAGTATACTCATTTTCACTATATTAATTCTTCCAATCCATGAACACGGTATATTTCTCCATCTGTTTGTGTCCTCTTTGATTTCTTTCATCAGTATTTTATAGTTTTCTATATATAAGTCTTTTGTTTCTTTAGGTAGATATATTCCTAAGTATTTTATTCTTTTCGTTGCAATGGTGAATGGTATTGTTTCCTTAATTTCTCTTTCTGTTTTCTCATTATTGGAGTATAGGAATGCAAGGGATTTCTGTGTGTTAATTTTATATCCTGCAACTTTACTGTATTCATTGATTAGCTCTAGTAATTTTCTGGTAGAATCTTTAGGGTTTTCTATGTAGAGGATCATGTCATCTGCAAACAGTGAGAGTTTTACTTCTTCTTTTCCTATCTGTATTCCTTTTATTTTTTTTTTCAGCTCTGATTTCTGTGGCCAGAACTTCCAAAACTATGTTGAATAGCAGTGGTGAAAGTGAGCATCCTTGCCTTGTTCCTGGCTTTAGGGGAAATGCTTTCAATTTTTCACCGTTGAGGATAATGTTTGCTGTGGGTTTGTCATATATAGCTTTTATTATGTTGAAGTATGTTCCTTCTATTCCTGCTTTCTGGAGGGTTTTTATTATAAATGGATGTTGAATTTTGTCAAAGGCTTTTTCTGCATCTCTTGAGATAATCATATGGTTTTTATCTTTCAATTTGTTAGTGTGGTGTATTGCACTGATTGATTTGCGGATGTTAAAGAAACCTTGCATTCCTGGGATAAAGCCCACTTGGTCATGATGTATGAGCTTTTTAATATGATGTTGGATTCTGTTTGCTAGAATTTTATTAAGGATTTTTGCATCTATGTTCATCGGTGATATTGGCCTGTAGTTTTCTTTTTTTGTGGTGTCTTTGTCTGGTTTTGGAATTAGGGTGATGGTGGCCTCATAGAATGAGTTTGGAAGTTTACCATCTTCTGCAATTTTCTGGAAGAGTTTGAGTAGGATAGGTGTTAGCTCTTCTCTAAATTTTTGGTAGAATTCTGCTGTGAAGCCGTCTGGTCCTGGGCTTTTGTTTGCTGGAAGATTTCTGATTACAGTTTCAATCTCCATGCTTGTGATGGGTCTGTTAAGATCTTCTATTTCTTCCTGGTTCAGTTTTGGAAAGTTATACTTTCCTAAGAATTTGTCCATTTCTTCCAAGTTGTCCAATTTATTGGCATATAGCTGTTGGTAGTAGTCTCTTATGATCCTTTGTATTTCTGTGTAGTCTGTTGTGATCCCTCCATTTTCATTTCTAATTGTGTTGATCTGATTCTTCTCCCTTTGTTTCTTGATGAGTCTGGCTAATGGTTTGTCAATTTTGTTTAGCTTCTCAAAAAACCAGCTTTTAGTTTTGTTGATTTTTGTTATGGTCTCTTTTGTTTCTTTTGCATTTATTTCTGCCCTAATTTTTAAGATTTCTTTCCTTCTACTAACCCTGGGGTTCTTCATTTCTTCCTTCTCTAGTTGCTTTAGGTGTAGAGTTAGGTTATTTATTTGATTTTTTTCTTGTTTCTTGAGGTACACCTGTATTGCTATGAACCTTCCCCTTAGCATTGCTTTTACAGTGTCCCATAGGTTTTGGGTTGTTGTGTTTTCATTTTCATTCATTTCTATGCATATTTTGATTTCTTTTTTGATTTCTTCTGTGATTTGTTGGTTATTCAGAAGCGTGTTGTTTAGCCTCCATATGTTGGAATTTTTAATAGTTTTTTTCCCTGTAATTGAGGTTTAATCTTACTGCATTGTGGTCAGAGAAGATGATTGGGATGATTTCACTTTTTTTGAATTTACCAAGGCTAGATTTATGGCCCAGGATGTGATCTATCCTGGAGAAAATTCCGTGTGCACTTCAGAAAAAGGTGAAATTGATTGTTTTGGGGTGGAAAGTCCGTAATATCAATTAAATCTAACTTGTCTATTGTATCATTTAAAGTTTGTGTTTCCTTGTTGATTTTCTGTTTAGTTGATCTATCCATATGTGTGAGTGGAGTATTAAAGTCTCCCACTATTATTGTGTTATTGTTAATTTCCCCTTTCATACTTGTTAGTATTTACCTTACATATTGTAGTGCTCCTATGTTGGGTGCATATATATTTATAATTAATTGTTATATCTTCTTCTTGGATTGATCCTTTGATCATTATGTAGTGTCCTCCTTTGTCTCTTTTCACAGCCTTTATTTTAAAGTCTATTTTATCTGAAATGAGTATTGCGACTCCTGCTTTCTTTTGGTCTCCGTTTGCATGAAATATGTTTTTCCATCCCTTCACTTTCATTCTGTATCTGTCCCTTGTTTTGAGGTGGGTCTCTTGTAGACAGCGTATATAGGGGTCTTGTTTTTGTATCCATTCAGCCAGTCTTTGTCTTTTGGTTGGGGCATTCAACCCATTTACATTTAAGGTAATTATTGACAAGTATGGTCCCGTTGCCATTTACTTTGTTGTTTTGAGTTCGTGTTTAAACATCCTTTCCGTGTTTCCTGTTTAGAGAAGATCCTTTAGCATTTGTTGGAGAGCTGGTTTGGTGGTGCTGAATTCCCTCAGCTTTTGCTTGTCTGTAAAGCTTTTGAATTCTCCTTCATATCTGAATGAGATCCTTGCTGGGTACAGTAATCTGGGTTGTAGATTATTCTCTTTCATTACTTTAAGTATGTCCTGCCATTCCCTTCTAGCCTGAAGAATTTCTATTGAAAGATCAGCTGTTATCCTTATGGGAATCCCCTTGTGTGTTACTTGTTGTTTTTCCCTTGCTGCTTTTAATATTTGATCTTTGTGTTTGATCTTTGTTAATTTGATTAATATGTGTCTTGGGGTGTTTCACCTTGGGTTTATCCTGTTTGGGACTCTCTGGGTTTCTTGGACTTCTGTGACTATTTCCTTTCCCATTTTGGGGAAATTTTCAACTATTATCTCCTCGAATATTTTTTCATGGCCTTTCCTTTTATCTTCTTCTTCTGGGACTCCTATGATTCGAATGTTGGAGCATTTCATATTGTCCCAGAGGTCCCTGAGGTTTTCCTCATTTCTTTTGATTCTTTTTTCTTTTTCCCTCTCTCTTCATTTTCCTCTCTGCTTCGTTTATTTCCACCATTCTATCTTCTACCTCACTTATCCTATCTTCTGCCTCCGTTATTCTACTGTTGGTTCCCTCCAGAGTGTCTTTTATCTCCTTTATTTCATTATTCATTCTATATTGACTCCTTTTTATTTCTTCTAGGCCCTTGATAAACATTTCTTGCATCTTCTCAATCCTTGTCTCCAGGCTATTTATCTGTAACTCCATTTTGTTTTCAAGATTTTGGATCATTTTTATTATCATTATTCTAAATTCTTTTTCAGGTAGATTCCCTATCTCCTCCTCTTTTGTTTGGTTTTGTGGGCATTTCTCATTTTCCTTTACTTGCTGAGTATTTCTATGCCTTTTCATCTTGTTTAGATTGTTGTATTTGGGGTGGCCTTTCTGTATTCTGGTAGTTTGAAGTTCCTCTTTATTGTGGAGGTTCCTCACTGTGAGTGGGGTTGGACGGGTGGCTTGTCAAGGTTTCCTGGTTGGGGGAGCTTGTGTCAGTGTTCTGGTGGGTGGAGCTGGATTTCTTCTCTCTAGAGTGCAATGGAGTGTCCAGTATTGAGTTTTGAGATGTCTAAGGATTTGGTGTGCCTCTGGGCAGCCTGTATATTGATGCTCAGGGCTATGTTCCTGCATTGCTGGAGAATTTGCGTGGTGTGTCTTGCTCTGGAACTTATTGGCTCTTGGGTGGAGCTTGGTTTCAGTGTATATGTGGAGGCTCTTGGATGATCTCTTATTAATTAATGTTTCCTCTGGTTTTCAGTCTTATTCTTGCAGTAGCCTCAAGACTTCTCCATCCATACAGCATCGATAATAAAACTTTTAGGTTAATGGTTAAAAGATTCTCCACAGTGAGGGATACCCAGAGAGGTTCACTGAGTTACATGGAGAGGTGGGGAGGTGGGGGTGTTGAGGTGACCAGGAGGAGAAAAGGGGCACTCAAACGTGGAGAGAGCAGTCTAGCCAGTAAGCACTTCCCTCTGTGCTCTCCACAGTCTGGAACCCTCAGAGAGGTTCATGGAGATACATAGAGAGCAGGGAGGAAGGTAATAGAGGTGAGCATGAGTAGAAAGGGAGGAATGAAGAGGGGAGAGAGAGATCTGGGCAGTATTCTGTTCCCGAAGTGTTCTCCAGTACCCAGAACACCCTCAGAGATTCACAGAATTGGGTTGAGAAAGCAGGAGGAGGGTGGGAGATAGAGGGTCCCTGGGGGAGAAGAAAGAGCGTCAATAGGGGGAGAGAGAAATCAAGCCAGTAAACACACACTCCTGAGTAAAAATGGGTACTAAAGATTGGGTTCTTAAATGTACAAAATTGGTATCAAATATGTAAAACAAAGATTAAAAATCTAGAGTAGAGGTTAGACTCTAAAAAAAATACAATATAAAAAAAGAAAAAAGAAAACAAAATCACAAAAAGTATAAGATATATGTATGCAGTTTGCTTTAAAAATAGGGTTTTTTTTTTTTGCAAGGTAATAGTGGGTTATAAAAATGAAAATTAAAGGTGTAATAGAGGACTTAAAGAAAAAAGAAAAAAATTTTTTTTAATTTAAAAAAATTATTAAAAAAATGACACTAGTAAAAATATATCCAGGACTTTCTCTGGAACTGTTGTGAGCAGTGTGGGGTCTGTTTAGTCTCAGATAGATCCTTGTTCCCTCTTATACTTTTCAAGATCTATAGGCCCCTTTCGATGCAGTTGGTGTTAACTACAGGGATTTTAATCTGTTGGCCTGTCACTGCCAAAGCGCTTCCCTCTGTTTATTTGGCTTCTGTTTGCAGGTCTCTTTGGTGTCTAATTTCCGCCCTACCACAAAGGGGCGGAGGTGATCTCTTTAGGTTTGCTTGTTCAGTTGTGCTGTGGAGAGGGAGGAACACTGCAAACCAATATCCCTGGCGTGTGTGTGGAGAGCTCGCAGTGTCTCCGCCGCACTGGGTTTGCCCCCGCTATGGCGTGTGTGCTTTCCCAGTCTGCCCTGCTCAGGCTTCAGGTTACTCTGCCGGGGAGTGGGCCCTGAGATGCATGCACTTCCCAGGTCTAAGCCGCTCAGGTTCAGGTTCCTGGGTACTCCACAAAGGCACAGACTTGGTTGGGTCTGCAGTTTGTGCCGATCCCCAGTCGGAGCAGCTCAGGCAGCCAGCAGTTTGGCGAGCACCATCTCCCCTGTTGGGGCGGTGCGGCTTATCACCTCCCTGGTCCCCACCTTGGTCTACGGGCACGCCCGGCTCCGGTGTGCTTTGCGTCAGTTCTGGGGAGCTGGTCTCTGGCTGCGACCCTCCTGGCGGCTGTCGAGCCTCCGGGATCTCAGGCAGTCTTTGCTTAGAAACTGGAAGCCTGTTTGCAGTTTTTGGTAGGGGGTGCCCTCTCTGGGGCCGAGTTTGCCCCTTTCCGGCTCTGGCTGGCCCCGCCTGCCTGCTGCGTCCGGCAGGAGGTGGGGGGGGGGGTCCGCAGTTGGCTAGCTCTCCTCTGGTATTGCTCAGTCCTTTGTTCTATGAGCGGGCCGGCAGTGCCTTCAATTTGGGCTTTTCACGGGATAGTTCTCTCTCTCTGGCTGTCCCACAGTTTAGGTTGCTATCTCACGTTAGCTCCCTCAGATTGCCCTCAGGGCGTTCGGGCCCAGTCCTTACCCTAAGCAGCGCTGCCCGCTCCTCTCCGTTCAGCCCCCACTTGCTGGTGGCGGATGCGAGCGTCTGGGATTCTTTGCTGGGAGTTGCCTTTAGGCACGTAATCTGTGGGTTTTATTTATTTTTTCTCCCAGTTATGTTGCCCTCTGAGATTCGAAATCTTCCCCCAAACCCGCCAGTGAGAGGGTTTCCTGGTGTTTGGAAACGTCTCCTATTTTACGACTCCCTCCCCGGGACGGGTCTCCGTCCCTAACTCTTTTGTCTCTCTTTTTATCTGTTATATTTTCTCCTACCTCCTTTCGAAGATAATGGGCTGTTTTTCTGGATGCCTGATGTCCTCTGCCAGCGTTCAGAAGTTGTTTTGTGAAGTTTGCTCAGGGTTCAGATGTTCTTTGGATAAATTTGTGGGGGAGAGAGTGGTCTCCCCATCCTATTCCTCCGCCATCTTAGCCCCGCCTCCAAGTTTGGTGAATTTTGATCTTATTCACAAGCATCAAGATGTAGAAACAACCCAAATGTTCATCACAGATGAATAGATGAGTACCGTGTGGTGTACACATGTAATGGTATGCTATTTATGCATAAAAAAGAATGAAGTTCTAATACATGCTACCATTTGGATGAAACTTGAAAACATTTTGGTTAGTGAAATAAGCCAGATGTGAAAGGACAGATGTATAGTTTCACTTACATGAAATAACTTGAATAGGCAAATTCACAGAGACAGAAAGTAGATTAGAGGTTACCAGAGACTGGGGTTGGGGAGAAGAAGGATGATAAGTTATTGCTTAATTGTTAGATATTCTATTTAGAGAGATGAAACATTTTGGAAATTGATGGTTACACAGCATTGTGAATGTAATTAATAACACTGAATTGAATTGTACCTCAAGAATGATTAAAATTTCAAATTTTATATTATACACATTTTACCACCACCAATAAAAGTTTAAGCAAATGGAAATTATGTACAAGCAGTGTTTAATACTCTAAAGGTTTCTACTAAAAGTTTTGGGGAGTAATGATGATAAAATGCAGTTTTCACTAATCAAGGGGGTGGAATATTGGGAGGTCATCTCTAACACAAGAATTCTCTTTGAGATTTCTTTCTGTTTTCTTCTCTAAATGTTCTAATTCCTCATGCCTCCATCCAGCCTCTGTCTAACTCGGTTGTTCTCCACTGTCTCCTTGGGTCAACATTCTTTCTCTTATGATCTTCTTTATCTTGTTGGAGATTCATATTTTCTATCCTTGGAAATGACCCTGTCCATCACCAACTGCCGGAGTCTACCCAAACCCATGCCCGTTGAGTCGGTGATGTCATCCAACCATCTCATCCTCTGTCGTCCCCTTCTCCTCCTGCCCTCAATCTTTCCCAGCATCAGGGTCTTTTCAAATGAGTCAGCTCTTCCCATCAGGTGGCCAAAGTATTGAAGTTTCAGCTTCAACATCAGTCCTTCCAATGAACACCCAGGACTGATCTACTTTAGGATGGACTGGTTGGACCTCCTTGCAGTCCAAGGGACTCCCAAGAGTCTTCTCCAACACCACAGTTCAAAAGCATAAATTCTTCGGCTCTCAGCTTTCTTCACAGTCTAACTCTCACATCCATACATGACTACTGGAAAAATCATAGCCTTGACTAGATGGACCTTTGTTGGCAAAGTAATGTCTCTGCTTTTTAATATGCTGTCTAGGTTGGTCATAGCTTTTCTTCCAAGGAGCAGCATCTTTTAATTTCATGGCTGCAGTCACCATCTGCAGTGATTTTGGAGCCCCCCAAAATAAAGTCTCTCACTGTTTCCATTGTTTCCCCATCTATTTCCCATGAAGTGATGGGACCAGATGCCACGATCTTAGTTTTCTGAATGTTGAGCTTTAAGCCAACTTTTCACTCTCCTCTTTCACTTTCATCAAGAGGCTCTTTAGTTCTTCTTCACTTTCTGCCATAAGGGTGGTGTCATCTGCAGATCTGAAGTTACTGATATTTCTCCAGCAATCTTGATTCCAGCTTGTGCTTCCTCCAGCCCAGCGTTTTTCATGATGTACTCTGCACATAAGTTAAATAAGCAGGGTGACAATATACAGCCTTGACATACTCCTTTTCCTATTTGGAACCAGTCTGTTGTTTCATGTCCAGTTCTAATTGTTGCTTCCTGACCTGCATACAGGTTTCTCAAGAGGTAGGTTAGGTGGTCTGGTATTCCCATCTCCTTCAGAATTTTCCACAGTTTACTGTGATCCACACAGTCAAAGGCTTTGGCATAGTCAATAAAACAGAAATAGATGTTTTTCTGGAACTCTCTTGCTTTTTCAGGGATCCAGCGGATATTGGCAATTTGATCTCTGGTTCCTCTGCCTTTTCTATAACCAGCTTGAACATCTGGAAGTTCACAATTCTTGTATTGCTGAGGCCTTGCTTGGAGAATTTTGAGCATTACTTTACTAGCGTGTGAGATGAGTGCAATTGTGTGGTAGTTTGAGCATTCTTTGGCATTGCCTTTCTTTGGGATTGGAATGAAAACTGACCTTTTCCAGTCCTGTGGCCACTGCTGGGTTTTCCAAATTTGCTGGCATATTGAGTGCAGCACTTTCACAGTATCATCTTTTAGGATTTGAAATAGCTCAACTGGAATTCTGTCACCTCCACTAGCTTTGTTCGTAGTGGTGCTTCTTAAGGCCCACTTGATTTCACATTCCAGGATGTCTGGCTATAGGTTAGTGTGAGTGATCACACCATCGTGATTATCTAGGTTGTGAAGATATTTTTTGTACAGTTCTTCTGTGGTCAACACCGAAATCATATTGATTACTGAGGGCCTAGAAAGAGCTAAAATGGAACAAAGGAGGTATTTTGAAGGACCTAGGGGAATTACCAGGAGATCTCATATTGGTACTGGATGCATTGCTGGTTTTTATGTCCCTCCTTTAAAAGGGAGGGAAGTGAAGAGGAGGAATAAGGTCATAGAGATATTAACAGCCTACAACTCCAAGTTAGCACCTCAGATAAGGAAGTTTCAGCTATAACACCTTCCTTCATGCTCTCCATACTACACAAGCACTCTCCTGACACTGACTCCAAATGTGAGTTCTAACCTCATTAGTTTGAGAAGGGAAGCAAACCACTCCAGTATCCTTGCCTGGAGTATCCCATGAAAAGTATGAAAAGGCCAAAAGTCCAGTCCCATCACTTCATAGCAAATAGATGGGGAAAAAGTGGAAACAGTGACATATTTTATTTTCTTGGGCTCCAAAATCACAGAGGATGGTGAGAGAGAAAATTAAAAGATGCTTGCTCTTTGGAAGAAAAGCTATGACAAATCTAGACAGCATATTTAAAAAGCAGAGATATTACTTTGCTAACAAAGGTCCATATAGTCAAAGCTATGGTTTTTTCCCATAGTCAGGTATGGATGTGAGAGCTGGGCCATAAAGAAGGCTGAGTGTCAAAGAATTGTGGTGCTGGAGAGGACTCTTGAGAGTCCCTTGGACTGCAAGGAGATCAAACCAGTCCATCCTAAAGGAAATCAACCCTGAATATTCGTTGAAAGGACTGCTGCCGAAGCTGAAGCTCCAATACTTTGGCCACCTGATGCAAAGAACTCACTCACTGGAAAAGACCTAAATGCTGGGAAAGATTGAGGGCAGGAGAAGGGGACAACAGAGGATGACATGGCTGGATGGCATTACTAACTCAATCAACATGAATTTGAGCAAATTCCAGGAGATGGTGAAGGACAAGGAAGCCTAGCCTGTTGCAGTCCATGGGGTCACAAAGACTTGGACACACTTAGTGACTGAACAACAGCAACCTGATTCAGTCATTCAGGGCAGGGGCAGAGACCCGCTCACTCCCAGCTGGAGGCAGCACCTTCTTGTGTATCTCAGACAAGGCTTTATTTTAAAAGGTTGTAAAACTTAAGCTGAAAGGTCATACATGTGTGTCAGAAGCAAAAACCAAAGGGAAAAAAGATGGCTGCCGAAGTCAGTCTCATCAAGTAAAAACCATACCACTAAAAAGCTTTTCTAAACTTATAATTGGCACCCAAAATAGGCTTTAAAAGTGTAGGAAGAGGACAATTCATTCAAACCAAAGGAACTTAGGAGAATTCTTTGCCTTAGAAAATGTCTTTCAATCTCTCTCAGATCAAAATACAAAGCTTGATTTGCTTTCTCGCCTACGTATATTTTTCTTTCTTAATCTTAATATCAGAATAACATAATAGCTCTCATATAAATCTGTCTCTGACTAACAGCTTTATCGTTAAATATGCCAATGCTGGACCACACCATAGCTCCTGGAATATCTGCATCTCAAGGTTAAGTAGCGTGTTAGTCATAGAATTCTAAAAATAAGAAGGGTGTTTCTTGAAATTCATAATGCTTTTTGTGCAGTTGAAGGTAATTTTCTCCAGATTTGTAAGCCTCTCTAGATTGGTGTTCTATTCACTGATCTTATGCCCCACAAGTAACCTCTGGGCTGTAGGATTTGTTGTTTAAACTATGAAAATGGCTCTAACCAAGATGATGTTTTTCCCACGTGACCTGTTCGTGTGGGACATGGTTGAAAATGCATCACCCACAAGCTGTGGGGTTAACGAGGGCACTTCTGCCTGGTTCCAGGAAAGATCTAGTTTTCACCTAGCCCTCAAGTTCATTTATAGAATAAAATTACCTGAATGTGGCTACTGAATTGTCATTTTGAAGTCTGTGTTTATAACTGATAATAAACTGCTCAAAAAAGTGACAATCTTAAGAAATAAGTTCCTTGCCAGAAACTTTTCTATTCACTTAAATTAATATATTTTTTTAAAACTTTAAATTTTATATTAGAGTATAGCCAATTAACAAAGTTATGATAGTTTCAGATGGACAGCAAAGGGACTCAGCCATACGTATACATGTACCCATTCTCTCACAAACTCCCCTCCCATCTAGGCTGCCACATAACATTGAGCAGCATTCCCTGTACTATACAGTAGGTCCTTATTGGTTATCCATTTTAAACATAGCAGTGTGTCCCTGTCAAATTTTCTATAACACTTCTCAACTCCTATCTTCCTTTACACACTTCACAACTCCTCACATACAACTACAACCTAAACAAATTAAGGAATTATTTTCCATCCTACCCCATTGAGAGAACTGTATGCTTTTGTATGACAGAGACACTATTCAAATGTGATATGTGACAACACTTATTCCATTTTAAGTTGCTAAAATTTATGGGTGGATGGCACCTTTAAGACAATAAATACATACAAGGGAAAATCAGAGACGCTGTGTTGGTGATGGATGCTAGGTGAACAGAATAATTAAAATCATACTTCAGGCTCAATAGGTTTTTGAAGAGCTAGAAAGACCTTGGAGATCTTTTAACACTTTAGACCAATTCCTCCATTTTAAAGAAGAGGGATGCTGAGGCTTGAGAAGTTGAAAAATCTAATCCCAGTCTGGACCAGACCACTGGCTGGCTGTGATGAGTCCCTTCATGGATACAGGCCTCCTGAGATTGGTTCATCTATGTGCTGCCTCCTGTTGGCTATGTGATACCATAATGAAAGGAAGATGGAAGGAAACAGAAGTGGAATGAAACTGAACCCTTCTCTTACCTGTCAGAATTAACATATCACATCAGAGCTGTGATGGCCTCTTGCATACCTACATGGTTTAATAAATCAGTTCTGGCCTAGGAAGCAGAAACATAGATTTTGGGCTTGTTTTTGGCACCCTCTGCCTCTGCCCATTCATATGTTCTAGGTCAGAGTTTTCCCCACCTCAATTCCTCAAATCCATAAGCAAGCCAGAAGACAAGTAGGTAGCAAAGCATTTGCCTGCACTCATAAGAAACAAATATTATTCTGTTGTTCAAAAAGATGATGAGAAGAGAGACTACTACTGAAATAAACCAAGGGGAAGAAGTTTATAAACTTTCAATGGGCACAATGGTTCCATTTCTTGCATGAAGAGTTGCGTGAGAGACTTCACTGACACAGTCAGCTCAAGAAAGAAAACAAGAGGGGGAAGAGAAATGAAAGGTGGGAAGCAGAAAGGCTGAGAGTAAGACAGAAAAATAGGGAGAAAGAGAGAGGGAGAATTTCTCAGATTTTAAAATGCAAAAGAGACTTTATTAAGCCATTTTCCCCCTATTAAATACTAAGTAGAGTGCTTATCCAGTGCTCTCCCCACACTTGCTCAGGGCCTGCCTTACTAGTAAACAAGTTCTTTTATGCTACTTGATTAAGATAACATCCTTGGAGAGGTTATTTAACTTTATGCTAAACTCTAAGCTGTGGCAGGTTGCATTAGAGTGATATTCCATGGTGATCAGTGGTCTTTAAACCACGGAGCATCCTGAATTAACTTACCTGATGAATCTCAGGAATGATCCCACTCAATTATGAGTTGTGTTTCCCTATCTGATCACACTGCTTTTCTCAGCATGGAAGACCCACACTTTGGTCCATACAGCATACTCACAGCAACACAATCATTTCAAGTGGGATTCTTTTTTTTTCCCCCAATATTCACTGAAACTCTTTTTACACTCACTTGTTATTCCATTGACAAAAGAAAAAGAAATTCCAGGACGACTGTGGCCTGCTGTTTACCCACGATGGGGCGGGGGCTCAGATTGACAAAGTTCCTACCAACTTCATACTAGCATGGTTCTGACGGGATTATTCACTATCAAAACATGACATGTCTGTTTCAGAGATAACATGGAAAATTAAGAATGCCTGTTCTCTCAATCCTGATTAATGAAAGACTTTAAAGATGGAACCAGACACTATCCAAATGGAAACAACATTGTCCTTGGAATGGAAAGTTGGGTTTGGACTCTGTTTTTCATTCATTCAGTAACTATTTACTGATAGTCTACTGGTTTTCAGGCACTATGCTAGGAATTCTGACACTTACCAGTCCCATGATCTGGGCATGTTATTTAATATGCTCATACTTCATTTAGTCTTTGCAGTGCCCAACTGCCCACGTGTACATGGCAGCCAAGTCTCAGAACTTCTGATGCCATCCTTTCTGTAAAGATGTGTGTGTTCTTTTGCCATTGTCACGCATCTGAAAAGTAAACACAGGCACAGTTCTCAAGGGCATTTCCTCCTAGTAAATCTTTCTTTCAAACTTCCCAATACATCCTATAAACACATGGTTCAAGATGGAAAGAAGATGGAATCTTTTAGCCCCTAAATATCTAGAATCCATGTCAATGTTCCCGCTTTCATTTATTTATTTTTAATTGAAGTACCCTGGTGGCTCAGGCAATAAAGAATCTGCCTGCAATGTGGGAGATTCAGGTTCAATCCCTGGGTCCGGAAGATCCCCTGGAGAAGGAAATGGCTCCCCACTCCAGTATTCTTGCCTGGAGAATTCCATGGACAGAGGAGTCTGGCGGGCTACAGTCCATGGGGTGCAAAGAGTCGGACACGACTGAGTGACTGACACTAACAGACTGTCTATAGTTGATTTACAATATTATATTAGTTTTCAGTATACAGCATAGTGATTGAGTATTTTTGTAGATCATATTCCATTATAAGTTATTACAAGGTAGTAGATCTAATTCCCTATGCTATACAATATATCCTTGTTGCTTATCTGTTTTATATGTAGTAGTTTGTACCTCTTAATCCCATACCTCACATTTGTCCTCTCCCCCCTCCCCAATCCCTTCCCCTTGGGGAACCAAGAGTTTGCTTTCTATATCTGTGAGTCTGTTTCTGTTTGCATTACTTTGTATATTCCACATCTAGTGATATGAGACAGTATTTGTGTAATATTCTCTCTTTTAAAAGTTAGTCAGAAAAGCAATGGGGCGGGAAAAATTGGAAGTGAACCAATCTCTACATATGTGAAACTGTTGAACAGCTGCATTTATTCTCAACAGGAAGTCTGTCTCTCTAGTACTGGGGCCATTTACCACATTACCCTACCAAGCCATTGAATATCCCCAAGTATCTGTGGATTTTATTGATATTATCTTCAGTGTCTTTTTCATCTTATGAGAAAGAACATGGTCGGGAGACTCTCCCTTCAGGCTCTCCAACACCCTCTGTGGGTAGGCAGACTGCCTGGATGGGGTGAGAAACTCCATCTTTCACCTGTGATCTCTCAAACATGGAAAGGCTGTCTGCCCAGTAGAAGTCTATCTGTGCGACTGCCTTCCACAACCAATCCAGACATTTAGGAATGAAAGGGAGTCATAGCAACCTTACACAATCAGCCTCATAGATCCATAGAGTTCCTCATCCTCATTCTTCTTTTAATAAACACAACTGGGTTGGTCACTGGCCTTGACGAAGTAATAGGAGCCCCTGCTTCAAGACTGTCCTGAAAGACTCAATCCTCTGGCTGTAATGATGAGAAGTTTGTTGGGGCGTGGGGGGGTGGGGGTGAGTGCTTCCTTGTGCTTCAGATTCTGGCAGGAAGCTGATAGCAGAGCTCCAAACCCCATTCTCATTCTGAGAACCTCTCGCGGGAGGCCACGTGATTATCCAAGCCCTGGAGCAGCTGTACACTCAAGCAGTGCTGGCAGCTCAGTGCCCAGAGGGAGAACATTTTCAGTTCCCATCTCTGTGAGATGACACAAAAATTAATTTTTCCAAAAAAATAGTACCAGGGGCATTGAAGTTCAGAGCAGGCAGTCCTGACAGCCTCCGTCTGGCCAATGAATCCTCTACATTCAATATAGCTGGTTAAAAAAGTTATAGCATTCCTTAGGTTATAGTGATTGCTTGCTTGGCTTTGCACAGTCAAAAGGATATTCCTGGGAATACTAGCTCACGGTTTGATGTCCAGTTCTCACCACTAGGAACCAGGAAAAGCCTCTAGAAGAACTGAATCAGAGTTGGGTAGCTGGTTACCAAAGGAGGGGTGTTATGGAGTAGGATCCTACATTGTTCTATACTTGTGTGAGTTTACACACTGGGCAGCCTAAGCCTACATGATAAAATGTGTACCATGAAACAGCTCTTATAGCTTAATTGGGTTTAGTGTCTGGACCTCTTTTTGACACATTAGAAACCAGTTTGTGAGCCTTAAAAATAAATTAGGCTGACAAAAAATATTTTAGATTGATAGACAAGATGAAAAGAAAGATTCCAAGTGGGAGATTCAGTAACCTACTCAACCTGTCTCTCTCAGTAACAGCCTTCTGCTCTTTGAATAAACAATGATTCTAAAAGAGACTGCTAGGCAACCCACACGCATAACATGCTCTCGCCTATGCCAGGTATCATTTAAAATGCCTGTGCCACCCAATCCCCTTCTCAGGGAATCTGCTCAACCCCACACTCTCTGTCTATGGTCCAGCCAGGCTCTGTACCATCTCAGAGAGGTACCAAGGGTAAGCATCTCTCCCAAGGGCAGTCCAAAGCAAAGTGGACTTTGTGTGACCCAAGACTTATGTGACCAGGATCAAAGTGTTTAGGTGAGGTGGGCCAATGAGGTTTCTCTATAAATATTTGGAACTGGAAAGCTGAAAGACTCATTTTGTTATGTGGACCACCAGAAATAGAATGGCACAGGTTCAGGGCAAGCCTAGCGGGATACGCATAGCCTGAGATAACAGGGACTGAAACACGAGTAAGCAAAGGAAGGTAATGGTGGAAGAGGGGCCCAGAGCAGGTAAGAGCAGAAACAGAATGCTACCTGGAGGGAAATATCAAACAGAGGGAACCCTGAGCTATTCTCCTCCCTGCCACTCCTGACCTGCATGTGCTTGCAGGCAACTCCTCTCTTCTTGCCATTAACACACACAAATGCTGAATTTACAATACCCCTCTGGTCACTCCAGGGAAAGGCTGGCATTTGCCAGGGGGTGCGTCGGGGTGGTCCATGAAGGCACATTTCTCTTTCCATTCTCACCTAAATGAAGGGTCCAGTCTCTTACAGGACATGATTTTCCCCCTTTTACATAGGCAGAAATGCTTTTGCTTGCACACTCTTGACATTAAATACATCTATTTAATGTAGCTGTGTCCAGGTCAACTGGTGGAAAATGGCAGCCTTTACCCAGAAACTGATTGTTTGATCACAAACTTATTAAAGCTGGAAAACATCCCTTTTGCAATGATTCTTTACTGCAGTCTTGACAACAGTCTCATTTTTCTTCCTGAGGGACACATTTGAAAGAGCCAGATGGTACGTATGCTGCAGCAGAACTGTCTGTGCTCTCTCTCTCACCCCCTTAGTTTAGCTTCAAACACTTCCTTTTTATTCAGAGAAAATATTTATGCACATTTGTTTGGCATTATCCAAGATATTTCATTTGGTCCTCAAGCAAGGAGATGATGGAAGTACAAGAGTTATTATCGCTCACAAATATAAAATTAGAGAGAGACAGTGTCTTACGGAAGGTCACACAGCATTGGCAAATAGCAGAACAGAAACTTGGATCCAGGTCTTCTGATGCATGTCCAGTGCTAGGACATCTCTAATTTTTAAATTTTTTCTTAAATTTTGTATCAGTCAGAGTTTTCCCATTAAATTAATACTGTAAATAGTATGATTAGGTTGAATCAAAAGTCCTTTGCCTTTGGACAGAATATCCTTAGGGTACCTATGTATGCAGCAAAGAAAATACACACTAGATTTTCACTACTCATCTGCAAAGGTCACCAGAACTCAAAACCAATGACGCTCAACTGCCGATTGAATCAAGGTGTTCATTGTATTCTTCCAATTATTCATATATTTAAAATACACTTACTGAGTGCCTGCGAAGTGCCAGCTGTTACTGTATCAACTAGGAGGAAACATGAATAAAATGAGATCAAGTCCCTATCTTCATGGAACTTGAATTTTGGAGGGGAGATACATAGTAATAAAGAATTATACCTGTGGCTGATTTATGTCAATGTATGGCAAAACCCACCATAATACTGTAAAGTAATTCACCTCCAATTAAAATAAATAAATTAAATTTTAAAAAAAGAATTACAGAAAGACATGTACTGGCAAATGTTATGAAAGAAAAAAAAAGCATAGTAAAAAAATAGTGAGTGACAGGGAGATCATAAAGGAGTCAGACAAGGACTGAGGAAAAGACCTTTGGGTAGTAACCTGAGTGAGGTGCAGAAATAAGTCCTGCAAAAATGTGGGGAAGGGTTTCAGCAAGAAGGAGCAGCAAGCGCAAAGCCCTTCATAGGAAGAATGCTTGGTGCCTCCGAAGGAAAACAAGGAGGCTGGCGTGGCTGGAGCTGCTTATCTGAGAGATGAGCAGTAGGAAAAAAGGGCAAAGGGTGAGTCAGGCAGGATCGGACAAGTCACAACAGGGCCTTTGGATTTTATTTTAAGTGTGATAGGAAAGAGAGCATGACATTATTTGGTTTATGGTATAAGAGGATCACACTCAGGAGATATTTGGAGAAAAGACTGTAGGACTGCAGATGTAAGAAAACCAAAGAGAAAACCACTGCCGTGGTCAAGGCAAGAGAGGATGGAGCTGTACGATGCTCCCAGTAGCTTACAAATACACTGCTATTTTTTCCATTCCTCTCAGCCTCCACATCCCCAGCAGCCACTGCCTGAGTTGTCTGTTCCTCTTTGCACCAAATCTCTTCCAAAGCAGAGAAGATTCACTGTCTTCACTTTCTCTATTCTCATTGTCTCTTAACCTCCTAACATTCATGTTTTTATGACCACCACTCCTCGGAAACTCCTCCTCAAAGTCGTTCATGGCACACACATTGCTCCATTCAGTGATCAGTTCCTGGTCCTGATCTTACCCGTCAGCAGCAAGGGTGGCCACGTACAGCTGTGCAGGTGGTGCCTATGCAGATGCTTGGAAAACGGATGGAGGGGTGAAATTGAACCCACACGGCAACTGTTTAGATGCAGGTTGATGGGAGCCCGGCTACCCGGAGGAGCTTTGCACAAGGTTCTATCTTGGTTAACAGCAGTAAGCCTGTTAGCAGTAGTTGACACAGTTAATTGTGCCTTCCTCCTTTTTACACTTTCTTCACGTGGCTTCCAGGACCCCACATAGTTGATTTTTCTCTCAACTCACCAATTGCTCTTCTCCTTCTCTTTTTACTAATTCTTCACCTTCTCATGGTAGATGTACTAATGTGGGAATGCCTCTCAGCATTTTTGATTCTCTTCTCTTTTCTTTGCACACTTACACTGAAGTGAGCTCAGCCAGTCACTTGACTTTAATGCTATCTTTATATCCCTGATACCCAAAATTATAACTCCAATCCAAGCTCATATTTCTTGCACTCTCACTGAATTCCAAGCTCTTGAATGCAACTGTATCTTCAGAGTCTCCACTTAGATGTCTATAAACACCTCAGACTTAACATGGACCCACAATGAATCCTGGCCTCTGCCCCCTGAAGTCTACCCATGCCCCACTCTGCCTATCCTTGTACAAGGCACCTCTACCCTTCCATGTGCTAAACCCAAGCACCTCGAGTGACTCTCACATAGCTCTTTCTCTTGCACCCCATCTCACTCATCAGCATATACTGCTGATGCCACCTTCAAAATCCATCTAGAATGGAATTTCTTAGCTTTCACTATCCTACCCTGGATGAGCCACCAGCACTGTGGCTGCTTTACTACACTAGCCTCCTAACTCATTTCCTTTCCCCTCTTTTCCCCATATATTCTTTTTTTTTAAGTATCTTATTGTTTGGAAGTATAGTAGATTTAAAATGTGGTACCAATTTCTGCTCTTTTTTAAAATTATTTTTCATATAATTTCCCTTATGGTTTATTACAGGATATTGAAAATAATTCCCTATGCTATACAATAGGATCTTGTTGTTTATCCATCCTATATATTAATATAATAGCTTGCATCTACTAACCCCAAACTCCCATTCCATCCCTCCCATGGCCCTTCTCCCCCTTGGCAACCACAAGTCTGTTTCTGATTTAGCACTCAACAGATCCTGTGAAAACAGAAATCAGGTTGTGCCACTCCTCTGCTCAAAACACTCTGGGGATCCCAATTTCCCTCAGAGAAAAAGCCAAAACTCTTGATCTTCCCTCTTTGCCTCTCAGACCATGTCTTACTCTCTTCTCCTGTATATGGTCCAGCTGCCTTTCTGTGCCTTGAACATGACAATTACATTGTGACCTCAGGGCCTTTGCACTGGCCATTTCCTCTGTTAGAAACATTTTCTCTAAAACATCTATGTGACTACTCACTCTCCTCCTTCAAGACTTTATTTCAACTTTATTTTTTAAAATTAATACTCTTTCCCTGCTTCCCTGATATACTCTATCCCCTTTGTTTTGCTTTATTCTTTCCCACAGTGCTTATCATTCTCAAATATTTAGCTATTATGCTTGATTTAGTGGTCTGTCTCCCCCAACTACAGTCTAAGTTCCTTGAAGGCAAGAGTTTTGTCTTTTCCCTAATGAACTCAAAGTGTTTGGAATAGAATCTTGCACACAGTTAGTATTCAAAAAATATTTATTGAATGGGTAAAAGAAAGAGAAGATGCTACTAAATGTCGACTTATTTTTACTCTAAAGGTGTTCCCAAAGGTAGTACCAAGCAATCATGTAAACTGTTAGAATATTTAATGACTTGGAAAGCTATTTATGGTCTAGTACTAAAAGTTTTATGATCAGGCTTCAGGAAAATAGGTACAATACGATCTAACTTTTATTTAAGCTATATGTGTATTTTCATTAGAGAAGAATGGGAGGGAATATTTACTTATCCAATATTTCTGAAATGCCTACTATGCACCAGGCACTGTGCCTGTTAATTCTCCCTGGGGTGAGATGATACACTGATTTTATTTCTTCTTTTTGCTTGTCTGTATTTCTACACTAGCCATTTATTAATTTTATATTAAGAAGAAGCTGAAGGCTTTTGTTTGTTGATGTGCTTTAGCGGCTGTTTTTAGAAAGCACGTTTTCAGAGTACACGCATTGTGTGCACACTGGTTTACTATAGTAGCCATGGGAAGGCCACAAACGGAGTTTATTCTTAAATTACACTAACTAGAGAGAATCCCACATCTCATTGCCTGTTCAAACAGCTGCAAGGACAACTATCACATCAGCAATCAACATTCCTCCTGCAACCAAGGAGATATTCTGAGCAATTTGTAAGCTCCTGGGATAAGAGCAGACTTTTCCCATTGCCCACCAACCCTGGTCTCTCGCATTTTAATTGCTTGTTAGTAAGACACTTTGAAAAGTCTTGAGCACGAGAGAGAGACAACACACTGTAAATTTCAGTATAATTTCCTTGTATGCATTAAATCACTGCCAACTTAAACATGATTTCCTTAGCACAGAGGGTGTGCTATCATTTCTAAAACCGGTAAATTCTATGTATAGGCTTGAAGAGCAAACTTTACCTGGAGTTTATTCCCTGTAGGTATTTCTATAATATGCTATTTGAAGATTCCTCCCTTTCAATTTTTTAAAACCTCCATCTGCAGATGCTGTCCTAGGCAGGGAAATTCCCAGGATTCAAGTGGGACAGATGTTTCCTCATGCTGAATTTTTTTTTCCAGCATCACTGTGTGCTTTGTTATATCAGTCAGATAAAGAAATGCTTAATTAGCTCTTTCCTTTTGCCACAGGATCATTTTATAAAACAGTAAATTAAGAGCTTTGAAAATGAGACATTTCTACATGGCACAAAGGTATCAAAGTCCAGGTGTATCCTTTAGCTACGTTTGGCTAGTTGAAATAATCATGCAGGGTTGCTCCTTGTCCCATATGTGGAGAGGGGCTTCTCTATAGGCATGAGTTGCTGGGGACAATGGCCACACCAGCTCTGCTTCCTGAGGAGCCCAAATATCAGTTACTTTATCTGTAAATGACCAACTGAGGCAAATCAAGTGGAGTCGTTCTGGTTTCTGGGAAAATACTTTCAGTAAAGCTCACTCTCGGCTACTTAGATTTGCCTCTCAGATGACATCGACAGTGAAAGTCTTCACCCACCTTGACCAAACCATGGTGAGCAATCCAGCTGGAGAGTCAATAACTTTTCTTTCTGGAGGCTTCTTCTGCCCCCCAGTGCAGTTCACATTGTCAGGTCTAATTTAATCCATTGACAGCTCTAACATTACAGAGGAGAACTTATTCCCCCTTCCTCCACTCAGCCCACCTTGTCACCCCCATCCTCTGCTCCAGTCTGTGTTTTCCTCCTTATACAAGTGATGTGCTCACCCAGCCCTCTGCATGTTTCCTTTTGTGTTCAGCCTCTTTGACCATGTTGTTTAGTCACCAAGTCGCATCTGACTCTTTTGCGACTCCATGGGCTGTAGCCTGCTAGGCTCCTCTGTCCATGGGATTTCCCAGGCAAGAATACTGGAGTGGGTTGCCATTTCCTTCTCCAGAGGATCTTCCTGATCCAGGGATTGAAGCTGTGTCTCCTGCACTGGCAGGTGGATTCTTCGCTGCTGAGCCACCGGGAAGCCCTCTTTGGCTCTAGGAGGGAACAAAGGTGTTTTCTGAACAAGCTGCTGCTGCTAAGTCACTTCAGTCGTGTTCGACTCTGTGCGACCCCATAGACGGCAGCCCACCAGGCTCCCCCATCCCTGTGATCTGAACAAGAGAGTATTTTATCTGTGGTCAAACTGGACTTTCCAGTGTGAGCTTTTTTTTTTTCTCTTGACTAGCTTATATTCGCTCAGGGAAAAGCTAGCAGGCAAATCAGCTGACATATATTGCCTGAGGTCCAGTCGAAAAATAAGACTTTCTCAGGATGTTTCTAAAACTCCTATTTTCAGCCAGAAGAGACATCCTTTCTGCTAGGAAGGATGGCAATTTGGTTGGTTTAGGAGGTGCCATAGGATACAGAGCCCAAGGCTGATCACCGTTATGCAGACCTGGATGACGACTCACGCATGACCAGCTGATTGCATTCATGTATCAGTGCATTCACTTAATGTAGTCAAGGTCAAGGAGGTCTGCTTCTTGGTGGTGCTAGACAGGAAGCTCAAAATATTATGTACGCCAGCAACAAGTGCCACGATTGATTTTTTGTTATGGAATTAATCTGTCAAGAGTTGCAGTTGCAGGTTTGCTGCCATGAATTATATCTCTGGTGCAGCTGGAAGACACAGTGCCAGAGAAAAGGGCTAAGCTGTCTTTGGCTATTTGCCTTAATCGCAGGTTTGTTAAGTGCTTGTGTTTCTGCTGTTGATAAGAGAGGTAGATGTGAGGTCTGGGGCCAACCGTCCTTCCATTAAAACTGCAAGGAAAAGAAATCTCCCTCCCCCAACACACACACCCCCTGTAGTGGCAGCCAGACCAAATATGGATAGATGGTTGGTTTGAGTGGCTTAACCTGTGGGTTCCTCTGCAGAGATTCTGATTTCATGCATCTGGGAGGAGCCCACAGAGCCAGCATTAACAGACACTACAGGGGGTCAGCTGGAAAACAGGAATTAAGATGTGGAGACTTCACCATGACTGCTGGGGAGTCACTAGACAAAGAATTTACATGTCGTACCTTAGACGTGAGGGAAGCCCATGAGGGGCATTAGGTAGAGATGAATTGGCATTTTATAAGGAATATTCAAGCAGTAGTACACAAATGGATGGGAACAGGGAAGTCAAAGAGAGTGAGGACAGTGAGAAAGCTGCAATGCCATAGGGAAGTATTGCATTATCTCAAAGTGGGGACACCCATTAAGGCTGCCATCCTGATCCCCAACAAAGCTCAGTATTCACAGTAAAGGGATGTATTCACCATGGCCCAAGGCAATCATCCTTTATTTTGTATCCATCACACTGTAAAGTCATTGCATACACTGGTCTCTTTTGAAATGAATTTGATTTTGACACCCACTTCCCTCTTCTTTCCATCTCTACCCCTGATGCTCCTTGGTGCCCAAGTGCTGGTGTGAGGAAAGCTATTTTTATTTGAGAGTCATAAAATAATTATATGAGCAATTGTTCCAACATACTATTCATTAATATTCAAACAAAGGTGGTCAAACTGTTTTAAAGAATCATGAATTGTTGTTTTTGTTTTGTTTTTCAACAATGTCTCAGCCTATGCTCAACTTATTGGCAATTTTAATCCCTTAAAGATAGGGAATATAGAAACACGGGATCCTGGAATCTCAGAAGAGGCAGATCCCTTATTGGTTGTCCAATGAAACTCATTTAAAGCATGGATTTCTTCTACAACAATCTCTCCATGAAATGCTACTGCTAATAGACTAATTATGTCTAAAATATTAGTCTAATAATGTCTAAAGCTTACATCGCACTAATGTGCTTTACATTTGTTAATTATTTAATCCTCACAACAACCATATGAGGCAGACATTGCTTTTATCTCCATTTTGCACTGAGGCACAAAAAGGCACAGCTTGTCAGGGACAGAGTTTGGGACTTGAATCCAGGCAATCCATCTCCAGGAGGTGTCTTTACTTATTACTCTCTCCTGCCTTCAATGCAGGTTTTGCCAGACCACTTGCATGAGGAGTTTACTAGCCCCAGAAACAGCCTCCTTCATTCTTGTCCATTATGGTGGTTGGACATGTCTTCCAAAGACTCTAATATTTCTACTCATTGAGTCCTCTGAAATAATAAAAATGTTTAATCTGTCCGTTGTTAAAAATCTTTTCCTGGGAATTCAAATTTCCTCTGTGTGACTTAATCTCTAAGTCAGTTCTCCATTAAGTTTCTGTGTGTTGCAGTTAAAAGCTGGTGTATTTTTTTCTTTTGTGAGTTCTATTGGTCCCACTCTAAGTGTGTGTTTAATTACCACTGTATTTGTGTGTTTGGTGATATAATTTTTTTTAAATCATAAGAATAGAATTTTATATTTCCTTATTAAATTTCTTTCAAAGTTGAGCCTATTTGCAGCAACCTATTGAGATCTACTGCTGGGTTCACGTTATTAAATAATAAAACAGGAAGAAATTGAAGCTTAGAGAGATTAAGTTGCCCAAGGATTTAGAAAGTGGAATTTGCACCCAGTTCTCTGGTCTTCCCTGGTGGCTCAGCTGGTAAAGAATCTGCCTGCAATGCAGGAGACCTGGGTTCAATCCCTGGGTTGGAAGATCCCCTGGAGAAGGGAAAGGCTACCCACTCCAGTATTCTGGCCTGGAGAATTCCATAGTCCATGGGGTCAGTTGGACTCAACTGAGCAACTTTCATTTCATTTTCATTTCTCTGTAACTTAAAAATATATATATATATATATATGCATATATATGCAAATTAACTTATTTACAAAACAGAAACAGAGTCACAGACTTAGCAAACAATCTTATGGTTACCAAAAGGGAAAAGTGGTGGTAGTGGGGATAAATTAGGAGTTTAGGATTAACATATACATACTACTATATATAAAATGGATAAGCAACCAGGGCCTATGGTATAGTGCAGAGAACTATACTCAATACTCTGTAATAAGCTATAATGGGAAAACAATCTGAAAAAGTATGGATATATGTGTATGAATAATTGAATCACTTTGCTGTACACCTGAAACTAACACAACATTCTAAATAAACTATACTCCAATATAAAATAAAATTTAAATTTAAAAAATGCACACAAATCCAGTTGCTCACTCTTGCTCCCAGATCTGCTTTTCACTGCATCTGTTTCTGACTTGCCTCCTGCTCAAGCCCTGGTCTCCACCCTAATGTGAAAGGGGCATGACTGCAGAGGATTGCCTAGTTTCAGCAGCTGCCTCACTCCCTATTCCTCATTTTTATTTGACTTGAATTGTGAAGAAAGATGTTGTCCTGATATATTGTCTAATAATAGTGTAGCTTTTGGCTTGATAGTGACTCTTTTTAGCCATCTCAAATGTATCATCTGTGATGATGGTTTAAAAAAGCTTAATCAAAGCCATAATGAAATTAATTCACTGTCAAACTAATAATGTTCAAAAAATTATTCCAAAGGCCAATGTGAATAAGTAGAAGGGTTTTTAAAGCTCTGTTATTGGTCTAGAGGGTGATACAAAGTCAAAACTGCCAGCATTATTTTTTCAAGTCTACCTGATGCTTAGCAAGGTATTTGCAAGTTGTATAAACCAGATAGAAATATGCAGCTGTCAAGTGGTGTGACAGCCTGTACTAAGAGGGAAGGGTGTAGTGACAGTGGAGATCACCTCAAAGATCACTTTGAATCCTAAAAATAAGGACAGTGATAGGGAAAAAATAGAATTCTCACTGCAGGATCTTGAGATAATTTCTAATCTTCTCAAATTTTTCTCTCCCTTTCCCCTTACCAAAATATATCTATGGATACAAGACATTTGTTACCAAGAAGTACTGGGCTCCAATTCCATCTTAAATCATGTTTTTCACATCCTTTCTTCTTCAATCAACCTTACCTGGTATTATCAGAAACTATGACCTTACAACTATCCAAGTTACACTGAAAGATTCATCAAAAGATAGCCACACTATTGTTTTCAGAATTTTAAATCAGTTGGTAAAGCAGACTACACAGAGAGGAAACAGCCCTCCTACTTATATATTCAGTATATTTTCCAGTACGGAACCCACCATGCTAGATACATATGCTATACGAATCACATAATTTATTCATTTATCTTAAAGACATCCAGTGAATGCCTGCATGTGTAGGATTCTGAAGGAAGCCTGGAGAAACAAAGATGAATCAGATACACTCCCTGACCTCAGGGGCATGAATGCTACTGAGAGACAGAAACATAAACAGATGATCAGAAATCACCATGCCATGATCAGAAGTCCAAGCTTTTTGTTAAGCTTGGAAAGATGGGTAGGGTTTTACTTGGTGCAGAGGATAAAGGAGCCAGTGAGACGGTACAGTTCAGTTCAGCAGGAGGAAAAGAGAAATATAGGAGAATGATAAGGCACACAGCCTGGGGAGGGAAGTGGCTTTTTATCTGGAGGGGGATTGCATAGCAGAGGAGTGAGAAGCCGGCCTGATTTGCAGGCCCACCTCGGGATTCAGCAGTTATGGTGTTCCTAGGACCTTGTGTTGGGAAAACCTGCAGCAAGAAGTTGTGCCTCACTAAAAGAGACCCAAAGTAGGGACTTTCCTGTCTGTCCACTGGTTAAGAATCCATCTGCCAATGCATGGAACACAGGTTCCATTCCTGATCTAGGAAGACCCCACATGATTTGGGGCAACTAAGCCCATGCTTCACAATTACTGAGCCTGCAGGCCTCGAGTCTGTACTCTGCGACAAGAGAAGCCACTGCAGTGAGAAGCCTGTGCACCACAACCCCACTCACAGCAACTGGAGAAAACCCACACATAGCAACAAAGACTCAGCACAGCCCAAAATAAATAAGTAAATGAATAAAATTTTTAAAAAGAATATTTAAAAGAGATACCTAAAACATTTATTTTTCATAACTTTCATTTTACATATTCTTGCATTGGTTTGTGGCATTATTTTATATGTACACCAGCCCTAATAATATCCTTCCACCCCTTGTACTCCAACCCTAATATCTATAGCACCCAGACCAACTAATACAGTATGTTTAAATATTTATAATTCATAAATCGATGTAACAAGATGTCAAATGAAAGTTGTTCTATCTTTATACCTTGACAAATATAACTTCATAACAATCTGAAAGATCAGCTTTGAATTTAAGAGTTCTTGGTACTCTCCAAGTTCCATGCTGGAATTTGGTGGTTGGGAAGATCTCATCAATAGCCTACTGCTCACTCTTCCCATCCTTGACTCCATCCCACACTGTGGGATGGTCAAACATATCTGAATATTTCTGTCTGTTGCCAAGTTCCATTGCACCCCCTCCTCCACCAAAACCAACCACTCACTGGTCACACCCAAGGCCTAGAGGGATCTTCATCTGAGGTTTGGTCCACTCTTGGGAGGACACTGCATAATGTCAAGGAAGAATTCTGCATAAGGCTTAGTAATGGGCTTTGAGACATGGATGATGAGTCCCCAGAATGCAGCCTAGGAGTCAACGTTTGGGGATACGCAGGTTCTTGGTGGGCCTGTTCCTTTGTCCCTGGTACTTCTTCCCAGGGTAGGGGAGAGTAAAGACACACAGGGCCAAGGTTAGGTTCCCTAAAGTGCAAGATGCAGGGGTGAAGGGTAGGGGGCTCTCTTTCTCAGTTCTAAGGGTGGTATTTTCCCCAACAAACCTTGCAGTGGTTGAGTTATCTTGAGTCCTTTACCTTTCTAAGGACAGCACTGATGGTGAAAGCTGAAGATTTTCTATGCTGATGTTACTAAAGTTTCCAATAAGATGGCTCCTTCATTCAACTGTTACATTTTAATCTCTCCCTAAAGGCCTCTTTGAGGCTTCCCTGGTGACTCAGGGGTAAAGAATCCATCTGCCAAAGCAGGAGACACAGGAGATGTGGGTCCCATTCCTGAGTCAGGAAGATCCCCCAGAGAAGGAAATGGCAACCCACACCAGCATTCTTGCCCAGGAAATCCCATGGACAGAGGAGCCTGGAGGGCTACAGTCCAGGGGATTGGAAAAGAGTCCGACACAAATTAGCGACTAAACAGCAGTGACAGCAAAGGTCTATCTATCGGAACTGTCTTCCTTCAAGTAAGAGTTACCAGCCAGTTTGTGCATGTATGTGTGGGACAGAAGAGTGGAATGGAAGATTCACCTTTCTTACAGGCCAAACTAGATTATTATGATAGATTATTAATTATCAAACATTAAGCACTTTCCAAAGTTCTTTAGCTCATAATTCACCCTGTTCTTTTCCACTAGTTCACAGAACCATACCTTCTTTTACCAATGAGACTGGAGAGGGAATAAAAGAATGCAAGGTAGACAAAGAAAAAGCCTTGTCTCTTCTGTGTGTAAAGAAGGTGGGCAGGAGTCAAGCAGAGCAAGGAGAGAGGTTGGCAGTGAGAGTGTTGTGCTGTGAGCTCCACTCTGGAAGGAAGGGGAAGGGCTTTGGATTATGGACCAGAACTCTGAAGGCACAAAGACTGCCATTCGACTCTCTTTATAGCAGTGTTGAGGAGGTTACTTCACAGGCTTGTCCTAACCACAGTGGGGATGGCCCCATCATAGATGGGCAGAAAGGTTAGCAGAAAGGGGCAGCCTGAATGTTCTTATCAGACTCCCCTTCTCCTTGGCTCCTTGACAGCAGGACAAGACCCCGGTGCCCTGAATACTGGAAACTAGCAGTAGCAGCTTTTGGTCTCACTCACTCATTTACATCTGCTCCCATCAATTGAAATATACAATCACTAGATCCTTTGGGTTTGTTGTTCAGTTCTTAGTCCTCATCTAACTTAGTAACTTTTGACACAGTTAATTAGTCCTTACTCCTTGAAAAGCTTTTTTCACTGAGCTTTCAGCAGGTCTGAAAGCTTATTTTATATCCTGTTTCACTAGTTTCTTTCTTTTTTTCAGTCATTTTTGCTTGTTCTTCCCCATCTCCCTATCCCATAAACATTAGAGTTCCCCTTGACTCAATCTTCAGAAGTCTACTCTTCTTTCTTGTTTTCAACCTTTGTGTCATCTCATTCAGCCCTTTGGCCTGAAAGATCACATATATGCAAGGATTCCTAGATTTGCGTTTCCACATTGGACTTCTCCTCTGAACTCCAGGCTCGTGTAGGCATCTGCTTGCTCGAGAGTTTATCTGAAAGTCTGTCATTACACTAAAATTGGATATTGACAATTTAGGAGGTTAAGTGGTCCTCCCTGGTGGTTCAGATGGTAAAGTATCTGCCTGCAGTGCAGGAGACCTGAGTTTGGTCCCTGTGTCAGGAAGATCCCTTGGAGAAGGAAGTGACAACCCACCCCAGTTTCTTGCCTGAGAAATCCCATGGACAGGGAAGCCTGACAGGCTACAGGGTTGCAAAGAGTTGAACACAACTAAGCACACACACATACATACAATGTGTACACACATAGATGAAATTTAAATAGCACACTGAATGTTTTTGTACCCTCAAACTCCAGAATACACATCTTCTTTGCTACACGTGGTATAATCATGAAAATGAATGATATGCTAGGCCATAGAGAGAGTCTCAATACATTTTAAAGGATTAGTACCAAGCATAGTTTATTTCCTCATTACAATGCATATAGTTAGAAATTAACAACAATACAAACAAAAATTTAAAGAAAGACTAAATGCTTGGAAATTTTAAATTATACTTCAAGACAACTGTTAGTAAGGCTTCCCTGGTGGCTTAGATTTTGGGCTCCCAATGCAGGGGACCTAGGTGTGATCCCTGGTCAGGGAACTAAGATCCCACATGCTGCAACTAAGAGTTCACCTGTGATGACTAAAATTCCCGAGTGCCACAACTAAGACCCGGTGCAGCCAAGCAAGCAAACAAACAAATAAATATTAAAAGAATTCCTAGTAAAAAAAATTGCAGTGGAAATAAAGAAATATTTATAATTAAATATTTTTGAAACAATAGTTGTCAAAACTTGTGGTATGTAACTAATGTGTTATACTTAGAGAATTTACAGCATTAAATGCCTTATTAGAAAATAAGAACAACTGAAAATCAACAAATTAGGTTAGAAACAGAACCCAAGGTTAATGTTAAAATAGCAGAAGAAAGGAAATAATAGGGATAAGAGTAGACATCAATGAAATGGAGAAGAGAAAAGGCTACTTTAAATAGTGTGAACAAACCAGACATCTGTTCTTTAAGAAAGGTAAGTTTCTTAAAAGAGGCAAAAACATGGAAAGAATAAACTGAAAGATTGACTAACGAATAACTTTAAGAAGGCATTATGTTGTATAATTACACATGGAGAGATTAGGAAATAAAAAGAGAATATTCAGATCAACTTCATGCCAAAAAAAATGGAAACCTAAGGTGATTTAGGCAAATTCCTAAAAACTTATAACTTACCAAATTGACTCACAAATAAATAAGAAAATTGAATAGTCACATAACTATCAGTAAAACAAGACCAGATTTTTTTGCTGGTCTTACTCATATTTCTGTAAAATATTAGAGACAAATTATTATTCTAATCTCACACTAAATATCTCCAGCAAAGAGAAGAAAGAGTACATTCTCTTTTTAATTTATTAAGATTCACACATCTTGGATATAAAAATTTGATGATGATTGCACAAGAGGGAAAAGTTGCAGTCCAATGTTTCTTATGAGCACAAATGTAGAAGTGCTATATTATTGGCCAACCAAATCCAAACATGATTGACCAAGTTATGTTTATCTCAGAAATTCAAAAATGACTTAACACTGGAAAATTGATAAACATGATTTACTATGTTAACAAGAGAAAAAAATGATATGAACATCTCAATGACTACAGAAAAAAATTTACTTTGATGCATTTCAAGAAAGCAAGAAACAAAATTAAGACTTTTAAAGGTAAAATCATAAACTCTTATTGAGAGATATTAAAATATTAAATAAAAAGGAGAACTTTACCATGATTATGAATAAGAGAATTCAATATCATACAGTCGCCTATTTTTCCACAAAGGGAAATTAAGGCAAGATTCCTAAAATATATTTTAAAAATGTTTTATAAAGCTATAACAATTATCAGGTTTGTTTTGGCTTAGGGATAGATAAATAACTCAGCAGAACAGCAAGAGCCTAGAAATGAACCCATTTAATATAGAAACACAATATATGAGAAAACCAGCATTGCGGATTAGTGGGGACAATGACAGATTATTTAATAAAAGGCACTGGGACAATTGGCTCTTCACTGAACAAAACATGAAATTGGATTCTTACTTCATGCCAGATACAAAAATCAACTTCAAATAATTTAAATAGCTACATGTAAAGGAAAATTATAAAACTTCTAAAACAGAATATAGGAAAATTCCTCTAGGACCTTGGGACAATAAAGATTTCTTAAACATAACTTAAAACTCAATTTATAAACTAAAAGTAATATAACTCATCAAATGGAATTTTTAAGTGCCTGTTCACTAAAAGATACAATGAATAGAGATATGAGACTCCAAGAACTGACAAAAAGATGTTTATTACATTTATCCAACAATGGATTAGTATCCCAAGTAAACAATAGGAAAATATCAAATGTTGATGATAATGTGCAACAGTGAGAATTCTCAGACACAGTTGGTAGAATTATAAATTTGTACAGCCTCTTTGGAAAACTCTTTGACTTTACACTGTGAATTTGAACATCTACGACCATTATCTGTGACCAAGTATTTTCTACATGTAATCAAGGAAATATTGTATATATGTATGAGGAGACAGGTACAAGAATATTTATAGTAGCAAAACCTAGAAACAATGCACTCTCCATCAGCATCAGAATGGATAAATTGTGATAATTGTATTTTAAATAGAAAACAGTAGTTAAAATGAGTGAACAGCAGAAATGCATATGAACATGGATAGTTTTTAAGAGAACAATTTGAATGAAAAAAAGTAAATCATTGATAGGCTTTATTATCACACATATGTAAAGTGCAAGTAATATGGAGAAGGAAATAGCAACACACTCCGGTATTCTTGCCTTGGAAATCCCATGGACAGAGGAGCCTGGTGGGCTACAGTCCACAGGTTTGCATAGAATCAGACCCTGAAGTGACATAGCATGTGTGCAAGATAAAGTTTATCTCAGAAGCAGGAGAAAAGTGAGTAGCCTGTTGGAAACGGGAATCAGCAGGGCTTCTAGGATACAACAAATGTTATATTCCAAAGCTGAATGGTAGGTGCATTTTAAAATTGTAGATATATATTGGATTGGCCAAAAAGTTCGTCTGGGTTTTCCGCTAAAATTGTGTGGTAAAACTGAACAAACTTTTTGGCCAACCCAATATTTTTATTTATTTGATGCATTTCGCCATACAAGAAAGAAATGAATATGAATGTCTTGGAAAATCTTGTTAAAGATAAGTGACATTTAAAATGACTATCAAATTAGATGTGGGAGAGACAACTATAAAGGGGAGTTGGAAATTTGCTCCTTTTTAAGAAAATTGAAACTTGAAAACACAGAGAGAGTACTTTATGCAAAAAAGATAAGATTCACTTGAATTAATAATCCACACACAAATGAAAGTCTTTGAATTTATATCAAAAGCTAGGCAAAACTACACCTATTTGTATGTTTCAAGTTGCAATCCTTAATGTATTTACAATTCTACTTTTGTGATTTCCTGCTTTGCTAAGCTTTTTCAAATAGCCAACCAAATATGGATAATGAGAACATCAGATAAGAAGGCTTCTGTGGTATTATATCATTCAATTGAACTAAAATCTAGTTTCTTTTCTTTTTCCTTTACCAGTGGGTGGCAGCTTGTGAAAGAGAGTGAATAGCTAATAGATAACATATATATCTGTGTATAGTGTGAATAAAAATTTTAGTCCTCTTAACGTAAGTATCTTACATGCTCTGGAAATTAATAATTTATAAATACCATGTCTACTTAATCTATGTTGACTATTGTGACAGACACTGCCTGTTTTTCTCCTCCTAGAATAATTGCTCAAAAACATTTCCTGATCTCCCTTGAAACTGGATATGGTTGTAAAACTGAATAGTGGGTAGTGGAATATAAGTGGGAGTGATGTACACAACTTCTAGGTCTATGGAAATTTTACTATAAGAACTTCCCAGGTATAATGTTACTTATATACTCCCAGGTATCCCAAGTATAATATTACTATAAGAACCTCCCCTTCCAGCTGACTTGAATGAAGGTGACCCCACAGTATAACCTGATACATGGGTGGGAAGCAGTGGGGCTTTAAAATGGAAAGAGCCTTAGTCACTGTGACATAGTTTGCAAACAAGCCTACTTGACCAGGAGCATCTGCACTGGATGCCATGAGTAAGGGATAAGTTCAGTGATAAAATACTTCAAAGATGTTGGAGTTTATCTGTAACAGTTGTTAGTATTTATCCTAATCAATATTAGGAAAGCTATTTAAGGGAAAAAGAGAAGGATGGGCTTCCCTGGTAGCTCAACTGGTAAAGAATCTGCCTGCAATACAGGGGACCTGGGTTTGTTCCCTGGGTTGAGAAGAACCCCTGGAGAAGGGCATGGCAATCCACTCCAGTGTTCTTTCCTGGAGAACCCTATGGACAGAGGAGCCTGGTAGGCTACAGTCCATGGGGTCACAAAGAGTTGGACATGAGTGCGTGACTAAGCACAGCACAACACAAAGGACAAGGGAGCGATTGGATATCTTTTTCTTGTCTCTAGAGAACAGATCTGGAGCAGTTCCATGTACATCAAGTGGCTGGGCAAAAGTCTAATGAAGGAAGAGGCAACTCTGATCATTTGCTGCCCAATGATCTTTATAAACTGTGGCATAGCTATCTGTTACTAAAGTTTACCAGGGGCTAAACAGCCAACCAGTGATAAGATGCAAGGTTATGAAGAGTTTGAATTGAATTGACATAAATTCATGGATTCAGCAAAAGTATTTATTGAGCAATTACTATGTGTTGGAAACTGTAAAAGTTCTAAGAATACAGTGTTGCAAAAGTGCCTTCCAAAGTGGAAATGTCCAGTATTATAATATTGGAATTATTGAATGTCTAGAATTCAATAATTTATAACAGACTCCCCTGGTGGCTCAGACAGTAAAGAATCTGCCAGCAATGTGGGAGACCCTGGTTCAGTCTCTGGGTCAGCAAGATCCCCTGGAGAAGGGAATGGCTACACACTCCATTATTCTTGCCTGGAGAATCCCATGGATAGAGGAGCCTGGAGGGCTACAGTCCATGGAGTTGCAGAGTTGGACATGTCTGAGTGACTAAACACTACACTAGAATTCATTAATCCCCTAAACCCTCAACACTCTTGAGAGGAAGGACAATTTCTTCACCATGAACTTTCCTTTTCCCTCCTCTCAATAAAAATAATTCTATTTTTTTTTAACTATATGGCTGAGAGTGTTGTTATCAAAAAGTATCCTCACTCACAAAATGAGCTTCACTGTAACTTTCTGTCCTCATGTATTTACATGGGTGCATGTGACTAGTTCCTGCTAGTGGAAAATGAAAAGAAGTCTGCCTCCTTTCTAATCTGAGGCAGAGAAGGGCAGAGGTGTCCTCTCCACATACTTTCTCTCTCCAACAAAGAAGCCCAAAGCAAAGGATTCTGGGATTCCCCAGCTGCAAGATGCAAACAATCTGGTCACTGAGTCATAGCTCAGATGAGAGCCACACAAGATTGCCACATGACCTGCATTGAACTGTTCCATAAGTAAGAAATAAACATTGATTGCATTAATTTAACAACAACAGACTGGTTCCAAATCCAGAAAGGAACACATCAAAGCTGTATGTTGTTAACCTCCTTATTTAACTTATATGCAGAGTACATCATGCTAAATGCTGGACAGGATGAAGCATAAGCTGGAATCAAGATTGCCAGGAGAAATATCAATAACCTCAGATCTGCAGAAAGTGAAGAAGAACTAAAGAGCCTCTTGAGGAAAGTGGGAGAGGAGAGTGAAAAAGCTGGCTTAAAACTCAACATTCAGAAAACTAAGATCATGGAATCCGGTCCCATCAGTTCATTTCAGTTCATTTGCTCAGTCGCATCCGACTCTTTGCGACCCCATGAATTGCAGCACGCCAGGCCTCTCAGTCCATCACGAACTCCCAGAGTCCACCCAAACCCATGTCCATCGAGTCAGTTATGCCATCCAACCATCTCATCCTCTGTCGTCCCCTTCTCCTCAGGCCCCCAATCCTACCTAGCATTAGGGTCTTTTCCAATGAGTCAACACTTCGCATGAGGTGGCCAAAGTATTGGAGTTTCAGCTTCGACATCAGACCTTCCAATGAACACCCAGGATTGATCTCTTTTAGGATGGATTGATTGGCTCTCCTTGCAGTCCAAGGGACTCTCAAGAGTCTTCTCCAACACCACAGTTCAAAAGCATCAATTCTTCGGTGCTCAGCTTTCTTCACCGTCCAACTCTCACATCCATACATGACCACTGGAAAAACCATAGTCTTGACTAGACGGACTTTTGTTGGCAAATAATGTCTCTGCTTTTAAATATGCTATCTAGGTTGGCCATAACCTTCCTTCCAAGGAGTAAGCGTCTTTTAATTTCATGGCTGCAATCACCATCAGCAGTGATTTCGGAGCCCAAAAAAATAAAGTCTGACACTGTTTCCACTGTTTCCCAATCTATTTCCCATGAAGTGATGGGACCAGATGCCATGTTCTTAGTTTTCTGAATGTTGAGCTTTAAGCCAACTTTTCCACTCTCCTCCTTCACCTTCATCAAGAGGCTCTTTAGTTCTTCTTCACTTTCTGCCATAAGGGTGGTGTCATCAGCACATCTGAGGTTATTGATATTTCTCCCGGCAATCTTGATTCCAGCTTGTGTTTCTTCCAGCCCAGCGTTTCTCATGATGTACTCTGCATATAAGTTAAATAAGCAGGGTGACAATATATAGCCTTGCCGTACTCCTTTTCCTATTTGGAACCAGTCTGTTGTTCCATGTCCAGTTCTAACTGTGGCTTCCTGACCTGCAAACAGGTTTCTCAAGAGACAGGTCAGATGGTCTGGTATTCCCATCTCTTTCAGAATTTCCCACAGTTGATTGTGATCCACACAGTCAAAAACTTTGGCATAGTCAATAAAGCAGAAATAGATGTTTTTCTGGAGATCTCT
The DNA here is from genome assembly GCF_054371585.1 of Giraffa tippelskirchi. Classification (NCBI taxonomy): domain Eukaryota; kingdom Metazoa; phylum Chordata; class Mammalia; order Artiodactyla; family Giraffidae; genus Giraffa; species Giraffa tippelskirchi. The sequence continues at coordinate 144,170,158 of NC_137279.1, read as the reverse complement.
TGCTTTTTTGATGATCCAGCGGATATTGGCAATTTGATCTCTGGTTCCTCTGCCTTTTCTAAAACCAGCTTGAATATCTGGAAGTTCACGGTTCACGTATTGCTGAAGCCTGGCTTGGAGAATTTGGAGCATTACTTTACCAGCATGTGAGATGAGTGCAATTGTGCGGTAGTTTGAGCATTCTTTGGCATTGCCTTTCTTTGGGATTGGAACGAAGACTGACCTCTTCCAGTCCTGTGGCCACTGCTGAGTTTTCCAGATTTGCTGGCATATCGAGTGCAGCACTTTCACAGCATTACCTTTGAGGATTTGAAATAGCTCAACTGGAATTCCATCACCTCCACTAGCTTTGTTCGTAGTGATGCTTTCTAACGCCCACTTGACTTCACATTCCAGGATGTCTGGCTCTAGGTGAGTGATCACACCATCATGATTATCTGGGTCATGAAGATCTTTTTTGTACAGTTCTTCTGTGTATTCTTGCCACCTCTTCTTAATATCTTCTGCTTCAGTTAAGTCCATACCACTTCTGTCCTTTATCAAGCCTATTTTTGCACGAAATGTTCCTTTGGTATCTCTAATTTTCTTGAAGAGATCTCTAGTCTTTCCCAATCTGTTGTTTTCCTCTATTTCTTTGCACTGATCACTGAGGAAGGCTTTCTTATCTCTCCTTGCTATTCTTTGGAACTCTGCATTCAGGTGGGAATATCTTTCCTTTTCTCCTTTGCTTTTCGCTTCTCTTCTCTTCCCAGCTATCTGTAAGGCCTCCTCAGGCAGCCATTTTGCTTTTTTGCATTTCTTTTCCATGGGGATTTTCTTGATCCCTGTCTCCTGTACAATGTCACGAACCTCTGTCCATAGTTCATCAGGCATTCTGTCTATCAGGTCTAGTCCCTTAAATCTATTTGTCACTTCCACTGTATACTCATAAGGGATTTGATCTAGGTCATACCTGAATGGTCTAGTGGTTTTCCCTACTTTCTTCAATTTAAGTCTGAATTTGGCAATAAGCAGTTCATGATCCGAGCCACAGTCTGCTCCTGGTCTTGTTTTTGCTGACTGTATAGAGCTTCTCTATCTTTGGCTGCAAAGAATATAATCAATCTGATTTCGGTGTTGACCATCTGGTGATGTCCACGTGTAGAGTCTTCTCCTGTGTTGTTGGAAGAGGGTGTTTGCTATTACCAGTGCGTTCTTGTGGCAAAACTCTATTAGCCTTTGCCCTGCTTCATTCTGTACTCCAAGGCCAAACTTGCCTGTTACGCCAGGTGTTTCTTGACTTCCTACTTTTGCATTCCAGTCCCCTATAATGAAAAGGACATCTTTTTTGGGTGTTAGTTCTAGAAGGTCTTGTAGGTCTTCATAGAATCATTCAACTTCAGCTTCTTCGGCGTTACTGGTCACGGCATAGACTTGGATTACCGTGATATTGAATGGTTTGCCTTGGAAACGAACAGAGATCATTCTATCGTTTTTGAGATTGCATCCAAGTACTGCATTTTGGACTCTTTTGTTGACCATGATGGCTACTCCATTTCTTCTAAGGGATTCTTGCCCACAGTAGTAGATATAATGGTCATCTGAGTTAAATTCACCCATTCCAGTCCGTCTTAGTTTGCTGATTCCTAGAACGTCGACGTTCACTCTTGTCATCTCCTGTTTGACCACTTCCAATTTGCCTTGATTCATGGACCTAACATTCCAGGTTCCTATGCAATATTGCTCTTTACAGCATTGGACTTTGCGTCTATCACCAGTCACATAGATGAGGAAAAAATGGAAACAATGTCAGACTATTTTGGGGGGCTCCCAAATCACTGCAGATGGTGACTGCAGCCATGAAATTAAAAGATGTTTGCTCCTTGGAAGAAAAGTTATGACCAACCTAGACAGCATATTAAAAAGCAGAGACATTACTTCGCCAACAAAGGTCTGTCTAGTCAAAGGTATGGTTTTTCCAGTAGTCATGTATGGATGTGAGAGTTGGACTATAAAGAAAGCTGAGTGCCAAAGTACTGAATGATTTTCAACTGTGGTGTTGGAGAAGACTCTTGAGAGTCCCTTGGACTGCAAGGAGATCCAACCAGTCCATCCTAGAGGAAATCAGTACTGAATATTCATTGGAAGGACTGATGCTGAAGCTGAAACTCCAATATCTTGGCCAGCTAATGTGAAGAACTAACTCATTGGAAAGACCCTGATGCTGGGAATGATTGAAGGTAGGAGGAGAAGGGGATGACAGAGGATGAGATGGCTGGGTGGCATTACCGACTCAATGGACATGAGTTTGAGTAAGCTCTGGGAGTTGGTGATAGACAAGGAAGCCTGGTGTGCTGCAATCCATGGGGTTGCAAAGATTTGGACACGACTGAGTAACTGAACTGAACTCAACTGAGGGCTTTATTTAAAGAGCTGATGCTTATAAATAAAAAAGACTGTGTACTGTGTATTCAGAAAAAGGAAAACATAAAAGGTGAATGCAATGTATTAAAATATTAGAAAGGAAAACATCAAAAAAAGTACAATGTCAATCTCACTTGTATATTCCTGAAGAAGCCTTCTGTTGAAATTGGCAAATGAAGGTGCGGATTCCCAGTCCCCTCTTAACACCTCAGTGGTTTGCTCTTCCTTTCCGTATGACTGACTGATCACAATAACACTGAAACATATACATTACCACATGTAATATAGATAACCAGTGTGAGCCTGGTGTATGATGCAGGGTATGCAAGGCCAGCGCTCTGTGACAACCTGGAGGGGTAAGGTGGGGAGGGAGGTGGTGGGGTTTCAGGATGGGGAAACACATGTATACTTATGGCCAATTCACACTGATGTATGGGAAAAACCATCACAGTATTGTAAAGTAATTATCCTCAATTAAAATTAATTAATTAATTAAATAAAAAATGCCACATGTAGAAGCTGAAATGGAAGATGAACTGTTACAAAGGACTTATTTATTTACTATATCTCAGTGGAAGTCTGAAACTCCAACATTAACATAATTGGAAAATTTTGTGAGTCAATGTGGAATTACTAATGATTTCTTTCTAGCACAAGGGAATTGATTTAACTGGGAAAGAGAATTAAAATACTTTATTAATGTTGCTAATGTAATTATCATTAAATATTATTAATATATCAGTATTGATATATGCACTGATATGCCACTGGGAGAATAAATGAGAAAACAATAAGGGCTTTGCATCAATTTGTAGATTTGAGAAGGTAGAGTTATTCCCTAGTGCAGGAATTTTTGTACTGTGTTTGTAAAAGAAAAATGTTCCTTTCTCAAAGTCTGCTAAAGAAAATGAAGTCAAGAATAGAGTACATTGGATGGAAACAACTGCTTTCTTTACCATGAACATTGAATGCTGCCAAAGAAAATATTGAAAAGATGATAGTACATAGTAATAAACAAGTTTCTGTGCTTCTCTTTTTTGTAAAATACAATTTACCTAGAGTGACATAAGCTGGAAGGGTTTCTTCTGAAAATTTTCCCTTACTGTTTTTCAATTTTTTTGTCAATAATCAGCAAAGCCTCACAGCTTATTAAGAAAGAACTATGTTTATTCTTTAAGTGATACATGTATTCTCTAAGAATTCTGCTGCTATCAGTCTGTTGATAGCTGCATTTATGAGCCAATTCAAAATCCTAAATATTTGAATCTGATATTAGCTACAGGGAGTACACATTCACAAAGATATGTTCTTGCAGTGTAATTTCCTCTTTCTTATTAATCACCTTTCTGAGCTCCTTGTTTGCCAGACTTTGGCTGTATTATTGTATTTTCTAATCAGTGAAATATACTTCCTGAAGAAAACAGCTTGTTGCTGTTTCTACATAGCAAGAAAGCACAGTTGCTTGATGCTTTCAACCAGCTCTCACCGTGATACGATAAGACACGTTTAAACATGTAATCATAATCTCCAGAGGTAAGCTAAGGCTGGCTTCAGACTTAAAAATCTCATCATGGCAATCTAGGAAGGGACCAGGTTCTGGGAAAAAATTTGCATAAGTTCCTTAATAATCACTAGCCTTATTTCTCCAATCTGCCCTCAAACCAAGTTTCTATTACCTCTGTATTGACACACCGAATGAAAATAAGCTGTTGATGTATTCAGAAAAACAAAGGCTTCACAATTGTATACACGGAAAGAAATATTAGTTTGCTTGAGCAATGTTGATACAGTGTACTCAGACAACAAAATATGTAGGATGGAGTTTTGGGGTCATATAGCATCATCTTGAAAAATAATTAAAATCACAGAATCACAAACATTTAGATCTGGAAAACATCTCTTACACTGTCATCGTTCAATGCCTTTATTTTCAGAGAAGGAAATAAAGCTCAGAAAGGTAAATTGATTTACTTAAAATCACACAGCTAGTCAAAGTCATGTCTGGGGCTCAAAATTCAGGTCTTTCAAATAGTCCAACATTTCTTTTGTGCATGCAATGCAGAGGGCTGACAAGACAAGTCATGAGCAAATGGAGGCTCATTCACTAGCCAAGTGATTCATGGAGATACCTGTAGGCAAAGCTGTTCATTGATTTGCAACAGACATTGCAGAGGAACTTGAAAAAATACTGATCTCAGAACTTATTCACTTGAATTCAATATAACAAATGCTTATGGAGAATTTGGGAAGTCACAGAGACAGGGAATTTTGGCACTTCCTTTTTTAGCACCTAATAAAATCCTTGAGGATATTTTCATGGAAGCCACACCATGACCTCTGCATATTTCAATTTGCATATATTCATCATCAAGAAAGAGAGAGGGAGAGGAGTATTTCAATTTTTGTGAGAAGAAATGGAAAGGACAGAAAGTAAAAGGTAGACTAGGTTTCTTCTGCATCTAAACTAGAAATCAATTACTGTTTTATTTTTCCTCTATTTCCAATTTTCCCTCCCCTTCCTTCCCCTCTTCTTCCTTTCTCCAGGGCTTCTCAGGTTTCAGGTATTTTTTTGTCTTTCTTTTTTGAGGCTCTAAGTACATAAAAATTAAAAAGTGACAAATCTAGACATAAATGTTTTCACTTAAAAAAATGACAATTTTCACACACACGCAGCAATATAATTGCACTATTCATAAGATAATTATAATATTTTTAAAGAATTATTTCAGTGCACTGTGATCTGAAATAATGTACAAGCGTCAAATTGTTAAAAGGCTGCCCTCTTTCTAACCTGAGTTTCTAACCTCTTTCTAACCTGTCTTATGTGAGAAGCCAGAAGTTTAAATTTGAAGACTTTTGTGTACCTGTCAACTGAGTACCCTCCTCCCCGCCCCCCATCTTAATAATCACCATATAATTAACAATCACTTAACAGTTTCCCTTTCTCCTGTTGCCTGGCAGAATCTTGTTAGGAAGCACAAGTTCAAGGCCACTCTTAGGCCCTCTCTCTAGATTGCAGAGGTAGGGAGGTGGGGACTGCACACCAAAATAAAAGAGTTTATTCAAGGAAACACCAACAACTATTTCAAGGGAATAAAATCTAACAGCAAATCAAGTCAAAGAGTAAATGGGATAAGCATGATTTTATTTTGAACCCAGACCCAAACCCCAAGTGGAAATATGAATGACAGACCAAGGTGTGGGCTGAGGAGGGCAGTGATTGAAATTAGAGCAGGGCACGTTAGACACTGGAGTTTGCTGTGTAAACTCTACAAAGGAAGACATCTTTTCAGCCCATTTTCTTTTCTTTCTTTTTTTAAAATTTTGGCTGGGCTGGGTCTTTCTTGGGGCCCACTGGCTCAAGTTGGGGCACTCTGGCTTCTCTAGTCATAGCACGCCAGCTTAGTTGCTCCAGGGCATATGGGATCTTCATTACCCAACCTGAGATTGAACTACATCTCCTGCATTGGAAGGTGGATTCTTAACCACTGGACTGCCAGGGAAGTCTTTGCCTATTTTTATAGCCCCTCTGGCATCAGACTTAAAATGTCTTGACGACAATCTTTCCATCATATTGAACCTGAATGCAGAGAAGTTTGGTTCACTGGTGAGGCCAGATTTGGAAGAAAAACATGGACAAAGCCATTCTCTAATCTTTCACTTCTTCTCTATCTCAAAACTAACAGTCAATTCTCAATACTCAAGAGGTGATTATCTAAAATTCTGTGTCCACACACTAGACATTTGCTCTCATTGCTTCTCCACCAGCTTAAATATGGGAAGAAAGAGGGGGAAAAATCCAAAGCAGTTAGAATTTGGCTTGGTAAGAAGGCTAGGAAAACCATTTAACTATAATCATTTTTTTAAAATTACCTTGATTTCATTTCACCATTATCACTGGCTTCATTAACTCAAATGTTTGAGAACTGGCAATTGCATACGTTTTACCTGGGTAAGGGGTTGTGTAAATTGATAACGGCCAGTTCTTATGCATAAGTCTCCTTCTAGGACTGCTAGCTTCCTGCTAGGATTCTATCCCTGAAATTTCATGCAAAACTAGTATGTCTGTGCATTTTCCTGGGGTGATTGTCTACAGATTCCATTAGATCCTCAAAACAGGTCTGTGACCTTAAAAGTATAAAAATATTTTGTTGTTTTATAGCTTCACATTCATTCCCTGTCCTAAGCAACTTTCTTCCAGGTCAAAAGATAATTTACTTTGTTCATTTTACATGTGTCAAACATCAAAATGGTCCTATACCAGACAGAATATACTATTAAAAACAGTCTCTTCCACATAAGCTTGTTATATAAGGCATAATGAGCCCAGCTGGCTTGCAGCCCCAGGCTGGGACCAGACCAGATTGTTGGAAAACACAGACTGGAGTGGGTGGGGCTTCTGTACACATCAGTTTTCCAGGAAAGTTTAAGTTAAAGGCCTGGTTATTGTTCAGTCATTAAGTTGTGTCTGACTCTTTGCATGCCAGGCTTCCCTTTCCTTCACTGTCTCCTGGAGTTTGCTCAGTCTCATGTCCTGATTACCATGCTTTAATTCTGTCCTATAAAACTATAGGACAGGAAAAGGAAAAGGGATCTAAGTTTGAGTTTCATGCAGGCTTTCCCCACAGAGAGGGAGGTGTACATTTTTTCTCATCATAAACACCAAGTCTTTGAGTCTTCTCCAGTGAAAGACAAAATGGAAGATGTTCCCTATCCGTCTTAAATGACTTAATCATGGTACTGCCAGTAGGCAGAAGGATAGACCAAAGGACACCCCCCTCAAGGATCTCTTAATTTCCAGCATTCCATGAAGCAGAGATTTCTATTTTATATTCCTTCAATCTACCTTGAAAATAGCCAGAAAAGACACCTTGTTACAAGAATCCAAAATCTGTCTCCAGGCAGGTGTCTGGGTCTTGAAGGGCTGAGCCTTCCCTCCATTTTGTCAAATGCACTTAGGTAGGACACTTTTCTTATACTTTAACTGCATTTCAGTGACTGACCCTTTGTCTAGATTATTGTTTTCAGCCAGCCTGACGTTTGGCTGACTCCTAGGGTTCTGGTAACTGCATTTGGAAGGGTATTTCTGAAAATGGAGATGGCCATATAAATTGGACTTGGAAGTATATACACCTTAAAAACTTCATGAGACACATCTGTCATTCCTGGAAACCAAAATGATTTTATAGATCATGTAATTGTTCTGAACACCCTCTCTTTTCAACCCTCATTTTTGAACTTACAACTGTTTCATTTATTACAGCTATTTGGATCATTTAAAAGTATTCCACTTTTCTTCAGGTGATGTATGTTGTGTCTATAAGTCCATTTTGACATCTTCTTCCATTTCTTCCACCAAAATATATATATATATATATATCTCAGCCTTACACTCTGAGTGGAGGCATCATTTACAGCTAGAGAGGCATATCTTGAAAATGCATTACCTTAAGATAGTAGGATTCATCATATCTGAGTTCATATGTCTGATAGCCAAAAAGCCCCATTTCATTTCAAAAGAAAAATTGCTTCTGTCAGTGTAAACAGAATGCATTATCCTCTTTTAATAACCATTCTTAACTATGCTGCTGTATTACTTTTTCACAGCTGTATTCCAATAAGCTGTAGAGTAATTGCCAGTTCTCCTGTCTAATAGGTTCATTATTCTTTTGCCATAATTGCAGCCATTAAGTGTTCAATTGTTAAATTTCCACTCCTACGTTTACTTAGTGTTATATTTTATAATGGGGCATGTCATTACAGCACCCCAGTGACCATGGCTGTTGTTCAAAGTATTTCTAAAAGTCAATGAGATCTCTGTGAAATATGTCTTCATTTTCCATTTGTTCAGATATCCCCCTTTCACCCCACTCCATGACCTTCTTTTCCCTTTGCAGACCTCCTAAATAGGCTCTTAGAAATTGGTAGATTTTACTTGAAGTTTAAGGACCTGACCTAGGCCGGGAGACATAAAGCTAAGCCCTCAATATCTACGAGCACCATTTTTTCACTCTAATGCCATGATTCATGTATAACAAGGTGAAGAAGCAAAGATTTCACTAAGAAAATGAACACTTATGACTTAATGCTTTTTTCAATAGCTCTGGTTTATGTTTTATCATGTTAAATTTGTGGGGCTTTTTCATCAAATGAAAGACACATCGGTTGGAGGTTATAGGATAGTTAACCCTGGTCTGCAACATTCATGGTAATAAAGCAAATGTCTTCCCTTTATTGCTTGACATTTCCAGATGTGCCACAACCTTGGGTCAAGGTTCACCTATTCCATCTGATGCAATAGACTGTGTTACTTTGGGAAGTTATGCTGGCGAAAAATGGATAGGGAAATGGTAAGATATTTTAACTTAATCACTGTGTACAGTCCAGTGTCTCCTGACTTGTTTGGCTTTGTTTGTTTGCTTTGTTTATTTGCTTTGGGGTTTCAGGATAAGGCTAAAATTATTTATAAGACAACTTGTGTTTCTTAAGGACTCAAATATTAGCCACAAACTTTGATCTAAGTCATATTTCATTTTAAAAGTCTTTTCTAATCATCTATTCATCAGTTAATCATCCTTTTCAAGGTAATTTTATTTTACTTCTTTTCATTGCTTTGGCTTTTATTTCCTTCAGAAGTTGAAAATAACTTTTACAGCCAGTGTGTTAGCATTGTAATTTTGTCACACTCATTTTAGCTCTACATTCTTTCAGAAATCTTCTATGATTTTGAATTTTGGTAAAACAAGAGAAGCCTTTTTAATGACATTGTTCATGGTATTAGATGTGGTTATACCCTTCACACCACAAACACTATTATCCACACATCTACTTCTTTCACTCATCTGCCTCAATATTAGTAAAAATAATAGCTACATTTGTGAGCATTTACTCTCATCCTGTCTCTGCATTATATGATTATTTATATTTTCTCATTTAATCCCTATGTGGTAAATACATTTATTATTCTCATTTTACACATGAGGAAACTGAGTCTAGAGAGGTTAAACAACTTACACATAGTTATAGCTAGTAACTGAGTCCAGAGCCCCCACGTTTTACTTCTACTCAATATTATTATTAAGAGAATATTGCTATACCAGTGAAAAAAAGTTAAATGTATTATTGAAGCAGCAAATGGAAAACAACTCTTGAGAATTCTGCCACCACCCTAGGTAGATAGTTTGGGAACTTACTAAAAGTTACAGGGCAAAAGAGATAAAAAGAGATATCCAAGACAGAATTTCTCCACCCTCGGTTCTCCTACACAGTAAGACTGCTCATAAACTAGATTAAAGAAAATAACTGCAAAATTGACCTTAGAGTGGCTTATAGTTTACAGTCCCACCAATGTTCCTAAAAAAGAAAAAAGTAGGTACAACTTCTTTAGCATAGAAACGTCTATCCTCAAAACTCTATCCAAGTATTCAGGCATTCCTGTCTTTCACATATCATTAATATAAATTTTGTAGTAAGACTTTAGATTTAATTTATTGCTGATGAATAAAACTGAATAAGACTTTCTTTTTTATTTTCCCTGGCTACACTGGCTTTGCAACATTCCCAAAAAAGAACATTTGCTGTTGTCAACAAGGCAGTCAGTTTTGTCAGTTAGGGAAGAGATATATGGAGTGGGATGGTATTATTTGGACAATCACTTTCTTCCAAAGCAATACAGTAAATGTACCTTATTTTGCTCATTTATTCACAACACAACGGCCAAGATGGAAAAAGAAAGAGCACAGCATAGTTTGGAGTCGATAAGAAAGCCATATAGTGTGATTAACAAAAAGAGACACACTACTTGATGAAGAAAAAGGCATCATCCAAGAAGAATGACTACAATGGCTGCAAGAATAATTGGAGAGGGAGTGAAAAGATAAGCATCCCCATGTCTGAAAACAGATTTCTTACCAGTCTCATTAGGTAGGTAATCTTTTCACAGTGCCATATTTTAGAAAATGGTCAGCTACAAAAAAATAGAAGTCACAAAAGATTTGCCAGTCATAAAATGGCTATCATTAGAGTTTATTTAGTGCAAGATAAAATTGGCTGATCAACTCTTGGAAATTTTTTGAAAGGATTGAGTATAAAGTGTTTTTGTTTTTTTTTAAAAAGTATGTGTTTTCTGCTCAAATTCTCTTTAGATTTGAGATGCACAAAGAATTGACATAACTAAAGAAAATACATGCAAATCCACCACTCTACCTAGTATAATACACTTAAAAACTTTTGTCAGATCTCGAGAGTTTGCTCCAGTAACAAACCCTGTGCTAATAAGTGGCAGGGTTTGGTAAAAATTACTGTTTTCAGATATATATGTATGAAGATTATAAATGGTAAAACAGAGAAAGAGAACAAACAGTGATTTTTCCCGTTTTATAGAAACATTGAATGATTTAAAAGCTTCTCATATCCTGCTTCTTAACAGAAAAAAAAAATACATAAATATGAGATTTTTGAAGAGGTTTAGAAAGTGTAAACTGTATCTCTCTATTAGATGGAAAACTAACCCAGATGTGATTCCACTCTCTAAATCTAATCCAATCCAGCAGTCATAGAAAGATTCATGGTGCCAAAACATTGTAAGAGCAGTGCAAGAAAGCCCTGGAGAAGCAGAGTATGCTGCGGCTGTAAAGGGGCAGGAAAGCACCTAGAGTAGAAACAGAATGGGGAGGTGGGGAAAGTTTTCTTATAGTGCGTTTTGCTCGACATTATATTGCCCTTTGTAGAGCAAAAACTCAGCGACTCACCCAACTAACTGGGTGTTTTTTCTACTACTGGTAAAGAAATGAAACCTTGTATGTTGACCTTGTATCCTGCACACCTGCTAAAGTGTCTATTATTTAAGTAATTCCAAAGAGTATCCTTTTACATATTCTAACATCTCTGGGATGAAAATATATCTTATAATCAAATTTATAATTACCATCTTCTAGATAGTAGTCATCATTGCCTCTGAATAGTGAACTTGGTGATAGCTATTGTCATCTTTTCAGTTGAATTGTGTATATACAGCTATTACTTTGTGTGTGTAATTGTCAAGTGAAATGTCTTTAAAACAATTACACTATTATTAAGATGTGGGCTTTTTTTTCAGTCATGCCATGCAGCTTGTGGGATTTCAGTTATCCTGACAAGGGAATGAACCAGGCAACGGCACTGAAAGTGTCAAATCATAACCACTAGACCACCAGGAACTCCCTATTCATAAGTTTTTGAAAGAAAACTTATTGAGTACACAAAAAGGCACAGAAACAGAGAAATAAGGCATAAACTAGATATTAATGTAGTAAATATTCATTATGAGAGATATAATCATATCTAATGGAAGGAAAATACTATATTTTCTTGCAAAACAAAGTGCTATACAGAAGAAAATAAAGGAAAATGTCAATAAGCAGATGAAGTTGTGTGATAGGTTTTTACTGTAATTAGTGAAAAATAATTATCTGTCATATATCAAGCAATAAAACTGAGAGAAGAACCTCCCTAAACACTGAAAAGATTGACAAATCCTTCTGTACAAATAAAGATTAATTCATGCAGTGTGCAGGATTATTGCTAAGACAATGTCAGAATTTAATTGGCATATTTCTTTTTCTTTCTTAGTAGAAAATAATGATGAGTCTTAATATCTGAGAAAAATTTACAGGCTCAATGTGAAATAGTATGAATTCTAATAATACTCATGATCATAATATAAAAATGACAGCTGCGTTTCTTTATAACTCTTTCGTTTCTTTTTCTTGTCTTATTGTGCTGGTTGGAATCTCCAATAAACACCAAAAGAAGTGAAGATGGAAACCTTTTGTCTTTTACTGATGCTAAAGACAAAGCCTTCAAAATTTCACTTCAAACATGAGGTTTAAAAAAAGTCATTGCAATTACTTTACTGTCTTAAGAAACTTTCCTACTTTACTTAGAGTTTCAATTAAAAATAGATGTTATGTGTGTGTGCTCAGTTGTGCCAACTCTCTGTGACTCCATGGGCTGTAGCCCACCAGGTTCCTCTGTCCATGGTATTCTTCAAGCAATAACAAATAGATATTAAGTTTTTTCAAACAATTTTTCTAAATCTATGGAGAAAATTATGTGAGTTTTTTTTTCTTCCCACCTGTTGATGTGATAGCTTACATTCATTAATTTTGCTAATGTCAAATCTATTGTGAATTCTTCAGTTAAAAACAAAATGACCATAATGTATTATCACCCCTCATATTTTGCTGGATTTGATTTAAAATTTTGTGTGGGGTTTTTGCATCTAAATATATAAGTGGCCTGTATTCTTCCTTTCTTGAATAATCCTTTCAATTCTTAGTAACAAGATTAAACTAGTCTCATAAAGTGAGTTTGAGAGCTTTCCTTCCTTTTTATATTTTTTCTTCAATCATTTGCTGAGGATTAGAAGTAGCTTCAGGCATCCTCAGTGGCTCAGTAAAGAATCTATTTGCAATGCAGGAGACATAAGAGACTCGGTTTTGATGTCTGGGTCAGTAAGATTCCCTGAGGAGGGCACAACAACCCACTCCAGTATTCTTGCCTGGAGAATCCCATGGACAGAGAAGCCTGGTGGGCAACAGTCTGCAGGATCCAAAGAGTTGGACATGACTGAAGTGACAGCACAGCACAGCATAGCATGAAATGACTTAGCAGGTGCGCACTGAACTACTTTTTCTTGAATGCTTAGTGAAATGTGCCAGTGAAGCCATCTGGTCTTGGAATTTGCATTATGAGAAAAATTTTGGCTGCTAATATAATTTCTTTAATATTTATGGCTCTATCGTTTTCCTGTTTCTTCCATTTCACATGCTAGTGAGGTAATGCTTTAAATCCTTCAAGCTAGACTTCAACAGTACATGAACCAAGAACTTTCCAATGCACAAGCTAGATTTAGAAAAGACAGAGGAATCAAGATCAAATTTCCAACATCCATTGGATCATAGAGAAAGCAAGGGAATTCCAGGAAAACACATCTGCTTCATTGACTATGCTAAAGCCTTTTTGTGGATCTCAACAAACTGGAAAATTCTTAAAGAGGTGGGAATACCAGATCACCTTACCTGCCTCCTGAGAAACCTGTATGCAGGCCAAGAAGCAACAGTTAGAAGAGGACATGAAACAACAGATTGGTTCCAAATTGGGAAAGGAGTACGTCAAGGCTGTATATTGTCACGCTGCTTATTTAACTTATATGCAGAATAGTAGTAGTGTTAGGTGCTCAGTTGTGTCAGGTTCTTTGTGACTCCATGGACTATAGCCTACCAGGCTCCTCTGTCTATGGGATTTTCCAGGCAAGAATACTGGAGTGGGTTGCCATTCCCTTTCCAGTGGATCTTCCTAACCCAGGAATTGAACCTGGGTCTCCTGCATTGCAGGCAGATTCTTTACTGTCTGAACTATAGGGAAGCAGCATATCATGCAAAATACTGGGCTGGATGAAGCACCAATTGGATCAAAGTTGCCAGGAGAAATATCAACAACCTCAGATATGCAAATGATACCACCTTAATGGCACAAAGTGAAGAGGAACTAACAATTTCTTGAAGAAAGTGAAAGAGGAGTATAAGAAAGCTGGCTTAAAATTCATTCAAAAAATGAAGATCATGGAATCCAGTCCCATCACTTCATGACAAGTAGATGGGGACAAAATGGAAACAGTGTCATATTCCATTTACTTGGGCTCCAAAATCACTGTGGATGGTGACTGCAGCCATGAAATTAAAAGATGCTTGCTCCTTGAAAGAAAAGCAATGACAAACCTAGACAGTGTATTAAAAAGCAGAGATGTCACTCTGCTGACAAAAGTCTGTCTTGTCAAAGCTATGGTTTTTCCAGTAGTCATATATGGAGGTGAGAGTTGGACCATAAAGAAGACTGAGCACTGAAGAATTGATGCTATTGAACTGTGGTGCCTGGAGAAGACACTTGATCATACTCGGACAGCAAGGAGATCAAGCCAGTTAATCACAAAGGAAATCAACTTTGGATAACTATTGGAAGGACTGATGCTGAAGCTCCAATACTTTGCCTACCTAATGTGAAGAGTCAACTTGCTGGAAAAAACACTGATGCCGGGAAAGGCTGAGGGCAGCAGGAGAAGGGGGCAACAGAGGATGAGAGGGTTGGATGACATCACTGACTCAATGGACAAGAGTTTGAGCAACCTTGGGAAATGGTGAAGGACAGGGAATCCTGGCATGCTGCAGTCCATGGGGTCTCAAAGAGTTGGCAGGGCTTAGTAACTGAAAAACAACATCAAAAATGGTGAATATAACCTATTATAGAACACTATTATATTCATATTTCATATTATATTAGATCATAACCTCTCTCATCTGTATTTCTAACTTATTTCTGTGAAACTGCCGATACATTAATAATATTTTATTTTCTCTAATGTCTGAAGCTTCTACATTTTTATATTCTTAATACAATTTTTTTTTTCGCTCTCACTCATCAGTTCAGTTCAGTTGCTCAGTTGAGTCCGACTCTTTGAGATCCCATGGACTGCAGCATACCAGGCTTTCCTGTCTATCACCAACTCCCAGAATTTGCTCAAACTCATGTCCATCTAGTTGGTGATGCTATCGAACCATCTCATCCTCTGCCGTCCCCTTCTCCTGCCTTCAATTTTTCCCAGCATCAGGGTCTTTTCCAATGAGTCAGTTCTTCCCATCAGGTGGCCAAAGTATTGGAGTTTAAGCATCACTCCTTCCAATGAGTATTCAGGACTGATTTCCTCTAGGATGGACTGGTTGGATCTCCTTGCTGATGAAGGGACTGTCAAAAGTCTTTTCCAACACCACAGTTTAAAAGCATCAATTCTTCAGCATTCAGCTTTCTTTATAGTCCAACTCTCACATCCATACATGACTACTGGAAAAACCATAGCTTTGACTAGACAGACCTTTGTTGGCAAAGTAATGTCTCTGCTTTTTAATATGCTGTCTAGGTTGGTCACAGCTTTTCTTCCAAGGAGCAAGTGTCTTTTAATTTCATGGCTGCAGTCACCATCTGCAGTGATTTTGGAGCCTCCCAAAATAAAGTCTGTCGCAGTTTCCATTGTTTCCCCATTTGCCATGAAGTGATGGGACCAGATGCCATGATCTTAGTTTTCTGAAGTTGAGTTTTAAGCCAACTTTTTCACTCTCCTCTTTCACTTCATCAAGAGGCTCTTTAGTTCTTCTTCCCTTTCTGCCATAAGGGTGGTGTCATCTGCATATCTGAGGTTATTGATATTTCTCCCGACAATCTTGATTGCAGCTTGTACTTCCTCCAGCCCAGCATTTCTCATGATGTACTCTGCATATAAGTTAAATAAACAGAGTGACAACATACAGCCTTGATATATTTGATATATTCCTTTCCCAATTTGGAGCCAGTTTGTTGTTCAATGTCCAGTTCTAACTGTTGCTTCTTCACCTGCATACAGATTTCTCAGGAGGCAGGCAAGGTGATCTGGTATTCCCATCTCCTTAAGAACTTTCCACAGTCTGTTGTGATTGACACAGTCAAAGGCTTTGGCATAGTCAATAACGCAAAAGTAGATGTTTTTCTGGAACTCTCTTGCTTTTCTGATGCTCTAATGAATGTTGGCAATTTGATCTCTGGCTCCTCTGCTTTTTCTAAATCCAGCTTGAACATCTGGAAGTTCACGGCTCACGTCCTGTTGCAACCTGGCTTGGTGAATTTTGAGCATTACTTTGCTAGTGTGTGAGATGAGTGCAATTGTGCAGTAGTTTGAACATTCTTTGGCATTTCCTTTCTTTGGGATTGAAATGAAAACTGACATTTTCCAGTGCTGTGACCACTGCTGAGTTTTCCAAATTCACTCATCAGTTTGTCAATTATATTTGCTCTTTCAAAGAAGAGTTTGTCTCTAAAATTGTTTATATTTTATGTTTTAATTGTATTAATTAATTGCTACTTATAGTTTTTATTTATTTTGTTCTTTGAGTTTATTTCATGGTTATTTTCTAAGTCTAGTTTGGATAATTAGCTTATCAACTTTTTTAAACTTTTCCTACCTTTCAGTGTCAGCATTTTACAATTATACAGCTACACAATTACCTCTAGTTTTTGTTGAATCCCATAATATTTTATATGTAGCATTTCAATTCTTGTCAATTCCAATTTTTTTTTTTTAAATTTCCAATGTGACTTCTTATTCATGCTACTACTACTACTAAGTCACTTCAGTCATATCGCACTCTGTAAGACTCCATGGACTGTAGCCTGCAAGGCTTCTCTGTCCATGGGATCCTCCAGGCAAGAATGCTGGAATGGTTTGCCATGTCCTCCTCCAGGGGATCTTTCTAACTCAGGGATCGAACCCAGGTCGCTTGCATTGCAGGCAGATCCTTTACCATCCGAGCCATCTTATTCATGTGTTTACTTTAAAAATACATATTCTAAATATGATTTTAAAAAATTTAATTCCTAAATTAATTGCATGTGGTTAGAGGATGTATCTATATGATTCCAATATTTAGGTATTTGTTGAGGTTTGTTTTGTGAACTAGAATATGTTCAAATTCTCCACGTGATTGAATAGAATGAAATGTAGTCTATGTAGTTGCTGAGTATAATGTTGTATAGGAGTCCATTACATGAATTTTGGTAATCATATTACTTAATGTCCCCCCAAAACCAAACATCAAAGTATAATGTAACTTTCATTTAATAATTAAGCAATATGGCAAGGACTAAAAGTGGTTTAGAAATCATACACATATAATATTGTTCACACTCTAAAGTAATATGTTCAGTCTTTACCATAAATGTTACAGAATTATTGTTAAAAAATGATGTTGTATGAAGATGTAAAAGAGAACATCAAAATCATAAAATATAGAGGTAGGTAGCAAGAAAATACAGGTTCTTTTTTTTTTTCAGAAAGTGTTTGAACTTACATGACTATGTCTAAGGCAAACAAATATAGTAAAGGCTTAACATACTTGAAAAACAGGGTAACCACAAATCAAAAACATACATTAGGTTCACAAAAATCAAAAAGAAGAGAAAACAAGCATAAAGTAAAAGGAAATCCACAATGGAGACCACAAAAATAAAGAGAAATGGACATAGAAGAAACACAGAAATCAACTGGAAAACAAAATTTAAAATGGCAATAAAAACATATTTATCAATAATTACCTTATAGGTCAATGGACTCAATGCTTCAATCAAAAGATATAAAGTGGCAGACTGGATTAAAAACAGGAGCCCACAATATTCTGTCTATCAGATACCCACTTTAAGGCAATGGATATATTAATACATAGATTGAAAGTAAGGGGATGGAAAAAGATATTTCACGCAAAAGGAAATGACAAGAAAGCAGGGATAGTAATACTCATAAGACAAAATAGACTTTAAAACAAAGTTCATAAAGAAAGACACTATATAATGATAAAAGGATCAACATAAGAAGAGGATCTTAGACTCATCAACATGTATTCACCTAAAATAGGAGCATCTAAATACATTAAACAAATACTGAGAGACATAAAAGGAGAAATTGATGGCAATGCAGTAACAGTAGGAGACTTTAATACCCCATTCACATTAATGGACAGATGGTCTAAATAGAAAACCAATAAAGCAACAAAGATCGTAAATGACAGAATGGAACAGGTAGACTTAAAGGATATTTTCAGGACATTACATCTAAAAAAATGAGAATACACATTCTTTTCAAGTTCACATGGAACATTCTCTAGGATTGACCGTGTACTAAGGTACAAAACAAATGTAAATAAATTTAAGAATATAGAAATTATTTCAAGTATCTTCTCTGCCCACAATGTCATGAAGCTAGAAATCAACCACAGATAAAGAATTCAGAAAAATACAACTACATGAAGTCTAAACAACTTGCTACTAAAAAATCAATGAGTCAACAAAGAAATTATAAAGGAAATTTGAAAACACCTTGAGATATTACATTTAGAATGGATAAATGATAAGATCCTAATGTATAGCACAGGGAACTATACTGAATATCCTGTGATAAACCATAATGGAAAAGAATATAAAAAAGAATATATATATGTGTGTGTGAATATATATATATATATATTCTGAGTCACTTTGCTGTAGAGTAGAGATAAACACAACATTGTAAATCAACTATACTTCTATTAAAATTTTTTTAATATACCTTGAGACAAAAGAAAAAGAAAGCACAATCTTGAAAATCTGTGGGATGTAGCAAAAGTGGTTATTGTAAGGAAGTTCATAGCATTATAAGCCTTCCTCAAAAAAACAAGAAAAATCCCAACTAAATGACCTAAACTGCCACCTAAAATTACTAGAAAAAGAAGAACAAACAAAACCTATAGTCAGCAGAAGGAAGGAAATAATAACAACCAGAGAGGAAATAAAATAGAGATTAAAAAATAGAAAAAAAATCAATCAAACCAAGAGCTGCTTATTTGAAAGGGTAAACAAAACCTGGCAAACCTCTGGTAGGGTTCACCAAGAACAAAATAGAGAGAACCTAAATAAGCAAATAAGCAAAATAAGAAATGAAAAAGGAGAAATATCAACTAATAGTGTATGAATACAAAAAACCATAAGAGAATTCTATGAACAGCTGCATGCCAATAAATTCAACAACCTAGAGGAAATGGACAACTTTCTAGAAAAATACAGCCCACCAAAACTGAAACAAGAAGAAATAATTTAAATAGACCCATCACTAGAAGTTAAATAGAATATGTAGTTTATAAAACTTCCCACAAACAAATATCCAGGACCAGATGACTTCACAGGTGAATCCTACTAAACACACAAAGAACTTTTATCAATGCTCCTCAAATTCTTCCAAAAGACTGAAGAGGAGAGAATACTCCCAAAGACATTCTATGAAGCTACAATCATTCTGATACCAAAACCAGGCAAAGATACCACCAAAAAAAAAAAAAAAGAAAGAAAATTACAGGCCAATACCTTTGATGAATGTAGATGCAAAAATTCTTAACAAAATATTAGCAAACTAAATCCAACAACACATAAAAATATCATACACCACGACCACATGGGATTCATCCCAAGTTCACAAGGATGGTTCAATATACACAAATAAATCAACATGATATACCACATCAACAAAAGAGAAAACAAAAACCACACGATCATTTCAATAAATGCAGGAAAAAGATTTGACAAAATTCAATATCCATTCATGATAAAAAAAAAAACTAGAAAATCAGCCTCTATATGCTTAAGGAAACAACTACAAAGACATTAATACTATACACTGCAGTGAACAATATCAGTAAAGTAGCATATGCTAGCACACATGAAATAATGTATTTGCTATAAGCTGCTGGAAAAGCAGCCACACTCATGTTCCTTGAAGTGCAAGTATTCTTACTTGACACCTGCTGAAAAACATTTCTCCCATCATTCTACTCTAAAGAAGAGTCTGAAATTATTGTGTATGCAACAAAGCTGAGATGTAGATGGAAATGTTCATGCTTTTTTTTTTAATCTTGAAAGTGAACCACATTGTTGCATGGCCTCATTTCTAAATTTAAGATTTAAAAACAATTTTTTTTTCTCAATTTGACTGAGTGGAGGAAAAAAATTAAAGGCAGAAGTATTAGAAATAAAAAAAGTGAAGGTATTAGCCTTAAATCTACTTCAGAAAATAGATATGATCCTTTTCAAGAAATACTCAAACATTTGGTTTGCTTCAGTAAAACTGCATTATCAAGACAGACCAAATTTTCAATTTCATGAGTTGAAGTGGAGTTATGTCTTGTAGCTAAATAGCTTAGTGAAGCTGGCCTGCTACCACTAGGAAGAGAGGAATGCATAATAATCAATGTCTTCCTCATAGATAGAACCCTATCCTGGCAGAATGGGTGAAATGATTCCTTGTTTCTCCCCTGATTCTAATTCAAAGTAAGTATCTATTGTAAAATTGCAATATGGTGATCATAGTTACTGACAGCACTGCTGATAATCAACAGCATTGAGAAACAGTGTGTCGTTTGAAAGGTCCAAAATTTAATTACTAAAGTTTGTAACATTTAAATTGCAACAATTACATTTTCATAAATTTTCAGATTTTATTCTTACGAAACAATTCATTTTACTAGGATGATGTTAACATTTGGCCTCAACTTTGGCTGCCTGTGTGCTTAGTTGTGTCTGATTCCTATGTAGCCCCCCATGCTCCTCTCTTCATGGGGTTTCCCAGGCAAGAATACTGAAGAGGGTTGACGTTTTCTTCTCCAGGGGATCTTTCTGACCCAGGGATTGAACCCATGTCTTCTGTGTCTCCTGTATTGCAGGTAGATTCTTTACCCGCTGAGCCCTCCGGGAAGGTTGAATATTGATTTGTAAACCCTACTGAAACGTACATTTGGTATATTTCCAGAATGTAGCTTAGAGAAACTCCTGAATGTGTGCATCCAGAAACGTGTTCAAAATTGGTTATTGCAGCTCTATTCATAATTTAAAAACTGGACACACAAATGCCTATCACCATTAAATTGAATAAATAAATTTTACTCTATTCATACAATCAGATATTACTTAGAGGTGATAACAAACAAACAAGAGATAGCACATTAACAGGGATGAATCTTATAATTTTAGTGAAAGAATCAAGTCTCTGAAGAATGTGTGGTATAACTCCATCCATGTAAATAACCAGACATAATTAAACATTATGAGGAAGAGGAGAAGGAAGACACATACATTATTTCTAAAAGAGCAAGGAAAGAATAATACCCAATTCTGAACTCTGCGTACCTTTGGGAAAGAGGCAGTGGAATAGGACAGTTGAGTAGCGCTTAGGAGATAAGTGTTGAATTAGGTGATGAATTCATGGTTTACCATATCATTATGAAAAGGGATAAAAATAGCTATCTCTGCACAGAATGATCATAGTAGTGTGCCATGAACCAAGAATTGTGACTAACAGTTCTGTGCACCTGGGACCTATGAGAAGAAGCAACCAGGTCAGGGAATGGCTATCGCCCGCAAATCAAGGTAGTACTTCCTGACCTTGGCTACCAATGGTTCATGAGAGAAGGGGCCACGATTGGGAGTCTCTAAGGCACTGGCAACATTCCAGTTTCCAATTTAGGTGGTGGTTATACAGGATTCACTTCATAGTTATTTAGTAGATACCACTTTTAGGTTTCTTATATTTTCCTGTATGTATAAAATAATCCATAATTTTTAAAAGGTAAAGGCAAACACATACACACAGACACACAGACACAAGGATACATTCATATTACATGTTCACTTGTATATATTACACATACGGAGGTAAGTTTTGGGGGAGTGGTCAGTGGCACTAGTCACTGGGGATGGGGAATCAGGAGTCAGCAAATCTGTTCCTGATAAGTTAATGGTTTTGTCAGGTCTGCTTACCCTCCATCTCTATAACTGATGAGTGTGGAAAGATACCCATATGCTTAACGCCAAGGCTTAGAACAGCTCCACTGGACTCACTTCATCTGCCTGAACATTTTTATTATGAAAGGTAAATTACATTACACATTCTCACAGTTATTTTCCTCTGCTGAACTAAAGCAACAAAATTTCCACAAGCGTCAGCATTGCCTTATATATCATCTTTGCCAGTTTACTCCATTATTTACTATTTTTATCAGTCTATTGCCACTGTACTTCATTAAAATATATCATTTCTTAAGGCCAATTTTGAAAAAGAAAATAAATCAACCATAAGTCCACCAAACTAACATAACTCTATTGTGCACATTTTCTTTCTATTCACATACATATTTTGAAACAGATGCAATCATAATGTACCCTGTGTTTTAATTCAGCTTTTTTCTCTTAACATCATAGTGGAAACATTTTTCCTTGTTTTTCAAGGTCTTCATAATTATAATTTTAATGGCTGAATAATATTCCATAGACTTAATGTTCTGTAATTTACTAAACAATTTCACAACGGTTTCATACATATATTGTTTCTCAGAGACACTTTTGTAGTTATTATTATAAAGCTGCTACAAAGAATATTTTCTTACATGTAGGTGCTTTGCTTCTGTGGAATTATTTCCTTAGGACACATTCCCCAGGGTGAGATTCTGGGTTAAGGGCTATGACTGTCTACAGTTGTCGCTTTGTGTTTCCATATTGCTTTCAAGAGAATCATACTAGTTTACAATTGTCATTAGTAATGTACCAAAGTGCCAATTTGAACGTAAGCAGCTGCCATTTGTGGGATTAATCATTGCTGCTATCAGAAATTCTTTCCCCAAGATAGAAATGTTTGATTCCTTGCTTTTCTTTCTTTTTAAAAAATTAAAACTTCCCGAACTCTGGCTTGTCCAAAGTTTCTTCACCAGCTAGACTGATTGCCATAGAAGTTTTAATTTGGCACAACTTAATGGATAGTCACACAGGCTCTACCTCTTTACCAGTTGCCATTTCTTCTGTAACAGGAACTCATACCGGCTGAAACCAGACAGAAATATATAAGGAATATATAAGGAATTTGTATTGCCTGAGGTTCTCAATTCACCCAAGTATATCTCAGTAGTTTCTTGAAGATATTTTTAAGATCTTCATTTCCAAATGGACTTTCTATTACACTGGATAGCTTGCTTGTGTGTGTGTGTGTGTGTGTGTGTGTGTGTGTGTGTTAGTTGCTCAGTCATATCTGTCTCTTTGGATCCCATGCACTGTAGCCCGCTAGGCTCCTCTGTTCATGGAATTCTCCAGGCAAGAATATTGTAGTGGGTAGCTATTCCCTACACCTTGGGATCTTCCCGACCCAGGGATCGAACCTGGGTATTCCGTATTGCAAGCAGATTCGTTACCATCTGAGTCACTAGGGAAGCCCAGCATGCTTATGCTACTGCTGCTGCTGCTACTGCTTAGTCACCTCAGTCGTGTCCAACTCTGTGTGACCCCATAGATGGCAGCCCACCAGGCTCCTCCATCCCTGGGATTCTCCAGGCAAGAACACTGGAGTGGGTTGCCATTTCCTTCTCCAACGCATGAAAGGGAAAAGTGAAAGTGAAGTCACTTAGTCGTGTCTGACTGTTAGAGACCCCATGGACTGCAGCCTACCAGGCTCCTCCATCCATGGGATTTTCCAGGGAAGAGTACTGGAATGGGGTGCCATTGCCTTCTCCACAGCATGCTTATATATCTCCCTAAGTCTTGGACCTTTACCTTCTCTCTGCTGCCTTCAACATGTTCTGTTTCTGTTTAATGTGTTTTTTTAATCAAGCATTTCTTTTCAAAAGAGTTCTTTCCTACCAGTCTTTCAACATAGGCAGGAGCTGTTTGAAATTAAAGTCCTGTCATTGTTATTTTCTGACATCTGTATTTCAAAACACAAGAATTAAAGGCTAGAACAGTAATGTATTAAGTAAGCCCAGCCCTAGGCGCCTTCATTACAGTGGGCGCCCCATCTACTGTCATTCTGGTGAACTCAACAAGCCATTCTAGGGCTTACCCAAAACACCCCATCAATGAATCCACATGCCTGCTGCGGGAGCATAGAGTGAAGACACTAAAATTGACGCCAGAAATTCACTGACAATTTTACCCTCTTCTCTAAGGTTAACTCATAATTGTGTATTCTCCCATATTCTCTTGTTTTATTCTTCCAAGCTCTTTTTGCATAGTGTCTGTCTCCAGAGTATATAGCCGGACTTGCAACTCGTCCAGAGACCCTAAAGGAAAGAGCAGTTCCTTCATAAATAAATGCTGAGGACCAAGTTCTTCTTAAAACCTGGAAAGAGGGGTTCCTTCAAAGACCAAACATTGCCAAAAGGAATGGCCCCTATAAAGTACTTTTAACCACCCCCACTGCTGTCAAACTTCAATGGATATCTGGAAAGAAACTGTTAGTCATGCAGTCGTGTCTGACTTTTTGTGACCCCATGGTCTGACCTTGGAATTCTCTAGGCAAGTGGGTTGCCATTGCCTTCTCCAGGGGATCTTCTCAACCCAGGGATCAAATCAGGGTCTCCTGCACTGCAGGTAGATTCTTTACCATCTGAGCTACCAGGGAAGCAGGCAATGGATATCTAGCTGGGTACATTTGTCCAGACTAAAATTTTACCTCCAGAAACTTTACAGGTCACAACAGAAAAACAATACATCTATGAGCCAGTGCAAGATCTGAGATATCTATTCAAAAGACAGGTATCATTAACAGACAAGGTTCATGGCAAATAAATGGGGAAACAATGGAAACAGTGAGAGACTTTATTTTGGGGGGCTCCAAAATCACTGCAGATGGTGACTGCAGCCATGAAATTAAAAGATGCCTGCTTCTTGGAAGAAAAGCTATGACCAAACTAGACAGCATATTAAAAAGCAGTGACATTACTTTGCCAACAAAGTTGCATCTAGTCAAAGCTGTGACTTTTCCAGTAGTCATGTATGGATGTGCGAGTTGGATTATAAATAAAGCTGAGTGCTGAAGAATTGATGCTTTTGAACTGTGGTGTTAGAGAAGACTCTTGAGAGTCCCTTGGACTGCAAGGAGATCAAACCAGTCAATCCTAAAGGAAATCAGTTCTGAATATTCACTGGAAAGACTGATGGCTGAAGCTGAAACTCCAATACTTTGACCATCTGATGTGAAAAGTCGACTCATTGGAAAAGATTCTGATGCTGGGAAAGATTGAAGGTGGGAGGAGAAGGGGATAACAGAGGATGAGATGGTTAGATGGCATCACAGACGCGATGGACATAAGTTTGGGTAGGCTCCGGGAGTTGGTGATGGACAGGGAAGCCTGGCATCCTGCAGTCCATGGGGTCTCAAAGAGTCAGACACGACTGAGCGATTGAAGTGAACTGAACTGAAAGTGATAAAGTGGGCAGGCTCCTATTTGGAGCCTTTATGGTACTTGGGGCCTCTCTTGTTTCCTTGACTGATGAGATTCTTGACAACTATCTGGCTCTTGATTGCCTTCTGGTAGAACAAAGCAGAGGCATTCATAATTTTGGCAGGGGCAATGTTATCTCCCTTGTCTGGTCAACAGTTAAGGAGGCCAAAGTTGATCCTAGTTCCTTTCCTTGTGTGCTCAGTAACTCAGTGACCTCCAACTCTTTGCGACCCCATGGACTATAGTCCACCAGGCTCCTCTGTTCCTCAAACTTTCCAGGTAAGAATACTGGAGTGGGTTGTCATTTCCTTTTCCAGCAGATCTTCCTGACCCTGGGATTGGTTCCTTCTCCTTAATGGCTATTGTTCTCCTTTTTAGCCCTTGTTTGATTAAGCTTCTGGTTAAGTTTGCATCTTTTAGGCTCCAACAGTTTGAAGTAAAGCTCACGATGGCTCAAGAAATTCTGCCCATTCCAGTAGAGGGTAGCCTAGGTCTTTACAGGTCCTTGAAACAGTCAGTTAAGTACTTCTACACCTCTAGGGTAGGTCAGGGTCTACAGCCCCTGTTCAGCAGAAGAAGTTTCAGAAGAAGAGACCTTCGCCCCCTTACCCTTTAAGAATAAAGGTGTAGAGTCTCTTGGATAAAAATGAGATAGGCTGAGATCTGGGACTCTGTTGCAATGCTTGCATCTGGACACACCTCTTCTAGAGCAACAAAATACAAAGAAACAGTATGGGACTAAAAACAACTGGCTGAAGGCACAGTTGAGGCAAATTCTGGATCCAAAAGCTACAAAGAGACCAAAAAAACCCAGCTGCTATTTTTTAGGAGCCTGGAGCAAAAACAGGTTGCCAGGAGCAAAAGCAGGTACCATACATGCCCCCTGCACACACTGCCATCTAAGAGGTGGGCAAAACCCCTAAGCTACACCTCCAGCCTGACCCCTGAACATACCCCTACCCTCACCCCATATAAGGTACAAGCTCACCCCTCCTTGCAGAGCAGGTAAGGAAGGGAACCTGTGGTTTGCTCTCTTTCTCCCTGCTGCAGCAGGGGACCCAATAAAGCCTTACTGGGGGGAAAAAAAAAAAAAGGCAACCCGCATAAACCTATTTCAGTCATAAAGTTATATACTTGGCACTGCAAACAGTTTGTGCTGTAGCCATAGAGAGAAACATGGACAAATGTTGTTGACGAAAGTATTTAAACAGGTACTTCATTGTACACTATGTTAAAATCCCAGGAGAAGGTAACTTACCTCTTCTAGCCTTCCAAGTGTCTATCAAATCTCTGTCAGAATATGCTACAGTACAATGATATTGAAACTTGCATCAGAAACCATATCCTTACAAAAGCATCTATCCCAGATTACATCCTATATCTTTTTCCTCTTCTCTGCTGAATGTCTGGGAAAGGAATAGCCATTTTTTTTTTAATCCTGTGAAGCAGATGCATTAGGTTAAAAACACACACAAAAGCAAAACTGTTCCTCCTCCTTTTAATCACCACCCATGGTCTTCCATAGACTGGCTTCAATTTAGTGACAATACATAATTTAATAACAATTTATGAAATGAAAATGAGCATTGCAATGCTCCCTTTAACACATTATCACCTCTAATATCTTGCTTTTGTGCACATTTAAACCTGAAATTAATTTTCACAGGCTATAACATTTACCAGCAAGTATGTAAAGAGCAATATTGCATAGGAACCTAGAATGTTAGGTCCATGAATCAAGGCAAACTGGAAGTGGTCAAAAAGGAGACGGCAAGAGTGAACGTTGACATTCTAGGAATCAGCGAACTAAGATGGACTGGAATGGGTGAATTTAACTCAGATGACCATTATATCTACTACCATGGGCAAGAATCCCTTAGAAGAAATGGAGTAGCCATCATGGTCAACAAAAGAGTCCGAAATGCAGTACTTGGATGCAATCTCAAAAACGACAGAATGATCTCTGTTCGCTTTCAAGGCAAACCATTCAATATCACGGTAATCCAAGTCTATGCCGCGACCAGTAACGCCGAAGAAGCTGAAGTTGAACGATTCTATGAAGACCTACAAGACCTTCTAGAACTAACACCCAAAAAAGATGTCCTTTTCATTATAGGGGACTGGAATGCAAAAGTAGGAAGTCAAGAAACACCTGGCGTAATAGGCAGGTTTGGCCTTGGAGTACAGAATGAAGCAGGGCAAAGGCTAATAGAGTTTTGCCACAAGAACGCACTGGTAATAGCAAACACCCTGTTCCAACAACACAAGAGAAGACTCTACACGTGGACATCACCAGATGGTCAACACCGAAATCAGATTGATTATATTCTTTGCAGCCAAAGATGGAGAAGCTCTATACAGTCAGCAAAAACAAGACCGGAAGCAGACTGTGGCTCAGATCATGAACTGCTTATTGCCAAATTCAGACTTAAATTAAAGAAAGTAGGGAAAACCACTAGACCATTCAGGTATGACCTAGATCAAATCCCTTATGAGTATACAGTGGAAGTGACAAATAGATTTAAGGGACTAGACCTGATAGACAGAATGCCTGATGAACTATGGACAGAGGTTCGTGACATTGTACAGGAGACAGGGATCAAGAAAATCCCCATGGAAAAGAAATGCAAAAAAGCAAAATGGCTGTCTTAGGAGGCCTTACAGATAGCTGGGAAGAGAAGAGAAGTGAAAAGCAAAGGAGAAAAGGAAAGATATTCCCACCTGAATGCAGAGTTCCAAAGAATAGCAAGGAGAGATAAGAAAGCCTTCCTCAGCGATCAGTGCAAACAAATAGAGGAAAACAACAGATTGGGAAAGACTAGAGACCTCTTCAAGAAAATTAGAGATACCAAGGGAACATGTCACGCAAAGATAGGCTCGATAAAGGACAGAAATAGTATGGACCTAACTGAAGCAGAAGATATTAAGAAGAGGTGGCAAGAATACACAGAAGAACTGTACAAAAAAGATCTTCACGACACAGATAATCACGATGGTGTGATCACTCACCTAGAGCCAGACATCCTGGAATGTGAAGTCAAGTGGGCCTTAGAAAGCATCACTACGAACAAAGCTAGTGGAGGTGATGGAATTCCAGTTGAGCTATTTCAAATCCTCAAAGGTGATGCTGTGAAAGTGCTGCACTCAATATGCCAGCAAATCTGGAAAACTCAGCAGTGGCCACAGGACTGGAAGAGGTCAGTCTTCGTTCCAATCCCAAAGAAAGGCAATGCCAAAGAATGCTCAAACTACTGCACAATTGCACTCATCTCACATGCTAGTAAAGTAATGCTCAAAATTCTCCAAGCCAGGCTTCAGCAATATGTGAACCGTGAACTTCCAGATGTTCAAGCTGGTTTTAGAAAAGGCAGAGGAACCAGAGATCAAATTGCCAATATCCGCTGGATCATTGAAAAAGAAAGAGAGTTCCAGAAAAACATCTATTTCTGCTTTATTGACTATGCCAAAGCCTTTGACTGTGTGGATCACAATAAACTGTGGAAAATTCTGAAAGAGATGGGAATACCAGATCATCTGACCTGTCTCTTGAGAAACCTGTCTGCAGGTCAGGAAGCAACAGTTAGAACTGGACATGGAACAACAGACTGGTTCCAAATAGGAAAAGGAGTACGTCAAGGCTGTATATTGTCACCCTGCTTATTTAACTTATATGCAGAGTACATCATGAGAAACGCTGGGCTGGAAGAAACACAAGCTGGAATCAAGATTGCCGGGAGAAATATCAATAACCTCAGATATGCAGATGACACCACCCTTATGGCAGAAAGTGAAGAAGAACTAAAGAGCCTCTTGATGAAGGTGAAGGAGGAGAGTGGAAAAGTTGGCTTACAGCTCAACGTTCAGAAAACTAAGATCATGGCATCTGGTCCCATCACTTCATGGGAAATAGATGGGGAAACAGTGGAAACAGTGTCAGACTTTACTTTTTTGGGCTCCAGAATCACTGCTGATGGTGACTGCAGCCATGAAATTAAAAGACGCTTACTACTTGGAAGGAAGGTTATGGCCAACCTAGATAGCATATTTAAAAGCAGAGACATTACTTTGCCAACAAAAGTCCGTCTAGTCAAGACTATGGTTTTTCCAGTGGTCATGTATGGATGTGATAGTTGGACGGTGAAGAAAGCTGAGCGCCGAAGAATTGATGCTTTTGAACTGTGGTGTTGGAGAAGACTCTTGAGAGTTTCTTGGACTGCAAGGAGATCCAATCAATCCATCCAAAAAGAGATCAATCCTGGGTGTTCATTGGAAGGTCTGATGTTGAAGCTGAAGCTTCAATACTTTGGCCATCTCATGCCAAGGGTTGACTCATTGGAAAAGACCCTAATGCTGGGTAGGATTGGGGGCGTGAGGAGAAGGGGACGACAGAGGATGAGATGGTTGGATGGCATCACCGACTCGATGAACATGGGTTTGGGTAAACTCCGGGAGTTGGTGATGGACAGAGAGGCCTGGCGTGCTGCAATTCATGGGGTCGCAGAGAGTCGGACACGACTGAGCGACTGAACTGAACTGAACTGATGTGTCGCTCTGATATTGGAACTTGAGTTTTTACCTGAAACATTTCTCTTTTGGACCTAGCCACAAAGTTGACATATTTAATTTCGGAACGTTTGTATACTGAACTGTAAAAATCTCTACGTTTTAGCAGATAATTCTGTGAGCTTTTATTCTTTATATGGAGAATAAAACTTTTAGACTATATTTCTATATAAAGTAGATGACTGGTAACTAAACAAGCACATCCTTGTTTATAGGACCCAGAATATCTTACAAAAGCAAGCAAGAGTCATTGACAGACTGGATGAGGAAGTTCAAAGAAATAAGGAAGATAAGAATAAAAGGCAGACCTAAAGCATCCGAGAGAGTGCATGGGTGACTAGGAGCTCATAAAAATCTGTAGGGGAAAGCCTCATTTATTCACAGTTTTTCTCCATTTGTCAGAGTTTTTAAAATATCCTTCTATATCCCCCTACCATCAAAGCAATTGAGCTTTGGGTTCATAGTGCTAAGTCAAGTTAGTTGTGTCTGACTCTTTGCAACTCTATGGACTGTAGCCCACTAAGTTCCTCTGTCCATGGGATTCTCCAGGCAAGAATACTGGAGTGAGTTGCCATACCCTCCTCCAGAGGATCTTCTCCACTCAGGGATCATGGAACACAGGCAATTCTGAATTCTAAGGGGAAAAAAAAAGCAAATTTGAAATGCTTCTAAAGAGAAAAAAGAGAAATCAACAAATTACTATTTGAAACCTCATATAAAACAATAGATTGTGTAAAACAATAGAGAAATGTATTTAAGCTATATCAGTTTTGAACATAGATTTATTCACCAAGCCAACAAATGAAACAATATAGTTTTAGACACACAAAGGTTCAGAAGGCACACCACCCAATAATTCCTTCTGCCAGAATATACTTCTGCAGCACAAAACAAAATCTAATCAGGAGGAAAGCTTGGGATGTAAGGGGAAAATTGTGATAAAAGGACTGATAAGACAAAGAACTATTTACACCTGTGTTAATTAGGTGTTAACGACCGCTTCTTTTTCTGGTCATGACAGAGTATCAGGGACTGGATGAGAAGTTCTATTTTAAAATACTGGAAAACCAGTCCAAAGAGATAATGGCACCTTGGTTTTCATTCATTGAATAATAGACAACAAGTTGAGTCCTGCCACTTTCTTAGTTTACTGCTTGGGATGAGTTTCCAAGCCTCTGTGCAGAGAGGGAGAAGCCAGATATCTCAGCAGTTGCAGAGCTGAGCTATGTCATATTACCGAGATGTCAAATGACAAGTGATGTCAAAGGGCAGAACACCTGGGATGAGGGAGCAGCACAAAGACACAACTCTAGAGATCTACAGAGAGGTCCCCTTACATTTTAGTTTAATCAGCACATGCATGAGAAAAAAATCTCCACATCTAGAGAAGCACTGGAAAGGAATACAGTAAGTCACCTGCATACGAATGAGTTCCATTCCCAGAGTATATTCATGAGTCCAATTTGTTCATAAGTACAGCAAAGTTAGCCTAGATACTCAACTAACACAATCAGATATATAGTACTGTACTGTAATAGGTTTATAAAACTATTCACACAAATAATACATAAAGCAAACACAAATAATAAAGAAAATATGTTTAATTTTACAGTACCTTGGGATAGTACAGTAGTACAGTACAACAGCTGACATACAAGGGCTGGTATCAAGTGAACAGGCAAGAAAGATTACTGACTGGAGGAGGGAGACAGGGTGGAGACGGTGGCGCTGATGGAGGGCAAGCTGCAATTCACTCATGCCTCACCCTGATGGCACAGGTTCTGGTTCCTTGCTGGAATCAGATGTAAATTCACATCTTTGTAGGTTGACAACTTAAAGGTTTGTATGTAGGGGACTTACTGTAGATGGAATAATCTCTGGAGCTCCCACAGGGATGGGAAGGGTCTGGGTTCAAACCAGGAAGGGTAGAAGATCAACCAAACATATAAAGCATTGAGTAGAGGAGAGTGTTAATTCAGTCCAGTTCAGTTCAGTTTAGTTGCTCAGTCGTGTCCGACTCTTTGTGACACCATGAATCACAGCATGCCAGGCCTCCCTGTCCATCACCAACTCCCGGAGTTTACACAAATCCATGTCCATAGAGTCGGTGATGCCATCCAGTCATCTCATCCTCTGTCGTCCCCTTCTTCTCCTGCCCCCAAACCTTCCCAGCATCAGGGTCTTTTCCAGCGAGTTAACTCTTCGCATGAGGTGGCCAAAATATTGGAGTTTCAGCTTCAGCATCAGTCCTTCAAATGAACACCCAGGACTGATTTCCTTTAGGAAGGACTGGTTGGATCTCCTTGCAGTCCAAGGGACTCTCAAGAGTTTTATCCAACACCACAGTTCAAAAGCATCAATTCTTCGGCGCTTAGCTTTCTTTATAGTCCAAATCTAACATCCATACATGACTACTGGAAAAACCATAGCCTTGACTAGATGGAAGTTTGTTGGCAAAATAATGTCTCTGCTTTTTAATACGCTGTCTAGGTTGGTCATAACTTTACTTCCAAGAAGTAAGCGTCTTTTAATTTCATGGCGGCAGTCACCATCTGTAGTGATTTTGGAGCCCCAAAAAATAAAGCCTGACACACTGTTTCCACTGTTTCCCCATCTATTTGCCATGAAGTGATGGCACCAGATGCCATGATCTTAGTTTTCTGAATGCTGAGCTTTAAGCCAACTTTTTCACTCTCCTCTTTCACGTTCATCAAGAGGCTCTTTAGTTCTTCTTCACTTTCTGCCATAAGGGTGGTGTCATCTGCATATCTGAGATTATTGATATTTCTCCCAGCAATCTTGATTCCAGCTTGTGCTTCCTTCAGCCCAGCGTTTCTCATGATGTACTCTGTATATAAGTTAAATAAGTAGGGTGACAATATACAACCATGAGGTACTCCTTTTCCTATTTGGAACCAGTCAGTTGTCCCATGTCCAGTTCTAACTGTTGCTTCCTGACCTGCAGACAGATTTCTCAAGAGGCAGGTCAGGTGGTCTGGTATTGCCATCTCTTTCAGAATTTTCCACAGTTTATTGTGATCCACACAGTCAAAGGCTTTGGCATAGTCAATAAAGCAAAAGTAGATATTTTTCTGGAACTCTCTTGCTTTTTTGATGATCCAGCAGATGTTGGCAATTTGATCTCTGGTTCCTCTGCCTTTTCTAAAACCAGCTTGAACATCTGGAAGTTCACAGTCCATGTATTGCTGAAGCCTGGCTTGGAGAATTTTGAGCTTAACTTTACGAGCGTGTGAGATGAGTGCAATTGTGCGGTAGTTTGAGCATTCTTTGGCATTGCCTTTCTTTGGGATTGTAATGAAAATTGACCTTTTCCAGTCTTGTGGCCACTGCTGAGTTTTCCAGATTTGCTGGCATATTGAGTGCAGCAGCACTTTCACAGCATCACCTTTGAGGATTTGAAATAGCTCAAGTGGAATTCCATCACTTGCACTAGCTTTGTTCATAGTGATGCTTTCTAAGGCCCACTTGATTTCACATTCCAGGATGTGTGGCTCTAGGTGAGTGATCACACCATCATGATTATCTGGGTCATGAAGATCCTTTTTGTACAGTTCTTCTGTGTATTCTTGCCACCTCTTCTTAATATTTTCTGCTTCTGTTAGGTCCATCCATTTCTGTCCTTTATCGAGCCCATCTTTGCATGAAATGTTCCCTTGGTATCTCTAATTTTCTTGAAGTGATCTCTAGTCTTTCCCATTCTGTTGTTTTCCTCTATTTCTTTGCACTGATCGCTGAGGAAGGCTTTCTTATCTCTCCTTGCTATTCTTTGGAACTCTGCATTCAGATGGGAATATCTTTCCTTTTCTCCTTTGCTTTTTGCTTCTCTTCTTTTCCCAGCTATTTGTAAGGCCTCCTCAGACAGCCATCTTGCTTTTTTGCATTTCTTTTCCATGGGGATGGTCTTAATCCCTGTCTGCTGTACAATGTCATGAACCTCTGTTCCTAGTTCATCAGGCACTCTGTCTATCAGATCTAGCCCCTTAAATCTGTTTGTCACTTCCACTGTATAATCATAAGGGATTTGATTTAGGTCATACCTGAATGGTCTAGTGGTTTTCCCTACTTTCTTTAATTTAAGTCTGAATTTGGCAATAAGAAGTTCATGATCTGAGCCACAGTCTGCTCCCAGTCTTGTTTTTGCTGACTGTATAGAGCTTCTCCATCTTTGGCTGCAAAGAATACAATCAATCTGATTTTGGTGTTGACCATCTGGTGATGTCTATGTGTAGAGTCTTCTCTTGTGTTGTTGGAAGAGGGTGTTTGCTATGATCAGTGCGTTCTCTTGGCCAAACTCTGTTAGCCTTTGGCCTGCTTCATTCTGTACTCCAAGGCCAAATTTGCCTGTTACGCCAGGTGTTTCCTGAATTCCTACTTTTGCATTCCAGTCCCCTATAATGAAAAGGACATCTTTTTTGGGTGTTAGTTCTAAAACGTCTTGTAGGTCTTCATAGAACCATTCAAGTTCAGCTTCTTCAGCGTTACTGGTCAGGGCATAGACTTGGATTACCGTGATATTGAATGGTTTGCCTTGGAAACGAACAGAGATCATTCTGTCATTTTTGAGATTGCAGTACTGCATTTCAGACTCTTTTGTTGACCATGATGGCTACTCCATTTTTTAATTAATTAGCCCTTCATTAAAGACTGCTCTGGACCCACTTTCACAAAACTTAAAAATAAATTGTGAAAGAATGAAACTTATTTCAATTAATTTAACAACATCCCAGAACAAAGCCCAAAAATATTTAAAGAAATCCAGCATCCAATATTCTAAAACTCACAGTGCCTAAATTCTACTAAAAAATTATGAGACATATAAAGAATAAAGAAAATACAACTCTTCAGCAAGAAAAAAGTCCACTAGACGAAAGACATCAGCAAACATGGTGGATTCAGAAGATCTAAATTCCATTTTTCCATAAAGATAATGAAGAAAACTGTTAAAAACTTTCAGAATCAACTTTTTCAGAACTCTGAAAATTAACAAAAGCCTTGCAGCAGTCTGGATAGCACTTAGTCAAAAGCAGCTGATTCTCAGTAAGAAGAGAGAACTCTGTGGCATTTTAGCTTACCCTTGTCCCATCCCCTGCTTCTCAGCTTAGCCAGTAGCCATGAAGATAATAGCCATTATTCCCCATACCAGAGGGAACAAAGGGCCCTCATTTGAGAGACTTGCAATTATTTACTCTGATTTTGGTGGCTAGCTGGAAGACATGCTCAAAGGCTTTGTTCTTATCACCTGGTCCAATGCTAAAGCTGCTTCCCATGAGGCATGTATTGAAAATCTTTTCAGGCTAATGTTTTAGTTGCTGCTGCCTAAGGTACAGTTGGAACAAACAATAAACTAACCAAAAAACTTGGAAGGAAAACCTAGAAAATGAGATGCCTATTTGGGCTTTGAAAAAGTCCAACACATTCCTGGGAATCTCAAAGGCCATGTGCATGGTCTGGGCTGTGTGTTAGAAGAGCAGAGTGCCTCATGGTCTCATCTCCTTCTGACTCTGAGGCTCTGCAAGAGCAGGAAATAAAGTCTGCATTAGATTTGTAAGCTACTGGCTGAGTATTGAAGGAGTGTCCAGACAAGCACACAACCTCAGCACAGTCTGCAGTCTTCACTGGTTCCAAGAGTTCAAGGAAATCTCTATCCAATCACTAGTTGACTATTAAACTAAAGAAATAGAGACTTTTGGAGACAGACTCAAAGTTGGAGGATTTATATCATCTGATTTCAAGACTTACTATTAAAGCTACAGTAGTCAACGAGTATAATATTGGAACAGAATAGAATGTCCTGAATTAGATCCATGCATATGTGGTTTTCTTTGTGTGTGTGTGTGTGTGTTGTTTTGTTTTGGTTTTGGATGGGAAGGGGGTTGGTAGTGCTGCCCAGCTTGCAGGATCTTAGTTCCCCAACTGGAGAATGAACCTGGGCCCCCTGCAGTGGAAGCACAGAGTCCTAACCACTGGACTGCCAGAGAATTCCCAGTCACTTCGCTTCTGAAAAAGCTATCATAGAGAAATGACAGATGAATGCAGAGAACTGACTGCAAAGCATTCCATAGGAAACTTTTAGGGTGATGGAAATATTCTATACAGGCTTACTGTATTTTATTGTACTTCACATTGTGGCACTTGGCAGATATTATGTTTCTAACTCAAAACTAACACAACATTGTAAATCAACTATATTTCAACAAAATTAAAAATTTTTTTAATTTTTTAATTTTAAAAATTAAATTAAATGCATTAGAAAAAAAAAAATTGAAGGTTTGTGGCAATCTGGTTTGTACCAAACAAATCTATTGGTACCATTTTCCTAATAGCATTTGCTCACTTTGTGTCTCTGTAGCACATTTTGTTAATTCTCACAATATTTCAAACTTTTACGTTATTACTATATTTGTTATGATGATCTGTGATCAGTGATCATTGATGTTACTATTTTAATTGTTTTGGGGTTCCATGGACCGTGCTTGTATAACACAGTGAACTTAATCAATATATGTGTGTGTTCTGATGGCTCTACTGACAGACCCTTTCCTTATCTATCTCCCTCTCTTTGGGCCTCCCTATTCCTTGAGACACAACAATATAGAAATTAGACCAATTAATAATCTTACAAGAGCCTCAATGTGTTGCATTAAAAAGAATAATCACATGTCTCTTATTTTAAATCAAAAACTATAAATGATTAAGCTTAGTGAGGAAGGCATATTGAAAGCTGAGATAGGCTGAAAGCTAGGCCTCTTGCACCAAACAGCTAGTTAAAATGTGAATGCAAAGAAAAAGTTCTTGAGGGAAATTAAAAGTGTTTCTCCAGTGAACAAACAAATGATAAGCAAGTGAAACAGCATTATTGCTGATATGGAGAAAGTTTTATTGGTCTGGATGAAGAACAAAACAGACACAACATTTCCTTAGGCCAAAGCCTAATATAACACAAAGCCCCAACCCTCTTCAATTCAATTAAGGCTGAGAGAGGTGATGAAGCCAAAGAAGAAAGGTTTGAAGCTAACAGAGCTTGGTTCATGAGGTTTAAGAAGTCATCTTTGTCATATAGACGTGCAGAGTGAAGCAGCAAGTGCTGATATAGAAGCTAAAGTAAGTTATCCAGATCTAGCTAAAATAATTAATAAAGTTGAGTGCATTAAACAACATTGTTTTAAACTGCTTTTAACAAAACAGTCTTATTTGAAAGCAGATGTTTTTGACAAATGCCTTTGACAAAATGACTCTCTTGTTAGGAGCTAACACAGCTGGTGACTTTAAGTTAAATCCAAAGCTCACTTACCATTTCTCCAAATTTTAGATCTCTTAAGAATCATGCTAACTCTACTCTGCCTGTGCTCTATAAATAGAAAAACAATGCCTGGATAACAGCACATTAGTTTACAGCATGGTTCACTGAATATTTTAAGTCCGTTGCTGAAAACTACTGCTCAGAAAAAAATTCTTTCAAAATACTGCTCACTGACAAAGCACCTGGTCATCCAAGAGCTTCAGTAGAGATGTACAACCATATTAATATTGTTTGAGTGTGTGCCTGACTCTTTGTGACCCCATGGACTGTAGCCTACCAGGCTCCTCTGTCTATGGAATTCTTGTCCAAGTAAAAATACTGGAGTGGATAGCCATTCTTTTCTCCAGGGGATCTTCCTGACCCAGGGATCGAACCTGGGTCTCCTGCATCGCAAGCAGATTCTTTACCATCTGAGCCACTTACATGTCTGCTAACACATCCATTCTACAGCCCATGGGTCAAGGAGTAATTTCTACTTTCAAGTCTTGCTATTTGAGAAACACACTTGGTAAAGCTATAGCTGCCATGGACAGGGAGTCCTCTGATGGATCTAGGCAAAGCATATTGAAAACCTTCTGGAAAGAATTCATCATTACACTGGGATTCATGGGAAGAAATCACAATACCAACATTCACAGGAATTTGGAAGAAGTTAATTCCAACCCTCATGGATGACTTTGAAGTGTTCAAGACTTCAAGTGAAGGAGGTAATTGAACATAAGGTAGAAATAGCAAGAGAACTGGAGTTAAAAGTGGAGCCTGAAGACATAACTGGATCTCTGCAATGTCACGATAAAATCTTAAGAGATGAGGAGATGTTTCTTCAGTTCAGTTCAGTCACTCAGTTGTGTCCAACTCTTTGCAACACCATGGGCTGCAGCATGCCAGGTCTCACTGTCCATCGCCAATTCCCGGAGTTTACTCAAATTCATTTCCACTGAGTTGGTGATGCCATCCAACCATCTCATCTTCTGTAGTCCCCTTCTCCTCCTGCCTTCAATTTTTCCCAGCATCAAGGTCTTTTCCAATAAGTTAGTTCTTCGCATCAGGTGGCCAAAGTATTGGAGTGATGAACAAAGAAGGCAGTTTCTTGAGATGAAATCTACTCCTGGTTAAGATACATTGAAGATTGCTGAAATGATAACAAAGGATTTAGAATAATGCAAAATCAGTTGATAAAGCAGCAGCAGGATTTGAGAGACTAGACTCCAATTTTGAAAGAGGTTATACCATGGGTAAAATACTATTAAACAGTATCTCATACTATAAGGAAATCATTCATGAGAGGGACTGTCAATCAATGCCGCAAACTTCATTGTTGTCTTATTTTAAGAGGTTGCCACAGCCACCTAGCCTTCAGCAATCACCATCCTGTTCAGTCAGCAAACATCAACATGGAAGGAAGACCCTCCACCCTCAAAAAGATTACATTTCATTGAAGGCTCTGATAAAGGTTAGCATTTTTTAGCAAAAAAAAAGAGTATTTTTAAATTAATATATATTTATTGTTTTGGGTTTTGTTGCCTTTTGTTTTCCTGTACATTGTATTTTTAGACATAAAGCTATTATTTACTTAATAGACTATAGTATAAGTGTTTTCAAACTGTAGTGCTGAAGAAGACCTGTGAGAGTTCCTTGGACTGCAAGAAGATCAAACCCATCAATCCTAAAGAAAATTAACACTGAATATTTATTTTAAGGTCTGATGCTGAAGCTAAAGCTCCAATACTTTGGCCACCTGATATGGAGAGTCAACTCATTGGAGAAGACCCTGATGCTGGGAAAGATTGAAGTCAAAAGGAGAAGAGGGTGGCAGCAGAGGATGAGATGATTAGACAGCATCACTGACTCAATGGACATGAATTTGAGCAAACTCTGGGAGATAGCAGAGGACAGGGGAGCCTGGCATACTGAAGTCCATGAGGTCACAAACAGTCGGGCAGAAACAGAACAACAACAATAGTATAAACATAACTTTTAATTTTGAGGGGGAAACCAAAAAATTGTGTGATTTCCTTTATTGCAACATTCACTTTATTGTGGTGGTCTGGAACCAACCTATAATATCTCTGAGGTAGATATGCCTATATCTTGATTTTCATTGTGGTTATACAACTATTTATATTTGTCAAAACTTATTGCATTGCAAATTAGGGGTATGGAATTAACAGATACAAAATAATAAGCAACAAGGATATATTGGATAGCACAGGAAATTATAGCCATTATCTTGTAATAACTTATAGTGGAATATGGCCTGCAAAAATACTAAATCCCTATGCTATACACCTGAAAATAATATAATACTGTAAATCAACTATAGTTCAATATTTTAAAAAATGTATTGTACTTAAAATTGGTGATTTTTATTGTGAACCATAACTTGATAAAATTAATTATAAACATGAAAGAAAAAATATATTAAAACAGCTAATTTCCCTAACATAGGAATTTGAAATTTGAGTAGTATAACTATGTATACAATTTTTTGTCTTCATTTGTCAGTTTTCCTTAATGTTGCATATAAGTGTATGGTGAAACTTAAGATAAATTTAAAGTATTGGTTTCCAAAGATAATACAAGATTAGTGGGGACAAATAGCTCTCTAGAATTAAATCCCAAGTTTTTTCCATAAGGCATGGGAGAAGCTAGGGGAGTTGTAAAGCATGCTAAATATCTTGGGTAGACTTAGGAGGTATAGAGATTAAACGCATGTAAGAAAATATAAAGTTAACCCCTATAAGGAAAGAGATAAGATGCATGACTTCAAAATTCCTGAGGAAAAAAGCAAAGGGAACAAAGAAAAGCAATCCAGATAAACATAAAAAAGAATGATAATGAATTCAAATGCATCGAATATCCCCATTAAAAGATCCTGAGATTAGGTGAGATAACAAAACGCTGGTAGGTGCTATTTACAAGAGACATACCTCAAATAAAATTACATAGAAACATTGAAAATAAAGAGACGAACAAAGCTCTATCAGGCAAACACCAGCAAGAACAAAGCAGAACTAGCAATATTCACTTCGAACAAAATAATTCAACATCAAGAACCATAAAAGATAATATATAATTATGATTTAAATTATTTACCATAGCCAGAAGGGAATAGAAATGGACTGTGTAGCTGGAAAGGCTTCAAGTAAGATTGAGTCCCTGAAATGAACCATATTTGTGGTGATTGATGAGTAGAGAAGAATTGGGAAATTTCTATACAGAAGGAACCAAGTAAGGAAAGTGTGATAGATTGCGAATACGGCCATACAGCCCTTGAAGCCCCTACCAAGAAGTGGAGTCTCCTTCCTCACCCTGTGAATGTTAGCTGACTTTATAACTTGTTTTCGTGAGCAGAAAATATCAGAAATGACACTGTGCACGTGTCCAGCCTTGGCCTTGTAGATTTGCTTTCAGGCCAGGAGCATTTCCATCTCCATGCAAACAAGCCCGAGCTAGCCACTTGGAGGATAAGAGACGTTTTGAAGGAGGACTCCAGTGGTTCCAGCTCTCCCAGATGAGGCCCCAGACTTTTGAAGGGGCCAACTGAAAATAGGCAAGCCCTACCCAGGCCAGAAGACTACACTGCTGAGTCCTGTCCAAATTACCAACAGAACTGTGAGCTAAATAAACCATTGTTTTACACCCCTAGGTTTTGGGGTGGATAACTGATTCAGAAAGGTATTTTGTTTGAGATGTCATTGGATGAGACCACTCTCCCTAAGCAACAGGAAAAACTCTCCTGAGAGAGTATCTCTCAAACACCTACTGGTGATGATGTCTCATTTAAGGCATAACCACAGATCTGGAGGGACCGTTTGTACCGAAGGTGTAGGGGTCCCACGTCATATTGTTCAATTTCAGTCTGATACCCACTGGGTCGCTTCATCCCATAGCTTTCTTTGCCTCCAGTTGACAGTAGTGCCAAAGACAAAGAAACACCATTTAAGTCTTAACAGTCACATTCAGAGGATTTATTTAAATACGGCTCTAAGTGTCACAGAGCGCCTTTTGAACTGAAGTTCTAGAAACAGTGCAGCCTCAGTGATGGAAGGACAGGTTAGGGAAGCAGCATGGTGAGATACAAAAATGATGACCTTTCCAAGTCAGGGAAGCTTGGTCCGAATCGCAGCTCTGACTCATCATAGATGCATGACACACGTCAACGTCTCTAAGCTTCAGTCTCCTTGTCGGCAAATGAAAATTAAATTATGCACCTGAGGAGGCATCTTGAGAACGAAACATGGCTGAGACTATAGGATCTGGAGCCAGAATGCCTGACGTGGGCTTGGTCTTAATCTCCCTATACCTCAGTTATCTTATCCATAAAAAGGGAAGGATGGTAGTACCTACATAAAATTCTCAGGACACTACCTGGCACGTAGTAAGTGTTTAATAAATGTTACTTCTTGCTCTTGTTTTCCCTTTCCTTCTTCCTTTGTGTGTTTGCAAGTGAACAGCCTAACAAAGAGCCCTGAAATCCTACTTTATAGAGTTATTTTCAATATTAAAAAGACAGAAAGCACCGTGTTCAGTTCTTGGCATGTAGTGAGCAATCACCAAGTGATACAGAAGAAGAGGCAAGGGGAAGGAGCCACAGCCGTGAGACAGGGGACAGAGAACAGCAGGTGGGTGGTCTAAAGGGATGTTTTGAGTGTATACAAACTAGTGTGCCCCTCTCAGTTTCAGAGTCTTGTGAATCAAGACAAATCCTAGGGGCTTCCCTGGTGACTCAGTGCTAAAGAATCTGCCTGCTAGTGCAGGAGACACGGGTTCGATCCCTGGTCCAGGAATATCCCACATGCTGGAGCAACTAAGCCCATGCCCCACAACTCCTAAGGCTGAGCTCTAGAGCCCAGGAACCACAACTGAGCCCATGTGCCACAAGTATTGAAGCCTGTGTGCTCTAGAGCCTGTGCTCCGCAACAAGAGAAACCACTGCAGTAAGACTGCACACCACAACTAGAGAGTAGCCCTCACTCTCCACGACTACAGATAAGCCCTCCCAGCAATGAAGACCCAGCACAGCCAAAAATAAATAAATTAAATTACAAAACAGTACACGTCCTAGAAAGAGGGTAGGCTTTGCATCCAGATAGCTTTTCATCCAGCAAGTCTCGGGCATGTTATTTAAAAATTTAATCCACAAATGGGAGGTCATTGTTCTTTCCTTTTATGTGCTTTAAAGGAATATTTAAACTGTATATCAAATACCAAGAACATAGTATATTCTTAATAAATCATAGAGTTACTTGTCCTCTGAGATTGGGAAAGCAGTATTACTATTCCTATAACAAAACATCAGAGAGTGCACGGGATTTGCCTGTGAGCACACAGCAAGCACGTGGCAGCACTTAAGCCCAGATCTCCTGACTCTATCGGGCTTCTACTGTGTACATGGGTTTATACCAGACAATACAACATTGTGGCTACTGGCACAGATTTAGAGTTAGGCTGCTTAGGGTCAATTTCAAGTCATCCCCTATATAACTTTGAAGAAGTCATTTAATTATTTGGTGCATCAGTTTACTCATCTGTAAAACGGGGAAACTGAGAAGTTGTTGAGAGGATTCATGCATGTAAAGTGCTTGGCATGTAGTAAGTACTCAATAAATGTTACCTTTTATTATTACACATTATAACACTACTTGGCTTCATCAGATTTACCTAGATGGGTCCTTTCTGTGGGGTGTTTTACAGCCACCCTACTTCACAGTAAGTATGTGAGAGGCTCAGGACCATTTCACTACAATCAGATAATGCTGATTTAAGAACAAGGAAATGGAACCAAGATTATAAACCAGCTCTCTTCCTCTAGTGGTGAGACTTTCTGGACACGTGAGGCATGTGTTCATGTCTAGACACCATCAAACCTGCCTTGTTTAGCCTGGTGCTGAGGCCAAAGCATTTTCTTGGGCCTCTACTTCTGGGTAATTTTGAAATAGGCTCAGTCAGCAACAGCTTTTCACCTCCCTGATGATTCAGTGTTTAAGTGTAATTAAAAGTGCAACTACTGGAACTTCCCTGGCAGTCCAGTGGTTAAGACTGTATGCTTCCAATGTGGGTGGCAGGGAGTAGGAGGGGGTGGGAAGGGCATGGGTTCGATCCTTATTCAGGGAACTAAGATCCCACATGCCCCAAAGTGTGGCCAAAACATAAAATAAAATAAATTTTTTTAAAATGTACCTATCTTCTCTTAACATCATTGGGAAAAGGGATGGGATTTTGAAAAATTCTAGACTTTAGCAGTACAGCCCAGCACAGTCTTGGGGCTAACATAGCTCTTGATGTGTAATTATCCTGTCACCTAGAGCAACTATTAGTTTCCTTCTTACTCAAAAGACAAATGTGAAACACCAAAGCATCCATCAAGATGAAGGATTAAAAATATTTTAAGAGGTGTCATTATTTACATACTACGTGGCCCATAACCAAACTGACAGGTCAATACTGTGGTCCAATGAGCAGACAACTTGAAATCTCACAGCTTCATCTGCCAAAGAACAGCAGTAGGGTTTCATGGACAAGAGGACAGGTGACAACAGAGAGAGAGGCAAAGAAGGGTTTTGTCTACATATGTGTAGATGTGTCCACATAGAAAGAGACTAAGAGGAAGGAGCTCTGGACTGGGTGTGTCCCGAGCAGTGGAAAGTAGTGAAGAGAAGGACTGTTCGTTGGGTGGGTGACACTTTTCACCTTGATCATATCTATTCTTTGCAACAACTGTACAAGACAGGTAATCCTATCTCCATTTTCCAGATGACAAAACCAAGAGCTAAAGAGAGGTTTTATGGCAAGGTTCTGTGGCAAGGTCACAGAAGAGATAGCAGATCCAGGATTTCAAACACGATCACCAGGCACCCAAGTGCTTGCTCTTTCTATAACTCCTGTCATTTTTTTTTCCACATTAAACAGTTATTCTGTGAATATAGAAAGATATTTAGTCAATCGGTAAAGATAACCCTGTATGCGAGACATCAAAAGAGACACAGATAAATAGAACAGTATTATGGACTCTATGGGAGAGGGCGAGGGCGGGATAATAGGGGAGAATGGCATTGAAGCATGTAAATTATCATATGTGAAACGAATCGCCAGTCCAGGTTCAACACATGATACAGGGTGCTCGGGGCTGGTGCACCGGGATGACCCGAAGGGATAGGATGGGGAGGGAGGTGGAAGGGGGGTTCTGGAAGGGGAAAACATGTACACCAATGGTGGATTCATGTCAATGTGTGGCAAAACAAATACAATATTGTAAGTTAAAAAATAGAAAATAAACTGATTAAAAAAAATTAAAAAAAAAAAAAAAAGAATGTTCCCAATTGCAGCTAGATATTTCAGGCAAAACAAGATTTCCACACATACTGCCCACCTAGAAGACATTCATTTAAATAAAGATGAAGTCATTTAGATCCTAACTCTCTCTCTCGCCACTCCTCTCCTGCTTCCACCCTACTAACCAACCACACATGAGAAGAGATAAAGGCACTGATGAGAAGAAAGGATATGTGAACAAAGTAGGACAAAGTGTGAAAGTCAGGTTCTCTACTTATAAT
Source organism: Giraffa tippelskirchi (assembly GCF_054371585.1). Classification (NCBI taxonomy): domain Eukaryota; kingdom Metazoa; phylum Chordata; class Mammalia; order Artiodactyla; family Giraffidae; genus Giraffa; species Giraffa tippelskirchi. The sequence continues at coordinate 144,125,468 of NC_137279.1, read as the reverse complement.
TGGCTTCAATTAGGAGTCAAGTGTATGAGTGCATGCATTTGTGCTCAGTTGCTCAGTCGTGTCTGATTCTTTGCAATCCTGTGGACTGTAGCCCATCAGGTTCCTCTGTCCATGGAATTTTCCAGGCAAGAATACTCAAGTGGGTAGCATTTCCTACTCTATAAGTGCATGAGAGTCTAGATTAAACCATTTACGTATAATTATCCGGAAAATGAATTTGAGATCCTGAGATGATGTCTTGTTACTCTGTGTGTCTGCACCTGCCTGAGACCCTGTGCTGCTTATTTTCATCTTTTAATAAGGTTCTATCACAGTTCAGACAACAGAACCCTTATAGCTGTGAATAAGTCCCTGGATTCCATCATTCTTTGCAAATTCCTAACAAATAGCTAATTTTACTAATGACACGATGTTGAAGGAGGTAGATGATTTTTCTCGCAGGTGCTAAGGAGCAGAAATTTCTAATGGCCTCACCACTCACAACTGCTTGATGTCTATTTTTCTAATTTTTCCCCTTGGTGCTTTCCTTTCTTTCTTTCCCTTTTTTTTTTTTCTGCTCACATTGTCTTATTTATCTCTCTCTCTCTGGTGTCAACCCTGCTAGTGGCACTCAAGGATAAAGAGTTTTCTTGTTCCTGATTAAAATATCCAAAGATTCACATCTGTTTCCCTCTTCCCAAGAACCAACTGGGGGATTCTGCCCACGCATTACTTACCTTTGGAATAACTTAATACCACTAGTTGGTATGAACAAGCTTTCTGTAGGGTAATGGCTTGAACTCCCTGGTTCAATTCATTATCACCATTCTGCAGAACCACTTTAATGACCTCTTTTACATGATATCCCTAGTTACAGTCTATCTATCCACCCCTCTCTGCAATCCATTCTCACTCTGCTTCTAGGAGAGTTTGGGGTGGAGTATGTGTGTGTATGAGAGAGAAAGAGAGAGTTTAATACAAATCCATTCATGTTACTCTCCTGCTTAAAATCCTCCAATGGCCCTGATCACACAGAGAAATAATTGTGTAGAAAGTTCCAAGTCCCTGCCTCCCTCTCTATTTCAATCTCTTACTCACCTTCCCTCCCTCACCCATCCGAGGAGCAAGGACCCTCTCTTTGTTCCCACAACTTGCCAATCTCCATTTCTCTCTAAGCCCTTGCACTAGCTGGTCTCTCTATGTTCTTCTTCAGATCTTCTCACACCTGGTTGCTTTTGTCATTTGATTCGCTGCTTAATATCATTTTCTGAAGGAGGGGCCCCTCTGCCTAGCCAAACAAAAACATCCCTCAAACTCCATCTATCACATCTGCCTGCTGTGTGGTCATTGTATCTTCTTATGTCTTTATTTTCTCTTCTCTTCATACCTCCACTAGAATAAGTCCTCCATGAAGTCTGGAATTTCCTCCTTTCTTCACAAATCTCCATGCCCAGAAGAGTGCCTGGCACATAACAAATGCTTAATAAATGAATATATATTCACAGTATGCTTTCAATGGGAAAAATAAGCTATAAAATAGGCACACCTGCATTTTTGTAGATATGAGTATGGGTGTAAGTGCCTCTGTGGTGCGTGTACAGAAAGTAGCAAAAATAGGGTCTTTCTGGTGGTCCAGTGGTAAAGAATCTACCTTGCAATGCAGGGATTCCTGGTCAGGGAACCAAGATTTCACATGCCATGGAGCAACTAAACTCATGTTCCATAACTACTGAGGCTACCAGCACTAGAGCTCCAGAGGCACAACTAGAGAGTCCATGTGCCTCAATGAAATATCCTGCATGAATCAAAAAGATCCTGCCTGCCGCATCTAAGACCCATGCATCTGTACTCAGTCACTCAGTCATGTCCAACTCTTTGCAACCCCATGGTCTATATAGCCCACCAGGCTTCTCTGTCCCTGGGATTTCCCAGGCAAGAATACTGGTGTGGGTTGCTATTTCCTTCTCCAGGGGATCTTCCCAACTCAAGTATCAAACCAGCATCTTCTGCATCTCCTGCATTAGCAGGCAGGTTCTTTACCACTGAGCCACCAGGGAAACCCCTAACTAAGACACAATGCTGCCAAAAAAAAAAAGGAGCAAAATTAGAAATAGTAGTGGTTTTTAGGTGACTATGAATAGTTTTCGTGTCTCTTTTTGTAAAATGTCTATAACTTCTGTGTTCTTCACTCACTGTGCATTTGCACAGGATTACCAGGTCAGATCTTCCTTTCCAACATTTGTACTGAGTCTGTCCAGCCCTCTGCTGAGTCTGAGCTAGCCACTCCATGGAGCTTGCAGATTACTGCACTTGAAATTTCAACTGGTAAGTCGTCCCCCTCAATGTGTGCTTTGTGTGAGCGTGTAGATGACACAATAGTACACCATGACAGCCATAGAGTGGAGCAAGAAATCTAGCTGACAGTGAAATGCCTATTCCAGGAAACACCTCCATGGCACTTTCAAACACGAACAGAAACAAGATGCATACAAATCATATGAACCTGTGCCCCTAGCAGAGAGCTTGAGACATGTGGACACTCAATAAGCCTCTACTGAATGGAATGGAATATTACAGGGTTTATTGTTCACAATAAAATAAGCAGCAGAACACACGGCTTGATGTTCCCATCTTGGAGCAGCTCTGTGGTTCCTGCCCTCGGCAAAATGACCTCATCAACCTGTATACTTTGTGATTTGAAGAGGATGGAAATCACAAAATGAAAGTACAGGTAGCTATGGCCTTGGTGTCATTTTGCTGTCACTTCCAAGATATCTACTTCTCACTTCACAAGGAGGAGCTGGCGAAACGGCTCATCTGGAGAGAATTAGATGCTTCTGGGTTTCACCTTCCTGAACCAGTTCTTCGGGCGTCCGTGGCATGCAGCAGCAAACCACTGTCATTTTCCCTTTTGCAGCAATGACAGCCAAATGGGCTCTGGTTATGTGGCTATCGGTTATGCAAAATCAATTTTTTAATGCCATAATTATCAGCTATTCTGAAGAAACTGAGTTTATCGGTGATTGTCAGCAAGTCCTATGCATATGATATATCGAGGTGAAAGCTCTGCTCTATCTGCTAACTGCTCGGTGAACAAGCTTGGGTGTCTGCAATTTTCATTATGAAGAATTGTTGACCCAGGATAGATTTTCTGACCTGTCTGCTATTGTATCTCTCTACTAGGGCAATTCCACTGCCGCAATCGTGGCTGTTACTGAAACTTGAATGTGGAAATAAAGCTAAACATTACCAGGCTAAGGCATAGCATGTTTTCAGATCAATAATCAGCACTTGGCGAGTGAGGTTGGAATATATAGAATGAGCCTCTCTGATTCGTTTTTATTAAGGCAAAGTGAGTTTTATTGTAGCTGTTATGATCAATTGAAGGCAAATATAGAGAGGGAAATCTACACAGAAGAGGGAAGGTGTGCCTCTCAAGGGCAGCTAGAAGTCCATCACGTCGACCTAATCATACCTGGCACACTGTGATCCCGGTGATTCACCAAAGAGCTTTCCATCAGGACACCAGCAAAAGAAACAGTGTGTGGTTTTGTGAGCTTCACAATTGCTGAAAATGCCTAGTAAATTTCTCATCCCCATAATCTTACTTAAAACTCTCGTGTGAGGTAACAAAATGAAAATTCTTATGGCTGAAGCTGGAATCATAATCACATGTTTTCTACTCAGGTTCATTAAAATTAAGCACAACTCTGCCTATGGGAAAAGAGGGGCGGATCTGCAAATAAATGCTCCAGATTCACAGAGTGAAATTGAAAAGCAGATGGGAAATGTATGAATATTTGCACAAACATGTCGATGAGGTACCAATAATCCACGTGACTCCAATTCTCTCTCCTTCAACATTTGTGCCACCTCAGCTCTAATGTGTTTGCTGAGGAAGTAAGTGATCGTGACAGCAACAGCTTAGTGCAGTAAAGCCTCATTAAGTCCATCGTCACTTATTTGAAGTTTTCTGAGCTCCAAGGCACTTGGTTTTGACAGTCTCTTCCCATCCTGGAATGCCTTGCTTCCTGGCATGGCTGCATCACTGTGCTGCCTGCCCCTCCACTGAGAATGTGCCCCCACCCCATGGCCACCTATCACTGTCCTGCCTCACCTGTGGACCCCACTCCTTCATCACCTCCACGTGGCTCTCTCTGGGTTCCTCTATCAGAACTGCCCCTCCCCCAACACACACTACATACAGCCACATTGTCCTTTGTCCTTGCTCCTCACTCCAGGTTCCGCCCCACCCCTCACAAGCCATAGATAGCTATAGACTGACTTCACCTCTCAGCTCTTCAGTAACATGGGGAAGATAACAGTACTGTTCTCAACAGGCTGTGTGAAAATCAAATAAAACGATGCACTCTCAGCATCATATCTTACAAAGAGTAAACATTCACTAAACATGGTTACTGTTTGCTTTATATAAACATACCTTTTTGTTAATTTCAGTATAGTTTATTTACAATATTGTGTTCATATCAGGTGTACAGCAAAGTGATTCAGTTACACACATACATATATACATCTATATGCTTTTTTCAATTATTTTCCATTATTGTTTATTTTAAGATATTGAATACAGTTCCTTTTTCTGTACAGTAAATGCTTGCTGTTTATCTATTTTATATATGGTAGTGTATGTATATCCTTACATATCCTAATTTCTTTTAGGCAATCAATTTCTTCCCTTTCAATGCATGTGGCTAAGGTGGAGGTGACAGAGAGCCCCCATTCATCCCCTCCTTTTCCAGCCATGAGCACATGACATAAGATCAGATCAGAGCATCTGTCTCACTGGCCACAATGATCAGTACAGGAATTGGTAGGTCACCTCAATTTACGAGGGACTATTAGGGAAGAGAAGGTTTCTTTCTGCTGGGTTTTCTCTTTCTCTCTCTTTTTTGTTTTTTGACTGTGCCATATGGTATGTGGGAACTTGCTTCCCCAACCAGGGATCAAACCCACACTCCCTGCGTTGAAAGTGTGGAGTCTTAACCCCTGGGCTTTCAGAAAAATCCCTATTATCACCATTTTAAAAATTATATCCCTATTGGACAACACTGTTGTAGAATCTAGATTTGAAGATATGGCTTTATTTATTTATTTGGTTGCATTGGGTCTTAGTTGCCTCATGCAGATCTTTCCTTGTGGCACATGGAGTGCCTTTAGTTGAGGCATCCAGGTTCAGTAGTATAATAGTTGTGGAGCACAGGCCCAGTTACTCCAGGGCATGTGGGATCCTAGTTCCCCAACCAGGGACCAAACCCATGTCACCTGCATTGCAAGGCGGTTTCTTAACCACTTGACCACCAGGGAAGTCCCCACTGGGTTTTCTGAGTGAGAAGGTATAAATTTGGGCTGCTGATGGCCACCAGAAAGAGATAGCTATTCTGCAAATGAAGCCAACATGGGTGAAATATTTAAGAGAGAGAGGTTGATTCCAAGATGGCAGGGCTTGAGCACCTGGGTCCAGTTGTGCCTAGAAGGAGTCACACCCAGGGACTGGCAAGAGAGAGAGATTCCTAGATAAGTTTCTCTCCTTTCTGTACCTCCAGGATTTTGAAATCCTAATGGGCAAGTCTAGCCCTTCCACAACAGTGCCCACCACTGTTCACGGTGCAAAACAGGTGCTCAATGTCTTTGAAGCTAATTTGTCTTTAAATCACTGCTAGCTCCAACTGACCCAGTACCTGGAGCCCGATGATCTCAGCCACCTGGTGCTCTTCCACCAGCCTTGCCCTCCTGCTGAGTCAACCCCTCTGTGCAGGGGAGAGAGCAGTTGTCTGGAGACCACATTTTCTCCCATTCCTAGTAAGATGCCCCTTCACCGCCTCCCCACTCACGGAGCTGCCATGGATGTTGAGCTTCTTCTGAGAAGGCCCCTGGCCATCCTCCAGGTCCACACACCATTATAAATAATAGAAGTGACGTGGACCATAAAGCCTTCCCTGACTATTTTCCTTCCATAGACAACAAGAGCTGACCCTAGGAGAGCTCACATCTCTGATTTCCCCAGGCTCAGCAGATAGCCAAGTTGATGGTTTTCATTTATTATCACACCCCTTCTGTTCTTCCAAAACTTCAGGTTACCCTCTGATGTTCAGTCTATCACCAACAATCTCCCCAGTCTCTTCTCTGAAACTGGACCTAATCTTCTGGCTCTAAGTCAGTGAGTTCTCAGGGTATAGTCTGTGGACCAGCAGCATCAGAATTGTCTGCAAACTTAATATAAAAAGCAAAATCTCAGGCCCTACACTAGACTTATAGAATCTGAGACTCTGGAGATGGGACCCAGAGCCCTGTCTTTTAACAAGTCTCCAAGAGGATTCTGATGTTCTACCTGGAACTAGGATTTCCCTCAAAGATGCTGCTTTCCTAGCAACTTTCCCAAAGATGCTTTCCCACCCCCATCTCTCCTAGGCCTGTATCTTAAGCATAGGAGTAGGGTATGTCCTGCTTGCTCCAATTTGCTGTTCCCAAAGCTATTATTCTCCTTCCTCCAAGAGTCCTTAAAGTGCAAGTCATCAAAATGTGATTCTTGCCCTCTTTCCTGGTTGTTTCCATCCACGAACACCACAGTCCTTTCTCCGCAATTATGGCAGCTATAGCATCTGAGCCTCTGTCTTCATCTCCACCTCTGTTCTTGCAGTCATTCTAAGTGACTTTCCATCCAGAGCGAGGACCAACCATTATTCCTTGACATATTATCCTCTACCTTCTACTTCCATACCTCCTTCCTGTGATCCTAATTTAGGCATCAATCCCACCAGCCCGCCAGACTCCTCTATCCATGGGATTTTCCAAGCAAGACTGCTGGAGTGGGTAGCCATTCCCTTCTCCAGGGAATCTTCCTGACCCAGGGATCGAACCCAGGTCTCCTGCATTACAGACAGATTCTTTACCATTTGAACCACAAGGGAAGCCCCCAATCCCACCAATAACACACATAAACTCCCAATTCTTCCTGCCCTCAGAATACTCCTTCTCCCACTCCAGCTTTCCTATTCTGGTCCTCCCAATCCAGCGGTCAGTCTACTGACCCCTCATCACTTCACTATCCTCATGACTGCCAAGTCTACGTGTCCAATCTTGACCCTGCCATGAATAATGGACATAGATTTATGACTACTTATGAGATAGATCTATTTGGATGTCTAAAAAAAAAACTGCTCTAAATTTAATGTCTTAAACTAAGCTCTTGATTTTTTCTCTCAAACTTGCTCTTTTCCCAGTGGTCCACATTTCAGTGAATGGCAACACCATCCAGGAAGCTGTTCAAACTAAAACCCTAAAACTGCCATCTATGTTTTTACTCTTTTCAATATAACCTTCATTCAGTCCTTCAGCAAATATTGTAGGCCTGTCTGTCAACATTTGCATGCTAAATCACCTCAGTCATATCCAACTCTTTGAGATCCTATGTACTGTACCCCACAAGGCTCCTCTGTCCATAGAATTCTCCAGGCAAGAATATTGGAGTGGGCTGCCATCCCTTCGCCATTCCTTCCTCCAGGGAATCTTTCTGACCCAGGGATCAAACTCTTGTCTCTCACATCTTCTGCATTGGCAGGTGGGTTCTTTAACACTAGCTCCACCTGGGAAGATCTGTCTGTCAACATTTATCCCAGCCTAATCACTTCTCTCCAGCTCAAACTTCTAAAGCTTCACTTAGCTCTTGCTTAGACTAATGCATTAGCTCTTGATTTCCAGTTTCCTTTTTGTCTCCCAGATCCAATGCTCTGCACTGCAGCCAGAGTGATCTCACGCTTACATTAAATCTCAACACCCATGGCACAAAACACCCACTGTCTTTCCATGGCAAAGATATCATGGAAGGCTTACTCTCCTGCTGACTTCATCTCCTCACCCTTCTCTCCCACTTAATATATTCTAGCTACGCAAGCCTCCTTTCTGTTCTTTGAACACATCATTTTCCATCATGTCTCAAGGTCTTTGCACATGTTCTCTCCTCTGCGTTGTCCTCTTCCTCCTACAAATTAGTTTGACTGTCTTTCTGCCATCATGGAGATTTTAAACCAAGTAACATGAACTTCAAGAGCTCCCCTAATACTCTAAAGTAGCCCCCATCTCCCCAGGAATATTTTATTCTAACTCCCTACTTAGTGTGTTTATTGCACTTTGTGATGGGCCTACCAGATGGTGCTAGTGATAAAGAACCCGCCTGCCAATGCAGGAGACATAAGAGACAAGGGTTCAATCCCTAGATCAGAGAGATCCCCTGGAGGAGAACATGGCAACCCACTCCAGTATTCTTGCCTGGAGAATCCCATAGACAGAGGAGCCTGGTGGGCTATAGTCCATAGGTCACAAAGAGTTGGACACGACTGAAGTGATTTAGCATGCATGCATAGCACTTTGTGATATAAAAATGTGTTGTTAGAATAAATCTCCTATCTCACCATCCCATTCACCAAAATAATTGAAAGTTGTACAAGGTCAGGAGCTTGGGACATAGAGTTTAGGTTATGTCTCTCAAGACTTAGATTAGATCTAAATTAAATTGAGAGATGGCCTACAACTTAATTTTGTACTAATAGAGATGAAAGGAGTGTGCTTCAGAACAATGAAATATATAAGGGAGTATTCAAAGAGCATGTTTGGCTACATCATAGAACAAAATCTTTAACCACTTTTTGTTGCTTAGTGGCTCAGTCATATCCGACTCTTTTGCAACCCCACGGACTGTGGCCCTCCAGGCTCCTCTATCCATGGGATTTTCCTGGAGTCCTGGAGTGGGTTGCCATGTCCTCCTCCAGGGCATTTTCCAGTCCCAGGGATTGAACCCAAGTATTTTGCATTGGTAGGTGGATTCTTTCCTGCTGAGCCATGAGGGAAGCCCCTTAACCATTTAAAGAGGCACCCATTTTCATACTAACCTTGTGATCAGCTAAATGCTCATGCCGCAGCTTTGACTTAATAGCCATAAATATTTTTTTTTTACTTCTGTGTTAGGGCAAGACAGCTGTCCAGCCACACGTCAGTTGGCATAATTTCTAACACAACACGGAGCGAGCATCATGATGTTCATAATTGTTTTAGAAGAGCCCACAGTTCAGACATTTTACTAATTATTCCAAACTAGAACAGTTTAATTAGATATGATCTTTGCACTGTATGCCAATGTGACAAGGTTGGTTTTAAGTAGTCAGCAGTGGGATTGTTAAAGGAACATTGCAAGGATGTACATCCCACCAAGCCAGTCCAGGATGGCAGCCAAGTATTTGTGAGCAGCCACCAGTCTTCATCACTGTTATTTTAAAAAAACACATGTCTATAGAGACATAAAAAATGGCTGATTAATTACTGGAAATCTTTAGCTAACAATTGACAGAGCTTGACCAGAGCTGCACACAGACTGGAATTGTACTGTCTCTGTGTGTGTGTGTATGCTAAGTCTCTTGAGTTGTGTCCAACTCTTTGCAACCCTATGGACTATAGACCACCAGGCTCCTCTGTCCATGGGATTCTCCAGGCAAAAATACTGGAGTGGGTGGTCACGCCCTCCTCCCAGAGATCTTCTCTACCCAGGGATCAAACCCTGTGTCTCTTATGACTCCATGCAGGTTCTTTACCACTGGTGTTACCTGGGAAGCCCCTGTACTATCTCTAATTGTTCAAATGTACTCTGTCCTGAGTTTGTTTAGGTAGTACCAGGACACATGTGACAGGTTTCATTTTGTTTGGAACCTGAAGAAAAATGCAATAATACTGAGCAGAAAGCAATTGCCATTTATAATCAGAAAGGGTAGTTTTTGTTAAAAATCATATCCTATAAAAATGGGATAAAACTCCCACTAGAGCTTTCTCCTGTTCATCCTATGATTCCTTTACTCCTAACAGTATTCATTGTCACCAGGCTGAAACCTTGGTGTTATCAGAACTTGTCATTCTCTCCTTCCTATTGCCTCTTAAGCTCAGATTTCTTCCACTCCATTGGTTTCTACCTGTGTTTTTATCTAGCATTGAAGAAATCACCTCATTAAACTACCTCCCTGCCTGCTGTATCCAGTTCTCTCTGTTTCCAGCATTGAGGACTGGGGAGTGGGTGCAGGGAGCCTTGCTGAATCCCTGAAGGCAGGCGTGGGAATTGTCAACTCCCTCTTAGCCTCATTACAACTAGGAGGTCAAAGGACCCAGAGAAAAAGGCCTTTGCTCTTGCCCCGTGCAATTCATCATTGGATGATTAGATCATCCATGGCAAGTAATCCCTACTGAAGAAAAACTTCCTGAAACAGAACAGAAGCTGTTATTGATACACCATCCACACTCCTGTAGAGATTAGGTACCGCTCCTCCACACCCCCCTCAGCACCTGGGCACGGCTGTGTTGGGAATCTGATGGCCACATGTAGGGAGCTTATATAATTAAAGCTTTGTCTGACTCACTTGAGCTCCTAAGACCACATACTTACATTATCATCATTTTATCCCCAGTACATGTTACATAATGCCTAACACAAAATAGGACCCTCATAGGAGTCATGTAAAAGGCATGTAGTAACTCTTACTCAATGGACATAAATCTGAGCAAACTCCGGGAGATAGCAAAGGACAGGGGAGCCTGGCATGCTGTAGTTCATGGAGTCACAGAGAGATGGACACGACTTAGTGACTTAAAAAAAAACAACAACAATTCTCTGGCTAGGGCTTCCCTGGTGGCTCAGTGGTAAGGAATCTGCCTGCCAATTCAGGAGATGCAGGTTTGATCCCTGTATCTGGAAGATCCCCTGGAGAAGGAAATGGCAACCCATGCCAGTATTCTTGCCTAGAAATCCTGTGGACAGAAGAACTTGGCAGGCTATAGTCTGGAGAGTCAAAAAGAGTTGGACGTGACTTAGCAACTAAACAACAGATCTCTGGTTAACCAATTAATTAGTTATTGCATGATTGATTAATTAATCAGGTTGTCCATGGGCTGGAGGAGAAGGCATTAGGGACTTAGTAATCTGTTTTTGAGTACACAGAAGATGTGGCACTAAGAACCACAAATAGACCTCGAGCAGCTGATGATCTCAGTTCTATACTGTGAGAGAAAAAAGTTAATCTTTTTAAACTCTTCATTTTTATATGTTATGAAACACATGTTCCCTAAAGTAAGGTCTTAATTCTCTGTGTTCATTCTATACTTCTTCAGAGCTTGTGGATGGTATTTTGCACCTGGTCTTTGATTCAAGCAATTGGACTTGAAAATCCAAGGTTCCTTAATGAGCCAGCAGAAGAAAGATATTAATTTCTCTATATTCTCATCACATCCATCCATGGCTCTTTTTAGTAACATTTTATTCAGCACATACTGCATGCCAGGCACCGTAGTCATCCTTTTCAGTTCAGTTCAGTTCAGTTCAGTAGCTCAGTCGTGTCCGACTCTGCAATCCCATGGACTGCAGCACATCAGGCTTCCATGTCCATCACCACCTCCCAGAGCTTACCCAAACTCATGTCCATTGAGTCCATGATGCCATCCAACCATCTCATCCTCTGTTATCCCCTTCTCCTCCCACCTTCAATCTTTCCCAGCATTAGGGTCTTTTCAAATGGGTCAGTTCTTCGCATCAGGTGGCCAAAGTATTGGAGTTTCCGCTTCAGCATCAGTCCTTCCAATGAATATTCAGGACTGATTTCCTTTAGGATTGACTGGTTTGATCTCCTTGCAGTCCAAGTGACTTTCAAGAGTCTTCTCCAACACCACAGTCCAAAAGCAATTCTTCAGCGCTCAGCTTTCTTTATAGTCCAACTTTCACATTCATACATGACTACTGGAAAAACCATAGCTTTGACTAGATGGACCTTTGTTGGCAAAGTAATGTCATCCTTTTAGATGCACCAAAACACTTAATCACTGTAATATTCCCATGAGGTGATTTTTATTATCATCTAGATTTTACAGACAAGAAAACTTGAATTTTAGGAAAGTTGAATGCCTAAGGTCACAAAGCTAGTAAATACAGGGCAAGAATTCTAGGCTAGTTCTGTCTAATCCCTAAGCGATGTCCTAAGCACTGTGATATTCTGCTTCTGCACCAAAGATGAAGGTAAACATAGAAAAGAGAGGGGAGACAAGCACCTGTTTTCAGAGCAGTACTCTGATGTAGTGCCAGCATCAGCAGACAGGCTAGGGTTAACCTCAGGTTACCCACAGGAGGACAGCAAGGTACCTCCACTGGGTTGTCAGTAGTGAGTCATATATGTGTCACTGTGTATGCCTTGAAGGTGTATGTATGTGCTGCAGGGAGCAAAATCAGTAAGATATGACTCCTGTTCTAGAGAGTGCCTTAATGTGAAGATGAGATAAAGGTATGTTCTCAGAAATACTAGGAACAATCATGTAGTCCAGTCTGAAATCTGGGAAGACTTCCTGGAGAAGCTGATGCCAGAGTTAGGTATCATAAGAAAAGGAAGAAAGGGTTTCTAGGCTAAAGGCACAGAACTCACAAAAATTCAGAGGGTTTAAATCACTTAGTAGATAGAAAAACCTGAAAATATTGGAGGGCATAAAAGAGAAATTAGGGAGTGAGCAGAAGAATAGAGTGACTATATGCCTAAATTTGCCTGAGGTGGTAAAGTTTTTTGTTTTGTTTGTGTTCTTTTTTTAATTTTTATTGGGGCAATAATTGATTTACAATGTTGTGTTAGTTTCAGGTGTAAACCAAAGTGTTATATAAATACATTTATCCACTCTTCTTTAGATTCTATTCCCATATAGTCCATTATAGATTGTTGAATTACAGAGTCCCCTGTGTTGTACAGTTTTATACCCGATGTTCCAAGAAAGTTAAATTGTGATCATTATTTTACCATCAAAAGTATGCTGGTTTGTGTGATAAATTATATGGCCATCCTACAATCACCCTACAGATGAAGCTCCAAAGTGAACATAGAGGTCTAAGCATAGAGAGTCATTTATTTCACAACGAGAAATTTCCAAAAGTGTAGCAGGTTTATTATTGATACATGGAGATAATTTTAGGTAATAAACAAACATTAAAAAATCATTAATAGTTATATGTGTTTTTTTGATGTATATTGGGGAGAAGCATAACTAGCCCATCAAACTTCTGATTTCATGAACATTATTGTCTTAGATAGACTAAAATAGTTATTGCTCTGATGGGCTCATAAATTTCAGGTCCAGTCATTTTTTTTTTTTGGCTGCTCTATGTCTTCATTGTGACATTCGGGCTCTTCATTGCAGAATGCAGCATGCAGACTTAGTTGCCCTGTGGTATGTGGGATCTTATTCCCCAACCAGGGATTGAACCCAAGTCCCCTGCTTTGGAAGGCTGATTATTAACCACTGGACCACCAGGGAAGTCCCATGCCTGGTGTTCTGGCAAGAACATTTCAGACCTTGCATAACTGAAACTCCCTTTGCAACTCTTTGGAAGGTTGGAAAGAACACATGATATGGGTTGGTCTTATGGATTGTACAGTACAGAAAATCATGGGTATCAATGCATTCTTTTCAACGATACACTAAATATCACTTTCAGTGGTGTAGGACTCTGGCAACAAAATGCTGAAAGCCAGGAAAAACAGCAGTAGGAGACAAGGAGTGTGAAGAGTTCTAGACCAAGGATTTCCTTGGGAATCTCCCTATTTTACACTCCTACTTTTAAACTCTTCTCTCTGGTCCCAGGTTAAACTTCAGGAGGTAATGCTGAAAGGATAAAATCTAGGTGGAAAATTATTTTTGTAATTCAGGTAAATGGTGGTGAAGACTTAAATCTAAAAAGGTAGTGGTGAGGTGGAGAGAAGGAAATATTTTGAGATATATTTAGAAGTTAAATATAAACAAGACTTGAGATTGATCAGAGGCAAGAAAAAGAAAGGGTCTAGTGTGACTCCTACATCTCTGACTCAGGCAACTGGGTAGAAACTGATTCCATCAACCAAGGAATGGAGGAGAAGCCGCAGGTTTGAAGCAGAAGATGGTGAATTCATCAGTTCTCCGGCTGACAACATGGAAGTGGGAGGTAGATGAGATGTTCAGAAAGAGCATCACATTTAGATTAAGAACTTGTTCAAATTTCAGTTTTGTTATTTACTCCTGAAAATATGCAAGATATAGTAGGAGGTTGTTGTGAGAATTAAATGAGAGGCTATGTGTGAAAGCACTTTGTAAATTGCAAAGTGTCAGTTGTTATTTTGAAGTAAATAAGTAGAAGTGATAATGAATTCTAAGTGTTTAGAGACTATAAAGCTCAAAGGCACACTTAAGGAAGCTGACCACATGGTCTGTCCTTCGTGTGCTGCACTTCAACCACCTCTCACAGATGAGACACCAGCTTATTTTTAAATCCTAGCAAAAGTAACCTTATTAACCCATTTCAGAGTTTTAAAGCTCTTGCTATTTAACATTACCTAGACTAATTTTACTGTGCTTCAGCTCCTTTTGTCTATATGTGCTTGGGTTCCTTATATTCTTGAAAACCCTTCAGGAAAGTCTTCAATCTTTTCTTCCAACTTATGATACCTTATCTATTAAGCTATCTGTAAGCTATTGAATGTGTTTCTCAGGGTAACCAGATTTAAAAAAAAAATTCCTCATCTCTTTAAATCCGTTTTGGAAAAAATGCAGGTTATAAATAAGGAAGACTTCTTGCATATTTTTTAAGCCTAAACACTAAGTTTTACCACTTTTAATTTTTTTGAGTTTAGATCAACGACAAATCATTCTAGCCTGAGTTTCTCAGTCTCTCAAAAGTGGTTGCAATGATGCTGCCCTCACTCCATTTCTTGCCATAAAAGAACGTTGGCAAACATCACCGAACAGCCTGGACTTTGGCCTGCTTTCTCTACTACATTAGCAATTTGGGAGTAATGAAGGAGAATAATCTATGACAATAAGGATTCTAAACTGAGTTCTTTAAAATGTCTATCAGTAGGGCTGATAGATCACAACTTTAGAAATAACATAGACATCGCTAGGGAGTTGGGTGGTGTGCGGTCGGAATTGCTTCCTATGTGCTTTGACCTTGTTTGTATGATGCTTTCCTGCCATGATGCATGGAATTTGTATACTTACATACCTAAGTATAGGTGTATGTGAGTTAGTAGAGACATAGTATCTTAGAACAGATGCCTACATAGTCTGATGATGGGGATGCAAAACAGATTCTGAGATTGGTCTATTTGTGTGTGTTTAGTCACTAAATCGTGTCTGACTCTTTGCGACCCTATGGACTATAGCTAGCCAGGATCCTCTGTCCATGGGATTTCCCAGGCAAGAATACTGGAGTGGGTTGCCATTTCCTTCTCCAGAGGATTCCCAACCCAGAGATTGAATCCAGAGTCTCCTTCATTGCAAGGGGATTCTTTACCACTGAGCCACTAAGGAAGTCCCTCAATCTATTTACTTAGAGGTATAGATTCACACCATCTGGACACCAACAACCAAGCAAGCTTCAATGTCTTGATCCTGTTGAGATTTGGTGGGAAAGAGAAAGGAGGATCCCTATCAGTGGACAGATTAAGGCTTCAAGTTTCTTAGCACTGCAGGCAAGATGTGGAGCAATCTGCTGGTGGACCTTTTCCTGAGAGCCACAGAGCCTCTGAGCTCTGGATCTCTTAGTCGGTGGGTCCCAACTGATACAAGAGGAGCAGCGTGGACTGGCTAAGTGTCCTGCTGATGCAGGCTGTCCTGAGAACTGGCTGTAGTACTCACCTCCACTAAGCCAGGTAGGAGTGGCTCTGACCTGAGGAAGCAGCAGAGCATGCAGAGATCAGGCTCCTAGTTTCAACAGTGGTAACAGGTACACACATGTTGCACTGACAGGCACCAAAAGTGGCCCGACCCTCAAAATACGAAGATTTCAGTCTAAAGTAACTAATTCTCCAGGCTTTTAAAAACATATACTTAAAAGCCAATCGCACATTGCTTTTCAAAAACAGCTTTTGCACCAAAGTTTAAGCTAGTGGATTAAACTCTGATTGAAACAGCTGCCTTTATAACCAAGGCCTAGGAACTTTAAAAAAAAAACTAGTCTAGGGTCAATTTGATGAGAAAGAAGAGAATCTCTGTGCCTTCAAGACCTAATAAAACATAAATGGCATTGAATAGAACTTTTGCAGATTTCCTACGAAGTAAGGAGCCCTTACCCCAAAATCAGAGAAAAGGTTTCATTTATTTAACAGTATGTACTGCATGCTGATTTTATCAAGCCTTGTGCTTTTAATACATCAACTGTTTATATGGTTCATTCTTTGCTGTGCACCTAAACATTTTGCACTAGACAGGTCCATGTGGCAAGTTTTTACCATAGCCTGAACTTCCCAGCCAGCTAGCATGCTTCCAGGTCACTTCTCTTCTCCAGGAACTTCCTTTCCTCTTCTCTTTCTCTCCTTCCAGCCAGTTCACTTGGTACCAAACATCTTTCTGATGCAGATGGAATACAAACTAATTTTACTATTAGCTTAAGCAAAGCAAATAAGATGTAAATCCTCTGCCAAAGAAGTCATGCAGTGCATTTCAAAGCCCCATTTTATATGCAGTTTTAAGATGATCTACTGTTTGGCATGATTCATGACACTGTTCTCCTTCCATTAACTCACAGTTAATTATGTGACCTCTTCTTTTCACCAGCTGAAATTTCCAAATTGAATCCAGCATTTTAAGAGGCCCTGTTTCTCTTAGCAGCCACCACTATTGTATTAAAATACATAGCATTGAGCATCAGAAGCCCTCCACCTCCATCCCATCAGCAGCTTGCTTGGTGCTTATATACCACCCACAAGGGCTAAATAGAGTTCCCAATGAAGAAGGAATTCATGGGGCCTGGACTCCATCTTAGGCCTGTTCAGTGCTGATCATGTTCGGCCGCCTCTCTAATGGACTCTGAACTCTGTGCTTAGTGCCTGTGGAAACGACAATAGAAGGATAAGAACCCCTCCAGACAGGGGAATCTTGAAGATTGTATTCAGGTTACTCATCACACTCTGTGCTTAGTGCCTGTGGAAACAACAATAGAAGGATAAGACACCCTCCAGACAGGGGAATCTTGAAGATTGTATTCAGATTACTCATCACCTAAGAGAAAACATACACTAATCCCCCTACCTCCGGACAGGTCATAGATTTTTTTCTGTCACCTCGGGCTTATTGATAATTGATTGTTTGAACATGGGGTTACTGTGATTGTATTTACCTTTCCTTTGTTTATGTAAGTCACAAGGAAATTGGGGTGGTGGGCTCAGACACGTACATATGGGGTATAAAAGATTTTCACAAATGCTGGTCGGGGTCCTTGGCTAAGAGGAGACTCTGCCTTGGGCCCGCCGGTGTAATAAACTGCACTTCACTATCTGCATCGTCCTTCTGAGTGAGCTTGTTTCCCGGAGAGCGTGGCTATAACACCAAGACACTAGCAACTTTCTGCATCATTGAGTCCATGTATCGCCACAAAATTTCATGAAAACTTTAGGTGAAAAGATGGCAGAGCAGTTCTGAAAATAATATTGTAAGGGCTCAAATTAATCTCTGGAAGTAGAAATTTCATAACCCAAAGCTCTTGCCAGGGGATTCCTTTTGTCCATTTATACTTCACTACCTCACCAAGCTTTCTCTCTCACTGAGAGGTTTGGTTGTCTGCAGTTATTTTTCCCAGGCATTTGTTTTCACAAACCTTTTCTTTTTATGTTTTTTCTTTTTTCTCCTGCACCTCTTCCTTTTCATTTTTCTTCTTGTTCTTCTAATCTCTCATTTCTTCAATTTGCCTGCCTTTGCTGCAAATGATACTTGCTAGTACTCTCAATTGAAGTCCAAAAGTAAATGTAATTTCCTGGTTGCTAATGGTAAGTGCACAATGCCGCCGAAGTGTCTCACTATCATGTAACGGGTCATTTTACCCTGCTACACCAAATTCTTTGCACTTATTATGCCCTCAACATGAAATCACACTTCCTGATCGAGGCCTTCATTTACTCACAATCAAGCAAATGCGTTTTTGTTTTTTTTTTTCTAAATTTATTTATTTTAGTTGGGGGCTAATTACTTTACAATATTGTAATAGTTTTTGCCATACATTGACATGAATCAGCCATGGGTTTACATGTGTTCCCCTTCCTGGACCCCCCACCCACCTCCCTCCCCATCTCATCCCTCTGGGTCATCCCATTGCCCCGGCCCTGAGCCCTTGTCTCATGCATCGAACATGGAATGGTGTTCTGTTTCACATATGATAATATACATGTTTCAATGCTATTCTCCCAGAACGTCCCACCCTCACCTTCTCCCTCAGAGTCCATAAAATTGTTCTATGCAAATGCGTTTTTGACTGACCTGTGTGCTAGGCAATTGTTCCAGTACACATAGAAACAATATTTAGCAAGATATCATAGACCCTCATGGAATTTACATCCTAGTGTGAGACAGTGAGATAATAAAAAAAATGGGTAATATAATTTTTGATATAAACTAGGAAGAAAATAAAGAAGGAAAAGTGAGAGAGGGAGGGCTCTTCAGCTAGGATAGTTAGGAACACTGTCTGAGGGGTGACACAGACCTGAAACCTGAATGACAAGATTAAAATATTAGTTACCTATGGAATTCAGTAATAAGAATTAGTTATTCTCTTATCTGTGAATTTTACTTTGTAAAATTACTTTGAATAACAATCTAACTTTGTCTATTTCTACATATTGCTTCTTGTAGACTAAATTTTTGTACTTGTATGTGTCTTTTAAATGAATAGAATCTAACAGTTGGAAGAAGTGCAAACTCTCTTCCAGTTAGTCGTGCTACTGCTTAAAATATGAGTCTTATTAGGCTCGAAAGCCCTGAGTATTATGAGACCTTGAGCAATGGGGTTTCCAGATCAGATAGAAAATGAGAGCATCTAATATCTAAGACTCCTTCCAAGTCTAAAATGTCTAAGATGCCATGATTCCATTTCGAATTATATATTTATGATCTATCAAAACCTAGTACCTAGGTTGACAAAAATCTAATAATCTATGAAATAATGTTTTAATGGCCCACAAGTTAATTAATAAAAATCAATGGATTTACCATGCTTCAAAAATTAATTTATGGCTTAACTTCTTCTAAATCTATTATGTATGCTAAGACCTGTAAATGCTCCAATGTTAGTGTTTTAATTCTTTTTGAATTCCAATGTTTGTAATTTTAGTAGACCATCTAAGGAGTGGCTTTGTCTTTGCAATTTTAAGATAAATAAAAAGAAAATTGGAAAATAATAGCAAATACTTATTAAGGTCTTATCAAGAAACCTGCTTTAAGTCTTACATGTAAACATTAACTTGTCCTTTTCAACAACACTGATATAGGTTATGATACTCTTTACAGAAGAGAAATCAAAGTATGGCTCTTTTAATAGTCCAAAACCATTAAATGGAAAAGCTGGGATTTGCTCCCAAGCAGTCATATATCAGAGGCTATACTTTTAATTACTATACTATACCATACTCTTAGGCCTTGGGTTGACAACCCTAGATAGATAAAAGCAAATTTGTACTTAACAATACAGCTATGAGGGTTGGGGGAGGGAATCAGAATGGTTTTCACAGTCTTTAAGTTAATACTATATCTAAGTGTGGTCTAGAAGTTACTCTACTCTGAGAATCCTTTGAAGGACCTCTCTCCACTTAAAGTAATGGTATCCACTTTAGAGTATAAGGCAAGTATATTATATATGCCCTTTGGCAAGTCATATGGGCTCCCCTGGTGGCTTAGTGGTAAAAAACCTGCTTGCCAATGCAGGAGATGTAGGTTCGATCCCTGGGTCTGGAAGGTCCCCTGGAGGAAGGAAATGGCAACCCCTCCAGAATTCTTGCCTGAGAAATCCCACGGACAGAGGACCCTGGAGGGCTACAGTCCATGGGGTCACAAAAGAATCAGACACAACTTAGCGACTAAACAATAACCTATAGGTGTGAGGAGGCATAGGCATAGAATTCACATGCCTCTTTAAGACCACAGTGTAAGGGAGGGATCAAGACCACAGTGAAACCCACAAAGCAAATGTATGACAATTCTGATAATTAGCTTTACAGATATGAGGTAAAAGGGAAAGGAGTTCAATTCATGTTCATGCCAAGATTAACTAGGTCAATTTCAGGTTTGATGGACACAACTTTGTTAAGATTTGCTCACTAGACTCAAGCCAAATAGCAGTGAAATGTGACCTTAGGTATCATATTATACATAAGTCCAATAAGCATAATAAAATTAGGCTGACAGTTGTACCTATATAAGAAATGGATGCAA
Organism: Giraffa tippelskirchi; assembly: GCF_054371585.1. NCBI lineage: Eukaryota > Metazoa > Chordata > Mammalia > Artiodactyla > Giraffidae > Giraffa > Giraffa tippelskirchi. The sequence goes on along the minus strand of NC_137279.1, from coordinate 144,105,236 downwards.
ACTTCATATATGATTTTCCTTCACACACAGAGAAGGAATGTGAGATACTGAGAACTAAAGACTATTATCTAGAGCACATGCTGCTGACTCTAGGGGCTACTTTTCTTTCTTTAACAGGAAAAGAAGCTTCTCTCCACTCTGCTGAAAAGGGGAATAGCATTAGGTCCATAACTCACTAGAAGACCGAGTGAGACGCAGACTATTATTGCTCAGTGAATTGATTCTGATGGGAGATACTGAGAAGAGGGATTACTATCATCATCCTAGCTATTACTGACCAGTGAACTGGACTTGTTAACAGGCCAAGCCTCACAGGGGCATCTCACTGAGTCTTGACCCCTGGAAGTCATCCTTTAACTCTTCCTGCCTCCCAGTGTTTCTCAGGGCTCCACAGTCTACTCTTACAGGTGGGCTTATCCTATGTTATTTTCTTGCAGCTATGAATGCACAGTCTATTTACAACCTTCTAAAGTCAATTTTATAAATAACCTTCACCATGTGCAAGGCATTTGGAATGCAGCATTAGCAGAAGGATACAAACATGAATAAGTTTTAGTCTCTGCTCTCAAACACATGATTTTACAAACCATGCAAGGGACTTCCCTGGTGGACCAGTGGTGAAGGCTCCGCAAAGCCCAAAGCAGGGGGTGCTGATTTGATCCCTGATTGGGGAACTAAGATACAACATGTGGGTTTGTGTAGCCAAAAATAAAATTAATTAAAAAACAAAACATGCTACTGTAACACAAGGCAAAGTGAAATTCATTCTAAAGGCATTCCAAGAAAGAAACCATAGGAGGACAGAGTATTACAAATTCTTAAAATTTAGTATAGAGCTAGGAATTTCAAAACCATCAAACAGCTGCAAGCAACAGACAACACTCCCATTAATATGAACAGAAAGTGAATTGAATAAAAGTGCATTGGGTAGCTTACAAAAATCTCTAAGAGAGGCAGGTATGGAGGCTTGGCTGGCAAAAGCATTATATCACATATCACATATCAGATTGTGATGGCAAAATCACATATCACAGAGCAGGTCTGATGAAGACACCTTTGCCAAAAGAGCTGGGCACAGACTCCACGACATGGGCACCGAAGCATAACTGCATTCTGTCATCTCAGAAAACTGCATGACATTGCTGCCACTCTCACGAGAGCAGAGTCCACACAATTCTGGCTTCTCCATCCTGCCAGCCTCCAGCTGCAAGCCTATCTTTAACTGCCAGTGACTGGGTCATGTGTCTACACCATAATTTCAAGGGTCTGGGAGAATAATCATGTTTTCAGATTCTCAGGTAGGATCCAGCTCCTTATAATCTGATGTGGGAGGAGGTGGTTCACAAACATATGAGAGTGCATTGCAATATCCACTACATCAAGCAAGCTATACTGGACACCCAGTTTAAGGGGAGATCTGTAGGCAGGTCATTTTGGCTTTCGTGTCCTTCTTCCTTTTTACAATGAGATAATGCTTTTTATCACTTGCTACCATTCTGCCTTCCCTTTCACCTTGGAGCATTTTGCAGTCTCCTTGGTGAGGCAGTCAGAGCTGGGACTCTAAGGTTTTATTCAATAGTGGTATTTTCATCTATGCTCAGGATTATAAACAAAGCTATAATGAAGGGCCAAATGCTTAATTAAAGGGGAATATGATAATTATTTTAAATCAAGTGATGGTGTGGAAGAAAAATAGATATTATTATAACTCGTGTTTTCAAAGAGAGCAGTTGGAAATGACTCATACAGGTAGATAGTTCATCTGACAACCAAGGAAGTTTGAGACTGTCGAAGCCGAAGTAACACCATCAGTTCTTTGTTTGCTGACAATGAGCAATATTCAATACAATACATTTAAGGTTGCAGAATGATTTCAGGTACTGCTGCTGCTGCTGCTGCTAAGTCGCTTCAGTCGTGTCCGACTCTGTGTGACCCCATAGACGGCAGCCCATCGGGCTCCCCCGTCCCTGGGATTCTCCAGGCAAGAATACTGGAGTGGGTTGCCATTTCCTTCTCCAGTGCATGAAAGGGAAAAGTGAAAGTGAAGTCGCTCAGTCGTGTCCGACTCTTAGCGACCCCATGGACTGTAGCCTACCAGGCTCCTCCGCCCATGGGATTTTCCAGGCAAGAGTACTGGAGTGGGGTGCCATTGCCTTCTCCGGATTTCAGGTACAATAAAGGTAAAATCTCACTCAAGCATTTAACAGGATAATATGGAAAAGATTTTCCAGTGAGTGCATGTTAAGTTGCTTCAGTCATGTCCGACTTTTTTGACCTTATGGGCCGTAGCCCACCAGGCTCCTCTGTCCATGGGATTCTTCAGGCAAACTACTGAAATGGGTTGCCATGCCCTCCTCCAGGGGATCTTCTTGATCCAGGGATCAAATGCAGATCTCTTATGTCTTCTATATTGGCAGGCAGGTTCTTTACCACTAGCACCACTTGCAAAGCTCTAATTCACTAACAGATGCTTCCCTGAATTCCTCTGACCTTTAAGTGAAAAACTTTTCCTAACTAAAAAGAAATGAAAATCAAATGATTACACAGCACAAATGACTATTTAGAAGATCCAAGGAATTCCCTCTAAATTTCATAGATACAAATGTCCCCAAATACATAACCCTCAACACCCTACCACCAGCAACTGAATTATGTTAGTATCTCACCAGTCTTCATTTCCTACTCAGCAAATGAAGCCATTATATACCTGGACAATGAATCAGGACCTAGAACATCACAAAACGTCTTCCGCAACCTATCCTCCAATATCTATTCAATCATAATATTTGTCAAATTTTATACCCAAAATATGCTTTCAGTCTGCCTGTTTCTGTCAGTCCTCATCACCATCACCTCAGGTGAAGGCCCCATTTGCTCTCACAGGAACATGGCTGTGTGTTCATGCTTGCTCTCCTACCCTGGACCTGTCGCCTTCAGAGCCGTCTTCCATGCACCAGTCAAGAGGCCTTCTGAAACTCAGATCTCATCATGGCTCCTCCTTGCATGGATTTTTGGATTCCAATGAATACACTTTTGAATTCTGTCTTCTTCACTTATTCAGTTCAGTTTAGTTGCTCAGTCATGTCTGACTCCTTGCGACCCCATGAACTGCAGAATGCTAGGCCTCCCTGTCCATCACCAACTTCCGGAGTCCACCCAAACCCATGTCCATTGAGTCAGTGATACCATCCAACCATCTCATCCTCTGTCGTTCCCTTCTCCTCCTGCCCTCAATCTTTCCCAGCATTAGGGTATTTTCAAATGAGTCAGTTCTTCCCATCAGGTGGCCAAAGTATTGGAGTTTCAGCTTCAGCATCAGTCCTTCAAATGAACACCCAGGACTGATTTCCTTTAGGAAGGACTGGTTGGATCTCCTTGCAGTCCAAGGGACTCTCAAGAGTTTTATCCAACACCACAGTTCAAAAGCCTCAATTCTTCGGTGCTTAGCTTTCTTTATAGCCCAACTCTCACATCCATACATGACTACTGGAAAAACCATAGCCTTGACTAGACAAACCTTTGTTGGCAAAGTAATGTCTCTGCTTTTTAATACACTGTCTAGGTTGGTCATAACTTTCCTTCCAAGGAATAAGCATCTTTTAATTTCATGGCTGCAATCACCATCTGCAGTGATTTTGGAGCCCAAAACATTAAAGTCTGACACTGTTTCCCCATCTATTTCCCATGAAGTGATAGGACCAGATGCCATGATCTTAGTTTTCTGAACATTGAGCTTTAAGCCAACTTTTTCACTCTCCTCTTTCACTTTCATCAAGAGGCTCTTTAGTTCCTCTTCACTTTCTGACATAAGGGTGGTATCATCTGCATATCTGAGGCTATTGATATTTCTCCCGGCAATCTTGATTCCAGCTTGTGCTTCCTCCAGCCCAGCGTTTCTCATGCTGTACTCTGTATATAAGTTAAATAAGTAGGGTGAAAATATACAACCTTGATGTACTCCTTTTCCTTTTTGGAACCAGTCTGCTGTTCCATGTCCAGTTCTAACTGTTGCTTCCTGACCTGCATCCAGATTTCTCAAGAGGCAGGTCAGGTGGTCTGGTATTCCCATCTCTTTCAGAATTTTCCACAGTCTATTGTGATCCACACAGTCAAAGGCTTTAGCATAGTCAATAAAGCAAAAGTAAATATTTTTCTGGAACTCTTTTGCTTTTTTGATGATCCAGCAGATGTTGGCAATTTGATCTCTGGTTCCTCTGCCTTTTCTAAAACCAGCTTGAACATCTGGAAGTTCACAGCTCACGTATTGCTAAAGCCTGGCTTGGAGAATTTTGAGCATTACTTTACTAGCGTGTGAGATGAGTGCAATTGTGTGTTAGTTTGAGCATTCTTTGGCATTGTCTTTCTTTGGGATTAGAATGAAAACTGACCTTTTCCAGTCCTGTGGTCACTTCTGGGTTTTCCAGATTTGCTGGCATATTGACTGCAGCACTTTCACAACATCATCTTTCAGGATTTGAAATAGCTCAACTGGAATTCCATCACCTCCACTAGCTTTGTTCGTAGTGATGCTTTCTAAGGCCCACTTGACTTCATATTCCAGGATCTCTGGCTCTAGGTGAATGATCACAGCATCATGGTTATCTGGGTCATGAAGATCTTTCTTGTACAGTTCTTCTGTGTATTCTTGCCACCTCTTTTTAATATCTTCTGGTTCTGTTAGGTCCCTACCATTTCTGCCCTTTATTGAGCTCATCTTTGCATAAAATATTCCCTTGGTATCTCTGATTTTCTTGAAGAGATCTCTAGTCTTTCCCATTCTATTGTTTTCCTCTATTTTTGCATTGATCATTGAGGAAGACTTTCTTATCTCTCCTTGCTATTCTTTGGAACTCTGCATTCAAATGGGTATATCTTTCCTTTTCTCCTTTGCTTTTCCCTTCCCTTCATTTTCACAGCTTTTGTAAGGCCTCCTCAGACAGACACTTTGCTTTTTTGCATTTCTTTTTCTTGGGGATGGTCTTGATTCCTGTCTCCTGTACAATGTCACTTCACTTATTAGTAAGGTAGATTAGACAAGTCACTCAACCTCTCTAAGCCTCAATATGTTCATTTTAAAATGAAAATAATGCTTTTTTCAAATGGACCTTACACTAAGGATTATTAATAAAAAGAAAATGTGTTGCAAGTGTCCTGCTCAGTAGCCAGCATAAAATAAATCTTTCGATGAAATTTTCATTAATCATTAAAAAAGAAAGTCTTGTCAGTGTAGAGTCACCATTACAGGAGACTTTTATACAAGTCAGATTCTTTTTCTTGTTGTTTAAATAAAGAAGCAGAAATAACAATGGATGAATGATTATTTGCTTGCCATAAGGAATGCCATGAAATAAATGACACCCTTGAAATCTCCCAAGGGGAAAGAGGGTTGTTTACTTCTCAGTGGGAGCGGTGTGCCAATGCAAAAAGAGAAAAAAGAAATCCACTGAGATGCATGAGGAGTGACAGCAGCAACAGCTGCAGCACCATTAAATGTTTTCCAGGGATTCATTCATTCATGTATTCATCAAACATTTATTAAGCACCTATCATGTACCCTGCACTTCTTGGTGGGAATACCAAGAAAAGAATTCAATGTGTGCTTTTAAGGAAGCTCACAGTTTAACACACATACTTAATGTGTTTTATATGATAATGGAAATACACCCCATGTCCCCTGAGACCTGTAAGACTTCCATCAAATGAGGGATGAACTGAAGGGAGTGACAAGGGTAGGAGGCAAGAGAGGGGAATAGAAGGCCAGAGCAGCACACTGGCAGACACATCAAGGGAGAGATCCCAAAGGATGAGTCAGTGATGGGTCTTTGAATGTGGCTGAAGCATGTGAATCTGGTTGTAGCAGGCTCGTGCTTGGTCCTGGGACATCAACCTGGGACAAGAGTAGGTTTAGTACTATCGCCTCTGAAGCCTGGGATCATCTAAGGTGCCTCCTTGATCACTGGTCTCTCCTGCATCCAAGTGTAATTCATTCAAAGGCCAATACTCCTTCAGCCCCTTCTCCATCAAAAGGCACAGGGGAGTGAAATCCTTTCTTGGCTACTCTGTCTGTCTTCTTCCACCTGATCATGTTCTCTGAAAGACGCAGTGGCTTAAGTCTTGTTGGAGAGATAACAGAAGCCAGGAAGAGAGGAATCAAAGGCCACATTTTAATCACTTGAGTCATGTCCTTGGCCAAACAAGGATTTTCCATACTCGGTGCTTTACAGGGAAGGAAGACAGAGAGGACTCTCATTCAACTCTGATTCTCATATTCCCTCTCTCTCATCTCCCACTCTTTCTCCCTGTCTCTTGCCTGTCCTTTCTTCTCCATACCACTCTTTCATATCTCTATTAAAACACCCAAACTGTATTGTTCAAGAAAGCTAAAATCTTCCTATCAAATTTCTTTCTGCATGTTCCTGCCTCAGTTGCTCATGGAATTCTCTTCAGCCCAGTCATTGAAGGCCCCAGAGAAAGAAAGGGGGAATACGGTTTCTTCAATTGCAATTTCATTTCCTTCTCAATAAGATCTATGTTTCCCCTGACTTCCTTACTAATGCTGAAGTCATGTTACCCAAATTTGGGTCCTAGTTACAACTCCATTTGCAAGACTTTTGAGGATTTACTTAATCACTGTGTAAAATGATGAGAATCATAATATCTACCTGATGCTGTCTTATGATTAAATGAACTAATACATATGAAGTATTTAGGATGTGCATGTGTGCTAAGATGCTTCAGTCATGTCTGACTCTGCGACCCCATGGACTGTACCCCACCAGGCTCTTCTGGTTCTCCAGGCAAGAATACTGGAATGGGTTGCCATGCCCTCCTCCAGGGGATCTTCCCGACTCAGGGATCAAACCCATGTCGTCTGCATCTCCTGCATTAGCAGGTGGGTTCTTTACCATTAGAGCTGCCTAGGAAGCCTGGGATTAAAATAGTGCTGGTATATAGCAAGTGGTAAATACTACCATTAATACCAATGAAGTAAGCACAGTTGAAGAGGTATTCATTAATCCTCCTCATGAAAAAGTCCACATCTTTGGAGGAGAGGATATTTTGCTAGTTGGTACAGTGTTGGCTTGGCTTATAGCCTTGTCTCTGATGTCTCCTGCATCAGCAGGTGGGTACTTTACCACTAGCGCCACCTGGAAAGCCCTGGAGTGGGTAGCCTATCTCTTCTCCAGTAGATCTTCCCAACCCAGGAATTGAACTGGGGTCTCCAGGATTTCAGGTAGATTCTTTACTAGCTGAGCTACCAGGGAAACCCTGTAGCTCTTAACTACCCCATCTTAAGCCCTTAACTACCCCACCTTACACTGAGAAACCCTTGGCTGTTACTGCCTCACATGAGTTTGGTTGTGGTATGAGACATTGACTGCTCCTTCCTGTCCAGCAGGAATGACACCCGATCTTATGCTATGGTGCTGTGTTCTCTCAGAACTGATCCAAAGTTCCCTGGGACCAATCATATGGGCTTTCCTGGTGGCTCAGGGGTAAAGAATCCTCCTGTAATGCAGAAGATGTGAGTTCGATCCTTGGGTTCAAGAATCCTCTGGAGAAGGAAATGACAACCCACTCCAGCATACTTGCCTGAAAATCCCCATGGACAGAGGAGCTTGGTGGGCCACGGTCCATGGGGTGGCAAAAGAGCCAGACACAACTGACCGATCATATGAGACATACAAAGGGGTTAGGATTTTAATCCCAAGGCAATGGGTATCTGCTGAGATTCTTGAAGGAAAAACAAGAGACTAAGTTTGCATTCTAGAAAGAGATTTCTGGTAGCAGTTTATGTAGCTATGTTGGATTGGAGGTAGGAAAGATTAGAGGCAGAAAGACCACATAGGACACTGTTAAAACAGTCCAGGAAAGAGAAGATGAGGGGCTGGCTACAAGCATGGCAGAAGAAATGGATTTCTTCTGAAATAGACATACTGAAACATTGACGTGGAAGAGGAGGATAAGAAGTTTTTAGCTTAGACAGCTGAGCAGATAGTGGCACCATATGTTGAGACAGAAATAGAGAAACTTGAGGGAGAACAATGAACGCAACATGCTATGTTGGTGTTATCTCCGGGTGAAGGTGTGTAGTAGGCTGTTGGAAATATGGATCCATCTCCCGGTAGAAAGGACCAGGAGATAAAGACCTAGGAGTCATCACCATGTAAGTGAGGGCTAAAGTCACTTAAATAGATGAGGCTGCTGAAAGCAAGATACAGAGCAGAGGAGAAAGAGGACCAAGAAGAAAACTCTAATGCCCAAGGTGGATGAAGAAGGTCAAGTGCAAGTGAAGGAAGGTTGGGTCAGGGAGGCCATAGGAAAGCCAGAGAGTGTGGTATCACAGAAGCTAAGCAATGAAGAACATTCAACGTTGTTAACTTAACCCGACATTTATAGAACATCTACTATGTGGCAGGAACTACTGTATGTACTAAAAATACACCTGCAAAAAAAGTATTGTCCCTGCCCTCAAAAAATTATATTCAGATTCAGAAACAGATCAGCAACAGGTAGGTAGTGATACATGCTATGAAAAAATATAAAGCAGTTTAGGGAATTGGAAGCGATGAGAGAAGAGGGTGCTGTTGTAGATACCAGTGTTCAGGAGGGCCTCTTTATTCATTTTATTTTTTATTGGAATGTAATTTCTTTATAGTGTCATGTTAGTTTCTGCCATACATCAACATGAATCACCTATATGTATAAATATATCCTCTCTCTCTTGGTCATCCCTCTAGGTCATCATAGAGCACTGAATTGAGCTCCCTGTGCTATATTGCAGCTTCCCACTAGCTATCTGTCTTACACACAGTAGGGTATATATGTTGATGCTACTCTGTCTTTGAAAAATGACATTTACATAGAGACCCAAATGAAGAGAAGGAGAGAGCCATGCAAATATCTGGGAGAGTAACGTTCCAGAGGCAAAGGCATCGGCACATGCAAAGGCCATGAAACAGCAGTGCTGGCTTGTTTGCAGACCAGTAGGTAGACCAATATTGCTGTGGAGGAGTGAGTAAGGGGAATGTAGTGGGAATGAGGCCAAAGAGCTGGCCTTGGGCCAGACTGTGCGGAGTCTCACTGAGAGGTCAAGCATGATGACTGAGAAGATTCTATTGGATTCAACAATTAAGAGGCCATCGATGACCACTGGGAGAGCAATTCAGTCAAGTGTTGTGGAAAGAAGCCAAATAGATGCAGGATTTGAAATATCAGTTGCATGAGAGAAAGGAGTGACAGCCAGTATCAGCTCTCTTTCAAGATATATGTCAATGAAGCAAAGAAGAAAGGTCAGGAAGCTGATGGTGCTATAGGTTTGAGACAGGAGTTGGTGCAATGTGGAGAAAACTTGACAAAAAGGAAGATGCAAGAGAGAAAGAGGGGGAATCATGAAGAAAGAAAGGCCATGTAGATAAGGGATGAGATCAGAAGCGCAAGTGCAGGGTAGCTTTGGAGAGGAAGGAAGAACCTCTGCCCGTACACTGCTGTGCACACACAGTGGGGTGAGGGGAGCTTGGGAGCTGGCGTGCACTGGCCTCTGTTTCTCCTGAGAATGAGGAGGCCAAGTCCTGTGCTGACTCTGAGACAACTAGGCACAAGTGGGAGCCTGGGCAGGACAGGAAAAGGAGATACGTGAAGGAAGCGGCCTGGAATCAGAGAAGGGGTTGGGAGAGCGACTGGCCACACTGAGGTCACTAACAAAGGCAGGAAGCCCACGAGAGGATGTGAGAAGCCCCACATCCAAGGAGGGCCATGGCAGAACCTTGAGGGTTGGAGGGGGGCAGTCTGGAAAGGACTGCCATGGGGTAAAAGGAAAGAGATGAAGGAGGACTAGGAGACATCTGGGAATCTGATGGTTATACACCAGTGCCAACCCCTAGTGCAAAGAAAGAGGCAGTTAACAAGGAAAAATCCACACTATACAACCTCTGTGCACTTAGCAGCGCTTGTTTTCAGCTAGTTAAAGCCACACACACAGTCTATTCATATCCAACTATTTCCTTTGTTTCTAAAGTTATGGTAAAACACATCTTTCAAGTATGGTGGACTGATAAATACTTAAAATTGAAAGGATTTCAGTGTTAATTATCAGGATGTTATATAATATTAGCCAAGACCATTGTCTCTGACACCAGACTGCCTGGGTTTGAACGCCTCCTCTGACACCAGCTCTGTGACTTTGGGCAAGTTTCTCATCCTTACTATGCCCTGTTCATGGAAATCATAATACCTACCCTCACAGGGTTATTATGAATATTTATACATGATTTAGGATTGGGTCTAGCAATATAAACACTATATAAATATTTGTTTAATAATAGAATTATCTTTTGGTCAGTAATAATGTTAACCATTGGAGATGAATTAGGCCAATCCTTTAAAGACTGTAAGATAGGTTTTATTGTTCCCATTTTACAGATGAAATAGAATTAGGAGGGTAAATGACTTTCCAAGATCACATAGCAAGGAAGAAAAAGAGCTGGGATTTGAACTCATGTTTATCTCCTCCCAAAGCATGTTCTCCTTTCACTAAATCACAGTACACTGTGAAAGTTTGTACTTGCAAAAGATTTCATCAGTATGGTAATTTCCGGTTACAAAAGGCCATGTATATACTTGATGTTGTTCCATTTGAATGGCTTATGTTGGCTGTTTTCATACGCACCTTGGCTATACAATTCAAATCACACACGAGTACACACACATGCATGCACACACATACATGCATACACACATGCACACACACACACATGCATATACACACATGCACATCTGAGCTCAGCACTGAACCACAGCCTAGATTGTGAGGTTAAATTTAAAGTATATTAGTCTTGGTTTATTGTTCTAAACCTTTAATGGTATTTGATACATTAACTCGCTGCCACCCTGAAGTATTTTCAAAATGTCAGCTGAAATGATTGATTTGTACTCACCTTTTATAAGGTTGCTCAAGCCCTACCACAAAATAGAGATGCCTGATTAAAGAAAAATGAGCCATTTCATCTGTCTACCTTAGGAATTCCCTCTGTAAACAGCACAGTGCATTTCCGTTCTGGGTCCCTTGCTGTCATACAGCCTTCAGAGCAGCTGCCTGGGGCTTCCGAACTGCCAGTCCAGACTGTTCTGTGACGATGTTATCACAGGTATGCAGGATAATGGGGAAAACAGAATAAAAACATCCACACACACTCAATTTGTGGGTTTCTTTTTCAGGAAGAACTGTTTTGTTAGAGACAGTATCATACCATATTCAAAATCACATCATATACTCTGGAGCTAGAATTATAAATTCAACTCCCAGCCTCACTACCTTCCAGAGGGTAATCCTAGGCAACTTTTAAACCTGGTTCCTCAGATTCCCTTCTTATAAAATGGAGGTAGTAGTTTCAACCTTACAGTTTTTTTGTGAGGATTAATTGAGTAAAGCATTAATAAAGCATTTAGAATATGCCTGGCACATAGCACTCAAAACACATAACTCACCAATATCATCATGATATTTTGTCCTTTCTACCTTTTTGGTTTGGGAAACATACTTTTGTAAACAGTATCACTAGTGCACCATTGTTAGAGATGTTGGTTTGAGGTATTTTGGTTTGGTACTTGGTTGTTGTTTTAATATTCTTACTTGGAAAAATAAAAAGTTTAAATGATATTGCTAGCACACAGTGACTGTTCTTTTTCATTGTATCATTTGCTGCTGTTTTAATATGTTTATTTGACAAAAGAAAACATTTATAAACCTAAGCCAGTCCTTAATTTTAAAAAATTTACTGGTCTGTGAAACCTCCAAATTTGGGTATCACTATTCAATCTCAGGAATTCCCTCAATAAAACAGCTACATCACCAGGTCCTGTGCAGCCACAAATTGTAGGATGTTCCATTTTAATTCAAGCCAGTGGGAAATAGCAATACAATAAAGACAGCTACCGCAACTCTTGGGACACTTTTGCCAACCCATCTAATTAAAGTCTGCTGCAGTTATTGAAGCAAGGCAAAAGATTATCATCAGCTTAAGTTAATGAAACTAGTTTTATAATTTGAGCATTTGGGGATATCAGAGGGCAGTTTGCCCATTTGCTTCACAAAATATCTGGTATGGTTGACCTAAGATTTTTCTTCTAAATGTGAAATAACTTCAATGTAGCTACAGTTAACTTTACTCACAAATATACAGAAATTTTTAAATTGAGCCCTAAACTTCTGAAAATCCTAAACTTCTGAAAATATATTCTTTGTTGCTGTTTGTTCAGTCGCGAAGTCGTGTCTAACTCTGTAACCCCATGTACTACAGCACTCTAGGTTTCTCTGTCCTCCACCGCCTCCCAGAGTTTGCTCAAATTCATGTCCATTGAATCAGTGGTACTATGTAACCATCTCATCCTCTGCTGCCCTCTCCTCCTTTTGCCTTCAGGCTTTCCCAGCATCAGGGTCTTTTCCAATGACGTTCTTTGCAACAGGTGGCCAAAGAATTGGATTTTCAATTTCAACATCAGTCCTTCCAATGAATATTCAAGTTGATTTCCTTTGGGATTGACTGGTTTGATCTTGCAGTCCAAGAGACTCTCAAGGGTCTTCTCCAGCACCAATATTTGAAGGTATCAATTATTTGGCACTCAACCTCTTAGACTGATATAATTATTATTCTGTTAAGCTAGTTTAGCAGCATTTCTCAAGGTAAGTTCTTCAAAGCAGGATTCCCTTGAATACCGTATTATTTTCCTAGGGCTGCCATAACAAAGTGCCACAAGCTGAGTGGTTTAAGCAACAAATATTTATTCTCTCATAGTTCTGGAGGCTAGAAATCTGAGATGGAGGTGTCACCAGGGCCACAGTCCCTCTGAAGGCTGGGATTTCTTCAGGCCTGGAAGAAGAAAACTAGTTTCAGGTACACTCTGCCCTCTGATAGCCCCACATGCTCAAATTATAAAACTAGTTTCAGGTCTGGAAGAAATTCTTCCAGGGCTTTCTCCTAGCTTCTGGTAGTTTTTTGGCTTGCAGCAGTACAACTCCAATATTCATATGGTGTTCTCCCTGTATGTGTGTGTCTCTGTTTATATGTCCAAATTTCCCCTTTTTATGACTGTAGTCATATTGGATTAGGGGCCCAGCCTACTCCAGTACAACCTCATCTTAAACTAATTGCATCTTCAATGACCCTTTTTCAAATAAGGTCACATTCCGAGATGCTGAGAATTAGGGCTTCCAGACAATGCTTGTGTCTCCTCAAAATTCAAAGGTCAAAACCTCTTCCTCAAAGTGATGGTCTTAGGAGGTGGGGGCTTCAGGAGGTGATTAGATCATGAGGGCAGAGTACTCAAAAGTGGGTTAGTGTTAGTGACCTTATAAAAGAGCCCCCAGAGAACTGCTTTGCCTCTTCTACCATGTGAGCACAGTGAGAAGACAGCCATCTATAACTAGGAAGTTCATCCTCAACAGACACGGAATCTGCCAGTACTTTGATCTTGAACTCTCCAGACTGCAGAACTGTGAGACACAAATCTTGGTTATGCCACCAAATCTAAGGTATTTTTGTTCTAGCAGACCAAACTAAAACAGTGCCTCAACATATGAATTTAGGGAAACACATTTCAACCCATGAATATTCTCCCCAAGTAGGGTTCTGAGGCTAAAATAACTGGGAAATGTTGTCAATTCTATCAACTGTTTACAATCACAAGGCAAATCAACCTCTTAAAAATACTGAGCCATAGGCTTCCCTGGTGGCTCAGTGATAAAGAATCCTCCTGCCAGTGCAGATGACACATGTTCAATCCCTGGTCTGGGAAGATCCCACATGCCATGGAGCAACTAAGCCCAAGCACCACAACTATTGAACCTGTGTTATAGCCCCTGCTTCACAACAAGAGAAGCCCAAGCCCCGCAACTAGAGAGTAGACCCCAATCGTAGCAACCAGAGAAAAGCTCACGCAGCAATGAAGACCCAGCATAGCCAAAATAAATAAATAAATATATTGTGTCTCTGTACAACAAGAATTTTACAATAAGAAATCTTTGTAATACCCAGTGTTTCTCAAGTTTAGATGACTTGGGAAGCTATTTTCTTAAATGACATTCATATACGTCCCACTAATATCCCCCAGAAAATGCAATTGGATTACAGGCAGAACCGCCCAAGGCAAAAACCAGGGTCATCATCTAAAACAACTACAGAAACAAATTCCAAGGAAGGCAGCAAACCTTGGGCAGTCAATAACCCTTCGGCCTCTTTTTGGCTCTTAGGGAGGAGCGTGGGAGTGTTACAAACTCCTGGACGTAGAAGCTTTTTGTGGCAGTTATGACAGACTCAGTATCAGGTGGCCAAATGGAATGCCACTATTAAAGGAGGAGAGGAAAACATGATGCTGACATTCTGCCAAAGTTCTGTAAATGAGGCCATGCACTTGAGTGCTCAGGTGATTGCTGATAATTGGCAGTATAGGAAGAGCTGGTAGGAAACTAGAGAGAAAGATAGTGGCTGTTTTCAAAAACTAGAGAGCAAGGTAGCAACTGTTTTCTGAGCAAGGAGGAAAAAGAAGACAGTGGGGACTAGTACGAGAACTGCCCTCTCCTCTGGCCATAATCAGATCCACAGCCAGCTTCCTGGAGCAGGTGCTCAGCGGGCCCAGGGCCCCAGGCACACGAGGGCCAAGCTCCCTGGCCTCCCTGGCAGCCGCAGCGCTGTGGTTTGTTGCTCTGCTAATCCCACCCTGCGCATCCTCCTGCTAGACAGGAGGAGGAGAAAAGTCATGAGGCAGGGGCTGATGTGCCTTCCTTTTCAAGCAGATGCTGCTTTATTGGACGCCTGACTTCATGATTAACTTTGGCTTATTTTTGCCATATGCCTTTCCCAAAGCCGCTTTAGTTCCCGGTGCAAGCTGAGCCCTTGCGATTTCATTAATCCAGTACTGCCTCTGCTGTCCACAACTGGCTCACCACTGGGTCTGCAACTGGCATTTTGCTTGCCTCCTTTGGCCTGGCTAGAACAATTGCTGGCCTATTTGTCTCAATAGGCTCATTATCGATTTAGCCCATAGACTCATATCAGACACTGCAGAGCCACTGTCTTTATTTGGAGCTGAAAGAAAAATATGCTAAAGATGACAATACCTGTCTTGTCTTTTTCACCCTGATTTAGAAAGGGGAGACATGAACAATTGTAAGGCACAGAAGAGGAGAACGGCCAACCAGGGGCATTTCATTGGAAAGCAAACTAGCCTCTGATATGTGAAGATGTGGGAAGTGACACTCGAATTTTGATGAGAAACAAATACTGAATAAAACATTTGGAAACAGATGGGGGAAGAACATGGAGTCTACTTTTTAAAGAAAACCCACTCGACTGAATTCACATAAAAGGCGATGTGATCTGTTAATAAAAAGGCAATTGACATCCGCTGGTTAAAAATGTGGCTTTGAAAGCAAACTTCCAGGACTTTCAATTATGGCCTCTGAATCCCAAACATGGGCCTTTATCCATATGAAACAATTGCTTGTCAGGTGAATCATTAGCTGAACAGGAAGATCAGAGATTGACACACTCACAGGACGCTACTATCATGAAACCCAATCAAGTGGGTTCAGGGAGAGAAACCTGAGCTCCTGTTTGGTCGTTATTTGAAGCTGTAGAAGAAGATCCATTGTCTTCCCTATTCCCACATTCCAAAAGATTCAGGTACACACACATACACACAGGCATACACACACACACACAAACACAGCTGGAATCTCTGCTTCCCCATTTAGGAACAGATTTGTATTTGCAACCTGCTCGCCAAGGGCATACATGTTTACCTGCCTCCCCACTCCACCACTCCATTCTATCTTAAGGGAGGACATGGAACAAAATAAAAGTGAACATATTGGAGAAAACTGTGGGAAAATATGACTTGGTTCTCCTGGTGAGAAATGGAAACCCAACAAGACTTTTGGATAAAATGCAGTTGTTCTTCAGTCAGCAATACACTGTAAATTCTGCCTTGGAAACCAAATGGAAGGACTGCAGAAAGCTTGGAGATCAGGAAAGAAAACAAAACACAGTGGGTGGTTAGTGATTCCCCACAAGTGGTCTGGGAAGTTCTTTACAATCGCATCATTAGGACAGGCTCCCTGCAGGCCTTTTTCTAAGCAATTCCTTCTAAATGCCCTCAGAGTGCAAACATGTTATAAGTTCAAGGAAGAATGAATTTCTGAGATGGAATATGCAACCTCATTGGGATCTGTGAACCAGAGGGTGCTGTGGGAGGGCATTTTGATGCTACAAATTAGAATTGCTACAAAAGATAGATTGCTACAGAGTGGGAATACAACCCTGTTTTGGCAAAGCTTATAATATTTCGCAAAGTTTTCACAAGCAAAGAGAAAAACTCAAAGCATTTACTTTGCAACAGTGTTGCTCTCTTTCCCACCTCAATACTGCCCATTTGTTGTTTCCACTCATAAATCATTCTAACAACAATAGAGAAGCCCGGAGTTGGTTACTTTCTATTCAAATGCACTTTATTGTCATTGAGACTAATATAAGGTGTGTCCTTCAATGCCTTTCAGAATGGTATCCTCTAACCCAATGTTCTTGATCTTGGCTGAACATTGGTATGACTTCGGAAACTTTTAAAACTGTTAATTCCTGGACCCTCCCCTCCCCAGAGATTCTGATTTATAACTAATCTGGGGTGCAGCATGTCGCTGGAATTTTTAAAAACCATATATATATAAGCTTCTAGGTGGGATTTAGTAGAATAGGAGATTCTACTGAATTGTAATTTCCTGAGTCTCTGGGAAAAAGCTAGTTCCTTGTGAAGGCTTTGAAAGAAGATCTATTCTATACTTTCCTCCCAGCTTCTGGTGATTTACTGGCATTTGTCAGATGGCCAGTTGTTCCTCCAAGCCAGTGTTCTTGGCTTGTAGATGAATCACCCTCATCTCTGCCTTCATCTTCACATGGCATTCTTCCTGTGTGTGTGTTTGTTTCTGTGTTTAACTTTTCCCTTTTTACAAGAACCCAAGGAGCTTCCCTGGTGGTTCAGTGGTAAAGAACCTGCCCACAACGCAGGAGACGTGAGTTTGCCCCCTGGCTCAAGAAGATCCCCCAGAGAAGGAAATGGTAACCCACTCCATTGTTGTTGCCTGGGAAATCCCATGGACAAAGGAACCTGATGGGCTACAGGCCATGGGGTTGCAAAACAGTCAGACATGACTTAGTGACTAAACAACTAAATGACAATAACAACAAGGACTCAATCAAATTGGATCAGGGCCCACCCTAATCTTCTCTTCTATTATTTTATTTTTTTTTAATTGGAGGATAATTGCTTTGCAATATTGTGTTGGTTTCTGCCATAAATCAACATGGATCAGCCACAAGTATACATATGTCTCCCTAACTTTATAATTTACAAAAAATCTACTTCCAGATAAAGGCACATCCAAAGAAACTGGGGATTGGGACTTAAACATATTTGGTGGTGGGGGGACATAGGTTAACCCATTACATAAATACATAAAAAATGTATGATAATGATAAATGCTAAATAAAGAAAAGTGGTTACCTCAGGGAAAAAAGGGGAATGTGTATTCAGGAAGGGGTTAACAGACAATTCAACTGCTGTGGGAATATTTTTTTCCTTAAATTAACCATGAATGCACAACTGTTCTATTATTCTTTGTAATTCTTTTGATGTCTACTTTGTGATAATTGTAAAATATGCATACCATGACAACTGAAATACTTTTCTTCTTCTTAATATAGTTCTTCAAATTACATTGGAAAATCTATGAGGGCAGAACCCCTGTATTACAAGCCTAGCACAATGCTTGGTGCATAGTAGGCATTTAGTAAATCCCTGAATTAGTTAATGAGGGATATTACTATGCTACTTAATTGAAGTGCAGAGGAGGAACCTGAGGTTACAACTGTATCAATGGATGCTCGGCAAAGTCAGGGCTTTAATTCAAAGAAAGGGATACCTGTTCTTGGTAAGTAGAAGGAGAATTGAACACCCCAGAAATTCAAACAGCAGTTTCATTTACTGTTGTCTTGGGATGCTCAACAGTTAATGGGGTAGAGACACTCAGATGTTAACAGGCCTCAGCATCTTTAATGAATTTAGAGACCAAGTCGTTAGCATGTGAGATCCCTGGCCTACCAGTGTATGAATCTGGCCTGGATGAAGGTAGATAGCCTTGAAGAATTACAGTGATTATCTCTTCCTTATGACAAAAGCATATAAATAATGAGCTGAAAGGATCAAGAAGGAAAAATGTGTAAGATACAGCATGTCTCTGAGGATACAAATACCTAGTAAGTCTGCCCATATTCCAAACTGTTTCCCCTTATTTGAGAATTGTCTCTTGGTCCACAGAAGTGCATCCGGCCATCAAGTTGATATTACATGTCCCCACCCGTCTCATTATGGTTGATTAGACTAGGGGTAAGCACTGGACCAAACCCCACCATTTAGATGGGGTATAGAACTGGGTCTGGATGGCAGTAGTCAGTCTCTGCAGCTGAGCAAAATAGTAACATGTGAATTTGAATTTGGGTGCTGTAGGGTGACCACATGTCACCCGATGGACCAGAATCCTGAGAAGAGGGTCTACAGAGAAAGACAGAGAGAAGGAGACAGAGACAGCGAGAGAGACAGGGAGAAAGCCAGTGAATCATGAGACACAGAGGAAAGGGATAAAAAAGAAAGACAGCCAAAGACTTATTCCAGATCCTTCCTGAGGTCACTTGTCCTTGGCTTCTGTGCAAGATCCCTGTATACATACCTAAAATAAACGTCCATTTTATTTAAGTGAGGTTGTTAGTTCCTGTTACTTCTAACCAAAGAGACCTGATTAACATAGCTTGGCAGATGGTGGGGACAAAGCGCAAAAGAGAAAGGAATGAATTTCTCAGCCTAACAGGTGGCAGGCATGAGGCACCCAGTCCCATTTTCCCAGCCTCGCCCACCTGCTACCTTTCCATCCCACTCAGCAGACAAATTTCCATTTTTTTGGAAACCATAATGGGAAACAAATGAAAGAAACAAAACCTTCTAAATTATTATCACAAGCCAAATGGAGCTGGACAGCCTCCAGCTACCCACTCAGCCACCCTCAAGCAGCTGCCTCTAACAGCTAAATGGAAACAAGCAAGCCAATAGGAATTCAGCATTGGGAGCATGGAGGGGCCTATCCCAGCTCAGGAGGAGGGACATTGGGGTGGGCTTGGGAGTAGGAAGGGGTTCCAGAGCTGAGAAGTTTGAGTGACAGAGGCAAGAACTGGAGAGAAGACAGAGTAGACAGAGCCACCAAATATCTTCCTTAAGCTCTTTAAGGACCACATGAGTCACTATCAGATGAGTCAGGAACAGTCTGCAGCCAAAAAGTAAAAGAAAGGAATTCAGACTCACTTATTGGAACGTTTCCACGTCTACCAGTTGCCCCACATGGGCAACAGACATATGTTAGATGAACAGCATCACCTTTAGGGAGGTAGGCAGAACTCAGAAGCCATGTCTTATTCAACTTTGTGTCACTGATAATCAGCCTGGTGCCTCATTTAGAGTTGGCTCTTGAAACAGGCTTGGAGAAATTAATTCAACTGGATTGAGTGTGCTCAAGATTATTAGTATTGGTTCTGATTGATCAAGTTGGAAATATCCTCTTGATTAGTGCAGCCAGAGGTGAATGCCTAATAACAACACATATAACCAGTGATTCTGCCCCCAAGGGAGAAAATCAGAAAGCTGCTTTTCTGCCAAAAAAAGTTCAAGACAAGGTCTCCTACAATGTAGCATAATCAGGAAGACAAAGCATAGAAAGAGGGACTAAAGCATCCAGATTATAAAGACAGAGCTTCGGCTCTAAGCTAACTAAGAGAGTGAAGCACTCTTCACAGAGCTAGTGTGGTTTCTCTACAGCACAACCCACCCACATTCCCTTACCCAATGCCAACACTCGATCAGCATCAAACATTTTCATCATTTAATTACGGGAGCTTAAGAATGTCCCAGGCTTCCCAGGTGGCTCAGTGGTCAAGAATCTGCCTGCCAATGCAGGAGACTTGGGTTCGATCCCTGGGTCAGGAAGATCCCTTGGAGAAGCAAATGGCAACCTATTCCAGTATTCTTGCCTGGGAAATCCCACGGACAGAGAAGCCTGGCGGGCTATAAACCAAAGAGTTGCAAAGAGCTAGACATAACTGAAGCAACTATACAGCAACAGCATGAATGTCCCAGAAGGGTTGAAAAACGGAGGAATGTCCACTTGGGCAGTAGATGCTGCTGCTGCTGCTGCTAAGTCGCTTCAGTCGTGTCCGACTCTGTGCGACCCCACAGACGGCAGCCCACCAAGCTCCCCCGTCCCTGGGATTCTCCAGGCAAGAATACTGGAGTGGGTTGCCATTTCCTTCTCCAGTGCATGAAAGGGAAAAGTGAAAGCGAAGTCGCTCAATCGTGTCCAACTCTTAGCGACCCCATGGACTGTAGCCTACCAGGCTCCTCCGTCCATGGGATTTTCCAGGCAAGAGTACTGGAGTGGGGTGCCAGTAGATGGAACTAAGCAAAGCCTCACTTCTGGTGCACAACCCACTAACAAAAGGTTGCTGGAAGCCATTACTAAAATCACCCCTCCAGGCATCAGGGACACCATGAGGAGTTTATGTGGATTCTTAGCTCAGATGTGGGTAGTGCCTCTCATCATGCTGGTGGATGGTCTGTAGGGTTGGTCTGGCTTCCCCAAGCCCCAGCCTACTGAGCCCCAGAAGGCTCGGTAACCTTCTGCTGTTGACTTTGTACCCTTCTCTGTGGTTTCCTTAGACGGAGCCCCCACCCCTGCTCCTTCTCCAAATCCATGCCCCATCCTACCACCTACTTCCTTCAGGTCTCAAATGCTAAAAGCTTTACATATATTAGCTTAGCATTTGCATCATTTCGAGGCCCTGGAAGCAATTCATCTGGATCTTTTTGTTTCCTT
Organism: Giraffa tippelskirchi; assembly: GCF_054371585.1. Lineage (NCBI taxonomy): Eukaryota > Metazoa > Chordata > Mammalia > Artiodactyla > Giraffidae > Giraffa > Giraffa tippelskirchi. Next base: position 144,084,271 of record NC_137279.1, on the reverse strand, counting down.
TTCCAGTGTGATATTCTGGCACAGTCTTTAAGTCCTGCATGCTTGAGGGCTACCTTTGTGATTCTCAAAGCCTCTCCTTTCATAATGAACCTCTTCTAACTTGAAAGTTTTACCTTTCAAAACTTATTTCTACTGTGGGCTCCAATAGCCTATAATGAAAGTCAGAAAACCTCCACTTGACTTTTTCCTCTTTGCATTTCTGCAGCAACAATTCTCATCCTTTTCAAGGCAGAGTGGATGCCTCCAAAAGGCTAAGGAACACATCAGTCATCTTCAAGGAAGTGTGGAGGACAAAAGTGCACATTTCTTGCCATTATTTTCATGCATCATCTTAACAAGAATCAGGTGGCCAGCACTTTGCAGTCTTTTGGAGGAAGAAAACTTGATAATATTATTTCTAAAGATTGTATCTAACAGCAGCTAAAAGCAGGATTCTAAATAGGGAATTTAAAAGCTGACAGTTCTTTCTCAAGTTTTATAGCAAAGAATTGAAGTGCCTGAGTTCTGACCCCCAGCTAAGCTTCTAATGGATAGAGGCCCAATAGAGGCCCCAGGAAATGCAAACTCGTCACTAGCTAGGTTTTTGCTCCACTTTTCTTTCAGATCTTCCCCTGGTGCACTGAGCTGGCATTTGTGAGACTTGCAAGAATGCTTTAACCTTTCAGGCTAAAATCAGGGCTGCAGACAGACTGCTCTCCCACCTTCCCCTTGGGGCCCACCTTTGACTTTTCACATGATGATGAAGTTAATAACTCAGGGGTTCCCTGAGGTCAATGCTATATGAGATAGAAGGAAGAATGAAAAGGAGAAAAAGAGAAGGCAGAAAAAATGGGAGAAGACAACTCTTTAACCCTCTCCCCTCCTCTCCTCCAATTCAGTTATATTCCTATCAGAAAAATCCCACTGCATGTAACTCAAAGATTCTATGCTGTCATTTATCCTTTCTCAAGATTTGTACTGTCCAATATGGTAGTCACACATGAATATTTAAATTTTAACTAATTAGGATGACATAAAATTAAAGATTCGGTTTCTCAGTCACACTAGACACATTTTGAAGGATCGAGAGCTACTTTAGTATAACTAAAGGATACTCTTTGGACAGTGCAAACACAGAACATTTCCACTATTGTAGAAATAGGCAGCTGTAAATCTAGACAATGGAGAGAGAGGAGGAGGAGGGCTTGGAGTTCTTAGAATTTAGTGAGTGTCACCAGTAAAGGGGCCATCACAAAGTGGACTCAGATAGTGGGTGGTGGTCATGGTAATAGCATTTATTAAGTATATACTCAGGTGGGTATTGGAATTATTCCCACTTCACAAAAGAAACAGGAAGATTACAAAATATGCTCAAGCTTACATAGCTATGAGGCAGGGAGACAACTTTGGATTCAGACAGAGAATGGGTACAGAGTCCACTCTCTCAACCATGATGTAGGATATAGAAAATGTTCTTCTTTCATAGAACCTGAAAGAAGAGTTCCCCATCCCAGACAGATGGAGCCTAATAAAGAAATGTTTGGAAAATGAGTAGGACTGTGCTTTTGCAGACACTGGCTATAGCTTTCCATCAGCTACTCAGAGGGAAGAATTGGGGCATCAGTATCAGATCCTAATTGTGCATCATTTGTGTGTATATTTGCAGATGTTGGTGGAATGTAAAATACATGTTTGTTATTATTCCATGATCTCAAATAATCCTTTAGCTGTTATCCCAATCTTCCCAGGTTATAGGCTCCATGGAGGAGGGGATCATGTCTGTCTTTTGTATGACTGTGTCACCAATATTTAACACAGAGATTTTAGTAGTCTCCCAATATATATCTTTTGCCTGAAAAGTGAAGAGATAAATAAAAATAATCTCTCCAAGGTTTGTTACATATAGATATGTGGACTGGTGGGAGCTCCACAATCATCGAAGTCAGGATAAAGAATCGTTCACATACTTTGATGGTACAGATACTCCCTTTTTAGAATGTCTCTCCTATGTAATGGACAATTGTTGGTTTTGCACTCAGCTTGAATTCTCTCACCCAGAGGTACAGCACCCCAATTTTCAAACTGAGGAATGGCTCCTTCCCATTGTGTGCACTCTTGGAGTACTGTCAGTCAAGGAGACCTGCTCTTCTCTAGCCATGCAGCAAGTCAAGGTGGGACAATCCAGCTCCCCCTCCAGACCTAGACATCCAAGTACAGCAGCACTGGCACAGACAGCCAGCTGCAACAGATTCACCCCAGGCCCGATACCCACAAGACTGTCCTTTGTTTCTTGAACCCAGACCCCTGGAAATTTCTGATTTCTTTCTGTTCTGAACATAATTTATCAGCTGTTCTTACAGTTTTGTGAGTATCCTGCACCCTTCCCAAACAAAACAAAGGAAAACAAAAGTTTTTTATTAAGTTAGCAAAGTTGGTTTTACATTCTTTAAACCAAAGTAGGCAACCAGTGTATCTAAGGTTTTTCCCTATTTGCCTGTTCTTAGCGTCTCATGACCATCATACCACCCAGGGCTGGCTGCATCACTTGTGAGCCCCATGCAAAACGAAATTGTGGGTCTCCTTATCCAAAACAGGGAAAAGTGTCATAAAGGTATTAAAGATAGTAAATTTAATATTAAGGTATTAAAGTAAAAGTAAAGTAAAGGTATTAAAATATAAGCTTTTCCTTTCTTCTATGGTCTGTCTCTCAACTCATCATGGAGTTTTTTTGGTTTTTATTTTTAATTTAATGTTGTTCTAAGTGAACTACCAGATGTTCAAGCTGGTTTTAGAAAAGGCAGAGGAACCAGAGATCAAATTGCCAACAATGGCTGGATCATCAAAAAAGCAAGAGAGTTCCAGAAAAACATCTATTTCTGCTTTATTGACTATGCCAAAGCCTTTGACTCTGTGGATCACAATAAACTGTGAAAAATTCTGAAAGGGATGGGAATACCAGAACACCTAACCTGCCTCTTGAGAAACCTGTATGCAGGTCAGGAAGCAACAGTTAGAACTGGACATGGAACAACAGACTGGTTCCAAATAGGAAAAGGAGTACATCAAGGCTGTATATTGTCACCCTGCTTATTTAACTTCTATGCAGAGTACATCATGAGAAACGCTGGGCCAGAGGAGGCACACACTGGAATCAAGATTGCTGGGAGAAATATCAATAATCTCAGATATGCAGATGACACCACCGTTACGGCAGAAAGTGAAGAAGAACTAAAGAGCCTCTTGATGAAAGTGAAAGAGGAGAGTGAAAAAGTTGGCTTAAAGCTCAACGTTCAGAAAACTAAGATCATGGCATCTGGTCCCATCACTTCACAGCAAATAGATGGAGAAACAATGGAAACAGCAGCAGGCTTTATTTTGGCGGCTCCAAAATCACTGCTGATGGTGATTGTAGCCATGAAATTAAAAGACAATTTGTTCCTTGGAAGAAAGGTATGACCAACCTAGACAGTGTATCAAAAAGCAGAGACATTACTTTGCCAGCAAAGGTCCATCTAGTCAAGGCTGTGGTTTTTCCAGTGGTCATGTATGGATGTGAGAGTTGGACTGTAAAGAAAGCTGAGCACTGAAGAATTGATGCTTTTGAACTGTAGTGTTGGAGAAGACTCTTGAGAGTCCCTTGGACTGCAAGGAGATCCAACCAGTCCATCAGTCCTGTGCGTTCATTAGAAGAACTGATGTTGAAGCTGAAACTCCAATACTTTGGCCACCTGATGCGAAGAGCTGACTCATTGGAAAAGACCCTGATGCTGGGAAAGATTGAAGTCAGGAGGAGAAGGGGACGACAGAGGATGAGATGGTTGGATGGTTGGATGGTATTACCAACTCAATGTACGTGGGTTTGGGTAAACTCCGGGAGCTGGTGATGGACAGTGAGGCCTGGTGTGCTGCAGTCCATGGGGTCACAAAGAGTTGGACACGACTGAGCGGTTGAATTGAAGTTAAAAAGAAATTAAAATTTGAAATTATTATGAATTTTACTGTTTATATTTACATTGTACAATGTTTGTTTCAAATGCAAATATCAGAGCATTTAACTGATAGATACAATCACCAGAATTACACAGTTCATATTTTTATAGCTCATACATATGTGTTTTGTTGTTCTGGGAGAATGAAAACACTGTACAAAACTAACCCAACTGGTTTTATGTCACTTCTCAGCACATGCACACTTTACCTTTGACTTACTGATGAGTGAGGAAGGACTGAAAGGAACAAGAATTATAGGAACCTTCCTTTTATTAACAATCTTCAATGTATGTTTCAAGGAAGCAACACAAGGGAGAAAGGATCTGATAATCTTCCTTGGTCATTCATGTTTCTCAGAAATCACTGTCTTCATCCTGTATGCAAAGCAAGTCTGGTTAGTATGGAAAGCGCGGCCCCCTGGAGGCTGTCAGCACTGAGTCACACAGGTACCACCTGATCCTAAGCTCATTAGAGTCAGTGAATTCCCATGTTGTGAGTCCACCAGATTCTGTGCCCTTGGGGCACTGGAAAGGCTATATGCAAATGAGGGGACAAAGAATAGTAGTGAGCATGCATATTGCTGGAGAAGGAAATGGCAACCCGCTCTAGTGTTCTTGCCTAGGAAATCCCATGGACAGAGGAGCCTGGTGGGTGCAGTGCATGGGGTAGCAGGGAGTCAGACATGACTGAGCGACTGAGCACGCCCATTGCTTGTATCTGCACTACTCACACACCTGCTCCATTATCCCATTGGACTATAAAATAGAAGTTAAAGGATAAAATTCTTAAGAACTGTACAAGAGTGAAAAGGCACACCCCTTGTGGGCAGGGGCCCCTGTGTGACTGCACAGGTCAGATGCCATGAAACTGACCCTGACACCGTGAGAACTTGTATTTGGAGCAAGAGCTGTCAAACAGCCTACCCTCCCAGACTTATCCATTCAAGTCTGCTTAGCCTGCAGACTTCCCATTACAAGGAGGTGTCTCTGTATAATGCTCACCCCAGTGTCCTTTCTATAGGACTCTGGAAGTATAAGAGGAGGTAGAGTTTCAAATAATAATTTTATACTTTCCTACAGAGGTGCATTTCAAAGAAGCCTCTATAACTATACTTAATAAAGGGGCAGGAAGAAAAATCTGAATATTCTACTACTTCCTGCCACTGCAAAGGAAGGGAGATTTTTACACAGCAGGAGACTATCCAGTAGTGACCCCCTACTAGAAAAGATGCAAATATTGCTGGAAACATCCTCAGAAAGAAGCCTGGATAGTGACTGTCCTTGTTCCCAAACTCCAGTTCTGCGCTCCCGTTGTTTCAGTTCTGATGTGATAACACTGGAGCCCTGGAATTATAACAATTTTGAATTGGAAGTGACCTTTGAAGTCATCAGACCCAACTCACTTTACAGGTGAAATTAGATGAATTCCTGAGGTCACAGCACTAGTGAGTAGCAGCACCAGCCACAGACCTTAATTTCTAACTTGTATCTCTATCTTCAGCCACAACATTCTTTTCCCTACAGAGAAAAACAAAGGATATGCTGATGATTCTAGTTACACGATGTTCTTTAAGTAACAAACTTACAGAAATGGGGAGCAGATTAGTGATCGCCAGGGGTTAGAGATAAAGGAGAGTGGAGGAAGAGGGTGTGACTGTGACAAGAAAGTTTGGGATTCTTGTCAGACCTCTGTCTTGACTATGTCAATATCAATGGTCTGGTAATGATGTTGTACCATAGTTATAAAAAGAGCTCTTTGGGAGAAACTGGGTAAAATCTACACAGGGTCTCTTTGTATTACTTTTATAACTGCACATCAGCCTACAATCATTTCAAAGCAAAACTTTTAATTTAAAAAATAAAGAGAGTTTCCCAGGTGGCTCAGTAATAAAGAATCTACCTGCCAGTGCAGGAGACACGGGTTGGATCTCTGATCTGGGAAGATTCCATGTGGGGGGCAACCATGCCCCTGAGCCACAAGTATTGAGCCCATGCTCTAGAGCCCAGGAGCCGCAATTACTGAGCCCACAGGACACAACTGCTGGTAACTACTGAAGCGCACATGCTCTAGAGGCCAAGCTCCACAACAGGAGAAGCCACCACAATTAGAAGCCCACGTAACACAACTAGAGAGTAGTCCCCACTCTCTGCAACTACAGAAAAGCCTGCGTAGCAACAGAGACCCAGCACAGCCAAAAACAAATTTAAAAATTATTCTTCAAAATAAATTAAAAAATAAAGGGGATATTTGAAGTTTAACTTCAATCATTTAAGCTAAATAATAAGGGAGTCAAATGCTAAATTGATAATCATTGAAACATTGAAATGAACCTTATTCTCTAACATGAGTGACATGAGGGTATGACCAAGCCATCACAGGAATATACTATTCCTGTCTTTTCATAATTATTATCTTAATTTTAGCAAGCCTTACTCTTCAAAGATTTTCTGTGATAGGCTCTTGGACACCATTATTCAAAAAATGCCAGAAGTCACAGTTTCAGTATACACACAATGTAGATGACATTGATATCACTGGTAGCTAAAAAATATTTACGTTGTTTAAAACTCAGAGAGATTACAAACATCATGTTGTACCTCTAGATGTTGTTGTTTCATCTCTTCAGGATGTCTCAATTAAAGGAAGAGAAATTTTTAAAAGAATGTCCATTGAATAAAAAATCACCTAGCAAAGATTATTGAGGCCATGGGAGGCTGTTAGAGCCCATTCCAAAAGAGCCAAGAAATACTAGAGTGCTCCAAATTCGTCAGCCTCATCTCAGATGCTACAAATTGCTAAATGATGGTCTCAACTCAGCCTTCTGTCCTAACTACCATTAGAGAAGAATTATTCATTCGTTGGTCAGATGATATCCTCCCTAACAGGTGTTTTGGAATATAACTTTAAAGAAAGCAGGAAAGAGAAAAAGGATAAAGACATTAAAATTCACAATAAGAATAATAAATTAGCTTCAAAGGAAGTTCTAAACAGGAAGGCTCTTTGTTCTACAAAATTCCCAGTGGGTCCATGTTGATTACATTTCGAGGTAAAGCTAAAACATGATCACTAAGAACTGGAATATATTCAAGGGTGGATGTGAATTGCCTTTTTCATAGACATGATTGCTTTGTTAATAATCATGAAACAGAAGTTATGTATTATTAGAATCCTTAGGAGTATGAATACATAAAAAATATCAGTGCACTAGTTTGGGCATTTATCCTGATTTTGACTTTAGTCCAATATTTGAAACAAAATAAATGTAATTTGGCAAATTTGGACTTCTCCTTCTCTTAAGGAAAAAAAAATCATTTCCTTCTAAAAGGAAAAAGAAAAAAATTGCTGTACTTATGCATTCATTCTTCTAAAAAATAGTATTCTATGTGAATGCTGTACTAGCTAGGAAGTGGGGATCCAGCTGTGAGGAATAATTATAGCAGTATAGTTTTGTCTAGTTTATATAGGCACCAGGCACCATTACAACAATCATTAAATCACACAGTTTTTCTAACAGCCCTGTTAAGTAGGTATTACTGTCACCTTGCTATATGACTCAGGAAACTGGACTTTTCCAAGGTTACAAAACTAACAGTGGTGAAGCTGGAATGTGAACACAGTAATCCTAGCTCCAAAGCCAAATTCTTAACTCCATGGTGCTCAGTGGGTCGCCTGTCAATGCAGGAGACACAGGTTCGATTTCCGGGTTGGGAAGATCCCCTGGAGAAGGAAATGGCAATCCACGCCAGTGTTCTTGCCTGGGAATTCCCACGGGCAGAGGAGCCTGGTGGGTTAGAGTCCATGGGGTCGCAAAAGAGTCAGACACGACTTTGCGATTAAACAACAACAACAACATTCACTATGCCTTATGAAGAGATTGATAAACCCCCATGGAGCTTTTCAGTTTATCAGGAGAAACAGACATTAAACAAATAACTTAAAAGAATACTGAGAACTGGAAATGCAGGGTCTGGTGAGGGTAACCCAGGGGGAAGTGATCCTTTCCTATTTTCTGTCCCTGAGGGTTCTCTTCCTCCTCCTCTCTCCAACACGGTCCCTGTGCTTGTGTGTCTTGTTTACTGAGCACGGAGCAGCCACTTGCCTTGCCCTGGATCCTGGCTATCTTCAGCATCATGCGTACGGAAACGTGTAAATTCTCCAGAAGAACAATCATCTCCAGTCCACGGTAAAGAGCAAGGCTGTAAAACATGCTGGCAATCGAGTGTCAATTTCCTAGCTCCTTTCTGTGACCATTTTTTTTTAAGTGCTTGCTGTTAGTATTTTATATATCTAGCTGCTGATATTTCCACTGAAAATAATTTTATTAATGTGAGAATTCAAAAGGACAACGTGAAAGGAAAATTAACCATTTTTTTTCATATTACAAAACCTTCATGTGGGAAGTGATGCCAAAAGCTCAATCTTCTCTGCTCCTCAGGGCCCACAAGCCTAATTAACACTGGCTCGCAATCAAGGCTATTATTCTAGTGGCTACTTCCTCCACAGGACTGCCACCATAGTACTTCTGACCCCGCTTCTCGTTTTCAAGTTCACATAATAGATCTTTTCTAGAATGTCTCTTTTACCTTTATGAGAATGAAAATAGTGGTATTAGCTGTGTCCCCCACTGCTTTTCTTTGCGATTCCTTTTTTTTTTCTCTTTTTTATTCCTAGGGTTCTCTCTGGAATGAAAGCACTTTTTCTATTTGGCAAAGGCTTCCTTTCACACTAGAAAAATTGGAGTTTGCTACTAAGTAAAGTGGAGGCCCTCTGACAGTAAAATGATTAGAAAGCACTTTGTTCAGAATTCTAACCCTCTGCCCCACTGTGAGCACAGGATTACTCCCCAGAACACATTCGAAGGATCCTGCAGGGAAATGGAAGGACACAGACTTCAGAGTCAGCCAGATTTAATTTAGAATTCCAACTCCACCACTTTCTACCTGTTTGACCTTGGGCAAGTTAGCTGAACCACGCAAGCCTCAGTTTCCTCATTTGTAAAACAGAGCTAATAACATTTACTTTACAGAGTTGGTTTCAAGATTCTACAAGAAAAGAACAGTGCCTACAGCAAAGTGAGTCTTTTCTTGGGAGAAAGGGGATCAAGATCAGGGTACAGAGGCATCAGATAGAGAATTAAAGGAAGACAGAAGAGGGACTTCTGTGGTGGTCCAGAGCTTAAGAATGCAGGGGACTCTAGTTCGATCCCTGTTCAAAGGACTAAGGTTTCACTTGCCCGTGAGCCACAATTGCTGAGCCTGTGCATCCCAACAAAGGGTTTTGGATGATGCCACGAAGATTCCACATGCCACAATTAAGTCCTGAGGCAGCCAAATAAATAAAAATAAAATAAATTAAACAACCAAATGGAGGCCAGAGAACAGTATTCAGAGCTGGATCTGAGAATTAGCAACCATAAGGAAAGCACCCTGCCAGGGGAGCATTCAGCGAGGACTTCAGTGTGGAGTTCTCCAGGTAAGTGACGTGTAAGGTCCCCAGTCAGACAGACCTGGGTTAAAACCAATCCTCACCACTTACTGGTTATATGTTCTCTCCTTCTCCTATAATTGGGGAAATTAGTCTTTGTTTCAAAACTTCATGATAAAGATTATATTAGCTAATATTTGTAAAGTGTTTAGCCCAGTGCCTGGCACATAGTAAGCTCTCAATAAGTGATAGCTGTTTTTATTCATCTTGGTAGCCATTAGTTGTCAGTTTTACTTTAAGCAACTTTCTAAATTTTTCCAGGCCTTAATTTTCTAATCTGTAGAATAGGTGTAGTAGGAGTTATCTCATACAGCTACTGTTAGAACTGAGACAGACCATTTAAAAACAGATGGCAACAAGGCTAGGATGCCCACTTTCACCACTACTATTCAACATAGTTTTGGAAGTTTTGGCAGAGCTGAAAAAGAAGTAAAAGGAATACAGATAGGAAAAGAAGAAGTAAAACTCTCACTGTTTGCAGATGACATGATCCTCTACATAGAAAACCCTAAAGATTCTACCAGAAAATTACTAGAGCTAATCAATGAATATAGTAAAGTTGCAGGATATAAAATTAACACACAGAAATCCCTTGCATTACTATACACCAATAATGAGAAAACAGAAAGAGAAATTAAGGAAACAATACCATTCACCATTGCAACAAAAAGAATAAAATATTTAGGAATATATCTACCTAAAGAAACAAAAGACTTATATATAGAAAACTATAAAACACTGATGAAAGAAATGAAAGAGGACACAAACAGATGGAGAAATATACCGTGTTCATGGACTGGAAGAATTAATATAGTGAAAATGAGTATACTACCCAAAGCAATCTATAGATTCAATGCAATCCCTATCAAGCTACCAACGGTATTTTTCACAGAACTAGAACAAATCATTTCACAATTTGTATGGAAATATAAGAAACCTCGAATAGCCAAAGCAATCTTGAGAAAGAAGAATGGAACTGGAGGAATCAACCTGCCTGACTTCAGGCTCTACTACAAAGCCACAGTCATCAAGACAGTATGGCACTGGCACAAAGATAGAAATACAGATCAATGGAACAAAATAGGAAGCCCAGAGATAAATCCACGCACCTATGGACACCTTATCTTTGACAAAGGAGGCAAGAATATACAATGGAGAAAAGACAATCTCTTTAACAAGTGGTGCTGGGAAAACTGGTCAACCACTTGTAAAAGAATGAAACTAGAACACTTTCTAACACCATACACAAAAATAAACTCAAAATGGATTAAAGATCTAAACGTAAGACCAGAAACTATAAAACTCCTAGAGGAAAACATAGGCAAAACGCTCTCTGACATAAATCACAGCAGGATCCTCCATGACCCACCTCCCAGAATATTGGAAATAAAAGCAAAAATAAACAAATGGGACCTAATTAAACTTAAAAGCTTTTGCACAACAAAGGAAACTATAAGCAAGGTGAAAAGACAGCCTTCAGAATGGGAGGAAATAATAGCAAATGAAGCAACAGATAAACAATTAATCTCAAAAATATACAAGCAACTCCTGCAGCTGAATTCCAGAAAAATAAACAAACCAATCAAAAAATGGGCCAAAGAACTAAACAGACATTTCTCCAAAGAAGACATACAGATGGCTAACAAACACATGCAAAGATGCTCAACATCACTCATTATTAGAGAAATGCAAATCAAAACCACAATGAGGTACCATCTCACACCAGTCAGAATGGCTGCTATCCAAAAGTCTACAAGCAATAAATGCTGGAGAGGGTGTGGAGAAAAGGGAACCCTCTTACACTGTTGGTGGGAATGCAAACTAGTACAGCCACTATGGAGAACAATGTGGAGATTCCTTAAAAAACTGGGAATAGAACTGCCATATGACCCAGCAATCCCACTGCTGGGCATACACACCGAGGAAACCAGAATTGAAAGAGACGCATGTACTCCAATGTTCATCGCAGCACTGTTTACAATAGCCAGGACATGGAAGCAACCTAGATGTCCATCAGCAGATGAATGGATATACATATACACAATGGAATATTACTCAGCCATTAAAAAGAATACATTTGAATCAGTTCTATTGAGATGGATGAAACTGGAGCCCATTATACAGAGTGAAGTAAGCCAGAAGGAAAAACACCAATACAGTATACTAATGCATATATATGGAATTTGAAAGATGGTAACGATAACCCTATATGCGAGACAGAATAAGAGACACAGATGCTTAGAACTGTCTTATGGACTCTGAGGGAGAAGGTGAGGGTGGGACGTTCTGAGAGAATAGCATTGAAACATGTATATTATCATATGTGAAACAGAACACCATTCCAGGTTCGATGCATGAGACAAATACTCAGGGCTGGGGCAATGGGATGACCCAGAGGGATGGGATGGGGAGGGAGGTGGGACGGGGGTTCAGGATGGGGAACACATGTACACCCATGGCTGATTCATGTCAATGTATGGCAAAAACCACTACAATATTGTAAAGTAATTAGCCCCCAACTAAAATAAATAAATTTATTAAAAAAAGAAAAAAGAAAAGAAAATAGCCCTGCAATTAAAATTAAAATGTTGGTGCTTTAAAAAAAAAAAAAAAAAAACAGATGGCAACATACTCATCCCCTAGTGTGTAATCAGTACTAGTTTCCTCTCTTGACTGTTCTGCTAATTATGCTGCTGCTGCTGCTAAGTCGCTTCAGTCGTGTCCGACTCTGTGCGACCCCATAGACGGCAGCCCACCAGGCTCCGCCGTCCCTGGGATTCTCCAGGCAAGAATACTGGAGTGGGTTGCCATTTCCTTCTCCAGTGCATGAAAGGGAAAAGTGAAAGTGAAGTTGCTCAGTCGTGTCCAACTCTTAGCGACCCCATGGACTGTAGCCTACCAGGCTCCTCCGTCCATGGGATTTTCCAGGCAAGAGTACTGGAGTGGGGTGACATTGCCTTCTCCGCTGCTAATTATAATGCTAGCTAAAGATTACTCTCTTGACTTTCTGAAAACATACCTCCAAGAATGAATAGTCGGTTACTTATACATCTCATAGCTTCTCTGTTAGTATTTCTCTTCAGCTCTTTGAAACCTTGGTTTTTCCTGTCATTTTTGGAACTGTCTTTTGGGGGAGATCCTTGCTGATTACCTAGGAGATATGTCTAAAGTTTTCCAGGAAGACACACTTTCCAAAACATGTCCCTACTAGGGATCCACATTTTTTACCATTAGCAATTTATTTCACCATGTTCTTCGTAAAACAGAAAATCGTATTTATACTTTAGCTGGAGTAAATGAAAACTTTCCTTCTTAATAGGAAAACTAAATATCTTGGAAGAGATTGGGAGACAAGGAAAATGAAGGATGTGGACACAGAAGATAAAGCTTTTAAGAAGGCAGAAGGGAGGACCCTCAAGAGACACCATCCTCATATTTTTCACAGCGCTTTAAGGAATGATCCAATGCCTTTGAAAACTAGCTTCTGTGCTTTCTCAATCCCTCCCCCACTCCCTCTTCTGTCTCCTTCTTTCCATCCCCCACTCCTTCCTTGTTTTTCTGATTCACAGTTATTTTTGTCCACTTAAACAACTGTCCTTGCTTTCTCTTTTTCTATTCAGAGTGTTTTAAACTGTTTCCCATTTTCCCTTCTCCGTTTCAGATACTGTTTTTACTGCATTTGCAATCCATGTGCTGACACAGCACCATTCCCCTCCCTCCCTTTTCCCATTTATATCAAATACTGTGCATAAAATTCATCCTGCTCAGTGTCAAATGCCAGATCCACTTTGGATATGCATTATTTTTGTTCAAGGTAGGTTTTCTTCTCACTATCTTTCCTGCAACCCACACAACACAGACATACACACTCTCACACACACGTTTCCCATCATACCTGACCACTAAATCAAGAAACTGTCTACTCTTTATACCCTTTAGAAATGTGTGGAAATATGAGATGGTGAAAGCTGGATCAGTCCAGAGTGAATTAGTGCCCAAAAGCTAGGAAGCATGGAAGCTTATCTTATCAGATTTCTTCCTTTTTTTCCATGAAACATATTGGCTTTTGAATGTATAATAGTGAATGAATAATTTGGTGAGAAACAGATCCCTGAGAAGATTTTCATAGCCTTCAACTTCTCTTTAGGGCTGAATTTTCCTAAGAACATTCTTTCCTTCTGACAGTTGAAGAAATTCAGGTCCAGGGAAAAAGAGTGGACTCGCAATTGAGAGACACACAGCTGGAGGAAACACATATGCTCTTAGAAATCTTAAGTGAGTCTGCAGTCAGCAATGTACATTTGAGTACCATGTACTCTGAATACAGAGATCACTGTTTACTCTGGTGGTAACTTTCAGTAGATCTATGACCAAAACAACTGGAGAAACCCACCCGCAGCAATGCCCACACAGTCAGACTCCAAACAGGTAAATTTTTAGGGATGCCAATAGCAAAATGCTTTGAACTATAATAATTGAGGTCCTATGTCGGTCTACACCCACTCCAGTCTCTCTGAAGGAAGGCTGTGTACGTCTTATTTATTTTCTGAACCCTTGGTCCTCTAGCACAGTACACGTGGCATGTCTCCTATAAAGACTTTCTGAGGCAAATGGAACTGAGTGGATTTTAACTAAGCCATGCTTAGTGAGTGACGTGCAAGATGAAGAAACTACTTTCAGCCTATAGCAACAAACCCGTTATCACATTCCACAGTGTCGTCCCAACCAGACTCAACACAGATCTAGGCTCAACTTAAAGACAGAGACTGTGATCAGAGAGAGACTGCCTTTCTCCCAGGTTCTTGTTTGTTTCTTTTTTTCCTCCTTTGGTAACAGTGCTATGCATGTTTCATCGATTTGGTTTGTTGCTTCACTGAATGGTGCATGCAATCCAGTAGCACCAGTTGAGATGACCAATTCATATGCAACCAGAGAGATTGGGGAAGCACTCATGTTGCACTGAAACAGTTTTGTCCTGACAGGAGGCTATTAACACAAGCTCATCACTCCCAGAAAGATTTACTTTTCTAAAACCACAAGACAGTCATTCATTAGAGCATCATTTTTCATAGAACTTTGGAGTGGGAATGAGGAATTCTGGTTTCTACTTCTGTCTCTTCTCACACTTGGCTTTGGGACCATAGACAGATCACTAAATCTCTCTAGATCTCCCCAGTTGCACCTTAAATTTGTGCTTTTATATATGTTATCTCATGTTTGTCCTTAATTCAGCATTGTATGTTACACGTTGCTATGCTTTTTCTACAGATTCAATAGCAAACGCTTGTTGAGCACTAAACTATGTGACCTGTGCTCTTCTAGGTGCTGGAGATGATCAGACTTATGGCCCCTAGAACTTTAAGGCCACTGCCTAGAAATTTCTTCTAATGATGTTGTTCAGTCATTCAGTCATGTCCGACTCTTTGCAACCCCATGGATTGCAGCACTCCAAAGTTCCCTGTCCTTCACCATCTCCCAGAGTTTGCTCAAACTCATGTCCACTGAGTTGGTGATGCCGTCCAACTATCTCATCCTCTGTCATTCCCATCTTCTAATGATGGCAACTAGATAATTTTAATTAACCCTCAAACTGAACACAACAAAAAAGAGAGATGAAATATAAGAAGTATCTCTTAAAAGCACATAAGAACTAACAAATCCCCAAGAATAATGGGGCCACAGTCTAGGAGTTGCTGAGGATCCAGAGAAGCAAGTTCAGCATCCAAAGTTGTTTTGTGCTGAGCACACTTACTTACTGGGAAAGAAGAGCTGACAAACTAAGTGGTACTTCAGGTGGCCTTGAAAAGAGATGGGAAAACAACCCCCAGGACCTGCCCATCTGGAGAATCTGACAATCCCCCTACATTAAGGTGGGACCCCAAAGAGCTACAGACTCAAGAATAAACCAGAAATAAACAGACTCTTACATCTCAGGTTTATGGAAACTAGTAGATCTAAGGAACAATCTTGAACTTACATTACCATTTTCTGAGATTAGTATCCCTCAAGTCCCTAGCAGAGGCCAGGAAAAATACTCTTGGAGAAGAGTGTCATTATCCTAGGCTCCAGTTCTTTGAATTATAATGTCAAGTACAGAAATATAATTAGACAACTAGGAGACATAAGTCAACAAGAGTATCTTATCTATATATAAAGAATTGATATGCTTGAAATAGATATAAATAATAAAGCAATACTTTACTTGCTATATTTAAAAGAACAAAAAGCATGCTATAAACTCAGTTCAGTTCAGTTCAGTTGCACAGTCATGTCTGACTCTGCGAACTCATGGACTTCAGCACTCCAGGCTTCCCTGTCCATCACCAACTCCCAGAGACTACTCAAACTCATGTCCATCACATCAGTGATGCCATCCAACCATCTCATCCTCTATTGTCCCCTTCTCCTCCTGCCTTCAATCTTTCCCAGTATCAGAGTCTTTTCCAATGAGTCGGTTCTTCAAATCAGGGGGCCAAAGTATTGGAGTTTCAGCTTCAACATCAATCCTTCCAATCAACACCCAGGACTGATTCCTTTAGGATGGACTGGTTGGATCTCCTTGCAGTCCAAGGTACTCTCAAGAGTCTTCTCTAACACCACAGTTCAAAAGCATCAATTCTTCAGTGCTCAGCTTTCTTTATATTCCAACTCTCACATCTGTGCATGACTACTGGAAAAACCATAGCTTTGACTAGACAGACCTTTGTTGGCAAAGTAAAGTCTCTGCTTTTTAATATGCTGTCTAGGTTGGTCATAACTTTTCTTCCAAAGAGTAAGCATCTTTTAATTTCATGGCTGCAGTCACTATCTGCAGTGATTTTGAAGCCCCTAAAAATAAATAAATTCTGTCACTGTTTCCATTGTTTCCCCATCTATTTTCCATGAAGTGATGGGACCAGATGCCATGATCTTAGTTTTCTGAATGTTGAGTTTTAAGCCAGCTTTTTCACTCTCCTCTTTCACTTTCATCAAGAGGCTCTTTAGTTCTTCTTCACTTTCTGACACAAGGGTGGATGTCATCTGCATATCTGAGGTTACTGATATTTCTCCTGGAAATCTTGATTCCAGTGTGTGCTTCATCCAGCCTGGCATTTCACATGGTGTACTCTGCATAAAAGTTAAATAAGCAAGATGACAGTATACAGCCTTGATGTACTCCTTTTCCAATTTGGAACCCATCTGTTGTTCCATGTCCAGTTCTAACTGTTGCTTCTTGACCTGCATACAGATTTCTCAGGAGGCAGTTCTGGTAGTCTGGTATTCCCATCTCTTGAAGAATTTTCCATAGTTTGTCGTGATCCACACAGTCAAAACCTTTGGCGTAGTCAATAAAGCAAAAGTAGACGTTTTTCTGGAACTCTCTGGCTTTTTAGATGATCCAGAGGTTGTTGGCAATTTGATCTCTGTTTCCTCTGCCATTTCTAAATCCAGCTTGAACATCTGGAAGTTCATGGTTCATGTACTGTTGAAGACTGGCTTGGAAAATTTTGAACATTACTTTGCTAGCATGTGAGATGAATGCAATTGTGCAGTAGTTTGAGCATTCTTTGGCATTGCCTTTCTTTGGGACTGGAATGAAAACAGACCTTTTCCAGTCCTGTGGCCATTGCTGAGTTTTCCATATATGCTGGCATATTTAGTGCAGCACTTTCACAGCATCATCTTTCAGGATTTGAAATAGCTCAACTGGAATTCCATCACCTCCACTAGCTTTGTTCGTAGTGATGCTTCCTAAGGACCACTTGACTTCACATTTCAGGATGTCTGGTTCTAGGTGAGTGATCACACCATCGTGGTTATCTGGGTCATGAAGATCTTTCTTGTATAGTTCTTCTGTGTATTCTTTTCACTTCTTCTTAATATCTTCTGCTTCTACTAGGTCCATACCAATCTGCCTTTTATTGTGCTCATCTTTGCATGAAATGTTCCCTTGGTATCTCTAATTTTCTTGAAGAGATCTCTAGTCTTTCCCATTCTATTGTTTTCCTCGGTTTGCTTGCACTGATCACTGAGGAAGGCTTTCTTAACTCTCCTTGCTATTCTTTGGAACTCTGCATTCAAATGGGTATATCTTTCCTTTTCTCCTTTGCCTTTAGGTTCTCTTTTTTTCTCAGCTGTTTGTAAGCCCTTCTCAGACAACCATTTTGCATTTTCGCATTTCTTTTTCTTGGAGATGATATTGATCATGGCCTCCTTTACAGTGTTATGAACCTCCATCCATAGTTCTTCAGGCACTCTGTGTATCATATCTAATCCCTTGAGTCTATCTGTCACTTCCACTATATAATCATAAGGGATTTGATTTAGGTCATACCTGAATGGTCTAGTGATTTTCCCTACTCTCTTCAATTTAAGTCTGAATTTTGCAATAAAGAGTCCACGATCTGAGCCACCGTCAGCTCCCCGTCTTGTTTTTGCTGACTGCATAGAGCTTCTCCATCTTTGGTTGCAAAGAATATAATCAATCTGATTTCAGTAATATGAAACCATAAGAAGTTATATATCAGACCTGAATAAAAAGTAAGTACAACTTCTAAAACTCAAATTACAATAAAAAATTAGAAGCTGAGTTGTTGTATTTAAACTACATTAAATCCAGGTAAAGAGAGAACTGGTGAGCTGGAAGATAGATCAGAATATATTGTACAGAATGTAGCACACACAAAAAAACCCAAATACAGAATATAAAAGAGAAAAGATAAAATACATAGAAGATACTGTGAGAATGTCTAACACACAATTAAACCAGATTTCCAGAAAGAGAGGAGAGAGAGCATAGGAAGGGAGCAATATTTGAAAAGACAACAGCAGATAATTTTCCAAAAATGAGGAATTAAAGTCAGGACTCATAACCTCAAATTGTATGCTCTTTGCTTGTTTGGAAGAGTCATGGAACTCTTCATCCCAGCCTTCTTTATTGTTTGATATTTGCCCTCTTCCTTCATTTACTCTTATCATCTGTATTTGTTCTGGAAAACTTCTGTAGTATCTCTGGTCCTTAGAAAACAGGTGATGATACAGTTCCCCATCTCTTTTGCAGTAAAAAGTTCTATTCCTGGGTTAGGAAGATCCCCTGGAGAAGGGAAAGTTTACCCACGCCAGTATTCTGGCCTAGAGAATTCCATGGACAGTCCATGGGGTCACAAAGAGTCAGACACTACTGAGCGACTTTCACTTTCACTTTCAAGGTGGAATGGCCACTAGAGGCAGAAGGAAGAAAATATGTACTTGCATCAAGACATTACTATTCATGGAAGGTTTAAAAGAGAAACAAGTGATGTGGCTGAAAGATAGAGTATATGATAGGAGAGGAGGAAAGCTCTGCTGAACAATTGTTTGCTTCTTGTTGAGTACCTAACCTGTGTCCAACTCTTGTGACTCCATGAACTGCAGCCCACCACACTCCTCTGTCCATGGGATTTCCCAAGCAAGAATACTGGAATGGGTAGCCATTCCTTTCTCCAGAGGATCTTCCCAATCCGGGAATCAAACTTATGTCTCCTGCATTGGCAGGTGGATTCTTTAGCACTGAGCCACCAGAGAGGCCCACTAAAATGGAATGAACACTCACTTAATGAACTTGGTCTCATCCTATAGGCCAGCTGTCATTTATGGTTTTTCTAGTAGTCATGTATGGATGTAAGATTTGGACCATAAAGAAAGCTGAGTGCTGAAGAATTGATGCTTTTGAACTGTGGTGTTGGAGAAGACTCTTGAGAGTCACTTGGACTGCAAGGAGATCCAACCAGTCCATCCTAGAGGAAATCAGTTTTGAATATTCATTGGAGGGACTGGTGCTGAACTGAAACTCCAATACTTTGGCCACCTGATATGAAGATCTGACTCATTGGAAAAGACCCTGATGCTGGGGAAGATTGAAGGCAGGAGGAGAAGGGGACGACAGAGGATAAGATGGTTGGATGGCATCCTTGACTCCATGGACATGAGTTTGAGTAAGCTATGGAAGTTGGTGATGGACAGGGAAGCCTGGCGTGCTGCAGTCCATGACATCACAGTCGGACACAACTAAGCGACTGAACTGAACTGAACTGTAGGCCAGTATTTCTCAAACTGAAGTACATGGATAATTGGGGTGGACACTCTTGAGAAGCAAAAGCTTTCTTTCACCTCATTTTGATAAGGATCTAAGCAAAACAAAAGCAAACAAACAAAAGCTCTAAAATGAATACAGATATATTCTGTATCATTTTGATTGCTAGCATGTTTGTTGTCCATGGTTACACTGTCACCTAGATCCACTGTGGGAGTTGAATACTTAACAGATTCCATTTTGCAAATAAATGATCATGCTGGCTATTAACAATCAAGAGTAGAAGGGTCCATGGTATATTATAGATTACATGCCTCATTTTAAAAAAAATTCAAATACGATGTTAAAAAAAACCCAACTCTGTGGCATTCAAACAAAACATGGTACTTCCAGTTTGCAACCCTGACCTCAAGTAGCAGTTTTCAACTTTCAATGTGTTAGTAAGTGTATTTGATTACATGGGGTTATATCAACACATATTAATGGCAAAATGACAACTGTCTTGCACTGAATTCATTGTATTTATGCTGAATTATTTCATCAGTTATTATGAAAAAAATGCTTCTTTCTCATTGATAATTGAAATAAAACACATTTTACTAGAATATGATTTTTGTTAAGTTAGACAATAAATCAAGACTCTGATGTGAGACCATGAAAATAGCATTGCAAGGGGAATGATCGTCCCTTCCAGTCTTTCTGGCTTATGACAAATGATCAGAGACAGATTTATTAAGTAAATGCTTTGTTTATGCCAAATAAAGGCCCAATAACATCATGGGACACCATACAAAGAAGGTTTTGTTTTAGTTTGAATAGACTTTCTTCCAAACTTCAGACAAAATGGAAACAATGATAGAAAACTTGATTTATGGTCAAATCATTTCAAAGTGGTCTGAATGAATCAGACAATTATTTATGACATTTTTTCACTAGCTCTGTGTTGCAGCCATGAATATTTCTTCAAAAAATATAGGAACCAAAAAATTACTTCAAATGTTATTTTTCCATTCACGAGTCCAGTAAAAAGTGGATTAGGTAATCTTTTAATGCAAATTTAAGTATGCAGTAATAACAACCTTATCTTCAAGTTACCAAGATAGCCTCATAGGGATCAAGAGACAGCCCATTAAAATTGGCATTTGATGATTATTCCACAGAATAATCTGGGCAGAATTAGGATAAGTAGGTGGTCTGAATATCTTAAAGTAGTAAATAAACCTGTGATGTTACTTAATACCATTATCGACAACATTCTTAAATAAAAATATTGTCCTCCTTAGTATTTTTAAGTTTAAGACACAGAAACAGATTAAAGATAGAACATGGAAATAGAGAAAGATTTAGTTTTGTCTTTTTACTATTAATCTTTCATAATAATTAGTGTTGTTAGTAAGAATTATATTGGTTTTATAGTTTTGTTTATATTTAATTGTATATTTATTTTAGGATTTAAATTTGAACATAATCTATGAGAAAAAGGAGTTGTTATGTCTAGTCTTACGTATCCTTAGATTTAGCTAATATCATACTAAATAATTTAAGTCAACACTAGGAATCTGAAAGAACATTTTTTCTTTAAGGAAAAAAAAGCACTGTTATAGGCTCTATGTGGCTACTGAAAGATTTAAAAGAGTGAATAGATAATCAGATTTTCATTTTGAATTTTCCCTCAAAAGGTGTGTGAAGATTAGAATGAGAAGGAGCAAGACCCAAGGCAGGAGTTCAGTCGGGAAGCAGTGGTCTACTTGAGACGTAATGAGGATTTCAACAAAAGATGTTGTTTTAGGAGAGAGAGAAACTCTGACATGCCAAGTGGGTCCCTTGTGGCTTATCTCCTGTTATATGCAATGGTTTTGGGTATATTTGACAATGCCATATGGCAAAGACTTTAAAATGTATGTTTTGGGGGGAGAAGGATAACTTACAATAGATGGAGAAACAATGGAAACAGTGACAGACTTTATTTTCTTGGGCTCCAAAATCACTGCAGATGGTGACTGCAGCCATGAAATTAAAGTATGCCTCCTCCTTGAAAGTAAAGCTATGGCCAACCTAGACAGCGTATTAAAAAGCAGAGACATTACTTTGCCGACAAATGTCTGTCTAGTCAAAGCTATGGTTTTTCCAATAGTCATGTATGGATGTGAGAGTTGGACTATAAAGAAAGCTGAGTGCTGAAGAACTGATGCTTTTGAACTGTGGTGTTGGAGAAGACTCTTGAGAGTCCCTTGGACAGCAAGGAGATCGAACCAGTCAATCCTAAAGGAAATCAGTTCTGAACATCCATTTGAAGGACTGATGCTGAAACTGAAACTCCAATACTTTGGCCACCTGAGGCAAAGAACTGACTCATTGGAAAAGACCCTGATGCTGGGGAAGATTGAAGGCAGGAGGAAAAGGGGATGACAGAGGATGAGATGGTTGGATGGCATCATCAACTCAATGGACATGAGTTTGAGCAAGCCCCGGGAGTTGGTGATGGACAGGGAAACCTGGTGTGCTGCAGTCCATGGGGTCTCAAAGAGTCGGACATGACTGAGCCATTGAACTGAACTGAACAACCTGGATCAAGAAGCCAGAAGAAGGTGAGTTTCTCTAGATCTTAGCGTTATTTCACAGAGGGCATGCTGGAGTCTAAACCTTCTGGGCATACATCTTGGGTCTACATTCCAGGGGAAAGATATCCCCTATTAGCTACAGGTCTGTCTCTTCGTAAGACAAGCTTGAAAAATCAGCCTAGCCGTTTCAGGGATACATAGGCTGCCTAGTATAAGGCTATCTGAGTTTGAGGTGCTAGCAGTCTGGGAATTGACCAGGACTTCTGGTTCTTCAAAACCTGAAACTTTGGACCTGTGAAATGATGAGATTGACCCTACTGAAAGGAGCACACTTCTTGGCCCATGGAAAGTGGAGCTTGGGTGCAGTTCCTCCCTCTGGGAGAAGAAAATCCTTAGTTCCAGCTAGTTAACTGTTCAAATAATGAGAGCGAGCTTCCAGCATCACTTTTGGACAATTCTGCTCATCAAAACACAATAAGGCTTCCCTGGTGGCTTAGTGGTAAAGAATCTGCCGGCCAGTGCAGAAGATACTGGTTCAATCCCTGATCCAGGAAAATTCCACAAGCCACAGAGCAACTAAGCCCATGTACCACAACTATTGAGCCTGTGCTCTAGAGCCTGAGAGCTGTAACTACTGAAGCCCACGCACACTAGAGCCCATGCTCAGCAACAAGGGAAGCCACTGTAATGAGAAGCTCGTTCACCACAACTAGAGAGTAGCCCCTGCTCGTTGCAACTAGAGAAAAGCCCTCGAAGCAACAAAGACCCAGCAGAGTCAATAAATAAATAAAATTATATATAAAACACAATAAAAAAGTTATTTTGTAGAGAGAATATATCAAACTTGGTGATTGATTTGATTTGGAGGAGTGTGTAAGACCAGGAAAAAGGAGTTCAGAATTACTCTGTGTTTTACACCTTGGTTAACTGAGTATATGATGATTCCACTGATGGAGATAAGGATGCAAGAGAAGGAAAGTCTTTATGGGTAGGGGAGAGGATGCATTCACAGGTGGATATATTGAGTTTGAGGTATCTCTGATACATTCATGAGAAAGAAATGGAGGCTAGGAAACACAGATTTGAAAGTCAGATGCATTAGCTATGCCTGAAATTTGGGAAGTGAATGACAATGACATCTTTCTATGTAGACTGGGAAGAAAGTGGAAGGGAATTTTAACATTTAAAAGGCAGTTCAGAATAGTAGATCAATTGTTGAGTGGGGATCAGGCTGAGGGTGGGAAAAGAAAAAACATGTTTTAGAAGACTAAGAGCTATCAACATAATGAACCATTCAGAAAATGTGAGAATTTTTAGGGAAGTAGTGAAAGCACATCTCGCCATTGTTTAAGAAATGATTGAGTTTAAGAAGCAGATGACTTTTTTTCTCAAGAAGCTTGCTGATGAAAATGAGAGAAAGAGGAGAAATGGATTAGGAATCATAGAGAAACCATAGGAGAGGATGATATTATTTATTATACTATCATATCATATTAAAGAAATACCTACAAAGCTATGGGTTAACAATATAAAAGATGCATGGGATAGAGATGGATCATATTTGCCTACCTGAAGTTTTTTTTTTAGTGATAATTATTTTTAAGGTATTTGCCAGAAGGGATTTTACTTTAAGTATAAAGTGATCTGGCTGAGCCCAGAAGAACAGATGCTTTCAAACTGCAGTGCTGGAGAAGACACTTGAGAGTCCGTCCCTTCAACTGTGAGCAGATCAAACCAGTCAGTCCTAAAGGAAATCAACCCTGAATATTCACTGGAAAGATTGATGCTGAAGCTGAAGCTCTAATACCTTGGCCACTTGATGTGAAGAACTGACTCATTGGAAAAGACCCTGATGCTGGGAAAGATTGAAGGTAAGAGGAGAAGTGGGAGGCAGAGGATAAGATGGTTAGCATCAGCTCAATGGACATAAGTTTGAGCAAACTCTGGGAGACAGCGAAGGACGGGGAAGCTTGGCATGTGGCAGTCCATGTGGTCACAAAGTCAGACACAACTTAGCAACTGAACAACAACAAATAAAATGATCTGCAAAATACTTTATCTATTTCAACGCCTTTCTATTGCTCACCCTGTCTTCATTTCCAACCCCTCTGAATCAGCCCTCCCTCCAATTCCCAAGACTATGGTTATCTATCAAAATTAAAATCTACCAGCATGTCACTGACCTGCTCATGCTTTTCATGATCTGGTCCCTGCCCAAATTCAAATATCCATTTAGCATGTATTCATTACATACCTCTACGAGCAGTCTGGTATGGGACACAGGCATGTAAATGAGTGATCCTAATACAGCATGGTACCTTCTAAGATAGAGAGGCCTGGCAAACCAGATTCAGTTAGCTGCCCAGGTTGGTGATGACTGAGCTGAGTCCTAAGAGAATGTCAAGAGCTCATTGCACCTTTCATAAATGCTCCACTTAGGTCTGGCCTTTTGGTTTCAATGTCCGTGCCTTTGTATATGCTGTTCTTTCCAACTGAAATAATCCCCCCCACGTCCATCAGCCTGTAGAATTCCTATTTATCTTCAGGACTTCACATACATATCATCTTTTCCTTGATGCTTCTTTTACATTCCTCAATTGGGTTAAGTGCCCTGGTTTTACAGTTCCAGGGGACATTGTACTTACTTTTGCAGAAACACTTGTCTCCAATCTATCAATGTGTATACTCTCTTTCAAAGCAGGATATGTCTTTTATCTCTAGTATCTTCCTTCTAGTATATTGCCTGGCATGTAGCAAAGGCTTGATGAATGTTTGTTAAATGACTGAGTGAATAAAAGGTGCTTAATAAGTGAATTATCTAATTCTAGAACTTTTTAAGATTTGGGGCAAGAGGGTGCTCTGACCTTTGAAAAACTCCAATATCTCTGAACTTTTCCAGCTTTGTGTTTGGCTATTGATCACCAAGGTCCTTTATCACAATAAAATCTTGTTACTCTATTTGACTCTGTGTTTATGGGTATAATATGCATAAGATCTAATTGCTCAAACATGTCTGTTATTAGCAGAGTCTGATAGATTATGCAATTCATTTGACATTCAACCAATATTTGTTAAACACTTACTGGGTACAAGGATCTGTTCTCAATGCAAATATTAACCATGCAGTTAAAGGCCTTACCTTTATGGAGTTTATGATCCAATAAGGGAAATGTAATAAAAAAGAAAAAAAACTAAGCTTGTATATAAATACAATTTGAGGTAAAAGTTATGGAAGAAAAATAACATGGTGCAGCAAGATAGACTAAAAGGAAAGGGTTGCTTTGAATTATGGGGTCAGAATAGATCTACATGGTAAAGGAATATTTAAAGCCCAAATCTAATGGGTGTATAGGAAGTGAAGACAGTAGACACTTCCTTCTAAGAGGAGGCCTTTGAAGATGTGTTTTGACAGTGAAATTGGTATGTTCAGAGCCTGGCAAAGGCGGTTGTTAAGTTCCTGGAGATAGGCTTGGAGAAGTAAGCAGAGATCAGATTATGCAAAAGACTGTAGAATTACTTCTACAAGTAATGAGAAATCATTTGAAGGGTTTTGAATAAGGATATTATATAACCATTTGCATTTTAAAAGGTCCCTTGTCTTTGGTATAGAAAATAGATTTGAAGAGACAAGAAGGAATATGAGAGCCCAATTAAAAGATCTTTTGGTTAGAAACTTGAATTTGGTTGCTTATAATAGAAATCCCTAGAGAACAACGGCTTATAGGCAAGGATCTGAATCTCCTTCTTTGTAAAAGGGAGAGAAAACTAGGGCTGGGGCAGAGGTGTCTATGCCTATATGGGCTTTTCTGTCATGGCGTGATCACAAGATGGCCACGCAAACATCCACCTTTCAGAGAGGAAGGGGAAAAAAAGCTTTAAGGCAAAAATGGGACATGCACTCAAGCATCTGCACCCCTTTTAAAAGACTTTCCCAAAATCCACCCAAAAAGTATAGTGTTACTCATATTTCACTATCACAACTCTGTCATATGGCCAATATATTGGCAAGAGAGCTGAGAAATGCTGATTTAAAAAAAAAAAAAAGAAGGGTTTGCTGTCAGCCCAGACAAAATCATCTTTAAAAAAGAAGAGAGAAATGGGTATTTGATAGGCAAAAAACTGTATCTGCCTCTGTCCACCTCTTTCTATATTTTGAAGAGAGGATGAGCATGATCGACTTGTATGAGAGGTGGCTGTACCAGATTAGGCAGAAGTCAACCTGTGTTTATAAGTTTAATGATGGGACGAGAGCTGTGCTTGAATGTCCAGTTCAGTCGCTCAGTTGGGTCTGACTCTTTGCAACCCCACAGCTGCAGCATGCCAGGCTTCCCTGTCCATCACCAACTCCCGGAGCTTGCTCAAACTCATGTCCATTGAGTCAGTGATGTCATCCAACCATCTCATCCTCTGTTGTCCCCTTTTCCTCCTGCCTTCAATCTTTCCCAGAATCAGGGTCTTTTCCAATGAGTCAGATCTTCGTATCAGGTGGCCAAAGTATTGGAGTTTCAGTTTCAGCTCCAGTCCTTCCAATGAATACTGAGGAATGATTTCCTTTAGGATTGACTGCTTTGATTAATTTGATCAATTAGAATATAAAAGGGCACAAAAGGAAGCCTGGAAGATACTGGAAGGTGGCTCACTCAAAACCCATTCAGCTTTCTTTTAACTTGCTTTCCTAAACTAGATTCCTAGGCTAGATATGCGGATGCCACCACCTTTATGGAAGAAAGTGAAGAGGAACTAAAGAGCCTCTTGATGAAAGTGAAAAAGAGTGAAAAAGTTGGCTTAAAGCTCAACATTCACAAAACTAAGATCATGGCATCCGGTCCCATCACTTCATGGCAAATAGATGGGGAAACAGTGGCTGACTTTATTTTTCTGGGCTCCAAAATCACTGCAGATGGTGATTGCAGCCATGAAATTAAAAGACGCTTACTCCTTGGAAGGAAAGTTATGACCAACCTAGACAGCATATTAAAAAGCAGAGACTTTACTTTGCCAACAAAGGTCTGTCTAGTCAAGGCTATGGTTTTTCCAGTGGTCATGTATAGATGTGAGAGCTGGGCTATAAAGAAAGCTGAGCGCCGAAGAATTGATGCTTTTGAACTGTGGTGTTGGAGAAGACTCTTGAGAGTTCCTTGGACTGCAAGGAGATCCAACCAGTCCATCCTAAAGGAAATCAGTCCTGGGTGTTCATTGGAAGTACTGATGTTGAAGCTGAAACTCCAATACTTTGGCCACTTGATGAGAAGAGCTGATTCATTTGAAAAGACCCTGATGCTGGGAAAGATTGAGGGCAGGAGGAGACGGGGACGACAGAGGATGAGATGGTTAGATGGCATCACCAACTCGATGGACATGGGTTTGGTTGGACTCCGGGAGTTGGTGATGGACAGGGAGGCCTGGCATGCTGCGGTTCATGAGATCGCAAAGAATTGGACATGACTGAGCAACTGAACTGAACTGAACTGAACTGAGGCTCCTTTGCAGCTAGAATGCTCCATATTTTCTAGCTTACACCCATTGTAAAAAGTCTCCCAAACTTGGGATGCAGACACAAGTCATATGTAGTGGTACTTCAACACTTTGTAAAGACATGAGCTTTTCTGGCAAGCATATCTGTTCTGCTTGTGCAGTCAGAGGTACTAACAGCCAGGGGTATGCTTGGGTATTTGGTCTGAGTCTGTTGTCCTGGCTGTGCTGTTCCTGGCTATGTAGCATTCAAAGCTAATTCTCTGGCCAACTAATAGTTTTTTTTGTTAACTGGTTTTCTTTAACAAATACTCTCTTGCGACAAGCAGTTTGAGTGGATTCAGCTGTCTACAGCTAAGGACGCTGACCAGTATCACAAGTACTAACCCATGAGACAGTGTACAGACAGTTTCTTACACTTTTGTGAATACACAATGTTTATATAATATGATGAATAATACACACCATTTTATTAAAAGTTGACTGTATACCAAGTGCCCACTTAACTCTCCTTTTGGAGATCTCAAATATACCCCACACTCAACATGTCCTTATCAGAATATTTGTCTATCAACCTTGGTCTTATGGCTTTGGGTTATGCAGTCCAGAAATTTAGATTTTCCCCTCAGTGCATACACTCATTCCATAACCAAGTTCTATTATGCTTCCTGAGTGTCTCTGAATTTTATCCACTTTTCTGTATTTCCATTGTCGCCATCCTAGTTGAGCCTGTCATGATCTCTCTTCTCAACTACTAAATTAACCTCTTAAATGATCTAATTGCATATTCTACAGTTCCCCTCTAACCCAATTTTTTACAATTTTGCCACAGTTTTCAATATGGAATATTATAGATTAAGACAAACTGATTAAATCATCCCAAAGCCCTGCACAGTCTGGCCCTTTCCCACTTCTTCTGGGACACCTGTCCCCTGTCTCTTGTTCTTTGTCTCACTGACCACACTCCCAGGCACTGCACATGCTCATTCCTCATCTAGATGCTCTTCTTTCCCTTCTCTCCCCCGGGAGAGGGAGAATTTACACATCCTTTAGATCTTGGCTTAAGCACAACTTTCTACTTGAGTAGGATCGTGAAACTACCCTTTATAGTTTTTATCACAGATAGCTATCACGGATAGCATTTATCACAGTGGCAATTTTCAGTGTATTTGTTTTATGTGATTAATGCTTATCTAAACACACTAGACTGTCTGTTCTAAGTAAAGAGGAACAATGTCTTATTTGATACTATATATATTACGTATTGTTTTAATTTATATTTCTTTTTGCTGAAGTTGAACAAGTACAGTGCCTTTTTAAAAACATTATTATTAATTAGAGGATAATTGCATTACAATGTGTTGGTTTCTGCCTTACAACAACTTGAGTCGGTCATAAGTACACATATATCCTCTCCCTCTTGAGCCTCCCTCCCACCCCTCTAGGTTGTCACAGAGCACCAGGCTGAGCTCTCTGTATTACAGAGCAACTTCTCACTAGCTATCTGTTTTACACATGGTAATGAACATCAGTTCAGTTCAGTCGCCCAGTCGTGTCTGACTTTTTGTGATCCCAAGGACTGCAGCATGCCAGGCTTCCCTGTCCATCACCAACTCCTGGAGCTTGCTCAAACTCATGTCCATCGAATCAGTGATGACATCCAACCATCTCATCCTCTCTCATCCCCTTCTCCTCCTGCCTTCAATCTTTGCCAGCATCAGGGTCTTTTTCAATGAATCACTTCTTCACATCAGGTGGCCAAATTATTAGAGTTTTAGCTTCAGCATCAGTCCTTCAAATGAATGTTCAGGACTGATTTCCTTTAGGATGGACTGGTTGGATCTTCTTGCAGTCCAAGGGACTCTCAAGAGTCTTCTACCTTCTCTTCCAAGGAGCAGGCGTCTTTTAATTTCATGGCTGCAGTCACAATCTGCAGTGATTTTGGAGCCCCCCAAAATAAAGTCTCTCACTGTTTCCATTGTTTCCCCATCTATTTGCCATGAAGTGATGGGACCAGATGCCATGATCTTAGTTTTCTGCACATATTTCAGTGCTACTCTCTCAGTTTGTCCTACCCTCTCCTTTGCCTTCTGTGTCCACAAGTGTGTTCTCTACATCTGTGTCTCTACAAGTGTGTCTCTCTTCCTGCCCTGCAAATAGGCTCATCAGTACCATTTTTCTAAACTCTATATGTATGTCTTAATATATGATATTTGTTTTTTCTCTTTCTGACTTACTTCGCTCTGTATAACTGGCTCTAGGTTTGTCCACCTCAGTTCAACTGACTCACATTTGTTCCTTTTAAGGCTGAGTGATGTTTCATTGTATATATATGTACCACATCTTTATCCATTCACATGTTGATGGACATCTAGGTTGCTTTCATGTCCTGGCTATTGTAAATAGTGCTGCAATGAACATTGGGGTACATATATCATTTTGAATTATGGTTTTATCGGAGTATATGCCCGGTGGTGGGATTGCTGGATCATACAGTAGTTTTAGTCCTAGTTTGTTAAGGAATCTCCATACTATTCTCCTTAGTGGCTGTATCAATTTACATTCCCACTAACAGAAGCACAGTGCCTTTTGAACAATGAATAAAAGAATGAACAAAAAAGATCATTGCATATGTAATTAATAATTTTTATATCAAAACTGCAAAGTAAAAAACTCTCAATTTACAGACAGATTCCACAAACAGTAAGCAGCAGAGGCAGGACTTAAGTCCAGGCCTGTCTAAATCAAAAAAAGCCTGAATTCTTTTCCTTTCATCATTCTGACTTCTTCTTTTAACCAAGACAGTGAAGGTAAGAGCATTTTGCAAAAAATATTAGTGAGGGGTGGGTGTTTTTATTATTATCATCTAGGCTGAGAGAATAAACAAAGGGCAGTACTGCTGCTCACCATCAATATGAGATACCAAACGATGAAGAGAAATCTCTAGCACACCCTGCTTGCACAGAGTCACACTGTCAGCACCCTTGCATTTTGGTTTGCTTGGCAGTCTCAGTAATTTAGTGTTTTGCTTAGGTGTCTTGTGATAGCAATCACTAAAAACACAATTCATCTTGATTATTAATGTCTCTTGAATATTTCTATAATAAATATAGTGTTCTGATCTGAGCCAGATAAAACTAAGACTTTATTCAACTCTCCCCATCTTAGAAACCCATAAGTCATCAAGGATGTAAGGTTAGAGGCAAAGAACAAAGGGGTAGGAAGATGAGTACAAAGGAAACCTACTCATCACTTTCTTATCTCTGAGAAAAGTGCCCTCCCTGTATTTCTGACCAACTCCAGACAATTACTTTGATTTGTAGCTGAGAGCTGGTAGCCTGCATGTCTGCTTCTTCTACTTAGCAGAAGGGAAGGTGCATAGTTCCTTAGAATCTCAAGAGGATCCCAGTCCTGAGGGCAGTCATGAAAGCAGGCTGGGACTGGGGGACCATTTCAAGAGCAAGAGGAGCAGAAACTCTGAGGACTATAAATGTCACGGCTTATTGATGACCAACTACTCCAGTTCCTCATTTCAAATGAGGACAGGAAGGAAACAAAATCAGGACAGTTTTTTTTTCAATATATTCCACATGACCAAAACAACTGGTGATAAATAGTATGAATAACACTCTGGTACATTGCTTTTAAAAAAATAACCTTTATAACCTGTATTATTTTGCTATTGAGGATTTGAAAAAAAGGTTAATTTAAGAAATAGAACGACATTAATTAAAAATTAGCCAGTAAGAGTGTTACCCAGAAATAACTTCTGTTAATCTTTGATTAGACATATTTACTTCCAGTATTTTATATGACTATTTTCATGTAGCTGTTAATATCTAAATATATAATTTTATATTCTTTTTATAAGATATTATACTATTATCTTACCGTGTCATTAAAAATTCTTCAAAAACATAATTTTAAGAGTAACATATTTATTTCATTATAAAGATATACATATTTTACTTAACCCTAGCTTAATTGAAGATATTTTCTTTCTTCTTTTATCATATGGCACTATAATAAACATTTGTGTCACTAAATTTTTCTATGTACATGTCATTAGTGTCACTAAATTTTTCTATGTATATGTCATTATCTCCTTAGACTAGATTCTAGACTGGTGATTTTTATATTAAAAAATATGAAGAAAAAGATTTTCAATAATATGTCCAAATTGCTTTCCACCGCCACCATGAGTTCATTTGACCATATTTTCATCAGTTTTAAGTATTAGCAATTTTCAAAATCTTGACTAGTCCAGTAAGGAATAATAGTATTATTTTAATTCATATTTGACTGCTAATGAGACTCAATTAGAATATTTTATTTATTATTTATATTTCTTCTTTTATAAAATATGTTTGTATACCCATTTTTCGGTTGGGCAGTGCTCATTTTCTTAAAAATTTATGTGTGTCCCTTATTTGAGGATGAATATTGCTTCATAAGATAAAGATCTATGAGTGGAGGTTTTTCCTGAAACCAAGAGAGCTTGGCAATTCAACTGGCTCTACTTCATATAAGTTATTACTATCATTTTAGAAGATGGTCAAAGAGATCATAAAGATTGAGAAGACTAACAAGCAAGCATAGAATTTTTATGCATAATCAGTGATCTTTATATGATAAGGGATCCCGTAAGGCAGACATTTTTAGGAGGAGAAATGTATCCCAAAGATTCTAATGGCCTCAAGGGAATTACAGTACTTGCCTTCAAGTGAAGAATTCTATTTGACTTCTTACCTAAGTGGTGACTGACTATGGATATTAAAACCCACTGATCTACAGATAATTAAATTAAGATGATAAGGGTTACAGATCACCTTCTATATTGCTTTATATTGTTGGAATGATGGATTCCTAGATAATATAAATTATCCAGGAGTTGAGTAATAAAAATATTACAAATGTGGAGAAAAAAGTAAAAACCAAACTTTAATAATGACCTGGAAGATGGGAAGTGAAGTGTTCTTTATTTCCATTCTTATGCTTTTTTTGTATTTTTTCAGTACATCTGTACTACTTATTGTCAGATGAAATGATAAAACTATCCCCCAAATTGGCCCAGACTACTAGCAAGTTCAACAAACTTAAAATAAGGGTAAAATGAAGAATTAAAAGGCATCCAAATTGGAAGGGAAGAAGTAAAACTATCACTGTTTGAAGACAACATGATACTATATGCAGAAAATGCTAAAGCGTCCACCAAAAAACTATTAGAACTAATAAATGAACTTGGTAAAATTGCAGGATACAGGATTAATATACAGAAATCTGTTCCTTTTCTACACACTGATAATGAACTATCAGAAAGAGAATTCAAGAGAACAATTCCATTTATAATTGCATCAAAAAGAATGAAATACTTAGAAATAAACTTAGCCAAAGAGATGAAAGAATTTATACTCTATGAACTATAAGACACTGATGAAATAAATTTAATTCAATACAAATAAATAACAAACATATATCATGATTATGGATTGGAAGAACTAATATTGTTAGAATGTTCATGGTTCCAAAAGCAATGTACAGATTTAATGCAACCCCTGCCAAATACCCGTGACATTTTTCACAGAACTAAAACAAATAATCCTAAAATTTATATGAAACCATAAAAACTGCAAATAGCCAAAGGAATCTTGAGGAAAAAAAGCAAAACTAGAAGCATCACACTCTCTAACATCAGACAATATTATGTAGCTACAGCAATCAAAATAGCATGGTTGGCACAAAAACATGCACGTAGACCAATAAAATAGACTAAGAAGCCCACAAACAAACCCATGCACCTATGATCAATTAATCTATGACAAAGGAGGCAAGATTATACGATGGAGAAAGAAAAATCTCTTCAATAAGTAGTGCTGGAAAAACTGGACAGCTACATGTAAAATAATGAAATTAGAACATTTTCTCACATCAAACATGAAAATAAACTCAAAATGGATTAAAGACCTAAATGTGAGACTGGAAACCATAAAACTCCAAGAAGAAAAACATAGGCAGAACACTCTTTGATATAAATTGTAGCACTACTTTTTTGATCTGTCTATGAAAATAAAGGAAATGAAAGCAAAAATAAACAAATAAGACCTAATTAAACATAAAAAACTTTTGCATAGCAAAGGAAATCATTGGAAAAATGAAAAGACAACCTACTGAATAGGAGAAAATATTTGCAAATAGTATGACCAATAGGGCTTTCCACGTGGCACTAATAAAGAACCCACTGACAATGCAGGAGTCATAAGAGATACATGTTCAATCCCTGGGTCAGGAAGATCCCCTGCAGGAGGGCATAGCAACCCACTCCAGTAATTCTTGCCTGGAGAATCCCTTGGAGAAATGAGCCTGGTGGACTACAGTCCATAGAGTCAGAAAGAGTCACCATGATTGAAGCAACTAAACACAAACTCACAGAGTATGACCAGTAAGGGGTTAATATCCAAAATATATAAATAACTCATACAACTCAATATAAAAAAAGAGATAGCCCTATTTAAAAATGGGCAGAAGACTTGAATAGACATTTTTCTATTGTCTACATAGAAAACATACAGATGGCCAACAGGTACACGAGAAGATGCTCAACATCACAAATCAACAGAGAAATGTAAAGTAAAATAATATTGAGATACCGCCTCACACTTTTTAGAATGACCATCATCCAAAAATCTATAAACAACAAATGCTGAGGGTGTGGAGAAAAAGGAACTTTCATACATGGTGTGAACGTAAATTGGTGCAGTCACTATGAAAAATGATATGGAGGTGTCTCAAAAAACTAAAAATAGAACTGCCATATGATTAGGCAAATCCATTCTGGGAATATATCAAAAGAAGTTGAAAATTTGAAAAGATGCATGTACCCCAATGTTCATAGCAGTATTTATAATAGCTAAGATATGGAAGCAATCTGAAAATCCATCAACAGATGAGTGGATGAAGACAATGTCTCTCTCTCACACACACACACACACACACACACACACACACTCAGCTTTTGTACTCAGCCATAAAAAAATAAAAATGTGTTTCTGCCATTTGCAACAACATAAACAGACCTGAGTGTATTATTCTTAGTAGCGAGGATGTGATAGAGGTAGGGGGTAAAATGCATAAACTATTATGTATAAAAAAAAAAGTTACAAGGATATGTTGAATAGCACAAGAAATACATCCAATATTTTATAATAAGTGTAAATGGAATATAATCTGTAAAAATTTTGAATCACTATGCTGTACACCTGAAAATGATGAAATGTTATAAATTAACTATCTTCAATTATATAAGTGTATGTGTGCATGCTAAGTCACTTCAGTCGTGTCTGACTCTTCATGACCCTATGGACTGTGTAGCCTGCCAGGCTCCTCTGTCCGTGAGATTCTCCAAGCAAGAATACTGGAGTGGGTTGCTAGTTCCTACTCCAATTATATAAGCAATGAAGTAAATTGTATATGTAAGTGCTCAGTCATGTTTAAATCTTTGCCACCCTGTGGACTGTAACCTGCCAAACTCCTCTGTCCATGGGATTTTCCAGGTGAGAATAATGGAGTGGTTGCCACTTCCTCCTCCAGGGGATCTTCCTGAACCAGGGATCAAACCTATGTCTCCTGCACTGCAGGCAGATGCTTTACCACTGAGCCACCAGGGAAGTCCTGAATGAAGTAAATTAATAAATAGATAAATAAATACTGTGGAAAATTATGAAAGAGATGGGAATACCAGAACACCTGACCTGCCTCTTGAGAAACCTGTATGCAGGTCAGGAAGCAACAGTTAGAACTGGACATGGAACAGCAGACTGCTTCCAAATAGGAAAAGGAGTATGTCAAGGCTGTATATTGTCACCCTGCTTATTTAACTTATATGCAGAGTACATCATGAGAAACGCTGGGCTGGAGGAAGAACAAGCTGGAATCAAGATTGCTGGGAGAAATATCAATAACTTCAGATATGCAGATGACACCACCCTTATGGCAGTAAGTGAAGAAGAACTAAAGAATCTCTTGATGAAAGTGAAAGAGAAGAGTGAAAAATTTGGCTTAAAGCTCAACGTTCAGAAAACTTAAGATCATGGCATCTGGTCCCATCACTTCATGGCAAATAGTTGGGGAAACATGGAAACAGTGTCAGACTTTATTTTTTGGGCTCCAAAATCACTGCAGATGGTGACTGCAGCCACAAAATTAAAAGACACTTACTCCTTGGAAGGAAAGTTATGACCAACTCAGACAGCATATTAAAAAGCAGAGACATTACTTTGCCAACAAAAGTCCGTCTAGTCAAGGCTATGGTTTTTCCAGTGGTCATGTATGGATGTGAGAGTTGGACGGTGAAGAAAGCTGAGCACCAAAGAATTAATGCTGTTGAACTGTGGTGTTGGAGAAGACTCTTGAGAGTCCCTTGAACTGCAAGGAGTTCCAACCAGTCCATCCTAAAGGAGATCAGTCCTGAACGTTCATTGGAAGAACTGATGTTGAAGCTGAAACTCCAATACTTTGGCCACCTGATGCGAAGGGCTGACTCATTGGAAAAGACCCTGATGCTGGGAAGGGTTGGGGGCAGGAGGAGAAGGGGACAACAGAGGATGAGATGGTTGGATAACATCACCGACTCAATGGACGTGAGTTTGGGTAAACTCCGGGAGTTGGTGATGGACAGGGAGGCCTGGCACGCTGCAGTCCGTGGGGTTGCAAAGAGTCAGGCACGACTGAGTGACTGAACTGAACCGAACTGAACTGAAGTCATTCCCTCCAAAAAAAGTGAGACTGGGGAATAATACCACTAAGGCACTAATAAGTATATGAGATTCCCTCCAGGGTGAACATTTAGAAACAGCATTCCAGCTAATACCAAAGAATGGTACATGTATTAAGTGATGAGATAGATTCACTTGCAGTTGCAAAAGGACCAGTGAAGACACCACCTTTTGGAGTAACACAGATCAGTAAATGGAATAATGTCATTTTTATTACTATCACTGTGACATGAAAAAAGACTTTTTATTCCCGTTTCCCAGATAAAGATGTTGGCATTCAATAAGTTTAAATAACTCTCCCAAGAGTAGGTTAATGGTATAAGAGGACTGGACCAATGTATGTTTTGACTTCATAGCTACACTCAGAACCACTAAGGTGTTCAATACATGATATCTGAATGAATGAATAAACATTGAATGTGAGAAGATCCTCAAAGCCAATGATGCAATCAAAACCCCTAGATTATTTTCCCCTGGAGGGTTTAAAATTCTAGGTAGGAGATAAGAAGACTTGGGGATCCACACTACATTTTTTTAAATTAATTAATTTATTTTAGTTGGAGGCTAATTGCTTTACAGTATTGTAATGGTTTTTGCCATGCATTGACATGAATCAGCCATGGGTGTGCATGTGTTCCCCATCCTGAAACCCCCTCCCACTTTCCTCCCCATCCCATCCCTCAGGGTCATCCCAGTGCCTCAGCCCTGAGCACCCTGTCCCATGCATCAAACCTGGACTGGCGATCTGTTTCACATATGGTGATATACATGTTTCAATGCTATTCTTTCAAATCATCCCACTCTTGCCTTCTCCCACAGAGTCCAAAAGTCTGTTCTTTACATCTGTGCCTCTTTTGCTGTCTTGCGTATAGGGTCATCTTTACCATCTTTCTAAATTCCATATATATGCATTAGTATACTGTATGGGTGTTTTTCTTTCTGACTTGCTTCACTCTGTATAATAGGCTCCAGTTTCATCCACCTCATTAGAAATGATTCAAATGCATTCTTTTTAATAGCTGAGTGATATTCCATTGTGTATATGTACCACAGCTTTCTTATCCATTCGTCTGCCAATGGACATCTAGGTTGCTTCCATGTCCTGGCTATTGTAAGCAGTGCTGTGATGAACATTGGGGTACAAGTGTCTTTTCAATTCTGGTTTCCTCAATGCCACACTGCATTTTAATTGCTTTTCCCAACAAAAATTTATCTCTGTAAGAAAAAGTAGTACACCAGGCCACACAGCATTCCACAGGGTGTTAGGTGAACAGAATTTAGCTGTTGGAGGCAACTTCGGGGAAGACTACTTCTGAAAGAAAATTCAGGAACCAGACTGAGTGCTTTAAACTGAGAGGTGGGCAAGTGAAAAAAGAGAGAAAACCACCAAGCCACATTATATGGAGGACAGTAAGTGTGACATAAAAACGTAATGAGAGTACAGCTGACAATTCTCAAAGAAAGAGTGTGAGGAAGTGAGTCAATCACAGTCCTCGAAGCATCTGCTGTGCTCCCAGGGAGGTGGTGAGGTGTTCCAGGAAAAACCACCACTCGTGCAATGGATACAGACAAACTTGTGATACAGTAAGGGAATGGTGAGGAATTCAGTATGGCTGGAAGGCAGGAAGTACACAGGAATTATGGGAGGGGGAAGCAAGATTCATAGCAGGAGTATTTAGTATTGCATACTAGAAAACTGGAGGTTTATACTGAAGGAGAACAGGAGCCTGGGTCAGATTTTAAGGGTAATGAAGAGATCAAATTTAGTATCTTTTTTTTTGTTTGTTTGTTTGTTAACTTTTTAAATTCATTTTTATTGGAGTATAGTTGCTTTAAAATGTTGTGTTAGTTTCTACTGTACAGCAAAATGAATCAGTCATATATATATATATATATATATACATATATATATATATATATATATATATCTCCATAAAAATCCCCTCCAATTTGGATTTCCTTCCCATTCAGGTGACCAAAGTGCATTAAGTTGAACTCCCTGAGCTCTATAGTAAGTTCTCTTTAGTTATCTATTTTATACATGTTATCACTAGTGTATATGTGTCAATCCCAATCTCCCAATTCCTCCCATCCTCTTACCCCCATGTATCTTTTTACAGAAGCTGGAATAGAATGAAACCAGGACAATGACATGACAATGGTTAGGATGTAATTGGGGCAAGAAAGCATGATGTCCTGAATACAGTGTCCTGCAGGCAGGGGAAAGAAGCAGGCTGACTTACAAATTGTTTGGGAAATAAAAGCCATAGAACTGGCTTGCATGGAAGACAGGAGAGTGAAGTAGTGCAAATGACTCATCAAATTTGAAACATCTGCACTTATGTCTTTTCTCTTTCCCAAGTTTCAGTTAAAATGTCATTTCTTCAAAGCCGTCTCTGACAGCCTTAACAAAAATAAAGTCCTTCCCCAAGTTCTGTCTAGCCGATCATCTTGCTAATGTTCTTCATAACAACAATCTCAAGCAAAACTTATTTTACCTGTTTGTTTACTAGTTTTTGTCTGACTCTCTCATTACATCATAAACTCAATGAGGAGAAAGACCTTATATGTCCTCTTCATCAGCATGGGGCCAGACACATTCTAGGGGTATAAGAAGTGTTAGCTGAGTTCATGTTTTATAATTTGGGCAAATGAAAAATGGTGATGCCAATGACAAAGTTAGAAAATACAGAAGAAATGACAGAATTTCGTGGGGATGGAGGAGGAAGAGAAGGAATTCTCCTTTGTATGTTTTGAAGCTTTAAGTATCAGTTTTAAGTTTTTGAAGATGCATGTGAAGCTTCGGGCACTGATGCGGGCTGGAAATAGGGATTTAAGAGCCAAAGTGTCTGACAGCAGCACAGGAAACCAGATAGAGTTCTCCAAAAGAGGTGCTAACGCAATGGCGGGGGCTAGGAGGATATACACGGGACTGGACTTGGATGGTGCTTGATTAAGGGGCTTGAACATGTCTGATAAGGAAAAGCTTGTCAAATTGGAAGCACTCTACCAGGATACAAGATTTAACACCTGACAAGGACTTTGGAAGATAATGTGAATATGCTACCTGAATAATACATAGAAGCATGGTAAAAATGATGATCCAAGCAAAACAGATAATTTAAAAAGGAGGGGGAATAAAGGACTCAGAGAAGGGAGTCATAATACAGTGGATATACTATTAGTTCAGTTCAGTTCAGATGCTCAGTCATGTCCAACTCTTTGTGACCCCATGGACTGCAACACTCCAGGCCTCCCTGTCCATCACCAACTCCTAGAGTTTACCCAAACTCATGTCCATCGAGTCGGTGATGCTATCCAACCATCTCATCCTCTGTCATCCCCTTCTTCTCCTGTCTTCAATCTTTCCCAGCATCAGGGTCTTTTCCAATGAGTCAGCCCTTCACATCAGGTGGCCAAAGTATTGGAGTTTCGGCTTCAACATCAGTTCTTCCAATGAATGCTCAGGACTGATCTCCTTTAGGATGGATGGTTGGATCTCCTTGCAGTCCAAGGGACTCTCAAGAGTCTTCTCCAACACCACAGTTCAAAAGCATCAATTCTTCAGCACTCAGCTTTCTTTATACTCCAACTCTCATATCCATACATAACTACTGGAAAAACCATAGCCTTGACTAGACAGATCTTTGTTGGCAATGTAATATCTCTGCTTGTTAATATGCTGTCTAGGTTGGTCATAACTTCCCTTCCAAGGAGTATGTGTCTTTTAATTTCACAGCCACAATCACCATCTGCAGTGATTTTGGAGGCCAAAAAAATAAAGTCAGCCACTGTTTCCCCATCTATTTGCTGTGAAGTGATGGGACCGGATGCCGTGATCTTAGTTTTCTGAATGTTGAGCTTTAAGCCAACTTTTTCACTCTCCTGTTTCACTTTCATCAAGAGGTTCTTTAGTTCTTCTTCACTTTCTGACATAACAGTAGTGTCATCTGCATATCTGAGGTTATTGATATTTCTCCCAGCAATCTTGATTCCAGCTTGTGCTTCATCCAGCCCAGCGTTTCTCATGACGTACTCTGCATATAAGTTAAGTAAGCAGGGTGACAATATACAGCCTTGATGTACTCCTTTTCCTATTTGGAACCAGTCTGTTGTTCCATGTCCAGTTCTAACTATTGCTTCCTGACCTGCATCCAGATTTCTCAAGAGGCAGGTCAGGTGGTCTGGTATTCCCATCTCTTTCAGAATTTTCCACAGTCTATTGTGATCCACACAGTCAAAGGCTTTGGCATAGTCAATAAAGCAGAAATAGATGTTTTTCTGGAACTCTCTTGCTTTTTAGATGATCCAGAGGATGTTGGCAATTTGATCTCTGGTTCCTCTCCCTTTTCTAAAACCAGCTTGAACATCTGGTAATTCACAGTTTTGTACTGTTGAAGCCTGGCAGGAGAATTTTGAGCATTGCTTTACTATGTAGTTCTATAAGATAGTCTATGCAGGGCTGAAAAACCAACTAAAGGACTATGTCCCACCAGACAGCCCAAATGATAAACCAACACCAACATGATAAAGAACATACTGGTGAGATGGGTGCCAAGATCACTAAAATGTTCAGAAGTGCCTCTCTTCTGCAGGCCAGAGTGATCTGGAGATTCCATTATAGTACTAGATTCACAAATAGCAAGTGGATGCTAAGACTCTGAAACATAGGGCCAGATGCCAGAGGCCTAATGGATGCAGTTATGGTGAGTGACAAAGTCAGAAATGCAAGCAAGGGCCCTGACCTACGTGCATGCTCAGTTGCTCAGCTGTGTTCAACTCTGCCACCCTATGGACTATAGCCCACCAGGCTTCTCTGTTCATGGGATTCTCCAGGCAAGAATAATGAAGTGGTTTGCCATTTCCTCCACCTGATACAGGGATTAAACCTGCGTCTCCTGCATCGGCAGGCAGATTCTTTACCACTGAGCCTCGTGGGAAGCCCACATTGGACGATGAAGATGGTTAACTATATTTGGCATCCTTCGATGGGGAGGTGAAGAATAAATGAGAAGCCAGTAAGGGTACTAGTCAATATACATAATCAAAAGTTATTAAGGATAGATGAACTGATACTTTACAAAGATTAAAATCAAGGAAGAAGGCAGTCACCCAAAATTAAGACCACAATTTCTCACCCAGTTTGTGGGCCTGAGCCAGGTTTCAGACACAGAATGCATTAACTGATAGAGAGGGCCGGTCCCTGGAAGAAGGGTCTTCTGACACGATGCAAGTATACATAATAGTGATTCTCCCAAAAAGACCTATAGCCATTTACTTGGTTAGTTGAAAATTACAGAAAGAAGTTTACCCATTGGGAGGACTCCTGGACACAGAGTATGAGCTGCCATTGACACCCAAAGGTGGCATCATGGTCCCACATTAGTATGAACATATAGAAAAGCTAGAAAATAAATGAGCCCTGGAACAGGTTCAGGTCACAGTGGATCCAGAGTCCATGGACCCATTGGTATTCACTTCTCAAGTCCTGAAATATAGTAGTTGACACAACTAACACAGATAGTGCTTGGCCTGTGTGGCAAGTGATATCACAGTGAGGAAAGCCAAGAAGAAACCTCTGAGATTGCTCCACACTCCAAGCTAAGATGGGAGATCAAAAATAATGTCACATCTGAGAGAGAATAGCAGAAATTACTGCTACTATTACACGTAAAAGATGTAGGGTTAATGATTCCCATCATAACATCATTTAATTAATAAGTCTGGCCCCTATAAGGAAACAGATGGATTCTGGAGGATGACAGAATGCTATTCTATTGCAAACTCAAAAAGTATGAGCCCCAGTTGCAGCTGCTATGTTAGATGTATTATATATCAGAGCAGATTAACACAATCTCAGATATATGCTCTGAAGCTATTGATCTAGAAGATGAATTATTCTCCATCTCTATCAGATAAGAGGATCAGAAATAGCTGCACTCACTTGAACAGATGGCCATGTATATTTTCAGTCTTGCCCCAGGGCTTAGAGAAAAGGACAGATCATAGAGCATCCAATGGCCATACAACTAGAACTGTCCATCATGACCTGAGTTTCATCAGACCCATCAAGTCATAAAATTGGATGGGCCCAGCAGTAATTCATCTTAAATTGGAAATGACACAGCCAGGATTGAGCATGAGTGATTCTAGAGTACACAGACAAGCTACAAGAAGCGTTAGGACAGACTCACGTGTCAGCCACCACTGTTTCACACCAACAGTTCTCCCTTAACTGCACTTCAACATGAGACTCCTGAGAGATTCCTCATGACCCACTAATGGAAAAGAACCCCCAAGCATGGTTCATGGAGAGGTTAGTTTGGTATAGGAATGAAAGCTACAAACCAACAGTCACAGCAACTCCACCTCACTCAGGGGTGTCCTTGATGGACAATGAGAGGAAATCCTATCCACAGGCAGAGCTTTGGGCAGTTTATCGGGTCATCCAATTTGTGTGCAAAGAGATGTGGCCCAAGGTAAGATGTGGCCATGGGCAGTGGCAAGTGACTTGGTTGGCTGATTAGCTCAGGCCCTGAAAGGTGCAATATAGGAATCCCAGGAACAAGGAGTTCTGGAGAAGAGGGATGGGGTAGTGGGCCCCAAATGTTTATAATCTGCTAAGATTATAGTGCAGCTTGTAGTCTCTCTGTCCAATCCTTCTTCCTGCTTTCCCTTCCCCATATGTTGAACCGATGCATATAATCTAATAAACCTCCAGTTTAGAGTCTGCTCCCTGTTAAAAACTACCTGTAAACATTATCTAAAACACTGAAATAATAACTTTGTTTTCTGCTCTATCCCCAATGCTAGCTCTGCCTGACACATTAGATTCTCAGTAAGTATTTGTTGAATAAGTGACTAGATCCCAGGGATGCTAATCGGACAAAGTTCACGAAGAACTATTCCTGAGTTGTGTTGTTGTTGCTATTTAATTGCTAAATCCTGTTCGACTCTTTGTGACCTCATGGACTGTAGCCCGCCAGGCTCCTCTCTCCATGGGACTTCCCAGGCAAGAATACTGGAGTGGGTTACATCCCTTCTGCATGGCTTCTTGACCCAGAGATCAAACTTGTGTCTCCTGCATTGGCAGGCTGATTCTTTACCACTGAGCCACCATGGAAACCACTCTGGGGTCTGTACCCTCATGCATAATAAATTCTGGCCCTCTTGGCTTTAACA
The DNA here is from genome assembly GCF_054371585.1 of Giraffa tippelskirchi. NCBI lineage: Eukaryota > Metazoa > Chordata > Mammalia > Artiodactyla > Giraffidae > Giraffa > Giraffa tippelskirchi. The sequence goes on along the minus strand of NC_137279.1, from coordinate 144,040,781 downwards.
CAGGTTTCAATAGCCTGAGGAGGACACAAAATGGTGGGAGTAACAGGATCATTCCTGCTATGTTTTGTCATCCCCCAGTTGTTACAACTGCAAACACACATCCCTTAGCTCAAACAGACACACCAAAACACACATTTTTGTCTGCACCTTATTATAGATACCCGATTGCATACTAGTAATTTTCAAAACCATCAATAACATCACAAATCAACATCACACAGCAGTTATTGAACTTCTATTCTCAGTAAATTATCTTACAGAAAAATAGCATTTCATAGAGAATTAGAATTTTTCATACACCTACACAATAAGTCACTTGTTATTCAGTATTCCTGCTTAAAATTCTCATGGACGTTCAAATGCAGCTCAAAAGTAAAGTTGAAGATGTGATTCATATTGTAAAAACTACATCTTTCCATATTTAAAAAAAAACAGAAACATGAATAAATTTTGTTAAAATACATGTGGTATTGGTTGCAAGGTCATGCTCCAAAGAGAAAATAGGAAAGGAGTTTGAAGTATGCTCTTGGTGAGATCAGATGTCATGCATAATAGCCTTCTTTCTAAAATGTGAGGAATTTACCTTCTTTTTGTTAAATTCTTTTTCTAACTTGCTCTCATATTCTACTTTCTGAAAAGAGAAAGAACTGTTAAGTTCTGCTTGCACCATTTGTGGGATAATAAAAATTCTAGTTTTTATCAAAATACTTTCCCATGTAGATGAACCAAAACAAGTGGAAGAATATGAAGTTTAGAGATTGAATGTTAAATTTCTCACACAGTTTAATAGAACTGTGTTGACCCAGACTGGGTGTAGGAAACTGCTAGTGACTTCTGAAGTGTCCAAAGCCTGTGGTGGCAGGAGTAGTGGCAGCCTGACTTGGTATCCTAGTGTATGACAGTTATCTGGGACATTGAGGTGACAGCATTTTAACAGTCAATTGTAGGTGTACCAGAGGGAGTATACATAGTGTACATATCCCAAAATTTTTGGTCCAAATCATTGCTAAAATTTTAAGGTAATCTCTATTGCCAGTTCATATTTCATTTATTTGTTTAATTGTTAAGATATTATATTTATCACATTATAAAACATATATAAATGTCCTGTAAAATAAATGCTAAAGTTATAGTCTTCCCCTTCCCTTCCCATTTCAATCCATGTGGCATCTTTATGAACAGATAATGTAGTGTATGAAGGTAAAGATATATAAATCTTTTTAGATGCATTGATTTTTATATAAATGTCATCTGGATTTTTGTGCCTTTTTCAATCTTTGACTAGATGGTCTGTATTTTAGGTACATTTTGTTTTGCAAATTTTCATTTCCTCTCTGCTTTTTGTTATTCTGGGTATTGCTTCTGTAACTACACAAAATGTACATATGTCTCCTTTTCTTGGTTTAACAACGATGCACTGAATTAGTGAGATTCCAATATGAAAGTTGAAGATAGTAGTGCATATTCATCTTTCACTTCTCTCCAAACCCTCACCATCACACATCTCAGGTTTTGTCTGTTGTGTTATTACTTTTACCTTGTCAAGTATAACATTTACATTGTGGTCCTCAACCTTGATTGTCATAGTCTATGAATATATTCTTTCTTACTATGGTTTTCTAATGCCAGAGCTCTTCATTTGATGCTCATGGATGGCTTGATTTCTTTATCATCTATAGCTCAAATGTTTGAGAATCTATTTCCTCCTACTTTTATTAGTGAACAGTTTGACTTAATTTACTTGTTCTTCTAAGACCACTAAAGATATTGCTCCAATACCTCCAAACTTTGAGGCCAGTCTGATTTTTTTTCTTCCTGAATGCCTTTTGCTTTTTCTACCTAGATAACAATAGGGATCTTTTTTAGTTTCCTTGAGTTTTGCTACTTCAGCATATCATGACTTGGGATTATTTATTTTTTGTACCTTCTTGTTGTTATTGTTTCTAGAACAATAAAGTTATGTGAGGGAATAACTTACTCGTCTGGAGATCAGAAAACCTGGATTCTGGAACTTGAGGTAAATGGATGACTAGATCAGTCATTGAAGTTCTCTGGGACTTAATTTCCATACAGTAATGTAGAAGGAAATATTATATCATCCCCAGCAAATCTTTTAGCTTCCAAATTCAATGATACCCATGCAGATGCATGGCTTTATACAACATATTTTATTATATTATGCCACTACAATTCTTTATAAACTTTGAATATTATAAGAAACAAGATGATTATAATAAAGAAGAGAGAATAGGTGTGGATATCTCTTTAACTCTTCCTCCTTGATATATGTTGAATGGGTTACATCAAACATAATAAATAAGTGTTCATATATGTGATGTTGTGAGGCTGTGGGAGATTTACTAAGAGGGGAAAAGAACAGTCAAAGCCTCAAGCTTCATTCTCGGGTTCTGGGTTCATCCTTGCTTGGAGGCATCATAGTGAGTTAGAAGAGGACTGAGCTGTGAGTCAGAAAATCCAGGTTCTGGTCTTATTAATGTAGCTGATCCACTGGTATGAGTTTGAGCAATCAATGCAGATAAACTCAGGCTTGAATCCTAGTTATGCCATTTTCTAGCTGTGTGACATCTGGCAAATTATAAAGCCTCTCTGAGCCTCTGTTTCCTTGGATATATGATGATAATAACTAGTTCAACTTTCTAGTTATTAAATGAAGCAAATTCATTGAAATGGATGTTTAGCTTTCTACCTCCCAGCCACTTTCTCTCTGAGTTCTCTTCTCATGTTAACATTCTCTGAGTCTAATTAAAATTTGGATAATATAATATATGATTCATTTCCCCTTACTTTGCTGTGATATTTCTATAAGGTGCTTGCCATTATAGCTTGGGTGTATATCTTTCTACTACTTGGAAATCGCATTTTTAATGAAATATTTGCTGAAGACCTATTTCTAGTCCCTAATTAGGCATGACAGATGGGTATCCCTGTGACCACCATTTAGTAGCTGCAAAACAGATATCATGAAAATACATAAAGAGGAACAAAATTGCCTGAGAGCAGCCAGATTCTCCTCATTCCTCTATCTAGCAGTTTCATTAGATTGAGGGAATTCTCTGAGGTCAAAGAGAAATTAGGTATGTGAACAAGAAATTTGACATTTTATTTCTAAACAATCCATCTGCAGACTCTGATTCTGATATGAAGTCTTGCTCAATTAAAGAAAATAACAAAATAAATATAGTCCTTTGCAAATAACAAACAGGTGTTGGTATATGTACTGTATTCTGATTCTGTTAAAATGCAAAAGAGAAATAAAATATATGTTTTACTGCTTAAACGCTTTTAATTTTGCTTCCTGAAGCCATACATCATCTGGCTAGATGATTGATGATATCATTTAAATTCAATGCTCCCACCCCCACAAAAAAAGTAATCCATTAGGTTGCAAATAAAATTGTCATATTTTCCACTTACAAGAAAGAAAAGGTAGAAGATGAATAAATTAGTACTCTAACATCCCCCCTCAGGGAATCTTGTATTAATCTTTTTAAAGTAATGAACAGTGTGATGGAATCAGCATGGGAATCAGCACTATTTACTAGCAGCCTGATCTTGGGCAAATTGCTCAGCCTCCTCCGGCCCCATTCTCTTCATCTATAAAGTAGGGGTAAAAACAACAGCAGCAACAACTCACAGGTTTGTTCTGAAGACTTGATTAAGATAGCAACTCTGAAATGACACTGTAAACCAAAATTACCTCCCCAATACTGGCTAACAAAATTAAACTCTGGCATCCTTTTTTTGTTTTTTATTTCACTTCTTCATAGCCAACCCTAACTCTAAAACATTTTTATTTCTCTTCTTTCTCCCAATGTGTAAGGGAAAATATGAGTTTTAAGAAACCATCATGTTCCTCTAAATTTTACTTCCAAATGTAATGCCTTAGTAAGGGCTTCCCAAGCGGTACTAGTGGTAAAGAACCCTCCTGTCAATGTAGGAGATATAAGACATGCAGGTTCAGTCCCAGGGTCAGGAAGATCCCCTGGAGAAGGAAATGGCAACCCACTCCTGTATTCTTGCCAGGAAAATCCCATGGACAGAGGAGCCTGATGGGCTATAATGGCCCATTGTATCGTAGAGATTCAGACATGACTGAAGTGACTTAGCACACAGCATAAGTACCATCTAATCAAATCAGCACATCTTTATTGAGCTTCTCATGTGTGCAGTATGTTGCATTAGGTACTGTAAGGACAGAGGAGACAGAGGCATGTTCATTTATGGTACTTTATGAAATAGAATCATATTAAGCAAAACCTGTCTTCAGTACAAATGGTGCTGGATACTTAAGTCATCCTGTTAAAAGAATTGATACTTCTCTTTTTCTCTTCCCAGTATGTTGGATTCTTTTTTTTGTGGGGGGGAGGGGTCAAACTATTTTTTTTTTTTTATTTTAGTTGCAAGATAATTGCTTTACAATGTTGTGGTGGTCTCTGCCATACATCAACATGAATCAGTAATAATTATATACCTACTCCCTCTTGAACCTCCCTAGGCTCAAGGTCCCATACCTCTAGATCCTCACAGATTGCCAGACTGGGCTCCCTGTATTATACAGCAGTCTCCCACTTGTTATCTGTTTTACACATAATAGTATATATATATGTCAATGCTACTTTCTCAATTTGTCCTGCCTTCTCCTTCCCCTGCTGTGTCTACCAGACCATTCTCTATGTCTGCATCTTCATTTCTTCGCTGTAAAGAGGTTCACCAGTACTGTTTTTCTAGATTCTATCAATATGCATTAATATAAAATATTTGTTTTTCTCTTTCTAACTTACTTTCCTCTGTATAACAGGCTCTAGACTTATCTACCTCACTACAACTGCAAATTTGTTCCTTTTTATGGCTGAGTAATATTCCATTGTATATTTGTACAACTTTTTAATACATTCATCTGTCACATTTGTCAGTGGACATCTAGGTTGCTTCAATGTCCTGGCTATTGTAAATAGTGCTGCAATTAACATTGGGATGCATGTGTATTTTTGAATTGTGGTTTTCTCAAGGTATATGCCCAGTAGTGGTATTGCTGGGTCATATGATGTTTTTATCTCTAGTCTGGTAAGGAATCTCCATACTGTTCTTTTTAATGGCTGTACCAATTTACATTCCCACCAACAGTGCAGTAGGGTTTCCTTTTCTCCACATCCTCCCTAGCATTTATTGTTTGTAGTTTTTTTGATGATGGCCATGCAGATTGCTGTGAGGTGATACCTCATTGTAGTTTGATAATCATTTCTTTAATAATGAGCTGTGTTGAGCATTTTTTCATGTGCTTATTGGCTATTTGCACGTCTTCTTTGGAGTCTTCATTTTGCTTCCACAGACCCATCTCTCTGCTTTGGATCATGTTCTCTGCCCTCTGGAGGTGGGTCTGTCTGGCTTCATGGTGGACTGCCTGGTGGAGTTCAGTGAACGTGCAGAGGAATGGAGGTGGGAAGGAGGGTGATATTGTGCTATTTCCCAGCTCCTCCTGTGGGGTGCTCCAGCTGAAGGCCACAGCCTCTGCTTTGTTTCTATTCTGGTGATTACTCCTTTCTCTACCCTTGCTAATCTAAGGTGTTCATGGTATCTGGTCACTGTACTTCCTTTATGGTTTTCCTGGACCCTGAGCACCTTTGGAAATACTCTTCAGTAAACTCTCCTTAAATGACTCAGTTTAAACATCCTTCTATTTGCTGACAAGATGGATACACTCACCTATCTCCAACCTCACTCCCACCTGTACCTACCCCATACCTACTTCCAATTCTAGGTACTGCTTGGTTTGATGTCTCTATACCAGTGTTTCTCAGACTTAGGAACTTGCAGAACTCTGAAAATACATTTATGGACTCCAGGAGTCTACAAACACGAGCGTGAAAAGCACTGGTTTGTCCAGCATTCTACCCCCACACCCCTCAATATAAGACCCCAACGGGTTAACTCATTTTCTGTTTAAAGGAATCTGTTCTTGTTGGAAAGAGGTCAAAATAACAATTATGTATCATCATTTACTTTTTGCTGCATTGGGTCTTCATTGCTGCACACAGGGGCTACTCTAGTCCCAGTGCTTGGGCTTCTCATTGCAGTGGCTTCTTTTCTTGTGGAGCACAGGCTCTAGGACACAGGCTCAGTAGTTGTGGCTCATGAGCCTAGTTGCCCTGTGGAATCGTCCTGGGCCAGGAATTGAACCCATGCCCCCTACAAAGACAGGTGGATTCTTAACCACTAGACTCCCAGGGAAGCCCTGTCATTTGTTTTTATAATTTATTAGATATTACAAAATCCCTGTGGTGTACAAAACCTAATATTTTAGAAGTAAAAAAAATGAGTTTAATCTAGCACTTTCTTGTTATAAATGAATGAACTCAGATTTAGAGAAGCTAAGTAATTTACCTGACACCACATAGTTTTCATTGGCTAAAACTACAATCAGCCTCCTGATGGAGTTCTAATTCAGTGTTATATTTTGCCCAACACCATACCCAGCTTTCGCTATATTATAGAGAAAACAATGAGAAATAAAATGTTGTATACCTGAACAGGAAAACTTCTAACACTCTATTCCTAAAAGCTGGGGGAAAATACAGATTGTCAAGATATTAGATCTCAAAGATACTTTCAGCCTCTCCCTGAGTTTATAGGCAGGGAATCTGAGCCCCAGAAAAAAGTCAAAATATCTTGTTTCTCCTAATTCCTGAAGTGTTTCCATAACATTTTCTCCATCACTTTCAGGATCTCTAAGGGAACTCTGAATAATTTCACATGTAGAGTGTCTTCATGAATCTATCATTTTTTTTCCTATGAGAGGATTTTAAGACTCAAAGGGGCAGTAAGATAGAGAATAGTGAAAAAGTAAAATATGCCATCTGATGGAGAATATCTTAAGAGCTAACCTGTAAATTGAAAGACGAGTTAGTTAGCTGTTTCTTTTTTACTAATTTGATGGAAGCTGACAAAGGCTCTCTGAAAGAAGACACCCTTGATTAGTGAGCCCGCTAAATCAGGGTACCTATGGTGATGAAATGTTGCATCAACCTGCACACTGACGCTGATGTTTGTCCAGGACGCCATCACCTGTGCAAGACATTCAGGATGAAGTTTTCAATCTCTGTCTGAGGAAGGAGTGACTGCCATTCAATCCACAGGAGCACTTTCTCAGCGTCAAAAGATGCTGTTAACTCTGAGCTGGCATCATTTTTCATCTTAAAGAGGATATTAAACAAGCACAGTAAATTCATACAGGTGAGCCAACATGTGCTAGCCATAAAACAGCACACTGTTCAGGTTGAATTCTTTTATTAAGGCTTATTCTGGGAGGCAATTGGCCAATAACTTCGCCAAATTGTTAAGATCTATATTGAGGAAGCCCCCACCATGATAAAGTCGGCTCCAATTTCCTTCTTCTCCCATTACAGAGTGGTATTTTGGAATTGGACAAAGACCCCTGAGTTTTGTCCTTAGGTGTCCCTTTCAGATACCGCAAGGCTACTCATCCCCAAGGTCTCGTCATCATCCTTTGCTCACCTTAGAACAGGATTATCTCTTTGAACACAGGCATTTTGCTGAGTCAGGTAAGAGCTTCTCTTCAATAAAACAAGAGATTGGAGGGGGAAAAAGGTGAAGTGACTTCAAGTCAGACATCCTATTGAGGAACTTCAAGGACAGGATGATCCCCAAAATCCTTTCATACTTTCTAATCCTCTGGTTTAGGACCACAACAAATGCCTCTGCTACGGTTTGCAGATTGATTTCAGCTGAATGTAATCCATGGTGGTTTGCTGCTGAATAATCTAGGCTTCTGAGTCTCATTCCAAAGTATTTCTCCCCCTCCTCCCCTACTCTAGCCTCCATCCCAAATGTGAGTGCTATGATTTTCTGAGACTGACCTGGCCAAGAGAGTTCCCTCTAGGATGGCAGAGGGTTTCTCAGGCTTGTCCTTCTGTTTGAAACTCCCCCTAATTGGCTGCAAAGCTATGAGAGTCCAGAAATAGAGCCCATGGAGCCTGCTGGAGTGTTTTACCCAATTTAGTATAGAGGGAGGGCTTTGAATTCACAGTCCTGGACCTGAATCTTGATATAATCTTAGCCCAACTGAATAACCTCTCCGAGTGTTACCCTAGAAAACTGAGTGTAGATATTTACCCACTGGGGTGGATAAAGGGTTAAAAGAGACTCTATATGAGCCTTGCATTGAAGTTCGGCTCCATCCTTGGGGTTTAGCCAGAAAATATGGCATTAGCTTCAACTTTGGCCTTGATCTTTGGAAGGTACTAGCAGATAGTTTACCTACTTCATCATCATTTCTGGCATCCCCCACCTTGAGAGTCATCAATAATTGCATGCTCTCATCAGCTACACAATATCAATATGATACACAACAAGATTGGCAACAAAAGCAGAGGTTTCTATTCAGCCTCATCATTAATGTACGAATAGTCACCCTCCAGTATAGGTGAGCTATCCCTCCCTGGCCCTGCTTTATTTCTCTACCTGATCCTCATGACTACCTGACTGAATAATACAATATTTATGCACTTTCTATGCATAGTGTGTCTCCCTAGTAAGTATTCAAACTGTACCAGAGCAGGAATTTCTTTAATTTTGCTCACTGCAGCATCCCAAACATCTAAAAAGTGTGCTAGCCTCTTCACAGGCACTTAGTAAATTATTCTTGAATGAGCGAATATGCAACAGACCTTAATCTCTATCCTCATACTCAATTCTTCAAGAACAATTGTTTTCTCTATTTTTCCATAACTGAACTTAGCTGTTCTTCACCAGATTAGCGGTGTGAGATTCAGCTCCATGTTTCTGTGGTGGGGTCATCCATCACACCTAAGATCTTGGGGACCTTACCTAATTTTAAGGGGTTGAAGAGCTGGCAACACATCCTCCCAGTCATCTTTTGATGTCGACACCTACAGAAACATCCCCTCTAGTTACCTCTAGGCTAGTCCCTCTCCTCCCCCACACTTCTCTAGGTTTAGTGGCACTTTTGCTCTCTCTCTCTGCTACTTCTGGGCCACTTCTGGGCACACATTCTGGACCATCACTAGGCAGTTCCCAGGCCCTACTGGAATTCAGGGGTATTCTGAGTAGTTAATATCCATTCCACCTACAGAACACAATCACTTCGTTCTGGAGCCTTGTCACTTACCCAGGACTCTACTTAGGAGAGGGCTAAGAGACCCTCTGTTTTCAAATCTGGTTTTTCCAATGGCCTCATACACCTTGGCCAGAGGCCAGGTCCAGAGAGCAGAATATTCAGAATTTCTTTATTAGGGACTCATCCATGCTTCTTGTCCGACTGTCTTCTATCTCCAGTGACTTACTTTTTTTCCATTTTTAGTTGGAGAGTCTGAAAATCTCATCAGAATCTGTGCTTTGGAAACTCAAAAGCCAGGAAAAGACTTCCTTTTCTCTGCCTATGGAGCCACTTTCTTCTTCTGTGCCAGTGAACATAGACTGGTTTAGTTGATCAAAATGTGGGATAAGGGTCAAGACATAAAAAGAAATATGAGAAAAGTTATTAACATTTCCAAAGCATCACATACACACACACAGTAGATTTAAAAAGCCAATCCAGTTGTTAAGTTGTTTAAGCCTCTCAGTGAAAATCTCCAGCTCTCTCTTATTTGGGAATTGGCAGATCAGTTTATATAAGAGCCTCTCAAACCCTCCTTCCAGTAAGTTTGCCTAAGGCAGGCCAACAGTATCTAGAAATACCAAACTCCTAATGTCTAGGAACCTCACTGGGTAGCAGACATCCTGTTCATCTTCTCCAGTTTGCTTAAGCATCACCTTCTCTGAGAAGCCTTGTCTGGTCCCCCCATAAAAAGACGTCCATGCCTTGTTAGTGTCCCTCACTGTATCCTATAGCATTAATAATAATTCAGTTAAGGCAGGCTGGAAGTTGCAGAAAAGTCAGAAGTGTTAAAAAAAAAATACGTTCACTTTTCCTCTTATGAAATTTGAAAGTACAAACCCCAAGGCTGGAAGCTGGCTTCAGGAGCACCAAGGATCTAGGTTGGGGGAGAGGTGGGGTGAGAAGAAACCTGCTTTGCTATTGCCCCCACTCCCTCCCTACAGGACCTTCTCCTTGGGTACAAGATGGTAGCTCACACTCTAGCTACCACATTCCAGGTAGCAGAAAAAGAAAAGCAGACAGTAACGGAATGTCCCTTAACCTTCAGGAAACATCCCAGATGGTGCACACGGAGCTCCTGCCTATCTCCCATTGGCCGTTACTTAATTGTCAAATGGAGTTCGTAAAATAGTATTTTAACTGAACTGCAATATTCCCAACAAAATTTGGGGTTCTCATACGCAAGAAAGAACAGATGGGTACTAGAAGGCAGCTAGCAGTTTCTTACACTCCTGCTTTTAAATAAAATCATTACATTTGTTTACCTGTTTTCTTAATGACATGGTAAATTCCTTGAAAAAAACAAAACAGTGTCTCATTCATCTTTCTTCCCCAAATTCTAGCACAAGGGCAGACTGGAGTTACACTCAATGTTTATCAGTAAAGGAGAATTTGAAGCCCATGCAATAGAAGGCACTTGATAGATATAAGGGGCTTTCCCAGTGGTTCAAATGGCAAAGAATTTTGTCACAATGCAGGAGACCCGGGTTCGATCCCTGGGTTGGGAAAATCTCCTGGAAAAGGGAATGGCAACCGACTCCAGTATTCTTGCCCGGAAAATTCCATGGACAGAGGAGCCTGGTAGGCCCCAGTCCATGGGGTCTCAAAGAGTCAGACAGGACTGAGAGACTAACACTTTATACTTTTTTTGGAAGCTGTGAGCTCTAATTCTTAATTAAAATACAAAACAAAAACCAATAAAGGTATATTTAAAAAGAACCTGTTTCTATTTCATTTTATGAAAAATAGGAAACAGGCTCAGAAATATTAAGTAAGTCACACAAGATCTCAGGTCCTGTGAGTGGCAGTGAAGTGAAGTGAAATTCACTGTCATGTCCGACTCTTTGCCACCCCCTGGACTTATCAGTCCGTGGAGTTCTTCAGGCCAAAATACTGGAGTGAATAGCTGTTCCCTTCTTCAGGGGATCTTCCCAACCCAGGGATCAAACCCTGTGAGTGGCGGAGATTGGACTTAAAGCACCGCCTGACTCCAAAGTCACACTCATTGTGTTATGTGGGCTCTTCTACTGGCTGCTTCTAGCCTTTCCTCACCTACCACTAATGTGCCACTAATGAACCTTGGTTTATTAATCTGTATCATGGATACGCCACTGGATAAAATGACTAATAAGAGCAGTGCATCCTGGCTCTTGAGGAAGAAAGCATGGTACAACTCCTTAACAATAAGTCCCTACATATGAACCTTCAACTTTCAAATTTTCAAAGATGTGAAACTTGCATTCCGTCAATATCAGGCTTGAGTGAAACTGCAACTTGCCCTCTGTCTCCTATTGCTGATGATCCTTCAGCTCTACCATCTTCCACCTCCTCTACATTCTTCAGTCAGTAACTCTTCTGTCCTGTTCACTCAATGCCAGCCTCTATATGCCAGCTGTTATGCTGTATTACTGTACATTTCAAGGTACTGTACTATAAGATTTAAAATGTTTTATTCATTTTTTTTGTATTATTTGTGTGAAAAGTATTATAAACCTGTAACAATACAGCACTATATAGCCAATTGTGTTAGTTGGGAACTGAGGCTAACTTTGTTGGACTTATGAACAAATTAGACTTACAAACTCAGTCTCGGAACAGAACTGTATATATGGGACTTACTGTACTTATGATGAAAACCCATCCCCATTTGCTTTCACACTATATCATAGATTCCATCCCTTCACTTCCACTCCCACTTCAAAAGCCAGCCTATAAGACCATGTTCTGCTTTGCCTTGATGACTGCTTACTTCCTTTGCATGCAATCTTGCTCAATCTTTTCATGAGGAGGGGCTAGTACCTGAGCCACCAAGAGTGCTTAGAAAGTCCCTTCTCAGCCAGGAGAACCCCACTTCATAAGGTTCTGATTGCTGTTCTCAGCTCTCACCATTGCTTTGGTCACAAAAACAGACATTCTCACAGCCGCCTCCTCTCCATCTTGATAGTAACTTCAATACTTTACTATCTAAAAATCTATCCCCCTAATCCAGTGATTTAGTGTATTCTATTCTTCATATAACACAAATTATTTCCAAGCATATGTAACCACATAATTATATCTTTATAAACCCTCTAACAAAATACATTTTATGTGCTTATTAATTACACTAACAAAATTCTCAATAAAATTTCAGACTGATCTATATTATGCATCACATCACACTATTTTCCTCTCTAATAGAAATGCATAAAAGCACTTTATCATATGACTACACAACTAGAATTGGAGAAGGAAATGGCAACCCACTCCAGTATTGTTGCCAGGCTAATCCCATGGACAGAGGGGCCTAGTGGGCTACAGTCCATAGGGTCTCAAGAGTCGGACTTGACTGAGTGACTAAGCATACAACTAGAATGAGTCACAGATGAAGATTAGAATGTAAGGGCTTTGGAGACTTGGACTAACTGTATGTCTTAAATGTCTATACTCTCTGGCCCTCACCTTGCTGTACATCATATCAGCTCTCATTTATTTCTCAGACTGATCCATATGGGAGAGTCAAGTCTAGAGCCAGTTGAATTGGGCTTCAACTCTAAATGTCCATTGGATTATTTTCAGCAACAAATTATGTTCTCCTATGAAAGAAATATTATAATATTATGATCAATAATGCTGAGTTCTTTGTCTTCTTTCCAAAACAAATCTTTTCAAGAAACCAGTATGACTTAAGAAAACAGGGTTTTATCTACTCTTGGGTCCTACATTTTCTGACCAAGCCAGGTGGTTAATGAATAGCATTTTTTTTTTTAATTATTTTGCCAGAATAGCAAACTGCCCAAGGAGGAACATTTCTCATTTTCCTCCAGAAGTGTTTATGAGAGCCCTGCCAGCATCTCACCAACCTTGAATTACAGCCAGCGAGGGACAAGTACCAACACCACTGGCATCCCTGAGGCTCAGAATTAAGGCCCAGAATATCAGGGGATATCAGGGGACTTGAACCTGGACTAGGTCTGCAAATCTTAAATTGTAGAAGAAGAATTTTAAGCCATAAACCAATTCTATTTTAACTAAATTCAAGAAATAGGTACTGAGTGCTTACTACACAGCAGGAGCAATACTAAGTACCAGGGACACATAGAAATGAGAAAACACTTTTCACCCTCAACATGTTTACAAACTAAGGAGAGAGACAGAGCTAGACATAATTAGCTGATGTTTGTCACACTGTGCCATGTATCCTGATAAAGCCTGAGGAATGTTAATAATAACAAAAATAAGAATACAAATATAAATAAAAGAATGGCTAATATTTGCTGATGCCTACTGTCAGCTGCAAATGAATTATCTTGTTTATTCCTCATGGCAACCTATAAGATCTAAGCCACTACTCCCCATTTTGCAAAAAAGAAATGCTATTGGGTTGAGCAGAAGGAAACAGCAAAGTCTGCCTTCAGGCATTGGGAAAGGCTTCATGGAGAAAGTAACATTTGTTGGAATCATCAAATCTGGTTTCTCATACAGCCCCCAGCATGCAGCGATGGAATTTCATAATAAAGTCCCTAATAGAAATTACGTACTAGGGGATTTCCAAAGCAATTGCTAATGGGGAAACTGCCTACACTAGATGACTAAATATGTTGTTCTGGGTCATTAAAACTGTATTATGCATATGCTGAGGTTGGGATTGGCTAAAACGTTATAGAGAGCCGCTAATCTGATCACTAGACCATGTTCAGTAAATTTGTTCAGGGATGAGCCCAAGTTAAAAGTGTAAATCCAGCTGTAAATAAGGAAATAATTGGACTGTCTGCATTGGTTGATGAAAATCTGTGGCCAGCTGGAACCTTTTTAAAATTTTATTTTTCATGAACTATTTCATAGATTCAAAAAATTACGTCTAGGTAATAGCTAAGGTATAAAGAATGATTGACTGACCATCCATGTGCCCAAGCCAGCTTAAGAAACAGAAAGTGAGTAATTCTGGCAAAGCCCCTTTCCCAATAGTTTTTCTTATTTCCCTTCTCCCCACCAAGGATTATGTCTTTTTAAAACAGTTTATTATATATGCACATAAACTAGAAATATATGCCACTTATTTTTGTACATTTGAAATTTATCAGGTGAATTTGGTGTATCCTTCTGTGATTTGTTTTCTTCTTTCTGCATTGTGCTTTGATTCTCACCCATGTTGAAGCATGCAGTTGTATTCAATCATCTTCACTGCTATACTATGCAAATTATTGGTCCATTCTCCTGGCAATGGACATTTGGATAGACATTTGTGTAGACACAGTACGAATATTTTTACACACTACACACATGAGCAAGAATTTCTCTACCATATACACCTAAGAAAGAAATTGCTAAGGAATGGGATATGTTTTTTTCAAGTTTAAAAAATCACGGCAAGTAATTTTCCAAAGTGTTTGTGCTGATTTATACCCTAAGAAGGTCTATGTGTCTCACATTCTCATCACAGCTAGCATTGTCCAGCCTTGCTAGTCCGATGGGTATAAGACATGAATTCATTGTAGTTTTAATATGGATTTCTGTGGTTGCTAATTAGGTCTAATATTTTCTTCATATATATTTAATATCTGTGTTTTTTTGTTCTGTGAAATGATTTTTTCATGTCTTTTGCTCATTTTGTTTTGAGTTTTATTTTTATTTATCGGCCTTCTGATAAACACAAAATTTTATGCTAATGTCATCAAATTCATTTCCTTTTCCTTTGTGGTTTCTATTTTGTGTGAACTGTTTAAAAATGCTACTTCGCCACTTCAGGTAAAGATTTTATCCTATATTCTATTTCAGAAGGTTTAAAGATTTCTTTCCACTATTAAAGTTTTAAGTCACCTGAGCTAGATTTTTTTTAGAATACAAGGCCTAGACCCAATTGTACTTATTTGAACAGAGAGAGTCAATGGTCCCAACATAATCAACAGCACAGCCCATTTTCCTGCTTGGTCTTCAGTGTAAGCTCTGTATAAGTCAGGTTTCTATGTATGGGTGGGTCTGTTTCTGACTCTCTTGTTTAAGTGATCTCTTTATGTATCCATACACCAAGCTAATGAAAGCGAAAGTGAAAGTCTCTCAGTTGTGTCCGACTCTGCAACCTCGTGGATAGTCCATGGAATTCTCCAAGCCAGAATATTGGAGTGGGTAGCCGTCCCCTTCTTCAGGGGATCTTCCAAACCCAAGGATCAAATCCAGGTTTCCTGCATTGCAGGCTGAGCTCATTCTTTACCAGCTGAGCCACCAGGGAAGCCCACATCGAACTAACACAAAGCATTAAAATAAATCTTTACAGTTCTAGGTCAAGTTCCCCCACATTCTGATTTTCAAGATGTTCTTGGCTGTTTGCTTGCCTCTCCCCCTTTCCTTTACACTTTAGATGCTATCTACTGAGTTTTACCAACAATTCAATTGCTATGTCAACAGATCAATTATGGGAGACCTGATCATCATACCTAGCAACATGTCATGTCTCCATTTATTTAGGTCTTCTTTCTACATAAAAGACAGACATCTTTTGTTAAATTCATTCCTCAGTATAAATTGTTGTTTCTATTTTAAAACATTTTATACAAATTAACACATTATAAATATTGGTTGCTATTGTATTACTATGCAATTGACTTTTAAAAATCTTACATGTAGCAGTCTTGCTAAACTATCCTCATGTGTTGTGTGTGTGTGTACATGTAAATACAGTAGGTCTTCTACTTGAACAATCTTCATGTCTTCTCTTAATACTCAGTTTTGCTTATTTCTTTCCACTCATGGCAACTTTTATTTCATTTTCTTGCCTTACTCCAATGGCCAAAACCTCCAGTGAAACACTGAGTGAAAGTCATAACACATGACTTCCAAAATTAAAATAAATCAATAACCTCTTGCATGGGAGTCATGCTAATATTTCTGAACTCATTCCAGGGTTGGTATATGTGCTGCCAAAGTGAGACACAGCTCAACCCTGTGGCCTCAGGAGGCAGTCGGCCCTTCCTGGGTGCACAATCAAGGACCTGAGGAGACGACTCCACAGGTGAGCTCTGCATTCTGAGGAGTAAGAGGCTGTTTCCAGGGCAACAAGTTTGAGCCTTTGGACCAGAATCATACCTTTAACCACATCTCCCTTTAGCCCACCTCCTTGAATAAAATCTCATAAAAAGCCATGACATTTTTCTGTTTTCAACTACTTTGAAAAAGTGAGGCATCATTTCTGCCACAAGGTGAGCAGTAGGAGATCCCAGGCAAACACGTTATCAATCCTCCAGAGGACCAAATTTGCATTAGGCACTAATACACTTGATTATCTTGCCAGCTCCAGATGTGTCATCTTCATTACCTAAGTAACAAAGTGAATGTGCTGAGGATTTTCAGCATGCAGTCTCTCGCCTTTCCTTCTAAATTCCTATTAGACAAACTGGACTTTCAGCAGCCAGTGGCAGATTTTGGTCCATGTTACTCTTTTCTGGTTTATGAAAGTGAAATTGAGCATTTGGTTTAAACTCCGCTGGATAGTTAATCTACAGCATAAACTGGGACATTGACAGTGAAAAGGGGTGCTAAATAAATTAGATGTCTGGGCAGAGGTCTAAACTGCAACTCTCCTGAAAAACCCAGGGCATCTAACCACTTCAGCTACACCCCTTTCATAAGTGCCCCTTCTGTCTCTAGCTCCTCTCGCCGTGATGTTTCTTCCTGTCATGTCTCATGCCTAATTCAAATGTTTCTCAGTTCTATTTTGCAAGGGATTCACCCAACCAGCAGCCAGCCTACACAGTCCACTTGTAAACCGTGAAACTGCAAATGAGTTATAGTTTAAGTACCTCATGAAAAATGATTTGAAAGAAACTCTGATTGACCTCAAATGCTGTGTTTCACATCCTTTGTAGTGTTGTAGAAAAGGCTCTAATCTTCTCACCTGTACTTTACTTTCCAAATTACATTATCCAAATTTCCTGTTACAATGGATGGCATGCATTATTTAACACATATATACACACATAAAATATAACATAAATGATCTATTTGTCCTTGATCAGGGAAATCTGCTGTAAACAGCACCACATCAAGATGCTCTTTGGGATGCTTTTGTGCTTTACTGGTGATGCTCAGAGGAAGGCATTTCAGCTGTTTTCAAAGAACATTTAAATGGGTTTCTGGCTTACTCTGCCAAACTGACAGGCCTCCTGGGCAGCTCCATTTCTGAATGCTTCTGCCACAATTCAACATCATCCTATGCCAGAATTATCATTTATAAATTGCATTTTAATTGGCTTCAACTATTGCCAGCTAACAAGAGGAGATGACCATCAAGTGTGGTTAGACATTAACTGAAAGAGAATAGAGTAGGAACTACAACTGAAGAACTGGCTTATCTGAGACAGATAAAAAGTTCCACAAGCCATACTTCTTGATACTCCAAATAGTCTCCTAATGGTCCCCAATTTTATAGTTGCATAGAAAATAAAATGTTTATCTGTCAAGAAAGATGGATCTAAAGAGCTGGATTCACGATGAGCACTGAGTCAAGTCTTACAGGTACATGGAGAATAAGAAGCTCACAAGATGGCAAATGGTAATAATAATTAACATTTGTTAAATTCCTACCATATGCTGGGATCTTATCACGTCAATAGCTTAATAGCTATTATCTCATCTAATCTTCATGACCCTGTGTTGTTGGTACTACTGTTATCTCCATTTAACAGATGAGAAAACTGAGTAACTTGCTTGAGGCAGTAACACAGAGTGGTAGAGCTGGGATTTGATGCCAGAGGTAGTGCCCTCGAATAACCCAATATACAATAAGGCTGGTTTTACGTATGCATTAAGTGCAAATCTCTGATGTTTGCCTTCAGAATATCCTGCAACCAGCTTCTGCATATGTACCCAGCATGACTAAGGCACGCTTTACCTGTGCCCCATGACTATAGTAAGATACAAACATTTATAATTCCCATAGTGATTCATTCACCAAAAATACACATCGCTACAGTTACACAAAGGAGTCTCACTTGCAGACTATAACAATAAAGGAAAGTTTCACAGGGGAGGTTACAGTTGACTTATTCTAAAAGTGAGGATGGGAATCATTCAAAGTTAGAAGAAATAGAATGTGACAAGATACAGAGTTTGGAAAGCATAAGGATTGCTTAAGAAATACGGTAGCTCAATGGGGACATAGCATAAGACACTGTGATAGAAAATTCATTTGGAAATATAGATTGGGCCAGATCATAGAAGTTATAAGATTAATTCAGGCTGCCACACACATCCCAGGGAGACTGATGGTTCCTTAGAGTCAGGGACAGTAACATTCGTGTTAGTGACCTCCTCTCCCACACAGGACATTGCATGGTGTCTAGCTCATTAAAGACATTTACAAATATGCTAAATATATAAGAAAATAAAGTATCGGTCTTTCCAAGGCAATGTGCATGCTAAGTTGCTTCAGTCATGTCTGACCCTTTATGGACTGTAGGCTGCTAGGCTGTTCTGTTCATGGGGATTCTCCAGGCAAGAATACTGGAGTAGGTCTTCCCAACTGCGGGATCGAACTGGAGTCTCTTATATCTCCTGCATTGGCAGGTAGTTTCTTTACCACTAGCGCCACCTGGGAAGCCCCCAAAGCAACAGGTTTTTTTTAAACAACATGAATCAAAACCTTAAGTGAGCAGAAGTCACTCAAGTGGTGCAGTGGGGCTCCCTTAAGAAAACAGAGAAGAATTTAAGGAGTTAGCAGCATCTGACTAGAATTCCTAAAACTGCATGAACTTATAATAACTAATATTTTCTGTGCTCTCACTGTGTGTCTGCCTGTGTCCTTGCTGTTACATTCAGCATCTCACTTTACCTCCACAAACCCTATGAATACCAACAATTATTATTCCTGATGTCCATCCAGGGAGTCTGAGGGCTATTAATAATCTTTGTCACATTGAACTAAAATTAATGTGTAAGCAAAATTTACAGAAGTCTCAAAATCAGGATTCTATTAAGTCTGACCACTCTTCAAGGTTTGGCAACACTGGAAATCTTATTCTACATGAAAATACACATAGTTTAAACTCCCACTGTTTGGAGGAAGAAAGATTGTTATTAGAATATTATTAGTGTTCTGAAAGGCAATGCAAAGAAAATGCTAATTATACAATGCTCACCAACCACTCCTGACATTATTATAGTACATACTCATCTGTTTATTTCATTATTGCATGGCTTCTGCAACATACTACAAGTACCATGAAAAGGAAAAGCCCTTGTTTGGTTTCCAGCTGTGTCCTTAGCACCTAGAACAGTGGCTGGCACATAGGGGCCTGTCAATAAATAGGAAAAAATTGGCTAAAAAGAAAGTCTGTCAGTTGTCCTGGGACTAACATTGTATTAACCCTTATGTGAGAGGCAATGTTGAGAGCAGTGGTTTTATAAAGAGGCAAGAGAGTGTTCTTTGTGGTACAATGTCTTTTTACCCTTAATAAAAGCCAGAGATATCCACATGACGTGTCTCAGAAAGGTGGTTCAGTGGAGAACTAAGCATACCATTTCTAGTAATCAAATTTGATCAAAGGGCCATAAAATAGGAGAGTTCAATAAAATGTTGGTGGCAGGATCAAGGTGGTGGAAATTATGTCAGTTTTGCTGTGAGTTTGAAAATGTCCTTAATCAAGTGTTTGGAGAACATCCCTCAAAAGAGAATATTATTAGTGTGTTCTTGATTGATCAGGGTTTTCAACAGATGCTAGGCTCGCTTTTTAATTACTGTTACTTTAGTTTCCTTATTTTTAATTCAATGTTTCAGTTCAGTTCAGTCACTCAGTTATGTCCGAGTCTTTTTGACCCCATGGACTGCAGCACGCCAAGCCTCCCTGTCCATCACCAACTCCCAGAGTTTGCTTAAACTCATGTCCATCAAGTCGGTGATGCCATCCAACCATCTCTTCCTCTGTCATCTCCTCCTCCTCCTGCCTTCAATCTTTCCCAGCATCAGGGTATTTTCCAATGAGTCCAGGGTCTTTACCAATTCAATGCTTATGGGTTAATACCTCTAAAATTGATAATGACTTTGGAGGAGCCTATAATTTTTTGGAAACTAATTTGAAAGAGTTTGAGTGTAGTGCTTAGTATTTTGTTTTCCTCAAATTTTTTGCTGCCATAGAGTCGTTTTTTAATACTAGGAAGTGGGAAGGGGTAAGACAGATGAATCAAAGACTCTTTTGCTCCATATAAGCAGGAGGCAGTCAAAAAATAAAAGGGAAAAAAGTGACCTAGAAGTGTATGTGTTTGTGTGTGCTCAGTTGTGTCTGACTCTTTACAACCTCCTGGACTGTAGCCCTCCAGGCTCCTCTGTCCATGAGATTTTCCAGACAAAAATATTGGAGTGGGTTGCCATTTCCTACTCCAGGGGATCTTCCTGACCCAGGGATCAAACCCTGGTCTCTCACATCTCCTGCATTAGCAGGTGGATTCTTTATCATTGCACCACCTGGGAAGACTGACCTAGAAGAGCAATGCTAAATTAATGTCATTGCATAATCCTTGCCCTCTGCTCTCAGATCTGACACTTCTAATCAGTCATGACACTTTCTTTCACTGAGCTAACATGCAGCTTCAGAATCCTTCCTAACTCAGCATTCCAGATAGTATGTGGGCAGAGGAGTAGGTCCCTATTTGCAATCTGTCCTATAGCTATAGTCTAATCTTTGATTGGAAAAGAATCTGCAACATAATTACTCCTTATAAGTATATTGTTTTGGTTGGCACACACAGGACCATTCAACAATATCAACATTGTCACTCATATAGCCATCTTTATGCATCATGCTAAGGGTTTTATAGATTATCTCGCTTCATTCTCACAATAACCATCCGAGGCAAGGACAATGGATCCCTATTTTGTGATACCTCTGTAGTCTAGAAGGTGAATCATATTTCCAAGTGACTGACTTGCTAGCCCCCCAGGTCCTAACAATTAATGACATCTTAGTCTTTGAACAAAAAAAGAGAAGTTTTGTGAATAATGCTCTGGAAAAGCTTTAAATGACAAATATTTAAGTGATCCTGAAATTATGTGAATGCAAGTGTTATGAACAAAGTATTCTCATAAAAGATAAGGAAGCTGTATAGTGGAAGTTTTTCAAGGTTGACAAGGTTAGGACTAAAATTAAGCCTCTATATAAAATATAAAATATATTCTACAAGAGCATGTTTTATAGGGAATGTGACAGTTACTTTCACCATGTTTATTCTCCACAACTATGGGAGGTGAGTGTTATTAATCAGTTCTATGAAAAACAGTATTCAGTGAGATGAACTTACTTTTCAAAGTCTCACCTCTAGGAGTTGGATTCAAACAGCCCATCTGAATCCAAAGCCTGGACCCACCCTGATGAGGCAACCTGAGGGAAAAATCAGTGTCAGCTTTAAATGATGTTTGATTGGGCTCAGAAAGCACTGACACCAAAATTCAAAGCCATTGGATCCTACACTGGGGACTGGTCAAGGTCTATGATGGACTCAAGAATCAGATATAAGCAACTTTTATGGTTAGGTACAAAAATGGGAAATGGGCTTCCCAGGTGGTGCTAGGGGTAAAGAATCCACCTGCAAGGCAGGAGACACCAGGGAGATGGGTTCAATCCCTGGGTCAGGAAGATTCCCTGAAGAAGAAAATGGCAACCCACTCCAGTATTCTTGCCTGGGAAATACCAAAGGCAGAGGAGCCTGTTGGGCTACAGTCCATGGGGTTGCAGAGTGGAAAACAACCGAGCACACACACACACACCATCACCACTGAAACGGAAAATGGAGCTAGCCACACATTTGAGCACTCTTTTACCCAACAGATTTTCATTTCAATCAAATGTTTCTTCTCTCCACCAGGGCAAACTCTTTTCTGTTCTAACCCGATGTTCAGGTGCCTTGGGCTGACATCGTTCATTTTACCCCATTGTAGTCATCAGGCAAATCATGCCCGTGATTATTTCTGTTTACTTGCCAGAGAAAATACATCAGGAAATGTCAGCCTTCCATTTCTCATCTTAAGGACGACGGCATTAAACAAGAACCGAAATTCACACAGGTGAACCCATCTGTGCTAAGCATAAACTCACACAGTTCTCAGGATGAATTATTTCAACATTTAAGCTTTTAGAGTCACATGACCAACTTGGTCAAATTATTAACATGTTGACTGTTTTTATTTTCTCTCAGAAAATCACAGTTCGGAAGGAAGTTCTCACTTATGCCCTCTTGGCATCTTGGGTTTCAACGATTCAGATTTTCCTAACATTTTGAAAGCAGTTGGTGGTTGGAAAACTTGCATCCTTTTTCCCTTTTGGCCTTCATTAAAAAACATGTGTCTCCTATTAATCCACCAACCATTAGGCAGCTCCTAAATCAAATGTGCTTCCTCATTGTTCTCCCATCCGCCTGGGATAATAACATAGGTCAAGCTTCTTTGAAACCTCATTTAGTTGATGGTACAGATATTGCAGGGACCCACTACAAGGGTCAAGATTGGGAACCTGTAACTTTTCTTATGTCTCACTTTGCCTTAATCTAATAAAACAATTCTTTCCCTTCACAAAATATTTATTCAAATGGAGCACTAACAAAAACTTTGTAAATTCTTCTCCTAGCAAGTAAATGAAAAATAGAATTACTTTTATAAACATTTAAAGAGCATATTGCTAATTTTTTATTTTAGTTTTAGTCATAATAATTAATACCAGTCTTTTCAGAATTATTTGTCAAGTCTCTCATTTTATTTCCCATGGACAGAGAAGTCTAGTGGGCTACAGTCCATTAGGTTGCAAGAGTTGGACAAGACTTAGTGACTAAATTACCACCACCACCGTTTTATTTCATGTATAATAAGGCTCAAAATTAAGAGTTTAAAAATAAAAAATTAGACTTAAACATAATTACCCAACTTCTTATCCCCTAAATAAATACAGTATTTGATTATTTTTCTTATCACAAGAGTGATGCATGCTCCTTTTATGTCTTCCAAGTTTTTCTAAAAGCAAAATAAAACATAAAATTCACCCAGAGTCCATCATCCAGAGTTAAGCTCTGCTAACATTTTAATGTAGATGTCCCTGACTTTCATCTTTCCCTGTGAATTAACATATAGATTATGTATTTGTTGGATGTGGGCTAAGGAAACTTAATTTAAGGAATTAATGCAAAAGGGGGGATTTATAACAAGTATAGTAGGATGTCTCCATGAACTCAAAAGCAGGAAGGCAGCCAGGTCTTAGACACAGACTAAAACATGGCAGGGAACTGGAAAATTTTCTTCTCTACATCCCTCATTCTGTTTCCTCCTCCTATGGCAGAAAATGACACAAACTAATATCTTGTGATTTTCAATTTCCTCTATTCAAGCAAGCAGCCAGACAGAGACTGGACATTCTTGGTCACAGTCCCAAAGCTCCCTGAGAAGGGCATCAGGACTCTTTAAAGTGCCCATCACAATCCAAGAGGAATGTTTATGTCCCAGCAATATGGCTGCTTTCATTGTAACTGCATGCTTATCTCCCAGCAATATGGCTGCTTCCATTGTAACTGCATGCTTATCTCCCAGCAATATGGCTGCTTCCATTGTAACTGCATGTTTGGGTTGAAGGACAGTAACAAGAAGGGAGGTGTCACTGTGAGGCACAGAATGTACTAACAATAGCTTTTATTTTTCAAAGGTGAAAATAAACCATATGCATTGTTCTACAACTTGCCCTCTCACTTAATACATGTTGACCAATGTTCAAAAAGGCTTCCTTTATTCTTCCTTTATTTTTGTTATTGATGAGACTTTCTCTGAATATTCGTTTCCCTTAAACAGTTCTTTCCAACCTTTTTTACATTATGACATATGTGCGTGGAAAATAATACTTCTGTTGCATACTCAGGAAACGAGGAAATATCAAGGCTTGGTGCAAAATATTTTTTTCTTTATATTATGAAATTATGATTAAAAATAAAAAAGTAAAATTGAGGAACATTTAAAATACAAAATTTAGGATACAAAGTGCAAAGACAAACCCACACACCTATGGTCACTTAATCTATGACAAAGGAGGCAAGAACATACAACGGAGAAAAGATAGTCTCTTCAATAAGTGGTGCTGGGAAAACTGGACAGCTACATGTAAAAGAATAAAACTAGAATACTCTCTGACACCATACACAAAAATAAATCCAAAATGGATTAGTGACCCAAATGTAAGACCAGATACTATAAAACTCTTAGAGGAAAACATAGGCAGAACATTCTTTGACATAAATCCCAGCAAAATCTTTTTTGACCCACTTCCTAATGAAAATAAAAACAAACAAAAAACAACAACAAATGGAGCCTAATTAAGCTTAAAAGCTCTTGCATGGCAAAGGAAACCATAAACAAAATGAAGACAGCCCTCAGAATGAGAGAAAATATTTTACAACCAACAAGGGGTTAATCTCCAACATATACAAACAGCTCATGCAGTTTAATATACATATATAAAAAATACCCAGTCAAAAAATGAGCAGAAGACCTAAATGGAGATTCTCCAAAGCAGACATACAGATGGCCAAGAGGCACATGAAAAGGTTCTCAACATCACTAACTAATCAAAATTACAATTAGATATCACCTGACACCAATTAGAATGGTCATCAGAAAATTTACAAACAATAAATGCTGGAAAGGGTGTGGAGAAGAGGAAACCCTCCTACACTGACAATGCTCTAATTTTCAGAAACAGCATACGCTCTTGAAGAGGCCATCCTGAAGCTGGCTAAGTTGCTTCTAAAGAGGCATTCTGCCACCAATGGACATATGTTTGCAGATGTATGTGAAAACAGGGAGCTGTGCCCACCTGGACACCCCTACCCCGGACCAGCATCATGTGGAGCTAAGTGTGGTTCTGTAACTGCAACTGGTGAACACTGGCTGCTGAAAGAGGGGGTCCAGGATGCACAAGTGCTTCCTCATCTGTGCTCTGGCACAGCCCAAAAGAGCAGAGGACAAATGTAGAAAGGCATGGCCAGCTTGTGGGGACTGAGAGGCACCATCAGATCACTTCACCCGTCAGGAAGCCCTGGACGAGGGAGCTCCAGGTCAAAGACTATGGGAATCCAACAGCCCCAGGCTTGCTCAGCCACCCCACCGTCAGAGGAGATCATTATCTTGAAGCTGGAGTCCATTCATAGCACCTTGGCAAAAGTTGTGACGTGGAAGATGGCATGGAAGATTTATTCATTCTATCTATTAAGATAATGGTTTTCAAATTTTGCTCCATGAGCTCCAAGATTTTGTTCCAGGGCCTCTGAGTCCTCAGGTAGATGAAAGGGAAGCCCGGGGTCACAGGTTTGAGTGCACTGCTCTCTCTCAACCAGAGCAAGCATCACTATGACCTCTTTTATATTTAGGTGCATGGGTGTGTGTAGAGGGAAAGAGAAAGATTTCAACTACTAAAAACAAAAAGGTGTTAAGCTACTATATTGGTATTCATCTTTGAAACTTTTAAAAAGCACATATGAGGAACTTCCCTAGTGGTCCAGGGGTTAAGACTCCAGCTTCCAATGCAGGGGAGCACAGGTTTGATCCCTGGTGGGGGAACTAAGATCCCACATGCTACACAGTGCAGCAAAAAAATAAATAAATAAATAAATTTTTTTAAGTTAGCTACTTTAAAAAAAACTTATGAAAACATATATTTCTATTAACATCAAACATGAAACAGTATACTTCTTCCTACAAAATACGACATTTTTGTTGAAATGATCTAGGACTTTAGATTTCAATCTTTTCGATACTTTTTTGACATTATGTATCTTCTTTCCCTTTATTTTTGACATTTGCAATAAGTTTCATAACTACATTAACAATAATAATCTAAATTTAATGCTATTTCACTGGTTCCATCTTTCACTACATTTTCTTTTATAAATCCTCTTGATTTCTAAATTCTTTATTACGATTAATTTCTTGGTTCACTGGAGCACTTATTCAATACTTTTTTTCAGGAAAGGTACACTAACAGTATGCGTTTTTGAAGCCTTGTACATTGAAGATTGTTTTCCTTCTACCCTCCCTTGTGAAGGCTAATGTGTCTGGGGCTAGAATTCTGGGAACACAATGTTTGTGCCTCAAAATTGCTTCAAAAAAAAAAAAAAAAAGGAAGGAAATCTGTACTGTTGTTATGTGGCCAGTGTTCCATTGTTTTCTTCCAGTGTTTATTTTTTAAAGAAGAGTTCTGATGTCGGTTGGATTATTTTCCATTATAATGAACATTTCCCTTGAATCTGCATGATTTAAAGCACTCAAAAATCATTGACTTAAGAAACTTTGCCCTGATGTAGCTAGACATTTTAATTATCTCAACTCTAAGAGTCAAATTTTTCCTCCACTTAAAAATATTTTTCTTTCACTATTTCCTGCACCTATGATGTCCTGTCTGGAAAGCATTTCAGTTATACGATATCAGCTCACTTATTAATAGATTGTCACATGTTTCTTTGCTCTCAGTGTTTCCATTCCTTTATTCTTTCCCTTACTGTCTTGGGATAGTTTATCAGCCTTACTTTTCATGCATTAATTCCATTTTCTCCTGAATTCAAATCACTGCTGCTTCTTCCACTGAATGAATTCATAATTGATGTTCTTCATCTCCAAGATGAAAACTTTCAACAGAAATAGACTCACAAACTTAGAGAATGAACTTACGGTTGCTGGGAGGAAGGATGGGTTGAAGGGATAGTTAGGGAGTTTAGGATGTGCATCTACATACACCTAGATATAAAATGAGTAGCCTACAAGGTCCTACTCTATAGCACAGGGAACTCTGCTCAATGTTATGTGGCAGCCTGGATGGGAGAGAAGTTTGGATACATGTATATGTAGGGCTGGGCTTCTCTGGTGGCCCAACAGTAAAGAACCCATCTGAAATTCAGGAGACTCTGGAGATGCAGCTTCAATCCAAGGGTCTGGAAGATCCCCTGGAGGAAGGCATGGCAACCTACTCCAGTATTCTTGTCTGGAAAATCCCATATACAGAGGAGCCTGGCAGGCTACAGTCCATGGTGTCACAAAGAGCCAAACACTACTGAGCAACTGAGAACACACACATGTAGGCCTGAGTTCCTTTGCTGTTCACCTAAACCTATCACAACATTTTTAATCGACTATACTCCAAAATAAAATTAAATGTTTTAAAAAAAGATGAAAACTTTCAGACTCTTCCCTTTTCCAGATTGCCTGCTTTTTCATCATAAATATAATTTACTCATACTGAGAATGCATACAAGAGGTTATCTGAGAGTTTCCCTTCTTCTTCCTCTGACTCACTGGGTGACACCTGTCCTGTGGCATGAGAATGCCTGCTGTCTTTAGAGCTGCTATTGTTTTACATCACCTGCCCAGTGAGTGAGTGTTCTCTGTTTGCCCACTCAGAAGAGGAACAGCTATGTTTACCCAGCATTGTTCAGGCAGATTCTGCCACAAAGACTGTGGGTCTTTGATCAAATATTTCCAACAATATTAGACACATATTAAAAAAAGAATATTTAGATATACTGTAGTTTTACTTTGTGAGATTAGAAGTATGGCTGCCCTCTAGGAGGGGCCTTCCTGGTGACTCAGCAGTAAAGAATCACCAGCAGTGCAGGAGACATAGGTTCAATCTCTGGGGAAGATCCCCTGGAGGAGGGCATGGCAATCTACTCCAGTATTTTCGTCTGGAGAATTCCATGGACAGAGGAGCCTGGTGGGCTAAAGTCCACGGGGTCACAAGGAGTCAGACATGAGTGAAGTGACTTAGCACGCACGCACAGCCCTCTGAAAAGTTTGGAGGAAGCTGCACCCCAGGTCAGTCCCTTCAGGGAACCTCATCTCTATGCAGTGGCTATTTTCCACAGGGGGCTCCAGGTGTCCCTTCTCTAACAGATACAACCACCTTCCCTGGGAGCCCACACAACTTAACTCATCATCCAAGCCAATTACAAACTCGGTGAGTGCTCTGAGGGTGCTGGTTTCCTCACACATAAGAGGGGTTGCTAGGATTGAATACTTCCCTCTTGGTGGTATATGAGGATTGGATGGAGACCTCACACACACACGCACACATCTGCCACATCTCCTGCCCTGGCCTCTTCCTTACCTCACAGCAATCTCAAAGCTGGAAAGAACTTCCCTTGGTCTGAACTCACCATCTTTTCCAAATGCAGTATTTTGTTGTGTTCAATGAGAATTTGAAGGAGGGAGTAAGTTCTTACCCCACTCCAACAATATCTGGCACAAAGTCAGATTTTTTTTATTTATTTATATTTATTTATTTTATTTATTTTTAATTGGATAATTGCTTTACAGTACTGTTAGTTCTGACATACATCAACATGAATAAGCCATAGGTATACATGTCCCCTCCCTCCTGAACCTCCCTAACACCCCCCACAAAGTCAGATCTTAATTTAGATCTGTTGAATGAAAGGTGATTCATAGCATCAGCTCCCCCTCTTGATTCTAAAGCTGTCTTGTTTATAAGTATGAGAAAGTGACCTAATGTCACCTCCAGAATGTCAAGGCTTACTGAAAACCATTTTATCACAGTTGGCAGCAGCTGACACCAATCAAAGTCCAATTAGTTGATGAGAATGTCGGAGAAATGATTTTAGAGCCCTTTAGGGCTGGAAGTTGGAAAGGCAATCGGTCAGTGGTGTTAGACAAGAGGCTTGGAAATTTACTGAAGAGTTTTTAAAGGAGTTGGAACACCTAAATGAACATATCCTAATCAAAGATAGACCGAGCAGCTGAAATCTGTTCAAAGGCTTTGAGAGCTTCAGCACTGAGCTAATTTTAATCACCGTCTTTAGATAAGAGAGAAATAAGCAGGTCACTTTGGCACATTTAGAAATTCTATGTGAGGTTTGAGACTGAAAAGTGAAGAAGGGGAAGACAGAGCCTAAAATTTCTCCCCACACCAAGACTGCAGAGCCCCGAATACATCAGGAGACTGACACTACTTCACAGTTTCTGGAATAAGTTCAAAAGAATATTGGATTTGGAAAATAGAATTCATTTTGGAGCAACTAAATTAATCCTTCTTTAATGACAAAAAACATGGTACATCCATGATCAAAACGAATTTCAGAATGGCAAGAGCCAAACTATATAAACAAACTAAGAGGATTTGCAGTACAAGAAAATAACAATAAAAATTCAGACCTTCATGAGGCTTCCTCCCAGTGGATTTGGTTGTACATGGTACAAAGCGACATTGGTCAGATAAGTTCAAAGCAATAATAGTTCATGACAATTGTCCTAGTAATGCCAAATAGCAGGCTGTATCCTAAAGAAAATGGAGCTCCCCTCACCCGACTCTAAAGGGGAGCTTTAAACTCTTGTTAAGCCACTAAGAAACAGGAGTTTATTTCTGCGGTACATTCTAGCTTTAATATTAGCTTTCACTAAGGTATGCTATGAAAACAACCACAAAGTGTCAGTAGCTTAGAACACTATTAGATATTCTCACGTTAGATGTGGTTGTGGATTGGCTGTGTATCTGCTTTATGTGTCTTCACTCAGGCATTTAAGGTGAAGAAGCAGACCTAGCTGGGGTGCTGCTATTTTAACAGCAGAGGCAAGAAAGTGGGAGGAGCCATGAGATGGCTTTTTAAGCTTCTGCTCAGAAGTGGCACGCAATAGTTCTGTCCCCATTTCATTGCTCACACCAAGTCACATGGCCATGCTTACTACAAAGGAGCAGAGAACTATAATCCCTCTACAGAGAGGAGTAGCAAATAATTGGGAACAATAATATTAATATAACCTACCATAATACCTTACCCTGGCTAATACGCATATTGAGAACAGAAGCAGGTAGCTGTCACCAAATAACAAAGCAAAAACAAATCCCCCAGAATTATAATAAGTGGCATTGGTCCAGCAGTGAGATATTGAGAAGACTGATTTCTGAAGTTAGAGAGATGGAGATCCATGTATCATATTTGGTAAAACCACCTTCTGAGATAACATGAAAAGCAGATTGTGTGTCTACTGAGCAGGCATCTTGAGATGGAGAGATAGGAAAACTGAAATGTAATTTTATGTATGTTGTTACTGGCTGTGTTTGGCAATATTACAAAACAAATAATACCACATGGGGGAACAAACGGCAATTTCGATCAGAAACAAAGTAAATAGAGAGTCTGGAAATGTAGGGCGTTACAGAAAAACTAACTTTCATACCCCACAGTGATATATGAGATGTCAAAACAACTTTAAGTGACAAACTAAAAAAAGGAAATTTGATTTTTCCAACAGAACTTACCCTGGTCCATCTATCCATCTAATTCTGGACCAATACATGAAAGATAAACTTCTACTTTATTTGAGCTAGTATGTTTTGGGGGTATCTTTGTTATAGCAGCTTAGCTTGTACCCTAACCCACAACAGTAAAGTCTCTTTATCAAAATTCCAAAATTCAAATGTATAGTCTGTCTCCTGGAGATAAGAATGATTATCCAGCACTGGTGACATCTAACATGACCTTGAGTAATTTCTTGTTCATTTAGCCTTTATAATTACCAAAAGAAAGAATCTCATCTAATTCATTTCCCACCTACTGTGAAATATCACTCTTAAGGAAATATCAAAGAATTCAAAGCACTGCAGGAAATTATAATTTGGTATAATTATTACAATCTGGTATAGCTATTATATTCTGGTGCATGTGTACATGTGTGCTAAGTCACTTCAGTCATGTCCAACTCTTTGCAAGCCCATGGACTGTGGCCTGCCAGCCTCCTCTGTCCACGAGATTCTCCAGGCAAGAATACTGGAGTGGGTTGCCATGCTCTCCTCTAAGGGATCTTCCCATCCCAGGGATCAAACTCACATCTCCAGCAGCCTCTGCATTGCAGGCAAATTCTTTACTGCTGAGCCATGATGGAAGCCTATTATAATCTGTTATAGTTATAATCTGCCGCTGGAGAAAACTCTTGAGAGTCCCTTGGACTGCAAGGAGATCAAATCAGTCAATCTTAAAGGAAATCAATTCTGAATATTTATTGGAAGGACTGTTGCTGAAGCTGAAATTCCAATATTTTGGCCATCTGATGTGAAGAGCCAACTCACTGGAAAAGACCCGGATGCTGGGAAAGATCAGGGGCAGGAGGAGAAGGGGGTGATAGAGGATGAGATGGTTGGATGGCATCGTCAACTCAATGGACATGAATTTGAGCAAACTCCAGGAGATAGTGGAGAACAGAAGCCTGGATCCCTGCAGTCCATGGGGTTGCAAAGAGTAGGACATGACCGAACAACAACAATAGACTTAAACTGAATTTAAAGACCAGTGAAGATGCAAGGTCAAATCTAGGTACTGACATTCTCCCCAGTTCAGTTCAGTTGCTCGAACATTTATGGCAGGCAGGGAGACTGAGAGATAGACAGTTCCTATTGATTAAGAGAAATTATCAATATGCAGAAAGTTATAATATATTACAGTAGATGCTACTGCAAAGGAAAGTAGGCACGGAGTGCCATAGGGACACAGATGCACAACACCTATCTCAGCCGAAGGCAGGTTTTGCAGAGAAGGAGATGCCTTATCAGAATCTTAAAGGAAAAAGTGAAAAAGTATCTTTGCAAAGGGAAAAAATAGTATTAATATTATAGGCAGAAAGAGCCAAGTCAAGTATGTGAAGGCAACACCTTTATTCCTGTTCCAGGATCTCCAACTGAGTTATTTTATCCAGCTCTATCACTCTTTGTTGAGTACCTGGCCACTGGGACTCTGGAAGTTACCTCTTTCACTTGCCGTTCTTTTGTTGGGAAACTATTTCAGATGGCCAGCCTAGAGAGTGTCCTTACACACTTGGTTATGTGTATAAAATTGCTAGGGGCTTAACAGTCTTTCTCTCATATGTTGGTTGACAATTCTCAATAGTGTTTCTGTTTTTCTTTTATCAGCTTTTGTTCCATACTGTTTTGTCAAGGTTGCCTGTATAACAGACAGCCTTGGAAGACAGAGATAATATCTCCCTCCAGGACAGAAAGTGCTTTAGCTTCATGACCCAGCGTAATGAAGATAACGTCTGCTTCCAAAGATTATCGCAAGGTTGGGCAAGTTTACTAGAATCACTCTTTCAAAAATAGGGATTTCCTTAAGTGATGCACAAATTCACCTAGGTCCCCAGTGAGACTTGGGAGCAAGGGGAACCAATGTGAGCATGAAGCTCATGCAGCCTGCAAAGCCATCAGTATCAGAGACCTTTGTCTCTGACACAGAAGACACCTGTCTCCTACTAGCTTGAGTGAAATTGTGGCAGGCTAGCTTGTTAGCTTGTGAGTAAATAAAATCTCAGACTCCTCATAGTTCTTGACATTACAGGGATATTTTCTTTTGGGATCAAAAAACATTTCCTTAAACTAAGAGGATGAATTTCTAATGAAGAATTTCCAGATACTAACAACAGATAAAAAAATATTTTTTCAGCAATGAACTCTCCCGTGGTCACCACCTTTCCCAGCTGTGTGTTAGGACAGCCCTGCATGGTTTGGAACTGGCTCACTCTCTGAAATGAAGAAGTGGAAAGTCAAGGTGAATGGAGCCTTCAGAAGGAGATGCTTTTCAATGTATATGTGCATATGTGTGTGCTGTGCTCAGTCATGTCCGACTCTTTGGGACCCCATGGACTGTAGCCCAACAGGCTCCTTTGTCCATGGCATTTTCCAGGCAAGAATACTGGAGTGGTGGTGACGGTTTAGTAGCTAAGTCATGTCTGACTTCTGATTCCATGGACTGTAGCCCGCCAGAATCCTCTGTCCATGGGATTTTCCAGGCAAGAATACTGGGGTGGGGGTCGGGGTTGCCCTTTTCTATGAAAAGGGATCTTCCCAACCCAGGGATTGAACCTGTGTCTCCTGTATCTCCTGCATTGACAGGTGGATTCTTTATATACAGAGCCACCTGGGAAGCTCACTTTTCAATGTACTGCAAAAAAAATTTCTTTGGAAGCCTGGAAATGATTTATAATCCATGAATACAATGTATCATGTTCTAGAGTGTGGAAGCTAGTTAAATCAACTTTGTGTGAAACCACACATGTCAAAATCCTTCCTTCTGAACTATAGGGGCTTTGTCATCTCCTGGGAAGTGGTCCTAGTTATATAATCAAAGCTATCTCAGCAGCACAGGATCCACTTTCAGCCCATGGAGAAGCAGAAAGTGAGCATATGGAATTCAAGCAAATTTCTCTAAGTGGCATGGAAGTTGCATACTTCCCTTCTACTCATCACTTTTGGGAGAACTTGTTCATATGGCCATACTCAGCTGCAAGGGGAGCTGGAAGATGTTGCCTTGGGCTGCGTTGCCTCTAGTTGTGTGCCCTAATAAAATCTGGTAGGGTTGCATAGCAGCTATATGAGTGTAGAAAGGAGAGATATAACACTGGAAAAAAGATAGCTGTTTTTTTCACAGACTGAAAATATGATCATTCACTGTCCTCTGCATCCTTGCAATAAATCCACTTATCCAAGGTAATCTGGATAAGTCAGTTCCTTAAAAAGTCCAACTAGTGTATATGTGGGTCTTCAACAATGTTTCTTATTTAACCTGGTGAGATAAAGAAGTGCTATCCCTTTATTTATGCAGAGTGACTACAACAGCACCTGTTGAGTGTCTGTAATAGGTCCAGAGTGAGGCCCAGAGTTGATGCCCCCATAGAAATGAAAATCTCTTGTGTACCTGGCCAACTGCAGTTACTCAGTGGAGAGAAATCAACATCCCTTATGTTGATGAGCAATAGAAACTTCTATTGGAGAAGGAAATGGCAACCCACTCCAGTATTCTTGCCTGGAGAATCCCAGGGACGGGGGAGTCTGGTGGGCTGCGGTCTATGGGGTCGCACAGAGGCAGACACGACTGAAGCGACTTAGCAGAAACTTCTATGTTACCACATTACTATAGATTAAAAGCACTTTGAGATCCCATTCCTGGGCATGCATCTGGAGAGAACCATAATCTGAAAAGATACATACACTCCAATGTTCATTACAGCATTATTTACAATTGCCAGGACATGGAAGCAACCTAAATGTCCACTGACAGAAGAATAGATAAAGGAGATGTGGTACATATATACAATGGAATATTACTCTGCCATAAAAAAGAATGAAATAATGCCATTTGTAGTAACATGAATGGACCTAGAGATTATCATACTAAGTGAGGGTAGGTCAAACAAAGAAAGACAAATTATCATATGATATCACTCATACGTGGAATCTATTTTTTAATGATACAAATGAACTAATTTACAAAATTGAAACAGCCTTATAGATATTAAAAACAAACTTCTGATTACCAAAGGGGAAATGTGAGGGGAAGGGATAAATTAGCATATTGGGATGAACATATACACACTACTATATATAAGGCAGAAAATTAACAAGGACATACTGTGTAGAACAGGGAACTCTATTCAATTTTCTGTGATAACTGATATGGGAAAAGAATCTAAAAAGAATTAATGTATGTGTATGTATAACCAAATCACTTTGTTGTACACCTGAAATTAATACAACATTGTATATCAACTATATGCCAACAAAATGGGGAAAAAAAGCCCCTGGTGGTGGAGGTGATGGGGATGTGGGGTTAACTGTCTCTTTCCCTCTGTGTGAGTGTGCTGGGGGAAGACACAGTGAAAATAGAAAAGAGAAGAGAAAGGGAAACTCTTTCTTGCCTGGACACAGATTGTTCTATAAAGAAGAGATGCAATGTCAACTAGGACGGATCTGTTTTCTTAGTGGATTATCTGAAATAATTCAGCAACGTATTTTCCTGCTTGATGTACAGGATGTAGTTAAAAAGGTGCCAACTAGCATTTTGTTCGATATTTGTTAAGAATTGGGAAATGAATTACTAAATTGGTTTGGTCCCAAGAGTGATTCAAATACAAGTTTAAAAAACAACAAACCAATGAGCCCTCCATCAGTATTTATGTGAGTTAAGTGAAAACACACTCCACTAAATGAAAACTAAGTTGGGAGCCTAGTGTGATCAGCACAATCTCTCATTAGCAACTCTCAGCCTGAGGGAGACACCTCTCACAACAAAACCCTTCCACAGGCATCACATGTGCCACTAGAATCCGAAATAAGCTATGTTCACAGTGTATTTTCACAATTTTTAGTTTTTTGACTCTGTGCAGTCGGTTCTAAAATGGTTCTCCAGCCTGTATTCTGTCTGTTACATGTTCTTTCCCTTTCTCTTTCCTCTGGATCCTTTTTTTTTTTTTTTTTTTTTTTTTTTATAAATTTATTTATTTTACTTGGGGGCTAATTACTTTACAATATTGTAATAGTTTTTGCCATACATTGACAAGAATCAGCCATGGGTTTACATGTGTTCCCCTTCCCGAACCCCCCACCCACCTCCCTCCCCCTCCCATCCCCCTGGATCATCCCACTACTACCAACAGCTATATGCCAATAAAATGGACAACTTGGAAGAAATGGACAAATTCTTAGAAAAGTATAACTTTCCAAAACTGAACCAGGAAGAAATAGAAGATCTTAACAGACCCATCACAAGCACGGAAATCGAAAGTGTAATCAGAAATCTTCCAGCAAACAAAAGCCCAGGACCAGACGGCTTCACAGCGGAATTCTACCAAAAATTTAGAGAAGAGCTAACACCTATCCTGCTCAAACTCTTCCAGAAAATTGCAGAAGATGGTAAACTTCCAAACTCATTCTATGAGGCCACCATCACCCTAATTCCAAAACTAGACAAAGATGTCACAAAAAAGGAAAACTACAGGCCAATATCACTGATGAACATAGATGCAAAAATCCTTAATAAAATTCTAGCAAACAGAATCCAACATCATATTAAAAAGATCATACATCATGACCAAGTGGGCTTTATCCCAGGAATGCAAGGTTTTTTTAACATCCGCAAATCAATCAATGTAATACACCACATTAACAAATTGAAAGAAAAAAACCATATGGTTATCTCAATAGATGCAGAAAAAGCCTTTGACAAAATTCAGCATCCATTTATGATTAAAACCCTCCAGAAAGCAGGAATAGAAGGAACATATCTCAACATAATAAAAGCTATATATGACAAACCCACAGCAAACATTATCCTCAATGGTGAAAAATTGGATCCTTTCTATCATCGCTGGAACAATCCTTCTAAAACACATGCCTCACCATGTCACTCCCTGACCTTATTTCCTTCAGTGGCTTCTCAGGGCCAAGGATATATTGGCTCTCAACGGCTCAAGCAGATACTATCACAAATATTTGTCAAGGGAGACTTATGTACATGTTCCCAACAAGACATCTCATTTTATGAGGAAAAAAATAGCCAAATATCATCTTTACTGTAAGAGGAATTTCAACTTTTTCCCCCAGAACTCTAAGGTTATTCCTACCTCAGGGCCTTAGCATCCTCTCAACTGTTCATGTGGCTGGTGCTCCCTTCTTTCAGCTTCTGCTCTGTTGCTACCTCCTTAGGAAGGTCTTCTGTGATGGACCCCAGCCAATGTTACCTACTTCCTTACACTCTCCATTGCATTGTCTTAATTTCTTCTTCACTAAATTTATCATTCCCTGAGATGCTTGTAGTGTACTTTTTCATTTCTTAATTTATTTCCTCTCTCTATTAGGAGACTATAAGGTCTCTAAGGGAAAGATCTTTCTTGTTTACTGCTATATTCCTGGTAACTACAAGAACAGTGCCTGAATATATTTGTCGAATGAATGAATAAATGTTGAGGCACTGCTCATTGTTTCTTAAGCTAGAATTACTTTTATATTCAAAGTTGTTATTAAAGCATAATATACATTTAGAAGACTATACTTACATACCCTAAATATACAACATATTAAGTTCCATAGATGGAACACGTTTGTGTAAACAGTGCATGCCAAGTTGCTTCAGTCATGTCCAACTCTTTGCAACCCTATGGACTATAGCCCACCAGTCTCCTCTGTCTATGGCATTTTCCAAGCAAGAATACTGGAGTGAGTTGCCATTCCTCTTCCAGGGGATCTTCCCGGCCCAGGGATCAAATGCACATCTCTTACAACTCCTGCTTTGGCAGGTGAGTTCTTTACCACTAGCACCAACAGTACTCAGATCTAAAAACATAACAAGACCAACTATTCCAAAATTCCCTTGTCCTCCTTCTGTCATTCACTCCCACCATAGATAATCATTATCATGACTTTTACAGCATAGATTAGTTTTATCTATTTTTGGACTTCATTGAAATAGAATAATGAGCATATTATCTTTTGTGTCCGATCTCTTTTATACATGATGCTTGTGAGATTCATACATATTTTTATATGTAGTTTTAGTTTTGTTTTTATGTTGTTTTTAAAAGAATTTTTATTGAAATAGTTGATTTATATTGTTGTGTTAGTTCCAGGGGTACAGCAAAGTAATTCATATATCTATATACATGTATATTCTTTTTTAGATTCTTTTCCATTATAACTTAACACAAGAAATTGAGTATAGATCCCTGTGCTATACAGTAGATTTTTGCTAGTTATCTATTTTATATATAGTAGTGTGTATATTTTAATCCCAAACTCCTAATTTATTCTTCCTCCCCCTTTCACCATTGGTAACTGTAAGTTTGTTTGTATGCCTGTGAGTCTATTTCTGATTGTAAATAGGTTCATATGCATCATTTTTTTAGATTCCACATATAAATGATATCAGATGATGTTTGCCTTTCTCTGACTTGCAACATTTACTATGATAAACTCTAGGTCCATCCAGTTTATTGCAAATGGCACTATTTCATTCTTTTTTGTGGCTGTGCAATATTCCATCATATATATAGATAGATAGTGTGTATATATATATACTATATATTATATTATATATAGTATATATTATATAGTAAATAATATATATTGAATATATATGCATATATATATATGCATATATACCACATCTTCTTCATCGATTCATCTGCTGAAAGACATTCAGCTTACTTCTATGTTTTGCCTATTCTAAACAGTACTGCTATGAACATTAGGGTGCATTCATCTTTTTGAATTATGATTTTCTCCAGATGCATGCCCAGGAATGTAGTTATAGCTTATTCACTCTCATTACTGTATAGCTTTTCCACTGCAGGAATATTAATTTATCATTACAATGTATTGGTAGCCATGTGCAAAGTTTCTAGTTAAGTGTTATTACCAATAGTGCTGCTATGAACATTCCAGGACATGTTTCTGGTGCACATATACATGTACTCCTGCTGGATGTGTACTAAGAAGTGGAATTTCCAGGTCTTAGGATTTGCTCTAGGTTCACTTTTCACAGACACAACCTTTTCCCCAAGTATTTGTACCAATTACCTTCCTACCAGTGGTGTGTGAGAGTTCTGGATGTCTTTGAGCTAGTCACAATTTCAATGATCATATATTTTTTCCTAAGCATTTCTGATTGATTCTGATTATGTCCTGTGATTTTGGTTTTTAAATTTCATTTCTATTTCACACATAGGTATGTTAAATTCTATATCAGATAATACAAATACCTGAAGTTTATTGAGCCCAAATCTTCAATCGGTTGTTTCTGCTGCTTTTTAAACCTAGTGGCTTGTTTTCTCATGTGTCTCATGTTTGGGGTTTTTTTTTCCTTAGTCGTGAGCTCATATTTGACTGAACTTAATTTTGGGAAATTTAAGTAGCCTAGGTTTAAAATGGCCTTCTCCAGAGCAGATCTGCAAAACCTCCAGAATCAGTTTAACTTAATCCCAACTTGATGTTTGCCTGGCCACAGAGGTGGTCTAAACTTAAACTCCAGACATCCCTCGAGAGTAGGTCTACAGTAGCAAATTCTCTGGAGATACTTTTGTGTTTCTTGTGGAAGAAGTACACCAGTTTCCTTGTCAATGTCTAGCCCAACTTTTGATGAAGGTGTGGCTCCTTATACTGCCCAAACGTATATGAGCTTGGGCTGTCAGCTGCCCACACTGCATAGGCCTCAGGCTTAGTATTTCTTATCCCTGGATGAGGCATCAATCCTTGAAGTTCTATTTTACTGGGAGCTATATTTCCCTCCCCTTTCCCACTCAGGACAGCTCAGTTTCCTGTATCCACTTACCACTCTGGTTTCAGCTCTGAATCATCATGATTTTAAATTTTATTTTATTGTGTTGTTTGGGGTTACTTACCTTTGAAAATTTGTCTTACTTTTCCCACATTTAGTAATGTACTTAAAACATTTGTTTGTTTGATTTTTAACTTATCTCTTGTTTTTAACTTTATCACTTAGGTGTTTGTCAGTGAGAAAGCTTTTCAAAATATCTAATATGCCATGTTCCCAGAAGCCTAAGTCTGTGTTTGACTTCTTAATTTAAAAAGAAAGCATTCCCTCTTCATGTCCACTTGCTTCCCCTTCCTTCCCTCCTCACTCCCTTGGAGAAGCAGCATGGATGGTCTAAGGAAGGGAGGGGCTGAAAGGCAGCAGGACCAAGGATGTAGTTGCAAGGTCAGGGGACCAAGGAGACAGTGGTGTGAAGGAGGTATTTGTGGCACCAAGAAGGCAGCAACAAGTCCATGGAGACAGCAATGAGGCTGAGGATCAAAAAGATAGCTAGGATGCTCTAGCCATTGGTGACATACAGTGGGATTGAACAAATAAGTAAATATATTCAAAATAATGGGAACCAAGTTTCTTACTATAGCAGGAAGGATTAAAAGTATGAAAAAGGGGAAGAGTAAAAAGAACTCCAAGGTGTTCAATTGGAATTGCCGATATCAGTGTGAACTCATGGTTTTTCAATAAACATATAATAAATATTCATGTATATGTATACAGATATATGTATATGTATGCATCTTAGCTCTGTCCACTGACCCAGTGCATCACAGCAAAATCTTGGTTTCTAAATTCTATCCTACATTATAAGGAAACAGGACTTCTTGGGGAACTAACTAATTCCAAAGGTGAGACATGAAAAATATGAGACAAACCTAGAATATCTTATTGGACCATAATTGAAGGAATGCTCAAAGAATGACAAAGATTCATCAAAGGGACAGAGGAGTCAGCTTGAAGAGACTTCTATTGGTCAAATCTGGTACATTATAAGCATCAAAATAAATACTAATAGTAACAGAATAAATATAGTTTTGAGTAAGATAGACATCCGTGGGCCAACACTAATATGAGTGAATGAAGGGGAAAGAAGAAAAAGCTGTTCCTTACAATAGGAAACCAACTAATAAATATAGAAGAAATGATAGAAATAGAAAACAATCAATATACTGGCAATCAATATACTGGTAGTTGATATAGTAAGAAATTGTCTTGGAAGTAAAAGTTGGTGGCTGATGGTTTGAAGAGGAATAGGATTAATATTTATCAACTACAAAAGAAAAAAATGGTGACCTTGTAGTACAGAAACATGAACAACACTATCATGTGCCATGACCAAGGTTAACATTGGCAGGGATGTCAGGTCAACACCTGTGCCTCCTGATATGACAAACCACAAACGGCACAGCTTCACTTCTGCAAAGAATACTTGCCTGAGTCTGGTCTTGAAGCAATAGGAGGGCCCAAACCATGAGTCACAGTGACGGTGCACTGCCCAGTATGCTGGCCGTGGGCTGCACGTGGCTATGAAGTGCTTGGGATGTGACCAGTCTTAACTGAAATGTGTTATATTTACACTGGGTTTCAAAAACTTTTATGAAAAAAATAACATAAATAGACAATTTTTGTACTGATAACATTTTTAAAATGATAACATCTTGAAAACAATGGGTTAAATAAGTATATGTTGTTGTTCAGTCGCTAAGTCATGTCCAACTCTCTGTGACCCCATGGACAGTAGTCTGTCAGGCTCCACTGTCCATGGGGTTCTCCCGACAAGAATACTAGAGTGGGTTGCCATTTCCTTCTCCATAAATAAGTATGTTATTCTTATTAATTCCTATTAATGGGTCATTGTAATTAATGAATTCATCCTTCCTTTTCCTAATGCTAGAAAAAAATTCCATTTTGCTTTTCCCCTAGAAATTTTTAAAATATATACTTATTGCATGTATTGAACAATGCATGAAAGGCTTGCACTGTTTAAAACTATCACAGATGCAAAAAAAACCCAGAAAGATTGAAGAACTATTCCAGACTGAAGGAGGCTACAGAGACAGGGCAACTAACTGCACAGTTGGGGTCCACCCAGTTTCCTCATGACTAGTCTCAGGCATTCGGTCTTTGCTTGATATAGGTAGATAGATAGATATGCTGTCTACTCTTATCTTTCTGATATATACATGTGAGAGATTAGAAGACATACAGTAAATGCAATAATATGTTGACAATTAGGACATCTGAGCAAAAGGAATATAGGAATGTTTTAATACTACTTTGTTAACTTTTGCATAAGTTTGGATATTTTCTAAATAAATAATAAGTGTACCCATAGGTCGAGTGAACTATAAAAAGAAAGTAACAATGGAGCTACAATTCACAAACATCAAGACAATGCATTACCTCTATAATCATCAGAGCCAGTACCAGAGGCTCACCATGTTCTGTGATGGAGATACAATAGAAAATGATTTGTGTACAATTCTCGGAGTAGCAGTTAAAATTCCACTCTGATCTCTCCCACTCAAGAAAACAAATCAGAATGCTAGCAGACAAGATGAATTTACAGAAAAAAACAGCCTTAAATCTGATCTAATTTATAGAAGAAACAATGCACCTATAACCCTTGGCATTTCAACTAATTTTAGTACCAAATTGCACCATAATAGGCAAAATGTGTTAACTACTCTACAACTGAGAACTACTGCTGACTTAGACCAGTTGTTCCCTGCCATTTCAGTGGTAAAGCTTCTTATGTTTTAAACATTTTCCACATGCCACATGATAATAATTCCATAGATTTTCCTTCAATTTATAGATGAAGTTCTTAAAGACTTTATTTCAGCTGTAGAGACCCATAGCCCACATATTGGGAACCACCAGGCAAGGACAAGAAGCACTTAAAGATTAATTTTGTACTGACCCTTTTTTCTGAGCTACTTGAGGTTATTCAGACTCATGCTGCTGTTTAAGACCATCATCATTTGGCTCATGACTTCCTTATGCCAGGAGTATTTATCTTTCCCCTTTCTTTCTGCTTTAAGAGCTTTCTATTCTGACCTAGTTAGGGTTATTGGATTCCGATTTAAGCTTGGAATCCAATCTAGTCCCCAATTAATATTAGACAAAACGAGTTTGTCTGATGGATGTAGGATGGTTCACAAGATGGAAAGAATATTAGA
The DNA here is from genome assembly GCF_054371585.1 of Giraffa tippelskirchi. Taxonomy (NCBI): domain Eukaryota; kingdom Metazoa; phylum Chordata; class Mammalia; order Artiodactyla; family Giraffidae; genus Giraffa; species Giraffa tippelskirchi. Next base: position 143,998,358 of record NC_137279.1, on the reverse strand, counting down.
GGAATAGGGCTCAGAAAGAACAAGAATCAAGATAGCTCCAGAGATTCTGGTGGAAGGAGCCAGACATGGTGCTACCACCATGTCCACTTCAACCTGATTTCATTTCCTTCTTTGTATCACTCTGCTCAAGCTCTCATCGTCTGGGAGATAAATTCCAATTAGCCAAGGACATGTGTACCGAGTCATGAACTCACTCATTGGTTAGACAAAGGTAGGGCCCCTTTATGGAGAGTTCCATCTAAATGACACAAATCGGGGAGAGGGGATTTCTCAAAAGAAAACTAGGGAGAATGGATTCTGGGAGACAGGAAAATGAATAAACTGACCCCTATAATCTTTAGAAGTTAATTTAAGCAACACATTTATCAAATAAAAGAAGGAAACCATACCAAAGGAAAAACATACCTACACTCTTTCCCACAAAAGGAAGACTATGCCAATGCAATGTAATGTGATTTGACTGACTGTTGCCCTTCACCCAGCTCCTATTCGAAGCTGAGCTGGACTGTTTACAAGAGCCAGGACATGGAAGCAAACTAGATGTCCATGGGCAGATGAATGGATAAGGAAGTTGTGGTACATACACCCAATGGAATATTAGTTCAGTTCAGTTACTCAGTTGTGTCTGAATCTTTGCGATCCCATGGACTGCAGCATTCCAGGCCTCCCTGTCCATCACCAGTTCCCGGAGCTTGCTCAGACTCATATCCATCGAGTCGGTGATGCTGTCCAACCATCTCATCCTCTGGCATCCCCTTCTCCTCCTGCCTTCAATCTTTCCCAGCATCAGGGTCTTTTCCAATGAGTCAGTTCTTCGCATCAGGTGACCAAAGTATTGGAGCTTCAACTTCAACATCAGTCCTTCCAATGAATATTCAAGACTGATTTCCTTTAGGATTGATGGTTTGATCTCCTTGCTGTCCAAGGGACTCTCAAGGGTCTTCTCCAACACCACAGTTCAAAAGTGTCTTCTTCAACGCTCAGCTTTCTTTATGGTCCAACTCTACATGACTACTGGGAAAACCATGGTTTTGACTATACAGACATTTGTTGGTAAAGTAATGTCTCTGCTTTTTAATATGTTGTCTAGGTTTTTCATAGCTTTTTTTCCAAGGAGCAAGCGTCTTTCAATTTCATGCCTGCAGTCACCATCTGCAGTGATTTTGGAACCCAAGAAAATAAAGTCTTTCACTGTTTCCATCATTTCCCATCTATTTGCTATGAAGTGATGGGACCAGATGCCATGATCTTAGTTTTCTGAAAGTTGAGTTTTAAGCCAGCTTTTTCACTCTCTTCTTTCACTTTCATCAAGAGGCTCTTTAGTTCCTCTTTGCTTTCTGCCATCAGGGTGTTGTCATCTGCATATTTGAGGTTACTGACATTTCTCCTGGCAATCTTGATTCCATCTTGAGCTTCATCCAGTCTGGTGTTTCACATGATGTACTCTGCATATAAGCTAAATAAGAAGGGTGACAATATACAGCCTTGATGTACTCCTTTCCCAATTTGGAACCAGTCCATTGTTCCATGTTGGTTCTAACTGTTGCTTCTTGACCTGCATACAGATTTCTCAAGAGACAGGTCAGATGGTCTGGTATTCCCATCTCTTTCAGAATTTTCCACAGTTTATTGTGATCCACACAGTCAAAGGTTTTGGCATAGTCAATAAAGCAGAAATAGATGTTTTTTCTGGAACTCTCTTGCTTTTTCGATGATCTAGCGGATGTTGGCAATTTGATCTCTGGTTCCTCTGCCTTTTCTAAATCCAGCTTGAACAATGGAATATCACTCAGCTATAAAAAGGAACATGTTTGTGTCAGTTCTAATGAGGTGAATAAGCCTGGAATCTATTATACAGAGTGAAGTAAGTCAGAAAGAGAAAGACAAATATTGTATATTAACACATATATATGGAATTTAGAAAGATGGTACCGACGATCCTACATGCACGGCAGCAAAGGAGACACAGATGTAAAGATCAGACTTTTGGACCCAGTGGGAGAAGGCAAGGGTGGGATGACTTGAGAAAATAGCATAGAAACATGTGCATTACCATATGTAAAACAGATGACCAGTGCAAGTTCATTGCATGAAGCAGGGCGTCCAAAACCAGTGCTCTGAGATCCAGAGGGATAGGGTGGGGAGGAAGGTGGGAGGGGGACTCAGGTTAGCAGGGATACATTTAAACCTATTCATGTTGCCTATTCATGTTGATGTATGGCTAAAACCATCATAATATTGTAAAGCAATTATCCTCCAATTAAAATAAATTAATTTTTTTAAAAAGTTGAGCTGGGTTTAAGTTCTTATCTTCTTGAAAGGGGTTAGGAGAAACAGTAAGTAGAAAGTGACTGCCTTATAATCATTTGGGACTTCCCTAGTTTTGTTTATAGGATATATTCTGTGTATAAGTTAATCTATTTTCTGCATAACTAAATAATTGAAAAATTCCCTTTTCTTTTATAAGGCGACTGAAAGATCAACTCTAAATACCACTTTTCAGGAACCTTATTAAAACAAGAATTTTTAAAAGTTTGGGGCCCAATTTTCGTATTATGGTGAGGTTTTACTATGTATGAATGTATATGAGTGAGGCGAATGTGATAACCACTACACTATGGAAACACCCATGTATATATGTATGAGTCCATCCATCTACCCATCCAGCCATCCAGCCTCCCAGCCAAACTTTTATCTAGCTAGCTAGCTACCTATCTAGCTAGCTACCTAGTATCTACTTATCATCTATCTATCTATCTATCTACCTATTGTCTATCTACCACCTCTATAGAATAGCAAGGAAGGAAATATAACTCAAGGCTATACATCCTGTGTTTCTTTGCTTTATCAACTCATTTGTTGGAGTTATTTGCCCAGCTCATTGACCAGACTTTCATTCTTGAGGGATATGAGTCCTTGCTGGACCTGCCTAGGTGGAGTTGTGACAGTCTTTCATTAAAATTCCATGAAGCATTTACTGTTTCCATCCTTACTTCTCCCTATTCTCACCATTCATGTAGCCTCAGTGCTATTTTGCTACTCGCAATCATCAAGCCCAGATGAAATACAATCTCTTTTGTGGCAGCGTCCTAGGGACATGAAGAATTTGAAAGGACAAGGCAGCACTGGTAGATTCCAATTCATGGGAACAACTATTGTATCTCCAAGTAGAAATAGAATCCAGAGGCATAAGGACAGGAAACACAAAATTGCTAGGAGACATTAGATGTAATCACAAAAGGCACTACTCCACTCAGCTTTTGGTTCCCCAATGTCTGTATTTTGGTCACAGAGAACAGGAGGAAAAGAACCATGCCAGACACTGATCTCTTGATTTACAGCAACCTATAAGATAGCACACTAACTTTACAGGATGCTGGCTTCAGCCAAGAACAGCAGTCTTCAATATTTTATTCTTATACTTTAGAAGACTAACTGCACCTGGGGGTTGAGGAATATGATAGTACCAGTGACTTCTGTAAGTATCATCTCATTGACTTTTATTCTGCCGTGATGTACATTCTTTGGTCCAATGTTACATAGATTCTCATAATTCTGCATTATAAGGCATTGGCTTACAAAGAGATGGTGCTGGCAGAAGCATGATGGATGGGGAAACCACATCCAAATCCTTTTATCAGTTCTATGATAGAGGTGTTCTTTTTATTTCCATTTTACATATGAAGAAACAGATGAAAGTGGCAGAGACAGGACCCACACCAACTGACCAGCTTCAGCTTCAGTGAATGGTCTTATCCATTGAGCCTCTCTTTGGAGAAGTTAGGTGACTCAACCAAAGGAATAACTAGGCTTGGTTCTCTAACCACTGCCTTATCACCCTGTACTCTCTGCTGTACTACCTGCCTGCTTGGGGAATGCTGGAAAGAGAACATCAAGGATTTACAATCCGTAGGAGACAAAGAGTAAATATGCTTTACATAACCATTCAAAATACTAAACATATCATGTTGTTTATCTTGCAAAGATGAAATGTGAAACCTCATTAATTTTTAAGTAGCACAGATTTAACAGCATAGATTTTCACCAAACAGAAGGAAACTGAAATCACCGTCACCCTCCTCTGTAAAACCCTTCAGTTATCCCTCACTACCTTTCAAATGAAGTCCAAATTCCTTTACCAGGCAGAACTGGCTGCTGCCCATTGCACCACACCCCTACCCCCAGCCCTACTACTCACATGTTGTCCTGACTCTGGACTCCAAACATATTAAAATACAAACAGATTCTTCCAGGACCCTTGGCATTCGCATAAACAGAACCCTCTGCCCAGAAAGCTCTTTTGCTCTTGATTTAGTCTTGGGTTGCCCTGGCCCAGATGGGAGAATTAACCATATTCTCCATTTTGTATACTGTGATGCCTTGATATTTGGGGACTTTCTGTTTCTGGAGGGACTGCTTCTCCAGGGTTAGCTAATTCCTAGAGAAAGACAGTGAACATCTAGCCCAGGAGCATGCCCTTCACGTACAAACCAAGCAATCCAGACCCCACATCCTCAACTGCCTTCTTTACAGGTCTCATCCACCTGCCTTAGTTGCCCAGGACCATATACCAGGCAACTAGGGCCAGCCTCTATTCCCCAGAGTCTGCTGAAGTCATTCAACAAGCCAGTCCTAAACTTGCTTACCCTGCCTTGCTTCACCACAGGAAAGCCTACTGTCCACATCCCTTCCTCCCCCTACATCCTGACCAACCCTGGATCTTTCTCAAGTGGTACAGCATGCCCCTTCTCTTGGAATCTCTGAGTATAACAGAGTATAAACTATTTTTCAATGGAAATCATCTCACGATCTGTTGGCCTCATCATAGCATACTGAAAAAATTGGTGAATTGATTGTTCTTGCTTTTTTGTTACCACCATACCACACAACTATTGCTGCACATTCCACACACCATGCTGCAAGCCTTTACGGAACCATCTCTACTGATTGCCTATGAGCTTTCTGAGAAACTCCTTCATCTTCGTATTAACAGCACCTAGTATGCTGCACATCACCATGTAAGTTCTCAATAAATGTTAGATAGGTGAAGCAATTAATTAATAATTAGTCCTAGAAGCTCCTGCATGTCAAGTCACTTAAATTCAAATCTCATCACTTTTCAATTAGCCTTCCCACTTCTGACACATACAAATGCAAGCACCAAATTTATACATGGAAAGTTAAAACTCAACTCATTGGTACATAAGACTACTTGACATAAACATGAAACAATGCCAACGATCATACAAATGTCCAAGTTGAAAAGAAGTTTTACAACTGCAAAATATTATTATTAGGTCCAAAAATGTGTGTGAAAGAAGTTTTGAGCCAAAATATGGAATGGAGCTTTATTGCCTCAATTTTATAATATTCATTGTAAGCCCATGAATCTGAGGTTCATAAATTCTATTTGATGATAACTTAGAAAAGGAAGAAATGACCTCCATATTTTAAGCCCTTGATGTATAACAATGCAGATTCTTTACCAGGGAGCCACTAGGGAAGCCCAAGAATACTGAAGTGGTAGCCTATCCCTTCTCCAGCAGATCTTCCTGACCCAGGAGTTGAACCGGGGTCTCCTGCATTGCAGGCAGAATCTTTACCAGCTGAGCTACAGGGAAGCCGAAATTCTATTTGATGATAACTTAGAAAAGGAAGAAATGGCCTCCATATTTTAAGCCCTTGATGTATAACAATGCACATATTGTAAATGATCTCACAGTATGTAACTTAGGCTCAGTTCAGTTCAGTCGCTCAGCCGTGTCCGACTCTTTGCGACCCCATGAATTGCAGCACGCCAGGCCTCTCTGTCCATCACCAACTCCCGGGGTCTACCCAAACCCATGTCCATCGAGTCGGTGATGCCATCCAACCATCTCATCCTCTGTCGTCCCCTTCTCCTCCCGCCCCCAATCCTACCCAGCATTAGGGTCTTTTCCAATGAGTCAACCCTTCGCATGTGGTGGCCAAAGTATTGGAGTTTCAGCTTCAACATCAGACCTTCTAATGAACACCCAGGATTGATCTCTTTTAGGATGGATTGATTGGATCTCCTTGCAGTCCAAGGGCCTCTCAAGAGTCTTCTCCAACACCACAGTTCAAAAGCATCAATTCTGTGGCACTCAGCTTTCTTCACCGTCCAACTCTCACATCCATACATGACCACTGGAAAAACCATAGCCTTGACTAGATGTACTTTTGTTGGCAAAGTCCTAAGAGAGGAAAACATATGTAACTGAGGGCCTACCATATGACAGAGGTCAAGCCTCATCAGCATCTTACAAGTTAGGTGCTGTGCAGCCCTGTCCCTTCAGAGATATCATGCTGAAGAAAACCCCAGCCTTTTGACTTGAAAAGTGAAATAAATTCACATGAGAAGTTTTCCTTGGTTGGAAGAGCATGGAAGGAAGATTCTGCACATAGAAAATGAAACAATGCAAGTCTCTATGGGAAATGATGATAGAAATATTACAGAATATATAAGAACACATGGGAAAAAAATTAGTGTCTGGTTTGAGATGGTACAACAAATAAGTGGTCATCCAGACCACACCCAGTGGGCAATGGGCAGGCAGGGGCACCGGTAGGTGCCAAGTGAGATGACTCAGGGAGAGGAGGTGTAAGCATGTATAGTTGGGTTTCTACTTTTGTATCTTGAAACCAACAAACCCCAAATACTGGAACTGTGTCAGGTACATATTTTGTACTCTATGACTTTGTTTGCTGAATGAATTAATGAATGAATACTTTTCAAACAATTTATGTTATTAACTACAAATTTTAATGCAAAATTATCTGGTTGCACCACTCACCTAATCTTATTTGGATCTCACAAAACAGGCCCCCCCAAACCTATTGTTATGGTTCTGGCCTTGTCTGTCAGCTTAGGTGATGCAGCTGTTTACTTGAGGAGCAACAGGATAGGTAGTTACCTCTCAAGTATCCAATGGGACATAGAAGGCATTCCAAACAGAACATGTGTAAGGATCCATCAGTTGTTTTTGTTTTTAATTCATGTTTGTTTTTCTCTATCAGCAATAGGATGGCCAGTGGTTTCCAACCAAGTTACAGCCATTTGGGGCAGGAGGAAGAAATCTGGGCTTCCCACTCCTACCTCAACCAAAGTGAAAGTGAAAGTCACTCAGTTGTGTCCAACTCTTTGTGACCCCATGGACTATACAGTCCGTGGAATTTTCCAGGCCAGAATACTGGAGTGGGTAGCCATTTCCTTCTTCAGGGGATCTTCCCAACCCAGGTTTCCCACATTGCAGGCGGATTCTTTACCAGCTGAGCTACCGGGGAAGCTCTAATTTTAACTCATGTAACAAACCTCCAAGAAAGATTTTATTTAGGCAACAATAATAATTGACAGTGCTTTTTTATAGACTTAATTATATGTGTGCGGAGAAGGCAATGGCACCCCACTCCAGTACTGTTGCTTGGAAAATCCCATGGACGGAGGAGCCTGGTGGGCTGCAGTCCATGGGGTCGCTAAGAGTCGGACACAACTAAGCAACTTCACTTTTACTTTTCACTTTCATGTATTGGAGAAGGAAATGGCAACCCACTCCAGTGTTCTTGCCTGGAGAATCCCAAGGATGGAGGAGCCTGGTGGGCTGCCGTCTATGAGGTCGCACAGAGTCAGAAACATCTGAAGAGACTTAGCAGCAGCAGCAACAGCAGCATTATGTGTGAGGGTCCAAATATTGATACCACCACTTAGTAACTCTGTGATCTTGATCAAGATATTTTGCCTATTTAAGCCTCGATTTCCTTATCTGTAAAAGGACACTATGACAGTAGCTAACTGAGAGGGTTGTTGTGAGGATTAAATACATAAAAATTCTATAGACCTATTGGAAATTCTCATCATTATCTCCTTTAAGCCTTTAAATAGCCCCACTGAGGAGGCATTATTACCATCATCCTTGCATGGATGGGACAACTGGGGCATAGAGAGATTTGGTATCTTGCTCAAGGTCACAGTCTATAAAGAGTAGAACTGAAATTCCAGCATAGATGTAGTTGACAGTGGAGTCTGTGACCTTAATACAGAAGCGAAGTACAGTTTCCACAGATAAAAAAATTCAAAAGTCACAAATTTAGGTCTTTTCATGAGAAGGCAAGGGCCAAGCTGACTTAAAAAAAAAAAAGTTGACACGTTAAAAGTGTAACATTTCTGTATGGCAGAAACCAACACAATATTGTAAAGCAATTATCTTTCAGTTAAAAATAAATACTTTTTTAAAAAAAGTGTAACATTTCAATGCTACTTAAATAGAATCAGCTGTTTAAAATGGCATATGCAATATTTCCTAACAAAAGGAGGAAGACACCGTATGATATAAATTAGAATGGGAAGAGAAGCAGAAAGATGCTTATAGATCAATCACGCTTTTTACATTAGCAGAAATTTATTGCAAGGACACTCAAGAATGCACTTTTAAATTCATTTTGAAAACTCTTTAGCTGGCTTCCCCTCTTGCAGCTGCTACCCCTTATGTTGAATACTGCACGAGAAGAACAAAAAGGCCAGTCTTCCTGGATGTAGGCCCAGCATCACCCTTGACTTCCCAGGTGACAGAGGAACACAGCGAATTTTATAGCACATGCTCACCCAGATTTCAGGTTTTGCACGGGGTCCTACAGGCAGGGTCCTTTGTTTTTTGCATATGGAGGGAAAAAGTTTTTTGTTTTACGAGGGTCACAGTGTTTGCCCCTGTTTGTCTTTCCCCATTCTACTTTGAGATATTATAAACAACAAAACAAAAGTCAATTCTTAATGTGAAAAACTCCTCCACTCCAAAGTTTCCTGGTCTTTCTTCCTAGCCTTTGGCCTGCCGTCAAATATTAATACTCCAAACGCTACAGGGCTCTGGGATTTACGAATTCTCAACAGAGTTGCCAAGCCCATCCTCACGGATCTGTGTCATGGCAGTAAGATTTCTCAAGAGGAAGGTGGAGGAGTTGAGTTCAAGTCCTGTGTCTTCTCACTAGTTTTGTGACTTTAAGTTGCTTTAGTTCTGTCAGTCCAATTTTAACAAAGTGAAAAAGGTGATGATTATAATCATTCATCCAGCCACTTAGTTACATTTACTAAGCACCTCCTGTTTACCAGGATCTGGTAAAACAAAGGTGAGGTATACAAAATTTCTAGATTCAACAGTTCACAGTCTACATCAGGAGACAGATATCTGAACAGGTCAATATGAGGAAAAGGGGAAAGACCTTGACAAGAGATGTCTGTTTGGAATCATAGCGATGGAGACAGGAGGAACTGACCGTGAATAGGAGCCTCCTAGCCTCAGCTGGAAACCACACATCTTTCTAACTCACAAAGTTGTTGGGAGGCTCAAACAACTTAAAGAGTTGAATCTTTTGAAATCTCTAAAGAGCGATTTCCACATGTGGCAGGTGTTGTGGGTCCTCTGCCTGTATTCCCTGCTTCTGCCTCTTCAATGAAACCAGGGACTTAAACTTCCAGTACCTGCCAGCCTCTGCCAGAGGGACTTTTCTAGCCCCTGGAGCCCACCTCCTTTGCCGCTTGTGAGGCAGGCAGCAGGAGCCAAAGGGCCAGCACCCATTGCCCCATGCTCAGAGCAGCCCAAACAAATACCACCTCTCCCTCAGCCCCCAGTGGAATAACCATGCCTGGCATCTGCACTGGCTGCCAGAATCTCTCCAGTAGGTCTGAGCTCCAGTTGTCTACAGTAGTAACTTGCTTGATAATGGATTATTTATTGGCTGCCTTCTCTCCCTATTTCACTTTCCTACTCCCCTCAAAGTTTCCTCACCTGCCAAAGAGATGTTTGCACATAGATCTTTATCCCAGAGTATACTTGTGAGAACCCAAACCAAGACATCATGTAAGCCATTTTTTCTGTTATTATTATTTATTATTTTTAAATGTGGCCAAAATTATACACACTATTTTGCACAGAAAAAGCACTGCTTCATATTCATAAATCCTCTTCTGCATAGTTAGGACTTGATTCACTATAACCATTATAACATAATACCTGCCTAAGAATTTCTTGAGTCCTATCCCAACCACCATTGCCCTGGCTGAAGACTTTATCTCTCACATGGATTTCCATAACAGTGTCAAGGCTGTTCTCTCTAGCTCCCGTCTTTCCCCCTACAAAGCCATCCCTCTCACTGTCTCCAAAGACCCCACCTAGAAAGTAATTCCGGAGAAGGAAATGGCAACCCACTCCAGTATTCTTGCCTAGAGAATCCCATGGACAGAGTAGCTTGGTGGGCTGCTGTCCATAGGGTCACACAGAGCTGGACATGACTGAAGCGACTTAGCAGTAGCAGCATCAGCAGAAAGTAATTCTGACCCCACTATTCCCAGCCCGAATGGTACTACTGTGCAAATTTTTAAAGCTTCAGAGGACTTCCCTGGTGGTCCAGTAGCTAAGTCTCCATGCTCCCAATGCAGGAGTCTGAAGTTCGATCCCTAGATCCCACATGCCACACACAACTAAGAGTTCGCACAACCCTAACTTAAAGTCCTTCAGGCTGTAACAAAGACCCAGGGCAGCCAAATAAATAAATATTTTTTCTAAAAAGCTTCTCATACTTACAACACTTTACTTCCATCTAACCTAAAATTGTTATATTATTCTGATATGTGTAGAGTAAGATGCTTTCTGGTCATTTTCAAGGAAATTGATGAAAAGAAAATATACAAATCTTCAGATTCTATGACTGCAACAACCATTTAGATGCGTATCCTTACACACTGCACAACCTGCACAAATGTACAGAACCTGGTAACTTCTTACCCACAAGCTTTCTCTGTTTTTGGCACCTACCATGAGTTTTGTTTTGTTATGTTGTCCGTTCTGCCAAGGGACACAGGCTTTCTCTTGATCTGTTTCTGGTGATCCTTTAAAGCCAACTAAACATTCCTCTTTTGCCAGAAATCATACCTGAAGCACTCTCACACAGCTATATATCCCTTTTCTGGGACCTCTTCAGTCCTTCATTTGTAACTCACCTTTTACACTTAGCCTGAAGAAAACAGAGTTAGTCGCTCAGTTGTATCCAACTCTTTACAACACCATGAACCATAGCCCACCAGGCTCCTCTGTCCATGGAATCCTTCAGGCAAGAATACTGGAGTGGGTAACCATTTCCTTCTCCAGGGGAATCTTTCCAACCCAGTGACTGAACCTAGGTCTCCCACAATGCAGGCAGATTCTTTACCATCTAAGCCACCAGGGAAGCCCTTTGGGGTAATATTACCTGATCATGGATTTGTCTTTAGAGGACTGTGTCTGTCTCCTCTTTGCATCTCCAGCATCTAGTGGAGGACTTGGCTTTGAGTCAGAGAATTTAGAAAACAGTGGAGTGTGGAGTGTGGAGCTTGTGAAGGAAGGTTCTGCAGTCAGACAGTCCTGGGCAGATCTTGGTTCTGTCCCATTCTAGCCATGTGACCTTGAGCAAATGACCTCACATCTCAATGTTTCAGTTTCCTTGTTGGTAAAGCGGAGATGACATCATACCTGATTTAAAAAGCCTACAATTAGCACAATGCCGGACAGCAGGCACACAACACCTATTAACTATTATTTTTATTATAATCTCAGTAAATATTTGAGGATGAATGCTTCTCTTGTTTTACCAAACAGGTACCCCCCTAAGAAAACATATCTTTTGTTTGACCCATCTGTATAGTCAGTATGGTGATGAACCCTATCCATATGTTAGTATGTTTTGTCTGCATAGCTACTTGAAAGGTTTTATTATCTGCCTGTTAGAAATGAGGAACTGAGAAGGGCAGTCAGTGGCTTGTTCTCCGTCACATTAGAGTTAGTGGCAAAGGTTGGGCAAAATCTGATCTGTATGATGCCAAGCCTGTGCTTTTAACTGAGCTGGGGAAGAATTAAGGAGAGGCCTCATTGTCCACCTGCTGGTTTATAAAGTAGAGGATACTGGTGGATGCTGTGCAGGCTGAGATGTGAAGAAGTAGGACAGAAAGGGGCTTGTTGAAAGACCCAGCTGACTGGCCATAAATACTGTAAATTCAAAGAACAGTTTTTAGGGCTAATTCAAAGCATCCCTGGGTAGAGAGTCAGAAGATGAGATTCAAAGGGAATGGTGGATGCATAGTTAGGAAGGACCCAGGATACTGAGCAAGGTTTTCTAGCTTTATCTGGAAAACTGTACAAAAGCAAAGAGACCTTTAAAAGACTGCCCACACCATATGCTGACAGGATGGGGAACAACGGAAACTCTCATTTGTTGCTGGTGGGAATAAAAAGTGGTCCAACCACTTTGGAAAACAGTTTAACAATTTCTTCTAAAGTTAACCACACACTTGTCACACGACCCAACCATTCCATTCCTAGGTATTTATTCAAGAAAAATGAAGCCATGCATCTACCAAAAGACAGGAATGCACTTAGTGACTTTATTCCTAAAAGCTCCAAACTGGAACCAACCCAAATGTTCATTAACAGGAGATTGGATAAAAACAATTTTGTCATTTTCAAACAATATGAGTACTTAGCAATAAAAAGGAATAAACTCTTAAAATACCCAACAACATGGAGAAACCTCAAAATGGTATTTTAAATGAAAGAAGTCAGACTAAAGGGCATATGCTCTATCTTTTCATCTATATTATGTTCTGCAAGGCTAATCTAGATGAAAATCAGGACCATGTTTGCCTCTTTGCTTACTGGATGAGGGTTAGTCTAACTGGAAGGAAGCATAAGGGGATTCTCTGGGATGATGGAAATGAGCTATAACTTGATAGCAGTGGTGGTAACAAATGCATAATTTTGTCAGAACTCATCAAACTGTACACCTAATTTCATGTATTTTACTGTCTGTAAAATATACCTTGAAAAAACAAAAGTAGCAAAACAGTATACCACAAAACAAGGAACTGTTCTGGGTCATATTATCTAAATATTTGGTGTAAATTATATTCTTATAAGGAGAAAGCAATGGCACCCCACTCCAGTACTCTTGCCTGGAAAATCCCATGGATGGAGGAGCCTGGTAGGCTACAGTCCATGGGGTTGCTAAGAGTCAGACACGACTGAGTGACTTCACTTTCACTTTTCCTTTTCATGCACTGGAGAAGGAAATGGCAACCCACTCCAGTATTCTTGCCTGGAGAATCCCAGGGACGGCGGAGCCTGGTGGGCTGCTGTCTGTGGGGTCGCATAGAGTCGGACACGACTGAAGCGACTTAGCAGCAGCAGCAGCAGCATATTCTTATAAATCAGACTAGTTTGGAGTTTAGTAGAGGAACCTGGTTCTGGGAACTCTTACAAAGCTTCTATCCATTCATTCTTAAACTAATATTTATTTGTTTTAACAAATATTTATTTAGCCTAATGCTGCTGTTGTTCAGTTGCTAAGTCGTGTCCAACTCTTTGTTACCCCATGGACTGCAGCATACCAGGCTTCCCTGTCCTTCACTATCTCCCAGAATTTATTCAAGTTCATGTCCATTGAGTCGGTGATACTATCTAAACAACCCTAATGCTCACCACTCAACAAAGTCACAAAAGTCTGATTGACTTTGCACAAATGACTCTCAGTGTCTCAGTCCACTCATTTGTGAAATGAGGAAAATAATAGTACCTACCTCATGGGGTTGTTGTGAGGACTGAAAGAGTGGATATATGTAAAACTCTTAGATTAGTGCTGGCATATGCTAAGGAGCTGAATAAATGTTAGTGATTAATATTTTTTACCCTCACTTATGTGCTGGGCTTGTAGGGTATAAACAGTAATAGGATACAATTCCTGTTCTGGAAAATTTATGATCTAGAAGCAAGGATGAACAATAAATACATAAATGAATATGTTTGGTACAATAACAGAATTTGAAAAGTGCTTTGAGAGCATAAATGACTATCTTGGAATGGAAAATCCATTCAAAATGAAAATAACCAGCCACCTAAATCAAATCAAGTTGAGAAAGTCATTTATTGTTTTCTTCAGTATTATCATTACTGTAATAATGCCTCCTATTCTCAGCATCCAAAATTTGGAGCTCCCATGGCTCAGGCTGGTGACCTCTTCTCATCTGTGTCCTGGCTTATTCCTAGGTGACTTCATCCTTTCATGAACCATGATGCCCTGTTCATGTCTCTAATCCCAACATTATGCCTGAATTCTAGTTGCCTGTGACATTTCATATTGAGAACATGCAAATTTCCATTCTCAGCCCTTCAAACCTGCTTTTCCAGAGCATTCATCATCTTGGAATTGGCAACATCTTTCCCCAAGCTGCCTAGGTCTAAAGCCTTGCATTTGCTTGCCCACTTTCTTTATCTCATGTCTTATACCCAGTACCAGCAAATCCCTAAACCAGTCACTTCTCCTGAAAGTACCACCACCTTCTTCCACCTACACCACTGCAAGAGCTTCCTAAGTGGTCTCCCTCCTTCTTCTCTTGCTCTCCTAAAAGCTCTTCTCTGCACAGCAGCCAGGTGATCTTTCTTTCCAGAACAGTAAGAATCCATGGCCTTCCTCTGCTCCAAACCCTCCAATGGGTTTCCTTTCCTCTGTGCTTTCATCGTCTATGAGGTGCTAGACAATCTAGCCCTGGACTACTACTCTGTGCTCTCCTCCACAACTCTTCCTCTCCTTCCTTCCTTCCAACTCCAGCTACACCACCTCCTTGCTGGCTCTTCAGCCTGCCAATCAAGCGCTTACTTCACGGTCTTTTCATAGGTCATTTCCTTTGCCTGAAATTCTCCTCCAGATAGCTTCATGGCTCACTCCCTCACTTTATTAAAATCTCTCCGTAAACGTCACTATCCCAACTAAAACAGTACTACATCGCATCCCAACCTCTAGCCTGCTTTACCTTGCTATTTTTTCCTAGTTCTTGACATTCTATTATATTAGTTCATTGCCCTAGCTCAAATATAAGCTTCATGGGCTTATTTGTCTTTGTCACATTACTATGTCCCTGGCACATAGTAGATGCTCAACTGATATTTTTTGGATGAATGAATGAGTTTCTATTATCTTAGCTCATGCAGAGCTTCATAGTTTACAAAGCAGTCAATTACACAACATCATGGTAAGCCCTCAAACAATTTAGGGTCTAGGCTTAGTTATATTCATTTTACAGGTCAGTTTACAGTTTGCTTAATATTTTTAAGTTCTTTGGTCAAAGTCATGCAGTTCTTGGTCACACAGGTCAAACCCTGTTCTTTCCATTTCAAATCCAGTCTATTAATCATAGTATTAGTAATCAAAGTATTATTAGTAATCAAAGTATTAATTTATTAATCAAAGTATTATTAGTAACAGCTAACAATCTGTTAGGCTTCCCTGGTGGCTCTTAGTAAAGAATACACTTGCAATGCAGGAGATTACCTGCAACGCAGGAGACCTACATTTGATCCCTGAATCAGGAAGACCCCTTGGGGAAGAAAATGGCAACCCACTCCAGTATTCTTGCCTGGAAAATCCCACGGACAGAGGAGCCTGGTGGGCTACAGTGCATAGGGTCGCAAAGAATTGTATTTGACTTAGAGACTAAACCAATGGTCTGAGTAGTCCTCTTGACACTTCACTTGTAGTATCTCAATTAACTTTCACAACAATGCCTTGAGGCAGGTGCTCTTGTAGTTGCTACTTTACAGATAAATCAAGGTACAGCTAAATAACTTACCCAAGGTCACAGCACTGGGAAGTGTTAAAGTGTCAGGACCCAGACAGCCAAACTCCATGGACTTGTTCCCAACTACGCAGCCCATTAGGCACAGGCTATGGGTTGCGAAGATCCCCTGGAGGAGGAAATGGCAACCTACTCTTGCTGGGAAAATCCCACAGACAGCAGCCTGGCAAGCTACAGTCCAAACAGTCAGACACTGAGCAACTGAGCTCACATGCAGGTGAAGTAAAAAGAGTTAAGGAAACTGAGGAACAAGTATCACTTTGTTCTAGGACTTTCTGCCATTATGAAACTTAATGCTCTTATAGCATTTATCATAGTATTTTTTTCTCTAAGGTCATAAAGTAGAAATCAGTTATGTCTTAATGCAGTTTACATTATGTTGTTTTCTGCTTTTCATACATCTTTGGAATGTTTGAAACGTTTGTTTCTGATTTGAAAGGTCATTTAGAAGTCACGGGCAGGGCTCACTAGTTTCCAGCAGTCTGTCTTTCCTTCTCCCTGGTAGCTTTCTGGTGCCTCTGTGGCCCTGTGTACAGGCGGGCATTCCCTTCAACCTCTAGATCCCACCTTCTTACCCTATGAGGATTCATAAATCCTCACCTTCAGTTTGCCTCATAACCTACATAGTGGAATACGCGATTTCTTTGCCTTTCCTTTCTTTTTCTTTTCAAAAGTAAGAATCTGTCTGATTGGATGTGATGGCACCAGAGGCAGAAATGTGGCAACATTTTAAATGGTGAGAAATCCATCTCAGCTACCTGGATTTTGAGAAGCAAATTGTGATTCCTCGACTCACTTTGTATTGAACTGGACAAGTTAGATGAACTAAAAAACTTTATTGACTTGTCTACTTGTCTCCAAGTCAATCAAGTGTCTGTGAATGCTGCATATCTTCTGCTGTTTCTGGCTCTTCAAAGTACTAACTTAAAAGTGTGCAAAAAGTTACATCAACAGAGGTGGATACCCTTAAGATATTGAACCCTTTGGGTAATAATAAGCTAGCACTCAGAAGTTGAAAAACAAGCCAAGCATTTTGTTTGTTTCCTAATTCTTTGTAATATAAAGATTCATGGCAGTTATTTAGGAATAATAGGCTGTGAGTTGCTTCAGGGTAGCATGTCATCTATTTATCCAGGTATCCCCATGCCTGGCATGTAATAGGTGTTCACCAGAGGAGATGCTTAATATGGTGGGCACTTGACAAATATATGTTTAATTTATTCTTTCATTACCAGCTTGCAGACTTGTCATACATACATACACACACATACACACACACACCCTAGGTTGTGAGCTCTTAGACAGGATCTGTGTCTTATTCCTCTCTGAATTCCCCAATATAAAACCACCAGATAGCAGATAATCATTAAATGATCATTACACTGAACAGCACAAGGATTTTCACTTTTGTCACTTGTTTTTATCTGCCCTCCCCAAGGCCCCTTGTCCATTTGTCTCTCG
Source organism: Giraffa tippelskirchi (assembly GCF_054371585.1). NCBI lineage: Eukaryota > Metazoa > Chordata > Mammalia > Artiodactyla > Giraffidae > Giraffa > Giraffa tippelskirchi. The sequence continues at coordinate 143,981,233 of NC_137279.1, read as the reverse complement.
GGCCACCGTGCCTAAAACCTTTGCGTCAGTCTAATCAAATATTTGAAAGCAAGAGACCGTGAAATTATTCAAATCAACTTCAGAATTACATTTTTCAAATTTATCCTGGTCATCTCATAAGTAGATAGAGCCACTTGCTAACTGCTATCCCAGGAGGGGGAGAAAAAAAGCACAAGCTTAATGAATTTGGTCAGACATACTGTGTAACAGATGTCCAACGTGCTGCCATGAGCTTAAATCATAAATATGATGGCTCTGTTTGGCATGGCAAAATATATTAGAAGTGTTTTATTGGTCACCGGGCAACATACTAGATGGAAGGGGAATCATTCTGAAAACTGCAGAAGCTGTGTCTAGTAGCATCTCAAAAGTAGCCCTGGAGAAACACAGATAATCTGCTTGCACCAATTCATCAAGTTGGTCCTTTGTTTCCCTAATTTGAGTGTCAAGAGCAACCATCCAATAAAGAATTGCCAAGGCCCGATAAGATTCTCCTCTGGCTGCTGCTTTTTTTGCCCTAACAACTGGTACTATTCATGCCTAAAGCATAAATTGAATAAATAGCCTCAAGGCTGGCAATGTTGGACACTGTTTGGAAATTTTCGTTCTTCCTTGAAAGGCTAAATCCCATATGTTTCTCGCTTCCCCCCAAATACATTGCATTGATAGTCATTGTTGCACTGACTAATTTTAACTTTCTTAATACTGAGTGTAGAAGGATGCTTCATAAGTTAAAAATAGTTTCTGTTGTATCATCAGTCCAGCAATGGATTAGTGAAGATTAAAAAAAGGATTGTAATGTCTTCTTTGGCCTTGAGAAAGCTCTTATTTGCCTATGGTTCAGTTGGTCTGCTGATCATTTTCATCTTAATGTAATCTTTAACGTTACACTGCTACAGGTGAGGTATTGAGTAATACATTAAGACAACTATTCTCACTGAGCAATTTCATAAGAAATATGTTTCTAACTAAATTAGACATTTAGCAAATGCCATTTGTAATTCAACGTGGAGTGGGAGAAGGGGAGATCATCCTTTAAACAAGATATTGATATGCATTTCCTTAGAAAAAACAAATAATTATTTTTTTCTAATTTCAATTGGAGTTCTAAATGTGAAATTATATACTGTCAGTGCAGTAGAACAAAACAAGGAGAGCACTAAAGGCCCTAAGATTCTTGCAAAATAAGCAGTAAGCAATTTTATCTCTAGCACCCAGAAATTTTTCATTTAAATTAAGAAGACTCTACAGGTCCAGTTAATCCTGTGGATATGATGTGCTGAATGTTCTTAACACTTAAATCATTTAGATGAACACTAGGAACCACAAGGTTCTGATTAAAAAAAAATAAATTACAATATTTAAAACATGTAGTGAATGAAATAATTTGGATGAAAATGAGACTATAAAGATTGCATGAGAATCACTGAATTTAAAAAGTAAAATTAAGGGGGAAGAGAATATCAGAAAGCTTACAATTGGAAAACTGAAATATTAATTAATTTACTTGAAAAGAAATTTCGTGACAGATTCCTCCCTGCTAAGAACATAAATGCAAATTCTATAAATAGAGCTATTGACATCTCGGTTGTTGATTTGTTTTTACCGAGATCACAAAACAGAAATATTAGTTTGCAAATTTTCAAATGGCTATCATGTTCAGAATCCAACTTGATTCCCTCTTCCTTTTTACTTGATGACTTCATAAAAAGATAAATAAGCCCTTGGACTAAGAGGTGGGTATACTGGCACGGTTAACTCTCTCGCCCAAGAAATTCTACTCCGCTGAGATTACTATTTGGGGGTTGGAAGCGGGGAATGAAGAGGTCTTTAGGACCCAGCAGGCGGCGGCAGGCGGCAGTTGTGTAGATCGCTGAGAGACTACGAGGGTCCGGTTCAGTTTTAATTCTGTCTCTAATCTCTGCAACAGCGGCGCTTCCTGGGTCCCGCGGCTCCTCTGCTCACTCAGCCGAGGCTGGCCGCCGGGCGAAAATCAAAGCCGCCTCCGCCCCATAACCCACGATGGAAACCCTCCAAGAAAAAGTGGCCCCGGACGCGTGTGCCTAAGGATTCCGCACAAAAGAAGTGCCCAAAATGAAGACCCTGTTGGTGAGTCATTTATTGTAACTCCTCTGGGCATCGGCGGGATCCCGGGGCGCAGCGTCCCCAGGGCGCACGGGAGAGCTCCAGGGCGCCTAACCCTGAGCTGCTAGATCGCCCGTTACAAAGGGAGAACTTTTCACCTGCTCCCGGTCTACTCCCGATTCCTCGGTCTGCCAGGCTCAGAATCCCAGAGCCGGAACGGGAACTCGGGTTGCTGGGCTCCTGGATCTCCGGCCGGAGTTCCGAGCGGTCAGCGGAGGGCTAGAGAAACCTAGGAGTGGTGGGCGTCTTGCTCGGGAATGGGGATTGCCCTAAAGCAACAAGCTTGGCAAAAACTAAGAGAGGCGGGAAGCGGGGGACCTTTGCCGAGTTTCTTGATTTCCTTGATGTATTTCAAACTTGCAAGGATGGCCGAGGTAGAGCCCCACGGGTCCAGAAAGGAGAGGCTAATCATTCCAGCAGCCGAGCTGGGGGCAGAGGGCCCCCTCCCAAAGTGCAAGCCCACCCCTGCCCCCGCCGCCGGAGCGCTGTCCCTCGCGTAGCCTGGCGCCGCGCACCACCTGTCCTCTGCCAGGAGATGTGGGAGGCGGTGGCGGCCGAGAGCAGCGACGCGCGGGGAGCATCCCCTGCGGTACCCCCGGGGACTGTGCCTTCTCTGCCGGGGCTGCGCGCGGTCGGGGTAGAAACCCGGCCACGCAGCCCCCGTCCCCGACCTCCCCCGCCCGTCTTGTCTGACCGTCGCGCCGGTGTCCCCGCCTGGCGCGCTCCTCCCGGGTCGGCGCTCGGAGACTCTCCTGTGCTCTCTCCCGCCCGCCCGCAGCGCCATGGTCTGGCAGTGTGTTTAGCGCTCACCACCATGTGCACCAGCTTGTTGCTCGTGTACAGCAGCCTCGGAGGCCAGAAGGAGCGGCCCCCGCAGCAGCAGCAGCAGGCAGCGGCGACCCTCAGCTCGCGGCGGTCGGCGGAGAGCAGCCCCCCGCCGCGCCCGGAGACCCCCGCGGGACCGCGGCCACTGGACGGATACCTCGGCGTGGTGGACCACAAGGTGACAGCTCGCTCGCCAGCCTGCCCGCCACCCAGCCTGGGGATCCCGCACACCTGAGCTTGCCCCCTTCCCCGGGGCTGGGAGGCGCCGTGAGTAGGTGCCATTCGGAGGCTGGAAGAGGGAGTGGACCCGGTGGGGTGGGATGGGATAGTTACTACTTGGTGTGACTTTCTATTTGGAGAAGGTAGCAAAGTTTTTCAGGGAACAGGGAGGAGATGGGTGCACCCCAAAGCCTAATTTCCTAACAGGAACCGTCCCTGGAACTAGAACCGCTCATCCCCGGAATGACAGCTACTGCTGGGTGCTGGATTCCTGAAGCCTCGGGTTTGGCGGCCGAGTCGCGCCCTAGTGAGAGGAGACCCGGGAATGGAGCGGGTACCAGTCCGAACGGTTACCTTTGACAAGGTGCCGGAGGCTAAATAGCAGCTAGTCCTCTGTCGGCCGCTGCTCAGGCTCGCAGATTCCTATCTGATCTCTGCTTCGGATGCTCAGGGCTGAATTACCACAGCCCTGGAGAGCAGTACCCAGGCAGGCGCAGAAGGCTTGAGGCGCAAACTCAGCTTCCATTGGCTTGAAACTCATCATTGAGGGCCTGTTTTCCTCTGCCTTCCGGGAAGCCGCTGCGTGGCTTGGCTAATAATTAATAAGATGAATTTTTAAGAAATTGAGCTTTTTTTCCCTGGAATAATAAATCTCTGATTTCAGAGTGTGAAGCCTCTGGGAGAATTGTAATCAAGTTTCCTGATTCTAAAAAGATATTTTAATACAGTTTAAATGTATTTCCCATTATTTGAAGCTATTAATATATTTTTATTAAAACACCATTCCATTCCATATATGCTCTATAAAGCTAGAGGATTTCTTGAAACCACCCAACTGTTCTGCTTTATGTATTACTATGTTTTATGGTTGTGAACCAAAGTGATTTTAGGAGGTGCTCCTTTTGTGTGAAAAGGTGGCTTTTGTCATGCATGAAAAAGTCAGACTTTTTAAAGTGGCAATCAAAATACTTCTACTCATTTGTGCAATGTATAATGCTAAGGAGTTTGGAGGGTACAAAGGAATTTAAGGCAGGACCCAACGTTTAGAAATCTTTGAATGCCTGTGGGGAAAAAACAACATACCATGAAATATGAATGGATGGATAGATGACAGAGAGATAGATGGTAAATATAAATGTATGGGAAATACTGGATATAAACAGTTATTATTGTTGGAATACAGAGATGAGAAAGATCTCTGCTCTGGTAGGATTAAGGAAAGTTTCTTTGAAAAGGTGGAACTTGCCCTGGAAGGATTCAGGAAGCAGAAAAGAGGGAGAGATTTCGTTAGGAAATAATTTGCTGGGGATGGGTCTGGTGAAAGATCTTAAATCAAAAGTAGAAACAGCTGTCAGTTTCACATTTAAAGCTTCTGTTTCTCGTTAATTTGCTGATTGATTACATACTTTGTATCTGCAATAACCCATAAGGGCTGAATCCTAGAAAAGTTTGGGCACTGACTTCTGACTGTGGATGGACGTGGTGTTAATGTGTTTATGATGAATCTATTGAACATGGTGGATTTTCATGGCTGTTGTTTAATGGAAATGGCTAGCATTTGTGAAGCTTTGGTTAACAGGGATGTCAAAAGGTAAATTTGCTGAAAGCTGTGATCTACCTTTAGGAAGATATTGCTAGTACTTCCCTTCCTGTGCTCCCCTGCTGGTCCAGCATCAGCTAAGAATATTGATAGCCTAAGGCAAAGTATGATGCCCTCATGTTCTTTTTCAAAACAGTGTTTATTCACACCAGTATACTGGTTTTCATTTTCAGTGAATCAGCATTGTATTTCATTAAAATGAAGAACAGCCCTTTTGGGGAAGGAATATGGATACTATATACGAGAAACTGAGATTATCTGTAGTAAAGCGTTTTGTAAACTGTAAAGTGTTTTGTGAATGATAGATATGTGTGGAAGACCTTGGAATTCTTAGCAGAGAATTATAAATGTGACCAGGAAGGTCTTTGTAGATATCATTAATGAAATTCTTTTATAGAAAACCAACTTCTCACAAAATTCCATACCTAAAGGGTTCAAAAAAGTTTACCCTGCCTCAAGCAAACGAACAAATGCAGATCTTAAAACCAGTGCCTTCTCTTTAGGCATTATTGCAATTGTCCCACTGAATGAAATGTAAGCTGCTCAGAATGTAGTCACTTTGTTGTTGTTTAGTCGCTAAGTCATGTCCGACTCTTTGCGACTCCTTGGACTGTGGCTGCCAGGCTCCTCTGTCTATGGGATTTCCCAGGCAATAATACTGGAGTGGGTTGCCACTTCTTCTTCAGGGGATCTTCTCGACCCAGGGGTTGAACCTGTGTCTTCTACATTGGGCAGGCAGATTCTTTACAACTGAACCACCAGGGAAGCCAGTAGTCACTTTACTGCTACTGTTTACTGATTGGAAGTTGGGCAAAGTTTCATTTCCAATGGCTATCTGAAGGTACACATGTAAAATGTTTATGTTCTCTCCCAGTTGCTGTTTAGGTTTACTTGGGATTTTCCTATATATAGTCTTGCTTAAGCAGAGGTAGAAATCATTTGTTAGACTATTGCTGGGAATTTTCTTTCCAGTTAATACCGAGGAAGGTAAGAAATGAAAGCTTTTCTATTTTTACTGTGTTGCCAGATGATTTTCTGATTGCTTTTGTCCCCTACTCTCACATCAGGCTTTAGAAAAATTATGGGATGTCCTGACTGTGATGACCACCAAGCCGTATGCTGCTGCATATTGAATCAGAATTCCAACAGACTTTCTATTTGCCATTGATTTACTGAATCTGGAGAGGGTTACAGATACCACTTAGGAAAACGTTCACATCTCCATGGCTGGAGGTCCCAAAGTCCGATAAATATGTAGTGTTTTTGTTCAGTTACATGACGGTATTAACATTATAACTCCAAGATTAAATTCAACAGGCGGTCCTTAATCCCCAACACCTGAATTTCACAAATTACTGCCTGTCTGCAATGATAGTCTTGTCTCATATGCTGCAGACTGAATTACTGTTGAGATTAAATCACTATGTGCTTTTGTTGAAAGACATGCCGCAAGTCAAGCCAGTGATGAGCAATATGTGTAGAAGCTTAAAATATCACTTTCCATGGTCATATTCCCTACTTTCTCTTTCACAAAAGATGTGAACAGAAATTGTAATTCCAGTATGACTAAGTAAGTGAGGGATTCTTGCAATTTCTTGTGACAATGAAGCCATTTAACTTTGTCTTAGATTTTTTTCTCTTCATTTCCAACCCTTCCCCTAAACTTTTCCCTACAAATCTCTCACTAACTCATTTCCATCTTGTTACATGTCTGTTACTGCAGCTACAGTATCTGCATCCTGGCATTTCCTGGTCCCTGTTTGTGGAAGCCATTGATTTCTAATCAGATCTGCCAGATCTAAGCAAAGAAGCCAAGTTTCAAAGCTTGGGGAAACTTCGGCCTTTGAACTGCAGCATAATGTATAATCAAGCTAAAATACACATGTGTGTGCTTGCACACACAGACACAGACACACAGACACAGACACAGACACACACACACACACAAAATCAAACCACCCCCAGAGGAAAGCACCAATTCTCCCAGCAGAGTGGGAGGGGGCATGTAGCACATTCTATATCAAGACTGGATTGGCTCCAGGTCGGTAAAGTCATTGGCCATCTGGTGGACCCTGCGAAATGAAACTGTGAGCCAATTCCCATTTCCAGGGGAGCAACAAGGGAAGCCCTTCCAGTAGACAGGAGCTCTTATCACAGAAAGCCCACTTGTCACCTGGGCTGCCCTTTGCTTAAGTGGCTTATAAAGAGCAGTGATCATAGGGTCTGAAGCTGAGCTGCTCTCTCCTCGCTTTAGCAAGAATGGATTTTACATGTACCAGTGGCATGCTTGCTTTGGTTCTTTCCTTAAACACTCAGTTATACAGACAAAACCAAACTGCTTAGAGGTAATAGTACTATCACTATTAATTAGTAGATGTCCAGTTGGAATGCTAAGACAAATCAATGCAAGAGTCAAAAAAGGATTCAAAACTGGAAAAAAAGTATCAGTTCAGTTCAGTTGCTCAGTCGTATCTGACTCTTTGTGACCCCCATGGACTGCAGCACGCCAGGCTTCCCTGTCCAACACCAACTCCTGGAGCTTACTCAAACTTGTGTCCATTGAGTCGGTGATGCTGTCCAACCATCTCATCCTCTGGCATCCCCTACTCCTCCTGCCTTCAATCTTTCCCAGCACCAGTTCTTTTTCGATGAGTCACTTCTTTGCATCAAGTGGCCAAAGTATTGGAGTTTCAGCTTCAGCATCAGTCTTTCCAATGAATATTCAGGACTGATTTCCACTAGGATGGACTAGTTGGATCTCCTTGCAGTCCAAGTGACTCTCAAGAGTCTTCTCCAGCACCACAGTTCAAAAGCATCAATTCTTCAGCTTTCTTTATAGTCCAACTCTCACATCCATACATGACCACTGGAAAAACCATAGCCTTGACTAGACAGATCTTTGTAGGCAAAGTAATGTCTCTGCTTTTTAATATACTGTGTAGGTTGGTCATAGCTTTTTTTCCAAGAAGCAAGCATCTGTTAATTTCATGGCTGCAGTCACCATCTGAAGTGATTTTGGAGCCCCCCAACATAGTCTGTCACTGTTTCCATTGTTTCCTCACCTATTTGCCATGAAGTGATGGGACCAGATGCCATGATCTTAGTTTTCTGAATGTTGAGTTTTAGGCCAACTTTTTTGCTCTCTTCTTTCACTAAAAAGGTATGTGCCATATAACTTACTTTGAAATTATGGCAAAAAAATTCTTTTTTTAGAGAGGTATATACATTCTCAGATATAAGTTTATATCATTCATTAGACTCTTTTATAATATTTGAGGCATCCAGTGAAGGATAATTTGGTTCTCAAAGAAATTTAAAGTGACTCATTTGCAGTGCTCAAGTATTATAAAATGTAAAGTGCCAATGATGACAAAAATCTGTTATCACAAAGCATCAACTAAAACAAATCATGAAATGAACAGCTTTTTATTGACAAAAATTTCCAATAATGTAGTTGTTTTAAACTGGAAAAATATTCTTATAAGGTTAATAAAATAGTTAACCTTTCTTAATTCTGAAATCCAGGAGTATTTCTCCAACTTCCCATAGGAGTAATCCCAAGATATTGTTATGCCAAAGCCCAGATTATACCTAGTGGATGAGTCTGACCTGGCTCCCTTTCAAGTGTCAGGCATTCTGGCCTCTTCCTGATCCTTGCACACTCATTGTGCCTCAGGACCTTTGCACTGGCTGTTTTAGCTCCCTGGAAAGCTCTCGCCCAAGATCTTTTGCATGATTGATTCCTTCTGGTCGTTTAGTCCTCAGATCACATACCATCTTCTTGGGTATCGAACTCTTTAAATAGCCCCCTTCTCAATAGTCATTCTCTATTTTACCCACATGTTTTATTTCCCTAATAATACGTAACAATATCTGAAATAATCTGAAAGATCATTTGTGTCTTGTCTGCCCTCACCCCAAGTACAATCTAAGTGCTGTGATGGCAAATATTTATACCTCTTGCTGAACAGTTTAACCTCAGGCCTAATGCTTGGCCATTGGTCAGCACACAATAAGTATTGATGGAAGGAAAGAAGAAAGCAGGGTGTATTGGGGGTACCTTATGTCAAGTCCTTTCTCTACAAGAAACATCAGGGCAATCCCAGGCCCAGGTATGTTCCATCCTTCCTAAATTTGATTTACTATTGCTCCACCTAATAATGATAATGGAAAAGAAGAAGAAGAAATGATTTAAAACATAAGACTCTTTGGGAATAAGATTTGGGAATCTACCAATTTAATAGGCTTCCCTTATTATCGTGCACATTAAAGTTTGAGAATCATCATCTGAAATGTTTTTAATCATCACAATGTGTAGTTCTGAGCTAATTTGTTTCTGGGTTTTGAACTACTCACAGCCCTTAGTAAATATTCACTGAAGGCCTAATAGCTGCAAAATTACAGGGAATTCTGGAAGAAGAACACAGTCCCTACCCTCAAAGAACCTTTGATCTAATTGGAAAGAAAAGACAAAGAAGCGAGAAAGGTTAATAAGAAAGCAAGTGCTGAATAATAATATGAAACCAAGAAACAGTAAATCAAGGCACTGGCACTAAAAAGGAGGCAATTTCTGTGATCTTTCCCATCTATAAAATAGGTTAAATACTATTATTACCTTAGAAGTTATAAAACTTTCAAACTAAAATTCCATTATTCATTAACCCTTTAAAATATATGTGTGTGTTTCTATATATATTACGTAGATGACAGGCAGTGAATAATTAATTAACAACTTGAATATTAAATCGACTTCAAAGTGGATTGATTTTAAATTCAAAATATTCAATCTCTTTATGATTCTCCTTTGGAATGGCATAGGATCCCCTGGACTCTTGAAGGGAGCTAACCCTGTTACCTTGTTCACCTGTCTCTGTAACATATGGTGACTATATTTCCAAACCAAATCTCGTAACTCATGGTATGATGAATTCGAACATAATCGTATTGGCCACGAGACAGAATATTTGTGATCAGATCTGTCCTGAAACACAGCATCTGTTATAGAGGAGACTTTTCATAACCTCTAAGGTCAAACCACAGCTCAGTATACTTCCTGTCCTCCAAATGCTGGGATAAAGAGAGATTAGAGATGAGAAAAGACTGAAAGGTTAAAACCCATCATTGATCAATAAATTATTCTGAAAAGCTTTTATACATCTATTAAGTAGCTTTGAGCAGCTGTGAAGGGCCTTAGATATTGAAAGACAAGGAATGATGATTTCTTAAATAATAATATTATTACCCACACCTTATGATTCAAGAGAATTCCCTTGTGAGTCAGTAAATTTATGATCAATTGGTCAATAAAAACTTGGGAGTGGGTTTTTTTGTGAGATGTACTCAGATTCTTCTTCACAAGCTGTTTTAGTCTTAAACTCATAGTGTGGGCTTTGGACAAATAAATATTTTCATTGCATGCTCTATTCAACATAGTTTCCTAAATAAAAGCCATAGGCATGGATAGTCTTTGTTTAGACAGCATATCAGCAGGGAAGCCTTCCTAGACTTGTAGTCCACGATAGCTCTGAGCGGTAAGCTTTGTCTTCATTGCCAGGTTCCCACAATATACTAATTCTAGTTTATTGTCATTTTTTGTCTAAAATTGTCTGCTTTTCCAGTTTGACAATCAACTCTTGGAGACAGGGAATTTTTTTCTCTTTTTTTGTTATTAAATCCTCAGCCTGGCATATAATGGGTCATCAATAAATATTTGTTGAATGCGTAAGTGTTATCTGTATAAATATTTTATATTTCTTCTAAAATAAGCCCATTTATGACTGCTTGGAGTCACTGAAAAAGAATAGCTACATGTTGTAAATATCAATTTTTCAGGCCACAATTTGTAGTTCTGTAACTATTTCATTTCCAAATTCTTGTACTAATCAGATCTCTTCAACATACTCAAAATTTTAGAGCTAGAACAAAAACTTCACAATTATTGAAAGAGATTCATGAGTGGTCATGCGATTTGCCCAGAGTGGCAGAGCTAGGGCTAAAGTGTGGATCTCTGACGTGGCTATCATTACTATAAAAGAAATTCAGTGCCAATATATTCTAAGCAGTGACTCAATGCTATTTGAACAGAATTTATTAAAATGAAGAACCTAGGCCTATCCAGGTTATTGGAAATAAATAAATATTTAAACATCTTATTATTCTGAAATGAATATGAGCATATGCCTCTAGATAGTTGAAAAGAGCTCCCACCAACCACTGACTTAGCAACAGGTACTCTAAAGGCTGCATAAAATGCATGGCACCGATGTAATTGGAACAATTTGCAAATAAGAATAGATTTTTCCTTTAAAAAGTAAAGCAAGCCAAAAGGAGTGTGGTGTTTAATTATTTGCAGAAAATGTCATAACTAGACCACTTTTTCAGCTGAATTACCTTCTCCTCAGTGGGGAAGGAAACATCAGTGGGAGATTTAGTTCACCAAGTTTCTTCAGGTAACCATTGACTCCTCCTAGATTCTGAGATGGGCTTCTTACTCTGAGATAGAATGACTTGAGGCAAATAAGAAAAACCATTTTACCCATAGTAGGGAAAATGAACCTTGATAGTTGTTGTAGCTCAGAATGAAAAGGAATCTTTTTTATTATATTCTCTTTTAATAGCTAAGAAGATGTGTTTAGTGTTCCTGAGACCCTCACCAAGTCTGAAGATACCCTGGCTGACTGAAACACAGAGTTAAATCATTTTTAAATAAGAAAGCATATTCTGGAAATTAATTGCACATATGGGACCTTTCTACTGACTGAACTGCATTATTGAGTTTCTCATTTACAGATCTGCTCATGTTCCTTGCACACCTTCAATGGCTTCCCATTGCCTGGAGGATCACGTTCAGACTCCGTAGGATGGCTCACAAGGCCTGACAGGTCTTTGTGGCCTAATTCTCCAACCTCACCTCTCACAGCAACCCGTAGCCCAGGTTCCACACACCCTGGGAACACAGCTTGCTGTTTCACTCTTACCTGCTCTTCCTCCATTAAGGAATGCCCTTTCTCCTTTTTTCCACCAGGTAGGGAACGAATCATCCATTAAAATCCAGTGCAAACATCTCCTTGCTAAAGTTTTCCCAGAAACAACCTCTATGCAGAGTAAACCTCTCATTCTCTTATGCCAATGGCATATCAGTCAGTCAATCAAATATTGGGTGAGTGCCCACTGTGTGTTAGACACAGAGAGGGAAACAGGAGGAGGACCTAGTCCTTACCCCCAGGTAAATCACAGTAGGGGAAATATATATTGCAATAACTGTACCTTGGTAAGTGCTAAAATATTCTCTGCATCCTGTGCACATCTCTAATAATAAAATATTGCGATTATTTGTTTGCATGCTTGTCTCCTCTACTAGACTGCACCTTCTTGAGGCCAGGAACAAAACTTATCCATCGTAGTATCTCCAAAATCTGAAACTACCTCACACATGTCAAAATTCAACAAATGTTTGTTGACTGTTAGGTGGACAGAAAGTGAAAGTGAAGTCGCTCAGTCGTGTCCAACTCTGCAACCCCAGGGACTGTAGCCTACCAAGCTCCACCGTCCATGGGATTTTCCAGGCAAGAATACTGGAGTGGGTTGCCATTTCATCCTCCAGGTGATCTTCCTGACCCAGGGATTGAACCCAGGTCTCCCGCACTGTAGGCAGATGCTTTATTGTCTGAGCCACCCGGGAACAGAATCCTGTTCTAATTATGTGTAATAGGAAGAGATCTGAACAAATCTGGCTAATAAACTTACCATAAAAATGACAGAAATGATAAGTAGGGCAGAAGGACTTCACATTTATAGCACACACATCTTTAATTTCTGGTTCCCCTTTAAATGCAGTGCAGCTTTTGCTGACCTTTCCAAAGTGGTTGACCTGGTGTTGAGAAACAAGAATGCCTCTATTTGAGGGCAGAATGGTATTGTGAAAGGCAGAGAGGCACATCCAAGCTTTTTACTTGTTATGAGCTCTTTGGAAAGCCCTGTAACTTTTAGGCTAGTCTGTAGAAGGGGCAGTGAAGCTAGATTCGTTCATTCTTTCATTTATCAAATAATATTGTGTGACTTGCCATTATGTTCGGGACCCAGAAAGTAGCGACACATAAGGTATGATCCCTGACCCTGAGAAACTTACATGTATGAGAGGCAGATAAGCAGGCATAAAAGCACAGCACAGATTTGGAAAGAAAGATTTACATGTTATGGAGATTAACTTTTTATCCTGAAAGCTTTGAGGAAGTCTTCAAAGGGTGAATTAGAGAAATGACTTCATCAGATGTGTTTCAATGGATCATCATGGCTTTGTGTGGCACAGGTCTGAGCGGTCCTAGGTTATAGGAAGAGGGACCAGTTAGCAGAGTGTAGATGTGATTTGAGTGAGAGATGCTTTAAAAAGATCTAAGATTTGTGCCTGCCTTAAGTTTCTATGATCACCCACCCCACTGTGTCGGTGCAGACAGTCTGAGTGCATCTTCTCGAACAGCAGAAGGTTTGTGGTTCAAGATTGCCTCTCAAAAGTTAGTGAAAAGAGTTTGAGGATGATCCCAGATGGCACTCCAACTTTGTCTAATTTTGAACCTTGCTGTGCATCTTAATACCACGTACTGACTTGAGCAAAACAATGGTGTGATGGTTAAGGCTGAAGCAAGCTGTTCATGGAGATTCCATCATGCACACCGGCAACGAATGACAGGAATTAAACCCTCCACCTGCAGCAGAGCCAGTGGGGTGTGAAATACATGTGATGAAGACTTTTTATTAGGTAACAGTTCTACAAGGAGAGACTTTATTCTGGAATAACCTTGTCATAGGAGACTTTTGTTGCATAATAAATCTCACCAGGTGCAGATCTGTTTGAAGTATGGGGTGGAAGGTGGTCTCCTCTCCTTTCATTCCCATAGTTAGAGAGCAATTGGCATTCTTCTTAACCACTTAAGTTTGTTAACAACGTCTAAGAAAAGTAAAGATTCTGTTTCCCGTGCATCAGAAGGAAAAAATGTGTCAAGGGGGTCTGATTCCTAATTCATTTGAAAACATTTGGTTGGAAGCAAAAAATACATACATCTGAATGAGTTCTAGTTTTATAGGGCTCATATTTGGAGTTACTCAGCAGTGTTGCACCTGCCAGGCTGCCATCAGGGATTTCCAAGTTGTCTCCCATTACCTAAGGAGTACATACTTCCATTCTGTAGCGCAAATCATAAAGCTGGATCATTCCATTGTTATTCCTCTTGTTGCAAGCTTTGAACAAAGTGCTAGAAGTGTTGATATTCTACTTGTTTTCTGGAATGTGGAAAAGGGATTATAGGAATCTGTGTGTGTTCCCCACTACCAAAGAAAAAGAAGCTTCACCTTGATACTCAAGCCATAATGAATCCCTTAAAGAATTATACCCATCACTCTTCCTAACAACTGTGTGTGGTTTTTGGCTCTGTTTGAAATTTGAAGGGCTTTTAATCCAAAAATTCAGAAATAAAAATCAGAGAAAGCCATTATAAGAGAACAGGGTATCCTGACTGGATGAACCTTCAGTAGTGAAGTATAAAGATGAAATAACTGAACCCTAGGAATAAAGACCAGAGTGAAAAATAAGACCAGTTGCTTCTTCCCTGTTATCAAAGGTGAACTCTTCCTGACCATACAGACATGAAATACTGGTTGGGTTCCAGAAAGGCAATTAGGGTGGCTTATCATGGGTTCTGCAGTGACTATGAAGGAGTCACAGTTGTTTGGCCTTATTATATTGAGTGTGATTTGATGTGCTGTGTTGTAACAGAACAGAACATCAATGGACAAAGAATCCATCTAACGTTAAGTTCCTGTGACCAAGAATCACAATTGTCTATTTTTTTCCCTGAAATGAGCACCATGGTTACCCACTAAGATGAGCAGCTCAGGTCCTCAAGGGAGTTATTAATCTCAACATTAATAATTGGTCTCCCAAGTGAAAGACCATTCTTAATGGGTCCACAGAGTATCCTGATGGTGTTTCACACTTTAGAAGGTGTAAAGGATGGAAACAGGGGCAGACCTGCATCTTCAGGATATTCTGCCAACCAGTGAACACAAAATTCAGTACCATCTCATGAAAACTATACCTCCAGACCATATTTGAGAGCATAGAATGCCTTCTCTCTGAGAAAAGCTTCTTCTGCATCATTCCCACAATAGCCTATTGAAAAAGAAATGAGAGAAAAGAGGCAAAATGTTATTTTTGAAAAGCATACTTTACCCTTACCCAGTTGTCAATGCATATCTTCTCTGTTTCTCAAAATGGCAAGAAAAGAATTATTCATAAACTTACTACCAAGACATAATTACTGTTGGTAATTTAATATATTTTCTTACACATTTTTCCATATATATCAAATGTGTGTATCGTGACACTTTAATATACTTCTTGCCTGCTTTTAATTCATATATGTTAGGTACATGAGTCTTTTGTTGTTCAGTCTCTAAGTCGTGTCCAACTCTGCCATCCCATGGACTGCAGCACGCCAGACTTTCTTGCCCTTTACCATCTCCCAGAGTTTGTTCAAATTCTTGTCCATTGAGTCAGTGATGCCATCCAACCCTCTGATGCTCTATTGTTCCCCTCTCCTCCTGCCTTCAATCTTTCCCAGCATCAGGGTCTTTTCCAATTAGTCTATATATGGGTCTGTGTGCTGTGCTTAGTCGCTCAGTAGTGTCTGACTGTTTGCGACCCCATGGACTGTAGTCCGCCAGGCTCCTCTGTTCATGAGATTCTCCAGGCAAGAATACTAGAGTGGTTTGCCATGCCCTCCTTTAGGGTATCTTCCCAACCCAGAGATTGAACCCAGGTCTCCCACGTCTCCCACATTGCAAGTGGATACTTTACTGTCTGAGCCACCAGGGAAGCCCATAAATGCTGGAGTGGGTAGCCTGTTTCTTCTCCAGGGAATCTTCCTGACCCAGGAATCGAACCGGGGTCTCCTGCATTGCAGGTGCATTCTTTACCAGCTGAGTGACCAGAGAAGCCCATATGGGTCTATATGTATATAGTTTTACAATATGATATGATTGGTGGTATAGTAAAGGACATGAGCTATACATTAGATCCTAGTTAAAGATATCTCTTTTAATAGCTTAAAACCCAAATATATTACAATTAGAGTTGGAATAATTAGTAAATATGGCTTGATATTTGTGCTAAGTTCTCCACTTATTAATCCTGAAGATATGTACATCCCTTACTAGGGTATAAACACTTTTTTTTTTGGCGGAGCTTGTAGGATCTTAGTTCCCTGACTCCCTGACCAAGGATTTAAACCCATGCCCTTGGCAGTGAAAGCATGGCCTTGTAACGACTGGACCACCAGAGAATTCCCTAAACACATTTTTCTTTCCTTGTTGTTTACAATTCTCCACCACTTTTTTAGTTGTGGTGATGCTTTCATCCCCTGCCTGTTTGCTCAGTTACAAAATATGTTCCAGGATTTTTCAGTTTTATGCATCATTCACAACAGCCCCTTAATTCTTCCGGTCACTTTCTTTCTAAATTCCCTTCAATCCATCAGTTGCTATTTTGGGGGCATAGCTGGTGGCAAACTCTTATGAGCTTCCAGGACTAAGAGATGATCGTCATCTTTATAGGCAGTGAGTGTCCCCTTCCCAGATTTTCACCTCATTTTAGCCTTTATTTTCTGGTCTTCCACTCTGTATTTAATTCCCTGTCTGTATATATTACAGCTTGAATTGCTTGTCCATATACATTACAAGTTTAATTTGACATAACTGTCTTTCCTAAAAAGAAAATTTACAGCACAAATAATTATATCACCTTCTTAATCAGCAAACTTTTCTGTATTTCTTTTTTATCTTCTAGTTTTATAAAACATTTTAATTCCTTTATCTTATTTTAACCTAACTGTTGAATTCTATGACTATTCTTCTTGACTTTTTTTTTTTAGTACTCAATGTCTTTGAGCTACTCTTTTTCACATTTTTAAAATACGTGCTAAATGTTATTTCTTGACTTTGGCATAATTTCATAACTCCTCATTATTCTTCCAGTCCATGGGTAGAATAATTCTGTCAGTAAAGACATCAGGGCCTGCCTTTTCCATGACAGCCAACTGGCAGGGGATGTATTTTATACATCTTGGTTTGGTGGCTTCCAAGTAAAGGGATGAATCGGAGAACACAAGATCTTTGCCAGTAAGCTCTTTATGAAATCAGTCCTTTGGTGCCTGAACTCTTTCCTTCATCCTTTGGATTGAAGTATCGCTAAAATTTTCTGACCCACTTTTGTAGTTGTTTTGTAGTTGTCTACAAGACACCCACTTAATTTTTTTTTATTGAAGTGTAGTTGCTGTACAATATTATGTAAGTTATAGGTGTACTATACAGTGATTCACAGTTTTTAAAGGTTATACTCTACTTATTATAAATAAATAGAATATTTATTTTATAAATATTATATTTCTTATACTTTTGTACATTTTATAAATGTATATAAGATATTAGCTATATCCCCTATGCTGTACAATATATCCTTATGGCTTATTTTATACACAATAGTTTGGGTCTCTTACTCTCCTACCTCTTCTTGCCCCTTCCCTTATCCACTCCCCACTGGTAACACTAGTTTGTTCTCTGTCTCTGTCTAATCCACTTTTTAAAATATTTTTATTGTGGTGACATATGTATAACATAAAATTTGGCATTTTAACCATTTTTAAGCCTACAATTCAGTGGCATTTTAAGTAATCCAAAGTAACATCGATCATCATCACTATTTTCAAAATTTTTCATTACCCCAAACAGATTCAGTAACCATTATGCAATAACTCCCCATTCTTCCCTCCCTCCAGGCCCTGGTAATCTCCATTCTACTTTCTGTCTGTCTCTATGAATTTGCTTATTCTACATATTTCATAAAGTGGAGTTCAATCAGTATTCATCATTTTATGTCTGACATTTCACTTGGCATAATCTTTTTTTCCATATTTTAGCATGGATCAGAACTTCGTTCCCTTTCATTGTTGAATAATATCCATTTTATGGCTAAGCTACATTTTGTTTATCCACTCATCTTTTGATTGACATATGGGTTATTTCCACCTTTTGGCCATTGGGGAAAATGCTACAGTGGATATTGGCATTGTTACTAATTTTTTGAAGTACCTATTTTTTTTCCCCCTTCCTTTCTCATCCCCATGATAGCACCTGAGTCTCCAGCTCCCATCACTTCACACCTGGAAGGTTACTTTATCCCTAGCTGTTCCCACCTCCCTGCAAAAATTAAAAAAATAAAAAGGAGAAGTCATTAATGGCACTAGTTATACTTGTTAAAAAATGATGTAAGCTATTTGAAAAATAAGGAAATGTTCCCATAATTTTACCACTTTAATGTTAGTAATGATGTAATTGTATTTATTTTTGTCAATTTTTTGCATTGCATTTTTAATTTAAATGTGAACATGTTATGTGCTTTTTCAAAAAGTGTGTATGATTTAAAGTTTGTTTTGTTTCCATTTTGCTCATAATCATTAAGATTTATTTTGGTAAATGTTTGCCTTTTGTACCTTTTTGCCTGCTATATCCATCCTATAACTTTTAGTCTTTTGTGTGCTTATGTTTTATATATAGCCAGACCTGTCCCTAATATTTGCAGGGCCTGAGACAAGAGTGCAAGTGGAGGCCCATATACATCCTAATTGCTTTAATCAGTAATTATCACATCTTCATTTAGAAAAGATTTTCAAGTTTCAGAAATTTCATGTGATGTACCACATGGATGGTACATTATGGATTTGATCAGAATCCATACCTTGTACATTTTATTGTTTGATCAATAATTAAATCTTCATTAAGTGAAAAGGTTATAATATCATACTTGTGAATTTTATGTGGGTGATGCTTGACAAATCTGTCCACTTGCATTATCTCCAATTTTTTTTATAAAAATATAAGCAGACTACTTCTTTAAAGACTTTCTCTTTATTTTTTCAGTTTTTTTCCCTCCTTGAGGCTCTTTTTCATATGCTCTATTTTATCTCAATTTAAAATTTTCATTCTGCTTCCTTTACTCCCTGTACCCCAGACACTGCAGCAGTGATAAGCTCCACCTCAGCGGCAGTACAACTCACGAATCTTCATGACATTTGAACACAGTGATTTTTGTTTCAAGGGTAGAGCACAAGAAATATGGAGAAACACTTTTTCTGGGGACTGAACGATGTTAGATATGAGAGTGGATGTTTACAATTATGGATGTTGCTGTGACAATGAGAGAGGTGTCCAGGTGAACTTTGACATTGTCTGTTACTTGCTGTGCCCTTTAAGCAGTGCTTCTCAAGCATTAATGTATATATGAATCACCTGAGAATCTTATTAAAATGCAGATTTGAATCTTAAGGTCTGAGTACGGGCCTGAGAATCTGCATTTCTAACAAGCACTCCATACAGCTACTGGCCCAAGAACCACATTTTGAGTTGCAAGATGTTGAGGCCAGGGCCCAGACCAGAGGTCCCTCTCATCTGATATTAAGGGTAATACTGTGTATCCTGTATGAATAGCATATAGCTGGAATTAATTTTTAATCTAAATTTATAATTATTTTCCTTTAAGAGCTAAATTTAGTTCATTTACATTTATTGTGATTTTATATATATATATATATATTACTGATATACTGGAGGGTTTTTTTTTTTAATTTCATTTAAACATTGGCTTATTCATCTCTTTTTCTATGGTTTTTTTTCTTCTCTTTTTCCCCCTTCTTCTAGATGGGTAGAGGATTATGTGTGGGAGGGAAAGGAGGTTGTCTTTCTTATTCCAGTTTTAACTTACACTGGCTTGAAATTTATACTCAATTTCTATTCTTTCAATGTTATTCTCAAAATTTTAAGAATACTTACTAAAATCATAAGTTATCTTTACCCTCCTTCCAGATAATTCAAAGACATTGGAACCCTAACTGTGGTCAACCCAAACAGTAATCTTACTATTATATTAAAGTATTTTCTCTTTTTTAAGCCTAACAAATTGGATATTAGCATTATTAATGTCATTGTTTCAGATAATCAATGTTTATTTAAATTTATCTGCATATTACCAATTTTTTCACTCATCATTTCTTCTTGCAAGTTAGATTTCCATTATCCTTCTTCCCAAAATAAATTTTTTAGAAGTTATACTGATGAGGTTCTGTTGGTAGTAAACACAGTTTTAGTTTTTCTGAAAATATCTTTGCTTACACTCTGGAAAGAGAATACAATTCAAAATCACTAGTTATTTTCTCTCTCAGTATTTTGAAGGCCTAATTCCTATGTTTTCTCTCTCTCATTTTGATATTGAGCTGTTTGCCATCAGACTTGTTGTCATTACTTTTTAGGCAATCTAAACCATTATCTCTTTATAGGATCTCTCCTTCATTCTATCTCTTTGTAATGCTTTGTTTATTTGCCTATGCTGCATTCTAATTTTTTTCTGATTTTTCAGTTTGTTTATTTTCTACCCAGCTATGTCTAATCTGTTATTTAACTCATTCATCAAGTGTTTTTCCCCATACATTTTATTTTAATCATTTTATTCAACATTTCTAGATTATCTTTTCCCCCACATTATCTTGGTCTTTTTTCATAGTGTCTTCTTCCTTACATACATTTTTATTTCCACATCTGATACCTCCAATATCTTAAATCTTTGGAAGTCTAAGTATGATTTTTCATTTTGTGCTGATTTCATTCAAGGAAACATTTATTGATGTGTTTTGTTTGTGATTGTGTGGATGTGGATGTTTATTGTGACTCCATGTTCATCTGGATTATATTTGTGGAAATTCTTAAGTTAAAGTGTATTCCTCCAAAGAAAGTTTTTACTTGCTTTTTCCAAGCTCCTGGGGGCCATACCAACTAAGAAATACCACTTTGTAGTAAGCCTGACTTTCTGCACATGTCAGTGGTGTGACTGTAAACTGCAAATCTATGTGCTTTTTATGACTTCTTTTTTTTTTTTTTATATTGGTCTTGTTATGACTTCTTAAGAAAGATTGTTTACCCTCTTCACCTAGAGTCAAAGACAGAACAGACAGGCTTTCTTATACTTTCCCTGCACTGAGTATATTTCCTTTTTCTAGTTTACTCTTTTCTTGAAGGTAATAGCCTTGGGGTTCCTCTTTCTTGCTCATCCTCAGGGCTGTACCTTCTGTCCCGCCACATGGATGCTGAAATCCAAGGCTCTAAGTGAAAGGACCAGCAGTTATTCTTAGAGTAGCAGCTGTATTCAGGGCCCACTCATCATGCTCGATTTGTACCCTGGCTTCATTTTCAAACTCTGGGCACTTCCCTTACTTTTTTGTTAACCTGAAACTCCAATACTTTGGCCACCTGATGTGAAGAACTGACTCACTGGAAAAGACCTTGATGCTGGGAAAGACTGAAGGCAGAAGGAGTAGAGGACGACAGAGAATGAGATGGTTACATTGCATCACCAACTCGATGGACATGAGTTTGAGTAAGCTCCGGGAATTGGTGATGGACAGGGAAGCCTGGCGTGCTGCAGTCCATGAGGTCGCAAAGAGTTGGACACAACTGAGCAACTGAACTGTACTGAACTAATTAAAAAAGATTTTAAAACATTTTATTCAACTTTTTTTAAGAATTTTGTTATCTGAGTGGCAAATTTTGAGGTGTTATTTTTTAAATAAATACATGGTTATTATGGTTAATTTAGAAATACAGGAAAGTAGGATAAAATAAAAATCTACAGGGATTTTTTTTAAACTATAGATGCATAACCATTGTAAAAACTTTGGAATGTTTCTTTAAGGTCTGTTTTCTACATATATTATTTTTACATAGATGAGTTTATACCAAATGTATCAATTGAAGCATAATTAAAAGATATTCACAAGTGGGTAAGTGGAAGATTATATAGAGAGGTTGGCAGCAAATAATATTAAGTCTTTCCAATAAAATTTTCTATTATGCAGACTTCTATTTGTGGAAAGTGAAAATACTTTTATTTAATCATTCTGTTAGCACAGTGTCCCAATCATGTAAAAAATTTTGGTAGTGTTGGAATAGAACAGTATCAGTAATTAATTTAGACAGTCATCAAACATGGCAAGAGATTTCATCTAAGGCATAGAGTTAAAAAATAACACTAAAAGATCTAGTCCTATGACTGGGATAAAAATCTTAAGTGGAATAACTAAGGAAGAAGTTTAAGGACAACCTTACCCCAAACCAAAGAACCCACAAGAAAACATAATCCATAACTGGATTTCTAACGTTCAATTGAAATCAGATAAGGAAGATTCCCATCATTTTTGCCCCAACTCTCTTCTTATTGTATTGATTTGTCTTTATCTCTTTTGGCTAGAATATACCTATAAATCACTGTTTCAATTGGAATAGATAGTTGGATCGACTTCCTGATTCCTTGCCTAGCTGACATTCTTAGGTGCATTCAAGTTGGCTGTTAAAAAAGTCCCTGAGTGACAAAATTTTATTTCTACTCTCTCAGCTAGGTGCATGTAGAATGATGCAGTTAACTTTAATTTGGAGTTCCCAATATATTTAGAAAAGACAGACAATAAAGCAACTTCAATAAGTGTGTCTCAATCTGATTTGATTTTTAATAACAGATTTATTCATACATATAATCCATCGTTTTAAAGTTTGCAATCCAGTGGTCTTTAGCATACTCACATACTTGTGCCATCAATACCACAATCTAATTTTAGAACATTTTCATCACCCCTAAAGAAACCCCATACACATTAGCAGTTACCTCTCATTCTCCTTTCTCCCCATTCCCTTTTGTTGTTTAGTCGTTAAGTCGTGTCCGACTCTTTGCAACCCCATGGACTGCAGCACTCCAGGCTTCTCTATCATTATCTTCCCGAGTTTGCTGGAACTTATGTCCACTGAGTCAGTGATGCCATCCAACCATCTCATCCTCTGTCGTCCCCTACTCCTCCTGCCCTCAATCTTTCCCAGCATCAGGGTCTTTTCAAATGAGTCGCCTCTTCGCATAAGGTGGCCAAAGTTTTGGAGCTTCAGCTTCACATCAGTCCTTCCTGTGAATATTCAGGGTTGATTTCCTTTAGGATTGTTCTAATC
Organism: Giraffa tippelskirchi; assembly: GCF_054371585.1. NCBI lineage: Eukaryota > Metazoa > Chordata > Mammalia > Artiodactyla > Giraffidae > Giraffa > Giraffa tippelskirchi. Next base: position 143,958,357 of record NC_137279.1, on the reverse strand, counting down.
GTAATCCACTTTTTATTTTTATGAGTTACTTATCCTGGATATTTCATATTCAGTTCAGTTCAGTTGCTCAGTTGTGTCCGACTCTTTGCGACTCCATGAACTGCAGCACTCCAGGCCTCCCTGTCCATCACCAACTCCCGGAGTCCAACCAAACCCATGTCCATCGAGTCAGTGATGCCATCCAACCATCTCATCCTGTGTCATCCCCTTCTCCTCCTGCCCTCAATCTTTCCCAGCATCAGGGTCTTTTCAAATGAGTCAGCTCTTCGCATCAGGTGGCCAAAGTATTAGCGTTTCAGCTTCAACATCAGTCCTTCCAATGAACACCCAGGACTGATCTCCTTTAGGATGGACTGGTTGGATCTGCTTGCAGTCCAAGGGACTCTCAAGAGTCTTCTCCAACACCACAGTTCAAAAGCATCAATTCTTCTACGCTCAGCTTTCTTTATAGTCCAACTCTCACATCCATACATGATCACTGGAAAAACCATAGCCTTGACTAGACAGATCTTTGTTGGCAAAGTAATGTCTCTGCTTTTTAATATGCTGTCTGGGTTGGTCATAACTTTCCTTCCAAGGAGTAAGCATGTTTTAATTTCATGGCTGCAATCATCATCTGCAGTGATTTTGGAGCCTCAAAAAATAAAGTCAGCCACTGTTTCCACTGTTTCCCCATCTATTTGCCATGAAGTGATGGGACTGGATGCCATGATCTTAGTTTTCTGAATGTTGAGCTTTAAGCCAACTTTTTCACTCTCCTCTTTCCTTTCATCAAGACACTCCTTAGTTCTTCTTCACTTTCTGCCATAGGGTGGTGTCATCTGCATATCTGAGGTTAGTGATATTTTTCCCAGCAATCTTGATTCCAGCTTGTGCTTCCTCCAGCCCAGTGTTTCTCATGATATACTCTGCATATAAGTTAAATAAGCAGGGTGACAATATACAGCCTTGATGTACTCCTTTTCCTATTTGGAGCCAGTCTGTTGTTCCATGTCCAGTTCTAACTGTTGCTTCCTGACCTGCACACAGATTTCTCAAGAGGCAGGTCAGGTAGTCTGGTATTCCCATCTCTTTCAGGATTTTCCACAGTCTATTGTGATCCACACAGTCAAAGACTTTGGCATAGTCAATAAAGCAGAAATAGATGTTTTTCTGGAACCCTCTTGCTTTTTCAATGGTCCAGTGGATGTTGGCAATTTGATCTCTGGTTCCTCTGCCTTTTCTAAAACCAGCTTGAACATCTGGAAGTTTACGGTTCACGTATTGCTGAAGCCTGGCTTGGAGAATTTTGAGCATTACTTTACTAGTGTGTGAGATGAGCGCAATTGTGCGGTAGATTGAGCATTCTTTGGTATTGCCTTTCTTTGGAATTGGAATGAAAACTGACCTTTTCCAGTTCTGTGGCCATTGCTGAGTTTTCCAGATTTGCTGGCATATTGAGTGCAGCACTTTCACAGCATCATCTTTTGGCCCTTTGTGACTGGCTTCCTTCATTTAGTATAATTTTTAAAGATTCATTCATATATCAGACTTTCTTTCTTCCTTATAGTTGAATAATATTCCTTGTATGGATAGACTACATTTTACTTATCCATTCATCAGTTGATTGACATTTGTGCTTTTTCACCTTTCAGCTATTAAAGATAATGAACATTTGAATATAAGTTTTTGTGTGAACACATGCTTTCATTTTTCCTATATATAAACTTAGGACTGGAACTGCTGGATCATATCTTAATTTAGGGTTTAACTTTTTGAGGAACTACCAAATGGTTTCCCAAAAAGACTGTCTGCACCATTTGCCAGTAAAGTATTAGCTTTCTGAGTTTGTCCACATCCTTGTCAGCACTTAATATCATCTGTCTTTCTTTATTCTAGCCATCCTAGTGGGTATGAAGTAGTATCTCATTGTGATTTTTTGTTTGTTTTTAGCCCCACTGTGTGGTTTGTGGGTTCTTACTTCCCCAACTAGGGATTGAACACATTCCCTTGACAGTGAAAGCAGAGTCCTACTAGAGAAATCCTGTATTGTGGTTTTTATTTGCATTAACCTAATGAAACAGTTTTTAATTTTTGTTATTTTAAATTATCCATTGCTTTCTCTTATCATTTGTGTTTTTGGTGTCATATTTTAAAAAACTATCACCTGTTGCAAGATCATGAAGATTTACTCTTGTTTTCTTGCAAGAATTCTATAGTTTTAACTCTTACATATATTCTCCAGTTTGAATTGATTGTATATGTGACCCAACTTTGTCTTTGCACTTTGCAAGTGGATGTACAGATGTCCCAGCACTATTTGTTGAAAAGAGTTATTCTTTCTTCGTTCAATCACCAAGGGACCCTTGTCAAAAATAAATCATTCATAAATTTAAGGGTTTATTTCTGAATTCTCAATTCTATTCCATCAATTATTTTATATGAACAGTCACTAGTCATACCAGGTATCATACCAAGTATTTGTATATCCTTATGATTGGTAAGGGCAATGATTATTAATAGTCATGGAAAAGAATCATGGTCTATTATTTTCAGAAGTCCTGCAAAGATGCATGTGCAGCTGAGAGTTTGTTTAGTTTATATAAACTAAGAATAGGTCTGTTTTGTACACTATTAAGTAGTTAAAAGATTGTAAAATTTCTCAGATCTCTCAGAACTCACATTTGCAGGATTTAACAACTTGTACATGACAGTGTCAAATAAAACTATTCCCATGAGAGTGTTACTAGGGACAGAAAAAAAAAAAACAAACAACTCTGCCTCTTTTATTGCTGCTATTGTTATTTTGGGCTCCTTTGGTTTTTTGTTGTTGTTTCAAATGATTGCCTTTTGCAATAAGCAAAAGCATAGATTGATCTTAAATAGAGAGGACCGTGTTTAGGATTTTTGTTTATTTTAGTCACCGTGATTTTTCCATTTACCCTGGAAAGCAGTCACCATTATCTATAAGCAGTGAAGATAAACAGGGTTTCTGATACTTATCTTTATGAATAGCCTATATGTGTACGAATAGAGCAAAAGCAGTATCTCAGACTTCTCTTTCAATTCTAGAAACATCTGAATATATTTTGAATATTCTACCCAATCTAATCTCATTTCTAAATAACGAGATTATTGTTGCATGTCTAAGGCGGAGAAACAGAAGATCCACACAATCACACCTTTTTAAAGGAAAAGGGTCACTTGTAGCTGATGACAGAGAAACTAAGGGGAAAATAATCAATGTTCTTATATTTGAAATATTTTAAGCTACAAACAAATGAACTATCATAAAATATACATGGTACCCTCAGCACATATAATAAAACCTCTCATTTTAAGTTTTTCCACTCAAGTCTCCCCAGTTGTGCAAAGAAAGGGAAGAGGATTAAATATGCAATGAAGTAGTGGGTGCCTCTAGCTGCTTTATAAGCTGTTCCTCACAATGAATCAACACATGTCAGTCATTCATTATAACTTGTTTATTGTCAGCAGCATTTGCTAGAAGGTCCAGATTCTTTGCTGTAGCCCCAAACACGTGAGTTTCCTAGAGAGCACGATTTTGTTCTAAGTATTATTTATGTATTCACTCTTTAATTTACACCTGTAGTCTTGGCAAGCATGGGGAATATCACAATAGAAAAATGTATATCCTCCGTTTATGGATTTTTGGGAGCTTTGGAGACCCAGCACTCAGAAAATAGCTTCAGTAAAACTTTGTTAATAGAGAAGGAAAGGAGGGAGAGAGGAGGGGATGGACAGACAGAAGGATGAATGGACAGACTTGCATTCCATCCCTCCCACCAGAGAAAGAGGAAATCGTGTGATGGCACATTAAGACATAAAATGGTGTAAAATGTAGGAAGAGGTGAGCAAAAGGAAGGCAGAGGAATTAGCAGAGGAGAATTAGAGCATAATGCTTGAGGGCTCTGTCTTTGGAGACACAGATCAGATTTCGGTCTTAGATCTGTCATTCATTGACTGTGGTTTGGAGCAATTCACTTAATCTTTGAGCCTCAGTTCCTTCTATAATATATAAGGAGTAGTAGTTGCTACTTCCTTGGATTATTGGGAAGATTTAGTAAGATAATAAAAAGATAATGCATGTATTCCTTTAGTATGATACACTCAGGAAATATTAGTCATTAATAGAAGATGCTAATTATATTCAGGTTTTATTTAACCCTTAAATGTGGCCATACACAGTTAGGTAAAAATTCACAAATCAGTCATGAGTTGAGGCTTTTAGATTTTTTTCTTTACTTTTGAAATAAGTTCAAGACAATGCTGTCATGGAAAGCCTCTGTATAAGAAATTGTCATTTTTTTGGTACCATTTGCCTTTCTAAAATCTGTCAAATTCCCAAGGTTTCCCCCTTGACCTTCCTGGAAGCTGAAACAAAAACTTAATTATCATAAAACTTTTTGAGGTTTGCTTTGAATCTACTTTGGAGCTACATGAATGAGGTCTCTTGGTAACTTGACACTCTGTCAACCTGAACAGGCCCATTACGGAGCAGAGAGTACACACTTTCTACCTGGTCACCGCTGCTGTGACAGCAGTGTTCAGATCTTTGGGGTGAAACAGAGTAGAAATCCCAGAAATAAATCCCCATATGTACAGTCAACTAATACTTGACAAGGGGCCAAGAACACTCAATGGTTAAAGAATAGTCTCTTCAGTAATTGGAAAGACTGGATAGAATGAAATTGGATTCCTATCTTATACCACTCACAAAAATGAACTCAAAGCGGATTAAAGACGCAAACATAGGCTTGAATCCATAAAACTCCTAGAAGAATTTCATGTACAGAGTTATGACAAAAATCAGCCATGTGTAATTAATAATATCTGGTGACATAATAGTTTGGAGCACAGAAGAGATAGGAGGGACCTTTAAGGCAAGGAAACTTTGTATCCAGCTGTGCCCAACAGACCCTTCCTGTGGACTTCATAGACACCCCATTGTCATTTGGAGATTGAAACTATACTCAAAAGGAAAAAACCTTTACCTTTCATGATGTTATCTCAGCAGTGCAACTTCATGAGTAAAGATGATGATGTTCTAAGAGTTAATGCAGACTCTTTAAAATGTTGGAACTAACCAACAAATTCAGTAAATTTGCAAGATATGAAATCAGCATACAGAAAGTAGTTGTATTTCTGTACACTAACAACAAAATATCTGAAAAAGAAATAAAACAATCTCACTCACAATAGTATCCTAAACAATAAAAGACTTAAGAATAAATTAACCAAGGAAGTAAAAACCTATACAATGGAAACCACAAGAGTTTGATGAAATAAATTGAAGAAGACACCAGCAAATGGAAAGATATCCTGTGTTCATGGATCAGAAGAATTAATATTGTTAAAATGTACATGTTACTCAAGGTCACTTATAGATTCAATGCAGTCTCTATCAAAATGCCAATGGAATTTTTCACAGAAAAACTGTAAAATGTGTGTGGACCCATAAGGCCCAGAGAGTCATCATAATACTGAGAGCAAAACTGGAAGAATCACACTTCCTGATATCAAACCATACCATAAACTGATATTAACCAAAACAATATGGCACTGGTATAAAAATAAACACATAGACCAGTGAAGCAGAGTAGAGATCCCAGAAATAAATCCCAATATGTACAGTCAACTAATTCCTGACAAGGGGCCAAGAACACTCAATGGTTTAAAGAATAGTTTCTTCAATAAATGGGAAGACTGGATAACTACAAGCAGAAAAATGAAATTGGATTCCTATATTATACCACTCACAAAAATGAACTCAAAGTGGATTAAAGATGTAAACATAGTCTTGAATCAATAAAACTCCTTGAAGAAAACATAGGAAATGTTGGTCTTGGCAACAAATTTTTGGGTATGACACTAAAAGCACAAACAGCAAAATAAAAAAATCAACAAGTGGGACCATATCAAACTATAAAGCTTCCATGCAAAAAAAGAAAATCAACAAAATGAAAGCACAATCTACATAATGGAAGAAATATTTTCAAACCATATTTGATAAAGGGTTAGCATTGAAAATACATAAATAACTAATACAACTCAACATCAAATAACAAACACTCCAATTTAAAAATGGGCAATGGAATTGAATAGACATTTTTCCAAAGAAGACATCCAAATGGCCAAGAGGTACATGAAAAGATGTTCAATATCATTAATAATCAGAGAAATGCAAATAAAAATCACAATTACCTATCACCTGTTAGAATGGCTATTATCAAAAAGACAAGAAATAGTGTTGATAAAGCTGTAGACAAAAGGGAACCCTCATGCACTGTTGGTGGGAATGTAAACTGGTTCAGCCACTATGATAGACAGTATGGAGAATCTTCAAAAAATTAAAAATAGAATTACCATATGATCTAGCAATCCCATCTCAGGTTATATATCCAAAGGAAATGACAACAGCATGTTGAAAAGATATATGTACCCCATGTTTATTTCAGCATTATTCACAATAGCCAAGCCATGGAAACCAAAGTATATGGCAACAGATGAATGGATAAGAAGTTGTGATCTACTTCATATATATACATATGTACATGTGTGTGTGTATATATATCTATTTGTTGTTGTTGTCATTGTTCAATCAGTAAGTTGTGTCCAACTCTTTATGACCCCATGGACTATGGCATACCAGGCTCCTCTGACCTTCACTGTCTCCCGGAGCTTGCTCCAATTCATGTCCATTCAGTTGGTGATGCTATCTAACCATCTCATCCTCTGCCACTCCTTTCTCCTTTGCCTTCAATCTTTCTCACCATCAGAATCTTTCCCAATGAGTTGGCTCTTTGCATCAGGTAGCCAAAGTATGGGAACTTCAGCTTCAGCCTCAGTCCTTCCAGTGAATATTCAGGATTGATTTCCTCTAAGGTTGACTGGTTTGATCTTGCAGTCCAAGAGACTCTCAAAGCTTCTCCAGCACCACAATTAAGAAACATCAATTCTTTGGTGCTCAGCCTTCTTTATGGTCCAGCTCTCACATAACTACTGGAGAAACCATAGCTTTGACTCTATTGTTGGCAGTTATGTCTCTGCTTTTGAATATGCTGTCTAGGTATATAAGAATATGAGTATTACTCAGCCATGAGAGAGGAGGAAATCTTGCCATTTGCAATAACATAGATGGACCTTGAGGGCATTATGCTAAGTGAGATAAGTCAGAGAAAGACAAATATTGTATGAGATCAATTACATGTATAATTTGAAAAAGCTGAACTCATAGAAGCAGAGAGTAAAATGGTGGTTGCTAGGGACTGTGGAGTGGGTTAACTGAAGAGATGGTCAAAAGACCCACACTTGAAGTTAGGAGAGAAATAAATCCTGGTGCTCTAATGCGTAGAATTAGTTATAGTCAACAGTACTGTATTACATCTTAATACTTCAAGGCTCCTGAGAGACTAGACTGTAAATGTCCTTACCACCAAAAAGAAATGTTAATTATGTGGGGTGATGGGTGTTTTAGCTAACATTCCAGTGGTAATCATATTGTACTATATAAATGTATCAAGTCAACATACTGTGAACCTTAGACTTACACAATTTTGTCAATTTTATCTCAATTTGTGAAAAATCTCCATCATCTAAAAAAATTAAACATAAGTAAATAATAAAATTAAGTGCTACTAAGTACTTTGCAGGTGGTAGATGTGTGATGAATGGGATAAATATTGAAATTTGTTTGAAATGTGAAATTATATGATTATAGTTTGGTGTTTCCACTACAACCATAAGTAATACCCAGCAACTTATATTCATTCCTAACTATAATTATTAAAAATAGTAGAGGCCACAATACAACAAAAATATTCATCTCTCGAAGAAGCATTTGGTGTTAGCCCAGAATTAGAACATTTTTGCAAAAGAAAATGTTTATCAAATCTACCATAAGGAGGAGCTAATTATTCATAGGTTTTTTTCCCCTGGGATTTTAATAAATCCCCTTGATTCCTGATCAGAGCAGTTGAACATTCTAACAATGAACAAACTAAAAGCAAGAAAATGGTCAGTCTAATTTCAATGTGAACAAATTGATAAAAATAATTATCATTTCAAGTATTTCATTTTTACACTTTGCAAATAGGAATAATTTTTCTTAAATATGTTTCTTATTTCCTCAGTGATTAAAAATCACATTTAGATACATTTACTGCAAATGAATATTTTTCATAGTTTAATAACACTGGTTTTCTGAGAGTTATCTGAATATATAATTAATTCAGATAATAAATTGGAAACAGATTTATGGATTAATATTATATTTTCTCAGACTATCAATGTTTTAGGAAATAATATGTTTATAGTCAGAACATTATTACTCTCATTAGATGTTAGTGTAATTCTCAAGTAAATATTTTATAAAGCTCCTCAGTAGTCTTGAATGAGAAAATGTTTTCCTTTAGACCATAGAGGTTAAGGAAGGAATAGTTGCAATAAGTGTTTGTGATACCTTAATTCCAACATCCTCTTCTGATGAAAATAAATGACTGGTATATCTCTACACATCAACAACAGGACCACAAAATTCTTCACGGACAATAAGAACTATCTATTCATGGAATAAATCTTACTTTTTTAGCCCTCAATGTCTTTTTGGTAGAATAAAAGGTCCTACTTATATTGCAGCATACTGGTCAGCCTTTCAAGACATTTCCCAGTTAGAGTTGAAAGAAGTTTGGTTTCTCCAGCTGTGCTCTGTGCGTGATCAGTCCTGTCTGACTCTCTGAGATCCAATGGACTGTATCCCATGAGGCAAGAATACTGGTTGTTGTTCAGTCGCCCAGTCTGTGGTACTCTTCGCGACCCCATGGCCTGCAGCATGGGGGGGACAGAGAGGCCTGTCCCCTACCACCTCCCAAAGTTTGCCTACATTCACATCCGTTTCATCTGTGATGCCGTCCAGCCATCTCATCCTCTGACTCCTGGAGCGGGTTGTTATCTCCTACTCCAGGGGATCTTCCCAACCCAGGGATCGAACACGTGTCTCTTGCATCTCCTGCACTGGCAGGCAGATTCTTTGCCACTGAGCCTCCTCAGAAGCCAATACCTTTCTATGTTCTCTCTCCGCATCTGCCATGAGGGGGCAGCACTGAAAGCGCCTCTGTCCTTGGCTGAGTTTTCTTCTTTTTACAGTAGGGTCTTGTTCTTCATTGTGAGTATGGCTAAAACCTATGTTTTTATGTGGAACAGTTCAGTCCAGGCAGTGATGATATATGGTCTCATAGTCTAACATAGTATCATTTTAGCTGTTTTATTACAAGTCATCAAACACTGTATGTGGAAAACATGAGGATAAATTATAGTACATTCAGAAACCACTGAGAAATAACAAGGAACAGAGAACAAGGCACTTTGGGAATAGAAGATCTATTGAACGAAGAATGTTTTGTGCTGGCTATGAATGGATCTGTTACTTGCAGAGAAACTCCATTGCATTGGTCTTCTGAGCTGGACATTTTCCTGAACTTTTGCCTAATGGAGCAAATAAAATCTCGTGTTTTATATTCTTTTAGGGAATTTCCTGACTGTCTTTATTAATTTGAGATTTGACTTTTCACTTGATTCTGAAGCTGATTTTTAATTCTCTTCAGTATGTTCACTAGGTGGCCATATAAATTTGAATAATCTATTTCTAATCACAAAATGTTACACATGATTTTTTTTCCAACCTAATTGTACATTTTTTTCTCCCCTGAATTCCTTTTCAGTGTATGCCTTAGGATCCGATAATTTTGTCCTCCCATCTACAGAAAATTGTTAGAAAATACTACATTGAGATTAACAGGTCTCTTCTTTGTTATGATTATGTTTCTCTAAGAAATTTTTTGTAAAAAGGGCATGTGTTCTTGTATAAAGAAAGCCCTAAGGAATACACTGAAAATTGTTGGGACTTAGAAACAAGTTCATCAAGGTTGCAGGATACAAGATCAGTATACAAAAATCAATTTTATTTCTATACAATTACAGTGAGAAATTGTTACTGAGTCCAAGCTTATACTCCTTGCTGCTGGACAGGTCAGTGAATCGATAGATGAGTTGTTGGGGCAAAGAATAGTGACTTTATTTGGAAAGTCAGCAGACCAAGAAGATGGTGGACTAGTGTCCCTAAGAACCATCTTGCCCAAGTCAGAATCTAGGCTTCCCTTATACTAAAAGAGAAGAGAATAAGCTCAAACATTTCTTGGCTCTGGTCATTCTCTAGAGGGAATGTTTTAATTTCTTCCTTCTTGCAGTTATTCACAGATGGACCTGGTCAGGATATTTCCTGTGAGCTAAACAAAAGTATTTTGCTTATTGTATAGGAGGCAGGGTTCCCAGAGATGGGTCTTTATGTATAATTTAATCTTATAGGCAACATCCCTTCAGTGATTAACTTGTAGCAAAAGCAATAGAATACAAAGATTAAAGTAGAAGAAACAGATCCAATATGGAGTCAGATTTATTCTTTTCTATTAGATGATCTGAAAATGAAATGAAAAAACAATTCCATTTACAATCGCATCAAAAAGAACTAAATATTTAGGTATAACTTTAGCAAAAGAAATGCAAAACTTATACTCTGAAAATTACAAAACATTGTTGAAAGAAGTGAAAGAAGCTCTGAATAAAAGGAAAACATCCTATGTGCATTGTCATGTCTCTATTTTTAAGTTGACAGTACTCCCCAAGTTGATGTTCAGATTCAGTGCAATCTCTACTGGAATCCCAGGTAGCTGCATTGTACAAATTGATAAAGCTGATTTTAAAATTAATATGGGGCTGCAGGGGACCCAGAGTAGCCAAAACAATTTTGAAAAACAAAAATGAAGTTGGAGACTTTCAAATTTTAAAACTTTTCTATTTCAAAACTTATTATAAAGTGAGAGTCATCAAGATGGTGTGTTACTGGCACAAGAATAGCCATATAGGTCAATGGAACAGAACTGAGTGCAAAATTGAACCCATGTATCTGTGGTCAACTAATTTTAACAAAGCTGGCAAGACCATTGGAGAAAGAATAGTCTTTTCAACAAAAGATGTTGAGATGGCTGGATAATTACATGTAAAAGAATGAAGATGGACTTTCCACATACCTATTAAAACTTAATTCAAGATGGATCAAAGACCTAAATAAGATATATGTAAATGTTAACCTATAAAACTCTTAGAAGAAAATGTAGAAATAAATCTGTGTGACCCTGGATTTGGCAGTGAATTCTTAGGTATGACACCAAAAGCATGAACAATGAAAGAAAAAATAAATTGCTCTTCATCAAAAGTAAAATATTCTATGCCTCAAAGGACACTATCAAGAGAGTGAAAAGACACCCACAGAATTGGAGAACAGATGTACAACTTATAGAGCTGATAAGAAACTTGTATCAAAGATTATATAAATAACTCTCACCATTCTATAAAAGACAAATACCCAATCTTCAAATAGGCAAAGATCTGAATAGAGGTGTCTGAAAAATAGATATACAAATAGACAATAAGGACATAAAAAGATTCCCAACATCATCTGTAATTAGAAAAAATGCAAATAAAAACCACAAGATAGTCCCCTAGGATATATCCAATACCCACCTAGGATGGCTGTTTTAAAAAAGACAAATGATAATGAGTTGGCAAGGATATGAAGAAATTGGAACCCTCATACACTGCAGGGCAGGAATGTATGAAATGGTGCTACCACTTTGGAAAACAGTCTGGCAATTTCTCAAATGGTTACACATAGAATTACCACATGTCCCAGCAATTCTATTCCTACCTATATATCAATATAGATGAAAATACTCAGCCACAATAAACACTGATAAGTAATTTTAATAATATTATTTGTGACACACAAAATGTGAAAACAACCTAAATGTCTGTCAGCTGATCAATGAATAAACAACATGTGGCATATCTGTACAACTGAACGTTATTCAGCTACAGAAAGAATGAAGTAATGATACCTGTTGCAGTACGGATTAACCCTGAAATCATCATTCTAAGTTATAGAAGGCAGCCACACACACAAAAAAACCCACATGTGGGACTTTCCTGGAGGTCCAATGGTTAAGAATCCTCCTGCCAATGCAGGGGACATAGATGTGATCCCTGGTCTGAGAAAATCCCACATGCTGCAGAGCAACTAAACCCATGCACCACTAGTACTGAGCCTGTCCTCTAGATCCTGAGAGCTGCAACTACTGAAGCCTGCGTGCCCTAGAGTCCATGCTCTGCAACAAAAGAAGCCACCACAAGGAGAAGGCCATGCACCACAACTAGAGAGCAGATCCCACTCTTCACAACTAGAGAAAGCCTGTGTGTAGCAGTGAAGACCCAGTGCAGCCACAATAAATAGTTTAAAAGTTTTTTAAAAACACATATTGTATAATTATATTCCTGTGAAATGTCCAGATAGACAAATCCATAGAAACAGAAAGTAGATGAGTGATTTCTTAGGGTTTGTGGGGCAGGGATCAGGGGTGAGATTTGGTCAACAGGAGGGTGATAACTAAAGGATTTCTTTTTGAAGTGATGAAAATTTTCAAACAATGGTTGTGGTGAATGTGCAGGCATACCTTGGAGACACGGTGGGTTCAGTTCCAGCCTATCACAGTAAAATGAATACTGAAATAAAATGAATCACACATTTTTTTTTTTGGTTTCTCAGTGCAGGTGAAAGTTATGTTTACACTAAGCTGTGCAATAGCATTGTGTCTAAAAATGTATGTACGTTAATTTAAGAAATGCTTTATTGCTAAAAAATACTAACCATTATCTGCGACTTCAGTGAATCACAATCTTATTGCTGGTGGAGCGTTTAAAATATCAGGAGAATTACCAAAATGTAACACAGAGACACAAAGTGAGCAAATATTGTTTGAAAATGGTGGTCTTAGTCTTGCTCCACACAGGTTGCCACAACCTTTTGTTTGTAAAAAATGTGATATCTGTGTAGCCCAATAAAGCGAAACACAATAAAATGAGGTCTCTGGTACTGGGAGGATGAATTATATGGGGTGTGAATTAAATATATCTCAATAAAGCTGTTAAGTGAAACAGAACAGGAATGGGACACTGTCTTTGGCTGAGTCCCAAGGCTCCTTGCTTATTCTAGGAAGACCCCTACTTGAGTACATTGGTTGTAAATAGACAAAGGGTAATTTTCCTGGAAGAAGGATAAATAAATGCTACATGGTAAAAAGTGAAGAAGTTTGTTACTCATGTCCTTGATGTCATTAAGATATCTGGTCTTTTCTAAGTAGTGAGGGTTCTATTAGAGTCCCGGGTGGGAAGACAAAAGGGAAGGGATTACAATTCCTAGCTATTGGGTGACATGAGGGGCACCAACACATTCAGTAAGAGACATGTGTAAGAATGTTCACAGCGATACTATTCATAATAATCCCAATATCCATCAAAATTTGAATTGAAATGTATTTAAAATGGAATGGACTTCCCTGCTGGCCCGGAGGGTAAAGAATCTGCCTGCAATATGGGAGGCCTGGGTTCAATCCCTGGATTCAGGGAGATCTCCTGGAGAAGGAAATGGCAACCCACTCCAGTATTCTTGTCTGGGAAATTCCAAGGACAGAGGAGACTCAGGGGCTACATTCCAGAGGTTGCACTTTGCAGACACGACTGGACTTTGCAGACACAACTGCACTTTGCAGTCAGACACGACTCAGAGACTAACACTTTCACTTTCACTTTCTTTTTGAAATGGAATACCATATGGTAGCAAGAATGGATAAACTGCAAAAGCTCACAACATAGATGAATCTCACAAATTTAACGTTGAGTCAAAAGAGCCATTTATGAAGATACAAGCTATGTGATTCCATTTAAATAAAGTGTAGAAATAAGCTAAATAAATCTATGTTGTAGAAGACAGATTAATGTTTATTCTTGGGGGAGGGGTTGTGAGTGGAAGCAGAGGAAGGGCTTCTGGGGGCTGATAATGTCTTATTTCTTGATCTGGGTGCTGTTTAATTGAGAAAATCCATTGAACTGTCCATGTATTATTTATGTATCTTTCTCTCTATATGTTTAACTTTGTTAAAAGTGAATAAAAAAATAAGGTGCTGTTTATTTTCTATAGTTTTGCAGCAGATCGTCTTTATCTCTTATGTTGTTGTTATGCAGTCTGTAAGTCATGTCCGACTCTCTGCAACCCCATGAATTGCTGCACGTTTGGCTTCCCTGTCCTTCACTCTCTCCCAGAGTTTGCTCAAACTCATGTCCATTGAGTTGGTTATGCTATCTAACCATCTCATCCTCTGTCATCTCCTTCTCCTTCTGTCCTCAATCTTTCCCAGCATCAGGGTCTTTTCCAGTGAGTTGGCTCTTCACATCAGATGGTCAAAGTGTTGGAAATTCAGCATTAGTCTTTCCAATGAATATTCAGGGTTCATTTCCTTTGGGATTGACTGGTTTGATCTCCTTGCAGTCCACAGGAATCTTAAGAGTCTTCTCCAGCACCACAATTCGAAAGCATCAATTCTTTGGTGCTCAGCCTTCTTCTTTTTTTTTTTTTTTATAAATTTATTTATTTTAGTTGGGGGCTAATTACTTTACAATATTGTAATAGTTTTTGCCATACATTGACATGAATCAGCCATGGGTTTACATGTGTTCCCCTTCCTGGACCCCCCACCCACCTCCCTCCCCATCCCATCCTTCTGGATCATCCCATTGCCCCGGCCCTGAGCCCTTGTCACATGCATCGAACATGGAATGGTGTTCTGTTTCACATATGATAATATACATGTTTCAATGCTATTCTCCCAGAACGTCCCACCCTCACCTTCTCCCTCAGAGTCCATAAAATTGTTCCATGCATCTGTGTCTCTTATTCTGTCTCGCATATAGGGTTATCGTTACCATCTTTCAAATTCCATAAATATGCATTAGTATACTGTATTGTTGTTTTTCTTTCTGGCTTACTTCACTCTGTATAATGGGCTCCAGTTTCATCCATCTCAGTAGAACTGATTCAAATGTATTTTTTTAATGGCTGAGTAATATTCCATTGTGTATATGTACCACAGCTTCCTTATCCATTCGTCTGCTGATGGACATCTAGGTTGCTTCCATGTCCTGGCTATTGTAAACAGTGCTGCGATGAACACTGGGGTACATGCATCTCTTTCAATTCTGGTTTCCTCGGTGCTCAGCCTTCTTTATGATCCAGCTCTCACATCTGCACATGACTATTGGAAAAATGTAGGAGTAGAGATTTTCTGGCAAGGTTGGAGTGGAGGGTCATCATTTATAGGAATAAAGTTATGGAGCATTTCCCAAGCATAGAAAGAATAGAATCCTTCCAGTTTTGTCATTTCATTTTTGTTGCCTTGGAACCAGACTGTCTAGCAGTTCTGCCTAACATCAGGTGAACAATGGTGGTGGTCATCTCTGCCACGCTGGTTAGGCTGCTGGGGCAGCCTCCCTACCTGATTTGCATAGAGACAGAAGGTGTAGACAGGAGCACGAATGGAGTAAGAAACAGTACATCTCTCTGTGGTGTTGCTGTTCATTGTTCAGTCGCTCAGTCAGGTCAGACTCTATCACCCCACGGACTGCAGCACTCCAGGCTTCCCTGTCTTCACTGTCTTCTGGAGTTTGCTCAAACTCATGTTCATTGAGTCAATGATGCCATCCAACCATCTCATCTGTTGCTCCCTTCTCCTCCTGCCTTCAATATTTCCCAGCATCAGGGTCTTTTCCACTAAGTCAGCTCTTTGCATCAGGTGGCTAAAGTATTGGAGCTTCAGCATGAGTTCTTCCAGTGAATATTCTGGGTTAATTTCCTATGGTGTGCTTCTGTCTAAATCAGAAACAGTACTCATTCTTTCATTAAGAAATATAATTGCTAACTCTCAGGGTACTGTTCTTCAAACTGCGATTGGAGGAAGGAATACTTCTTTATGAGTATGAAAAACTCAAAATCCTGTGCTTTGATAATGAATAAAATAACCTTTCCAAATATAAAGACGTAACTTCTGTATTGAAAAGTTATTTTCATAAAATAAAACCTCAGTTTCTTAAGTCAGCCTTTTGCAAATCGGGGTTCATGTATAAATTATCAAAAAAAACGTTCCCAGTAAATGCACTTGGGCAGGTTTTGGTGTGTTTGATGTGTACATGTAACTTTGGGGGAGGTGAGTGATACAGTCATCCCTTTCATTTGCTACAGTCTTTCCTTCGAACAGAGTGATTTTTAGCTGGCACTGAGATCGAGAGAGGGGTCTTCTGTAGTGTTTTTGCAGAACTACCTTATTCTTTTAAGCATACAGAAAGTTAGCATGACCTAACGGCTTCAAAGGAAGCAAAATGCTCTTGTCTTAAATATATTCATCATTCCAAGGGAGGAAAAGGCATAATGAGTCTTTCTTTTCTCTTTTTATTAACTGAACAGCAGCAAATGATACTTAAACTATTATCTAGCAACAGAAAAGTCCATGCTAATGTGAAAAAATATTGCCTTCCAAAATTCCTCTCTACTGGGCAGTTAAATAAGCCTCTATAGCCAAGTTAAAAGCCCTTTTGAGTTGGAGAATATGACAAGAAAAGTGACATACCCCTTAACCAAAGTGGACTTTCCAAGAGCTTCTAGAATAAAGCCACTCTCATTAAGGTTTCTCACACTGGTTTTTGGTGGCAGCCTTTCTCAGGAATCGTTTGCTCCATGGCGGGAGTAAAGTGGTAGAACCGTTCATGACAGTTGCAAAAGGGGAAGTAAGAATTTAAATTGAGAAAGTCAGTTAAGATAATATCTGACTTTTGAACTTTCTGATCAGATCATTCTTCTTGAAAATCTGTAGAAGATAGCAAAAGAGAATTAATGCCACTTCAAGTGTTGAATTTTAGAGGAATACTATCATTAATGATAGTACTTCTCCCATAATTGTTTGATCGTTGAGTACAGGCATGACAAGAATTTTATGAAGACACTTCTGATTGATAAAACGGAGTATAAACAGAATGTTCTTTTAAGTAGTAAGGTGAATGTGTTTGGAATTTGAACTTGCCCCTTTTTGCTTAGAAGTGAGCATGATTAATGCAAGATGTCTGTCTGTATCTCCACCATGGGTCTCTCTCCTAAGCTGCAAATCTGCATATCCAGCTACTTATTACACAGATTCCCCTGCATGCTCCTCAGATACTCTAATTCAATATGTTCAAAGAAACTCATCATCTCAGCCTCCTTCTGCCCCCCCATACTATTGTCTCTTACTTCTCTTTTGTGTTAATCATTGTTAAACCAGTTCCCAAAATCACATGTCTAGGTGTCATCTTCTGGTTCTGCCATCTCAGATGCTATACACACCAATCAATCACCTCTCCTAAAGCCACCCACTTTCTGCATCCCCACTCTTGCCCATCTAGAAGAGACCGCCATTATTCTTTCATCAACTCCCTAGTTAGAACAATGTTCTAACTAGACTCCCTGTGTCTGTCCATCTGTTTGCCCCTTTTAATCCATTACCACCAAAGTGACCTTTCTTTTTAAATTTAAATTTTAACAAAATTTTATTGGCGTATAGTTGCTTTACAGTGTTGTGTTAGTTTCTGCTATATAGCAAAGTAAATCAGTTATGTGTATTCATATATCCCCTCTTTTTCAGATTTCCTTCCCATTTAGATCACCACAAAGCATTGAGGAGAGCTCCCTGTGCTATACAGTACGTTCTTGTTAGTTATCTATTTTATACATAGAGCGATCTTTCTAAAATTCAACTCTCAGGTCATTTCTCTACCCACTTGTTGGGTTTCTGATCTTAGGATAAAACCCTTAACATGAATTTTAGGATTCAGTTATAATCTTGACCCTGCTTACTCTACTAGCCTCTGAGTCCCTTTTGGCTCTGAGCATCCCCAGCTATCTCTGGAGGCAGTGAGGGACAGAAAGAGCAACTGAGGCAGCAGGCCGTCAGATTGGCTAAGAACCCAGGCCAACTCATAAAAGCCACTAAGCCCAAGATAAGGTCTTTCTGAGGGGTGATGGGGGTGACAGTGACAAGACTTTTCATGGCTTTTTACTAGCTACACCTCCACTGGTGAGAGAAAGCCCTGCTCTGCAATTTCTTACATCACCAGGCTCTGGGCAGCCTCCTTCATTTGCCACCCAAGTGCTTCCCTGGTGTGATCTCACTCTTTGTCCTGGACTTGGAGTCTTCCAGCTCTTCCTGAGGTCCCACTTTACATTACTCTAGTCTTGATCACTGTATGCTTCATTTACATGAGGTTTTGCTCCTTACTAAGGTTGGGGAGAGAGATCTCAAAACTGGAAACATCAAGACAGATATTTGAATTTAGGCTTTGACTTAGGGCTTCCCAGTTGGCATTAATTGTACAGAACCCACCTGCCAATGCAGGAAACTTAAGAGATATGGGTCAATTCCTGGGTTGGAAGATCCCCTGGAGGAGGGCACAGCAACCCACTACAGTATTCTTGCCTGGAGAATCCCATAGACAAAGGAGCCTGGTGGGCTATAGTCCATAGTGTCTCAAAGAGTTGGGCATGACTGAGGTGACTTAGCACACTTCACTTAGTGGATTCCAGCTAAGTGGAAATCTTTGGTTCACATTAATTTTAGTTCCAAGATCATCCTGGTCTTCTTCTTTGTGTTTTGTTATCACTTTCATAAATATTATTAGGAAGGAACACTGAAAGCATTAATTTAGTGCATTTCATTTCTATCGTGGCAACACCTGAGCTATTTCTACACATGCAAAACCACTTGCAGAGCCTTTGGAAGGGGTTTATTTCCCTATGCATGATTAGCTTAAAACACTATTTTAATACAATAAATTTTCTTTCTGATGATACTACCTAGTACTCACCTTCCCAACCAAGACTCAAACTAGTCTAATTTTTGCCACTGCCTTTTTCTTCTCAAGACTTCTACACAACAAATTGCCTCTGGACTACTGGGATCATTCACTTCCTCTTTGCTTACCTACTTCTTAATCTCTGCTTAGACCTCCCTCCCTCCAGAACATCTGAGTTAGAGCTTTTTCTGTGTGCCTCCTAGCTCCTTTCCCTTCTTATCACATCACATTGAACACGCTGTTGGGTTGTTTGAGTGTCTGTTAGCTGTATCACTGCAGGATGCTTGTCTGTCTTGTTCATCCTTGCCTCCTCAAAGCTTGCTGCAGTATCTGGCCCAGAGGGACTATTTAAAGATCATTTCTTAATGATTGAGTAAATAGATCATTCTGTTAATCACTGAATCATTGAATCAATGAATTTACAGTCCTATAGAAGTCTCTGATGCTCTAAGAAGTTGAAATTGTTTCCTGAAATTACGTATTAGTTTCATTTCTTAAAGTATCTTATTTGTCCCTACTTTCAATCATCACTACTGTGTTTATTAAAATCTTGCTACTGTCAGTGAAATGCATAAAGCATCTAATAATGCCTTAAGAAACTTATTTCAGGCATGTTTGTCAGCATTTTCCATTTCATATGAGATTATTGGTATTTATGTCTCTCTAACCTGTAATATATGAAGTGCCTCAAGGGCAGTGACCATGTCAGATTCATCTTTGTATCTTCACAGCCTCATATCTATGCAGCGTCAGCAGTCGGTAAATGTATAAATGCTTAAGGGAGGCCAGAAATCAAATCTAGGCTCCACTACTGTCTGTCTCTGACACTTTTCTCTGTACTTAAGCTCTCAAAGCCTCAATGAATCATGTGTAAAGTGAGAATCCGATTGGTCTAAAAGATCACCTTGCACGGTTGTTGTGAAATATTACATAAAATATACTGTGAATAAGTACCTGGAACATATAGATATTATGAATAATCTAGACTAAAGGATAAATCTAAGCTTCTTTGTGAAAAATGCTGGTATGCCACAATTTTTCAGTCATAGGTTGGCAAGATGGTTTCAGATCTAGCAAAATCTTTGCAAAAGAGACCAAAGAGGCAATCTTACCAATTTTTATATTATGGATATTTGTCTGAAATAGAAAACAAAGGGAGGGAGAAATTAGGATGCAAATAAAATACACTACAGGGCAATTTATGGAGAGTTCAAATGTATCAGTTGCATAATTTATCTTATGAATATACTTTTCAAGAAGGAAAATGAATTGGACAAAAGACTGTAAATCCTTGAAAATGAGATGTGTGTTTGGAGACAGCTCATAGAAAAGAGGACCAGAAAATCATAGCAGGACCTGCTCTTCCCTAACTAAAATAAATCCATAGTGTTGTCTGTAGTGTGTTCATGTTTTATCACTTTACTAATTATTCTTCCTCTTTTCTTTGAATTTATAAGAAATTACTAAGGAAAAAGATTCTCTAGTCATAATGTGTTTAGGGAAGTCAAGATGTTAAACATTCATATTATAGGCCTGGGAACCAAATTTAAAGGAGAAAGAACTCTGATCTAAAACCTGAAACTTCAAATTTTTCAGCATAACATGCTTCCATTTGCCAAGACCAAGGCATTTTGCTGGCATGTTTTCTCCTGTATTGTTTTATTCATCTTATAATGCTTTATAAGCCCACCTGGTGGCTCAGATGGTAAAGTGTCTGTCTGCAATGCAGGAGACCTGGGTTTGATCCCTGGGTTGGGAAGATCCCCTGGAGAAGGAAATGGCAACCCATTCCAGCACTCTTGCCTGGAAAATTCCATGGACAGAGAAGTCTGGTCGGCTCCAGTCCATGGGGTCGCAAATAGTCAGACACGACTGAGTAACTTCACTCACTCAGTGCTTTCTTTGTATTGGTTTGTCTGATGATTTTCATATTGTATGCTGTTATTTTAGTGCAATTTGTAATTTTTTAAATTGTTGCCTCTTTAATTATTGTAATTTCACCTTATTATATCATTAGTGTAAATATATGCAGTCATGAAATTAGAACATGCCGGTGGTGATATGCAGGGTCACAATTGCAATGGTTAAACGTGGATGATTTTTTTGGGGGTAGGGAAACTAAGTAAATATAGTAATTTCAGGAGAAAGCATTTTACTTGTCTAAGTTGATTGCCCAGAGAAGTCAACTAAACATTTTTATTTAGGCTTAGATAAGAAGTTTTGGTTTTGCCTGTATGTATAATGAAGAGATTTGGACAACTTAGTTTTAAATAAAAAGTTTGATAGCTGGTGAAACACCTATAAAGAAAGTTGCAGCATTAACTTTAAACTCTAAAACACTGAAACACTGAGGATCACATATTTCTAAAGATATATTTCCTATAGGTTGCTATCAATGTGAATTTGAGAGTGAATTTATTAGTATCTTGAACTGGATGTGTATTACCACCACTGACATCTACATCTATAAAATTGAAGTTGTTTATTTGGATGTAGATAAAAATGCAGATAGTGGTGATTTATATGCCTTTCAGAATCCCTGTGACTATAAAATCTGTTCCTCTAATTACTCATTAGGTGAAGAGTATATTTAAATAAGTAGTCAAGACCAAAAAAAAAGCATAATTCAAATTCAGCACTCACTGGAATCCTAGATGATGAAAACCAGGCTTTAATAAAGCTACCTCCATAAGCTCCCTATGCACAAAGAGACCACAGTCTATTGAGCTACATTCATCTTTAATTAAAGAGCTGCTCTTGCTATTAGAATATGAGAGACAAACAAATGTATCTACTCACTCAGGGAAGACTTGCGGCTGGTGTAGATCTATGTTAAGATTTTAACACATTTCTAAAAATTCCTTGGTGGTAATAATAATCATTCTGTGTATTTGAGAATTTAGAACATGAAGATAAAACACGTTTTCTACCAAAATAAAGACGAGATTGATCTAGTTATCTGCATTTAAAAAAAATTCTCTGAAGTATTCATGTAGAATATATCTCCCATGGATTGGCTGCTTGCATAGTTTTAGGAGGAATGTGTCTTTTACTTTTGGACCAAGAAGAGAATCCTAATTTTGGTTGAAAACAAAATTTTCTATATCTGTGTTCTAAGTGTGTCTGAGACACAGGTTGCAGGTGGGAAGCTGGGACAGATGACACATGGAGGAGAGAAGTGAGTCAGCCACCTCCCAGGGCTGCTCTGCGTTCTCTCTCCCAACCCATCCCTTGTTCAGCATCTGAAGAACAGCCACACATCGCCAGAGAGGCTCTCAATCTTTAGTTACTTGCAAAAAAAAAAAAAAAGCCAAACTCTCTGCCCTATTCAAATGGCACATTGATCTTATAGATTGGAACTAAAAGCTTCATCACCCAGACACTTTTTCTTCCAATTTGATCTTGGTTTAAATTGTATTTTTCAGTAAATGGAAGAAGTAAAGTTTCTTTAAACATCAAGATTTTGGTAACCACTAGAAAATGAATGAAATTATTAAAGGATGGGATTCTGAAACACTCTTTAGTGCTCACTAGGGACCAACCACAAGGCATGAATTTCTCTCTCAGTGCTCTGGTTGAAATCTAGCTGATATGTCATTGGTTTTGTAAAAAATAGGACTGTTGTTGGTATTGTTTAGTCATTAAATCGTGTCTGACACTTTTGCAACCCTATGAAGTGTAGCTAGCCAGGTTCCTCTGTCCATGGTATTTCTCAGGCAAGAATAGTTCAGTGGGCTGCCATTTAAAAATGGGATTATGTTTTTCAACACAAAATTTGAGGGTTTTTTCTCCGTTTTTCCCTCACCTTTTAGGTATTCTTGCAATTAGGGTATACCCTAATTATACCTTGGTTTTAGCTTCATGGTCCAAGCAATAAGTTTTCCCTTAGAATATGTAAGCATACTTTCCCTGTAAATTAAACTTCATGTGTCAAATGTCACCAAAAATTTAGTATAGGTATTAACAGGTATATTGATAAATAATTTTAAAGAAGATAAAGGAAAAAAATCCTAAGCAGAATTGCTGCTCTTCTGCAGAATTAATTCTTCCTAGATTAATTATGTAGCTCCCCCAGGAACCCCTTCAGAATGAGTAGAAAATCAAGTGGGCAAGGCCCTGAGCCTTACTTCCTTCCAAATACAAATTGGGATTTGGAAAACAGAGTTTTGAATTCATTATTTCACCTTGTTGAGGAACAGGATGTTAGACGTGCACTTTACTATTGCTCTTTGCACATGTATACATAAAAAGAAAGAATTTTTTATTTCTTCAGTTTATAATGAATGTTAATGATATAGATAATCAACACAAACTAAAGCTAAAAAGACTGAGAAAGCATAGAGTTAAATTTATGACATACAAAAACTGACTTACTCCTAACATTAAACATTGCTAAAAATCAAGCTGGGGAAAAAATAGATACATCAGGGTCAAAATGTCTTGTATTTGTTTAAGATTTATTACTAAGCTAGGATCACTAACAAATGTGTACAGTGTGATTCAGTTGTTTGGAAAAATTAAACTGGCAACGTATACACACACATACACACACACATACACATTCCCACTGCCTCTGATTAATGGAGTTATAAATAATTTGAATCTTTGGTTTCTTATTTTTAAATAGGTAATCTTTTATCGAAGTAACATATTTAAAGTTTTTGAATATTTAATTATTTTGGCTGTGCTGGGTCTTAATTGCAGCATGTGGGATACAGATCCGTGACCAGAGTTTGAACCCAGACCCCCTGTATTGGGAGCATGTAGTCTTAGCCATTGGATCATCAGGGAAGTCCCTAAAAATTATTTTTTTAAAAAGAAATTTAGGACTTCCCTGGTATCCTAGTTTGCTTAAAAAAAAGCTGGCTTAAAACTTAACATTCAAAAAACTAATATCATAGCATCCAGTTCTATCATTTCATAGCAAATGGATGGGGAAACGATGGAAACAGTGACAGATTTTATTTTGAAAATGAAAGTCACTCAGTCATGTCCGACTCTTTGCTCCTTGGAAGAAAAGCTATGACCAACCTAGACAGCATATTAAAAAGCAGAGACATTACTTTACCAATATTTGTCTGTATATCAAAGTTATAGTTTTTCCAGTAGTCATGTATGGATGCAAGAGTTGGACCATAAAGAAAGCTGAGTGCTGAAGAATTGATGCTTTTGAACTGTGGTGTTGGAGAAGACTCTTGAGAGTCCCTTGGACTGCAAGGAGATCCAACCAGCCCATCCTGAAGGAAATCGGTCCTGAATATTCATTGGAAGAACTGAGGCTGAAGCTGAAGCTCCAGTACTTTGGCCACCTGATTCGAAGAAGTGACTCATTGGAAAAGACCCTGGTGTTGGGAAAGATTGAAGGCAGGAGGAGAAGGGGATGACAGAGGATGAGATGATTGGATGGCATCACTGACTCAATGGACATGAGTTTGAGCAAACTCCGGGAGTTGGTGATGGACAGGGAAATCTGGTGTGCTGCAGTCCATGGGATCACAAAGAGTCGAACACGACTAAGCAACTGAACTGAACTGAACTGGTATCCTAGTTGTTAAGAAATCTGCCTGCCGATTCTATGGACACGAGTTTGACCCTGGTCTGAGAAGATTCTACATGCCGTGGAGCAGCTAAGCACATGCACTGCAACTACACCTGTGGGCCTAGAGCCTGTGCTCCGCAACAAGAGAAGCCACTGCAAAGAGAAGGCCATGTACTGCAACTAGAGAAAACCTGCACGCAGCAATGAAGACCCAATGGAGCCAAAATAAACAAAAATTTTTAAAAAGAAATTTAATGAGTTGGATAGAAATTACCTTCTTTGTAAAAGACAGAGACATTGGCAAGAGCCAAGTTGATGATGTGCCTGAAATCTTTCCTGACTTCTAGCACAGTTTGAAAGCACAGAGAAGAAGACAGCTCAGTAAAACTTTTCTAAGTATTCAGGTCATTTTTTACCACAGCATCAGTGTTGGAGAGGCAAGTCAGAAGAATGAGGCCCCACCCCAAGCTCTGGACACTCTTTCTCACGGCTTTAGTGTTTGTGAAGTTTTAATACGTTGGACCCTACTGAACACTCTCTTTCGCTGGCAGCAGCACAAATCACTCTGTTGAATGGACTACATCTATTACACACACATATGAACACACAGATTTAAAATGAGATTCACTGCCATGAAGTGGCCTCTATAACTGAAGAATCGTTATGATTCTGTTCTGCCCACTTCTTGTTTTCTCTCCATTTCTTTGTTTTCATAGCTCAGGATTACTAGAATGTCATTAGGATATTGTAAGGCAGCCTTAATATCCTACCTTTCAACTTCCTCAGGTAACCACCTCTCTACCCTTTTTACCAATGCCTTGGTTCTCAGACCATTTTCTTTCTCTTCAATCGTGTGTGTGTGTGTGTGTTGTGTGTGTGTGTGTGTGTGTGTGTGTGTGTATGTATAGGTTTCAAGCATGGGTGCTAAGTTGCTTCAGTCGTCTCCACCTTTTTGTGACCCTATGGGCCATAGCCCATCAGGCTTCTCTGTCCACAGGATTTTCCAAACAAAAATACTGGAGTGGGTTAACTTTGGGTCATCTTCCCGACCCAGGAAATGAACCCATGTCTCAAGCCTCCTGCATCGGCAGGCAGTTTCTTTACCACTAGTGCCAGCAGTTTAATTTTTTCTTTCTGAGCTGGTTTGCCTGCCTCTGGGTTTAGCCCTTCAAATTCATCTTCCATGCAGCTGACTGAGTGGTCCTTCTGAAGAAAAAATGTGAGCATGGCCCAGTTTAAACATCATCCAAGCTTCCTGGGTACCCCGAGGATGAAATGAAAGCTCCTACAGGGTATGGACAGGCGCCCCCGCTCTTCCACCCTGCTTGCCTCTTTCAAGTTCCTGCACTCTCATCCAGTTGCATATTTTCTAGCACTAAATAGTGTAGTTTTTTCACACGCACTAATTATTGACACTTTTAATCCCACTCCTAGATTGCCACTCTGCCCAATCTCTCAAATCCTTGCCTTATTCCCTTAATGAGTTTCTATTCATTTTTTAAGGCATGGCTCAACCACCTTCTTATCTGAAAAGTTTTCTCTAACAGCATCTCCCTCTAAAGGACAAGGTGCCTTTCCTTTTTTGTCCAGAAGAAATTTACCAGTAGTCACACTGGACATGGATGAACCAACTGTCTCATCTGCTAGGCTGTAAGGTCTTTGATTTTAGAACCTGATTAATTCATCTTGACATCCTCAATGCCCAGTAGTTGGTGATGGACAAGGAGGCTTGGCGGGCTGCGGTTCATGGCATCCCAGAGAGTCGGACACGACTGAGCGACTGAACTGAACTGAACTATATATTTTAGGTCAGCCATAATGGCTGTCATAGAATAGTCTACTTATCTTCTTTACCAAAAATGGCCAAAACTTCAAACTAACACTGTACGTATACCCAGTTTGGAACTTTAAGTTGTGGTGTTCTCTCAGTGCTTCATGGACCCTCTATCCAAAGCTCCCTTCTTACGAGTTTCTTATATATAGTCACCAAGCTTTGTAACCACATTATCTTGCTGTGTTGGTCACAGATGAATGGATCAGTGAACAGTGGTCAGCCCAGAGTCAGCGTATGGGCTAACCTTACAAAATGGATGTGGCCAATCAAGCAATTTTTACTAAAGACTGACTGGCCAACCAATTCAATACTCCCTTGAAGAATGTGCCAGAAACACAGATAATGTTTGATGCCAAAGCTCACAGACACAGAGATAATAGGCAGAGAGCAAGCAGAATCTGCAACAAAACAGAAGACATAAGGTGAAAAGAGGAATACAAAGCCGGGCTTGGGTAGGGCAGTAGAAACTATCTTTTAGTGAGAGGCTAGTGTCAGAAGTGGAAACCAACAGGCAGAATCAGAAGTAAACTGAGACATGGTTAGAGTGAACTCTCAAGAGGGGTGGGGGGCAGAATGAGTGAGAAATAAAGTGCTAGAGGCAGAAATGTAGACTACCTGCTTGAGAAGTGTAATAGTGAGGAAAACAATAGTTTATTGGGGATTGTGCCTGAGGGACGTTATTTACTGTGGAATAGAGGTGAGAACAAACTTATGGGCTAAGAAGCTTGAAGATGAAAGAGAAAGCACACATACTGAATGTGGTATGACCTCAGATAAGAAAACTGAGGCAAAACTGGGGAGAGAGTGCTTAGCATTTGAAAGGAGGAAGGAGCCTTCCTTTAACACAAGAGGAATGAAAAAATGATGGGCTGGGGATACCAAGAACTAGAAAGAAAATGAGAGAGAAAAACAGCTCTTCCTATCTTGGAGACATGATCCTCAACATAAAGAAGAGCGAGAAACTGAAAACAAGTAAACAATGAAACAAAAAGAAAATCAATAAAACAAAAAGCTAATTTTTCAAAAAAATCAATAAAATTGAAAAACTTCTAGCAAGACCGAAAGAGTTATAAAGGGAGAAGACAAAAATCACCAGTATCAGGAATAAAACAAGAATATTGCTACAAATCTTCACCCATTAAAATGACAATGGAACAGTATGAGTAATCTGACATTGATAGATTTGACAACTTAGAATAAATAGAACAATCCCTTGAAAATCACAAATAACCGCACCTCGATCTGAATAGTTGTAAAGCCATTGATGAAATTAGATTTGTAATTTATAATTTCAGAAAAGGAAATCTCCAAGTATGCAAAACTAATTCATCACTTGAAAATCAATTTAAAAGCTAAAGGAGAAAAACATTGAATCATATCAATTGACACAGAAAAGAATTTGACAAAATCTTATATCCATTTATATCAAGACTCATCAAGCTGAGAATAGAGGTGAACTTATTGAGGTCAATTTATTAAAAACATCTACAAAAACATGTACAGATGTGAGAGTTGGACCATAAAGAAGGCTGAGAGCCTAAGAATTGATGCTTTCAAACTGTGGTGCTGGAGAAGACTCCTGAGAATCCCTTGGACAACAAGGAGATGAAATCAGTCAATCCTAAAGGAAATCAGTTCTGGATATTGCAAAGACTGATGCCTGAAGCTGAAGCTCCAATACTTTGACCATCTGTTGCAAAGAGCCAACTCATTGGAAAAGACCCTGATGCTGGGAAAGATTGAGGGCAAGAGAAGGGGGCGACAAAGGATGAGATGATTGGATGGCATCTCTGAGTCTGGACATGAGATGGACATGAGTCTGAGCAAACTCCGGGAGATAATGTAAGACAGAGAAGCCTGGCCTGCTCCAATATATGGGGTCGCAAAGAGTTTAACATGACTTAATGACTGAACAACAACAACAAAAGAAAACATACGGCTAGCATTGTACTTAGCAGTGAAAGATAATGCTTCCACTCTATGATGGAGAAGAAGGAAAGGATGTATAGAACCACTCTTAGTAAGCATATTATTGGAAGTTCTAGCCACCAGATAATACAAGAGAAATTTAAAATTAAATTTGTATTTAATTTAATTTAAAATTTAAATTTAAAATTCATTTGTATTGGAAAGACATCTGTTTGCAGATGACATGATTTTCTGCCTAGGAAGTACCAATGAATCTGAAAAAATAAAATAGAAAAAGAAGAGAAACCTGCTAGAACTAATGAGTCCAGCATGGTCACAGAATAAATGATCAGCATGCAGAAACCCAGTGGATTTCAATATACTCACAATGAATATGTGGAAACTGAAATTAAAAATTTGAAATGATTTACAGTCACTCCAAAGTAAATTAAATACTTAGTATAGACTTAACAAAACATGCACAGAATTCATATTTTGACAATCACAGAATACTGATGAAAGAAACAAAGACTTAAATTAATTAAGAGACACTCTGTTCATGGATTGAAAGACTCAACATAGGTGAGATTTTGCTCTTCCTGCCAAAATCCAAACTAGATTGTTTATAGCTATAGACAAGCTTACTCTAGAATTTATATGGAGGGACTTCTCTAGCAGTCTAGTGGGTAAGACTTCCAATGTAGGGTGTGTGGGTTCAATCCCTGGTTAGGGAACTACGATCCCACATGGCTCATGGCCAAAAGGCCAAAATATAAACAGAAGCAATTTTGTACCAAATTCAATAGAAGACTTTAAAAATGATCCACATGAAAAAAACTGTTTTAAATAAAATTTATTTGGAAAGACACAAACCTTAGAATAGCTCAAACATCCTTGAAAAAAAAGAAAGTGAGAGCAGTCACTCTACCTAATAATGAAGCCTACTATGTAATCAAAATAGTGTGGTATTGCTAGAAGGATAGGCACATAGATCATTGAAACAGAATAGAGAACCCATCAATAGACCCATACAAATATGTGCAGCTGACTTTAAACAAAGGTGCAAAAGCTATTCAGTGAAGAACAGATTGCTTTTTCAACAAATTGTGCTGGAGTAATTGGGCATCCATAGGCAAAATGGTGAACCTTTTCTTAAACTTCACACCTTATGAATCAATAACCCAAAATGAGTGATGGATTTAAAGTAAAATATAAAACTTCTAGAAAAGAACATTGGGAGAAAGTCTTCAGGATCTAAGGCTAGTCCAAGTTTTTTGTCTTGACACCAAAAGCACGATCCATAAAAGGAAAAATTGATAAACTGGACCTCATCACAATGTAAAACTATTGTTTAACAAAGACTTTGTTAAGAGAGAAAAGTTAAGATACAATTTGGGAGAAAATATTTGCAAGCCATATATCCAACAAAGGATTAGTATCTAGAATATACAAAGAATTATCAAAATTTAGCATTAAAAAAGAAAACTATTCAGTTGGGAAATGGGCAAAGATATTAACAGACATTTCACTGAAGAATATATATATATATTTACATATGTATATATTGCAAATAAGCAATGTAAAGATGTTCAACATTATTCATCATCAGTTAAATGCAAATGAAAACCACAATGAGATGTCATTGCCTACCTACCATAATACCTCAATAAAAATTAGTGACAGCACCTAATGTTTTGCCAGTAACTAAATTGCTCACACAGTGCTCATAGAAATGTAAAATGATATAGCCACTTTACTGTGCTTGATATAACAAAGTTTAGTAGTTTGTCATAAAACTGCTTGTATCATCTAGCAATAACAATCTGGTAATTTATCTCCAAGAAATTAAAACTTATGTTCACACAGCAATCTGTACAAAAATGTTCTTCATAATAACCAAAAACTGGAAACAAGCCAGATGTCCTTCAGTGAGTGACTAGATCAACAAATGATCAAACTGTGGTGTATGCATTTCATGGATGCTACACAGTATTAATAACATAGGGAACAAATAACTAATATGACAATTTGTATGAATCTGCAGGAAATTATGCTGAGTGAGAAAAGTTAGCCTTAAAAAGTTATCTACTGGATGGTTCCATTTATGTAATATTTTTAAAATCACAAAATTAAAGAAATGAAAAACAGGTTAGTGGCTTCCAGGAGGTTAGGGAGAATAGCTGAGAGAGGAGGGAAGGGAGGTCGTTGTGGTTCTAAAAGAGCAACATGAGGGATCCTTGTGGTGATGAGAATATTTTGAACATTGACAGCATCATTAATACCCTGGCTGTGACACTGCACTTTAATTTTGCAAGATGTTAACCATTTCGGAGATGCTGCACAAAAGACACATAAGATCGCCATTATTTCATATAGCCGCACATGCATCTGTAGATATTTCAAAACAGAAAGTTGATTTTAAATAATGAAATAATATTGCCAAATGGAAAAAGAAAGAATGAGTTCCGGTCAGGAACAGAAATTGGAAACTTGAAGTCACAGGACAGCTTGTGTGGAAAGCACTTGGTTGTCAACTAGAGATAAATAAAAGGTTTACCAAGCTCCATCATTAGCTCTTCTGAGGTTAGATTTCATGGTTTTGAAGCAGAACAACGGACGTAATTAAGTGTATTTGGATTAGCATGATCCCAAGTTATGGCCGCCCCCTGCCACATCTAGGAAATCCCATGCAGATATACATATGAACTATAATGTATCAGTTCAACACTTCAAAAATTAATGTGCTATTCCAATGAAAAGAAACTGCGTGGTGTACTCCTGGGTTTTTGCTAATGCCTCAAATGAAAGTCCTATTGAAAACATGGTCAAATAAACACAGCATGATGGTACTAAAATGAGCATTAAAGTCAGGTAGGGAAAAATCAGCACTACTGTGATACCTAGAAGTGGGAGAGACAGATTTCTGCTGAGCTGTCTTAATTTGTGTGTGTGTGTGTATGTGCACATGCATATGCTCATGCATGCACATGAGTATATTAGTGTATATTAGTATTGTATGTGTGTGTAAATGTATAAGTGTGGATGAGTTGAAGCCTGAATTAAAGACTTTTTCTTCCAGAGGGTAAAGCGTCTGCTTGCAATGCGGGAGACTGGGTTCAATCCCTGGGTCGGGAAGATCCCCTGGAGAAGGAAATGGCAACCCACTCCAGTACTCTTGCCTGGAGAATCCCATGGACAGAGAAGCCTGGTAGGCTACAGTCCATGGGGTCGCAAAGAGTCAGACACGACTGAGCGACTTCACATTCATTCACATTCTTCCAGATAAAAGAAATATTATTTATATCTTCAAAGCCTACAAACCAGAGTCTGTTCGGTGGCATAGCTTTTGCACTCCACTAAGCCCTTTCACTCCAGCGCCAACTGTGAAAGGTGAAAAGCAGAACATTGAAGAGGTGCTTCACTACCTATGTATCTAGAGATATTTTTTCCCTTTGGGAAGATTCATCCAAATCACGTTTATGATGGCAGGTCCATTTCATGCATCTTGATATACCAACCACAGTTACTTTGACATAGGAACACACAAATATTTGTTGTGTGGTTGAATGCATCCATGTGTGTTATTATTGAGATCAAACCTTGTGTCTACCAGTTTATTGGACTAAATGGAGGATGCTTGTGTGCTAAGTCACTAGGTCGTGTTCAATTCTTTGTGACCCCATGGGCTGTACCCCACCAGGCTCCTCTGTCCATGGGATTCTCCAAGCAAGAATACTGGAGTGGGTTGCCATTTGCTTCTCCAGGGGATCTTCCTCACCCAGGGATTGATCCCATGTCTCTTACGTCTCCTGCATTGACAGGTGAGTTCTTTACTACTAGCACCACCTGGGAAGCCCAAATGGAGGATACTAAGTATTTAATACACTGTCGTTTTCCTAAAATGTTTATAACCAGAATTTTTGCATGTTTTTCTCTGCAATGTCAGCTTCACTGATGGACTAGTTCAAACATATTTCTTTAGCTTCCTTATATACTTTCCTACTTACCAAAAGTTCCTCTCTATTCCACCCTTGAACAGGAATATCAACAGACCTTTAAGATTAAACATCCAGGATTTCAGACCAACAGCAATTTCAACTAAGGGGACCAAGAGGTTCCAAGAGACCTTGAAGGATTAAGAGCTATGTAGTCGTGTGTGTGTGTGTGTGTGTGTGTGTGTGTGTGTGTGTATGTGTGTGTTGGGGGTAGGGAGTGGTTTCCCAGGTGGCTCAGTGGTAAAGAACCTGCCTGCAATGCAGAAGATGTAGGTACATTCCCTGGATCGGGAAGATCCCCTGGAGAAGGAAATGGCAAACACTCCAGTATTCTTGCCTGGGAAATCTGATGGACAGAGGAGCCTGGCAGGCTACACTCCATGGAGTCACAAAAGAATTAGACATGACTTAGTGACTAAACAACAAAGTCTTTTGAGTCCAAATATTCCTGGCCAGTACAAAATGATGAGCAGTAACTAGACTTTTAAAAGCTTTTTTGAAACTAAAAAATGTAAGTAATTATGGATAGCCTGGTTTCTTCAAAAATTCCAGCACTCTATATGACTTTGTTAACTCAAAGCTGAAGACACATTTATCTTTGTTATCAGAAAAACTTATATGTGAAGATCATAGTGGTTAACAGAGCAGAGTCTATTTTTCTGCCTTCAGTCAATATTGTACCCAAATTAACTCGTAATAAGAGCAGTCTGTCCTTTCTTTGAAATTTAAAATGACAGAGCTGCTCATGGAAATACATTCAGGAGTTTTAAAGCCTCCATCATTAGGAGTCATCAGAGTCAAATATTTGATACCAAAGAAGAAAAGCAGTGAAGAGTCTATGTGTGCTACATGATACATTTCATCATTAGCTGTATGTTTTGAAAACAAATATAGAAGTGAAAACCTAGATTCTAATATCTTTCAGAAGTTACACTAATAAATGTTAAGTGTTCCTTCCATTCCTTGAATCTGGGGAAGATACAAATTGCCATTTCAGAAACCCTGCATGGATTGCTTTTGCTAACCTTAGCAAGACAATATTTAAAAAGATAACTAGTGACAGACTGTCTAGAAGAGATAACTGGGACCTAGACTGACACATTTTGATTCATAAGCCAGCAACACTGAAACCAGGACTTCAACCCATGAGCAGCCTTTCCAGGCTCTCTGGACGCTGAAATCCACAGTGTCAGCAGAACTCTGCAGCGCCATGTGCCCCACTCCACTGACACATCTACGGGAAAACTGAGTAAAAACATCAGCCTGATTGGATCAGGGTAGTGGGCATCAGCCCATGATTCCAGGGCTCTTTCTTTCTTGTTACTTATTTTATTGTTTACCTTGTGAAGATGAGCAAAATCATAGTAGAAAACTTAGACATTATTGAAAACTCTAAAAGAAAGAAAAAACCAATTAATAATCCTGCTATCACATGATAATCACTTTGATCTTTGCACATAAATGTTTTCTAAAATTGGTTGCATGCATATTGAGAAAATTCAAGCATTATAGAAAAAAGTGTAAGTATTCCATCATCCAGAGGTGACTGCTCTTAATATATCAATGAATATCTAGTCATCTCTTTAATCACACACATATATATATATATATACAATTATCACTGTAATTTAGGTAAGGCGTCATTCTCTATATCATGCCCTGCATCTGGCCTTTTTTCATCCAATCAAATTTCAGGGAGATATTTCCATATCAGAAAATATAGAAAAACATTGTTTTTAAGGCATGCTGATAATTATTTTAAATGAATGAATGGTTGTTTTGGAAATTATGCAGCTAGTCCCTTATTTATGAGTATGTAGGTTGTTTCTAGATTTCTATTCTCTGAAGTAATGCTTCAGTGAGGCTCTGTGTGCATGTATACTTGTACTTAATAGCTCTTTGAGATAAACTTCTAGAAAAGGAATGCTGCTGCTGCTGCTAAGTTGCTCAGTTGTGTCTGACTCTCTGAATCCCCTTGGACTGTAGCCCTCCAGCCTTCTCTGTCCATGGAATTTTCCAGGCAAGAATACTGAAGTGGGTTGCCATTTTCTCCTCCAGGGGATCTTCCCGACCCAGGGATTGAACCCAGGCCTCCTGCATTGCAGGCAGATTCTTTACCACTAATGCCACCATAACTGGGTCAAATTTGCTATACTTTTCAGGACTACCAAAAAAAAAAGATTGTGAGGTTGTCTGCTTTCACTGTAATGTATAAGAAAGGTGGATTCTTCACTTTCTCATTATTACCAATATTTTCCTAATTTACTAGGAGAAAATGAAAGATCTATCCCATTCACTAGTCACTTTTACTAATAGTTTTTTCTTTAATTATGCAAACATCTTTCCATACATTTATTGACCATTTAATTTATTTTGTGAATTACCCATTTTCCAATTGGGATTTTTGTCTTTTTAAAATTGCTTTGTAAAATTTATTTTAAGTTGTAAGTAAATATTTCATGTCTATAGCATATTGCAATATTTTCCCAATTGTCATTTGTCCTTTGACTTACAATGTATTAATGTATAAATGTTAATATCTTCAAATAACAACTAATGCATAATTTTATATCTGACTCTTGTCATTTAGCATTGTACTGTTTTTACCTTCCCTTATTATTAATATTTCTGGTAAAATATTTTAACGAGTGTATAAAATACATTTTAGTAATGTACCATTGTTTGTCTGTTTCCTTACTGTCAATAGTATTTATATTGTTCCAGGTTCTCATCACTATAAATAGTGCTGTATTGGAGAGTAGTGAGGTGATAAGCAGATAGAAAAAAAATAAAATAGCCATGATCTTCAAAATTGTAGCAACAGGAGAGACTAGAAATGAAATAAGACTATTTTTCCTTTTTCACTACTGGGAAAGGGTGAGGGATTTAACTAGCAAAAGCCCAGTCATGACACTTTCAAAGAAAGTGAGATGCATGTTAAGAAAAAATAACCTTGGCGGAAAAATATAGAGAGGACAATAGTATATTAAACTTGCATGATGCATTAGACATGATTTTAATTGAGCCTTCAAGTTTTTCTTTGCGCCTGTCCCATTTGTTTTAATGGGACATAAACTTTTTTTTCCCTAACTGTAGAGTCCCTCATGATCTCCATTGCATTTTGTTACTCTCGGCAACAGTAAAATGTATCCATTCTCTTTAGGTCTGTCTAATAGGAAACATTATTGCATTATTCAAGCATTTAAATTTGATTGATGAGTTTACCCATAAAGTTGTTCATAAATCTGTTAAAGTCATTTATTTGTGATTCCCATATAATTGTGTATGCCAGTATTAATGCTGGTTTCCAGGAGATTAACCATAAGTTGTAGGGCTTAATTTGAGGTTCAGAGTAGAAAATGGTGATCCTTTTGATGAGTGATTTATTGGAGGAAAAGGAAGCTTGATGGATATGATCTGGGAGCAAACACACAGTTATGAGAAGTCCCCAGATAGACCTCTTTTTACTTTGCTGTTATTCAGCAATTTATATTGTGGGACTTCTAGCACCAACAAGGGTGACATATAGCTTCACATTTTGCTGTCAATTCAGTTGTATCTTTTTTCTTTACTAAGACCGGGGAATAGAACATAAAGGTCGACAGCTTTATCCTAATCTGAATTGTTTTGAATATTATATTTTCATCCTTCATTGAGTTTTAACATGATGTGATGTATTATAGCAATATTCATTATAGTGTGCTACACCAAAATTATGCTGTGAAAGTGTGACTTTTCATAAAAGGAAATGCTTGTGATTATTTGTGCTATATCAATTGTGTCACCTCAAATCCATAATACACTGTAATTCAGTAGGGTTGTTTTTTCCAGTTTCATAGCAATAAATGAAGCACACTGGTTCCATTGCCTCACCAAGGTTTTAGAGCTGTTTTCAACCATTGAGGGTTTCACTGGTAGTTCCCATGCCTTTTCACTTAAATCAGATGGATGAGTCTACCGCACCTAGTAAGGATCAGGCGCATAATTAGATAGCTGTAGGTGAAAAGGTGACTTAATTTGGAAATGGGCTCTTCTACTCTGTTTTGTTCATTGTTGCTTGTCTGCTTTTCAATTTTTCATGTTTGTCTACTCTTACCTAGCTTCAGAATTTTTCATCTTTGCTCTTCAGGGTGTAACCTCTTGCCATCCCTACTGCTTTACTCCAGCTTCCTTTGTGGCTCAGTTGGTAAAGAATCTGCCTGCAATGCAGGAGACCTGGGTTCCATCCCTGAGTTGGGAAGATCCCCTGGAGAAGGGATAGACTACCCGCTCTAGTATTCTGGCCTGGAGAATTCCATGGACTGTATAATCCACAGGGTTGCAAAAAGTAGGACTGACCAAGCGACTTTCACTTTCACTTTTTGCCCAGGTCAATTAATCACTCCCAAGTCTGTTCAGATTTTGTTCCCTGCCCATACCCACACTATGTTACTAAA
This sequence comes from Giraffa tippelskirchi, assembly GCF_054371585.1. Taxonomy (NCBI): domain Eukaryota; kingdom Metazoa; phylum Chordata; class Mammalia; order Artiodactyla; family Giraffidae; genus Giraffa; species Giraffa tippelskirchi. The sequence continues at coordinate 143,921,829 of NC_137279.1, read as the reverse complement.
GTATCTGTCTCCCTTGTGTGCATCTTAACAGAATTTGAGTCTGTCACCTTACATTTTCAGGGCTTGGTGTCTATCATGGATTCTAGCACAAGGTGACTTTTGATTAGTTCAATTGAGTGAATCCAGTTTTGTCATCTTAACATATTAAGGTGCAACTGATTATTAAAATATTAATCCATCTTCCTTCAAAGCTTTTTTCTTCCTTTCAAAAATGTTTGTATCTTGCTTCAAACATTGCTCTTGGCACAGAGAAAATATGGTGATGAAAATAATGGAAATAACCCTTGTCTTCAGGGACTTAAAAATCTAATGAAAAAATTTAATAGTCTTATTTGCCCAATTCACATGCTTTTAAGTTTTAGATTGGAGAAAACAAACCAAGTATCTCCTTATATTAAAAAAAAATTTTTGTGTGTACATTTGGGGCTTTGCCAGTGGCAACATGGTATAGAAGAGAAACATGACAAACAGCTGTGAAGTCTGGGACTGTAGCCACTTTGCCATGTGTAGCTGTTAATACTTGGGATGTGCTAGCCTGAATTGAGGTGCACTAGATTTTCAAGATCTAGTATGGAAAAAAGATGCAAAATGTCTCAATGATAATTTGCATATTGATTATTGTGTGTTGGAATAATAGTTTTTATATTTTAAGTTTAATAAAATGTTTCTAAAATCAATTTCATCTAGTTCTTTTAAAAAATTTTGTGACTACTCTTTAATTTAAAATTACAGATATAGTTTGCATTTGTGGCTTGCATTATATTGCTATTGAATACTGTGAGTATAGAAAGTAATATAACATAGACTAGAGGCAGAAAACTTCACTTCAGATCCTGGTGTGACACCCTACTGGCTTTTTGGCCCTGGATGACTTCCTTGATCTGTGTTTCTTTTGCCTTATCTTCTTGTAACATCAAGGTAGCTGTAGTAGCTAACTTACACTGTTGTTATGAGGATAGATGCATAAATCTTTTAGAACAGTGCCTGGCAAATAGAATACACATTCTAAGAGTTTGTTAAGTAAATGAACGTATAGGTCACTAGCATTTTCACCCCAGTGGGTAGAATTATCAAAGGAGAGGCATCATTTTTTCGGTCGCTCAGTCATGTCCGACTCTTTGCAACCCCATGAACCACAGCACACCAGGGCTCCCTGTCCATCACCAACTCCCAGAGTCCACCCACACCCATGTCCATTGAGTCAGTGATGCCATCCAGCCATCTTGTTTTTTAATAGCAGTTTTGTGAATAAGCTGTATTTTTCTAGGGGCAATTTCTAGTAGCAATTTCTACTACTATAAATTTAATTTCTAGTAGCAATTCTAGACTGATATAGGGAACATTTTTGATGGTTTACTAATTCAATTCTCTTCTCCCCACCCTTCTCTTCCCTCAGAACAGATGGAGGGAAAAGAGTAAAGCTCAAATGAATTAATTACCTTTCTCTCTAGCAGACTATTTGTGAGAGATATGCTGAAATAAATGGCAAATCTACAAAATTCTCTCTTACATGATTGCAGTTCTCAGTTACTTTGTGTGGTTTCCTAGAAAGAAATCTAAAATATGAAAATCCAAGGTTCTAAGTTTGAGAATGGATTCTTGACCAAACATCCATTAAAAAGCATTATTGTCAATTCCTACATATTTTAAACTGATTAAAGAAGACACTTTGAGGTCAGCCAAAATTAAGATATTTATGATACCTGTATATAAAGGAAAACATATGTTTTAATAAACCTGTCATATATGTTTTAGTAGTTGAATAGTAGTCTATTCTAGATAGCAAGAATTTCTTTTGAATCCTTTATTTGTGAACATTTAAATTGTGTTTATTTTTTCCTATCACAATCAGGAGAGCAAATATCTTCATATTGTATCCTAAAGCATTTGTGTAATTATTTCTATGGACAAAATGCTAGAAGTTGAATTCCTTGTTCAAAAAAATGTGCATTTAAAATTTTGATATATGTTGCCAAGTTGCCCTTCTAAAATGCTGTGAGTTATTATGCTGAAAACAAACAAACAAACAAAATCATTAATATTTTTTGCCAAATTGCTAAGTGACAAGTGTTAAGTCATTATGGGTTTTTTTAATTTTTATTTTATTGAAGTATAGTTGATTTACAATGTTGTGTTAATTTCTGCTGTACAGCAAAGTCATTCAGTTATACACACACACACACACACACACACATATATATATACATTCTTTTTCTTATTCTTTTCCATTATGGCTCAGATGGTAAAGAGTCTGCCTGCAGTGCTGGAGACCCAGGTTCAATCCTTGGGTCAGGAAGATCCCCTGGAGAAGGAAATAGCAATCCACTCCAGTATTCTTGCCTGGAAAATCCCGTGGATGGAGGAACCTGACAGGCTATAGTCCATGGGGTTGCAAGGAATCAGACATAACTGAGTAGCCTCACTTTCACTCTCATGGTTTATTACAGGATTTTGAATATATTGAGTTGGCCAAAAAGTTCATTCGGGTTTCCATAAACTGTTATACAATGATTTGAATGAATGTTTTGGCTAACCCAATAGTTGCCTGTGCAATACAGTCACCTTGTTGTTTATCCTTTCTATATATAATAGTTTGTCGCTGCTAATACCAAATGCCTACTTCATCTTTCCCCCACCTCTCTAGGAAAATTATATATTGGTTGTGGCAGAGACTTTTAAAGGTGACAACACCAGATTAAGACTATAAGTGGATCCTAACCCAGTTGAGCCTCTTAGGAGACCACAGTCCCTGCCAACACCTGGATTTCAGCCTTGTAAGACCTAAGCAGAAGGCCCAGGAAAGTCACGCCCAGACTGCTAACTACTGCTGCTAAGTCACTTCAGTTGTGTCCGACTCTGTGTGACCCCATAGACGGCAGCTCACCAAGCTCCGCCGTCCCTAGGATTCTCCAGGCAAGAATACTGGAGTGGGTTGCCATTTCCTTCTCCAGTGCATGAAAGGGAAAAGTGAAAGTGAAGTCGCTCAGTCGTGTCCGACTCTTAGCGACCCCGTGGACTGTAGCCTACTAGGCTCCTCTGTCCATGGGATTTTCCAGGCAAGAGTACTGGAGTGGGGTGCCATTGCCTTCTCCACCCAGACTACTGGCCCATATAAACTGAGACAATAAATATATGTTATTTTAAGCCTCTAACTTGTCATAATATTGTTATTGAGCAATAGATAACTAATACACTAATCCTTTGACATCCAAATTTTCACTTCCAAGCATATTTTATGGGTAAAGCAAGATTTATATGCATCAAAATTATCAGAACTCATGTTTCTTCTCTCCATTTTAGCTGTTCCTGCCATTGTAGCAAGCCTGTCTAGGGAAATTAGGTGTATGATATTTAAAAATAAATCAGTTACCATGTTTATTGCATTTTATAGCCTTTTAAAGTTTACCTGTAATAGATTTTCAGTTGGTAGATGATAACTCAGTTTCCCAAGTTATTTTGACACAGTTCTATAGTCTAGAAAGCATCAAACACATATATCTATGGTTCCAAAGAGAAATATTGACCAGAGAGATTTTTTTTTTTCAAATCATTAGCATCTTTCAGATGGTAATTGGAGCTACTGAAATGGATTAAATCACTTAGTTGTCTATAGAAGGTAAAGAAGACTAAGTACAAGGCCCAGGAAAGAAACAGCATGTAAGGGAAACAAAGAAAAAGAGTCAGTAAGAGGGGAAACCAAGTCAGGAAGGTAAGCAGAGATTTAGGAGAAAATGATGTCAAGGTTGCCAAGAGTTTCAAGACAAGGAGAATTCAAAATAAAAAAAGAAAACAAAAAAAACCGTAAAATGAAACCTGAGTTAATTGGATTGAGGAATTAGGAATCGAATTTTTTTTTAATCTTAGTGAGGTGGGACAGAAACTGGATTTTAATAAGTCACTAAATAATGTAGGAATGAGGAAGTCAAGGTAAATATTCACTTAGGTGAAGGAGATTAATGAGTCAAGAAAAGAGCTTTCCTTAAACGACGGAAGAGACTTTCATGCTTGTTGTCCATGAAGAGTTACTGGAAGAAAGTTTGTCGGTATGGGAAAGGAAGGGGAATTGGCAAAGTGAGGTCCAGAATTTTGTGACAGTATAGGGGTAGTGTGGACAGCGTGAAGCATTACCCATGGAAGGGGGAGAACACCTTTCTCCCAAATTAGAGGAAAATAACTTAGGCTCTATGTGGAAGTAAATACATTCTAGGTGTGGGGGTGAAAAATCAGGGAATTTACACAAATTGAGCCTTTCTATCTGCTGAATAAGTGGGTTACTGTTGAATAGGGTCTTTAAGCGGGGTGGTGAAATGGATACAACTGCTGAGGCGATTCGAGGGGAAGTTCACTGAACACAAATGAGAATGTTGTTGAATCCAGCTCAGTTTCTCAGAGGAAGTGAGGATCTCAGCAAAGCTGACATAGTACTGAGACAGGCTGGGACCTGGGACCCTTTGCTGCAGTGCTGCAATGCTTGCACCGAGACACACCTCTCCTCCAGCAACAAAATACAAAGAAGCTATAAGGAACTAAAAATAACTGTATGCATGGGCAGTTGGAGCAAATTCTGGACCTAAAAACTAACAAACCCAATTGCCACTTTTGAAGAGCAGGGAGCAAAACTGATTGTTGAGAGCAAAAGCAGGGTACTGCACATGCGCCCTGCACTCAACATCACCACAGGGGTAGGCAAAACACCTAAGTCACCCTTCTGCTCAATCCCTGCACACACCCCTACCCTCAGCCCATATAAGGAACAAGCTTACTCCCCTACTCCAGGAGTGAGCAAGCAAGGGAGCCTGTTGTTTGTTCTTGCTCCCTCTGCTGCAACAGGGACCCCAACAAAGCCTGGCCTGAATCTCTGGTCTGGCCCCTAGTCAATTTCTATTAATTGGGGAAGGCCACTACCTGGTCAGTAACAGTACCGTTATGAAATCTCCCTTGGAATTGAAGACGATAAGATCTTTGTCTCTATTAAAATGTGAAACACCTTGCAGCCCGCCTGCCAAGACTAAGACTTGCCAAAGCCATCTCTCTTGCACTCATATGAATGTCCTCACACCTCTTGACACACTAAGTTTTTGTTTTGCTTTTCCTTTTGATTTAACATGGTCATTCACATATGCACAATTGAGATCTTCAGATTGGAAGTAAGGAATTGCATTTGTACGATGTATTCCTTGCATGAGGTGACGTATGCTCACCATACTCATTACAAAAAGGTACTACTACTCTACTTTCTCTTTGCCACTGGAACTGTTTTCAGTTCCCACCTCTTTCTTCTTCTGATATAAGTAAAATGAGGTCAGAGTCATCCTTCTTTTTTCTCTGAGACTGGCTCTTTAGGAAACTGCATGCATTAAACTCTTTAGAGAAAATGTTTTTTCCTTCAAAAGAATCTAAGTCCATAAAACTAGAATTGTTGTCCACTCCATTTCTTAAATGTATATTAAAATTTTGCTCCTAGAAAAACGGACTGTAAAGAAAGCAACCTCCATGTCTATAGCATCTATGTAGCAATGTTGCTCTGACAATGGCTGCTGCCAAAGCCAACACTCAGATCTTCTGAAATTATCATAGCAGTTTATTCTTTCCTTTAATATAATGATTAAGTACATGCTATGTGTCTAGTACTGTTTTAGGCTACAAATAATGACCCTAACTTTCAGGGAGCTGCCTTTTTTAGGTGCTTGTGATGGGGGGAGGGGACGGAGGCTGAAGCCGAAAAGAAACAACTAAACAAATATGTATTTTTAAAAGATATATCCGATTATAAGTGATAAGTATGAGCAAAATAAAGTAGATACGATGGATGACTGGGAAAAGGCTGGCTGTGGACATCTGGAATACCATATAGAATTCGGATTATTAGATTGCAACCAGACAGCTAAACAGTCTGTGGTTACCTTGGCAAGAATACAAATGGCATGAGACCTGCTGTGTCCATATTTCTGGAAAGCTGAATCTAAATCAGGAGAAATCATTCTCTCCTGTGAACTCAGGATCTCAGAGACACATCCCAGCCATCAGCTGAGGTTAGTACATCCTTTCCTTAGCTAAAAAATAGTTCATCCTTTCCTTAGCCAAAAAAGAGTCCTAAAAACCAGAAAAGAAGCCAGGAAACCTTATAGATGAGGAAAATTCTTTGTTGGAAATTCAGTCTCTTGTCAGGAAATAGTCCTCTTAGTGTATTACTGGCATTCAGGCTCTCCCCTTGTACCACCCCTTTGTCTTACATTTTAAATCAGTTGATTATATAACACTAATAATAAACATATTACCACCTTCTCTTGTCCTGATCGTCACAAGGATGCCTTCAAATGGCCTCAAACTCTATCTTCCTTCTCTTTTGTTTAGACTTTGGGTTCTGAACTTACTTTAACTACATACAGACTCTGGAAAATGGAGGTTTCTGGGGTTACCTTTGAAAGATCCTTGAGTGACAGGCTTTCTTTGGCCACACAAAATTTCAAGAGTGGAATAAAAAAAGATGTGGCCGTAGTTCAAACTCCAGCAGCTTTTTTTCACCTCAGAAATGGAATCTGGCTGTGGCGAGCCCCAGGGAATATAAACAGAACCTTACCTGTAATTAACCCAGGGCTTCTCTTGTTCTCAATGCAAATGGAGTTATAATTGTATTTCCTTTAGTAGAATAGAGACCCTGCATTTCATGGGGGGAGCTGGCAGTTGAATAGAGGACAAACTGTCTAACTGTGACAGCTCCCTCCTATCTCTTTCTAGAAACCTGAATGATAATAAAACTAGAGTTGCAGTTGATGTAAGACATATGGTAATTACTATAATAATATTATCACCCAGGTTCTGCAATGGTTTTGTCAGTGAGGTGCAATTTCACATATTGTCTGTGATAAAATTCCCGTTTTTTTCAGTTATTAATAGCAATGCCTTTCTAAAATGGTATAGGTATTTTGTGACAGCTGCGAAGTTCCTGCTTCATATCCAGGTAATTGGGTTGAGAATAAGGCCTGCATGCTAAAACCTGACGATGTAAGAAGTGGTGAAAGCCCAGGGAATACTGTGAATATTTTGGTAGTTATTAACAGGCTAAAAGGAAAGGCTTTGCTTGGCAGATCCTCTGAAGCAATCAATCCTGAATTAAAAAAAAAAAAAAAGAAAGATAATCCCTTTTTAGAAAGCATCTATGGGGTCTTGAGACATGATTTTGAAAATTTTAGCTAATCAATCAGACTATGAATCTGTAGGTGATATTTTAAAGCTGTATACGGTATTCACAAATTAGACAACAATTATTTCCATTTAATTCTGCTCTTGGGTGTTTCCTACGTCAGATTTCACTTTGCCTAATTTCTGATTTAATAGAAATGACTTCAGCATAATAAGTATGTGGGCAGGTAATAAACACTTTTATTTATTTGTCACAGGAAAATTGTTTCCACAGTATGTTATCCTGAGCTAGCTATATATACTCAATTTTACAGCTGCTTCCAGGGAACCAAATACTAAAATCATAACAGCATGTTAAAATGGACTACTCTAAAGCTTTTTTTTTTTTTGGAAATATGTGGGAAATGAGTAATAAATAACAATAATATGTCAAAGCGATTCTATTGCTGAGATTAATAAAAGGAAGCCAACACAATGTCCAGATAGGGGGAAATCACATTATGGGTTTTTCCCTTTTTAATATCATCTCTCATGCAGAATTCATTTTTTAAAATTCTCACCAAAGATCCATAAAGCAGAGCTCTATTCAGGAGTTATTATTTAGGAATAAATCATCACTAGTGGCAATATGGCATTGCATATTCTTGTTGAATTGAATAAATATGTATATGTAAAGGTGTAGGTTGGTAATTTATTTCTTCTATGATATGCTAAATTATCAAATTATCAGAAGTAATCTTAATTATTTAGGAGTAAAACTGGTGTTGTGTTAGTTGGTTATTATGATTTCAATTCCTTGGTTAATTCTCTTTTTTTTTTTTGAAAAGGAATTTCTTTCAGATTTTGAAAAATCGAATTGTCAAGTTAACACAAAAACTTAAGACCTTTGATCCTAACATTTACAACAAAACATTTGGGATTTGTAAAAAAGATTTATTGTAAGGTGGTAATTCAAATCATTTTGATGCAATATAATTCAAGAATTATTATTACTATTATTATTAAATATCTGAAAAGGCCAGGCACTATCTAGCCCCTGGGAGTACAGACATGAATAAAATTAGGTCCTACTGGCATGAGCTTACACTTAACTAGTTGTGGATTCTGTGCCAGACTTTGTATATAACATCTTAGGTACAATTAATGCTAACCCTTTGAGGTATTATACCGATTTCTCACCAAAGCTGGAGACTCTAAGCAGTCATTTGTTAACACAGGAAAGAACCAGGAATCGGTCCTAACTCCCTAAGTACTTCTCTGGTAGCTCAGCTGGTAAAGAATCCACCTGTAATGTAGGAAACCCCAGTTTGATTCCCGGGTCAGGAAAATCCCCTGGAGAAGGAAGGCTTCGCACTCTAGTATTCTTGCCTGGAGAGCTCCATGGACAGAGGAGCCTGGCAGGTTACAGTCTATAAGGTTGCAAATAGTCAGGCACCACTGAGCGACTTTCATTTTTCAGTTTCCACAAGCACTCTGAACTTTCCTCCAGTGTAAGAGGAAGGTTGTCTTCTGCAGACATAAAAAACATCCTTAATTTAAAAAAAAAAAAAAGTCAGTAAAAGCCTCTATTGGGTTAAAAGTTTTGCATATATTTGTTTGTTCTTATATGATTTCCTTTTGTAACTTGTTCATTGACACTTGCAGGATCTTACCATTTTTACATTAACTTGTAGCTCATGATGTAATTAAGCTTTTACACCTTTGTCATATGTACTGTAAGTACTGTCCCAGTCTATCGCTTTCTTTATTTTGTTGATACCCAAATCTTTAAAGCAAATATCTAATTCATTGTATTTTATTTGAAACAATAGATCTACCTTCAATCGAATTAAGAACCAAACTTGCAGTTTAGTTGGTTGTTCATACTCTAAAATAGAGTAAAGAAAACATACATACCAAAAATGTTGGCCCGTTTCTTTTTAGTAATGAGCGTTTCCCCTTGGAGGAAAGGTTACTAGCAAAGTTTCACTGAAGGATGTTTTTCACTTGAGACATTGTGTGCATGTGCTGTTAAAGTCTGAGGGAGAAGGAAGCCTTTCTTTGCACTAGTTCCCATTGTGAGGTCAACCCTTAGAGAGTATCATGATAAATAATTAAATAATATTTGTGAGATTGCCCAAATGGAGTAAATCTGGGAGATTTATTTTCAGGCTTATGTCTTATCTTTGAAATTACATTAATTGTTGAGCTACTGGTAATGAATCTTAGCTACTAAAGATCTTTCTAAGGCCCATAGAAGAGGTTACATGATGTTGTAGTGGAAAGAACATTGGACTTTGTACCAGAAGATGTGAGTTTTCATCCAGATGTGAGGAAATGGACTGGATGATTCCAAGGCCCTTTTAGAAGTGGGGGATTCTAGGACCACTGGAAAAGTCTTCTTTTTAAATAGGGGTTATTTTCTTTTTAAAAAATAATTCCTCTTTTTCTTCCCCTTCCTAGATTTAGAGACGTTCAAGAATGCAGTTGTACATGCTGAGTCTTAGATGTCTGAGCTGGCTCTTAGCTATATGAGTTTGAAGTCCAGATGAAAATTGAAACTGAAGATGCATATTTGGAAGTTGTGAATAGGTAAATATTATTTAAACATAGAAATAGGTAACATAAACATATGATATTAGAAGAATTCAGAATCCCTGAGAAGATTCAATAAATAATAGTTCTATAGAAGAGGAACTGCAAAGGAGACAGGGAATCATGTCTAAGAATTGAATATGGCATTTTGTTGTCCAGTGTGATGCAGAATTGATGGTCAGTATCATGGTCAATATCAAGAAATTAACACAGATAATAAATTTTTAAAAATGAACTGTAGTCTGAAATGATACAGTAAGTATTGGAAGGGCCATGTAGTATATCTTATTGGTATAATTATTGGTTGAATTCCTATGTAATTTAGGATTTAGAAGAAAAAGGCCTTGTATCCAGTTTTAAAAGGGGTAGGGAGCTCAGGGACTGGGAAGGTCTGCAGGAGGAAATAATTAACCTGAACCTCAAAGGATGATGGGAGGAGCCAAAGTGAAGACATTCCAGATAGAAGGGGAAAACTAAGCAAAAGCAGAAAAAGGGTGTACATAGGATATGTTCCAAAAACAGCACTGGGCTCAGTGGGTTCCAGCCAGTGCTTGTGTAAATGAGTTGAGGGCTGAAAGTGGACAGGTAAGTAGGGCCCTGTTATGAAAAAATTTACATGCTAGGTGGGAAGCTTATTCATTAACAGTCAGGTAATTGGAAATTCCCTGGTGGCTCAGACGGTAAAACGTCTGCCTACAACGCGTGAGACCCGGGATTCAATCCCTGGGTTGGGAAGATCTCCTGGAGAAGAAAATGGCAACCCACTGCAGCAGTCTTGCCTGGAAAATCCCATGTACGGAGGAGCCTGGTAGGCTACAGTCCATGGGGTCGCAAAGAGTCGGGCACAACTGAGCGACTTCACTTTCACTTTCAATTGGAAGTTAGCGAGTGAATTCTGAAGTAGAGAAATTTGCTTCAGATAACCATTTCAAATGGAAATTTGAAAATCATAGAGGTAGACAATATTTATAACTTATTTATTAAGCATAATTAGCTAATGCTTGAACACTTTCAGGCTCAGAGAGCTTCCTTTGGGTAGAAGCAGAAGGTATGACTAGAAAAGAAAGTATCCCCTTGTTGACAAAGTCATTCCCTTACTCCATCATCAGTTCTCTGGCACCTCCAAGATACAGGAGGTGCCAGAGAATACAAATTCAGTCTAGTGCTTATTCTCCCAGGAAGGAGAATAAACATCCTCTGACTTAATAGGAGACAGGTCCTCCTTTCTCTTTGCCGATAGAAGGATTTTAAGATAGAATCCAAAATCAAACTGGTGCAGGGGAAGTGGGCAGGCAGTTTCCAGGTTCCTAAGGCACCAGTGTTCCAACCTGCATTCAGTAAATGTCTCCCAACCGCCATCTAAGTGCCATATGCTCAGAAAATCAGGCTCATTCACTGTTGACAGCCATCAAATCTAGTTGATTCTCAGGATATTGTCTGGCTTTTTTCTTCCAATTTAGCTGAAAAATAACACTTATCCCCATAACTCACTCCCTTCAGAAAGGCCCATGAAGAGCTAAGGCTGATTCTGAAAGCTGAGCTTATTTCGTCTCCCATCTCTCAGTCTGTCTGAAACCTCAGTGTGTAATATACACTGGTGAAAAGAAGGGATGGAGTCAGAGAAACAGTGGATTTTTTCAGGCAAAAGATGAAATCTTCAACGAGGGAAGTGAGAGCAGAATTGAGTGCAAAACGGTGGAATGTAAAATCTCTTTCAAAGTGAAAATTGATTTTTTCCCTTATTTATTACAAAATATTGAGTATAGTTGCCTGTGCTAGAAAATCTTTTTTAAAAAAAAAAAAAGATGTATGTGTATGTATAACTAACTCACTTTGCTGTACACCTGAAACTAACACAACATTGAAAATCAGCTATACTTCAATTGTAAAGAAAGAAAAAACACAAAAAAAAAAAACCAAAGGAAGAATTGATAGGACTTTGTGACCCACTGACAGTGAAAGTTGGGTAAGACTAGAGACTCAAAACTGAGTCTGAAGTCACAATCCAACTTACAACAGGAAGTTGAACCTGTGTGTGTGCCTGTGTGACTGTTGGTGGGGCTGGGGGAGTTGTGAAGGAAAGCAGTAAGAGGCTCATTCTAGACACATTCCTTGGAGATGCCACAATGAAACGTTTTGTAGACCATCAAATATCATCTCCCTCTCTAGAGATGGCCTGCACTGGAGGATATAGGTCTGGGGATCAGCAACATAGCAGGAGTTAATAGAAGCAAAAAAAAAAAAAAAGATTAAGATCACTCTAGGAGGGGTTGTAGAGCAGAGGTCCTAAACTAGCCTGCAGGTGATTTTTGGTTTTGTTTGTCATTTCTGTTTGATTGTAGTTTTTGATGATTTGACAATAAACGATTTTCCGAAAGACCAAAGTTTTGCAAATTCACACACTGAAATAATAGGAATTAGGTGGGTGGGGGAAGTAGGAAAGAGGCAAATCATTCAAAACCCATAAGTTTGTAACCAGGATGTTAATAAAAATAATAATAATCATGTTAAATTATCAGCACAGTTAAAAACCATACTACATTTCCCATCATTTTTTTTTTTGGTGAGAATATGTAAGTTTTACTGTCTTAGCAAATTTCAGTTATACAATACAGTGTTATTAGCTACAGTCATTATGTTTTTTTATTTATTTTATTTTGGGCTGCAGTGGGTCTTCATTGCTATGCACAGGCTTTCTCTAATTGCAGTAAGCAGGGACCTATTCATCCTTGTGGTGTACAGGCTTCTCATTGCAGTGGCTTCTCTTGTGGAGCACAGGCTCTAGGAATAAGGGCTTCATTAGTTGTAGCTCATGGACTCAGTAGTTGCGGTGTGTGGGCTTCAGCAGTTGTGGCACATAAGCTCAGTTGTGGGGCATGGGCTGACTTGCTCTGCAGCATGTGGAGTTTACCTGGACCAGGGATCAAACCTGTGTCCCCTGTATTGGCGGGCAGATTCCTATCCACTATGCCACCAGGGAAGTCCTAAATGTAACCACTTCTTTTTTCATTTGTTTTGGTTTTTGTTTGTTTATTTGTTTTTCTCTCCTGGTACAAGGGGTCTTAGGACCACATGTGGGACCTCAGTTCCCCAGTCAGAGATAAAACCCACATCCCCTGCATTGGAAGTGTGGAGTCTTAACTACTGGACTATGAGGGAAGTCCCTAGTCCCTATGTTTTACATTAGTGTCTCAAATCTTATAGATTTTACAGCTAAAAATTTATACCTTTTTACAAGCTATTTCTTGTTTCCCCCACCACCACCAACCAGCCCATGGCAACCACTTTTCTGCTCTCTGTTTATAAGAGCTTGGCTTTATTTTTTTTTAGGATTTCACTTATAAGTGACATTATGCAGAGAACGCACTGGTCATAGCAAACACCCTCTTCCAACAATACAAGAGAAGACTCTACACATGGACATCACCAGATGGCCAACACCGAAATCAGATTGATTATATTCTTTGCAGCCAAAGATGGAGACACTCTATACAGTCAGCAAAAACAAGACCAGGAGCTGACTGTGGCTCAGATCATGGACTCCTTATTGCCAAATTCAGACTTAAATTGAAGAAAGTAGGGAAAACCACTAGACCATTCAGGTATGACCTAAATCAAATCCCTTATGATTATACAGTGGAAGTGACAAATAGATTTAAGGGACTAGATCTGATAGACAGAGTGCCTGATGAACTATGGACAGAGGTTCATGACATTGTACAGCAGACAGGAGTAAGAACATCCCCATGGAAAAGAAATGCAAAAAAGCAAAATGGCTGTCTGAGGAGGCCTTACAGATAGCTGGGAAAAGAAGAGAAGCAAAAAGCAAAGGAGAAAAGGAAAGATATACCCATTCGAATGCAGAGTTCCAAAGAATAGCAAGGAGAGATAAGAAAACCTTCCTCAGCAATCAATGCAAAGAAATAGAGGGAAACAACAGAATGGGAAAGACTAGAGATCTCTTCAAGAAAATTAGAGATACCAAGGGAACATTTCATGCAAAGATGGGCTCGATAAAGGACAGAAATGGTATGGACCTAACAGAAGCAGAAGATATTAAGAAGAGGTGGCAAGAATACACAGAGAAACTGTACAAAAAAGATCTTCACGACCCAGATAGTCACGATGGTGTGATCGCTCACCTAGAGCCAGACATCCTGGAATGTGAAGTCAAGTGGGCCTTAGAAAGCATCACTACGGACAAAGCTAGTGGAGGTGATGGAATTCCAGTTGATCTATTTCAAACCCTGAAAGATGATGCTGTGAAAGTGCTGCACTCAATATGCCAGCATATCTGGAAAACTCAGCAGTAGCCACAGGACTGGAAAAGGTCAGTTTTCATTCCAATCCCAAAGAAAGACAATGCCAAAGAATGCTCAAACTACTGCACAATTACACTCATCTCACACACTAGTAAAGTAATGCTCAAAATTCTCCAAGCCAGACTTCAGCAATACGTGAACAGTGAACTTCCAGATGTTCAAGCTGGTTTTAGAAAAGGCAGAGGAACCAGAGATCAAATTGCCAACATCCGCTGGATCATCGAAAAAGCAAGAGAGCTCCAGAAAAACATCTATTTCTGCTTTATTGACTATGCCAAAGACTTTGACTGTGGGGATCACAATAAACTGTGGAAAATTCTGAAAGAGATGGGAATACCAGACCATCTGACCTGTCTCTTGAGAAACCTGTATGCAGGTCAGGAAGCAACAGTTAGAACTGGACATGTAACAACAGACTGGTTCCAAATAGGAAAAGGAGTACATCAAGGCTGTATATTGTCACCCTGCTTATTTAACTTATATGCAGAGTACGTCATGAGAAACGCTGGGCTGGATGAAGCACAAGCTAGAATCAAGATTGCTGGGAGAAATATCAATAACCTCAGATATGCAGATGACACTACCATTATGTCAGAAAGTGAAGAAGAACTAAAGAACCTCTTGATGAAAGTGAAAGAGGAGAGTGAAAAAGTTGGCTTAAAAAGCTTAACGTTCAGAAAACTAAGATCATGGCATCTGGTCCCATCACTTCATGGGAAATAGATGGGGAAACAGTGGAAACAGTGTCAGACTTTATTTTGGGGGGCTCCAAAATCACTGCCGATGGTGATTTCAGCCATGAAATTAAAAGACACTTACTCCTTGGAAGGAAGGTTATGGCCAACCTAGATAGCATATTTAAAAGCAGAGACATTACTTTGCCAACAAAAGTCCATCTAGTCAAGGCTATGGTTTTCCCAGTGGTCATGTATAGATGTGAGAGTTGGGCGGTGAAGAAAGCTCAGCGCCGAAAAATTGATGCTTTTGAACTGTAGTGTTGGAGAAGACTCTTGAGAATCCCTTGAACTGCAAGGAGATCCGACCAGTCCATCCTAAAGGAGATCAGTCCTGGGTGTTCATTGGAAGGACTGATGTTGAAGCTGAAACTCCAATACTTTGGCCACCTCATGCGAAGAGTTGACTCATTGGAAAAGACCCTAACGCTGGGAAGGATTGGGGGCAGGAGGAGAAGGGGACGACAGAGGATGAGATGGTTGGATGGCATCACTGACTCCATGGACATGGGTTTGGGTAAACTCCTGGAGTTGGTGATGGACAGGGAGGCCTGGCGTGCTGCAATTCATGGGGTCGCAAAGAGTCGGACACAACTGAGCGACTGAACTGAACTGAACTGAAACATGGGAATGTGGTTATCTCTTTGATATCCTATTTTTATTTCCTCCGGCTATATGCCCAGAAGTAGGATTGCTGGAAAATCCAGTAGTTTTGTTTACCAAATAAATACCAAAACAATATTTAAGGAACTTTGACACTGTTTCCCATGTGGTTGCACCCCCTTACATTCCCACCAACAGTGTACAAGTGTTTTGTTTTCTCCACATTCTCAGCAACACTTGTTATTTCTTGTCCTTTGGATGACAGTCATTCTGACAAATGTGAGGTGATAGTTTGTGATTTTGATTTGCATTTCCCTGATTAGTGATGTTGAGTACTTTTGCATGTGCCTGTTAGCATTTGTGGATCTTCTCTGGGAAAGAAAAACAAAAAACGCCTGTTCATTTTTCTCTGCCCATTTCTTAACTGGATTGTTTCGGGTTTTTCTGCTATTGAGTTGTATGAGTTCCTTATATATTTTGGATATTAACCTCTTATCTGCTGAATAATTTGCAAATATTTTCATTCATTCATGGTCTAAAACCATCTTAAACTCCCAATAGTTTTTTTTTTTTTAAGAGAATGGTTGATAGCTTGATAGAAGGTGGTGTGAGGAAGAGTTGAGTCTTCTGAGTTGAAGAAGAAAGAGCAAATGTACTATACAAGGCAACAAGCATTTCTTAAACAGAGTGCATGCAGATCTCAAGGAAAAACAGGAAAGGAATGCATTCAGTTGGCCAGGGTACTTTGTGTTCAGTTGATGTTGTTTCTTTGTGTACCATGACAAGAAAAAACAATAGCAAACCAACAGCAACCATCCCTGATACTAATATCAGTCCCATCTTTACCAGAGGAGAACATAAAAGAAACATGCCTTTTTCTCCTCTGTCCTACCTGACCATTAATATTTATGCTTATAATTCCTTGCTCTTGGTAAGGCTGCTGAAGAGATCAAAATGACTCTTCCAATTTGAATGCCTTTAGCATGACGGTATACAATATCCATTTACCACAGACCGCACCACTCCCTATTGTCTTATACCCCTCCTATCCCATCTATTTCACATGTTTATGTTTCTGGCTTTCTCTCTGTTGGACTTGCATTGCAGGGCCTTGTATAGAGAAGAAAAGAATGTAGGGGAAAAGCTCACCTTTGAGGGCAGGCCAGGAACTAAACACTGGTCACCAGAGAGATAGATGGAGCATCAGGAGAAAATGTTAGAACTTAAACCAGAGGAGAAAATTATTTCAGAAAAATAGAGTTGCAAGTATAAGATGCTATGGAGAAGTCTTAATAGAGCATTGAGACTTCCCTGATGGCCCAGTGGTTAAGAATCCTCCTGCCAATGCATGGGACATGGGTTTGATCCCTGGTCTAGGAAGATTCTACATGCTTCAGAGCAACTAAACCTATGTGCCAAAGCTACTGAGCCCACACGCCCTAGAGCCCTTCTCTGCAACAAGAGAAACCACCTCAATAAGAAGCCTGTGTACTGCAAGTAGACCCCCATACCCCCCAACTAGAGAAAACCCACACACAGCAACAAATATCCAGTGCAGTCAGAAAAATAAAGAAATGAATAAATCAAAAAAGATTTTTAAAAAGAGAGAGTATTAGATTTATGGGACAGTACCGCATCAGTAACTGCTGGGAGCAGTTTGTGCGTGGTGTGGTGATGGCAGGGTCAGGCTGCCACACCAGGAAAGCAGGGCTGCAGAGAGGGAGGAGGGAATGTGCTCCACTCTTTCAAGATATTTGATGAGGAGAGAAAGGAGAAAGGAGAGGCTTTTACAGGGAGACACGTTGAGAGAATTTGCTTTGTACGAGGAAGAACACTTGAGCATATTATTTTTAGAATGAAGAGAAGTAGCTACTGGGGAGGAATAGGGAAATGATTGAAGATGAGAGAGCAAGAGAAAAGACTAAATGGAACAATTCTCCAGGGAGCTTATTTCCATTACATAATTCACTAAACAAATGTGGATTCATCTTTGTTTCAGTTCTAGCACCTTCAGACTGCAAGTGTGATTTCTGGAAGTACGTTTACAGGCTCTCCCCTGCCCCTGCTCACACACGCCCCAGTAACAGCTCTGAATAGAGCCTTTGGAAAGATCTGAGTACTACAGTGGTGTGGACCAGAAGACATCTGTTGGTAGTGAGTGCCTTTTGCCAAGTTGGAGTGAAGCGCTACATCCCTGGAACTACCAGGAACTGACGCAAGCCATCTCTGCTGTGACTCAGCCCTGAAGGCGGCCAGCAAATCTTCAGGATGAGTGGACCCCTTCTTATATGATATCAGCTGTCTCATTATGCTTAACATTTCAAACATTATTAATTTTTAATTATTTACATTTAATTATCTGCAACACTTAAGCATCCAAATTCCACAGCTGATGTTCCTGCTGAAATATTTACTAAACAATCAGTCCTCCTGGATTCCACAGAGCTGGATGTTTTCAACTGGGAGCAAATCTTTCCTTCAGGAGGC
Organism: Giraffa tippelskirchi; assembly: GCF_054371585.1. Classification (NCBI taxonomy): domain Eukaryota; kingdom Metazoa; phylum Chordata; class Mammalia; order Artiodactyla; family Giraffidae; genus Giraffa; species Giraffa tippelskirchi. The sequence goes on along the minus strand of NC_137279.1, from coordinate 143,903,966 downwards.
TGCCTTTGCTTTCTTGTGTTGTAGATGGACGTGGCTGCACTCTGAGCCCTCGTGGCTTCAGCTGCGGTGTCCACTTTATCTCAGGGATGCTCTGTTAACTCTTAAGGGATGGATGGCCCTGCTTGGCACTAGTGATAGCAGGCTGAGTGCCGCTGGGACACTCAAGCCATCTCCCTTCTCATTTCTCTTCTGTTAGGGCTGGAAATATATTAACAGGTAACCATTTTGGTGATAGAAAAGTGAGACAATCTTATTCATGGTCCAAAGGCAGAGGCATGATGAAAACTAATCAGAACTACTACAAGAGATGGTCACTCATACAACTGATCAACCAGCTGGCTTTTCCTTGCAAAATTAGGACCCACTGTCAATGGGAATGCCATTTCCAGAGCAAAGGCCAAGGGAAGCAGGCTTATCCACTTGGGCTCCCTGACCCAAACACTCCATAGTTCTATCATCCTTTGTGCAAAAGGAAGGGGCTTAAGGCCAACAAAATATGCACAGTTTCACTTGGTTTTCCAGGAGCAGAGATGAAAGAAATGATACTAATCTACCTGTGCTCACCACTAGGGCCTTACTTACTGTCTCTTACAAGATCACTGGGAGGGTTGACTATGTGATGTATCCGGCAGTGTGGTTGAGAGTAAGGGATAAGAGTTAACCCTTCACTCGTTCTGTATGTATTTATTGATCATCTGCTGTATGTCAGGCCCTACTGTAGGCACTGGAGAGGCAGAGGCAAACGAGATAGACATGGTTGCTACCATCATGGAATTTATATTCGTGAATGGAAGACTCTGGGATTTGACTGCCACCTACCTGCTGAATGACTTCGCTTAAGTTAATTAACCTCTCCATTTCCTTATCTGAAAATGAGAATAATCTGAGTACCACTTTCATAGTGTCACTGTGATTATTTAATTATGTAAATGCAAATACATGTGCAACTCAGAAATCATAAGACTGGCACCCACAGCCAGCTTCACTGAGTTGTAGGTTAGTTACTCATGTATAGTTCACTAAAACGTATATTTGAGGCATGTAGTAGAATTAGCAATTTAACTATGAGTATTGGGTTACAATTGCTATTACTAGGCACAGCTCTAATTTAAATAGCAGTTGGAGACAAGATACAGAAGATGTGGCTGTAGTGACCACATATTAGAAAGGAGGGATTTCTGAGGTCAGGTAAAGTCAACTCATTAGTATAAAACCTGGCATGAAGTAAGTGTTCAATAAATGCTAGTTGTTGTCAGTATTATTATGATTATTAGGCCCTGAAGTCCTCATAAATAGGTAGACTCCCTATCTCCTCCTCTTTTGTTTGGTTTGGTGGACTTTTATCATGTTCCTTTACCTGCTGAATATTTCTCTGCCTTTTCATCTCATTTAGGTTGCTGTGTTTGGGGTGGCCTTTCTGCATGCTGGAAGTTTATGGTTCCTCTTTATTGTGGAGGTTCCTCCCTGTGGGTGGGGTTGGACGAGTGGCTTGTCAAGGTTTCCTGGTTAGGGAAGCTTGTGTCGGTGTTCTGGAGGGTGGAGCTGGATCTCTTCTCCTTGGAGTGCAATGAAGTGTCCAGTAGTGCATTTTGAGGTGTCCATGGGTTTGGTGTGACTTTTGGCTGCCTGTATTTTTGTGCTCAGGGTTATGTTCCTGCATTGTTGGGGATTTAGCTTGGTATGTCTTGCTCTGAAACTTGTTGGCTCTTGGGTGGAGCTTGGTTTCAGTGTAGGTATGGAGGCTTTTGGATGAGCTCTTGTTGATTAATGTTCCCTGGAGTCAAGAGTTTTCTGGTGTTTTCAAATTTTAGATTTAAGCCTCCTGCCTGTTGTTTTCAGTCTTATTCTTACAGTAGCCTCAAGACTTCTCCATCCATACAGCACCGATGATATAAGATCTAGGTTAATGGTGAAAAGATTCTCCACAGTAGGGGACACCCAGAGAGATTCACAGTTACATGGAGAAGAGAAGAGGGAGGAGGGAGATAGAGGTGACCAGGAGGAGAAGAGGGGGAATCAAAGGGGGGAGCGCAATCTAGCCAGTAATCAATTCCCTATTTGCTCTCCACAGTCTGGAACACTCAGAGAGGTTCACGGAGTTCTATAGAGAGGATAAGAGGGAGGAAGGAGATAGAAGTGACCAGGAGGAGAGGAGGGGAAGTCAAAAGGAGAGAAACCAGTCAAGCCTGTGATCAGTTCCCTAAGTGTTTTCCACAGCCCAGAACACCCAAAGAGATTCACAGAGTTAAGCAGAGAAGAGAAAGGGAGGCAGGAGATAGATGTGACCTGGGGGAGAAAAAGGAGAGTCAAAAGGGAGAGACAGCAATCAAGCCAGTAATCACACTTCTAAGTAAAAATGAGTACTGAAGATTTAATTCTTAAAGGTACAGAATTGATAACAAATACCAAAAAGTAAAGATTAAAAATCTAGAGTAGAGGTTAGACTCTCAAAAATACAATATTAAAAAAAAAAAAAACAAAATCACAGAAGTTATAAGATATATATATATATATATATATATATATATATATATATATGAAATTTGCTTTAAAAATAGGGTCTTTTTTTTGCAAGGTAATAGTAGGTTTTAAAAATGAAAATTAAAGGAGTAATAAAGAACTTAAAATTTTTTTAATTTAAAGAATTAAAAAATGATAACAGAAAAATATATCTAGGAATTTCTCTGGAGCTGTTGAGGGCAGTGTGGGATCAGTTCAGTTTCAGATAGTTCCTTGTTTCAGCTTATACTTCTTCTCAAGGTCTACTGGTCCCTTCCAATGTAGCCAATGCTAACTATAGGGTTTTAATCTGTTGTACCTATCACTTCCAAAGTGGTTCCCTCTTCTTTATTTTGGCTTCCTCTGTTTGCAAGTCTCTTCAGTATCTAACTTCACCCTGACATAAGGGGGTGAAGGTGGTCATTTATTTAGGCTCACTTGTTCAATTGTGCTGCAGGGAGGGAAGAACACTGCAAACAAATATCACTGACATGTGTAGGGAGTGCTTGCAGTGTCTGGGCCACACTGGGTTTGCTTCCGCTCGTGGCGTGTGTGCTTTCCTGGTCTACACTGCTCAGGCTCCAGGTTGCTCTGCAGGGGATCTGTCTAAGGCGGGCCCTGGGTTGTGTGCACTTCCCAGGTCTAAGCTGCTCAGGTTCAGGTTCTTGGGTACTCCACAAAGGCGCAGACTCAGTTGGGCCTGCGTTTTGTGCCCTTCCCAGGTCCGGGCAGCTCAGGAGACCAGGTGCTTGGCGAGGGCACTCTCCCAGGTTGGCGGTGCATCTTATCACCTCCCCTGTCCCAGCAGCTCGGTTTCCTGGGTGTGCAGTGGGAGCACCATCTCAGGTGTGCCGTGTGCCTCCTCTGGGGAGCTGATCTCTGGCTGTGACCCTACTGGAGGATGTCAACCATCCAAGATCCCAGTAAGACTTGGTTAGAAACTGGGAGCCTGCTCGCAGTTTGGTAGAGGCTGCCATCTCTGGGACTGAGTTTGCCCCTTTCCTGCTCTGGCTGTTGCCTGCCTGCCTCCCTGCCTCTGGCGGGGAATGGGCCATTCTGCTGTCGGCTAGCTCTCCTCTGGTATTTGCTCAGTCGTTTGTTCTATGAGCGGCCCAGCAGTGCCTTAGGTTAGGGCTTTTTGCGGGATAGTTCTCTCTCTCTCTTTTGTCTTTTTTGTTGTTGTTCTCTCTGGCTATCCCACGGTTTGGGTTGCTATCTCATATTAGCTCCCTCAGATTGTCCTCAGGGCATTCGGGCCCGGTCCTTACCCTAAGCAATGCAGCACGTACCTCCCTGTTCAGCCCCTGCTTGCTGGTGGCGGACGCTAGCATCTGGGCTACTTCTCCACTGGGAGTTGAAGTTAGGCACGTAATCTGTGAGTTTTATTTATTTATTTTTTCCTCCCAGTAATGTTGCCCTCTGAGATTCCAAAACTCCCCATAGATCCACCAGTGAGAGGGTTTCCTGGTATTTGGAAATTTCTCCTCTTTTACAATTCCCTCCCTGGGACGGGTCTGTCCCTAACTCTTTTGTCTCTCTTTTTATCTTTTATATTTTGTCCTACCTCCTTTTGAAGACAATGGGCTGCCTTTCTGGGTGCCTGGTGTCTTCTACCAGCATTCAGAAGTTGTTTTGTGGTATTCGCTCAGCGTTCAAATGATCTTTTGATGAATTTGTTGGGGAGAAAGTGGTCTCCCATCCTATTCCTCTGCCATCTTAGGGGAGAATCTCCAAGTCTTTATAAATAAATAAGACTGATATAATGGAGTACAATGTGATGCTTGTAATATAAAAAAATTAATAAATGTTAGTTCACACAAACTCATGTTACTGTACTTTTGATGACAGACTATTTTAAACGTGTATTAAATGGAGGGGACCTTAGAAGCAATGTCTTCTGGCTCCCTTAGGGTGATGAAACTTGAGATCCTTAGAAATAGAATAACTTGGGCAGGTTACATAGTGAGCGGTAAACTGGGAATTAAAACCTGGTCTTTTGCCGCAGCTGGAAAAAGTCTGCTGTCCCACACTGCCTCTCTTCTAACTCTCATCTCAATCAAGTTCAAGAAAATGATGATAAGGTCCATACTGCAGTGGCAGCTGCAAACACCTTTCCCTTTCGTGCCAAGCTTAGTTACAGACTTTGGAGTGCACCCATTTTGCCTTCTCTAGCTCCTCACCTTTCTGCCACCAGTCTTTTGGGATTCATAACAAAAACAAAACACAAACACAAAAATCGCAGGTCTGACAATCATAGCCGGTTTCACTGGATGGCTAGAGCTTAGTTATGCTTGTAGAGATTCACTGAAAACTTTTTTATTGTGAATATTAACTAAAAATTGTCATAACTGGGCACAACTTTAGTTAAATAGCAGTTGGAGGCAAAATACAGAAGCTGTGGCTGACCAAATGTCAGGATTATCAACTCTGTGAGCTTGGGTGATGGGTAAGACATTGTGTAATTTCTTGTAGCACACAAGCCACTTAGATACTTACTACCTCTGTTCCTTCTTAAATATACAGTGTTGTACTCAGTGGTTTGCACTGAACATGTAACAGGCAGCATTCAGTAAAGTTACTTGACAGCTCCTTCTAAAATAAATCTGATTTTATCTTTGTGTCATATAATATCCCATGCTGAGAAGTTCACATTATCATCAACATAATAACAGTGCCTACAGCAGGCAGTCCTGAAGTACTTCTAAACCCAGGTTCCCTCAACACCACAACTCTTTCTAGCACAGGAGTCCCCACTCTCCAGGATCTGATATCTGGTTATCTGAGGTGGAACTGATGTAATAATAATAGAAATAAAGTGCACAATAAATATAATATGCTTAAATCATCCAAAAACTATCCCCCTTCCAGCCCCAGTCTGTGGGAAAATTGTCTCCCAAGAAACTGGTTCCTGGTGCCAAAAAGATTGGGGGCCGCTGTTCCAGCAGGTTGGGGAGAAGGCTATCTAATTCCAACCATGAATAATCAGACACAAGTAACATGAGAATTTAGCTGGTTTTTTTTTTTCTTTCCCCTGATGTCTTAGTATATAATGAATGCTTTCAATTCATTGTTGTGACAAGATATTACATCTAGCTCATGGAAACCAGTTCTAAAATACGAAGACATTATAGCTGCCAAGATTCCAGTCATACACATTTCAATTGGTGCGGACTTTCTCTGGAGTATACCTGACTATTGTGTTCTTTAACAAAAGTAGGGTGTGAGTTTGCACACGTAGGGTGCAGCAGGAGGATTGTGGTTGTCCAGTAGGTAGTTCATTTAGTGGTCATGTGCTGAGGAACACAAGAGTTTTGAGCATAGACGGATCAAAAGCAAGGAGTCCTGTGTGTCCCCGCTGCTGCTTCTCTTACCCTAAGCCTGCCCAAGGCGAGAGTTTTCATCCTGGTAGGATGCACAAGTGCTTCCCTGGATATAGGGGGCCAGAAATCTAGAAGTAAACGCGTTCTGGTTCTGCCTGAGAACACTGGCAACAATTCCTGTGCAACTGCTTTCATTTTTCAAAAGGGAGAAATAGATGGCTATCGGGTCACTTTCACAGCTAATAGTTTATAGGTCAAGATGATCTGGAGCTAAGAAATGTGATATTCATTATGAAAAATAGAAAGTTTTGTTTAGCAGAGAATTTTTGTTTAATTACACACCCAAAAGGCTGAGTGTAAAAAGTATTTAAAGTACCAAGAATAAATTAAATTTCCCCCTTTCTATCTTTCTTTACTTATTCCTCTAATTGTTTATTTTGAACCCTGTCTTCACCCATGAGAATGTGAGCCACACGGAGGTAGGGATTTTTGTCCATTTGCTTGCTGTGTATCCCCAAGGCCTTACACAGAGTCTGGCAGATATAAGTATCCAATATGTACTCACTGACCAACAAATGAATGAATGAGTGAATTGTAAATTGAAAAACCATCCTTCCAAACGAATTCATTTGTGGATGTAAGCTAGCACATTCCCTAGAAAGCAGCTTCCTTCATTAAGGGCAGGCTTTAAGGTTCACAGGCGATTTTAGCATCAGCCTAATGATGCTGGTTTTTCTTGGAAATTGCTCTGTGCTCCTCTCCCCTAGTTTGCCTTCCTCAGCATTTGTTTTCAGATCAGCTTTGGATCTGAAGTTATAGCTTTTTATCCCCAGAATTCACCTGAGGAAAAATTGTCTTTTCCTTGCATTTGAAGCTTAGCGAATTGAGGAAAACCAACTTAGGCGAACATCTGATGATCTTTTGAAAAAAAAAAAGAGACCTGGAAGCTCAAGACAGATGGTGCCGCTCCTGCCTTGGGGATGCTGGGCAGCTTGGGCCCAGCTTGGAGTGGTTCTCCTGGGAAACTGGGACTGGCTGGATTCCCTCCTGACCCAGCAGAAGTGCCAGGGTCACGCCAGTCACAGGGTAAAGGGGCTTGGGTGTGGGGCCTACACAGAGAGGGTCTGTAAAACCCTCCTTACTGACTTGAGCCCTATCAGGCATTCTAAGGTTTCAGGACTCACCTAAACCGGATTAAAGGTGTCCAGAGGGCCCGGGGTTAACGCTGAGTTGTTCTTTAAGTACAAGATTATGGTTTCCAATAAAGTGGATTTGTGATACCTGAGGTGATTTTGTGGGGGGAAACAAAAGGAAGATTAAAAAACGTCTGTGTCAAAGTAGTATTTTGATTAGACCAGAAGCATAATTTTAGAAAATGGAAAATAGTAAGGATGCCGTAGGAATTGTGCTTGGGGCCTGCCCTCCCCAGAGGAATGGAGGTGATAAATCATCTCCCGCCAGGTCAATTTTTCAAGTGTGATGTTTTCGATATTTTGTAGACTTAAATTTCAAAGTACAGAATGCACAACCCCATGTATTTAAGGTTATGTTATTGCATTTGTCATCTTTTATAATTTTGGAAGATAGTTAATTTACCCTTGTTAGGTATATATATGATCCTGTGCTTCACTTTTCATGAAAGAAGGAGAGTAAAACAACAAGCTTCTTGGTTTAGGAAGAAACAATTAGTAAATTTTCCTCCAGTTCTCCAGGCCTGTGGCAACTGCTTCTTTCCTGACAGCTGAACTTTGCATCCCAATCTCCATTAGTCTTGATAAAAGCCAAGCATTCTCTCCCCCTCACTGTGCTATAAGAATCATTTTTCCTGAGTGGAGTAATGGTTATGAAGTCATTTAGGTATTCACAGAAAAAAGTGCCTTTTACTGTTGTTGTTTTTTTTATTGATTCCAGAAATGTGGCAAAGAGAAACCCTGTTCCATTTTACCGTAAATACTATTAATCCAGAGATGACTTCTTAGTATACAGCAATGATTGATTTGAATTTAAATAAGTTGATATTCAGAGTTTTCATCTAGACTCAGATAAAACAACAAAATTATCCAGTGACTCTGGTTAAATTTGGAGTTGCTACTTAGATTACCTACACAGTCTTGTATTTTCAGTACCCCAGGTTTGAAAAAAAAAGAGGATAAGAGGTGATGTATATTAGATCCTGAAAGTATACACTTCACCTCTCCTATTACTGATATTCACTCCTGACTTCATTTCCAAAGAATTTCACCCATTTCTCCCACCAGGTCCAAAATCAATATCTTATTTTAAGTAAGAAGTTTTCACTCAAAAGAGGTTGACTTTTGAGTCTGACAAAGTAGAAATTAGAGTTATGGTGCTGTTTTAAGAGAAAAATTGGAGAGGTCTGATTCCCAATCTACATAATAATTCAACAGAATTTAAGGCTGTCCTCAGCACTTTGCATTAGCAGCAAGTAATTACCTCCAACTAGAATGAAATGAGGGTCAAGAATGGTTTCAAGCAATCAAGTGGAAGTGTTACTTGCTTTATTGAACATGCTAATTCAAAGCTGCACTTGGAAGAGTTAAAGAAGAAAAATGCCTTCAACCCAAATTGCCTTGTGAGCTTTTTTGCAAGAGTGGGCCAGAATGGTTTGTGGATGATGAAAAGTTTAAGTTGTTTCAGTTCGGTTCGGTTCAGTTCAGTTCAGTTCAGTTCAGTCGCTCAGTCGTGTCCGACTCTTTGCGACCCCATGAATTGCAGCACGCCAGGCCTCTCTGTCCATCACCAACTCCAGGAGTCTACCCAAACCCATGTCCATCGAGTCGGTGATGCCATCCAACCATCTCATCCTCTGTCGTCCCCTTCTCCTCCTGCCTCCAATACTACCCAGCATTAGGGTCTTTTCCAATGAGTCAACTCTTCACATGAGGTGGCCAAACTATTGGAGTTTCAGCTTCAACATCAGTCCTTCCAATGAACACCCAGGATTGATCTCTTTTAGGATGGATTGATTGGATCTCCTTGAAGTCCAAGGGACTCTCAAGAGTCTTCTCCAACACCACAGTTCAAAAGCATCAATTCTGCGGCGTTCAGCTTTCTTCACCGTCCAACTCTCACATCCATACATGACCACTGGAAAAACCATAGCCTTGACTAGACGGACTTTTGTTGGCAAAGTAATCTCTCTGCTTTTAAATATGCTATCTAGGTTGGCCATAACCTTCCTTCCAAGGAGTAAGCGTCTTTTAATTTCATGGCTGAAATCACCATCAGCAGTGATTTTGGAGCCCCCCAAAATAAAGTCTGACACTGTTTCCACTGTTTCCCCATCTATTTCCCATGAAGTGATGGGACCAGATGCCATGATCTTAGTTTTCTGAGCGTTGAGCTTTAAGCCAACTTTTTCACTCTCCTCTTTCACTTTCATCAAGACGCTCTTTAGTTCTTCTTCACTTTCTGCCATAAGGGTGGTGTCATCTGCATATCTGAGGTTATTGATATTTCTCCCGGCAATCTTGATTCCAGCTTGTGTTTCTTCCAGCCCAGCGTTTCTCATGATGTACTCTGCATATAAGTTAAATAAGCAGGGTGACAATATACAGCCTTGACATACTCCTTTTCCTATTTGGAACCAGTCTGTTGTTCCATGTCCAGTTCTAACTGTTGCTTCCTGACATGCATACAGGTTTCTCAAGAGACAGGTCAAATGGTCTGGTATTCCCATCTCTTTCAGAATTTTCCACAGTTTATTGTGATCCCCACAGTCAAAGTCTTTGGCATAGTCAATAAAGCAGAAATAGATGTTTTCTGGAACTCTCTTGCTTTTTCGATGATCCAGTGGATGCTGGCAATTTGATCTCTGGTTCCTCTGCCTTTTCTAAAACCAGCTTGAACATCTGGAAGTTCACGGTTCACGTATTGCTGAAGTCTGGCTTGGAGAATTTTGAGCATTACTTTACTAGTTTGAGCATTCTTTGGCATTGCCTTTCTTTGGGATTGGAATGAAAACTGACCTTTTCCAGTCCTGTGACCACTGCTGAGTTTTCCAAATTTGCTGGCATATTGAGTGCAGCACTTTCACGGCATCATCTTTCAGGATTTGAAATAGCTCAACTGAAATTCCATCATCTCCACTAGCTTTGTTCGTAGTGATGCTTTCTAAGTTGTTTAGTTTTAATATTTTAAATGACTTTACCTAGGAATTTACTTGATTTCAGATTTTTCATTTTTGTGTCTAAATTTAATGGTGCATTCAATGTACATAAGGATAAGCATACATACTTTTTTTTATAACAACTATTTTCAAATGGGTGTGCCTATCCCTAAATGGATATGTTGGTCTCCTTCCAAATTACAAAATTAAGTAGATATGAATTAGTGTGTGGAAGTGTTACTGAACTCAACTTGGGTTCACCTGCCTGCTACCCAGAATAACCAATCAATTGACACAAAGTTGCAGTGAAGGAAAGTATAGTGTCTATTTGCAGTGCACCAAGCAAGGAGAACAGGTAGCTCATGCTCAAAAGACCCAAACTCCCCTATGGTTTTCAGGGAAGGGTTTTTAAATGCAATATTTGGAGTGAGGGTTGCAGGGTGCATGACTTTCCTTTGACTGGGTGGTGGTGGTTAGGTGATGAGGTTGTATTTCAGAAATTTCAATCATCAACTTTCAGGTTCCAACCAGACTGAGGTCAGCATATAATCACCATCCAGTACCTGGTCAGGGGTCTTAGTTTCTGCATAAGAACCCAAAGGTATGCATCTGATTTTATGTATATTCCTTGAGGAAGACTGTCCTATCACTGAACTACTGTTCAAGCTATCTTTCTTAATTGCTTTTCCTTTGTTTCTGCATATCATCATTTCTCTAATTAGTAAACATTTGAGCCTACTCTTTGAAACTCAAGGAAGGCAAAGGAGAGTAAAATCTTTTTCTACAAACAAGAAAGGGTAGGGGATACACAGGGGCTTTTGTACATGGGAGGGACTCACAGAGTCCTGTTCAGTTTCAATCCCCCTTTTTCTTTGATGCTTCTCAATCCTGAGGGGAACAGGAGTCAGACAAGAAAGGCAATTAGGTTTTGGATAGAGAGGTTAATCGTACTTGTCAGGGGAACTCGGTTTTGGGGGGACATGGTTTCTGAAGTGCTAACTGAGTCCAGTTCCTCTTATGAAATTCTAGGCCTATAAAATATTGATCCAAACTCAGATGCAGTTTTGCTTACTCAATTATCTATGATTCTAATCTTGGGGAACAATTAAAATTCATAACTGTATTTATCAGCAAAAGATCTTCCCAGATGCTCAGTGGTAAAAAATCCGCCTGCCAATGCAGGAGACGAAGGAGACCTGCATTCAATCCCTGGGTCAGGAAGATCTCCTAGAGAAGGAAATGACAACCCACTCCAGTAGCCTTGCCAGAATAATCCCATGGAGAGAGGAGCCTGGCAGGCTACAGTCCATGGAGTCACAAAGTGTCAGACACAACTGAGCGCACACACACACACACACACACCTACCTTTATTAGCAAAAGATTAATGAGAATAAAAATGAAATCATGTCCAGAATTCTTGAATTTGCTTTTTTTATTAGACATCAACTGAAGTTTAGGATGAATAATATTTTATATATCTAGGTTGATTATAATATAAATAATTCTGACCTAGAAACTGTATCTTGTAGCTTTAAAAATGTATTCTCTCTATCATGTGGCAGGAAATAAGTAGAGATTAAGCTCTCTTAAAATAACTAAAGATAATTTAGATGATACAAACAAACTTTATTTAACACTTCATGAAGCAAGCAGTCTTCATTTGCCGGGGTCCAGAGAACTTCATAATGGGCTGGAAGGCAGGATGCTTTTATAGGATAAAGAGTAAGAAATAAAGAAGAGAAAATGAATAAGGAAAAAGGAAATACATATAGAACCCTGAATTGGCTTGGCATGTGGGGATTGGTTGACAGGATACACTGTGTTTCTGGTCAAATGAAACTTTTCTTGGGACTTGAAAGTTACCTGTATCAGTTTGCTGACATGGCATACCAGGCAGGAGTAACTCCAACTTGGACCTAGACATTTATTTTAATGGCTATTTAAAGTGAATCAGCAACTTTACTTTTTCAAGAGGACAATCAGTTTTTACTTCAGGTGTTGTAGTCTGAAACTCAGTTGGTATCTTTTTTTAATTGAAAAATATGGTGACCTTATATACTCATTAAATGTTATTTTTCTAAAACATAGCTTGGAAACTTGCAGCATGTGTGTTTAATCTCAGTACAGTGGATTCAAAACCAAGTATGCATGTTACCTGCATCAAGACTAGACTACAAGTTATTATAGTCATCATCATCATCATCTTCACATTTTGTTTTCAATGCTTTTGATGATTCATTGGCAGTATTTTGGTGATAACACCACATTAGTAATAATAAGAACATTTTAGGACCTAATTAATGATGATTTAATTCCAACATTTTGAACAACTGCCATTGCAGGAACTTATGATTTACAGCTGGGGATTGTGAAGTGGGTATCTGTAGTGTGAATCTTTGCCCTGTGAGGGACACTGGAGTCCCTGTTTTAGCTGACACAGATACAATATGTGGGAATACTTGGTCAGCTCATAACTGAACCAACACTTAACTGTAGAACTATTCTTCTTCTTGCAGAAGTAGATGCCTTTTTTGAAGAGACCTAAATCTATAATTTTGAGCAGTCAAGCAATATCTACCAGGTGGCAATCTAGAGCTTTAATATGACTTGATCAATGGCAAGGGGGTTTGATTTCTTTGCCTTGCAATATCTAATTTAAAAATCTCTTGGGAAAGGAGAGGTAAATGACTTAATTGGTATCTTCTCTTCCTTCATTTCCTTCATTTCTGTCAGCTTAGAACAGGACATGAAGATGCAGAATTAATCTGCACATTATAATGATTAACCATAAGGTCATATAATTCAGAAGGAAATAGTGGGGATGAAAAGTTTCAGTAGGAAAAAGACAATGAGATGGGAGATAGGATTGTTTTCTTTGCTCTGCAGAAGATTTTTTAGTTTGATGTAGTTCCACTTGGCTATTTTTGCTTTTGTTGCCACTGTTTTTGATGTCAGGGCCATGAAATCACTGCCAAGATCAATGTTATGAAGCGTTTCCCCTATTTTCTTAAGGAAAATTAGTAATTTTAAATGAGGGATTGTTAAAGCTAAAAGAGCATGATGATTAAAAAGCTACAAAACTATTGAAAGTTTACCATCTGAAGTATTTAAATCTCCAGAAAGTTTATCTTTTATCTTATAATAGGTTTTTTGGTTTTTTGTTTGTTTGTTTTTGTTTTTTAGCAAAAAAAAAAAAAAGGAACACAGGGGAAACTAGGACCAAAAGAGAAAGTCTGGGCTTGTGTATAAATTCCCCTCAAATCCCTCTATCCTGTGCAGACACATTCATATTTCTAAGCAGGATAACAGGAATCGTTGTTCAGTTGCTCAGTCAGTCTGAATCTTTGCGATAATAGGATGAGATAAACAGAGGAGGATCTCTAAACAAATGCAAAATGCTGAATTCACAGAAGCCTCCTGTTCTGCATCCTGCCCACCCCCCACCTCCAACTTGTCATCCTCAGATGAAATGGGCTTGATAAGTCAGAGGAAAGGTCAGGACAGACTATACTTCAGTAACAAATGAACCTAACAAGTACATTTTTTAACACACTGAGGTTTATTCTGCACTCAAAGTCCAAAATGAGTCAGATGACCCTTTTCTATACTGTAGCCTGCAAGCTTGCTGTGTCAGGAAAAGAGGGTGCTGAGACATAGAGAACAGACTTGTGGTTGCCAAGGGGAGAGCAATGGGAGAGGGATGGATTAGGATTCTGTGATTAGCAGATGCAATCTCTTATATAGAGAACAGATAAACGACAAGGTCCTACTGTATAGCACAGGGAACTACATTCAATATCCTGTAATAAACCATAATGGAAAAGAATATTTTAAAATATATATATGCACACACACACACACACACACACATATATATAACTGAATCATTTTGCTGTACACCAGAAACTAACACAACATTGTAAATCAACTACACTTCAATAAAATAAACTTTAAAAAAGAAAAAAAGGAGAGAGCTAAAAGTTTGTTGCAAGTGCCTGTGGGGGCCAGGAATTGCCCTCATGACACTTCCTCCCACATGTTATTGATTGTAACTTGGCCACATTATCCCATCCTGAGGGAATTTGGGCCAGCAAGGGGACATGAAGTGGGACTTAAAGGTCTCTGCCTCAGGAGACTTTCTGACTCCTGTAAGCTCATCCTACCTTAGCAGTCAGCTCCCTGACTTCTCTCCACAGAACCAACTTCCCTCCAAAGAAAGAAAACTGGCCAGTAAGAAAGAGAGAGAGAGAGTGAATGAGAGCCTTAGCTCTCATATCAAGCTCCAGAGCACAGAATTACAGAATGGTGCCAGATTCCAGTGTCAGAAAGTCCAGGTCATCCTGAGTTGCTAAAGAGTGAGAAAAGAGAAACAAAACTATTAAAATAAGAATATATGCCAACACTAGTTAAATAAGATGATAAATAAGAATATACTTCTTACTCTCCTTCCCTTTCACCCATGTAACTATTTCCACTACAGTGATTCTGACGAAGTATATGTCTGATTTCCCTACTCCAAAAACATATCAAGAACCATAAGTTCAGATGATTCGTTTTCAACCTTATCTTCATTTGTTAAAGGGCAGTATTACTGAGCCATTTCATATTCTACTGAATATCCTGTGACACTGTGGTCACCAGCATGAGTGACACTTTTTGGACTCATCCAACCAACATACTGAATGTCTTCCATCTGCCAGGCCTTGTGCCAGGTTGATGCTTGGATTGCTTCTTCTCTAGAGCTCATGGCCTAGCAGCTGCCATCTGAGTCTAGACAGATATGCTCCAGGAAACATACCGTTTCTTACAAGCCATTTCTTGTAAGCCACATCCTGAGGGGTGTTGCTGGGTCTGTGCTCAGCCAGAAAAGGAAGAGGGCCTCTGAGACACCGTTCCCTACTAATCACATCCAGGATGGGATGGCATATATAATAAAGACAAAAATCTTCACTGTTCTCATGGGAGTTAAGAATTGGAATTAGTTTTTCCCAAAGCCAACTTCAACTCTCTCCAACAGTCAGATTTTTTTTGAGAACTGGGAAAGCAGGGGAGAAGACATTGTGTGTCTGTTTGGATCTCACTGTGGCATCAGAGATGCTCCTTGCCGGCCGCGATGCTGGCCCACGGTGAGTGGGACTGGAGTGGGAGCAGAAGCTGTGAGCTGGGACCCCAGGAGGTACGCTTCCAAGCTCTTCCACTAACTAGCTCTGTGACCTTGAAGGATTCCTTTGGTCCCTCCAAGCTCCAGTTTCCTCATGTGTAAGATCAAATGCTTGGACTAGACAGGCCTCTCCCAGCCGTGACACATGATTGTTCTGGGCTTCTGTGTTTTTGCCTCTGTAACTGAGGTCCCCAGCCCTGTGTCACATGGGGTCGGCAGGGGGGATGCATCAGCGCCTTGTCATCAGAGTGATCCACTTGAGAGGCATTCCCCCACAGTAACCTGCCAAGAGAAAAATAATTAGATATGTCACCTCCAAAATTCTTTGGAGTTGATTTTTTTTTTCCAACAACTTTCAAATTCTCACTATGATCACAAACTGAAGAAGGAAATAGTCCTTATCCAGCCAGTAAAATCAACAAGTGGAAGGGCTGGGGATCTCTGCACATCACCTAGACACTTTGCCAAAGGGTCCTTAGCCCATTGGTGAGGGTTTAGAGAGAGGCAGTGATCAGGCAGGGTGCTGCTTGTCCCTGGGAGCCCAGCTCACCCAAGGGGACTTGCCATGTGGTATTGTGGAAGTATAGACTTTAGTGCTTCAAAGAGGCTCAGCCTTCTCCCATTCATAAACATATTTTGCACGTGAGGTAACTGAAGCCCAAGGAGGTTGATTAGCCCAAGGCCATGAACATTGAGCAGAAATGAGATGAAAACTTGCATCTTCTAACTCCTGACTTACAGACCCAAGCTCTTACCCTACACTGTGCTGGAAAATTCATAGATGCTTTCACTGAAATCTGAACCTGTATCAGTAATAGTCATATGGCAATGATAGTGCTGGGCTTCCCTGATAGCTCAGTGGTAAAGAACCCGCCTGCCAACGCAGAAGACATGAGACTCAGGTTTGATCCCTGGGTTGGAAAGATCCCCTGGAGAAGAAAATGGCAACTCACTCCAGTATTCTTGCCTGGGAAATTCCAAGGACAGAGAAGCCTGGTGGGCTACAGTCCATGGGGCTGCGAAGGGTCAGACATGAGTTAGCAGCTAAACAACAACAACAATGGTAGTGCCAGCAATGGTAATAATATATACCACATATTTATGTTATATGTGTATCCTATGTATTTTATACACACACATACACCATTTATTGACAGCCACCATTAGCCAGGCACTGAGATAGTCATTTTATGTATCTTAGGTCTATTTTTATAGTAACTATAAGATATATTCTCTTCATTATCATTTACAGTCCTTACTATGCACAGGCATTAAACTAGCCACCTTGGTGAAATTTAGAAATAAATTAAGAAAGAGCCTTGTCCTTAAGGAGATAATAGAAACCTGTGACATAAGCCACAGAATATGCGACAGCAATATGAGGGAGAAGATGTCAGAAGAAAGGTTTGGCTACATTCTGGGGGGATACAGAGAAAAGGACGTGTATTTTTCCATACTGAGTGGATTTGGAAAGGAAAGACAAGGGAGGAGGTGGCTGGACTGAATCCTCAGTAGAAGGAATGATGCTGGGCACTGGAAATGGGATGAAGGACTTTCCAGAAAAAGCAGAAGCACAAGCCTGAAAGTCTAACTATACTACATGGAACCAAACAGCAAATCAGCTGGGATGTTGATACTGGGCCAGTATATGTCACAGCCAAGGGACAATGAGTGTAAAACATTTAGTAGGTAAAGACCCAAAGTGACTAATCCCATGAACCATCTGCTAGAAAGAAATCTTGCTTTCAGATTTTGTTATACCAAAAGAAATGGAAAAACCACTAGAAAACTTGTAAATTTGGAGTCTAAGCTGAAAGCAAAGTGGAACTTACCCAGCCCACTCTAAGGGTCTCTTCATGGGAGAAACTAAAGCATCTTCCTGCAATGTCAACAGGGTTTACAGTGGTAGAAGGTCATTAATTCTGAGTACACAAATCTGAACATATGGGGGTCAAATCAGTCTCCCAGAAACAGAACATGTGCAAAAGGTAAAAGCCTGATGTGGCACAATTAACCTACATCTTTGCTTTAAAAGGAAGTGGTGATTTCTCCACTGAAGTAAGAACAAAGAGAGAGGATGGGACTTATGCCCATAAATAAATAGTGTTATGCCACTAAATGTTTACACACTAGTTCTCTCTCTTTTTAATATAATTTTTGATAATTAGTTTTAACTGAATAGTAATTACTTTTAGAAAAGGCAGAGGAACCAGAAATCAAATTGCCAACATCCGTTGGATCATCGAAAAATCAGGAGAGTTCCAGAAAAACATCTACTTCTGTTTTATTGACTACGCCAAACCCTTTCATTTTGTGGATCACAACAAACTATGGAAAATTCTTAAATGGATGGGAATAGCAGACCACCTCACCTACCTCCTGAAAAATCTGTATGCAAGTCAAGAAGCAACAGTTGTAACTGGACATGGAACAACAGACTGGTTCCAAATTAGGACAGGAGTATGTCAAGGCTGTATATTATCACCCTGCTTATTCAACTTATATGCAGAGTGCATCATGCAGAATGCCAGGCTGGATGAAGCAAAGGCTGGAATCAAGATTTCCAGGAGAAATATCAATAACCTCAGATATGCAGATGACACCACCCTTATGGCAGAAAGTGAAGAAGAACTAATGAGCCTCTTGATGAAAGTGAAAGAAGAGAGTGAAAAAGTTGGCTTAAAATTCAACATTCAGAAAACTAAGATCATGGCATCTGCTCCCATCACTTCATGGCAAATAGATGGAGAAACAATGGAAACAGTGGCTGACTTTATTTTCGGGGGCTCCAAAATCACTGCAGATGGTGATTGCAGCCATGAAATTAAAAGACACTTGCTCCTTGAAAGAAAAGCTATGACAATAGACAGCATATTAAAAAGCAGAGACATTACTTTGCTGACAAAGGTCTGTCTCGTCAAAGCTATGGTTTTTCCAGTAGTCATATATGGATGTGAGAGTCAGACTATAAAGAAAGCTGAGCACTAAAGGATTGATGCTTTTGAACTGTGGTGTTGGAGAAGACTCTTGAGAGTCCCTTGGATTGCAAGGAGATCAAACCAGTCAATCCTAAAGGAAATAAGTCCTGAATATTTGTTGGAAGGACTGATGCTGAAGCTGAAACTCCGATACTTTGGCCACCTGATGCAAAGAACTGACTCATTGGAAAAGACTCTGATGCTGGGAAGGATTGAAGGCCGGAGGAGAAAGGGATGACACAGGATGAGATGGTTGTATGGCATCACCGACTTGACGGACATGAGTTTGATCAAGCTCTGGGAGTTGGCAATGAACAGGGAAACCAGGCATGCTGCAGTCCATGGGGTCTCAAAAAGTCAGACATGACTAAGCTACTGAACTGAACTACTTTACAATATTGTGGTGGTTTTTGCCATACATCAACATGAATCAGCCACAGTTATACATGTGTCTCCCCAAATCCTGTACTCCCCCACCTCCCTTTTAAAATGTGAATATGTACGTGCTTAAGCTTATTGTGAATTTTATTGATGTGATGGCAGTATACACTTTAGAAATAATAAAATACTAACACTACTACTAATAAAATACAAATATGCAATACTTTTTGTTGTTAATTTCATATAGCAAATTGGTCCTCACAGAATGCTTTCATTGATTTTTGCAAAATTCTTGTGTCTGCTGTTTACAATAGCTAGGACATGGAAGCAATCTGAATGTCCATCAGCAGATGAATGGATAAGAAAGCTGTGGTACATATACACAATGGAACATCACTCAGCTATAAAAAAGAATGTATTTGAGTCAGTTCTAATGAGGTGTATGAAACTGGAGCCTATTATACAGAGTGAAGTAAGTCAGAAAGAGAAACACCAATATAGTATATTAATGCATCTATATATGGAATTTAGAAAGACGATAATGATGACCCTATCAAGACAGCAAAAGAAACAAAGATGTAAAGAACAGACTTTTGGACTATGTGGGAGAAGAAGAGGGTGAGATGATTTGAGAGAATAGCATTGAAACACATTTATTACCATATGTAAAATAGATGGCCAGTGCAAGTTTGATGCATGAAGCAGGGCACTCAAAGCCAGTGCTCTGAGACAGCCCAGAGGGATGGGCGGGGAGGGAGGTGGGAAGGGGTTTAAGGATGGGGGGACACATGTGCACCCGTGGCTGATTCATGTCGATGTGTGGCAACAACCACTACAATAGAGTAAAGTAATTAGCCTCCGATTAAATAAATTAATTTAAAAAATTTCTTGTGTCTGTAGCCAATCTGCAGTTGCAATTAATGAATGTGTATAGTCCCAACATGAATGTAATTGATACTTTTGGTTACTTAATGAGAAGAAAGGGCTTCCTTGATGGTTCAGAGGGTAAAGAATCTGCCTGCAATGCAGGAGACCCAGGTTCAATCCCTAGGTTGGGAAGAGAAGATCCCCTGGAGAAGGAAATAACTACCCACTACAGTATTCTTGCCTGGAGAATCCCATGGTCAGAGGAGCCTGAAGGGCTACAGTCCATGGGGTCACAGAGTCAGACATGACTGAACGACTAACAGTTTCACTTTCACTTCAAGAAGAAGAAAGTGAAACAAAAAAATACCAATGTTGGAACTTTTCTCACTCATGACAAACTTCTTTGATGAATCAAAATGTGAGCAATTTCTTTGCTGAATCAAACAATAGTTTTCAAAAAATAGAAAACTGGCTTATCAATTTGATGCTATTCATGCTATAATGGTTTATAGACACAGCACACTTTAAGGTTAATTTACAATATTAACATTTTCTCCACTATTCTACTTTTTTTGCAACTAGCAGTATAATAAACCAAATTCTGGTTTATAGTTTGTACTTATTTCTATGATATAAGTACTATTATATGGCTGGTTTCCAGCTACCAATGAGATGTCATTGAATGCAGAGTAGGGAAGAGAGACATGGTAGCTGAACTTGTATGATGCTTCCATTGTTAAGGACTGAATGTTTGTATCCCCTTAGAATTTGTATGTTGAAGATTTAACTCCCAGTGTGACAGTGTTTGAAGCTGGAGACTTTGGGAGGTAATTAACTTTAGATGACGTCATGAGAATAGGGCTTCCATGATAGGATTAATGTCCCTATTCAAAGAGGAAGAAACAGCAGAGCTTGCCTGCATGCTGCCATGTAAGGACACAGCCTCAGCTGGAAGGCTGTCTTCTACAGGCCAGGAAGAGCACTCTTACCAGGAGCCAAATCTGCCCAGCTCCTTGATTTTGGACTCCCCAACCTCCAGATCTGTGAGAAAAGTCTATTGTTGAAACCACTCATTCTCTAGTATTTTTCTTATGGTAGCCTGAGCTGATTAATACAACCAGCATTGAGTGGATGTAAATAACTTCAGGACAGAGTGAATACTAAAATGTTGTAAAACAATTAGAAATTGCTGTCTTGAGTATTTATTTCTTATGCATTTATTTTGTTTACTTTTTTTATTTTAAAGTAATTATAAGACACATAGGAATTTGCAAAAATAGTAGAGCCCCACATACCCTTCACCCAGCTTCCCCCAATGTTGACATCTTATATAACTGTAATACAATATCATGAACATGAAATTAAGACTCGTATGATACTGCTGGAGCTTAAGCTCCAGTATTTTGTCATCTGATGTAAACGGTTTACTCATTGAAAAAGTCCCTGATGCTGGGAAAGATTGAGGGTAGAAGGATAAGAAGGCATCAGAGGATGAGATGGCTGGACGGAATCACTGATACAATGAACATGAACTTGGGCAAACTCTGGGAGATGGTGAGGGAGAGGGAGGCCTGGCATGCTGCAATCCACAGGGTCACAAAGAGTTGGACACAATTGGGCAACTGAACAACAGAAACATGATACTACTAGACTAAAAACATTGATCAGTTATCATCATTTTTATATGGATTCACTTGTCGGTGTGTGTCGGGGTGTTATGTTTGTGGTATGTGTGCAGTTTTATCCCCTGTATAGATTTGTATAACCATCAGGACATTCAAGATGCATAAATGTCCCATCACCACAAAGGAATTCTCTTATGTTTTCTCTTTAGATTGTCACTGCTCTATCCTTGTCTCTCATAATTCTTAGTCTGTTCTCCAAGTCTGTTGTTAATATAACAATCAATATCCAAAATGTTTTAAATATAGAACCATAGGTTATTTAAATTTGATACTTTTTTTCACTAAGCAGAATTCTCTGAACTTTGTTTCAGGTAGCGTTCTTTTTTACTACTAAGCAGTGTTCCACTGTGTGGATGTACCAGTTTGGTTAAACACTCACACACTGATGGATATTTGAGTTGTTCCAGTCTTGTACTGTTATGGATAGAGCTCCCATAAACATTTGTGTACAGGTTTTTGTGTGAATGTAATTTTTCAGTTTTCTGGAATGTGACCAAGCGTGTGACTGCTGAGTCATATGGTAAAGTACACAAAATTTTTCCAAATTATTTTGGAAATTATTTTCTCAGGTGGTTGTATCATTTTACTTTCCTCCCAGAATGTACGACAGATCAAGCAAGCATCCTTGCCAGAATTTTGTGTTGTTATTATTTTTCATTTTAGCTATTTTAATAGTTGAATAATGAAATCTTATTGAGATATTAATTTGCATTACTTAATGGCTAATGATGTTAGACAGTTTTTCATATATTTGTTTGTCACCCATATCACGTCTTTTGTGAAGCTCCTGTTTATATCTTCTACCCAGCTTCTAATCAGATTTTTTGTTTCCTTATTGTTGAGTTTTGAGTATTCTTTATATCATCTAGATACAAGAACTTTGTCAGATATGTGGTTTGCGAGGTTTTTCTTCCAGTCTGTAAATTATCTTTTCATCCTCTTAAAAGGGCCTTTTGTGGCACAAAACTTTTAAATTTTGTTGAGGGTAAATTTATCAATGCTTTCTTTTATGGATCTTGCCTTTAATGTCATGCCTAAAGACTCCTCCTCTAGGTTTAGACCCTAAAGAGTTTCTCCTATGTTTTCTTATAAAACATTAAAATTTTAAATTTAAATTCACAATCATTTTGAGTTAATATTTTATATGGTATGGTTTTAAGTCAAAAGCTATTTTTTGCCCATGGTTGTCCAGTTGTTCCAGCACCATTTGTTTGAAAGCTTATTCTTTCTCCACTGAAATTTTATTTCTTTTTCATATAATTTATTTTATTGTAAGTTTAATTTTTAATAATGGCTGTGGTTTGACATCCAGCTCACAAACTCTCTGAAAATTTAACAACTGTGTTCTGGGAGCCAGTACAGACTGATTCCAGCAAATCATTGATTTATGTTATATGTATGATTTTGATCAGAGGAAAAAAGACAGCCACAGGGATGATTGGGGATGGTGAGCATGTGTAAACATTGAAATACATAATGTAAAGCATTATAAAAGCACCAAGCCCAGAAGTGACATTAGTATCATATTGCAGAAAATTAAAACTCAGATTTGAAATACATACTTTATTAGCTTTGGGGAGAGGGAGCAAGAATTGGATATAATTCGTGTCATTAATTTGAAATTGCTTAATTAATAGGT
The DNA here is from genome assembly GCF_054371585.1 of Giraffa tippelskirchi. Lineage (NCBI taxonomy): Eukaryota > Metazoa > Chordata > Mammalia > Artiodactyla > Giraffidae > Giraffa > Giraffa tippelskirchi. Next base: position 143,881,306 of record NC_137279.1, on the reverse strand, counting down.
TCCTTTTAAACTAATTGGGTGGCCAAGAAGCTTGGAAGGATAGTCATGGCCTCTGTGGTCAAATGGAGCTGGGCCTGATTCTTGGCACTGATATTTATTAGCTTTAAGGAACACCTCAATGACATTTAGAATCTGGTTAATTTTAAAGCTTGGAGAAGAACCCAAAGCTGTGTTTATTAATCTAACAAATATTTGATGAGTTCCAGGCTATGTAGAAGGGATTAGGGATATAGCAGCAAGCAAAGTAAGCACAATTTTTACCCTCAAAGAATTTATAGTCCAGTGGAAAGGTAGACAATGAACAAAAAAGCACACTAGTAAAAAATGCTGTTACATATGTGATAAGTGGCATAAAGGGGGGAAAAAAGAAGCAGATACTGTGATTGAAACAGAAAAACAAAAACCCTGCACAGCTCTAGGCACACAGAGGTTGCTAAGTGGTAGCTCTTTTTTTTTTTTTTTATTACAGATCTGGGTAATATGAGGGTGGACAGACAAACGTCTGAAGACCTCATCTGAGGGCCTGACTACCCATCACTTGTGTTATATACTGTAATGCTTACTTTGCATAGGGAGCTGTATTGGGCATACTTTAAAACCCTCTTAAGATTCCTAAGTGTCTAAAAATCTGTGACTGTCATATGTGTCAAGCAGGGATTTGTTTAATTTGTTTACATAAAGACACAGATAAATTAGCAATCAATATGATAGTCATTAGGTCAGTACTGCATATATTTATATTTTTAATAATATTTGGCTGCCATCCTCTTTAGTCATTGTGCCCTTTTAAAACTGGACTAAATTATGAAAAAGTACTTAAGGATCTAGAATTCTGAAACCTGGGACAATGCAATTGCTGTAGTGTTTTATCAATTTGATTTCAAATATATACACATTGGCTTTTGTTTAGAAGTTCAGTTCAGTTCAGTCGCTCAGTCATGTCCGACTCTTGGCGATCCCATGAACCGCAGCACACCAGGGCTCCCTGTCCATCACCAACTCCCGGAGTCCACCCAAACCCATGTCCATTGTGTCAGTGATGCCATCCAACCATCTCATCCTCCATCTTCCCCTTCTCCTCCTGCCCTCAATCTTTCCCAGCATCAAGGTCTTTTCAAATGAGTCAGCTCTTTGCATCAGGCGGCTAAAGTATTGGAGTTTCAGCTTCAACATCAGTCCTTCCAATGAACACCCAGGACTGATCTCCTTTAGGATGGACTGGTTGGATCTCCTTGCAGTCCAAGGGACTCTCAAGAGTCTTCTCCAACACCACAGTTCAAAAGCATCAATTTTTCTGCACTCAGCTTTCTTTATAGTCCAACTCTCACATCAAGTTATTATTAATCAATGTTTTTTTGTAATGAAGTCCATAAATCTGCATTAAATAAACATCCAGATTTGTCAATGTCCTTTTGCTTTTCCTGCTTGAGCCTGTGTATTTTTATCAGAATAATTCACTAAATTCAATCTGAGTCTATTTAAACATTTTTTTGCTAGTTTTCTATTAAGTTTCCCCTGACCTCTTGAACAACCAGCCCCAGTGTCAACTGCCTGGGCAGGACTAGGGAAGGGGCTGGGGGGCATTTGAGCACTTCTGGTTCTTATCTGAGCCTGGTGGGCTACCGTCTATGGGGTTGCACAGAGTCAGACACGACTGAAGTGACTTAGCAAAAGCAGCAGCAGCTTCTTAACTGATGTTCTTCTTCTTTGAAACAAAATAATCATCTTTCCACCCTACTGCTATCTCTGCCACCTCCATTTTTTTTTCCAGTGAGAAGATGAGGAGTAAGAGGAACATGGCTAGTTCTTTAATTTTTTCCAATTATCAAATTTGCATTACCTTATTGTAAAACATTTGGAAAACTACAAAAACTTCAAAGGAAAAAATAAAATTTTAACAGCGGTTGCACTGTTTGCAGAATTCTTTTCCCCATACCTTGAAACACTGAGCATGATCACTGCAAAATTTCAGAGTCAAGCTCTGTTGAAATCACTGCTTCTGCATTCACCATGGTTTGAGACTACTAGGTAAAGCCATGTACAAGGCCTGAGATCCAAGAAAAATGTACAGCACAAACGTGCATAATGCTGGGTTGCAGGAATGTTTTTTAGTACTACGAAGACTCATTTCTTACAACAACCCTATGAGTATGATGATTATCCCTGGTTTTCTAAAGCCACAAATGCAGAGTAAGTCACCCTGAATGCAGACCCCAGAAGACCAGTTCCAAGTGCACAGACTACAATAACCTTTTTAGACTACAGACAGCCTGGTGACAGGTCCAACCTCTCTCTTCCCCTGGCACGTCCCTTTCTGTGTAAAGCCAGCACCTCTTTTGTTTCTTTGTCCCAAACCAGGCCCAGTATTGACTTTGCTCATATTTTGTCTTATTAGATGATACTGTTATTCCAATGAATTGAAGATCTGTTCTGTCCCTTTATCCTGTTTCCGGGAGATGGTGAAGGAAAGAAAGCCTGGCCTGCTGCAGTCCATGGGGTCACAAAGAGTCAGATGTGACTGAGCAATGCAACTGAGCAACTGAACAACAACAACCTCTTTCCAGAACCTTCACTCCACTCATTTCTATTGAAGGCCAACTGCATTTTCTGTGACTCAGCAGTATTATTCCCACCCACCTCCCCAGTTCTGAACATCTGGCAGTTCCACACAATAATCACAGTCAGTCACACAAGATTTTCAGGGAGGAGAGAGACGATTATGCTCACTTTTTAACATGGAGGTCGGGAGGTTTTTTGAGGTCACTGAGGAGCATGGACTCCTCACTTTTACTGGGAAGATAAACTTGGTTGATTTATTTCCTTGATTTTGTTCTATGAATCAATTACATTTTTTAAATTTTATTTATAGTTATTTTTTCCTTACTTGTGATTTTGAAATACTTCAGACCTACTGAAAAACCTGAAGTATTTTCACTGAGTAAAAATCTGAAGTATTTTTAGCTTTACCTATCATATTAATTTCCCCAGCACTTGCATAACTAATTACCACAAATTGGGTGACACAAACAACAAAAACTTATTTTCTCATAGTTCTGGAAAGTAGAAGTCTAAAATCAAGGTGTCCTTAGGCCCTGCTCCCCTCTGAAGCCTCTGGGGAAATTCTTTGCCTCTTCCTAATGTTCAGTGATCGCTGGCAGCCCTGGTCACTTCTTGGCCTGTATTTCTCAGAACTCTGCTTCCGTCATCGTGGCCTTTTCCCCTGTGTGTCTTGCCTTACAAGGACCATATTAGGTTTAATGTGTGTGTGTGTGTGTGTGCTTGTTCAGTAGTGTCCAGTTCTTTGTGACTCCATGGACTGTAGCTCATCAGGCTCCTCTGTCCATGGGATTTCCCAGGCAAGAATAGTGGAGTGAGTTGCCATTTCCTTCTCCAGGGAATCTTCCCAACCCAGGGATCGAACTCAAATCCCCTGCATCCTCTGTGTTGCAGGCAGATTACTTTTTTTTTTTTAATGCTGAGCTACCAGGGAAGCCCTGTATTAGGTTTAGGGCCACCATAATCCAGAATGACCTCATTTTTAACTAATTATTATCTTCAAAGACCTCATTGTTAAACACAGTCACATTCTGAGCTTCTATGTAGACATGAATGGGGGGGTGAGGTGGGAAGTATGTTTAACCCAGCACATCTACATTCATTAGTTATTAACATTTTTAAATATTGCCTTCCAATTTTCTTTAAAATTTTTATTGGGGTATAGTTGGTTTACAGTGTTGTATTACTTTCTGCCATACAGGAAAGTGAATCAGCTACACATACGCATACATCCACTCTTTTTTAGATTATTTTCCCTTATAAGTCACTACAGAACACTGAGTAGAGTTCTCTGTGCTCTATAGTTGGTTCTTTGTTGTTGAGGATGATATCTCTTGTTTAGTCGCTAAGTCATGTACAACCCTTTTGTGATCCCATGGACTGCAGCCCGCCAGGCTCCTCTGTCCATGGGATTCTCCAGGCAAGAATACTGGAGTGGGTTGCCATTTCCTTCTCCAGGGGATCTTCCTGATCCAGGGATTGAACCCACGTTTCAAGCATTACAGGCAGATTCTTTACCACTGAGCCACCAGGGAAGCCCTCAGTAGGTCCTAGTATATTTAGTCTATTGGCCACACCACTCAGCACTCCAGTTCTTAATTCCCCAGTGAAGGATCGGACCCATGTTCCCTGCAGTGGAAGCACTGAGTCTTAATTCCTGGGCCACCAGGGAAGTCCCTCATTAGTTATTAACATTTTGACATACCTGTTTTATATTTAACTCCATCCATCTATGTGTGCATACACGCATCTACCCACACTCAGATTTTGTTGATCGATTTGAAACATGACGCCGCACCCCTAGATACTTCAGCCAGGTGGTAACTGCTAAGGAAAAAAAAAAGTTGTTCTACATCATCACAGTACAACTGCCACAACATAATAAACTTAATATCTGCTACCATAATTTATATGAATACAGAGCATATTTAAATTTCCCCATTTATTCCAAAAATATTCTTTATAGCTGGTGATTTCTTTCTAAATCAGGATTTAATAAAGAATCAGACACTGAATTTGTTTATGTCTCTTTAATCTCCTTTTACTGGAAGAATACCTTCCCCTCCTTTTTTTTCATGTCACTGACAGTTCTGAAGGGAGTGCAAGCCAGTTGTCTTTGAGAATGTCCTATGTTCTAGATGTGTCTGATTATTTCTAAATGACTAGATTCAGGTGAAATATTTTTTGGAAAGAATACTACATTGGTGATACTGTATTCCCCTAGCACATCACACTCTGAAGTTCAGAATGTCCATTTGCTGGTTATCAGTGACGCTAAATATAGTCTCTTGGCTGAGGTGTTGAGACCCAGCTTTATCCCTTGGGATAGTGTTCCCATATTTCCCATTTAACTGATTCCTATTTAAATTGTCTTTTGAAATTTTGTCCTTTTCTGTTCTGAGCTTTTTTTTATTTCTGATTAGAAGTTGTTGTTGTTGTTGTTTTTAAATATACAAAGTGCTTTTTTATGTACATTTAATTCAGTTGGAAGTTGTGTTTGTTTTCTTCAACTTTGTAGTTTTGGGGGACAGGGAGAATTTCCACCCTTTGAAATATTTTGATTCTCAATTTCCAAGGTTTTAGAGTAACTTTGTGGGGATGATATTTGCCATTTTAACTTTGAATGGTCTTGTATTTTCCTGGATCAGTAACAACACGTGATTCTGTATGGACAACGTTATGGTTTTGGGGAGGCTCACTTAATTTCTTAGTTCAAGAGTGCTGTCTTCTATTGATATAGTTAAGAGGCCCTTTTCAAAACTAGATGGCACTTTTTAATGGGGAGGGTGTCCTTGTTCTTTTCCAGTGGACCCCAATCTTCCTTCCTCCTTCTGCTTCATCACCTGGGCTTTAGGGTCATCTCTCATCTTCCCAAAAAGGCACCTTCCCAAGACTGCCACCTCTGGGCAGCCCTCTCCATTTGTGTCCCCACCGATGGTGTCTTGATCCAACAGATTATCAACTTTTGTCAGTGTTGATCCTCTTAGAGCATGACATCTTCCTAACCGGAATGATTTTTATCTGTGCTCTCCCACTGGCAGGCCTGCTGCCTTCTTGTCTTTCTCAAGCATTCTCCAGCAGATTCTCAGCTCCAACAATTCTTCAGTGCTGGCACTTGCAGATTTCAGATTCTTCCTTCACTGCTCCTGTGTAAACTGAGATTTGTAGCATCCTCTGTCATCTAGTTATGTTGCAGATGGGGGTTACTGGTGGTTTTATTTGCTTTCGTTATTGATCTGTATAGGTTCTAGAGAACAGGTGTGGAGAGATCTGTATTTAGTTAATGTATAGAGACTCAAAGCCTGTATGTATTTATTCTTACTTTCTTGGTATTTTAATGTAAATACAATGACATATTTTGCTTATTTTAAATCTCTAGTGGTAACGTAATTATATCTATTTATATCTATGTATTTCTCTTTGTGTGTATGGTTTGCTTTTTACCTTTAACCCTCGAATCCTCCTGGAAGTACTCGTTTCTTTGGACCTGCTTATCTAGACCCTCTGTTCTGGCCTGTGGGCAGAGGAGAACATAAGGAATCATGGCCTAGTTTGCTTAGAAATGGACAGATGTTAAGAGAGATGAAGGGCAAACTAGGGCCTTGTCCAAATGTAGTTGATGCATTTTGAAGCACAAAATGGACAGGGGCAGGGGAATGCTTGATTGTAAATTCTTATGAAAGTTGAGTGCCAGCCTCTTGGCACTTGAGGCTCTCATTTCTGCTGAGTTTGTTGTTTTTTTTTTTTTGAGGACAACTGTCCTTCAAAGCTGGCTGTTCATCAGATTCCTTGGAAAAGCTTTATGCATTGTCACATTGTTAGCACTTGCTTATGTCCCAAATTCATTAAGATTTTATATTCTCATGAGCAACTCCCACCTCCTTATCTCCCAGGGCCCTCTGCAGGAGTCCTGCTCAAAATAGGTTCTGAGGGACTATTCCATCACCTTTGAAAGCCTCTGTCTTGAAAACTCAAGAAGCGTTACATCAAAAGCAGTTTCTTTTTCTTTGGAGACTGATGAGAAAAAAAAAAAAAAAGACACCTGAGCAGACATGAAAATGGGGCATTTATGTGCTCTACAGCCTTTCTAGACTGACCCTGTAACATGTTAAGCCCTCTTCATTTTGCTCAAAAAGTGGTTTAAAAAAGACCATTAATATCCCTCTTTAAAATATATATTATATGGGTTTGCACAAAAGTAGCCTTTCAAGTTGTTGTCTGGGCATTGCCTCTAAAGCCCTTTGGGAGGGACCAGATTATGAATTCAGTTAAGAATCTCTGCTTTGCGCATTCAAAAGGTCTGTTGTTATTTGAGGTTCTGTGGGTTATTCTGTTTACATTTATCAGTCATGGCACACACAAGTCCCTGGGAAGTAAATACCTAAATAAGGTCTAAGTAAGGATGTAGATACCTAAATACCTAAATAAGGATGTAAATACCTAAATTTAGGTAAATACCTAAATAGGATGTAAATACATAAATAGGATGTAAATACGTAAATAGAGGGGACATGAAAATTGAATGATGTCACCCTCCCTTGGAGAAGCTCTGCTATGGTTTTCCTTGTCTTGGAGTAAAGAACAAATGTTTTATAGAATCTGTCAGCTCATCTATTGTCTGCCCTCTGCCTGATTCTCTGCCATCCTCTGCCACCCCAATGCCCTTGCTGGCTATGCATCAACCACACTGGCCTTCTGTCTCTCAAATAATCCATGCTTCTTGCCTCCAAGGGATGTTTTCATAAGCTGCTCCCACTCCCTAGCTGTTCCTACTCCCTGGACTATACCTATCCTATCTCTTCCCTTAGTCAATACTTGCATATCTGCCAGACCTCAGGTCAAATATCACTTATTGAGAGACATTTTCTTAGAATGTCCCTGTCACACATCCTCAGAGTTTCTGGTACTTCCAGGGTATTTCTTGCAGTTGTAATTTTACTTTTTTTTGTAGGGTCATTTCCATAACAAAGTTCTCCTTCACCAGACTATCATCTTCACAAATATAGGAGCAGATTTTGTTTTTGCCAACCATTGAATCTCATGTACCTAGAACAAAGAGTGGTCCATAGGAACAGCTGAATAAATTTTTTGTTGGCTGCATGACTGAATTGATTAATGTAAAGCAATTGGTGGGGGTTAACTGTCCAAAATGAGACAAATACTAAACAGTTGTTTAGCCAGAGAGAGTTAGCTGATTAAAAAAGCAATCATCATTTGATAATCTCCAGAAAAGATGCTGGAACAACTGAACACAGATATAGCCTGAGAGACAGATGGAATAATTAAGAGGGAAAGTTGAGGAAGAAGGTTGAAGAAAACATGATAAAAAATTCAGAGCTACTTGCTGGCTGTGTCTGAAAGCACAGTGTTCATTTCTAGTCACATCACTGCTGCAAGGAGTTTAAAGACACAGTGAAGAGAAGGGCCTGGGAAGGGCAGCCTGAATGATGCCAGATCAAATGTCAAGCAGCTCACAGAAAGTTTAGAGACACATAGTGGGAAGTCAAGAGGACTTGAAGGAGATGTAATTGTAGATCCAAAGTGCAATCGCTGTATATGATAATGTCACCTACTTTCATTTAAACTAAGACCTGTTTATTCAATGCAGATCCTAGAGTGGAGGTCTGGAAAATTCAAAGCAAATTTATGAAGTGTTTTCATCATCAATAGCAACTAAAAGATCTAAGGGCATAGAGTAGAGTATTGAAATGATATCTGAGGATAAAGTGTTGAATCTGTCAATGATGTCTCTCACGTGCACCTGCGCACATGCACACACACACACACTTATGCACTTATTTTAAGAAGAGCATAAAAAATAGAGAGTATAACAAAGAGATGGTGTTAATTTGATCTTTTAAACCAAAATACTGCATATTCATCTTGCATTTTAATCACCCTCTTTTTTTCTTAGTTGGCAAGAAACAGAAATATGGCTGTTTTCTACTGATTAGTGTATTCTTTTGACTCTAAAATTGAAGGGAGATTTTTTTAATCCTTTACTGTTTACCAGGGTTTTGAAGGGAATATCTGAACATTGACTTTTTTTAGCGTTGTTTTGGTTAGAGTTTTTAAGAGTTGCTTACTTTGTACCAGTATGGAATTGGCTTCTCAAAGCATAGTTTTTGAACTATATCTCTTATATCTTGTGGAAATTTGTGCATAAGATTGTTGGAACATTTTGGAAGACCTAGTGAGAATAGAGAAGGCAATTGGTAGGAAACAGACAGAGCTAAGGAGGTAGTAATCAGGGACTGTGATAGTACAGAGATATTGCCTACTAGCTAGAACTGATTACTTACGGTATTAAAGAATGTGGCTAATAGCTGAAAGAGCCATACATTTTTTTCCAGCTAGAAAATAAATCAAATTTAATATGAACAGCAAATGCTTTATTAATAATAGGCTAAAATCACAGAGTGCTTTGGCTAATCAAATTGCTATACATTTATGGCCATTCCTATTAGAGCAGATACAGTTTTGCCTACAAAACCATCATGGAATTGTACATAACCAGAGACTTAATTGGTCTGAATGTCTTTGATCTTGAGATGAGATAATCAGTAGGACTGAGCAAGATAGGGACTAAGGAACAAATTCAGGACAGGCCTGAATTGAAGAATGGGGTGTCTTAATCATAGGATAATTACAGGTTTAGATGATCATCATATAAACAATGGGTTGGGAGCTAATTCAGCAAGTAGGTAGAGGCTACCAGAGGCAGCCAGATTGCTTCTCAAACTCAGGTAAAGACTTGAGTGTGTCCTGACTCACACTTTGAGTATGTCTATTTGCATGTCTACCTCTGTCATAGGCAGAACAAAAGCCCACAACTATGACCTAAGTAAGACAAAGATGTCCTAATAGGTATTAATACATATCCTAATTCCCAGAACCTGTGAATAAGTTACCTACAATTCCTTGCCTTTACCATATCTAAAGAGATTTTGCAGGATGATTGAGGTTAGGGATCTTGAGATGGGGAAAGAAAGAAAGTGAAGTTGCTCAGTCATTTCCAACTCTTTGCAACCCCATGGACTGTAGCCTACCAGGTTCCTCCAACCATGGGATTCTCCAGGCAAGAATACTGGAGTGGGTTGCCATTTCCTTCTCCAGGGGATCTTCCCGACCCAGGAATCAAACCCAGGTCTCCCACACTGCAGGTAGATGCTTTACCCTCTGAGCCACCAGGGAAGCTCAAATGGGGGATATTATCCTATATTAGCGAGGCAAACCCTATCTAGTCATATGGGTCCTTAAAAGGGGAGTACCTTCCACAGCTAAAGTTAGAGTCAAAGGGAAATGTGACTGCCAAAGGAAACTGAGAGAGATGCAACAGCACTACTATTTTTGAAAATGAATGGTGGGAACCTTGAGCCAAGGAACACATGTAGTCTTTAGAAGCTGGAAGAGGCAAGGAAGATGTTTTTAGAACATCCGGGAGGGACCAAATCCCTGCCAACACTTCAATTTTAGCCCAGTGATACCTGCATGGGGCTCTGTCTGACAGAACGGAAAATAATACATGATGTTGTCTTAAGCTCTTTTGTTTGTGTTAATTTGTTAAATTGTGATAGAAAACTAATGCGATCCCCTAATCCAGCCACCAACATCACTCAGCTGAACTACTGCAGTCTCCTAGATGGTTTCCCTCCTTCCAATTCAGTCCTTCCACAAGCCAAAATCATTCAGAGTTGTTCTCTTGAAAAATGCCAGATAAATAGTATTTTCTGGTTCAAAGCTGTTTGACAAACCCATTGACCTTAGGCTAAGACCCAGAATTCTTAAAGGCCCTTCTCTAATCTCACATTACACTGCTATCCCCCCCGCATGGACCTAGAAATACCTTCCCAGAAATAATTTTTTCTGACTTTTGTAATAATTGCTTCCTCCTTTTTTTCTCCATAATTTAATCACTCATGTGTATCTCACTAAATTATATTAGTTTTGTCAGTTTCTTGAACAGTATGTAAATGGAGTAATACAGTAAGTCTTCCTTTGAGTATGACTCTCACTCAATACTATTTTTGAGGATCATGTGTTGCATTTAGCTGGAGCTTCTTCATTTTCATTCTAATAATTCATCTCTGAATTCTTTTGGATTTGCTATGTGAACAATCACATCATTTATAAATAAGGAAAATTTTGTTTCCTTCCAAAACTACTTCTACTTCTTGTTCTTTACAGCAATGTTTAGGACTTTCAGTACAATGTTGAATTAAAGTGGTAATAGCAACCATTCTTATCTGAGTTTCAGAAAGGTTTCAGCAAGCCATTAATAAGTATTAATACAGGTTTGGTTAAAAATATTTTTTTCTCTTTTTCTTTTTTAGTAAATAGCTTTATTCAAACTGAAGAAATTTTCTCCTATATGTAATTTGTTAAATGTTTTTGACATGGATGAGTGTTGAGCTTCCAGGATGACCATGTCAACAATGTTTCTTTTTTATACTAAAAATAAGGCAAATTACATTAATTAATGTTTAAAAGTTAACACAAACCAGTATTCCTGAAATAAACCCCATTTGGTCATGAGAGGTGTGTAGGGTGTTTGTGTGGGTATGTGTGTATGTATTCTACTTTCAGTTTGCTAATGTTTAACTTGGGATTTTTACAACTATGGTCATGAATGAGATTGTCTGGTAATTTTCTCTAGCGCTTTATGTGCTGATTGGATTGATTCATTTTCCTTATTACACACCCGAAACAGACTGCTTTAATTACTGAAGCTTTATAGAATATTTTAATTTCTGAAAAAGCTAGTTCTCCCCTTCTTGTTTTCCTGATGATTCTGGTCTATAAAACTGAAAATCAGCTTATCTGGTTACAGGAAAAAACATGATGTTTTTACTGGATCTGAATTTAAAATGTGAATGAGGGAAGATTGTTATGTTTATGATTTTGAATCTTCCTATCAACGTGTGGGCTTCCCTGGCAGCTCAGTGGGCAAAGAATCCACTTGCAATGTAGGAGACAAAGGAGGCATGGATTCAATCCCTGGGTTGGGAAGCTCCTTTGAAGGAGGGAAATGGCAACCCACTCCAGCACTCTTGCCTGAAAAAAATCCATGGACAGAGTAGCCTGGAGGGATATAGTCCATGGGATTGCAAAGAGTTGGACATGACTGAGAGACTAAGGGCACATCAAAACATGTAGTGTGTCTTTTTACTTGTTGATGTCTTCTGTTATATTCTTTATGCCTTTTTTAGAGGGTTTTTTTTCCCCCTAACAGAATCCTGGATATATTCTTGGTAAATTTATTCATAAATATTTTATTATTTTTTTATTTCATTATTTTTGTTGCTGTTGTAAATGGAGTCTTGCATGAAGGCTATTGATTTGTTTATTAGTTTTATAAGCTGATACATTACTGCATTTCTTTATTGCTAGTATAGTGTTTTAGATATAAAATCTTTTCATTCCTTCTTCTTTCCAAGTTTTATACCTCTCATTTTTTCTCATAATAATTTTATAAGATTGTAATTCTGGTACTTTGTTAAATAAATAATGTGAATATTTGATATCCTTTGCTTGTGAGGATACTTCTAGTGTTTCTCTACTAAGAATGACACTTTGGGATAAAGGTAGATTCATTTCTCATGTGAAGCAACTAATCCATGATTACTGTTTCATACTAGAATGAATTTAATTTTTCAAATATTAATATTCTTCTGTATCTTTGGAGATTATCATATTGTTTTCCTTTTTTGGTCCATTAAAATGATAAAATATATCTATATATTTCCTAGTATTGAATCATCTTTGCATTCCTGGGATATATTCCACATAGTCATAATGATTTTTAATTCTACAGGATAAGAATGTTTATCTTCTTGTTTATTAAGAAAAAATCCAAAAACTGAAAATAATCAACAATTTCACCAACAGAATAGATGAATTGGGATATTTTATACATAAAGTATTATACATGAATGGAAATTAACAGATGAGAAACGCTTGCAACAAAATGAATAAATCTTGCAAACATAACTTAAATTTTCCCAAAAAGCAAGACATAAAATATTTACTACATGATTTTATTTATGTAAGTTCCAAAATAGGCAAAACTAGAGTATTTAGAGATGCATATTTAGGTGATAAACATAAATAGATAACAAAATGATTACCATAAAAATTAGAATAGCAGTCATCTTTAAAGAGGAGAGAGGGATGACTGGGTGAAGTTACTTGAGGGTCTTCTAGGGTGCTGGTGATGTCTAAATTCTTGACCTGGGTAGTATTTGCATGGGCCTGTGCTTTATAATAATTTATGGATCCTTCTATTTAATGCAAGTCTTTTCCATATGTGTATATTGGATTATGAAAAGGTTTTTTAAAATTACTTGCTAATAATTTATTTAGGATTTTTGTGTCACTATTCAGGGTTTCCAGGTGGCGCTAGTGGTAAAGAACCTGCCTGCCAATGCAGATGTAAGAGACACAGGTTCAATCCCTGAGCTGGGAAGATCACCAGGAGTAGGAAATGGCAACCCACTCCAATGTGTTACTATTCAGAAGTGAGATATCTATATATTTCTCTTGCTTTTATTATATTTTGAGATTTGGTATGCTGGCTTCATAAAAGGAACTTAAAGATTTTCCTTTTTGTCTGGGTTTTTAAAGTATTAGAATCACTGTACAATTATCTGGTTTTTTAAAATTTATTTTTAAAATTTTGGCGTGTTGTGTGGCATGCAGGATCTTAGTCCCTGACCAGGGATTGAACTCATGCATCCTGCAGTGCAAGCACAGAGTCTTAACCACTGGACCTCCAGGAAAGTCCCTATCTGTTCTTAAAATACTTAAATGTAAGACCCTGAAACTATAAAACTACTAGAAGAAAACATGTAGAAAAATATTGATATTAGTCTGGGCAATCAGGTATTTTTTTTGGAGATGACCCCAGAAGCACAAGTAACAAAAGCAAAAATAAAAGAAATTACATCAAACTGAAAATGCTTCTGCATAGCAAAGGAAACAACAGAGTGAAGAAGCAATCTACAGAATGGGAGAAAATATTTGAAAACCATACATCTGATAAGGGGCTAATATTCAAAATACATGAGGAAGTCAACTCAACAGCAAGAAGACAAATAACTCAATTTAAAAATAGGCAAAGAATCTGAAGAGACATTTCTTTTGAGAAATACAGATATACAAATGGCCAATATGTACATGAAAAGATACTTGATATCTTCATATCTTGAATCATCAAAGAAATGCAAATCCAAACCACAGTGAGATGTCACCTCACACCTGTTAGCTGTTATCAAGAAAACAATAGATAACAAGTTTTGGAGAGAATGTGGAGAAAGAGAATCCTTGTGCACTATTGGTGAGAACGAAAATTGGTGCAGCCATTATGGAAAAACAGTATGGAGTTCCTCGGAAAATTAGAAATAGAACTACTATATGATCAAGTAATCCTCCTTCTGTATGTATATCCAAAGAGAATGAAAGCGGTATCTTAAAGAGATGTTTGTACTTCCATGTTCGTTTCAGCAATTTTCACAATAGCCAAAATATGGAATCATCCTAAGTGTCCACTGACAGACAAATGGATAAAGAAAATTTGACACACACAGGCATTCACCCACACCATGAAATATTACTCAGCTTTAAAAAAGAAGGAAATTCTGTCATTGCAGCAACATAGGTGACACTAAAGGACATTATTCTGAGTGATATAAGCCAGACAGAAAAAGACAAATACTGTTATGATCTCACTTATATATGTGTGTTAGTTGCTCAGTTATATCGAACTATCTGCAGCCTCATGGACTACAGCCCATCAGGCTCCTCTGTCCATGGGGTTCTCCAGGCAAGAACACTGCAGTAAATAGCCATTCCCTTCTCCAGGGGATATTCCCAACCCAGGGATAGGACCCAGATCTCCTTCATTGCAGCCAGATTCTTTATTGTCTGAGCTACCAGGGAAGCCCCACTTGTATGTGGAATCTTGAAAATAAAAATCAAACTCATATAAGATGAGCATAGAATACTGGTTACCAGGGGCTAAGTGATGGGGAAATGGATAGATGTTTGTCAAAGGGTACAAACACAGTTATATACAAAGATTAAGTCTAGAACTCTCGTGTATAGCCTGGTAACTATTGTTAATGATACTGTATTAAATACTGGAAATATGCTAAGTAGATTTCAGGTGCTCTCATGACACATAGAAAAAATGGTAACGATGTGAGGAGACGACAGGTTAATAACCTTGACTATAGTAATCGTTTTACTGTGTGTATGGGTATCAAATCATATATACCTTAACTACACGCAATTTTTATTTTAAAAGATAATTTAAAAGAAAAAAGTTACATGTAGATCTCCATAAGTATGGCTAAGGTAGAGGGTTTTTTTGTTGGAGGGGGTAAGGAAGCTTTTCTGAAATTGGTTGTAGTGATGGATGCCAGCCCTGTGAATACACTAAAAGACACTGAGCAGTGCACCTTAAATAGGTGAAATTATCTCTCAAAATATTGTTAAAAAAAAAAACTGAAGTCCCTTCTCTTGCAGTTCTTCTTTGTAAATATCTTCTTGTTTTTACTCTATCAGTCTTGATACCACTTTTTTGTTGTTGCATATACAGTTTGCAACTGTTGTATTCTGCATTGAAAATTGCATCTTTTAATGTTATTTTTTTCTTTTGATGCTTTTTGGCCTGAGCCAAGTAGGAAATATTGTTATTGAGGTCACAGATTCTGGATTGGTTAGGTTTAAATTCATACTTCCACACTTGCAAAGCTTTGTGTCCCAGTTTCTTCATCCAAAAAAAAAAAAAAATGGACAAAATGATAGTAACTAACTCATTGGGTTTGAAGCAGATTACATAAGTTAGTTTATATAAAGCACTTAAGTAAGTAGTAAGTGCTTCACAGGTGGTGCCATGGTAAAGAATCCACCTGCAATGCAGGAGATACAGGTTCAGTCCCTGGGTTGGGAAGATTCCTTGGGTTGGGAAGATCCCCTGGAGAAGGAAATGGCAACCCACTCAAGTATTCTTGCCTGGGAAATCCCATGGAGAGAAGAGCCAGGTGGGCTACATTCAATGGGGTTGCAAAAGAATAGGACACAACTTAGCGACTAAACAACAGTGACAAATGATGTTGCGAATCTTTTCATTGTCTATTTGTATGTCTTTTTTTGCAGACATGTCTATTCATATTCTATGCCACTTGGCAGGCAGATTCTTTAGAGCCCCCTGGAAAGCAACAAGTGCTTACTTTATGCTTATTGGCACATAGTAAGTGTTAGGTTAAAAACTGTCTGCTCTTAAGCTTTATTATCATGACTCCTGCTATTTGTTTACATTTGCTGATATACTTCTGTCCATTCTTTGATTTTATTTTTATTTTTCTGAATCCCTTCATTTTAATTGTATCTTTTGTACACTAAATATCACATATGAAATTCACTTTCATTTGGTAGGTAATTTTGGCTCAGTTGGCTATGTTTTGTAATAGATCTGTCACTTTGTCCTATATTATGAATTCTTACTATTTTTTTTTTTCAGAAACTGTCACTGTGATCAGTTTTCTTCACTTTGCTTTTTTTTTGTGAAATTCTTTTGCATTCTTGATGGAAAATTTATGGTTTCTCTATAGTTATTTTTAATTTTAAATTACTCTTAGTCATGTTTATGACTATCCTTATTATTAATAGTTACAACTGTGAGAGGGGCTTCTCAGGTGGCACTAGTGGTAAAGAACCCCCCTGCCAAAGGAGAAGATATAAGAACCGTGGATTGGATCCCTGGGTCAGGAAGATCCCCTGGAGGAGGGCATGGCAACCCACTCCAGTATTCTTGCCTGGAGAATCCCATGGACAGAGGAGCCTCGTGGGCTACAGTCCATGGGATCGCAAAGAGTTGGACCCGACTGAAGCAACTTAGCATGCACGCACAACAGTGAGCAGTTAAACATTTAGTATATTTCCTCCTTCTCCTTCCTCTCATCTGCTCTGCATGCTGATTTCAATCAGAAATATCTTTCTTGGTATTTGCTTGATACACTTTAGGTTTTTATTTCTAAATTTATCAACTTTAAATGAAATCCTTTGACTTCAACTTTCGTATGAGACAGTGAACACATTTACTTTCTTTCAATTTCTTTCTTTCTTCCCTCCTAATTTTTCAGTTGCACCAAGACTGCCACTCTAACCATCACTTTTTCTAGTTTTATATTGACTGTCTTCCAGTTTTTCCAAACTTCTTGATCAGCTGAGTGTTGTTCTTTTATTATTTTCCACAATAAATAAAAGATCAAGAAAATAATCTTCCTCCAGTTTTTGCATCTTTAAAGTTACTGTTTGTAGTCTTTTTTCTTGAAGGAGAACCTGCATGTATGTACCATCTTTATCCTAAACCCTTTCCTTGAAAATCTTGTCAGTATTGCATCTGGTATTCAGTGTTGCTATACAAAAATATGAGGTCAGCTTGACTTTTTTCTCCTTATAAAAGTGACTTGATCTTTTCACCTGTCTGCCCCAAAGATTCTTTATCTTTTAAGCCCAGTAACTTGACTGGAATATGTCTCATTGATCATCCTAGGTCTTTCTTTATTTCTGTTTCATTGCACTAACTTTCTCATATCAATTCTCTGTGAATCTACTGTGTTTTCTATAGTATCTGTTCACTCTTGTGCTCCATTTTCCTTTCATTTCTTTTATTTTTGCTATTTTTTTCTTGTACACCTTTACTAAATTCTGCCAATTGATAACTTATCTCCTGTTATTCCACTGTATTTTTCCTACATTCTTCCATTTTTTTAATGTAATTTTATTTATTTATTTATGGCTGTACTGGGTCTTTATTGTTTCATGCACCCTTTTCTCTAGTTGCAGTGAGCAGGGGGCAACTCTTTGTTACAGTGCATGGGCTTCTCATTGCTGTGGCTTCTCTTGTTGCAGAGCACCGGCTCTAGGGCATGTGGGCTACAATAGTTGTGGCACATGGGCTCAATAGTTGCAGCTCCTGGGCTTTAGAGGCTCAATACTGATGGTGCATGGGCCCAGCTGCTTCACTGCATGTGGACCAAGGGTTGAACCCACATCTCCTGCATTGGCAGACAGATTCTTTACCACTGAGCCACCAGGGAAGCCCTGAATGCTTCCGTTTCTACAATATTTTCTATCTTCTTTCATCCAGTTGACCTCTTCATTTTGGGTTTTTTACCCTCCAAATTCATGGCAAAACATGCTTAACAACTTTCATCTGCCCTATGATATTTTATAGAAGGATGTACTTTGTTCATAAATTTTGCTTGTTTTTGCCTTTTGTCTTAGAGTATCTTTGTTTGGATATGATTGAGTTTCTTAAAGTTAGTTATCACTGAATGATTTTTTGTTTTCCTAGATCAGATATTTATAACAACTTTGTTGAGAAGGGCCAGTTAGCATTTCTGTCCAGCAGAGTTTCAGAATACAAAGGTCCTCTTCTCAGAGCTTGCACAAAGCTAGAATGCCTCCTGAAAATGTACCTTCTCGGTCTGACTCTTTCCTCTTTTTTTAACACTTGACCATGGCATGTGACATGTGGGATCTAGTTCCCTGACGGGGGATCAAACCTGGTTCTGGTGCTGCATTAGGAGTGCAGAGTCTTAATCACTAGATCACCAGGGAAGTCCCTGAATGTTTCCTCTTTTATACTGAACTTGTTATAGTTCTGTTGAGATGGAAAGTAACCTTCTGTTTCTGCTCAGTTAATGGTCCAGCTTGTTTCTCAGGATACACATCTCATTTTCAGGAAGTGAATTTTTTGTGGCATTTCCTGTGATCTGTCAGGGCTGGGCTCCACCCACTGACATCTTAAAATCTTCCCTCAGCCTTTCTCCACTATTTCCTGGAAGAGTTCTGTTGCTTTTAGAAAAGACTAAAAATGTACTAGAATCTCCTTTGAAGTTTTATTCAAAACTGAGTTTTTGTTTTCACTTTTCATTCTCCTTGGATAGTTTCCAGAGAGAGGACTTGTAAGGTTGCGTTACACAGCCATGCACATACCCTTGGAATTTCATACACAAGCTTCATGGAAAGTACATTCTTTTATTCTTTTGAAGATTCTTTCTTTTGCCTCTTTAGTTTCTTTGTACAGTGACGAAAAATAGTTCAAGAACATATTCTTTGCAACCTCAAGGCATTGCTCAGCATGTGGCAACCTGACTTATAGAACTTCTCCACTGCAGAATGGATGGTCCTGAACATGAACTCAAACCTGAAAAATCTAGACACATGACTTTTCACCCCCCAATTTGTCAGTTCTTTCAGGGTGAAATGTTGACGTTCTCAGCCTTCTGCTCTGTTTGCTGCTCATTTCTAAGTGGTTGAGTAGAACCACCCCAGAAGAATCATCTTGGTGCTGACTCTATGGCTCTGTGCAGACACCGAGTCTCTAAAATAAAGCAGTTCCCCAGATTCTTCCTTGCTCCCTGTTCCACCTAATCATCTCAGATGCAGTGCCCCCTCCTCTGTAGGCTAGGGACCAGTGGAAAAAGGGATCAATTGACAATTGACAGGTTGTTTTATGAATCAAACTCTTCCTGGCAGCAAATTAGATAGCACACTCAAACTGAGTGATCTGAGAATTTACTAAAGAGATAATTAATGAATCTCCTGAGACTGAATCCTCTGTCGGGATGTGGGGAAAGCAGTCAAGGGATAATGCAGTGTCTTGGTGTCTGTGGTAGTTTGAACATTCTTTGGCATTGCCTTTGTTTGGGATTGGAATGAAAACTGACCTTTTCCAGTCCTGTGGCCACTACTGAGATTTCCAAATTTGTGGCATATTGAGTGCAGCACTTTCAGAACATCATCTTTTAGGATTTGAAATAACTCAGCCAGAATTCCTTCAACTTCACTAGCTTTGTGTGTAGTGATGCTTCCTAAGGCCCACTTGACCTCTTTCTCCAGGATGTCTGGCTCTTGATATGTGATCACACCATCATGGTTATCTAGGTCATGAAGATATTTTTTGTATAGTTCTCCTGTGCTTTCTTGCCATCCCCTCCAAAAAAAAAAAAAGAGAGAGAGAGAAATGCCAAAGGATGTTCAAACTATCACAGTTGCACTCATCTCACACACTAGCAAGTAATGCTCAAAATTCTCCAAGCGAGAATTCAACAGTACATAAACCAAGAACTTCCAGATGTGCAAGCTGGATTTAGAAAAGGCAGAGGAACCAGAGATGAAATTTCGAACACCCATTGGATCATAGAAGAAGTAAGAGAATTCCAAAAAAAAACGTCTACTTCTGCTTCATTGACTACACTAAAGCTTTTGACTGTATCATCACAACAAACTGTGGAAAATTCTTAAAGAGATACCAGACCACCTTACCTGCTTCCTGAGAAATCTGTATGCAGGTCAAGAAGCAACAGTTAGAACTGGACATGGAACAATGGACTGGTTCCAAATTGGAAAAGGAGTACATCAAGACTATATATTGTCACTCTGCTTATTCAACTTATATGCAGAGTACATCATGAAAAATGCTGGACTGGATGAAACTCAAGCTGAAATCAAGATTGCCAGGAGAAATATCAATAACCTCAGATATGCAGATAACACCACCCTTATGGCAGAAAGAGAAGAAGATCTAAAGAGACTCTTGATGAAACTGAAAGGGGAGAGTGAAAAAGCTGGCTTCAAACTCAACATTCAAAAAACGAAGATCATGGCATCCGGTCTCGTCACTTCATGGCAAATAGATAGGGATACAATGGAAACAGTGACAGACTTTAATTTCTTGGGCTCCAGAATCACTGCAGATAGTAACTGCAGCCATGAAATTAAAAGATGCCTGCTCCTTGGAACAAAAGCTATGACCAACCTAGACAACGTATTAAAAAACAGAGACATGACTTTGCCAACAAAGGTCCATCTAGTCAAAGCTATGGTTTTTCCAGTAGTCATGTATGGATGTGAGAGTTGGACCATAAAGAACGCTGAGTGCTGAAGGATTGATGCTTTTGAACTGTAGTGTTGGAGAAGACTCCAGAGAGTTCCTTGGACAGCAAGGAGATCAAACCAGTCAATCCTAAAGGAAATCAAGTCCTGAATATTCATTGGAAGGACTGAGGCTGAACCTGAAGCTCCAATACTTTGGCCACCTGATGTGAAGAACTGACTCATTGGAAAAGACCCTGATGTTGGGAAAGATTGAAGGCAGGAGAAGGGGATGGCAGAGGATGAGATGGTTGGATGGCCTTCCCTACTCGATGGACATGAGTTTGAGCAAGCTCTGGGAGTTGATGATGGACAGGGAAGCTTGGCATGCTGTAGTCCATGGGGTCACAAAGAGTTGGACACGACTGAGTGACTGAACTGAATTGAACTGTGGTTTGTGAATGGCAGGGAGCCCTTATCATCTCTAAGCCTGAAGGAACCAAGAGTGGTAGTAGTAGAGGATCCCACAGAGGGTAAAGAGAAGGCTTCCTGAAGGAACTGTAGCCTTTAGTAGATGGATGTAAACCACAGAGGAAGGGAAGCAAGGAGTAAAAACCCAACCTCTTTTCACTCTTCCACCTCCCACAGTGTCTCTCACTGACCAAATCCAATTGAAAGCCAGATGACACATGGAGACCTTTAATCAATCCGTAAATATCCCAACTGTTTACAATAGCCAGGACATGGAAGCAACCTAGATGTCCATCAGCAGACGAATGGATAAGGAAGCTGTGGTACATATACACAGTGGAATATTACTCAGCCATTAAAAAAATACATTTGAATCGATTCTATTGAGATGGATGAAACTGGAGCCCATAATACAGAGTGAAGTAAGCCAGAAAGAAAAACACCAATACAGTATACTAATGCATATATATGGAATTTGAAAGATGGTAACGATAACCCTATATGCGAGACAGAATAAGAGACACAGATGCATAGAACAGTCTTATGGACTCTGAGGGAGAAGGTGAGGGTGGGACGTTCTGGGAGAATAGCCCTGAAACATGTATATTATCATATGTGAAACAGAACACCATTCCATGTTCGATGCATGAGACCAATGCTCAGGGCTGGGGCAATGGGATGACCCAGAGGGATGGGATGGGGAGGGAGGTGGAAGGGGGGGTCCAGGAAGGGGAACACATGTAAACCCATGGCTGATTCATGTCAATGTGTAGCAGAAACCACTACAATATTGTAAAGTAATTAGCCCCCAACTAAAATAAATTAATTAATTAAAAAAAAAAAATCAGCCTCCCAGGGCAAAGGGGAGAAGGGTGGAGAGTGGATCGGTAGAGGCAGACAGAAGATAAACAGCACTCTATGGATCCACCAATCTTCTAAACAAAATTTGAGAGGGATTGTTTTATTCTGTAGCAAACACGTTGCAAAGATTACTGGCTTGCAAAAAGCAAATATGAGATTAGTCTAAAAAAAACATAAATCTGAGGCTTACGTTTTTAAAAGGTGAATTTTAGGGCTTAATACAGTTTTGCATCATCATGTATAAGTGAACAAATGAGTGAGTGAACAAACACCTATATTTGAAAGCTAAGGCATAGAATTATTATTCAGACACACCCAATGAGCTTCATTTGAAAATCTTCAAGTTTTTTGTTACCATTTTATCCTGAACCCTATTGGCCACTTGTCATTCAGTTTCCATCATCTGTCCTCCTCTTTCCACCATTGTTTTAATCCTTGGCTATCCGACTTCAGCCTTCTCTCTAGTTCTGTACTTTCTCCTGGGAAGGTGTTTTCATTTCTTTGATATCAGTTTGCACATCTTCCCTAGTGAGACTTCAAACAATTTCTCTAGCTCAGCTCTGTTTCATGAGCTCCGTGGATGCTTCCTGGATGTTTTTACCTGAATGCTTTACAGGCATCTTAAATTTACATGCTGAAAACCTAGAACATTATCTTAATCTCTCCCAACACCTTGCCCCAGAACACACACACTAGTGCTTTTTCCTGTATTCTCAAACTTCTTCAACACTATGTGGCCTCCTTAATTTTGTTTTCCAACAAAAAAAAAACAGATAAATGCATGGAGGGAATTTTCCTTTTTGGCAGAGAAATAAGTAAATATTAAAATTTTTAACAGTGTTTTCTATAATGAAGAGGAAATCAGCAATTTCCATAGTCTATGGGGGATCAGTTCCTGAAAGGCACATCCCAGAGGTAACCCTCAACTCCACCTTCATTTTCCACACTCACATGGTCATAAGTCTATGGTAAAGAAATATAGCTCACATCTTCCTTCCTTGGGCTTCCCTGGTGGTTCAGTGGTAAAGAATTATAGCTCACATCTTCCTTCCTTGGGCTTCCCTGGTGGTTCAGTGGTAAAGAATCCCCCTGCCAAAACAGGAGATACAAGAGACATGGGTTCAGTCCCTGGATCGGAAAGATCCCATGGAAGAGGAAATGGCAGCCCACACCAGTGTTCTTGCCTGGAAAATCCAATAGACAGAGAAGCCTGGAGGGCTACAGTCCATAGGGTCGCAAAAGAGTCAGACATGACTTAGCAAATAAACAGCAACCAAATGTCCCTCTTTGGTATTGTATCCCCCATGCCTGATTTTGAAATCAATATTTCTTGAATGAATGAATGACTCTACATCTTATGGTTCTCCCTTCTAACTCTCTCCACCTGCATCCCTGTTGCTACCTCCTTGACATAGACCATCATCCTTTCCCTAGACCCTTCTAGAGGTCTTCTTGCTTCCAAATACTCCCCTCTGATGATCTTTTCTTTTCCCTGCAACCAAATACCTTTTTAAAGGGCAATTCTGATCCCATCACCTTCCATTTTAAATAATAAAATAAAGACTGCCATGAACTCTCCCTTGTTTGCCTTTGTGAACTCTTGCACAGGTGCTTTTTCCTCTATGGCTGTGTAGTATTTTGTTTTTGTGCTGAGCAGTAATTGCATCTTTACATTATGATCTGCTCAGCTGTTTCACAAGCCTCAAAGTCCTGGACTGTATTGCAGCTTTTCTCTGTCATCCCACTCCTCAGTGCAAAATTTGGAACAGAGCAAATGCTAAGTCGATGTCTTTAAAACTCAACATTAAAAGAAAACTAAGATCATTTTATTGGGTTCCATCACTTTATGGTAAATAGAAGGGGAAAAAGTGGAAACAGTGGCACATTTTATTTTATTGGGCTCCAAAGTCACTGCAGCCATGAAATTAAAAGACGCTTGCTCCTTGGAAGGAAAGCTATGACAAACCTAGACAGCATATTGAAAAGCAGAGACATCACTTTGCCAACAAAAATCTGTCTAGTCAAAGCTACTGTTTTTCCAGTAGTCATGTATGATATAAGAGTTGAACCATAAAGAAGGCTGAGCACTGAAGAACTGATGCTTTCAAATTGTCAAATTATAGTGCTAGAGAAGACTCTTGAGAGCCCCTTGAACTGCAAGGAGATCAAACTAGTCAATCCTAAAGGAAATCAACCTTGAATATGGAATGGAAGGACTGCTGCTGAAGCTCCAATACTTTTCCACCTGATGTGAAGAGCTGACTCATTGGAAAAGACCCTGATGCTGGCAAGGATTGAAGGCAAAAGGAGAAGGAGGAAGCAGAGGATTAGATGGTTAGATAGTGTCACCAACTCAGTGGACATGAATTTGAGCAAACTCCGGGAGATAGTGAAGGACTGGGAAACCTGGCATGCTGCAGTCCGTGAGGTCACAAAGAGTCAGACATGACTTAGCAACTGAACAACAGAGTTGATGTCTATTAAATTAATGAATAGTTTATTAACTTATATTTATAGAGCGTTCTTGATATCCATTAAACAGTACCAGGTCTCATGCCTCAGCATATGTTTCACTGAAGATTTCTCAATAAATTTTGCGAGAAATATAATGGACTGTTCTCTGGTCACATGGCAGTTTCACTCCTGTTTATATTTTCTTGTACAAGCATACCCTGGCAATATTGTAGGTTTGGTTCCAGATCACAGCCATTAAGCAAATATCACAATAAAGCAAGTCACACCAATTTTTTGGCTTCCCAGTGAGTATAAAAGTGATATTTACATTATACTGTAGTCTATTACATGTGTGCAATTAAAAAATGTACATACCTTTATTTTAAAAATGTTTATTAAAAAAATAAGTAAATAATTTGCTGCTAAAAATACTTACCCATCATCTGAGCCTTCAGCAACCCATAGTAGCAACATCACAGATCACTGCTCACAGATCATCATAACAAGTATAATAATAATGAAAAGTTTAGAATATCACAAGAATTCCCAAAATGTTACACAGAGACATGAAGTAAGCAAATGCCATTGGAAAAATGGTGCCAATAGATTTGCTTGATGCAGTGTTGCCACAAACCTTCA
The DNA here is from genome assembly GCF_054371585.1 of Giraffa tippelskirchi. Lineage (NCBI taxonomy): Eukaryota > Metazoa > Chordata > Mammalia > Artiodactyla > Giraffidae > Giraffa > Giraffa tippelskirchi. The sequence continues at coordinate 143,856,439 of NC_137279.1, read as the reverse complement.
ATGTGTTAAAAAAACAAAGAAACAACACCCCAGTATCTGTGAAGTGCAAAAAAGCAAAATGCAATAAAACAAAGTATGCCTGTGTTACTAGAAATAATGCCTGTAACTACAATGGTGAACCTCTGAAATTTCTGTTTAAGGAGATTGTTACCATTGGAAACATTTGCAAATCCACCAGGCTCAACTGCTTGTATCTAAGCAGTTAATTTTCTGATGTGTTATGTTTAACTTTCAATTCTTGAAAATGCTCTCCACCTCCTTTGTGCAAATGTATCCGACTGTCTCCTCTTACTTTCATCAGGTTCTCTCCTTAAAGCCATATTTTTTTCTGTTTTCACTTGTGAATTTATCTCCATTGGAGCTTCCTGACATAGAATCTATTTGAGGAAGATTTGGTTGAAAAGGAGAAAGAGAAAAAAAAGACTTGTTTTTAAAGTTTCCCGCTTTCACCTAGTATTGGATGAAATTTCTTTAAAATTCAACTAACTTGTTATAAAATAGCACACACTGTGAAATACACGTACAACCACAATGTCATTGTGAATATATTTTTCTTATCAGAGAAGGCAACAGGCAAATCAACCACTCTTGCAAGGTTATATTTCATAGAGACAGCTAAACTCACCCACTGTTGAATTATGTTATGAAGCCAGTGATTTAACATTGTCATCTATTTTGATTGACACCAAAAGCCTTCCAGGACAGTAAATGTAAAGACATTAGAAAAAAATCACTTACAAAATGGCTTGATAGCTTTAATGAGTTTTAAAATGCAGGATAACAACTTAATCAAATCAGACAGCTCCATAAAAGAATTAATTTGGTCATTGGCTCTTTTTCCAAAATGACTTTGTTTTACTCAGTAAGGTGAGAATTTCTCTGTGACTAAAATAGTCACAATGAAATTCAGAATGACATGGGCTGGAATGGGTAATGCATTTCCCAAAGTTTCTCAGGAACTATTTGTATTGTGGCTTCCTGATGAATGAGACATACACTTTTTCTTAAGTTTCATTTTAATGAAAGAGAAAAAGAATGTTAATGAAATATATTAAAAACCATGAGACACACTTAGAACCTCCATTTTGGGTAACGAGTAAATTTTAGAAACTAGATTGATGCCGAGAGGCTATTTATGGGCCCCCATGAGAGGGGACTTGGAAATATGCCTACTCTGCCAGGCTACAGCAGCCATTTCTTGCAGTGTCAAGAGAAAAACACACACGGGACAATAACCAGTGAAGACAGGAAGTACCACTTCATTTTTTGCTAGACTTCTGAGCCAAACTCCAGAAGAGATTATTAAAAGGTGGCCTTCGCCGATAGCTCAGTTGGTAAAGAATCCACCTGCAATGCAGGAGACCCTGGTTTGATTCCTGAGTCGGGAAGATCCACTGGAGAAGGGATAGGCTACCAATTCCAATATTCTTGGGCTTCCCTTGTGGCTTAGCTGGTAAAGAATCCACCTGCAATGTGGGATACTTGGGTTCGATACCTGGATTGGGAAAATCCCCTGGAGAAGGGAAAGGCTACCCACTCCAGTATTCTGGCCTGGAGAATTCCATAGACTTTATAGTCCATGGGGTCACAAAGAGTAGGACATGACTGAATGACTTTCACCTTCACTTTCACTTGACCCCTATAGAAATGTGAGCTTGTGCCCAGACTGGAGGCCTCATTTTAAAAAGACTCATGTAAACCCATGGCTGATTCATGTCAATGTAAGGCAAAAACTACTACAGTATTGTAAAGTAATTAGCCCCCAACTAAAATAAATAAATTTATAAAATAAAATAAAATAAAATAAAAATAAAAAGACTCATTTCCTGTCTACCCAAGCTTAAATCCCAGACTTTTAGTGTAGCTCTAAACTGGGGTTAGGGACTTCCCTGGTGGTCTAGTAGTTAAGAATCTGCCTTGCAGTGCTGGGGACATGGATTCAGTACTTGGTTAGGAAACTAAGGTCCCACATGCCTCAGAGAAACTAAGCCTGCAAGCCGCAACTACTGAAGCCTACAGGCTCTGGAGAAAGGAAAGGCTACCCACTCCAGTATTCTGACCTGGAGAATTCCATGGACTGTGTAGTCCATGGGGTCACAAAGAGTTGGACACAATTGAGCAACTTCCACTTTTCACTTTTTTCACAGGCTCAGGAGCCCACACGCCTCAACTAGAGAGTCTGTGCACCACAGTGAAGATCCCACATGCCATAACTAAGACCCAATGCATCCAAATAAAAAAACGTAAAAATGAAAACAAAAGACTGAGGTTAGTTCAGAAGTGAGATTTAAGGAGAAAATTACATATGGCCAGAATTCCCCATCAATTGTAAATCATCCACCATTGGTACAGTTTAGTCTCTTGGGCTGAGCATCAGACTGAGTGGTCAGCTTACATTCAGTTCTGTGTTATATAAAATGTTATAACTTTAAAAATTAACAATGCCCTTGAGAGGCAGGTGGAATTGGGACAGAGTGAGCAAAGAGTAGATTCCTGGGTCCTACCTCTAAATTATTCGGGCCACATTCTTACTGATGATCAAGTTACCTGCACTTTTCAAATTACTGTTCCTTCTTCTCTTCCCCTCCACCTTCTTTTCTGTACTTTCTCTCTCTCTTAGAGTCCTAGGAATTTTATCTGCTAAATTCCTGTGTGTAGTGCTTGCCACCATCACTATTTGATATTGACATGCATGTTTATTAAATGTAGGTCTGTGTCACCTGTGAGCCTGTTGGCTCCAAGAGGGAAGGGGCTGTGTCTCTTTTGGTTCACTATTATGATTTCAGCAACTAGCATAGTGCCCAAGAGGAATAGAACAAAGTATGTCTTCAATAAATGGATAAATAAAAGAGAGACCACTGGACATCACTGCCTTGGAAAGCTCTGCTCTTAGTAAATGTGGCTCAATCACAATGCAGTGCTCTAGACACCTTTATCATTTACAAAGAGCTTTCACAAACATGGCCTTGTTGAAGAAGTGACAGGCCTGATGCCTCCCCCCACCCACCCACACACATTCACAAAAGACTGAGATCTAAAGATCTCAGTCTGTGTGACTTGCACACAGCTGCACAACTAACTTGTGACAGAAGCAGGCTTTGAACCCCTGACTTATAAGTCTGAACCAGCCCACCTGGGGTTCTCCATACCAAGGTTCCACATAAATTTTAAACTTATATTGTTGAAATCCTACTCTGCCCATGGCTGCAACGATGTGCAAGTTAAACAAGAGGAAAAGCCAAGTTTGGTGGTTTGCACATACATGAAGGGGTATTGTTTCAGGTTTGAAATGAGTTTTTAACCATTTTTCACATATGTTGGGGATTATCACAGTAATGTGTATTTGCAGAGCTGAGGCCCTAGGCTTAAATTTATGGAAGGACTGTGGAACTTCCCTCAGCATGGAGAGTTTGAAATAAGCATGGCATTGCCAGGGAGTTGCTCTGGAAAATATAAGCAGCAAGCACATTCTGTCTTTTCCTTTTTTCCAGTGTTAAGAGTCTCCATAGAACTCCAAGTGAGAAAAGAGCCTGCAAAGGTGTGAGGTAGAAATCATATTACAGATTTGAGCAGGTGAGAGCAGCACAGATGACAGGGGAGAAAATGGCACTTTAATGCATAAGAGTGATCTTCCAGGATTTGTACCAGGATATGTTCAATTTTAACAAGAAGGGTTCCCAGAAGGGTCAGTTTCAGCAGTGTCACGTGAGACCCTAGAGAAGAATAGATGGCTGATGGGCTGGCATATTCGAAGGTTCAATGTGCTGGGTAAAGCGGGAGGGGGACTGTGAAGACCTGTGAAGAGCAAATTACAAAACAAATCCTTTTTTTTTTCTTTGCTTTGTTTCACAATAGATGACTTTGAAACGAAAAGAGATAAATAACCCGTGTAAGTGAGTAGAAATTTAAGATGTAAAACTGAATGATAAAGGGTCAGTTCTTACATGTGGGAGATACAGAGAATTTGTATGGTTTCATGGAGACAAGAACTCCTAGTTTCAAAAAAAAGTAGACTTCTCGGCAAGGAGGCAGTTATGAACAATGAAGGAAAATGACAAGGTTGTGAGGGGTCAAGAGTAGTAGGTCTGCATGAAACAAGGGGCATGGCAGCAGCAGATTAGGCTAGCTTGGGCTGAAAATTAGCTAAAAATTTATAGAAAGCTTCCAACTAAGCAGTGCTGTAACATGGAAGACTCTGCTATGTGGACTGAAGCTTTTCTAGGACTTTTATTAGTTTATCCCTCTTAAACAGGTTGCGGTCCCTGTTGGCTCAGTGGTAAAGAATCTGCCTGCCAATGCAGGAGACACAGGTTCAATCCCTGGTTGGGGAAGATCCCCTGGAGAAGGAAATGGCAACACACTCCAGTATTCTTTACTGGAGAATCCCATGGACAAAAGGGCGTGATGGGCTACAGTCCATGCAGTCGCAGAAGAGTCAAACACAACTTAGTGACTAAACAACAACAACTTAAACAAGATCCAGGCAACAAAACTACCACTCATTGAATACCATAGTGGGTATATGAAGAAATTCAAACTTTCTTTCATTTTGTATTAAATAAATAAAATTAGATAATCTCTTTAAAAAGGAAGCCTACATTTGATACTAATGATTTTGTGTTGTATCTGGCATAGAAGCATTGCCAGATGATGTCTAAATGACACAGTAAAGGAAAAAAATGTTTAGGGCAACAAACTGTATTCTGATTTCAGATTCAGTGATGATCTATAGGGACTATTGACAAGATGAATTATGTTTTGTGCTGAGCAGAATTCAAGGCTAAATTTACTGGAAAAGAAGTTCCAGTTTCTTTTATGTGTCATTTGCATATTGGGATATTTTTCTCATTAATAGAACTTAATTTTTTTCAAGTTTAGAGTTTTAAAACTCCCCAGAAACTTTGAGCCATCATTGAGTAATCCATCAAAAATCCAGAGGCACTAAAAGTTCTGTGACTAATATGTGTGAAATGTTTGAAGATAAGACTCTGTTTTGTAATTATACACTGCAGAATATGGAATAGTTTCTACCGTGTGAATTACCTACCCGAGGATACTATTTGAAAGTTCTGTCTTGCGTAAATAACAGTCAGCCTCTTGTAGAAGAGAAGCAGTGTTTACATTCCTGGAATGGAAATTATTTTAGAATCATTTACATGCAACATTTTCTCTTTATTACTCAAATCTATGAAAGGGAAGTAAACTCACACAGCTGGCCCTTTTCAGGCAGTGATTCGGTTCATTCTTGTTTCAATATTGTAGGAGAATGAAAAGGTTAGAATTACCTTTTGGATTCAGTGTGGCATTTCCCTTTGATGCCTAAATAAATGGAAAGCAAGTGGCTTTGCCAGCTCTGGACTCTGGGATAGTAAGGGATTTCCCTTGAAGAGTGTTTTATCTGAAATCCGGTACTTTTCCATCATGAAGCATTTACAGCCTGAACTTAATCCTTCAAACAAAGTCAATGTCTTGTGACTTTTCCAGATATTGTCCTAGTTTATAAGAAGAAGAAGACTTACTCTATTTCTGGTCTGGCGTGTATGTATGTCCTTTTGAGCTAAAACAATTTGGGAGATGGGATGATCTAGTACAAACCTACCCTGCCCTAGAGATGGTGACTTAGTGGGTGTGAGGTGGGGTTCAGGAATGTGTAGTATTGGGTTCTTTTCTTTATTATAGTAAAACTTATGTAACATACAATTTATCATTTTAACCACTTCTTACTGTACAATTCAGTGGCATTAAGTATATTCACATTGTTGTGTAACCAGCATGACTGTCCATGTCCAGAACTTTACCATCATCCCAAGTTAAAATTCTGTACCCGTTAAAAAAGAATTCCTTATTCTGTCTTCCCCTCAACACTTGGAATCACCGTTCTACTTTTTGTCTCTAAGAATTTGACTCTTCTGTTTAACTCATATAAGTGAAATCACATAACCTTATAATATTTTTCCTTTTGTATATGGATTGTTTTTACTTATCAAGTTTTCAAGGCTCATTGATTTGCTGTATGTATCAGAATTTCATTCCTTTTCAAGGTTGAGCATAGTACATGGCACATATATATAACACACTTTGTTTATCCATTCATCCATCAATGGATGTTTAAGTTGTTTTGCCTTTTGGCTATTGAGAGTAATGCTTCTATTGATGCTATGCTAAGTCGCTTCAGTCGTGTCCGACTCTGTGCGACCCCATAGACGGCAGCTCACCAGGCTCTGCCGTCCCTAGGATTCTCCAGGCAAGAATACTGGAGTGGGTTGCCATTTCTTTCTCCAGTGCATGAAAGGGAAAAGTGAAAGTGAAGTCGCTCAGTCGTGTCCGACTCTTAGCGACCCCATGGACTGTAGCCTACCAGGCTCCTCCGTCCATGGGATTTTCCAGGCAAGAGTACTGGAGTGGGGTGCCATTGCCTTCTCCGCTTCTATTGATACTGGGCTGCAAATATCTATTGGAGTCTCTACTTTGAATTTTTAGGTATATATTTAGATGTGTAATAGCTGGATCATATGGTAATTCTATGCTTAATTTTTTGAGAAATTGTCATACTGTAAGAATGTATAGCTTTTAACCAGTACTCCAGGTGGTTCTATAATCAGATAATTTGGGAAACACATATTTAACAGTTATACATTGTTGCAAAACAAGCCACCTCCAGACTGAATGGCTTAAAGCAACATTCCTTTACTCAGCTCACCAAAAATGGGAGGCTGTTCTGGACTAAGATAGACTTACCTGTTCTCTGTTAATCTAGCTCACACTTTTGTGTTACTTGGAGGGTCAGCTGGGTGCCAGCAACTCCCACTTGGCCTCAGTTGTATGTCAGGTGGTTGTTCAGCTCTTGGGTGAGGTAATCAAGTGACTGGGCCTAGAATCTCTCATTGCCCAATGGGCTTGCTTTCATGGCAACAGAGTTCGAAGAGCAGCAAGAGAAGAAGCCCCAAAGCACAAGCACCTATCAAGTCTTGGCTTGCATTTCATGTGCTTGTCCCATTGTCCAAAGCAAGTCACCTGGCCAAGCGCTAAGTGAACATGCAGGGCCAACCAAAGGATGTGGAAGTTGAGAGGCAGAAAAGCAGCTGAGACCAGGCTCACCTCACCACAGCCCAGGTGCTTAATTCAATTTTCTAATTAACTTTGGCTTACCTGAAAATTTCTCCTTCCATTGCGAATCAGAGTGAAACATAATGGTCTCTGAGTTTGCATACAGCCCTCAGAGCTTTGTGCTCCAGCTGTTCAAAATGCTTTCCAGGTGTATGCTTATTCACTAATTTAATAAATACTTATTGTGCATTTACTTGGACTTGGACCTGAAACTCTTATAGGCCTTAGGAACCAAACCATCAGCAACACAGTCCAAGTCCCCATGGTTTTAGGACTTACATGCTACTAGTGATGAAAAAGTTTTGGGAGTGAGAATAAATGTGTTTGAATCCCTCACATATATCCAGGAAGTTTAAAAAACTAAAAAAGCCTGGAGAATATTCCTCATTCTCTCATTCTCCACTCCTTCATGCCTTTATGAATAGCTGAATACAAGAAATAGTTGGGTTAATTAGAAGTTCCAGATATTTGAATTCCAGAAGGCAGATGTAAAGTTCTGCAAGGACATGAGAACTGACTTCAAACTTATAATCTTTGTATGAGAGATGGCATTGTTTCTCCTCTCCCTTGTGCTCTCTGCAAGCCTTCATGGCTAGCTCTTTTGGCCCCATGGCTGCCTGAAAGAGGGCAGCTGATCTTTATAGCACAAAGGGCACTGAAGAGTCACCTAGAGGTGAGTAGTGATGGATGTCTAGGACAGACCCTTTCTTTGCACATTTCTTTTTTTTTTTTTTAACTTTGTGTGTATTCAGTCCTGTGGGAGGAGAGTGGAATCCTGTTTTGTTTTGTTCTGTTTTTTTTTAAGTAGCACAATTTTGTTGGAGAGGTTGATTTTTATAAACTAACAGTATCTGTTAGCACCTGAAGATGAGATCAGCTTAATGCCCCGCCAGCAGCTCAGAGGAGCTGGGACACTCAACACCAAGAACTTGGATAAAATAGAAACTCACTGCAGACACAAGAGCTTACTTTGACTAAGCAGCTGAGCTTTGTGTTTGGTGTAATCAGACATCAAAGTGGGGGACTATGAGGAGATTGCATGTGGGAGGGTTCAAAGCCTGAACTTTAGAATCAGACAGATGTGTCCTAATTAGCATTAACCTTAAGCAAATGATTAACCTGTCTCAATTTATCTGTCCATAAAAGGGGATAATAACACTATCTTAATAGTTTCATGAAACTTGGAACAAATAAGAGAGTGGATGTAGCTCTCTTAGCACAGTACCTGTAGTAGGCACTTGACTAAAATATTAGCTAAAACTGTTTTTGTAATAAATGCTATTACAATGTACAATTTCATCACTGCAAAGAAGTGACTTAGGCTTGGATCTCAGGGTCAGAAATTAAGCTGCAGAGAATGGACTTTATGAACCATCCAAGCACCAGTTCAAGTTGAGATAAAGACATTTATGAAACTAAATTTGCTTTTATTCATAGCCATTCAGGTATTCCTATCTGGGCTATTACCTACAATTGGAGCAAATTTTCTGTAACTTGGAGTTTTCCCAAATCAGTCTTTCCCCCAAAACAACAAAACCAGTACTTCAAACAGTAGGATTTTTAGAAAGACAAACCCCTAAATATCTCCTGGGTAGTTTTCCACCAGACTTTCTGGAAGAGCCTACTATCAAAATGTAAATGTATTCAATCTGGTGTTTTCCAGTTTGGACTTAACTGAAAGTAGCAGCTGCACCCAGTGGGAGTTTGGGTTGAGAGTTGACTTTGATAGATGGAAATGGGAGTTTTATGAGGTAAGAAGACAGAGGGGATCTGGATACCAGAACCACACAACTTGCATTTTCTGAAATAATCCAATTTCCCCATAAACCTAAGACACAAGAAGGGGGTCAGATCCTACCTCTAGGTAGCTGCTGGAGGATTGCAAGGCTTTGGTGCCAGTTAGAGCAGAGAGATAAAGAAATTAGGAGTAGGTGGGGGATCCAAATGGGAAACAAATGAGGGTGAAACACAAATTTTTCAGCCAGGTTATACGAGCAACATTAGCTGTGATGCACTGTAGAAAAATACCACCTTCCTGTCCTCCCCCATGTGACAGGAAGCTGATCTGTCTGCCTGGGTTTATTTCACTCTGGGGCTGTATTTCTCTCCTTACCTTTTATCTCACTTCCTACTTTCTCCCCCCTTAGGAAATCATAATTCTATCACTGTGAAAATTGAGGTGTCTTCAAGTTCTTACTAGTCTTAGAGTATTTTCTTAGGACAAATTGCCAATTTCCTCTTTTTATGGAAAATACTAAAAAAATTTTTAATAGCGTGACCTTTTTTCCATATGCTATTCTTTCCAATTCATTGACTGGAGCTAGAAAAATGGAATTGAAGGACTTGTCAGCCTGGTGGCAACAGCCACACTGAGAGCATTAAAAAGTTTGCTTTGGGAGTCCTTGAAGCAGAGTCCCAGTGACCAGCCATGAAGTGGCAGAACTAAAGACACAGAGCATCTTTGAATCTGACTTCTCCAGGTACAAGCATGAGGCCTGATGCACAGTCAGTGCTGATAAATATTTATTCAGTGATCGGAGTGATGGTCTATAATGTAAGATAATAACCTTGCCAGATACAATTGAAACTATTGGAGTTAACACCTCCAGCAAGTATTCCTTGGCAGCTCTGGACCGTGTCTCCCTCCTTCCTTGGAGCACTCTCCCTCAGCCTGAAACACCAAACATCTAAACGGGTAGCCAGCGGTCTCCACCCTAGAAATCTGGGTTCTCACTGTGTGACAGTTACTTGAACCCGTGGCTCCAGAACACCTAGACATCAGGACTGAACACCTGGCTGCGCCTCTCCTTAAATATGTCAGAGATCATGCTGTCATTAGTTTGGAAATGGACATTCTTAGACTATTTCTATAAGCAACTGCAACTTGGGGACAGATTAATTCAATTCATCAGTTCTCCTAAAAATGATGTTTGAAAGGAATATTGAGCTGTCACTATTTTCCCAAAGAAATCTACATGGCCCTCCAGAGGCAGAAATTTCTTTTTCCCCTGATGTTTCAGTTCAGATAAGAACCTCTGATCATTGTCCTTGAAGTCTGAGGCTACTGCTGTTGGACTCTTTAAAGCTGAGGACAAAATGCCCCAGAACTCTCAGGCTGGTAGGTGACTCCTTGCAGGGAATAAGTGCCAGCTTATTTCCAAGGTCAGTCATGACTGGAGCAGTAATTTATGACATCACATTGTAAATCAATTATACTCTAATATAAAACAAAAAAATTTTTAAAAGAAACTTATGGGTGGCGCTCAATAGGACAACAATGATGAGAGCAATGAAGCTTTTACAGTGGGAAAACTTGACTCCACACACAGAATTAAGAAACATAGAAACATTTCTATTTTACTGACATATGTCTTGGTGTCTCTGGCCTGTACAAGTTCACCCACATATTCAAACACAAGTCAAGACTTAGGGGCACAGAAGTGTTAACAGTGGAGGCTACACTGTGCGAACCCCTGGAGTAACACAGTTTCACTGTCAGGGGGACAGAAAAACCATTAGAGATATTCTCTGGGTATGTGGCCCTGTAGCCTGGTTATTTTTATCTTTTTAACAAACATCCCAAATATCCCAAAGCATGATATTGTCCCCGAGAACACTCCCTCACTTGTAGTTTATATAGTTGTATCTCAGACTAGTAAAACCTGTTTTGTTTTTATTTGTGTAATAATAATATTTACTTTCATTTTATGTATATTTTAAGAATTTTATTTTTATATTTTGTGTATGTCATATATAATACAATATAATTATTTTGTGTACAATGTCTTTAGATGGTATTTTTGTTGTATAATACAGGGATGATGATAACATATTAACTGTATATATAAAGACAGCTTATTATATACAAGATATTGTTAGAAATGATTTATATACATTATCACCATTTTACAGATGAGAAAAGACAGGCACAAAGAAGCTAAGTAATTTGTCTGAAGATCCATAGCTGGCAAGCAGTAAAGCTGGATCCTACCCAAGATCTGGTGGGTCTGGCACCCAAGACTTTTAACTACCAACTGCCTTGTTCAAACTAGAGTGAAGTTTTTGGAGATTGAGTGGAGGGAATTGCATCCCAAGGAAGTAGAGAGGTATAAGAGTCATTGAGAAGGGAATGAATGACTTCTCTGCAGAAGTCATGTTTAGGAGTTTTTTGAACCTTAGATAGACTTAGATCATCTATTTGTGGCCCAGACCATACGTAGTTGATTAATGTCCAAACCTATAGAAACAGAGACTTTGCAGAACCCCAGCGACCAGCTGTCAAGATGGGTCTGGAAGGAATGGGAATTCCAGTACTCTAGAAATGAGAAAGGAAAAGCATCCATAAGAAGCAGCTCTTGGGCCTCACTCAACATGGACTGGGGGAAGGTCTTGCTTCTGAAAGGGAGTTAAAACCAAGAAGAGTAGAAAAGGGATACAAAATGTGAAAAAAGAATTTAAATTTCTGATGCAAAGTCTTGATAGGTTTTTCTGTGTTATGGAAAGCTTTCTGTATTGAGAGGAAGGCTAGAAGGACAAGTCCTAATTGAATTGAATAGACCTCCGGTCAGTAGGTGAGCCCGTCTTCATTGTGAGCCAGTAGAAAGGCTTTTATAATACTGTGGCCTAGATGCTTTTAGCTGAAGTTCCAGAATATTATGGGTAAATTAGGAGAGTTTTCTAATTCATCTTAATATTATTTATTCACTCATGAACACTTTTCGAGTGTTTTTGATGAACCAGCTATACTCTAGGGGAGACAGAAAGGGATAAGGGGGAAGGGGTTATAGAAATGAAGAAAAAAAATCATCCCCATCTCTACATCTCTCACAGGTGAGTGGTGGAGACAGATAAGAAAACCAACGCCAGCTTCATGAATTGTTTCCATAGATATGTGACAGAGTTGCTTATGGTATCTCTGAGGCATGAGCCCTTAAAACCTCTTAGGGGTGGAGAGGTTGATTCCAAAACAGTACTTTAAGAAAGTTTCTCATTGTGTCTCAATAGATTTATAGTGGTCGAGGCTGCTGTGGAGGGCATCTTGGGCAGAGGGAGCAGTGTGTACACTCCTCAATCATGTAGGTGCACCATGAACAATCAGAACTAGCCAGCTGGTCACTCACCTCCTATGTACTCTTTGATGGAGGGTTCAAACCCAGTTCTAGACCTTCAAGAACCCCAAGTCATAGTCTGTGTCTCAGGAGGGAGTCAGGCTCCATTTCTAGATCCTCCTCTGGGATTGTGTGTCTAACTCTATACTAAAGCACCTGGACAATGAATATAGTAAAGCCATTCAGATCTACAAATTTCATGTAATCTCTATCAAATTACCCAGGACATTTTTCAAAGAACTAGAACAAATAATCCTAAAATTAGTATAGAACCATAGGAGGCCCAGAACTTCCAAAGCAATTGTAAAGAAAAAGAACAAAGCTAGAGACATAGTCCTCCCAGACTTCAGACAATACTTAGAAAGTTACAGTAATCAAAACAGTGTGGTACTGGCACAGAAACAGACATACGGATCAATAGAACAGAATAGAAATTCCAGAAATAAATCCACGCACTTACAGTCAATTTAATCTTTGATAAAGGAGTCAAGAGTATAAAATGGTGAAAAGACAGTCTCTCCAACAAGTGGTGTTGGAAAAACTGGACAGCCACATGTAAATCAATGAAAATAAAACACATCCTCACACCACACAAAAAATAAATTGGCTTAAAGACTTAAATGTAGGACATGACACCATAAAACTCCTAGAAGATAACATAGGCAGAACATTCTCTGACATAAATCATACCAATGTTTTCTTATTGAACTCATTGAACTACCAATGAACTCTTCAATGAGTTCAGTCTCCCAGGGCAATATAAATAAAAGCACAAATAAACAAATGGGACCTAATCAAATTTATAAGCTTTTGCACAGCAAAGAAAACCATCAGCAAAACCAAGACAACCTATGGACTGGGAGAAAATATTTGCAAATGATATAACTGACAAGGGCTTAATTTCCAAAATATACAAGCAGTTCATCCAACTCAATAACAAGAAAGCAAATAACCCAATTGAAATATGGGTAGGAAACCTAAATACCTATTTCTCCAAAGAATACATAGAAATGACCAAAAGGGACATGAAAACATGCTCAACATTGCTAGTATTAGAGAAATGCAAACCAAAACTACAATGAGGTACTACCTCAGTCCAGTCAGAATGGCTATCATTAAAAAGTCATTAAAAATATTCTAAAAATTACAAATGCTGGAGAGGTATAGGGAAAAGAGAACTCTACTACACTGTTGGTAGAAAAGTAAATCGGTGCAGCCACTATGGAAAATAATATGGAAGTTCCTCAAAAAACTGAAAATAGAGTTGCCATATGATCCAGCAATCCCACTCCTGGGCATATATCTAGAGAAAACTCTGGTCTGAAAAGATGCATGCACCCACAGTGTTCATGAAACTGAACTGAAACATTCTCTCAGTCATGTCTGACTCTCTGCAACCCCATGGACTATTGCCTGCCAGGCTCCCCTGTCCATGGAATTCTCCAGGCAAAAATACTGGAGTGGGTAGCCATTCCCTTCTCCAGGGGATCTTCCTGACCCAGGGGTTGAACCCAGGTCTCTCTCATTGCAGGGAGATTCTTTACCATCTGGGGCACCAAGGAAGCCCACAGAGTTCATAGCAGCACTATTTACAACAGCCAAGACATGGAAGCCACCTAAATGTCCGTCAACAGATGAATGGGTAAAGAAGATGTGGTGGATGGATAGATAGTTAAATCGATGATAGATAGATAGATAGGTAGGTATACAGAGAGATAGAGATACACACAAAGGAATAGTACTTAGCTATAAAAAATGAACTAATGCCACTTGCAGAAACATGGATGGATCTAGAGATTATCCTAATAAGTGAAGTAAGTCAGAAAAAGAAATATAAAAACCATTTGATATCACTGATATGTGGAATCTAAAATATGACACAAGTGAACTTATTTACGAAACAGAAACAGACTCACAGACACGGAAAACAAACTTGTGGTTACCAAAGGGGAAAGGGATAGGGGAGGGATAAATGAGGGATTTGGGATTAGCAGATTCAAGCTATTTTATATAAAATAGGTAAACAACAAACTCCTACCATATAGCACAAGGAAATATATATATATGTACATAATCACACACACACACATAGGGAAAGAGACTCTGCTGTAATCAGAAACTAACACAATATTGTAAATCAACTATATTTCAATTTTTAAAAATGAACATAGATATAGATATATTAAAGCCATTCAGCCCCTTTTGTGTAATTAGAGTTGCCAAGGAGGAAAGGAGCTAATAATTCTTGAGCAGTCACTATCCTCTAGGCAAGGAAGTATGTACTTTTGTGGGGTGGGGGGGGTTCTTGTTATTTGTTTTTATATAATTGCCTTACCAGCAATTTTCTCACTAAATGGTACCCACTTGCTTTTAATCAACCACTGAGAAGCATCCTCTTTTAAGCATAGATAAGCTGGGACTTGTTTTCTTCTGGGTTTCTATTTGCACTTGGATACATCTCCTTCCTCTCTGAGAAGCCATCCTTCAGTCCGTGATATTTCTCTAAGTGCCTGGCATCACAGCCCCACTCCCAGCTGCCAATCATACCCTAGAGACTTATCACGGTTATCTACATCCATGTGATGGCTCACTGCCTTGAGCAAAAGGATACACAACTAATGTCTTAGCTCGTGGCAGCAGGCTGGCCTTTCTAGAGTGCCAATAGGACTTGTCTTAGAGAGAGCCATGCAAAATGGCTACTCAAACTGAACTTTTAACTAATTATTCAATCAACGATATGGCAGGTCAATCAATGGGAAGCGATGTACAGTGGGCTGAAACTGATCTCACTTCATTTCCCATCAACTGTCAAGCCAATTGTGGATAAAGTCATAAGTGAAGGATCATTGCCCATCATTCTTGGGTCTGGATTTCCATATCCCTTCCACTTACTTAGACTCCAGGCTGATTGATAAAAACAAGTATTTTACTCTTACAGAGGGAATAAGTATAAAATGTTTACCACCTTCTGAGATGCGAGGGGAGGGGAGAATAGTTTCTCTTTCATAAATGATGCAACTGCAGCCATATAATGCCCTAACCTTGTCAGACAGCTCTGATCTGGAAGGTGGATTTTAAATCCCATGATCCATTATGCATGCTTGCTTCTACATCTATTACCATTCCATCAGCCAAATGACAGGATCCTCCATCAGGGCTTTTGAGAGTGTGGAGCCCTTTCACTTAATGCCTCTGGATAGGCATGTGCAACTTCACCCATGGGTGATTTACAGGCAATTAGCAGAAGGCAATAGCAGATTTCGTGTAGCTTTTCTCAAAGTTATGAATAAAGGATGTACGGAGGCAGATTTTTCTCCCCAGAAAAAAGGTTTGCAATGACCCAAGGAATGAATTTGGTGACTTTAACCAGTGCCTTCTCAGAAGATGTCATAAAATGGGGCATGATCTTGACTGAGTTGGCTGAGAGCTGCTCAAGCCCACTGCTAGCCCAGCTGGTGGAGAGAGCAGGACACAATCTCACTGCGTCACTCCATCCCTGTGCCCCCAGACCAGCTGACCTCCTTCCTTGCATTCTAGGAAACTGTTGACTCCTTATAAAGAGAAGTCCTCTGGGACCTGGGCATCAGCCACCAGGAAATATCCAGGATGGAATTTTCTGAGAAATACATCTCTGTGTTAAAATTACCACATTTCCCTCACAATGATTTATGAGTCAGAAAGGGTGGAGTTTTTTTTAATCTGTATTTTGCAAGGTAGGAAATGAAGGTTTAGAAACTTGAGTGACCTCCCTAATGTCCTGAGGTAAATAACTTAATGACAAGGCTGGAATTAAACTCCAGAGCTCCAGGGCAAGATACATTTTTCCCTAAACCATATTTCCTGAGTCAGTAGATTTCTGTTTACCAGTTTCCTCCTGCATAGACACATCCTTTATTCTCTTGTTCACTCAAAACCTATTTATCAAGAACTCACCGTGTGCTGTGTGCTTACTTTGTATCCTCAAGGATCTCACAGTCCAGGGAGAGAGACAGACCAGCAGGCGAGCGAAGTGATAGTGTGTGAAGCACTAAGTGGTTGGATGGAGCATGGGTGCTTAGGGAGTAAGAGGCAGGGTGCCTGCTTCAGTCTTGGGGATGGTCCAGCAAAGTCTTTCCTGAGGAAATGACTAAGGCCTCAGGGACAAGCAGGAGTGAGTCAGGTTGACAAGACTTGCCACACGGAAGAAACAGCATATGCAAAGCCCCAAAGGCAAGACGAAGCTTCACAGGCAGATGGTTGGAGCTTAGAAAATAAGACAGAAAAGGGGAGAGACCTCCTAGGTCAATTATGGAGGCGCTCATAAGCCTTTAAGTGGAGCCAGGCCCCAGATCCCAGCAGTATCTTCCCCCTTACCTTCGTTTCCCCCCTTCCTCCCTTTTCTCCTCCTCCCTCCTCCTTTTTCCAGGAGGAAGGAAGATTGACTTTTGGTCAAGCACTTCTCAGAGTGGCTTCAGCAGAAGAAATGCTTCTACCTCTAAGTACACAATAGTGGTTGCTCACGCAAAGATTTTTTTCTCGAAAAAAAAAATAAAAAAAATAGTGAAGGTGGTGAAGGTGACTCTGAAGGCTGATTTGATCAGGGTCACTTGCTGCTAGTCTCAAAAGGAGCTGAGATTTGGGGCCACGCTTCCTGTCCCAGCTGCTTTCATAGTAGTATTTAAACACACTGCCTTTGGCCTCCTTGTATGTCAGTGTTTTTACTTAAAAAACTTACTAGGATGCACTGTCTTTCAAATTATATTTTCTTTACCAGAGTGTTTTACATTGAAGAAAATAACACCATTCTCAAGCCTTTAAACTGTCCTACATTCACAAAAGGGGGTGGGGTATTGCACAGAAATTAGGATCTTCAACAACTTCTTAAATGCCTCCTTTTTAATTGAGTGAAAGTAATAGACTCATAATTGTTTCAAATACAATGTGGTAAGCTTTGTGATTAAGACCTCTTATTTCTGACTGACATGAACAATTCAGTAGGAAAGAGAGTTAGCAATGGCATGCATGGGACATTACATGCTACAAGTCTGGGTACCAGCATTCAAAAAATAGAGAGACTGAGCCTTCTTGTAATATTTCAGAATTGGTGAGCATGAAGGGAGCAAACTTAGTCCAAGCTGTGTGTTACAGGTTCTATAGCCAGGAAAAGACAAAAGAAAGTGAAGACCAGTACCTCTAGGCTCCTTCCCCAGCAGTAAACACTGGGGCACCAGACTGTGAGAGCCTTGCCTTTCTTTAAGTCCATGACATCAATTTCTATTTCCTTCAACATCAGAATGTCAATGAAGTAGAGCAGAGAATGTTTCCACAGATATTAAAATGACAGAGTCTTATTCGCCCTTAATTGGAGAACAGAGCTGCTGCTGCTGCTAAGTCGCTTCAGTCGTGTCCGACTCTGTGCGACCCCATAGATGGCACCCCACCAGGCTCCCCCGTCCCTGGGATTCTCCAGGCAAGAACACTGACGTGGGTTGCCAGTTCCTTCTCCAATGCATGAAAGTGAAAAGTGAAAGTGAAGTAGCTCAGTCGTGTCTGACTCTTAGCGACCCCATGGACTGCAGCCTACCAGGCTCCTCTGTCCATGGGATTTTCCAGACAAGAGTACTAGAGTGGGGTGCCATTGCCTACTCTGAGAGCTGACAGCTATCCAACTGGTATGGTTTTAAGTGGTGCAAATACAGATGTCTCCAGGAGCCGGGAAGGAAAACCATGCGAGGCTGGCCTAGTGAGTGCCAAGGGCATGGGGCAGATGCCAGTCTCTATATGGAGGGCTGCTGCTCATCTCAGCTCCGCATGTCTGGGATCACAAGGGAATAAGGACACCCAGTGACCCAGATCCTCTATGTTTTCAAGGGAAGCTAAAATTCTAATTTTTGCATTTCTCTTCTATATTTTAAAGTTGGAAAACTTCTAACTTACAAAGTTGTAACCCTGGTTTGTATCCTTATTTTGTGGAAGGAAGAGTCATAGTTTACTGCATATTATTTCAAGTCCATACTTGGGATTTTGTAAATCTCAATAATTTGGGAAAGAGATTTGGTATTAAATACGGAAAGCGAGTCTTCTTCTAAATATGGAAGCCACATTACAGAGACCTTGTGTAAGGAGAAGTTAGTCGGGGAGGGGAGTAGAAAGAACCCTGGGCATGGGATGAGAATTTCTGAGTCTTGATGTGTCCATGGTCAAAGGCTTAGGTAGTTTCTGCATCTGGAGAACCAAAGATTTGATTCTGATGATATCTGCTCTCACCTCTAAGCATAACCCTCCGCCCTGGTGAAATCCATGCAGCACCTCAAGAGGGATGCCCCCTCAGCATCAAATGGTTTTTGATTCTGAATTACAGGGTTCTCTTCCAGGATGTGTTAATGAATAAGAATAAGAACATTCTAACAAGGCACAGGGAATATAGAAAGAAGAAGGGAGGAATGAGAGTTCCAGAAAGAGCCAAGCTTTGGAAAAATTGGTGCACCCTCCTCCTCTCGCCATCAGGATTTCATCTATTCTCTCCATCTATTCTCTGTCACCCAATCCCTTTGTAGATCATAATTACACCTCTTATCAACAGTGAAGACTCCTAACAACAGTTAGGAATCAGAATCTTCAGAGCATCAGTCATCTACCAAGCGCTCGTCACACACCAGGCACCATGCCAGGCACAAATGTTCATTTTCTCCACAACAACCCCAAGGGGTCAATCTCTAGGGAACTGCTGCTGTGCATGGGTTTGCAGATGGGAAATGGAGGCTGGAAAGGAAAAGCCAAGTGTGCAAAACACACAACAAGGAGAAGCCAGATCAACCAGGACTCTGGCTCCAAAAGACTTGATCTTAATCATACCTGAGAGGCCAAGGATTGTGTCCTATCTTTTGGGCTCTGGGAGTTGGGCCTCAGTCCAAATCTGGTGTTTGTCACTCCCTGGCCATCCTTGGAAAAGTAATTTAATCTCTTGAAAGCCCCAGTTTTCTGATCTGTCATTGGGAAGAACTGAAGTACCTGTCACAAGTTTTGAGGATTAAGTGAGCTAGATAATCCGTATTAGGTATTTGTGAGCATTCAGTAAATAGCATGATTATTGTATTAGTCCATTATTACAGTCTACTGTCTTCTTTCTCATTGAACTGCCAGAAGAAAGAGGCAGCAAACCATCCCATGAAGCAGGCAAGCAGGAAATCAAGAAATCACATAACAAATGAAAATGACTTTTCCCCTGAGAGCCAAGACAAGGGGCTGCAAAATGACTTAGGGGGCATCCAGGCAGCCCCTTGGTCCTGCTGACTGGACACTTCAATTCTTTAAAGTCCCGCAGGAAGATGTGAAACAATAGAAATTCCCTTGAGCTTTTGGGAAGGAAAAATGCTATCTCTGCTTATACTGTCCCATTGTAAAAAAAAAAAAAAAAAAAAAAAAAAAAAATCACATCCTCTGGATGATGGAGAGGGAGGAAATATACCTAGATCTTCCCCCAATGTAATTCATTACTGGCAGATATACTAGACATTCCCCATGGCCCAGTGGTGTGAAACTGGGGAAGGAGGAACACACATGAAGAGGAGAGGGACGAGGTCCTTGCCTGCCTGCTGGGTGAAGCAGAAGGGGCAGCGAGCTTCACTGTCACCACAGAAGTGCCTTAGAGCACAGGCACCCTGGGGCAGGAGAAAGCCATCCAGTGCAATTCGGACCAGCCCAGCAGATTTGTTTTGCTGCTGTGTCCTCATCACATCCCATATTCCTAATTTAACCTTATTACGCCTTTGATAAGTTTGTCTTATATGTCTTTGAGTCTGTTTCTGTTTTTTAAACTGTGAAGTCTCCTTATGATCCATGTAATGATGACAGGTGTGTGTGCTTTGGAGAGAATGCTAATGTTTAATTCATATTTTTAGAGTGCCTAGAATGTGGTTCTAAGAGGCATTTGAAGCTGTGGTATTTTTCCCATGAAATCCAGCCCAGCCAGCTTTGCTTTTGCTGCTGTGTCCTCAGCACACAAGATGTTCGAGCCCCTCAAAATGCTCACCAAGGGAGCCTGCATCTTCACAGCTAAGGGGAGTTAGAGAGCTGAAAGCAGATCTCAATAACTCTTGAGAAAGCTCCCTACACTGTCCAAAACACCATCTTCCTTCTCCATGGTAATTCTTAAGCCTAGCCTGGAGGAACTTCTGCCAACTTTATAATTAGCCTGACTAAATGGAAAAGTGGCACATGAGTTCTCTGTTCACAATAATCTAAGTAGTAGATATTGCCAACATTTGTTGGATCATAGAGGAAGCAAGGGAATTCCAGAAAAACATCTGCTTCATTGACTACACAAATCTTTTGACTGTGTGGATCACAACAAACTGTGGAAAATTCTTTAAGATGGGAATACCAGACCACATTTCCTTTCTCCTAAGAAACATGTATGTCAGTAAAGAAGCATCAGTTAGAACCAGACATGGAACAAAGAACTGGTTCAAAATTGGAAAAGGAGTACGACAAGGCTGTATATTGTCAGAATGCCTTCTTAACTTATATGCAGAGTACACCATGCAAAATGCTGGGCTGAATGAATCACAAGCTGGAATCATGATTGCTGGGAGAATATGAACAACCTCAGACATGCAGATGATACCACTTTAATGGCAGAAAACAAAGAGGAACTAAAGAGCTTCTTGATGAGGGTGAAAGAGGAGAGTGAATAAGCTGGATTAAACTAAGTATTCAAAAAACTAGATGCCAAAAATCATGGCATCCAGTCCTATCACTTCATGCAAATAGAAGGAGAAAAAGTGCAAACAGTGACAGATTTTATTTTCTTGGGCTCCAAAATCACTGCAGATGGTGACTGCAGTCATGACTTTGCAGTCAAGTCAAGATACTTGCTCCTCAGAAGGAAAGCTATGACAAATCTAGACAGCACATTAAAAAGCAGAGACATCAGTTTGCAGACAAAGGCCCCTAAAGTCAAAGCTATGGTTTTTCTGGTAGTTATATATGAATGTGAGAGTTGGACTATAAAAGAAGGTTGAGCACCAAAGTACTGATGCTTTCAAATTGTGGTGCTAGAGAAGATTCTTGAGAGCCTCTTGGACTGCAGGGAGATCAAACCAGTCAGTTCTAAAGGAAATCAAACCTGAATATTCATTGGAAGGACTAATGCTAAAGCTGAAGCTCCAATACTCTGGTCACCTGATGCAAAGAGATGACTTATTGGAAAAGACTCTGATGCTGGGAAAGATTGAAGGCAAAAGGAGAAGGGAGTGGCAGAGAATGATTGGTTGGATGGCATCACCAACTCAATGGACATGAATTTGAGCAAACTACAGGAGAGAGTAAAAGACAGGGAAGCCTGGGGTGCTGCAGTCCGTAGGGTCACAAAGAGTCAGATATGACTTAGTGACTGAACAATAATAAAAAATGTAGTGGAAGGGTTGCTGAAAGTTCTTGTCCAGTTGCAATTACACTGTTAAGAAGATTAGTTCCCTTTGCTAGAAAAACCCACCCTGGAGGTATCTGCAGCCCTGGCACACACTTAAAAAAATGTGTTTGTCACATTTAAAATTGCCGTTTTGTTCATAGACAAATGGAGGAGTGTGTCATGTTTCATTTTCCTCATGCACATTCCTGTCTTAGACTTTAAATTGACCTGAAAACTAAACAACCTTGGAATCAGACCACAGGCACCAGGCCACATTGCCAGCACAATAGTTTAGCAGAAAGATCCAGACCATGTGCTACACGAAAATCTCTCAGATTGTGTTTATACTATCAAAATAATGCAAAGAATTGAGCCAACTGTCCATATTATTTTGATGTTGAAGAAAACTTTAATTGTGATATACATTGAGCAAAAGCTTTAGCAATAGCTCTGAACAGTGGAGTGGGGACACTTTTTTTCTTATTGAAATATAGTTGATTTACAACATTGTGTTAGTTTCAAGTATACAGCAAAGTGATTAAGTTATATTTTTTCATATTATTTTCCATTATAGGTTATTAAAAAATATTGATTATAGCTCCCTGTGCTACACAGTAAATCCTTGTTGTTTATCTACCTTATACATAGTAGTGTGTATCCTTTAATCCCATGCTCCTAATTTAACTCCTTTGATAACAATAAGTTTGTATTATATGTTTTTGAGTCTGTCCCTGTTTTTTTAAACTATGAAGTCACCTTATGGACCATGTAGTGATGACTAGTATGCTTTGGAGAGAATTCTCATGTTTAATCGGTATTTTTAAAGTGCCTAGAATGTGGCTCTAAGAGGTATTTGAGGCTGTGGTGTTGCACTCATGAGGCAGTTCATAAGTATTTTCACTTCCTTCTCATTATATTAATAGCTCTATTGTTTGGGAGGGAGGGGCCAATGGTGTTTATGCCATGTCTCTTAATAAATGCATTAGTTAAAAAAAAAAAACTACCCTAAACTTGGTATAAAAACACAAGAATCATTTGCAACTCTTATCTCTCAGTTCTGAGGTCTGACTAGATCCAGCTCAGCAGATCTCCATCAAGATCTTTATTATGACTCATATGATTACAGTCAGAGTCTGGAGCTGGAATCCTTAAAAGCCCCCTGACATCTCTGGAGGCCGATGACGGTTTGGGCTGGGACCTCAGTAGGACCCATTGGCCAGAACACCAACAAATGGCCTCTTCCTGTTGCCTGGGCTTCCTCATAGCATGGCTGCTGGGTCCAGGATCAAGTATCCCAAGACACAGAGCCTCACAGATGACTTACCAGCATTCTAGGGCATTCCATTCACTGCAGGTAAGGCACTAAGCTTGGCTTACCAGGTGGTGCTAGTGGTAAAGAACCTGCCTACCAATATAGGAGACATAAGAGACGTGGGTTCGATCCCTGGGTTGGAAAGATCCCCTGGAGGAGGGCATAGCAACCCACTCCAGTATTATTGCCTGGAGAATCCCATGGACAGAGGAGCCTGGCAGGTTACAGTCCATAGGGTCACAAAGAGTCTGAAGTGACTTAGCACGCATGCAAAGCACTAAGCTCAATCTGTAATTAGGGCAAGGAAGATTAGACTGAACCTCTTGATAAGAACAGAGTCAAAGAATTCCAGAACATGGAAAAACTTCATATCAGTCTTTTCAAAAAAGCAGTCAAAGGATTTCCCTGGTGGTCCAGTAGCTAAGGCTTTCTGTTCCCGATGCAGGGGACCTAGGTTCAATCCCATGTCAGCAAACTAGATCCCTCATACTGCAACAAAGATCAAAGATATTGCATGCCACAACTAAGACCCAACCCAGCCAAATATATATATGTATATATATATATATATATATATATACATATATATATATTTTTTAAAAGCAGTCAATCTGATTTTAGTATTGACCATCTGATGATGTCCATGTGTAGTCTTCTCTTGTGTTGTTGGAAGAGAGTGTTTGCTATGACCAGTGCGTTCTCTTGGCAAAACTCTGTTAATAGTTACCCTGCTTCATTTTGTACTCCAAGGCCAAATTTGCCTGTTACTTCAGGTATCTCTTGACTTCCTGCTTTTGCATTCTAGTCCCCTATAATGAAGAGGACATCCTTTTTGGGTGTTAGTTCTAGAAGGTCTTGTAAGTCTTCATAAAACCGTTCAACTTCAGCTTATTCAGCCTTACTGGTTGGGGCATAGACTTGGATTACCATGACATTGAATGGTTTGCCTTAGAAATGAACAGAGATCATTCTATTGTTTTTGAGATTGCACCCAAGTACTGCATTTCAGACTCATCTGTTGACTATGGGGGCTACTTCATTTCTTCTAGGGATTCTTGCCCACAGTAATAGATATAATGGTCATCTGAGTTAAATTTGCCCATTCCAGTCAATTTTAGCTCACCAATTCCTAAACTGTCCATGTTCACTCTTGCCATCTCTGGTTTGACCACTTCCAATTTACCATGATTCATGGACCTAACATTCCAGGTTCATATGCAATATTGTTCTTAACAGCATTGGACTTTATTTCTATCACCATTCACATCCACAACTGGCGTTGTTTTGCTTTGGCTCCATCTCGTCATTCTTTCTGGAGTTATTTCTCCACCATTGACTCCAGTAGCATATTGGGCCCCTACCAACCTGCGGAGCTCATCTTTCAGTGTCATATCTTTTTGCCTTTTCACTATTCATGGGGTTCTCAAAGAAAGAATACTGAAGTGGTTTGCTATTCCCTTCTTTAGTGGACCACATTTTGTCAGAACTCTCCACCGTGACCCATCCATCTTGAGTGGCCCTACACAGCATGGCTCATAGTTTCATTGGGATAGACAAGGCTGCGGTCCATGTGATCAGTTTGATTAGTTTGATTATATTCTTTGCAGCCAAAGATGGAGAAGCTCTATACAGTCAGCAAAAACAAGACTGGGAGCAGACTGTGGCTCAGATCATGAACTCCTTATTGCCAAATTCAGACTGAAATTGGACAAAGTAGGAAAAACCACTATACCATTCAGGTATGACCTAAATCAAATCTCTTATGGTTATACAATGGAAGTGACAAATAGATTCCGGGTATTAGATCTGATAGAGTACCTGAAGAACTATGGACGGAGGTTCACAACACTGTAAAGGAGGCCGTGATCAAGATCATCCCCAAGAAAAAGTATTGCAAAAAGGCAAAATGGTTGTCTGAGGAGGCTTTACAAATAGCTGAGAAAAGAAGAGAAGTGAAAGGCAAAGGAGAAAAGGAAAGATATACCCATCTGCATGTAGAGTCCCAAAGAATAGCAAGGGGAGATGAGAAACCCTTCCTCAGTAATCAATGCAAAGAAATAGAGGAAAACAATAAATGGGACAGACTAGAGATCTCTTCAAGAAAATTAGAGATAAAAGAGAATATTTCATGCAAAGATGGGCACAATAAAGGACAGAAATAGTATGGACCTAAAAGAAGCAGAAGATATTAAGAAGAGGTGGCAAGAATACACAGAGAAACTGTACAAAAAGGATCTTCACAACCCAGATAATCACGATGATGTGGTCACTCACCTAGAGCCAGACATCCTAGAATGCAAAGTCAAGTGGGCTTTAGGAAGCATCACTACGAACAAAGCTAGTGGAGGTGATGGAATTCCAGTTGAGCTATTTCAAATCCTCAAAGGTGATGCTGTGAAAGTGCTGTAGTCAATATGCCAGCAAATTTGGAAAACCCAGCAGTGGCCACAGGACTGGAAAAGGTCAGTTTTCACTCCAATCCCAAAGAAAGGCAATGCTAAAGAATGTTCAAACTACCACACAACAGCACTCATCTCACACACTAGCAAAGTAATGCTCAAAACTCTCCAAGTCAGGCTTCAACAGTACATGAAGTGTGAACTTCCAGATGTTCAAGCTGGTTTTAGAAAAGGCAGAGGAACCAGAGATCAAATTGCCAACATCCACTGGATCATCAAAAAAGCAAGAGAGTTCCAGAAAACATCTACTTCTGTTTTATTGACTCTGCCAAATCTTGGACTATGTGGATCACAACAAACTGGAAAATTTTTCAAGAGATGGGAATACCAGACCATCTGACCAGCCTCCTGAGAAATCTGTATGCAGGTCAAGAAGCAACAGTTAGAACTGGACATGGAACAACAGACTGCTTCCAAACTGGGAAAGGAGTACATCAAGGCTATATATTGTCACCCTGCTTATTTAACTTCTATGCAGAGTACATCATGAGAAATGCTGCACTGGATGAAGCCCAAGTTGGAATCAAGATTGCTGGGAGAAATATCAATAACCTCAGATATGCAGATGACACCACCCTGATGGCAGAAAGTGAAGAACTAAAGAGCCTCTTGATGAAAGTGAAAGAGGACAGTGAAAAAGCTGGCTTTAAACTCAGTGTTCAGAAAACTAAGATCATGACATCCGGTCCCATCACTTCATGGCAAATAGACGGTGAAACAATGGAAACCATGACAGACTCTGTTTTGGGGGGCTCCAAAATCACTCAGATGGTGACTGCGGCCATGAAATTAAAAGACACTTGCTCCTTGCAAGAAAAGCTATAACCAACCTAGACAGCATATTAAAAAGTAGAGACATTACTTTGCCAATAAAGGTCTGTCTAGTCAAAGCTATGGTTTTTCCAGTAGTCATGTACAGATGTGAGAGTTGGAGTATAAAGAAAGCTGAATACCAAAGAATTGATGCTTTTGAACTGTGGTGTTGGAGGCAACTCTTGAGAGTTCCTTGGACTGCAAGGAGATCCAACCAGTCCATCCTAAAGGAAATAAGTCCTAAATATTCATTGGAAGGACTGATGCTGAAGCTGAAACTCCAATATTTGCACCTGATGCAAAGAACTGACTTATTGGGAAAGACCCTAATGCTGGGAAAGATTGAAGGCAGGAGGAGAAGGGGACGACAGAGGATGAGATGGTGGATGGCATCACCAACTCGATGAACATGAGTTTGAGCAAGCTCCAGGAGTTGGTGATGGACAGGGAGGCCTGGCGTGCTGCAGTCCATGGGGTCTCAAAGAGTAGGATACAACTGAGCAACCAAACTGACCTGAACTGCAAAAGCAGTCAAACCTGTCCTTCATTCAATCATTATCCACTCACATCCCGAGGAATAACAATTCAAATGAGTCTAGCAGAATCCAACAAACCAAATTGGTTGAGTCTGGAGGTTGTTGCTTTTATCTCTTCCAAGATGAATTTATCTGTGAAACCAGAATGCCAATTTCTCTTTTAGCAGCCTCTGAAATTAGCAAATGAATCTCAAGCAAGACAGGTAAGACTCCTGAGTGGTGATGACTCTATTACATTTTGGTGCTGTCAGAGACAGGTTGCCAGAGGTGATATGTAAGTGGGCTTGCATTCCCCTTAGGGTAAGCAGCAGGTGATACCCATTGTTTGAGAACAGCATTGTTCACTTGAGCTTTGTCTCGATAACAGCTCCTGTTCATCAATATGATGCATTGTACTCTGATTTTCTACTTCTGTCTTTCTTTCTGGATATTCCTTTCTCCTCTCTGATTGCTTTTTCTTCTTAGACCATTACTCTAGTTGATAGCGCCAGGTTATCATTGGTTCCCATCTCCCTCTCCAATAAGCCTGTGATTGATACTAATCTTCCTCATGGGACACATTTTATAGGAGGCACAGTGGAAACCACTCTCTAAATCTTAGCTTTATATGTGCTGACAATTTACAAGGTTGCACCTTACACTCATCTCAGGAGGCTTAAGGGGAAATTTGAGAACCGTGTAATCAGGCCTCCTAATAAGAACAGAAATCCCTTTCATACACAGACACTGTCATGCCATTCAGCAGTCTGTGCTACGCCCCTGTTTGTAGTTTTTAATTTTTTTTTTCCAGCCAACAAAATGCACATCTAGTTAAGTGCTATTTGAGCCATGGCCAGTTCCTAGAAGCCCAGCATGCATCATTTCTCTCTTCAAAGGAGAGTGGTATTTTAATTACTCTAGTGAAAGCTTTCACTTGCCATCAATTCCATAAAAACAGAAAATTAAGATGATAACAAGCTCCTCACTGAAGCAGAAACCTTACTTCATAATATAGCTTCACTTTTCCTAGGAAAACTGAGCTCCCGAGAGATTTATAAACACAGCATGCTTCATCTGACATAAGCTTGGGTTGCAGTTTTATTTTTCCAAACCCAAGAAAGTGTTTTGATTTCTCATGTAAAGTCTGTACCCCTAAAATATGCAGGCCAGGGGAGCTAATGTAATGCAGTATTTGGTTAAAACAGTATTAGACTCAGAGTGTTCTTCAAATGAATGCCTGCATCTGGGAAATAGAGGTGCTTATCAGAATCAAGGGTTTCCCCAGTGGCTCAACAGTAAAGAATTCACCTGCCAATGCAGAAGACTCAAGTTCAGTCCCTGAGTTGGGAAGATCCCCTGAAGGAGGAAATGGCAACCCACTCCAGTGTTCCTGC
This sequence comes from Giraffa tippelskirchi, assembly GCF_054371585.1. Classification (NCBI taxonomy): domain Eukaryota; kingdom Metazoa; phylum Chordata; class Mammalia; order Artiodactyla; family Giraffidae; genus Giraffa; species Giraffa tippelskirchi. The sequence goes on along the minus strand of NC_137279.1, from coordinate 143,828,340 downwards.
CTGGGAAATCCCATGGACAGAGGAGCCTGGTGGGCTACAGTCCATGGGGTCACAAAGAGTCAGACATGACTGAGCACACACCCACACATATCAGAATCAAGGCTTTCAAGCCACATGAGCTGAATTCATGATTTGTTAATGAGATGATATGAAACTTTAAGAAAGAGGCTCCTGTCTTTTCTATGTCTGCATGATCACATTGTGGATCAGCAAAACAGTAAGGAAAACTGGGGATCCTTATATATTATAACTTAAAAATTCAAATCCAATTACATCCACTGGGGAATAATACAAAAATTTGGTTGTTTTGAGTAGTTAGATCTCCCTCCCATTCTTGTTCTACGTCTGAAAGTGGATTGGCCCTTTTAAAGGAGATAATATCTCAGAACCCTTCTGTTTCTTTCTTCAACATCTGTGTTGCCTGTGAATAAATATTAGTACTTGTGTTCAGGGGCTTCCCTGGTGGTCCAGTGGCTGACTCCACGCTCCCAATGCAGGGGGCCCAGGTTCCATCCTGGTTAAGGAACTGGATCCCATACGCCACAGCTAAAGATCCTGAGTGCTACAACTAAGAATCAGTGCAGCCAAATAAATAAAAATAAAATTAAAAAAATACTCCTGGTCAAACTGGGGGTTATGGACTAAATTGTTGCTCCCTCCAAAATTTTGCATGTTGAAGTCTTAACCCCCAGTGCCTCAGACTGCAACTCTATTTGAAACGAAGACCTTTGAAGAGGTAATTAAGTTAAAGTGAGATCTTTAGAACAGGCTGTAATTCAGTGTACCTGGTGTCCCTGTAAGAAGCAGGGATTAGGACACAGACAACATGGAATGAGACACAACCAGCAGTGAGAAGGTGACGTCTACAAGCCAAGGAGAAGGGTCTCAGGAAAACTAACCCTGCCAGCATCTTGCTCTTGGACTTCCAGCCTCCAGAACTGTTGGACAATATATTTCTGTTGTTTAATCCACTAAGTTTGGCATTTGATTATGGCAGCTTTGAGCACTGGGAGTTTTTCCTGCATATAACAGAAACCCACTTTTCTCAGTAAACAAAAGTACCTTGCACATTTTTAGGTAAAGCTGTGGGTGAGGTCACAGTGTCCTGGTCTCACTTTTCAGGGTTTCAAAAAATTAAAGATGGACACTAGTCAGAGTTAAGGAGGGATTGTAATCAGTAATATGCTGATTAAATGGGGAAATAAGAGGGGAAAAAATTCCAGTGTGAACTGAACTCAGCTTTGATTTACACAGAGGAATCTGGGCACTTTAAAGGGAGAATGAGGGCATAGGGAGGGGGTTCAGGAGCTCAGCAGAGTCAGGTAAGTGAAAAATAAACAAGCAGGAGGGGAGTTGGCCCATGTAAAACCCAGCTGGATATCCTAACTGGCACTTATGGAAGTTAGGCTCCCAACCTCCCACAGAGGCTGAGAGAAGGGCCCTGTCTTCAGGTGTGGGCTGAAACAAACAGTAAATTCTTTTGGCAGCCTTAAGTTTGCTGAGGCAGGCACTTCAAGGGGCTAGGGTTATCCCAGAGATGCAGCCTTGGGCTGTTAGGAACTATGTCAGTGTTTGTTCAAGTCTTCATGGGCCAAAGTTGACTGGCCTCATGGAGAAGAAGGCTAGAGTTTGATCACAAAGAGAATCTTTGTCAAGGGCCCCCAGAGTCAGCAGAGCCCACGTGCTGACAAACGCCACACACACTCCCACAGTCCAGGCTCCCACTGAGGAGCCCAGAAGGTGACCAGAGCTTGGTGCTGACGCAGTAGCATCAGTAACAGAAACCAAGGTCCTTCAGAACTGTGGGATGACACAGGTTGGGGAGGAAACTCCATAAAAGCAGACCTGAAATCTGAGGCAGCCCCAGAAATAATGGCAGGGGAAGAGGCAGGTGCCTTCAAAGTTAGAATTTAGGGTTGGCTCTTTTTGATACCCATTGCACTTTATTACGTTGTGTTTACACAACACAGGCAGAGAAGTCAGAGGCTGAGTACAGAGTGTAGCAGAATCAGGCTGGTGCAGAGACAGCTAGAAGGGCATGAGCTGCAAAGCTGGTGGAATAATTTTTAAAAAGGGAGTGTTTGGGGTGCCTTAGGCAGGTGTCCTGTGCCAATGCTGGTTACATACCAGCGTACCAGCTTACAGAGGTAAAGGCGTCATCATCACAATGGCAGTTCTGAGAAAGCCCAGGGACGAAGCCACAGCCCAGACCCAGGGCAGTGGAGGAAAGTATGGTGCGGGTTTGTGAGCTTGGGGGCTTCTCAGAAGCAAAGACCACAACAGGATTCTGACAAAGACCACAACAAGATTCTGATACCTAGCACCAGACTGGATCTGCTCCCACTATAAATATTCTCATAACATGCCATGCTTTTCCTTTCTAGCGTTTATGAGTTTGTGATTACGTATTTGTGCAATTATTTGATTAACATCTATTCTTCCACTAAACCCTACATTCCGTGGAGACAGAAACTGTGGCTACTTTACTTGCTATTGACTTCCCAGTATCAAATGTGGTCCCTGGCAAGAGCTGACACTCAGGAAATGCTTGTGGAATGAATGGATCTGTTGATTCATGATGGCACCCCTAAGCCTAACTTCTAGTATGGAACCGTGTGGGATGCATGGAAGGTCAAGGTCAGGAAACAGCATCCACCCAGGCCTCAGGCTTGGATGCCAAGTGCATCACTGTGAATTGGGAGAGTGTCTCGCCTCTGAAAAGCCAGTGAAGAGCTCAGTGACAGAATCTGTTTCTGAAGATTTCACAAGGGACTTGACATGAGAGGTCCAAGAACTCTGCAGAGTAAAAAGGGGGCAGTGGACCTTCCTGTGGAGACTGGGCCAGGATATGATCTCTGTCTATAGGGTTCATGGTCCTTGCAGGCAGGAGGAGGCATCACAAAGACAGCTGTTCAGCAGCCTCCAAGCCTTGCCTAGATGGGAACAACAGAGTCCGTAGCAGTCCATGGACCACCGGATCCCCAGCCACCCAGAGAAGAGATTCACAAAAGTTTCCTATCCTGTGACCCCACCTGATGTGACCTGCCTTTCTATGTCACCTGAATACTGATCAGGTCACCTTCCAGGCATTCTGCCCCTCCTAACTTCCTCTGTCTTCTACCCCTGATACCCAGCTTTCCCTCTATAGATTCTGTTTATTTTAGACATAAACATCATAGTCACTGAAATGCGTTGGGAAAGCTCCATTGATTCTGAAACCTCTCTCTCTCAACCATATGCACGCATACACACACAAATACACGTATACCCAGTGCTGTCCCACTCCAAGGATGCTTAAAATGCCTGATATTCTACCACAGTCACCCCTTTGGCTCAAAGAATTGAAGAGATTACAATTAAACCATTCTTATATCTGGACAACCCAATTTACTTGGTGAAAATCAGCTTACTCTGCATACCTGGAATAGTCTTGGAAAAGATGGATCATGGACTAGATGGATTTTGATCAGGAAATGTAGTTAAGAAAGATCTGGGAAATCACGCGTGCTTCTGTAGACACGATGAGATCTTTGGGTGGCTCTACCCACTGGGTCAAATCACCCCAGGCCTCCCTCCCCCAACCTACCTCTCCTCGCACAGGCAGTCTTCTTTCTGACTGCACAGCCCCCACCTGCCAAGACCACCTGGCTCAGAGGTTTCACTCCCCCCAGCAGATGATAAAATAGTAGACAGGAAAATACAGGCAGGTCACCCCAGTCAGTTATCATGGTGCTCTCTCATTTCCTTAAAGAGACTGGCACTTGTCCAAACTAGTTCCAGGAAAGAATATTACCCTCTAAGATTTTCTGTTCAGAGGCAGCATTGCATAATGGGAAGGAAACTGGGCTGGAAGTTTTAGACCAAATTCTGGTCCCATGTTGGCACTGACTCTGTGACCTCGGGCAAGTTCCTTCACCTCCTGAAGATGTTTTCTTTCTTGTAAATGTCATGCCACCTTTGACTTGTTTGCTGCCATTTTTGTGAGGGGAAGCACCCTGAGAAATATGACTAAGGAGGGACTTTTGGCCTCTTAGCTGTAGAGGGGACCTTAGTGCTCAGTCCCAGTGAGCGCTTTGGATCAGCCTCAGCTCCTCTTGAGTTAATTTCCTCTTCCTTCTCTCTAATCCTGCTGTCCCCGTATAATGGCACAGCATGGCCCGTTGCATTTAAAACTGCTCTCTAGAAAGTCCACACACGCATCCTGGCTGGGCTGCCTTCGTGTGGAGCTGGGACTGATTCATCACAGAAGCCTAATTCCAGCCATGGTGCACTGGCCTGCAGAGGTGTCACTGAGAGGGCCTCAGAGAGCTAAACTTAGTGACTCTCCAGGACGCAGGTAATATGGCCCTGGCCCCATGTGCCAAGGTGCAGCAGATGTAATCCTGGGCTCTCCAAAGTCATCAGAGAAGTTTCACTTCTGCACCCTTTTTATTTATTGATCAGTTTACTATCTGTACCCCCAGTTTGTATATCACTTCCATCATGGCAGAGGTTCTGTTCGGTCAGCTCACCTTTGTGTCTTTAGCATGTGGAATTATACCTGGAAGACAGTAAACTACTAAGAAATGCATTTTGAATGAATGAATGGCAATTGTTTGGTCCAAGTACTCTGCTGCCAAACATATAGAGGAGTATGGCCCTCTCCCAACAGGCCACCCCTAAGGTGATGAAGGGCAAAGCAGGGAGAGGTTGCAGGCAGGGACACAATTGTGTTGGGGTCATCACTGCTCAAGAACCCTTTGCTCAAGTGTGACTGTTCCCCCAGCTGATGGAAGGAGTTTGCGAGGATTATTGCTGAAAAAGAGTCCTTTCACCTCCACTCTAAAGACAGAAAATAATAATGACATGTGCATGCCTGCTAAGTCGCTTCAGTCATGTCTGACTCGTTGAGACCCTATGGACTGCAGCTCACCAGGCTCCTCTGTCCATGGGATTCTCTAGGCAAGAATACTGGAGTAGGTTGTCATGCCCTCATCCAGGTGATTTTCCTGACCCAGGGATCGAACCTATGTCTCCTGTATTGGCAGGAAGGTTCTTTACCACTAGCACCACCTGGGAAGTCTAGTAATGACATAGAGGAGAGCAAAATGGTACCAGCTTCTGTTGCACAATGCTATGGGTCCCTTCAAGGTTCTAGCGTGCAATTAATCCCAAAAGATGTATTCCTTGTCATCCAATTGCAACAAAAATAAATGCTACCCTTTATACTGAGGATGGATTGAATTGGGTGAGGTTCCTTCATTCCTAGATGTGGGGCTTCTGACCCATCTCAGGGGACCGGTGCTTGGATGAAAGTCTGTGTCAGTTTCCCACTGGCCTCTTCTGAAGACTGGAAGCATGAACCATTTATTGAGCATGTACTGTGTGTCAGACTCTGGGCTAAGCTCTGTGGATAAGACAGCATCCTTTAGATATTTGTAGTCTAGCAAAGGATGCTGGCAAATAAACCACAGTTGTAGCAGAGTTGCAGCAACCGAGGTGACAGATGGTGGAGGGCTGAACTGAGATGTTTACAGTAGGAATGGAGAGAAATGAACAGAATTGGGAGGAAACTGGGGGTGAAGGACAAAATTCCATGATTACTTGGTTGGGTGGAGAAGGAAAGGGAGCAGTTAAATGGGACTCCTCGGTTTCTGGGCAGGCAGGGCAGCAGGGTGGGCCTGGGCCCTTCATTGGGAGAGAGAAAGAATGGAAGCTTTGGGGAGACTGAAGATGCCTTCAGCTCCAGATATGTTGAAAGCGAGGCTCCTATGTGCCATGCAAGGAGAAAATCCATTAGGAAGTAGAAGATTTAATACAGAATATTATTTAAAGAGTGGGGAAGTTTCACTGTTTTCATATCTTTAAACATCAATAGTATTCTAGAGAGACATGTCCTCCTGAATTTGAAGATTGATTTACAGTCTTGGCCTCCTTCATAAGTAAGTCTTCTTTATTTTATTTTATTTTATTTTATTTTGGAGTATAGTCGATTTGTAACATTGTGCTAGTTGTATGTGCACAGCAAACTGATTCTGTTAGACATAGACATATATCTATTCTTTTTCAGATTCTTTTTCCATATAGATATTGAGTAGAGTTCCCTGTGCTATACAGCAGAGTTCCCTGTGCTTGTTGAGTATCTATTTTAGATATAGTAGTGTGTATATGTTAATCCCAACCTCCTAATTTGTCCCTCCCTCCAAACTTTCCCCTTTGTTTTCTATATCTGTAAGTCTGTTTTGTAAATAAGTTCATTTGTATCACTTTTTGGTTCCACATATAAGTGATATATGATATTTGTCTTTCTCCGTCTGACAGTAACCTTTATTTTTTCAGCCCTGAGTGCAGCTAAGAATGAGCAGGGCCAGGCCAGTGGGGAATCCGGTCTGTCAGACTCTGTATTTACCAGTGCCCTCCGTCACTAACCCCTGCCCTCATGCCTGTGCTGTCAGCTCTGAAGGATATTTAGTTCTCTCAGCCTCCAAGTATTTAACCTTGCTATAGCTTCTGAAGACAAACCGAGGGTAACTCAGACACCTCACGCATGTCCAGGAATTAGCACAAAAGACAAAAATGTCCACCTCTGCTCAGTGTGGCCAGAGCAACTCACTAAGTTTCATGCCTTCATATCCAAAGCAAACTTCCTAGCAAAACAGGTCCCTGTGCTCAAAGGGTGGATAATTACACAGGAGATCAGAAAAATGATCAAAGCTTCAGCATATTAAAAAAAAAAAAAGCACCTTGTCATTCTCTGATTAGAACTCAAACTAGAGGAAAACATTGTAGTCCTCTGAGCAAATCACGGGTGAATGCAAGGATGAAGCCCAGTTCCTGCAGCTTTAGAAATTCATGTGTTCATTTATTCAACTGACATAGATTAGGCATCTCATATATTTAAGCCACTTTGTGGGGTAGTGTGGAGATGCAAAGATAAAAAGTTATTCTGCCTCCCAAGGGGGTGACTCGTGAATGGTCAAAATGGATGAAAAAATAATTTCCAGTATGAATGATGGGGTAGGCCAAGGGCTCGTGAATCAACTGAAGAGCAGGCTGTGGCTCCTCTGTGGACTCATGAACACACACAGCCCTAGGAGGGAGGTTGGATCATTACCATGATTTTATAAATGTGGAAACCAAGGCACAGGCAAGTTGAGAAATTTGCCTAAGGGCACTAATTGGTAAGTGATGGGATTTGAACCCAAGAAGTTGGAATTAAGGACAACTTTGTTGATCAAATGGCCTTTATGAAGAACTGAAATGGTAGGATGGTTTTCAGTGGCTGGAGTTGCTGGCTAGTCCATTCCAGGGGGTCACTCTAGGGGCAAAGACGAGGACATGGCACATTTGGATAAATGAGTGGTGTTCCAGCTTGGGGGAATTTAGGGTTCTTGGACCAGTAAACAATAAGGTATGAAGGATCCCTTTTAGGAATGTAGACTCCCCTCTGTAACAGGGAATTATGGAAAATCTCTGAGCAGCAGCGATGTCATCAGAACTGTACTTTAGGGAAAAAAGCATGGTTCCTGCACTCTCTCTGTCAGTTGCCCAGTCATGTCCAAGTCTTTGCGACCCCATGGACTGTAGCCCAACAGGCTCCTCTGTCCATGGGATTCTCCAGGCAAGAATACTGGAGTGAGATGTCATTTCCTTCTCTAAGGGATCTTCCCAACCCAGGGACTGAACCCGTGTCTCTTGCATATCCTGCACTGGCGGGCAGATTCTTTTCCACTAGGGCTACCTGGGAAGCATACTCTAGCCACTTGGTAAAATAAGTGGGGAAAAAAGAAAGTTTCCTGGTTGCTTAATGTGATAATTACAGTTACACTGCCTGCTTCATAAACAGGTCCAAAAAATGTGTCACAGCTTAAAATGACAGTTTTGGGGTTTGTTTTTTTTTTTTTTTTTTTGATCTCACAACATAGTCAAGAAAGTGAGCATGATTAATATCTCTCATCCAAACAGTGATTCATGAACTTAGCCCCTTTTCACTCTTTGGCTCTGCCATCTTTGACACAGGACTTCCAAGTTCACTGTGCTAGGTGTACCAAGGCAACGGAAAGGGGAGGTGTGGAAAAAGCACCTGCTTCTTAACTTCTCCAGTGACTTCTGTTCCAATTCCATTGGGAGGCACGTGGCTCCCCCTTGAGGCACGGGGACAAGAAATGTAGTCCTGACTGGGCAACAACTTCCATCTGTGTCTACACTGTGGAGTGGAAGTGTGAATCTTCGCAGAAAGTCTACCACACTTGAATGAGGGAAGAAAAGTTTATTTATCCTTCACCAATAAGTTTTCAAAGTAGTCTAGCACCTCACTTTGAAGCATAGTTGAGGAATGAGTCTTATGAGCAAATGAATCTGAAAATAACATAAGCAAAGTCACTTTTAGCACCAAATCGTATTTGTCTAAATTATTTTTGAAGGTTCCAAATTGATTTTATATTTACCTACCTAAGTGAACAAAGCTAAACTTAATTTAAGCTTTTCTTGATGACTTAGGATCCCCGTTATGAATGCCACATTATAATGCAGAGTGTTGTATACTGTTGGCTTTTGAGTGGTGTGAAAATGTTTGTTCCTACACTGAATGCCTCCAGAATTCTAGGCTGTTCTGCTAAATTTCCTCTTTAACCTTTTTGACCCTCCTAAGAATTTGTACAGCCACAGTGTTACCTGACGTCTCCAGTTTTTGTTTTCTATGTTTTCCTGCCACTTTTGTTATCTAACTAGTTGCTCCCCTCCTTAGGCTTCTTTTTTCTTCTTTTAAGATCTTTCAATGCAGCCATGAAATTAAAAGACGCTTACTCCTTGGAAGGAAGGTTATGGCCAATCTAGATAGCATATTTAAAAGCAGAAACATTACTTTGCCAACAAAAGTCTGTCTAGTCAAGGCTTTGGTTTTTCCAGTGGTCATGTACGGATGTGAGAGTTGGATGGTGAAGAAAGCTGAGTGCCGAAGAATTGATGTTTTTGAACTGTGGTGTTGGAGAAGACTCTTGAGAGTCCCTTGGGCTGCAAGGAGATCCAAAGAGTCCATCCTAAAGGAGATCAATCGTGGGTGTTCATTGGAAGGACTGATGTTGAAGCTGAAACTCCAATAGTTTGGCCACCTCATGCGAAGAGTTGACTCATTGGAAAAGACCCTAATGCTGGGTAGGATTGGGGGCAGGAGGAGAAGGGGACGACAGAGGATGAGATGGTTGGATGGCATCACCGACTCGATGGACATGAGTTTGGGTAAACTCCGGGAGTTGGTGATGGACAGAGAGGCCTGGCGTGCTGCAATTCATGGGGTCGCAAAGAGTCGGACACGACTGAGCGACTGAACTGAACTGAACCGAATCATCTTTTCTAATTAAAAAAAAATTTTTCTTTTGTCCATACCATATAACATGTGGGATGGTAGTTCCCCAACCAGAGCCCACACTTCCTACATTGGAAGCACAGAGTTTTAATCACTGGACTACCAGGAAAGTCCCCGATCATCTTTTCTTTGCAGTCTTTCTACTCAAGTCTGTTTGTCATAGTGGACAGAGCGTGCACACACTTGAGAGTGGGACTGACCTCAGCACCAACACAGCCTGAGCCTTAGAAATTTTGAGCTTGAGCGATATAACCTCAAACCTCTGTTTCCTCAAGTATAATCCGAGGTGGTAATACTGTACATACCTTGCCAGTCTACTTTGGGTTAAAGTGATAAAATAATGGTAATATAAATAGCTTCTATGTGAAAGTTGGTAACCTTCAGCGTTGCTCTTTTGGCATTTATGGGACCTGGTTTCTAACTGGTACTCTCTATAAAAATAAAAATAATCCACAAAACCCCAGGGAGTTGGGATCCAGATACAGATAGAGGAAAAGCTAGAATATGGGAGACACTTTCATGGAGTGAGGGGCCGAGGCCATGAGTCAAGGTCCTGATAGTCACCAGGAGTTATGGATCCATTAATATGCTTGGAATACTAGAGTGGGTTGCCATGCCCTTCTCCAGGGGATCTTCCTGACCCAGGGATCGAACCCAGGTCTCTTGCATTGCGAGCAGATCTGTTACCATCTGAGCCACCAGGGAAGCCCCTAATATGTTTGGATGTAATCTAAACAAAGATCTAACATAAGTGGATGAAGCCAAAAGAGAAGTATCAAGAAAAGAAGGCAGGTAAAACTGTCCCCTATTTCTTATTTTAAAAAACACCCCCTTCCCTCCCAAAAAAAAGGAAACCTTTCTTAACCCTGAAACTCTCTCATGTTATCAGGTCTATTTGCCTTCACCAACCCCCAGGCTTCTTGAAGGAGCTGGGACACCGCTGTATCTCCTTGCCAAGAATCAGCTTCCTTGTATTTTAGGTCTCCCCTCTGAGTCTGAGGATCAGCAGAGGACTGAAGACAGTCGTATACTGGGCAGCTTGCCCAAGAGGTCCCATTACACAGACAGTAGGTGCTTAATAACAATATGTTGAGCAAATGAAATGGGAAAAGAAGAGAAAGTGGTTTTTCACTAATACAAAGTAAGTCATGCAGCCCAGAGGATGCATCATATTTAGCAAATTAAAGCAGGGGGCCAAGTACTTTCCCAGGGTGTACATCATGTATAATGTCCATTGATGGTCAGCAGAAGAGAAGACTGTGCTTGCATTGGCAAACCTGCTTCTAGCTTTGTGCTTTATTTATTTAACTAATGGCTGCTTTGCTGGTGGCTCATCACAACAGTGTTACTGAGCTTGGCAAAATCAAAATTATGATTTTGTTTACTCATGTGTTCCCAGCTGGGGTACTGAGTTATCCAGGCTGCTGATGGTCATTCGCAGAGCCATTAGAATAGGCAGTTCAATAAACAAACCATCATCCCGAGAACCAGAGTATCAATACTGACATAATCTGGTTATTAGCTACCTGGCAGTAGTCAGTATCCAGACCCCCGAACAATGACTCATTCTGAAAAATGAGTATTTGCACCAAATTAAATACCCTGTTTTGGATGAGCTTGCCTACACTTGGCCTTATCAAATGGAAATGAAAACTGAAACACAAAGCTTGGAAGAGGCTGTGTTTCTGGAACAGTCCCCTCAGCTGCATGAACTGGTTTGGTTACCTGTGAGTAAATATTTAGTGAGTATCCATGGTATATTAGGTCCTGGGGATATTTTAGTGACCTAAACTCAACAGAGATATAGACTCAATTCTTGAGAACTTTGCCATTTGGTAGGGAAGAGAGAAACTGAATCAATGATTACAAATATGATGAGAATTATAAAGGAAGAAAGAGGATCCTAAACTAATCTTGGCGTTTAGAGACGATTTCAAGGAAGTGGTACTTTGGACAAGTGATGAAGGAATCACAAAAATCATAGAGGGGAGAGGATACAGGGGAGGGAAACTTTGAATGTTAGTATTATCTCATAAAATAACTTTTCCGTGGATGTGTATTGTTCTGGTTTACAACTGAAGGTGCTGGGAAATCATGTACAAAGCCCCTGAGGCAAAGTTTTGTGAATAGTGCCACTTGGAGCTGCAAGCAGCTACAGAGTCAAAGTCAGCATGATTAGAGTGTAGAGAGCCACAAGAGGGTGGGGGAGGGGGGTACAGTAGGACCTGGCAAGGTATCAGGGCCTGGAAAGGCACAGGGATGATCTCATAAAGCTCTCGTCCTCACAAAGCAACGGAGATCATATAGGGATACTAAGTAAAAGCAGACCCTAATTAGATGTGCATTTAAAAAGGCCACTCTGCCTGGTGGGGAGACTAACTGGGAGTAGATGCAGGAGGACTGGCAAAGAAGCATGGCAATGCCCAGGCTGAGATGGTGGGTTGAATTAGGCAGGATCAAGGGGAAGCCAGGTACAGGTGGATGCATGGGTACTCCATCATTTCAGTCATGTCTGACTCTTTGCAACCCTATGGACTGTAGCCTGCCAGGCTCCTCTGTCCATGGGATTCTCCAAGCAAGAATACTGACATGGATTCCCTTACCCTCCTGCAGGGGATCTTCCCAACCCAAGGGTCAAACATGCATCTCTTACATCTCCTGCATTGGGAGGCAAGTTCTTTACCATTTAGCTACCTGGGAGGCACTGTACAGGTGGATAGAAATGTTCAGATTCAGCAGAGGTGAAGGAGGTTGAGTTTGCAGGCTCAGAGAGTGATGAGACATGAGAGGAGAGGATGTAGTAGGTTACTCAAGAGGGCTCTTTTTTTATCTGAGATAATGAAGCCATGATAGTAATAGTAGTTATTTCTTACTTAGTGTCTACTATGGCCATTTTGCAGAAGAGACAACTGAGACTGAGAGTAGGCTAGTACCTCCCAGTAAATGACTGAACTGAGATTTGAACCGAAGTCTGACTCAAGACAGTGCCCTGTCTACTTTAACATTGTAAATTTCATGTTTTGTTCAGTTAGGTTTTTTTCTCAGTTTGTCAACTGAAACCCTAGCTTTCCCCCCTCCACTTAACACGGCTATATGTGGAACTCCCACATTCTCATAATTCTCTTGCCTTTGACCATCAGTTATCAGTGTTCCTCCCAGATCTGGGCCATGCTGTATTTATCTGAGGATCATTGCAAGTTTAGCAGAGGCCAAAGAAGCCAGCTCTGTGGAATTAAGCTTGTCTGGCAGCATTAAATATCACCTTCCTCTAATGAAAATGGAGCTTTTTGTTTGTTTAATGAGCTCAGGGGGCCTTTATCTCCCATCTCCTCCTAGAGGAAGTAACTGCATATGAGCGGCCTTTGAAGGAAATCACATCAGGGAGTTATTTGAAAGGCTACGAGGTGAGCCAGGGGGTAACATCAACCACTGTACTAGCATTTCAGAATGGGTCTAGAAATGGGCTTGTCTCACTGAAAGCTCATCCATGCCTCTCTGGACAGAGAACAATCGTCTACTGCTTGCTGAAAAGTAAGGTAGTCCCGTGTTTATCTTTTGAGCACCTGCTGTATACCAAGCGTACAGCATGATCTCTACGCTCATGGCACTCATGTTATAGGGGAAGTGACAAATAATAAATAAATAAATAATGTATGTCATTAGAGACTGTGGAAAGTGCCATGAAGGAAATAAACAGGATCATCACAGGTGATTAATTTGTGAAAGCTTCTCATCTGATAAAATAAGAATGATGGTAGAATTTGCCTCTCAAGGCTGTTTCAGGATTAAGGTAGATGATACATGTTTTGTGCTTAGAACAGTGCCTTACATGTGAGTTAGTTGAACATTTTGTCAGTATTATTAGTGGCTAATATCTTTCTTATATAATAAGTGAGGGAGGCTGCTTCCAATTAGGGCAGTCAGGGAGGGCTTCCTGGAGGAGATGGCTTTTAATCTGACATGTGGGACTTCCCTGGTGGTCCAGTGGCTAAGACTCTGCACTCCCAATGCAGCAGGCCTGGGTTTGATCCCTGTTCAGGGAACTAGATCCCACAGGTTGCCACTAAAGATCTTGCAAGCTCTAACAAAGATCGAAGATCCTGTTGCTGCAACTAAGACCTGGGGCAGTCAAATTAATAAATAAATTTTTAAAAAAAAATCTGACACATGAGAGAATGGCCAGGCATGTAAATAATAGGGGGAACAAAGGCCAGAGATCAAAGAAGGAATGTCTGATCTCTCCCTGAAGCAGAAAGGAGATCTGTGGTCAATGAGGCTAGAGGATGAAGCAATGAGTTGAGGACCAAGAGGTAGGCATGCCGCCAGCCAAGTGAAGAATTTGGATTTTGTTTTTCTAGCAAGGTAGGAGAATGAATGCTTTGTGCTTTAAAGTCTCCCTCTGAGAGCCATGCAGAGAGTGAACTGTAAGGGTGAAAGCTGCAGGGCCAGGATGGAGCCTTGCTGGCTAGAGTGCTGGCAGGAGGCTGGAAGGCAGAGTAAAAACTCTGTGGGTGGGGTGGGGGGAGGAAATGCATTGGTTTCCCAGAGCTGCCAAAACAAGTTTCTACAAAGTAGGTGTCTTAAAACAACAGAAATTTATTCTTTCACAGTTCTGGGGGTCAGAAGTCTGAAATCAAGGTTTTGGCAGGGTCCTGCTCCCTCTCAAAGCTCTCAAAATCCTTCTGGCATCACCCAGCTTCTGGTGCTTGCCGGTAATCCTCGGTGTTCTCAGGCAGCAGATGAATCACTGGGGTTGCAAAGAGTCAGACACAACTTAGCGACTGAACAACAATCTCTGTCTCATCATATGATGTTCTCTCTCTTGGTCTCTAGGTCTTTGATCTCTTCATATAATGACACTAGTAATTGAATTTAAGGCTCTCTAATCTAATAAGACCTCATCTTGATTTGCATTTTAAATACATCTGCAAAAACCCTTTTTTCCAAATAAGGTCCACATTCACAGGTACTGGGGTGTTAAAAACTTTAAAATAACTTTTCTGAGGGACATAGTTCAACCCACAACAGGCAGGAGGGTCCTGCCTGGCCATGCCTCTGAGAAGCTGTGCTGGAGAGAAGCCAAACTGGCCCAACTTCCCCAGCAAGAGTAACCCTGGCCACACACAGAGCATCAGCATCTTCAACCCCTGTGATAGGGGTTTGAATGCTCTCTAGTTATCCCTGGCTGCTCCTTCCAAATCAGCAGGCAGGTGGCACAGAGGCAGGAAGCCCTGCAAATAAGGAATATTCCTTCTTACTCATCTGTCTCCACCATATTTCTTCCATTTGTAGGTTTAATCTTAAGTAAAACTATTAATTCATGATTCCTTTTCAGTGAGTCCCCAGTGACTTTAAACAATCTACAGACATAGGCGAATTTTCTTAGATTTATGGAAAGAGGAGACCTGAGGTTTATCTCAGATGCCGCCCTTAGGGTGTGACCTTGAGCAAATCATGTAACCTCCTGAGTTTCAGCTTCCTCTTCCATAAAATGAAGGTATTGTCCTGGTCCGGGGATTCTCAACCTTGAGGACGTGTCAAAATCACCTGTGTTGCTAAAACACAGATTGCTGAGCCTCACCTCAGAGCATCTGATTCAGAAGGATTCTGGCAGAGCCTGAGAATTGCAATTCTAGAAAGTTTCTAGACTTTGTTGTTGCTGCTGGTTGAGGAACCAATCAGAGAAATACTGTCCTAGATAATCTCTGAGATTTCTGCTGGTAACTCTATCCCATAATTCTGCAAAACTCAAATTTCAATATAACATGACTAGGCAAAGTAAAATGTCTAACTTATCAAAATCTGGCTTTCTCTTCTTTCCCAGTTTTATTGACATATAATAGACAAATGAAACTGTATATATTTAAAGTACATAATGTGATGCTTTGATATACATATATATTATGAAGTGATTACCATATCTATTAATTAGTTAACACCTCTATCACTCCACATTACATTTTATGTGTGTAGGTGTGTGTAGTGAGAATGCTTAAGATCTACTCTCTTAGCAAATTTCAAGGATACAATGTCATATTATTAACTATAATCACCATACTGTACGTTAGATCTCCAGAACTTATTCATCTTATGAATAAAATTTCTACCCTTTGACCAGCATCTGCCCATTTCTCCCAGCTCCTGGCCACTGCCATTATACTCTCTTTTTCTATGGGTTCAATTTTTTAGGTTCCAAATATGTGAGATCGTCTAATATTTTTCTTTCTCTGGTTTAATTTACTTGGCATAATGTCCTCCAGGTTCATCCATGTTGTAGGTGGCAGAATTTCCTTCTTTCATGGCTGAATACTGTTTCATTGTGGGTTGAATATTTTTCTTTATTCATACACTCATTAATGGACATTTACAGTGTTTCCACATTTTGGCTACTATGAATAATGTGGCAATCAACATTAAAGTGTAGGTATATGTCCAAAATACTGATTCTATTTCTTTCATATGTACATTCAGAAGTGGGACTGTGATATCAAATGATGGTTATATTTTTACAAAATCTGGTTTAAATATAAATATATGTCCCAGTCACTGCTCACCTTATTTTTCACTTTGGATTTATCTCTCCTAACCTAAAAGTATTGATTAAAAGGCTCCTCTTTGTCTATATTCTCCATACACATAGACTATGCACTTTCCTCTTCCTTGTGAGTTCTGCACATACAAGACTCCTGCAGAAGTCAACAGAATGTTGACCTAGAGTTTAATAGAATCACCTACTCCTAGTAGAACTTATTTGGGGGTGGAAAAGGAGTCAAATAGATGGAATTAGAAATTTGAAAACTATGGCATAAATAAGACTATGAAAAGATGATCAATATCATTACCCATTAGGAAAACGCAAATGGAAAACACAATGAAAATTCCAATAACATTTTACACAGAAATAGAACAATTCTAAACTTTGTATGGAACCACAAAAGATTGCAAATAACCAAAGCAATCTTGAGAAAGAAGAAGAACCAAGTGGAGGCATCACACTTCCTGATTTCAAACTATATTACAAAGATATAGTGATCAAATAGTATGGTATTGGCATAAAAAGACACTTATATCAATGAAACAGAGAAATGAACCCATGCATTTGTGGTCAATTTATTTACAACAAAGGAGCTAATGAATATATAATGTGTAAGGAACAGTCTCCTCAGTAAACAGTGTTGGGAAAACTGGACAACCACACGCAAAAGAAAGAAATTGGACATTCACCATACACAAAAATCAATTTAAAATGGGTTAAAGACTTGAACATAAAACCTGAAACCATAAAATTCCTAGAAGAAAAAAATAGGTAGTAAGCTACTTATCATAAGTCTGGATGATAATATTTTTTTACTCCAAAACCAAAAGCAAAAATAAACAAGTGGGACTCCATCAAACTAAAAAGCCTCTGCACAGCAAAGGAAACTATGAATAAAATGAAAAGGCAGACTTCCCTGGTGGTACAGTACATAGACATCCACCTGCCAATGCAAGTGACCTGGGTTCCATCTCTGGTCCTGGAAGGTTCCACATGCCTCAGAGCAACTAAGCCTGTGTGCCGCAACTATTGAGCCTACGTGCTGCAATTACTGAAGCCCAAGCACCTAGAGGTTGTGCTCTGAAACAAGAAAAGCCAGCACAATGAAAAGCCTGCACACCATAACTAGACTGTAGCCCCCAATCTCTGCAACTAGAGAAAGCCTGAGTGCTGCAATGAAAACCAAGCACAACCAGAAAAAATAAATGGATAAATAAATAATTTTCTTAATGAAAAGACAACTTACTGAATGGGAGAAAATATTGCAAATCATATATCTGATAAGGGATTAATATCCAGAATATATTAAAAAAAAACTCATACCACTTAATAGCAAAATCAAACAAACAATCCAGCTTAAAAATGGGCAGAGGTCATTAGGCTGTACATTTTAAACTTATACAGTGCTCTATGCCAATTATATCTCAATAAAACTGGAAGAAAAAATTGATCAGATGATCTGACAGACATTTCTCTGGAGAAGACATACATATGGCCAACACGTATTGATACATGAAAAGGAGCTCAACGCCACTGATCATCAGTTCAGTTCAGTCCAGTCACTCAGTCATGTCCAACTCTTTGCGACCCCATGAACTGCAGCACTCCAGGCCTCCCTGTCCATCACCAACTCCCGGAGTCCACCCAAACCCATGTCCATTGAGTCAGTGATGCCATCCAACCATCTCATCCTCTGTCATCCCCTTCTTGTCCTGCCCTCAATCTTTCCCAGCATCGGGGTCTTTTCAAAAGAGTCAGCTCTTCGCATCATGTGGCCAAAGTATTGGAGTTTCAACTTCAACATCAGTCCTTCCAATGAACACCCAGGACTGATCTCCTTTAGGATGGACTGGCTGGATCTTCTTGCAGTCCAAGGGACTCTCAAGAGTCTTCTCCAACACCACAGTTCAAAAGCATTAATTCTTCGGCTCTCAGCTTTCTTCACCATCCAACTCTCACATCCATACACACATCCATACACGACTACTGGATAAACCATAGCCTTGACTAGACAGACCTTTGTTAACAAAGTAATATCTCTGCTTTTTAATATGCTGTCTAGGTTGGTCATAACTTTCCTTCCAAGGAGTAAGAGTCTTTGAATTTCATGGCTGCAGTCACCATCTGCAGTGATTTTGGAGCCCCCCAAAATAAAATCAGTCACTGTTTCCACTGTTTTCCCCATCTATTTGCCATGAAGTGATGGGACTGGATGCCATAGTCTTAATTTTCTGAATGTTGAGCTTTAAGCCAACTTTTTCACTCTCCTATTTCACTTTCATCAAGAGGCTCTTTAGTTCTTTTTCGCTTTCTGCCATAAGGGTGGTATCATCTGCATATCTGAGGTTATTGATATTTCTCCGGGCAATCTCGATTCCAGCTTGTGCTCCTTCCAGCCCAGCGTTTCTCATGATGTACTCTGCGTATAAGTATTTAACTTATAACCAGGGTGACAATATACAGCCTTGACGTACTCCTTTTCCTATTTGGAACCAG
This sequence comes from Giraffa tippelskirchi, assembly GCF_054371585.1. NCBI lineage: Eukaryota > Metazoa > Chordata > Mammalia > Artiodactyla > Giraffidae > Giraffa > Giraffa tippelskirchi. Next base: position 143,809,966 of record NC_137279.1, on the reverse strand, counting down.
TCTGTTGTTCCATGTCCAGTTCTAACTATTGCTTCTTGACCTGCATACAGGTTTCTCAAGAGGCAGGTCAGGTGGTCTTGTATTACCATCTCTTTCAGAATTGTCCACAGTTTATTGTGATCCACACAGTCAAAGGCTTTGGCATAGTCAATAAAGCAGAAATAGATGTTTTTCTGGAACTCTCTTGCTTTTTTGATGATCCAGCGGATGTTGGCAGTTTGATCTCTGGTTCCTCTGCCTTTTCTAAAACCAGCTTAAACATATGGAAGTTCACAGTTCAAGTATTGCTGAAGCCTGGCTTGGAGAATTTTGAGCATTACTTTACTAGCGTGTGAGATGAGTACAATTGTGCGGTAGTTTGAGCATTCTTTGGCATTGCCTTTCTTTGGGATTAGAATGAAAACTGACCTTTTCCAGTCCTGTGGCCACTGCTGAGTTTTCCAAATTTGCTGGCATATCGAGTGCAGCACTTTCACAGCATCATCTTTTAGGATTTGAAATAGCTCAACTGGAATTCCATCACCTCCACTAGCTTTGTTCCTAGTGATCATCAGGGAAATACAAATCAAAATCACAATGAGATATCACCTCATACCTGTAAGCAGGATTGTTATCAATAAGATGAAAAATAACGTCTTGGCAGAGATGTGCATTTTTTTAGGATGATGGGAATGTTCTTAAACTAGATCATGGTGATGGTCATAAAACTCTGTAAATATCCTTAAAATCATTGAACTTACATTTAAAAGGAGGGAATTTTATGGTATATAAATTATATATAAATAAAGTTGTCAAAAGGCATTTAAGAAATAGAATGCAATTCCATTAAAATTAAAAAAAAACAAAACTAATAGGGTTTCCTGAGCCTCTCTTTGAAGGTCACCTAATGCTGAAAGTGGTTGTGACATGTGCCGGAGAATTCAAATACTTCTCTTTAGAAAATATCAACCTACTTTACCCAGACAGGAAAATATTAGACTGGTTACTAGTAGGTAGAATGGTGACATTTAAATACATTAAGCACATTTCTTTCATAGTTTTGATGCACCAAGCACTGTGGTAAGTGCTCCATGCTTTATCCTTCAGTCATCCATTCAAAAATATTTATTAAACTTATTTTTTATGCTCAGCATTGTTCTTGATGCTGAAGACACAGTATGAGTAAGACAAAGTCCCACATTTCTTGGAGCTTACATTCTAGTAAGGGAGAAAGACATAAACATGTAAACACACAAGCCATAGTACAGATTACTTTAGGTGGTGATGTATGAGTTTAAAAATAAGCCTGGATAACGGAGAGAGTCGCAGAAGATGGCAAAGGAGGACAGTGGAAATTGAGGGCTCAGGGAAGGTCTCTGGCAGAGGAGAGGATATATTGAGGTAACATTTGAAGAATATAAAAGTGTCATCATGCAAGGATTGGGAGAAGAGTGTCCTGGGTGGGGAAATAGTTAATATAAATCACCTCAGGCCATAGGAAATGGAGAGATGGCAGTGTAATTAACAGAAAGCAGAATAAAGTAGAGGCAACACACTCCCCTGATTTCAACTATATTGCAAAGCCATAGTAGTCAAACAGTGTGGTATTGACATCATCTTGGACAGAACTTTCTGTTAATTACATATTAAAGGTCACCCCAGAAGCTTTGTGGATATGGGAACACAGAAGAGGGAAAGAATGAGGGAAGTAAAGAATTAAGAGTGTGCAGCAGGAGCTAACGACTGAGCGGCTTCACTTTCACTTTTCACTTTCACGCATTGGAGAAGGAAATGGCAAACCACTCCAGTGTTCTTGCCTGGAGAATCCCAGGGACGGGGGAGCCTGGTGGGCTGCCGTCTGTGGGGTCGCACAGAGTCGGACACGACTGAAGCGACTTAGCAGCAGCAGCAGCAGCAGCAGCAGGAGCTAAAGAGAGATGATGGTGGCTTTGATGAAGAGGGTGACAGCAGAGATGGTGAGAAGTGCTAGTATCTGGGACATCTTAGGAGGATAGATTCAATAGGGTTGGATGCTCTGTAGAGGGTGGAGAAAGAGGTGTTGAGAATGATCCTTGATTTTTAGCTTGAGCAACTGGGTGGAAGGCACACCATTAATTGAGAGGGCAAGCTTCTTTGAGATTGACTCTACTATATCCTGATCATGGATGAAGACACTGGGGCTCAGAGAAGCTAAGCCACTTTGCCCCGGGTTATCCATCTAAGGAGCGGGAGAAGTAGGTTCAAAGCCAGTGACTCCAAAGACCATATTTTATTTTTGTTTCTTTATTCATTTATTTAATTTGGGGGGCTGTGCTGAGATTTCTTCACGACTGTGCCAGGATTTCTCTAGTTGCAGCAAGCAGGGGCTACTCTCTAATTGCCGTGTGTGGGCTTCTCATTGCGGTGACTTCTCTTGCTGCAGAGCACAGGCTCTAGGGTGCACAGGCTTCAGTAGTTGTGGTGCACAGGCTTAGTAGCCCTGCGACACGTGGGATCTTCCCAGACCAGGAATCGAACCCATGTTCCCTACATTGGCAGGTGGATTCTTAACCACTGGACCACCAGGGAAGTCCCAAAGACCATATTTTAAACACTGTTCTGTACTAACTCCTGCCCAAAGTGTTCCTTCATACTCAGCCAGAGAGTGGACAGAAATCATGGAAAGTGGCATTGGGTGGTGAGAGGAGGGCTTCTTGGCTAGTGGGTGGGCTTGTCACTGAACAAGAGGAAAAGGAGCAACTTGAAGGAGTAACGTTTTCCCAGTGAATCATATTAAATAACCAGAGTGCCTTATACCCAGTGTCAGGCTAAACAGAGATTGACAGGTAATAACAGCCCAGTAATTACAGGAAACCATCAGCTTGAAAAGTGCAGAGATTCTTGAAATACCTGAAGCCATTTAATATATCTTATGTTTGCTCCCGACCAAGAGTCAGCTCCCACAGCAAGACTGGTCTCATTAACAAACTAATGGACATCATGTTCTGAGGTGCCTTTCTTTCTGCCAAATAAGTCAGAATTTTTAAAACTGAAGCCCGAGACAGACATGCTACAAATGTTTGCAAGGACATCACTGAGTGTTTCAGGTGTCAAGTTTAATTTGACTTGGCCCGGTCTGTTCTTTTAAGAAAGGCTCAGGAGGCATCAGCTGGGTCACAGGGAGAATTTCTTCTGCTCTTTGAGCTGTGATAGAAGTCAAACCTTGATTCTCTGAGCATACTTTCTCAAGCAGGAATTGCCCCTGTCGCTATGGCCCAAAGGAGTAAGTTGTGATGAAAGCTGTCATTCTCCCCTATTCCCTGATTGTAGGGTTTTGTTTTTTTTTCCCCCAGGAGTAGGGAATGGAGAGAGAGAAGCTCATTCACACTTTCATGAGCCCCCAGCAAGTGGCAGCCACTGTCCTAGGAAGTGAAAGTGAAAGTTGCTCAGTCATATCCAACTCTTTGCCACCCCATGGACTATATAGCCTACGGAATTCTCTAGGCCAGAATACTGGAGTGGGTAGCTGGTCCTTTCTCCAGGGGATCTCCCCAACCCAGGGAAGTGGGCTGATGCCAAATCTTGCTATTATCAAAAAGCAAAAGTGATAGCAAAAATAAAATGGTAAACATTGTATATGCCCATGTCTGTGTGTGTGTGCATGTGTGTGTGGTATGTGCACGCTCCCTCAGCTGCCCCCCACACACTCCTGTGCACTGCACTCCTAGGGCCTGAGCATCAGTAGCCTGGACAAAGGGAAACTCCTCCGTGCCTTGCAGAATTTCCTCAGCATTTTTCACCATACAATAGCTCTAATGACCTTGGCATCGAGCTCTTACTGGGGATTAATAACTGGCTGGGTTTAATGGCCCTTACTGTGTCCTGGGCCATTTTCCCAGTCAGCCATTAATTCCAAGCAGTGCCCTGGGCTCTGGCCATTATGACTCCCTGGGCCAAGTGGCTGCCTTGAGGCAAATGGCCCAGCCTCCTTCTCTGCACACAGAGCTTCCACTGTGCTCTCCCCTGCTTTTCTCCATGGCATTGATACATAGGGCTGCAGGCAAATTGTTGGTTAGGGCATCACATGATGTCTTCTTTTATGTGTGTAGGTTTTCTCAGAGGACAGGGAAGCGTAGAGGTTGAGTTTCATTCACTCACTTATCAACTCATCTGTCTATTCAGTAGCAATTGAGTGTTTTTTATGGGTCAGGAAGCAAGAGAGATTATCAAGGTTGAAGTGACCTAATATAGGTGCTCACGTTTCCTACCAGAGTCAGAACACCTCACCAAACAGGGCTTTAAGGAAAATGTCCCCGAGAGTCAGGGAGGCTGAATACTGTGAGAAGAAAGAAAGAAAAGGATAGAGATGCAGTGAGTTCACAGGGAGCCACTACCCCTCTTGCATCCTTGCTGCAGGTTTACCTCCCAAGTATGCCAGCACAGCCCCACGTTCACTTTCCCAAACTCCTCTGCATGATTCATCATCTCAGTATCTGAGTGCTTAAGTGAAGACGGTGTCAATACTCCGTCAGGAATCTTAACTCACCAAGACATGAATATATCCACCCATTTCATTAAGACACTCAGGATGGTCATGGTCCTGCGATGTGGAGGAGCAAGGCTGTCTCAGAGGAGTAACATTCCAAGAACCTGGGTCCCAAAGTCTGTATAGTCATTTCACCTCCCAAGATATCCTTAGCCCTTCTGAATGCAGGAAAGAGACTTCATTTCCTCCTTTGGAAGGGATTCAGCCTTTGGTACATGCTCTTCTCAACTGCAGGAAGTGTAACATTATGTTTAGAACAGTTACTGTCATTTTACTGGCTCCACTTACTGAAAAGCACTTAAGGCATAGTTCAGACATCGATCTTTTCTGCATTGTTTGGTGCATCTGAGCAACACAAAGAGAGGGTGCTTGCGTCCAAGGTAATCAATATACCTCAGAGCTCACACAGGTGGGCATGAGGGAGGGCTTTCTGGGACAGGGTGGACCCCAGTGTGTTCTGATGGTGCCCAGGAATCACAGAGGGTCTGTATGGCATAGTCAGGACGTTGATCTTCCCTAAAAGGGTCTCCATCTGGCCTCACATGGGCATAGGAGAAATAGAGAGAGAGAGAGAAGTTCTTGGAATCCTCAGAGGTGTTACCAGTTCACCCATCAAGCAGCCTGTGCTCTGAGAATCACAGTAGAATAATTCATTATGGGGAAAGAGATGCTGGGACCTTTCTTTAGAATTTTTCCCCAGTAAAAATGAGCACAATATCTAGAAATTATAGATTAGACTAGAAAATTCAGGATTAATAGTTCTAGGTGAGTCTGATAAGAAAAAGCAGGTTCCAATGGCTTTGGGGTCCAGTAGAATGAAATCTTACAAAGTGACCTTATCAAGCAAATGGACTGAGTTACACTGTAACTCAGGGGTATATTAAGTGCTCAATGAATGTCTTTTAAATGAATGAAGGAATGAATGTCATCTGGCTATTAGCATCTTAGTTGGCCCTCTCTTTGTTTTACGAGTGAGAAAGTTAAGTACCTGATTTGTGATAAAGTCTGCTTTAGACCCTGGGTCTCCTGACCCTAATCATCATTTGGTAATGTGCTATTTGCAGATGCCCTGGTCATCTTTGCAGAAATGTTTTAAGTGGGCTTCTACATGAGTAGAAGTTTCCCAGGATATATGACTTTTGATGCTAAAACCCAAATAACCCTTAATGAACCAGGTTGTTTTCCCACTCCTCAATATTCTCATTAGTAAAATAGGAGTGATGATGTATCTTTCTTATAGGATTATTTGAAGAATTAATGCAATTATATAAAAAGCTCATAACAGTGCCTGGCACATAGAGGACATCCAGAAATATTAACTAATATTAATATTAGTTCACGCTTTCCTTTATGTCCCCCGCTCTGCTGTGCTCCAAACAGCCCCCTTTACTAACACTGAGGCACAGCCCTGCAATGTGTCATATTTTATTGCACATCTTTACTGACCCACTGCCCGCTACTAAAGTATAAACTTTGAAGGGTTCTGTTTTCCCATTCCATCTGCATTCTTACTGCCCAGCACAGTGCATGTCACCTAAGAGTAGTGAAACTGAAAGTCACTCAGTCGTGTCCTACTCTTTGTGACTCCGTGGACTGTAGCCTGTCAGCCTCCTCTGTCCATGGGGATTCTCCAGACAAGAATACTGGAGCTGTTGCCATTCCCTTCTCCAGGGGATCTTCCCAATCCAGGGATTGAACCTAGGTCTGTTGGATTGCAGGCAGATTCTTTACTGTCTGAGCCACCAGGGAAGCCTCACCTGAGAGTAACTTGATATCAAATGACTGATGAGAATTTGCAGTGGTAGAATTGCCATTTCATAAGCCCATGTGTCAATTATTGACTACGGGTGATCAGTACATACTGACTTGGTAGGGACCTACAATGCTCTCTACTCCACCTGATAATCCTCGAATCAGCCATCACTTAAATGAATGACACTGTGCCAGGTCGTACGGTAAGGGCTGGGTTGAACTGCATGCAATTTTCATTAATAATTTTGCAGGCCACATATTGGCAATTTCATATCAAGCTGGTACTATGTGTTCTAGCAAAGTGGAATGGTGTATAAATTATCCCCAGTTAAAGATGAGAAAACTGAGACTTGTGGAGCTTAGTGAATGGTCAAGGTCCCAAAGCTAACAGGTGGTAAAGCCAAGTCTGGACCATCCTCTGTGGGTGCCATTCGCCACTCCGCAGGGAGGGAAGGTGGTCGCCGTTGGGTGCTCTTTGTCTGATTCTGAAGACAGAACCATGGCTCAAGAAACTCCCAGAGTAAATATATAACTGAATACAGGCAGCACAAAATTGGAACCAATTTCCTGGGACTGTACAGGGACCCAGTGTGTCCAGTTCAAAGTTAATGGAGGTGGGGGGGCTCTGGGGAAAATATAATAGAGCCACTGTCCTTCAGAACATTCTTGACTGTCAGTTTCTTGTGCACTTGTTGGCCTTGGCCTCAGGCCCTAATTACATTATCTTCAAACAGCAACTGAGATATTTCTCATTAAACACGATCAGGGAAATGTATAACGTGTAGGAATGTTGCTGTTCAGAAAAAGCGAGCCCCGTCCTTGGCGTTGCCCTGGTGGTGACTGCAGGCCCAGGGCTCCCACAGCGCATGCGTGCTCTCAAAGAACTTAAGGCTTTCTTTGCATTTCTGAAAGTGGACCAACTCAGTTTCTCTCGCTCTCTCTTTAAAATGGGAGAAACAATCCTAATCGTCCTTTCAAAATTATGGCATCTGAGGGGTTACAATTTGCATGTCTTTTCACCTGTGATTTTTAGACGATGCCTATTTAGGATAAACATATTTGTACAGCATCCAAGAACACTGATATATGCTTAACCTCCAATCAGGTGAGTCAAGAGCATCAAAACTAGTGTCACAGCACATTGTAGTATAGTCTTTTCTTCAACTTAGGGGTAACTTTGGATTCAGAAAGACCTGAATTTGAGAGCATGACTTCCTTACTTGTTAGTTATGTATCTGAGCATTTTTTTTTAAATGCCTTTGAGCCTTAGAGTATCATTATCTGTAAGATGGCAGTCACAGCAAGCTTGTTACATTGATATGACAATCTGATCTGTTAATATCAGTGAAGCCCAGACCCCCATGTTCGACAGGTCACTGCTGGCTCTTTTCCTGTTGTCCAGTGCTCCCTGACACCACTTGATGAGGTAATAGCATCAGGGGTATATTTTGGCAAAGGAGGGAGGAGAAAAAGAGAGGTAGCCCTCAGAGGCAGGGACGTGACCTGTGGTGCCAAGAGAGTGTTGCCTACTGATGGAGTCTTTCTCCCTCTCCTTCCAGCCCCTGAAAATGCACTGCAGGGACTGCGCCCTGGTGACAAGCTCCGGGCAGCTGCTGCACAGCCGGCAAGGAGCCCAGATTGACCAGACTGAGTGTGTCATCCGCATGAACGACGCCCCCACGCGTGGCTATGGGCGGGACGTGGGCAACCGCACCAGCCTGCGGGTCATCGCGCATTCCAGCCTCCAGCGGATCCTCCGCAACCGCCACGACCTGCTCAATGTCAGCCAGGGCACCGTGTTCATCTTCTGGGGCCCCAGCAGCTACATGCGTCGCGACGGTAAGGGCCAGGTCTACAACAACCTGCAGCTGCTGAGCCAGGTGCTGCCCCGGCTGAAGGCCTTCATGATCACGCGCCACAAGATGCTGCAGTTCGACGAGCTCTTCAAGCGCGAGACCGGCAAAGATAGGTACTGGGGCGAGGGCAAGAGGTGGCACGGGGAACAGGCTAGGGCGAGGAAACGTTCTCCCTGGCTGGCCAATTCACCAAGAGCGAGGCTTTTTTTTTTTTAATGCTTTTGTCAGATAAGCTTCTTTTTCTTTAAATTTTTCATCATTTTTTTTTAATTGAAGTACAATTCATTTGCAATGTTGTAGTTTCAGGTGTATAGCAAAGTGATTCAGTTATATGTGTGCTCAGTCCTGACTCTTTGCGACCCCATGGACTGTAGCCAACAAGGTTCCACTGTCCATGGAACTTTCCAGGCAAGAATACTTGAGCAGGGAGCCATTTCCTACTCCAGGGGATCTTTCTGACCCAGGGATTGAACCCACACTCTCAAGTCTCCTGCCTTGGTAGGCAGATTCTTTACCACAGAGCCACTTGGGAAGCCCAATTCAGTTTTGTATATATATATGCTGCTGCTAAGTCACTTCAGTTGTGTCCAACTCTGTGTGACCCCATAGACGGCAGCCCACCAGGCTCCCCCGTCCCTGGGATTCTCTAGGCAAGAACACTGGAGTGGGTTGCCATTTTCTTCTCCAATATATATATATATGGAGAACAACTATATATAATTGTATATATATTATATGTATACTTATGTGTAATATATACTTTCTCAGATTCTTTTCTGCTATAGGTTATTACAAGATATTTAATATAGTTCCCTGTGCTGTAGTGTAAGTCCTTATTGTTTATATGTTTTATATATAGGAGTGGTTAATTCCAAACTCCTAATTTCTCTCTTTCCCTCACTACCCCTTTTGGTAACTGTAAGCTTTTATTCTAAATCTGTGAGTCTGTCTCTGTTTTGTAAATAAGTTTATTCATACAGTTTTTTTTTTAAAGATTCCACATGTAAGTGACATCATATGATATTTGTCTTTCTCTGACTTACTTCACTTAATATGATAAGCTCTAGGTCCACCCATGTTGCTGCCAATGGAATTATTTATTCTTTCTAAAAGCTCTTGCTTAAGGCTTTTTGTTACGGCCCCGCTGCTCATGCTGTGTACAGAGTTCATCTGTAGGGTCCTCCTGGAGATTGGACTGTTCAAGTTGAATTTATAGGCAAAGTGAAGAGAGCATTTATATGGATAATTTGGGGCCATATCCCTACTTTAGGGGAAGAGGTGACACTGCCGCTGGCTTACATTGGTAGTAAGTGCAAGATAATAGGTTTCTTGCATTTTATTTCCTCGTGTGAACACTAACCAAAAAGAAATACATAGGGTTGTTTTTCTATTCAAAAGCAAATATTTATTCAGTGAACAGATATTTATTAGTGTCTACTATTTCACTGCACCTGGTATGGGAAATACATACAGTCAAAAATAGGGCAGATCTAGAACCTGCCCTCCAGGAGTATAGTCTTCTAGGGTGGGCAGATATTCACCAAGTAGTGGCCAGTGTGCTAGCTCATGTGAGGGGAAGAAAATGGTCCTCTGAACTGTGGGACAGGGAGATGGGCTGTAGTCTAGGGCAAGGTTTGCCAAACTATTAGTTACAGATCCGTGATGGGACACAAAATGCATGCAGTGAGTCACTAGAAGATTTTTTTTAATACAACAGAAAGAATGGAATAGATGTAATAAAAGACAATTTCAGCATTCATTCCCCACAGTAAGTAAGGCAAAGTATTATTTCATAAAATAAAATTTGTTTCAGTTTTATACATAAAAATATACGTATACAGAGATGTCTTTTTGATGTGATAAAATCATTCTAGAATTAGATAGGGATGATGATGGCATAACTGTGAATATACTAAAAAGCACTAAATTACATGCTTTAGAAAACTATGAAATGAAAACCATGTATAATACATGTGAGCATATACGCTCAATCACGATGTAAAATGTATTTCTTACTGTAAGTCCAAATCTTTTGAAAAGCACTGGTCTAGAAGATGAGGTTCTGGTGGAAAGACTTTCTTCCAAATTTAAGCGGAGGCTGAGGTCAATAAGTATTTATCCAGGTAAAGAAGACTCTGAGAGGTGGAGAGAAAAGCACCCTTCCGGGTATGAGAAGGTGAGAAGTGAGAAGACTTGCAGGGGGTTGGAGAAGCGTCCCTATGACTGTGGGCGGGAGGACTGGTGGTGGCGTGGTGGGGTGGGCAGCTGGAGAGGAGGCAGAGGTAAAGGGTGAGGAACCAGCCAAATCTAAGTGAAGAAAAGGACAGTTACAGGTATCGAAAGAACAGTGCGGTATAGTCCAAATACACAGCTCTGGGTTGGAATTTTGACTCTGTCCCTCACTAGTTGTATAGTCTAGGACAAAATAGCTAACCTTTTGGTAACTTCACATGTGAAAAGCGCACAGTGACTAGGCTTCATAGGACTGGTCTAATGATTAAATTTTACTCATTTCCTCAATTCTAAAAACATGTACTTTTATAATTAATACACATTTAATAACTTACCCCTTTCCTAACAAAAACTGTTTCTGAGCCAATTTCTGATAAAGAATTTGTTGTTGTTCAGTCACTAAGTCATGTCCAACTCTTTGCGACCCCATGGACTACAGCACACCAGGCTTCCCTGTCCTCCACTATCTCCCGGAGTTTGCTCAAGTTCATGTAAATTGAGTCAGTGATACTATCCAAACATCTCATCCTCTGCCACCCTCTTCTCCTTTTGCCCTCAATCTTGCCCAGCATCAGAGTCTTTTCCAATGAGTCAGCTCTTCACATCAGGTGGCCAAAGTATTGGAGCTTCAACTTTAGCATCAGTCTTTCTAATGAATGTTGCTGTTCAGTCATTCAGTCATGTCCGACTAATTGTGACTCCATGGACTGCAGCACGCTAGGCCTCCCTGTCCTTCCAATGAATATTCAGGGTTAATTTCCTTTAGGATGGACTACTTTGATCTCCTTGCTGTCCAAGGGATTCTCAAGAGTCTCTCTAGCACCACAATTCAAAAGCATCAGTTCTTCAGAGCTCAGCCTTTTTTTATCGTCCAACTCTCAAATCCGTACATGACTACTGGAAAAACCATAGTTTTGACTATATGGACCTGTGCTGGCAAAGCGATGTCTTTGCTTTTTAACACATTGTCTAGGTTTGACATAGCTTTCCTTCCAACAAGCAAGCATCTTCTAATTTCACGGCTGCACTCACCACCCTCAGTGATTTTGGAGCCCAAGAAATAAAGAATAGGAAGTACTAAATCCTTTGGGCTAGCTTAAGCAACTCATTATGGAGAACAGTCTTAAAGAAAGAATAGAGCTCACTATCCCCAAATTCTTTGTTGGGAAGAGCTTTCTTTTTAAATCCTGGAAATCTTTGTGATCATTGGAGGGCTGGTCAGGCAAGAGTGAGTATGACTTCTGATGGAGTGAGGAGAGGGGGACCCAGCTGCTGGCACTGTGGCCTCCTTTCCTGGAGGTCCAGGTGACTAATTCCATGGTTAGCCCAGTCAGTAGATCACACAGGGGATCCTGTCATCATCACACACTGTCATGTAATCCAGTCATTCATTATCTTTTAAAAACCACAAATAAGACAGACTGTTGCTCATTTGTATGAGTTCTTTACCAAGAGAGCATTTTATAAGAGAAGGAGAATGAGGGGAGTTATTTATAGTTTCAATTTTTGTGTTTGGAAAATTCAAAATAAGTAAAAACACTCTCTTCAATAGAAAACACTTCTCTTTTGAGTTTAATGGTTGTTTGCTAGATTTAAGTATTCCTGAAATACTGCTGCAATATTAGCTATATCAAATAATTACACATTGCTCTGGATCTTCTTGGGGTTTCCCAGGTGGCTCTAGAGGTAAAGAACTTTCCTGCCAATGCTGGAGACACACAAGAGACACACAAGACACGCGGGTTCGATCCCTGGGTTGGAGGATTCCCTGCAGGAGGGCATGGCAACCCACTCCAGAATTCTTGCCTGGAGAATCCCGTGGACAGAAAAGCCTGGTGGGCTACAGACCATAGGGTTGCAAATAATCTTTCATGACTGAAGCAACTTAGCCTGCACACATGCTGGATCTTCTCCAGGGATTAAGTTGATAACTTCGAGATTAGTCATTCCATCCTGATTCTCCTCAGACCTTTAGGAAACAATCTCACATTGAGACATAACCCACCCACTAAACTCATTAAATTCTGACCAGTGAAAACCTTTTGTGAAATATGCAAGAAGGGTTTTCCGGGTGGCTCAGTGGTTAAGAATCCACCTGCTAATGCAGGAGACAAAGGTTTGATCCCTGATCTGGGAAGAAGAGCCGCTAAGCCCGTGTGCCACAGTTACTGAACCCGGGCTATAGAGCCTGGGAACTGAAACTACTGAGCCCACACACAGGTGGCAACAACTGAGCCCATGCTCTGCAACAAAAGAAGTCATAGCAATGAGAAGCCCAAGCACCACAACTAGAGAGTAGCTCCTGCTCCCTGCAACTAGAGAAAAGCCTGTGCAGCAACAAAGACCCAGCAGAGCCAAAAATAAATAAATAAATAATTTTTTTAAGTATGCTTAAAAAAAAGAAGTTGATCTTGTAGTGACTCAATATTCTTATGTGTCCATATTCTTAATCTGTAGTCTACTCCAAGCTGAAAGAACAAAGTCAGAAACAGCCCTTTAGAGCAAAACTATTTTTGTAAACTAAAACACAAAACATTTAGTGTCTAACAGTATTGCCTGTGTTATGGTTTTCTTGAAACCTAACATAGTAGCATGGATTAAAGATACATTAGTATGGAATATCTGATTTTGCACATCTCATGATCCAGACATTAATTTCAGGCTAATATTTTGAAGAAATGGGATAATTCAGTAGATTCTGATTTATGGAAGTTTCACTCTACTTAAAAGTGAAGAAAAAAGTGGCTCAGAAACAATCTGCAATTAAGAAGCATGACAAATGATATAGATGGCCAAATGATATTCTTTGATATTAGAAAGTAACTGTACTTGAAAATAACTTTATAATTGAATAAGGATACATTAGGAAAATATGATTCAGAACCAATATTATAGTAATTAGATAAAAGAAGCATAAATGAAATAACTGCAGGAAGAATATTTCCATAGAGATTATAAATGAGATTCTGGTGGAGCAGAAAGGCCTTTAATTGTAATTTAGTGTGCACTATAGAATTATCAGCTCAGTGTGTTACTTCATCATATAAAAGAATATCTGATCATTTTCCCTAATAAGCACATGACAGCTCTTCATATTCCTTCATTACAGCTGATTAAGTGTAAAAACAGTAGATATTCCTTTGCTGGAAAAAGAGTTTGAATCTTTTTAGACAGATAGCACAAAGCAGTTGCATTTCTGTAGCATGTGATCTTTTGCAAAAGGCTATTATTTTGCAGGTCTGGGGAATTTTAAGTGGCACTTTAAAGAAACCTTCATTTTGGTTTCTTTAGTCCTCCATTTTGTATTCTCCCTATCTTTACCCATTAAATTTTTTACTCTAGAGTCCCATCCTCCTGTATTTCAGACTGTGGCTTGTGATTTCTACTACATCACACAAAGGAAAGCCAAAATTGTGGGGAAGTTTCTGCCACTGGGAAAAGCCCTCTTGGTGTTTCCAACAACTTAAAATCATAGGGACACAGGTATGATTCCTGGATCAGGAATCTGTGGATATCAATAAGCTGTCATTCTCTTCCTGGGCCCCACTTTCTCCTACTTATTCACTAACCTAGTTTAAGTCTAGAACAATTGGCCATCTCAAGGTCACCGCCTTGGTGAAGACAAGGCATGGCACGGCCTTCCCTTCCCCTCCCCCATTCAGCTCTGCTACCCCCTCAGTCCCAAAGGTCTTGGGAATACATAGCCCTGGTGAGAAAGAAGTGGGATTGTTAATACCTGTGTCGACTGGAAGTCCCAGAATTTTCTGATTACTTCCCTAACTACTGATGATGGATTCTACATAAGAGCCAGTAGCCGTGTTAGAAAGATACAAGTTTCTTTGTGTGTGTTAAAAAGCACTGAGAGTAATGGCTGAATCATTTACTTCATTTGCTCCAACCTAGCAACCAAGAGAGGAGGAAGGGACCTTGATGTATCAACATCCCAGACTATTCACTTCTTATGATGTTGTCTCTCTTAGTCCTTGAAATTACAAATTGCTCAGGAAGATAGAGCTTCCCATGCCTGCTTTCTGGATAAGAAATCAAGGCTCAAAGAATAGTAGTAACCTGCCTCAGGTCATTCAGCTGGTGAATGATAGAAACTAGTAATATACAAATCTGTGTTATTTCCATCTTGAGAATCTTTTAAATGTACTTCCTTGGATATTATTGGATCAGGATACAATAGAATGGAAAATAAAAATGAGTAAAGGGATTAAGAACTAGAAAGTTGAAGCCATGAGCTCAGGAATGACTAAATTACCCATTCCTCTCAGGTATGTGATAAAACAAAAGATTTCTTAAAACACCTTTTTTGGTTGTTATTCCTTATGTGAAATGGAAATAATGCAGACTGCTTAACAAAAACTCTTCCTCCTTAAAGAGGGGTACTATGCAGTGCCAGTAGAAAAGCTTTTCTGCAACTCCATTATTCATATCACATGTGGTGCTATGCCTGGGCAAAGTCAGGCAGTCTGACCTTGGGGACAAGGTTTTGAAACTGGCAAATGAGGCCTACCATAAGCACTGGGGAAAAAAATAAAAACAGCCATCCCCAAAGAATTGAAATTAATATCCACAGCAGCATAGCATGGTGGACCAAGTCATCCTTACAGGTCACCTGAGACCTTGATGGTGTCTCCACAATTACTCTTGGACTCAGCATGTGGTTAGAACTCAACACAGATGTTTGAATAGGTAAATTAATGAATGTTGAAACCCACCAATGCAGTCCTTACATTTTGTCAATTTTTGGTTCTTCTAATAAAAATTTTCATAGGGCTCTGACTCTTTTGATGGAAAACAAAGCAAATACTCAATTAAACATAAGCATTCCTGTGTCCTCTTCCTCTGATCATTAGTCCCTTCCTAAATGAATGGACTTCTTTTAAGGAAAGACATTCAGTCAAGATTTGGGTGTCAATTAGCCTAGTTAAAGGTAAGCTTCTACCCTACAACCATTTGATCGATCGATTGATCAATTGGTAGATAAAGACAACTATATTTATTCATTTTAATAAGCTCTTCATTATCCACCCTGCTTGGAGAAAAAAGAATATTTATAGCTAGTCAAGTATTCTAGTTAAAAAAGATTTGACACATGAGGATTGTCATCTTACAAGAAATTGAGTAGTGGGACTTCCCAGGTGGTCCAGTGGTTAAAATCTACCTTCCAATACAGAGGACATGGGTCCTATCCCTGGTTGTGAAATGAAGATTCCCACAAGCCATGGGGCAACCAAGCCCTCGTGCCACAATTAAGACCTAACGCAGCCAAATAAACAGATAAATAAATATTTTTTAAAAAAGAAATTGGTAATAACTTGCACGTAAACATTGATCATCATCTTTGACTATGTAGAAGTCCCTTAAGAACCCACCATAATGGAACACTGACATTATTTACTATTGTATCATGGAATATGGTGGTATTGGTAACATATTGCTATCTGGTAAAGTTCCGGCTGTTTATCAAATGGAGAGAGAGAGAGTGTGTGTATATAGTCATCCTTGTTCCAGATAAGATTTAAGATGGAAGCAGTATAATGATTACTTTACCAGTTTGCTGACTTCCCTGGTGGCTCAGGCGGTAAAAGTGTCTGCCTACAATGAGGGAGACCGGGGTTCGATCCCTGGGTCGGGAAGAGTCCCTGGAGAAGGAAATGGCAACCCACTCCAGTACTCTTGCCTGAAGAATCCCATGGATGGAAGAGCCTGATAGGCTACAATCCATGGGGCCGCAAAGAGTCGGACACAACTGAGCGACTTCATTTTCACTTTACCAGTTTGCAGACTAAACTATTGTTCCTTCCAGGAAGATCTCCAACACTTGGCTCAGCACTGGCTGGTTCACAATGACAATAGCCCTGGAGCTCTGTGACAGGATCAATGTTTATGGCATGGTGCCCCCAGACTTCTGCAGGTAGGATTTATTCTGCATATGTAATTCATCAGCAGTGTTATGCAGTGTTTATAAATATCTGATTCCAAATATCAATCACGAGACATGTCGTACTGTCTTCTTGAAGCAATTAATTAACATGTCCCAAGTCCTGGTTCTAGAAACAACAAACAGCATTTAAATATGACCCAGCAATCCCACTGCTGGGCATATACACCGAGGAAACCAGAATTGAAAGAGACGCGTGTACCCCAATGTTCATCGCAGCACTGTTTACAATAGCCAGGACATGGAAGCAACCTAGATGTCCATCAGCAGATGAATGGATAAGGAAGCTGTGGTACATATACACAATGGAATATTACTCAGCCATTAAAAAAAATACATTTGAACCGGTTCTACTGAGATGGATGAAACTGGAGCCCATTATACAGAGTGAAGTAAGCCAGAAAGAAAAACAACAATACAGTATACTAATGCATATATATGGAATCTGAAAGATGGTAACGATAACCCTATATGCGGGACAGAATGAGAGACACAGATGCATGGAACAATTTTATGGACTCTGAGGGAGAAGGTGAGGGTGGGACGTTCTGGGAGAATGGCATTGAGACATGTGTATTGTCATATGTGAAACAGAGCACCATTCCATGTTCGATGCATGTGACAAGGGCTCGGGGCCGGGGCAGTGGGATGATCCAGAGGGATGGGAGGGGGAGGGAGGTGGGTGGGGGGTTCGGGAAGGGGAACACATGTAAACCCATGGCTGATTCTTGTCAATGTATGGCAAAAACTATTACAATATTGTAAAGTAATTAGCCCCCAAGTAAAATAAATAAATTTATAAAAAAAAAAAAAAAAAAAAAAAAAAAATTATGTGATATAAAATATTGAAAGTTTTTGTTTGTGCTGCTGTAGAATTAATCCATCTTGTGGGCTTCATTTATCCTCTGAATATTTATCAACCAAAAGTAATGCAATAATTGGCATAATATTAATGATGAACAGCATTAAGAAATATTAGTTTTATTCTCATTTGAAAGGAATGTGGTAATTTTTAATGAATTAAAGAGGGCAATTTCTTTGACGGTACGGCCTGTTTTCTAAAATTAAAATATTCCTCTGAGTCTCTTTCCCTTTCCACATCAGTAGCCTCAGTTTGTGCTTATAAAACCAAAAGCACAGGCATAATTATTTTTATGTATCACTTTGAAGGAAACAAACATACATCTTTGTTGATCCCTTAAGTTACCTCCTGGCATGTGCCCAGACAGAGTTTGGTATGTACTCAGAGATGCACTAAGAGACATTCAGGGCCTGATTTGTGGAAGCCTGATTAAAAATTCACCTGTAATCTAGAGGAGTGGTGCCAATAAATTCAGAAAGTTTCCTAGTCTCAGGCATACCTGCTGACCTGCACATGTATGCAGTTCTGATCTACAAATGGTAAAACCTGGGGTAGGAGGGCATTCTCAACTTGTTCATTAAAATTTAAGCTCGCTTATATCTTCATGTGGGGCTGGTGGCTCAGTGGTAAAGAATATGCAATGCAGGAGACACAGGAGACACATGTTCTATCCCTGGGTTGGGAAAATCCCCTGGGGGAAGCAGGAGCAACCCACTCAGGTGTTCTTGCCTGGATAATCCCAGGGACAGAGGAACCTGGCAGGCTACAGTCCAGGGTCACAAATCAGATAAGATCTAGCAATTGAGCAGGCATGCATGCATACCTTCATGTATTTTAAACCTAACAGCTTCTCAAAGGCCATGGATCTTTAGATAAAATCTACAATTGGGAGGTTAGATGCAAGGATAATGAAGCATGATGAGGCAAACAATCATGCTGTTACCACTTTGCCACTTCTCTCCCATT
The DNA here is from genome assembly GCF_054371585.1 of Giraffa tippelskirchi. Lineage (NCBI taxonomy): Eukaryota > Metazoa > Chordata > Mammalia > Artiodactyla > Giraffidae > Giraffa > Giraffa tippelskirchi. The sequence goes on along the minus strand of NC_137279.1, from coordinate 143,791,844 downwards.
CTTTTTAACCCAAAGACAACACAGCAGCAGTACTAATGTATATGTAACAGTCAGGTCACAGAGGAGAAGGAAAGGCATGGATAGAACAGGCCTGTGAAATCTTCTTGGACTCATGAATCCCCAGGGAAGACATAATGTAGTAAGGAAGGATGTGGAGTCTGTACCCAGATGGCACAGGTTCAAAGCTCAGCCCCGCCACTTACTAACTTAGTGTGAGCTTGAGCAGGTCACTCAATCTCTCTGTATCTCAGCTTCCTTGCCATTACAAGTGGATGTGATGATAGTAATAGATGCTGCCTCATAGGTTTGTTGGGAAGATCTCCTGGAGGAGGGCATGGCAACCCACTCCAGTATTCTTGCCTGAAGAATCCTAGACAAGAATACTGGAGTGGGCAGGAATACTGGACAGAGGAGCCTGGTGGGCTACAATCCATAGGGTTGCAAACAGTCAGACACGACTGAAGAGACTTAGCACACATGCATGCACATAGGGTGGTGGGTGAATTAAATAAGTGAATACACATAAGTGCTTGGAACAGTGCCTAGTACATGACCAGAGTGAGCGTGGATCCTCACGCTGTTCCTCATCACTTCATGCACTGGCCTTGTTTCCCCCTTTAACAACCTCCATGCAAAAAGGTAGGTTGGATGGTGTTAAAAAAAACAAACTGCCTCCTCAAACCAACAGGCCAGCAAAGGCAGTGGTAGCAGCCCCTTTGGGCATGCCAACAGCCATCAAAGCCGATGGTTATATGGCAGATATAATTATGTAATACTGCCATTAAGATGCCAGAGAGAAAGAGTATGAATAAATTGAAATGTTAATGACTTAAAATGTTCAAGGAAATATTCCATTTATTATGGAAAACAAATGAAAGGCAAGTTAACCTGTCATTTCTCTTACTCAGAGTTAGTTCATCACAACTTAGTGCTCATGGGATGGGAGCAATTTCTGGAATGACGCTAGCAAGGAAGTCCAGATACTGCCCATGCGCTGGATGGAATTTCCACCTGCTCAGAATTTCTGTCCCTCAGTCACCATCCCAGAGGTTCCATAGGTATTCTCACAAGATGTTTTTGGCAAAAATTCTTCAGAAGGATCCCTACCCCGCGCGTCCTTCTGGGAAAAGTGGAGAGGTGTGCTGAGTGTCTTCTGGTGCAGAGGGTTAGGCTGGAGATAACATCCTCTTCAGTCCCAATGCCTGTTTAGAAAGGAAAAGAAGGGAAAGACCAGGAGCAGCATGGACTAATCCCAAGTTCCTTTGCTCTTCACGCCCTGGACACACCCAGGCACCCAGGTCCCAAATGGTGGAGGCTCATCTGCAAGATGGGGATGAGAAAACAAGAATGAAAGTGAATGAGTCATGGTGAGGATTAAATGAGATCATGGATGTAGAATGTTTGACACAGTACCTAACACAGGGAAGATTATTAATATCATTCATGTTATTAATACATTATACTGTAAGAGATATAAACTATTAATAATTATTGATATTATCTTAAGGACTCGAGAGTTTCCCAGAAAGATACCAGGAATTTTTAGGGTGTTTAAAGAATAGGCCACAGCTCTTGCTTTCTAGAGGTTTACAATAAGCCTTGAAAGTGAAAGTGAAAGTGAAGTCGCTCAGTCGTGTCCGACTCTTTGCAACCCCATGGACTGTAGCATACCATGCTTCTCCGTAGCATACCATGCTTCTCCGTCCATGGGATTTTCCAGGCAAGAGTACTGGAGTGGGTTGCCATTTGCAAAGAAATCTAACACAGCAGAGCCACTTGCAGTTAAATGTCTCTTACAAACAGCATCTGCCACCAAAGAATGAAAACACAACTTATAAGTTAATCCTGCTACTGGCCTGACCATTCCCCATTTTTTCCTGATTTTGAAAGAAGCTAAGAACTCTAAGGCCAGCAGAGTACATGTATCATGAGTTCTAGGACTTACAAAAGTAAAATATCACAGAAAAGGTGAGATAGCAGACCTATGTTAGTTAAGCCCACCAGAATATAAACGTCTAGAGAGCAGAGACTTTTGTCTGTTGGGATCATGTTGGAGCCTTGGTACACAGGACAGTAGATAGGTACCATTCTGGCCTATAGCAGATGCATTCCGGCCTATAGCAGATGCTATACCAAGTGAATAATGGCCCTGTCCATTGTCTCTCTCCCTGTAATAAAGCGATGTTTAATGGGTGAACATAGGCCATTTCTGCCTCTCAGAAGCTGTGTGACCTTGAGAAAGTTATTGAACTTCACTGAGCCTTCATTACCTTGGGCAAGTTACTTTGATTATCTACCTCAAGCCTTAGTTTCTATGTCTGCATGATAATGGCAGTAGTACTTACCTCCAGGGTTTATGTGATAATTGCATGAGATAATAGATGAGAAAGGCATGGCACAGCCTTGGTGTATGCTAAGCATGTATAAATTTACCAAGTGAAAGGACTCGCTCATCTGCATTTGTGGATACCCATGAGCACATTTTAAGAAGCTGTCCAGCGAGTGCTAATCGGTCAGTGGGAAGGACCTGGCTCCTGGAAAGGGAAGGCATTGCGAGCATGTTCAATTACATCTGACTCTTTACGACACCATGGACTGTAGCCCACCAGGCTCCTCTGTCCATGGGATTTTCCAAGCAAGAATACTGGAGTGGGTTGCCATTTCCTTCTCCAGGGGATCTCCAGACCCAGGGATCGAACCCATGTCTCTTGCGTTGCAGGCGGGTTCTTTACCAATGAGCCACCGGGGAAGGCCCTCACACACTTCTAAAGAGAATCTAATCATCACTTTCTCATTGCCAAGGAAACTGAGGGACAGAAAGACCAAAGAGTGGACTAATTCTGCAGTCATTTCCATCAGCTTAGCATGGCAGTGACCCAAAAGGGCTGGGACATATAGGGAGGGAGGTAGAGTAGGACAGGGAGTAGAGGACTAAATTATATCCTACAGAGCAGACAGCTGAGGAAATCCAAGAGTGCCTGACTTCTAAGCAGTGTGGGTAGATTATCCCCTACAGGCCTGGAGCTGTCATTTTCTTCTAGTTCTTCTGCAGGTCTGGCCTTCTCACCCCTCCCACCCAGAGGGGCCTGACTTACTTCCAGAGGAAGTAAATCCTAAGGACAGAGAAACCTGGTGGGCTATGTCCATGGAGTCGTAAAGAGTTGGATACAACTGAACAGGCCCATAATGCCTTCCCTTTCCAGCAGCCAGGCCCTCCGCACTGACCGATTACCATTTATTGGCCAGAAAACTTCTAGTAGCCACTTCTAGTATTCCAGGCACATGGATTTCTTGGGGAGAATAATAACCCTATGTTCATATTTAAAACCACAAATGGAGGCAGTGAATGTGTAAATGACCATGTTGGCAGATGAAGGACATGTTATTCAAAACCTGGCAGTATCTAACACTGACTAAAAGTCATGTGACTGGCGTGCAACCGTTTCCTCCTACTGGTGCCACAGTAGCCTTCTGACTGCTCTCTCCGACTCTGGTCTTTGTCTTTCCTCTAGATAACCATCAAATCTGACTCTGTCACTGAAACCCCTCAGTAGGTCTCCACAGTTTTTAGAACAGTGTTCACACTCCCTAGCTTAGCACACAAGCCCTCAGGACCTATCCTCTGCAGCCACTTTAGTCTCATCTCCTGGCTTCTTCAATGGCTCAGTGGGTAAAGAATCTGTCTGCAATGCAGGAGACGTGGGTTTGATCTCTGGGTTGGGAAGATTCCCTAGAGGAGGAAACGGCACCCCATTCCAGTATTCTTGCCTGAAAACTCCCATGGACAGAGAAGCCTTGTGGGCTACAGCACATCCACAGGGTCTCAAAGAGTCAGACACGACTGAGCAACTAAGCATGCACACATCTTTATTCACAGACTCATTTTAGCCACAATGAGGAACTTAAGAAGGAGCTCACCCTGTGCACACCTGTCCCTTTGCCCTTGTCTTGGAATATCCATTCCCTCATTCTTAATCTGGCTGATTGCTTCTAGTTTTTCACTATGGTATTAATGGCTGATATTTTTCTACACATACCACATGCTGGCCCTATGCTTACTGTGAATACATGTGCCATTTCATTGAAACTTGATGATAATCCCAGGAGGTAAACATTATTATTATTGCCATTTTACATATGAAGCTTGAGGACATGAAACAGCTGCCAAAGTTGTGAGGCAGGAAAGCGATGGAGCTGCTATTTGAATTCAGGTCTCCAGGACTCAAAAGGCAAAACTCTTAACATCTCACTCCAGTGCTTCATAGATCCTCCTCCTCCAAGCTTTCCCTGACTTCCTGTCTGGGTCAGACCTCACCTAGGCCCCTCCTAGGGCCTCTGCCACCTCCTCCTCTGCTCACCTCATTGGGTGACACATTCATCTTCTTCATCAGCCTGTGATCTCCTTAAGGGAAGGGGTCCTATCTCAAGCCATGTTTGTATCTCCAGTTCTTGCCACTTTTTCTGGCACATAGTGTGTATTCAGTATTGATTAACTGGGTGCATAAATAAAAACCTTCCTTTCCTTGGCAGTGTTTAGGAGACTAATTCTATATTTATTCCAAGATCAAAAGTGCCAGGTGAGTGAAGAGTATAATTAACCAGTGGCAAATTCGAATTTCAAGGGTCCGAAGGAGTCACTGGTAGCTACCTGTATCATTCTCAGCCAAGGCCAGCACTGGTCCTCAGAGAGGGGTTCAGGCATGAGGCATCAGTCTATTCTGCCTCTATCACTCCGACTGCAGGCTCATCAGTGTTCAGAAAGCTGGAGAAAATTAATGTCATGTCGCACCAGAGACAGCCTCAAAATATATTATTATGTGGACATGGACCTTTAAATCATGCCATATCCATATAGGAAGGCAAATCCATTCTCCCTAGATGGACTATAAATTGCAATGAAAAAGATCTGTTATCATTGCTTTTCAAACTAAGTTATGGTGAGTATTTTTAATCTCATTTTCCATTGTAAATTATTTGTGATAATAATGGGCCAAGCATTTAAATTCTACCTAATAATCTTATTTCTGATCATACTTAACACATTACCAAGTTTACAACTCTCTGTTACCCATCATTTCTTGAGTATTAATTAGCAGAGTAATGACTCAGAGTGATCACTGTCATGGAACTAAATTAATATCTCATCCATAATGTGAAGGACATCTCAAAGGTATCGTGAATATCAGAGAGTTGATTCTGCTAGAGTTATTAGCTAGTGAACATTAATAAAGCTGCCAGCGTAACAGGGCAAGTTCCTACTTGGCAACAGTCCACCATGTAGATGCTTATGGAGGATGGGTATGGAATATAATGCATCCATGTGGTTCACACTTGATGAAGTGAACTTAAGATCGATTGTTGTATTTTTTCATAGATGTTTAACTTTTCCATAATTTCTTCTTTTATCTCTGCTATAATTTGACCAACTCTTACTGGTCACTGAGTGTTCTCATTACCTTCCTCTGTCCCATGGGTGCAATGCTTCTGAGGTGCCTGAGTGGTTGGTAGTGGATACAGGGTTCAAATGATTCACTTGCACCCTTTGATCCATGAAGGGTGGACAGCTACAGGCTCTCAGTATTTCCTGTGCCCCAGAAACACAAGTATTATTCCACTGGCTTCCACCACTTCAGATATGCAGCAGTTTCCTCCCAAAAGAGGCTGTGAAGACAAGAAATGGAGGCAACAGAATGAAGGTGTCTCATTCAGGCCTAGGTGACTCACAGGCCTGAAGCAGCTGTGTAAGAAGGCCTGTTAGGGGAATACTTTCTTCTGAATGCTCTGTAGTATCCAGAGCAAGCCAGTTTCAGAACCACCAGGACACTTGAGAGATGTTGATTCAACCTTATTCCTCAAAGTTTGCCCGACTACCTGCCATGTGGTGGTACTATATACCACGCCGAGAATACAAGTATGTTTGAAGAGAGTGTCTGAGAGCTCTAAAAAGAGACAAAAGCACCATTTTTTCATCAGGATCTTTAGCCTTATAGATAATCCAGGTGAAATCCAGAGATCAGGGTCAATCTGGTCATACCCAGAAATGGAAGTATCCACCCTTACCTGTTAATGATAAGCATTTCATGATTGCAAAGCTTAGCTTTAAAAGACTAAAAAAATGGCACATCATCAACTTCTGCTGCCAGTGATATCAGTGGCTAGAATTGAGTTTAGAAAATGAGCATGGTGACCGCAGCCATGAAATTAAAAGACATTTGCTCTTTGGAAGAAAAGCTATGAAGAACCTAGACAGCATATTAAAAAGCAGAGATATTACTTTCCCAACAAAGGTCCATAAAGTCAAAGCTATGGTTTTTCCAGTAGTCATGAATGGAGATCAGAGTTGGACCATAAAGAAAGCTGAGCACAGAAGAATTGATGCTTTTGAAATGTGGTGCTGGAGAAGACTCTTGAGAGTCCCTTGGACTGCAAGGAGATCAAATCAGTCAATCGTAAAAGAAATCAGTCCTGAATATTCATTGGAAGGACTGATGCTGAAGCTGAAACTCCAATACTTTGGCCACCTGATGCGAAGAACTGACTCATTGGAAAAGACCCTGATACTGGGAAAGATTGAGGGCAGGAGGAGAAGGGGGCGACAGAGGATAAGATGGTTGGATAGCATCACCAACTTGATGGACATGAGTTTGAGCAAGCTCTGGGAGTTCGTGAAGCACAGAGAAGCCTGGGGTGCTGCAGTCCATGGGGTCGCAAAGAGTGGAACACAACTGAGCAACCAAACTGAACTGAAGCTCTGATGTGTCAGGGACTTAACTAAATCAGCCATCTTCAACCTGGCTGCATGTTAGGATCTCCTACAGAACTTTATAACATTATTACCTTTTTAAAAGGGGCTTCCCCGGGGGCTCAGCAGTAAATAATCCGCCCTGCAATGCAGGAGATTCAGGAGATGCAGATTTGATCCCTGGATTGTGAAGATGCCCTGGAGGAGGAAATGACAACCCATTCCAGTTTTCTCACCTGGAAAATTCCATGGACAGAGGAGCCTGGCGAGCTACAGTCCATAGGGTCGCAAAACGATGAACACGACTGAGTAGGACACCATTTTTAAAAAATATTTATTTATTTACGATTTGGTTGTGTTGGGTCCTACTTGCGGCACGTGAGGGCCTTGCTGAGTCATAGGAGATCTTTCACTGCAGCGTACAGGCTCTCTAGTTGCCATAGGCAGGCTGAGTAGTTGCAGTGCACAGCCCAGTTTCTCCATGACAGATGGGATCCCAGTTCACCCCCCGCCCCCCGCCCAGGGATAGAACCCACAGCCCCTGCATTGCAAGGCAGACTTCCAACCACTGGACCACGAGGAAAGTCCCACATTATTATCTTTTTAAATTTTTTTTGTTTTGAAAAAGTTTTAGACTTACAGAAAAAGTTGCAAAAATATTACAAGAAAGTTTCTGTATATCCTTCATCCTGCTCCCCTAAAGTTAATATTCTGGTGCAGTTCTCAAAAGTAAGACATTAACGCTGGTGCAGTACTCTCAACTAAACTGCAGGCTTTATTCAGATTTCACCATTTTTTCTACTGATGTCTTTTGTCTCCTCCAGGACCCAATCCAGGCTCCCTTTGCATTTGCTTATCATGTCTCCTTAGTCTCCTCCAGTCTGTGACAGTTCCTAAGTCTTTCCATATCTTTCGTGACTCCAACACATTTGAAGAATTCTGCTCATTACTGTAGGATATCCATCACTTTGAATTTGTGTGATAGTTTCTCCTTATTAGACTGAGGCTATGCATTACTGAGAAGGATGCCACAGAAGCAGTTGCATCTCATATCAAGAGGTACATGATGTCAAAATATCTTACTACTGGTGATGTTAACCTTGGTCACTTGGGTATGGTGTCATCTGCTGGGTTTACTCATTGTCAATTTACTATTTTTTCCTTTTGTCATTAAATACCTGGGGGGGGGGCTTTATGCAAATAATCTATTTCTCATCTTTTCCCCCTCTCATATTCTATTCATTCATTCATCTTGCCTGCAGTAATTACTGCATTATTCTAATGGTGATTTTCTACTCCCTCATTTTTTCTAGAGTATTAATTGCAATTATACTGCAAGGAAATGCTTTTTCTTCTCCCTCATTTATTTCTTTAATCAGTAATTTACTGAAATCATCATGGACTCATAGATATTTATTCTATTTTACTTTATGGGACTTACAATTCAATACTGCCATTATTTATTTTGATACACAAAACCAAGTCACTTTTTAAAATACCTATGCCTGGGACCCTCTCCAAATCAATTAAACAAGACTCTGTGGAGGTGGAGCACAGGCAGTGGTATTTCTTTAAAGCTCCTCCTGTGCACTAAACATTAGTTCTTTTATCCTCCCCACCTGGTTTCTCTATAAAGAAAAAAAAATTCCTTCTTCACATTATTCTGCAGCATTTTGTTCCCACTCTGGCCCCTGGGGGGCTGATGACAGGCTGCAGCCACTTAGGGAACAAACTGGCTCTGTAATTACCATACCCCTCCCACCTCCACACCTTCACTCCTTGAACATCCCCTGGCTCCCACCAGCAACTTGGATGCCAGAATCCTCCCTTCTACAACAGTAGCCTCCCGATGTGGAAATTCTGCTGATTCTTATTGTTGTATTCGTTTGGATCAGGTGGAGGGAAAAAACCTATAGCAGCTTATAGAAAGTCAGGCTTCAGAAAAAACTCGAGGAATTATAACCGTAAATTTTTTGAAGGAAGGGCTTTCTGAATGGCACAGTGGATGACAGCTAACAGCAGGCTGACAATCTACAGGAAGATTGTTCCTGCAGTTGCTTCGGCTCAGCCTTCCATAATAAATCCCATCAAGCACTCTTCTGCCATTTGGACGAAGTTTTAAAGTGTAGAGACAACCCCCACTTATTTGAACACCTTTGAAACCATAATAACCAAAGATGTAAATTTAGTTCTCCTTTGAGGAGATCAGCAGGGAGCCAGATGTGTTTTCATTCAAAGAGATGGTCTTCCTGAATAAGGAAATTGAACCTATAGTGTCCTTTAGCTGGTTTCCAATTTCCCTCTATTCCTAGGTGCCAAATCAATCTCATGATATTTTTAGAAACCTGATTGTTTCTTTAGTCATACTCATGCCGATAATATGCTCAAAACTTAGCTGAATCAGATTTAAAACCTGATGCATACTGGAGTAAAAGCTTAACCCCAAGTCTACAATGGTGACATGAATTTAGCATGGTTCCCCAAATTATGCCATACGAATCTGAGAGAGATAAGTCTCACAACTTTTTATTTCTTTTTTATTTTCTTCATACTGGTCAGTTCCAACTTGAATTTTTCCTACCACACACTTTCTGTGTTGAAAACAATTTCTAGTAAAATTTGAAGGGGATTCTAATTTCTAGGGCAATAAATAAGTGAAAGTGTTAGTAGCTGAGTTGGGTCCAGCTCTTTGAAACCCCATGGACTGTAGCCTGCCAAAGTTCTGTCCATGAAATTTTCCAGGCAAGAATACTGGAATGGGTAGCCATTCCCTTCTCCAGGGGATCTTCCTGAGCCAGGGATCAAACCTAGGTCTCCTGCATTGCAGGCAGCTTCTTTACTGTCTGAGCCACCAGGGAAATAAATAAGTGAACTCTATAATAACTAGATAGGGCAGAATCTGATGTCTTAATATAAAACACAGAATTACTTCTGAGACAAACACCATAGAGATGCAAAGTATTAACTCAGCATAGCATGCAACCCAGGATGAGGAATGTTTAAATGGTGCATGACAAAAATAAATCTCTCTTCCTGGAAGAACTTTAACCTCAGAGGAGAGGAAGCTCAAAGGTTTATTGCTGTCAGAGCCACAAACTCAACACCCCTCTTGATAAAAGACTTCGATCCCTGACCTCAGTGAAGTTGCTACTCTAAAAGCCATTTGTGTATTGATCTCCTCTGAAGAAAGCGAATAGGTATCTAGCATGATGAGCATCTCTGGGAAACCAAGTTACTGTACTTAGTGTAGAGCTGAATGCTGGGAGGGGGGCCTTAGGGCATCAGGTGCTGTAAGGTGGTTTGCAGGAAGCTGGGATGCCTTTTAAGAGAAGCCATAAGAGGGACAAGAAAAATTTAGTTTCTGCAGCAAGGTTGGTTGGTGAGTGTAGGTCAAAGTAGAAAGGGTTATCTACTGGGATATCTTGACTGTTCTTGTCATTTAGACTTCAACACAAAAGAGGTGGAGTGGACTGCCCTAGAATGGAAACTGGTCTGAGACCAGAGCTCTTAGAGGGTGAGATATTTTAGTAATCCAACATCAGGGCGCCCACCACTCCTCATGTTAATCCTGTTCACATTACCTTTAAGAAAGAGCCAGTATTTCTCCTTTGAGGCAGAATATAGAGACAGGGATATGGAGCACCTGCTAGGAATAAGACAAAGGCCTACTCTCGTGAATAGACAAGAAGGAAGTAAACAACAATAGCAGTTTCAGAAACTGATTAACGCCATAAGGAAAATAAATCCAGGGACTTCCCTGGTGGTTCAGGGAAGACTCCATGCTCCCAATGCACAAGGCCTGGGTTTGATCCCTGGTCAGGGAACTAGATCCCACATACTGCAACTAAGAGTTAGTGTGCAACTAAAGATCCTGCTAAGACCCAGCATAGACAATAATAAATATTTAAAAAAACAAAAAGAAAGAAAATAAATCCAAGTGAGATGGAGAGAAGGGGGCAGGCATTGGTTAAGGGTTCTCTGAGGATGATACATCTGTGTCAATCTCCAGCAGTGAGAAGGAGTTAACTGAGGGGGTGTACCAGACAGGTGACTGCCCTCAAGAGCCATGATCTCGGGGTAGGGACCAGCTTGGCAGAGTTGACCAGCAGAGACGTCAGTAAGGTAGGAGCATAGCAGACAAGGCTGAGTAGGTTAGGAGAGGCTCTGGAGTTAAGCTAGCTTACAGAACACCCTGTAGGCCATGCTGTTAGTATAGCTGGAAGTCTCTGGAGGGTTTGGAGAGGGGTTGGGGTGGGGAAGCAGAATGATCTATTTTTGTTTTATAAATATTATCATAACTGTTTGTGCTAAACAGACTGTATGGGGCAAGAGTGGAAATCAGAACTATAGTTGGGTCTTAGGACTATGTAGTTTCTAAATCCTAAAAGCCTGAATGTCCTACTGCACATGTTTAATCTCACTGATCATGATGGTCACTGACTTTATTTCACAACCTCAGAACCTCTCCATGTGCATATTGCTTAAACATCAGAAAAGCCATTTGTTGAAATTCATTTAACTTGAAAGTGTGGTTTGTGCTTATCAGCTTATTAAAGATAACATCTTACCTCAATCAGTGAAAGGGTTTTGTGGTTTTTTTTTTTGGGTTTTAATCAGTTATTTCATTTTCCTTCTACAGGGATCCTAACCACCTTTCAGTACCTTATCACTATTATGAACCTTTTGGACCTGATGAATGTACAATGTACCTGTCCCATGAGCGAGGACGGAAGGGTAGCCATCACCGCTTTATCACAGAGAAACGAGTCTTTAAGAATTGGGCACGGACATTCAATATTCACTTTTTTCAACCAGACTGGAAACCAGAATCTCTTGCTATAAGTCATCCTGAGAATAAACCTGTGTTCTGAGGAGTGTGTGTGGCCAGACGGAAATCCTAAGAACCCCACTGTGTCAAACATTGGGCCACTGAACTTCCTGAAACACCAGACATGAAAGAGGAACAGAACTGGTCGCAGGAATGGCTTCCTCCTCAAGAGGTACCATGTATAGATGCCTCTGAGGCATGACTACAAAGTAGTGTAGTTCGTCCATAAGGGAAGATTCCAGAATTAATACATCCTAGTGAGTGTTGTCCCTTTCTAAAGGGGTTACCTTAGGAGCCAAATGCGCATTTCAGTGATGCTGCCGTGGCAAAAAGCGTGTAGGATCTTTTTAAGTATTGCCTTCAAAACTGAGACATAAACAACTCAACATTAGATGTATCCCTTTGTAGAAATACCACCTCTAAAGTCATTTTTATATCAAATTGTATCCTAACCTGAACTATAACCTTTGTTATCTGTTGGACTCTGTATGTGTGATTTATAAAGAGCAGCCTTGAAAATATGGACATGATTTCTGAAGAGTACATCTTCACTTTCATAAGCAAATGCTCAATATTTATTTATTGAGAGTTTTTTAGTGTGTGCTAGGCCAGTATTTTTATAGATTATGATTATGTGGTAATTTATCCCTCCTAATTATTTAATCCTGAATAATAATTGGAAAAGGCCCAGAATTGGAAGATGAACTACTGTGTTCACAGTGCTCATTGTTAGCAAGCAACAGTATATGGCTTGGAAATGTTGCATTGCATTTTTTGAACCCTCAGGCTTCAAGAACAACTACGATATTTTCCAACATGCAGAAATGCTCCAAATGACAATATTGAAAACTAAAAACTGTGTTGTTCAAACAAAAAGCAGACCAATAACAGAAACTGAAAGACAGTTGGCTGGGGTAATAATTAATGTAGGTCACTTCATTTAAGCCCTAGTTTCCTCTTCTGCAAAGTGATGTCACTGTACCAGAGGACAGTGACATCACTTAAGTTTCATGCCAGATCTGAAATTCTCTCAATGAGCATCTTGTTGATCTACATAAGGACTTTATACTTGGAATGATGGGGCTCCTGCAGTCGCAGGAGCCTTATTTTAGGGGGCCTTTTATATCTCCCTAGGGGTTTCCCTGGTGGCTCAGACAGTAAAGAATCTGCCTTCAATGCAGGAGACTCAGGTTCAGTCCCTGAGTTGGGAAGATCCCCTGGGGAAGGGAATGGCAACCCATTCCAGTATTCTTCCTAAAGAATTCCATGGACAGAGGAGCCTGGTGGGCTACAGTTCACGGGGTCACAAAGAGTCAGACAAGACTGAGCGACTAACACTTTGACTTTATATCTCCCTACTACCTAGCTCCCCCTTGTGGTTAAAAAATACCTCCTCCCTGGACCCCATAGGCAAAAATCCATCCCCTGATTCTCTGGTGCTTTTTGCACCAAAAGAGTGAGAGAGAATGTATGTGTATTGCAGGGGGTGGGGGGCGGGGGAGACTTTCATACTATTCCCTGTGAGAGAGTGAGGCAGGAGTGAGAACTTTCATGCTGTTCTCTGACTACAAGACCAAGGAACTACACCTCTGTGAATCTGAGAAGAGAACCCAAGATTTTTCCATCACATGACTCATTTATCCTATGAACTATTCAGATTCACTCACTGCAAATCTTATATTCACTGCCATTCCCTGGTCTTCAGGAGTATAAAGGACTTATTTTATTCAAAGCCAAGATCAGCTAGTATGGAAGATTTCAATTATGCAAGTAATATTGTTCAAAAATAGCCTTTTAAAAAATATATCAATGTTTTCTTTACTCATGGCTTAGGAGGAATTAATTTCTCTAATGCCAAGTTTGAAGGCACCAGCAAATATTATGTATGGAGACTGACGTTGTTTTTACGAAACATGACCTGGTTTGTGATTAAAGAAGGTTTCTCACATTACCATCTTTTCCTTTTCCTTATAAAGTACTAAAATTCCATTCTCTTGCACTAGTACTATTAATTATATGGAGTACTGTTATTGAGATCCAAACACAGTCCAGATACTTATATAGCAAAAACAATATTGGTATTATTGTGGTGTGGCTTGAGCTGTAAAAAGTCAATACAATTGAAATGTCTGTCCAAGACATATTGGAATGTGTTCTTTAAATTTTCTTGATTTTTTAAGGAGACAAAAGGAAGTTTATTCCAGCACAATCTCTTCTACAGCACGGACTCTGAACAAATAACTTTATGAACTTACCAAAAATCATAAGAACATAGGCTACATTTCCTATCACTTGAAGAGATTATATTGCTGAGATGTAAATAGCTTCTTTAACAAGTCTTATTTTTATGAAAATTCAGAAAGGCATACTCGGGACATGCAAAAATGTAGCTATATTACCTAATCCAACAATAATCTCAAATGTCTATGTTATCTTTAGGTTTTAGGGGTTTTGTTTTTGTTTTGTTTTTCAAGAATATATAATAGCTCCATGTTTTTTGAAACTTTCCCCTCTCAAATACTCAAAAGAGTGTAAATCAAAGGAATTCTGAAATTCCTGGCTTTGTTGGGAAGTATTTTAAATCTACATGTGGCTAGGATATGTATGTGAGTTTATATTTTTAAAAAATATGGTGTAAATATGTAAGAAATTATTACTTGGTCAGTGGTTTTATTATAGCATTTAAAGAAAATACCTAGAATTCTGATAAGTTGTGCTATTGGACCTGGTCATGAGCAATTGAATTATCTTGCCAAATCATTTCATGACTATCATTTTTAACACAGTGCAACGCCATTAAAATCAGCTCTGATATAAAAAAACTACAAACCATGTTTACAGACCTCAGTGATTTCAATATCCGATTATATTTGAAGCCTGAGTCATACTCATTATGTTATATACCTTTTCCCTCTCTCCCCAGCTGTGTCATCAGCTTCCTCCTAGCTTTTAAGACTGAAGCAACTCAAAGCCATGGCTGGCCCATCCGTGGCGTCTGTTATTTTAACACAAGAACATTTGAATAGAGGCCATTACAATAGATAGCCTTTATGGGCAAGGATACAGGAATGCACAAACAAAATCAATCACTTCAAATGGCCCATAAAAAGAGGAATCTTGCATTTAATATTCTACAGTAAATATTCACCCAAGAAAACATACATTAAAAGAACATTAGGAGGTAAATATTCAGTGTGCTGCGTGGGGCCTTCACTGTGTGATTTCCATTATGGTTAATGGGTGTTTGGTAACTAAGTCCCTGTGCTTCACTAACCCTGGGATGTGCTCCTAAGGGCCAGACATAAAACCAGAGCCATGCAGGAACTTCCAAGATCCTAAGATTGCAGACTTGGAGCTTCTCTCCAAAAAATAAATGAAAGCAAAACACAAAGTCTTGTACTTAAAAGAGAAATTTCTATGAGGTTCCTTAGAATCCTTAGGTTACTACTGGATATGTGAATCTGAATCCAAACAAGACCACTCAAGACAATTACCTTTGTTTTCTGAGGTTCTCTCTGTTACTGATTTATTTGAATTACATTAAAAGTGGAAGGCTATAACTTGATTTTGAAATAAAAACTCACCTCAAAATTAAAATTATTGATTTAGAGGGTAAGGGGATTTAGAAGGAAGGAAAATGTTGAAATTCTATTAGGAATGAGAGTGTTATTTAAATGCATGTGTACCTGTTTAATAAGCCCAAATATCTGCACTTAGGTAGGAGTGACCTCATTTCAGAAATATACCCTGGATTCCACCGGTGTGATGATTCAAGTTGTTAAACAGACCTACTCAGAGAAGAGCCTGTGTTCCCACTCCCTCTCTGTGTTAGGAGGTGATGTTAACATTTACGTCTTTCATTCCTCACCCAATCATGTCTTGCTTGCATCCTTACTGCTTGTCTCTTAAACTTCATTTTGTCTTTGCTGTCATTCTCTCCTGATGTCTCCTTTTGTCTACAGTGTGCTCTTAAACCAGCAGTCTTTGAGGGCTTGTTAAGGTCTTCCTTATAGATTTTTTTTTTATTTTTTATTTTTTACAATATTACCTTGGCTTTCTTTTTTTTTTTTTTTTTATAAATTTATTTATTTTAGTTGGGGGCTAATTACTTTACAATATTGTAATAGTTTTTGCCATACATTGACATGAATCAGCCATGGGTTTACATGAGTTCCCCTTCCTGGACCCCCCACCCACCTCCCTCCCCATCCCATCCCTCTGGGTCATCCCATTGCCCTGGCCCTGAGCCCTTGTCTCATGCATCGAACATGGAATGGTGTTCTGTTTCACATATGATAATATACATGTTTCAATGCTATTCTCCCAGAACGTCCCACCCTCACCTTCTCCCTCAGAGTCCATAAAATTGTTCTATGCATCTGTGTCTCTTATTCTGTCTCGCATATAGGGTTAGGTTTCCTTATAGATTTTTAAACTAGAGACCTAACTGGGGAACAGATTTGGGGTGAGTCCCACCAGGGTAATGGCCAAAGTAGGTGGGAGAGCTACAGGAACAGGTAGTTCAGAAGTACCATCCTGGTTTCCCCAGGGTCAAGGGAGGAGAAAAGGGGAGGAATTTCAAAATATGGGCATTTTGTACTAAAATCCAGACAGCCCCAGGAAAGCCAGAACAGTGGGTTATCCTATCAAAAGGCCACCTCAATGAGAACTACAATACCAAGGTCTTTGGGGTAAAAGTGAACCAACGGCCTAGGTTGTAGCACTTGCCAGAAGATACTTTGGAATGGAAAAGATGAGAGAGTGTCTACACAGCTTATAAACGAATAGGAGTAACCCTTTTATTCCAGCTCCCTCATCCCCACCTATTCAGGGTATTGAGCCACCATAGAAATGAAAAAATTAAAAAAATAGGCAGCACTCTTGTTTCTACTCAGTGACCTAATATTATATGCTACCTTGGATTGTCTTTTGTCTTTTTATGTGTGTGTTCTGTTAGTCTAATTAGAGTGTAAGCTCTTTGAGAGCAGGGACTGCTTTCTTCTTTGTCTCTGTAGCCCCATGCCTAGCACAGTGCCTTGCACACAATAGGCGCTCAATAAAGGTCTGTTGTTGATGATGACATCTTAATGTTGGCCCATTGGATTGGTAATTGGTATATATCCTTCCATGTAACAAGTACAAGAGACAGAATAGGTGGTAAAATAGTTAAATTTTAAGTGGGTTTTTATAGGGTTAGTCCTTAAACCTATAACATTTTTAATCAACAGAGTTGACCTAGATTCAGTAGAATAATATTGCTGAATTCATTAGGTTCACTATGCTGGCTGTTCTGAACTCACAAAATGAAGTTCAGCAAGCTTTGTTTTCTCACTGATAGTGAGCTGCTCTTAGCACAAATTAAATTTAATATTGACAAATGCTATGCCACAC
The DNA here is from genome assembly GCF_054371585.1 of Giraffa tippelskirchi. Classification (NCBI taxonomy): domain Eukaryota; kingdom Metazoa; phylum Chordata; class Mammalia; order Artiodactyla; family Giraffidae; genus Giraffa; species Giraffa tippelskirchi. The sequence continues at coordinate 143,774,883 of NC_137279.1, read as the reverse complement.
ACAAAAAAGGGAAAGGCATTTTGGGCTATGACTTCTGTGATTCAACTACAAAAAGGAGGCTAAATGAGATGAGTATAACCTGCCTTAAACTTGACAGCTTAATTAAGCTGCTCAGAATACAACTGATGGTTACTGAAGGTCTATAAAAATTAAGCGTATATTTATCTTAAAAATAAAATATCCCCCCCAACCTTTTGTTTCCATGAAACACATCTAAAATCGTTTCATCTCTATCAGAATATGAGGGAAAAGAACTCTCGAGAAAAGGTGTCCTCAGGTGGGGTATCCCAGGCTCCTGAGTCACCCCACCTGGCCAGCACCTGGCATCAGAAGACCACCTGGTTGCAGAGGGCAAGATGGCATAAGGTCAGCAAAGGCGAGTAGCTGCTGGTTAGGACCTCTACAGGAACCATAACCATTACCTTTTTGAACATGTGGACACTCTGGAATTCCCCTCCTACAATGTCTGCTCTTCCACCTAATTATTTAATTGTGTGATCTCAATTTCAATTTTTAAACATAGAAAAAGGGCTGGAAGACACTATGTGAAACTGTGAAATGTGCTTATCTCTGACTGGATAGGATTACAGACTTACCCATATTTTCAGAAATAATATAACTTCAAAATGTAATTTAATAAAATATTAAGAGAGATGTTATATCAGGATTTCAAACTGAATTCCAACAGGGATGTTAGTAAAAAGCTAGTACATGCCATGGCTAGCTACACATACAAGAAGGTCATTGCTCACTACATAAATCATCTCAAGGATTAGCATCTTTAGTTCTTTGCTATGTAACTAGTTCTTTCATTTCAAAACCAAATACAGGCAATCCATGACACTGAGTCAAATCTTTATAATTGTATTTCATCTACTATCTAATGAGTTCTTTGCACAATGTCATTTTTCTTATATTTATTTTTTCACAATAATCCAATGATCCCATTGTGAAAATAAGTAAGCTGAGACTGGAACAGTTTGTGCATCCAGTCCCCAGAGTGATGAAGGTGAGAGCAGACACACAGCTTGCCATGGACCGGGCACTTTTATAAATGCTTTACATTTATAAATGCATTTCATCCTCATGATGACCAAAATAAACAGATAATTTCTTTTAGCACTCCTCTTTTACAGATGTGAAAACTGAGACACAGAGCTCTTCAGTAACTTTTCCAGGCTCATGAAGCTAGTAAGAGGGAAAGTCAGGTGGACACCACAGGGTCTGTCTGGAATCTCTGTCTTCGTTCATCATGTACTTCCTGGCAGAAACTTAACTGTATAGGTAGCAATTTCTATGAGAATATTTGTCATGTTCTATTATATCATATTCATAGTGTACAAAATATTTGAGATATACCAAATAATAAGTGACAAATCTATAAATTATGAAGCAAACATAAGGAAAATATTGCCATGACCCTTGAAGCTACCTGAATGTTCCTTCTATCGTCTTGGATTTTTGATTTTCCATTCTCTTGGTTTCTACATAGTTGTATTATTAATACACATAGACATATCAACAAATAATACAGTTTTTGTTTTCTATATTAATAAATGTAAAAGTGTTACAACATTGTGTCTAGTCTTTCAATCTTGCCTTTTACTCCAAGATTCATCCACTCTCAAAATCTCATTTGTTCTCAAGATTGTATTGCCATTGTATGAATATACCATAATTTATTTCTATCCATTTTTAGGTAGACATTTAAGTTTCCAGTTTGTTGCTTACTGCTTTTATGAACATTCTGGAAAAGTCTTTCAATACACGTGTGCAAGAATTTTTATGCAGAGTATATATCTAGGAATAAAATTGCTGGGCTGTAGTATAAAATGGTTCACATGAGCATTATATTGCCAGTTTTCCAAAGTGGTTGAACACTTTATACTGCTAACAGTGGTTGTTCACATCCTTGCTAACACTTGACTTGGTGTTTTCAGACTGTAAATGTGTGTCCATCTAGTACGTGTAAATTATATCTCATTGTCATCTCAACTTGTATTTTCTTGATTCCTTATGAGGTTTAGCTTTTTTTTTCTTCTCCATTAGTTATTACCTCATTGATGAAATGGGGCTTCTCTGGTGGCTCAAATAGTAAAGAATCTGCCAGCAATGTCAGAGACTCTGGTTAGGACCCTGGGCTGGGAAGATCCCCTGGAGAAGAGAATGGCTACCCCCTCCAATATTTTTGCCTGGAGAATTCCATGGACAGAGCAGCCTGGCAGGCTACAGTCTATAGGTTCTCAAAGAGTCAGACACGACTGAGCAACTAAGCAAAGCACAGCACATACTCCAGATGAAGTTATTATAAAATATTGGCTATCTTCCCTGTGCTATACATTATATCCTCATAACTGTTTATTTTATACCTAGTAGTTTGTACCTCTTAATCCCCTTCAACTGCCTTGCCACTCCCACATCCCTCTCCCCACTGGTAACCACCAGTTTTTTTCTGTGTCTGTGAATCTGTTTCTGTTTCGTTATATTTGTTTATTTGTTTTTTTAGATTTCACATATAAGTGAAAAAATACAATATGTGTGTTTCTTATTTCACTTATTTGTGACTTATTTCACTAATAATACCCTCTAGGCCCACACATATTGTTGCAAGTGGCATTATTTCGTTTGTTTTATGGTTAAGTAACATACCATTGTACCTACAGATACCACATCTTCTTTATCCATTCATCTATTGATAGACAATTAGGTTGCTTCCATATCTTAGCTATTATAAATAATGCTGCTAAGAGCTTTGTTGTACATATATTTTCTAATTAGTGTTTTCATTCTCTTTGAATAAATACCCAGAATTGGAATTGCTGGATCATATGGTAGTTCTGTTTATAATTTTTTGAGGAACTTCCCTATTGTTTTCTATGGTGGCTGCACCAAGTTATATTTCCACTAACAGTGTACCAGGGTTCTCTTTTCTCCTCATCCTTGCCAACAATTTTTATTTCTTGTCTTTCTGATGATAGTCATTCTGACAAGTATGAGATCATATGTCATTGTGGTTTTGATTTGCATTTTGCTGATGATTATTGATGTTAAGCATCTTTCGATGTGCTTGTTGGCTATATGTATGTCCTCTTTGGAAAAATGCCTTTTTGGGTCCTCTGCTCATTTTTTATTCAGGTTGTTTTATTTTTCTTGATACTGAGCTGTATGAGTTCTTTACATATTTTGAATATTGACCCCTTATCAAATGTATCATTTGCATACATCTTCCCCATTAAATAGGTTGTTTTTTGTTTTGTTGATAATTTTCTTCACTGTGCAAAAGCATTTAAGTTTGATTAGGTCACTTTTGTTTATTTTTGCTTTTATTTTCCTTATCTGAAAGACAGATCCAAAAAACGATATTGCTAAGATCTATATCAAAGACTGTATGGACCCAAATTGGAAGTAAAGAAGTAAAACTGTCACTATTTGCAGGTGACATGAAACCACACATAGAAAACCTCAGACTCCACCAAAAACTATTAGAACTAATAAATGAATTCAGTAAAGTTGCAGGATACAAGGTTAATATGCATAAAATTGTTGCATTTCTATACATTAGGAATGAGCTATGAGAAAGAGAAATCAAGAAAATAATACCATTTATAGTCTCATCAAAAAGAATAAAACACCTAGAAATAAATTTAACCAAGGAAGTGAAAGATCTATAATCTGAAAACTTTAAGACACTGATGAAGGACATTGAAGATGATAGAAATAAATGAAACATTATCCTGTGTTCACAGACTGGAAGAATTAATATGGTTAAAATGTCCTTATGACCCAAAGAAATCTACAGATTTGATGCAATCTCTATTAAAATACCCATAACATTTTTCACATGACTAGAACAAATAGTCCTAAAGCTTGTATGGAACCAAAAAAAGAGCCTGGATAGCCAAAGCAATCTTGAGAAAAAAGAACAAAGCTGGGGCTATCATGTTCCCTGACTTCAGACTCTATTACAAAGTTACAATAATCAAAATAATATGATACTGGCACAAAAAACAGACACCTAGACCGATGGAACAAAATAGCCCAGAAATAAACCCACACCCATATGGTCAATTCATCTACAACAAAGGAGGCAAGAATATACAGTGGGGGAAAACACAGTCTCTTCAATAAATGGCGCTAGCAAAACTAAAGAGCTACATGTAAAAATTGAATTAGAACATTTTCTCCTACCATATATAAAAATAAAGTCAAATGGGTTAAATACCTAAATGTAAGACAAGAAGACAAAACTCCTAGAAGAAAACAGACAGTATTCCTCTGGCCGATTCTTTTAATTGGACTGTCAAGTTTTTTCTTATGTATGGGAATTTTTATGGGACTAAGTCCTTTATTATTACAAGGTGTGGCTTGCCTTTTCATGTCTTGAAGTGAAGTGAAAGTCGCTCAGTCGTGTCTGACTCTTTGCGACCCCATGGACTATATAGTCCGTGGAATTCTCCAGGCCAGAATACTGGAGAGGGTAGCCTATCTCTTCTCCAGTGGATCTTCCTGACCCAGGAATCAAACTGGAGTCTCCTGCATTGCAGGTGGATTCTTTACCAACTGAGCAATGCTTTAGGTCTTAATGGTATATTTTGATTACTAAAAATTCTTAATTATTTTAATTCCAATTTATCAATATTTCATGCATAGTATGATTTGTTTATTATTTAAGAACACTTACCTAGACCAAGGTCATGAAGGTAATTGCTTATGTTTTCTTCTAGAAACTTTATTTTTTCTCTTCTTTCCATATTGTATTTATGACTCATTTCAAATTGATCTGGGTATGTGATGTGAGGAAGGGCTCAAGTTCTTTTCTTTTCCCTTTACAGAAATCCAATTGACACAGCACCATTTATGGTAAATGCCACTTCACTGGTACTTTGTTGGTAAATCAGGTTACCATATATACTTTGGATTATTTCTTGACACTGAGTTCTATACCATTTTGTACTCGTCACATTATCTTAAATATTATAACTTCATAAGTATTGATATCTAAAAAGTATCCAGCTTATTCGTCTTCATCAATATTATTTAGCTGTTCTTGGCACTTTGTATTTCTACATACAATTCTAGAAACCGAGTATCATTTTCCATATTTAATAAAACCCGCTAGGATTTCTCTTGAGATTGTATTAATTCTATGGAGACTTTAGAGAGAAGGACATTTTAACAATATCAAGTCTTCAATTCTTGAGCACAATTTAAAGTTTTCTGTATAGAAGTCATCCACATCTTTTCTTATATCTATTCCTGGAAATTTGATGGGTTTGTTTGGTGCTATTATAAATGATATTGTTTGTAATTTAATTTTCTACTTATTTGTTATTAGTATATAGACTGCAACTGATTTTTTTAAACAGTTTTTATTTATTTATTTTATTTTTCACTGTGCTGGGTCTTCATTGCTGTATGTGGGTTCTCTCAAGCTGTGCTAAGTTGTAGAGGCTGCTCTCTAGTTGTGGTGAGCAGGTTTCTCATGGTGGTGGCTTCTCTTGTTGCAGAGCATGAACTCTAGGGCACATGGGCTTCAGTAGTTGCAGCTCATGGGCTCAGTAGTTGTGGTTCCTGGGCTCTAGAGCACAGGTTCAGTGGTGTGGCACACAGGCTTAGTTGCCCCACAGCACTTGGGATCTTCAACCAGGGATCAAACTCCTGTCTCCCGCATTGGCAGACAGATTCTTTACCACTGAGCCACCAAGGAAGCCCCACAGATGATTTTTGTATGTTGATCTTATCTCCAGCATTAAAGCTAAATGAACTCAGTGATTTTAAGAGTATGTTTGTAAATTCTTTCAATTGTCTTCATGCAAATCATACTTTTGTGAATACTGACAGTTTTATTTCTTTCCAATCTTATATAGTTTTTAATTTGCTTATTATGTTGAGTAAAACTTCTAGTCTAGTGTTGATTAGAAGTGGTAACAGTGGTCATTTTTATTTTTTCCCAACCTCAGAGAAAATGGTTTAATATTGTTTAAATAAAAAATAATGATGCTCATTGTAGGCATTTGGTAGATATATACTTTATCAGATGAAGGGGGTTCCCTTCTATTCCTGGTTTGCTAAGAGTTTTTATTTTAGTGTTTTTGGATTGAAATAAATGCTTATTCTGCATCTATTAAGATGAGAAAATAGATTTTCTTCCTTATTCTATAATGTGCTAAAACACATTGATTTTCAAAAGTTCATAAACTTGAATTACTGGAATAAACATTGTGATGTCATATCCTTACTGTATTTGAGTGCTAGTATCTTGTCAAGAATTTTTACATCCGAGTTCATGAGATAGCTTGACCTGCAATTTTTCTTTTTTGTCCATATTGGCTTTGTCAGGTTTTGCTGTAGAGGTTATGCTGGTGTCATTAATGAATTTGAAAGTGTTTGTTCTTTTTCTATTTTCTAGAAAAGTTTATGTGATATTGATGTTATTTCTTCCATAAGTTTTGGAAGAATTGAAGCCATTTGGAACTGTAATTTTTTGTGTGAAGACATTTTAAATTACAGATTTAATATTTTTAATACATATGGAGTTATTCCAATTTTTCTATTTCTTATCATAGCAATTTGGTAAACTGTGGTTTTTAGTAAATTTGTCCATTTAATCTAAGTTGAATAAAGTTTTTCATAATATGCTTATTCTTTTTAATTTCTTTGGGACATCTGATATATCTCTTTTTATCACTGTAATTTGCCAAGGATTTCTTGTCTTTATTGTAATATATTTGCTTAATATATTCGTGAATTGTTTATCTTTATTTTTTCTTCCTTCTCCTTTCTTCAGTTGAATTTGCTATCCTTGTTCTAGTTTCTTGAATAGGTTAGATTGTTTTTTCAACCATATGTCTTGTCTTGCCTAACATGTAAATACATCTATAAAATTCTCTAAATTCTGATTTAGGAGCATCTCACAGGTTTTATTATGTTGAATTTCCCTTCAGTCAGTTCAGTTCAGTCACTCAGTCGTGTCCAGCTGTTTGTGACACCAAGGACTGCAGCATGCCCTGCTTTCCTGTCCATCACAAACTCCTGGAGCTTGCTCAAACTCATGTCCATAGAGTCGGTGATGCCATCCAACCATCTCATCCTCTGTCATCCCCTTCTCCTCCTGCCTTGAATCTTTCTAAGCATCAAGGTCTTTTCCAATGAGTCAGTTCTTTGCATCAGGTGGCCAAAGTATTGGAGTTCCAGCATGAGTCCTTCCAATGAATATTCAGGACTGATTTCCTTTAGGATGGACTGGTTTGATCTCCTTGCAGTCCAACACCACAGTTCAAAAGCATCAATTCTTTGGCACTCAGGTTTCTTTATAGTCCAACTCTCACAACCATACATGACTACTGGAAAAACCATAGCTTTGACTAGATGGAACTTGTAGGCAAAGTAATGTCTCTGCTTTTTAATATGCTGTCTAAGTTGGTCATAGCTTTTCTTCCAAAGAGCAAGTGTCTTTTAATTTCATGGCTGCAGTCACCATCTGCAGTGATTTGGAGCCCAAGAAAATGAAGTCTCTCACCGTTTCCATTGCTTTCCCATCTATTTGCCATGAAGTGATGGGACCGGATGCCATGATCCTCGTTTTCTGAATGTTGAGTCTGAAGTCAGCTTTTTCACTCTCCTCTTTCACTTTCATCGAGAGGTTCTTTAGTTCTTCTTCACTTTCTGCCATAAGGGTGGTATCATCTGCATATCTGAGGTTATTGATATTTCTCCCAGCCATCTTGATTCCAGTTTGTGCTTGGCATTTCACATGATGTACTCTGCATATAAGTTAAATAAGCAGGATGACAATATACAGCCTTGACGTACTCCTTTCCCAATTTGGAACCAGTCCATTGTTCCACGTCCAGTTCTGTTGCTTCTTGACCTGCATAGAGATTTCTCAGGAGGCAGGTAAGGTGGTCTGGTATTCCCATCTCTTGAAGAATTTCCAGTTTGTTGTGATCTACACAGTCAAAGGCTTTGGTGTAATCAATATAGCAGTAGATGTTTCTCTGGAATTCTCTTGCTTTTTTGATGATACAACAGTTCAGTTCAGTTCAGTCGCTCAGTCGTGTCCGACTCTTTGTGACCCCATGAATTGCAGCACGCCAGGCCTCTCTGTCCATCACCAACTCCCGGAGTCTACCCAAACCCATGTCCATCGAGTCGGTGATTCCATCCAACCATCTCATCCTCTGTCGTCCCCTCCTCCTCCCGCCCTCAATCCTACCCAGCATTAGGGTCTTTTCCAATGAGTCAACCCTTCGCATGAGGTGGCCAAACTATTGGAGTTTCAGCTTCAACATCAGTCCTTCCAATGAACACCCAGGATTGATCTCTTTTAGGATGGATTGATTGGATCTCCTTGCAGTCCAAGGGATTCTCAAGAGTCTTCTCCAACACCACAGTTCAAAAGCATCAATTCTTTGGTGCTCAGCGTACTTTTGTTGGCAAAGTAATGTCTCTGCTTTTAAATATGCTATCTAGGTTGGCCATAACCTTCCTTCCAAGGAGTAAGCGTCTTTTAATTTCATGGCTGCAATCACCATCAGCAGTGATTTTGGAGCCCCCCAAAATAAAGTCTGACACTGTTTCCACTGTTTCCCCATCTATTTCCCATGAAGTGATGGGACCAGATGCCATGATCTTAGTTTTCTGAACGTTGAGCTTTAAGCCAATTTTTTCACTCTCCTCTTTCACCTTCATCAAGAGGCTCTTTAGTTCTTCTTCACTTTCTGCCATAAGGGTGGTGTCATCCGCATATCTGAGGTTATTGATATTTCTCCCGGCAATCTTGATTCCAGCTTGTGTTTCTTCCAGCCCAGCGTTTCTCATGATGTACTCTGCATATAAGTTAAATAAGCAGGGTGACAATATACAGCCTTGACGTACTCCTTTTCCTATTTGGAACCAGTCTGTTGTTCCATGTCCAGTTCTAACTGTTGCTTCCTGACCTGCATACAGGTTTCTCAAGAGACAGGTCAGATGATACAACAGATGTTGGCAATTTGATCTCTGGTTCCTCTGCCTTTTCTAAATCCAGCTTGAACATCTGGAAGTTCACAGTTCATGTACTGTTGAATTTTTCTTATCATTCAGTTAAAACATTTTCCAATTTTTATTGTGATTTCTTCTTTAATGCATATCATTCATATGTGTGCTGTGCAATTTCCAAATACTTGGGAATTTTCTTGAATTGTTCTATTATTTTCTAATTCATTTCCACTGTGGTCAAAAGTCATACTATTCATGATTTCAGGGTTTTTTTTGAAATTTATTGAGAATTATTTTATGGCCCAGAATATTATGTATTTTGATCAATGTCTCATGATCAAAAACTGTATTCTGGTATGGTTGTATATAGTATTCTTTTTCTCAATTTAAGTCAAGTTCATTACAAGTGTGGTCTAAATCTTTATATACTTATTAATTTTTTTACTCTACTGGTCAATAAGTTACTAAGAGAGATTTATTGAAATCTGTAACTATCATTGCAAATTTGTCTATTTCTTCTTCCAGCCTGTAAATTTCTGCTTTATATATTTTGAAAATGTGTCATTAGGTACGTATGTATTTAGGATCTTATATCTTCCTGTTGAAGTGATCCTTTTGTCATTATGGAATATCCCTCATTATCTTTAGTAATATCTCACTCCTTAAAGTCCATTTTGTTTGGCGGAAATATAGCTAGATTTGCTTTTATTTTATGAATGCTTATATGTTTACATTCTCTTCTATCCTTTTTATATTTTTTAAATTTGAATTGTTCTTGGTCTTCATTTGAATTGCTTCTCTTATAAATAGCAATAATTGATTTTTTAGTCTACTAGGTCAAAATATAATAGAGAAGTACTTTGAAATCCTCTAATATGATACTGAATTTCCCTTCTATAATTCAACAAATATTTTAACTATTTTGAGATGCACACAACTTTATGATTGTTTATTCTTCCTGGTGAAATTAATTTTTATCATTTGGTATTAACCACTTGTATTCTTAATACTGTATTGCTTTTTTCTAAACTCTTCATTTTTTTGCCATTAAAATACCTACCTCAGTGTTCCTTTGGTTAGTATTTTCTAGGACTGTCTTTGTGTTCATTCTTTTATTTTCAGTATCTCATGTCTTTATATTTTAGGCATTTCTCATAAACAACATTTTTTTTTCTTTTTCAAACCAGACAATCTCTGACTTTTATGAGCGAGTTGAGTTCACTTCCAATTTGGGGAGATAAATACTATATTTAGACGTTACTATAATCTAACTTTGTAATTTCCATTCATTCTTCCTTTTCTAATTTTTTATTTCCTTTACTGTCCTTTGTTTCAACTGATTGTGATTACTATTTGACTTTTTTCCCTATTAGTTTGAAAGCAATATGTTTTTTCTTAATGGTCACTTGAAGTGAAATTTTATCATATATATATACCTATATACATATATATATATATACACATGATATATATATAACAACTTAAAAATTCTTTGATTAATAAATATCTGTAGATTCCCTGCCTGAATAATCAAGGGACCCTCTCATCTATAGTCATAAAATTCTTATATACAGCCTATTTCCATCTGCCCCATTTTTAATGCCACACATTATATTATTTTTTATTTTATATATAATGCATACAGTTTAAATTTATTAAAATATCTAAAAATACATACTTGCTTAAATTTATATTAGTTTTACTTTATTTCCTTGCTTTATATACCTTTTTTGCACATCAGACATTTTCTCTGTGTTTCTATCTTTCTTAAATTACATACTTTAAAAGTTACATGGGTAAAGATTTATCTATAGGTATTTAATATCAGATTTCAATCCTTGAAAATGTCTTTATCTCATCCTTGATTTTCTGGATACGTAATTCTAGGTTAAAAGTGATTTTCTTTCACTTCTTTAAGGATACTGTCTCCTTGTTTATGCTGCTGTTGAAAAGTCTCCTGTTTTTCACTTTATTCTGTTGTATGGTCTCTCACTGCTTATTCAATCTTATCTCTGTCTTTGTGGTTGTGAAGTTTTACTATAACATGTCTAGATACAGATTTCCTTTGTTTTTTTGCCAAGTAAACAAGCTCCTTCCTACGTGTACTAATTGATGTCTTTTATCAAGTCTGGAAAATGATTAGACATTTTCTCTTCACCTATTGCCTCTCCTGTATTTCCTCTGTTCTCCTTTTCTTGGGACTTAGATTAGATACATAATAGATCTCCTATTTTATCCTCCATGCTCTAAATCATTCTTTCATATATTTTATCTCCATGTCTTTATGTGTCGCATCTTAGGTAAGTTTTTCAATTCTAGCCTCTGACTTGTTAATATTCCCTTATCTTGTCTAATCTATTATTTAATCCAGTTCAACCCAGACCATCTGACAAATTCAGAGCAAAAACTTTGGTCCAAATCCATATTTCTATTCATAAATTTTTTGGGGGGATATTCCTTTGTAGACATCTCATCAAGTATGTATTTGTATTATCTATACAAATATCACAAAACACACAAGGAAATATGTCAGCATAGAGGAGGTTTAACAGAGAAAAACAAACAAGACTTTGAATATTTGAATTATTTATCAGAATCAACATAGAAAATATATATGGAATTTTTAAAAATTTAATTGCATTTTAAAACGGGCAAGTTGTCATAGGATCAACTACAATTCCCAGTGGCATCTTCCTATAATCCTGTATGCCAAATCATATCAACCTCAGGGGAAAAAACAATTAACCTAAATAAAGAACTTAACATTTATCTGTGTTAAATTTAATCTTACTGGTGTCAGCCTGTCAAAACAATTTTAATTTTGTCATGTATTATACATTTAATCTCTTATTGTCTGTGCTAAGTATAAAACTGATAAGCATATTATTCAGGAGATGGTTTTCTAGGCAAGGATTCCCTGTAGGGTGAGAGAAAGCTGCTAATTTGGATAGAACTGATCTGCCTGGTAGTTGTGACTTATATTTCACTACCTTTTTATAAAGATGCAGTAGAAGCCTTTAACAAACATGTTGCTAAAATACAGTGTCTGTATCATCCCCCTGACTAAACGTAAAAAGAAAACCAAGTTGGCACCCGGTGACCGCTGTGTTCCCTCTAAATTCTTGCTTCATAGAATTTTCAAAGCTCTTTCCTGTGACTCTTAGCTGATTTACAGCGTAACCCTTCCCTGCAGTGTTCTGCTCTGGTTTTCAGCTTCCTCTTTTCCTTGTGTCACAAACACATCCTTCCACTTCTTGAACCCATATGTCTGCCCTAGTCCTCCCCTGGAATTCAAAAGAGATTTGAGGATCTGGCTTGCATTTTTAATAAGGAACAGAATGAAACAAGATGATGAGGAGGGTTACCTTGATTTGCTTTATGCCTTACCCTTTCACTATCACTTCTTATTCTTGTTTGAGGTAGTAACAAGGTGTGGGTTTGACAGATATCAAGTGGGTCTGTCCAGCTAAGCCCTCCACGAGACTAGAGTTTTCTGTTTTGGATCAAATAAGAGGTACAGAAGGGGAATCAACTCCAGCCAGGCTCACCTACAGGGTAAAGAAGATGGTAGACACGTCCCTGGCAAAAGACATGCTTCCACAATGTGCCAGATTGGAACTTCAGTCAGAAGAAGACTTTAGATTCCTAGAGAGTATTTTCAAAACAGACAGTATTGTCAATAGCAACAGGAATCACTGAGGAGGCAGGACCAAAGCTAAAAGTAAGTAGAGAGAAGTGAGCATGGACAAAAAGGAAGAACTCTACAAGTAGCCTGTAAATGAAACTAGAAACATAGATTACAGTGAAATTACTTCCGACCTTGAATTCCAAGTTGAAGGTGAGACTTGGTAATGTCAGCCACGTACCACTGAAATATAAGCATGTAAATTACGTGAGTAAAGCAATGTTTTATGGGGTTCAAGGAATGTTGAAAATGTTTTCTGCAGCTAAGAATTGTTTTTAAAAGAAAAACATAAAAATAACTTTAAGTATCAGTGTTTCTATTTCTACAAGATTACTCCTTGTTTTCAATGTACTTGTAAGTGGCTCTAATGTAAGGAGAAATGAATCTTAGTTGACTTATTTTAGTAAAAATAAACCTGTATTCTTAATAGTAGGTAGTCTTTCATTTTAGATTAACCATCGCCATGTTACACCAAATGTGTGTGTCTGTGTGCGTACAGTTTATTCTATGTGTATGTCTGACTATCTATAACAGGCTTCTTCAAGCAAATGTCAAAACTATTGGGCTGATTTTAAAAAATGAAATAATGCCATCTGCGGCAACATGAATGGACCTAGTGGTTATCACACTATGAAAGAGAAAGACAACATGATATTGCTTTTTCATGTGGAATCTAAAATATGATACAAATGAATTGATTTACAAAACAGAAATAGACGTAGAAAACAAACTTATGGTTACCAAAGGAGAAAGGAGCAGAGAGGCATAAATTATGAGTTTGGGGTTAGCATATACACACTACTATATATACAACAGATAAGCAACAAGGACCTATTCTATAGCACAGGGAACTATATTTGATATTTTGTAATAGCCTACAATGGAGAAAATATGAAAAAGAATGAATAGCATCACCTTGCTGTATATCTGAAACTGACACAACACTGTAAATCAACCATGCTTCAATAAAAACTGTTGGGCTGATTCTCATAAGTGAAATAAAGAAGTGACATAGCAGAAAAGTGGGCAGAAGAGTGGTCCCCAGTTCTCCAACCTGAATCAACTCCAAAACGACAATCATTGAAAGCAGAGGGGGTAGTGGCTGTATGCCCTCCTGGAGCAAAAGACTTGCAAGCCAGGACTATTCCCAAGCCCACTGTCTACTCCCTTTCCAGTTGCATGCCTCTCTACCACTTTGCTAAACCTCCATTTTCTATAAACTGGGGTTCCTCTTAGTTTCTATTATATGCCATTGTAGTAAGAATTAAATAAGAATATATGAAAGGCTCCTGTCCATGATGTCTCAGTGCCAGCATGGCCAGGAGCTGCTCTGAAAGTGATCTAAAAGAAATGGATATGTGTTTCTGTAGACACCCATGAGGTCAAAACTGTGATGACCTCCCCCATAGTAGAACATCTCCCTGCCTGCCTGAGTGCTTCCCACTCAATGCTTTTTCTCTCTCCTGCCCATCTCTCTGGCTCCTGGTCTTTTAAGACTCATATCACATGTTGCCTCTGATGGAGCATTTCCTGATCTCACCATATCTCTCCTCCCACTGTATTCTGCATAGATGTCTCTTCTAGTGCTTGTTAAATGTCTCACTTCCCACAGTAGAGCCTCCTCATGTTCGGGACTACCTGGAACTCATCTCCATATCTCCAGCACCTATCATGATGTTTGGGTGCAGGCAGAGGTGCTCGGGAAAGGGAGGCAGAAAAGGTAAGAGAAATGATTTTAGTCAACAAGAAGAGGTTTCTGGTCTCCCGCTCATAGTCTAGTGGGTGGTGAACAAGCACATATGTAACGCAGAGGCAAGATACTTGGACCCAAGGTTCTATGGGGTAAGAAGAAGAGGAATTCTGATCAGAGGGTCCCAGGAGGTCTCCACAGCCTGTCTGATGAGTCAGAAATATCTCTATTCTGTCTGCTTTATTGCAAACTAGTTTAACCATTTGATGGGATAGACGCGTATAATGAGTTACATAACCATTGGCTCATTTTCCCTCAACAGGTAGTTTCCTCCCTTTGAAAAGAAAAGCTCTTAGGAATTATTTCATCTTTGTTTGAAGCCAATTAAATATTAAAGGATGTTTCCCTCCTATGCACAGACAGACTAGATAGTTCTTTTCAGGTGAGGAGATAAAGGAGCCCAGAGTTTAGCATTAGCTCCTCTCCTGTCTCCCTGCTCCTTGCTTCCCTGTTTATGCTCATTTAACTCTTGCCTGGACCACTGCCACGGCCTCCCAGGCTTGCTTGTCTCCTATTCACTCTGCCAGTGCAAGATGAGTCTCGGAAAGGACTCATTTTGCTCCGAACCTCGTTTCAAATTCTGACTAGCTGCCACATTTAGTCCTCATTCCGTAGCCTAGATTCAGAACCACCGCCTGCCTTATTAGCTCTAGGTTCCTCCCTCACAGCGCAGCCATGTGAGACCTGAAGCTCTGGCCATATCAGTTCACTTAACATGGCTCCAGGCTTCACCCAAGCTGCTCCTTGCCCCTCGAGTGCTAACCCTTGTCCTGTGTCCCTATCTGTTGACAAGCCTTCCCCACCACAACTCTCACCTGTCTCCACACTGCCTTCAAGGCTTTTAGAGTCAGAACCTGCCATTGGCAGCCCAGCTTCCATTTCCTTACCTTTCAGGCGAAGGTTCCCTGTATTTTCTTTGGAAAGTCAATCTCTTCACCATGTGGTTAGCTCTATACACAGCACCAGGGGAAGGCCCTGACTGGCTCTGACTGGCTTAAACCTACTGGCATATCCTGTCCCCCAGACACAAGAGTTGATTCAGGCATGGGAACATGACCCCATGCAAGGATACGACTCTTCCCCCCAGCTCATAGTGCTTTCGAGTTTGAGACTGATAAGGCCATGTTTTGCTACCACAAGAAGAATCACCTTGGGAATGAAGCTATCACAGGGGAACCTGCTATGAGTAACAGGTCTTAGAATGTTGTTGTTGAGCACTGGATCAAGCTGAGCCTGAAGACAATCTCTCCTGTACATTCAGTTATGTAAGTAAATTCTGCTTTTATTTTAGCATGTTTGTATTGGGTTTTTTGTAACTTTCAAAAAGTTGATATTCAACCTATGCTCTCAATTCATGACAACTTCTAGAAATTCTCCTGGAGTTCCTCTCATCTGGCTCTCCATCCCCAACTGAAAATAAACAAGACAGAATAAAGACATTTCTAACTCACTAGACAGACTTTGAGACTGAGACTGTGTCATGCACACAATGTAAAGATTAGATGGGCACCAGGGTGCAGTAAGGTACACTGTCAGTACAAGGATGTTTGCAATAATTCTACCACCCTGTAGGATATTTTCCTTGGCTGGGGCTCTCCACATTCTCCTGAAGCTTGGAAATGTAAATATAGCCAGATTTTTTTTGGAAAACATCAACAAAACTATAATGCAATGGAATAGAAAATTAATAGGTGTTTTATATGAAGAAACAATCAGCAGTATTTTGTAAAAGTTTTCTTTTGGTTCTATAGATTCACACGCATGTATGTGCATCAGATCACAGTGTGAAATTATTTCTTAGTGCAAAGTATTTTTTGAAAACCATTGATCTGGCTCCCACCTGAGACAATTCTATAATACCGAGTACAAAAAAAGCAGATAAATAATAGTGTATGACATTAGAGAGGGTACTTGTTCTGTAAAACTTTTTTAGTCACATAGATATATACATATATATATGTAGTCACAATATGATAAGTATTTCTTACTGTGGGTGGTAGCCCAAAAGTTTGAAACACACTGATTTGTTTTATAACTGAGGCCAGAAATATTACAAAACAGTACAATTGTCAGAGCTGCAGCCAGCAATGTGAAGGGAAGGAAGGAGTGTCCACGATCACCTCACCATCACCTCAGCACTGAGACCTATGTAGGTGGGATATACGTTTCTAGAATGGGCTTCTGGGCAATTGGTGACAGCATGTCCGCAGTTACTCAGACAGTAAAGAATCAACCTGCAATGCGGGAGACCTGGGTTCCATTCCCTGGTGGGGAAGATCCATGGAGAAGGGAATGACTACCCACTCTATTGTTCTTGCCTGGAGAATTCCATGGACAGAGGAGCCTAGGGGCTACAGTCCATGGGGGTACAAAGAGTCGGATATGACTGAGTGACTAACACACTTTGTCCGAAGGACAGCTCAGATGGCTGAGCTGACAACAGGGCTGACCAAGCCAGGGATGTGTATCTTCCTAGCCTATTGCCATGTTCAACTATTCAAATTCAGTTCAGTTCAGTTCAGTCGCTCAGTCTGGTCCGACTCCCTGCAACCTCAAGGACTGCAGCACCCAAGGCTTCCCTGTCTTTCACTATCTCCCAGAGTTTGCTCAAACTCCAGTACATCAAGTCCGTGCTGCCATCCAACCATCTCATACTCTGCCATCCCCTTCTCCTCCTGCCTTCAGTCTTGCATCAGGGTCTGTTCCAATGAGTCAGTTCTTCGCATCAGGTGGCCAAAGTATTGGAGTTTCAGCTTCAGCATCAGTCCTTACCATGAATATTCAAGACTGATTTCCTTTAGGATTGACTGGTTTGATATCCTTGTAGTCCAAGGGACTCGCAAGACTCATCTCCAACACCACAGTTCAAAAGCATCAATTCTTCGGCGTTCAGCTTTCTTTATAGTCCAACTCTCACATCCACACATAACTACTGGAAAAACCATAGTTTTGACTAGATGGACCTTTGTTGGCAAAGTAATATCTCTGCTTTTCAATATGCTTTCTAGGTTGGTCATAGGTTTTCTTCCAAGGAGCAAGCATCTTTTAATTTCATGGCTGCAGTCATCATGTGCAGTGATTATGGAGCCCCCCAAAATAAAGTCTCTGTTTCCATTGTTTCCCCATCTATTTGCCATGAAGTGACAGGACCGCATGCCACAATCTTCGTTTTTTGAATGTTGAGTTTGAAGCCAGCTTTTTCACTCTCCTCTTTCACTTTCATCAAGAGGTTCTTTAGTTCTTCTTCACTTTCTGCCATAACGGTGGTGTTATCTGTGTATCTGAGGTTATTGATATTTCTCCCAGCAATCTTGGTTCCAGCTTGTGCTTCATCCAGCCCAGCATTTCACAATACGTATTCTGCATATAAGTTAAATAAGCAGGGTGACAATATACAGCCTTGACGTACTCCTTTCCCAAATTGGAACCAGTCCGTTGTTCCATGTATGCTTCTTGACCTGCATAGAGATTTCTCAAGAGGCAGGTTAGGTGGTCTGAAATTCTCATCTCTTTAGGAATTTTCCACGGTTTGTTGTGATCCACACAGTCAAAGTCTTTGGCATAGTCATAAAAGCAGAAGTAGATGTTTTTCTGGAACTCTCTTGCTTTTTTGATGATCCAATGGATGTTGGCAATTTGATCTCTGGTTCCTCTGCCTTTTAAAGTCCAGCTTGAACATCTGGAAATTCTTGGTTGCTTACGTACTGTTGAAGCCTGGCTTGGAGAATTTTGAACATGACTTTGCTAGCATGTGAGATTAGTGCAATTGTGTGGTAGTTTGACATTGCCTTTCTTTGGGATTGGAATGAAAACTGACCTTTTCCAGTCCTGTGGCCACTGCTGAGTTTTCCAAATTTGCTGGCATATTGAGTGCAGCACTTTCACAGCATTATGTTTTAGGATTTCAGATAGCTCAACTGGAATTCCATCATCTCCACGAGCTTTGTTCACAGTGATGCTTCCTAAGGCCCACTTGACTTCGCATTCTAGGATGTCTGGCTGTAGGTGAGTGATCACACCATCATGGTTATCCTGGTCATGAAGATCCTTTCTGTATAGTTCTGTGTGTTCTTGCCACTTCTTCTTAATATCTTCTGCTTCCGTTGGGTTCATACACTTTCTGTCCTTTATTGTGCCCATCTTTGCATGAAATGTTCCCTTGGTATCTCTAATTTTCTTGAAGCGATCTCTAGTCTTTCCCATCCTATTGGTTTCCAATTATTTTGCATTGATCACTGAGGAAGGCTTTCTCATCTCTCCTTGCTATTCTTTGGAACTCTGCATTCAAATGGGTATCTTTCCTTTTCTCCTTTGCCTTTAGCTTCTTCTTTTCTCAGCTATTTGTAAGGCCTCCTCAGACAATCATTTTGCCTTTTTGCATTTCTTTTTCTTGGGGATGGTCTTGATCACTGCCTCCTGTACAATGTCATGAACCTCAGTCCATAATTTTTTAGGCACTCTATCAGATCTAATCCCTTGAATCTATTTGTCACTTCCACTGTATACTCATAAGGGATTTGATTTAGGTCATACCTGAATGGTCTAGTGGTTTTCCCTACTTTCTTCAATTTCAGTCTGAATTTGGCAATAAGGAGTTCATGATCTGAGCCACAGTCAGCTCCCGGTCTTGTTTTTGCTGTCTGTATAGAGCTTCTCCATCTTCAGCTGCAAAGAATATAATCAATCTGATTTCGGTGTTGACCATCTGGTAATATCCATGTATAGAGTCTATTGTGTTGTTGGAAGCGGGTGTTTGCTATGATCAGTGCGTTCTCTTGGCAAAACTATCATTAGCCTTTGCCCTGCTTCATTTTGTACTCCCAAGGCCAAATTTGCCTGCTACTCCCAGTATATCTTGACTTCCTACTTTTGCATTCCAGTCCCCTATCATGAACAGGACATCTTTTTTGGGTGTTAGTTCTAGAAGGTCTTGTAGGTCTTCATAGAACCGTTCAACTTCAGCTTCTTCAGCGTTAGTCACTGGGGCACAGACTTGGATTACTGTGATAATGAATAGTTTGCCTTGGAAATGAACAGAGATCATTCTGTTGTTTTTGAGATTGCACCCAAGTACTGCATTTCAGACTCATCTGTTGACTATGAGGGCTACTCTATTTCTTCTAAGGGATTCTTGCCCACATTAGTAGATATAATGGTCATCTGAGTTGAATTCACCCATTCCAGTTCTATTTTAGTTCACTGATTTCTAAAATGTCAATGTTCACTCTTGCCATCTCGTTTGACCACTTCCAATTTACCTTGATTCACGGACCTATGCAGGTTCCTATGCAATATTGTTCCTCACAGCATCAGACTTTACTTCCATTACCAGTCACATCCACAACTGGGTGTTGTTTTCATTTTGGCTCTGTCCCTTCATTCTTTCAGGAGTTATTTCTCCACTTTTCTCTAGTAGCATATTGGGCACCTACCAACCTGAGGAGTTCACCTTTCAGTGTCATTATCTTTTCGCCTTCTCCTACTGTTCATGGGGTTCTCAAGGCAAGAATACTGAAGTGGTTTGCCATTCCCTTCTCCAGTGGACCACATTTTGTCCACTGTGACCCGTCTGTCTTGGGTGGCCCTACACGGCATGGCTTATAGTTTCTTTGCAACTCTTCAAGGGACTGAATTAAAAGCCATGTACACACGACCCACTCCTTTGCTGAAAAAGAGACATTACTTTGTCCATGGGGTTGCATGTCCATGCATGAGGTCACAAAGAGTCAGACCCAACTGAGTGACTAAACAAGACACATGAGCCAGGTGACTTAGAGAATGGTTTAACATTTTGAACTGCTTGCTACCTTTAGTTTTTGGTCTGAAGAAACCCCAGGGGGGTGCTCTGCAAAGAACTTGACCTTGGGAATCAAAATTACAGACACAATCTATTGGAATTTGTAGCTGCTTGAGTATCAACAATAACAAAAACCAGGTGTCTCTTAAAAAGCAGGTAATTCGCTTTTTTTTTTTTTTTTTGGAGAAGGCAATGGCACCCCACACCAGTACTCTTGCCTGGAAAATCCCATGGATGGAGGAGCTTGGTGGTCTGCAGTCCATGGGGTCGCTAAGAGTCGGACACGACTGAGCGACTTCACTTTCACTTATCCCTTTCATGCACTGGAGAAGGAAATGGCAACCCATTCCAGTATTCTTGCCTGGAGAATACCAGGGATGGCGGAGCCTGGTGGGCTGCCGTCTATGGTGTCGCACAGAGTCGGACACGACTGAAGTGACTTAGCAGTAGCAGCAGCAGCAATTCGCTTTTTTAAAAAAAATGTTTGCTCTTCTC
This sequence comes from Giraffa tippelskirchi, assembly GCF_054371585.1. Lineage (NCBI taxonomy): Eukaryota > Metazoa > Chordata > Mammalia > Artiodactyla > Giraffidae > Giraffa > Giraffa tippelskirchi. The sequence continues at coordinate 143,754,177 of NC_137279.1, read as the reverse complement.
ATGTCTAAATTATTCATCTCTTGTCTTCTATATTTAGTTTTAGTTTGTTTCATTCTCTAAATGTTTAGCACTTAGAGAATGTTGTATTTCTTTGACTAGTTTTAGCTTTATTTTAATCTTCTCTTAAAATAAATTTTTCAGCTACCTGGCTTACTCTTTATATTCCATTTAATTCTCTCCTCCATTGTTTTCACTTTAAAACATGTTTCGTTTCCTTTTTCTACTTTAACTTTATTCACAGTTATTAATATCTCCTTGAAATTCTAAGCCTCTGATTTTAACATCTAAAAATTTTAATTATTTTATCTCATTTCCCCTAGTTATACTTAGTAGTTTCTGAGCTTTGGGTTTTGTTTCTTAACATATTTAATGTATGTTTATTCCTTTCATTTGGTTTCTCTTATTTCAGCTTCAATTTTTCTCCTTCACTTTTGGTTTTATTGGCTTATAAGTGTATTTTCTTATTTTTAATTTTAATTATTCTGTTCCCTGTATAATGTGCATTTATCAGGCTGACAAGAAACAAAAATGCAAAGCTGACTCTTAACCACCACACTATTCAGCCTTATTAATCTGTGAGCACTTTCATAACCAACCAAACAAGAGTATTTACTGCACCATTCTGCCTCTAACTTGCTTTTATTCTCTTTTGATCCATTTCTTTTCTTGGCAGGGTTACAAGAAATCTTGTTGCCTCAATCTTTTTCACTTCCTGTACTCATTATAAAGAGCAAGGAGATGCTGCCTAGAGCCAGAAGAATCCAGAGTTTTAAAAACAGGGTCAATGAGACCCTCGCTGAATGGCTTCCACATGTCTGAAAGGTCCTGTGCAAGAGATATGGGGAAAGTTGTCCAGAGGAGGTGCCCTGCCAGCAGCACCCCATGATGGAGATAGATGACCAAGGAGGTATACTGGAGGAAATGCCCTCCATAGGTGCACCACTGCAGAGCACACACTCACACAGACTGCAGAAGACATATGGGAGGAATACACCAGGAAGAGAAGCTCCTTCTTCTTGCCATGCCTCCCCAGCACCCTCTACTGACAAAATGATAGTAACATCATATTTACTACATGGGGACATTCTTAAAGGGTTCAGTTAAGACTGTGAATTGATCACTGGAACAGTACAGTTCTTGGGCTACTCAGCTCTTGCATCCACTCTTCCACACATGTGAGCCCTGTACAAAGACACAAGTCTATATTTCCACCTAACAAGATGTTGCTGTTCTTGCAAATGAAGAAATTCTCAACCTTCACCAAAATAAAGAAATGTACAGCCCCAGCTGTTGCTGTATGGGCTGCTGGCTACATTAATTACCCCTCAAATTTCATCACAGTCTCATGGAATATCTTCTTTCTTTTTTTAAGATTTTCTTTATGGAACAATTTTGAAGTCTTCATTGAATTTATTACAATATTGCTTGTTTTATGTTTTGGCTTTTTGGCCATGAGGCATGTGGGACCTTAGCTCCCCGACCAGGGATGGAACCCACACTCCCTGCTTTGGAAGGTGAAATGCCAACCAGCAGACTTTCAGGGACGTTATTATTGAATATTTTCTTATCTAAAGATTATATTGTAAGGTTAAACCCCACCAACTTGAATAAAAGTCAGAGGAAAGAGTGAGAAAGGGAGAAATAGCATACACACATAAACATGTAACAGGCAAAGAGAAAATACACAAAGCCATCCCATTTCAGTAGTTGTCCATAGGCCATAGTTGACAACTATGGCTTCTTACCTTCCCCTTTGTTGCATACTTCCCTTGGTCTCAGCTAGAAGTTGGTCAGTTTATTAACTGGAGGAGTGACCCAAACTTTCATTCAGAAGAGTGATGTCTTTTGATGGTTGTACTGGGTTTCCACTAATCTTTGCTACTGGTCACAGAGCCAGTAAGGGGCAGCTTAGAAAATCCTCCTGCCACATAGTTGTCCTTGCCTTCAGTGTGTTGCAGCCACTCAGTTTCCCTTTGGTAACTGGAATTAATCACTCCAGCTAGTAGAATAACTTCTTATTTTTGGCATGTTGGCTCAGTGATATAAAGAGCTCCAAATGGCCAGGTGGCAATCCTCTCTTCAAATCCAATGGAACTACCATTGTGTCTCCTGATGAAAGCACTCCTCTTCACAGCTAAGACCACCACACCAGCAAAGCTCAAAGTTGCCAGGATGGGAAGCAAAGATTCTATATTGTTAGATGTAATAGTGAGAGGAGTTGCTCCATTTCTACTCTTGCTCCCAGATCTATGCATTCTGGCTGTGGGGGAAATAATGCTGTCCAATGGTCTCTGGTTTAAAGAGACCAGTTCTGTTTCCTTGTGAAACAGAACTCCCTCTTTTCAGAGTGTTGTGTCCTATGGGTTATGTGGTGCGTGCAAGCTAAGTGCGTATGGGTCATGTGGTAAGTTTGATAATTTCATGGGCACAAACTCACTGCTGTACTTTCTCTGCTGTGAAATCAGTTCCTTAATCAGGCTCAATATTCTGCAGAATGTCATGACGGTGGATAAGGATTTCTGTGAGTTCACAGATGGAGATGCTGGCAAAAAGTTTAAGAGCAGGAAATACAAATCCATGGGTTCCCCGGTGGCTCAGTGGTAAAGAATCCACCTGCAATGCAGGAGACTTGCAGGAGATGTGGGTTCGATCCCTGAGTTGGGAAGATCTTCTGGAGTAAGAAATGGCAACCCATTCCAGTATACTTGCCTGGGAAATCCCATGGACAGAGGAGCCTGGTGGGCTACAGCCCACGAGGTCCCAAAGAGTCGGACACAACTGAATGACCAAACAATACAAATCCATACCCAGAAGGTGTCTTTTTTTCAGCGCAAATGAATTTCTGCCCACTTTATCATGGTCAATATAATCAGCCTACTACCCATCAGCTGACTGGCCTGGCCCCCTGGGGAATAGAGGCACCAACTCAAGTTAGTGGCTGTTTATTTTTTTATTTTTATTTTTTTTAATTATTTTTGGCTGCTCTGCGTCTTTGTTGCTGTGTGCAGTCTTTCTCTACTTGCAGTGAGCTGGGGCTACACTCATGGGGGCTGGGGCTACTCTCATGGCAGTGTGCAGGCTTCTCATTGAGGTAGCTTTTCTTGCTCTGCAGTAGCAGAGCAAGGGCTCTAGGGTGCCCCGGCTGCAGTAGTTGTGTGACTTAGTTGCCCTGTAGCATGTAGGATCTTTGCTCCCTGATCAGGGATCGAACCCACCACGTCCCCTGCATTGGCAGGCAGATTCTTAATAACAGGACCATCAGGGAAGTCCCAGTGGCTGAGTTTTAATGAAAGTTTCTGCTCCTGGTAGATTAGGCTCTCAGCCAAAGCATTAGCCAGATCAGCCTTGGTAAGGAGAAATCCAGCCTGTTGAGCCCCTGCATGGTGTCCGTCTTCCATCATAACCACTATTCTTCATGGCCCCATTGGCAAGCACTGGCATGGCTGGCAAAAGAGGCTAACTGACATCCACAGAGCATGTCATTTAACCCACTTATTAGGCGCCTCCATGTAGTAAATGTTATGGTGAACACTTATATGGGCCACAGATATCTTCATTATTGGTGCCCATCTAGAGAGGATTCAGAATATTAAATAAGAAAAAGAAAATAGAGAAATAAGAGCCAGGAAATTAGATGATAATGAAAGATAATAAGTTCAGCTTGGGGTATGCTAAGTTTGAGATTCCTGTAGGGCTTACAGGTAGAAAAGGGTGCTTCTGGAACTCGAGAGATCCTGGGATATACAAATTTGGCTGCCTGTGATGTAGAGGTAATAGCAGAAACCACAGTTGGTGATGAAAATTAGCAGGGATACTGTTAAATTTGAATAATTTGAGGACAGAAATCGGCAGAACATCTGGGGTGCACTGTCAAAAGAGAAGCACTGAAAAGGAGAGGCCCAGTGAAGAAAACCTGGGGAGACAGCAGTCCTGAGAAAGCAGGGGAGAAAAGGTTCCCCAAAGCAGGAGTAATCAACAACTGTTACATATTATGGAGAGAGAGCGAGAGAAAAAAAAAAAGACACAGGCAGTAAAATTCCATCTGATTTGGCAAACAGGAAATCACTGATATCACTAAAGAAAATAGTTTCAGGGGAGTTGTGGGAACAGGAGACAGATTCACAAAAAGGTTCACAAATGAATACAAGGCAAAGTAGCCAAATTAGAGAATGCTGCTCATTCATTCAATTATAAGCTACAGAATGAGGTAGAAAAGAGCTCTACATAGCATTTCTATATTAGCATTTAAAAGAGGGCAGAATTTTGAGGAGTCTTTCAGATGAGAAAGCTTGAACATCTTACAAAATGTAAGGGAAAACGCTTCTATGCAAAAGGAGGTTGCGGGGCCAAAAGAAAGGCGAGTTTATGAGTAAGCAATATCCCACAAGAAGGCTGGGATCAATAACTCAAATCTCTAAGATCAAAGCGGTGGGTTAGGAGTGGAAGGGGAGAAAAACAGGTGAATTTGTAGAAGGTAGAAACGGAAGTTGAGCTAGTTATCTTCCCTCAATTTGACTTTCAGATTACAAAGCAAAATCTTCTGATGACAAGAAAGTTTGAGTTGAACAGAACTGAAGAAAATTACAATTTTAAAAGAGCAATAATGAGGAATGGAGAGGGATAACAAGAGAGATATCTAATCGCTCAAATTTCATTTCCTTCTTGAAGCCTTCTCTGTCTGTTCCCCTGAGAATAAATACATTATGAATAACGTACTTCTTTAGCAATTAAAGTTAGAAGTTTCTTTTTAAACCCCCTATTCTACAGCTCTTACATGGCACTTGTCATTTTTTGTCATACAGTTATTCATCTTTTCACATGTGCTTCAAGAATTAACTTGTAATTCTTTAAAAAAAGGAATGCTGTTTCTTTGTTATGTCTCCTAGCATCTAAATACTAAAGTGGGTACATATTAACCCAGTGTTTTAGTAACCAACCCTGTACAACAAACCATCCTGAACACACTGAGGTAAAAACAACAATTTTTTCTACCTACTATCTCTCAAGGTTCCGAGAGTCAATGAGTGGCCTGGGGAATCTCTCCCGGGGTTGCAGCAGGAAACGTCTGGGGCAGTCTCCCCAAGTGTCTGGAAGTTGATGTTGGCTATTGGTTGGGACCCTGCCAGGGTAATGGCCAGAACACACAAACACAGCTTCTCCAAGTGGCTTGGGCTTCCTCGGGGGATGGTGGCTGGGTTCCAAGAGGAAGTGTCCTGAGAAAGAGAGCCAGGGGGATGCTGTATCCCCTTTCATGGCCTAGCCTTGAAGTCACACAGTATTATTCCACCACATCCTATTTATTAGTATTAAGTCACTAAGGCCAGCCTATATTCAGATGAGAGGAGTTTAGACTCCACTTCTTTTTATTTACTTATTTATATTTATTTTTGGCTCTGCTGGGTCTGTGTGCAGAGCTCGGGCTCTAGGGCATGTGAGCTTCAGTAGTTGGGCCTCATGTGCTGAACAGTTGAAGCTTGAAGCTTGAGGGTTCTAGAACTCAGGATCAGTAGCTGTGGTGCACAGGCTTAGTTGCCCTGAGGCATGTAGAAATTTCGAGGACCAGGGATCGAAACTGTGTCCCCTGCATTGGCAGGAGGATTTTTTTTTTTTTTTTAATATTGTGACAAAGCTAAGCTGCTATTTTTGCCAACCTGTTAGTGAAGTTCCTGACCCATCTTGTCTCAGGCCCAGACTCCCTTGGACTGGCTGAGAATAAATGCCTGGGTCTTTTCTAAGTCAGTTTTCCCAGCACACCCCATGTCATTGTTAAGAAAAATGACAAGAGGCACTGAGCTTCAACTTCCTGTCCAAGCTTGAGCCCAGTCCTTCCTAGGACTGGCAGGATTCTTAACCACTGGACCACCAAGAAGTCCCTAGACTCCACTTCTTGATGACAGAAGGATCAAAGAATATGCATACACGACATATAGTACGTGTTAATCAGATGCTCATTTAAGCATTCAAGGGCTTCCCGGGTGGTTCAGATGGTAAAGGATCTGCCTGCAAGGCAGGAGACCAGAGTTTGATCCCTCGGTCAGGAAGATCCCTTGGAGAAGGGAATGGCTAACCACTCTAGTATTCTTGCCTGGAGAATTCTGTGGACAGAGGAGCCTGGCGGGCTACAGTCCTTGGGGTCACAAAGAGTTGGACAGGACTGAGCGACTAACACTCTCACACTTCAAGCATTAAAATATGAGAATGAGAGTGGTGTAGTCTTAAAAGTCTAAATAGTAGTTAAAAATATGCTAAAAAGTCAATTCACCCATAAAATATGCTACCCATGCTCTCTGTTCTACAAATGACTATTCACAATCATTTTACAATCTCCTTTTTAGGAGATAAAACTGAGCTATTTAGTAGAAGGTGTAGATCAGTGCTTCTCCTACTTACATATGTGTGTGTGCATTACCTGGGGATCAGGTAAAATGCAGACTCTGCTACAGTAGGTCCAGAGTAGGGTCTGACATTCTGCATTTCTAGGGAGCTCCAGAGTGATGCTGTAGCTCCACAGATCACCTACTGAATAGCAGATTAGTAGAAAAGTAGTAGCAAAGGTGGCTGCCTGGCTCCTGTGATCTCTCCCTTCTCTAGGAAGAATGCTCACAGACAGGCGTTTGTGGCCAGAGGGCTCTATGTGTTTACAGGACCTTGACTCTTCAGCCAGGTGAACCCTTGATGCTAACAATGTTAATCAGTTCTTTCCCAAGACTATTAGAACTAGAAATAAAGAAAGGGAGTAACTTTTTTTCTCTTTTGTGGTAAAGCACAGTACGTGGGTCTCTGGAGTCACCAGCCATGTGCTGCTGCTGCTGCTAAGTCGCTTCAGTCGTGTCCGACTCTGTGCAACCCCATAGATGGCAGCCCACCAGGCTCCGCCATTCCTGGGATTCTCCAGGCAAGAATACTGGAGCGGGTTGCCATTTCCTTCTCCAGTGCATGAAAGGGAAAAGTCAAAGTGAAGTCGCTCAGTTGTGTCTGACTCTTAGCAACCCCATGGACTGTAGCCTACCAGGCTCCTCCATCCGTGGGATTTTCCAGGCAAGAGTACTGGTGTGGGGTGCCATTGCCTTCTCCGACCAGTCATGTGAGAAAACCAGAAAGAAAACAGGCTGAGAAGAGAATCCAGGAACATGGCAGTCCTTGTTGAGGCTCACACCAGACCCCCTTCTCGCAAGCTTGTGAGATAGCCTTAAATCCCTCCAGCAAATTCCCCTTTCAGCCTATATTTGTTCTAGTCGGTTTTCCCTCATTTGAAACTTTAAAAATTATAATCTGGGTGTGGGGAGAAGAGGAGGTCTTCTCCTGGAAATGCAGTGGCCACTGTGATGGAGGAATTCAGATGGAGTTATTATCTGGACATTAGGACATGGGGTGAGGCTAGACTGTCCAGTAATCATGCTAAAGATATGTTTCCAACAGAGTGGATAAGCTACAGAGAGAGAAGATAACAAAAAATTAAGGCTGAGGGAGGATGGAGAAAAGCCTCAACCTCTATAAAATAGGGGAAAAAACTGAAAAGGTAGGCAAGAGAGCCTGTGAATTGTTGAACAGCATTGAAAGTGAAAAGGAACTGTTACCTCAAGATGACATCTGCTGAAAACCGAAGTGAACAGGACAGCCCAGAACACCAAGGCTAATGGTTCTTTAAAGAATGATACCTGGCCCAAGTAGAAGTTAAAAATAAGAGCGAGGTAGAGCCCTGCACAGTGAAGAGCAAAACGCTGAATTTCTCATATATGCCAGGTATTGTACAAGGTACTTTACATTTATGATCATATTAAATGACCCCTAAGAAAATGATCTACCTTGTTCTGGCCAGCTGTCCCCGAAATCCTACCACAGTCAGAGCTGGCACTTCCATTATCAGTAGAGGGTCATATCATATGAGCTGCACCCAGTAAATGCTGACTGGGTGTATACCTCAGGTGAATCTGAAAGCCCTCTGAAGTCTCTGAGGCTGCAAGCAGCACAAGTGAAACAAAAATGACAGTGACCACCTTTCCAAGTTTAGTGTAAATGAATTTTTAATAATGGGTTTCTTGATCACACCTTCATCTATATCAATCCCATTAAAGGCTGTACTCAGTTAAATTGCATCAAATGTTTTACAGCACACATTCAAAACAGTAGAAAAGGGAAAAAAGATACTGGCTAAGGTGTATTGTCCCAGGTGGCACTGGTGGTAAAGAACACACCTACAAATGCAGGAGACATAAGAGATGTGGGTTTGATTTCTGGGTAGGAAATGGCAACCCAGTCCAGTATTCTTGCCTCAAGAATTCCATGGACAGGGGAGCCTGGTGGTCTACAGTCCACGGGGTCATAAAGAGTCAAACACGACTGAAGCAACTTAGCACATATTGCCTATGAACTGCAAGACTTTCGTATTTATGTAGCAGGTACACATGCTGGTATATGCACTCAGGCAGGAAATGTGACAATGAAGTAATGGAGCTGATTCCATAAAGTAAAATGGAGACTGATCTCATTTTATTGTTATACCTTGTGGTATGTTTATAAAATATTTCTTTCATAAGTTAAAATAGTATTTACTATAGATGAATTTAATTTTGGTAAACTCAATGAAAAAAATTTTCTATGCTAATGTAACATTTATTGTAAAGATCCCAGAAACACACAAGTCAAAATTTCAAATTATGATTCCCACAGTAACTCTGCTGTACAACATAAGAAATGATATCAACATATACCATAGTGGAAAATACTCAGTAAGCAGAAACAAGCTGAGTTATGCTTGTTGTGGGAATCATCAACTTCAACTAGCTTAGGATATATAAAAATGGAAACTATAAATGAATGCATTATTTTTTGTACTTAATTCCAATTTTTCTTGATCCAATTTAATCAGCTTTGCATCCAAACTACATTTCTCTTTCAAAACCTGCAAATGAATGTCTTTCATAATTTTAAAATCCACATCATTTGGTTTCTTTTTCTCATGCAGGCTGCCTTTGAACAGCATCATTATATCCTGTCCCTCCCCCAAAAAGTCAGGACATGTCTGCTGGGATCCATTTATCGATAGTATCCTTGTCTCCCTGAAGGGCACTGTAGGGGAGGAGAGAAAAAATACCAAAGAGAACAGGAATAACACTGAATAGCTTAGACAGGAAAATAAGTACCACAGAAAAAGGGACCCTGGCACCATTAACTTCCCCTTTGGTATCTTCCTAACCAGAAATATGAAAAATAACACCACCAAATATTTACAGTTTCCAAAGGGTTTAGTCATATCATTAGCTCATCTGATCCTCACTACAACACTGTGAGAAAGGCAAAAGGAAAACACCTTTCAGTTGCTCAGTTCTTTGTGACTCAAGGAGAATATATTTAAGGATGTGCTTTTATGTTATCATTTAAAGTCTGGGCCATTTAATTACACTTACGATATTACCCATTTAACATATGCAGAGGATTTACTTATTATTGAAGGCAGAATATGCTTTACGTAAAAAGATTATGGTTATGAGCTAAGCATTTTACATATTTCAAGCTTTTTGCTTTAACTGTATTCTGACAATTCAATAATGAAACAGAAAGAAATAACTGCCCTTTGAAATTTGTCTGGAATATAATTAATCTTGTATATTATATCCGGTATTACTTTTTCCAGTTTGGTTTTAACTAAGAAGGGCACCTTCTTCAATCTCTGAAGAGGAATCCTTTTACTTTCCAGTAGTCTTTACCATCAGGGTATGTTTCATTATATTCAAACTAAATTACTTTGGCTCAAGAACAATTACATTTCCTTTACTAATCTAAGTAGCTTACCCCTTACAACCACAGTGTCCACGACCTTGTGTTAAGTGTTTAGAGGATGACACAGTCAACCTTTGTCTCATAGGACTATTAAAATCCAGCTATTTGAATTTAAGTTTGCTTTTCCCCCTTTCTAGGTACAAAAAGATGCTTTTCCATATAATCAGATAAAATTTTTCCTTCTTCATTTACCTAGTGCACCAATAAAAAGATCAATTAAAATGAAGATTCAGAGCTTGCAAAAAGCTTCAAAAAGCTTCATTTGTTCTAACCTGAGAGATAATTAGTTAATCCTTTGCCTGTGAAAAGAATGATCATTTTGCATATAATTAAAAGGTAATATTTTAAGTGCTACGAGGAAAACAGTGTCTAAGGAATATTAACTTTAACAGGTCTTATTGTAGAGGAAGAGTTGTCTTCTGAATGTTTCCTATAATTACAAAACATAACTTCATAGTGATTTTAAGATTAACACAAAGTTTCTGGATAAAACAGATAAAATACAAAAATGTATCCCAGGGACATGAATACTCAACTTTCAGGATTTTTTTCTCCCCCTCATACATGAAGAAACAATACCTGGGACTGACAGCAAAGCACAATCTCAATACCATTTCCAGTTATGAGACAGACAGAAGATGGCCGGCAAGATGAAAAAGTCAGTTGTGGGGATATGAGCTCTTGCATCTCATCAGAGACCAGACAAGAGGCTTACTGTCTTACACGATGCATCAGTCACACACAAGGACATGGCCACAAGCACGAATTTTTCCTACAGTCTATCTACTTTATGGGACTGTCCAGAAAAAGTGCAGATGCAGCCAGGGGGCAAGGTTTACCTTAAAGAGAATGAAGCAATATCTTTTTCAGTGAGGAAACTGAAGAGGAGGTGATCAATTCTAAAGGATCACAGAATGCTTAGAAATGAAAAATGATGGAATTTGTTTCTCTCGAGCAGTCAATATGTGACATTTCCAAAGATCTTAAATTTTCCAGATAAACTGACAGTAAATAAAGACCTGGAGACTGTCAGTACCGTAGATTAAAAAACTAATTTTTTACATTTATTTACAATCTTAGCTGTAGAATTCCAGGAATAGCTGATAAATAAAATATTAACACATGAAAGTGTTAGTCACTTGGTCATGTCTGACCCTTAGCAAATCCATGAACTATAGCCCACCAGACTCCTCTGTCCGTGGAATTCTCCAGGCAAGAATGCTGGAGTGAGTTGCCATTCCCTTCTCCAGTGGATCTTCCCGACCCAGGGATCGAACCTGGATCTCCTGCATGGCAGGCAGATTCTTTACCATCTGAGCCACCAGGGAAGTCCATATTAACAAATCAAAGAATGAACCAAAAGAAAATTTGGGGAACAAAGTAAACAGTCTTATAGAAGAATATTAAATGAATTACTGTACCTTTATAAAATGGATGGTACACAGCCATTCACAATATGTCCTTGAAGAATGTCCAAGGAGAGGCAAAGGGCTGACAACACACTGCAAAATGACAACTGACAAAATGTTCTATATGATGTCTATTTTGGAAAAAAATATGAAAAAGACTAGAAGAATATACATAAAAATATTAACAGAGGATACCCCTGCCAGTGAGAATTAAATGTCTTCACATTTTTTTCTTTTCCAAATGAAAGGGGATTAAACAAGGGGAAATTCCTATTTTCAAAAAGAGTCAGTGAGTATATTGTGATCTCTTTACCCCAATATTTTAATAACACACAAATTGAAAAACTGGAATATATTTAGTGCCATTTAGCACTTGCATTAACAATAATTTTTCTTTAAGTTATAAAACCAATAGTTCATTCAAATTTACAGTTTGCTTATACTTTCTGCCAAGTCACACAAGAACAATGTATTTTTGAAAATATATTGACATGAACTTATATCCAATGTTGTAGCCTTTCATGCAGTCTTCATACATCACCGCATCTAGAAAATGAACTTCATATGCTTGATTCCGTAAGTTTTGAAGAAAACCATGATAATGAGTGCCCACAATCCCAGAATAAAACCCCCAGGAGGATGCCAATCCTTCAGCTTTGGTTTCTGCAAAACAAGAATGACATTATAAATTTAACAATAGATAAACACTGATAGAAAATAGGTAATTCACAGAGTGTACTTTTAAGGAGTAGTAATGTAGATTAAATTAAATGTACTGTTAGCCTTCCCTATCTGCAGGTTCCATACATACAAACATGTCCTGTATGTTTCTTTCTCCAGCATAGAAAGGCAGATCAGTCTTCCCCATTTATTTGTCATTTCACCAGCTACATTATGATCCTGAAATTGAAGGTCTGTGACTACTGTCTCTTTATGAGTTATATTAATACTTCCTGGATTACGAACCAAGATTGTGAGGATAGCTAGGAGAATCCTACTCTAGGATGGATTAAAGTGAAAAACTGTAATCTGAAATTTGCTTTAGTCACCATGTAAACTAGATCCCAGAAAGGCTCATAAATCTTTTAGTGGTTTCCACATCTTATATTTTGTTTTTTCCCCTACATAACCAGGACACCTAATGCTCTTCACTCAATCTTCAAATTATCACATGGAAAAATAAAAAAGGAAGGAAGGAAGAGAGGGAAGGAGGGAAAGAGGAAAGGAGGGAAAAAAATAACACAAGTTGAATCTATCAGAAATCAGTAAGGACCATGCCATTAATTCACTGCCGTGATTCTTATAAATTTATGTTTATTATACATGCTTTAAAATATCTAATAATTACCTAATGTATTCAAGATTATAAACTCACTAAAAATATTCCAAAGGATATTTTGATTTAAAGAAATTCTATTTTCTTTAAATTTTATAAATGGAGAAGTTATTTATGCAAATATCTGATTTTCAATTAGGTGACCCTTTTCATTTTTTTTTTACAAAGGAAATGAATTACTATATTGAAGTTGTAGTTATCAAAACCTTAAAAAACCAAATTTTGATAAAGTAACATGTAATTTTTAAATTAAAATGTTGTAGATAATAATTTCAAAGTCATGCTGAAAATAAATACTTCAAGAAATTTGCAACAACTGTAATGTGATATAAAAAATCAATGATTTCTTTTTTTTCCTTTTGATGAGAGCTCTTAGAATTTACTCTATAAATTCCATATACAATATAAGGCAGTGTTAATTACATTAATCCTATTGCACACAACACATCTAGTACTTTTTTTAAATTAATTTAACTTAATTACAGGATAATTACTTTACAAAATTGTGATGGTTTTTGTCATACATCAACATGTATGATAAGCTCAGTGGTTCTCAAACCATTTCAGATGGTTTGTAAGCTCTTGAAACATTGTGCAACACTGAAAAATCTTAATTTAATTTCAGTAGAAAATCTATAGTAATTAATATAAAACACAGTTATAATAAAGGTAGGTATATAAGTATCATAAGCATGTGAAATGAAAAAACAAGTGAGTGAACTAAATAAACATGATTAACTACTGCTCAGTTTTTGTCCTGTTTATTCTCTAATAGTCAAACATTGGTAACTCTTGCCAAATGGATGAACAAGCTTAAGATCAAAAATTATTTTTCCACAACTGGGAAATGATTATCTAGTAAAGAGTTATTAACTCAAAAAAAAATATTCATTATTAGTGGAAGCACACCTTTATACAGCAGTCAGAAGATGCTCCCTGAGAATCCACTTTAAAGAGTATTGACTTGGTTGAGGAGATATGATTCAGATTTTCCCCAGCAACTAGGAGTCTGATTTACATAGTATTTGAAAATACACACACACACACAGGTTATTAGGTTATTACTTTTAAAAAGTTAAATAAGTATTGTCAAAATCTGGTATTAAACTATGAACTATATAGAAGAACAGGTTATAATATAGACAATTGTTCTATAAACTAATTTAATGAATTTCAGTGCTAAATGTTCAGGAGATGTGAACCTTCAAGAGTTCAAGAGCACCTAAAACTTTCAGGTGGTGTTTAAACCAAGTCATGTAAGAAAATGCTGAACCTCATTTAGGCACTATGATTCATTACAGATTACTGAAATAAATAATCAAGTAGTTAACAGCAAATCTTACTTCTGCACCTGTAGGAATTCTAGTTACTTTTCAACGAGATGGACTGCCCGAGGTTGTGATTTTACCATTACATCTTAAACTCAGAAGCCAGAAACAGTTGCCAGATATAAGACAACTGTAACTTCCCAGGTGGCGCTTGTGGTAAAGAGCCTGCCTGCCAATGCAAGAGACATAAGAGACTCGGGATCGACCCCTGGGCTAGGAAGATTCCCTGGAGAAGGGAATAGCAACCCACTCCAGTATTCTTGCCTGAAGAATCCCAGGGACAGAGGAGCCTGGTGGGCTACAGTCCATGGGTTGCAAAGAGTCGGACACAACTGAAGCGACTTAGCAGCAGCAGCAGCATTTCTCCAAAGATTGGTTCTGATAGTTATTTCAATGTTATTTTAAAAACTGTTTCAGAGAATTCTGGAGGCACTGCTTCCTGATCCTTCAACTAAATATGTCCACATTTAGACCACTGATGCCCAGGAGAGAACAAGAGGGGAAAGCAAAGTGCTACAGCTATGGGCCTTTCAAAACTACTATTTGCAGTTGCTCTATTTTTTATTGTATGTTCATTACATGTATTTGACTAACAAAAAATGGAAAATGAATTATTAATTAAATACAGTTTGGAGTCTTAGCTTAGCAAGACATCTAGGAAGAATCCTGCTACTGCAGCTGCTCCCATCTTCTCAGGAAAGGCAGTTACAGTAGTGCAACTCTTCCCCAACCGATTAATGGCATACTTCTTCCTACATCTATTTAAATATAATTCCCAGCAAAGAGCATATCAGAAGGTAGCGGGCACTGACAATGGTTTACTGCATCCAAGAAGGCTCAATATCCAAACGAAGATCTCTGCAAAGAAGGGAAAACATAGGAAAAATCCTTTCAATAATATATGTTAAGAAACAATGGTTTTTCCACATAGTTCATCTTTTTAAAGTGTCCAAAACCCAGGCACACCCAGCACAACAGCAGATGACCCTAGATTAGTTTACCAAAACCACATCTGATGACTGGTCACCAGTCACTGGGAAATGTTGAACAACTATTCTTCAGATGAAGATCTGAAAGGATCCAAATCTAAGTAGATGGTAAGAAACATCCACATGCTCTGTTGGGAGATACTGACAGTATTCTAAGAAATAGGCAAAAACCAAGGTGAGGTCCATGAGTAAAAACACTCCAACATATGAAGAAGAAATTTCCTGAAGACACAAAGAACATATCTCTGAACAGATTTAATAAAGAACAAAAGAATAATTTTAGAAAAATTTTATTTGACATGGATTTGAATAAAAATGCACAAGAAGCCAAAACCAAATGAACAGCATAAAGATAAAATAATACAAGATACGGAGACAAAAGTTTGAGGTAAAAAGGGAGCTGGAAGATAGTGTCCTAAGCACCTCTCTTGAGTCCTTTATTCACCGAATTGTGGTAGACTAATCACAGAACAAAAAGGTCCTAATTCCCCATACTTCCTTTCCTGTGTCCATACACTTTGAATATATTGCTTTATGGCAGTTCTCATCAAGAAGTATACTCTATGTCCTTCTATGAATCAGTTGGCCTTGTGACTTCTTTTTGCCAACAGAAAGGAATGTAAGCAACAGTGTCCTAATTCCTTGCTAGCCTCAAGAGGCTTTCTTTGCCTGCTTCTGCTCTGAGACCTCTGCTACCACCATGAGAAACAAACCTAGGCAAGGCTTCTGGAGGTAAAAAAGACATCAGATGGAGAGGAACTCAAGTCCTCCAGTCAGCAATCAGCCATCTCCCAGATGCAGAATTGCCTAACCAAGACAAGGTTGACCAGAGACTCATGAGGGTACTCAGCTAAGAATAGAACTGCTTAGCTAAACTTAGCCTGAATCACTACCCTGAAGACTTATGAGTCAAATAAACAGTTGAAGTTTTAAGCCACTAACGATTGGAGTGGCTTATTATTCATCAAAAGCTATGAAATACATCCACTGAGATGACCATTAATATAGAAGGAAAAATTCTGATCCTTCATTATCATAAGAAAATAAAGTTCTCATCTACATACTTTTCAAGTTTCTGCAACAACGGTATATATAAAAACAGCATAAAGGGTAGCTAATCAGCTCCTTGTTGATCATGAACGTGGTTGAGGTGAGGGAGGTCTGTCACGATAATCCCCTTGATGCATTCTAGAACAAGAAATTCAGCCCCATTTCACTCATCTGAGCTAAATTTCACTAAGTAAGGACTTCAGCAAACACTTGTTTCACCTGAACAGCATGTATAGCCGACTCTGTAGAAGTCATGCTACAGTGTCTTCTAGAGGTAAATTTTGTGAATGTTCTTTGCCCTGTACCCCTCACTTCAAGGGAGCTGCAGTTATGCTCACTTTTAGCTCTTTCTTGTAGTCTTCCTGGGAAGAGATTGACTCCACTTTGTCACCATGCTAGGAACTGCTCCCAAGGAAATAAAGCGGGGGAATCCAGAGACTAACTCACCTCACTTCTCTCTAACCTTCCTCCTCCCAACTACATTCTCTAGCTCAAGTCTTGTTCCTTTCCTTTTGAAGTTAGCTAGCAATTCATCCTCACTGGATATTGCCCCCCCCCCCAACCTTCTGCTAGACAAATGTCTGTTTCTCCCAGAATCCTGATGTATTTTACACATGGTAAATTTGCAAAGCAATTAATTTAATCTAGGATAATTAAAGATGATTTGTTTTTAACTATAATTTTGCTTCCAACAAAAAGTTGACCACTGTTCTACCTTAACCACAATTTTAGTTTTTTTCTGACACAAATACCCACTATTAATATTGTTAATTAATATCACTCTGGAATTTCCAGCCAATCCAGATGTCAGTTCAAGGAAGAAATAAGTTTCATATTTTCAGATTTTACAATTAGGTATCAACAAACTATACAAAATCAACTCTTAGAATTATTGAGAACAAAGAGTCCAGATCTGAGATAAATATAAAAAAATACCCTTCCAATGTGCCAGTACAAAGAGTCCAGATCTGAGATAAATATAAAAAAATACCCTTCCAATGTGCCAGTAAAAATGAGTTGGAAAACAGAATAGAAACAAATTTCAACTGCAACAGCACTAAAAAACATAAAATATCTGGGAATATCCACAGCATGAGGATAAAAATCTCATTTTTTAATCTCATTTTATAAATTTATAAAATCTCATTTTATAAATTCATCTCAGATGGTAAAAGCCTATATTACTGTATAGAGGGGTAAACAGTCCTAAATATCAAAGAGGATATGATAAAGCTAATCTACAATATTTTTCTGATACAAGATAGAAAAGATCAATGAAACAGAATAGAAAGTAGGCAATCAGCTCAGAATCCAAGAATTTGGATATTATATTGGATATTACAAAAGAACTATAACAAATTAACAAGCAAGGAAATATTCTTACTGGTCCTCTAACAATGGGTTAACATCTGGAAAAGAAATCAGTTTTGTTTCTAAAGCAAAACTACAAACCAAAATATACTTCACACGATTAAGAATCAGATGTAAACATATGACATGTAAAAAAAAAATGTTTTTAATTACTTTTGTAAAGTGGCACCCAGGGGTCCATCATAATGGTAGCTATGTTAACGGTACCAGTGGAGAGCAGTTACAAAGGATTTCATTGTGAAGAGCATGCATCAAAGGGCCTGCAAGCTAAGGGGACTGTCAGTGGGTGGTTATTCAAGAAGGATTTCTTGGATGAGCTGGCCCTTGAACAAGGTGTCATACGTAAGTTGATGGAGAGGAGGAGATAACAACCAAGCAGTGACACATGGAACAAAATCATGGTGATGGTAAAAGCCAGGCATTGGAAGAGTGATGCCCTAGCCATACTATGCTAGCAGGGGGAAGGTGACAGAAAGAGATTTGCATCTGCTTTGTTCAATGCCAAACCCACAAGGACTCTGGCACTTAGAAAATCCTGATGAAAGAAAGGATGGAGTTTGAAAGTAGCAAGCATTAGGGCCAGGAAGGTCACTCTGTGAATATCCAGTTGCATTCTGGGATCTGAAACAATGCAATGCCTCGGAGAGCTTAGCCGGTAACCACCCACAGGTGAATATGGTAAAAAAAGATAAAATGTCAGAAAATCGGCACAGTAAAGGGATTTATAAGTCTAAAAGCAATAAATGGAAATAAAAAGGTGGAGAGATTTTCAAAAGAACTTTTGAAAAATCGGTATTTCATGAAGTGTATAAATCAAACTAAGAGGCAAATAAATGAGAAAACATAATAGAAAGGGGGATAAATTCAGTACTTTGAGATCTGCCAAAAATGAGTAAGAAAAGACACATGGATTTATGAACAAATATTATAGGGAAATGAAAATTTTCACAATAATTACAAATGGCTAATCAAAATCTGAAAAATGTAATTTTTGATCATAAAAGCAAGTTAAAATAATATGTTAATTATTTCTTCCTTGTTTCAAAACTAAATTAGTAAATGTTAATAAGGATGGTCAACTTTATAGGGAAAGTAATCTATTTACATGTTCCGAAGTCCTTAAAACGTTCATAATTTTTCATTCCTAGAATTTGTTGCACTCCTAGCTAGGATCTACAGTAAGGAATTCTGAAATGCTGACAAAGGTTTTGCACAAAGATTTTCTTCTTACTGTTATTTACATAATAAAAATGGGAAACTATATAGATAATATGAGAAATACTGCACATCAACATAATTAGTCATCAAAAATGCTCTCAATTTTAATGATTTGGAAAGGTGCTTAGACTGTAATAAGAAAATAAAAGTAAAATGCAAATTGAGTATGAAATATGATCTTTATAACAATATTCAAAGAAAGGAAACTGAAGTCTGAATACGGTTTCTGTGAGAGAAATAGGATTAGAGGTAGTTTCAAACTTTTCTCTACACTTATCTATACTTTTGAAAATATATTTTCTACAATGGCTAGGTATTTCTTTAATTATTTTTATGGGGGAAAGAGGAATACAGAAGAAAAACTTTTAATAAGAGTCCACCTAGAAGAATCTTTCTATAATCATCTTTTACAAATTTAGAAGGTGCTCTACAATAATACCATTTATACATGATATCCTACTTTGAGAAAAAATAACATGAATAGCATGACAGCAACATAATAAAATAAAGTGCTTTTCCAGTATGTATTTAATGATATTCCCAGAAAATAACAAAATTGCTATTTTTAAAACAACTATAGGTAATATTTTAAGCATTCTACAACGATTTTACTTACAATCAAATGAGAGATTGGTATAATTATTGCATTTTGTAGTACAGCTGCATTTGAGGTAAGTTCACATTAAAGTATAGCTTGTAATTTCATTTGTCCATATTAGAGCTTCTCATAAAATGACTAATTTTATGTAGTTAAGGTACTCTACTGACTGCTATTAAACACTTTTTTTTTTTAAACTTTCACAATAATAGCTATAATACAGAGGTGAAAAGCATATAAAAAACACTGCAATGTGTCACGAGCAAACACTTAAAAGCTTAAGGGCTAACTATTATTGAAATGCCTAATATTTCAAATTAAAAAGATAGGTAGCTTAGCAACACTACCCTGCCAATTGTGAACAGTGTTCAGTCTCCTCTTTCATGTTTCTAGGAGAACATTAACCACAGGACTTCAAACGATTAACAGAGAACAGAACTAAGTATTAAAATTATGTAGAAAGAAAAAAAATCGAGGATTTAAAAAATTGTACGTTTACTGGAAAACAAATGGAAAATTTACCATGTTTCAATAAGATTTTTTCCTTAAAATATAATGAGCATATCAGATCAGTTAAATTATATTTTAAGGAAGGGAAAAAAAATAACAATCCACTAAGGTTACAATTAGTTTAGCAAATAATTTAGCTATTTGTTTTCAATTGTTTAATTAGTTGTAGTTTGTTAGTATTTCCAGTCTGTCAACATCCTCTGTATAAAGTATGATTTGTAATCTTCAAATTATACTTGTAGTATAAGTCAAATTGTGGTCAGCAGAATTCTAAGAGAGCCCCCAAGATTCCCTCTCCCTAGTGAGCATATGCTGTATAATCCCTCCCCTTTGAGTGTGGACCAGGACTTATGAATATAAGATGGGATATCACTTCTTTGACTAGGTTATATTATATAACAAAGACAAAGGGATTATGAAGATGTTATTAAGGTCCCTAATCAGTGACTTTCAATTAGTCAAAAAAGAGATTATCCTGGAGAGAGAGACTGACCTAATTAGGTGAGCCCTTTGAAAGAGGGTCTAGATATCAGGGACATAAGTCAAGAGAGACAGACAAGTAGGTTGGTACAAATGTAACTGCAGTTTTTGCATTGTTGAAATTTGCTGTTTGATATTAGAATATATTCTTTAAAAAAAATGTGGTTATATTATACACCATTTTAATGCATACTTCTTGCTTTATGGTGTTTTGTTTTTTGTGCTTGTTTTTTTTTTTTTTGCTGATGACTATTACTTGCTGTTTATTTTATATTTATTTTAGACTAGAGGAATGATGTTAGACAAAGAGCAAATTTGAGCTATTTTCTTATTCAAGTTCAAGATGGGTTGTAACTTGCAATATCAACAACTCATCTGGCCTAGGAACTGCTAACAAATGTACAGTGCAGAGGTAGTTCAAGAAGTTTTGCAAAGGAGACAACAGCCTTGAAAACGAGGAGTAGAGTCGCTTGCCATCAGAAGCTGACAACGACCAATTGAGAGCAGTCTTTGAAGTTGATCCTCTCACAACTACACAAGAAGTTGCTGAAGAACTCAACATTGACCATTCTAAGGTCATTCAGCATTTGAAGCAAATTCAAAAGGTGAAAAAGCTTGATAAGTGGGTGCCTTATGAGCCAGGTGCAAATCAAAAAAAAAAAATCATCGTTTTGAAGTGTCATCTTCTCTTATTCTGTGCAACATCAGTGAACCACTTCTCGATCGGATTGTGACATGTGAAGAAAAGTGTATTTTATACAACAATCGACGATGACCAGCTCAGTAGTTGGACCAAGAAGCTCCAAAGCACTTCCCAAAGCCAAACTCGAACCCAAAAAAGGTCATGGTCACTGTTTGGTGGTCTGCTGCCCATATGATCCACTACATCTTGGCAAAACCACTATATCTGAGAAGTATGCTCAGCAAATCGATGAGATGCAATGAAAACTGCAATGCCTGCAGATGGCAGTGGTCAACAGAAAGGGCCCAACTCTTCTCCGTGACAATGTCCGACCATAGGTCACAAAACCAACAATTCAAAAGTTGAATGAACTGGGATTGGAAGTTCTGCTTTATCCACCATATTCATCTGACCTCTCACCAACCAACTACCACTTCTTCAAGCATCTCAGCAACTTTTTGCAGGGAAAACACTTCTACAACCAGCAGGAGGCATAAAATGCTTTCCAAGAGTAAATTTGTTAAATCCTAAAGTACAGATTTTTATGCTACATGAATGAACAAACTTATTTCTCCTCGGCAAAAATGTGTTAATTGTAATGGTTCCTCTTTTGCATTAATAAAGATGTGTCTGGACCTAGTTATAATGATTTAAAATTCATGGTTTGCAACCACAATTACATTTGCACCAACCTAATAGCAACCTAACATTAAATCTGATAAATGTTCTTTGAGTGGAAAAACTTAGAATACTAATTTTCTATGTTATTTTTTAAAAATAGAAGGGAACTAAATATTCTAGACTAATTCCTCCTACTCTTCCGTACTTATTTATTCTCCCAGTACTTGAGTGTTCAGTTGTTCAGTTGTGTCCGACTCTTCAGGATCCCATGGACTGTAGCCCACCAGGCTTCTCTGTCCATGGAATTTTCCAGGCAAGAATACTGGAGTGGGTTGCTATTTCCTACTCCATTATTCTCTAAGACTTTGCTCAAATATGACCTCCAGATGAATCCTGTTCTCATACATCAGTAAGAATTACTTGTTTCTTCTCTGGGCACCAATGATATTTGGTTTATATCTTATACTACAGTTGTGCTTCTACTACACTGTGGTATGTTTGTCATCTTTCATTTACTTATAAACCTTATCAAGGCTTCATAAACTTTAAATATAATAATCAACTTGTGTTAGTGATATATTACTTTCTTCTTGAAAATAAGAATAATATTCAAATATAAATATTTAAAGTATCAATTTACTAGTTTATAATCTTGCTTTTATGACTTAAGGAAAAAATTAAGAATTCCACTGATCAAATAACAACACAATCAATTTCAAGAATCCCTAGGGAGAGGTTAAAAAATATTCATTTAAAAACGTGTAAAACGAATTTTGAAATAAATGAATCTGTTTCTTAGTATCTGTGTCTGTTAAGAAGTAAACAGAGTTTTGCTTCTGCCCATGTAGGATTAAATTCTATAGGAATTATCTGCCATTCTGAACAATTCAATAATCATTCAAAAGGTAAGAAACAATGGTTTTCTGAAGTTGGACAATTTGCAGCAGTTTTCTGACCCTTGAAAGAATGGAAACAAATAAGATGAATCCTTCAACTGCCCAAGCTTATTGCCTAGAGGCCATTCCCAAGCTGCAACACAAGGACAGAGTACCCACTGAGCCCAGCAGTATTGAAGAGTTGAAGAGGTACAGATTAGAATTCAGGGAGGTTTTGGTGGCTAGAACTTTCAGGTTAGACTATAGGAGAAGAGGGAGCTCCACAGAGACAGGGCTCCAGAAGCTGCAGAGGGATTTCCTTGAATCTTTGGCAGAGTTCTAATCTGTGCATGCATAACAAGAAGCTCATATAGAAAAGCAAAACAAAACACCAAAGCAACAGGCCAAACAACTCCTAATACTTACAATATGCAAAACATTCTGTCACAACAGTGGAGCTAAATCAGAGACAGTGTGGCTATCTCAGCCCCTGCCCTGCCAAAAGACTAATCTGGATCTGCCTAAAACAACTTAAAAGCTATCTTTAAAGTAATCAAATTGATCCTAGAACAAAATCCAACACTCATTACATGAATAAAATAAAAATCCAAAATGTAACAGCCAACAACAACAATAACAAAAATAAAATAGCTAGCATGCAATCTTTTAAAAGGACATAGGAAGGAGGAAAACATCACCTAAAGCCAGGAGAAAAATTAATCAATTGAAATAGACCCATATATGAAAAAGATGATGTATTTAGTAGACAGGGCTCTTAAGACAGCTATTATAAATTGCATGTAAAAAAAAAAACATGAACATATGAGAGAAGAGAATATATAAATAATATCTATTATAGGATTTCTAGAGATGAAAAATATATACAAGATGAAAGCTACATTGGATGAAATTAAGAGTAGATTGACACTTTAGCAGAGAACTATTAAGATAGCAATAAAGTTACTCAAATGAAGCACAGAAAGAAAAAAAGCAGGGAAAAGAATACACAGAGCCTAAGTTATGCCTATCGTGGCATAATATTAAGCAGGAACACATTCACTCAATTGGAGTCCTAAGTAGGGAAAGACAAAAATACGTAAAACAAATAATGACTGAAATTTGTTTTCAAATTTCATAAAAACTATAAACCACCAAATCCACAAAGCCTAACACCAAGAAACACAGAGAAAGCCACACAAAGGAACATCATAATCAAAATTCTGAAAAACAGTGGTAGGACTTCCTTGGTGGTCCAGTGGTTAAGAATCCAACTGCAAATGCAGTGGCTACAGGTTTGATCCCTGGTCTGGGAAGATTTCACATGCCACAGGGCAACTAAGTCCATGTGTCACAACTACTAAAGCCTGCACACTCTAGAGCCCCCATGCCACAACTTCTGAACCCCTGCACCCAAAGCCCATGTTCTGCAAGAGTAGCCATCGCAGTGAGAAACTTGTGCACCACAATTAGAGAAAGCCCAAGCGCAGCACTGAAGATCCAGTACAGCCAAAAGTAAACAGATACATAAAATTTTAAAAATAAGAAAAGAAAAACAATGATAGCAAGAACACCTTAGAAGCAGTCATGTAAAAAGAGATTTGTTCTTACAAAGAAGAAGTGAAGTCGCTCAGTCGTGTCCGACTCTTTGAGACCCCATGGACTGTAGCCTACAAGGCTCCTCTGTCCCTGGAATTTTCCAGGCAAGAGTACTGGAGTGAGTTGCCATTTCCTTCTCCAGGGGATCTTTCCAACCCAGGGATCAAACCCAGGTCTCGTGCATTGCAGGCAGACACTTTACCGTCTGAGTCACCTTAACAAACTACAGCAGATGAGTCAGTCACACGATTACACAAAGTTTTATGAGAACACAGCCATGCTCATTCATTTACATATTGTCTATTGCTGCTTTCACATGACACCAAAGTTCAGTAGTTGCAACAAAGACCAGATACCTAAACTATTTACTATCTGGTCCTTTAAGAAAACGTGTACTGACTTCTGCTACAGTGGAACAAAGATAAGCATAATTGAAGATGTGCTGTCAGCAACCATGGAATCCAGAAGACAATGGAAAGGCATCTTTAAAGTACTGAAAGAAAATAACTGTTACCTAGATTCTAGGGAAAATGTGCCAAATGAAAAAAGTCTTTCGAGGATGAACGGGAAATAAAATTTCAGTAAAACAAAAGCTTTGAGAATTCAACAGACATTTACTGCAGCAGACCTATACATAGCAATATACAAAGTGGTATATCAAATACCTATACTACAAGGTATACCTACAGCAGACCTATAATACAAGAAATGTTAAGAGAAGTTCTTCAGGCAGAACGAAAATTATACTAGAGGGAAATACAGACTTCCACAAATGAAAGAGGAGAGATCAAAATGGTAAACTGGTAAATAAATATATAAAAATATTTTCTTCATTTAAAAATTTCCTTAAAAGATAATTGACTATTTAAAGTAAAAATGATAATATATTGTATGGCTCATAAAGATGTAGAATCAAAACATATAACAGCAACAGCACAAAGAATGGAAGGGAGAAACTGAGAACATATCATTATAAAGTTCTTACGCTATACATAAAATAATATACTATTTAAAGTTCGTGTTTAGTCACTCAGTCGTGTCCAGCTCTTTGCAACCCTATGGACTGAACCCCACCATGCTCCTCTGTCGATGGGATTTTCCAGGCAAGAATACTGGAGTGGGTTGCCATTTCCTTCTCCAGGGGATCTTCCCAACCCAGGAATGGAACCGGAGTCTCCTGCATTGCAGGCAGATTCTTTAACAGCTACCAGGGAAGCCTCAGTAAGAAGACTACCAGGGAAGTCGACTATTTAAAGTAGACTGTGTTAAATTAAAGATGCGTATTATAAATCCTAGACTAACAACACTAATAAAGTGGTTTCACTTAATAAACCGAAAGTGGAGTTAAAATGGCATCCTATAAACTCAACAGAAAACAGAAAAAGAAAAGGAACTGAAAACAGATGGAGCAAATATAAAACAAACAGCAATACAGCAGACCTAAATCCAGCCAGATTTAAATCCAATTTAAATACTGATAATTACATTAAGTGAAGGGATCTTAATAGTAGTAGTAGTGTTAGTCGCTCAGTCCTGTCCAACTCTTTGCGACCATATGGACTATAGCCTGCCAGGCTCCTCTGCCCATAGAATTCTCCAGGCAAGAATACTGGAGTGGGTTGCCATTCTCCTCCCCATGGGATCTTTCTGACCCGTGGATTGAACCCAGGTCTCCTGCATTGCAGGCAAATTCTTGACCATCTGAGCTCCAAAGGATCTTAGTATTCCAATTAAAAGGCAGAGACTGTCAAGTTGAATAAAAACATACAACTCAGTGATATTCTACCTATAAGAAACCTACTTTAAATTCAAAACACAGATAAGTTAAAAGTGAAATGAAAATCTCTTTTTCCAAATGGAAAAAGAAACCTGGGCAGGCCATATTAACATCAGAACAAAGTAGAATTCAGAACATCTGTCCCCAACCTTTTTGGCACAAGGTACTGGTTTTGTGGAAGACAATCTTTTCACAGACCTGGGGTGGGGGGATGGTTTCAGGATAATTCAACCACATTACCTTTATTGTGCACTTTATTTCTAATCTAATGCTGTCACTGATTTGACAGGAGGTACTGGTCCACAGCCCAGAGGATGGGGACCCCTGCTTTAAAACATCGAATATTACAGGGATTAAAAAAAGAACTTCTCATACTAATGCAGGGATTGATTCACCAAAAAGGTATACCAATTCTAAATGCTTTATGTACTTAAAGTTTCAAAAACACTTATCAAAAACTGATAGAACTGAAAGGAAAAATTGTAACTGTATATTTCAGCACAATCTCAGAATTAATTAGTAAAAAAAAAATCAGTAAGAATATGGAAAATCTAAACATTATCAACCAATTTGATGTAGTTGATATATTTATTTCACTCCACCCAGTGATATTAGAATGCAAATGCTATATTAGTGCACGTGGACATTCACCATGATGGACCAATTTCTGGTCTTTAACACAAGTCTCAATTAATTTTTAAGGGCTGATGTCACAGAATATTCCACAAAGCGGAATTAAACTAGAAATCAGTAACAGAAGAGAGAACTTGGAAAAATCTTTAAATACTTAGAAATTAAACAATATATTTCTAGGTAACCCAAGAAGAAATTACAAGGGATATAGAAAATATTTTGAATTTAATGAAAATATATTTGTCAACTGAAAAGAATGCAAAGCTGAAAAACTGATGTTTTATTCGGCAGACTTACTGAAGACATGAGTCCAGGATACAGCCTCTCAGATAGCACTGAGGGCCTGTTGCAAAGAGGTAAGTGACAAGTCATGATATATAGAAGTTTCTGTGGGGGGCAAGAAAAAAAGGAAAGAAAAAAAAACCAGATGTCCAACATCAAAAGATTACTGCTAACTATATTTTAAAAACCAGACATCTCAAGTTAATAAATTTATCACTTTTCTAAAGAGTCTGGACTTATTGAAATTATTCCCTTGATCTGCATCTTAGCTATCTAGTGCCAGTATTCCAATTTTCTCCATTCTGAGTTCCTTACCCTCAGGGTGCATTGCCAGGGGTGGCTGCAGTTGCTGATGGCTTGATGGTGGGCAGCCTGTTTACTGAAATGGCAGGTGACACTCTTCATTCATACACTTTAAAATGTGTGGGATGTACATAAATCATGTTTACAGAGATATGTATAGTATTATATGATTGTATTAGAAAAGTAGAAATATCTGAAATCAGTAACTTATGAATAAGATTCCACCTGAAGAAATTTCAAAAAAAAGAGCAAATGAAACCCAAACTAAGCACAAAAAAGAAAATGAAAAAGTGAAATTCAATAAAAGACAAAACAAAAAAAGGCGGGGAGGGAGAGAAAAATATCAACAACCAAAAACTGCTTTCTTGAAGTTCAATAAAATTGATAAACTTCTGAAAAAACTGGTTTAAAGAAAAAAAAAGAAGAAAGAGAATATCAACAACAGATTACACAGACATTCAAAAGATAATAAGAGGATACAAAAATAACTTTATGGCAATAAATTTGACAAGCTATGCCTGACAGATACAAATTACCATCTTATCCAATTTTAAGCCAGAGAATTAAGACACATACTTCTGTAGAGTCCCTCAAAATTTCCACATCCCTAACATATATGGAAAGAAGAGAATCAAAAAAGAGGAAAGGGATTTCCAGTCAGCCTGTAAAACAAGAGATCTGTGTTGATAAGAATGCATTAGGGAAGAACCCAGAATTATCAAGCAGAAACTGCAAATAATAATGGTTAACACTTAAATATTTACTATACACCATGCATTAAAGAATTTTAAAATTGTCAGTGCATTGCATTCAGGTAGATAATATCATTACCCTGCTTAACAGATGAGGAAAATTAAAAACTGTTACAAAACCACCACTACCCATAATCATGATTATCATTTATGGAGTACTGACCAAAAGTTCCACTCCTTTATAAGACCTTCACATATATTGTCTTATTTAACCCTTACAACAGCACTGGGACACAATTATATAATTAGTATCTTATTTCAAACATGAGAAAACTGATTGAGTAACTTGACTAGTCACAAGCTAGAAACTTTAGTAAGTGGTTTTGCTAGGCCGGAAACATGGCTTAGTTTGATTTCAAAGTCAGTGCTCTTAACCATCAATGGCATCCCACTGCGGTACTCTTGCCTGGAAAATCCCATGGAACGGAGGAGCCTGGTAGGCTGCAGTCCATGGGGTCGCAAAGAGTCAGACATGACTGAGCAACTTCACTTTCACTTTTTCCTTTCACTTTTCACTTTCATGCATTGGAGAAGGAAATGGCAACCCACTCCAGTGTTCTTGCCTGGAGAATCCCGAAGATGGGGGAGCCTGGTGGGCTGCCGTCTATGGGGTCGCACAGAGTCGGACACAACTGAAGCAACTTAGCAGCAGCAGCTCTTAACCATTACATAATACTCCTAAATTACAGAATTTCTCTGGGAATAGGTCAAGACTTCTCCTCCTCCAGGCAACTCCCTTACCTCACCAATTATTATGGGACAACCAAATAAGCTTTCCTTGGAAAGTAAGCTATGACAAACCTAGAAAGCGAGTTAAAAAAAACAGACCACTTTGCTTACTAAGGTCTATACAGACCACTTTGCTTACTAAGGTCTATATAGTCAAAGGAGAAGGCAATGGCACCCCACTCCAGTACTCTCGCCTGGAAAATCCCATGGATGGAGGAGCCTGGTAGGCTACAGTCCATGGGGTCGCTAAGAGTCGGACACGACTGAGCGACTTCACTTTCACTTTTCACTTTCATGCATTGGAGAAGGAAATGGCAACCCACTCCAGTGTTCTTGCCTGGAGAATCCCAGGGACAGCGGAGCCTGGTGGGCTGCCGTCTATGGGGTCGCACAGAGTCGGACACGACTGAAGCGATTTAGCAGCAGCAGCATATAGTCAAAGCTAGGGTTTTTCCAGTAGTCATGTATGGATGTGAGAGTTGGACCATAAAGAAGGCTGAGCACCGAAGAATTGATGCTTTTGAACTGTGGTGTTGGAGAAGACTCTTGAGAGTCTCTTGGACTGCAAGGAGATCAAACCAGTCAACCCTAAAGGAAATCAACCCTGAATATTTATTGGAAGAACTGATACTGAAGCTGAAGCTCCAATACTTTGGCCACCTGAGGTGAAGAGCCTACTCACTTTAAAAGACCCTGATGCTGGGAAAGATTGAAAGCAAAAGGAGAAGGGGGAGGCAGAGGATGAGATGGTTAGATAGCATCACCGACTCAATGGACATGAATCTGAGCAAACTCCAGGAGATGGTGGAGGAAAGAGGAGCCTGGCATGCTGCAGTCCATGGGGTCACACAACTCAAAACAACAAAATAAGCACAAGACTAATGAGCTATAGAGCACTTATTGGAGATAGCTGGTGTTAGGATTCAGAGGTAGAAGTGGGGAAGAGAGGTTGTTTTAACAGCAAGCTGCTGCTGCTGCTGCTGCTGCTGCTAAGTCGCTTCAGTTGTGTCCGACTCTGTGCGACCCCATAGACGGCAGCCCACCAGGTTCCTCCGTCCATGGGATTTTCCAGGCAAGAGTACTGGAGTGGGGTGCCATTGCCTTCTCCGTTTAACAGCAAGAGAAGAGCTTAAATGGGTATGAGGCACGTATCCAGAGATGCTGGCTCTTCTGAGTACTGCTCTCCTAGCTGTTCATGGTCAAGTAGCAAATATAGCACACCTGGAACACATCTTTAAATGTTTCAGTCTCCACTTTATACTGGCACTTGGAGGCAGGCACAACTGCCTGGAGTGGAGATGTTTTTGTAACCATTGCAAATGTGATAATTTAAAGCAAGAAACAGTCCCCCACAACACAGGCTCTAATTTATATTTCCATATACAAATGATTACCTTAAAAACTACTAGGATTTACTCTTTTTTTGTAATCCATGTAGCAAAGGATATTTAAGTGTATACTAATACTAGCAATATAAAGATAATATCCCATCATTTTTGCATCTTTAATGTGTATAGTGTACATATCTATTCCCTACACACAAAAAATGTAAAACAGATTTTCCTAACAGTTTGACAAATGCTTTCAAAATTCAGATGCTCTTTTATTTTAAAGCTAAGAATTCTTTTGTACTATACTTTTTGTCTTATATTTTCTCGATTTATCATCAATTATAAGCTCAACATATATTTCCTGAAGGTCTACTATGTACAAGCCATTTGAGCTAAGGGGCTTGTAAGTATGGTTATTCTTTCTTGTAAAAGTAGTAATGTATATTAACATCAGTTCAGTTCAGTTCAGTTCAGTCACTCAGTCGTGTCCGACTCTTTGCAACCCCATGGACTGCAGCACACCGGGCTTCCCTGTCCATCACCAATTCCTGGAGCTTGCTCAAACTCAAGTCCATCAAGTCGGTGATGCCATCCAACCATCTCCTTCTCTGTCGTATCCTTCTCCTCCTGCCTTCAATCTTTCCCAGCATTAGGATCTTTTCCAATGAGTCAGTTCTTCACATCGGGTGGCCAAAGTACTGGAGCTTCAGCTTCAGCATCAGTCCTTCCAATGAATATTAAAGACTGATTTCCTTCAGGATGAACTCGTTTGATCTCCTTGCAGTCCAAGGGACTCTCAAGAGTCTTCTCCAACACCACATTTCAAAAGCATCAATTCTTTGGTGCTCAGCTTTTTATTTTTTTCAGCATTCAGTATATTAACATAGGTTCCTTTGTACTTATATTTGTAGGCCATAAAAAAAGACCATTTCATTTATGTTTATAAAGTAGACAAATCCTTATTTCCTAAACAAAATTAAGATATATATATTGTAGTTGTATAAGGGCTTCCCTGGTGGCTCAATGGTAAAGAATCTGCCTGCCAATGCAGGGGATGTGGGTTTTATCCGTGGGTCGGGAAGATCCCCTGAAGAAGGAAATGGCAATCCACTCCAGTATTCTTGCCTGGGAAATCCCATGGACAAAGGAGCCTAGTGGGCTACAGACCTCGCAAAGAGTTGGACACAACTTAGCAAATAAGCAACAATAGTAGTTGTATAAATTAGTCATGTTCATAAATATTGACGATTCTGAGAAGCTATTTCAAGGTTTTAGAGCAAGAGTCTTTTTTCTTTTCTCTATAGAGGGCCAGAGAGTAAGTATTTAGGCTTTAAAGGCCACAGAATCTCTCTTCCAACTATTCAACTCTGCTTCAAAGTACAACACTAGCTGTAGACAATATGCAAATGAATGGGTTTGGCTGTGTCCCAATAAAACTTATTTACAGAAACAGGTACCATGCTTGTTTGACCCATGAGCCATGGTTTGCCAACCCACGCTCTAGAGAATGCTGTTGAAAGGATTGAGAACTACCTTGCTACCCCAAGCTATGCCATTTGGGTATATTATTTGGAACTGAAAGCACCTGAGAAACAGCAGATGCAGGAAGACTTCTCTGACCTCCACCTTTCTACCAAAACACAGATCATAAAATTTCCTATGAGAAAGGAACCATCTCTGTACCAGTAAGGGAAGAACATTCTCATTACTGGAGTCTGGGTATGAATCTATACAAACCAACCTACTAAAATAACCCATATCTTCCATTAGTTTCCCATATATGTTTTCCTAGTCACTTTCCCACAGTTTCTGTTCCTTGCCCAAGCCCCTCTGTCTCACCACTCCTCCACAAATTTATTGTTTCTTAATTAAAATATATAAGTTCTCAATTGTAACTGCTTCTTTGGATCTTCATTTTCTTTATGAAGACTCCCATCTGTACAGAAAAAATATTAAATAAAATTTCCACGCTTTTCTCCTGTTAATTTCTCTTAAGTCAGTTTAATTCTCAAGCCTAAGAGAATAGAGGAATTTTCCTCCCCTGTCTAGTGATTTTCTTTTAGTCTGTGTTTTTACATTATTTATATTGGTAAAATAAATTGCAAGAATAAAGCATGTCCTCAAGAGAGAATAAATTGGTGATACCTTCACAATACATATCAGTTTATTAAGATGATTTCAAGTCCCAGAGGAAAAAAATGTAATTTTTGTTTAACTATTTCACTAACTTATACCATGAAACTCTTTTTAACCCATTAACTACTAACATCTTGTAAAACGAGTGTTTCAGGAACATATTATGTGTGAAACTCAGAGTTAAGCAAATTTAAATCTCATGGCTACAAGTATGGATAAGAATTTAAATTGTATACAGAAATATGATATATATAAGAAATGGGTTGTTTTGTGCATGGAATCCTTTTATCAGCTTGTTTGCTTGCCATTAGGGCTTCCCTGATAGCTCAGCTGGTAAAGAATCGCCTGCAATGCAGAAGACCCTGGTTGGATTCCTGGGTGGGGAAGATCCCCTGGAGAAGGGATAGGCTATCCACTCCAATATTCTTGGGTTTCCCTTGTGGCTCAGTTGGTAAAGAATCTGCCTGCAACACAGGAGACCTGGGTTCGATCCCTGGGTAGGGTAGATCCCCTGGAAAAAGGAAAGGCTACCCACTCCAGTGTTCTGACCTGGAGAATTCCATAGACTGTGTAGTCCACGGGGTTGCAAAGAGATGGACACAACTGAGCAACTTTCATTTTGAGCTTCCCTGATAGCTCAGCTGGTAAAGAAGCCACACATCTTTTACAGAAAAAAATGAAACAGGTGCACACTCCCAAAATTTCTCATTATTTATGTATACCATCTAGTTGTATTGTCGTTAAATGAATTTTTCTACATGTACACTCAGTTTCACCAGTCAGATACATGGATCAACAGTTTCTTCATTCAGTCAAACTTAATGGATACAAGGAAAGGTGTAGTTTGGGCCTATTCTCTCCTCCCATTTGTTAGTGAGTAACTAAGTGATTCCCATCATTTCTTTAACACATTCTCTGCCTCAATAAAATAATCATGCTCTTAAATACATTCTCCTAAATATGGAAGAGGGGAGGTGGAAAGGGAAAGGAAGAAGAGAAGAGAGTCAACATCTGTAAACAGCCAACATTTGTTCAGTGTCAACAATGTGCCAAATGCTCCGGACACATTATCTTGTAAAAATTCTTCATTGAAAGTTTTAACACCATTTTATAGATAAGAACTAGAGTAAAAGAGGTAAGTAAATCATCCAAAGTAACAAAATTATTAATTAGCCTACTTAGTTTGAACTTAGTCCTGCTCATTTAAAAGACATGGTCTTTCCATGACACCACAATGTCTTCCTTAAAACAGAATCTTCTTGGAAAGTTAAGGAGAAAAGTAGTACTTTTTCAAATATCTGATGATGGCTGGCAGATGCAACCTGGACTAGACTGGTTTTATGTAGCCTTCAGTGTGAGAACTAAACTGAAGGAGTGGAAAGCATAAGAGATTGTTCCCAATAAGATATAAGAAAATTTTCCAACAAGCAGTTCAAAGAAAGAACAGGTTGCTCTGAGTAGTATGAGAGGACTTTTCTACGACTGAGTGGACAACATTTTGGTGAGATGCCATCTATGAGAAGCAAGGATTGCATAGATTTTTAAGAATCTAGAAGATTTTTTAACATTAAGATAACATGAATCTAAGAAAGCAGTGCAAAATCAGCATACTCTTATATTACTTTTTAATTTCAAACCATGAGGAAAAGTTTCTCACCCTTGTTAAGAAAAACGTCAACAACTTAATTAAAAAATTCCCAAATTCCAAAAAATACATCTAAATTAATTTTATTCTCTAGCAAAAAAGACAAAAAAACCAAAGATAAAATCCTCAATAATACACCAATAATGAATAATGCTTGTTTCCAGTTATACAACTATTTCTAAATGGGTAAATAGTTGAGGGAAAAAATTGAAAATTACTATAATGGGTTTTTGTTACTTTGCTGCAATGCAGGAGACCCAGGTTCAATCCCTGGGTTGGGATGATCTCCTGGAGAAGGACATGGCAACTCACTCCAGTATTCTTGCCTAGAGAACTCCAAGGACAGAGGAGCCTGGCAGGCTACAGGCCATGGGGTGCAAAGAGTTGGGCAGGACTGAGTGACTAACATTTTATTTAAGGAAAAGTTAAATTCCAACTCCGTGTTTTTAGGCACAATTTTTGTAACTTCTGTAATGTTATTCTTCCAAAACAATCATCACAATACTTGTAAGTGTTCTTTGGCATTCGAAATATTGAAGTACAAATCAGGAAGCCTACCTTTGTGCTTAAACGAAGCCATTATTCAGAGAAATAATTTCAGTCAAATGCATTTTTTGAATATCATTTGCTTGTACCTAAAAATTAAGAAACTAAATTTCTTTTACAATAAGCTTTCTAAAGTTTGACACAGTATTTTTAACAAAAGCAGTCACATTTAGTCATGATAGTCATTACAGAAATGTTTGACATATTTGCAAACAAAAACAAATCTTATAATTATTTTTCCCATACTCTGCTTGTAACAATCTTTCCAAGGACAAAGGCCTTATAAATGGCTTAATCAATGTTCTGAAACAGTACTTTTGTACTTCTACATTAGTTGAATGCTAAGGATTATAGTTATTACAGTTACTATTTTATTTTTGTCAGAAACAGTTGAGATGTACCAGGAAAGAAGTAAAGTAAGTCTGAAATTCTTAAAAATTGATTGCTAAAATGTCAGTTAAATCTATCACAAACTTTAACAATTTTAGGGAGCTGGTGATGGACAGGGAGGCCTGGCATGCTGCAATTGATGGGGTCGCAAAGAGTCGGACACGACTGAGCGACTGAACTGAACTGAACTGAACTGATATAGTTACTTAGCAAAACAAAATATGTAAAATATATAATTAATGCCTAATATATCCATTTATAATTATTACATCTCTCTCTCTAGCAATCTTTATAGACTTAATAACACTATCTAAAAGTAAATACGTTTATTCTACAAAATTAAATCTCTATTGGCACATTTTAAACTAGAAATATCTTAGTTAACCAAAATTAGGTAAAACGGGTACTATTCTGTTTTCACAAGGTATTAATAACCTTGGTAAATAAAAAAGATACACAAATAAAATTAAAAAACTGAGTATGTTGATCAGGCACTGGTAAACACATCTGAATGCAGACCACGGTAAAAATAATCTTTGAAAGAAACCTGTGCCTATATAAATGTTATCAGAAATTATAACTGAAATATACTACACTAATTACTCACCAAGCATGATTACAACAATGAAATGAAAGTTAAATCTTGAATGTTACAAATCTGTAACTAAAGATATTAATTCCTTTAATATAAAATACAACTTTCTGACATGAATATATCCATTGTAAAGTGAATGATAATCTCAACTCTTATTGGGAAGCACATTAAGGTGATTTCAGGTCAATTTAGATGACAGATTAAATAACTCCTAGTCACACTATTTCGATCTGTTGCTGGTCAGTAACTACTGCCAAGTACACAGCATTAGGCAGAAGGACACTGTATTTTTAGATGTCTGTATCCAAACAGCCAGTTTCTAAGAAGAGATCCTCCTGTGTTTCATATTCTCCTTTTGTCATGGCACTTCTAGTACTGCCTTTGGTGGATCCTTGAATTCACATGCTGTCAAGTTTATCAGGATAGGCACATAACCACCTATTGATAAAAGCAACGATGTATTTTTTTAAACTAAAATGTTAATTTACCTTATTGTACTGCAAATTAAAATCTTCCTACTAGATGCATAAGATACAATGAGCATCAGTGATCTGGTTGTTATTTTCTTCACAGTATAATGTACTTTTTCTTCCTTATGTACATATTTCTATTGAAAAAGTAGATACAAATACCCAGCTAGGGAACTAGTCAAGGAGCACACCACTTTTTCATCTCCTGGAGGTGGAAAATGGCCCATCTCCTCGCTTCCAGTACTTTTTGCCTCAGGGCCCAACAATCCTTCACCAAAGCACACTTATGCCCCTAATACCATGGTCTACACATTGTTAAGACAAACACTGACAGAAAATCTAAAAATAAACCAAAAGTTTTATGATATGTTTTGATACAATGGACTATAGAAAACAAAGACATTCTTTATATTTGGCACACTCACAAAATTACAATGAATTTTAAGCCATTGAAAGCTGCCATTATGATTATCTCACAGTATCTGTTATTATAATAAAATAAAAACCCATTATAAAATACATTTAACAAGTCTTTACTATTCATACAAAATATTCTGAAAGAAAAAATTATAATATATTTTCTATGAAGAATCAAAAACTCTTCTGAAAGCCTTTTGTCTTAGTAACTAAGACAATAAAGCTGTAATGCAAAGGGAGTAAGGTTAATTACTACCAGGATCTTAATATTCAAAACAATACAAAGGGTCAAATGACTAACATTCATTAGGGATGTTTACTTTCTAAATGTGATGAACTCTAAATTACTTACTTGTGAAAGAAATGTGTATTTGTCTACTTGATTTAATTTCTGATTGTTTCATTTAGTTGTGTATAGCTAATTCTCAAGTATTCAAGGTTCACTCATGCAAGATGGAGATCATTCGAGATCACTGACACTCATTTTTCTTAACAACTTTGAACAAACCACTATCTATCAGGCTGCCTTCAGTGATGAAGAGAGAAAGAATTAGTACAGGCAAAGAGGAATAAATTCTATCACAAATGTCCTTTTAACCACCAACTTTATGGAAGATGTTTTTGAAAATCACATTATAAATGGTTGTTATATTATCAGGGTAGCTCACAAAAGTCTATAAAATCCTTAATGTTGCTGAACTTTCTGAACTAAATATAGATCCTAAGATTAGGTGATAACGTAAAAGAAACTTTTCTCGTGAGTCAACTATAGGTACAGTTTTACATGAGTAAAGTTAATCTTAAGCGCATTCTCCTACCACTCACAACCCACATCCCCCCAGATCTCTACCTTGTATAAAGTTGTCATTTGGGAGCCAAGCACAACTGGGATGGAGAAGGAAAGCAAGAACAGAATTATAAGGAGGGTGACTCTCTTTAGGTCAGTTTCTAAATAAATGGATACTCATGTGCTGAATACTGAATGAACTCTGTTGACATTCAGTTCTGTCAAAATATGGTCCTAATTAAACAAAACATGAATTACATCCATTAATACCTTATGCATTACATTTCCTGGGGACAAAGTTCCTTTATAAGAACTCACAGTGTTGGCCAGAGGAACTATCACTATATTAAGATGAAGGATTTTAAGGTCAAACAGACCTATATCCAAATTCTGGCTTTGCCACTTACAAGATGACAGATCTTAGGCAAGTTACTTAAACCGTTTTGAACCTCAGTTTAATCTATGCATAAAATGAGAAAGACAACTTTTTCAATGATAATTATTATTTTTTGATGACGATGATTACAATTAACTGGAAACATGATGTTTTACACCGGTTTGCAGGTGCCCCCTGAATATGGAAAGGAGTAGATGGACTTGAGACACATTTAAGGGACAGAATAAACAGCAACTAAAAACTAATTATATATGAATACTGTGAGGGGAAGAGAATAAGAAAGGGAAGGAGAGGAGGGAGGGATGAAGGGAGAGATGAAGGGAGGAGAGACAGAGAAAAAAGCCCAAGAGTCTGAGCCAATATTATTGAGAATACAGTGGCATTAAGATATAAAACCTAACAGAAGAACCATTTAAGAAAGGGGTTAATTCAGTTTTAGATAATGTGTTGGAGATTCAGGTGGAGCTATCTTACAGGCAATAAGATGTTGTTTTGTAACTCAAGAGGAGGACAGAGATATTTGGGGGTTACTTGCATATAAGCAATATCTGAAAACCATTTATGGTACACTGAACAGTAGGAAGTGGGGGTCCAGCAGGAATTTGGAATAGGGACAGAATCCTAGAGATAGGTCTAGGAAGATAACAGCAAGAGATTTTCAAAGGAAGTGATCAGAGAGTTGGAAGGAAAACCAGTACACAGTGATGGTTGGTCCAAAAGCAAAGAAAAAAGGTTTCCGAGAACTAAATGTCACAAATAAGTTTTAAAAAAAAATTAGGATGATGTGAAAATTAGGACATTTGAGTACATTTTGCAAGAACAGTTGCAGAGCATTTGCTAGAGTACAAACTAGAATAAAGTAGATTGAGGAAAAAAATAAGGCAGCAAAGAAATAAAGAGTGGCAGTTTACTGTTTTTGTTATGGTAAAATACACACAAAATTTGCCATTTTAACCATTTTTAGGAATAGAATTCAGTGGCATTAAGTACATTCACACTATTGTGCAACCATCACCACCATCCATCTCCAGAACTTTTTCATCCTCCCAAACTGAAACTCTATACCCATTAACAATAATTCCACAGCCCCTCCTCCCTCTGCTCCTAGAAATCACTGCTCTATTTTCTGTATCTACTCTTGTATTCTGTGACCACTCCTGGTACCTCATGTAAATGGAATCATAGTATTTGTACATCTGTGTTTAACATTTCACTTAGTATAAAATCTTCTAGGTTCAGTATGTTTCAGAATTTCTTTCCTTTTTAAGGCTAAATAATACACCATTTTATGTATATGCCATATTTTGTTTATTCATTTATTTGTCAGTGGACATTTGGGTTGTTTCTACCTTTTGGCTATTATGAACAATGCTGCTATAGACACCTGGTTACAAAATCTGTTCAAATCCCTGCTTTTAATGCTCTGGAGTTTGTAGTCACAAGCAGAATTGCTGGATAATATAATAATTGCTTTATTTTTTTGGAGGAACCACTGCATTGTTTTCCATGGTGGCTGTATCATTTTACATCTCCACTAAGAGTATGAAGTGAAGTTGCTCAGTTGTGTCCGACTCTTTGCAATCCCATGGACTGTAGCCTACCAGGCACCTCCATCCATGGGATTTTCCAGGCAATAGTACTGGAGTGGGTTGCCATTTCCTTCTCCAGGGGATCTTCCCAACCCAGGGATCAAACCCGGGTCTCCCGCATTGTAGACAGACACTTTACCACTAAGAGTATACAAGGGTTCCAACTGACCCACACCCTCTCTAGCACTCATCTTTTTCTGGCTTTTTGATAACAGCCATCATAATGGGTATGAAGAGGTTATCTCACTGTAGTTCTGGTTTGCATTTGCCTATTGATGTCTATTCAAGTCCTTTGCTCATTTTTAAAATGCATTGTTTGTTTCTCTATTGCTGAGTTTGGTTACAGCAGGATTGAGGATGACTTTTTTTAAGGACTCAGTCGTTCAGTTCAGTTCAGTCGCTCAGTCGTGTCTGAATCCCTGTGACCCCATGAATCGCAGCACGCCAGGCCTCCCTGTCCATCATCAACTCCTGGAGTTTACCCAAACTCATGTCCATCGAGTCGGTGATGCCATCCAGCCATCTCATCCTCTGTCGTCCCCTTCTCCTCCTGCCCTCAATCCTTCCCAGCATCAGGGTATTTTCCAATGAGTCAACTCTTTGCATGAGGTGGCCAAAGTACTGGAGTTTCAGCTTCAACATCAGTCCTTCCAATGAACACCCAGGACTGATCTCCTTTAGGATGGACTGGTTGGATGTCCTTGCAGTCCAAGGGACTCTCAGGAAGTCTTCTCCAACACCACAATTCAAAAGCATCAATTCTTTGGTGCTCAGCTTTTTTCACAGTCCAACTCTCACATCCATACATGACTACTGGAAAAACTATAGCCTTGACTAGACGGACCTTTGTTGGCAAAGTATTTTTAAGGACTAAACACATCTAAATCAGGAATGGAAAGTGTAAAGAAAAGAGAGAAAGGCATAACAGATAGTACGATGTAAGCAAGGTTTTCTCTGATATAATTCACACACTTCTTCCTTTCAGATGGACAAAAAAGATAAAGACTTGTGACAATACAAGTAAGTTTGAAAGTAGGGGAAGGTACACTGAAGGTGTTTTCATCTAATTTTCTCAAGACTTAGGAGGCTAAGTCATAAGCTGAACAGGAATGTGGATAGAAGTGGGGAAGAGACATAGAGACTATAGCAAATATTTGGAACATCTGCAATTGAAAATTGGTAAGGAGCCTAATTAGATTTATTCAGCAGCATTTAACCCAGATGAAGCTCTCAATGTCTTCACTGTTGCTTCTGTTATTGTCATTGGCATCATCATATTTCCAATGCGTAACTTGCAAAAGAAACATTAAGGAGACTTGTCCAAGACTAGATAGCTATTAAATGGTGGAGACTGGATTCAATCCCAGTCCACCTTATTACATTATGCTGTGACCTAAGAAATGCTAATGAACTTTACAGTTTTAAACATAAATCTTTCTGTTCTATTTTAATTCTTCTGAATAAAATCCTAGAGGTGGAGTGGAATTACTATTATTGGTTATAAATACACACACACTAACAAACTACTTTTCAAAAAGGCTGTATTAACTTACATTCCCATCAGCAATTTAAGAGCATGCTCATCTCACTGCCTCTTCACCAATACCAACTACTCTCATTTTTAAAATCTTTTCAATTTTGCTGAAAACTGGTATCTGTTTGTTTTTATTCTGGAATACTTAACAGACTAATGAGGCTTAAACTTTTCATTCCTAATATAGAAATTTAATATATCAGGAACTATATGATAAATTTGTAGGTAGACAGAATTTTTCAAACTTACATAACGTTAATGAAATATCAGTATTGAAATATTGATTACTATTTTCAAATAGCTTTACAGTTTCATGTATGCCTTGAAAAGTGACATTTTGGAAAGCAGGTCTCATAAGTTATAATATGAAATCTGATATTAATTTAAATGAATGTAAAATCATATCTGAGGTGATATTAAAGGAGTAACACATGACCTTCAAGCAGTATAATTTTCATTACTTGTCTTATAATTTGAAAATAAATAAGCAGTATGTTATTTTTCACTAGACTTCAGTTTTAAAGTCTACAATTAGGGAAAGCTCTGTAAGAATTTAAAACAATCTCAGTCAGTCCCTAGGCAGGGAGAGTTCTATGGATGCTGTCTTTTGATGAGTTTCCAGGTATTGATAATTCAATAGGCACAATTTAAAAGAGAAATTGTCAGAAGTTTTCTACTTGATAGACTTTTCAGTCAACCTTTAGTAAAGTTTAGCTATAATGAGGCAGGCATTACTAGAATAGAAAAACATAAACATGCCAAAATAGCTAGAGTAAAACAAGATGAAGAGCTATCACAAACAAGGACAGAAGAACTAAAAAACTGTCCAAATACATGTCACATAATACAGAAGCTAGAACCACAGCATCTAAGACAACATGTGAGAATGCAGAAAAGTGAGAAGAGGTTCTCAATTATACATATTTTTAAATATTACATTATAAGATTAAGAGACTAGAGCATACAGATAAAAGGTTTTATAGGCAAACACTGCAAATAATTACCTGCAGTGGTACTCAACATGCGACAATATTACCCTCCATGGGATGGGAGGAGTTCAGAAAAGGCGAGTGCATTGTTTGGTATCACAATGAGTGAGAAGTATTCATGGCAACCAGTGTTTGGAAGGACCAGGGATGCCAACAACCCTGTGATGCGCAGTCCAGTCTTGTACAATGAAAGAACAGTCTCACTCAAATGCCAAGAGTACCCACAAAGCACAATGGACATAACAGGAAACTATATGGATTGGTTGTACTAGAAAAAAAAATTACCTCTAGGATTTAAAAGGAACAACAAAGCATAGATGAAACAAAATTTTGCAAAACAGCCTTCCATGTTATAAGCCAAGGCCTATTAGGACACACTCCAGTACTTCTTTCCAGTAAATTGAATCTTCAATGGATATATATAGCTCTATAGTAATCTTTTGGGTAGCTTATCTGAATGAAAGAAAATGGGTTACACCATATCATCGTTATGTACCCTGCAGAGATGCATTAAAAAATATAGATTTTGCAATCTATTAATCTTATTAAAATATTAAAGGATTTATAAGAAGCCTTATAACTGAAACAGTGGGATCCAGGGAAAGCCTGGAATATGGATAAGAACACAGTGGGGAAAACAGTGGATAATATATCTCTGTCAAGACAAAATATGAGCAAGTTAAAGGTTTTTAAAAAATACACAGGTTTGTGCCTTTGTTTACACATAGCCTTTGCCTTAGTAAAGGGTCTTGAATTAATAAAGATAAAATTGTTTCATGATGTTGATTCCCAGAATGAATCTCTCACATATCTTAAATTCCAGGAAAGTATCTACTAAAAGATGTCTAATCAGATGTTTAAATCATGCATATTTATGCTTGTTTAATATAGAAACAAGCTGAGACAGTAAGATAAATTAAATTTCACAAGTGAGGACAATAATCATCAGGACCAAGAACAGACTCACTGGAGGTTTAAAATTCAGTTTGTACTTACAGAGTTCACACCATATCTTTGCTGCTTTCATAGCACAGTGTACTCACCACTATGAAAGCCTACAGTGCTAAAATGTCCAGGTTCAAATCTTGGCTTTGCCATAGACTAGATATTTGATTGTGTACAAGTTGTCTCTTGTTCCTGTGCCAACACTGTTATGGTTTTGTGTCTACTTTCATGAGAGATACTGATCTGTGATTTTCTTCTCTTGTGATGTACCTGGTATCAGGGTACACAAACCTCATTGTTGCTTTCAAACTGTGGTGCTGGACTCTTGAAAGTCCCTTGGACTGTGCCACATGATGCGAAGAGCTGACTTAATGGAAAAAATCCTGATGCTGGGAAAGACTGAAGGCAAAAGGATAAGAGGGCAGCAGAGGATGAAATGGTTAAACAGTGTCACCAACTCAATGGACATGAATTTGAGCAAACTCTGGAAGATGATGAAGTACAGGGAAGCCTGTCGTGTTGCAGTCCATGGGTCACAAAGAGTTGGATATGACTGAGCAACTGAACAACAACAACACTAACCTCATAAAATAAGTTAGGAAGTGTTTTCTCCTCCTCAATTTTCAGAGACTTTACAGATTTTACTACATTTTTTACTTAAATGATTGACAGAATTCACCAGCCATGCCATCAGAGTCCATACTTTTCTTTGTGGTAAAATTTTAATTTATAAATTCAATTGCCTAACTTGAAAATCTATTTAGCTTTTCTACTTATTTTTGGACCAGTTTTAATATTTGAATTTTTCTAGCAATTTGTCCATTTCATCTAAGTTGTCTAAAATTTGTTGGGAAAAGGTCTTTATAACCTTAACTTTTAATTCTTTTGATTTCTAAAGGGGTTCTAGTGATGCCCCCTCTTCATTCTTGATTTTGATAATTTTTTTCTTTTATTATCTTAGTCTAACTGTGTTACTAATTTTGTCTATCTTTTCAAAGTAATAACATGGTTTCATTGGCTTTTTTTCATTTAATTTTTATCTTTAGTAAATTTTTATATATAGTAAAGCACTCGGAGAAGGCAATGGCAACCCACTCCAGTACTCTTGCCTAGAAAATCCCATGGATGGAGGAGCCTCATAGGCTGCAGTCCATGGGGTCGCTAAGAGTCGGACATGACTGAGCAACTTCACTTTCACTTTTCACTTTCATGCACTGGAGAAGGAAAGAGCAACCCACTCCAGTGTTCTTGCCTGGAGAATTCAAGGGACATGGGAGCCTGGTGGGCTGCCATCTATGGGGTCGCACAGAGTCAGACATGACTGAAGGGACTTAGCAGCAGCAGCAGTAAAGCACTGTCTGAACATTGTTTTAGAAACTAATGAGCAACATGAGCTTTATAACAAAAAAATAACGGTGACATTACTACTTCATTTCCAATTCTCCTTCCTCTAATTCTTCTGATTATGGTCAAAAGATGTTTATTCTTTTGATTGTGGCCTCTTTTTTTTTTTTATTCTGGAGGTTTTTAGGGCTTTCTTTTTATTTTTTGTTGTTATAAAATTTCAAACTGATGTTCCTTGGATGGGGTCTATTTGTTTCTTAGCAAACCCCTGAGTTCTGGAAACATATTCTTGTGTTATTTCTTTAATATAGCTTCCCCTTTATTTTTTCTTTCTGTCTTCTTTTTCCAATACTTTTCATTAGTCACATGTTGGACCTCACAAATTATTGTCTGAAACTGTGAAGTTTCTGAAATTTTACCCTGCTTCCAAGATAACAACCTGGCCTAGAACAGTTTCATGGTTACTGGCAGAAGACATGGGACTCCTAAATCAGAGACAAAGTACTTTATTACTCATAAGCTACATGAGCTTCACATGTGTGACAGTTCTTTTTGTCCGCAAGTCCCATGGGGACAATACAGTGGCAGACCTTGGTAATTACTATGCACACAGTAGGTTTATGTAACAGACAACAAATTCCCAACCTAGGAAATCCCAAGTCTTTTATAACAAGCTGCAACAAATCTGTCCAATCTTTGCCCAAGAGAGAGACATTATCTTTGTGATAGCAAACAAATCTAAAGGAGTCACTATCTCTATCTTCCAATACTGTTCACAATACAAACATCTTGCCAAAATAATCCAGAGTAAAAGCTTGTTAGTCCGTGGGACTTCCCTGGTGGTCTAGTGCTTAAGAATCCACCTGCCAATGCAGGGAACAGGAACACAGGTTCAATCCCTGGTCTGGGAAGATTCTGCAAGCCATGGAGCAATTAAGCCCATGCACCACAACCCCTGAGCCCTTGCTCTAGAGCCCACGAGCTGCAACTACTGAGCCCATGCACCACAACTACTACTGTGCTCCACAACAAGAGAAGTCACCCCAATGAGAAGACTGTGCACCGCAACAAAGAGTAGCCCCCACTCGCTGCAACTAGAGAAAGCCCATGTGCAGCAAGGAAGACCCAGCACAGCCATAAACAAATAAATAAAAATAAATAATTTTTAAAAAGCCTGTCAGTGCTTCTGCTCTTAAAATATACAGAAATGTGAGACTCATATAGAATTGTCTACAGTGTATTCCTTGAATTTTCTTATCCTTTACCTCTGATTTTCCTTTTCTTTTTGTTCCATCTTTTAAGAGAT
Organism: Giraffa tippelskirchi; assembly: GCF_054371585.1. Lineage (NCBI taxonomy): Eukaryota > Metazoa > Chordata > Mammalia > Artiodactyla > Giraffidae > Giraffa > Giraffa tippelskirchi. Next base: position 143,709,437 of record NC_137279.1, on the reverse strand, counting down.
TCCTCAACTTTGCATTCAAAATTTTCTAGTGAAATTTTTATTTCTAGTCGTATAGTTTTAATTTCCAAGAGCTCTTTCTTGTTTTCTGCATATTGCTTTTTGTGTATAGTACCCTGCTTCCTAAATAAAATACCTTCTCATTGCTTTCTGAAATGGTGGTGGTAGTAGTGGTTGCTGTTATTACTGTTTTCTCCTATTCCTGGCTTTGTCTATATTTGCTAAGTCCCTTTTTCCATTTGCTTACTTTGAGCTTTGTCTTCCATAATAAAGAATTCTCCAAAAGTTTAATGATCCTTGGTTGTATCTCAAGAGTGAGGAAATAAAACACTGATCATAAGACTTTATGCATTAACAGCACTTACCAACCATGGGGCTTACCAATGAGGTGAACAGACTGGGACTAGGCTGTTAAACTGGGGTCCTGCAAATGTCACAATACACCATTTTTTTCTATTAGGCTAGTATCTTCAGGGAGGAATTCTCCAGTCTTCTGCCTGATAGAATATAAGTCACTGCCTGACACCAGTGTTTTGTGAACTAAACAGGAGAAGAGCACAGGGAGTTCCTCTTTGCACACAACCTTTGAGGCGTCTGGTGTCTGCTTTCCCAGGTTCTACAATACAAATGGCTTGTTCTCAGAGATCTCCCTCATGATGGAAGTTAGGGGGTAGCTTGTCCACTTCACTGATTACCATTTATTCAACGAATTTTCTTCTTTTCTTCTTCCAATTTTGGTGCCTCTCATCTGCTATTTTCTACTCCTCCATTTTCTTTGTTTTATGGTGTTTATATATTTTTATATCTTTACTGTCATTTTAGTAGGGTTTTTCAGGAAGGAGGATAGACGTGTTCAATCAGCCATTTTTAAATAGCTCATAAACATAATTTATAAATTTTGGTAAAATTTACCACACTGTCCCTACCAATTTACACTCCTCTCCAATAGTTTATGTGCTTTGCTGTTACTGAGTATTACTACTTTTCATATTTTTGCTAATGTAAGAGATATTTTTAAATGGGAATTTTTTTTTTAATTTTTAAGGTTGAAATGAATAATTCTTAGATCATTAATGAATATTAATGTTTTCATCAGTTTATTAGTTATTGTTATTTCAACTTTTGAGGTCTGTCTGTATGAAGTTCTTTGCTCCTTTTCCATTGGAATGTTAGGTTTGTTATCTCTTTGTAAAAGCTCTTCATATATAAAGATGTCAATTCTGTGAGGAAAATAGTTTTCCACTTTGATATTTGCCTTTTTGTTTTGATGTACATAAATTTTACATTTTTACAAAGTCAAAAATATTGATTTTCCTTGAAGCTTTTGCCATGATTTTCACACTTAGAAATTCCTTACCAACAAATATTTACCAATATGTAGTTTTGACAGGTCCCATTTTTTTGCATTGATCTATAATCCAATTAGCATCTACTTTTTCCACACATTATAAATCAAGAATCTAGTCTCTGCTGCCCCTCCCAAAGACTTAACTGTCCCAGCATCATTTACTGAATAATCCTTTATTTTCTCACTGATTTGTGGTGTCATCTTTATCATTTATATAATCCAAATACATAGTGGGGTTTCTAACTAGCTAAGTGATTTATATTATCTACTCTACTCAGATCTATTCTGCACTTAGGACTTACCTACATTTTTGTATCAATACCACTTTGTATATCTAAATAGTACAAGCCTAAATATTTTAATATCTGGCAGAGCTAACTAAAATTGATTCTTGACACAAAATTTCAAAAAATAAAACACATACCTAACTAGATAACACTAAAGAAAAAGTGTTATGGTAAATTATACATTCATGACTGATCTTTTCATTTTTCCAGTACATTTCTAACATATATCACTTTTTTCAAAAAGGAAGATTAATAACAATTGTGTTTGAGACTGATATACTACTTCTGAAAGTGAAAGTGAAGTCACTCAGTGGTGTCTGACTCTTTCTGACCCCATGGACTATAGCCTATCAGGTTCCTCCATCCATTGGGATTTTCCAGGCAAGAATACTAGAGTGAGTTGCCATTTCCTTCTCCAGGAGATCTTCCCAACCCAGGGACTGAACCTAGGTCTCCTACATTGAAGGCGGGACATTTTACCATTTGAGCCACCAGGGAAGTCCATACTACTTCTAGTTCAGTTCAGTTCAGTCACTCGGTCGTGTCCAACTCTTTGTGACCCCATTGACTGCAACATGCCAGGCTTTCCTGTACTTCCCGGAGTTTGCTCAAATTCATGTCCATCAAGCCAGTGATGACATCCAACCATCTCATCCTCTGTCATCCCCTTCTTCTCCTGCCTTCAATCCTTCCCAGCATCAGGGTCTTTTCTAATGAGTCTATTCTTTGCAGCAGGTGGCCAAAGTACTGGAGCTTCAGCTTCAGCATCAGTCCTTTCAATGAATATCCAGGACTGGTTTCCTTTAGGATTGACTGGTTTGATCTCCTTGTTGTCTAAGGGACTCTCAAGACTCTTCTCCAACACCACAGTTCAAAAGCAGCAATTCTTCGGCGCTTAGCTTTCTTTATCCAACTCTCACATCCATACATGACTACAGAAAAACCATAGCTTTGACTAGACGGACCTTTGTTGATAAAGTAATGTCTCTGCTTTTTAATATGCTGTCTAGGTTGGTCAGAGCTTTCCTTCCAAGGAGCAAGCATCTTTTAATTTCATGGCTGCGGTCACCATCTGCAGTGATTTTGGAGCCTAAGAAAATAAAACTTTCACTGTTTCCATTGTTTCCCCAACTATTTGCCATGAAGTGATGGAACTGGATGCCACGATCTTAGTTTTTTGAATATTGAGTTTTAAGCCAGTTTTTTCACTCTCCTCTTTCACTTTCATCAAGAGGCTCTTTAGTTCCTCTTTGCTTTCTGCCATAATGCTGGTGTCATCTGCATATCTGAGGTCATTAATATTTCTTCCGGCAATCTTGATTCCAACTTATACTACTCTTAACTACATATTAATTTCTTTTTCAAAAATTGTGCCTGTTTTTTTTTTTTTATCCCTAGTTGTCACTATTTTATAATTCAATAAACTCTACATGGTGCTAATCAATTTTTTATGTTTACAAATTACAGTAACACGAACCTACCAATTAAAAAAAGAAAAGAAAGAAAAGCGTTTTCTAACCCATCTGTATGCAATTCTTTTCACAAAGAACAAAAAATACCAACTTTCCACAAAAGTACCATAGTATAGTCACATATTTCAAATTTTAATAGTAAATTTAAGCTATTTTTTAAAGTGGTTTAATTTTAAAATTAACATCTCTGAAATAAATGTAAAATTACTTATATGGGAAAATCATCCACATCTCTCCATATGTGTCTCAGTGAGATAGTTCTGTACCTGCCTTCCTTGTAAACAGATTAAAAGAAAAAATAATCTCCCTAAAAGAAAAATTATCAACATAAGCATGCAAAGTAACCAAACTACTTTCTTTTGCCTGTGTTTTTCTATTTTCATAATATTTTATGTCCTAACTTTATAAATCTTTAAGAGGATTAGTTGTATTTTCACATAAAATAACACTCCTTTCATCAGTATTTGCAATTTACACTATCCCATGCAACTTCTGGTGTTCTTGCTGTTGTTGCAATACCACTAGATTGTCTGAATTGTTAATATAATGAAACCTACAATTTGCCTACCTATTCAGAAACATTAAATAAATACTACCACTCTTGGTCATGAAAGGAACCCAAGTGTCATAAATAGTCTGCAGTAAACTCTTTTTGTGACCTTTAGAAAACTCTTCACTTCCTTTTCTTCTTAGTCAGCATGCCAAAGACTCCTAAATTCAACAAATGTCACCATACTTATCCAGTGTCTATGTCCAGTGTCTACTATGTATCAGACACTACACTTAACTCAATTTCCAATGAAAATACTAACAACATTCAACAACATTTGGGAATAATTCAAATAACTTCAGCTTACAAGAATGAAATAGAGGAAAATGGGAGGGGGGGCAAAAAGAAGTGAGGAAGTCAAAACAGGATAGAGAACAGACGAAAGGAACAGGAAGGAAGGACAACAACTGAGGAGCTGGTCTTTCTCATCATCTACTCTGTTCTCTTCCTCTAACACTGCCAGAGCTATACAACCACGTGGAGAGACGATATGTAAAGAATTAACAGATGTACTGTGCACACGGCTGACTCGGCAGCTATCAGAAAAGACAGATACCAATCCAAACCTATACAATATAACAGTATATCTCAGGGAAGGAACACCTTGAATCTCCCAGGACCATGAAGCCATGTCACTACCCACTACTACCTAAGCTATGATTCCATCATACCAGGAAGGAGAGGAAAAGGAAGAAAACTCTAGGTGTGAGTGACTAAATTTTCTACCATTAGGCTGAAAGAAGAGGAGGGATAAGAGGTTAGTTGATAAAAAAATAAATCCAATTATAAGAAAATACAGAAAACATGTATTTGCTCTACTGACTGTGGCTTCTGGAAATCATCCACACTATAAAGCAACTATGCTGAGGGGCATTCACATCATTTCCAATTTGTTGTGGCCACAAGCAAGATTGTTGCAAATATCACTGCACTGAGATGCAATGGTTTTGGTATATTCACAGAGCTCTGCAATGCCAAAGAATGTTTAAACTACCATACAACTGCACTCATTTCACATGCAAGCAAGGTAATGCTCAAAATCCTTCCAGCTAGGCTTCAACAGTTCATGAACCAAAAACTTCCAGATGCACAAGCTGGATTTAGAGAAAGCAAAGGAACCAGAGGTCAAATTGCCAACACCTGTTGGGTCATATTAAAACAAACAGAATTCCAGAAAAACATCTACTTCTGCTTCACTGGCTAGGCTAAAGCTTTCACTGTGCAGATCACAACAAACTGTGGAAAATTCTTCAAGAGACGGAAATACCAGACCACCTTACCGGCCTCCTGAGAAACCTGCACGCAGGTCAAGAAGCAACAGAACTGGACATGGAACAACAGGCTGGTTCAAAATCGGGAAAGGAGTACATTAATGCTGTATACTCTCACCCTGCTTATTTAACTTCCATGCAGAGTACACCATTTGAAATGCCAGGCTGCATAAATCACAAGATGGAATCAAGATTGCTGGGAGAAATAACAACCTCAGATATATAGATGATACCACTCTAACGGCAGAAAGCAAAGAGGAACTAAAGAGCCTCTTGATGAAGGTGAAAAGAGGAGAGTGAAAAAGCTGGCTTAAACCTTCACATTCAAAAAACTAGGATCACGGCATTTGGTTCCATCACTTCATGGCAAATAGATGGGGAAACAATGGAAAGAGTGGCAGATTTTATCTTCTTGGGCTCCAAAATTTGTGAAGACAGTGGCTGCACCCATGAAATTAAAAGACGCTTGGCTCCTTGGAAGAAAAGCTATGACAAACCTAGACAGCATATTAAAAAGTAGAGACATCTCTTTGCTGACAAAGGTCTGTATAGTCAAAGCTGTGGTTTTTCCGTAGTCACATACAAATGTGAGAGCTGGACCATAAAGAAGGCTGAGTGCCGAAGAATTGATGCTTTTGAACTATGATGCTGGAGAAGACTCTTGAGACTCCCTTGGACAGCAACGAGATCAAAGCAGTCAATCCTAAAGGAAATCAGCCCTGAACATTCATCAGAAGGACTGATGCTGAAGCTGAAACTCTAATACTTTAGCCACCTGATACAAAGAGCTGACTCACTGGAATAGACCCTGATGCTAGGAAAGATTGAGCCCAAGAGGAGAAGGGGATGACAGAGATGAGATGGTTGGATTGCACCATCAAATTAATGGATGTACATTTGAGCAAACTCTGGGAGATGGTGAAGGACAGCGAAGCCTGGCATACTGCAGTCCATGGGGTCGCAAAGATTTGGACATAACTTAGCTACTGAACAACAACAATTGCAATGCTTACCACTAAGTTTAGAACATTTTTACCACTTCAAAAAAAAAAAAGAATCCCTATACCCATTTAGAAGTCATTCCTCATTCCCCACCTCATCCCAGTTCTAGACAACCCACAACAAATCTGCCTATTCTAGACATTTCACACAAACAGAACCATACAACATATGGTCTTTTATGATAGACTTTAACTTAACACACTGTTTGTTTTCAAGGATCACCCATGTAGTACAGGTATCAGTACTTCATTCCCCTTTAATCACTGAATAATGGCACACTGTATGGACATATTTTATTTGTACATTAGTTGACCAACACTGTGATGTTTCCAATTATTGGCTATTATAAATAATATTGCTATGATCAATCATGTACAGGTTTTTGTGTGGATGCATGCTTTTACATATGTAGGCTAGAATCATTGGGTCATATAGTTCTGCCAAGAGAATGTACTGGTCATAGCAAACACCCTCTTCCAACAACACAAGAGAAGACTCTACATGTGGACATCACCAGATGGTCAATACAGAAATCAGATTGATTATATTCTTTGCAGGCAAAGATGGAGAAGCTCTATACAGTCAGCAAAGACAAGACCAGGAGCTGACTGTGGCTCAGATCATGAACTTCTTATTGCCAAATTCAGACTTAAATTGAAGAAAGTAGGGAAAACCACTAGACCATTCAGGTATGACCTAAATCAAATCCCTTATGATTATACAGTGGAAGTGACAAATAGATTTAAGGGACTAGATCTGATAGACAGAATGCCTGATGAACTATGGACAGAGTATCGTGACATTGTACAGGAGACAGGAATTAAGACCATCCCCAAGAAGAAGAAATGCAAAAAAGCAAAATGGCTGTCTGAGTAGAGGCCGTACAAATAGCTCTGAAAAGAAGGGAAGCGAAAAGCAAAGGAGAAAAGGAAAGATATACCCATTCGAATGCAGAGTTCCAAAGAATAGCAAGGAGAGATAAAAAGCCTTCCTCAGTGATCAATGCAAAGAAATAGAGGGAAACAACAGAATGGGAAAGACTAGAGATCTCTTCAAGAAAATTAGAGATACCAAGGGAACATTTCATGCAAAGATAGGCTTGATAAAGGACAGAAATGGTATGGACCTAAGAGAAGCAGAAGATAATAAGAAGAGGTGGCAAGAATACACAGAAGAACTGTACAAAAAAGATATTCATGACCCAGATAATCATGATGGTGTGATTACTCACACTCACCTAGAGCCAGACATTCTGGAATGTGAAGTCAACTGGGCCTTAGGAAGCATCACTACAAACAAAGCTAGTGGAGGTGATGGAATTCCATTTGAGCTATTTCAAATCCTGAAAGATGATGCTGCAAAAGTGCTGCACTCAATATGCCAGCAAATTTGGAAAACTCAGCAGTGGCCGCAAGACTGGAAAAGGTCAGTTTTCGTTCCAATCCCAAAGAAAGGCAATGCCAAAGAATGCTCAAACTACCGCACAATTGCACTCATCTCACATGCTAGTAAAGTAATGCTCAAAATTCTCCAAGCCAGGCTTCAGCAATACGTAAACCGTGAACTTCCAGATGTTCAAGCTGGTTTTAGAAAAGGCAGAGGAACCAGAGATGAAATTGCCAACATCCGCTGGATCATTGAAAAAGCAGGAGAGTTTCAGAAAAACATCTATTCCTGCTTTACTGACTATGCCAAAGCCTGACTGTGTGGATCACAACAAACTGTGGAAAATTCTGAAGGAGATGGGAATACCAGACCAACTGACCTGCCTCTTGAGAAACCTCTATGCAGGTCAGGAAGCAACAGTAGAACTGGACATGGAACAACAGACTGGTTCCAAATAGGAAAAGGAGTATGTCAAGGCTGTATATTGTCACCCTGCTTATTTAACTTATAGGAAGAGTACATCATGAGAAACGCTGGGCTGGAGGAAGCACAAGCTGGAATCAAGATTTCCGGGAGAAATATCAATAATCTCAGATATGCAGATGTCACCACCGTTATGGCAGAAAGTGAAGAAGAACTAAAGAGCCTCTTGATGAAAGTGAAAGAGGAGAGTGAAAAAGTTGGCTTAAAGCTCAACATTCAGAAAACTAAGATCATGGCATTCAGTCCCATCACTTCATGGCAAATGGATGGGGAAAAAGTGGAAACAGTGGCTGATTTTATTTTTGGGGGCTCCAAAATCACTGCAGATGGTGACTGCAGCAATGAAATTAAAAGACATTTACTCCTTGGAAGGAAAGTTATGACCAACCTAGACAGCATATTAACAAGCAGAGACATACTTTGTCAAAAAAGGTCCGTCTAGTCAAGGCTATGGTTTTTCCAGTAGTCATGTATGGATGTGAGAGTTGGACTATAAGGGAAGCAGAGAGCCAAAGAATTGATGCTTTTGAACTGTGGTGTTGGAGAAGACTCTTGAGAGTCCCTTGGACTGCAAGGAGATCCAGCCAGTCCATCCTAAAGGAGATCAGTCCTGGGTGTTCATTGGAAGGATTGATGTTGAAGCTGCAACTCCAGTACTTTGGCCACCTGATGCAAAGAGCTGACTCATTTGAAAAGACCCTGATGCTGGGAAAGATTGAGGGCAGGAGGAGAAGGGGACGACAGAGGAGGAGATAGTTGGATGGTATCACCAACTCAATCGACATGGGTTTGGGTAGACTCCAGCAGTTGGTGATGGATGGGGAGGGCTGGCGTGTGCAGTTCATGGGGTCGCAAAGAGCCACACGACTGAGAAACTGAAATGAACTGAATGGTAAACCTACATTTAACCTTTTGAGAAACTGCCAGACTGTTTTCCAACGTGTGATTTTAATTTCTGCCAATTTGATGGGCATACAATAATTTTACTTAATTTGTAATGTGTACTTCCTTAATGAGTTTTAGGCTTTCTTTTCACTCACTAGCCATTTCTGTTTGTTCTTCTCTGACCTGCTTTTCATCTCTTTTGTCTTTTTTTTCTACTCAGTTGTTTTGTCTTTTATAAACTTTCAAGAATTCTGCATATATTTTTGATATTAACCAATTCACTATTGTCTTCTTTGCAAAGATCTTATTTTGATTCTAACATTAGTGTTTTAATGTTGTGGTATCTTTTGATATATGAAATATTAAATTTTTATGGAGCCAAACATATCTCCTGCATTTGTGTGTTCATTAAGAAGTTCTTTCAATTAAAAATGGAGTTGCCGAATCTTTCTTCTAAAATCTTATTTTAAGTCTTCATATAAAATTTATTTTATATTATATAGTATGAAATTGAAATTAAGCTGTTTTCCTATTGAAATACATATATTGTTAATCATATATTTAATGATCAAATCTCATAAATTTTTTTCTTTGAATTCTCTATTCAGTGTGTTTTCAAGCCACAGGTCAGGACTGTTTGCTTTTGAAATCAATTTAGTTAAGTTTTATTTGACACTGAAAAAAAACCAAAAAAGGAAAATAATGTGCATCACATGTAATGAGGGTAAATGTTTCATAAAACTTTTACTTCTAATTTTTAACACATACATACATCAATCTATGTAAAATGTATTTCTTATTGTGAATTATAATAATGTTTGAAATCCACCCTTTCATTATATTCCATTAATCCATTTATCTATTCCTTTGTCTATACATATTTATATGATTCAAGAGGCTGTGTTTTCTTTTATATACCTTCTTTGCCTATTATTAGATATTTGTTCTTCCACATGAACTATGTGGTCATTTTTTTCTCTAACATTAAAAAAAAAAACACCTTGCTTCTATTCTAATTAGAACTGCTAATTTGGGAGAATTATACTTTATGATATTAAGTTCCCTGCCCCATCAAATATTTGGTATAACTTTCTGCTTATGAAACGTGGTATGCTTCCATGATTCTTACACTGTAAGTTCTATAGTTTACTTGCCAAATGTACTCCCTTAGTATTTTATAGTTCCCTTCATTGTGAAAGGACCTTTTTCCCATTTCCATTTTGTGTAGTTATTGCAAATATGAAGAAGCACCAGTTTTATTCATCTTATATCTGACTATCTCACCAGATTCTCTTCTTACTTCTACTGCTTATAACTTGAATGCCTTGGATTTCCTAGATGTGCAATCATGTTTGCTAGGACACCTAAAAAAAGGTAAATAATATGGCAGTATAAAATGGCAATACTGAAATCTTGTCTATCTCCTCATTGTAACATGCAGTTTAAGTAATATAAACAAGAAATTAACTACTCAAATGACTGAAATACATTCCTCTCTCTCACTCTCTGCTATTTCTCGAGTTGCTCTTCATGTTAAGCCCTGTGTCTGGCTCCTCCTCTCTCATTTTCTAAACTGTGCCCTGGTTTCTGATGCCCGGGTGGTAGGGAAAAGAGATGCTCTGGCTCTCACTATACCATTGCGTGCGCGCGCGCGCGCACACACACACACACACACACACACATACACATCTCCATCTATTCAGACATATGCAAAAATGGCACAAGATAAGATGCTGAAAAAATATCAAGAAAACAAGGATATCCAGAAAGATGATCAAATAGAAGATATGGTGGCACTAGTGGTAAAAAACCCACCTACCAAGGCAGGAGACATAGAGACTCGAGAGACATAGGTTTGGTCCCTGGTTCAGGAAGATCCCCTGCAGGAGGAAACTGCAACCTACTCCAGTAATCTTGCCTGAAGAATCCCATGGACAGAGGAGCCTGTGGGCTATCGTCCATGGGGTTGCAAAGAGTCAGACACAACTGAAGTGACTGAGCACACAGAGGATAAGATATGTGAATAAATAACATTATTTCAAATAAGAATGACACACACTCCAAAACAGACATAGGTAAAACATGACTCAAGATGAGAAGAAAAACAGTTACTTACATTACAAAAACACACTATTATAAGTGGAGGTTAAATATACACTTCAATAACACTATAATACAGATATATTACATATTTTGAAGTTTTATGGGACTGCCTGCACCTAATTATTACATACATTACTGTTCTCTTAGGGGAAAAAATGGCTTTCAAATAATTCACTTATAAGTGAACTCCTAGCAACATAACTCATGTGTTTCTTAAAGATCACTCCACACACAAGTGTAACAGTTTCAAACTTGTAGTATTGTCAACAAAGCGAAAGAGGAAAAATGATCTTTCCTGATTACCCCTTGAGAACAAAATTAATTTTATTCAATATAAAGAAAATGAAATCCCTATCATGAATCTTAAAATAAAAATTTTATAAATTCAGGTACTATAAAAATTCCATTATAATGTTTATAATTCAGTGTTAAAATTAATATAGCTTCTTATAATGCCAAGAATATCATCATAAAAATTTTGATCACGGTCAAAGTTTTTCATCTTTGAATTCACACAGTGTATATAATAGCAGTTTATTGGTTCATTCAAGCTATAAAAATATGACTGACATTTCATCTGGTCAACCATCTTAAAGGTTAACTCTTGTTTCCTGTTTTAGATTTTATTCTAGGTGGAGTGTTGTGGGCAGACTCTATTTACCTATTCTGAACAAACCACGAACTGTTTCATTGCTCACTCTTACTGTTAAGAACATATTGACTTGCTGCCTGCTCTGCTGTTTAATTCATTTATGCTGAGAGTCAGGCATGAAGACAGAATTTTAAATGTGACATTTGCAGGCTGTTAGGTCATTTAAGCTCTGACAACACCAGGGAATTCCTGACATATAACTGGACCTGATTACCAACCACAGATCGACTATGGGCAAATTTTAGACCACTTTTTGTAATTTCTCATAGAATTTTAATATTCAATTTTAACATCCATGAAAAGATTTATATAGCCAACATTTTAAAGTAAAAGCCTGTTTTCTTTTAATAAGCTCAACCTGGTACTTATAATCAATCTGTATCTGCTAAATAAAAATTCTTTTGATTGGCAAAGACATATGGAAAGACTCATAATAATAATTAACATTTGTGAAAATTTTGACAAATTCTGACATTTAAGGGCTTTTAATATTTCCTATAATCTATAGCCTCTGATAAATCTGGCAGGTCTATCAGCCATAACTCTCATCAACAAATCACTTTTAAAATTCTTAGATTCTGGCCCAGCAGGGCAGACTTTGTATGCTGTCAGAATTACAGTAGAAAATCTAAGTTTAAAAACTTACCTCACTGCCTTCTCTAAGATTACAGTTATGTAGAAGGGATGATAGAGTCATTATAATTGGAAATGAAAAAATTACCCACATGACACTTAGAATTACACTTTACAAGAGTTGATAATGGGGTGGGGTGGAAGAAGTAGGGAGAGATTTCTTTCTCATTTTAGCTACTCAAAAAAATTACACCAAATGATATTTTTTCAGCATTTTCTTTGTCATTAACAAGTACCATATACAATGGTTCAAATGAAAGTTCTCTGAAATTAAGTCTTGTTGTTAAGTAATGCACAAAAGATAATTCTGATTCTACCCTGTATTTTATATAAGCAAGAATTCTACTGTTAAACAGCAAGTAGCCTTTTAATATTGCGCTTTGAATGAGATTTCCAACTGTAAGAGGTGGAGTCTAAATAGGGCAAGACGGCCTGGAATGCCTTTCAGCTATAGCACGTTGATTCTGAAAAACCTAACAAAAGCAATTACTTTTAGAGATTAAAAATCTTGTTTCTTTCAAAAGAATAAAATAGAAAGCAAACCTGGTGTATTATCTGAGCTACAGGAAGTTGTTCAGCGTATTTCAGAGGTTCCATTAGTTCCTCAACCATCTGGTCTTTCTTATAGCTGGAAAAAAGAAATTAAAAAACACAAAGCTAAAGTATGTATTTTTTAAATATGGCATATACTTAAACATACCAAATATGAACTATATTAAAATATATATATCTGAGATTGTAAAATAAGCAGTATTTGTCAATAATTTATGAAAAATAATCTAAGGATAATTTTTAAATGATACAACCATATATACATTCAGATTGCATAAAATTACTATTTAATAAGACTAGCTAACATCACATAATAGTCTCATCCTGTCTTTCACTCTGAGACTTAAAAATGTTTAAGAACTCCATGTTCACTGCATATGCTTTTAAAGGTCTTCAAAATCTGGCTCCAACTATTCAAGCCTCATCTTCAGCAACTCCTCCTCTACACCCGAATCAACATTTTCAGCCATGCCTATCTACTGGTCCCCTGCCAGCAGACCTTGATTCCCACGACTCTGATTTTCTCCATTCTGTTTCCTATTTGGACCAATCAAAACTCCCTTTTTGTTTACTATTCTTTCAAATATAGTAATTTATTTAGATCTACTTAGGTGCATTTTTTTTACCACCTTGAAGACAAAAATCACGTCTTATTCTTCTTTGTATAGCCACTGTTTACCATATAATGAAGACTCAATAAATGTTTGCTGAATGAATATATGAATAAAATAAAGACAATAATAACTCTCTGAGAGGTTATTCTATATGGAAAATATTTTAATACTTATATTTCAATGAGATGCAGAATTGACACAATACATACCTGACGGTACAAAAGAGTAAAGTGCAGAGTAAGAATAAAATCTCTCCAAATGAAGAAAACTACAAAAAAATGTTCTTTAAAAAGTATCAACATTTAAAAAATAGCAAATAAACATTAGATTTCAAAACAGTAAGACCGAAACACATTTAAAGTTTCAATTACCTTTTATTCCTGTAAAGTACACATTGCCTTATCAACTTAAATTTAAAAACTGAAACCTTGAATTACCTTGAAAAATAAACAAGACTAGTATAACTCTCCAGTTAAGAAATCTGATGATGAGAAATCTGGAATCTCTCCCAATAAAAAGACAAATATACAAATAAGGATAAAATTTTGTACATAAGAGTTTAAAAGACCTCTTAGCTAGGTAAAAGTTTATATATACTTTGCAGATTAGCATAAAAATAATTAATTGGAGGAACTTTGAAGACTCTTACTATTGATGAAAAAAACTGTTTTAAAATATTGCTTTATAGAGACAGAAAATGGAAGGGTGGTTTCCAGGAGCAAAAGAAGGGAGAAGGGGGAATTACTATTTAATGGGTAGAATTCCAGTATTAAAAGATGAAAAAAGTTATGGAGGTGGACACAGATAAAGACAAACTTCGTGAAGATACCAGGGGAAGATTTAATCATCTATAAATCAACAAGAGAGGCTTTTTAAGAAAACAATCCTGTCAACACCATGATCTTGGACTTCCAGCTTCCAGAATTGTGAAGAAATAAATTTCTGTTGCTTAAGTTACTCAGTCTGTGGTACTCTGTTATGGCAGCCCTCACAAATAAATACAGTATACAATCAAAAATAAAATAAATATTCATTGGCCAAAAATAACCCACATTATTTTTAAACATTTCACAATGTACCACCTTTTAAAACTCTATCTATATTTTTAGGTATGCAAAACATATACCAAGCAACAAAAGGAAAATAGATTAAATACCAATTTAAAATTTTTGTGCTTCAAAATACACTACCAAGAGAGTGAAAAACCCAAAGAATGGAGGAAAATTTTTGCAAATCATACATCTGGGAATACCAGACCACCTGACCTGCCTCTTGAGAAACCTGTACGCAGGTCAGGAAGCAACAGTTAGAACTGGACATGGAACAACAGACTGGTTCCAAATAGGAAAAGGAGCATGTCAAGGCTGTATACTGTCACCCTGCTTATTTAACTTATATGCAGAGTACATCATGAGAAATGCCGGACTGGATGAAGCACAAGCTGGAATCAAGAATGCCGGGAGAAATATCAATAACCCTCAGATAGGCAGATGACACCACCCTTATGGCAGAAAGTGAAGAACTAAAGAGCCTCTTGATGAAAGTGAAACAAGAGAGTGAAAAAGTTGGCTTAAAGCTCAACATTCAGAAAACTAAGTTCATGGCATCCGGTCCCATCATTTCATGGCAAATAGATGGGGAAACAATGGAAACAGTGGCTGCCTTTATTTTTTTGGGCTCCAAAACCACTGCAGATGGTGACTGCAGCCATGAAATTAAAAGACGCTTAATGCTTGGAAGGAAAGTTATGACCAACCTAGACAGCATATTAAAAAGCAGAGACATTATTTTATCAACAAAGATCTGTCTAGTCAAGGCTATGGCTTTTCCAGTAGTCATGTATGGATGTCAGAGTTAGACTATAAAGAAAGCTGAGCGCCAAAGAATTGATGATTTTGAACTGTGATGTTGGAGAAGACTCTTGAGAGTCCCTTGGACTGAAAGGAGATCCAACCAGTCCATCCTAAAGGAGATCAATCAGTCCTGGGTGTTCACTGGAAGGACTGATGTTGAAGCTGCAACTCCAGTACTTTGGCCACCTGATGCAAAGAACTGACTCATTTGAAAAGACCTTGATGCTGGAAAAGATTGAAGGCAGGAGGAGAAGGGGATGACAGAGGATGAGATGGTTGGATGGCATCACCCACTCAACAGACACGAGTTTGGGTAAACTCCGGGAGTTGGTGATGGACAGGGAGGCCTGGGGTGCTGTGGTCCATGGGGTCACAAACAATTGGACATGACTGAGTGACTGAACTGAACTGATACATCTGAAAAAATATTTGTATCAAAACTATATTACAACTCAATAATAAAAAGATAAATAATTCATTAAAAAATTTTCCTTCCTCATTCAGGATATTTCTAAGTGAAACTGGAATATTTGTGGGGTTTTTTTTACTGTATGTCTGTGGCAGGAAATAATACAATGACTACTCAGTAGAGTTTGGTGCTGTTGCCTTGATTAAGGCACCAGAAGTTTCAATAAATATTTGCTGGGGAAAAAAATCAGTGTAGATGAGATCACTGAAGTAATTCTAAGAGTAAACAGAAACATGAAAAATTCTTCTAAAAATACAAAGTAATGACATATAAAATGGAATTCATTTTACTCATAAAATCTTTCAATCAATATAAAAGATACAAAAATATTAGAAACCTAATATTACCAATTCAAACAATTTCAAAAATGACAAGTAGCTGTTGCAAACAAATTCAACTTCTTTTTCCTTATTTTATTTTTTCTGAACCATTTTAAAGTTGCAGATATCACAACAGGTCACATCTAAACACTTCAGCATGCATCAACCAATGATAGGTTTGAAAATTTTCTTTTTCTTTTTTTTGTCCAGCTGAACAGCTTTCAGGATCTTAGTTCCCCCACCAGGGATCATACCACACTTCTGACCCCAGCAGTGAAAGCACTGAGTCGTAACTGTCAGGGAATACCCTTGAAAATTTTCTTAATAACTGCAGCATTTTTAAAAAAGTCACTCAAAGTACAATTCCCAAGTAATCTTGGGTATCACTATGGATTTTGAGCTTTTTACTTATTCAATGTCCCATAACAAATTACTCATTTTGAATTTCTTGAAAAAGTCCATCATTTTCTTGCTATGTATGTTGCTAAAGGTGTGATGTCAAACTAATTTTCAATCCATTTTAATTACTCTCTTTTTTAATTTATTTTAAAAATAAAACTATTTTTTTTTTTTTTGGCTTGAAGGCTCAGGTGGTCTTTTTCTTTTATTTTAAAGTCTAATACTAATATATAGGATATAGCTAAAAGTCAATTGTTCTAGATCAATCAATTCTCCCAGGCACATGGGGGCCCTTTCAATATGGAAACTCAAGTCTCCTTTTATTTTAGAAAAGTTTGTTTTATTACAATTTTAAATATTATTTCTGTTTATTTCCCATTTATTTTTCTAGTTCAATTTCTTGATCTAAATATATTGGATCTTCTCTCTTTCTCTCAGATCCTTTTATCTATCTTATTTCAATTTCACTTTCATGAATTTTTTCATTTCTAGTCTTTATGTCTCTTACTGAATTTTTGGTAATATCTATCTTACCTTGGGTCCCTTGTATTTACTTTTCATTTCTGAAATGATTTTTGTCTTTTTCTGTTGATTTCCTTTCCAGAGTTCAGTCAGCTCCTATTTCATACATCTTCCTATTCACTGTCAATTTCAATTGTGAGTTTTGAAGTATCTGATTCATGGTGTTCTTTCATAATGCAACTGCTTGTGTAATGTTAAGTTATTTATATTTGAGTATTGTGTCTTGACATCACCAGATGGTCAACACTGAAATCAGACTGATTATATTCTTTGCAGCCAAAGATGGAGAAGCTTTACACAGTCAGCAAAAACAAGACCGGGAGCAGACTGTGGCTCATATCATGAACTTCTTATTGCCAAATTCAGACTTAAATTGAAGAAAGTAGGGAAAACCACTAGACCATTCAGGTATGACCTAAATCAAATCCCTTATGATTATACAGAGGAAGTGACAAATAGATTTAAGGGACTAGATCTGATAGACAGAGTGGCTGATGAACTATGGACAGAGGTTCATGACATTGTACAGGAGACAGGGATCAAGACCATCCCCAGGAAAAAGAAATGCAAAAAAGCAAAATGGCTGTCTGAGGAGGCCTTACAAATAGCTGAGAAAAGAAGAGAAGCAAAAAGCAAAGGAGAAAAGGAAAGATACTCCCATCTGAATGCAGAGTTCCAAAGAATAGCAAGGAGAGATAAGAAAGCCTTCCTCAGCGATCAATGCAAAGAAATAGAGGGAAACAACAGAATGGGGAAGACTAGAGATCTCTTCAAGAAAATTAGAGATACCAAGGGAACATTTCATGCAAAGATGGGCTCAATAAAGGACAGAAATGGTATGGACCTAACAGAAGCAGAAGATATTAAGAAGAGGTGGCAAGAATACACAGAAGAACTGTACAAAAAAGATATTCATGACCCAGATAATCACGATGGTGTGATCACTCACCTAGAGCCAGACATTCTGGAATGTGAAGTCAAGTGGACCTTACAAAGCATCACTACGAACAAAGCTAGTGGAGGTGATGGAATTCCATTTGAGCTATTTCAAATCCCGAAAGATGATGCTGTGAAAGTGCTGCACTTGATATGCCAGCAAACCTGGAAAACTCAGCAGTGGCCACAGGACTGGAAAAGGTCAGTTTTCATCCCAATCCCAAAGAAAGGCAATGCCAAAGAATGCTCAAACTACGGCACAATGTACTCATCTCACACGCTAGTAAAGAAATGCTCAAAATTCTCCAAGCCAGGCTTCAGCAATACGTGAACCGTGAACTTCCAGATGTTCAAGCTGCTTTTAGAAAAGGCAGAGGAACCAGATATGAAATTGCCAATATCCGCTGGATCATCGAAAAAGCAAGAGAGTTCCAGAAAAACATCTATTTCTGCTTTACTGACTATGCCAAAGCCTTTGACTGTGTGGATCACAATAAACTGTGGAAAATTCTGAAAGAGACGGGAATACCAGACCATCTGACCTGTCTCTTGAGAAACCTGTATGCAGGTCAGGAAGCAACAGTTAGAACTGGACATGGAACAACAGACTGGTTCCAAATAGGAAAAGGAGTATGTCAAGGCTGTATATTGTCACCCTGCTTATTCAACTTATATGCAGAGTACATCATGAGAAACGCTTGGCTGGAAGAAACACAAGCTGGAATCAAGATTGCCAGGAAAAATATCAATAACCTCAGATATGCAGATGACACCACCCTTATGGCAGAAAGCGAAGAAGAACTAAAGAGCCTCTTAATGAAAGTGAAAGAGGAGAGCGAAAAAGTTAGCTTAAAGCTCAACGTTCAGAAAACTAAGATCATGGCATCTGGCCCCATCACTTCATGGGAAATAGATGGGGAAACAGTGGAAACAGTGTCAGACTTTATTTTTTTGGGCTCCAAAATCACTGCTGATGGTGATTGCAGCCATGAAATTAAAAGACGCTTACTCCTTGGAAGGAAGGTTATGACCAACCTAGATAGCATATTTAAAAGCAAAGACATTACTATGCCAACAAAGGTCTGTCTAGTCAAGGCTATGGTTTTTCTTGTGGTCATGTATGGATGTGAGAGTTGGACGGTGAAGAAAGCTGAGTGCTGAAGAATTGAAGTTTTTGAACTGTGGTGTTCGAGAAGACTCTTGAGAGTCCCTTGGACTGCAAGAAGATCCAACTAATCCATCCTAAAGGCGATCAGTCCTGGGTGTTCATTGGAAGGACTGATGTTGAAGCTGAAAGTCCAATACTTTGGCCATTTCATGTAAAGAGTTGACTCACTGGAAAAGACCCTAATGCTGGGAAGGATTGGGGGCAGGAGGAGAAGGGGACGAAAGAGGATGAGATGGTTGGATGGCATCACTGACTCGATGGACATGGGTTTGGGTAATCTCCGGGAGTTGGTGATGGACAGGGAGGCCTGGCGTGCTGTGATTCATGGGGTCTCAAAGAGTCGGACACGACTGAGCTACTGAACTGAACTGATTGTGCCTTGGCTTCCCTGGTGGCTCAGACGGTAAGAATCTACCTGCAATGTGGGAGACCTCAGTTTGATCCCTGGGTTAGAAAGATCCCCTAGAGAATGGAATGACTACCCATTCCAGTATTCTTGCCTGGAAAATTCCATGGACAGAGGAACCTGGAGGGCAATAGTCCATAGGATCACAAAAAGTTGGACACAACTGAGCAACTAACACTTTGACTTTTATCTTAGTTTTCCTTTTTTGTACCTGTCTTTTCTTTCTTTTTATTTTTCCTTTCATTCTCTGTCTGGTCAGCGTGTTTAGAAGACTTGATTTTAGTTTTTTGCTTTCTTATAGTAACTCTGTATGGATGTTGGCTTCTTTTTTTTACTGAAAATTATCTGCATTGTTTTTTTTTAGATGCAGCAATACAGTAAGCTATCTCGTGATGGGGAAAGAAAGGAGATAAGTTGGCTTATTAGGTTTCTCTCCATTCAACAGCATCCTCCTCTATGGCTACAATAAAGTGTAAATTTTTTTAATAAATGGTACTTTTTGTGGTGGTGGTGAGAACAGAATTTGTCCTTTTATTTTCCCCCTCTCATTTCCTTTGGACCCCTATGTGCAGTTGCTTCTTTCTTTCCCTTCACTACCAAGACTCCAAGGGACACCTCCTCCTTCCTTGCAAACTATCATCCATTTCCTCAGAATTAATGCTTTCCCAATACTATCACCTAAGTCAAGTCACCCCCACTTTCTAGACCCCATATCTTCTATCTTTAGTAGCTAGGGCCCTAGCAAGTAGTTTACAGCATAATTCAGGAACTAAGAAAACTATCAATGTTAATTCTAATTTATATATGGCTACCATTCTAAGGGAACCTGGAATTTTCCCTTGCAAAACAGTAAAGTTCTCTTTCTTAAAGCTACTCATTATTCCTTTTATTTAACATTTGAGTTCCTCCTAAAAAGATATATTCTTCATTTTTTTAACATATACTTTTCTATTATCTCTTTCCAAGATCCTTCACTAAGACATCTACTTTAAAAAGAGTAGTTTCTGCATGCAAAAAGCTATACATTCTTTTTATTACTTTACTGTTTCTTTTAAAAAAAAACAATAATAGGAATGGAATTTGCTTACACTATAGAAGAATTGTAGATACAATACAGTGACACTACAATCTTAAATCAAAATCCAGTTAAAATATTGTCCAAATCCTTTGCCAAAGTAAATAAAATGCTGCTGGCAAAATTCTGAAACCCACAAAGTTAGTCTTTACAAACTTTTGAGTTCTTTTTAGTCTTTCAAGATGCCCAGTTCCCTCAAAAAGCTTTCTCCTCTGTTGTATCCAGCACTCCTAAAATAACACTGCAATATCATTAATGTATCCACATATAAGTTCACCTCTAATTCAGAAAAAGGTGAGGTTTTATTCCATATTGCCATGTAAAGATTAGATTATTCACGTATAAAATGGCCTAGGTTTACTGTGGGCAGAAGATTAAAGCATCTTTTCAAACACTAAAAATACAGCCAACAAAAAGAACAGAAAAACAGACACATTGTGCTATGCTAGACACAAACTAAAAATTAGGATCATCAATAAATAATTCAAGACACATGATGTAGGGTACTCTGACATCATTAGGAAGAAATTCTTTAAACACACCAGAAACAGGAAGCTAGCCAAAGTTAGTGTTACTTCTTGAACATGAGAGACTAAAAGAATTTTTTGAAACTAAAAGAAATCAAGTTAATTTCTTAATACAATCCTGCTGAGGGGAAAAAAGGACAGAAAAATTTCCACTCCTAAACTGCATTAAAAAAAAACCAAGCATTCATATAATTGACAACACATATTGTTGTGCAAGATATACTTGACAAACCTGCAGCCCTATGACATTCCTGAAAGTTTAAAGACACTCTAAGGGAAAAGACAACTCAAATTTATTGGTCAATAGAGACAAACACAAAATGCTATTACAACTCCAAAACATCCCAAGAGTCACTGAAGATTATTTTTGTGAAGACAGGTTATATAGAAATGACACAACAATCTAACGCATCTTCCTTGAAACGAGATCCCCCTTCCACACTCACAGCATCACCATTCTTCTAATTGTCAAACTGCAATCTTGCAAGCAAAGATACTAAACATAGTCTTGGCTATTACCTACTTTAAAAAAGCACAAGGAAGATAATGAGCTGGGGAAAGACATATCATTTGAGGTAGGGAACAGAAAGTTAACTCCCAAGAGAAATAAGGTTATATGAGCTTATGGCCCAACTCCTGAAATGCATCTTTTTTACCATCAGCTTGCAATGAGGTAGCATATCAGTTAAAAAAGAACATCAGTTTAAAAAGATCACATAGCAGTTAAAAAAGAATACCTCCCAAGAAATTTAGTAAAGTGAATATAACGAAATCCCAGAAAACCAAGCTCTAATTCTCACTGAAGGACCTCTTATCTGGTAGAAGTTGTAAGCAGGCTTCACAGAAGTTCTCCAAACCAGCAAATGTGTATATTCATAAGGAATAATCTTTGTAGAGTCAAAGGCAATTTTAAAATAGCAGTTGTCAGAGGAAATCCTGTCAAAATTACTGAGCACTTCTCAGGTGGGGCTAAGTGGTAAAGAACCTGCCTGCCAACGCAGGAGATGTTAGAGACATGGGTTCCTTCACCTAGGTCGGGAAGATCCCCTGGAGAAAGGCATGGCAACCCACTCCAGCATGCTTGCCTGGAGAATCCCATGGACAGAGGAACCTACAGGGCTACAGTCCATGGGTTGCAAAGATTCGGACATGATTGAAGCAACTTAGCATGCATGCATCCAGTAGGTACACATAACTGAAGTTATATACGTGTGTTGTTCTAGTCATTTTATTTTGCTTAAATATATATGTATACATGAAAGTAGAATATTCATAGTTTCATTAATAAATTATATTCTACATACAAATAGATACAAACATAAGAGACAAAGAACTCATACAACTCAACATCAAAAAAACAAACAACCTAATTAAAAAATGGGCAGAGGACCTGAACAGAAATTTTTCCAAAGACATATAGCTTAGCTGCCTGTCGTGTCCGACTCTGTGAGACCCTATGGTCTGCAGCCTGCCAGGCTCCTCTGTCCGTGGGATTCTCTAGGCAAGAGTACTAGAGTGGGTTGTCATGCCCTCCTCCAGGGGATCTTCCCAACCCAGGGATCGAACCCGGGTCTCCTGCATTGCAGGCAGTCTTTACCACTGAGCCACCAGGGAAGCCCAAAGACATATAGAGAACCAATAGATACACGAAAAGATGCTCAACATCACTAATCATCAGGAAAATACAAATCAAAACCACACTGAGATATCACCTCATACCTGTCAAGATGGCTATTATCAAAAAGACAACAAATGACAAGCGTTAGCCAGCATGTAAAGAAAACTCTCGCGCACTGTTGGTGGGAATGTAAATTGGTACAGCCACTATGAAAAACTGTACGGAGGCTCCTCAAAAAAAAAAAAAAACCCTGAAAATAGAACTACCATACAATCCAGCAATTCCACTTCTGGGTATTTACCAAAGACAAACAAAAAGATCAATTCAAAAAGATATATCCATCTCTGTGTTCACTACAGCATTATTTACAGTAGCCAAGATATGGAAATAACCTAAGTGTCCATCCATAGATGAATGGACAAAGAAGATGCGGTATAAATATAACAGGATACGGTGCTAAGTCACTTCAGCAGTGTTCGACTGAATATGGAATATTACTCAACCATAAAAAAGAATAAACTCTTGCCATTTGCCACAACATGGATGAACCTGGAGGGTATTATGCTAAGAAAAGAAGTTGGACAGAAAAAAACAAATACTGCATGATTTCACTGAAATGTAGACTCTAATTAAAATAAATAAATAAATATACATAACAAAACAGAAACAAAGTCATAGATACAGAGAACAAATAGGGGGGATGCCAGAGGGGAGAAGGTTGGGGGATAAGTGAAACAGGTGAGGGAGATTTAGTGGTACAAATTTCTAGTTACAAAATAAATGTCACAGGGATTAAATATAGTGTGGGGAATATAGTCAATAACAACATAGGATCTTTGTATAAGGACAGATGGTAAATAAACTAATCAAGATTATCATTTTGTAATGTACAGAAATATAAATCACTATATTGTACACCAGGAATTAACATAATTTTTAGGTCAATTATACTTCAAACAAACTCATAGAGAAAAGTGATCAGATTTATGGTTACCAGAGGCTGGGGGTGGAAAGTGAGGGAACCAGATAAAGGTGGTCAAAAGGTACAAACTTCCAGTTACAAGAAAAAGAAGTACTAGAGGGGTAATGTACAACATGATTAATGTGATTAACACTGCTATATGTTACATATGAAAGTTCTTAAATAAATCCTATGAATCATAGAAAAAATATTTTCTCCTTCATCTATTCTTTTCTATCAAGAGATGATGGATGTTCACTCAACTTGTGGTAAACATTTTATAATGTCAGTCAAATCATTATGCTTTTAATGTACACAGTGCTTTATTCCAATTATATCTCAATAAAACTGTAAGGGGGAAAAAGGCTCAGCAAAAAAGTAAATAAATAAAATAATATATATATAAAATTCAGCCACTTTTTTTTTCATTTATTATGTTTT
This sequence comes from Giraffa tippelskirchi, assembly GCF_054371585.1. Taxonomy (NCBI): domain Eukaryota; kingdom Metazoa; phylum Chordata; class Mammalia; order Artiodactyla; family Giraffidae; genus Giraffa; species Giraffa tippelskirchi. The sequence continues at coordinate 143,685,507 of NC_137279.1, read as the reverse complement.
TGAGATCCAAGCATGTCGATATGACTACCAATCTAGTTCATTACTGCTAATAACTATATGGTGTAATATGAAAGGGCTTCCCAGGTGGCTCAGTGGTTAAAAACCCGCCTACCAATGCAGGAGACGCAGGTTCGATCCCTAATTGGGGAAGATCTCCCGGTGAAGGAAACAGCAACCCACTCCAGTATTCTTGGCTGGAAAATTTCATGGAGAGAGGAGCCTGGTGGGCTATAGTCCATAGGGTCACAGTCACAAAGAGTCAGACACAACTGAGCACACGTATACACACTCATAATATGAAAATGCTTCATTTTACTTAGACATTCCATTATGCACAGACATCAGCTTTTAATTATTTATTGTTAGAAATAATGTTGCATAAACTATTCTTCCAGGCTACTTTGTCTACATGTGCCAACAGGCTTTATAACACGGCAAACTATAGCCAGCCCATAGATCAAATTTGACCTGTCATCTGTTTCTACATGTAATAGCTTACAGCTATTACATTTTTTAGTGGTTAAAAAGACATTAAGGGAGAATATTTCATGACAAATGAAACATATAAAATTCAAAGTTCAGTGTCTATAAATAAAGTTTTATTTGAACCCATTCATCTGTTAATGTATTATCCGTGACTGCTTTTGCACTACAATAACAGCATATTTGCAGCTGAGACCATTCGACCTACAAAGGCTAAAATGTTACTTAGCTGGCCTTTCACAGAAAAAGTTTGTGAACCCCTATTCTAAAGTAATTACTTAGAAGTGGACTTTCAGGGTCATAGTTATGCATATTTTAAATTTTACTAGTAACAACCAAATTACTATCCAAGGGGGCTGCATCAATTTACACTGCCACCAGAAATGTGTAAATTCCCATTTCCCTCATCACCACTTAATTTTCTACAAGAAACTGTATCTCATTGTCTTAATTTCCATTTCCCCTTTTAAAAAATACTTGAAAAGTCACTGGACATGAGTTTTTCTTTTCCAAACTATCTCCTCTGGTCACTTTTCTATTGAGGTGTCTTTTAAAAAGAATCTATGTGCAGTTACATATATAACCTGGAAAGAAATTTTTTGACATACATGTTGCAAATAATTTCACCCAGAGCTTCTCTTTTAACTTTGTATTTTTTACTACATATGGCATTTTAACTTTGTTGCAGTTAAGCTTTATCAACCATATTATTGATATTACACTAAACAAAGCATTTCTTTTAATAGCTATGATTGGTTAGTATAATATGCTGCTGCTGCTGCTGCTAAGTCGCTTCAGTCGTGTCTGACTCTGTGCGACCCCACAGATGGCAGCCCATCAGGCTCCACCGTCCTTAGGATTCTCCAGGCAAGAATACTGGAGTGGGTTGCCATTTCCTTCTCCAACGCATTAAAGTGAAAAGTGAAAGTGAAGTCGCTCAGTCGAGTCCGACTCTTCACGACCCCATGGACTGCAGCTTACCAGGCTCCTCTGTCCATGGGATTTTCCAGGCAAGAGGACTGGAGTGGGGTGCCATTGCCTTCTCCGTAGTATAATATACTGACACACTATTTCCCAACTCTTGTAAGTTTAATAATTAAATGGTAGAGTCTCTTAAATTTTCTATTACACAGTCTTTAAAAAACAACAAAAAAAAGAGAAAACAACAGGGAAAGTTGCCTCTTCCTGATCCTTATACCTCTTATCATTCCCTTGTCTTCTGGCATTATTTGGGACTTCCTGTGTAGATGGAAATACAGTATGTATCCTTATCTCATCTGACTTTCATAGAGATGCTTCTAAAGAGTCACACTAAAATGTAATGTTTTCTGCTGGCTTTAGATATACAGCCTTTATTAAGTCAAGGCAGCTCTCTTTTATTTCCAGTTCACTAAGCCATGTTGCTTTTTTTCATCATTAATGATTGATGAATTTTAATCAGGTGCTTTTTCTGTATCTACTGAAACAATTACAAACTATTTCTCATTTAATGTACAGATAAAATGAAGTACATTAATATATTTTCTAACTCTAAATCATTCCTAGAATTTTAAGATAACTTCTATTTGGTCATGAAGTATTTTTACTTTTACATCACTGGATTTGAATTTAAGATTTGTACATCTGTTTAAAAAAAGATTTGTACAAGTGTAATAATAAAATGAGGTTGGTTCTATTATTTTTTCATTCTCTTCTTGTCTAATTTTGGTTTCAAAATAAACTAGCTCCATCAAATTAATTGGTTAGCATGCTTTCTTTGTCTATTCTGTCTGTATGTCATCTTCACATGTTTGGTAAATGTCACAAGTGAAAACTATCTAAGCCTACTGCTTATTTGAAGATTGTTGAGAGAAGGTACATATTTTTTTACAACTGATAAAGAAGCAAATTCTCTTACTTGAAGGCTTAATTTATTTCTTTTACTTATTTTTTTCCTAAATCCCCTGTATTCCTGTATTACCTTAGTCACATTCCAAGTGATTTTTATAACCTTATACTGAAAATGCATCATGTAAACAGCACATTTTGAGATTTTGTTGTAAATTAGTATGATAATTTTACTCTTTCAAAGAGGGCATTTGGTCCAATTATACTTAACTTATAGACTGATACAACTGTGTCTAATATTACTATCAATTTTCTATTTCTCATCTATTTGATGTTTCTTTTACTTTCCTTTATTCCTTTGAATTAACCAAATACTCTATTAATCTTTTTTTGTTTATTAACATGGTAGTTATACATACATTTATAATAATTATAGTGGTTAGCCATGACATTATAACATCAAACTTTGGCTTGGTAATCTAATCAAATGACCCACATTTATCATTTCTCCAATAAGAATAGCATTTTGCAACACTTTCATTCTAATTATCCCTCTGCCTTTTGCATGGTTGCTGTAATATATTTTAATTAGGCAAATATTGTTTTAACTCAACAAGAGATTGGGGGTTTTTTTGGTACTATCCATATTTAATTATCTTAAATGATACATATGTCTATTCTGGTTCTCTTCATTCCTTACTAAATTTCTGTTTCCCATTAGGATCATTTTATTTCTGGCTAAAGTACTTTAGTTTTTACTGTAGTTCAGGTGCACTGGCAACAAATTCTTCTATTTGACTGAAGACATCTTTATTTCACTTTCATTTTTGGGAGATATTTTTGCTGTGTATAGATTTATAGGTTAGAAGTTTTCTTCCATTCAGCACTTTAAGCATGTCATTCTGTTGTTTTATGGCTTCCACTGTTTCAGTCACTCAGTAGGTCGCTGAGTTGCGTCCAACTCTTTGCAACCCCATGGACGGCAGCAGGCCAGGCCTCCCTGTCCATCACCAACTCCCGGAGCAGCTCAAACCCATCTCCATTGAGTCGGTGATGCCATTCAATGATCTCATCCTCTGTCGTCCCCTTCTCCTCCTGCCCTCAATCTTTCCCAGCATCAGGGTCTTTTCCAATGAGTCAGCTCTTCACATCAGGTGGCCAAAGCATTGGAGTTTCAGCTTCAGCATCAGTCCTTCCCATGAGTATTCAGGACTGATTCCCTTTAGGATGGACTGGTTGGATCTCCTTGCAGTCCAAAGGACTCTCAAGAGTCTTCTCCAACACCATAGTTCAAAAGCATCAATTCTTTGGTGCTCAGCTTTCTCTACAGTCCAACTCTCACATCTATACATGACTTGAGGAAAAACCATAGTTTTGATAAGACAGACGTTTGTTGGCAAAGTAAAGTCTCTGCTTTTTTAAATGCTGTCTAGGTTGGTCACACCTTATCTTCCAAGGAGCAAGTGTCTTTTAATTTCATGGCTGCAGTCACTATCTGCAGTGACTTTGGAGTCCAAGAAAATAAAGTCAGCCACTGTTTCCATTATTTCCTCATATATTTGCCATGAAGTCATGGGACCAGATGTCATGATCTTAGTTTTCTGAATGTTGAGTTTTAAGCCAACTTTTTCGCTCTCCTCTTTCACTTTCATCAAGAGGTTCTTTAGTTCTTCTTCTCTTTCTGCCATAAGGGTGGTGTCATCTGCATATCTGAGGTTATTGATATTTCTTCCCATAATCTTGATTCCAGCTTGTGCTTCATCCAGCCTGGCATTTTACATGATGTACTCTGCATATAAGTTTAATAAGCAGGGTGACAATATACAGCCTTGACGTACTCCTTTCCGAATTTGGCACGAGTCCATTGTTTCAGGTCCGGTTCCAAGTGTTGCTTCTTGATTTGCATACAGATTTCTAAGGAGACGAGTAAGTTGGTCTGGTATTCCTATCTCTTTAAGAATTTTCCACAGTTTGTTGTGATCCACACAGCCAAAGGTTTTGGCATAGTCACTAAAGCAGAAGTAGATGTTTTTCTGGAACTCTTGTGCTTTCTGATGATTCAACAGATGTTGGCAATTTGATCTCTGGTTCTTCTGTCTTTTCTAAATCCAGATTGAACATCTGGAAGTTCACGGTTCACATACTGTTAAAGTCCGGCTTGGAGAATTTTGAGCATTAATTCACGAGCGTGTGAGATGAGTGCAACTGTGCAGTATTTGAACATTCTTTGGCATTGCCTTTCTTTGGGACTGGAATGAAAACTGACTTTTCCAGGCCTGTGGCCACTGCTGAGTTTTCCAAAGTTGCTGGCATATTGAGCTCAGCACTTTCACAGCATCATCTTTGAGCATTTGAAATAGCTCAACTGGCATTCCATCACCTCCACTAGCTTTGTTTGTCGTGATGCTTCCTAAGGCCCACTTGACTTCACATTCCAGGATATCTGCCTCTAGGTGAGTGAACACACCATCATGGTTATCTGGGTCATGAAGATATTTTTGTATAGTTCTTCTGTGTATTCTTGCCACCTCTTCTTAATGTCTCCTGCTTCTGTTCGGTCCATACCATTTCTGTCCTTTATTGTGTCCGTATTTGCATGAAATGTTCCCTTGGTATCTCTAATTTTCTTGAAGAGATCTCTAGTATTTCCCACTCTGTAGTTTTCCTCTATTTCTTTGCAGTGGTCACCTAGGAAGGCTTTCTTATCTCTCCTTGCTATTCTTTGGAACTCTGTATTCAAATAGGTATATCTTTCCTTTTCTCCTTTGCCTTTTGCTTCTTTCTCTTCACAGAAGAACTGTACAAAAAAGATCTTCACAACCCAGACAATCACGATGGTGTGATCACTCACCTAGAGCCAGACATCCTGGAATGTGAAGTCAAGTGGGCCATAGAAAGCATCACTACGAACAAAGCTAGTGGAGGTGATGGAATTCCAGTTGAGCTATTTCAAATTCTGCAAGATGATGCTGTGAAAGTGCTGCACTCGATATGCCAGCAAATTTGGAAAACTCAGCAGTGGTCACAGGACTGGAAAAGATCAGTTTTCGTTCCAATCCCAAAGAAAGGTAATGCCAAAGAATGCTCAAACTACCACACAATTGCACTCATCTCACATGCAAGTAAAGTAATGCTTAAAATTCTCCAAGCCAGGCTTCAGTAATACATGAACCGTGAACTTCCAGATCTTCAAGCTGGTTTTAGAAAAGGCAGAGGAACCAGACAACAAATTGCCAATATCCGCTGGATCATCGAAAAAGCAAGAGAGTTCCAGAAAAACATCTATTTTTGCTGTATTGACTATGCCAAAGCCTTTGACTGTGTGGATCACAATAAACTGTGGAAAATTCTGAAAGAGATGGGAATATCAGACCATTTGACCTGTCTCTTGAGAAACCTGTATGCAGGTCAGGAAGCAACAGTTAGAACTGGGCATGGAACAACAGACTGGTTCCAAATAGGAAAAGGAGTATGTCAAGGCTGTATATTGTCACCCTGCTTATTTAACTTATATGCAGAGTACATCATGAGAAATGCTGGGCTGGAAGAAACACAAGCTGGAATCAAGATTGCAGGGAGAAATATCAATAACCTCAGATATGCAGGTGACACCACCCTTATGGCAGAAAGCGAAGAAGAACTAAAGAGCCTCTTGATGAAAGTGAAAGAGGAGAGTGAAAAAGTTAGCTTAAAGCTCAACGTTCAGCAAACTAAGATCATGGCATCTGGCCCCATCACTTCATGGGAAATAGATAGGGAAACAGTGGAAACAGTGTCAGACTTTATTTTTTTGGGCTCCAAAATCACTGCTGATGGTGATTGCAGCCATGAAATTAAAAGACGCTTACTCCTTGGAAGGAAGGTTATGGCCAACCTAGATAGCATATTTAAAAGCAGAGACATTACTTTGCCAACAAGAGTCTGCCCAGTCAAGGCTATGGTTTTTTCAGTGGTCATGTAAGGATATGAGAGTTGGACGGTGAAGAAAGCTGAGAGCCAAAGAGTTGATGCTTTTGAACTGTGGTGTTGGAGAAGACTCTTGAGAGTCCCTTGGACTGCAAGGAGATCCAATCAATCCATCCTAAAAGAGATCAATCCTGGGTGTTCATTGGAAGGACTGATGCTGAAGCTGAAACTCCAATACTTTGGCCACCTCATGCGAAGAGTTGACTCATTGGAAAAGACCCTAATGCTGGGTACAATTGGGGGCAGGAGGAGAAGGGGACGACAGAGGATGAGATGGTTGGATGGAATCACCGACTTGATGGACATGGGTTTGGGTAGACTCTGGGAGTTGGTGATGGACAGAGAGCCTGGTGTGCTGCAATTCATGGGGTCGCAAAGAGTCGGACACGACTGAGCGACTGAACTGTTTGGTAATGCTTTTATTTTCAGTACGTAATGTCATTATGTTTTTTGTCTGTAGTTAGATTTCTTTTTATCCTAATATGATGATCTGTTTTAAACTAGGATTAATTCACTCAAATTTATTGTTATAAGCAACTTCTAATTATAATTGTTTCCCTACTTTGTAGTTTCTACTCTTCCTTTTTTTTGTTTCACCTCCACTACTTTGCTGCCTCCTCACTGATTTTTTTTAATTCCATTTCTTCTCCTATCCTGTTTTTTTTTTATCTTATTTACTGTTTCTTGACAGTCAGAAGTACTCTTTAGTATGTAAAATGCATACTTACCAAACCAACAACTTCCTGTTCTCTCTACATACTGCTATTAAAGACATCAGTACTTTGATCTATCTTACTTCCCCAAATAATTATAATCATCACTACTATCACAATTATAAAATATAATCAGTTTTTACCGCAAGAGGCGGACATGACTGAAGCAACTTAGTGTACACTTCCATTTTCACTACTTTGTATCAGATCTCTCTCTTCTGGCTCCTTTGCCTTCTTAAAGAAGTGATCCCTTTAGATGTTGTTTAAGTAAGAAAGTATTGATTCAAAATGCTCTCAGCTTTTCTATATGTGAAAATGCCCTTACTTTTGTTCATTCTGTAAAGATAGTTTAACTGGGTAGTCAATTTTAAGCTGATAGTTACTTTTTTAAACCCATTCATCCATAAATGGACATGCAGCCTTTTGTCTTGAATCTCACACAAAGCCATGTTAATTAAGAATTCCAGATTTCTATAGCAGTAATTATAGGAAACCTTGCCTTCTATGTTTGTGTACCACCTGGATTTTAGGTCCTTGAATCCAAATTTTTCTCCAAGAGATTTCCCTATCAATGAAGAAAGTGGAGCTTTCTACTGAGAGCCACTGTTCAGCAATAGATATTTTTTTGCCTCACAGATTAGAAAAAAAAAAAAAAAGCCTTCAGTAGGATAAAGAATGTTGTCTTCTGTAAAGACATGCAGCTGGACACATCATGGATTGGCTCTAGGAGAGCAACCCCACCCACTGATACTTGTTTTATAGTAAAGCTAAGCAGGCCTTGCAAAGGAGACAAAGAATCTTAGCTTATTTCCAGCTGCTTAGGGAAGATGCACAGGCTTTCCCTGATAGCTCAGTTGGTAAAGAATCCACCTGCAGGAGACCCCAGTTCAATTCCTGGGTCAGGAAGATCCCCTGGAGAAGGGACAGACTACCCACTCTGGTATTGTGACCTGGAGAATTCCATGGACTATACAGTCCATGGGGTCGCAAAGAGGACATGACTGAGTGACTTTCACTTTCACTTTAGGGACGATGCATGTTTGGAATATCAGCTGTGATTATTTAAAAACATTATGGGAAACTGAACCTATGCAGCCTCTTTCCCTTAATAAGGCCGTGCAACCAGTTCTAGTTCAATCTGGAAAAAGTCAGAAATGCAAGTCATCAAACAACAGTGTTTGTCTCCACACAACTACTTTCTTGGTAGCTCAGCTATGCATTTAAAAGTGCTTTTCTTTTATACCTATTAAAAAGGGTTTTTTTTTTCTTATACCTGTATAATATCTAGGTTTTTTATAATAGAAGACTATTTCAGAAAAATTGAGTCGGCAACAATTCCGAAAGTGAAGTCAAATGATTGTTCCTTATTAATTTCAAACCTTCAAGCCCCTCTAACTCATTTATATTAATTTCTTGTTCTATAAAAATGCAATGTTACATCTATTTCTGACTATCACAGGGTATTCTTTTATTGAGAAATGTTTCATTCAAATGGAATTTCTCATGTTCAGAGCCCCTCACTAGCAACTTTCATGTATTATTATTCAGTTCAGTTCAGTTCAGTTCAGTCGCTCAGTCGTGTCCGACTCTCTGCGACCCCATGAATTGCAGCACGCCAGGCCTCTCTGTCCATCACCAACTCCCGGAGTCTACCCAAACCCATGTTCATCGAGTCGGTGATGCCATCCAACCATCTCATCCTCTGTCGTCCCCTTCTCCTCCCGCCCCCAATCCTACCCAGCATTAGGGTCTTTTCCAATGAGTCAACCCTTCGCATGAGGTGGCCAAAGTATTGGAGCTTCAGCTTCAACATCAGACCTTCCAATGAACACCCAGGATTGATCTCTTTTAGGATGGATTGATTGGATCTCCTTGCAGTCCAAGAAACTCTCAAGAGTCTTCTCCAACACCACAGTTCAAAAGCATCAATTCTGCGGCGCTCAGCTTTCTTCACCGTCCAACTCTCACATCCATACATGACCACTGGAAAAACCATAGTGTTGACTAGACGGACTTTTGTTGGCAAAGTAATGTCTCTGCTTTTAAATATGCTATCTAGGTTGGCCATAACCTTCCTTCCAAGGAGTAAGCGTCTTTTAATTTCATGGCTGCAGTCACCATTAGCAGTGATTCTGGAGCCCAAAAAAGTAAAGTCTGACACTGTTTCCACTGTTTCCCCATCTATTTCCCATGGAGTGATGGGACCAGATGCCATGATCTTAGTTTTCTGAATGTTGAGCTTTAAGCCAACTTTTTCACTCTCCTCCTTCACCTTCATCAAGAGGCTCTTTAGTTCTTCTTCGCTTTCTGCCATAAGGGTGGTGTCATCTGCATATCTGAGGTTATTGATATTTCTCCCTGCAATCTTGATTCCAGCTTGTGTTTCTTCCAGCCCAGCGTTTCTCATGATGTACTCTGCATATAAGTTAAATAAGTAGGGTGACAATATACACCCTTAACGTACTCCTTTTCCTCTTTGGAACCAGTCTGTTGTTCCATGTCCAGTTCTAACTGTTGCTTCCTGACCTGCATACAGGTTTCTCAAGAGACAGGTCAGATGATCTGGTATTCCCATCTCTTTCAGAATTTTCCACAGTTTATTGTGATCCACACAGTCAAAGGCTTTGGCATAGTCAATAAAGCAGAAATAGATGTTTTTCTGGAACTCTCTTGCTTTTTCGATGATCCAGCGGATATTGGCAGTTTGATCTCTGGTTCCTCTGCCTTTTCTAAAACCAGCTTGAACATCTGGAAGTTCACGGTTCACGTATTGCTGAAGCCTGGCTTGGAGAATTTTTATGGAGTATTATTATTAGGGTTACCTAATATCTGGATACTCAAGGTTTATTGTGGCTAATTCCAAAGATTTAGGGAAAGAAAATTACCTTTAATGTTAAAAGCATACAAGAAGCATTTTAATCATCTTCATTGATTTAGAAGATATGTTTTCCAGAGTTTTAGCACACTGAAGAGAAATTACTATGGATTATCAGTTATTTTTTAAAACTTAAGTTAGAGCTTTCCCTAACACTGAATATAAGATTTTAAATGTATACATCATGTTTATGCAAAGCAATTAGAGCAGTTGCAACTCCTACTGCAAACAACAGAAACGGTGTGGCATCTTTAAACCAGAGATTGCCTAAACTCATGATATATGTCTAATCATATAACTTATTATTACCTGTCTCAGTACCTTAAAGTGAAAGTGCAAAATACTCTCCTAAATCATGCAATCCTCCTACTCCATCTCTCAAGCTACATACTTTTAATACACATATTTTTGGTGTAACAAAATTAACATTTTAAAAATTATATTTAAAAAAGGCTCTTAATATTGGAAGTTAAAATGAGGTTGATCAATCTCACTGAAAAAAGACATTCCATAACAATATCAACTGCATGTCTCTCTTAATGAAAGTACTTTCAAAATAATATGTGACAATTTCATCAAACAAAAGGAAGTACAAAGACTAAAATATTACTGAATATGACAAGAACTTTACATACTGGAAATTCATGTAGACAAAGATGAAGAATAATAAAGTTAGTCAACGTGGCATAGATTAATGTCATCTGTAGCTCAAATGAAAAAACTGTCAATAAGTGTTCATAAAGAAATATAATATTAATATGTTCCCTTTCTCATGTAAATATTTCTCACATAAATATCAAATATAAAGTACCTGGTAATTTATATCACCAGGACAAAACAAAAAACTAAATGAATTTTTTAAATCTCCTGCTTTTTATTTTTATGAGAAAATCAATTTTGAAATAAGCATTCTTAATTACCTGCCATCTTGTAGGAAATTATCTATAACATTTATAAAAGACATACTTTAAGTAATATTTATTAAGGTATATAATTTAATGAAAAATCATATAAATGACTTTACTTAACGGTTTTATGGTACAGTTTGGCTTTAGTTTACAAAAAATTTGCCATGAATGTCAAATCATCCATTATCCCTGAGAAGAATCATAGTATTCTAATAAACGATAGCTGTGGCCCAAAATTGATATCAATCATGAGGATATTGCTAATAAAGACCTTATGGTCCTCTCCCTTCATTTATCCCCCCCCACAATAAAACCTACGATATACTTAATATTATGAAGTCAGAATGAGTATTCTGAAAGACTGATGATAGACTAAAATAATGAATTAGTACTTATAATTATTGGTATGATAAAAACACAATGAAATAAGCATAAAGTCTAAAATGGTGTTTTTAAAAAATCAACTACATGAGTAAGTATGGGAAGGCCAACCTAAGAATAATTCCTGTCAGAATGGGCGATAAGTGGCATGGCTGGTAAAAATGTAAATCAAGTTATATAGAGCTGTAGTAAATCAAATAAAGATAGTAATACTTCCACTCTATCTTTTGCACTGGAAGAGAGACATCAGTACAGCTGTGATGAGTTTTATGTGGAAGATCCTTAGAAATACATTGACAGAGTATGCTCATTTTATATACCTTATCACTAATCCTCACAATAACTCTGAAGGTAGAGGGTAGATCACCCTTCTACAGATAAAGTATCTGAGTTTCAGACAGATTAAATCATGTGCCTTAAGACATAAAGCCAAGAAAGAACCAAACCAAAACTTGAATACAAGTAAATCATCTCCAGACTCTTTCTACCTACATGAGACTGCCTTAAAGGTTCAATCTAGCACCAGGCAATACTTCACCTGTAAAATATTTAGAAACCATGTAATAAGATACTGTGATTTCAACAAAAGTGGCAATTTTTGAAATGGGATTACTGATTTATGTTGTTAATATAAATGTCTTCTGCCTCTTGCTTCACCTAACAACTAAATCCTAATGTGTAGCATATGAATTAATTTTTTAAAAATTGAATCCAGTTTTCCCCACCGATAAATTATAAAAACTGTTTTATCCTTATTATTAATTTATCACAAATAATCCTCACACATCTTAAAATTTTTTTCTGATCCTTTACTTTCTTAATTACTTTAAATATAAATTAATTTCTAAAAATATGCCAGAAGAGTAGCAATTCAAAAAGATTCTATAGATTTACCTATTTTATAGCCAAAATTCCACATTACGAGGTTTATGAAAGCAAGACAACTTACATATACAGGGCACTTTTACCACACTTTTTTAAACTGACAATTCAGTATCAAAACTCTTTTTCTCCTGCTAATGGTACAAAGAAAAAAATACTATGATTTATTTTAAAAGTATAGCCTACCTCACTCTTTGGCATTTAAAAAAAAAAGCCTTCCTCATGTACAAATATGTAATTCTACTGCCACCTTCTGGTAAAATACAATTTCCCAATTTTTAATAGTACTTATAACTATAAAGTGACAAACCTCCAGATATGAAATATCTCCTTTCCAATATTAGATTAATAAAAAGCAGAATAAATTATTTTTATAAATGGCAAAGTTATACTAAAAATAGAATTTTAGCAATAATTTTTACAGTACATGTAATATATTCTCTCAATGCTAATGCTTACTGAGCACTTTACTATTTGAGCACAGAAGAGCTTTACAAGCAAAATAAAAATCAATTATCTTAATAACCTTTATAAAGTGGAATGATTATTCCCATTTTACAGAGACAATCAAAGAAGTCAAGTGGTCTGCTTGAGGTACACAGCTATTAAGTGGCAGACTCTGAATTTAGAAGCAGATTGATTCCAATGACCCTGCCTTTGATCAATGTGTTCTAATAGCCTCTGTAACATCAGATAATAGATATTAATAAGTTGATTGAACTCATTTAGGACACTAAACCTTAATTTAGTGGGGTAAAGCAACAATATTACAATTAGTGAGGAAATTAGAAGAGCCACAGAATATAGAAGCAAAGAATTCAAAGAAACCACAAAGGTCCCACAATCAAATTTTCCATATAATTGAGACCTATATTCTTTAAACATTTAGCCAATGGATTAAGCTCTAATGTTCTATTTTTACAAATAATTATACCACGTCATTTTGAAATCTTTCAAAATTAAAAAAAAAATTATGTTCTATATGTTCAGTGTTTAAATTTAATTTTGCTGTGACATAGTTTAAAATACTAAAAAACACCAGTTAGAAATTACTATCCTTAGTCAACATAATTTTACTAATTTATATTCAGAGAGGTTTTACTTACACAAAAGGATATACTACATTCTGCTATAATATTTCTATACATTGATTTCTTAAAAGTCATAAACCAATTCAATGAATTTCAATTTCACTAGTGAAATAAATTGTGTAAAAAAAAACTGCCCATAAAATAATCAACACATTATTTTTAAACTACAACAGTAAGAACTTTACGTCTAAAAGCTTTTGCACAGCAAAAGAAATCATAAACAAAATGAAGAATAACTTATGCAATAGGAGCAAATATTTGCAAATGATGCAACCAATAAGGAATTAATTTCCAAGGTATACCAACAGTTCAGACAGCTCAATATCAAAAAACAAACAGCCCAATCAAAAAAATGTGCAAAAGACCTAAACAGACATTCCTCCAAAGAAGATACACAGATGGCCATCAAACACATGAATAGGTGCTCAATGTCGCTAACTATTAGAGAAATGCAAATCAAAACCACAATGAGGTACCACCTCACACTGGTCAGAATGGCCACCATCAGAAAGTCTACAAATAATATAAACGCTGGAAAGGGTGTGGAGAAATGGGAACCCTTTTACACTGTTGGTGGGAATGAAAATTGGTATAGCCACTATGGAGAACAGTATGAAGATTCCTTAAAAAACTAAAGATAAAGTTATCATATGATCCAGCAATCCCACTCCTGAGCATATATCCAAAACAGATGAAAATTCTAATTCAAAAAGATACATGCATCCCAATGTTTATGGTGGCACTATTTACAATAGCCAAGATGTGGAAACAACCTAAATAACCACCAACAGATAAATGGATAAAGAAGATGTGGTATATAAATATAATGGAGTATTACAGTCATAAAAAAAGAATGAAATAATGCCATTTGCAGTGACATAAATAGACCTAGAGATTATCATACTAATGAAGTAAATCAGACAGACCTATATATATATCTCTTATATGTGGGATCTAAAAAATACAAATGCACTATAAAACAGAAACATACTCACAAACATAGAAAACAAACTTATGGTTACCAAAGGGGAAGAGATGGGGGAGGAAGGGAAGGAGGGAGGGAGACAATTTAGGAGTTTGGGATTAGCAGATACACTCTACCATTAATACAAATAAAATAAACAACAAAGTCCCACTGTATAGCATAGGGAACTATATTCAAAATCTTATAATAACCTATAATGGAAAAGAATCTGAAAAAAAGTATTTATATATGTGTTGATATGTATAAATAAATCAGTTTGCTGTACACTTAAAACTAACACAATATTGTAAACCAACTATACTTCAATTAAAAAAACTTTATGTGTATGTAAAATGACAAAATAAATAATTTAACCATCAGTTTTGGTATCTTTATAAATCAATCACATGCATTTTATGCTCTGATATTCTACTTTAATGAGCTTCTGAATAACTGCAACTAACAGTTATAAATAACAATATAAAATAAATGGCCAAATAAGATGCTTAAGTTAATATAGAATTATAACAATGAGTAAGTTAATCACTTTGAAAAACAGAGTAGTATGTAGAATAGTAGGGGAGAAATCCTGTCAACTGTTGTTTGAACCATTTTGATGAATCTTTGGTTCATAAAGTTTCATAATCATATCAATTCACCATGAGCAATTTTTAGTGAACTGTTTGATCACAAAGCTTCATTTTCCTCACAAACTATTCTGGCCAAATTTCATGTTTCTACTGAATGTGTACATTTGAATTTTACCTAGTTTCCTAGTAAACATAAACAGAGACTAGAACTCATATGATTAATGATATAATAAATATTTTTGTAGGTCTTTTATATTTCCATGTAAATTTTAGAATCTGTCAATCTCTACAGAAAAAAGCCTGCTGGGATTTTGATTGGGATTGTGTTGATCAATACCAGAATCAATAAAATCTAAGAATACAGTCAATATAAAAATTAATTGTACTTTTATATTTGAGCAACAAATGAAAAATAAATTTTTAGAATATCACTTAAAATAGCATCAAAATCAAAAATACTTAGGGATAAATTTAATGAAAAGTATGGAAAACTTCTCCACTGAAAACTATAAAACAATGCAGAGAGAAAATACAGGAGATCTAGATAAATGCAGATACATATTCATAGATCAGAGCACTCAATATTGTTAAGGTGTCTATACTTCTCAAATTAACATATGAAGTCAATCCAATTTCAGTCAAAATTCTAATAGGTTTTTTTAGAAACAGACAAGCTGATTCTAAAATTTGTATGGAAACAAAGGATCTAGAATAATCAAGAGAATCTTGAGAAAGAAAAACTGACTTGTAGGACTTATAAAAACAAATGTCCTCCAACTGGTGATTTCCAAGACTTATTATAATTCTAAAATAAACAAGACAGTACAATACTTGATTACTGTACTGAATAATCAGTATATCAGTATAAACAGAGACATAGTTCAATGAAACAGAGTATAGTCTGTTATTATTAAACAGATTATTAAACAGAGAAACAGATGAGATGGTTGGATGGTATCACCAACTCAATGGACATAAGTCTGAGTAAACTCCAGGAGTTGGTGATGGACAGGGAGGCCTGGTGTGCTGCAGTCCATGGGGTAGCAAAGAGTCGGACATGACTGAGCGACTGAACTGAAATGAACTGATAGCTGATTAGCAAACAATGTTGTGATAGTTTCAGGTGAACAGCAGAGGAACTCAGCTATACATATACATGTATCCATTCTCCCCCCAAACCCCCTCCCAACCAGGCTGCCACAAACACTGATCAGAGTTACACGTGCTATACAGTAGGTCTTTGTTGAAAATAACCCAGTTTTTTAAAAATGAGCAAAAGACTTGAACAGGCACTTCGTGAAACATATATGAATGACCAGTAAGCACATGAAATGATGCTCAACATCCTTAGTAACCAGGGGTTTGCAAATTAAAATCATAATAAGATTATCACTACCTGCCTACAGAATACCTAAAATTAAAAAGACAATACCAAGTCTAATTAAGGACACGGAACAACTATTTGTAGAAATGCAAAATGGTACAATGACTACGGAAAATAGTTTGGAAGTTTCTTCAGAACACCATTCCAGGTTCGATGCATGAGACAAATGCTCTGGGCTGGGGCAATGGGATAATTAAATGGGATTAATGTTAATTTTTTCTTGAGGGTATCTGCCTAGCTTCCAAGTTTATTTTGGAAGGTTCATCTTCTCCACCTGGGGATGGCCCTCCAGTAGCCTAGATTTTGTGTTAAATGACCCCACTACTGCCCAGCTGGGTCAGAGGTGAGCAACTGACTCAAGACGGACTACTCAAGAAGCCCCCTGTGGAGCTTAAAATGGAGAATGAGCAAGTTAATTCTCTAGTTGCACTTTACCATGAATCTTTGTTCAGTCGCTAAGTTGTGTCCAACTCTTGGCAGCCCCATGAACTGCAGCATGCCAGGCTTCCCCGCCCATCACTATCTCCCTGAGTTTCTTCAAACTCATGTCCGTTGAGTCAGTGATGCTATCCAACCATCTCATCCTCTGTCACCCTCTTCTTTTCTTGCCCTCAATTTTTCCCAGCATCAGGGTCTTTTCCAATGAGTCAGCTCTTCGCATCAGGTAGCCAAAGTATTATGATGAACAGAATGGATATAAAGCTCCAGAAGAGCAGTGTAGTAGACACATTCTATGCCCTACATTCAGAGCAGGAGAGAAAGAAAAGTCTAGAACAACACAGAGACAGAGAGAGTAACGCCCACATTTTTGACTGATTTCTGCTTCCTGATTCTTCACTTACTGGGAGCTACCCTCGGGTCCCATAAAACACAGAATACCTATATAAGAGGTACCTTTAAGGAAATAATGCCAGCTCAGGTTGGATTCTATTATTTTCAATTCAACAAGGCTAGGCAACAGTCCTTAAATAAAGCATGAAGCACATACAAAAGGCTCAAAATCTAGAAACTGTGGCAGGAACTTTCTGATCTTTGACCTCCTGTATGAGCTGCAGGCTTCCTTACCCAGCCCTTGAAAGAGTTCTACTCTGGTGTCCAAAACACAGATGACCTTGTTAAGGTCATTTTCATCCCTCTATCTATAAGAAATCTGTAAGAAAAGCATCCAGCTCAAATTTCTGGTTAGATTCAAAATTTTCAATTGCTAAAGACTGCCTCAAGAGAGAAAGAAATTCCATAGTATGACAGAATAAAATTACAACAACAAAATATTAATAGAATCAAGTGCCTAAATTTAGAGCATAAAGCAAAAGTCAGACATGGTAAGATGACACCTAACCAACCAAGGTAAAAATTGAGTATTTGTACTTGATATTGTCCAAGATTTCATTATTTCTTGGGCAATGCCTACAGAATTTACACTTCTACATTTTAGTGTGGGTATTTTTACATTCAAAAGCTAAAGGCTATTTTCCCTATATAGTAGGGTACTCTGGTACACCAAGTAATGTTGACATGGACTTATTACTATAATCTAGAAAGTCCACCTGTTTGAGGCTGTTCGTCTGCTTATTTATCACAAGTCAACCTATGTACACTGGGATAAAACAGTTCAGAATCAAGTTATATAAGGCAAGCTTATTGCCACCATCCCTTATTTTACTTCATTTGTTCTTATAAATAAATTAAAAGCACAGTAAGACACATGGTGAAACAAGTGTTGTCACTAAGGTTATGGTTATCACTTAAGTATGTGACTGCACCTTATTCATATAATAAGTCTATGTTGGAAGACATATAAAAAAACAATTATTTCATATAGCTACTTCAGTCCATTTTATGTACTAATGTTCTCCATCGTATTGGATTTTGGTTAAGTTTGCTCTAATACACAGAATATGAAATATGGACAATCTGGAAAATGAGTTCCATTATTTTCCTAATATATGTAGAAAGTATTATTTTTAAAAGCTTAACTGTCGCTCTTAATAACAGTAATTGTATTGATGTTTTAACCTAAGATCTGTAAAATTACATATGCATTCAAGCCCATAATTTCCTTAATAAAGTAGCTTTTTGTGATAGCTAATCTCTTAATATACTTTTCTCTAAATAAACATCCAACTGCCACTCATATTTGCATATAAATAGCACCTATATACAATGAGATAATATTTGTATCACCCAAGAAAAAATTTCTGGAATATGTTGAGAATTGAATCCTCCTAAATTAATTAGATAAGTATCAGTAATTATGAAACCATCTGTGAGCAATGTTCTAAATAAAATTTATTCATAAACACTAGAGGGTGCTCTAATTCAACAGTGTCTGCTCATTGCTGAGCATCTGAAAGCAACAACCCTGTTAATCAACTATATTCCAATATAAAATAAAAACTAAAAAAACAAAATACAGTGCCTGGTATCCGGCCTTGATGCTTAAAATAATTTTCTCCTTAATTAAAGATAAACGAAGATAATTATCAGCAGCAACAACTTTTGCTTTTGAACTATATAGAGAGATACTTTATGAGATAAAATTTCATCTTTCCAGAATATATAATAAAACTTAGTAGAATTCCACTGAAATCATTTTTATTGTACAATTATTATATTTAATATTGTGGTAAGTGAACAGAATAGAAAGTAAGTACAGAGGAAGTATAAAGACAGTCCTTATCACTAAAGGGAATTAATGCAATATTCAGATGACCAACAAAAGGTGTATCCTGTATATTATGGAGTTAGGTTCAAGGAAAATTACAAAATGAATCTGGTAAAAGACATACAGTAGCTCAATTTCAATTGCTAAGTATTAAGGTATAGTTTAGCTATTTTACAAAAGTAACTTGAAACAGTATTTAATAATAAATAAAAGTAATATTGTTGTTGGATATCATCTGTTGTCTCAAGAAAATATTTTTAAAGCCAACAGACAGGAAATTGAAAACGAAAAAATCTAGACTTTGAACATCATAATAGGAAATTAATAATAAAATCAATTTCAAATCTTCATAAGAAATACATTTACTGCTAGCTTTTTAAATTTACTTCTAAAACATTCACAGTCTCAATTACAAATCTTTGAAATTTTCAAAATTTAAAGTAATTTATGTGTTGTCATTTGGCAATCCAGGAAAGCTCCCTGGAGTATGTGTTTCCAATAGATAGCATTAAACAATTCCAAATAACAAAGCTGAATGGCCAACAATATCAATTTCTATGCATTTCAAGAAAATGGCTATTAACTGAGTACTTCTTAACCCCAACAAAGTATGTTGCCTTTAAAAATGTTTACAGAGAAGAAAAACCAAACATTATCTATACTTCTAAAGTCACATAGCCAAAATCAACCAGTCTCTCTCAGTCTCTCACACACACACACACACATGCATGCACACGCTACTCCCTCACACACAATCCACTCCTCAAGAGGAGAGTACTTGGCTTATACCTACCTCTCTTTCTCTCATTCCTTTCCCTTACTAATAACTAAGGGATCCCAGAGAAATCCTGAACAGTGGCACCTGTTCATAAAAGGCCAGTTCAAATTTACAACAGCCCCAGATAAACTGTTTAATAGAACACAACACTAGACAAAAGCCAGAGATAGGCCTGAACCAGATTCATAAACTACCCAGACTCTGGCAAACAAAATAGACGGCAAAGAACTAATCAGACTGCTGGAGTCCAGAGAAATCCTGGAAACAGAAGCACTGGGCTAGAGTTTGAAGTATACATTTGTCATCTATATTCTCCTGGCACTCATCTCCCCTTTCTATGTTTATGTGCCTTCCCTCTGCCAGATTCCTAGGACCTATT
This sequence comes from Giraffa tippelskirchi, assembly GCF_054371585.1. NCBI lineage: Eukaryota > Metazoa > Chordata > Mammalia > Artiodactyla > Giraffidae > Giraffa > Giraffa tippelskirchi. Next base: position 143,665,621 of record NC_137279.1, on the reverse strand, counting down.
ATACTCTAAATGCCCAGCTGCCAGCTTCCCTATTCAGTGTTACGTCATTTAAAACCTTCTACTGCAAGAGGTGACAACATACACATTTGTTAGAGAGTATTAATGTCTGAAATGTTCTGCCCAGTTATGAAGGTCTCCTGAACCATCATATACACCTCTACTGACAGAAAAGTATGGCTCAGAGATAATCAGCTGTCAGGAAGGTTTTAGTCTTTTTAAAAGCAAGTCTGAATTCACACTACTTACAAACATCATATTTTGGAGCTACAACATAACCCTGATCAAAATCTTAGCTTGTCACTGATATTTAGAGCTTTTGCCCATTAATCTGAAAAGCAAAGAACCAACTAAAGTGAAGAATGGGTAGAAAGGTGCAATTTTATTTATAAATACTAATATTCATCTCATTATTGTACCACATAAAAATTTACAAACCATGAGACTAGAATACTCTATTCAAAAAATAATTTAAGATGAATACCTGCTTTCCATGACTCCTGAATCTGGCTCCAAACTTATAGTCTCTGTTGTAATTTCCACTTTCCGTACACTTCCAAAGAAATCAGTTATCAGGACATTTTTAGGATCCCTCTGAAAGAGATCAGTGCGATGTCCAGGAGTAGACACACACAGACTTTTGGGGCATACCTGAAACTGAAAAAAAATACGTATAGCAATAGTAAATACACACGCTTACATATTCTCACAGCTTATATTAAATTCATTAACACAACATAGTAGACGGTAGTATATTTTTCAAACTCTCCCAACGTAAAGAAGATTAAAGATCGTGGTTCTAAAAATTAAACTTTCATTGCTACTGTACTGCTTGACACTTTAAGAAAGCTTTACAGACATTAGAAATAATAAATAATTGATAAAACAGGAAGCTGGCCAGGGAGGAAAACAACATTCCCTTTTTTAAATCATATGCTACAAAGTATGAAAGCAAAAGTGTTATTCCCTCAGTCATGTCCAATTCTTTGAGACCCCATGGACTGGAGCTCACCAAGCTCCTCTGTCCATGGGATTCTCCAGGCAAGAATACTGGAGTGGGTAACCATTCCCTCCTCCAGGGGATCTTCCCAACCTAAGGACTGAACCCAGGTCTCCTGCACTGCAGGCAGATTCTTTACCATCTGAGCCACCAGGGAAATTTATGAGAACTCACAGGCAACACTATGACAAGAGAACTGCTTTTTTCTGCATCTATATCAATCTCAGTAGAATGCTCTTACCAGAGCAATGTTTTAAACATTTTGCAATCATGACCCTTCATTCAAATTTTAAATTCCAATAAAATACTACACAATAGCCAAGTCTGTAAAGATGAAATTAGAGCTGCTCTGGACTGCAAGAAGCTGAAGCATAGCCTCCTCACTATCCATCCCTGTCCTGCTGCTGTGAAGCTACATAAACTATTCTAAAAATCTGGTACCTTTCTTAAGTTATCCATAATGAAAACCATGAACCCAAAGCACCTCAAGACACCCTAGTGCTCCAAGGAATAGTCTGAAAACTACAACTTCATCCCTACACAGATCTCACAATAATTTTTAGGTCAATCTTATTCCCGATACTCCACACCAGTGAACGGCCAAGGATCCCTACAGGACATTTGGTCCATGTCAAAGGTCCTTAATATTTGGTCCTGTTCAAAACCATCTGGCAGGAACCAAATATGTTCATGGACATTTGGACAAGCCAAATTTCAAGGACCCTTTGCCATGGACCAAATGTCTCATGGACATGTTGGACAGGACCCCAATGCCAGACGCACGTTCATTCACTCAGCAAAGCATAAAAAGTGCCCATTATACATATGTCATATGGTTACCTTTCATAGAGGATACAAAAGTTGATAAGACTTGGGTCTTCAAGTCTAGTCAGAGATGAATAAACATAGCAAGGTAGGAAAAAAAGGTAACAGGTTCTAATTCAGAAAAAAATAAACTTCTAAGTGTTTGAGGATAAGAAAAAAGAGGGAGTGGGACTTAAGCTATTTTTTGAAAGAAAAAGGAAGATTACAGATGGGAAACAAGAGCATTTCTTATAAAGGAGCAGCTGTAGAGATGTGTGAGGCAAAGAACCCAACTTGGCAGAAGACCAGGCTATCTGAAGGAAACCATTATAGGTCCACTAGTAAAGGCCCAGAGGCCACAGCACTTGCCCACCTGTGGCAACAAGACCATGTGCACAGGTAATCCCCAACACGACAGGAGAGGGATGGGGAAGGGCAGAGCAACTCTAATTTATGGCACACAGTGTTCCAAGAACTGTGCGAAGCAGTTTGTAGATATTCTCATTTAAGTTTACCAATAACTTTGAGGTGTACAAAAAGTATTATCTCCCCTTCAAACTAAAGCTCAAAGAGCTTAAGTAATTTGTATAACATCACAGTGCCTTCCAGATTCAGGAAAGCAATAATAGGAAATAAGAAGAGCTCATGATATAAATTAAGAAGCAAAGGAGGAAAAAATGGGTAGAGGAAGGCTAAGAAAGTGAAATGTCAAACAAGGACAAAACAGATGGAAGGCTGAAGAAACAAAGTAAAAGACAAAATAAACAAAGATAAAATTAAAGTTCTAGGTATACTGAAGGTATTCCTGTGTGAACAACCTGGTGGGCTTTGTTAAGTACACAATAAATATTTTCTTCCTTGCTGCTAAAAAACAAACAAAAAACATACTTTCACTTTTTAAAAAAACTGAATTATAACTGACACAATTACATTAGTTTCAGATGCACCACATAGTGATTTGCCATTTTTGTACATTACGAAATGGAAAAGTCTAGTTACAATCTGTCATCAAAGTTATTAAAATATTGACTAAATTCCCTATGCTATACATTACACTGCTATGACTTATTTACTTTATAACTAGAAGTTTATACTTCTTAATCCTCTTGACCTATTTCACCCGTGTCTCCCCTTAACTCACCCATCTGACAACCATCTGTTTGCTCTGTCTCTATGACTGTATTTCTGTTTTATTTTTTAGATTCCACATATAAGTGATAGCATACAGTATCTGTCTTTTCTCTCACTTATTTCACTAAGCATAATACCCTCTAGGTCCATCCGTGTTGTTGCAAATGGCAGAATTTCATTATTTTCTTTGGCTGAGTAATATTTCATTGTAAATATATATATATATACCACATCTTTACTCATTCATCTATTGGTAGAGACTTACAGTTACTTCCATATTTGGCTATTGTAAATAATGTTGCTATGAACTTTGAGGTGCATGGGAGTGTTTTTCCCTATTCTGTATTCTTAGTTCCCTCACTGTAAATTAATTTAACAAATAAGCAAGCATGGGTTTATTTCTGGACTATTTATTCTGTTTCATTGTTCTCTATATCTGTTTTTGTGCCAGAACCATACTGTTGTTAATTACTTTTTTAATTTGAAGATATAACTCTATCAGGCCAATTCACGAGTCAGGCAGCATTCCATCCAGCAACTGAAAGGGTTCTCCGAGGGGTTGTACAAAATAGGTTTTCATAGGAAGAAAGGCAAGGTAGCTATTAGCAAAAAAAAAAGAAAATTCTTTTTAGGCCAGGATATCTTCCTTTTGGCGGGGGGGGGGGGGGGGGGGAGCAGTAGAAAGGCAAGAGTTTTATCATGCAAACTGCCTCTGCGGTGATGGGGGATAAAGAAAGACCACAACGTTTTTTGCTTAATTTCCATGACACCCGGAGATGCTGGTTCCAGGTTCATAAATTTTAAGTTGGTCATACTTCTTCATTCCATTTCTGACCTCCCAGTCTTAGGGAGATCATTTGCTTGGTGGTCAGCAGCTGTGAATATGAATTTAAAACTTCTGAGAAAATACAACCTGCCATGGGGATTACTTTGATTATAAGCAGGATTATCCCTAGTGCTTAGAATGCACTTCAGAGTCATGGTCCCCAATACTCAAACCAACCAAAGACCCCATTGAAGGAGTTAGCTTTTTAAGCCAACTGGCTTGCTCAGCAATCTGATGTAACGGAGTTTCACCTTCCACAGAAGTGTCAATCCAGGTATAGCAGGTAATACCAGCCATAGCACAGACACTTCCTGGTTGACCTAAAAGATACTCAAGGACTATTCTATTATCAAGAACAACTCCAGCCACAGCCTAAGAAAGCTTTCTGGGCAGCTAGTGCTTTCGCAATGGGTTCTGCAATACTTTCAAGAGTTACGGAGAGGCTTCTGATCATATTCTCATTTTTATTTACTCCTAATCAGGGAAACTAGCCCTACCAAAGGAAGCAATTTCAAATCCTAAATGCCTGCTGGTAGGTCCTTTCTAGAACAGACAGGGGCACAGTTAGATAACCTAAAAGGTATTGTCTGCTTATATACCAGTCATCTAGGCATTCATAGACCCAAGGAAAATAACAATCACAAACCAAGACAAATCCTATCAGGGCACAAACTACTTCCACTTAGGTGCCACTGTTAATGGATTTATGTGCAAGTTCTGTTGCTTTTGCCCGTTCAAGCCAATGGTCAGTTAGATTTTCTCCTAATCTGAAATAAAAAGTTGTTCTAAATACCACAGGTTATCCCCCTAAGCAATGGCTTGGGAGATATGGATGACGGTGTTATCTTTCCAGGTCAATGCCAGACTAAAGAAGGGAAAGCAGAGAAGAAGAGCTTCCAGTTAAAGTATGAAGTATCGATCTGTCATCATGGGCAGAAGCAGTCTACATCAATGTGAGTTATTTCTCTTTCTTGTCAGGTTGATTCGGAGGTCTCCAGCATTTGGACAGGACCAGATGTCAGGCAGAATCCTCCTTGGCTGTGAGATGTGTACCCAAGGCTAAATACCTCTTAGTTTTGCAGCGGTGTCAGCGGTCAGAAACACTTGGTAAGGTCCCTTCTGATGGGACTCAAAGGCTGCCTTTGTTCTTGTGCTGTGCTGTGCTTAGTCTCTCAGATGTATCTGACTCTTTGTGACTCCACGGACTGTAGCCCGCCAGGCTCCTCCAGCCATGGGGATTCTCCAGGCCAGAATAGTGGAGTGGGTTGCCATGCCCTCCTCCAGAGGATCTTCCCAACTCAGGGACTGAACCCAGATCTACCGCATTTCAGGCAGATTCTTTATCAACTGAGCCACCAGGGCAGCCCAAGAATATTGGAGTAGGTAGCCTATCCTTTCTCCAGGGGATCTTCCCAAATCAGGAATCGAACCAGGGTCTCCTGCATTGCAGGTAGATTCTTTACGAGCAGAGCTACCAGGGATGCCCGCCTTTGTTCTTAGTGATTTCAAATCAAAACGATGAGAGGAAACTGGAAACGTTAATTTGGTGAGTCATCGTCATCTGAGGAAACTAAACGAATCCAGGATCCCCTTTCAGTTTACAGGTACATAACAAGACCAGAAAGACAATTAGAGTCCACTATCTATAAAGGTACAAGTGTAATTTTTCTCTCTATGATTACCCCATTTTTTAAACCAAGATAATCATAGTAAAACTAATTTGTCGGTATTAAACTTGGCCTGATTTTTACAGAAGTGCAACAAGAATAATGACTGACCATGTAAGTTCTTTTTTAAGATTGCATCGCTGGAACTTTGTAAGCAAAGTACCAGGTTGATTTTTCCAAGCAGTTTTCTTGAAGCTGTCTGGTCATATCTGATTTGATGTACATCTCTCTCAGATATAAAACATTCCAGACAAAACAGATTAATACAGTCAATGTTTCTAATTGTGTCCTGTTACAAAGAGAATGAAAATAAGAATATTCACTGAGAGTTTCTGAATTTGGGGGATCAGATAGGAAGAAAAAGTAAATGTTTCATCCTTGTTCACCAAGGTATATCTTACCAAGCTGTTGACAGCTTAAGGGAAAAGATTTCTTTAAATCTGGAAAAAAACATTAAAGAACCCACAATACTTTATAAACACAAAGTCATAAAAATTAAAATCATCCTTATCAGTTCATTCAGCCTCATGTTATTGATTCTTGTTCCTCTTGAATCCAGTTTTTTTTTCCATTAGTTCTTGCAACCTCGCCTGAGGATTAAGGGTGATAGGGACAGTGATAATTCCAAGAAACTCCAAGGTTTTCATTAAAGTTCATATGATTTTCCCAAGGAAGTGGGTGCCTCAATCACTAGAGATTGTGGAAGGTATAGACACAAGGTACATCCTTACTAATAAACCCAAATTTATCTTAGTTCTTCTACAATAAGAAAACAAGGCGACTTCCCTGGCAGTCCAGTGGTTAAGACTCCATGCTTTCACGGCCAAGGGCCCAGGTTCAATCCCTGGCTGGGGACCTAAGATTCCACATCTTACAAGCTATACAGCGTGGCCAAAGAAAGAAAGAGACCCAAACGTATGTTCAATAATTCAATGGTTTAAATAATTCAATTGTTTAAAGAGCAATTAAACAATAACATATTTACTTAATTGCTCTTAACAATTATTTAGATTACTTAGGGATACATCATACCCAGTTATTTTTCTTGCAAGCCTAGTGCTGATAATTCTAAAGAGATGTTTGTTTTAACCAACAACCTTAAACTAGCTTTTATTTGCTAAAAATATCTTAGATCACATAATTTTGAAAAGCATTTCAGTTAGTTTCTGTTAACATTTCTGAGAATTTCAGAATGCCCAATCTTTATGAGCTTGAGGTCACACTAACTAAATAAAGCTCTTTTACAAAATAATTTTGCAGTACCATCCAGAAGTTACACATACAAATGCATATCTACAACATAAATATGTAGATACACATAGATGCAGAGATCTTATAGTTAAAAACATCAGTGAAAAACACACGTAAGATTTTTTTTATCTGCCCAATCTTCAAATATTTCTTCCCCCCGTTTTTTTTCCTGATGAGAAATAACTGCATTTCAAAGAACGGATCTTAAGTCTCAAAGAAGATGGGAATAGGAAATCTGTATCACAAAGACACAGGTTAAGTGCAGAATAATTCTGTCTCCAAAGTCCCAATATCTACAAGTACTTTGAGATGAAGAGAAGAAGTTTTGGGACTCACAAAAAGGAATGACATCCACCAACCTGTTGCTGGAATGTTTCTTTCCCTCTGGGTATATATCTAGCTTAGGGAATAAGGCCAAAATAAATTCTTACTAGGCGCTGAATATTTTCAGTTCCTCTAAATGTTTAAGGAAATAATTTAGCACTTTACCCAAAAAAATCCCTGTTTCACCAACTTTGCGAGGGGCCCATATGGGGCCATTTTAGTTGATGTTGAAAAATGTGCATAGGCCCTTAGGAACAATTTCTTTTCCAGTGTCCCAGTTGTTCACAACTGAAACACTGATCTCTGGGCCAATGGTTTGATAATGAACCCCCAAGAAGGTGAAATCGGGGAGGCTGAGGCATTGTTTTAAATATCTTTTCTAGGTTTAATTTTTCATTAGACTTCTGCAAGGACTCTTCTAGTGAAGTTATTTTGAAATTCTGAAAGCTTTTGGAGACTTCTGCTTACTAGTTAAGTCAGGTATTCCATTTGGTTTGTTTGACTTGGGAACCCTTGTTTTTAAGGGTCCTTATTAAGTGACCTTATAGTGTTAGGACATTCTTCCTAACATAATTCTAGGTTGATTTTAGTAAAGCTTTGTCATTTTGCTAAATAATTGCAGCTTCCAGGATTCATAACTCTTAAATATAAAATAAGTAGGTGTGCTGGAAGACAGTGTGCTCAACTATTTGGACATAAAGGATTACATTTCTTTTAGCCAGACCTTTGGTTTTCTAAGAGCCAAACTAAGACCTAAAGGGACTTGTGGTGGGGTTGGGAATGATGGGATGTTTCACAGTGTATCTTGTTGCACTGAAGTTTTCTTGAGGTTGGCAGGTGACCGAGATGTCAGTCTAACCCTTTCTGTGACCAACTTATCCTAACATGGGCGTCCCTGGGTTAAGTGATGACCCTTCTATCAACTTTTAAATGTCTGACCTGTACCCACCAATCTTTGCAGTCTTTTGGCTTCCAAGATTGCCATGAACAATGGCCTTTACTTCAGGTGCACATTAAAAGAAATGCACAGTAACTAAAAAGAGAAAATTGAGACTGAGGAAAGGTCTGAATCAGCAGACCTCAAAGAATGGGGACTGCAGACTGATGCCAAGCAAAAGGAAAGCTGCAGCTGTCACTAGTCATTCTCAGCAGGGAATCTAGGAAAGGATTCCAGATGGGGAGATACATATTAAACCGACACAGTTCCCAATATGGAATCTAGAGACAGAATCAAGAGACTAGTTTTCCACTCAAAATAATGAACTGTGGAAAGCCAATTAGATCATAAGCTCAAACACACGAAGTACAGAACTCAACCAAAAGGAACTTACCAATGGCCCTCGGAAAGAGCAAGAAAGAGAACAAACTCAAGAGAGTTCACAGGGTGCCATGCCTGTGTTTCCTGCTGTCCCTGAAAGCCACTAGAAGTTCACTTCAAATCTCATTGCTACCACCTGTTAAAAACTAAAATTCAATGAAGTAAATTCGAAAATGTTTTGGGCTTTATTAGATGATTCATGGGCAGATAGCATCCCATCTAGCAACTATAAGAGGGCTCCCAGTACCACACTTGTCTTGACTACTATAGCTTAGCAGCATAGTTTTTTGAATTCAGGGAGTGGACATGTCCAACTTTGCTCTTTTTTCTCAATGTTACTTTAGCAATTATTAGGGTGGGGTCTTTTGCGGTTCCATACAAATTTTAGGATTAGTTGTTCTATAAAAAAAAAAAATGCCTTTGGTATTTTGATAGGGACTACATGAAATCTGTAGATTGCTTTGGATTTTGGAACATTTTAACAATATTAATTCTTCTAAATCAGAATCATGGATTTATTTTCCTTAATTGTGTCATCATCAATTTCTTTCATCAGTACTTAAAGAGTTTTCAGAATACAAGTCTTTCACTTCCTTGGCTAAATTTATCTTTAGGTGTTTAATTCTTTTTGATGCAATTGTAAGGGGGACTGCTTTAATTATTTCTCTTTCTAATAGTTCATTAGTGTGTAGAAATTCAATCAACCTTTGTATATTAATCCTACAACTTTACTGAATGGTAACATTTTTGTATTCTACAACTTTAGTTCTAATGGTATTTTGGTGGAGACTCCAGGGATTTCTATAAAACGTCTGCAATTAGTGACAATTTTACTTCTTTCCAATTTGGATGCCTTTTACTTCTTTCCTTGTCTAATTTCTGTGGCTAAGACTTCCAATACTATATTGAATAAAAGTGGCAAGAGTGGGCATCCTTGTCTTGTTCTTGATCTTAGAGGAAAAAGCTTTCTCTCAGCTTTTCATTGCTGAGTATGTTAGCTATGGATCTGTCATATATGTCCTTTATTATACTGAGGGATATTCTCTCTACACCCACTTTGCTAAGAGTTTTTATCATAAATTGATGTTGAATTCTGTAAAATGCTTTTTTCTGCATCTATTGAAACGATCATATGACTTTTACCAGTCATTTTGGTAATGCAGTGCATCACATAATTGATTTGTGAATGTTAAAGCATCCTTGATCCCTGGAATGAATCCCACTTGATCATGCTGCATGATCCTTTTTAAAGTATTGTTGGATTCGGTTTACTAGTATTTTGTTGAGGATTTTTGCATCTACAATCATCAGGGATATTAGGTTGTAATTTTCTTTTTTTGTAGTATCAGTTCTTTTGTTTTGGTGTCAGGGTGATGTTAGCCTCATAAAGTGACTTTGGAAGTGTTCTTTCTTCTTCAATTATGTTTTTGTTTTTTTGAATAATTTGAGAAGGATGGGTATTAAACTTCTTCAAATGTTTGGCAGAATCACCTGTGAAGCCACCTAGATCTGGACTTTTGTTTGCTGGCATTTGGTGGGGAGAGGGGGGAATACTAATTCAATTTCATTACTAGTAATTGGTCTATTCAGATTTTCTAATTCCTCATGATTTAGTCTTGGAAGACTGCACGTTTCTAGGAATTTATACATTTCTTCTAGGCTGTCTAATTTGTTGGCATATAACTGTTCATAATGTTCTCTTATGATCTTCTGTATTTCTGTGATATTGATTATAATTGCTTTCTTTCTTTTCTCATTTTATTTATTTGGGCTCTTTTCTTCTTAGTAAGTCTGTCTGGCTAAAGATTTGCCGATTTGTTTATCTTTTCAAAGAACCAGCTCTTAGTTTCATCAATCTTTTCTATTGCCTTTTTAGCTGTTATTTCACTTATTTCTGCTCTGATCTTTATTATTTCTTTCCTTCTACTAATTTTGGGCTTCGTTCTTCTTTTTCTAGTTCCTTGAAATGTAAAGTTAGATGGTTAAGAATTTTCTTCTTTCTTGAGTCATGCCAATATTACAAAGAAATTTCCTCTTAGAAACTGCTTTTGCAACATTCAGCATAAGGAAGAGTACCCTAAAAGTACGAGGAAGGTTAGCACAGCTATCATGCTATAATCAAATCAAGCAAATACTTACAAGGTCATTCATATTAGTTTGGCTAGCTGGATTAATTTCCTCCAAAAATTTTAAGACATAAAATGTGTATCTATCCATAAGATGGACTCCAACTGCAGGATCAGGTTGATGCTATGAAAAAGCAAAAGGAAAAAAGTATGTGTCTAATAAGAGATATGATGATTAAAACAAAATATTTAAAATATAATCAAAATTTCCATCTAAGATATAAAGTCTAAGAAAAAGAAATAACATATATTTATAAAGCACATAAGTAATTTCAGAAATAGCTACATATTCCAACAACAATGCCATTTACAAACAGGAAAAAAAAAAAATGTACCTACCGAAAGTGAATCTTCTCCCACTTGGCTACTAGCTAAAGCCATTATGTTAGGAGAATAAAATCTCTCATACATAGATGCTCCTTGACAAGTATCAATAATAAATAGTAGCTCATTGTAGCTGAAAGAAAAGTGATAGTATCTTTGACATGAATCATGCTCTTAATCACATATTGATTAATATTTTATAATACTTCCATAATATGTTTAAGTCATATCTTAATCATTTCATCAGCTAAAAATTTGAGATTTTTCAACAGCATTCCCAATACAAATCTATACTAGAAAATTTAAAGGTATAATCATATCTGGGGAAATCACTTCAACAGAGTGCAGTGGTTGCACCACAAAGTGGCTGCCCAAACTCTTTTCCCTTCCCTTATCTATGACACATAACTCAGAGTCCGAACAAATGTTCAATTCAAAAAGCACTTCTCTGGCACTCACTCAGTCCTAGAAACTGAGCTAGTTTTAGGAAAAAAAAATACACACACACACACACACAAACACACATTATATATACGACAGTCACCATACTCAAAAATCTCAAAATCTAACTAGCAGACAGACACATAAACATGTAACGGAATCAGAATATGATGAGTATTACAAATTTTACTGAGGGCCTACAGCATGCCTGACACTAAGCTGGGGATGCAGTATAGTCCTTGCCCTCATGAGTGTAGAGTCTAACAAAGTAAAAAATGTTCCAAGAGCACTGAGAAAGAAACAGAGGGAAAGGCAGGTCACAGAAAGGTGATGTGTCTGGCAACAGCAGTGAGAGATGAATGTTCTTTAACAAAGAAAGGAACAGCTCATTCCAGCAGTGGAAAAAGCCTATATTAAGGTACCTAAACATAAAAACTATCAGTGTTTGGGGTAAAGGAATAGTATGGTGCAGTTCAGATTCAGAATTAATTTGGTAAAATGGAGAGAAATTAGTTTCAAAAAAGGTAGTGTGTTACTTGCTCAATCGTGTCCGACTCTTTGTGACCCAATGGACTGTAGCCTGCCAGGCTCCTCTGTCCATGGAATTCTCAAGACAAGAATACTGGAGTGGGTTGCCATTTCCTTCTCCAGAGGATCTTCCTGGCCCATGGATTGAACCTGGGTCTCCCACAATGCAGGCAGATTCTTTACCATCTGAGCCACCAAGGTAGGGCCAATTTATAAAGCATCCTGTGTGAAGTTTGGATTTTACCCTATAAATCTGAAGAAGCCATCAAAGGCTTTTTTAAAGTGAAAGAATAACATAATCAGCTCTACATTTTAGAATGAGCTGCCTTGCTGATGAAGATGAAAATAGGAAGCAGATAATATTTTCTCAGATACTGAATCTAGGTAAATGGCTAACACTACACCCCAAAAGAAAGCATGAAATCTTAATGATATCTAAGTAGATGATAGAAGGCACAATTAATATGACACATTTGTTCTGACACAAAAATTTGTGGATACTTCTGGGGATCAGGACCATCTAAGGTTATGAGAGGCAGTACAATAGAACAATTAAGAGAGTAAGCTTTGGGACAGGACCACTTAGATGTGACTCCTAGCACTAGCACTTAAGAGCTGTGCAAAGTTTGGCAAATTATTTAAACTGTGCTCAATTTACACACTTGTAAGAATGAGAATCATAATGTATCTGCCTCATGGAGTTATTAAAATTAAACAGAATAACACATGGCAACACAGTGCCAGTGCCTAGTATACATTCAATAAATATAGCTATGAGTAAGATAAAATCAGTACCAAGCAAAAGCTGTCTCAATACTTCTATATATTCTCCTTATGCTTATAAGTCAGTATTTAGAATATTTAACTCGTAGCATAGCTATGTACATATTTCTCTTTTCTGTTAGATTTTAAACACTTTGGAGGCACAGTAAGCATCCTATTCCCCTCTGTGCCATATGTTTAGAAGGTAAACCATAAGCATTTGTTGAGCATAACCAAGTTAAAAGCAGTTCAACTGATACTTTATTTTTTTAATTGATTTTTAATCGGAGGACAATTGCTTTACAATGTTGTATTGGTTCTGCCTTACGTTGACATGAATCGGCCATAGGTATACATATGTCGCCTTCCTTTTTAACCTCCTTCCCACCTCCCATCCCATCCCACCCGACTAGGTTGTCACAGAGCACCTGGTTGAGCTCTCAGCATCACAGAGCAAATTCCCACTGGATATCTATTTTACATATGGTAGTGTTTATGCTTTAATCTACTCTTTCAATTTGTCCCATCTTCTCCTTCCCCCGCTGTGTCCCAAATCCATTCTCTATGTCTGCATTTCTATTGCTGCCTCACAAATACATTCATCGGTACCATTTTTCTAGAATCCATATATATGTATTAATGTAGAATATTTGCTTTTTTCTTTCTGACTTACTTCACTCTGTATAACAGGCTTTAAGTTCATCCACCTCACTAGAACTCACTCAAATCTGTTCCTTTTTATGACTGACTAATATTCCATTGTGTATATATGTACCACAACTTCTTTATCCATTCATTTGTTGATGGATATTTAGGTTGCTACCATGTCCTGGCTGTTGCAAACAGTGCTGCAATGAACACTGGGGTAAGTAAAAGTTGCTCAGTCGTGTCTGACTCTTTGCAACCCCATGGACTATACAGTCCATGGAATTCTCCAGGCCAGAATAATGGAGTGGGTAGCCTTTCCGTTCTCCAGGGGATCTCCCAACCCAGGGATTGAACCCAGGTCTCCCACGTTGCAGGCGGATTCTTTGCTGAGACACAAGGGAAGCCCAAGAATACTGGAGTAGGTAGCCTATCCCTTCTCCCACAGATCTTCCCAACCTAGGAATTTAGAACTGTAGTTTTCTCAGGGTACATGCCCAGTAGTGGGATCGGTCAAATGGTAGTTTTGTTCCCAGTTTTTAAGAAATCTCCATACTGTTCTCCATAATGATTGTATCCATTTAGGTTCCCACCAACAGTGCAAGAGGGTTCCTTTTTCTCCACATCCTCTCCAGCATTTATGGTTTGTGGATTTTTTGATGATGGCCATTCTGACTGGTGTTGAGGGGATATCTCAGTGTAGTTTTGATCTGCATTTCTCACATGCTTATTAGCCATCTGTATGTTCAACTGCTAATTTAAATTCACTTAAGTCCACATGACAACTTTCATCTAAAAGAGTGCTTACTACAGATTACTAATAATATATCATTGTTAATGTGAGCTGCTACAAATTTTATACTAATACTCATTTCAGCATTTTTCCCAAAGAAGAAATAATATATTGCTATCACATGAAGAGTCCAAGAATGTGCAAAAAGTAAGAATAAATACAAGATAAGAAATAAATGTATGTTCACAATCCCCCTAAATAATGGGGCACTTGGTTATTAGGAATCTTATTTTCTCCAAAAAGGATGAGAAATAACAAGAGATATGATCTTAAAAGGTGAACTTTTTCCATGCTCTTTAAGAAATCTAAATAGTTCCTTTAAAAAGAATTCAGTTCATACTTCTGTAAAATATAATAAAACTACTACTATAATGTGTAATTGCTAAAAAAAAAAAGAAAATATAATTCAGTTCAATAGAAACAACAAACATAAATCTAAAGTTAGAAGAAGTAACATAAAAATAAGTTTAAATGTCACAAGATTTGTAAATCTACTAACCATGGAAAAATTAGGTACTAATTTATCTTATGAAAAGTAGTCATTTATTACCGTCTTTTCTGCCACATTTGTTCAAAAGCATCTGCAAGTTCTATGTTGGTAATTTCTTCAGAATCTTGAAATTTCAAGAAACCATTTCCACCATGTCCTTATAGGAAGGGTCAGAAAGATCAAACAGACACTTTTTTTAAATGCAAACTGCAAACATCTAGATATTAACATTCACTTCATTCATGGCAATATTTTAATATCACTTATTATTGTATACTCTAGGGTTAAAAGGACTTAATTTTTCTACTATACCAATTAAACATAATAATAATAGACTGTGTAGAATATAGTAGATATATATTTAAGAGCTTTTCTATCATTCAGTTTTCTAAAACAATATTTATACTTTTTCACTGGCTCCATTATTATGTCAGAAATGAGTTTCCATAGATAAACATTTCTCAAATACCAGGCAAACACTTTTGGTGAGAAAGGAGTTGAAGACACTAGCTAGTCCCTTAGTAAGCTAGCACTGTTCACAGTGTATACTTGAAATCTTGTAACTCTAGGAAATGCAGTTTTCACCTAAAAGATTACGTTTTTAAAATCATCAGCCACTATACTATGAGAGCTGACCAGAAGATCATGACATTCAAAATGCATGAGAGAGCCATGCTCTCTACCTGGATACAAACATTAGCTTTACTACTTAATGACTGTGTTACCTTAGGCAAATAACCTTTCTATGCCACAGTTTCCTCAGCTGTAAAGTAAGAAATGCCTGAGTAAGACCATCATTAGCATGCCAATATAGGCCCTTTGTGCAAATTTTAAAAGGTACTTCCCACTGCCTATCAAAGTAGAAAAGTCTATCTATTTCAGTGCCCTCTCAGAATATAAGCAGTCCTATGAGCTTAACAGTGGTTAGTATATGCCTTTGTGGGATAAAAAATATTTCCTCCCTCATTAGACACAACTCTATAGCAGAGCACTCACCACTCTAGTCAGACACTTATGTGCAGTGTACAACCCATAAGTCATACATGATAGCCCTGAAAATCAGCACCTAAATCTTTAGGTTGTGAGAATGAAATAGATTAATATCCACAATGATTAAGAATATTGTGTGGTGTATAGTAAACCTCAATAAATATTACCTATTACCATTTTTTATCATTATATTATCATAATTACAAGCCTTCCTATTACATAGGCTGGCAAGCTTTTTCTGAAAACAGCCAAGTAGTAAATGTTTTAGGCTTGTGAGCCATTTGGTCTCTGCTGCAACTACTGGACTCTGCCATATATTTTGACAATATTTAAAACAAATTTATATATTTTGAGAATATATAAAACAAATAGATGCAACTGTGTTCTAATAAAACTTTATTTTGTAAACAGGTAGCCCTTCCATGGGCCATGGTTTGCCAGTTCAATCTTTAACACTGGAATTTCTCCCATACCTGCAGTTATCCTGAAAGACTACCAACAGACTGAGAAAAAGTTTGGCAGCCTATGTAATAGGAAGGCTTGTAATTATGATAATATAATGATAAAAAATGGCAATAGGTATTGTTTATTGAGGTTTACTATACACCACACAATATTCTTAATCATTGTGGATATTAATTCATTTCATTCTCACACCTAAAGATTTAGGTGCTGGTTTTCAGGGCTATCATATATGACTTATGGGTTGTACACTGCACATAAGTGTCTGACTAGAGTGGTGAGTGCCCTGCTATAGAGTTGTGTCTAATGAGGGAGGAAATATAAATAAAACCTTTATTTAGTACATCAAATAAAGCCAAGCTATAAGACTATACCTTCATCCTATTTGCCACAGAAGAGTGAAAATTTCTTGTACATGTCAAGTAGACAAAAATCAAGTTTCCTGACTTCATTAACTCTGCTGGGTTAATTTATAAAGTTTATAAATTGACGGAATTCTTAAAGTTATAAATAAATGCACCATGATAAAGAAAAGTAAACCACTAAGTAAGAGTCACTCTCTTGCTGTATGACATCTAAAAATCATTCTGCCCCTGTTTTATCATCAGCTGATAAGTAATACACTGTTTTCAAGTATCACTTCAAGTTGTTACACATTATGAGAAAAGAGAACTTCATAACAAACTATTTTAGCCAAAAATAAGGTATTTAAATTTCTTTCCATGCAAATTCCTTTCTGAAAAAGAGTCAGCATATTCTATCATTAAATATCTAAATTGAAAAATTACCTGTCATATAAATAAGAATATTGCTCCGATCATCAGAAAGAAGACGTTTTGACCGAGGCGTGCTAGATGGAATCCTCCCAGTTAACACCCGTAAAAAATTCTCCACGGTTACCTGAGGAAAAAAATGAGAAAATCAGATGAAATAGAACTTGGGTAAACCTATCAATTGTTTTTCCTACTGTTAAAAACTTTGCTTCTTTTTTCTCTATGTATTACTCAGCATAAATTAAAAATAAAACTTAAAAAGAGAAATATAATTCAATTAAAATATATTTATTTAAATATACACCTCAAAATAACTTTGTTTCCATTCTTTACAAAATACTAAAAACCAACAAAAAACTAGTTTTGGGAAAATTAAGCTCATTATAAATTTTAAAAGTTCAAATGCTATACAAAGTATTGCCAAAAACTGAAAACAGATTATTAATCTGTCTTCACAGACAATTCTTTGGGAAGATATAAAATATAGAAATATAAACAAATTCAACAATATTATAACTACTGCAACTAGTACATATAACTACTTAGTCAATTCTAGATCAACAACAAAAGACAGGTCCATAATAAATCATAAAAATAAAACCATAAGGATAGATTCATAAATAACCCCCAAATTATGCATCTTTAATTCTTTAATGGATTTTGTTACTTAAATTTCATTAGAGGTAACTTCATTACATAAAAAAATTCATAACACTGCAAGCCAGATTTTCCAACCAGGAATTTCTACATCCCCAGGATGCTTTGAAAGATATTTAAGTTCTTGGAAGTATAATGCTAATTTCAAGTTATATTACACAGATCTAAATTTAAAAAGCAGAAAATCAACCCAGCTTTCTTGTTCAACTCTTCCCTAGGTGAGTATGTAAGTGTCTACGTGTGTGAGTCTGTGGGTGTATGTGTCAGTTGTTTGGTTTACATTTTCCAAAATGGTGTTTCTTTTAACAGGACTTACTGTTGGCTAACAAAGAAGGGAAGTACTTGGTCTACATTTTACAATGACAAAAAAAAAACAAGAAAAAGTCCAACATTCACAAACATTTAAGTGTTGAGCAAACATTTCTGAGTGCCTTCAGAGGGCTGTAAGAACTCAATAGGTATAAGACACAGAAGATACATGTCCTTAAGGAACTTGCAGCCTGGGAAAAGATATTAATTTCTTCAAAACAGGTCTGGGAACATGGGAAACTGTGTCTTACTTTTGGTAGGCTTAGTAAAAGGGGAAGGATTACTGAGGAAGACTTCATCAAGAAAGACTTGAAATGTTAAACATACAATCTATTAAATTTGAAATAAAGTTTCAAAGGCAGAAAATAAAGTACAGCGCCATTTTTTAAAATTTATTTTTAATCATGTGCATAAAAACACTAGAGGCATATTAAAAGTGGTTACCTTTAAGTAGTATCAGTCATTTTAATATTTCCATAATTAATATATTTACTGAAAATATAAAACTTGAAATTTTAGATCAAATATGAAAAACAAAGAATACACTTACTATAAAAGGAAGTTGATACATTAAACCTCAATAAAATAATACAGAAGCCAAGATAAAGTTGTTCTATCCTAGACACATATATGAAATTTTCATGCTGTGATACTTTTACTCATATAGTTTCCTTAATATGAACTCCAGAAACTGCAGATTGTCAAGGCTACAGTGACAACTGTACAAGGTTTAAAGAAAAAGAATAAGATTATTTTATTCTACCACTATGTTAAAGCTTAAAAATGAAAGCTACATTTCAAAAATGTTGCCACATTAAACATTTTACCTCATAACTTCTATAATCCACTTCTACATCATCTCCATACACATTCAGTTCCATATTCTTGTGACTATACACTGTAGCTGGTTTAGGATTTCTAGGGTTGCATGCCATATCATCTGCAAGCATCAGAACAATGTGGCTAGGAAAAGAAAATTTTAGTAAATATACTATTTCAATAAAACCAAAAAGTTTAAAAGATATACTTTATTTATGTGCTAAGTCACTTTAGTAGTGTCCAACTCTTTGCGACCCTATGGACTGTAGCCTGCTAGGTTCCTCTGTCCATGGGATTCTCCAGGCAAGAATACTGGAGTGGGTTGCCATGTCCTCCCCTGCAGGGGATCTTCCCAACCCAGGGATGGAACCCATGTCTCTTATGTCTCCTGTATTGGTAGGAGAGTACTTTATCACTAGCACCACCTGGAAAGCCCATATTTTATTTATATCATGTGGCAATTATTTTCATTCTTTATTAAAAAATAACCCAAAACAATTATTGAGCACATATTTAAAAGTGCTTGTATTAAAAAAATTTTTTAATATGTCCCTATGTAGTGTAAGTTTCAAAGAAAAGAAACCAGAACAATCTGGCATGAACTTATCCACAGAACTGGGAGTTACTAACTTAATTTTTTTTCCAACACAGTATACTTTATGCCATGTAGCAAAAGGAAGCTAAGATGAAAGAGCTATACTGTCCTCCCCAAACACTGCTTTTAATTTTAGTAATAACTGACACTCTCAGGACTTACAGAGTTAAACTGTGATAGTCCAAAAATTTTACTTTTCAGAATCTCAAACACTTGAGTATGAAAACATACAATCCATCAGCAAGTGCAGTCTCTGTACCACAGGAACACACATCTCCAGTGCAATCATTCTTCACTGGCTCCACTCCACCCCCCTGACATCAGCCACCATCATCGCTAGATGATGCTGGACTAGATGCTGGAATAGCTCCCATCTGGCTTCCTGTTTCCACTCCCATCCTCCTATGGTTTGTTCTCCTTAGAGCCACCAGAGAGACCTTCCTTAAACAAGTCAAATCATTAAACTTTCTCACTTAAAATCTTTCAAGGACTCCCCATTATAATCAGAAACTCCTTACATGGTCTGCAAGGCTTAATGCGGTCTCGGTCTCTGTCTCTCTCTCTCTCTCAGCTTCACCCCTAACACCCATGTTCATTATGCTCCTTCCAGACTGTTCAGGAATATGCCAAGCCTTTTCCAATTCAGGGGCTACTGACCAAATTTAGACTTCTTTCCTCCCAAATCTTCCTATCATTCCAATCTCAGCTAAAGCCCTCTGTTCTCACTACATGTTTTCTTTTATACAGGTCATTTACAAATCTGAAATCATTTCCCATCACCAACACTATTAGAATATGAGCACTTCTCTGAGGGCAGGGGCTTTTTCTGTCCTTCACTGCTGTATCACTCAGGCTTAGGAATAGAGCCTGGTATATAGTAGACATTCAAGAAACACTCACCGAGTGAATGAAACATTTTCATTTTTTGTGTTCATTTTCTTTTGAGAGAAAATTACGTCTCTCTTAAATGCTTCTCATCTTGATCTTACCATTAAAACAAGTGAACATGAATCAGGCAATTCTTTATTCTACCATATACTTGAGCTTCCCAAACATAAGGGAAAAATTAATGTGGCATACATAATTAGTCTGGCAGGAGATAGCAAGAAGAAAATGTTCTTCTGCATATGTTCCAAATACATTAAAGTTCAGAACTGAAACATTGTGATTTTTCTTAAAAATTGGCTAAGTTTCTATTTTGAAAGGGCTGCAGCCCTGCCACATTCAAAGATCAGATCTTCAGCTGTTACTGATTCATTTGTACAAAATGGTTAAAGTTATTGCTCTTAAAATGGAAAATATATCTTTTCATCTTAATAACTTAAAATGATTTATATTAAGTTATTAGCAATCATACCTTTTTTGTTATAAAACCACTATTAAACAAAAATGAACTGACCTATAAATCTCAATATAAAAATAAGATTATTCCTTTAGGCTATGTTTTCAGTTGAAGGTTAATTTCATTCCTTGAAATTAAATGTCAATTTCATAAAGAAGTAGTCACTTCAGCATAAAATAATAAATTCAATCAACACTTTTCTCATAGATAATTTTGAGCTTCAATGTAAGTGCTATAACCTTTGGTTAACATAATCAATATATCATAAAAAATCATGGTATCTAGAGATAATATATGAAAAACAGGACAAAAAATAGACGGATTTCAAAAGTCTACAAATTCAACCATATATTCTAATGCAATGTTTCTAAAAGTTAAGAAATATTCAGAACTCTTGTCTGGAGGAAAAAAAATCTGACTTGGTCCAAGTGTCAAATCATTTATATATGAAAGTGAAGTGTTAGTCGTTCAGTCATATCTGACTCTCTGCGACCCCATGAACTGTAGCCCACTAGGCTCCTCTGTCCATGGAGTTCTCCAGGCAAGAATACCGGAGTGGGTTGCCATTTCCTTCTCCAGGGGATCTTCCCAACTCAGGGACAGAACCCACATCTCTCATGTCTCCTGCATTGGCAGGTGAGTTCTTTACCACTAGCGCCACCCGGGAAGCCTCCATTTATATACATGATATTTAAATATATAATGAAACTAAACTCCTTAGGTTTATATTTCTTATAAAATTATTTGCTGTTGTTATTGTCAGACACTAAGTCACGCCTTTGCAACCTCATGGACTGCAACACACCAGGCTTCCCTGTCCTTCACTATCTCCCAGAGTTTGCTCAAATTCATGTCCACTGAGTCAGTGATGCCATCCAACCATCTCATCCTCTGCCGCCCTCTTCTCCTTTTGTCTTCAATCTTTCCCAGCATCAGGGTCTTTTCCAATGAGTCAGCTCTTCGCATCAGGTGGCCAAAGTGTTGGAGCTTCAGCATCAATCCTTGCAATATTCATTATATTCAGGGCTGATTTCCTTTAGGATTGACTGCTCTGATCTCCTTGTAGTCCAAGGGACTCTCAAGAGTCTTCTTCAGCATCACAGTTCAAAAGCATCAACTCTTCAGTGCTCAGCCTTCTTTAAGGTCCAACTTTCACATCCGTACATGACTACTGGAAAAACCAAAGCTTTAACTATATGGACCTTTGTCAGCAAAGTGATGTTCTCTGCTTTCTAATATGCTTTCTTAGGTTTATAAAACTACAAATAAACACAAAATTATAAATTAGATTCTAACAAATCTACCAAACTAATAATACTCTAAGAACACTAACTCTATTTGAAAGATGATACTATTTTGCTAAAACTAAATGACTTCTGGCTTCCCTGGTGGCTCAGATGGTAAAGAGTCTGCCTGCAGTGCGGGAGACCCGGGTTCAATCCCTGGATCGGGAAGATCCCCTGGAGAAGGAAATGGCAACCCACTCAAGTATTCTTGCCTGGAAAATCCCATGGACAGAGGAGCCTGGCAAGCTACAGTCCATGGGGTTGCAAAGAGTCAAGACACGACTAAGCAACCTCACTCCACTTCAAATGACTGCTGATGTATTTAACAGGAGAAAGAGAGTTTTTTCTGTATTTTGACATCCACACTACAATATAATTTGAAGATACAGAAAACATCTGCTCACAAAAGTATTTGCACAAAATGCAATTCATAACTTCTAGGCTCTGTTTACTATTTGGAATAATCAGATCTGATATTTAACTAAGTCTCTGCCAACAAACAGTCTTTGAACAACAGTTATCATAAGATCTAACTTGTCTCCTTAAAGTGTCTTTTTCACTGAACATCAGGCTAGCATCACAGCAGTTATTTAAGTCTTCACTGTGAATGTGTTAAACAATCATTGCTAGGATCAAGACCAAAAAAAAAAAAAAAAAAATCTACACTGAAGACATGTTACTACATTCCTATAAACAATGATAGCAAGTTGCTTTGTTACCTTATTAAAATTAAGATAAAAATCTCTCAAATATGTCCAACTGATAGAAGAATATATTATTCTTATACTCTGGAAATCCTATACTACCATGTGTTATGACTCAATTCTCTCACTTTATTGAGGTCCTGCAGAACCTACATCACACAAGCATAGGGTAATATGGCCTTCTCTCAATACAAAACCAAAAGAAAAGATAAGCACTGAAATTGTATAAAGTTCAAACTGGGTTTGAAACAAATACAGTGCTTAATTATATAAGTAGTTTCCATAATATAATAGTAGTTTAAATCATACATTTCCTCTTGTCAGTTAAAAAAAAAAATTAGAGGACACACCAATATATGTATCTACTAATCTGTCAGTCATATTCACTACTTTAAATATATATAATAAATATTAGTGAAGCATAACTTTTTTCCTTTATAGATTAAAAGAAAAAGAAACTGCTAGTATTTTCTTCTCTTGCCACTATTTGTTGTCCGATCTAACAGAATCATGATCATGCTGAAACAGATTTTAAAGATCAATACAAAAATAAAATTTTAAAACCTCTCCAAAAACAAGACATGAAACCCAATTCTAGAAGCATGTGAGAGGAAAACAATCCAAAACAAATACTTCCCCATTATTACATTTGCCTAACATTAAAGGAGGGCTTCTCTGGTTGCTTAGTGGTAAAGAATCTGCCTCCCAATGCAGGAGACGTGGGTTTGATTCTTGGGTCAGGAAGATTCCGTGGAGAAGGAAATGGCAACCTACTCCAGTATTCTTGCCTGGGAAATCCCATGGATAGAGGAGCCTGGCAGGCTGCAGTCTAGGGGGTCGCAAAAGAGTTGGACACAACTCAGTGACTAAACAACAACACTGAAGGAACAGGTAAAGCCCTGCATCAGGGCTGCTCAGTCATTCTTTACCCTCCCCTCTGAAATTCATCCTTGGCCCAGTCAGGAAGCAGTAACCAATGGGTACAAAAATAAATTTTACATAGATATAAAATTTTTCACTGCTCTAGACAATTAGAGTACAAAGCTTCAAAAAGCATACCTTTTCATCTATAACAGGCTGGTACTACCACAATAAAATTTTTCCACTAAATGAAATTTAAATAAATTACTGTATTGATAAAAAGTGTTTTTAAACAATTCATTGAAAATTGCTATACATACTATATCCATATAACTAGTCAGATAATACTACCTTAGAGCATCTTTAGCAACCAGAGCTACACTAAGCTTATCTTCAGTAATATCACCATCCTATTCTAGACAGTAGCCAAAATTACAGCAGCTGGAGATCGGAGGATCACAGGAGATCTTCAATGCTCTCTCAAGTCTCTCAGTTTCTGTTCATAAGCACTGCTTTCCTTTCTTTAAAAGTCTACATGTAACTTCATTAGAATACTATACACAGTTTCCTAGGACTTAACCACAAAGCCTAGATTGCACATTTTGCCAGAAAAATATTTGCAAACATCACTAATAAGCCTTCTCTGGTACATATCTCTTCACAAATAGCAAGCAAATAAAAAGGTCCTCTTATTTTCTCTGGGCACTAAGAAAGATATTCTTAAGAAATAAGTTTAGTTATTCATTAAGAAGACTTGGCTATGTTTCTTCTGAAGTTATCACTTTCATCAGTTTTTTAAAAATCTTTTTTAGAAAGGATAAAATATAGACACACTACACTGATGGTGAAGAGTTACCACCATTTCTGTCCTTCACTTTGATCATAAAAGTCAACTAGGACAAAAATTAAAGAGGAAAAGTATAAAATGGAAACTATTACAGACAAAATGAAAGGCTAATTAACTAGAAGGTAATAGTAAATATCAACTAAAAATAATTCAACAATTTTAAAGCAATATAATGATGTTAATTGACATGATTTAACCATTCCATATTAAACTATACAGACACTATTTTACCCAAACTGTCAAATTTGGATTCCATATTGGAATAAGATTATGAAAAAATAAGATTAGAAGTTATGGGAAAATGGAAACAAGGTAAGGTAACAGGATGATGGAAACAAGTATCTGTTGAGTTTACAGTGTGATAGGCACTGTGCTGCAGTCTTTTCAGATACTTAATTCTCATTATATCACAACAATCTTGTGAAGACTATTTTTGTCTTCATTCTAAAGGTAAGGAAATTCAGTGAGGGCAGATCACTTGTCCAAAGCTGCATAACTGATAAGCAGAAGATATGAGATTTAACTTCAGAGCCCGCATATGTTCCACCCACTACTCCTACATTCTTTGGCAGAATGGAATAAGTTGCCTTATAGTGAGCAGAGCCAAAACCTCTAATAATTTCTATACTCACATCAACAAATATTAAGGGGACATCACGTTCCTCATGGGCTTCCAGATGGCACTATTGGTAAAGAACCCGCCTGCCAATGCAGGAGATGTAAGAGACACGGGTTTGATCCCTGGGTCGGGAAGATCCTCTGAAGAAGGGCATGGCAACCCACTCCAGTATTCCTGCCTGGAGAATTACATGGACAGAGGAGCCTGTCGGGCTACAGTCCATGGGGTCACAAAGAGTCAGACATAACTGAAGCAACGTAGCAGGCATGCAGGTACTTTCCTCATACGGATCTCATTTCAGTATTTCCATTTTTCATGGCTCGATGAAATTTATGCTTTAAACTTCAATACAAACATTTTTAAACTTTTAAATAAACAAATCATTTAATTTTAGAGCTACAAATTTTTAAGTCTGTTTTCACCTTTAAAAAAAAAAAACACTGAAAAAATCTTCCCAAAATCTTTTTTTAATTACAATAAAATCTGACAACAAATACTCAGGGAATGGAACGTTCTGATTTCAACTTTTTTTCAGTACCCGCTGTCTCTGTTAACACCTGCACTGCCTCCACCCTGCAGCACAGCCACAGCTACCTGTGTCACTGCCACTGTGGTACCCACTGTATGACTAGGCCACAGTTTTCAATGAGTAAATGTACTCCTTTCTGTCATCACACATTTACGGAGTTTCTGAAGGTAAGTGAAGATTACTGCCAAGCACAGCATGACCTTTATGAGGACAAGAAAGCTACAGAAATTTATTACCACTTCACCAAGAAGCTGAGTTAGAGCAGTTCCCTGGATCCAGAAGTGTTGAATTGAATCCACAAGCCATTTTCCAACTCAAGTTACTTTACATCATTTCTGTATTTAATTCTTTCACAGCCTTAATGAGTATTTTTTGACTAAATTAATGTCTTGCATGAAATGTCCAACTCCCATGGAAGTCACATACAAGCACATGACTTTTCTTATTACACAATCCAACCAAAATTATGGAGAAACTGAAGAAATGTGGATTACCACAACAGTATTAATAAGAGTATGTGAAGCAATGTGAAGCAGAACACTGCTCTTTGGGAAAAGAAGGTATCCATGTTCCTGACTGTCCTTTGGATGAAAATGTACCATCCAACCATATTGCTGATGACCAGTTAAGTCTTGGGAAAATCAAGTTTTATGAAGAACATTGTTATTGTACAGATGCTCACTGTGTGGCAAGTCTTGGAAGAACTCCACTGTTTGCTGCCCTAGCAAGAAGGGAGAATGAAACATGAAGATGCAGTGCAGATCAGAAAACAAAAGCAGCATGGAGCTTGTAACAGCAAGCAACTTCTGTATTTAGAGAATATCACTCTCAAACGTGTCTGTGCTGCAAGAGCTAAACATCTACATAAATAACAAAATGGGGGGAAAAAAGACAGTATCTAAACTGCTTTCTTGAATAAGTGCAATCTACTAAAATTCTTTATCAGTAGATCAAAGTTAGTATTTTAATATCTATTTTTATTAAGTATAACAATATAGATAGAAGAGCTACAGAATATTAAGTTAGCTTTTACTTATCCAGAATAAATCCAAAAATATATTTGTAGAATAAGCTCCCTTATATGCTCTTATTTGATTGTCTTTGCTTCCAGTATGGTGGAGAAGAACAGTTTAGGTAAATTAATTTCTGACTAATATGGGTTCTACTTTCTAGAATAACATCTCAATTTCATGATTTGAAGACTTGGAGATGGATATAATTAAATATAAGTTAATGGGTAGGTATAAGGATTTAATGTCAGGTTACCTTTTACGGACTTGAGTAATCTCCCACTCAAGCTAAGGTCAAATTCTTGTAAACCATCAATATAAAACTCTGTGAAATATCTTTTCTCCAAAGAAATTAAATTATGCTCACAAATGTTAATTTCACTTATCCTTTTAACACCTCCTGAGTCAGACATAACGAGACAGAACTACAACATTATTTCTATCAAATTTCCACAAGAAATTCCTCAGAAATTTCTTAGAAATACTTATTATTATCACCACTTTCCCTGATGAAATGTCGAGTTGAGTCTGACTTATTTTGAGGTCCCTCCCACTGCCATCAGTCAAACACTTAGGTTTTCCATGGAAATTATAGTTTCCTTCTCTGCGCTTTTCTCTCCCTGTATCTCCACATCAGTTGAAATTACAAAATTTGGCAAGTGTATTCGAAACACCATATGCTCTCAATACATATCTGCTGGTTGAAAAGGGGAGGGAGGAAGAAGGAAAGGAAAAAAGAAAGAAGGTAGGAAGAGAAGTAAATTAGTGTGTATTCCACCCCACCAATTGTCTTTCTTCCCTCCTATTTCTCAGAACAACCTAGCACCTACCCCAAGTCATATGATATCAAATGCATCAGGCTCCTTTTATTGCTTCCCCAATACAGTTGTCCCTTGGTTGGCTGGCAAGGGGTTGGTTCCAGGAATCCCTGTGATTACTAAAATTACTAAAATCCACAGATGTTCACATTCTATATACAAAATGCCTTGGTATTTGCATGTAACCTACACATCAACATTCTCTCTATACTTTCCATCATCTCTAGATTATTTACAGTAATATCTCACTGAGGTTTTTGTTTGTATTTCCCTGATGCTTAGTGACGTTAAGCACCTGTTCATGTATTCACTGGCCATCAGTATATGGTGGCTCAAATGGTAAAGAATCAGCCTGCAATGCAGGACACTTGGGTTCGATCCCTGTGTCGGAAAGATCCCCTGGAGGAAGAAGTGGCTACTTACTCCAG
The DNA here is from genome assembly GCF_054371585.1 of Giraffa tippelskirchi. Taxonomy (NCBI): domain Eukaryota; kingdom Metazoa; phylum Chordata; class Mammalia; order Artiodactyla; family Giraffidae; genus Giraffa; species Giraffa tippelskirchi. The sequence continues at coordinate 143,638,145 of NC_137279.1, read as the reverse complement.
TATTCTTGCCTGGAGAATTCCATGGACAGAGGAGCCTGGTGGATTACAGTCCATGGGGTCACAAAGAGTCGGATACGACTGAGCAACTAACCCATTTTCATTATATCTTCTTTGGAAAATGTCTGTTCAGATCTTCTGCTCATTTTTAAAATTTTAGTTTTTTATTTACTTTTTGGCTGCACTGGGTCTTTGTTGCTGCACACGGGCTTTCTCCAGTTGTGGAAAGCAGGGGCTAATCTCTAGTCAAGGTGTGGGGCTTCTCATTGCGGTGGCTTCTCTAGTTAAGGAGTACAGGCTCTAGAACATGCAGACTTCAGGAATTGTGGCATGGGGCTCAGTTGCCCATGGCATGCGAAATCTTCCTGGAACAGGGACTGAACCCATATCCCCTGCATTGGCAGGCAGATTCTTTACTGACCACCAGAGACGTCCCCTCTGCTCATTTTTTGATTGGATTGTTTTTTTTACTATTCAGTTTATGGGTGCGTGCTAAGTCACTTCAGTCGTGTCCAACTCTTTGCAACCCTTCGACTACAGCCCTCCAGGCTCCTCTGTCCATGGGATTTTCCAGGCAAGAATACTGGGGTGGGTTGCCGTGTCCTCCTCCAGGGGATCTTCCTGACCTAGGGATAGAATCCCCGGTTCTTATGTCTCCTGCAATGGGAGGCAGGTTCTTTACCACTAGTGCCACCTGGGAAGCCCATTCAGTTTATGAGTTCTTTATATATTTTGATCATTAACCCCTTATCAGATATGTGATTTGCAAATATTTTCTCCCATTCAGTAGATTGCCTTTTCATTGTGGATGGTTCCCTGTCCTGTACTTTTAGTTTGATGTAGTCTCATTTGTTGATTTTTGCTTTTGGAGTCAAACCCCCAAAAATTCATCACTACAATTGACATCCAAGAGCTTACTGCCAATGTTTTCCTTTAGGAGTTTAATGGTTTCAGGTCTTACATTCAAGTCCTTAATCCATTTTATTTTTCTATATGGTGTGAGAAGATGTTCTAATTTCAGTTTTCTATATGTAGTTGTTTAGTTTTCCCAGCACCATTTATTGAAGAAACTGCTCTTTCTCCATTGTATATTTTTGGCTTCTTTGCCATAAATTAACTAGTCATATATGCATGAATTTATTTCTGGGCTCTCTAGTCTGTTCCATTGGTCTATGCAACTGTTTTTATACCAATTCTATACTGCTTTGATTCTCTGATGGCTCAGATGATAAAGAATCTGCTTGCAACACAGGAGACCCAGGTTTGACCACTGGGTCGGAAGATCCCCTGGAGAAGGAAATGGCAACCCAATCCAGTATTTTTACCTGGAGAATTCCATGAACAGAGCAGCCTGGTGGGCTACAGTACATGGGGTCACAAAGAGACAGACACAACTAAGTAGCTAACATTTTCATACTGCTTTGATTACTACAGTTTTACAATGTAGTTTGAAATCAGGGCGTGTGATGCCCCTAGTTTGTTCTTCTTTCTCAAGACTGCTTTGACTACTTGGGGTCTTTTAAGCTTTTATACAAACTTTAGGGTTATTTTTCCTATTTCTGTGAAAAATGTCATTGGAATTTTGACAGGGATTGCACTGGGTCGTACAGACACTTGGGTAGCACAGACATTTTAACAATATTAATTTTTCCAATCCACAAACTTCTGTTTGTGTTGCAAGCACAACAGAAGTAAGAAAACGTATTTGTAAAGGGTACCACTTACAGAATCAACCAAAAAAAGAAAAAAACTGACAACTACAAATTCTACCGAAAACTAAAAATTCAAAATTATAAGGCTTAGTTGAAAGCTATTAAACATATAATTAAATGAAAATATACCTTTTCATAAATCGAATGATTTAATACCATAAAGAAGTCCACTCTCTTTAAATTAATCTACTTTAATGCAAATCAAAATCCAAACAGGGTTTTAAGAACTTGACAAGCTGATTGTAAACTTAATATTGAAGAACAAGACCCAAGAATAGCCAAGACAGTTCCAAAGAAGAACAAAGTCAAGGAAATCAAGTTACCAGATATGAAGATAGTGTCAGGAATGAAGACATTGTGGTATTGATCAAGAAAAAGCATCACTCATTTCAGCAGTCCATGCATAGTGCTCCTATCTGTTTAGAAATCAATGAAGAAATTTTCCCTTTGCTCCATAAAACCCTTAATGGTCTTCTTAGTCTTACAAATGGATCTTAGCTAAATGTGAGAGCACAACAGTAGTGGCCAAAATGTTCCCTTTACCATCGTCACTATTCTCCTTCTCAGAGCACATTTTGGCTTCTTAACTATTCTAAATGTTTACCAACTCAAGATATTATGTACTTCACCAAGAACATCACATGGAGTGGTAGACAGATCAGCTGCCAACATGAGAATAAAATGACAAGACTGCTCAGAATACATAAGGATCTATATTCAAACATTATTATTTATATTTTTACAAAATATGAGAAAGAACTGTTGGAAAATGACACAAGACAAGACGCAGAACACTCAAAGGTACAAGTTAATATTATCTTGACAATAACTACAATAATATATTACAAATTATTTACAAAGCATTTTACTACTGTTTTAGTTCTTTTGTTCACAAAAAATGAGGCAAAATTATAAAATAAAATAGCAGTAGAATAAAATTTTAAATATATATTTATTATTGAGAAAAATTTTATAAATTAATGGTAATGGTTTAAAAAAATATCACTCAGTGATCGCCCTGTACAAAGTTCTACATAGCGACACAAAGAAAGAAAGCTTTATGGGTAGGAAAGGACAGTTAAAAAAAATGGAAATAGGAGTTAATAAGTATTATGTAGCAGACATCAGAACAAATTAATAGATGAACATAGTAAGTTATTATTAACAAAGCCATAAAGACTGAAGGCTCGTTGAAATTTATGTAATGTTTTAGAGAAACAACAGTCACTGCAGGTTGTTGATCATGGGAGTTAAAAGATGAAAGCAATATCTGAGAAAGATAATTCTAACAGCTGTGTGTAGGATGAGTTGGAGGGCGAAAGATGCTAGAAACAAGGAATAAACAGCTATAAAGCTGCTGAAGTACAGAGGCATGAAGTACATGAAGCATGAAATAATGAAGACTCAGACAACAGTAAAAGCTATGGAAAAAATTAAAAAATGAGAAAACAGGAGAGGCATTCATTATATTACTCAATTAATATTAATGATTTTCATAAGCACTACATTCATCATGTAGATATACATTTCTAATTAAATAAGGTATTAAATGATCATTGTGCATAATGATACCAACCTCTATAGGACTGTCATAAGAATAAAATAAGATCATGTTATTAAAAGAATTCTCTAATTGTAAATGTTACATAAATATTATCTGTTGTAATTTCTTAGGGAAGAGACAGCTGTGAAATAATAGAAATGTTCCAGCCATAAAATCACAACACCTGAATTCAAATTCTGGTTTTATTATTTAGTGGTACCTTTAATGTACCTTAAGCAAGTCATTTAACCATTCTGAGTAACAATTTTTAATACGAAAATAGTAGCTAGGGAGTTCTCCCATAAAGGTCTCAAGAGATAGATGCAATAATTCATTATAAAATGCCTATCACAGTATCTGAATTATGGTGGCTAGTGAATGTATACTGCAGGGTGTGGAAAAGGAGGCCAAAAATAGAGGTCCATTTTGGCTGACCTTATTGGAAAGCCACAAGTATCTCCAAACTATTTCTATGGCCTTCTCCATATTATTTTAATGAAAAATTATACAAGAAAATTCCTCAAGTATCTTATTAATGCTCCACCTTACACAATACCCTCTTATGTACAAGATCTAATTCACAGCAGCCTAAAGAATTGTTAGTCAAAAGCTATATTATCAACCTGACTTTAAAAACAACAATAATAGGCAGTTAGTGATTTTTTTTTTAATTTACAACATTATCGGAACTCACATTTATAATTCTAATATTTATTACTTGAGAAAGAAGTTAAAAGGGACAACTGACCAAAAATACAAAAGTGCATCCTGAGGAACTTAAACAGTAAGAAGACAGAGAATAAGTTGAAGTTAATCTGATACAAAGAAATGAATCTGAAGTTCCCTTGGTGAGATCATCCTACCCATGGATCCCAAAAGTACGACTCAGGAAATAGTTATAAAATCTACTACAGAGCAGTTTTAGCTCAAAGGAGTTTATGAATCAAGATCTTACACAACTATAAGCAAGCAATATTCATAAATATTTCCTTTCTATCCTAGACCAATTAAATTCCACTTAACTAGGGGCCTTCAGTATAACTATCCATTCATTCATTCATTCAACTTTGCACAATATACTAAAGAATGTATTGGAATACACAAAATAGTATCAGAAACTGCCTTGAAGAAATAAGATTAATACATACAAAAAAGTGCCTTGACAGAAATATAAATAAAATATTTATATAAGAAGGACCAAGAAAGCTTTAGCGAATGTATGACGTGAATTTGCACACATGAAAACCTGAAAGGAGGGAAGAAGGAAAAAAACTATAGACGAAAGAACAAGTGTCAGGCAATGCCAGATGCCAATAGAGACTTACAAGAAGGAAGTATAAAAAACTGAAATGATCAGAATATTAGATATAGACAGACTACAAAGGCCTTGAGTTCCAGAATAAAGGACCGGTACTTTGTTTTGCAAGAATTTATGGATACGGAGAGAATAAAGCTTTTAAATTAGGAATATTAATCTCATATAAAGATTAAAATACAGAGTAAGGGGAAAAAAGTATCAGAATAGCTATTGGACCATCACTGAGTCACTATTCTATACAGCTGAAACTAATACAACATTGCAAATCAACTCTACCTCAATAAAAAGATAAATTTTAAAAAGAAAAGCTACAGAATTTAACTATAGAAATTATTTATAAGATAGAGATTGTTAGAAAAACTCATATCCACCCAGCTTGTGGTAGAACTACATAATTATATACACATTTAACTCCATAAACTTAATTCTTATGCATTGAGCCAAAAAAATAAAAGAAGAGACAGATTTCATCCACCCAATTACTCAAGCATTTATTCCCCAAAGTCAACATGAGATGAGATAGGAGCTATAATTCTACACTCTCTCAGTCAGTCTCAATTCTCTTGTGCCTCTCACAGCACAAGCGTCACGATTCTAGCATTAAAAAAGATATGGTTATTTTTCATATAATATGTCCTTTAATCCGAAGTAAACCACTTCATCGAATGTTCCATCAAAGAAAAAGAACACAGTAATTTGTTCTAGCGTTGCTCTAAACTGGCTGTGTTAGACTTGATGAAATATAATGCTACATTGTACTTTATGTGCTATTTAAGAAACTTGTAAGAATAACTGGCTCCATTTTTGCTTCACATACTGATTTTAGAACCTAACCTCTGCTTAACGCCTTTTCTCTTCCTCATCTTAAGCATATAAAGCATACTGGAGGTAGCAAAACAGAGATTTAGTCCAAAACTATTAATTGAGGACACAGAATTTCCTAAAAATAGTGAAATATTTCAGGAAGCTAAAACCAAGCAAAGAAAAACAAACTCTCTGTGGGTGGGTAAGGTTACAGAAAGCATGGGCACAAAGTACAAGACAGCTGAACTCCGTGGAACTTAAATGTGAACAGGGTAATAGACAAGTTGAGGGCAATTATGAAGATCTTGTGAGCACGTCATTTTCTTTTCCCCCATAACCATTAAATTCTCTCTCTGAATCAATATTTTGATATAGTATTATAAAATTCTGACAACCTATGTGTTAAAAAGTCTTTTATAACACATAAATTTGCTAAAAACTAGATGAACACTTTAGAAGACAGAAATGTTCTTACTTTTAAAGTACAAACTTGTGTCTGCTTTGCATAACTGGTTAATACTTTGGCCACCTGATCCGAAGAACTGACTTATTTGAAAAGACCCTGATGCTGGCAAAGATTGAAGGCAGGAGAAGAAGAGGACAACAGAGGATGAGATGGTTGGATGGTACCACAAAACTCAATGGACATGAGTTTGAGTGAACTCCAGGAGTTGGTGATGGGCAGGGAGGCCTGGCGTGCTGCAGTCCATGGGGTCGCAAAGAGTCAGACACGACTGAGCGACTGAACTGAACGAGACTGAACTGGGTAAAGTATTTCCAAGTCACAAGATAATTTATCCAACATCTACTGACCACCTACTATCCAGGCACTGTGCTGGATGCTATAAGTACAAAGTGAAATAAAAGATAATCCTTGTTCCCTTCAAGGAGTTAATAATCTAATAAGGGAGACATACTATAATTAGTATAACCATTTGTAATCAAAGTACATACAAAGGATACTATGAAAGCAAGCAAGAAGGTCAGGAAATGCTTTTTTGAAGAAGTATTAAAGTGAATTTGGAAGGTCAGGTAAAAGCTACAGCCGTGCTTTCTAACTTGGTTGTGCACAGAATCACATATAGAGTTGATGTCTAGGATTCACTTCAGATTTAGTGAATTAGACTCTCTGGGGTGAAGCTGAAGAATCAGTATTTTCAACAAGTACCATAAGTGATTCAGAATCACAGCCAGGTTTTGTTAGTAGTGAGCCAGAAGGATATAGACCAGGCAGAGAGAATAGCTCAGTACAGTCAGAGCAAGTGAAATACAGACAGAAAATCAAAGAGAAATCAGAATAAGAGTACTGATATAACTAATGTGATATTTCAAACAAGATTGAAGGAATTGATGTGAACTTCCACAATAAAGGGCAATCATCTATGTCATGTGTTTTGGGAAATGATTTCTGACATGAAATAGTTTCTTACTGAAGTATATGGAAAAGCTAAATGCAAATATTTTACATTAAAAGACAATGCAAAATGCTCCTTTAAAAAAGCAAACAGGGTAAACAAAACACAGTTCTACTCATAATTTTTATTCAATGCAGTGACCAGTCATTTTTCTCAGGATACTCAGGATTATACTGCTTTAACTTGAAAATGTTCATTAAAGTATAAAATAAATTCAAAAAGTATTTTGAAATTCCAGCTTTAAAACTGAAAACTGCTCTTAATGATTTTAAGTTTCTAGATTATTATTTCATAATAGCTTATTACTTTCTGACTAAAATTTACTTATAATTGTATTTTTATACTTAATTCCAGGAAGAAGTAAAGCAGGAATAAGTCTTCAGGAAGAAGAATATTCACCATAATAGGTTAAAAGTCAAACAGAATCTATTCCATTGATCTCTGTTTGCTAAGCAACAAATAGTTCAAATCATCAACTATTTAAATCCCAAATTCATTCCCCAACAAAGACTTCATAATCAGAGATATAGAGAGAAAAGCATCTGAAACAACAATAAGAAAATTCTTCAGAAACTTTGGGACAAACCTAATATATAAAATACACCCTATGGTTATACTCTGTTTCTAAGAAGTCCTTCTAAAGCTTAAATTCTTCTAAAACTTAAATCATTTAAACAAATCATTTAAACCTTAAGTCCTTCTAAAACTTAAATCATTAAAAAAAAAAAGCCTAATGACTTATAAGGGGCTTCCCAGGTCACTCAGGGATAAAGAATCCGCCCGCCAGTGCAGAAGACGTGGGTTTGATCCCTGGGTCAGAAAGAGCCCCTAGAGAATGGAATGGCAACCACTCCAGTATTCTTGCCTGGGAAATCCTATGGACAGAGCAGACTGGAAGGTACAGTCCATGGGGTTGCAAAAGAGTCGGACATGACTTAGCAACTAAACAACAACAAATGAATAATAGACAGGACAAAGACTCATTAACCAAAGTGAAACTTACTGCCAAATAATGCATAGTAATTCCCTGGAGGAGCACTTTTGGTATAGAAGCAATAGCAGTTAAAAATCAATAGACTAACCACTACACCTATTTGAAGAGAACAAATAATAGTAATCAACTAATGACAAGAATAATTCTTATACTTGATATAACAAATCATCCTTTCTCAGACTTAATGTACTTTTTAAAAGTGATATTACCAAGATGCCTTAATTTCCAGACGAAATACAGGAATTAAATTATAGTTACAATTATAGGCTATAGTTGTCAGCTTCTTAGGTTAAAATGATCCATTGACATAGACTGTAAATTTGTTTCTTGAGTCATGCACTGCTTCCTTTCTGCTCCTGCAG